>NC_084938.1:7507500-10007500 GCF_958298935.1 Phragmites australis
TAAAACCTTAACAACAACAAAAGGAGAGTGGGTCATATGCCCTTAGGCTCCACCCCAAAAGCTATGCCTCACCAGAGTATGATGCACTACTCTTACCCACCAATTGCATCGGCAGGCACGAAGTAACGAAACACCGTCTCACCCTCACCAGCAGACCTAAAAGAGTAACGTGAGTACAAAGATACTTGCAAGACTTAATCCATATAGGGCATATATAAATAGCCCAACTCCAAAGATCATGCATTGAGCTATTAGCAAGAGTAGGCCACACGGTTAAGTAAAATATATGCGGTAAGCAACATAGACACATATGTGTGAGCACCTATACTTAACCAAAATGAACATAAAGTAAATAGATCCAACATAAACATATGCGAAACGAACAGTCTCATCAACAAACCCACCATCCATACTATCATCCACATTCGTGACTCTACGACCGATACAAATGAAATAATAGCATGCTCATAACCGAGAGCGTGGCATTTTGAAATATTTTTACACCCTACAGGGGGTACAACTTTATCCACACGACTCGAGGACCATTCGGCTTGTGCTACTCGTGAAAGTACACACAAGGGGGTACTCATGTCAACATTTCTCACACCCAGAACCACCCTCTTGCAATGCCCCTATGGCACCGGGGTTACCACGAGCGTGTGCTAGACACCTCCGGGTCCTCGCTATCTTGCTTCTCCTTTTCTTTTTCTCTTACGCGTCATAGATCCACAAGGTAAGTGTCGGCACGACATATGATAATCAGCTTATCTTACTATTAGATCAACATGTGGTGAATATGGAAAGTGCTAGAGCAAACTGCACCAACAGACGGCCTTAAATGATGCAAGCGGTCTATGGCATCTGAGCTCCTCTCTCGAACTACCCAGAGAACTCCTCCTGGGCAGAAGATACCCCTAACACCTCCCATATCTTGCCTCAATCTCACATCTCAACCATCCATCTTAACCTCATCTTTGTATCTATGAACAATGATTAAGCCATAAGCTCGTGAACAACGGTAGCACCGTCGCTCGGCTTCTACCGAGGACTTAAGCATTGCTAAGCATTTCAAATAACTCTTGAAGCTAGACACCAACTATATCATCAAGGCTACAAGGATAAGGATTCATCAATAAGTCAAGATAGAGACAATGCATCAACATAGGTTCTACCCATATCAGCTCGACACTAGACTCAACACATTTAAACATACATAAAGCATAATTTATCAATTTAGACTCCATTTAATTTGGACAAAGGGTGCAATATGCTTAGATGCTTGTCTTGCTACTCCGAGGTTTGCCTGGTACTACCTACACAGAACTCGCAGAAGTGGTGTGCTCGGTGTCACCCTCGATCACACCCTCGTTACGCTCTGGTTTCATTCACTAAAAGAACACATGCAAGGATGAGCATGAAGGATGTGCAATGAAAGATGCTCCACAGTGCATGGCAATGGTGGAGATGAAATGCATCATGCCATGAGCTTAAAGCCTCAAGATTTTTTTCACTTGGATTATTAGGGATTTATTAAGCTTACAACCAAGCTTCACCCTAAATAGAAAGTTAACTGTGTTTAACATGAGTGTGAGCATTTTTACTGAATAGGGCATAAATTAGCCAGATTAACAAAATTAATTTCATCAATTTCAGAGTTACCAATATTCAGTTAAGAATTAAAGAAGCATAAACATATTTCAATAATCCATTAAATTTCAGCACATATTTCATGACTCCTAGTATTTTTAACATGTAGAGCATGATAAAACAAATCGAAAAAAATTGGTTTCACAATTGTTTGGAGCTATATTTTATTTCTTATGCATTTACGATGTTTCAATCGATTCAACCATAGACAAATAATTCTATTTCATGATTTCTGATTCTACCAAATATTTAAATGGTCGGAAACCCTGTTGCACCTAGGGCCGTCTAGCCACCGTGGCTGGTAGCGGGTCTGATGGGTTTGACCTGGGTAAAAATCGAGCCGCGCCATGGCCGGTGGCATTGTGTAGTCTGCTGGCGGCAAACTGCAGCAAACCCTGGTCGGCCAAGGGTAGCATGAGCATCAGCGCGCTAAGGGGAATACGTTGATGGCACATGTGGTTGACGGCGAGGTCCGGTGGGCGGTGAGCGGTGGTGCACGGTGGAAACAACACGGCGACAGGTCGGTTTAGCTCACCAGCAGCTAAATGACGACGCAATCGAGCCGGACGAGGGCAACTACAACATCTACGAGGACGCTCGGACCCAAGGTGTGCTCGCTAGCTGATAGGCCCGACCGGAACTTGGCCGATGGCATGCGGCCATGGGCGACGGAGTTTGGTCGTCGAGGAAAGCAACGCCGGCAACAGGCCAAGGGCCAAAGCACACGTGCACAAAAGAGAGAGGAGAGTGGGGAAGCTCACTGCAGGTTCGATCGGGCAGGAGAAGCTATGGTCCGGTGGGTTGACACAGAGAGGCAGAAGGGAGAGTGTCGGTGCTGAGAAAGAAGCGCAAGGAGCTCCAATCGGTAGGGAAGACCATCGAATCGGCCGGGGAGAGCTCGATGAAGGTCCTACCGAGCTTCTGGGGGCTTGGTCGGGGCGGGGGTGAGCTCGACGGCGCAGACTTGGCCCGCAGCCATGTCATGTGTGTGCTTGCGCTCTGCTTTGTTAGCTCGGTCGAGCAAGAAAGAGAGAGGAAGCAAAGAGATAGAGGTCCAGGGGAGGAGATAAGGGCAACGCTCAGTACCTCGAGAAGGAGCACGGTGCCGTGCTCGACTTTTCCGGCATCGTGGCTGGCTTCCAAAGTCAAGGAAAGCGGCAACGAGAGGCAAAGAGCGTAGAGAGAGCGGGAGAGATGGGTGATGAACAGTAGCCAGCCAAAGAAAATATCTCCGCCTCTTTTCTAATCCATTTGGAGGTTTTCCTATGGTCCAAAATTCGTGGGACAATTTTTGTGTGAAACTACAATTCACGGGAAATCTATTTTAACTTGTTTGACCCCAATAGCTTGAGCCAATTTCCAATTAAAATTTTCCAAAGATGCAAACTTTTCTAACTTGGGTAATTTTGATGCCTTCAAAGTAATTCCCAACAATTTGGGAAATTCATTTATATCCTCCACAAGTCATGGACTAATTTCTAAAATTATTTCCAGCCCGATGCTGTATAGCAATTTTGTGAGTTGCTTCACAAAGCACTATTTAAAAGTGACTTTAACCATTTTGGTTCATGTTAAATTACAAGCCAAAATTACTCAAAACAATAAACATGATGCTTAATGACCTATTTAACGACTTTGCGTTGTCACACTCGGTGAGCTCTTGGAGTTCATGTGGGAGCCCTGAGAAGGGTGATGTGTTTGGTTTGATATCTGCCAATTCAAAGATAGAGAAGTGACAATCATGAGATAGCACTTGAGTGTTGGTAACTTAAGAGGGAGCGATATCCTTAGTGGATGCTTCAATAAGAACTAGGAGGAATTCCAACTTCTCGATACCTCGAAAACATTTGATGTCCACTTATTCATCTCCTTACTTCTCATATTTATTTTGAGTATTACTCCCTTTGTCCAAGTATATAGGACATATTTTATTTTTTTGCTTGTCCTCAAATTAGACTTTGATAACGTTTTCTCGCATAATATCGTTTATTGCTACAAAACTAATATAGTGTGAAATATCTTTAAAGTATGAATATAGTTATATAAATTTATACATTAAACATACTTATAATTTGACTAAATATTTGTCAAGATATGCAATGTTTGAATTATCAAAAACATATACACCCCATATAATTGGACCGGAAGGTGGAAGAAGGTGTATTTTGTTAGATCTTAATCCGATGAAGGAGGAGTGGTGATTAAAATCTGACTACAAAGGCAATTGATTGCTATATGGACCTTCTTTTTGCCTGAATGAGAACATGAGAATGATAATTAAGAAAATCTCCCTCAAGGAAATAAAATTGTATGGTTCTTGTCAACACTGAAACGCCGCAGACAATATTTCCAATGGAATTATTGAATTCTTCCACTTAACAACTGTAGCGCAATTAAGTTTCTCCATGCTGTAGCAAAGTAGTAGGATGGATTTTTCGTCTCCATATGTACCATCAAAGAACATCAATGAAGACGAGATTTCCCATCCTCATCTTCATTTTAAAAAATGGTTCCTGCTTCCTATCGAGCATGGATGCATGCTCCGATTTTCCAGATAAATCGTGGCACTTTTGAAATATACGGTAGAAGCTACTAGCAGCAAAGGTTAAATAGCAACCATCCACGAATAAGTTTGCGGTCAAGATAGATTTCTTGACATTGGTAGTCACTAACTTAGAAACATACCATAAAGACATTACATAAGCGACATGTCATTCGGATTCGTTATTTAAGAACCTTTAGAACGGGTTCCATTATCATTTGTTATTTATATAGTCTTAAGTTAGAATCGGACTATGACACTCATTTATATCAAGTCATCAGTGACGGATTACAAAGTTACTCGTCACTAATAATATTAGTGATATATCAAGTTGTGACCCGTCACTTATGACTTGTTATCAGTCATAGGTCTTCTTAGGTCAATTATAAGTGATGGATGATATTATAACCCGTCACTAATAAAAGTCATAAGTGATGGTTCATGTTATGATCCGTTACAGATAACTCATCTCTATTATTAGAGCTGGTCAACTACTGCCTAAGTGAGAATTACTTTTTTTCTTACTTAATTTGCCTAACTAAAAATAAAACGTATTGTACAGATTAAAAAGATATTATACAGAAAGCTTACAACCATGTTATAGTTGAACATTTATACATAAAAGCCACAAATATAAACACTAAACTTATAATCATGATATAGCTAAGATTAAAACTAAACAGGTTTGAACATACAAACATTTAAAAAAATGCATCAACAAATTACAACTTATGTTTAGCCATTTTCATGAATTTTCATTCACACGTTAAACAAAATTAACGGTGTGGTAGGCTTAAATATTTTTTATTTTTCTCTTATTTTTTCTCACCTTAGCAGCATTAGAATAGAAAGCATTGTATATTTCTACTTAAGTTTGATGTAAGAGGTGACGGCTATGGACACAAACGTGTATTTCAAAAATGGTGCAGAAACTTTAGAGGGCGAGAAATCAATCTTATGGGTCGAATTTGGCCTAAAAATATTGTGGACCCCGATAAAGCGAGGGAGAAACATATGTAACTTTTTTTTATACTTGTAAAATAAAAAAACATTAAAATTAGAGTCGGTACGTAAAAGTTATGTTCATTTTACTGAGGCACTCTGCGGTACCTATCAAATTAAGATTGTTGGCAAGAGATATTTAGAGATTCATAAAATATGTGTGCAACTTTGGATGAAATTTATATGGTTGGGAAGAAAAATTCAGAAATACATATGGTTGGGAAGAAAAATTTTATAGGTAAATTCTAACTTGTCATTGAGATATTCATAAAATTTTATATGTATAACTTGTCATTAGTGATGGGTCAAAATGATAACTTATCACTATTATATAATTATTAGTGATGGGTCATGGTTATGATCCGTCACTAATGTCCTTCGGTAAAAAATAATTGAAAGGATAAAAAATTTGGCTTCCTTCAGAACACACGCTATGGTGAGGTGGTAAGGGGTTACGCACGTGAGAGAAGGTCACGGATTCGATTCATAGAACACAGATTATAAAAACAGTGTGAAAAATAGCAAATGACATGTGGTGAGTGGTGATGGCATTTGCTTTGGGTGCCTCAGGTGAAAAAAATATTCTTTAACATTTTTGTATGTTAAAAAAATGTGAAAAACGTTTATCAGTTATTAATGACAGATCAAGATTATGATCGGTCACGAATGACCTTTATAAGTGTTTGGTCACTATTATGACCAATTAGTCATGTGATCATCGATCGGTGACGGATCGTAATCAATGACGGGTTCCGAGTGACGAGTGTTTATCATTAGTGACTAAAGGCCTTTTCACACAGTGAGTCATGTCATTTTTGTTGAGATTTTAGTAACAGTTAATAGCAATCTACAGCTGTTTTTGGTTTTATGGCTACAGTGTTGCTGATTCGACACCCATGGACCATGGCATCTATCTAGACACATTTATATGTATAGCGAAAAACATGAAATGGAAATGATAAATAGCTAGGGACCTTAACTATTCTTATTAATAAATATATAAATGTTTATATCTAAGATTAGTAAATCGACAATGCACATATTTATATAAAAAGAGGGATATCTGGTTGTGTGCTATGTATTGAATATATGAACACGATATTTATATAGAAGGGCCTACCTGAGGAAAATAAATCTACGTTATATGTGTTACTTCCGTTTTGATTATCTTAGAAAACATAATTACAAGGTATCTAGATCTATTGCTAAGACTGCTCGGCGAGTTATGTTGTGTTCCTGGAATATGGCTTGCTAGATCAAAATATGATCTAAACAAATGTATGCGTGTATTTACTTCTCATGTGATATGAGTTTTTTGAGACGTTATTGTGGTTTCTAAAACCATACCGTATAAATGTTTAGCACGTGTTCGATAGGTATTCTATCTTTGGATTATAGCATATTTCTAGGAATATCCGGATTATTGTATTATTTGGTTATTTATTCAATGTCAGACTATTCTTAGAACTTTCTAATTTTCTCTCCCATCTATCTCAAAATGTGTATGACGGAAATCGAAAAGCACGATAAATTGAAGTATTAGTCAAACTTAACGCTTCAATTTTTTAAAGCTTAAAATCTCCACCTATGAGGCAAGTTTTAGAGTTTCGTTTTTTTTTCTTGGCTTTTGCATATTCTTCTGTAGCCGGAGAGATTATGTCGCGAGAAAAACAAGCTCACGGCACTACGTGAAAATGGGTAGAGAAGATATACATAAGTGACAGATTATTATATAATTTATCATTTATGTTGTATCATGTTAGGATCAAATATTTATCCGTCACAGATAACAAATAATAAGTGATGGGTCGTAATATTACCTGTCACCTATAACATGAGTAATGAGTAATAACTAAACCCGTCACTTCTGAATTGGTAATAAATGACGGGTTTTTTTTACCTGTCATAAGTGACGGATTATATTACGATCCGTCATTTATTACTTTATAAAGGTGACGGATCTCCCTAAGCCAGTCATTATATTTAGATGTAATAAAGCAAATTCTTATATGCGTGTTTGTCGATATATATTTGGATGTGTTATTGTTTGCAGGAGAAAATGACTGTTAAATTCTAACTATGCTTAGGATGCAGCCTGAAAACATGATATTTCTATAAGGTAACATACACATAAATGACGAGTAGCTTGGTTACCCGTCATTTATATTAAATATAAGTGATGAGTACGATCCTCCCAGTATATATGTGACAGATATAAGTGACGGATAATCTAATTACCTATCACTTATGTTAAGATATAAGTGACGGGTGAAGAGATTACCTGTCACTTATATTAGGATATAAGTGATGGATGAAAACGCTACCTGTCACTTATGTCTGTCACCCCAACACATGAGATACACTCATATGTGACGGATAACAGTATGACCCATCACTAATGATATTATTGGTGATAGGTTTTTACTTGTCACTAGTGACTAGTTATTAATGATATGTTTGAAGTGATAAGTATGAGATCCGTCACTTATAAATTTTTTCACGGAGCGTGGCCTTTGGCTATTACGAGTTTTACGACATGAGTAATAGCACTAACAATCTGAATGAACATTCGAGTCGTGCAGCCAATAAATGTATCTCCAATTAACTATCTTCTCCTAAAATTTAATTCAAACGAGGAGATAATTACCAAACTAGAAAAGATTAACTAGTGGTATGATTTTAGCTAACCAACAATAATCTCAGACAGTACCTGGACCGATATGACGACATTAAGACAACCTTTTCGCAAAACCAGGACAAGAATGGCAAGAAGAACCCTGTTCTTACCCGAATATTGTTTTCAAGGCCAACTAATATTTCATTTTTTCGACCAAGGGCAACTAATATTCAAGATGCTCCAAGAAGCAGAGAAAATGATACCGGCCACGGAAGCTCCAAACTCATCCTGCAGGCCACAAGATACCAGATGAGTATGGCAAGTGAGATAAGCTACAGCATTTGTGTGATAACAAAGGCATGTTTTTTTAATATATACGTGTAAACGTTCATTCATTTTTTTTGTGTAAAAACGTTTTTAGGCTTCTTTAGAAATTGGGGTAATAATATCGTTTTCATATACAGGAAGAGAGAAAGGAGGAAAATGGGCGTGGAACCATAGACCGTTATCTTCATTAATAGAACAAATAATCAGGGCCCTCCAATTTTTTTATTTGAGACTGAGATGGGGGCTTGTCCTGATGCCCTTGGAGACTTTTTGAGGGTCGCTTTAGAGCGTCCTAATAATACATATCAATTAATTATAAGGTTGTTCATATTAAATTTTTGTCTAGTGGAGAGATGTGAAGAATCAGAGAATAAATAGTTCTTAATCTATATAGAATATATGTGGGTGAATTAATTAAAACTTTAATTGTGTTATAGACCAGCCATTGAAGATGTAAATTTTTACATTGTCTACAGATGACGTAAAAGAAATAATAAATAATAACTAGCTATACAGTTGGAGTTGGAGACACTCTTATGCATTCAGTCCCTCCCAGCTGGTATAATTGATTTTCTCTCTTTTTATAGTTATGAATTTTCAGCCTCCCCTCAATAACAAGAGCTAACTTATAAAATCAACAATTATTCTCTCTTTTATTTCCAAGATTTGTATCGTGACGCCTTGGCCGTTATTTTGCTGAACATCCGCCTTTACTGATGTATGAGATCAAAATATCGAAAGAATTATTGAAAAGAGGTTTGCGAAAGAAATAAACAGGGTACTAGATAAACATGAATTGGCCACGAGCAATGCTTTTATTTGCTGCCTGCGGTTTTCCGAACGAGAGGATTCAAAACCTTGGGTGTAATTTTTTTTCTTTCTTTTGACATTATAATTTTCTTTAAATTGTTGCCTGTTCATATTTGCCCCTAACTACATTTTGGGAACTAATTAGTTGACTAAAAAGGACCGTCCTATGGTTAGCTTTTGACGGTGAGATGAGAAACTAAAAAAAAAAGAACTCCTGAAGATGAGAAACTAAAAGAACTCCTGAAGATCTATGTGGCATCAAGGTTTCAAAATTCGATTCAAGACCGATTACCGAGCCCCAGCAATGTCTTCGATATTCGCGGTTTTCGACAGTAATTCGGTGGAATTTGGTAGAAATCGATCAAATTTCATCAAATTTTTATTTTATTTTTTTAAATTTGAATTTAAATTTAACCGAAAACTGGTCGATTTATGAATGCGAACCGCAGTGAATTGGTCGGTAACCGTGAATATCGAGCGGTTACCGACGCATTTTGAAACCCTATGTGGCATATGTTCAATAATCTGTTATGATTCAGTAGTTTTGATGAGTAATCAACTTCTATTCTCTTCAATAGTCTGTTATGTTATGTTCAGTAGTCTATTTGTGTTGTGTTCACTAATTGTTTCGGATTTGAAGTTTGAATTTGTAAGCTTTTGGTATTATATAAGAAAATTTACTTATTGCAATGCATTGGAGAATATATTATGCTAACAGGAGTTGGTGGTGAAGTTGAAAGTTTTTTATTGACTAGGAGTCTGTTTTCTTATCTTATATGTATGTCAATGGAGTCAATATGGCAGCTAAAAGTGAGGAGAATCAAGGTTAAGCGGGGATGCTTAGAGCCAGACGATCGGGATGCCGAGTGAAGTCATGGGTGATTCACATCGTACACATGGAGAGGTTAAGAAGCACTAGATGGTTGATGAAGATGGTGTGTTGACCAAGTGAAAGTAAGTGGGGTGCCGGTACAAGTGACAAGGTGTCATGAGGAGCGATAGTGGGGACAGACTTGCCGGCGGGACGAGGTGACACGCATCGATATTAGAAGACTTGCTTAGGATGTAAGCAAGTGGTGGAAAATCACGTTTTGAGAAGCATGCAAGGTGGTTTCACATTTTGGCCTCAAAACCATGGCAATGATGGAGATGCACGTGACATGATTGTGAAGCTTGTGTCCAAGCGAAGCTAAGTCATGAAGGACCTAATGATATTCGGGCAAAAGAGAAATGTTTAGATGAAAATACCCTTAATGGTAGGTAGGGTATAATTCATTAGAGGAGCATTTTGAGGAAATATCTCAAGATAGTTATGGAGGCCTCTTGAGCCTTTAGAGAGCCTTGTAGATCAGTTTGTAGAGATTCATGTAGATAGGAGAGGATGTGAAGAGATAAAATAGCGGAGGAGATGAGAGTTTGAGAGAAAAACTTGTATTCTGAAACAAAAGAGGGAGGGAGCGAGGGTGGTGACATATGTCTTTTCACTATGTGAAAAAAGGTCAATAGTGATGGGTGATAACAATCATTAGTGAAGAGTCTCATACCCATCACCTCGAATACGTTACTATTAGTGACGGGTTGTAACTGTGACTTATCACTAATGTTCAATCATTAGTGATGGGTTGTAACTGTTACTCGTCACTAATGTTTATTCATTAGTGATAAGTTGTAATCTTGACCTATCACTAATAATTGATAAACGTTTTTTGTGTTTTTTGGATACAGAAAATAATAAAAATATTTTCACTCAAGTCATCCCAACGCAAGTCTGTCGCATATGCCCCACAAGCCATATTATATTTCATAACGTTTTCAGTCTTTACATTTCATGGGAATCGAACCCACGACCATCCCTCGTGCGTGAACACCCTTGCCACCTAACTTATCACGTAGTTATGATAGAAACCAGATATTTTATCCTTTTAACCTTCTTTATCGAAGGTCATTAGTGACGGTTCTGACCCGTCACTAATGACTCACTTTGCCAAATTTCGTTGAGGGTTATAATTTACATATAAATTTTTTTCTTCATCCAAATTTATATTAATAGTTTATGAATTTTTGAATATTTCATTCGGACAATTGCATTTTTTGTTGTGACCCAAAGTGTCTTCGGTAACGGGTATAACTTTTGCATACTGACTCCGATTTTGATGTTTAGTACTATATGAACATTTCCAGAAAAAAGCTATATCCATTTCTTCTTGACTTTGTCGGGTTTGACAAATTTTTTAAAGCCAAATTTAGCCTAGAAGATTGAGTTCTCGCCCCCCTAAGTCTCTACACTATTTTTAGAATATGCATTTGTGTCCAAAGCTGTCACCTTTTACATCAAGCTTGAGCCAAAATGTACAATGATTCCTATTCTAATATTGCTAAGATAAAAAAATAAAAGAAAAATAAAAAATATAGCATCATTCTATGCATATATTTGCTATATAGGCATTCTACTTGTATGCACTTCGAATGCCAATCCTAGTTTCATAGGCATTCTAATCCCAATCCTAGTTTCATATTCTTTACAACTCATAACATGAAGTATACAGTAAACATTTTTCTCTAACTTAAATTAAACACCTTGTAACTTCACACCTCCCAAGAGCTTAGCTGCTCACCTAAACACATCAAACATCACTTTTGTCATGCCCTTTATTTGTTTCATATATCACTATACTAAAGTTTGTAATCTATATAGAAAACAGAACCCGTAAACATAATCTGCAAAAATAATATTTAGAACTTTGGATACTACAGTATAGAGCATTGTGGATTGCATGTACATCAAACAATAATCTCATGTATCAGATACTAACCAAAACTCATATTCATGCATAAAACAACAATACCATCATGTAACCAAAACTGAGCCAAGTATTTGTGAATACTGTTATTAATGACGGGTTACAACTTGACCCGTCACTAATGACTGATCCATAATAACCTGTTGCTGATGAGTCAGTTATTAGTTATATGTCGCAACATGCCTCTTTACTAATGATTAGTCTAGGATGACCCGTCACTATTGTCAAGATCATGTTACTACCTGTCACTAATGACCACTCATTAGTGATGGGTCTATATCGAGTCTCGATCAAATAGCACATTAGTGACGGTTTGTTGTGAAACACATAACTAATGGGTTCTTTAGTGATGGGTCATGACAACCTGTCACTAATTTTTTTATCTGTTTTTCACGTAATGTTTGGCTATAATTTTTTTTTATATCAATGAAAGAGCTTGTTCCAAATATCTTGTGCCTTCATTTATAGTTTACTTTTTTATTGGCTCCTTTACAAGTTTTGCAAGTTTACTTCTTTCTGCACCATTGTTCCTAGCCTTTTGAGCTACACTTTGAGAGACATTCCAAGAGAATTATTGCCCTGCTCTACCCTGATTGATGCATCAAATTTCCAAGGGAAATTCTCTCAAAAATAAGCCTCTCCGAATGAGTGCTGGAGTCCATTTAGGTGTCCTCCCTATTTAGGGAAATTCTCTCAAAAATAAGCCTCTTTTTCTTGCCACCACTTTATCAAAGATGAGCTAACTTTTTTTGTTGTTGCTTCAAGCCCTGCACCTATGCAAGGGAGAAGCACTATGCAAAACTAAAGTTGCGCATACATACATACGTAAGTACATAAACACACACGAGTAAATAGTAATCGGCTGCTGGTTTTGCCCATAAGTAGCCGAGTAGCCAGGTCGAATGGGACTAGAACATTGTTTTTTTTTCCATGGCTTCTGTAGAAGTTTATTTTGTTAGTTTTTATCAACAGCTTAAACTTTTGGAAAAATTGGTTGGTACATGAAAATAAAGACCGAATAAGTTCGACATCTCAGGTCAACATAAATTTAATGAAAAAACATAGTTGTCTGGCCGAGTTCGTAACTACACCACAGGCCCAAAATTGCCCACATTTCCTCATTAGTTTCAGTTGTATGACTTGCTTTGTGCATGAAAATTAGCTTCTATGGTAGTGTCAAGAATACAATTCTAGGACATCTAGCTCATGACCTGGGCCTGCAAAGCATTTAATTAGTCCTACACGAGGAGAAAAAAAATTCTTTACCTTTGCAACGCAAGAAAACGGACTGGTCTCCAAGAGGGATATTAATCTACATAATCTTTTTTTACCTCATAAAGTTTTCCTCCAACAATTTGTTGCATCTAACTCTATTTTCAAGCAACGTAAAATTCGAAAATGAAAAATGGAGAACTTGCATCTACATGTGAACTTTAAATAGACAACACATACAAATAAAACTTCTCCCAAATTGTCTATGAATTTGTTCTCCTATTTTAATACGGCAATGAATTGTTTAATTTGCACTTGCCACCCTTACTCATGATAAATTAAAATAGATCTACTAGCTGCCGACAAGACAGTTAAGAGTAATCATTATGGTTACTTAACAACACCATTCACTTTTATTTTTAGTTAAATTAAAAAAAAAGCAAGAGGAGCATGATGAGGAGAGAGACTAAAGGGTAGGCACCTTTTAGGGCATATTCATAGGATCACCGGGTCATGAATTTGGACAGATGAGGCAAGCATGGCAATTTGGGGGTCATAAAGGGAACCATAAGATAATGCTATTGCCATTGGAACTACGTGAAAAAAAAAACTTCCGTGACAGATTGTAACCGTCACTACGACCCATCGCGTTTTTTCGCGTTTTCAAATATGAAAAAATTTCACTCAAGCTATCTCAACGCAGGAGCTCATCGCACATGCTCCATAAACTACGACATTTTTCAAACTACTTTTCAATCTGCGTTCCATAGGCCTCGAACTGGCGACCTTTCCTCACGCACATAGTTTCCTTACCGCCTCACCTATCATGTAGTTATGATAGAAACTGGATATTTTATCCTTTTAACCTTCATTGCCGAAGGTTATTGCTGACGCTTCATAACCATGACCCATCACTTATGACTGATTAGTAAGGGGTCAGAACCGTGATCCGTCACTAATGACTGATTGTACCAAATTTCATGAAGGGTTATAATTTACATATAAAAAATTCATCCAAATTTGTTTAATTTGCATTCATGCTGTTTTAGGCACTTAGGGTTTTCCCTTGTTCTATTTGATTTTGGTCGTGGCTTTAGATTTGAGTTTCTTTGCTTTATTTGAATTCAAAAGCTTTTAGAATAGAGTTTAGAAAAAGAAATGAAAAACATAAAGGAAACCTCAACCGGGCTCTCCTTCCCTCTCTTCCCTCCCTTCGCCCCGAACCCAACCCGGCCTGCTTCCCCTCTGCCTCTCGTCTCTTTTGCACCTGGGCCGTAGCCGAGCTGGCCCAGCTTCCCAGTTGCCTGCTACCGCCCTCCCGAAAGTGTCCCAGTCGAAGCTGTTTTCGGTGTGTGCCGCCACCATGTGGGGCCCACCTGTCGGATTTGTCTTCTCCGAGTCGATTTTGAACATGCCACCTTGTTCGATCACAATTCCGCTATTGTCCAAGAGTCCTAGGCCTCCCCGCGTCCTCGAGCTACCTATATATCAAGCCCGCCCCTCCTAGATCTTTCTCCGTCCCAAACACACCGGTTCTAGCGCAAATTCGCCGAGATCCCAAGCTCCCGCCATCATTGCCGCCACGCCTCGGTTGTTCTCGCCGCCCCGTCAGAGCCCTCCAACGCAGGTCGAAGACATCATCGAACACGCCTATGACCCCTGAAGCTCATATTGCCCTCGTTTTCACCACCTGTTCACCGAAACTGCCCGCCGACGTGCTCCCCGGCCTCTTCGCCATCTACACCATCGTCGAGCCTCCTCCAATACCATTCCAATCCTGGTAAGGCCCCAACCGATTCCCCGTAAGCTTTTCTTCGAGATCCACTGCTCACCGTCGAAATCTGAGGCCGGTGATGAGGATTTCACCTAACTCCAACGAGTTCGTTGCTGATCTCAAGCTCCCTCCACCGTGGACTCGCTCTCTCCGGCCACCGCCTCTATCTGACCGTTCGATCCAAAATCAAACACCTTGATTAGATCATCAACTTACCTCTTCAGCCACCAATAAGACGTTGCCACGTGTTCACATAGATCCAGTCATCTCAGTTTGCCACCTCAACCTTCCATGTTAGCATCTTTGATGATGTGTCATCCTATCATCGTGCCATGTCAGCAAGCCAGTCTAGTCAGCATTACCAAGTCAGCTTCCCTTTTGTTTTAATTCCTTTCTGTTTACGACATCAGAACAACGTCATAATTCATAGATTTACCGTACAAAAATAATTCCAAAAATTCCAGGAAATTAGGAAAATTTGCAGATAAGTCCCTAGAACTTCAGAGTCTCATATCTTTTTTTTGTTTTAGCTCTGATTTGAGTGATTATTGCGCTCAATTTTTTCTAAAAATGTGATCTATCCAATGATACCAGTTTTTGGTGCGAACTCTCATATCTTTATAGTAATTTTCCCTTGCTTACTTCTAGATCTCTACAACCTTATCCTTCCCCTAAAAACTTTAGTCAAATTCTGTTCTTATGGTCTAGCCCAATCAAAGATCATAGTCTATCATTCTATTTCTATTGTTTTTTCAATTTGGAGTTTGTTTGGTGTTTATTTGATGTTGCTTTTGTTTGTCGATAGAGTTCACGATTAGTCGACAAGGCTTCTGATTTGTTTGAGGGATTTCAAGACCAAGATTTTATCAACACTGAGAAGCATTGGGTAAAAGGCAAGTGTCCTTGACCATATTGAACCTATGTTTTAAATGTTTTATTTTACAAAATTACATACAATATCTATCAACTTGATAGGTAGTCACCTATGTTAGGGTTTTTCCTAGTTTTTTCTTTACATCCCTTGAAGCCTAGATGGTAGATGATACGAGTCTTTTGGGTAGAATTGCTTAGCCATACTGTCCGGATGTTGGGAAATATCTTTTATAGGATTA
This sequence comes from Phragmites australis, assembly GCF_958298935.1. Classification (NCBI taxonomy): domain Eukaryota; kingdom Viridiplantae; phylum Streptophyta; class Magnoliopsida; order Poales; family Poaceae; genus Phragmites; species Phragmites australis. The sequence continues at coordinate 7,523,345 of NC_084938.1, forward strand.
GTGGACATATGCAATGGCGATGATGAACTTGATTTAATAATATGGAACCATAGGACTTGGGCAAGGTGTTGGTTTGATAATGGTGGTTCATATGTTGGGCTTGTGGATACGTTCTAACCAATGGTGTTAGGTGTGGTTGGTTATTTTCCTTGTTGGATAGTATTTGCCAAGTGTCACATATAAGGATCAATTCGTGGAGCGACAATCCAAGAAATAATGTTCAGACACGAGGGCGATATGGGTAAGGTTTAGCATATCAATTAGACACCTGGCTGGCATTCGTTCGAGTACCTGGACCTAATTGATGGACCACGCTTCGTAGTGATTCTCCTGGTGGCACCCCACTGACGTGTGTTAAGTGTCTTGCAAACACGACAACACGGATATTATGACTCATGGCTAAAAGTTGGACAACCTCTATAGAGTGTAAAACTGTTATAACAGCCGTGCCCGTGGTTATAAGAGACTTGGATCCTCACAAGATTAGTTGGTTGTGTTGTGGTTATAAGTTTGTCGTACTGACTGGTGGTATAGGGTGGTTAGCCTTGGGTTGTGGTTAGTTGTTGGGACATTTAAGTTACATTCACTTAACAACTATGTAATGCTTTTTGAATTATATTATTGTTTTCTTTACTCGTATTTACGCAAATATACCATGTGTTAGTCTATTCTTGTTGTAAGCCTATATATCATCATCTTTCTCACACTTGCTGAGTACTCCATGTGCTCACCCATGCTATCTCCCATAATACATATGCTGCTCAGTGGAAGACTTTGAAGCTTTCCAAGACTACGACCTGGTGTTGTAGGAGCGTGTCTTCTGGTCGGTGTCTATGGAGTTGCTTGGTCGTCAATGCTTCTTTTCCGCTGCCGTCATTTAGTTGATGTCATTTAGCTAATAGGTTGTTTAGGAGAAGTCTTTAATGTAAGAGTTAAATGGTTTTAAGTTAAAAGTATTGCTTTTGTTATTTCTCTTGTGATGTCCTTATGTGTGTTGAACATCCTGGGCACACATAAGCCGCATCTGATTTTGTCCGTTAAAACTAGGTGTGACACCTTACTTCTTCAAGAGTTTACCAATTTCCAAGCAATGGTTAATAAAGATTGGTTGAACATAAGCACCGTCAGCTGGATAAGAAGAAAAGGAAGATGTTTTTCCAAGGACACGGAAGCAACACACGTCCCCATGTGGCAACTTAAGCTCCTCTGCATGGTCCTATGTTCCGTTCCAACAACCAGTACAAGCCTCAATCTCAAGCCCCTGTTCAGCGCTCCAATTATCAGACATCTCATTCAACGCCACCAGTGATGAGCCCATGGCTCCTTCGGATACGATCAATACCACCAATAATCCTCAAATCATACCAGGTCTAATTACAAGAACACGTGCATGACAATTAGACCACCTGGTGAACTTGTTTCTCGCTGTTCATGCTTCCTTGGATGGATTCCTACTAAATTCTTGTGATGTTTTATATCTTAGGAACACGGGAGAAGCACCACAACCTTAGCCGGATGTCACCCCTCGAATACCAAGTCTACTTGGACTCGAGACTGAGCTCTGGTTGTGATCAAGTCGCAGGATAGCACGTCAGTAAAACGGTCACAACTCTCTCATACAAAGTCCGTTTTAGGCAATCTTGGACATTCTGGAAAGCTTACAACGAGCCCTTTCGAATGGATAATAGATTGAGCAAATATTCCTTATGGTTTAGTTAGAGTGAAAGAAATAAGGTGCTACGCCACTGTTTTGGACCTAGTTGGGTCTTGTAATCGTGTCGGGATCAGAGTCTGGGTTGTTCACGCCTCTTTCCCTGGTTGCACAACCCTAGGTCGACCTCCTCATGTCCTCCCTATATATACATAGTAGTTATCGTAGTTTAGGCTCGGGTTTTGCTTAGATTATTCTGTTTTATACAGTTTTGCTGTTTGTTCAGTTTGTGGAACCCCAACTCGAGCACTTCATTGGTAATTAACAATATTCTGATTGCATCTACCTATTCTTGCTTGTGTTCTCGATTCGCTTGCAGAAAAAACCTTCTTAGTGTGGTCAACCGCGTCTTGGCACGGTTGATAACCACATAGTAGTGGAGTAGTGGTTGCGAGGGTTCTCGATCTGTCTTGGTCACAACCTTTGGATCATCAACGTCGAAACTCCACCAATTGACTTATCATATTACCTTCGGAAGATCGAGCAAACGCGCATCAAGTGGTATCAGAGCCTCGGTTGCCCGTTAGGTAATCTTAGTTATCCCCTTTGTTTCGTCATTTTCCATTACCTAGAGTCCAGAAAATTGCCTCACAAAAATATTTATATCTTAGTTTTTCCACTATCCAAACCACTCTGTGGCTTCGCAATTTTGTTTTTCAGTATTTGCGTTGTTGAGTTTGAGTCCATCGTCGGTGTCTTTATTGCTGGTCGAGTCATCATGATCTAGTTTCTAGTGTCGAGTCTTGCTGTTTAGTCATCGTGTATCTCGGCATGTCCTTGTCTCCAATAGCAGAGATTGTGTCTCTAGTCGAGTCAGCCATCTACTTAGGATTGACCATCAATCGCTTCAACCATCTACTCGAGCTCGATTACTAGTCGAGTCGACCATCTACTCGGGTTCGACCACTAGTCGTTTCGACCATCTACTCGGGTTCGATCACTAGTCATTTCGACCATCTCCTAGGATTCAACCATCCTTTCGGGTTCGACCACCTAGTCAGATTCAACTATCCACTCGTTTTCGCTTCCACAACCTAGTTGGAGTCTATCTGTTTCTGGCTGCTCTCGAACACCCTATGTACTCATCATATCGAGCATTGTCCGACAAAGTTCGAGTATCACTCGATAGCCCAAGAAGAGGTAGCCAAAGTTCAGAGAGAGAAATAGAGAGTCTTTTTATTACCTTTATACCCCTGCTCTATGGACAAAGTTTGTGACTCACGTACCTCACTGGTCTTAGTAAAGACAATAGAAGAGTTTTGAGTTTGTGTCACATTTGTAAAAAAAAAAGAAGAAACAAAAGAAAAGCAAGCAAGAAGCAAAGAGTGCAAAAAAAAAAAGAAAGAAGAAGAAGCAAATAGTGCAAAAAAAGAGAGAGAATTAAAAAAAAGAGAATAAGTTTGCATTGCAAATTTTGTTCCATTTGCTTGTGTCTGTTATAGTTTTCGGCTTGTTTGAGCAAGTTCTAATAACGTGCTCGGGCCAGCAACTGTGACGAGTAATGTGGACTTTTATTCAGCTTTGCTAATCTGATTTCAATTATTGCTATTCCTTTCTACTAAATACTGCTTGTCCAAGCTACACTGATCAAAATGGTTTCTCCCCTTGCAACTATCCCACTCGCAGTATCATGAACCAGCCACCGGTTGTGCCAACTGCGGTGATTAGTAAGAACACTTGCGAGAGCGTGGTAAGACGCTTGAGAGTGTGTGACTCCACCTCCACAACCTAGTAGTCGATAGGGATAATTTATCTTTTGTTATTTTCTATTTTCGACTAACCATGACAGGAGAAGCATCAGATGCACATGAGTGTGTTTTGAGAGAAGAACTCACAATGGTGCTGAATGATCATCGACAAGTTATTATTGATGACTTTGATAAGAAGCTTGTGGAGACAAACACTACATTGCAACGACTTAATGATAGTATTGCCATACTCAATATACGCTTTATTCGAGTGGTTAATCAGCCACCAAACCATGGGCGTGTGGATTCTCGTGGTGCAGACCATGAGCAAGAGGAGTCCATCACAGATGATGAAATTTTGAGGCAAGAATAAGACACCTTTGATGCATGACAACGGGACCGATTAAACTTCAATCATCAAGGTATGAGAGGTGATAATTTTTAGCAACATAACCTACATGTTAATGTTGATCCATTTGCTAAGGTTAAGTTTACCATACCATCTTTTGTGAATGCTTATGATGCTGAAAAGTATTTAGATTGGGAGATGATGGTTGAACAGAAGTTTAATGCTCATTTAGTTCCTGAAGTGCATAGAGTTAGACAAGCAACTAGTGAATTTAAAGAATTTGCAATTATCTAGTGGAATAGAGTATGCATCGATGGATTAACGCCTACAACATGGAATGCTTTAAAGGCTGTTGTGCGTAACAGATTTGTTCCACTCTCTTTTAAACGTGATTTGTGTAAGAAATTGCAGCTCTTAAACCCAGGTGATAGATCCGTAGAAAAATATTATCATGAGTTACAAATTAGTATGTTGCATTGTGATATTATTGAGGATGAAGAGGCTACAATGGCCAGCTTTTATGGAGGGTTAAGGCGTGAAATTCAGGACATAGTTAATTGCAAAGAATACAATAATGTTCCTAGATTATTCTAACTTGCATGTCTGGTAGAAAAAGAATTGCAGGGATGACAACAGAGGCTAAGGAACAATTTTGGAAGCTATATTACATCAAAATCAATGCTGGGACAAGTCAAAAGAGCCCCACATTCAGCTATACGGATTGCCACCCCCTTCTCGAGTAGGGCGCGTTCAGTGGTACCTTCGACACTGTCACATGCTCTCGAGATAAGAAAATCCGTAAGTGTGTAGGATCCAGCCAAGTGCTCTTCTTCAATTGTTTCTACAGGCCGATTGACCGGGATTGTATGCCACCGATGCAAGGGAATGAGCCTTGCCATGAAAGATTACCCAAGTCAGCGAGCGTATATTGTAACAGAAGACTGTGGATATGTAAGTGCTAGCGATGTTGAGGATGAATATGCTCTTGCAGCTGACCATGCAGATGACGAGGATGGACGTGAGATGGATATCGACCATGAGGAAGTGTTCCATACCACTGTCATGGAGGATTATTGGACCCTCATTGTGCAGTGAGTGTTAAGCACTCAAATGGAGCAAACGGAACAACTACAATGCCACAATTTGTTTCAGATGTTCCTCATAGTTAAGGATTATCGTGTTCAAGACATTATTGATGGTGGAAGCTGCAACAACTTGGTAAGTTCGGATATGATCAAGAAGCTTACCTTGCCGACAAGAAACCATCCTCACCCTTATCACATTTTGTGGTTCAACAATAGTGGTAAGGTGAAGGTAATGCAAACAGCTAGGGTGCATTTTTCCATTGGTTCATACCATGATTGTGCTGATTTCAATGTAGTTCCCATGCAAGCATTCTCTCTTTTGCTAGGATGCCATGGGAGTTTGATACTGTTGCAACACATTATGGTAGAAGTAATAAGTACACCCTTATGCATAAAGGAAAGAAAATAACTTTTCTTCCTTTAACCCCTACTGAAATTATGAAATATGAACAAGAGATAGCTGAAAATAAGAGAAAAGAGATTGAGAATGAATCTGAAAATCAGCAAGTAGCGGAAAAGGTTTTTTCCACCCAAAAAGGAGAAGCAACAACAACTTCTAAGTCTAATGGAATTAGACTAAAAGGATGTATTATGCTTACTACTAAATTTGACATTGCTGAAATTTATGATAATGAGCTGCCATGCTATGCTTTGATATGCAAAGATGCTTTAGTTTCACTCGAGAATATATAGCTCTTTGTCTCCTACTGTTGCCAAACTTTTGCAGGAGTTTGTGGATGTATTTCCAGGTAAGGTACCCCTGAGATTACCACCTATTCGAGGGATTGAACATCAAATTGATTTGATTCCAAGAGCAACTTTGCCAAACCGTGCTGCATATAGGACCAACCTGGAAGAGACTAAGGAAATTCAGCGACAAGTTCAAAACCATTTGGACCGTGGGTATGTATGAGAAAGTCTTAGCCCTTGTGTTGTTCCTGTTCTTTTAGTTCCTAAGAAAGACGGTAGTTAGGGTATGTGTGTTGATTTTAGAGCTATCAATAATATTACTATAAGATATCATCATCCTATCCCTAAGTTAGATAATATGCTTGATTAGTTGAGTGATTCTATAATTTTCACTAAAATTGACTTGCAGAGTGGATACCATCAGATTAGAATAAAACTTGGAGATGAATGGAAGACTGCATTTAAAACTAAGTTTGGTTTGTATGAGTGGTTAGTAATGACTTTTGGGGTTAACTAATGCACCTAGTACTTTCATGCGATTGATGAACGAATTTTTACGTACTTTCATTTGGAAATTTGTGGTAGTTTACTTTGATGACATCTTGATTTACAGCAAGTCATATGAACTACACTTTGATCACTTACGTATTATTTTTAATGCTTTGAAAGATGCATGTTTGTTTGGTAACCTCGAAAAGTACACCTTTTGCACGTACCAAGTCTTTTTTCCTAGCTATGTTGTTACTCTATAGGGAATAGAGGTGGATAAAGCAAAAATTGAAGCCATAAAGAGTTGACCAACTCCTGAGACTGTTACACAAGTGAGAAGCTTTCATGGTCTTGTGGGTTTCTATTGGTGATTTGTGCGGAATTTTAGCACCATTGCTACTCTATTAATTGAGTTGACAAAGAAAGGAGTAGTTTTCAAATGGGGACCTGCACAAGAACAAGCATTCAAGTTGTTGAAAGAAAAGCTCACCCATGCTTCATTGCTCCAACTCCCTGATTTTGGCAAGACATTTGAATTAGAATGTGATGCTAGTAGTATTGGAATTGAAGGTGTGCTAATTCAAGAAGATAAACCTATTGCTTATTTCAGCGAGAAATTAAGCGGGCTAAGTCTGAATTATTCTACCTATGATAAGAAATTGTATGCTTTAGTTCGAGTGCTTGAAACTTGGCAACATTATCTATGGCCCAAAGGATTTGTTATACATTCTGATGATGAATCGTTGAAACAAATTAGGAGTCAAGATAAACTGAATAAATGACATGCTAAATGGGTAGAATTTATTGAGTCATTCCCATATGTCATAAAATATAAGAAAGGAAAGGATAATGTGATAGTTGATGCGCTTTCTAGGCGTTGTACCATGTTATCTCAACTGGATCATAAGATTTTTGGTTTAGAGACCATTAAAGAATTATATGGTGCTAATTTGTATTTTAAAGAAGCTCTTAAACATTGTAAAGAAGGGAAAATATGGAATAAACATATGTTGAATGACGGATTGCTCTATCGTGCTAACAAGCTATGCATTCCAGCTAGCTCCGTTCGTCTTTTGTTGTTGCAGGAGGCACATGGATGACGATTGATGGCACATTTTGGAGCAAAGAGGATGTGCTGGCCGCTCATTTCTTTTAGCCAAAGATGAGATGTGACGTCGAGCGCTACATGTCATGTTGCACCACTTGCAATAAAGCAAAGTCTCGCTTAAATCCACATGGGAGGATATTTCCGTAGATTTTGCTTTAGGATTTCCTAGGACAAAGAGGGGGAGGGATAGCATATTTATAATTGTGGATCATTTTTCTAAAATGGCACATTTTATATCTTGTCACAAGAGCAATGATGCTATAAACATAGCTGATTTGTTTTTTTAGAGAAATCGTTCGACTACATGGAATACCTAATACTATCATCTTGGATCATGACACAAAGTTTTTGAGTCACTTTTGGAGATCACTTTGGAATAAATTGGGGATGAAGCTAATGTTTTCTACTACGTGTCATCCCCAGACTGATGGTCAAACAGAGGTTGTCAACCGTACATTATCGACCATGTTACGGACAGTTCTAAAGAAGAATTTGAGGATGTGGGAAGAGTATTTACCACATATTGAATTTGGTTACAATAGGTCGGTACACTACACCACCAAGGTAAGTCCGTTCCAGGTAGTGTATAGATTTAATCTCCGTTCTCCTATTGATTTACTACATTTGCCTACTTTTGAAAGACTTAATTTAGATGCTAAGAATTGTGCTGAAATTATTCTTAAGTTGAATGAACTACTAAAATGAATATAGAGAGCATGACTGAAAAGTATAGGATTGCTGGAAGTAAAGGTAGGAAGGAAATAAAATTTGAACCGAGTGCTTTAGTTGAGTTGCATTTGAGGAAGGATAGGTTTCCAGAAATAAGAAAGTCAAAATTGATGTCTAGAGCTGATTGGCCATTTAAGATTATTGAGAAAATCAATGACAATGCATAGAAATTGGACCTACCTGCAGATTTTGGGGTTAGTCCCACATTTAATATTTCAGATCTGAAGCCCTACTTAGGAGAAGAAGAAGAGCTTGAGTCGAGGATGACTCCAATTCAAGAGGGGGAGGATGATGAGCCCATGGCTCATTCGGATACGATCAATATCACTAATAATCCACAAATCATACAAAGTCCAATTACAAGAGCATATGCATGATAATTAGACCACCGGGTGAACTTATTTCTCGTTGTTCATGCTTTCTTGGATGGATTTCTACTAAGTTCTTGTGATGTTTTATTGCTTAGTAATGTGGGAGAAGCACCACAACCTTACTCGAACGTCACCCCTCGAAGGCCAAGTCTACTCAGACTCGAGGCAGAGCTTTGGTCGTGGTCGAGTCGCAGAACAACACATTAGTAAAAAGGGCATAACTCTCTCATACGAAGTCCTTTTTAGGCAATCTTGGACATTCTAGAAAGATTACAACGAGCCCTTTCCAATGGATAATAGCTCAACCAAATATTCCTTATAGTTTAGTCATAGTCAAAGAAATAAGGTGCTATGCTACCGTTTTGGACCTAGTTGGGTCTTGTAATCGTGTCAGGATCGGAGTCTGGGTTGTGCACACCTCTTTACATGGTTACACAACCCTAGGTCGACCTTCTCACATCCTCCTATATATACACAATAGTTGTCGTAGTTTAGGCTCGGGTTTTGCTTAGATTAATGTTTATACAGTTTCGCCGCTTGTTCAGTTTGTGGAACCCCATCTCTAGCACTTTATTGGTAATTAGTAATATTCAGATTGCATCTACCTGTTCTTGCTTATGTTCTCGATTCACTTGTAGGAAAAGCCTTCTTAGTGAGGTCAACCGCATCTTGGCACGGTTGATAACCATGAAGTAGTGGTTTAGTGGTTGCGAGGGTTCTCGATCTGTCTTGGTCAGAGCCTTTGGATCATCAATGTCGAAACTCCACCAATTAACTTATCATATTACTTTCAGAAGATCAGGCAAACGCGCATCAACCAGCCACTCCTCAAGTCAAGAATAGCCCAGTTACTCCCGCCTCAAGTAAAGGATGTTTCCACTATGGAGAGCTAGGACACCATGTGAATCGGCGCCCTAAGAAGAATCCAAATCTAGCCAACACCAACACTATGAAACCTACTCGATTCCAATTCCAAGCATGTAATGGAAGTTAGGCCCCAGCTCAGAACAACAGTGGATAGCAGAACTTCGTCCAAGGTAAGGTCAACCATATGACCACAGAGGAAGCTCAGGATGCTCAGGATGTGGTCTACGGTATGTTCCTTGTTAACTCACAGCCTGCAACAGTTTTATTTGATTCTAGAACTTCGCATTCTTTGTAACTACTCAGTATGTTGCAAAACATGGTTTGCCTATGGTCATGATGAAACAACCTATAGTTATTAGTTCTCCTGGAAGAGAATTGAAAGCACAGTATATGTGTCATAGAATGAGTCTTAAAATAAGGAGGGTAGACTTTCTAGCAAATCTTATAGTATTGGAATCTAAGGGCATATATGTCATCCTTGGAATGGATTGGTTAGCCAAGTTTGATGGAGTAATAGAGTGTGCCAGAAGAGCAGTCCACCTGGCCAACGAGGATGGAACCAAAGTTGAGTTCGAAGCTACTATTCCAGCAATAGAAGAATGTTCTCTCAATTTACTTGAAGGTACACCCGTTGATCAGATCATAGTGGTTCATGAGTTTCCTAATGTCTTCCCCGATGAATTGAGTTTGTTGACTTGGTGCCCAGTACAGCCCCATAGCTAAAATGCCATATAGAATGTTCGCTAATGACCTAGCTGAGTTAAAGAAGAAAATTCAAGAGCAGTTAGACAAAGGTTTTATTAGACCAAGTGCAGCACCTTGGGGAGCTCCAGTTCTATTTGTGGATAAGAAGGGTGGTACCTGAAGAATGTGTGTAGATTACAGAGCACTCAATGATGTGACCATTAAGAACAAGTATCCGTTACCCCGGATTAAGGATTTGTTTGATGAGATGAGGAGAGCCCAAGTGTTCTCCAAGATTGATCTAAGGTCTGGATATTATCAGTTGAAAATCTGATCGTCAGATGTACCCAAGACCGCCTTCAGTACTCGATATGGATTATATGAGTATATTGTCATGTCTTTTGGTTTGACCAATGCACCAGCCTACTTCATGAATCTTATGAACATGGTGTTTATGGATTACTTGGATAAGTTTGTGGTGGTGTTCACAGATGATATTTTGGTTTTCTCCAAGAGTGAGGAAGAACATGAAGAGTATTTGAGAATAGTTGCAGACACTTAGAGAGCATCAGCTGTATGCCAAGCTTAGCAAGTGTGATTTCTGGTTACATCAAATCGATTTTTTTGGTCATATCATAACAGCCAGTGGTATAGCAGTAGATCCAAGCAAGGTAAAGGATGTGTTGAATTGGTTACCACCTACAAATATGTCAGAGATCCAGAGTTTCCTTGGTTTAGTAGGATATTATCATCGCTTCATAGAAGGATTCTCAAAGATAGCTGAACCTCTCACCTCATTGCTACAGAAAAACATGGTTTTCAAATGGAGCCCGGCTTGGCAAGGAAGTTTTGAAGAGTTGAAGAAGAGATTGACTACAGCCACAGTGCTAGTTCTGCCAGACATCAACAAGAACTTTGAGATCTACTATGATGCATCACAACAAGGACTTAGATGTGTTCTCATGCAAGAAGGTCAAGTTGTGACATATGCATCAAGGCAGTTAAGGAAGTAGGAGGAACATTATCCTACTCATGACTTAGAGTTAGCAGCTATGGTTCATGCATTGAAGATTTGGAGACACTACCTCATTGGAAAATGATGTGAGGTATATACGAATCACAAGAGTTTGAAGTATAGATTCATCCAACTGGATTTAAATCTTTGTTAGTGCTGATGGCTACAGTTAATCAAGGATTATGACATTGGAATCCATTATCACCTAGGAAAAGCCAACATAGTAGCAGATGCTTTGAGTCAAAAGAGTTAATGTAACTCTGTAGTGAAAATGGCCCTATTAGGCTATGATTGTGATTTTAGTGATTAATGATAATATAGTCATTAGGACTAACATATTTGTCAAGAATATATATTAGTAGGTCTCATGGATGCAATACATCAAGCAGCCACAGTCGGGACAAAGTTTGATTGAATTGAAAAAGTCATATTAAGATTTTCCTCACTGGATGGTCCGGTGTAGAGAAGTTTGCACTCACTGGTGTATTGTGTCTAGAGACTGATAGCCTCACCGGATAGTCTGATGAATAGAACATGAACTCACCAGAGTATTTCTGACAAAGGGAGAGAAGGTTGAGGACCACACCGGATAGTCTAGTGATCTGCATTGAGTAACACCGGAGTATTTCTTGCAGAGAAGAATACAAGTGCAGAAGACTGAAGATCAACCCACCGTATGGTCTGGTGATCTGTGAGTTGAACTCATCAGAGTATTTCTAACATAGGGGGAGAACGCTGAGGACTGCATCGGATCATCCGATGATGAAGGGTATAAAGCACCGGAGTATTTCTTGCAGAGGCGATTCCAAGTGCTGAAGAATGAAGATCAACTCACCAGATAGTTCGGTAATCACAGAGATAGTTGCACTGGAGCATTTTCAGGGACAAGAAGGGAATGTTTAACTCACCGGATGGTCCGATGTGAATTGAATGAACACCGGATGAATACACCAAAATATTTTACACAGAGAGACTGCAAAGGCTCGGATGGCTTGAGATAACTCACCGGAAGGTCTTGATGGATTTAAAGGTACATCGGAGTGTCCGGTGTTTACAGAGGCATTGAGTGGAGTTCCAACGGCTAGTTTCTGAGGTTACACTCCCCAGATGATCCGGTGTTAGTAGTAATATTCTCACCAGATCATCCGGTGTTAACAGCTTTTCTAAATTGTTGGGAAAACGACTATGTGACAACCCAGAATTCTTAAATGTGTGGTTAAGTATTCATAAGCATCATTAGCATCATGTTCATTCATTCTGAGCAAATTTTGGCATATAAATTGAAATGAACCTAAAGTGTTAAGTTTAATAATAATTGGTGCCATGTGAAGAAACTCACAAAATTTCTATGAAGCATAGGGTTGGAAATAATTTTAGAAATTAGTCCATATCAATGGATGAATATTAGTGAATTTTCCTAAATTTTTGGGAATTATTTTGAAGGCATAAAAATTACAACAATTTAGGAAAGGTTGCATGTTTGAAGAATTTTAGTTCAAATTTGGCTCAAGATTTTTGGGTTAATCAAGTTAAATGGATTGCACATGGATTGTAGTTTCTGACAAAAATTGTCCTGCAATTTTTGGAGCTTGGGAAGGCTTTCTCTTGGATGGAGAAAATGGAGAGGATATTTTCCTTGGCCGGCTACTATTCATCCCGCCCATCCCCCCCTCTCTGCTCTCTGTCTGCCAACTTTGTGGACTTTGGAGGCTGGCCATTCCATCACTCCATCGAGTCATGCCTGAGCACCTTCTAGAGAGAGCGCCCTCACCCTTATCTCTCCTCTTTCTCTCTCTCTCTCTCTATCTCTCTCATTTCTCTCTTCCTCACTCATTTGCTCCTCCTGACCAAGCATAGCACAGAGCGTAGCGCACAGCACAGCAGATGCCTGCCGAAATCCCGTGCGCCTCAGCGAGCTTCCTCGAGCCTGAGCTATGAGGAGCTAAGGAAGGGGTCATGCGACACTCCACCGACCTAATCCTACCAAGACACCACTCCTCCCGACTGAATTTCAAGGGGTCCGGGCTGCCTTCCTCAGCGCCGGCGCCTTTCCTTCCCCTGTTCACCGTCGACCCTACTGGACCGCCACTTCTCTGGTCCAACCAAGATGTGATGAGCTTCCTCATCCCCTGTGGAGTCTAGCGCGCACATGTTTTCCCTTGTGGCTCGCCGCCAACATGGCTTTCCGCGGCAACCGAGCCACCGCCGCCTCTGTGAGCCGCCGCCGGCCACCTTCTGATCGGGCCCGTTGGCCATGAGTCATGCCATCGTGTCCACGTGCCTGTGCTGGTCCTGTTGGTGCCCTTGGTCGGGTTGATGGCCGCCGCTCGCCACCAGTGATGCACTGGCCGAGCCGGCCTACCCGCCGTGGTGCTATGCAGTAGAGGCATCGGGCCGGTTTTGACCCGAGTCAAGCACCGGCCCTACTGCTCATCTCAGTGGCTAGCGGCCCCATGGTGTAAAAGGTTCTAGCCCTTTCATTTATTTGGTTAATTCATAGATCCAGAGAAAAATCAAAATAGGTTTAATTTTGTATTGTTTAATCAGCTGAAACACTCCAAAATGCATAGAAAATTGAAAGTTGCTCCAAAATTTGTGAAACCAATTTTGTTAGGTTTGTATGATCATAATCTACATTTTAAAAATACTGGGAGCTATGAAATATGTACTGTAATTTCATTGTTAATAAAAGAGGTTTTATCTTTATTAATCCATAATTAATTGTTGGTAACCCCAAAGTTGATGAGGTCAATTCTATTAATCTCATTATTTTGTGTCCTGTTCATTAGAAATACTCACACTCATGTTAAACATAGTTAACCTTCTAATTTTTTTAAACATGGTTCAAGCTTAATCAAATCCATGAATTTTGAATGTTTAAACAATAGGCAAAATTAGGTGGATACCATCGCAAAAGTGCTCATATTGGAAAATACCATCGAGGCCCATATGTCATCCTCACACCGATGGTATTTTCCAACTTTTATGATTTTTGCGATGGTACCCAGCAAACTGCCCCACAATAATGTAAATTAAGGAAATCCTTAATGCTTTAAGCTCATGTCACGATGCATTGCATCTCCACTTTGTCATGCCCTTTGTAGCAGCATCTTTGCACTTCATTCATGCTCATCATTACATGCGTTCTTCATTAGTGATCGAAGGACCGGAGCGTGACACGGGCACAATCAAGGACAACACCGAACTACCAGAGTTTTGCGAGTGTTGTGCGGGTAGCGTCAGACAGGCACTAGAGCAACAAGACAAACATCTAAGCATATTGCACCATTTGGTTCAAATTGAATGGAGTTTAATTTGATAAATTATTCTCTATGTATATTGCATGTTCAGTGAGTCGATGTCGGGTTTGTATAGGTAGAACCTAAGTTGATTGCATTACCTCTACCTTGAGTTGTTGTTCATCCATATCCTTCTAGTGTTTATGTAATTGGTGTCTAGTTTCAAAGGTTAATCAAAATGCTTAGCACTGCTTAGGTCCTCAGTAGAAGTCAAGAGATGGTGCATCCGTTGTTTGCGAACCTTGGGCTTACTTACTGTTTACAATAATGGTTACAAGGTTAAGATGGATGAGTTGTGATAATGAGGCGAGATGTGGGTGGTATTAGGGGTGTTTCTCCTGTCCGGATGTGGAGTTCCCTGGGTAGGTCGGGAGAACATCCCGGACACCATAGATTGCTTGCATCATTTAAGCATCGATCATTATTGCAGTTGGCTTCAGCACTTTTCGTACTAACCACATGCGGATCTAATGGTAATGTAAGCCGATTATCATACGTCGTGCTGACACTTGCCTTGTGACCCTATGACGCATAAGAGAAAACAAATGAGGAGAAGCAAGGTGTTGGGGAGCCAAAGCATGGTCGGGACTTGCTTGCGGTAACCCCATTGCCATAAGGGCATGTGCCAGTGGTGGTTCCGGGTATGAGAAAGGTTGTCACGAATACCCTTTTTTGTGTACTTTAGCGAGTAGCACAAGCCGAATAGTCCTCGTGTCATGTGGGTAAAGATGTACCCCCAACAGGGTGTAAGAACAATTCAAATTGCCACGCTCTCTGTTATGAGCATACTACCAAGACGGTATCTTGATTAATCATAGAGGTTGTGATTTTGAATAATAATCCTCTTGATGATTAATTAGAATACAATTTGGACGGTTCCTCACAGCATGGTATTAGAGCTTGGTTTAAGGAAGTAGCCTAAAACACTTAAGATGTTGTTTAGTAAGTGTGTCAACATCACTAAGCAACCCACTAAAGTTTCTTTAGTGCCTCTCTTGCTAATATGTATGAACTTGCTATACTATTCTCCTAAGTATAATGCAATGTTGTTTGTTGTATTTAAATTGTTTATTTCTGCATTATGTTGTTCCATAGTGTGATGTCTTTGTGATTTATATTTCATCAATGCAATCGACGAAAAAGGTAAGAAGGTAAGGAACGCATCCCGATGGCGGTAAATATTGGGAGCTCAATCAGTATGAAGTAGGGGCCTGGTGTGTACCATACGGCGATGGTACAAAAAGTGAATATGTTAGCAATAACGTATGGACATCTAGCATACGATGATAGATATGGTCGTCTACCCATGTGGAAATTACATAGGATGTCCCGTAAGGCGACGGTACGGGAAGTGAATACGTTGGCAACAACATATGAAATGTTGCTTGTGCGACGAGATGCACAAGCACCGTTCGCGCTTTATTCTTTCTCGTGTGAAGGGTGATGATTGGTATTTTTGTATATATAACTGTATGTGATCTTTATGTTTGTTGCGGAGAGACATGTTTGAGAAAGAAAGCATGTAGGTAGGATCGAGCATGCCATCATTTCTCTATTGCTCATATGCATGCATTTTTCCCAAATATACGCTCTTATGGAATCTAAGCAAGTAATATCCGACATACCATAACAGCATGAGACGGAATTTGATCTTTCGCCTCTTTCCTCATCCTATTGTTATGACGTTCATGTTGGTCTACCGTTCCTTGTTGTCCTAAATTTTGTTTGTATCTCCTTGTCAAAACCTTGTCGTCACTAACTTTAGAATTGATGACAGGATGAGAATCCATCACAGTCTCAGCGATCTTCCCGAGGGTTCTAATGAGAACAACCCACCACTGCCTCCACCAATGAGTATGGCGGATGTGCTTGTGCAAATTGAACAAAACTGTCAAGCTCAGACGGCGCTCCTTGAAGCTCTTATGAGTAACACGACCCCTCAAGGTGGAGGTGGGTTCGGACGTCGGGATGACTTCTCATATTTCCTTAGGACTTAGCCACCCACCTTCACACGTGCTGAGGATCTTCTTGATGCAGACCATAAGCTTAGCACTTTTGAGCAAAAGCTCACTCTCCTCAGAAGTGAAGACCACAAGAAGGCTCTCTTTGTTGTCCATCAACTTCAGGGTGCTGCTGGCACATGACGGACCAACTACCTCGCCATGCACGCTGCCAACCACCTGGTGTCTTGGGCGGAGTTCCGTCAAGTATTCCATGATTATCATATTCCCAAGGGGATAATGGAAATCAAGAAGCAGGAGTTCCTGGATTTTCAGCAATGAGGTAGATCTATTATGGAGTACGTGCAGGTGTTCAACCACCTTGCATAATATGTGGTGAACGAGGTCAACATCGATGAGCGAAAGCAATACCGCTTTGTGAATGGCCTGTCTTCCAAGATGCAAGATCGCTTGTTGGCTCATGAGTTCGCTGACTTCAACAAGTTCGTGAGCACCTTCCTCACCGTCAAGTTCAAGATGAAGGGCCATCGAGAGGAGAAGAAACGTAAGAGGGCTCCATCGCCTTCTGTAGACGGGATCTCCCAACATACGTGTATGGAAAGTCAGCCTCCTCCATCTCACATGTCAGCTTCGTTTGCTCCATGGCCAATGTGGATGGTGTGACATCCATCTTTCTCTTCTCCGCAAGGACAACCTCCAAGACCCATCGGTTCTCAAGCGAGTGTGACAGGTGGCCCCGGCGGCCTATGTTACAATTGTGGCCATATCGGTCACTATGCATGGGATTGCCCCTTCCTGAAACCAGGAGCCGTGGTGACTGATTCAAGGCCATCACAGTTAGCTTAACCCCCTCCCCAAGCTTCCAAGATAGCGCATGTTCCCAAACATGGCCAAGTGAACTACACCACCACTGAGGAAGTTCACGAGGATGCCGATGTATTGACGGGTATGTTGCTCATGAATTCTCACCCTGCAATGGTTCTTTTCGATTCTGGTGCATCCCATTCATTCATCAAGGAGGGTTATGCTTTGGGTCACCATATAGTCATCGAGACCTTGTCTTCTACTTATCATATTGATGCACCCAAGGCCAAGTTAATAACCGACCAATGTGTTCCTAAGGCCAAGATTCTTATTGAAGGAGTTGCATTCTCTGGCAATTTGGTACTGCTTGATACTAGAGGAATGTATGTTATATTAGGGATGAATTGGCTAACCAAGTATGGTGCTCGTATTTATTGTGCCCGGAGAGTCGTTTCTCTCAAGAATCCCAAGGGTGATCAAGTGTTTTTTCACATTGGAAAGGGTGGTCACCATCTTTATGCTTTGACGAGTGTCACAACCACGAGTCTTCTGGATATCCCAGTTGCCTGTGAATTTCCTGATGTCTTCCTAGAAGAATTGCCAGGAATGCCACCCGATCGAGCCGTAGAATTCTCTATTGATGTATTGCTCGGTACGGCACCAATTTCAAAGAGGTCCTATTGGATGCCACCGAATGAGTTAGTAGAATTGAAGAAGCAAATTCAGGAATTGCTCGCGAATGGTTTCATTCGTTCAAGATCCTCACCTTGGGGATGCTCGGCACTCTTTGTGAAGAAGAAGGACCAAACTCTTCGGATGTGTGTTGATTACCGTTCGTTGAATGAGGTCACCGTCAAGAACAAGTATCTGATTCCTTAGATCAATATTCTGTTTGATCAACTGACTGGTGCTCGAGTTTTCTCCAAGACTGACTTATGACTGGGCTGCCACCAAATAATGGTCCGACCGGAGGATATTCCGAGGACAATTTTTTCTACCTATTACGGTCTTTACGAGTTTACCGTCATGTCCTTAGGCCTTACCAATGCACTGGCATTCTTCATGTATTTGATAAATACGGTGTTCATGGAGGAACTGGATAAGTTTGTCGTAGTTTTTATCGATGACATCCTTATATACTCAAAGACTGAGGAAGAGTATTCATAGCACCTCTGTGTTGTTCTTGGCTGACTTCGAGATCACCAACTCTCTGCCAAATTTAGCAAATGTGAGTTCTGGCTCAAAGAGGTCGCTTTTCTAGGTCATGTGTTGTTTGAAGGTGGTGTCACAGTTGACCTGAGCAAGGTACAAGATGTGCTCAATTGGGTGCAGCCCAGGAATGTCACCGAAATTCGGAGTTTTCTCCAACTTGCAGGTTATTATCGCTGATTCATAGAGAATTTCTTCAAAATATCTAAACCAATGATCAAGATATTAAAGCAAGGGAGTATATTCAAGTGGTCGAGTGTGAGTTAGCTTTCTATACTTTGAAGAAACTACTCATGACCACTCCCGTTCTTGCTCAACCCGAAGTAGACAATGGTTTCAACGTCTATAGTGATGCTTCCCGCGTAGGCCTCGGCTATATCCTGATGCAAGAAGGCCGAGTTGTTGCTTATGCCTCGCACCAATTGAAGCACCATGAAGAACCTATCCAACCCATGATTTCGAACTTGCGGCAGTGGTGCATGCTCCGAAGATTTGGTTCCACTACCTATTAGGAAATCTATGTTGTATCTATACGGATCACAAAAGTCTTAAGTATATATTCACTCAAGCTGATCTAAATATGAGATAGAGAAGATGGCTCGAATTAATCAAGGACTATGAGCTACAAGTTCATTATCATCCTGGCACGGCCAATGTGGTTGCTGATGCACTAAGTCGAAAGGCTCGATGCAATTTCCTCATGGTCAAGCCTGGGAATACCACACTTTGTGATTACTTCCAACGGCTTAGACTTGAAATGGTTTCGGAGGGATTTCTTGCTAACCTAGAGATCAAGTCCACCCTCCTGGTTCAAATCAAGGAAGCTCAGAAAGACGAGAAGGGCATGGCCCAAATCCAAGACAAACTGAAGAAAGGCAAAGCCACATGCTTTTCTGAAGGTGATCAAGGTATTATGTGGTTTTGGAAGAGGCTAGTGGTTCCGAAGGTTGAGGCATTGAGGAAAAAGATTCTGGACAAGGCCCATGATTCATTGTTGTCCATCCATCCAGGAAGTACCAAGATGTACCAAGACCTCAAGCCAGATTATGATGGACTCGCATGAAGCTAGAGATCGCTCGACATGTAGCTGAGTGTGATGTCTACCAAAGGGTGAAGGCCGAACATTTCAAGGCGGCCGGTATGCTCTAGCCGTTGTCCATTCCCTCCTGGAAGTGGGAGGAGATCAGAATGGATTTCATTACCGGATTTCCAAAGAACGAACAATGATATGACTTAATTTGGTCCATTGTGGATCGGTTCACACAATCCGCTCATTTCCTTCCTACCAGGACCACGTACTTAGTCAAGAATTATGCGGAGTTGTATCTCACTCAGATTGTTTGCCTTCATGGGATTCTGAAGAAGATCACCTTCGATCGAGGCACTCAGTTCACTTCTCATTTCTAGAGGGGCCTTCATGAATCTATGGGGACCGAGCTCTTCCACAACACCACTTACCACCCTCAAACTGACGGTCAAACCGAGAGGGTGAATCAAATCTTAGGAGATATGTTGTGGGCCTGTATCCTCACGTATGGGAAGAAGTGGAAGATTTGCTTTCCATTTGCTGAGTTCTCCTACAATAATAGCTATCAGTTGAGCATCGAAATGTTGCTGTTTAAAGCTCTCTATGGTCGAATATGTCAAATGCCATTAAATTGGTATGAATCCGACGAAAGGGCTTTCTTGGGCCCGGATTTGGTCAAGGAGGCATAAGAGCATGTTCTGGCTATTCAAAAGTGCTTCCTCATGGCTTAATCCCGACAAAAGAGCAATGCGGATCACCGCCGCTGAGACCTTGAGTTCACCATTGGAGATTTTATGTATCTCAAGGTGTCTCCACTCAAAGGAGTTCGGTGCCTTCAAGTCCGAAGCAAGCTAGCACCTCATTATATGGGACCATTCCAAATCATTGCTTGGTGTGGAGTGGTGGCCTATAAATTGGACTTACCTCCATCCCTCTCTATCGTGCATAATGTATCCCATGTCTCGCAATTGAAGAAGTGCCTTTGAGTTCCAACCAAAGTCACTGAAATTGCAAGTAGAGACATGCAACCCGATCTGACCTACTGTGAGCGACTAATTCGTATCTTCAACAAAACGGAACGCAAGACACGATGGCATTCCATTAAGTATAATTTTGTATTGTTTAATCGGCTGAAAAACTCCAAAATGCATAGAAAATCGAAAGTTGGTCCAAAATTTGTGAAACCAATTTTGTTAGGTTTGTATGATCATAATCTACATGTTAAAAATACTATGAGCTATGAAATATGTACTGGAATTTCATTGGTTAATAAAATAGGTTAAAGCTTTATTAATCCATAATTAATTGTTGGTAACCCCAAAGTTGATGAGGACAATTTTGTTAACCTCATTATTGTGTGCCCTATTCATTAGAAATACTCTCACTCATGTTAAACATAGTTAACCTTCTAATTGTTTTAATCTTGGTTCGAGCTTAATCAAATCCATGAATTTTGAATGTTTAACAATAATATAAATTAAGGAAATCCTTAATGCTTTAAACTCATGTCATAATGCATTGCATCTCCACTTTGTCATGCACTATGGAGCATCCATCTTTGCACTTCATTCATGCTCATCATTGCATGCATTCTTCATTAGTGATCGAAGGACCAGAGCGTGATGCGGGTGTGATTAAGGACAATGCCGAACTACCAGAGTTTTGCGAATGTTGTGTGGGTAGCGTCAGGTAGGTACCAGAGTAGCAAGGCAAGCATCTAAGCATATTGCACCCTTTGTGTCAAACTAAATGGAGTTTAATTTGATAAATTATGCTTTATGTATACTGCATATTCAGTGAGTCAACTTCGGGTTTGTATGGGTAGAACCTAAGTTGATTGCATTACCTTTACCTTGAGTTGTTGTTCATTCATATCCTTGTAGCCTTTATGTAATTGGTGTCTAGTTTCAAAGGTTAATCGAAATGCTTAACACTTCTTAGGTCCTCAGTAGAAGTCGAGCGACGGTGCATCCATTGTTCGCGAGCCTAGAGCTTACTTACTGTTTACAATAATGGTTACGAGGTTAAGATGGATGAGTTGTGATGATGAGGCGAAATGTGGGTGGTGTTAGAGGTGTTTCTCCTGCCCAGATGTGGAGTTCCCCTGTGTAGGTTGGGAGAGGAGCCCAGACACCATAGACCACTTGCGTCGTTTAAGCACTGATCGTTGTTGCATTTGGCTCTAGTACTTTTCGTACTAACCACATGCTGATCTAATGCTAAGGTAAGTCAATTATCATACACCCTATGACACGTAAGAGAAAAAGAATGAGGAGAAGCAAGGTGTTAGGGAGCCGGAGCATGGCCGGGACTTGCTCGTGGTAACACCGGTGCCATAGGGGCATGTGCCAGTGGTGGTTCTGGGTATGAGAAAGGATGTCACGAGTACCCCTCTTGTGTGTACTTTAGCGAGTAGCACAAGATGAATGGTCCTCATGTCGTGTGGGTAAAGATGTACCCCCTGCAGTGTGTAAGAACAATTCGAATTACCGTACTCTCAGTTACGAGCATGCTTTTGTCCATTTGCAGCAGTCGTAGAGTCACGAGTTGTGAATTGGGGTTTGGTATGTGGGAGTTGTTGAGTTGGTTCTATTTATAGTTATGGTTATTATGGTTTCAGTTACATACATGTTCATGTGGGGAATTGCAGGTTAGAATGGTAGTTTGGTTAAGTTTAGATGCTCACACATAGATACAAAATTTACTTAACCATGTGGTCTTTTTCCTTGTTCTTGGCTTAATGCATAATCCTTGGAGTCGAGCTTTTATATGTGCTCTCTATGGATTAAGTCTTGCGAGTACCTTCGTACTCTTTCAGGTTCTGTTGGTGAGGAAGATGCGGTGTTTGGCTACTTCACGCCTACAGCTATTGGTGGTGGGCATGAGTAGTACATCCTTCTCTAAATGGCTTGCTTTCAGGTGTAGCATATGGGCATATGGCTTCACCTAGCTTTTGTTGTTTTAGCTTTACTTTCCGCTGCGTAGTATCTATGTAAACTATTGTAAATGATGCCTCCCTAAAGGCTTGTAAGATAACTTTAATTACCTGCTTTTTCTTAAGCTTTGTTGTGATGACTTATGTTGGAAAGACATGTGTTCCGATCTTGGGCACAAAACACATTCCAGGACTACCAGGATGTTATTCTGGTTAATCATGGAGGTTGTGATTATGAATAATGATCCTCCTGATGATTAATTAGAATACTATTTGGACAGTTCCTCATTGGCTAGTTAGTCGGTTTTAGGCTATAAATACCCCTTCACTCAGTTGTTTGAAGGTGTGGTATGCTGCTTGAGTCCAGAGAAACCCATATACACTTGAGAAAACATCCAAGCCACCAAAGTGCTTAAAGTGTTCATCCAAGGCAATTTAGCACACCATTAGAGGGTGATTAGTGCTATTAGGCCTAGAGAGAAGTGTTTCTAGGTGCTACAACCTAGAGAGTGGATCAAGGAGTGATCTAACCATGTACTGAGAGGTACGTCAGTACCTTGGACTCGTTGGTAACTTGTTGACCCTCTGACTTAGTGTGGAGCGGCGACAAAACACAAGTACGGGGACGCGGAGACTCTTGCCTTGGTGGCTCAAGCTCCTAAGTGATCACTGCAGTAAATGACCAAAAGAGAGGCTAGTTGTGAGACCTTTCCTTGATGGCTTGGTGGCTCATCGAGCTTGAGGCCTTACCTTGGTGGCTTAGTGGCTCAAGAGTCATGACTGGGTGCCGATCGAGAGCATATCCTTAGTGGAGCTCCAACGTGGGCTAGGGGTGGCATTCATGTCATCGATACTAAGAGATAAAAATTCCTTGTGCCGAGTTTATATCTCTACCTTATGTACATTTTCGCATTTACATATTTACAATTTACCTTGCTAGAGTAGGTTACAATCCTCTTGAGCGATATAGTAGACACACTAGATAAATCTAGAGCATATTTAGACAGAAAGAGATAGGTTTATTTTGTGAAGTTTTCAGAGCTATTGGTTTCTAAGTGTCCAATTCACTCCCCCCCCCTGGACATCACTGTTCCTCACAAACTTGGATGGTTAAAAAAAGTCAACCTGAGTTATGGAAAGAGTTTGAAAAGCTCAACCTTGGATTTGTAGTAGATTTAGATGTAGCTACCATGGAAGTTGTTGCAAACTTGAAGAAGAAATTCGTAAAGGACAACTTGAGGATGAGAAACTGAAGCAAATTAGGCAACTTATCAAGGATGATAAAGCACCGGACTATGTAGAAGAAAATCAAGGAGATATGTGGTTCAAGAAAAGAATTTATGTGCCTAATCAAAAGGACATTAAGGAGTTAATTCTCAAAGAAGCTTTTGATTCAGCGTATTCCATTTACCCCAGAAGTATGAAGATGTATCAAGATCTCAAGATCGCTATTGGTGGTATGGAACGAAGAGAGATGTAGCAGAGTACGTAGCTCATTGTGATATGTGCCAGAAGGTCAAAGCAGATCACCAAAGACCAATAGGATTGCTATGGCCTTTAAAGATACCTAAATGGAAATGGGAGGAAATTGGTATGGATTTCATTGTTGGATGACCTCATACACAAGGAGGATATGATTCAATATGGGTTATAGTTGATCACCTGACTAAAGTCCCTCACTTCATCTCGGTAAAGATTACGTATAGTGGAGCTAGACTAGCGGAGTTGTATATGTCAAGAATAGTGTGTTTGCACGGAGTGCTGAAGAAGATTGTCTCGGATAGAGGAACTCAGTTTACTTCCAAGTTTTGGCTGAAGCTACTTGAGTCTATGGATATGAAGCTATATTTCAGTTCTCATATCACCTTTAAAAAGATGGTCAGACTAAGAGAGTAAATCAGATACTCGAGGATACGTTAAGAGCTTGTGCCCTAAAGTATAGCAAAAGTTGGGATAAGAGTCTGCCGTATGCAGAGTTCTCGTGCAACAATAATTATCAGACAAGTCTTCAAATGTCTCTATTTGAAGCTTTGTATGGAAGGAAGTGTAGAACATCATTGCTCTGAAATGAGACCAGGGAAAGTCAAGTTTTTGGAATGGAAGTTCTAGGAGATGTAGAAAAGCAAGTTCAGATAATTCGAGAGAATCTAAGGATTTCTCAGTTGAGATAGAAAATTTATGTTGATAATAGGCATAGAGAATTGTCATTTGAAATTGGAGATTATGTCTATCTCAAGGTTTCGCCCATCATAGGTCTTCAAAGATTCAAGGTCAAAGGAATGTTGTCACCAAGATTCATTGGACCTTTCAAGATACTGGATAAAAGAGAAGAAGTAGCTTATCAGTTAGAGTTACCACCTCAACTATCGGATGTGCATGATGTGTTCCATGTTTCTCAGTTGAAGAAGTGTTTTCAATTGCCGGAAGAACAGTTACCGATGGAAGAATTGGATATTCAAGAAGATCTCTCGTATACAGAGTACCCGGTGAAGATCATTGAAAGATCAGCTAGAGTGACCAAAACAAAAGTAATAGCAATATGCAAAGTACAATGGAGTCATCACTCTGAAGACGAAGCGACATGGGAAAGAGAAGAAGGTCTAAAGATGGAGTTTCCCTGTCTCTTCTCTGATTTGTCTGAATCTTGAGGTCAAGATTCATTCCAAGGAGGTAGGTTTGTAACACTCTGATTCTTAGTTTTTGCAAATTCCTTTAATTAAGGTTTAAACAAATAGAGTAGGTTAAAACCTATTTTCTATATTAAATCCGATTTTGACAAAGGTTATATTTGTTTATATTAATTCATGCTGGAGTTAGTCATCTTAGGTTTCTTTGGCTTTCTTTGATTTGTTTTGTGGATTTAGTTTGAGTTTGATTTGCTTTGTTTTGATTTTCAAAAGGTTTAGAAAAAGAAAAAAAAGAAAAAGAAGAAATCCTTCCTGGGTCGTCCCCTCTCTCTTGGTCTGCCCAATCCAAACAGCCGACCCGACTTTCTCTCCTCCTCCTAGCCTACCTCTCCCACCTGGGCCGCTCCCCACGCCTCCGACCAGCTAGCCAGCCCGCCCGCGCCTTGCCAGCCTGGTCCTGCCTTCAGTAGCACGCGCTCGAAAATGCCTAGTTAGTTCTCGCCTTCATGCGCCCACCTTCGTCATCTTCTCCAAGTCGAGCGCTGCAACCGTGTCCGAGTGGGAAAGCCGTCGCCCTAGAGTCCTAGACCACCCCAAGAACCCCTATGCCCACTTATATAGGACCCCATTGGCCCATTGTGTATTTTCCCGAAGCCAATCCGCCTGAATCAAGCTATCTCGTCAAGAGTAACGCCGCCATCGCCACTGTTCTTGTGACGTCGCCGATCTCATCAATTTGCCATCTTTGCACCGAATTGATCCACCCAAGCCACCTCCGAGCTCCGCCAACGATCGCTAAATCTCCTCCCGCCAGAGACCCCTCCTCATCGAGCTCCCGAGTTGCTCCACCACCTCCACCGTCGCCAACCCTCCTCCAGTGCCACTCCGCCCTAGGTATGTGCCAAAACAGATTCCCTGTGAGCTTCTTATCGTAGTCTGCCAGTGAGCCGAAATGTGTTTCCGACGAGTTTTCGGTGAGAGCGCCGCCATTTTCTCTCGGCTCCGCCGTGAACTCCCCCTCCAGTTGTCCCCTTTTAGCCCAGCCATCCGATCTATGTTGAACGACCATGATTAGATCGAACCGACCCCTTTGGTGTCTACTCAGAAGCCACCGCATGTCCCTCTTCATAAGCACAGTCAGCACAACCACATCAGCCACCACCTCGTTGCCATGTCATCAAGTTTGCTGATGTGTCCAGCCAGTCATCGCTTACGTGTCAGCCCACTCAACCCCTGCGCAATAAAAGATATTTTTAGTATAAAAATAATTCCAAATAATCTTGATAATTGGTAATTTTGCAAATAAACCACTGAACATTTCTATTTTTTACATAAAGACCCCTATCTTTTTTAATTTAGACCCTTAACCTTTCCATAATTACAAATATGTCCTTCTATTTTTACAAAAAGGTGCCTTAAACTTTTTGTTTAATCCAAATAGGTCCTTTTCTTTTCAGAATAAACCATAATATTGTTTTTAGCGTTTCTTTTTCGTCGTAGCTCCATTTTAAACGATTCTTGCGCTGTTGGATTCGTTTTTCAGTGCCCTATCTTTCTAGATAGCTTTTTGTCTTGTTGTTTTTTTTTGTGCTCTATTCTTAGTGTATTTTGTTTGTGTACTTTGCCAATAATTATGCGATTAGTCAACAATGCCCTAGAGCAGTTTGAGTAACAATAAGGCCAGGAGCTAGAGTACACTGAGCAATAGCAAGGAGAAGACAAGTGTCCTTGATCATCTTGAACCTATATTTTTAAATATTTTATTTTACAATTGCATGCAATGTCTGTCAACTTCATGGGTAGTTCACCTATGTTAGGGTTTACCTAGCTCTTCCTTTACATTCCTTGAAGCCTAAGTGGTAGTTGATATGAATCGCTTGGGTAGATTTGTTTATCCATGCTTTTGGGATGTTAGAAAGTGTCATATACATGTTTAGTGGACATATGCAATGGTGTTGACGAACTTGTTTTTGTAACATGGAACCCTAGGACTTGGACAAGGAGTTGATTTGATAATGGTGGTTCATGTGGTGGGCCTATGGATACATTCCAAGCAGTGATGTTCGGCTTGGTTGGTTATTTCCCCATTGGATAATCTTTACACAAGTATCACATATAAGGACCAGTTCATGGAGCGACAATCCAAGAAATACCATACAAAATATGAGGCTAATATGGGTAAGGCTTAACATATCGATTAGACACATGGCTGGCATCCGTTGGAGTACTAGGACCTAATTGATGGACCATGCTTCCTAGTGATTCTCCTGGTGACACACCACTGGCGTGTGTTAAGTGTCTTGTAAACACGGTAAAAAGGATATCACGACTCGTGGCTAAAAGTTGGACAACCTCTGCAGAGTGTAAAACTGCTATAACAGTCGCACCTATGGTTATGGGAGACTTGGATCCTCACATGATTAGTTGGTTGTGGTTTTGGTTATAGGTTGGTGGTTTGGTGATGGTTGGATGGTTATGGTTGCAGGGTGGTTAGCCTTGGTTGAAGTTTAGTTGTCGGGTTGTTGAGTTACAATCACTTAATAACCGTTTAATGCTTTTGAATTAGCTTATTGTTTTCGTACTTGCATTTATGCAAATATAATGTTAGCCTATTATTGTTGTAAGCCTTCATGTCATTATTATTTCTCACACTTGCTGAGTACTCCATGTGCTCACCCTTGCTATCTCCCACAATACACATGTTGCTCAGTGGAAAACTTTGAATATTTCCAAGACGATGATCTGGTGTTCTAGGAGTGTGTCTTCCAGTCAGTGCCTGTGGAGTTGTTTGGTAGCTGATGCTTTTGTCTTGTTGCCGTCGTTTAGTTCGGTAGTTTGGTTAATATAGTTGTTTAGGTAAAGTCTTTTTGTCAGAGTTAAGTGGTTGTAAGTTAAAGTATTGCTTTTGTTATTTCACCTGTGATTTCCTTATGTGTATTAAACTTCTTGGGTACACATAAGCCGCACTTGATTTTGTCTATTAAAATCGGGTGTGACACGTCTTCCACTTCCCGTAGCTTCCTTGGCGTCGGCCACCCTTTTTCACTCCTCTCTGAACGTATATTTCTTGTACTATGTAAAGATAATCTAATTAATTTTCACTTTCTTCATATTTCACCGAAGCTCGAGTTTGAGCACTGAGATTTCAAAACAATAATTCATTTCTTAAGGGGTTGAGGCCACCTAGTCCAAGTCATACTTTAAGAACAGCTTTGTTAGTTGCTAACATGGTACAGAGCATCTTGCAATAAACAAACATTTTTCTTAGTTTTGGCTTTGGGAGTATAAAGGGCTCTGCGCTTCTTTGAATTACTCAAGACGGCATGAATGCATACTGATCTTCATTCACAGCTAATTGGCATCTTGATCTGCATTGGCTTTGGCATAATATGTTTTTAGTAAGCATCACTGGGATTATCTTTGTCCTGTTGTTGCTATATGGCTGTCTAACCTTGAAGTAAGCATTTTTTGTTTTACCATGTTTGTTGTGCTTCATGATCCATGATACGGAATCTAATAATGAAGTTTATCTATATAGTTAACAAAAACCTTGCATCATATAACTCTACCTGTTTCTAGAGAAGCTTCTTCAAATCCCTATTGTTTCAAGCTGTATAGAAGTCTGGGATTTTCTTAGTGTTGATTCACAGGTTAGTTTCCTTATTTTGCATTTACTAGATCAAAGTTTATGAAATTGGTATGTAGTGACTTGGTTAATGTCCTTACAATAATCCCAATTAATACTCTAGTTGAGGTCTAATTGAGTAAAAAATACAATTTTTCATCGTAGGGCACATAGAGATGATCTAGTTTTCATTTGTGGCTAGATTTATTTGCTCAATTGCTCTAAATATGAAATTATGCGATTATGCCATGGTGACCTTGATCTCCAATTTTCTAGTAGTGATTTAAGAAATAGAATGCTAAAATCGCCTATAAATAGATTAAAACCTATCTCCAATTTTCTAGTAGCGAATTAGTAAAAAAGACTAAAATCACCTTTAAATATATCAATATATTGAATATGAATATTGTGTTGTAGGGATGGAAAATCCACCCTCTAGTCACAAACGGATGTGGCAGTATTTAGAAAATAGGTCCTCCGACCCGAACCAAGAGTCGGAAGGTGATGGGACATCTAACATGGAGCAATCAAGATGCGAGGTAATAAAAAAATTAGATGTGCATTTTGAAATATTGCATGGTTATCATTTCATTCATTTTTTATTGAATGCTAAAATGTAATGATAATCGTAAATTTGCAGATGGACCGGACATGGATGTACAAGTCTGACCGTCACAGCTCATAGTTCTTTCATGGCGTGGATGCTTTTTTTAGGGCTACCGTGGCGTACAGAAAGCCAGAAAACAAGAGTGATGATCACTATATATGTTGTTCGTGCGTTAATTGCAAGAATGAGGAGCGGTTCTTAGGCATAGAGTAGATCCGTGCACATTTGTTTCGTAGGGGGTTTCAAGCTTGGTTATATCCGCTGGACCAAGCACGGTGAACATGAGGAGGTTGTGCACGGTGAACCTAGATGAAATGTTGTGTAATGTGGAGGGAGACTACATTAGTGATAGGCAACACGAAAAGTTCTAGCGCATGATAAAGGACTATAAAACACCGGTGTTCTCGGGCTGTAAGAAAGAGAACAACAAGTTGCATGTTGTGCTGTCATTGCTGCAAATGAAGTCTAGCAATGGTTGGTCTGATAAGGGCTTCAACGAGTTGTTATGATTCTTAAGAGACTTACTTCCAGAGGGCAACAAGTTTCCTAAAAACACGTACCATGCCAAGAAGATTATCTGCCCATTAGGGTTGAAAGTAGAGAAAATACATGCATATCAAAATGACTACATGTTGTTTCACAATGGGGATGCAAACTTGGAAGCGCAGAAGCTCTTCCCCTTCGACAGTAGCCAGATAATAAGACCCGAGTCTAATTAAATTCTTTACCAAGAAAGGTCCATCCCACTTGATGTGCAACTTTCCCATAGTTGAAACATTGGGGAGCCTTCGCAGTACCAGGTCTCCACGCATGAGCTCCTTCGGGGATATTTTCTTGTCCCTCCATCTTTTAGTTTCTTCTTGATATTTTGTCAAGTTTTCGATGGCGTGCATTCTAATCTCCTGCAGTGCATCCTTGGATATTAGTTCTTCGCTTTGAGCTAATTCAGTCGTGACTCTAAATGATTTATTTTTACATTCCTCTGGAGTCATTGCCTCTTTCCCGAAGAGCAAACGAAATGGCGTGAACCCTGTTGATCTCATTGTTGTTATCCTTACTAACCATAAGACCTTTGGCAATTCTTTGACCCATTTTTCTTTTGGAGGACCTTGTAGACGCCTTACGACACCAGTTAGGATGATGCCATTCGTCCTATCCACAACTCTGTTTGACTGTGGGTGATATACTGACACGAAGTGAACTTTGATTCCCATGTTTTAGTAGAATTGTTTAAACCCTTCACTGTCAAATCGTGTGCCATTGTCAACCGTCACTTCACAAGCGACACCGAATTGGCAGATGATGTTTTGACATAAGAACTTTTGTATATTTTTTGATGTTATGTTCACCAACGGCATTGCTTCTACCGATTTGGAGAAGTACTCTACTGCAACGACAGCATAGGCAAATTTCCAAGGGCAGCTGGTAACTGTCCGATGATGTCAACCCCCCCCCCCATCACATCACATTTAGGGCCAGACCTGCGGAATAAGTTGTGTCTTTGTTGAAGTCCTATTTGATCCCTTATCGAAGCTTCATAATATAGACTCCGCATCATAGATGGCCTTCAGCCAAAAGAACCCTTGTCTGAACTCCCAACAAGTGCTCGAATGCTGATATGTGAGTCACATAGTCCTTCATGTATTTGACTCAACAATTCTTGCCCCTCTTCCTGGGATATGCACCAAAGCATTGGGGCACAAACTCCTATCTTGTACAAATCAGCCCCCACAATTTTATATTTTCTGGCTCTTTAAGCCATATGCTTCACCTCCACATGATCGTCTGGCTCATAATGACCCCGAAGGTAAGCCATTATAGGGGAGCGCCAATCTTCGCTATCAATAACAGTGACACTACGTGAAGCTTGCAGTTGGGCCTCGACAGCTGGCACCTTCAAGTTCTAATAAAAGACATCCGGTGGGATTGGTAGATGTTGCGCCGCAACCTTGGTGAGGTCGTCGGCCTCAAAGTTGTCATTTCTTGATTTGCTTTTGACTGTGGACCCCAAGACATACTTTTCCATGCTTCGCACTGCTGCTATATACTTAACTAGCTCTGGCTCCTTCACCTGGAATGTCTTGTCAATCCGACATGCAACCACCTTAGAGTCTGTCTTGACCAGTACCCTTCGAGCGCCAAGTGCTCATGCCTTACGAAGCCCAAGGAGTATCGCTTCGTATTCTGCGACGTTGTTTCTCGATCGAAAATCAAGTCTGGCAATGTATCGCAGTTTCACGCCTGAGGGCGAAGAAGCAATTGCTACCGCGCCAGCCCCCAAAGCCCCACAGGCTCCATCACAATACATGATCCATACTAGGTCTAATGAGATTTCCTCTGGTCCTTTGGTCTACGGCATCCAGTCTGCCAAAAACTCTACGAAGGCATGAGATTTTATCGTTGTTCTCATGATGAAAGCCAATATAAATGGTGCAATCTCTGTGGCCCATTTTCCAATTCTTCCTATGGCTTCACGATTTTCAAACATGTCGCGAAGGGGTAAGGAGGTGGGTACTATTATCTTGTGGGCTGTGAAATAATGGCAAAGCTTCTACGATGTCATCACCAACATGTAAGCCATTTTCTCCATCTCAGAATAGAACTTCTTTGGCCCTGCCAAGGCTTCCAAAACATAGTATACCAAAAATTATTGCGGCTTGTTGTTTACTTGCATCTCTTGTACAAGTACATCATTTACTGCTGAAGGAGATGCCACTATGTACTGTAACAACCCAGCCTTCGGATCTGGGCTGGTCAGAGCTGTGAGTTTTGTCAGGTATTTTGTTAAATCATCGAAGGCATCCTGTTGTTCCACACCCCATTTGAAAGGACCCAAGCCTTTAAGGGTTTTGAAGAAAGGAAGGCTTCGCTCGCGGACCTGGCAATGAATCGGCTTAGAGCTGCCAATCTTCCGGCTAAACGTTGCGCTTGTTTTCTGCTCTGGGGAGGCCTCATGTCAAGTATTACTTGTATTTTCTAGGGATCTACTTCGATGTCTTTTTGACACCAAGAAGCCCAACAATCTTCCAAATCGCACACCAAATGCGCATTTTTCTGGGTTTAGCTTTAGCCCTACCCCTCGCAGATTATCGAAGGTTTCCCGAAGGTCAATGAGCTGTTTGTCTTCCCTGAGCTTTTGACTACTATGTTGTCAACATATGCAGAGACATTTCAGTCCAACTGTGACTTCAACACTATTTGGACCAGTCTAGCGAAGGTGGCACCAGCATTCTGAAGACCGAAAGCCATCCTTACAAAATAATATATGCCGAAGGAGGTTCTGAAACTTGTTTTTTCCTCGTCCTCCTTCACCATCCAAACCTAATGGAACCCAGAATAGGCATCCAGGAAGCTCAACATTTCACAGCTGGTAGCAGAGTCCACTGACTGATCGATGCGTGGCAAAGGGAAGTCATCCTTCGGACAGGCTCTATTAAGGGCAGCTTTTGCTTCTTTAGCTTTGCATTTGGGTCCTCACTTAGAGTATGTTGGATGATTTCTCTATTTACTCCTTGCAAATCCTTCGGTGACCATGCGAAGACATCTTCGTTATTGTGAAGGAACTGTGTCATCCTTCACTCGACCTCTGTCATCTTAGCCCTAATGACAACTGCTCTGTCTGGCCTATCTCGACATAGCAGCACCTTCTTGTTTTGCATTCGGGTGTAGCCTTCATCAGCCATTGTGTCTATAGCTGTTCTTCGCACTCCTCAGGTTTCATCGGAGCCTCTACCACTACATGAACACTTCGCCTACCTAGAGTATTTCCCTGTTCAATCCTACGGGTCACTTATTGATCTCCGAATACTGTTATGACACCTCCAGGGCTGGGCATTTTCATGCACAAGTAACCATGGTGTGGAATTGCTCTGAATTTGTTTAGGATTTCCCGCCCGAAAATTGCATTATAAGGATAGGTTATATCAACCACATCAAAGGTGATATCCTCCGTCCAAAAGTTAGACCCATCGCCAAAAGAAGCCGGGATCTCTATTTCTCCCAAAGAGTTAATTGCTTTCCCCCCAAAGCCTACCAGTAGGGATCCAGCCTACCGAAGGTTATTTCGCTGTAGGCTCATCCTATCAAAAGCATCGACGAAAATGATATCTGCCGAACTCCCACCATCTATGAGGATTATATGCACCTCGTTCCCTGAAATGTTTGTAGTGATGTCGTATGCGGATAATCTAGCACCCTCATGTTTCCTTGTGAGAAGGTGATTGGTACATGAGACCACTTAGAATGGACATAAGTAGGGTCTACACCAACATGGTCAACTCTTCGCATGAACTCTTTTTGCTGTCTCTTTGATTCAGTTTCCTAACTAGATCCTCTAGTGACTGCCAGCATAACATTGAATTCCTGGGTTACTTTGTTCACTGACCTGCTAGTTTCTGGGGGCGAGGGGGGGGCTTTGATTGCTGGCCTTAGCGGAGGGGGTAGGAGTGCTGCTTGAAAAGATGTTGACCGATTGAAGGTCTGGTCTATTGGAGCCAAAGGTGTAGGAACGTATGGCTGTGCCACAACCATCGGTCGCCACTGAGTAACAACTCCCGAGGGCGAGGGGTTTAGGTCACGGCTCTGATTGGATTCCCCGTGTCGTCATGCCTGAAGTGTGCGGCTTGATGTACAACTCTTGTAGGAACCTTCGCCATGAAACTCACAATATAATGCGGTTGGATCCCGCGAAGCCCGACCGCCTTGACCTCCATGTCCTCTGCCACTTCAGTCACCTCGAGCACCCTCGCCTTGTGTTCCAACGACCTCTTGCACAACCTCATTTGATCTGAGTCTATCTGATTGACTTCTTTTTCCGTTTATATGTACTCAAATGTTTTGGTTTTCTTCACATGCTTTAGCTTGTCCCTCGACTGGCCAATGTTTACGTCTCTGCTTGAGTTTGGCTTCGATGTTTTAAACTCTAATAGCTCACTTTTCCTCTGAAGATGATCCATCTCAGACCTTGCATACTCCTCCACCTTGTTGAAGAGCTCATGTACACTCTCCGGCCTCTTGCGTGTAAGCTTTCCTGCCAAAAGTCCTCCTCTGATACCCTGGATAGCAAAATGGATGATGGTATCTTTGCTCAAGCCCTTCGCCTAGCAGTGAACATGCACAAAGTGACACATATAGTTCTGCAATGTCTTTGTTGGCTATTGCTTGAATACGAAGAGGTCACCAGCGGTAACCATCTCTGCTCGATTGCATTGGAAATTATACACAACTGCCCCCATGAGTAAATGGATCCTGGAGGCAAAGCGGAGTACCACTACCTCGCTATCCCCTTGACTGCCAACACAAAGGCCTTCGCCAGTGTTGTGTCGTCTCCCCCAGTGGATTCAACTGCTATCTCAAAAATCATAACAAATTCCTTTAGATCTGACTCTCCGTCAAATATTACCACCCTCGGCATCTTGAAGCCCGAAGGCCAGGGATGGTTCTACAAGCCGACAGAGAGTGGTGATTCCGGATCGCCTGCACATGACCTATGTTAAAGGTTCTGCACTAGCTGTGCTGCAAATGCTGACAGAGGAGTAACCATGTGGGGGGTCTACTCACTTGCTTATTGCAACATGTTAATCTCTTATTGCATTTTCTCCAGAGTTCTAAAGGCTTTGTCAGCTCGCTGGCGGTACTCCGCGGCCTTCCGACTTGATGTCAAGCTATCCAGCATGCACTTTTGTTGCACAATATTCTTCTCCAATTCTTCACCTTCTAGCCTCACCGTTCTTTCTTCTTTAGTTTCTTCCTCTCCTTCGTACTCTTCTGAGTCATCGAAGTCGTCAAGCTCCCCAACAAGATGTGTTTTCCCCCTCTCTTCTGCGGGAGGATTTGCTGAAGCCTCAAAGTGGGCCCGAAGGTTACCTTCTACCCTTTGTATTGTTGTATTTGCATTTTGCTGGAGAGCTTCTTCTTCACGAGCCTCGCCATCGCCTCAAACCATTACATTCTCACCATCATGTCTGTGCTGGTCGTCGTTGCCTACATCGGTCAAAGTTTTGACCAGCTCCGAGATCACCGAAGGGATTGTTTTGGCCGAAGCCCCCACTAGAAGTAGTTGCTCCGATAACGTTGCTGATGTATCAACATGCTTCGGGTTCTTCTTGGGTGGCATTGCCTCGAAATGTCCGGTCCCCACGATTAGCGCCAACTGTTGGAAACTCGGTTACTGAACACAGGGGAGGGCCTTTGGCCCTTTAGAGGGAGCCGAAGGCTTTTCTATGTGACACGTGCTTATGGGAAATTGTGCGATGTCATTAATGTCAATTGTCATTTCGGGTACAGTGACGATCTATTTATAGCCCGTACTCAACCACCCCTTGTTATAATTTACATCATTACCCCTCTAACTACTATACTCTCATCATATTCAGGGGTAATTTAGTACATTCCTATGTACATTGGCATCTTTACAATTCCACCCCTTACCGTCCTCTGATTCTGACGAACGTCATTCCTTCGATCTAGCCCCCGAAGGTCTAGCGCAGATGGGATCTGCGGTAGACCTTCGGCTGGCTTTGGCATGGCTTCACAAATGGGCCTTCGGTTGACCTCCGAAGGCCTTTCACAGGCTTCGCCTGCGGTGACGACTTCGACGCTCCCTTTGGAGGACTTCCTGAGGGTGACGGGGTAAGCCTTTGATCATGGTCTGAAGGCCTGGTGTTGCCTTTGCCACTTATCCGAAGGACCTTTTCAGCGTTAAGAATTTTCCTGAAATAACATAACTGTAATCATTAGTAATCCGTGTCTATTATAGGTCTTCAACTCACCATTCGATGGGGGCCCGTGAGGCCATTCCTCAACAATTCTTATACCATTAGATTGAATGTCTTAACTTCTTGTGTATATAGAATGGAGGTACATACATACGATCAAAAGGGTATCACTGAAGTAGGATTCCTCAACCCAATAAAAATAAACCAACCAATGGTCGCCACCTAGCCACAGGCAACCGAGGATTTTGCACTTGAATTTATTCAAATGTACTAATTAAAGAGATACATAATTTTACCTTACAACTTTGGGTACGTGCTTCCCTCCATGTTTGTATTACTCTTTTTTAGCATCACGATGTTAGGACTTAGGACTAATTACCTACGACGACATATGTGCATATTTCACTGGGGTCTCTTTGTCATCTAGACTGACCATAGCAGCATTGTTGTCATCGACGGGAAAAGAAATTCAACAGCCGAATACCAATCTGTCATAAACTTGCTACAAAGGTAAACTAATCATTTTATTAACACTTTAGTAAACTTCAAAGTGATTGAATTCAAGTCTAATTACGGTCAATAATCAAACACATATAGGGTGTACGTGCGCTACATTAAGAGGAAAGGACGTCACTTTCCATTCCGTAAGGAATGAAAAATCGTAACAGACTTTCCTTCTAGGCTTCAGACCCAAGGCAACAATTTATGTGGCTACTATGTAGGTGACTTTATGCATAGATGGATCAAAAATAATTATAGTACCATTACTAAAACTGAGGTAAGTGGTATACATATTGATGATTAATTTTCTGTTCCTACTCGTGTTCAAATAGATTGATTTCTTCATTTCTGGTAATTGCAGGACCTCGAGCTGGAAATAGGTATCCTCATGCCGCAGAGAATCAACATAATTCATGAACAACTTTGTGGGTTCATCAATAACCAAGTCATTCCAAAGTTTGGGTGGTACCATATCTTCAAATGGTGTTGTTCGCAAGCTGTCCCTTCAATTAGCCCATTGAGTGCGTTACATGATTCTTCAAAAGGCAAAAAAGCATAGTTCAGGGTCTTCGGTCAACAAAAATAATTGAATAACATTGTTTCTTACCCTTTTGTTGCATACTTCTTTTAATTATGAACTTTGTTGCAAACTTGTATTAGTTATGAAGTCTAATCAACTACATGTGAAGTAACATGGTTATATATGTATGAATGAGATACGATGTGAATGAATTGTTTATGTATGTGAGATTATATGTGATGAGAAGATTATATGTGCATGTGAAACTTGAATACGTGTTTATCTTGTTGTATGTGATATTATTTGTATTGTTGTCGGTAACGGCTAGATTCTGTATATAGGAGAGGAGCTATCAGTGTTAGCTCATGACAAAAAATGGCACTGATATGGAGACTATCAATGTCGGCTTCTACCAAAAACCTGTACTAATAATAGAGTATCAGTGCAGGTTCCTTGTTATGAATCGGCATTGATAGTCTCAGTATCAGTGTCGGTTTTTTATCATGAGCCGATACTGATACTCATTATCAGTGTCGGTTTAAAAACCGGCACTGATAGTCTATGACTATTAGTATCGAGTAATTAGTACGGTTTAAAACCCATCATTGATGATGTTTTTGAGCCGACCCTGATGACTATTTTTATAGTAAGGAATGTTTACCTTGTAAAAACATAGATGGTTTTCAGCTTCTTTTGGCTTTATGGTATATAGGAATTTGACATCCTATTATATGAATTGTATGAATGGTGATGCGAGAAAGTATAGCGAGAAAATATTGAAATGGATTTGCATCTTGTGATTCCAACTTTTATTGTGCCACATCAATAATGTTTAAAATTTTCAGTAATTTAAACAGTTTCTAACCTTAGTTTTGCATACGTTTCAGTAATTTGAGTTTCAACTTTAAGTTGTTATTGGACTAGAATGATCAATGACAAAAAATATTGTTCGGTTAAACTAGCATCGAGTTATTGTATATGTTAGTTGCTCTCTTGTTTTGTGAAACATACATACTCATTTATCATAAACAAGTAATTTGAGTTTTTGCAAAGTTTTTTTCCATTATCTTCATCTTAATAGAACAAAGGTTTAGTTTGTTATGCTTTATATCCAATTTAGCATACTAACACTGTAACAAGAGATTGCTTAACAGAATTCCATTTTCTGAAGCACCAATGTTAAATCAACCCCTTTATACATACTGGCCGTCACATTTAATTTCCCAATCATTTCTAATTATTCATTCTTTTTTCTATTCATTTTTGTTGGCTTGCCAATGAGGACCCTAAATTTTCCTGTTCGGCCACAGCTACAACTCTGGCGCAACCTGTGAGTCCGTTATGTACCTTCCTACGTGTCCATAACACCGGTCCCATGCTCCAGCTAAGATATTCGGCATGAAATCATTTGTGTAACAGTGCAAGGCATGGCCGGCCGGCCGGCCGGCCGAATTCACACTTTCTCCCGCGTTGCAGCTCTAGATAGCGTGTAATGCGATCGATGTAGTTGTCAACGCAGATTCGTATCATTTGTAAAGACGACGCTAGCTCTTGATCTGATTGAGTCGTGCCACAGCGATGCTCTCTTGTCTCACCGGAGTCGTTTGCATGTCAGAAATTCGGCAGGAGACACGGTAATAAATTGATTCCTAGTGCTGCTAGCTATAAATTTACTGTAAAGTGGCTGAAAAATTGAATCCATTATAAATATATATATAAGAGCCATAAGTATTTGCAAATTAACAGAGCGAGGAAATATAAATTGTTGGACGGGCAATATGATTACTCTAGACTAGCAATTGTTATTGCGTACTATTTTATATATCAAGAAAAATAAGTACACTATAAGTGGAGAACCATTTTTTATCTTGCTGTGGAGCCCTTAGGGTACAACTCTATCTACTAAAATTTAAATTTTGGTATTTATGATTTATATATGTTCGAATATTTTTAACGGTATTATCTGTAGATATGTGATGGGAGTATATTCATGAATATACGAGTGTAGTGTATATATACAATGATGTTTATGCGGGTAATGGCAAAAGAAATACACTGCAAGTGGGTCTGCACTGACTGTATATTTCCAATTGAATAGCATGCATGGAATGAATGGAACATTCCGGACGTGTCTCGTGCGTGCGAACAAATGAACCGGTGTGCTCGCGTCGCGTCCCGTCCATGCGCTGCTTGCGTGTGAAACGAAAGCCAGTGGATGGACATGCATGGACTGCCCCGTCCGGCGGCGGCAGGGCGGGTCGGTCGCTTTGCGTTTGCTTTTTGGGTCGGTCGGCACGCGGCAGCACCGCAGCACTAATTATTTATTTGTAGTGCTACCTGCCTCACGAATGCCAAAGTGACGTTGGCGTTGACAGCTCCGAATGCCAAAGTGTGTGGATTACAGGGAGATTGCATTGGTTTCGCGCGCTTTTGATATTACAGGAGCTCCGTAGCCTGATAAGTACCTCACAAATACACGATGTTTTAGACAAGATTTGATCAGTTTTTTAAAAATTTGACTATTAATAATTTTAAAATATTTAACTTTAAAATATAAAAATTACATGTATAAATTTGTTTTTAATAATATTTTTAAAATATCGTAAATTTATTAAATTATATAAGTATATTTTAGTTAAAACCAATAATCAAAGTTAAACATAATGACCAAAGATCTTGCTATGTCCAAACTATTACGCGAAGAACTAGTGATGGTGGCTACCTCTTTCAGGGCACAGCCAAGCATGGGTCAACCTAGGCTCTGCCCTCTCTTATCGTGCAACATTTTCTAAAGAGTAAAGAGGCCATGACACGCCGGCGAGCTCCACGACAACGTCCTCCGCCGGATCCTTGCTACCGATGGTGGCCTCCCCGTCGAGCTCAAGCTCCCCGATCTCTTCTTCTTTCCAGCTAAGCTCCACTACAACAACAGGTAGCAGCTTTGCCGCCATCACTGAAGTAGCTCCTACAGCGCCCCGCTACTCCAGCCGGTCCGAGGAGCCTCGCCACGACTCTCTACGT
The DNA here is from genome assembly GCF_958298935.1 of Phragmites australis. NCBI lineage: Eukaryota > Viridiplantae > Streptophyta > Magnoliopsida > Poales > Poaceae > Phragmites > Phragmites australis. Next base: position 7,562,983 of record NC_084938.1, read on the forward strand.
CGACTCCGAGCCTCAATCCACTCTTTTCAGTGGATCCACCCGAGCTGTGCCGTCTTCTTCCCTAAGTCCGATAGCCGTGCAGTGCTACATTGCGCTCCCAAATTCGTCGAACCCGATGAGCCATCCCTTGATTTACCGCATCCACGAGTTCCTAGCTTGGTCGTGCACCTCTTTGACGCCTCCTCCTTTCGAATTCATCACTGGACAGGGCCTTCTTGTCAATTTCCTTGCTGCCTGTCTCCGGGCGCCACCATACTACAGTAAATTTGGCCCCCTATCTTGAACCTGGCTCCGCCACTAACCTTGTTGACCATCAGTGTATTATAAACTCTTCGGATTTGGTGTCATCGGTACAGACAATGAGGACGAATAGAGATGTTGGGGAAGCTCAGCGTTAGGGTTGGCGGTGAGTAGAGGAGCAGAAAAAGGTCAGGAACAAAGGCATGTTTGATACCATGATTAGCTCCATGCGCCATGTTTTAAATAAGAGTTAAGGCTTCCACCGCATGCTAACACTGTAGTGCTAAAACAACCGTACCACCGCTGTGGCCTAGCTTTTCACTTATATTGGTACTTGGTACCACCAACCACGCAACCAGCTCAATCCAACCACAGTATGTCATGAATTAAACTCCTTAACTTTCCTTGACGTCGTTGCCATCGTGGCAGCCGCGCGCGTACGTTCTGCACTGCCGGCCACGCCCATACGATATCCATAGACGACGACCAAAGTCGCCGCCAGCGGCATCGGCCGACCGTGCGCATGTGATCGAGGGTCGAGGCTGCTGGTAGCAACCGAGCCCGGCCGTGTTGCTTCCTTCCAAACTTTGCAGCACTACTGTACAGGCCAGTGCTGGATCGAAGGATACAAGACCTGCCGTGGGATCAGCTCCACTAACTTCATTACCGCTTTTATACATTTGAATGCAAATTCTCACTAAACAGTAGTAATAATTTACGAAAAGAGAAACAAGTGGGCGCAGTTGACCCCGCAGGTCGCCCGAAACAAAAAGAGCAGCAGTGAGCCGGCCAGTGACTATCATCATGGTACAATCCAAACACCGAGGACAATACCCCGTAATTGTAAAAGCAAAAAAGTCTATTTTCATCCATCAACTATTACCATGGTTTAATTTTTACCCTTCAATTTTAATAAAAAAAATCTTTGATCCTCTAACATTTAAAACCGTTAAAAACTCATCACTTGATCTGTTTTAGTGGCTTTACACATACAGTGCTGTTGACTTTCATCCCGCGTGGTCTAACCCTGCCGACTTAGTATCTCTCGTATTAAGATCCACCTATCAGCCTCTTCTTCTTCTCCCCCGCCGTCACTCATGCCTGCACCCCGGCCAAGACCGGCCACCCGCCTCCATCACCGAAGAAGACACTACTATAAAAAATATTTTTCGAGACATCTAAAATATCTTTTCACAGGCGGTTCATTTGAAAAACCGCCTGAACAGTTGGCGAGGGTCTCCTGTAGTTACGCACCAGGCGTAGTTACGCACCAGCTGTGAAAATAAATTTTCACAGACGTTTCCTTATGTGAACCGCATGTGATAATGTATGATTATCACAGCCGGTTCACATAAGGAACCGCCTGTAAAAATAGTCATTTGCACATGCAGTTCTTTATGTGAACCGCCTGTAGAAATGACCATCCATTAAAAATTTATAACTTTTTCATATCAAATCGGATGAGGAAAAACTCTATATGAAAATTGTAGTCCTCGACGAGATCTACAACCCTATAGTTGATATTTTTTATTTTAGTCATTTAGAGTTTTAAGTTTCAAATAATTATTTAAACATCTAAATAACTTTAAATGAAAAAAATTTTAACTACAAAGTTGTAGATCTCTTCGAGATCTACAATATTTATATAGAGTTTGTTCTCATCCGATTTTATATAAAAAGTTATAAATTTTTTTAAGATAACAAGTCACCTATTTGTACCGATGGTTCCTTATGTGAACTGACTGTAATAATTGATGTTCATTTCTGCAGGCGGTTAATTAGGTAAATCGCCTGTGGAAATAGATGACAGTTTATTTTAAAAAATTCATAAAGTTTACATACGAAGTCGGATGAGGACAAACTTTATATGAAAATTGTAGCCCACGACGAGATCTACAACTTTGTAGTTGAAAAGTTTTTCATTTGAAATCATTTAGATGCCCAAATAATCATTTGAAGTTTTGAATAGAAGATATCAAAAGAATTACATATGCTAATAAGGTCAGTAGTAGTTCTGTGGTGGGATGGTGAGGAAGGTTCGCGCGAGCTGAGAGGTTTCGAGTTCGAGTGCCAAAAACCGCGTAGCGTGCGTATTTCGCGCGAAAAAACGCGTGACTTGCGATGTCGCGACTGCGGGGATGCCTAGTCGGTTAAACAAAAAATGCTTTTTTGGTCAAAAAATATCGATTCAGAGAATGATTATCACAAGCGGTTCGCTTAAGGAACCGCCTGTAGAAATAAATTTTCCACAGGCGGTCCGCTTAAGGAACCGCCTGTGGAAACCTATTTTCACAGACAGTTTCTTAAGTGAACCGCCTGTGAAAATTGATTTCCATAGACGGTCTCTTTTATGCCTGTGGAAATCGTTCATTCCTACAGGCCTTCGATCACATGTGGGTGTGCTAAACGCCTGTAACAATGAGTTACCACCCGTCTCTAGAAATAAATTTTGTAGTAGTGAGAGGGCCAGAGCCCCTACTGCGTCGTGGCTCTGGTCATCGATCCGGTCATGCTGCCCTGCTGGTTGAAACCCATCAGGCAGCGATGGCTACCTTAACGCCTCAGTCTAACCACTTGTATTGTATGTCTGAGCACAAAAGCATGGTTGTGTCACTGCCACTGTGATCTAGTGGTGCCGGCTGATGTGAACCCTTGTTGTGGTGCTACTGTTGTTGCCACTAGAGCCATCTCTGCTGCTGCCCACCGGAGTAGAAGACCGAAGGCCCTTGCTACCCTGCTGTTACCGTGGAGGGAGATGGAGGGGGGAGGCAGAAGATCGGTCGCCTACCTCCATCGCCGAAGAAGAAGGCCATAGCGATAGAGCCCCTACTACGCGCGTGGCCCTGGCCGCCGAGTCGGTCATGCCGCCCTGTTGATCGAAGCCCTTGCCAGCTAGCCGTCGTGTGAGGCCTAGTGGCTATGACCCTGTTGGCCACCCATTCTTGCTCCCGCCACCGCCTATAGATGGAAAGAGATGGAAGAGATGAGTGGAGCCTTGCTGCTGCTATTGCTTGTGGAGCTACCCATTCACTGGCTGATATAATTTGTCGTGCTTGTGTCATTTGGCTAGCCTATGTCATCAACATCGTCAGTTAGTTCTTCATGCCCTCTCTCTCAGCCCGGGCATGTCGTCATAGATGGTGCTCCTGCCGTGCTGTGGTGCTGTCTTTTCATGCTTTGTGTTGGGCCCGACCTTCGTGCTGTTGCACCACGGAGGTTGTGGCTGTATTGGCCATCATGATGTGATTCCATGATTTGGCCACAATCATTGTTGAGGTATCCATCACCGCCCCCCTGGTGGGCTCCAACCAGCAGGGCAACGTGATTAGCTCAGTGGCTAGGGCCTCGATGCAGTAGGGCTCTAGCCTTGTTCTTCGCCGATGAAGGCGGGCGGTCGATCTTGGCTAGGGTGCAGATCCAAGCGGCGCCCAGTCTTAGCCGATGCGTAGACCCGAGCGGCAGTGGGGAAGAAGAAGAGGCTGATATGTGGGTCATAATATAGGAGAGGCTAAGTCAACATGATCATGCCACGAGGGATGCAAGTCAGTCGCATCACGTATACAAAACACTCTAAAATGGGTCGAGTGACGAGTTTTGAACGGTTTTAAATATTAGGGGATGAAAGATTTTTATATTAAAGTTGAAGGAAAAAATTAAACCATAATGATAGTTAAGGGACTAAAAATAAATTTTTTTCTTTAGTAAAACCTCATCTGCAACTTTTTCGCATCAATGCGCACGACCGCACAAGCGCCCGGTTTTCGGCGGGACATCTTGCACGGTCGCACCACTTTCTCGACCACACAGATCACATTGGTTTCCCACGTCAAACCATGCCGCGGATCGAATTCCACGGATGTCATTGTCAAGATTCCGCAATTTCACGGCTGCAAAGACAGTTTCCCTGTGATAAAGAAAAGCAAACGAAAAATCACTGAGAGAAAGCATGAAACCTCATCGTTGAGACTAGGAAACGATCGAGACAGCACGAGAGGCGCCACGTGAGGCCCCTTTCCCGTACGTGCCGGAGACGGAGACGGAAGCGCGTGCGGGCGGCAGCTGGAGAGGAGGCAGATATGAGCGTGGGCGGTGGTGCGTGGCGTGGTTCGCAGCTAGCCGCGCCGCGGGCGCGATTGACGCCGACGCCCCGCCGACCTCCTTCGGCTTCCACCAGACTCCCCATGCTCACTCCCAACAATCAGTCTGGTCGCCATCGCAGCATGCAGTCCGCCATCACCACCAGAGGGCAGAGGCGGATCCACCTACCCCAGACGCACGTGGAGCCCCCTAAGCTCGGATGCTGTTAATTTGCGTGCGCTGGAGCTGATAAATTCGCACCCCTTCCGACAGTCATCTCCTTTTCTTTTTGAAGCTTTTTTTCCACACGTCTTTCAATTTTCAAAATTTTTCTACAAAGTTTTCAAAATTTTGAGAAAAAATATAGCTCAAACTTTTAAGAAAAACATTTTCGTGAAAAAGTTTAGCGCAAAATTTTTAAGAAAAAAGTTAACAAAAATGTTTTGAGAAAAAAATAACGAGAAAAGTTTTATATCAGAATACTAGTAGGTTTTATGGGCCATCTTGTTCAAACGCACGACTTGAGTTGCTAGTGTGCTTTCACAGAATAAGATTTTCATCTAAGCTCTTCCTTCAATTTTTAGATATGAAAGATAAAGAGAAGAAAATAAAGAGGACAGAGCCCTACTGAGCTGCCACTGATCACCGCTGATATAAAATACTCCCTCTGATGGTAAATGTAGGTCGTTTTAGCCTCCTTAACTATTCTCTAAATGTAAGTCATTCTCGAACTTTTTTTTGCATATTTTTCTCTTTTGTTCCCTTCTTACCCTTTTCAATGAATGCTTTCACAAATTAATAAGTTATCTTTTCCAATGCAGAATAAATAAAGAACAATAAGGTCATTTGATCTATTTTTTTTAATCCTTGTGTACAAGTCTAAAACGATATATATTTGCAATCGGAGCGCGTATGTAATAGAAGTCAAGCTTTTCACTCGAATAATTCATGAATAAGTAAGTGTGCGGCTGTGATCTGTTACTTGATTTTGATAGTTCTAGCGATGTTGAGATTTTAACAGCTTAGCAATCTATATATGCTTTTAGTTTTTGTTGCTCATCAATTTCTCTGAGTCTCTGACATGACTACCTAACAACATAATAATTAGTAAGACATCTAGAACACTCCTACTATTTGTGGGCGCAAATCGGAAGACAACCATCGACTACGGTATCTATCCAAAGTTTCAAACACCTTATATATGTACAGACAAAAAACATACAGCGTAAATCATAAAAATGGACCTAAAATACCTTGATACTTTACTAAGTATACAATAACTATTATTCGTAGGAGTATATGAGAAATCAAATTGAAATGTGTATTGGTTTATATGTGATGAGTGATTGATAAGAGTGTTGATTTGTTTTGATAATTTGTGAGATTACAGGAGTATGGCTATGTATTGCAATTATAATTATGATTAATCGAAGTTACAGAGAGGAAAATAGAGTTTGCGTTTTTATCTATGAGTTCAGGAAAAAATGTACTTATCGGATGGTTCGGAGTGTGCAAAGATGACCAAACCGGATGGTCCGGTGTTCAAAAGAGTTCACACCGGAGCATTTTAGTTTAGAGACAAAAACTGATATGTTCATCGGATGGTCCAGTGTTCAAGCAAGATGCACACCAGCTTATTTTTCATGAGTTGTGCAAAGATGTTCACACCGGATGCTTCATCGGACCATTTATTCTATAGAGATATTTTAGAAACAATCTAGAAAACTTAGGTGTTAAAAAACCTAAGCTATAAATAGAGGGGAGAACTTATTGAGCCCTTGTAGCCAGCCATTAGATTGTGTGTGCTAGGGTTTTAGAAGTGAGAGAGATGAATGCTTAGCCTATGTAATAGCTAAGAGTTTTTGTATAAAAAATACTTAGTAATCCGTCGAAAATAGGATGCTCCTCAGCAAGCAATGAAGTTTATGTTTACTCTTGTACTAGTGTTCATCTTCTTCTAGTTTCCATCTTGTGGTTCCCTTGCTTCATTTGCAAGTTCTTCGATTTTTGTGGTGATTTTCATTTTTGTTTAAGAGCTGAAATTTTTCACCTGGTTGAAGTTGTTCTTTTTGTTGCTAGAGGGATAAAAATCACAGATGAGTTGGTCTTGAACCATCTATATCCTCTAGATCCATCAACTTAGAGAGTTTCTTCATTCAATGCTTATTTCTGAGCATTCCTTTGTCAAGTTGCAAGCTTTTGTGAGCTATAACCCTTGGATTGGAGTTATGTAGGATCGATTATACTCTAATATGGCAATTAGATGGGGATAAATGTCGAAACTAAATTCAAATATTAACTCATCCAAATCAAAAATCGATTTAAACTCGGTATTCAACTCGAAACAGATTGTACACTCTCTAGTAAAACAATGTAGAGAATGATCTGTTGCTCCGATTACTCTCAAATTTGGACAACTAAAACTAGATTCAAATATGAAACTAACCAAATAAGAATCGAGTCAATCGCATATATGGATCAATAATTATGCCTAGTCGAAACAGACTTTGTTAACCAGAATCGAGTAGATCAAAACCTAGTCGATAAAGAACAAAAATTACTTGAGATCAAATCAAAGACACTCAAAATTTTCTCAAATCAAACACTAGATATTCTAACAAGGTTTTAGATCGATTAAACCAAGAAGAAACTTGATAGAAACACTAAATTAATCAAAAACCAAAACCATGTATGCAAAATAGAGAACAGAAAGAAAATTCCGAATCAGCAACTCATCAACTTATGAAACTTAATTTTCATTGCATATATGAGTTTAAAAGATGCCTCTCCAAAGCATCCAATAAAAATTTCCATGAAATCTCAAACCCTAGACAGATCTACTCCCTAGATCAAAAGTCTAAATCTGATCTTGTTCTTAGCTCTGGCACATACCCTGACCGAGACCCTCTCAACATATAGCTATCCAAACCATCCTTGATTTGGAAACAACCTGGTCGTATCCTACCTGGACATAAACCATAACAATATGTCCACCCATAACCAAATTCAACTCATGCTCGAGTCCAACTCAGACTAGCACTCGATTCCTTATAGGACTGGACTCTTCGACCAATCAGACCGCAGCCTGATCTTGCCATGTACTCGAACGACTCTATCATTCGAACACACAATCTGGTTGCCCATGACCTTGCGTACATCTGTCCTTCTCTGCAACACACCTAGTCATAGACATGCAACCTTATCTTCATTACACTATTCTCTAGCCCAAATGTCCTGCATGACCTCCTTGATCACTACGACCATAGTTCCTCCTAAACCTAGTCGCCAAACCTCAGTTCCTACCTGAACTTAGTTCGTCAATCCGTCATCAACCACGTTCGCCTTCGAGCACATGAATCAAACGAGTACGAGCACAAGTCCTTCCCGATTTGACTCAAGATTAGTTCACGCAACACCACGCAAACTCCAATCAAAATCATCACGCTAACATAAGCATACCCGAATTCTGATAGCGCACCCTAGTGTCATTATACTAAATCACTTTGCTCTACCAATTTTTTATCACATGATCTCACAATCTCCCCCTTGATGAAAGCATTAGCAACCCTCATGTGAATATTAGCAACCTCTTAATAAACATGATTTGAATTAAAACAAACGCAAAGTGAAATCAAAGTATCAACAAAAACCAAAAAAACTCGACACGGAAATCTCTACCCCTTTGAGAAAAAAAATCAAAAAAAAAATTTATCCTGGAATAAGCAACTTTCTCCCCCTTTGACAATGATTTCATCAAAAATTCAAAAGAGAGAATCAAATCATTTTGTTGTTTATATCATGATGAGCATCGTAGATCAGCCACATATATAACATATACTCAACCAAGCCACACTATCAAGAATATTTGCACCAACCTGTCTACACATATAAAAATATAGTGTGAGCACAACTTGTCAAGTATAATTAATGATTTATTTGTAAGGCATGGTCTCACAATCTCAACTACTTGAATCCTCAATTTATATGCTATCAAAAACATGGATACAAAAGTATGTCATTGTTTTGATTGAAATCACACATAACAAGATACCAATTATGCTGTCAAGAATATCTCATATTATTTTGCAAGGAATTATATGCACTATCAGCCTTATTCTATCTAACCATGTCAAGTCTATGTCAAAAACACAATCAAAAGCTTAAAATAATGGTTACGGTCATACACGACTTCCTCTAAGTTAGTATCAAAGTGTAATAATAAGCAATCTCGTAAAAAAGAAGTGTGATAGTACATACTTTCTTGATCTTTTACCTATCAATTATTATTCAACATATTTTCATTTCTTTGAGTCTTCCACATATAGCATTTTATCAAAGATCAAAGCAGTCAAGAGAGTTTAAATATGACAAGATTTAATTTGAGTTTCCATTCCGATTAAAATTCATGACAAAAACTACATAGTTACACGTAGAGATATGGAAGTGCAAAAACTCCCATGCAGCATAAGCATTGGTTTTAAAAGTCACATATGTATCAGATATGATGCTCATCATATTTGATTGTTTTCTTATTTTTAAACTCTAACAAGCTCCAAGATATAAAAATTCTCCCTCAAAACAATCTCATAGGATGAATAACACAAAGTTCTTCCTAGAGAAAAGTAAAATGAGAAGAATCCAAAGGTTTTGTGAAAATATCTATCAATTGGTGTTCAGTATCCACACGAAGAAGTTCAATATTCCTTTTTTCTACATTGTCTCTAAGAAAATGAAATCTGATATCAATGTGTTTAATTCGAGAATATTCCACAAGGTTTTTAGCAGTACTTATAGTACCAGTGTTATCATAGAAAAGTGGAACACTCTCTAAATTAACCCTAAAATCTTTAAGTTTAACAAATATTCAAAATATTTGTAAACAACAACTAGTAGCAGCTACATATTCAGATTCAGCAGTAGATTATGCAACAGAAGACTATTTCCTAAATGACCATGCAATAAGAGAATTATCTAAGAAATGATATGCACCAGATGTATTTTTTTCTATCAATTCTACAACCTCCAAAATCATCATTAGAAAAAGCTCTTAAGCTAATACAAGAAGAAGCAGAAAGCCATATGCCAAAGTCTTGAGTGCCATGAAGATACCTAAGAATTCGTTTGACAGCTTGTCGATATGAAGCACATGTGGAAGCTTAAAATCGTGCACACAAGTACACAGCAAATTGTATGTCTGGCCTTGAAGCGGTGAGATACAAAAGTGATCCAATCATGCTTCTATATTATTTTTTATCAACTGGTTCATCATTTTCATCAGGATCAAGCATTGTTGTTGCTTCAATAGGTATCATAATTGGCTTGCTATTTTCCATCTCAAAACATTGTAGCAAGTATTACGTATACTTACTTTGATGAATGAAAGTACCTTATTTGGTTTGTTTGACTTGAAGACCTAGAAAATATGTTAGTTCACCCATCATACTCATCTCAAATTCTCTGCTCATCATTTCTGAAAACTGGGACACCAAAGCATTAGAAGAATAACCAAAGATGATATTATCTGCATAAATATGAACAAATAGTTGATCATTACCATTCTTGAGCACAAATAACATTGTGTCCACTTTTCTCTTCACAAAACCCTTTTTAACGAAGAAAGTTTTAAGCCTATCATACCATGCTCTAGGGGCTTGTTTTAAACCATAAAAAGCTTTAGAAAACTTGTACACATGATCTGTATATATAGAATTTACAAAACCAGGTGGTTGCTTAACATAAATTCCTAATTAATGTAGCCATTCAGAAAACCGCTTTTGATATCTATTTGATATAATATAAAGCCTTTAGATGTAATAAAAGGTAAAATAATTCTAATGGCTTCTAGTCCAGCAATTGGAGTAAAAGTTTCTACAAAATCTAACCCTTCTACCTTTGTAAAACTCTGAGCTACAAGTCTAGCTTTATTTCTAATAATAACACCATCCTCACTTTGTTTATTTTTTAAAATCTATCTAGTACCGATAAGTGTATGACCCGGAGGAGGTACGATAAGATTCCAGACTTTGTTGCGTTCAAAATTTTCAAGTTCCTCATGCATGGCATTGATCCAAGATTCGTCAGTTAATGCATGTGAAATATCTTTGGGTTTAAAGAAGCAACAAAAGCTGAATGAGCATGATAATTAGAATCAATAAATCTAGACTGTGTGACTCACTCATGCAAATCTCCAATTATTTAATCAAGTGGATGACTTCGCTGAATATGCAACGGAACATTGACTCCAGAAGCAATCTCTTCTTCTCCTTCAACATGCACAGATGATATAGTAGCTTGAGGATATACAACTGTAGCCGAAGTAGTAGAATGTACCAAATGATCTTCAATTGACTATGTCATAGGAATTAAAATTCCATCCTCCTCATCATCAACATCCATGAATATGTTCTTAGACCCCCTGAATATATGTACCTATACTTGTATTATATGCTCTAGTTCTAGGACTAGCCTCATCAAAAGTAACATCACAAGTTTCAACAATTTTGTTAGTCTCCAAAACAAGCACATGATAGCCACGAATATGAGTGGGATATCCAAGAAAAATACCATTAGCTGATCTGGACTCAAACTTATCCAAATTTCTAGATTTCAGCACAAAGCACTTACAGCCAAAAACTCTAAAATGAGATACACTAGGCTATGTCCAAACCGCAGCTCATATAAAGTTTTGCCCAATTTAGATCTCAAAAAATATGGTTTGAAACATAACAAGCAGTAGATATAGCTTCAGTCTAAAATTTTCTATGAGTAAAAAAATCATTTAACATGGTTCTAGCCATCTCAACTAAAGATGTATTCTTCCTTTCAACTACATCATTTTGTTGAGGTACTCTAGTGATGAAAATTGATGTTCAATACCTTCTTGGGCACAGAAGTGATAAAAAAAGAATTTTAAATTTAATTTCATTATTGCTTCTAATACTCTAAGTGAACCTAGAAGATCAACAGACAATCTCAAAAATAGATTCCTAAAATGATCAAAAGCTTTATCCTTAAATGCCATAAAGAAAACCAAAGAGTATCTAGAGAAATCATCAATAATAACAAGTACATACCATTTACCTCTAAAAGATTGTATTCTAGAGGAACCAACAATATCAATGTGCAAAAGTTGATCAGTGCATTAGTCATAAACATGGTAATAGGTGGATATAAACTTGAATGGATTTTACCATGTCTATAAGAAGAGCAAACTAACTCGCTATCACCCTTAAGCTTAGGTAAGCCACAAATAAGATCTAAATCACTAACTCGAGTAAGATGATCAAGACCAACATGACCAAGTCTACGATGCAAAAATGATAAATCTTTAGAATCATTTGCAACAAGACATCTAAGATGAGAAAAGGTGAAGCATCAAAATTAGACTTAAAACTTTTCCAAAACGTGAGATACTAAAAACAAGATCACCTGAAGCATTTAATATTTTGCATTCATTTTTCTTAAAACACACCTCAAGGTCTTCATCAATCATTCGTGAGACAGAAAGCAAGTTAAATTTTAAGTTCTCGACTAGAGCAACATCCTTGAATATTTACTTGTCATTTACCTGCACTGTACGTTTTGCCACAATAGAAGTAGAAGCATCTCCAAATGTAACAGTCTTAGCACGAGATGCACATACAAGAGAGGAGAACCAATTCTTATCACCAGACATATGGCTTGAGCATCCAGAACCAACTAACCATATGTTCTCCTTCCTTACTCGAGAAGCCTATAAAATAACAGAAGATGTCGAGATCTTAGTACTGGAGTTAGTAATAAAGCATTTAGGGATCCAGTAGTGAGTCAGCCGACTAGAAACGTGAGTAAGCAAAATATGAGTAACCCGAGTAGACTCAACTCGAGAAGCTTGAGTAGGTTCAACTCAGGAAGTAGTAATAGCCCAAGTAGTCTCAACTCGAGAAGCCCATGTAGGCTCATGACGAGTTGCACGAGTTGCAAAAGGTGATGACTGTTTCACCCGAGGCACAAAATGAGGTGCAACAACCTCACGAGAGATAACATGTGCCTTTTGAAAAATAGACCTAGCCTTAAACTTTTCTTTCCTTTGTTGTTTAGCTATTTTAAAGCAAAACTCTACTAAATATCCATCTCTACCACAATGAGTGCAGGTGTACTTAACCCGATATGTGGATTTAGAAGAAGAAACTACATTTGCATTCATTGCAGAAGATAAAAATCTAGCAGACTTAAAAACAACCTTCTTAGGTTCAGATTCAGCAAGTGTTTCAAATTTACCACTACCAACTGCCCTGACAACAGTGGGTGCATTTATCTTAGAACAAGTATAGAGATCAAAACCTAAATTTTGTTTACATGTGCTTGACTTAGATGAATCTAAAATCAGGTTCAGATTTTTCTTTCCCATAGACAAACGTTCTAAAGTTTCTATCAAGTAATCAACCTGTTTAGAAAGAGCTGGGCACTTATTAGAAACAATGTTCATGGGTTTCTTTTGTTTATGACAATTAGAGTATGAAAGAACCTCATGAGTAATCATGTCATTAGCTATTTGAGAAACTCTAGCATTAACATCATACAACTTCAATTTTAGAATTGAGCAATTAGAATAGGAAGTTGAATCAAGCAAATCATATTTTGAACAACTAGCATTTTTAACTTATCTACAATTTAACACAACAACTTTCTTATTCTTCTCAATTTCTTCTCTAAGTTTCTCAAGAGTAGAAGCACGAACATGTCTAAAAGAAGTGAGCTTAGAATAAATTAAGTCACATGACTTGCAAGTATCATCATCAAGGATTAAAATCTTAAGTCTTGCAATTTCAGAATTAAGCAATTCAATTACAACATTATATTTTTTTAATTTTTTGTTACGTTTGTCTAAGAGTGTACCAAGACGAACAATAGCATTAGAAAGGTCATCATAAGTAGGTAATACATTATTATCATTGCTGTCATGTTCATCCTTGGTCGAGCTTTCTTTGTTACTTGCCATGAGACACAACCTAGTCAAATCACGCAATGTCTTGCTCATGGATGTTGTGTCATCCTTGCTGCTCTCTGAATCAACGTCACTCAAGTTGACTTGTTTGAGTGTGGAAATAACTTGATGCACAATCTTACGATTGAGAAAGCACTTCTTCTTCTTGTCATTGAACAAGCACTTTTTTCTCCTTCTCTTCCCGTTGATGCTTTATATGCAAGCTTAGGACAATTCTCACCATATTCAAACATCTTTGAGGATCTCTACTTCCTCTCATCCTCATACGTACATTCTACAATGCTTTAGAGAAACAAGTCGAGAGCAGTGCTAAATCTTTTTCAGGAATCAACACGAGCTGATCATTGGTTAGTGAAGATATAGAAGATAAAGAAAAGCTTGATGAAGAAAATTCAAATTGAGACATGCTAGGTTGAGAGACCAAAGCAATTGATCTATTAATATTCTTTCTAGCAAAGACATCTAACTCATTAGTTTTTAATTTAGAATAAAGAACATCTAATTTAAGTATACTCATGACAGTAGATTCTCTAATAGATGTCACATTCATCTCCCATACCGACATGTTAAAGCTCCTAGCAGTTGTCGTGCATTTTTAGCATCAGTATATGCAGCATTAACAGCACGCAGATTGCTAAGGGTCTTACTAAAGTAAGCAAAGAAATCATCAAGAGACTCACCGGGCTTTATCTCAAATTTTATGTATTCTTTCTTATATAAATCTTGACGTACCTCTTTAATAGTAGATGAACCTTCATGGTAATAGTAGAGTGCTTTCATACCTCGTACGCCAATTTGAGATATATCACGCGGTCGAAGTCGCTCCTTCCCAAGCCTTGGATGATCAAATTCCTTGCCTTGCTTCATTGTCACCTCATTGTTCCCTAAAACCACGTATGGCTTGTATACCTTTTCCCAAATTACAAAGCCATGTGCTTGAATATAGGCATGTATCTTCACCTTCCAAAACTGAAAATCGACTCCATCGAAAACACAAGATTTTGTGGGATACCTATCTGAAGGCATGTTTCTAATTACCGATTAAGATCAATTAGAAAAGGATTAAAGCTTTGAAACCAATTGTAGGATCGATTATACTCTAATATGGCAACCAGAGGGGAGTGAATGATTGCGGAAACAAAATTGAAAGATTTAACTAACCCAAATCGAAAATCGATTAAACTTGTTATTCAACTCGAAACAGATCCTACACGCTCTAGTAAAAATAGTGTAGAGAATGATCTGATGGTCCGATTGCCCTCAAATTTAGATAGCTGAAACTAACCCAACAAGAATCGAGTCAATCAGATATATGAATCAAGAATTATGCCTAATCGAAGCAAGTTGTGTCAATCAAAATCGAGTAGACCAAAACCTAGTCGATAAAGAACAAAAACTACTCGAGATTAAATCAAAGCCACTCAAAATTTTCTCAGACCAAACACTAGATATTCTAGCAAGGTTTTGGATGGATTAAACCAAGAAGAAACTTGATAAAAACACTAAATTAATCAAAAACCAAAACCAAGTACACAGAATATAGGATAGAAAGAAAATTTCAAATTAGCAACTCAACTTACGAAACTTAATTTTCAATGCATAGGTGAGTTTACAAGATGCCTCTCCAAAATATCAAACAAAGATTTTCACAAAATCTCAAACCTTAGACAGATCTACTCCCTAGATCAAAATTCTAAATTTGACCTCGTTCTTAGCTCTGGCACACAGCCTGATCGAGACCCTCTCAATATATAGCCCTCCAAACCGTCTTTGGTTTGGATACAACCTGGTCGTACCCTACCCGGACACAAACCATAACAAAATACGTCCACCCATAACCGAATCCAACTCGTACTCGAGTCCAACTCAGACTAGTACTCGATTCCTTATGGGACTGGACTCTTTGACCAATCAGACCGCAGCCTGACCTTGCCATGTACTCGAATGACTCCATCATTTGAATCACAACCCGCGACCTCATGTACGTTTTCCCTTCTTCGCAATGCACCTAGTCGCACGCATGCAACCTTGTCTTCAAGTACAATGTTCTCTAGCTCAAACGTCTCGCATGAAACCCTCAATCACTACGACCTCACTTCCTCCTAAACCTAGTCGCCGAACCTCAGCTCCTCACTGAACTTAGTTCATTGATCCATCATCGATCATGTTCGCCTTCAAGCAACATCTGCACATGAATCAAATGAGTACAAGCACAAGTTCTTCCCAACTTAACTAAAGATCAATTCACGCAATACATGCAAACTCCAAGCAAAACCAACACGCTAACATACGCATACCCAATTGCTGATAGCACACCCTAATGTCATTATGCTAAAACACTTTGCTTTGCCAATTTTATTATTCAAACCAATTTTTCATCACATGATCTCACAAGTTCCATGGAACATAGTGTTCAAATCAATCCGGTGGAGCTATGAACTTTTCATGCTTGTCGGGATTTACTCCTGTTTCTCTTGGATTTTGTTTCCGCTCTTTGTTTTGATGTGTGTTGGGTCAAAGATTAGGGAAATGCTATCCAAGAGTTTGGTAAGGCCACTATTCACTTCTCTCTAGTCACCTTTCTTGGTCCTACAATTGGTATTAGAGCCGAGTTTGATCACATATTGACCTTAACCAACTTTATGATCCATAGGCGACAATAGAGAGACTTGGGAAGATCCCTTTCTTTGAAGGTCATGATTTTCATACTGGAAGGTGCGCATGAAGGATTATATCTTAAGCCAAGAATGTGTTATATGAGAGATTGTAGACTCCAACTATGAAATTCCTATCGCTGGCACTTCTCAAGTCTAGATTGAACAATATGAAGCCAACACAAAGCTACAAATATATTATTTACCAGTTTGAGTCGTAATGAGTTTATTAGAGTTCAGCATCTTCGTACTTCTAGAGAGATTTGATCCACTCTTAGTATCTTTCCTGATAGCATTAACCAAATCAAGGCTCGATGCCAGAGCACGTACAATCAGGAATATGAGATGTTCGTGCAAAACCCTGGAGAGTTTTTTGATGTCATGTTTCCTCGATTTGATGGAATTGTTAGTAATCTTAGATCCGTTGGGGTTTTGCATTACTCTGATCATAAGAGGGCGATCAAGATTCTCTATGCTTTTGACCGTAGCATATAAGAAGTAAAAATCCCTAGCATTGAGGAGTCATCTAGTTATGTATATTGACTTGTGATGAACTTTTCAGCAAGCTAAAATCCACAAAAATAGCTAAGGTGGCTAGAATAGGTCTAGAAAACCCCCTGTCTCAAAACATATCGTTAGTTTCAGGATCTAGTGGTTGTAGTCATGCTGGACCTAGTTTTTCTTGTGCTAACCCTTCACTTGGTGGATTTATTTTGTCTTTCTTGGTCTCTATCACTAAAGAGCAGGTGGACGCATTTGATGATGAAGATTTAGTTTTGATTTTCAAGAAGTTCACCCGCTTCTATAACAATCGACGAGACCGGAGGAGAGGTGGTTCTTGTGCATGCTATGAGTGTGGTGACACCACTCATTTCAAGGCGGACTATCCCAAGCTCAAGAAGAAAGAAGACCGCAACCACGACTAGGACAAACACAAGAAGAACATGAAGTCCTTCTTCAAGAATCATGACAATGACCAAGAAGGCAGCTAATGTGACTTCATGAGCTTTTGTCTGCACCTACTGCCAGAGAGAGTGTCACCTAGTTGAATTCTGTTTTCACCGTAGGAGATATGAGCGGCGTGAGTGGAAAGTGGAGCACCCGGGACATGTACTGCCCCCTCTTTTGGTGTATATAAGTCATTTTCTCACTCCTACTCATGAGTTTTACATGCTCTTTAGTTCTCTTCTAGAGGCGGTGCCCGGCATAGGTCATACCATGGTTCATATGGTTTTTATTCCGCATGACAGAGGCTTTGAGTCACAGCGCTTTGGTGGCCCACATTTTCCTCATCATGGTACTCTCCCCAGCATGCTTTGTATGATTTACATACACCTGCTTTCATTTCATCTTCTCGAGTGACTCGGTGCAGGATTCCTAAGAAGTTTCTAACTTACCCCAGCACTAAGTACTCGAGCTCGTCTCCCTTTGTGTAGGTGGCAGGTGGAGGCCTAGAGAACAAGTGTCTCATTGACTCTGGTTGTTCACGTCATATGACCGAAGATGCATCATGGTTCTCCAGCCTCATCCCGACAAAGCGCCATGAGTATATCACATTTATTGATGACAGAAAAGGAAGAGTAAATACCAAAGGTATGGTAAAGATAAATGAGAGTACTCTCAAAGATGTGACTTTGGTGGAACATCTAGGATATAATTTTCTTTCTGTGTCTCAGTTGTTGGATGAGGACTTGGAAGTGCGCTTCACATGTGATGCTTCTCAAATTCTTGATTCCTCAGGCGTTTTGATTTGTTAGATTTCTTGAGTTAGGAGAGTTTTTAGAACTGACTTTTCTGAGTTTTTTGGTTCTTTTCGGTGTTTAATTGCACAACCTACTTCCGAGCCTTGGATGTGGCATAGGAGGTTAGGGCACATGAGTTTGATTTGCTCTCACGATTCAGTGACCTAGGCTTGATCCAAGAATTGCCCAAACTCAAGTTTGAGAAGAACCTTGTATGCACTCCTTGTCGACATAGCAAGATGGTTGCCGTCTCTCACCCATCAATTAATATGGTGATTACTGAACAACCGAAAGAACTTCTCAATATGGTCACTGTTAGTCCATCTCGAGTCCATTCGCCGGGTGGGAAATGGTATGTACTTGTCATTATTGAAGACTACTCTCTTTATTGTTGGGTATTCTTTCTTGTAAGCAAGGATGAAGTGTTCTGACACTTTCAGAGCTTAGCTTGTAGATTATTTAAGGAACTCCCTGGTGCATTGAAAGAAATTCGTAGTGATAATGGCACTGAGTTCAATAACTATCTCTTTGATGCATTATATCTTGAATATGGCATTGAGCACCAATTTTCTACCTCAAGTGTTTTTCAGCAGAATGGCGTGGTTGAAAGGAAGAACATAAATTTGGTTGAGATGACTAAGACAATGCTTAATGAGCACAGAACTCCTAGGAAGTTTTGGGCGGAGGCTATTAGCATAGCTTGTTATCTGTAATTGGATTTTCTTGCGCTTGATTTTGAATGTGACTTCTTATGAGTTATGCTTTGGGAGGAAGCCAAAGGTTCTTATTTGAGAGTTTGGATGTCGTTAATTCATCCTAAAGCGTGGCAATCTTGACAAGTTTGAGTCACACTCTTTTGATGGGATTTTCTTAGGTTATTCTTTTCATGGTCATTCTTACGGGGTTATAATCTTGACACTAACACTATCATGGAGTCATGTGAGGTGACATTTGATGAATCAACCCCTTGTGCTAGCCCTATTCTTGAGTGTGCAGATGATCAAGAGATGAGTGAAAGCATCTTTATAGATGGAAAACTTCTAGCTCTCGGTGATTATGAGGATGATCCAGCTCTCGGTGATTATGAGGATGATCCACTACTTCCTGTTATCACACTTGCTTCAGAGCTAGCTCCTGCTTCTTCTGCATCGGCAAAAAGTCCTGTAGCCTCTACTTTCACTTCAACTGCTTTTAGGCCTGCACGAGCAGCGTTTGAGGGGGAGATCATCTCAATCTCACAACGCAAGGCTCCTCAATACATTAAGTGGAGACATACCCCACAACTGATGATCGGTGACCTCGGTGAAAGGGTAACGAGGTCCAAATATACTCAATATACTCATTACACTGATTCTGTATTTATTGCTTCTTTTGAGCCCCATGATGTTGGATACGCTATTTCTAACTCAAATTAGGTCAATATCATGCATGAAGAACTAGAAAATTTTGAGAGATACTAATTTTAGGTCCTTATAGAACTACCCCCAAAAATTCAGACTATAGGCCCCAAATGAGTTTTCAAAAACAAGCAGGGGTAGGATGGGTCTGTAGTTAGAAACAAGGCTAGACTTCTGGCCTGGGTTTCACTCAAATAAAGCAGATAGATTTTGGAGAGACCTTTGCACCAGTAGCTATATTAGAAGTTATTAGGATCCTCGCATTTTTGGCATCCAAGAGTTTCAAGTTGTATCAAATGGGTTTCAAAAGTGCATTCGTGAATATGTTTATACAGGAAGAGGTCTATGTCAAACAACCTCTGGTTTTGAGTACTCCAAATACCCACATATACAAGCTTTAGAAGGTTTTTATGGGCTTAAACAGGCGCCTAGGGCTTGGTATTATAGGCTTAAGTCTTTCTTGTTAGAGTATGGATATGTGATGGGGTTAGTCAATAAAACCTTGTTTACTTTTAGGCATGGCAATCATTTCCCACTTGTTCAGATATATGTGGATGGTATAATTTTTTGTGGTTCTTCTCATGCTCTTGTGGACAAGTTTGTAGAAACTATGAGTAGGAAAATTCGAGATGATGGGAGAGCTCAACTTCTTCCTTGGGCTTCAAATCAAGCAATGCAAGAAAGGTACATTCGTCCACCAGATGAAGTACACCAATGACCTGCTGAAGTAGTTTGACACGAGCGATGCAAAGCCTATGTGACACCGATATCTACCTCGACCGCGCTTGATCCGGATAAAGATGGTGAGGTTGTAGACCAGCGGGAGTACAGAAGCATTATTGGCTCCCTCTTGTACCTGACGACGACAAGATCTAACATCTACTTCGTCATCTACTTGTGTGCTTGCTTCCAAGAATCACCAAGGAGACAAGCGGTGAAGGGCATCGTCACGTCCCAAAATGTTAATCATGTAATTAAGCATGCATAATCATCATGGAAATTGTTTCTACTTGTTAATTTATTAAATTAAGTTTCAAACATGTTTCAAAAGTACTTAGGAGATGATCTAGAGCTCTTTAGGAAAGCCCTAAATACTTTGGAGAAGAAGAAGAATAGAAAAGGGAAAAAAGATAGTTCTTGCAGTCTGACCAGGATTATCCGTTGTTTGACCGCTAGAAGTAGCCACGTGGGCTTTCCGTGGTTTGACCGTTAGCTCCCGCGGTCTAACCACCACAACGCAGAGCGTCCACTTAAGGAAATCGACCAACTCTCTCTCTCTCTCTCTCTCTCTCTCTCTCTCTCTCTCCCACTTTTCACTCTCACTCACTCTCTTCACACAAACCAAGGGAGAGAAGGAAGAGGACGACCCTGATGACTGGATTTCGATGGAGGGCACTTACCCAAGCTTCCCGAGGACTTCCTCAAGTTCATCCTCTTCATCCTATTCGTCGGAGACATCTTCCACGCAAGTTCATCCACCTCAAGCTCGCACACAACCCCGAAGCCCGATCTCCAAATCGGAGCCTCCCCGGAGTGGACCCCTCCGCTAGGAAGTTTCCCTACGTCGAGGTGAGACACTACCACCCTTGCCCCTGTCATTCCCAAACTCTAGTTAGTCCCATTCCCGATTAGGCTCAACCAAAAACCTAGCCTAGAGCTTGTCCATGGAGCTTATTGATTTAGCTTGGTGAATGTCATCCAAATCACCCTAGAAGCACTCCACTAGTTCCATAGAGTATTTTGGTGTCCTCCGTAGTTGAAGGCAATGCTGGAGCCTTCACTGGCGACCTCACCAAAGTGACGCCGGTAGGGTCTGGTGGTCAAGCTGGCCTGGTCTGACCGCCAGCTGTTGGTTTGACCACCATCATACCGTCGATCTGACCGCCAAGGCCTAAATCTCTCTGCACGTTGGCGGTTTGACCGTCGCTCCACCGTTGGTCTGACCGCCAGCTGTTCAAAGCTTTATGCACTTTGTCTTATCCGAGGTTCAAACCTTTTCTAACCCGGATTGTTTAGCGTTCCATTGAAAATGTTTTCAAAACACGGTGTTTTATTATTATTCAAGCATGCATCATATGCACACTTTTTTGTCATTCATTATTTATGCGATGCATTCTTGATTCAATTAGATAGTGTCGCGTTGATGGTCCAAGCAGTTGAAGGCGACACTGGACCACCGGGGTTCTGTGAGTGCTGCGCAGGTAGCATCAGGCAAGCGTCGGAGCAGCAATACAAGCATCTAAGCATACTCACCCTACTACTTTGGATCGATTATGTATAATATGATAAATTATGTTTTATGTATGTTTGCATGATTAGTGTCCCAGAGTCGGTGATAAGGGTAGAACCTATGTTGATGTATTACCTTAACTTTGATATTGTTGTTGGTCCTTATCCTTGTAACCTAGGTATGATAATGTTGATGTCTAACTCCAAAGGTTAACCGAAATGCTTAGCAATGCATAGGTTCGCGGTAGAAGTTGAGTGGTAGTTCAACCATTGCTCGCGAGCTTAGGGCTTACTTATGGTTCACAATGATAATGACATTGGAATGGATGAGTTGTGAGGATAAGGTGAGATGTGGGTGGTTCTAGGGGTAGGTCGGGAGAGGAATCCTAATGCCATAGACCGCTTGTATCGTTTAAACACCGACCATTGTTACAGTTGGCTCTAGCACTTTTCGTACTAACCACATGTCGATCTAATGGTAGGATAAGCTGATTATCATACGTCATGCTGAAGATTGCCTTGCGGCCCTATGACACGTAAGAAAAAAGAAAAAGAGGAGCAAGATGGCGGAGAGCCGGATGTGTCCGGGACACGCTCGTGATAACCCGGTGCCATAAGGGTATGTACAAGTGGGTAGTCCCGGGTATGAGAAAGGTTGACACGAGTACCCCTTGTGTGGGCCTATGTGGTCATGAAAGTTGAATGGTTCTCAAGTCGTGTAGGTAAAGATGTACCTCTGCAGGGTGTAAGAATAATTCGAATTGCCGCGCTCTCAGTCATGAGTATGCTTCTGTCATTTGCCGCAGTCGTAGAGTCGTGAATGTGAGATAATGTGGTATGATATGTTGGGATGTGGTTGAGATGATTCTGCTACGGATATGTTTATAATAGTTCCAGTTGCATATAGGTTCATGTCAAGGATTACAGGTTAGAAAGGTGCATGTTGTTAAGAATAGATGCTCGCATATTTGTGTCAAAACTGTTTTTGCATATGAATTTTACTTAACAATATGGTAGACCCTTACCAATTTATACAAATGCATAATCCTCGGAGTCAGATTATTAATATGTACCCAATATGGATTAAGTCTTGCGAGTGCCTTCATACTCACGCTGCTCTTTCAGGTGCTACTGACGTGGAGGAGGTAGTGTTCAGCTACTTCACGCCCGCCGATGTTGGTGGCGGGGATGAGTAGTGCAAACTACTTATGTGACGTTATTTTGGGTGGAACCTAAGAGCATATGGCTCCACCTATCTTTGTTGTTAATAGATTTTATCTTACGCTGTGTAGTTTCTCTTTGGCTAGGTGATGATTTGTTTATTGTCCTACTAACTCTTTTTTGTTGTAAATTGTGAGAAATTATTAATACTTAAAGACTTGTAATATAATTTTATTACTCACTCTTTATTAAGCTTTGTTGTGATGATATATATTGGAAAGGCGTGTGTTCCGATCTTAGGCACAAAATACAAACCATGACTACTGGAATTGTATTCTGGTTAACCATTGCAGTCGTGATTATGAAAATAATTGACTTAATGAATAATTATAATACTATTTGGATGGTTCCTCACACGCATATTGAAGTATCTCAAACATATCACTGAGCATGGTCTTTGGTTTTTGCATCTTCTTTGCTTTCTCTTCAAGATTTTTTGGATACTGACTTTGCTGGTTGTAGAATTGATAAGAATAATACATCTAGTACTTGTAATTTTTTGTGTACCTCTCTTGTTCACAAGCAATCTAGTGTTGCGCAGTCTACTGCTGAAGCTAAATATGTTACTACTGCTAGCTATTGTTCTCAAATTTTGTGGATGGTTGCTACTTTGAGAGATTTTGCGTTAGACATCAAGAGTGTGCCACTTTTGTGTGATAACACCAGTACCATAAGCTTAGCCAATAACCTAGTCCAGCACTCCAAAACCAAAGACATAGATGTGAGATTTCACTTCTTATGAGACCACGATGAGAAGGGAGACATTGACTTGAGATACATAGATACTCAACACCAGCATGCCAATATCTTTAACAAACCTCTAGATACAATTAGGTTTGCTTTTATTAGGGGAGAACTTAGAGTGTGTCATCCCTATGACATTATGTGAGGGGGTATTGCCATTTTACATACTCAATTTAATTTTTGTTGCATTTGCATTGCATAGCATCATGTAAGATAATCATAGTAGTTGATCTTTAACTTATATATCTTTAGTATTTTCAGTTGCTAGTCTTTAATATAGACTAAGTTGAGTATTTGTGTGGAGCAAGCTTTAAAACTTAGGCTCCTCTTGATGCTATGACATAAAGTATTTCAAGCAGGCTAGAGCTTCTAAAGATAAAATTTGGCAATTTTATGAATCGTATAGACTATAAAATGCTACATTCTTGATATCCATGTTCGTAATTACTTTGCCTTAGTCAATACTTGTGTTAAGACTAGTTTGATGAATATCTTGCTCTAAGCTTCTTGGTTCAAGATTGTGGATTTGGGAACATTGCACTATATTTTCTATCTTTGTCAAATGTTTAGCTCATGATAGAACCTTAGGGAAACTTGTGTTCCTTGTGTTGTAAAGATATGATCTTGTGAATAACTTTATAATTTGTGAAATTTGAATAATCTTGGGCAATCAAGTTCTTAGTGCTAAGAAATATCCAATACATTTGTTTTGAAGCCTCGATGTGTTATACATACCTAGTCGTGCAACACTTCGCTTGAATAAGAGCAACTTAAGGATAAAATGAATTATAAAGAAATGTGCATAAATTTTCAATTTTGCCTTCATCACTTCATCTAACTAAGTCTTGATTTTATATGAGCGTTTACAAAGCCTTCATGAATGTTTGTTTGCCTAGTTCGAGATTGAAGTTTGGTAGTTCTTAATGCTTGTCTTGCCTCGACACAAGTGGATGCTTATGTGCTGGTTATTTTTACCATGATTCAACTATGTGAACTTAAATATGCTAACAATTCTTCAGATTTAGTTTGTAAAGCTTCATGCTATTATGACACAATATCTTTTTAGCCTTTGTGCGATTTTGAGCTCCACATTCTACTCTTCATACCCTTTTGATGTTTCTAGCATTTACAAATGTTTTGTGGTATACTTATAAAAGCTCATTAGGATTGCATATTTATGCATTGCAAGGTGTTTTATCCTTGATATTTACATTCCAAAAGGGGGGGGGGATATGCACTAAATCATAAAGAAGAATCTTGCATAATAAAAATTGTGCATTCATCATGTGGGAGTTTTTGCTTTTGGCTTATCTTTGCTTCTTTTTGGGCTTATGCAATTTTTATTATGCCAAGTGACTTCTTTTGCTCTTTCTTGAGT
The DNA here is from genome assembly GCF_958298935.1 of Phragmites australis. Classification (NCBI taxonomy): domain Eukaryota; kingdom Viridiplantae; phylum Streptophyta; class Magnoliopsida; order Poales; family Poaceae; genus Phragmites; species Phragmites australis. The sequence goes on from NC_084938.1 coordinate 7,587,651, forward strand.
TTTTTCTCACTTGGATAGGTTCTCTAGTTAAATTTTTATTTTGCCAAGTGAAGCTTGATCTTTTCGTGCTTGTCGGGATTTACTCCAGTTTATGTTGGTCCTTACTTCCGCTCTTTGTTTCGAGGTGCGTTAGGTGAAAGATTAGGAAAAGACCATCCAAGAATTTGGTAAGACGCATATTCAACCCCTCTAGTCATTTTTCTCGGTCCTACAGTCTAATAAAAATTGATTCAGTATTGTATAATGTTGTGCTCTTAAATTAATTCCTAACATATCCAAGAAAATCTTTTGATTTTAGTGGAAATTATATATCATATCGTTTGTACACATTGAACTATTAAGATCTACTTTATAAAGTTTCAAGCCTCAATTAGTGTAAGTTTTGTATTAATGTTGTATATATGTTGTGTTGCACTGCATAGTGTAGTTATAAAAATGTAGTAAAATATTTTTCTTTCGGATCCGGAAGAACGCTGTCATCTATTCGTTAATGTTTGGTATTTTTAGATAAATTTATGCATTAATGCACCGCACCGCTACCATCGTCTTGCCGCACCATTCTGCTATGCCACAGCCCATCGCTGATCTAGCTGCTGCCTCAACCTCCCTTTAACCCTCAGGGTCACCGGTGAAAACCCTAAAAACCCCAAACCCTAATCTTCTTCTCTAAACTCCTCCTACAGGCAACGTGGTTGATGCCACAAGAGTGTATGGCAAATGGGATAAGCCATACAGCATTTGTTCCATTATGATCGTATATTACATTTTCAATAACATGCATAAACTCTGCGCTATCCAAGGTGTAAAATGTAGTTGCGAATTGTTGATAGTGACTAGTTTGCGGACAACAACAGCTAGAAGCACCTTCTTAAAACATGGGAATTCTACAAAAACAACTCTAGCTAGGATACGAGTATATATAAACCCTCAAAAATTTCTCCAAAACATATATCACACATCGAGCAACACATATATCCTATATCGGTATAGTTACATTTGATCTATTTTCTTGTGACAACTTTAATCACTACGTGAAAAATGGACATGGAGACATAGTTTAGTGACGGGTCATTACGCGACCCGTCACTTATATCACCTCGGGTCGCGCCCATTTATAGATCCATCACTGATACTAGATAATAGGTGACAGGTCATAATATTACCTATCATCAATAATATAAGTGACGGGTAATAACTAAACCCGTCACTTATGATTTGATCATAGGTGATGGGTAACCCTGCAACAGTGATAAGTGACAGGTAATAACTAAACCCGTCACTTATGATTTGATCATAGGTGATGGGTAACCCTGCAACAGTGATAAGTGACGGGTCATGTTATGACTCATCACTTATAATTTGGCAAAGGTGACGGGTCTCCCTGGGCTAATTATAAGTGATGGGTTATAATTCAACCCATCACTTATGACTCTTAATAGGTGACGGGTAACCTTATCACCTGTCACCTATTACTCAACTTTGTTTTAAGAGCTGGCCAGCCACTGTGCGGGCGAACAGTTACTGCACAGTACCGCCCGCACAGTAGCTGGCGATTTTCACTGACTCCTCTAGTATTTTCTAATATCTTGTTGATTTGAAGTTTGAATTGGTGCTAGGTCTTTGAAGGTTCGCATCTCCCCCTTTCCTCCTCCTTTCCTCCTCCTTTCCTCTCCTCTAAACCCTAATTGGTAGATTTGTTGTGCTTTGAGTTGTAATCGACTATTTTGCATGTTTATCCAAAATCTTAGAACAAGTGAGTTGTATTTATGTTAGATTTGATATTAGATTTGCCTGATGTACCACGAGATGTCACAGATCTAGTGTTTTTAAATTAATTGTTGTGTATTTGTAGGTTATTGTTAATGAAGAATGAATGTTTTTACATTAATTGTAGATGACGGACAAAAGTTGGATATACCTCAAGACCTAGACTTGTTCGGAGTACCTGAGCGGGGTGAAGCATTTCATGAGTGCTGCCTTGGCGGATTTGAAAGATTGTGGTAAAACGGCAATATATTGTCCATGTCGCGACTGCAGGAATGAAATGAAGTTCCCGAAACCAGACAATATCCATACACACTTGGTCATGCGTGGATTTAAAGAGAATTATACATGTTGGAACAAACATGACGAAGAAGGCCTTAACGAGGGAGAGATGGATCAGGCCCTCCATGATGACAATGTGGATCAAGAACTTACACCCGATGAAATGGATCATGATCTCAGGGATGAGGACATATTAGGATTGAATGATAATGATCTCAAGGATTTTATGGAGAATGTGGACCAGATGGTGCGGGATGTCGAGTAGCATGACGAGTATAACAATGGTGAGTTTGCTAAGTTCCAGAAATTTGTGCGGGATTCCAAGATGCCTCTTTATCCCAACTGTAAGGAGAAGTACACACGGATATTTGGGAACCTAAAGCTTCTACAGCTGAAGGCAACCCATTGTTGGACTAACAAGAGTTTCAAAATATTGCTGGGTCTGCTAAGGGACATGCTACCGGAGGGGAACTTGGTGCCCGAGAGCGTCTATGATGCGAAGAAGATAATTTATCCTTTAGGACTGGAAATATAAAAATGCATGAATGTAAGCAGGATTGTATCTTGTTTTATGGAGAGTATGTAGAGCTGGATCAATGCCCCGTGTGTGGAACCCATCGATATAAGCGTAGAAATGACGGTGGTGACGGGGATGAGGGCAAGAAAAATAAAGGTGGTCCTAGGAAGGTAGTGTGGTATTTTCCTGTAATTCCCCATCTGAAGCATTTATTTGCCAACAGAAAGGAGGCTCAATCTGTGCGTTGGTATAAGGAGGGTCGTAAGAATGACGCAATGATACACCACTCGGCAGATTCCGCTCAGTGGCGAATCATTGATTCCACATTTGTTTGGTTTGCCGAAGAATTGAGAAATATTAGGTTTGCTATGAGCACAGATGGCATAAATCCATTCGGTAACATGAGTACCTCACATAGCACCTGGCCTGTTGTATTATCGATCTACAACCTTCCACCCTGGCTTTGTACCAAGCGAAAATACATAATGTTGTCAATCTTGGTATCAGGACCGAAACAACCTGACAACGATATAGATGTGTACCTTAGGTCTTTAGTCGATGATCTTAAGAAACTCTGATCGGAAGGCGTCGAGGTTTGGGATTAGTACAAGTAAGAGTACTTTACCTTGCACGCCATGTTGTTCGTCACCATCAATAATCTGCCAGCACTTCGTAACTTGTTAGGTCAGAGCAAAAGAAACGGTGAAGCTTGCCCCCATTGCTTAGATGACACATGCAGTTTGAGGTGAACAACTCAAAGAAAACAATGTACATGCAGCATCAACGTTTCCTTCCCAGGAACCACCCGTACCGAAACATGGACAAGCAGTTCGATGGCACAAGGGAGAAAGCGTTACCTCCGAGGTATTTCAGCTGGGAAGATGTCCACAATCAGGTTCAGAATATCAATGTTGTCCTTGGCAAGCAAAATCAAACCTCTAAAGATGATGAACAGTTAGGAATATGGAACAAGAAATCAACACTATTCAAGCTAGAGTATTGGGAAAATTAGATATTCGCCACTCTATCGACAACATGCATGTAAAGAAGAATATCTGCTAGAGTCTGATCGGTACATTGCTCCAAATGAATGGAAAAGAAAATGATCATGAGAACGCACAAGCTGACCTTGAAGAAATGGGCTTAAGGCCGGAGCTCCATGCACAAGATACGTATAAAGGAAAATAGCTACCCCCAGTAGCTATCACTCTTTCCAGGAAGGAGAAAAAAGAATTCTGCGAGTTCTTGCACAGTATAAAAGTTCCCTCCGGTTACTCGTCCAACATCGCAAGAATTGTCTCGGTGAAAGAGTTGAAAATGAATTTCGCCATCATGAAGTCCCATGATTGCCATGTGATGATGACTTCACTGCTTGCGGTAGCTATTAGGAACATCCTCCCAATAAAGGTTCGCGAGGCTATCCTGAGCCTGTGCTTTTTTTTCAATGCAATTGAATAAAAGGTGCTCGATCCACACTCACTGGAGGAGCTAGAAAGAAGACACATTGAGACTCTATGTATTCTTGAGGTGTATTTCCCACCATCCTTTTTCGATATCATGGTACATCTCATTGCTCACCTTGTGAAGGAGATACACTACCTTGGCCATGTGCTCCTGCATCACATGTTTCCATACAAGAGATATGTGGGCATTCTCAAGTTGTACGTAAGGAATCGAGCCTTTCCTAAGGGATGCATCGTGCAGGGTTACGCGACGGAGGAGGCATTGGTGTGGTCTATTAATTACATTGACTCAAATAACCCAATTGGCGTGCCTAAGTCTCGCCATGAGGAGAGGTTCGCAGGTGTGGGAGTTCTGGGGAAGATGGCAATAACTCCTGATCCGAAGGCTTACGACCAAGCTCATTTCCTCGTGCTGCAACAAATGAGAGAAGTGTGCCCATATGTCGATGAGCACAAACAGATGCTGCTTGAAGAGAATCCAGGGCAGATCAAAGCTTGTGTTGCGAGGCAACATATGCGAAGGTTCATGACTTGGATGCAAGATTGAATCAGACAATCGAGTTCTCCTACAAGTGCTTTGATAAAAAAAACTGGCATCGGGCCCTATATACACAATTATGACATATCAACGGTATGATATAAACGGATACACATTTTACATAGTTGCCCAAGATGAGAAGAGCATATACCAGAACAATGGTGTCCGTATAGATGCTTATGACAACGACATGCAGAGGGGCACATACTATGGTCAAATAGAGGAGATCTGGGAGCTGAACTACTTGAGATTCAAGGTAGCCCTATTTTGGTGCCGTTGGGTACATGGGGCAAAGGACGTCACTAATAACAAGTATGGGTTCACTAGCATTGATCTCAAACATGTTGGATACAAGTCTGAACCCTTCGTACTCGCTAAAGATGTTTACTAAGTCTTTTATGTGACTGACATAACAAAGAAGAAACGCCATGTGGTTCTCGCTGGGAAAAGACACATCGTCAGAGTTGCAAACGTCGTTGATGAGGAGTAGTAAATCAATTCGATGAAATTCCCCCTTTTGCTATTGCAGTCGTGCCACGCCTTTCGTCGATCGAGGAAACTCCATACATCCACCCTGACCACAACGTAGGGATCCATGTTAAGAAAGCACAAAAACAACGAATTTGAATTTCAGTGTCAAATTTGTAATATTAATGTCACATTTGTAATATTAATGTCAAATTTGACTTTTAAGTTATTTGAATTGTTAATGTTAATGTCAAATTTGAATTTGTAATATTAATGTCAAAATGTGATGGGTCATACTCATAGGTGACGGGACATTCGTCACCCGTCACCTATGACTTATGCGCATGTGGCCGAGTCGAAGCAAAAGGTGACGGGTGACATTTATTACCTGTCACCTATGACTTATGTGCATGTGGCCGAGTCGAAGTAAAAGGTGACGGGTGACATTTATCACCCGTCACCTATGACTTATATGTATATATACCCTAGCTCTTCCCCGTGTGTGTGCACTCTCATTTTGGCTAAGTTTTTGATTTCGTGCGCTAGGGTTCACCGCCGTCGTGACCATCGCCATCCCCGGTCTTCTCCTCCCCGTGTAGGCCCGACTCTGAGCTCTCCTCTGCATCGGCCTCCTCCTCCCCGGCTACCTCCTCCCCAGTCCGGGACTCCCCAACGCGCCGGCCTCCTCCTCCACGGCCTCCCCCTCCACGGCCACCTCATCTCCGACGCGCCGACCTCCTCCTCCCCAGCCACCTCCTCCACGACGCGCCAGCCAGCTCCTCCCCGGCCTCCTCCTCCCTACTCAGTGAGTTTTCCTCTTCTATGATGATGCTCTATGATGATGCTCTTTACAGTGATGCTCTGTGATGATGCTCTCTTCTGTGAGTTGTTTTTGGACTATTGCTCTGTGATGATGTAGTTGAACTGAAATTGAGCTCATTATCTAAGCACAATAGCATTTAGGCATGATTGGTTGCTCGGACATGTGTGTTGGTGATACATTCTGAGTTGTTTCTGGAGTGTTGCTCTGTGATAATGTAGTTGAACTGAAATTGGGCTTAGATATATTCTTGTGATGATGCTTCTATTAGTTATATATATATATATATATATATATAACTGTAAGTTTTGTCTTGGCTAAGTATGTTTAGTTTTGGGCTCTCTGTTTGATCACAACAGCACTATCTAGACACTCTTTTGATTTTTGTCCAGGCTCTGTTTGCTAGTTGAGAACTTAGGTAATAGCCCAATTGATGATGAGTTCAACAGAACAATTAGGGGGTAGGACATTTAATGTCTTGGGGCCAATTGTTATACATAGTCTGAGAGCAATTTCGTATATGTTTCATGCCTACTGTCAGATCTTTAAGCAATTTCATATATGTTTCATATGTTGTTTCCATGTATGTGTAAATAATATACTAAACATATTTCCGATCTGAGCAGTATGGTTGCGAGCATTATATTACTTGATGATGAATTGTTTATATGAGATTGGGCATGTCATGCTAAGTACAATAATTTCGGCCTAATTACTCTTTAGGTTTTAGTTGGCTTTGGTAGCTCCAGGAGATGAACTGGTAGTGTTCACTTGTTGTGTGTCTAAGCATCTGGAAATCCTATTGAGTTCATTCTCCCGTGAGCTTCCATGATGTTTTATCTCTAGAGAGCTATGTTCAGGTTTTGGAAACTAGTTGAGAACTAAGATGCATGCCTAGTCGATGATATGTCTATGTAACAGCTAGGGAGCAGGAACTCTGAATCCTGGGGCCAGCTGTAGTGTTCTGAGAGCAATTCATTTGCAATATCAACATGCTGCTCAATCATTGTTTTAGACATTAGCATTGATTCCTTTTATTTTCTCTATTGCGAACAGAATATACTACACTTGATTTCCATGGGGCAGAAGAAGACTGTCACCCCTGAGAAACTAAAAGCACAGAGGACACTAGCACTAGAGGCCCCCCCGGCACAAGATAGGGCGGATAGGAGCCCAAGCCCGCACCCTACGTCCTCCTCCAGCAGCAGTGAAAGCCAGTATCACAGGCCAAGCCCTGACCCGTCACCGAATCAGAAGAGCTGACGTCGGGCAAGTGACGAAGAATACAATCCTGCCGAAGAGGTATTGATGCGAGTGAGTCAATACATTTTATACTTGTTGAATGGAGGAATGTTCTTTGTTTATTGCAACTCCAATTTTTTTCTCTCTAGATGGCTGCAGCGCAGTCTCCAATCTAGACAACTGGTAGTGTTGCACGAGCCTGAAAGCCAAGGACACAAACACAGTGGCCGACGGACAAGGTTACCGTCTCAGGAATCGATGCTGACGAGCTGCCTACGGATGAAAAGGCCCTGAATAGATTCCGGAGGGTCGCAGGGCTCATTGCTCGGGAGAGGGTGTCGATAACGACTAAGTTCGATGACCTTAGTGATGAAGCGAAGAGGGACTTGTTCAATAATGTTCTCATGGAGTATCTGGAGTACCCTGGAAACATGAGCGAGCGTCAAAAGAACGTCGTGGTCAATGCAGCAATGAAAGCGATCGTGAAACTTCACCAAAGCTTTAAGAGTAAGTTTGTGAATTGGTACTTAACAAAAGGGGTGGCACCCTTCGAGAGCTACAAGCACTTGAAACTGGAAGATTGGGATGCTTTTGTGCTGATGAAGAGCTAAGAGTAGTTCAAGAAGGAGAATGAGAAGAAGCAGCTTCGGGCTAAGAACAAGTATGACCACAGAACCGGTGCAGCCGGGTACGCTAGGAAAAGGGCGAAATGGTAGGCAGAGGACGAGAAATTAGCTAGAGAAGGCCGCGAGAATCCTTGGAATCAATTCCCGGGATGATCGCGTTCATATTTGCATGCAAGGGGTGAGCTGTCCGATAGCGGGGAAATCACATTCAGAAACAGCGAAACCCAGGCAGTCGTAGAAAAAGTCAAAGAAAAGGTAGCCAAAACCAGCTAAGGTTTTTTCACTAGGGTCAGGGAACGTGATGTTCTCACAACGGCGCTAGGAAACCCGGAGCACCCAGGTCGAGTGTGAGGTGTATCAAGTTCCCAGGGCTGGAAATACGGCTTTCCAAAGACATCGAGATGTACAAGAAGAGGAAGTGGTTGGGTGCAGTGGACGTGGATGCATTAACACAGGACATCACGCAAAAAGTTTACTCAAGCATCATGGGGTAGCTTGCAGCAAAGGGAATATAGATTTCCATGCCACAGGATTTTAGCCCCAGAGCTGTAGGGAAGAGTAGTTGCACCTCCAGGGAGGTCAAGCAACAAGTAGCTGCTGCTGAGACTGAGTCGGATACAATTGACCTGCTAGAAGGGCCCACGCCCTGCAGCCTTGTAATCAATCTTGGCGGGTATCACGTCGAGGTTGCAAGGGGCCAGGAGCTTCCAAGCGTCCGTATCTTACATACGGTTCCGATACGTGTAGGCTATGCCGTGGTTACGGTGGATATGGTACATAGTAATGCCACCGATCACGTGTTGAAGGTCCCCCCCCCCAATGAGGAAGTCATAGCTCTCGGTGAAGATTTTCATCAAAGGATACAGTGGAAGAGGGGCAACATCGTGGTCTCTAGTGCATCCCAGTCTGGATGAGCTCTAAGTGCACCGCCGCCGCGCCGCTCACTTCCTGAGAAGGCAGCTTCACTGCCTTCACATCCTCTAGAGAAGCTGGCTTCACCACATTCTCCTCCGCATCCGGCAGCCTTGCTTCCAGACCCAATACCATCTCCCCCAGAGAGCCCAAAAAAGAAGAAGGAAAAGGAGGTCGAGAAGAAAGACTCTAAGAAGCCCCTACTGGAGATGTCGAAAGCCATTGTACCGACGAAGTCAAAGTCCATTGTACCGGAAGAAGTCCACATACATTGCACCAATGTGGACTCAAGCCAACACGAAATTCAAATATGGGAAGCCCTTGATGACGGTAGATGAGCTAGCAAGGGTGGGAAAAATATGTATCAACCTGCATAATTACTACATACAGGCTTGTGGATATAGCAATGATCAATCTATAGTCGTACAGTACAAATGACGACACTTCTTAAGTGATCAAGACGGCTACTTCATTGTGGGTTTCAATGACTTATACGACCTCTTCAACCTTGATGGCCTCAACGTATCATTATTACAGGTCTTCATATTGTAAGTCCCTTGATACTGGATATTCATTAATTAATACCATTAAGTCTTGAATCTAACTGTGTTCTTATCTGTAGACACTTGATAAAAGAAACAATGAAGAACAAGGATCCCATCACATTTCTTGACCCTGAGGCCATTACAATATCGGTCATCCAACTTCATCCCGACTACGCTATCAATCATGTGGCCAGGGTAATGCGACAATACTCAAAAGTGAAGTACCTGATGGGCGCCTACAACACCGGTGGCTATTGGATCTTACTTAACATTTGCCTCAAGTGGGATTTGGTATTCTATGTCGACTCGTCAAGACTAATATCTGCAAAAGGCAAACTTAGATCGCGTGATTACAGTGTTATAAAAAACTCCTTGACATGTAAGTTCTGCCTGTCTAGTTCACATATTAAACTTTTCTAACATTCAAAGGCTCCATAATTGATCCCTCTTTATGCAGGCCGCAGGCTGACACACAAGACTGGGTACGCGGTATGTGCTATCAAACATATTACCAAATATTCTCTGTTACTATTTTTTCCTTTTCATCTAACAGTAAAGTTTCTTTTCAGCAGTGCCACCAACAACCACCGGGCAACACCTGCGGATTATATGTTGTGTGGAGCATGCTCCTTACGCTCCGAGCAAAGAATATCAAATCTCCCAATGTAAGTTCAATACAAGATTGTTCGTAACTAATTTCGGTAATTAGTTTAATTCTATGATAACATGACGTTGGTTACTGGTTAAATTATGTAGAAATACAAATGTATGTTTCTCGATGTGGGTGCACTCCCGAATATTCGACGACGGATTGCTGAGTTCACGGTGTCTGAAGTCATCAGCCCACAGGGTGAGTTCCACTATAGAAGTCCTAGGTTGTGAAGTCTTATGTAATTATGAGTTGATCGGAACTTTGTAACATTTGTGAATCTGTAATGAATTCATTTGAACTTTTTAATATTTGCAATTCTGTGATGAAGCGAGTTCTTATACAAGTGTGTTTGTCGATATGTATTTGGATGCGTTTTTCTTGTTTGCAGGGAGAAGTCGGCTGCCAAATCCTGGCTACATTCCAGAATGCAGCCAGGAAACAACTTATTACTACGAGGCAAGACACAAAAGTGACGGGTAAACTGCCTACCCGTCACTTGTGAAAGCCATAAGTGATGGGTAATCTAGTTACCTGTCACTTATTAGACTATATAAATGACGGGTGAAGAGGTCACCTGTCACCTATATGTTTCTCCCCAGTACATGGGTGGTTACCCGTCACTTATTATACAGTATAAATGACGGGTTAAGAGATCACCTGTCACCTATATGTTTCTCCTCAGCATATGGGAGACGTTCATAGGTGACGGGTAACAGTTATTACCGGTCACTTTTGTTCATCATTGATAACGGGTACGGACCCGTCATCAGTGACGTGTTCGGAGTAACGGTTACTATACCTATCACTCATGACTGTCACCATCCATTATCCATATCTGTTTTTCACGTAGTGAATCTTTAACTATCAGCGAAGCTTATCAAACGTATATGTGTTGGTTATTTCTAGCATATATAGAGAGAGAGTACGTAGTACTTATGCATGTGTGCATCTCGTCTTATATGATCATTATTCAAGAGATTAATGGGGTAAGGAGTTGGAGAGCTTTATTTATCTTCAATGTTGATTAAATATGGTAAAGCATGAATTTGCATGCTCGACATGTGAGGAGGCCAGCAGCAAAGGGTGGCGTCTAATTGACTTGCTTATGCTGACCGGCCCGCAATTTGTATTAATTGCAATCGCTATCCTAGTTAATTGGCCAACTACCTTAGCATAAAACGTCTCATGGATTTTTCAAATTCAGAGAAAAAATGGATATCCACTAATTTTTAAAATATGTATCAACACTTTGTGAATTTATTGTGTATATGCGAAAAACCAAACGAGACACCAAACAAAGTAGGCAGCAAGTGAATATGCTTGAAAAAAAACATCCATACGAAATGAACAACTAAGAAATTCCCACAAAAACCTTTTTGACGCATACTTTACAAAAGGAAATTTCACATTGGCAAAGGGAGAGCAAAGGAAAATATGTATGGAACCACTTGCCTTCAGCACTAAAGCCATGCTGAACATGGCAGTTCGTACCAAAAGTCCGATGCATATATATATGCACCCATGACCTGTACAGCGTTTCATAACCGTCGACGCACCAAAATGCATCTAAACTGGATGGACATCATAGCCAACAATTCACCAGAAGTATTACAGTATATATAGGTATTTAAATAATGTAGCAAGACATGAACGTAAACTAGTTTACTTAGGGCACGAATGTTTGAGAAAATGTAATGTGTGGAGCACCATTTACCACAATAGTTAAACCTTAATTTCATTGTATCATTGCTTTGACACCACAGCTAAAGTGAGGGATCCAAATATTTCTGGTAACATATTCCTACCAAGAAATAAGGATCATAGGATCATATAAGGCACCAGAAAACAAAATTAATGCTGCAAAGGTACCAAAAAGATGCTTATAACAAAAGAAAGAAAGCAAGGAATCACCTAATATAATATATAAATAATTAGTACAACATCATTTATAAAAGGACTACAATAAAAACTCCATAAAATAGTAGGTCGGTTTGTAGCGAAAATGATTTTATTAGGCTATGATTTTAATTTTGGTGATTAATAAGAACATAGCTATTGGGACTAACATGTTTATCAAGAATATATATTAGTAGATCTCATGGATGCAATACATCAAGAAGCCATCGTAGCCAGAACAAAGTTTGATTGAATTGTAGAAGTCTGGACCTCAACGGATGGTCCGGTGTTCAGGGGTTGAACTCATCGGAGTATTTTGTCCAAAGGCAAAGTGAAGGCAGATGACTTTACCGGATAATCCGGTGCTCTGTATGTTAAACTCACCGAAGTATTTCTGACAAAGGTGGAGAAGGCTGAGGACCTAACCGGATAGTCCGGTGATCTGCGCTAGATAACACCGGAGTATTTTCTGCAGAGAAGAATGCAAGTGCAGAAGACTGAAAATCAATCCACCGGATAGTCCGGTGCTTGGTTTGTGCACACCGAATTATAGCACTGGAGCATTTCTTGTAGAGGTAACTGCAAGTATTGAAGAATGAAGAACAACCCACTGGAAGGTCCGGTGCTCTGAAAATAAATGCATCGGAGCATTTTACACCGAGAGGCTGCAAAGGCTCTGATAGCTCAAGATAACTCACGGGAAAGTCCGATGATGGATTTGAAGGCACACCATAGTGTCCGATGTTCATAGAGGCATTAAGTGGAGTTCCAATAGCTAGTTTCTGAAGTTGTACTCATCAGATGATCCGGTGTTAGTACTACTGTTCACAACGGATCATACGGTGTTAACAGTTTATCTGAGAAGTTGGGAAAACGGCTAGTTGACGGATTTGAAACTATAAATATCCCTTCACTCAATCATTTGAAGGTGTGGCATGCTGCTAGAGTCTAGAGGAAGCTCATACACACTTGAAAAGACATCTAAGCCACCAAAGTGCTTAAAATGATTATCCAAGGTGATTAAGCACAAGATTAGAGAATGTTTAGTGATTATAGGCCTGGAGTGGGTTGTAGCTAGGTGTTGCAGCTTGAAAAAGGGATCATAGAGTGATCCTAGCTTGTACCGGGAGGTACATCGACACCTTAGAGTCTTGGTGACTCGCATTTACATACTTGCAATTTACCTTGCTAGAGTAGGTTACAATCCTCTTTAGCGGTAGAGTAGACACACTAGATAAACCTAGAGAATATTTAGACAGAAATTAAGATAGGTTTATCTTGTGAAGTTTTTGGAGCCAATTTGGTTTAGATTTCTAAGTGTCCTAATTCACCCCCTCCTCTCTTAAGACGTCACTGTTCCTCATAATTGGTATCAGAGCCTCATACTCTTGATAGGCTTAACATCCTAGAGTTATGACGTCCGGGGTTGGGATGAATAACCATAGAGTTTATTTTTTATGGCACCAATTTTCCCTATTGGAAAATTCTAATATCTTATTATTTGCAAATGAAGGGTCTAGATGTTTAGAGAGTCACCGAGGAAGGGATGAGATCACATATCACCAACAAGAAGAGATAATTAGATGCATTGGTAAAGTGTATACTTTTATCATCTTTAAATGTTGATGCATTTAATCGTGTTTATTCTCTCACCAATGCATATGATATTTGAAATAGTCTCATTGAAATACATGAAAGCACAAAGGATGTGCATAAAGAGAAATATCGTGTACTCATTACTAAGCTCATTAGCATCAAACAATTAGCCCATGAAAGTGCTACTGACATGTGCTCATGTTTGAATATTCTTATCAACGAGATCAGTGGGCTAGGTTTGACGCTAATTGACGATGATCAAGTGGTGAGAAGAATACTTCAAGCTCTTCTTCCAAAGTACAAGTTAATAGTCTTCATTATCTATGACAACAACAACATCAAGAAGATGACTCCAAGTCAAGTGCTCGGTAAGATCACCGCCCATGAGATGACCATGAACATAAGGGTGGAATCCACTTCCTCATCCGACGCCAAAAACCTTACCATCACAAGCAAGCAAGCAACATGCCCACACATGAAGGCAAAGAAAAGAAGGCAAAAGTAAGAATCAAGCTTAAGTAAAGATGATAGAGATTAAGAGAGCAATTAAGAGGATGATCAAAGCACATCAAATGATGAAAAAATTGATCACAAGATGGTCAAGCTCATGTTACAAGTAGAAAAGAATATCAAGAGGATCAATACTAAGATTGATCATCCAATCTCCTTAAAAGACTTGATCAAAATAATTGATCATATCAAGAAAGAGGAGAAGACTAAGAGCAAGAGGGAGACAAGGGAAAGAGCCAAAATATTTGCAAGCATGAGAAGATGAGTGAGTGAAGATGAATATTCAAGCTGATGAGAGCTTCGCTACCTACTCCTCCAAGAGAAGCTCTTCCTCAAGGTCATCATCACACAAGTCGTCATCGCGCAAGTCATCACACAAGTGTCTTATGGCCAAAGATATGGATGGTGATGTAAGTGATGATGAATCTGATGAGGATTCTCTCTTCTATGATAAACTCCTTCATTTGATCAATGAGCAACAAATGGCCCTTAAAAAATAATCTAAAGAACTTAAGAAATTCAATATCCTCAATGGCATTCATGCTACCTTTGTTTCTAATCATGAGCAATTATTGAGCAAATTTAATTTGCTAAACAAAGAGCATGAAGAGCTTAAGGCAAAATTTGAGTTCATTAAATCTCAATCTAAGGCCTATTTGGAATAATCTACCTCTCTATTTAATTTTAATCATAAGGTAGATGTTTGCACTTATTGTGATGATTTAATTGATTTGTCTAGCTCACCCCTTTGCAATGAGATATGTGTTGAGATTGTTCTTGTAGAACCATCTAATGAACTCATTACACAAGAAAATGATGAGCTCAAGCAAGAAGTAGAAAAGATGAAGAAAGATTTGACAAGATTAAAGGGCAAGAACTATGTCCAACCTCCTCAAGATAACCATACTATTATAGTGAAAAAGCTTGCAGAGGGGTCCACTATAACATACTTCAAATATCATCAAAAAGGTCACAAGTCCTTCCAATGCAAGCAAGACAAGAAGGATATCAAAGAGAAGAAGAATATCATGCACCTCTCCAACAAAATCTCCAACATCTACATCAAGTCTAACTACAATAATAAGATCAAAATCAACCACTACAAGCTCAAAAAAAAAGACAATGGCAAGGTGGTTGCACATATAATTAGGAGAAAGAACCGGGGGTGGCCCCAACCCATTTGGATGTCCAAGAAATTCATCACCAACATGAAGGGGTCCCAATCGGTTTGTGTTCCAAAGAAGACTTGCAGTTGGAGGTGGTTGTGGGATTTTAAGACTTGGCTCACAAAATGAAGTGGAGGTTCAAGCAAATAAATCAAGTGTATAAGATTAAGCGATTTGATGAAGATCATGATCATCATATACTCAAATCTCCATCAAAAGGTAATGAGGTAATGATCGATAGACTTTTGTTCATGTTTTTTGAACTATTGCCTTGTCTAGTATTGCATATGTATATTTCAATTTATTGCAATACCTAGTGTAGGTTTTTATATGGTAAGTTACTTGTGTTTCTCTCTTTCTTATGAGCTACCTATATGGTTTATTAGCTGTAGGTTCTTTTCATGGTATTAGTTTCATAATTGGTATCTTTTATGTGCTATGAACCAATCTATAGGGTATCCTTCCCATTGTTATTAATAACAAGTGCATAAATCTCGCAATTATTCAAAACTTGTATGCACACATTTAGAGGGAGCATATCCTATGGGTTATGATATTGA
This sequence comes from Phragmites australis, assembly GCF_958298935.1. Classification (NCBI taxonomy): domain Eukaryota; kingdom Viridiplantae; phylum Streptophyta; class Magnoliopsida; order Poales; family Poaceae; genus Phragmites; species Phragmites australis. The sequence continues at coordinate 7,603,208 of NC_084938.1, forward strand.
GATTGATATGTGTTGCTAGATGTATGTTTTATAGTGTCATAGAGAAATCAACATGTCTCAGAGGTATGCAATGCTTAAAGGCTTTAATTGGTATTATTGTCAATTTATTTCTACATTTGAGCTACCTTCATGCATGATATGACTTAAACTTTCTACCTCTACTTATTATCTAGATGTGCATATATTGCTACATTTCTATAAATGGTACTCACAAGTGGGTCTCATTAAATATATGCACATATAAATAGGGAGTTTAGATTATATCATGTGAGTTTCATGAATTATGATGATTGTTTATCTTTTTCAATTGATATCAATGTCTCATATTCTTACAATTGCTATATGTTTTCAATTGGTATCGTTTCATTGGATCATGATTTATGAAGCTCTCTCATATGTTCTAACGCTTTTCCTCGACTTCAATATATGTTTGTAGTCCTTTTGAGATAATTGACAAAGAGGGAGAAGTTTGATGACAAAAAAAGAAGTAAGATACAAGATGTCTAGAAATACTAAATTTAACAAAGAGGGAGAAGAAGAAGATACAAGAAGCAACATGAGGCACCTAACTTGATAAAGGGAGAGAAGTTCTTACATAGGTCGATCAAGGGAGATAATAGCAATAGAGAAGGGACCACAACAAAGGGGGCTACATGGTAAGAACATGCATCCAAGTAATGTGGTAAGGCTTTGTACTTTTTACGATTGATATCATTTATTATTTACCACTTGATTTAGTTGTGTTGTTATCAAGCACAAAAAAGGAGGAGATTGTAGTGAAAATAACCCTATTAAGCTATGATTATGATTTTAGTGATTAATGACAACATAGTCGTTGGGACTAACATGTTTGTCAAGAATATATATTAGTAGGTCTTATGAATGCAGTACATCAAGAAGCACCACAACCGGGATAAAGTTTGATTGAATTGGAGAAGTCTTGACCTCACCGGATGGTCCGGTGTTTAGGGGTTGAATTCACCGGAGTATTTTGTCTAGAGGCAAAGTGAAGGCTGATGATGTCACCGGATGGTCCGGTGCTCTGTGTGTCGAACTCACTAGAGTATTTCTGACAAAGGGAAGAAGGCTGAGGACCTCATCAGATAGTCCCGTGATCTGCACTAAGTAACACCAGAGTATTTTCTACAGAGAAGAATGCAAGTGTACAAGACTGAAGATCAACCCATTAGATGGTTCATGCTTAGTTTGTGCACACCGGATTATAGAACTGGAGCATTTTTTTTTTTGCAGAGGTGACTGCAAGTATTGAAGAATGAAGAACAACTTATCGGAAGGTCCAGTGCTCTGAAGATGAATGCACCAGAGCATTTTACATAGAGAGGCTGCAAAGGCTCGGATGGCTCAAGATAACTCACCGAAAGGTCCGGTGATAGATTTGAAGGTACACCGCAGTGTCCAGTGTTCACATAGGCATTGAGTGGAGTTCCAACGGTTAGTTTCTAAGGTTGTATTTACCGGATGATCCGGTGTTAGTACTACTATTCTCACCAAATCATTCGGTGTTAACAGCTTTTCTAGGCTGTTGGGAACGACTAGTTGACGGGTTTAAGGCTATGAATACACCTTCATTCATTCATTTGAAGGTGTGGTATGCAGTTGGAGTCTAGAGGAATCTCATACACACTTGAGAAGACATCCAAGCCACCAAAGTACTTAAAGTGATCATCCAAGGCGATTAAGCACAAGATTAGAGGGTGTTTAGTGCTTATAGGCTTAGAGTGAGTTATAGCTAGGTGCTGCAGCTTGAAGAATGGATCAAGAAGTGACCCTAGCCTGTATCGAGAGGTACGTCGACACCTTGTAGTCTTGGTGACTCGTCGGTATCTTGGGCTTTTGTGGCTCAAGCTTGTTGACCCTCCGACTTGGTGTGGAGCGACGACAAAACATGTGTATGGGGATGCAGAGACCCTTGCCTTGGTAGCGTAAGCTCCGAAGTAATCACAGCGGCAAGTGACCAGAAGAGATGCTAGTGGTGAGACCTTGTCTCGATGGCTTAGTAGCTCATCCGGCTTGAGGTCTTGCCTTGGTGGCTTGGTGGCTCAAGAGTTATAACCTGGTACCGACCAGGAGCATATCCTTAGTAGGGCTCTAACGTAGACTAGATGTGGCATTTATATCATTGATACCACTAGATAAAAATCTCTTGTACCGATTTTGTCTCTCTACCTTATTTATGTTTCCGCATTTACGTACTTGCAATTTACCTTGCTAAAGTAGGTTATAATCCTCTTGAGCGGTAAAGTAAACACATAAGATAAATCTAGATCACATTTAGATATAAATTGAGATAGATTTATCTTATAAAATTTTTAAGCAAATTTAATTTTGATTTCTAAGTATTCTAATTCACCTCCTCTTATAACATCACCGTTTGTCACACGGTTTTCTTTTATAAAACTATAATCAACAGGTTAAATATACTCCCTACAACTAAGCCAATGCCTACTTTCAGAAATAGGTCGGTCTTTAAGGAACTTGCGGCAGTACAAAATCATCTACCGTGCAACACTTATTAGATGTTAAAATCTTCGCCTCCTACTGATTAATGAACCTAAAGACAGCTGAAATTATCAACATGAAGCCGACACTATATTTTTCATAAAAGAGATGTTGAGATAATCCTTTTCAATAAAATAAATAGAATTACAAGAGATACTCCTGAGTGAATTGTACAAAACTACAAGTATTATATCATTTGTAACATAAAACTACAAGTATTATAAATAATAATACAAAACTATAAGTATTGTGTATAAATTTCAGACAAACTTCGATTTTAATTAGATTAACCTAAAAATAGTCTTCTGTTTCTCCACAAATTCTGAAACTTTTTGTATGTATTCCATAACCCATATACGACCCATTTTAATTGGACTTCTCCACAAATTCTGAAACTTTTTGTACGTATTCCATAACCCATATACGACCCATTTTAATTGGACTCATACAAAAGCATGTGTAGAATTTAAAATAAAATTCTCAAAAAAAAACTATTTTTATAACTCCTAATAATTGTTAGGGTCTCAAATGAAATCCCAAAAATATGGAAAATTAACTAATATTCTTCTTATGTGATGTACTAATTTCTAAAATTATTTTTGTCCCTAGGTTATACGGTGAAAAAGTGAGTCATTTATAATGCTCTATTTATATACTTACAAAGGAACTCACTTTTCACCATATAACTTAGGCCTGGTAATAATTTTAGAAATTAGATCATCATATAAGGAAAATATTAGTGAATTGTTTTCATATTTTTTGGATTTTATTTGAGGCTCTAACAATTGTTAGGAGTTATAAAAGCAGCATTTTGGAGAATTTTAGTTTAAATTCTACATATGCTTTTTTGGGTGAATCTAATTAAAACAATTTCCACATAGATTATGGAACACATACAAAAAGTTTTGGATTTTATAAGAAACATAAGATTATTTTTAGGTGATCTATTTAAAATCGAATTTTATGTAAAATTAGTGCTGAATACATGTAGTTTTGTGTTACTAGGGACAATATTTGTATTTTTATGTTACAAATAGCACAATATTTATAGTTTAGTGTAATTCACTCAATGCTCCCTGAGGTATCTTTTGGAGCATTTTAAGAATAAACCTCCTTTGTCACAAAATAATGTTTTGCATTTATTCCTAAAGAAACCTTCCATATTTCTACTAGAAGATAGGGAAAAATGTGAGGTAATACTTCTCGTCAATGAAAGGACAGAGAAAGTCAAGATCAGAAACATAATCTTTTTCTTTGTTCTCTGCCACCATGTCTAGTGAGATCCGGACATAATGTCGCAGGAGTTGATACGCGAGCCCGATTGCCCTTCTGTAATTTTTTGGACTCATTTCAAGTATTTGCCTTTTATATTTCGAAATTTTTCTTAACTCCTCCCACTCACGTGTGAACAAGAATTCAACAGCACAAAAGAGACCTATTACTTTTGCAGGACTCACACTGCGTAAGCCTAGCACACAGTTAGCTTCCGAGAAAGAAGAAATATGAAAAGACACAACTCATCCATCAAAAACTGGAAAGAAACTGAGTGATAGCTCAGTGGGAGGGTTATTGGGTTCATTCTCCCTATCCCCGGGTTCATGTCTGAGTTCGAGTTTCTACCCTTTACTTTAAAGATGGAGTTAATCAATTTATGGCCTTCAATAAAAACCGAGCCGTGTCAAATTAAACAGATCTTTTTAATGAATAAATAAAAACTGGAAAGAAACGGAAAACATAAAGAAAAATATCTACTTTACTGCTTCAAGTTTGTCTTGAGTCTACTTAACCTCTAAACTTTGCTTTGGATTACTTAGCCCCCTGTCTTCCTTACACTAGTTAACTATTCACCTTTTGCACATCAAAGACTTCTGCACATCAGAGATCCCAGTTTTGCTTAACTGAATTTGGGAGTGGTTTTGCCAGCAGAGACGACACCTAGACATTTGACATCAGAGGCGGAGTATTGTTGTGGTCAAGGTGGACCATAGCCCCCCTTCCCTTAACAAATTATCTATATTTTATAGTATATTTTGTATATTTTATAGCTTATTTTGGATTCAATCTCTAATATTTCATTGATTCATCCCTTTATGATTTAGTTAAAATTCATTTACTTTATCAACCTTCTCTAAATTTGAGTCCAAGCTCCGCCACTGTATGACCTGGAGGGAAGTGCCAACACAATCGAATATTTTGTTTTCTCCCGCCAGAACAAAGCAATACATGCAGGGAGTCCCCTTCGAATTAGATGCGATAGTAGGTCAATTCGATTGTCTGGCCGACTCGTGCAAGCGAGACGGTCTTCTCGGCGGAGCACTTCCATGCGATTGTTGGCGGCGAGATGGTCTTCTTTGCGTCCATGGTTGCAGGGCTGTCATAGCATTCTCTCTCGGTGCCTTCTCTCTTTTTCCACTCTAGCTCCCCTTCCTCACTAGAGACGTAAACTGCCCATGCGCGCCGACCAGACCTCACCTGTGATGCGTCGTCGGCTTGAAGCACTGCCGCTCAGGCCACGTCGGCTAAGCCCATCCTCTTCAACATCGAGCCAGCTTAGCATCGTCGCCCCTACGCTACATTGTCTTCAAGTCACCGCTTGTGTGTTCATCAGTTGCCAAGCCTCCCCTCTGATCTCCACATGTCCTTCCGCGAAGATGATGGCCTTCCATTCCGTCGAATGGAGATGTTGCGGTGCCACATCTTAGTACCACCGTCTTGGGGACGATGCCTTCGTGCAGGAGCTGCCACATTTGTCTCGTCTCTAATTTGGTGTCGTAATCCTCGGATCTCGTCACGGGCATCGTTGCGAGACTAGGCAGGTGGCGGCCATGGCGTATCTAGTGTTGTTTTGTTGCGGGTTCAATTGTTTGGGGGGTGGTCTTCTGTCGACTCCTTACTTACATGAAGACCTGAAGGATCTGTTAGACTTCCTGGCTGTTCACACGAGTATCTATTTGACTTCTCTCTTTTACATCTTCTTATGCATGCATGAATGCATCCACGGTATGTTCACACTCTTCTTGCCCGTTCACACGAGTATCTCTTTGACTTCCCTCTTTTACATCTTCCCATGCATGTTCACACTCCTCTTGAGTGCTATATATTTGTAAGTTGTAACCCTGAATATTGAATCAATAAAAAATCGTGTGATTCATTCAACTATCAAGGTATCAGATAGGTTCGCTTCTGCGACTTTGCTTCCGCCCCTCTAAACATTCACCGACGCCATTTGTTCACCGGTCCTCTTCCCCGTTTCACTGCTCTCCTGCATGAGACGTCCACTTTCCACTCTGTCGTGCTCTCTCTGCATACTTTCTTGCCCCTTCCCTTTTCTTTCTTCCACTCGCTGCCATGGTTCTGACCGAGGAGGAGCAACATCGCCTCAATGCTGAGGCGGTGCCCTCGCACTCGCCAAATCCACGGTGGCCCTGAACGCACAAGCCGTCACTATGCAAAACTTATGTGCAATGGTCCCCATCGTCCTCGACACCAGCTCCACCAACTATAGCCGTTGGCGCGACCTCTTCCTCAACACCCTTGGCAAGTACGCTCTTGCTGATCACGTCCTCTCCGACGATGTTCTAGACAATGAGGAGTGACGCCGCATGGACTGTACCGTGAACTCGTGGATCTACGCCACGGTTTCTCCCGAACTTCTTGAGATCATAATGGTCCTCAACATCACTGCTAGGGAGGTGTGGCTTTGTCTCTAGCAGCAGTTTCTCAGCAACCAGGAGACACGCGTTCTCATCCTCGACATCGAGTTCCGAAACTTTGTCCAAGGGGATCTCTCTGTGATGGACTACTTCTGCTGGCTCAAAGCAATGGCCGATCCTCTCGCGGATTTGGGTGAACCGGTCACCAACCAAACACTTGTGCTCTCTGTTCTACGTGGCTTAAATAAGAGGTTCTCTTATCTGGCCTCGATCCTCAAGTGCCAGTGGGCCTTTCTCACCTTCATCGACGTGTGCTCGGATATTCTTCTCGAAGAAATCACCATGCAAAGCAAGCCTGGTGTGCCTTCTACAGCTTTCGTTGCCAGCACTGGTTCAGGCTTCAAGCTCGGCCAACCTGGAGCCAACCGCTTGGGCTCCTCGCTCGGCCATGGCACAGGAGGTGGTCATCCTGGCAACCCCGGTGCCTAGTCCAACTCCACCAACAGCGGCCAGTACATCTCCGGCGGTGGCGGCTCAAATTCTCATCGTAACCGCCGACGTGATCGACGTCACGACAATGGGGTCGTTGGCTCCAATTCCGCCCTTGGCAACTCCCATTTGGGAGGCTCTCCTCTTGGAGACCCAGCCCAGTCTTGGCCTTCTCTGTATAATTTATGGACCGAAAGCATCCAGATGTGGCCCGGTCTGATGCCGCCCTCCGCTGGTCTGCTTGGGCCCCGCCCGCGAGGCCAAGCTAGGCTGTATCCACCCACTGGACAGCAGCAGGCTTTCTTCACCAGCTTTCCCCAACAGTCGGTGCCGTTCCAGGGCCCTCTTCAGCAACAATCGACCGGGCCCATGGTGCCTACCCCCAACACTGGCGCCTATGGCTTCTGGGACCAGCATGAGCTCGCCAACTCGTTCAATACCATGACCATCACCCCACTTCTGAGTGGTGCATGGTACATGGATTCGGGAGCATCCGCGCACATGTCTTCCACCAACGGTAATCTTCAAGTTTCCTCTCTACCCACCCCCTCTACTCCAACGAACATCAACGTTGGCAACGGGTCTCTCCTTCCCGTCATGTCTGTTGGTTCTACTTCTTTTTCTACCTCTCAACGTCCTCTTCATTACACGTTCTTGTCTCTCTAGATATTATTAAAAATCTCATTTCTATCTGTCAATGCACTACTGACAACAGTTGTTTTGTTGCATTTGACCCCTATGGCCTCTCTGTGAAGGATCTACAAACCAAGAACGTGATCATCAGGTGCAATAGCTCAGCCCAGCTCTACCCCCTGTTTGCATCGTCGCCTCCTTCGCACGCACTCCTCGCCAACACTCCTTCCTCTACTGTCTGGCATCGGCGTTTAGGTCATCTTGGTCATGAGGCCCTCTCACAGCGACAGTACATCCTGGATATCTTTGAGTGGGCAGGGATGTCAGCATGTAAGCCTTGTAGCACCCCAGTCGACACACAAGCCAAGCTCTCCGGTCATGGTGCTCCCGTGGATGACCCAACTCACTACCGCAGTCTGGCAGGTGCTCTGCAATATTTGACCTTTACTCGTCCGGATATCGCTTATGCCGTACAACAGGTCTGCTTATTCATGCATGACTCTCGTGAGAATCATCTTAATTTGGTGAAACGCATTCTGAGGTACCTTCAAGGGACTCTTGATTATGGTCTTGCTCTTCACCGCACCTCCACCACTGTTTTGACTATCTACACCGATGCGGATTGGGTTGGTTGCCTTGACACTCAGAAGTCCACCTCTGGCTATGCGGTCTTCCTCGGAGACAATCTTATCTCTTGGTCGTCCAAACAGCAGAATACAGTATCCCGGTCCAGCGATGAGGCTGAGTACCAGGCTGTCGCTAATGGTGTTTCGGAGGCTTGTTGGATGCACCAGTTGCTCATGGAGCTCCACAATCCACTTCAGCGTGCCACTGTTGTTTATTGTGACAATGTCAGTGCGGTCTATCTCTCAAGCAACACAGTCCAGCATCAGCGTACCAAGCTTGTGGAGATTGACCTGCACTTTGTTCGTGAACGCGTCGGCCTCGGTGACGTCCGTGTTATGCATATCCCGACGTCCTCTCAATACGCGACATCTTCACCAAAGGGTTGCCCACTTCGATCTTCCAAGAGTTTCGCTCCAGTCTTAATATTCGGCAAGCTCCCGTCTCAACTGAGGGGCAATGTTAGATATCCTACCCATTCACACGAGCATCTCTTTGACTTCTTTCTTTTACCATGCATGCATGAATGCATGCACGGCGTGTTCACACTCTTCCTACCTATTCCCACGAGCATCTCTTTGACTTCCCTCTTTTACATCTTCTGATGCGTGTTCACACTCTTTTTTAGTGCTATATATTTGTAAGTTGTAACCCTGAATATTCAATCAACAAAAGATCGTGTGGTTCATTCCACTATCAGGATCCTTGCCGTCATGAGCACAGGTGTATTTGGGGAAGAAGATACAGGGCTAAAGTGTATCAGTTAGAAAATATGGAGGTCATTTTTACAAAATTGGCAAATGAGGCGTCCGACAACATGGCAAAACAAGATGATATGGCATCCATGGCAGGGTTCGAAAATGTGACGGTTATCAAACGATTATCGCGGTTACTGTGTTTACCGGTCCGCACCATTTCATAATATGAACGGTTTTTGAATTTAAATTCAAAAAATTAAAAAATTCTAAAAAACTAGAGAGAATTCTAAGAACTTCTGTGAATTTTTTTAAATAATGCCGTTTGCATCATATTCTATAGAAAGGAAGTTTGAAAAAAAAAGAAAAAGTTGAAGTGTGAGCTCATTTATTAACTCAGGTTAGGAAAAAAGCTTAACATGTAAAAACATATTTTTCTGATGTAGGGTGTATCTTAAGAGGATCTTTAAAATTAGTTTCACTTCATTTAGAGTTTTAATAATTTCTCCATGATTTTTACAAAGTTCATAAGCATAAAGTGAATTTGTTAAGAAACATCACTGTGATAAACTTTATCATGTCTACTATTATTTTCCTATATAAAGCACGGTATAGGTAAACTAATAAAAGTGGTTTCACTAATTTTAGAGGTGTGATGAGTTAGTGATGAATTAATCTAGTTGCAACATATTTACACAATCATGCATGTTAAAATAAATATTTCATAACTTCATATATTTTTAAAAGATATAGGATCATGTAATAAGAGTAATAAAATTGGTTTCATGATTTTTTATTAGCAGAGAGTTAACTATATATTTAACTAGGTTTAGCAAATATATTTTCTTACAAAAAATATTTAACTTTTTTATGAGTATAAATACTTTTATCATGTATATCATGTTATAAGGAAATTAACAAAAATTGTTTCACTTGATTTGAAACTCAGATGAATTACTTATTAATTTTACAAGGTTCAGTCATTTTTGGTTTTCTTTGTTAAACTTCGCCAAAATTGAGAAAATCATTCGATAAATCAGAAAAATAGAACGGTTACCGAGAAATACGATCGATGCAAAAAAAACCGATCGATAAATCGGTGAATTTGCTCGGTTATTAGTCTAATTTGACCAGTTACCAATGTTGATTTAGTCGATTTTTTCTCCGATTTTTAATGATAGAGTAAATTTTGAATAAATTCCTATCTAATTTTGAGCGGTTTTCGTGATAATCGTGAATTTTCAGTTACCGCTGAAGACCGATTTTCGGGATTCAAACAATATCGTAAACCTAGTAGCAAAACCAATGTCAAAACGGACCTGGGATTACTTGATCTTGTATCGAAACATCCCAGAGTTAAGTAAATTAAAGAAAAGTTTAGAAGGGTATATGAACTTCAGGCATATTTTGACATAGTAAACTGGACTTTTTGAAAAAAAATGAAAAAAAAAGATAAGAAAAAATTTATTCGCCTCCTTCCCTCGTCCGTGGGTAAAGGCGTGTTTTCTTAACTTCTCCTACTCCACTCCAGCGTGTGAACAAACACAGGAAAGAGAAACAGCGTGTCAACAGCGAAAAAGGACATATTACTTTTTCCAGCATTCACTCTGCATCAAAAACAGGAAAGAAAACAGAAAAACGAAAAGAAAAATGACAAGAAAAGAAAAAAAAATCTATTCACCTCCTTCCCTCGTCCACGGGTAATGGTGTGGTAATGAAGTGCAACGACGAGGAGTATGAGACGAAGCTTCTATTCGCCTCGTCCCCTCCCTCCTCTCTCTCCTTTCTCTGCTCTTATAGTACTAGTCTCCTCTCTCTCTCCTCCCCCCTCCCCCCTTACTCCCTCCTAGTCTCTCTCGATACCTCCGCTCCCCTCCAAGCCTCCCCTTTTCCACCTTCCGACGACGACGACGACTTCCAGGGCGGTGGCGAGGCAAGAACGAGCCAAGTAGTACGTAGCGAGGGAAAGGAGAATTCTTTTGGGGTTCTTTGATCGATTGATGAACGGCGCGGCGCGGCGATGAGGTCGGATCTCAGCACCATCCAGCAGACGCTCACGCCGGAGGCGGCGGCGGCGCTGGCCCGAGCCATCGACGAGGCGGCCCGGAGGCGCCATGGCCAGACCACGCCGCTCCACGTCGCCGCCGCGCTGCTCGCCGCGCCGGCGGGGCTGCTGCGCCAGGCGTGCGCGCGGGCCGCCGCCGCCGTCGGTGCAGGGGCTGGGGCCGCCGCCGGTGGTGGCGGCGCGCACCCGCTCCAGTGCCGGGCGCTCGAGCTCTGCTTCTCGGTCGCGCTAGACAGGCTGCCCGCGGCGGCCTCTTCGGCGGCGGCGAAGGGGGCCGCGCCGCCCGTGTCGAACGCGCTCGTGGCCGCGCTCAAGCGCGCCCAGGCGCAGCAGCGCCGCGGGTGCCCCGAGGCGGCGCAGCAGCCGCTCCTCGCCGTCAAGGTCGAGCTGGAGCAGCTCGTGCTTTCCATCCTCGACGACCCCTCCGTCAGCCGCGTCATGCGCGAGGCGTCCTTCTCCTCCGCCGCTGTCAAGTCCACCATCGAGCAGTTGCTCTCCTCGCCCTCGCCGGCGTCCTCTCCCGCCGTCTCCACCACCACGGCCGCGCCTACGCCCCTCTCACCGTCCCCCTCCCCGCTCCCACGGGTCGGCACGGCAAACGCCTACCTCAACCCTCGCTTGGCGGCCGCAGCGGGCGGCGGTGGCGGGGACGACGCACGCAAGGTGCTCGACGTCATGCTGAAGCCGGCGCGCCGCAACCCGGTGCTCGTGGGCGATGCCGGACCCGATGCGGTGCTGAAGGAGGCAATCCGGAGGATCCCGACGACTGGATCCCCTTCCCTCGCCGGAGCAAAGGTCCTGCCGCTGGAGGCGGAGCTCGCCAAGCTCGCCGGCGACAAGGCCGCGATGGCGGCGAGGATCGGGGAGCTGGGCGCGGTGGTCGAGAGGCTCCTCCTGGAGCACAGCGGTGTGGTTCTTGATCTCGGGGACCTCAAGTGGCTGGTGGACGGGCCGGCGGCGGCGGCGTCGGGCAAGGCGGCGGTGGCAGAGATGGCCCGTCTGCTGAGGCGGTTCGGGAGCGGCAAGGTCTGGGCCGTCAGCACGGCCGCGTACGCCACCTACCTCCGGTGCAAGGTCTACCATCCGGCGATGGAGCCCGAGTGGGACCTCCAGGCTGTTACCATAGCCCGCGGCGCGCCGCTCGCCGGCGCTGCTCTCAGGTGCGTGTTTCTTCGCTGTTACAGCTTGTTTGGTGGATTTACCATGCTTGGCCGTGTTCTTGTTGTTATTTTGGTGATTCAACAGTCCTACAAAAATTTTGGTGTTCTTCTTGGACCAACTGGTACTTGGTTCCACTACTTCAGCTGACAAAAGGTTTTCTAAGAAAAGAAAAACTTTAGTTTGGTTAATAACCAAAATTTTAGCTCATTGTGATTGACTATTCTGAAAAGTTTGTTGCTTTTTGTAAAGTAATAATTGGCCTCTCATTTTGGACTATCCAATCTAGAACTTATGTTCAATTCCTGAAAATCTGATGAATCATTGAAATTTTGTAGACCTGGAGGCACTGGAATTCTTGGCAACTCAGTGGGGATGTTATCGCCTACACTCCGGCCTATGCCGGTGACACCAACAGCACTCCGATGGCCACCAGGGGCAGGGAGTGACCAGCCTCTGATGGCTAAGCCGACCATGTGCCTGCTTTGCAAGGGTAGTTATGAGCGTGAACTTGCCAAGCTCGCAGCGGAGCGGACAGGCAAGCTGACATCCCGCCCTGAGGCTGCTAAGCCCGGTTTGCCACACTGGCTGCAGCCCAGCAATGATCAACCACAGGTTTGTGTTTCTCGAAGTGATAACTCGTAAAGTCGGTGTTTGTTCTATCGGAATGGTCAATTGATATAATCCTTTGTTCTTTTCAGGCCAAGGAGCAAGACTTGAAATGGAAGGAGACTGCTCAAGAGCTTGAGAAGAAATGGCGTGAGACATGCGCGCGTACCCACTCCACCCGTGCTGGGGCACCAGCTCTCTCCATGCCATTGGCTGCCTTCGGTCCACGCCCGCCCATTGATCCCAAACTGGCACTTGCTAGGGATGCTGCTCCCACTCTTAAGATGAACACCAACTGGGAGAAGCCAGAGGGCACCCCTACGTCCGAGCTTCGTAAGAGTCCGCCGGAGAACCCAGTGAAGACTGACCTTGTGCTTGGTCGCTTGGATCCAGGCATGGATGCTACTGTGGAGAAAGACCAGAATGAAAATTATATGGAGGGGCTAACTGCCATGCAAAAGGCTAAGATAGCTGGAATCTCTGATATTGAGTCCTTCAAGAGGCTCCTCAAGGGGCTTACAGAGAAGGTCAGCTGGCAATCAGATGCTGCTTCCGCCATCGCTGCTGTTGTAATACAATGCAGATCTGGCAGTGGGAAGCGGCGAAATATCGGGACAAGGGGTGACATGTGGCTCCTGTTTGTTGGTCCTGACCAGGCAGGCAAGCGGAAGATGGTGAACGCATTGTCTGAGCTGATGGTAAACACCCGACCGGTGGTTGTAAACTTTGGCGGTGACACTCGGTTGGGCAGGGCTGGTAATGATGGACTGAACACAGGTTTCTGGGGGAAAACCTCACTTGACTGGGTCACTGAGGCAGTTCGGCGAAACCCCTTCTCAGTTATTGTTCTTGAGGGCATTGATCAAGTGGACACTGTTGTGCGTGGAAAGATCAAGCGGGCAATGGAGACTGGTCGCTTGCCAGACTCCCGGGGCCGTGAGGTCAGCCTAGGCAACGTCATCTTTGTTCTCACCACAAATTGGTTACCTGAGGAACTCAAGGGGCCAAAGTTTGAAACATTGCTCCAAGGTGAAGGAAGGATGTTGGAGGTAGCTAGTTCTAATTGGCAGCTGGAGCTCTCAATTGGGGACAAGCAGGTCAAGCACCGAGCGGATTGGCTATGTGATGATGTTCGCCCTGCGAAGGTACCCAAAGAAGTGTCCAGTGGCCATGGTCTATCACTTGACCTCAATTTAGCAGTAGGGGCACTCGATGACACCGAGGGCTCTCGGAATTCCAGCGATATCTCTGTGGAACAAGAGCAGGAGAAAACGCAGCTTGCAGTCAAGTGTTTAACAGCAGCCCCTGACCGTGATCTGTTGAACCTTGTTGACGATGCTATTGTGTTCCGGCCAGTTGACTTTGGGCCATTTAGGAAGACTGTCACAGATTGCATATCAGCAAAGTTTGAGTCGGTCGTTGGCAGCAGCAGCTCCTTCATAATCGATAAAGATGCCATTGACAGGATGGCTGGCAGCGTCTGGCTCACCGATGAGAAGCTTGAGGACTGGGCAGAGAAAGTGCTCTTTCCCAGCATTGAACGATTGTGGCGTAACATGAAGCATCACAGTGGCCGTGCTGTTGTCCGTCTTGCAGCAGTTGCAGACAAGGCATTGCCAAGGTGGGGAGGGGGGCAGGAAGGACTACCGGCGACAGTACCTATCGCTATTGATGGCATGTAGAGAGGGAATTGGGGGGAGTAAATTCTTTGTATGGTAGATATGTAAATATTGGGGAGAACTCCCTTGGTATAAGCTGGGGGAGGTTACTATATGAAGCACATAGAGGGAAGGGAGAACCTCCTTTGACTACCAAATAGGCATGGAGGTTATAGATCTTAGAACACCAAATATGATCTATAGTTTTGATAATGTTTGTAGCTATGTTCCTTGAAACAAAAAAAAAGGTCTCTCTTTTGAGCTTCCTAATGTTGCAAGGATTGACAGTGTAGAGGAAGTAAATAATGATATAGCCATCAAACAAATTCCTCTCAGTTCAGTTCTTGTAATGCATAAGCTATTGAGCATGCATCAAGTTGCAAAGATGTGAATATATCATTTTTTTGGTAGCTTTCTAGAGTTGTCTGTTTTGTTTGATGTGAATATATGTACACATTGTCCTCTGCTTCTTGCATGTCTGGACCGTGTTGCAGAACGAGACACATAATTTTCTTTCAACTGTAGAGTATAAAAAAGCTCCAAACAGGTTCTTGCCGACTTCTTATTGCTTTGTCATTTTTTTTTCTTAATTTCCATTTTTTACACGTTATTTTATAGGTTGAGTGATGAATCTTGCCCATGCCGAGGTCCATGTCGAACCTGACTTTTCACTAATTTCCAAAAAGTTTTGAAATAAGGATCTAAAGGTATTCACAGTTTCTCACTACTTTACACTGTGACAACATTTCTCACTAGGCACCTCTCCTTTATTTTATTTTATTTTTTTCCTTTTCTTCGGTTGAGGAGTTAAAGGTTGACCACAGAGATCAATAATTCTATATCTCTTCTGCTATGGTTTGTCTTTTACTTCTCTTGCTTCCTCTACTCTTCCACTTGAATCGCCAGGGAAACATTATTTTTCTTTTAAAAAATTTAAAAATCTTTGGTGTGTCATGTGGCCAATTAGGTGATGCCTTGCCACTGAGGTTAGCAACACCTAGCTATTTAATTTGTGTTAGTTATGTGGCATGGTTTGCTCCACCAACACTACACTTGGAACTGAGGCATCTTGTTGTTTTCCCTATGGAAAAATCCCTCTGGTCAAAACCAAATGGCCACTTTTTGGCCTAATTGTGGGCCCACACTGATGGCGGATCTCCAACTCAAATCAACTTGGAAACATTCTATGCTTTTTTATCTCCATGTTGGTGCCATTTGAGAGGCTCAAAGAGAGTCACACTGAGAAATGTACCCCTAAAACCTTCACTAGCAAAGTAGTCTACTATTGATCAACAGCACATTAGAGGGATCTCATGAAGTTAGAGCCGGGCCCGTTTCTCGTTGACTCTTGAGAGGGATTTTGAACGCATGCCGTGAGTACGCGTAGCTTTGGTACTTTCTTTAATCCCTCGAGCTGGCTCCATTATCTAACTTTAATTTTGTACTTTGCAGCCCTGATCATTTCTTTATTTCATCATGTTGAGTCACTCAAACTTCGGCAAAAGAAGGATGCAATTGTTAAAGTGCCTTTCCATGTGACAAAAGATAAGGTCATGTACCATTTTTTCTTTTTGACAGGGACGAACGAACAGAGAAAATGTTGGATCTACATCCTTCTCAAACGGCAGATAAACTTAGTTTTCGGGGCCACGTGGCACAGAATGATTGCATCACATACAACTATTGCTGCAGGGCTCGTAGGTAATACGTTTTAGTCAGCCATAATGCTTGGAAAGCTATGACTTGGTAGGCACTGTCGATGCAACCTTTTGCCCAAGCTTAGTTGCTAATGTGCTCATGTGTGGGCCTCCTCTCTGTCTCTCTCTCACTTCTCTTTAACTTCACCTTTCTGGCCACTTGTCCCATGTGGAATGAAAGCGATACCATGAAGCAACAACTTGGCTTTGCATGATATTTTCCATTCTTACTTTTAACTCTAGATAGAAAGTGGAAAGTAGAGTGCTTTGACTTCCTTTTAACCTAATAATGGTTTGGCATGAAAGGTTTTATACCCAATGGATGATATTTTCCATTCTTATTTTTATTTTTAACTCTAGATAGAAAGTGGAAAAATAGAGTGCTTTGACTTCTTTTTGTCAAATATCTAACTATAAGTATATATGTATAAGGAGTGTGTCGTATACAGATAAGGTACATCGTACGCTAGCATAACAACTCCGGATATTGCATACACGAATCTACAGGACTCGATACTCCCGGGGATCACAAAGACATATACTAGGAAGGTCTCCATCGAGTTATCCGACTCGAGTACAACTAGTATCTAGGCTGGATTCAGCTGCTTTGTCTTAGTCAACAAGATGAAGGACTCCCTATCGACTATGATCGGGACTAAGGCAGCGCCAGGACCCCTGTATAAGGTGAGGACTCTAACCCCCAGGAGGAGGTAGACACAACTGGATGCAAGCGACTCCAAGACCCTAGCAATTGGAGATACTTGACAACTTCAACCCTAGATTAGTCTAGATCCAATCTCCTCTATTGTAATAGGTATAGCCACATTGCTCATACTCGAAATACTAATATACAACAGCATCAATATAGAACGTAGAGTATTACTCAAATCACGGGCCTGAACATGTCTACATCGCATGTCTTATTTCCTACTCGATCTCTAATCTCGAATGTACCCCTGTTTAATTACGAATATATTTTTGGGCACTAATGTTCAATAGTTGGCACACTAGGTAGGGGCCTTTATCTGTTTTTTATGATCGATCATGTCTTAAGTGCGCGTCCACGTCAGATTCTTCGACACCGACTTCTATGATCACTTCGAGTCAGTGGAAATCATATTCGCATCGCCTCCTGTCGGCTCTGAGATCACCTTCAGAACTATGGCATACCGCTGGAATGATCAAAGTGGACTCATCCATACCAATATCCTAGAATCCAGCTCATTGGGCACATACCACAAGGTGGGATACCTCGACTGGGATCCCAAGGAACCTAACATTCTTTAGTTCATGGACACCGACAGTGACGGTGAAAGTCATGAGGGTAACGATGATGGCTCCATTGACGGCCAGAGCAGCCGAAAAGATCAATTTGTGTTCATAGTTGGAGCTGATAGCACACCCGCTGAGAAGAATGTGGAAGATCCGAACATTGTGGTAAACAATGGTGTATGAATCCTTGAGGATCTGGCTGCGGCAACTGTTGCCGAAGGTACCGGCATCGCCGGAGGGTTACCGCTAGGGACGTCCACTACTAGAACCTTACATGCCATTGATACCACTCATCATCAATGGAATACGGATAATCAGGTAAACCCTGATATTCGATGACGGCTTCTTGTAGGGACGTCTCTCAATCAGGCAATGCCTCCACCAACAACAGCTCTAAGATCGAGGAACAAACTCCCTCAGAATAGCAATCACGGGGCGACATCAACTCGACCACAGCCGAGCATTGGCATCGATGACTTCAGTACTCCAGAGGCCATCATCCAGGGGGCTCATCTGATTCTAAGATCCTTTTCCGAATTGGATCTGACGAATCCTTTAACCCCAATAGTCAATCAGTTGAAGACTTTGCTCGATGCGGCTAAGATCCAGGCTGCTACAACAAATAACCTTAATGACTCTAGGCACCCCAACTGGCAAGGTGCAGGTTTGAGGAGCCACAAACGCAAACATCCTCGGGTCGAGGGATCACAAAAGGAAAGCTCAGGTGGTCGCGCTCGAGCACAGCCCTGTAGGTCGAACTGTAACTTCTCAATCCATGGGCGCAGGAACAAGGAAGACTCGAGGAACTGCATCCCTCACAACAAGTGCGACTTATGGGAAGTGATTGGCAACCGCCGTGAGGAACACCGTGAAGACGATCGTCATTATAACAACCACATATCTCCAGGGCGGAACAATCTACGTGACTCCCTTGTTTGAAGGAACAGGCATGGCAGTCCTCCCCCATTTTCTCATGAAGACTTCGACAGAGGCTACGAAGCCTTCACAACCAAGCTCTGGTCGATACGATGGCCTGAGAAGTTCAAAGTAGGTCTGATCCAGAAATACGACGAGAAGATCAACTTCAATGAGTGGTTACAGTTCGAGCAATTGGTGGTGACAACAAGGTAATGACCAATTACATGCTAACTGCTCTCGATGGACCGGCAAGGTCCTAGTTGCTGAACATGGCCCCCAACTCGATCCAATCATGGGCCGAGTTGAAGGCTCAGTTCATCGCCAATTTCCAAGGTACGTTTGAATGCCTAGGAATAGAAGATGATCTCTATCAGCTGAACCAAGGCAAGGATGAATCTCTTCGGGACTTCATACGGAGGTTCAACGATAGGCATAATACGATCCCAAACATCTCTAATGGGTCGGTCATCATCGCCTTGAAGATAGGCGTCAAGGATAGGGACCTGGTCAGGAAGTTGGATACCTGAAAGATCCAAATGGTCAAAGAACTCTTCAAATTGGCTGATAAATTTGCGAAGCATGCTGAAGCCCAGGCACATGCCAAAAACCCTCTGTCCAACAAAGACAAGATCGAGTCTTCAAATAATGAGGGGAAAAGGAATAAATCCAGTGACAAGAAAAAGGGTCTGGACACGACCGTAGCCACGGTCGAGAGGAACAAGTCACGCAACACCGAAGACAACAAGGGCCAGAGCCGTGGTGGCAGGAAGTGGTGTCCAGTTCATCGGTCCTACCAGCACAACTTTGACGAGTGTCAGGTTATCAACAAAAAGCTAGAAGAGAAGCTCAAAGCTGCTATCGCTGACTATCACAGCAAACAGACCAAGCTAGGTGCTAATGAGGATGAGCCTGATTTCTGTGGGGCCGATCAGAACTTGGCACACATCTTCAGAGGATCCTCCATGTACGAATCTAAGAGGCAATACAAGGCGGTCGAAAGGGAGGTTAACCTAGCCTCAACTAGGTCTCCCCGATACCTCAAGTGGTCGGAAGTTCTGATTACCTTCGATCAAGCTGACCACCCAATCATGGTTCCACATCCAGGTCATTACTCGGTCGTGGTCCAACCTATCCTCAACATCAAGGTTTTTTGGACCCTGGTCGATAGGGATAGTTCGCTCAACCTTATCTTCACTAAGACATTAGACAAGATGGGAATCCCCAGGTCAAAACTCAATGCAGGGGTTAAGCCTTTCCATGGTATTACCCCAAACTCATCGACCATGCCTCTTGGTCAGATCGAGTTACCTATCACGTTCAGTGCGCCTGACAACTTCCGTACAGAGAAGCTAACCTTCGATGTCGTGGACTTTGAGACGACATACAATGTAATCCTAGGCCCGCCCAATACAGGGCAAGTTCATGACCGTGGTACATTATGCGTACCAAACACTCAAAATACCAAGTCCCAAAGGGGTCATAACTGTTAAGGGAGATAAACGTATAGCAGTTAAGTGCGACAAGCAGAGCCTGGAGATAGTCGAGCACTTCTGCCGAACGATGACTACTGCAAAAGACATGGAGTCTAAGCATCAGAAGCGTAAAGCCGTCGGCAAGGGAAAGGATAGTGCCAACGATTCCAAGCTCTTTAGTCTTGCTGATACTTCCAAGTCTGACAATGCCACTAAAGGTGAGGCCGATGAGGGTGCTAAGGACAAGAAGGCTAGTGGTGGTACCAAGGCAGTGCCCCTCAATCCATCTGAACCGGCTAAGATAGTCAGGATTGGGGCTGACCTTCACCCCAAATAGGAACTCGAGCTCATCACTTTCCTCCAGGCGAACCAAGATGTGTTTGCGTGTCAGCCGTTCAATATGCCTGGGTCCCTAGGGAGGTGATCAAGCATCAGCTAGCTGTGGAACCCGGCACCAAACCTATGGTGCAGAAGCAACAAAGATTCACGGTGGATAGAAAGCAGGGCATCCAGGAGGAGGTCGACAAACTCCTTAAGGAGGGCTTCATTCGAGAGGTTCATCATCCTACATGGCTCGTGAATCATGTCCTTGTGAAAAAAAACCAACGACAAGTGTGTGTCAACTTTACTGACAAAGATTGTTTGAAGGATCTTTTTCCCATTTCTTGCATCGACCAGATTGTCAAATCTACAGCGAGTTGTGCGTTGTTGTGTTTTCTAGATGCATATTTAGGGTATCACCAAATTAGTATGGGGGTAGAGGATGTGAAAAAAAAAACTGCTTTTATTACTCTCTTTGGTGTATTTTGCTATAGAAAGATGGCCTTTGGTTTGAAGAATACTGATGCTACTTATCAATGGTGTATTCAAAATAGTTTATAGCCCCAGTTTGGGCGCAACATCAAATCTTATGTCAATGATATCGTAGTAAAATCTAAAACCAAAGATCTATTGATTGATGATCTCAAGGAAACTTTTGACAACCTCAGGAAGTCTCATATGATGCTCAACCCCGAGAAGTACACGTTCGGCGCTCCGTCCAACAAGCTTCTCAGTTTTCTTGTGTCAAGTCGAGGCATTAAGGCCAATCCACGTAAAATAGAGGTTCTCAGCCAGATGCGGTCACCTTGAACACTCGAAGTTCAAAAACTAACAGGATCCATGGAAGCCCTTATTCGATTCTTCTTCAAGATGGGAGAGCGAGGAATGTTTTTCTTCAAGTTGTTGAAGAAACAGGACCGGTTCGAGTGGACGGAAGATGCGAAGAATGCTTCCCAAGCCTTAAAAATGTATTTACTGCCTCTGTTGATTCTAACCCTGCTTAACAACAAAGAGGAGCTCTTTTTGTACATTGTAGCTACTCCATAAATTGTAAGCACGGTCCTAGTGGTTGAACGGGAATATCCTGATAAGAAGGCCAAGATCCAGAAACATGTGTACTACATGAGTGAAGTCCTGCACGATGCCAAGCTATGATACCCGTAAGTGCAGAAGTTGCTCTATGCAAGCCTAATGACTTCTCGGAAGCTACGACATTATTTCTAGGTGCACAAGGTCACCGTTATGATGAAATACCCGCTGAAGGATGTTATATGTAATAAGGAGGCAACTGAATGAATCGCACAATGGGCGGTCTAGCTCAATGAGTTTGATGTGTGCTATACACCGCGTACAAGCATCAAATCGGGAGTACTAGCAGAATTCATCGCCGAGTGGACAAAAGTTAAAGAAACAAAACCAAATGTGGTCGAGGACCACTGGACACTTTTCTTCAATGGATTGCTCGCGCTTCAAGGCTGGGGGGCTCGCATTGTACTTAAGTCTCCAACAGGCGATTAATTCAGGTACGTCATTCAATTAGATTTTAAACCTTCCAACAATATTGCAGAGTACGAGAGACTGGAAAATGGGCTCCACATAGCTGCCACTTGAAATAAGATGATTACTCATGAAAGGTGACTCACAGCTAGGTATAAACCAAGTGCAAAAGGAGTACCAGTGCTTGGACGATAACATAGCAGCTTATCTGAATGAGGTACAAAAGCTCGAGCAAAAGTTCGAAGGGTTGGAGGTCACACACATCCGGAGAAGCAACTACTCCTCTACCAATGAACTCGCCAGGCTTGCTCCCTCTCATTTTCCAACACCCATGGGAGTCTTCATCGAGAAACACATCAAACCATCTGTCTCGATAGCCTCGAGCACAGACGCTACCCAACTTGACCAGCAGTCTGGTCAGGTCAGTGAGGCAGAACCCACAGACACAGAAGCTGTTCTACTCAAACGTGAACTGATTTGGATGACCCCATTCTGAGCCTATCTCGAAGGTTGAGAGATCCCTGACAATGATGTGTCTACAGAGAAAATTGCCTGTAAGTCCAAGCTATATGCTGTGGTAGATGGCAAACTCTATAGAAAGGGGAGTAACAGAATCTTAATGAAGTGCATTACTCAGGAAGAGGGCAATAGAATATTACTCGATATCCATGGAAGCATATGTGGTAATCATGCGTCTTACCACACCTTGGTCAGAAAAGTTTTTCGCCAAGGGTTCTTTTGGCCGACTGCCCTCTAGGATGTTTTCGAGCTGGTCAAAAAGTGTGAAAGCTACCAATTTTAGAAGGCACACCACTCGACCATCCTAAGCTCTGCAAACAATTCCTCTTTCTTGTCCTTTCTCCGTCTAGGGTCTGGATATCCTGGGACCGTTCCCAAGAGACCATGGTGGTTATAAGTTCCTATTTGTGGCTATCAACACGTTCGCAAAGTGGATCAAGGCCGAACCCATAGGAAAGATAACCGCAGAAGCGGCTAAGAAGTTCATGAGGAGCATAATGACTCGATACGGCGTCCCGCATCAAATAATTACGGAAAATGGTAGCCAGTTCAGAAGCGGGACCTTTACTGTGTTCTATGAATAATTTGGCATCAAAACTTGCTTTGCTTCAGTAGCTCAACCTGACCGTTATTTTGAGGGTGAGCTCACCAATGGTATAGTCTTGTAGGGTATCAAATCTCGGGTCTTTGATAGGTAGAAAGCCTACTCGAAATGCTAGGTGAAGGAATTTCTCTCAGTACTATGGGTCGTTCGCACCTCAACTAACAGAGCTACAAATTTCTTCTTGGTCTATGAAGCAGAGGCGATGCTTCTGACCTAGTTGTAGTTTGGATCACCACGAATGGAAAGTTACTCGGAAGAAGGTCAAGAGCAGTTGTGAGAAGACGATATCAACCTCCTCAAGGAGTATTGTAATTTAGCATCTATACGAGTGGCTAAGTATCAGCAAGCGTTGCTTAGATATCACAGTCAGAAGATACAATCCAGGAAACTCACTACTGGGAACATTGTTTTACGAAAGGTGCAAAAACAGGCAAGGGACTACAAGTTATCACCTAAGTGAGAAGGGCCCTACATAGTAGTCGAAGTAACTCGACCTAGATCAATGTGATTATCTATTGTGAACGGTGAGGTACTCAAAAACTCATGGCATATCGATCAACTCTGATAGTTTCATTCATAGATAAGGTAATTTAAGGTAAGTCGATTATATTTAATTGAACTAACTATTATATTACCTATTTTTTATTTTCTTTCTGACATGTGTGGCTAGTGCAAATTTGATAAAAAGGATTCGCCTAGCTCTTGCAAACAGGGAATGTCCTACTTGCTCTTGAATGAGTCAAGGAACCTCTCCTGCTCTTCCTTGGGGTGGCAGCTGATCGCCCCGGGGACTGGCTGCCGACCAGCAAAAGGGCCAAGGAAAATAGCCAAGGTGAAGATGCTTCCTGCGCTGGAGCTGCTGACCGACGCTGAAGGACCCTTAGCGGGATGCGGAGATGATCTAGCGGTTGTCGACGGAGAAGACGACCACACTCTCTTCGCCACTGGAGACTCGGGGGCTCCATCACTGAAGACCTCATCGGCGACTTGGTCAATGATCTAGTCAAGATCATCATCGTCTTCATCCTCCTCCTGTGCAACATGTGTCGCCTGCTCATACATTGCTCACTCCGTGGCATCGGCGTCAAGGAACCACTGGAGGTGCCGAGTGAAGGGTTGATGACCACCGATGGACTTTCTGCACCCTCTTCTCCTATGCCCCTCACTCGACTCCTCTTCGTCGGAGAAGACGATGATGACTCCTGGTGGAACCATGGTGAGAGGATTTGTAGAGAGGGACCCTACTTCTTCATTTTCCTGGCATTGCTTGGGAGACGGCGGTGGAGTGGACGCCATGGTCTTAGGATCTACAAGCACTACTGAGCAATGCGCAAGGAAGATGGGAGGAGACAAGGTGAAAAACAGGCAGCATCGGGTCCCCCATATTTATAATCGTGGGAATGGGTCAGACTATGGAAACAAAACCATAAAGATCCGATAATGTTGGTTGTGATTCTGAGGTCACCCCAGTTGCATGTCAGGCGGAAGCCGAGGCGTCACCGAGAAATTATGGCATGTCCAATCCTTCTGCGGCGGGATGTTGCGTCATCATGGAATGTCAAATCAAGGGTTGCAGTGAAAATGAGCATGAATGGGAGTAGATTTTTAATGTTCACCTACCTGACTATTCGAATTCATTCGATGACCATAACATAGGTACAACCATAGGCTCGTAGGTTTACATCTTCGACCATATGGTCGAAGGTAGTGAGCCGATGCTTATGCTCTATTCTCCATATCGGGGACTACATCATAAATTTTTTATGCTTGTGCTTTACTTTCTATTTTGGTTATCACATCAACCAAAGAACCAGGGCTACATCACATAATGTCAGCGCGTATGCTCTACTTTCTATTCGATCCAGACATTGAGTGAAGAGTTGAGGGCCACATCGGGTATTCGTTCTAATGCTATAGCTCTACTTCCTGTCTTGATTATCACATCTAGCAGAGAGTCAGGGGCTACATCGCATACTTTTGATTATATGGTTTTACTCGCCACTTGATCTAGTTGTCGAGCAGAGAGTCGGGGGCTACATTATATTTTCGATGGTACATGTATGTTCTTTCTTACTCTCCAATCGGGAAATCTTCTCCTTGATCAGAGAGTCAGGGGCTACATAGTAATGCCATATTTCGTAAAAATATATTTTTTGCAAAAGTTTATCTGGCTATGCGTCGATTACAATTGATAGAACCAACAGAAACATGTGTTAGGTCGATGATGAACAACTACACCTCATAAGGTATAACGGTATTAGAGATTATCAGACATCTCACGCCTAACTACCCACAAGGTTCTGATATTCTAGTCGGTCCCATATGTGTTTTTTCTATCGAGTTCATGTTCGTGTGCTAGTTAAATACACAAGTCGGTGAAAGTTTGCAAAAACATCATGTTATTTCTTTTTTCTAGTTTTGCACTAGTGTTTTTATTTCTTTTTACTCTTTCAGCTACTTTGAGCGTCTACTCGAGGGCCAATGCATTTAATAGTGTGTCTAGTTGAGCTTTCAGGTATCAACAGATATGCAGTCAGCCAATTTCGAGGATGGGTATAACATGTACTAATCAGTATTGCATCTACGTATGCTAACTCTATTTCATCAACAAGTAAATAGTAGGAAATAGCATGTTAGACAAGCAAAATAACAATACTATTATAGATAACTCCCAATCACATGGTAAGTTTCAAATGTTTCGAGTCAAAACTATCAGGAAACCAGTTAGAAGGATTGCCCTCGCTCTCGCCGTCAGGTAGCCTAAGCGCTAAAGACTTGACGAAGGCAGGGATCAGAGGCTCGATGCTTTGAATAATATTTGCTACCTCCTCTGCAAAGCACTCGAACCCCTCCGTCACCACCGATGTGTCGAGGTTGGGGTTATAGCTCTTGAGGAGGCCAATGATTGTCTTGGTACTGATGGAAGCTGATTGGTTCATACGGTCGAGGGTTTGATCCCTTAGCTTTTGAAGCGTTGTAACCACAATGTTCCAATCAGTTTTCACTTTCTTCAAAGCACCTATGAGGTCTTCCAGATATTTATCCTTCTTCGTGATAATTTTCATCACATCATCAAGAACAGTGTTTTTATTCCTCAAGCTGGCTTCGAGATCTGAAAAAGCAAACAAGAATAATTCATCATTAGTTGTCTCATGTTTGAATCATATACTAATGATCTATGGGTAAATTGACCATCAATCCTTTCTTAGCAAGTGGCCAGCGGAACATCCTTGTCCACAAAGGCCTTCTGATAGCCAAAATGGTCAATCGCCGAATAATGAGCTTTGGCGACAGCTACTTAGGAGCTTGTAGCCTTCATATGAGCTTCTATCACTGCCCAGTGGTCAATAGTTAGCGTTGTCGCCAGGGCCTCGACTGTGATGAGCTTCAAGATTGTTTCAGGTGCACTCGCAGGAGGTTGATTTGCTCGAGGAGGTGAAGGCGGCGCAATGGGGGAAGTTGGAACTAGCTGACCGACCAAACTGCTTGCTGTCTGCTCCTTCGATTCCTTCATATGTTGTGACCTGTGATCGACGGTATAAGGAATGGAAAGGAAGGCCGCAAGTCAAGATAAATGTTCAAAACAAACCTTTTAGCGACCAGAATGCTTGAAAGGGCGTCTGACTTCTTCCTCTTGATCAATATTTTCTTCTTCATCATACAGGCAGTTGGGACCGGTTGTGTTGAAGAGATGACTTTGGGGTCAGATGAAGCCAAGGAGCCCATTGCCTGCAAAAAACCAACCCACAATGACTTATCATCATTATGGACTTATCGAGCAAATCCTCAGAAGGATGACCAGCATAAGGGGTGGCAACTTGATACAAGTTACCTCTTTTACCGAGTCATCAGGCACATTGATTGTCTGTCTCCTGTAAGAAAGGCCACCCGCATCGACCGGGCGTTAGTTGGTATATACTCGATAATCGGAGTAGATGCTAGATAAACGATTACCTAAAGACTCGATTTCAATACCAATTGACTTCTCCTTCGCATGCGCTTGAGGGGCGACGGATCAGATGGCGAGGATGATCTCCTAGATCGAGGAGACCCTCCAGCATCTCAATCGGCCGGCGTGTTCCCCTTGGCTTTAGCTTCTTCTGCAACAGCGTTGGTTGCAGGATGAGGCCCTTGCTTATCATTGGCGCCAGAGGAGGAGGTGTCCTCGAGCACAAAGACCTCGGTCGTGGGGATGTTGTCCTCATGATGGAAGATTAGAGCCTAGAAACAAAAAGATGAATCTGGTAGAACAAGTAATAATCAATACTACTTCTTTAATCAGGAAAATTCTCATCGGTGATCCAGGATTCATGAGGTAGTAGGGTTGAATGAAGCATGGTTGCGCCTCTTCAGCAAATAGCTTGCTCAGTCCAGTAGCAATGTCTTGCAGGGACAAGGCTACGAAGAGAAAAAGAAGAAAGAGTCACCCGAAAGAGCTCGACTACGACAACAGAAGCAGCAAAATTTTATATAAATCTTACATCCGACCGCACCCCGAGAGCTATCATCATCTCCAGCATAGTCCCAAGCAAAGTGATCATGTGCTTTCAAGAGGCTCGACCTTCAACTAATGAAGTCTTTGGCCACATACCACCAGGTTAAACCACTCTGCCGAAGTTCACCAATCCTCTTGACGTAATGGGCAGTGTGGTCGGACTCGTTGTGCTTCTTCAACCAGGACGGATTTGGCTGGGGATGGAGGCTCTTATAAACTAAGGGAGAATTGACTAGATCAGGGTTGGAGACGTAAAACCAATATTTTTTTCAATCTTTTTGCTAGGAGGAGGTTAGCAAAACTGGGATATATGAATTCTTCATCCCATTCCACGACTGGAAACTACAGCCTGCAGCATATTTATTCTTAGTATTCATCTTCAAATGATAAAAGTATTGGAACAAATTTTAGCTTGGCACGATACCGAGGAAGCCTTCACACGGGTGGACAACACACTGAGCATGGTAATCGAGTTCGAGTTCAGATGGTGAAGTTTGATTTGGTCAGTCGAGTATGGTGAGAAAGAACTTGGAAGGGGGAACATTGAAACCACATCAAAAAACGACTCAAACACCGCAATTTCATGATCAAATTGACAGGAGGGGAATTCCTCACCCAACGCCAGCCTCTAGTTGGCCAGCTCACGAGGAGGGACGATTCCTCCGGCCTCAAGTTTCTAGAGCTTTGATTCTTGTATCATTGAGATTTGCCAGACATTCATTAGGAGCCTCATCTCGTCCAGCTGCTTTGGAGAGGTGTCAGCGGCCTTCGCGTCGGACTTTTTTTTAGGTGAGGAAGGAGCGGCGACGTTCATGGAGTTTTTGGAAGCCATGGAGTTGAGTTTCTATGTGGCAGCGCGTGTTTGAGCAGAGAAAGATGGGAGCTTGCGGGAGAAGACTAACGGCAAGAGAGTGAAAGAATGGCTACAGTCTAGGTTCGTATGGATAAATAGCCTGGTATTTAACATCTCTTTGATAGCCACTCTCGTCACTATGGTGCTTCGTTCGGCGCGAAAGGAGGGATGATGGCATCATGCAAATCTTTGCACACCCATCTGCAAGCATTAAATGCGCCTATACCCAATGGTTCAAATTTCAAAGATTTCTTTTTTAACTCTACGCAGAGTTGGGTGTCGATAAGTCGACTTTTATGCCTTTCTTGAGTCTCAAATACGAGCAATGGCGGGGTGCTCAACCCAACTGTGTTATCACTCGATACTCAAAACATGATCTTTTCTTGCTCGATTCTTTCGACTATAAGTCTGATCCACCTTACTCGACCAAGCCTAGACTTGGTAGTATTCGAGTGGGTGCTTGTGAAACCCTCCCTTTTGAGTAGAGTTAGGGGGCTACTATCGAATTTCTAACTACAGGGTATATACGCATAAGGAGTGTTCCGTATATGGACAAGGTGCATTGTACGCCTGCTTAATAACTCTGGATATTACGGACCCGAATCTACGAGACCCGATACTCCTGAGGATCATGAAGACGTATACTAGGAAGGTCTCGATCGAGTTATCCGACTCAAGTACAACTAGTATCTAGACTAGATTCAGCTGCTTTGCCTTTGCTGACAAGATGAAGAACTCTTTATCGACTACGGCCGAGAGTAAGGCGGTGCCAAAATCCCTTTAAGGCGGGGACCCTGACCCCCAGGAGGAGGCAGACACATCTCGACTCAAGTGACTCGAAGACCCTAGCAATCGAAGATACTCGGTGACTTCAACCATAGATTAGTCTAGATCTAATCATCTCCATTATAATAGGTCTAGTCATATTGCTCATAATTGAGATACTAATATACAGCACCATCCACACAGGAGGTAAGCTATTACTCTAATTGGGGGCCGAACCTGTCTATACCGCATGTCTTATTTCCTTCTCGATCTCTGATCTCGAATGTACTCTTATTTAATTACGGATATATTATCAGGCACTAATCTTCGACACTTTTAACCTAATAATGGTTTGGCATGAAAGGTTTTATGCGCAAATTACTGTAGATGCCATGGCACCGTGGAGTGGAGAGGCAATATAATATGCAAATGCAGTAAACTCTGCTAGCTCCAGTTTGATCGAGGCCTACCTGCAACAATTTTTTTCTGCCTCACCATTCATGCACAGACTTGCATTGCGTACTCATCGCAGCAGTCAGCAGCTGCAGTTGGTTCCCCCAAATAGATCTGCTTTTAGTTACGTGGTGCGTGACTCCTCACAGAGTCACAGCTGCTTCTTTCCTGCAGTGAAGATGACCTTTCATTGCTTGCTACCACAGCCTTTTGCCTCCTGCAGTGCACACCTCCACAATTCATGAGAGGAGAGAGAGTGAGGGACAGAGAGAGGTGACGGTCGGCAGTGTATGTATGTAGTGAGAGTGCGAGCAAAGGACAGGGATACGTGTGAGAGGTCAGATGCTATTTTCATGCAAAGATCCAAGGAGACAGCGGCCAACAAAGACAAGCTCGGGTGCCTTTTAGCGAGCACATTCATGGCCGGCCCCCTCAATCATGCGTACGTGCGTGCACTGTTCATAAGGCACAAAGTCAGGTTACTCTCTCTCTCTTCTCTCGCTCAGATCCCAATGGGCGATACTCTGTTAACATTTTTGGTAGCCACGCGGCTACATTTATGTAATTTAGGGACGTATTTTCTAAAGTTTGTACTCTGTTATCACTGAAATACAAGTATGAGTTATTAAAAAAAATCCCAATGGGGTTTCATTTTTATTTGGCTAGGCAGGTTTTTGTTTCTCCTTGGCTTAAAAAGCACACAGGGATAATGTGTATTTTGTGGAGATTAATTTTATGAACTAAGGGTCCAACCAAGATGAGTAAAATAGGGATGTAATTCAAAACGGGGTAGTGATTTGTTTTGCAGCCCTAAAAATAGGGGGATTTTGCCATAGGGCTGAGCAGGTCCACAAAAAAGGAGAAATTTACTGCCATTTGCCTCTTTCCCATTTTGTATTCTTTTATGAATTTCTCAATTCGCTTCTCTTGACTTACTTTGAATTTCAAATTTGTTGGGGTCATAAATTACTTGTAGAATTAATTTGTCAGATATTTTAGGGTGAAGTCTAATCTGAAGAAAAATATCTATTATGATTGTAACCCCGGGTCTCTCACACCGAGTGGATGGTAAACTAGTACCATAGATCAATATACACATGCCTCGTTTTTTCGCTGCAGGAACATATATGAATCCAAATTGTGTATCTGAAATGATTACCCTGTGTCTTGTTTGGTCCCTCCACTCCTCATATGTGTCATTCTACATGAACAAGAAATTGTCATGATTTGATTTAGCATTTATGCCCTTGTCTTCACCTCCCTTATCTATTCTCAACATTATAGGTGGGGATGCCATTCTATCGCTTTTACAACGCCTTTTTCGCAACCGAAAAAAGCTACTAATTTTCTGTTGTGTTTCTAGTTTTCTCTCTACATGTTCTCTAGCATTAGTGACAAAGTGGTTCCATTTGGACCACAGCCTTTTGCAGTTCTCAATGGAGTCCTAATGCAAGCACAACTTGCATCTACTATTACCAATTCGCAACATGTGCATTGATCTGAAGTTGGCATAAAATCTCCTATGCAAATCATGCCAAGGTTGAATGGTTTTTTTTAATTGCTCGAGGAGGATTGAGTCAACTATAGGATCAAACACACAAGAGGCCCTTGGGAGGGTGGCCACAGCTGAAAATAATTGAAGAGCCGTTTCTTAGAAGGCATCCAATTCCAAGCTAAGCCAAGGGGAGGGGGTCAGAAAAGTCTAAAAAGTTGACGGCTGAAAGATGCATGCCTTTACAGGTTCATGGAATCAGACATGAGGAGTTTAAAACTGAAAAGGAGATTGGGACACACACCCCTCAACTGCATTTCCATGTGCATCCATTTATTTGCTTTTGCTCTAGACCTAACTCTTGTTTGGTCATGTGGTGCTCTCTTCACCCTCCAAGCTCATGAATATCTGAATATCTCCCTCCATGCTTTTCCAATTGCTTATTGTCAACAAGTTGGAATGGTTCAACTGACCAGGTCAAAAAACTTGTGGAAGTGGAATAAAATGTCAAGGGGGCTCATAACTATTCTCAAATTATTTTTAGAACTGTGAAATTCTCTCTCTTTTTGTGAAAAGCGTGAAGTGCGTATCGTAGGGAAAATAGTTTTGCATCCTGAAAAGTTGGTAGCCTCGCATCAATAACTTGAGTAACTTTTTCTGGACTAATTTGTAATATTCATACCTGCACAGAAATATTGTGTCTTGTTATTCAAGTTATGCCCTTAATAGTTTGCACATTCTAAAAGGAAAAGGTTGTTCCTGAAAATTAGAATTAGACTATTTTATACACACGCACGAGCGCACACACATGTGGGCTCCCCAAATCCAACTACTACTAGTGAACTTTTTCCCGTACTTTCATTGAAATTATATACATGCAAGTTTTTCCTAACATCACTACAGTGACATGGTTTAATACTATATAGCTGGTACAGGTTCTGTGGATCTGAATTTGTGTAATGATTTTTTTTAGCGGATTGTGTGATGAAAAAAAAATGTAGTGAAAATGCCCATACAGTCAAAAAGAAAAAAATACACATACCGTTGAAGAAAACTGTGATTTCTTTCTGTTAGATCCTGACTAGGACTTGCAATTAACTCGCAAGTTGTGGATGAAGAAATGAAACTGGGAAAATGAAACCATCTTTTCTGAAGAAAAAATGAAGCAAAAAGTCAGTGCTTGTAAACAAGAGAACACTGACCAAGTTGCTTGTGGCAACGGGATTCCGTATGCAGGCGAAAGGAACCAGCTTTTGTCAAACGAGAAGCTGTGGGCCCACCAACAGGGACTTCACTACAATATGGCATCTCATATTTGTAGTTTTGTATACGTTCTTGCGGGCAACATGCATGTCCGGTATATCCATCACATTCAGTTCCTCCCATACCATACCCTCCAAATCTTAACGAATGGCAACTATTCTCTCTGATAAACTGAAGTAGGAGGATCAATTAGTCTGCATACTGTAGTCCTCGGATGTTTTTATTTTAATGTATGAGGATAGATACAGGGAAATTTTCAGCATGCAAAAACCTTTTTTCTTTTTCAAAATTTGTTCCAGATGCTTGAGCTACCACTAGAAACTCTGATGTAGTGGATGGCTGCAGTGCCGACCTCATCTTTTCGTATTTACACTATGCCATTATATCACAATGGCAAGAACAAGGTGCATGGGAAATTGGCAGCTGCGTCACACACCTTGAGTCCTTGTCCCATCAGTGGGAGCGCGGGTTCAGTTAGACAGAGGGTGAGTGTGTGAGTGATCCAATCATAAAGGCAGAAAGGTTGTTGTGCCCTGATCCTGAATTCTTGATGAGATGCATAAGAAGACCTACTAGCCTTGTCTTGTTTGGCACTAGCTGACTGAATGGCTGCCTGCCTGCCTGCCATGCCTGCCTTTGCTGATGGCTCAGCACAGCCAACCTTACCCACCCTGCATGAGGCCCATGGTGGATTCTTCAACCCATCATCATCCTTTTTCCAGCATGCGATTATGGGGAGGGAGGACAAAAAGGCCATGGTCCAGATGCCATGATGCTCGCCTCACCTTTCCTCACCATCTCTTCCAAAAAGGCTCCATGGCCGAAAGGTGAGGAGCAAGGCAGCAGCAGAAAGGCAGAGAGACCAAAGCAAAGCTAGTTGCAAAGTAGCAATGCAAAGGTGACCATGACTGATGTCTAGTTCTTGTTCTGCCGGATCTAGTGTGCAGCTGTGTCATTGTTGTGTGTGTGTGCGCGCATGGGTGAGTGATGAGTGAAAGGGAGGAGGATGCTTGCAGCAAATGCAATGCAACTTTAACCGCTTTGCTGCAAAACCTTTTTGGCAAACGTGGCTTTGCTTCTTCTGGTGGGAGTGGAATGGGATTCCGAGTGTATGTTACAGTATTTGCACGTTTGCCATGGATGCGCATCCACGAGTGTGAAAGTGGTGTGGACGCCGGCATATTTCATCTATGAAACACCGGTACTCGCAAAAAGACTGGTGGTGGATACGTATTCATCGAGTATCCAGCTAAAAATAAAGATTATAATTATGGATGCATATTGGATACATACCAGACACCTTTTGGATACATATTGAACTTTCTCTTAGTAAATCTGAGTTGCAAGCTGTGTCTTTTGAAGATGTAGAGGCTGGTGTTGTGGAGGATGAAGCAAATGAGGATGAAGAAGAATAAGCTTAGGTTGTGCTTATTGGCTTATTGCTAGTTATATATGTCATTTACTAAATTAATATATCCTAAAATTGAGACTTTCATTCTGCCTATATGAACATGTTATGTAATAGAATTTAAGTAAGAACATGAACGTAACTTATTATCTATTTTTTAAAATATAATAATATCTGTGTATTAGATTTTCTGGAAAAATGACGTATCCATGTATCCGTATTCCCCTGCTACCAACATGTATCCATATCAGTGCTGCATAGTATTTCAAATCTTTCATCTTTCTTGGTCTTTAGAAGAATAAAATCCCTTGGCGGTTAACCGTTGGTACTCCAACCGGTGAGGTGTCCGGTCCGTTTTCGCGATGCAAATTCGGTCGCTTTTAAGAAATTATGTAGATTATTGTTAGGTTTATTTCACCGTAGCGGTGTGAATCGTGTCGCTTTTGAGACATTTTGTAACTTATTGTTAGGTTTATGTTGTCTTGGCAACATAAATCCTGTCGCTTTTGAAGTGTCCATACCACCTTAATGATGCATGTTAAATTATGTCACTTTTGGGACTTGTTATAGATTATCATAAGGTTTATTTTATCTTAGCATGACGAAAATTTTGTCACTTTTGAGGTGCCCAAAACATCTTAGCAATGCAAATCCTATCACTTTTGAGAATTTTGTATATTATCGTTAGATTTATTAGATTCAGTCCATTGATCTCTACTTTGAACATTTCAAATTTAAGTGCAAGATCTAACCATCTTGTATTGTTGCTCTCAAGACAATTATAGTCACCTGTAGTCTGTAGAAATTGATTAAGGGAATGATGGTTAATCTAAATACTATAGCTAGAAAATTATGCTGCTCTATTTATATCACTTGCGATATTTTTTCCTCTTTTCCAACTTTGATGGAATAGACTCTTGTGGTTAACTAGGCCCCTTACATGAAGTAAGACGTTAACTAATTTCACTGAAGTGTTCAAACTTCAAACCTCTAGGTAGCAAACTACTATGCAACACTGAAATATGAAGTGGCACCTCAAATCTAAAAGCATAGTATAATAATTCTTTCCAGTGGTGCTTTTCAACAACTTCTTAGCTCCAAGTTCAATTCCTTTCTGTCGCCTCCTGCTTGTGATATTCTCGAGTGATCTTGTCAAGGTCTCAGTCAGAGCTAACACCCCTTTTTATAAGTCCGACTGATGCGTATCTTTTTATGGTTACATCAGCCATTAGGTGTCCTAAATAATAGGCGACTTAAATTAAGCACAGTTTATTGGCCGGCCAAGTAGATTAGTGTGACAAAAGTGGTTTCATGAGCATAGTTTATTGGCCGGCCAAGTAGATTAGTGTGACAAAAGTGGTTTCATGTCTTGTTGCATCATTGGATTATTGACCTCTCCCAATTGTTGTTGGTGTCCCTTGTTGGATTGAGTCAATGTGCCATAATGCAGAAACAACGTGAGTGACATTATATACTTCTTCAGCGTCGGGAATAGACCCGAGTCGAAGAAAAATTACAAAAGCCTGAAAAGTGGGTCATAATTAGACTGGATAAGACATGCTAACAATAGTTGTATACATACAAAAAAATAGTATAAACTCCTAATTTCTTCCAACATTCCATCGTGCGTGTGATATAACCACCAACCGTACCCTAACCAAAATCATTAATTCGAATTTTCTACATAATTTGTATGCATAAGCTCTTGCGCATAGTTGACTCTCTGTCTAGCAAATCTTCTACATTTTTCAGATAATTTGTCAGCATCCACCATACACTTTTTTTAATACTTGTTGGGTAGTAAAAAGTAGAGGCAATACCAAAACTATGCATTATTCTACATTTAGTTGTTCTCTTTTAGATGTTATTTTAGCAAACAACACATAGAACAATGTTGCAATAAATTCTTCAATGTATGACATGTTTACCTCTCTCAATTTTTCTCACATTCAATCAATGACACATAAGCCACCAATCTACCACACACATTAAATTGAAATTTCGATTTCCAATAACATTTAATATGGACACTCTAGTAAAATGTCACCTTGAAAACCTAAAACAAGTTGTAGCTGAGGTTGTAGCTGTGCTCAACGGGAGTAGCCTCGTCCACGGAGCTATGGTGGAGAGATGGTGCAGAGCACCGTGAGGAAGAGAGAGAGATTAGGAGGTCTAACTTTTGCTTGCCTTTATTCATCGATGTAGCCTCTCCTTGTATAGAAATGGCCGGCCTAAAGCTAACTCTTAACAACCTCACAAACTGAGTCCTGATCTAACAAGGCAATCTTTATCAAATGACTGATGACTTGAAGCAAAAACTACGGCAAGCAACTAACTGGCCGGCTTACTCGGCCGACTCCTTGCTGGACTGCCTGTGGCGCCGGGCATACATTCGGCCCCACGTAACATAAACCAACTCTAAATTTTAGCTCAAGCTGTGCCACCAAGTGCCACGGATCTTCAAGAGAATTGAAGCAGAACGTAGAACGAAATTGCGTCTCTACTACTAAGACCATCTCCAAGGAATTTCTATCAGGGACCAAAATCCCTTCACTAAAATTTTTTCGTTCCCTTCAATACTCTAACGGTTTCTCTTCACAGTTTTCGTCACGAAAGGATTCTCAAAGTCATTCCCTTCAGAACGAGATTCTCTCTCATTTCCCTTCACGAATCCCTTCAAAGTGAAACTATTAGAGATGAGAGAAAATAAAATAAATGAAAACAGGAAGAGGAATCGAAAAGAAACCAAAATGAAGAAAATATGGTTGGAGACGATCTAAGTAGCCAGTAAAAACATTTCTGGCATCAAACCATCCCAGAAGCGCATTCATGTGGCTGGACCAACCGACCGATCTGAAGTTGCAATTCAAGTCGATTGAATCCAGCCCTAAATTTCCCAGCATTCAAGCTGCCATCAGGATGTACTACCCAGGCACAATCTAAACGCGCAGGCTGCGAATCATGACCTTTGTCGTTCTCCTTTTCTAACACAATTCAAGTCGCCTCCATGATGAATGATCAGATCAGCACGGGAAAACGAGTGAGCAGCTGAAAAAGGTAGCAGCAGGACACAGCTCAGAAGAATCTATTGATGGGCGATGGGCAACAGCAGCTACAGCCATGTTGTGCAGAGGAAACAGGGCATGATGATGAGACAATCTGCAGGAGCACATGGTTGGGTGGATCCTAGATTGAGACTGCTCATTCATTGCGTCAGGCAGCAGTGTATCAGAATAGCAAAAGCTGGATAAACCAACCAGATATGATCAACAAGACAGGTAGACAGCAATTTACAACTGAAAGCACAACCTCTTTTACCTTCATATCTCAAGATACATCAATCCCAGTTTAAATTTCATAACTAGGCTAACATTTCATTGTACTGCTAAGGATTACATAACAGCCAGCAAACCTCGAGTCTGATGAGTTGCCAGTATCTGATTGTCGAGCGATTCATTTGGTGGCGGCAGCATTCTTGGATGCATTCGCAGACCCTTCTCCATCCAGGAAGATGACTTGGGATTACGTGAGGCGATCCTCCAGATCCTCGGTGCTAGTCATCTTTACCGCCAAGTTCATCAAAGCCAACCTTGGAGTACCAAAAAAAATAAGACAAATAATTACATTGCTTTTACACAGCTGAAGAATCAACTGTAAAGAGTGCTCACGTACCACATAATCCTCAACCTTGGCATTCTTAACTATAGCAAGAGTTGGAAGGACAACAATCCTTAGCTTTTCAGTCAAAAAGGGAGCCTTTTCAGCATGAACTTTCACAAACCGTGTTTCTACATGCTGTTTTGCAAGAATTGGCAAGTGTTTGTCCAAAACCTGCAGACCAAGAACGAGATGTGAGAAAATGGTTTTACACAGTGCAAGATTCAGCAAGATGTGATCGGTACCACCAATGTAAATAGCAAGATAATAACTGCATTAAATAAGTGAAGAAAACAAACATTGCAACCAAATAATAGCTTTGAATTTATAAATGAGAAAAGAGTTAATTGAAATTAACCTTCTGAACTTCTCTTTTGCAAAATTGCATTGAAAGTTCAGGCACATATTTTTTGATATTGCAAGACATCGCGACCTTTGAAGTTCGCATCTTTCCACAAGAGAGCAAAACTGTGTCATACTAAAAGAATGGAATGCATTCATGGTGTAACAATGTATCATCGAAGGGCTACAACACAAACTCATGAGTCCAACTTCAGTGGAAATTTGGTGATACTTAAAAGATGAAGCACATCCAATGGTTTAAATCACGAGTTCAGCAGCGTCACGGTGTCACGGAGTCGCAGGCTATCACGGATAGAGGAGGCTATAGCTGAATCTATCCTACATCACGCTCACATAAAAATAATCAATTTTATATTTTTTGTTTATTGTGTAAAATACCGCAGTAGCTATAAAAATGTATTTTTACTTAAACCATACTGAACAAAATGTATTGATACGCTCTGTTCCTCTTCTGTTCTCTCAGTTTTGTAGCTAGTGCAATTTGGGCTTTCTCTTTCACTCCTTTCATGCGAACCATTTTTGGAGTTAGTTTGCAAAATGCATCCATTGGTCCAGGATCAGCAGACCCTTTTTAGCTTCTAGCTCTTAGAAGATTGCAACTACAACCTGCACTACCACCACCACTACGTCAGATTATGTATATCAACGGCAAGAAGCATTCTTAGACGAGCATGAGCAAGCTACAAAGCAAAACATCAAGCTATGTCAAGACAAGGCAGCCTGTACTTGATTGTAGCATGGGAGGACACACCAAGAGGCTGGAGCAAATCACGATACCACACAGGGTATAGGATGCAATGTATAGGGGTTCTGGGGCATTTATGGCAAGGAACATCAGTAAACTAATGGATATTTTGGCCATACATCTTTGAATCAACGTTCAGGAACGATTTTGAGCCATAGAGGCCGCTATTGCCACTAAGAGCTAAAAGCTATAGCAGCTGTAGCGGAGTTAGCGGAATTTACAGGTTTAGCTTAGCGATTGAGTGGCTAAAACTATATAGTGGCGCTATAGCCCGCTATTTTAATCCTTGAGCACATCACATGGACAGCAGATCACAAAACAGTTGCTGTCCTAGAAAGGAATGATGCATCAATCTAGTGGCCAACAACTTGCAATTGTCTGTTGCAAACAAGCACAAGCAACTAGTAAGAAAATGGGTGCAAACTGTCGAGTCGATTACATGTAGTCGTGGAAGACCTGCACTACATTGTAATGACGAGTATAGGTGGGAGTGGATTGACATCTAAATCCAAATAGAGGAATCCAATTCTAAGTTCAACTAAAAATAAGTCCTCAGCCAATTCAAACTCATATGAAATATGTGGCATCCAATCCAACCAATCCAACTACAAACAAGTCCAAATCCATCCAATAATCATGCCTTTCAGTCGGGTTATACGAAGAAACGAGAGCTCTACACGGAGAGCAGGCAGCAGCTGCACACACCTAGGGTACAACGTCTTCGGGTACGCAATCGGGGAGCCCGGGCCCATCATGTTCCCGGCCGTGAGAAGTGGATGTCGTCGATTAGGCAGATAATGCTGGGGTGGTTGACGGCGGCGAGGAAGCGGACCTCGCAATCGAGGTTGTTCAGAGGTGGGCAGCGATGACAGCGAACTCCACCATCTGCTTCGCCGGGGGCGCACCGCTCGACCGCGACACCGCAGTGGGTGATGGGCGCCCGCACAAGCGCTCCTGCTGTCCCGCAGCTCGTAGCCACCCACAGCTGGATCCGTCATCACTCCCTAGCCATTGCCGTCATTTTGCAGTCGCAGTCTTCGCAGGCTCGCAGCTGCTGCGCGCGGCTTCCTGACTAATCGTGCTGTTCTTCGTGTGTCCAGATAAGTCCAATTGGTGTTGGATTATCCTGTTCTTTTTGTCCAATAGAATCCAATGCTACTGGATTTAAGCCAATGGATATCCAGCCCAACTAAGTCCAAGTCCAATTGAGTCCAAGTGCCTAAGTCCAATTGGACATTGGACTAGCCCAAATCCAATCCCAGGTCTAATGACGAGGGGCTATATACAAGGAAATGCACAGACTAATGATTGGCAGGGATCCCAAAGATGTTTAAGTTGATGCCGATCAAACCTTTTCCCTCACATTCTGAAACATGAGTGGCCACTGGTGTTATGGACACATCTAAGGTTCTGAGGAGCATCAGCAGTCACAAGTCCCACAAATGCTTATCTAAGAAAAACGATAGAGGCAACACACATCAACTCCTTGGATCCCTGCAAAAGCACTTGCTTCAGTGCAATGAAGCTGTTGAATGAACCCTCTACCGATTGCTACCAGCAAAGCTTAGATTTAGGTAACTCATTATTCCGCACCCCAACTCATTATTCGTACTTCGCGGAAGCCTACAATCTTTAACTGAGTTGAGAGTTCATTTGTCCGAACTATTGGTGTAATATGGGTCTTTGTAAGCGACTAAGAATCAATACTTGTTGGAGGTAGCATGTTTACTCATGTTCCAGGAGTGCGGCAGTGATGAATTTAGCATATGTATGTGCATCCCATCGAAGATACTTGGTGTTAAGTCCCCAAATGAACTCCTAGGCCGAAGGGAGTTCAAAGTGCATCCTAAAGTGTTTGGTTACGTGTACTTTGTGCAAGATCACCGGCCTTGCCGTACAAAATTGAACCCTTAGTGCCACCCTTCACTGAAGTGTAACACTATTGGCTATGCATGGAGTATCAAGACCCTGTTGAGAAGTTGTACGGGCGTGAGACTACATGTGTCAAGGCAAACTCGGGCAATGCTTGGAGTTCTCTCTTGTCACTAAGAGTGACAATTGAGATGGGAAGAATGTAAACTATAACTAAGGTTGCACTTGGTCAAAATAAGTGGTGGAGATGGCGGGACCAAAGATGTTAGAGGTGGAGATGGCGGCACCAAAGGAAGTGAAGGTGTATCCAAGGAAGGGTAGAACTTACACTATGTTTGGCAGAGCTCCAGCTCCCAGCTCCATGTCAAATCTTGTGTTTATAGGCTACGATAAAGTAGTTTAAGTCTCTATTTTTACACTAAAATGGAAATAAAATGACTCACCCAAACACCCTCGGTGTACCTATAGCTCCAGCTCCACGAATTTTTGGAGCTAGGAATACCCAACTCCAAGAATTCTTGGAGCTGAAGCTTTGCCAAACAGGCCCTTAATAAAGTAGATAACTATGATTGTTGAGCAGTCAGCAGCACAGTCAGAAGAGATAGAGAAAAGCAGCGACAACATCCTAGTCCTAGTATGCTAGGTGCTCTAGTCCTAAACCTCACCTCGAACCTCTCTCTACCAAGTACCTTGAAACAAGTATTATTTTCCTTCTTTTTTTTAAAGGGAAACAATGTATAAATATATTATATACAAAAAAAACAAAACAAGGTTCTGTACAAGGGAAACAAAAAGCAAGGGAAGAAAGGGAAAGAGGAGGCCTATACGAGCGAGGAGAGCCAGGAGACCAAAGATCTCAACTGCTCATTCATCCTATTCAACAGGAGGTACACTTCTTCCACAAAGATATCTTTCCAACTTTGAAATGAGGGAGAAATGCTTCAGAAGATAAAATTATTTTTTTGTTTCCAGATACTCCATGTAGCAATGATGAAGATTTCCACGAAGAACGGGCCGCTAAAAATCCCTTGCTGCCTTCTGCATCATCATGAAGAACTGAAGGTTCTGATCCCATTGGACCTCAATGGAAGGCCAACAACTAGAGGCAAAGAGACATCCAAAGAAAAGGTGGAAGGCAGTTCCTTCTGTGTTGCTTGTGCACAACACATAATTGTAGTTGTTCCCTTCAATCCTTAGTCTCTTCCTTCTCAGGATATTCCTAGTATTTAGTCTGTCCATCAGTAGTAACCAGACAAACACTTTGAGCTTCCTACTGCATTTAGATTTCCAGATCCAGCATAGAGGGGAAGATGGTTGTATCTCCCTGAAAGGAATGTTGTAGAACTTCTTTGCTTTGTACATGTTGGAACCCCAAATGTAATGCCATTCATCAGCTTGGTCTGAATGATTTTGACGAAAGTTTAATTTTGAATGTAACATTGTTAACTCTTGGAAAGCTTGCTCAGAAAGAGGTGAATAGACATGTCCTCTCTATATTCAGCCATAGAAACATTTTCATTCTTAGCATAAGAAAACAGTCTAGGCAGCTGGTCTCTGATCAAAGAATCATTCCACAAGTCATTCCAGAGCAAGACAGAATAGCCCTTTCCCAAATGGCAGTGGGTAATGATCCACAAACTTAAAGATATCCCTCCACCAGATGGAGCCCTTGTCATTAGCAACATGGGGAACTAAATCATTGGAGTAATAAGAGTGCCAAACTAAGTGCACCCAGGGGAGATCCTATCTGTTGTAAAACTTGGGAAGATGTTTCAACAAAAGAGCTTCATTCTGGAGTTTCAGATTAATAACCCCTAAACCTCCTTTCATTTTGGGCCTGCAAACTTTCTCCCAAGCTACCATAGGTTTCTTGGATGCATTTATATCAGAGCCACGCCACAAAGGGTGCACATAACGTTGGTAGGAAGTACAGAGAGCACCAAGTTGACTATTTCCAGTCTACCTACCATTGTGAGAAAGTTTGAGACAGCAGAGAGCCTTCTTTCCACACTGTTCATTAAAGGAGTGTGATCCTCAATTCTTGGCCAAGATAGGTGAAGAGGAACTTTCCAATTGAGCAACCAAAAACAACTATCAGTTGTGAAGCTTTCACCTGATCAATGTTAATAGGAACTAAGTGTTAGTCGCTGAATTCTTACCCTTGGTAGTAGCTGAATTCTTACTCTCATCGAGAGAGGATGACACTAGGAGTTAAGGCAATTTTTCTGGTTTATTTCTCACACAAAATGCCATGCCAACCTGAGGGGTTGGGGATACATATTTATAGGCTGCTAGCCAGCCAAGCATATGCTAAGATGCTGTCCTAGATGCTGTCCTAGCTGTCCTAGATGCTAAGATGCTGTCCTAGATGCTAAGATGCTGTCCTAGCTGTCCTAGATGCTAAGATGCTGTCCTAGATGCTAAAATGCTGTCCTAACTGTCCTAGATACTAAGATGCTGTCCTAGATGCTAAGATGCTGTCCTAGATGCTGTAGCCTTAGAAAGGACCACAAAGACCAGCCAAGGACCATCTGAAGCAGCCCCACAAAGACCATATGCAGCACAGAGACGCAGCACAGAGACTTATCCCATCATTCTCCCCCTAAGTCTTGTGCGTCGTCTTGTGGGAAAGTTGAACCATCCCGGTCCTGGAGCAGAGCTCAAGGAACTTGATCCTCCCAAGAGGCTTGGTAAGCAGGTCCGCGAGCTGGTCCTTGGTGTTGATGTAGCTCGCCTTGATGCTCCCTTCCTCCAAACAGCCTCGGATGAAGTGGTACCTCACCCGGATGTGCTTACTCCGTTCATGAAAAACAGGGTTCTTTGCCAAGGCCAGAGCGGACTTGCTGTCCATCCTGAGCTTCACCGCTCTAGTGTCTCTGCCGAGGAGATCACCAAGCAGTCGAGCGAGCCAGAGCGCCTGAGTTGAAGCGGTGGAGGCCGCTATGTACTCGGCCTCGCAGCTGGACAGGGCCACCACCTGCTGCTTGACCGACTGCCAGCTAACGAGACCGAGTACATAGCGGCCTCCACCGCTTCAACTCAGGCGCTCTGGCTCGCTCAACTGCTTGGTGATCTCCTCGGCAGAGACACTAGAGCGGTGGAGCTCAGGATGGACAGCAAGTCCGCTCTAGCCTTGGCAAAGAACCCCGTTTTCCATGAACGGAGTAAGCACATCCGGGTGAGGTACCACTTCATCCGAGGCTGTTTGGAGGAAGGGAGCATCAAGGCGAGCTACATCAACACCAAGGACCAGCTCGCGGACCTACTTACCAAGCCTCTTGGGAGGATCAAGTTCCTTGAGCTCTGCTCCAGGACCGGGATGGTTCAACTTTCCCACAAGACGACGCACAAGACTTAGGGGGAGAATGATGGGATAAGTCTCTGTGCTGCGTCTCTGTGCTGCATATGGTCTTTGTGGGGCTGCTTCAGATGGTCCTTGGCTGGTCTTTGTGGTCCTTTCTAGGGCTACAGCATCTAGGACAGCATCTTAGCATCTAGGACAGCATCTTAGCATCTAGGACAGCTAGGACAGCATCTTAGCATCTAGGACAGCTAGGACAGCATCTAGGACAGCATCTTAGCATCTAGGACAGCTAGGACAGCATCTAGGACAGCATCTTAGCATATGCTTGGCTGGCTAGCAGCCTATAAATATGTATCCCCAACCCCTCAGGTTGGTATGGCATTTTGTGTGAGAAATAAACCAGAAAAATTGCCCCAACTCCTAGTGTCATCCTCTCTCGATGAGAGTAAGAATTCAGCTACTACCAAGAGTAAGAATTCAGCGACTAACATAAGGTACCCATTCTTTCCTTAAAAGCACCAAAGAGGACAGCAGCCTTTTCCTTCTTTTTTTTAAATGAGTGATCTGATATTAAGTTGTAGACTTGTCATCTGTTTTATGCTGCAAACCTCGAGCTCGATTTGGCGAAAACGGTATTGCAAAATTCATGCCATACTCCTGTATAACTGTATTTCACATGCATATAAAGTATATATTACATTCTACAAACAATGTTTATTGTGAAGTATTAGTAAGTTGCTAAGCAGGATCCTAAGTAGGGAAGTAAAAAAAGCTCGAGGCTAGCGAGCTACTAGAGCTCGACTTGTCACAGGCTCAACTCGATTGGGAATCAAGCCGAGCTCAAGCTCAGACTTCTAACGAGCGAACTCGAATAGCTCGATCTCCTTCCCACCAAACTTTGCTTCAAAGTTCAGACCACCAAAAGCTCTTTTGGCCCAAGGCCCAAGCTGGCAAACCAACAAACAACAACACAAGCCCACTGCCCACTCCCATAACCATCCCATCCCCAAGACCCCGATGCCAAACCCAGACCTAGTGACTAGCGTCGTCTCTTGTCAGGCTCACACCTAAAAGATATGCGACTCGTTGCTCCTTCCATTTTCTTATCCGTCACCTCTCCCTCACAATCTACTCATCCCTAGTGTTGCACTGCATTGTTGTGCTTGCCCCCTTGAACCGTTGTGACGAGCACTTGAGCACTCCAGTAGTCTACCTACTTTTTCTCCTCTTGTTCTTTTTCTCATTGATACATTCATTCGAGCAATTCTTGAACCTTGATTACTAGCTCTTTCGAAACTCAATGATTTGTTCCTCTTCCAAGACCCCAACCTCAGAGCCGCTCTTGTGGTCACCTGAAGCAGATGAATACGTTGCTACCGTCTTACAAAGTTGTTGCAGGCCGAGCTCGCTTGAGCACCAACCTGGGCTCGCTCAAGCCCAAGCACATGGGCTCACTCGAGCTCGGCTCATTGACAGCCCTAATCCCATGTGAAGAGAAGCAATGACAAAGAAGTTGCACACACTTACTACTGTGAACCAGAATCCTAAGGCAAGGTTGGTTGCAAAAGGTTACAATAAAACCTAGGGACTCTCTAAGACTCAATGCTAATCACACGCACTTTTTCACAACAGGTTCACCTACAAACACAGTCAGAGGAGAGTGGTTTATTAGCATGGTAAGGGAGTGGTTCGTCAGGACATATGGGCATGGTTTCAGGTATACCATTATAAAGAATGATTATGTGTGAATGTTGAATGTTGGCGTAAATAGTCCCTTTGCCCGCACAATCCACGCAGA
Source organism: Phragmites australis (assembly GCF_958298935.1). Taxonomy (NCBI): domain Eukaryota; kingdom Viridiplantae; phylum Streptophyta; class Magnoliopsida; order Poales; family Poaceae; genus Phragmites; species Phragmites australis. Next base: position 7,648,080 of record NC_084938.1, read on the forward strand.
GGACTGAGCAGCCTTTACACAATTCTACCTCTGTGCGTGCACTCTTCACAACAGACCTACAAAAGAGGGAAGTGCACAACCACTCTTCAGAACAGGCCCACAGATAGATGCAGGGACTGCACAGCCAAAATTAAGTGGTTCATCTCACATATGGGACGTAATGATTACGGGCACTTTCTTTCATAGTTCACATATGGTTCACACGCACTTTTCACAACAGATTAACATATAAACGCAGAGTCAAAGGAGAGTGGTTCATCAGTACAGTCTGAAGGGAGTGGTTCGTCAGGACATGTGGGCATGGCTAAGCTTGCAGACTTAGGAAATTGATGTATGCCTACAACAGTCTCCGCAAACATGGTTAACAGATTCAGGCGAGTGATCTGTCGTGCAGGCTACTCATATTGCGACCGATAATACACATTAGCCATTTCAAAATAAAGAAGCTATTTGCAGCGGTTTTAGCTCTCACATGTCTTCCTCTTCTCCCACTCACCTTCACTCGTCCATCTCCAATCTTTCTTGTGTCCCACAGCCACCCTCTCCATCTGCAAACATATCAACCTCGAAGTTTCGAACCACCATATAGATATCATCGGGGCCTTGCTCACTAACTATTTCCACGGCAGACACAAACAACTAGAGACTTCCCAAAACTTGGCACTTGAATCAAGCATAGAACTGGAGAACAAAAAAAGTAAGTTCTTCCCATCACCATCCATCACTTGAGCTTTGAAGTTAGAACACGGTCAACTAGCCTATTGTAGTTTCAACTGTTAAAAACAAAGAAAATACACAAGAGGAACTATTTGTCTTTGTTTTTAAGGAGAATGTGGGCTTGAACTATGGCTTCAACCACCACTAATTTATGCCCAACCACTGGGTTAAGACCCCCTATCAGTCACAAGAGTCGGGGTCGACGACACATTCCATGACCCCAGGACGTCGTCCCAAATCGAGGGTCGAGGTCGAACAGGGTCGACGTCCCATTTCAAATTGAGTCGATGCCCTGTTGCCGCATGGACATATCATGGAACGAACGACATGGAACGAAGGAGAGGAAAGAAGGGGAAGATGGAGGTGGTCGCTGTTGCGAAGATTTGGGAGGCTACCAGCGTCGAAGACTATCCATCACAAGAGCCGCACAGAACCTCGCAACGTGGGTAGCAATAGCAGCCAAAGCAAATCCAAGGTCTCCAACGAAAGTGAGAGCACCAGAGAGAAGAGGACATGGGCACTTGATTTTGCTAGTTCCTATCGCGGGATTGGCTGGCGATGATGGATTTGTGAATGGCAACACTGTGTTGCCTTGGAGCAAAGAGCGAGAAAGCGAGGTGGAAGGGAATACAACAGGTGAGTCGTGACTCGTGAGGAGGCTACAGGAGGGCTATTAGGGCTACGTTAGGTGGGCAGTTGGCTGGATGGACCAGCATACGACAGCCCAACTAACTCATTCTTCTTTTCTTTTTGCCTTTATTTCTTTGCGGTTGATCTTATGTGACTTAGTTGTGTGGCATATTATAGCTCATCGACCTGGATTAATTGGGGTCACGTTCCGCATTCCGAATTTGTGTCCCAAAGAAGACTGCCCCCACATTTTTAGAAACTCACGACCCACATCCCTCAACCCCGCAACTCGATCGACCCAGATTTCTGGTGACTATGCCCCATGTTGAAACTGTTAGCCACATTTATGATTTAATTGTCGCTCAAGCATGCTCATTTATCTTTCTTTTACTCCCATTGTCAAATATAAACACGCAGATAACATCCGTGCAAACCTTTTGATTATGCTACTTATGAAATATCAACTAGTTCAGAAAATGATGAACAAAGTGACAGCAGCATATCATTCAGAACAGAGGAAGGTCAACATCCACCCAAATGAGGTAGCGAGGGCAACAAGGAAGCATGAGCAGGATGTCAATTGGTTGGGACATTAGCACTCCAAGCACCTGTATTTGGTTCGTCCACTGATGGCACATCAGCTGCAAACTGCACAGCTGTGCCATCCTTTGGTGACTTCCTTGTGAATTATTCTTTTGGGGACCTTTCATACATGGTGACATGGTGCGGAAAGAGGCCAAGAGATGAAGGAACCAAAACAAAACCCCCATAGCTCATATTGATAAATCCTAACAGTACATTTTAAAACTAGTTTGCTAAAGGCACACATTTGAGTGGCATACATTTGAATGGGTGTTATGGGCTAAGATTAAATTGGGACTCCTGGGAGCCTCGGCAGGTGCTAGGACGCCAAGACCAGGAGGGAGTGCGCCTGAGGGTTAACAAATAATCCAACATATATGTATTAGAAAGCTCCCTTTCAACGTGTCAAGTCTTTTTAAGTTGATCAACACACTGCGCAAACCCCTTTAAGACAAGGTCAGCGTCATTCATGGATAGCCCTCCAAATCATTATTTTAAAGGATGTTAGTAAAGGACATTTCTGTATGGTGCTGGAGCTATACGATTAATACAATAGGTGGCACACACATTAGAACAACAAAAATAATGTTCTAGGGACTAAAGCTGACCTATATGTGCACCAAATTAAAAAAAAAAATCAAAGCATACATCAACATCATGTGATCAGTGTGCTAGGAAAAACTTAACTACCGTGACCAACACATAAGTAGACATAAGCAGTCAAATGGCATAGCAAAGTGGTGGATTTAATGCTAATGCTTGTGCAGCAACACATGTGGCTTAAGTTATCTGGATTCATAACAGTGCTAATTATTATGTTAACATTTAGCTTCACTGTGATCCACTTCCATATCATGAATGCAGAAATTTCCTCTTCTTGTTAACCAATTAACTTGACATGAACCATTTACCCCCATACATGGCTCAAACCAGAGCCACTTGCCCCCCCCCCCACACCCGCACTAGGTGTTAGTTGGGCAGCAGACCAACACCTAGCACCTAATCGATGATAAGGCAGGGCTAAGCTGCTTCCTAGGCGAGCTTAAGTGGGCTAGTTGGGATAGTGTCACCTAGCGCCTAGGCGGCCACCAAGGGCAACACTGGTGTGTGCAAGTCTGGTTCATAGACATTTCAATCCATTCCAGTGGGAATGACCATGTCTTTTTGTTATGAGAATTCAGAATTGACAGACAATGAAACAAAAATGCATTACTTACATTCCTTTACTACTTCAAAATTACAAATCTAAATGCCTAACCCATCCTAGCAGAGTATGCATAGGGCTAGGCGACTAGTTCAAAGTTGTAAATCTAAATGCCTAACCCATCTTAGTAGAGCTATGTATAGGCTAGAGCTAGGCAACTAGATCAAAGTTATATATTCAAATGCCTAACCCATCCTAGCAGAGTATGCATAGGGCTAGGTGCCTAATTCAAAGTTGTAAATCTAAATGCCAAACCCATCTTAGCAGAACTATGTATAGGCTAAAGCTAGGCAACTAGTTCAAAGTTATAAATCCAAAAGCCTAACCCATCCTAGCAGAGCTATGCCTAGGCTAGAGCTAGGACAGGAAAATATACAAATGCCTTGTAAGGTATAAATATCAAAAGTTGATCAAGGATCAGGGCATAATATGACCTGTAGTTCATACTATTTAATATAAAAGCAAGTAATGCATACAGAGGCGCATGTGTCACTAGACTAACTGTTAAGGGCAAAGTGAAAAACAGAAAATAGTTATTGTTGGATAAAAACTTCCTATCCATGGAACTAAATGGCTAAAGCAGATTGTATAGTTGGCCCACAAATTAAAGTGATCAATTGAAGTTATAGCTTAGGGCTTAAGTATCAAATTGTAATTGTGGTGCTATATTGGACTTTCTGTCATATAAATGCTATTTACCTTTTTCCCCATTGTCTAACTGTTGCCTAGTCACCTAAGCATCATGGCACCTTCGGGTCGCCGCAAATTGCCAGAGCACAGTGTAGTAGATAAAATCTACAACTGTGTATGGACACAGTTCCAGCTGCACTGCCACATTACAGTTAAATATGATGTTTCAATTCTTGGATATGTGATCTTGTTTATAGATCATGCAGTTTAAATCTCATTGCGTTGTAGGAAGCAACATATGTAAGGATAAGAACACCATAGTAAGTGAAGAGGCGGATATGTGAAACTGAACTTTCAATACCACCGACTAGATACAGACAGACCGGTGATGCCTCGAGTAGGAGGCCTAAACTGTCATTATAGTTGGACTTGTGGGATGGAATTTTAGGGGTGGACTGATTGGCAGCATAATGCCCAATGTGAATGAACTGACAAGGAAAGCGACTAAGTTTCATTTCATTCATAGGGGGGAGGTAATTTAAGTTGTAGTCAACAAATTGATGATAGAAAGTTAATGAGCACGACTAAAGCTGTAGAAATGGGGTGCCGTCACTCAATCTTGCGGATACAGCAGAAATTCCAGGAGTCTACTATGACCGTACGAAAAGATATGATCTTGATCTACGAAATGCAAAGCACAAACAATACACATACAGTTCCCAACAGAGCCAAATTCAACACGGGATCCGCCGCATCCATACCAGTGTAACTGGAATCGAGAGAGAGAGAGAGAGAGAGAGAGAGAGAGAGAGAGAGAGAGAGAGAGGAGGGCACGCGCACCTTGCAGGGCCAGTTGTCGCGGTAGAAGTGGCAGACGAGCCGCTCGCTGGCCTTTGCGGCGGAGAAGAACTCCTTCTCGGGGGCCTCGGCGTACTCACCGTGCCCCAGGGCGCGCTACTTGGAGCGGCGCTCGGCGGCTCGGCGCATCTGCTGGATGTCGTCCGGGTCGAGGCGTTCGAGCGCTGCGATCTCCTCGTCGATCTTGTCCTCCACCGCCTTCGCCACTGACAGCACCTGCTTCTCCAGGATCTGCAGTCACCCGCCGCCGCAGCGTCAGAGAGAGCGAGCAAAGAGAGGGGGTGGGTTGAGGACCGGTGGGTGGATGGTTACCTCGCTGACGACTTCGTCCATGGTGGCAGCGCTGCGGCGAGGTAGGAGAGCCGGCGGCTGGCCGAGATCGGCATGGGAAGCGGACGCCGGAGAGTGGAGAAGAGTGGGGAAGCAGAGGGGCGGAGGCGCTTTTGTTACGGGTGACGGACCCCCACGGAGTTTTGTTGTGTGAGGGCTGGCCTGCACACGGGAATTACCGAAGTAAATTCTATACGACTTCCTACGAAAGATTTTTTAAGATTATAATCTACCTATATGTTATCTGATCCAATAGCTACATTAAAAAAAGAGAAAAGTGGATAATACATGTCATTACAGAGAAAGAGATCTTTTATAAGATCCGATCCTATAAAATTTGCTTTTATGAATTATAGCCTAGCTTCTAGATTTTCCACAGCGGCATGGCACGATCTTAGTAATGTATATGTTGGGGTAGTTTCACAGTCCCCACCAAAAAAGTGTTAAAGTCCTCTGCGATCATTGTTTACTAACAGCTTACAGCTATTATGAGTTTGACATGTTACAGGAACCCTTTAGACATGCTAAAGCTATTTTGCGGACGTTTCGCGTCACCCAAGCTTATCTGGATGTCGGTATCGGTGAAGCCATTGATGTTGGTATCGGTGGCAGTTTCAACAGACCCAGGCTCAAGCTCACGGATCGAACCTTTCGATGTTTGCTTCTCAATGGTGATCAATAGTTTCGATGGAGCCATATGTCCCAGCACCTTCGGCTCCACCAGACCAATCCTATGGTCAGTTAGCGGCTTTTCAAGCAGCACTCCCACCCCTCCGCTAAGGCCTGTAATCGAAGCCCCACCAAAAACTAGCAGATCGGTGAACACGATAACCCACGGGTTGAGCGTGGTTTTGGCAATCACTGGTGGTTCAAATTAGGAAACAGAGTCCAAGAGACAGCGAAAAGAGTATGTGCGAAGGGTTAACCATGTTGGTGTAAACCCTCCTACATCCGCTCGAAGTGGTCCCATGTCCCCATCACATTCTCACAAGAGGACATGAGGGTTTTGGATTACCCACACATAGATGCTTTTGTCATCGCTGCTAACATCTCAGGAAGCATAGTCCATAAGGTTCTAATAGATTGGAAGCTCGACAGATATCATCTTCACCAATGCCTTTGTTAGGATGGGACTGGGGCGAAGTGTCTTACAGCAAGCTGGATCACCATTTCTAGGCTTTGGAGGAAAAGCAATCAATGCTTTGGGAAAAGTATCGATATTGGTCTCTTTCAGCAAAGGGTCCAATTTTCGAACCAAAGATATTACCTTCGATGTGGTTGATATGAGCTATTCATACAATGCCACCTTAGGAAGAGGGTGCTAAACAAATTTGTCATGGTACAGCACCATGGTTATCTATGTATGAAGATGCCCGACCCTGGAGGCGTAATATCGGTATTGGGAGATCAACAGGTGGCCTGCAGAATTGAAGTGGGATACACTCCGGAGCACCGCAACGTACATGTCATAACAGAACCGCTGACGAAGCCCCAGGAAGTTGAAGCTTTGCTGCAGGTACAAAAAGTGCCGAGGGCCAAGCCCGAGGGCTAGACTAAGAAAGTGCTGCTGTGTCAGGATATGATGAAAATATTAGTGGTCATCGAAGCCCAAATGACAGAAGAAGTCAAACAAAGGATGATGGAATTCCTCCGCAACAATGAGGATGTCTTCGCCTGGAAGCCGAAGGATATACAAGGGGTCAGTAGAAATATCATTGAGCATACTCTGAATGTTGACTCGAACGTGAAGCCAAAAAAGCAAAGGCTTGAGAAAACTTCCAAAGAGAGAAGAAGTAGCGAAGGCTGAGGTACGGAAGCTACTCGACGCCGAGGTCATGCGTGAAGCACTGCATTCGGAGTGGTTAGCGAACCCAATGTTAGTTAAGAAAAGTAACATCAGTTAGAGAATGTGCGTTGATTTCACAGACTTAAACAGAGCCTCCTTGAAGGATGATTTTCCTTTGCAACGCATCGATCAGCTTGTGAACTCTACAACTGGCTGTGAGATGATAAGCTTTATGGACGCATATTCTGGATACCATCAGGTCTAGATGGTGAAGGAGGATGAAGCAAAAACAAGTTTCAGAACCTCCTTCGAAATATATTGCTATGTAAGAATGACCTTTGTCCTTAGGAACGCCGAAGCAACATTCGCCATATTGGTCCAAATTGTACTAAATATGCAGTTAGGTAGAAATGTATCTACATACGTTGACAATATATTCGTGAGGAGCAACAAGGAGAAGGATCATCTGGATGACCTTCAGGAAACCTTTGTCAACCTACGAAGTGTGGGATTAAAATTGAATCGAAAGAAATGTGCGCTTAGGGAGATTCTGGAATTTTTGGTGTCGAAGAGAGGCATCGAGCTAAATATTGGAAAAATCCAAGCAATACTTGATATGAGGCCTCTGCAGAATAGAAGAGAGGCACAGAAGGGGCAGCTCTAGGTTGGTTCATAGCCAAGTCTACTGAGCGAAACCTGCCTTTCTTTAAAACCCTCAAGGGCTCTAACCCTTTCAAATGGAGTGCGGAGCAACATAATGCTTTTAATGAACTGAAAGAGTATTTGACGAAGCTCATAGCTTTGACTAGCCCAGATCCGAAGGCTGAGTTATTGCTTTACATAGCAGCTTCCCCTTTGGTGGTAAGTGTCGTGCTTGTGCAAGAAAAGCAACTCAACAAGAAGTTGCAATAATTTCCAGTGTATTATGTGTCAAAGGCATTAGCAGAGCCAAAGAAATTCTATTCTAAAATGGAAAAAAAATGGCATACGTCATGGTCATAGCTTCACGAAAGCTTCAGCACTACTTTACTGCGCACAAGATAACAGTGCTGACTTCTACACCCCTTCGTGATATGTTTGAAAATCGAGAAGCCATTGGAAGAATTGGAAAATGTGTCATGAAGCTTGCACCATTCACACTAACCTTCATCGTGAGGACGACGATAAAATCATAAGCCCTTGCGGAGTTTTCTGACAAATTGGACACCAAAGAATGAAGGCCCCGAAGAAACACCATTAGACCCGATATGGGTCATATAATGTGATGGTGCTTGGGGGCTTCAGGGGCTGGCGTGGCAACAGTTGTGTCTTCACCTTCGGGTGTGAAGCTGCGGTACGCAACCAGACTTGATTTTTAGTCAACAAATAATGTCGCAAAATACGAAGCGGTTCTCCTCGGCCTTCAAAAGGTACAGATTCTGAGTGCCCGAAGGGTGCTAATCAAGACAAACTCTCAGGTGGTAGCAGGTCAAATAGACAAAACATTCTAGGTGAAGGAGCTGGCGCTAGCTAAGTATATGGAAGTCATGCGAAGCATGGAGAAACATTTCCTGAGGTTCACCATCAAGAACATATCAAGAAATGACAATCATGAGGCTGATGACCTCTCCAAGGCTGCGGCGTGAAGTCTGGCACTCCCTCCGGATGTCTTTTATCAAGTTTTGAGGACAATAGCCTTTGGATCCCCTCAGCAGGTGGCACAAAGTGTCACCATCATTGACAGCGAAGATTGGCACTCTTCCATAATGGCTTATCTTTGGAGCTAATATGAGCCCGAATATCACATGGAGGCAAAGCATATGATGTAAAGAGCCAAAAACTACAAGATTGTGAGAGCTAACTTGTATAAGATGAGAGTTTATGCACCAATTCTTCGGTGCATATCCCAAACAAAAGGACATAATTTGCTCAAGGGAATACACGAAAGATTATGTGGCTCACACATTGGCACTCAGGCACTTATCGGAAAGGCATTCAGGCAGGGATTCTATTAGTCGAAGGCCATCTCTGATGTAGAGAACATGGTGCGAAGTTTTACGAAGTGTCAATATATGGCCAAAGGCTCAAGCAGACCTTCATCATCAATACAGCTTATCCCGCTAGTTTGGCCTCTATCTCACTAGGGGATTGACATCATTGGATAGCTGCCAACTGTTACAGGAAACCTTCACTAGGTTGTAGTGGCTATCGAGTACTTTCCAAATGGGTGGAGGCAACTCCGTTGGTGAAGATAACGTTAAGAAATGTACAAAAAATTCTTGTGGCAAAACATCATATGCCGTTTCATTGTTCCATGGGAAGTAACAGTTGACAATGAGACACAATTTGATAGCGAAGGCTTCAAACAATTTTGTGAAGACATGAGAATTAAAATCCACTTCGCTTCGGTATACCATACCAAGTCGAATGGAGCTGTGGAGAAAGCTAATGGCATCATCTTGACAGGAGTGGCAAAGCGCTTGCAAGGTTTGCCAAAGGGAAAATGGGTTGAAGAGTTGCCGAAGGTATTATGGTTAATCAGGACAACATCAACAAGAACAATAGGTTTCACGCCATTTCGCTTGCTCTTCGGCGAAGAATCTATGACTCCAGAGGAATGTAAAAACAAATCATTTCGTGTTGATTGACCAAAGATGCACTGGGGGAAATGAGAATGCAGGCCGTGGAAAACCTGTCGAAGTACCATGAGGAAACAAGAAGATGGAGGAACAAGAGCATATCTCCAGAGGAGTTCGTCCCGAGGGACCTAGTGCTCTGAAGGCTTTCCAATTCTTCAACAGTGGGAAAACTTCAAAGCAAGTGAGATGGACCTTTCCTGGTTAAGATTTCGAAGAGGATGGGGTCTTATCACCTGGCTACTCTCGAAGGAGAAGAGATTCCACACACTTAGAATGTTGATAGCCTTTGCAAGTACCATGTGTAATCGAAGATATCAAGAGAGACCTTCGTAGTAGTAGGCGAAGTCCTTTACTTTCATGCATTTTTATATTTACCATTTCAATTCATGTACAGGTGTTGTACTCTTTTCCTCATAGGGAGAACCTTTCGCTAGGGTGTAAGGTTTTTAACGAGGCAAACACCTCTATAAACCCTTATGATTATAAAAAGTAACCCTCTAGAAAGCATATGCTCCTATTGAATTGTTGCATAATTCATTGTCGAAGTGGTGCAGGCCTTCGATTGAAGGATGCACACCAATCGATGAAGCGAAGCGGACCACAGACAGTTAAGAAAAGATCGAGGTAAAGAATGTCAGTGTGCCTGACATCTTGCCCTTCAACTTAAAGATGGGTACGAACCCTTAAGAAAAAGCCTAAGTATTTCTTGGCCTTAAGCAAAGGTAGCACACCTCTCAAAACAAAAGACGAGGGCTAAGAGAGCCTGTCCTCATGCTGAAGACTAAAACATGCCTTTGGGTTATAAAGAAAGACGGGGCTAATAGTGTCAACCCCGCACTGAAGTCAAAATAGACTTTTAGAGATATAAAGATGAAGTGTTGCTAAACCAATCGCAGGCTAAGTAACTTCACAAGTAAAAATTAAGGTGTCGCTAGACCTTAAGACAAAAGGCAGCACACCTCTCAACTCGGAACAAAAGATGAGGGCTAAGAGTGCATGCCCTCGCTCTAGAGATTAATCAACTCTTCGGATAATAACAAGTTGGGGCCTAAGCGTACTAGCTTCGTACGAAATCAAAACAGACAATCAGAAGGGAATAGTCAAAGTGTTGCTTTACCTTGAAGCAAAGCAAACAAAACAAACTCCTTGATTTCAAAGAGCAAAAAAAGAAAAGGAAGCCAAAGTGGGGGATACACACTTCGGTACCAATGAAGTTGAAGTAATGCTCAAATTGCATAGAAATGCAAAAACCACATGTCCATCAATATATGTGCGGCGTTCGAAAAAAAGTGTATAAGAAAATGTACTATGAACACAGAAATAGCACTCGAATATAAGGTCCATGCGGTTGAGGGAAGCATTTTTCAATTGACACTTCGTGCATGTTGTGGCCAAAGATCCCTATGACTTGAAAGTCGAGGGGAGGGTGTCGGAGGATGAACTCCTCAAGCGGGGATCCTGAGGGACCCCCTTTGAAATTCGGCCGGGGGATGATTCTGAATCTACCTCGTACGTGAATTTAATGCGAGTATGAGGGATGTAGGTGGGACGGATGATTGTTTGCTAGTGGGAGTAAATGCTCGAGAGATTTTAGACAGGTTCGGGCCGCACGGAGTGTAATACCCTACTCCTGTGTGTATGCTATTAATGCTCTAGGAATGCCTTTCTTTGGATCTCTGGTGTTACAAGGATTTTTGTCTAAGTCTAGAGCTTTGGTCTTCAAGCGCCGATCTCTCTGAGCTTCTACTCAACTTCGTGCTTCGTATGTCGTGACCTTTTTTTTCTCCGGGGTGCGCCCCCCCCCCCTTTTATCCTTTTGGAGGAGGCTTGGCGTGCCCAGAAAGGAGGGCACGAGTTCCCATACGCCATAAATGGAAAGCAACCGTCATGGGCTGCAGCTCGACGTTACAGGGGTTGAAAAGTGCGTCCCTGGCCGGTCTTGTCGCCCATTACGCTCGGCTTTAGCAGTTGCAGGAGGGGGGGTCCACCGGGCAGCCGCCAAACCACCCTGCATGCTTGCTCGGTTAGAGTGGGTCTGACACAGCAGGGGGGCAGGCGATAAGTCTCGAGCCTAGCGACGACATCTCCCAGCCACGCAGGGTGACGTGCGATGGGACCCGTCGCATTAAATGCCCCCACGCCTCCCTGCCAGGCGGTGGCAGGGACTGACGTACTCAGTACGACAGGCGTGGGGGGAGTGGTTGGAAATGACAGGCCATGCTCCCTCTTAAATGCAGCTTCGGGCCTCTCACCAATTGACACCTCACCGCTAAGACCTTGTGGGGTCTACCGGCAAGGGGCTTCTCAGGTCCTCAGGGAACTCTGGGTGCTTAGGGACTACTGTTCATAACCCCGAGTGCCCTCTCCCGGATATGTCGAGGATTGCGTTGTAGGGGAGAGGTACCTCCGTGACATCGAAGATGGCGTTCTCCGTCCGGAAATTGTCCCGACTCCCGAATATGACGGGCAGCTCGACCTGTCTCAGGGGCAGTGTGTGCCCCAGCGTCACCCAGTTGAAGGGGAGGGACGGCTTTAGGCGCCTGGAAGGCACCTGTAGCTTCTTGAAGGCCTCCTGGGATAGGAGGTTTAGGCCTGCACCCCCATCGATCAGCAGCTGGCTGACCTTCACATTGCAGATGGTGGGGGACACCACCAGAGGTAGTCGCCCCACCCTTGCAGTACTCGCGGAGTGGTCCGCCAAACTGAAGGTGGTCAGGGTCTCCGACCACTTCAGAGGCCATGCGGCCGCAGCGCCCAGGGTCGCCGAGCACACCTCACACTGTATTGTCTTGACGCAGCAACGAGAGGAGGGTGTGTACACACCTCCGTTAATGAAAGCGACGGTGTGATCGGGCTCTTGGAACCCAAGCTCTTGGTTTTCGGTGGCGGTCTTGTCATCGCCACCCCTGCGGCGCTCCTCGCGCTCCTTTTGGCACCGCTCGACGAGGCCCTTGACCGACCGGCAATTAGTGAGGTCATGCCAGTCAATTTGGTGGATCTCACATCACTTTCCCGACTCGGGCCTCGCGGGAGCGGGAGACCTCGCGGGAGCGGGCTTCTTGTCGACAGCCGCCCGGCGTGCCGACCGGTTCTGCCACCACCTGAGGATGGACCGGCTTTCGTTGCACCGCGGTGGGAGGTGGCGCGGGAACTTTCGGCCAGCACCTGATGGTGAGCCGTGCCCACTAAGGCAGCCACCTCCTACAACCAACGGCCTTCCGGGGTTTCCCCCGCTGTCTGGATAGGCGGGTGCCTGAGGAGTGCTTGCGCCGCAAGCAAAGCACTCCCAGGGCTGGCGTCACCAAAGGCGAGCCTACGCCGTAACGGTGTCCGGCGCTATCCGAACGTCGATCTTGCAGCGTTTGCCGCTTGCTGAGGGTTGGGTGGCCCGCCTGCGATGGCGGCAGCCCTGCTGGGCCCAGTGCTGTTGTCCCCAAGGGAGGGGGGCACCGCACGGGCTGACTGCTGCTGTGGCTGCTGAGGAACAGCAGAAACTGGGGCCTCCTAGGCCATGGGCTCCACTTCTTCGCTCGAGTTGGAGCCGGTGCATTGGAGACGATGTCCGCCCGCCATTTTTCCTGCAGAAAACAAGGCGGATTCAGGGATGCAACACCCCTACCTAGTGCGCCAGTTGTCGGAGGATGAACTCCTCAAGCGGGGATCCTGAGGGACCCCCTTTGAGATTCGGCCGGGGGGATGATTCTGAATCTACCTCGTACGTGGATTTAATGCGAGTATGAGGGATGTAAGCAGGACGGATGATTATTTGCTAGTGGGAGTAAATACTCGAGGGATTTTAGACAGGTTCAGATCGCACGGAGCGTAATACCCTACTCCTGTGTGTATGCTATTAATGCTCTAGGAATGCCTTTCTCTGGATCTCTGGTGTTACAAGGATTTTTGTCTAAGTCTAGAGCTTTGGTCTTCAAGCGCCGATCTCTCTGAGCTTCTACTCAACTTCGTGCTTCGTATGTCATGACCTTTTTTTCTCCGGGGTGCGCCCCCCTTTTTATCCTTTTGGGGGAGGTTTGGCGTGCCCAGAAAGGAGGGCACGAGTTCCCAAACGTCATAAATGGAAAGCAACCGTCATGGGCTGCAGCTCGACGTTACAGGGGTTGAAAAGTGTCCCCGGCCGATCTTGTCGCCCATTACGCTCGACTTTATCAGTTGCAGGAGGGGGCCCACCAGGCAGCCACCGAACCACCCCGCATGCCTGCTCGGTCAGAGCGGGTCTGACACAGCAGGGGGGCAGGCGATAAGCCTCGAGCCCAGCCCAGCGATGACATCTCCCAGTCGCGCAGGGTGACGTGCGATGGGATCCGTCGCATTAAATGCTCCCACGCCTCCCTGCCAGGCGATGGCAGGGACTGACTTACTCAGTACGACAGGCGTGGGGGGAGTGGTTGGAAATGACAGGCCACGCTCCCTCTTAAATGCAGCTTCGGGCCTCTCACCAATTGACACCTCACCACTGAGCCTTTGTGGGGTCCAGCGGCAAGGGGATTCTTAGGTCCTTGGAGAACTCTGGGTGCTCGGAGACTACTGTTCATAACCCCAAGCGCCCTCTCCCGGATATGTCTTTTCTCAGTCCTCGGGGAACTCCGGGTACTCGGGGACCACTGTTCATGGCCCCGTGCACCCCTCCCACAACTGGCTCTCCTCGGGTCCTCGGGGAACTCAGGGCACTCGGGGACCACTGTTCATGGTCCCGAGCGCCCTCTCCCGGAACTGTGTCTTCTCGGGTCCTCGGGGAACTCGGGTACTCGGGGACCACTATTCATGGCCCCGAGCGCCCTCTCCTGGAACTGTGTCTTCTCAGGTCCTCGAGGAACTCGGGTGCTTGGGGACCACTGTTCATGGCCTCGAGCGCCTTCTCCCGGAACTACGTCTTCTCGGGCCTCGGGGAGATAGTCCCCGAGGGAAGGCGCCACGTGGTATTCTGCTGTCCTGGCCTCGGGACTCGGGGACCCCTGGTTCCCATGTCACCGACAGAGGGGGATGATGCTTTTCGATTGATGCTTCGTGCACATTGCGCCCGAAGGTCCCTGCAGCTTGAAAGTCGGGTGGAGGGTGATATTTTTTGATCGACGGATCGCACACGTTGCTGCCAAAGGTCCCTACTACTTGAAAGTCGTGGGGGCAACGTTTTTCGATCGACATTTCACGCACGTTGCAGTCAAAGATCCCTACAACTTGAAAGTCAGTGGTGGGGTGCTTTTCGATCGAAGCTTCACACACATTACGGTCGAAGTTCCCTGTGGCTTGAAAGTCGGGGGGGGGGGGGGGGGGATAACGTTTTTTGATTGATGCTTCACACACATTACTACCGAAGGTCCCTGCGGCTTGAAAGTCAGGGCGAGGGGGGGGACGGCGTTTTTCGATCGACACTTTGTGCACGTTGCTGCCGAATGTCCATATGGCTCAAAATTCTAGGGTTGAGGACTTATTGAGACTACAACAAAGGATAACTAGTTTATTCAACAAGTTCATTGATGTCAGGATCTACAAAGTCCTTATACAATTGGTTGTGACAAAATTGGAAAGAAAAAATGCCCTTACTAGCATGAAAAGACTATGTCAGATCTAATGAGGATCCGATATAGCTATCCAAAGAGGTGCTAGGTGAACTCACAGGCAAGGCACTACTATCCTCGATATATGGTGCAATGTGCGAAGGACCTAGACCTCGATGGCAACAAAATTGAAATGTCTGAGCGGGGATCCATAGGTTTTGTCCACTGGCTCAGTTTTTGGCTTGATGAAAATAAGCGGAGGCTCATAGTCTTTGTGCTATATCCTACGGATTTCCCGCTTGGCCCTCCGGATCTCTAGGTCTGAAGGGCGGAACAACTCCCAAAATACTTTCGAGTTAGAGTTTCTCGTCTCATACACCTAGCCTTCACTCGCCAATACTTGTCAAACTTTATGATAGGATGGCGACGGTGGATAGAATCGCAACAAGTCCAAGACATGAAAAAATTATCCCGCATCATAGTTATCAATACAACATGTTCAGCAACCTACATAGTGTCCGAAGGTAGGACCAGCACAGGAAGCAAAGGTTGTAAAAAAATACTTAATAAGAAGTTAAACAAACATGTATATTACATGCTTCAAGCATCATAGAGCATTTCAAACTCATGACAGTACACACTCATCGCTCACACATGCTCCCTATCTTCAGAGCATGCGACCATTTTCGGTGCATTGCCAATGCTTTGCAAATGGGCAGACTGTGGGGCTCCTTGAGTGGAGGGTCCTGTAGAAGACGGAGCACCTTTGGTCTTCGCAGTAGCCTGTAGCGAAAACAAATCAAAAATATGCAGAGAAATGATCAAACATATTCGAAGGTGTACCAAAAGACACTTACTCGAAGACGATTATTCTCCGCCTCTTGAAGGGCCAAATCATGCCCATGCTTACACCAGTAATTGCTGGTAAATGATCTCACAGAGGCCCTCAATGCCTTCAACACCGCTCCAGTGGAAAAATCCGAAGGGTAACAGAATGATTAGCTCTGAAGCTCCTTGTAATGGTCGCAGCCAGTCAACTCAACTGATTGGATGAGGCTCTAAGCTGATACCATGGTGCAGAAGTCACCATATAGTTGGGTTACAATTAGAAAGCTACCAGAAGACTCAGCGATCCAATTGAGAAGGTCACACATATCAACTTCCTTGAGCGTTGGAGGCACGGCCGAAGCACCTAGTTTTTTAAGAGTCTAGCTGATAGCTTCGCTTGTTGGGGAACGGATAGGCTACGGTAGCCTAAAACAAAAAATTTCTACCGTATTCACCCAGGAAATCATGATAGTAGGAGATCATAGATCGTTACCGCTCGAAGCGTAGTGCAGCGGAAGAAGAGTTGGAGTAGACCGATCCAACGTCGTACGCGTCAAACTCCTCGAGCAACTTCTCGATCAGATCCGCGACCAACTCTACTGTAATACCCTGATTTTCAAATTTCTCATTTTACTAAAATTTTCCAAGATTATTGAATAGCTTCAATAGTAGTATAGATTTAAAACCTATTTTCTTAATCAATCAATCAATATAGGTTATTATTTTGTGTGCATTGCATGCTGAGTTTTGCTAGGAGCTAGGTAAATGCATTAGAGTTCTTTTTCTTTAGTGTTTTGAGTGAAAAAGATTTTGAAAAGGTTTTTACAAAACTCAGTAGTGAATAAGTTAAGGATCTTAATGGTTAGAATTCAAAATCTTTGAATTCATCATCTATTCAATCCTTGATCATATCTGATCCTTCTCAAGCTCAATTCAAATTCAAACCCTATTCAAATTTCTCTGTAAAAGTTTCTTTTCTAAACCCTAGATATACCTAAAGTATCCTTGGACTCAATCTTGCTTAAGTCCAAACCCTTAGCCAAGTCTTCTAGATAGCCCAACAAAGGATCCACGAAATCTGCAAAGTTTCACGGAGTCCTGGACAGCCTCATCTTTCCATGACGTTTCGGAGTTTAAAACGGCCTCAAATGCAAATCTTGACAATACTGAAGTCGTAGTTCTCGTCGAGAGCTTCGATTTGAACCTATGGAAGACCTCTTTTGAATAATGGAGCTAGGAGTTATGGCCTCCGAAATCAGTACTGTGCAGATAAGTCCGAGTTCAAACAGTTTATCTGGTGGTGCATTTTTAGAAATCAAGATGGCGTTTTCAGAAGTTCAAATGACTACCAAAGTTGTATATCTTTTCGATTACTATAATTTAGAATCAAGAAATATCCAATTTGGAGTCCGGACGATGGAGATATCACCCTCGGAATACAGAGCTGCAAAAAAGAAAATCGTAACCGACTCGAACTTGAATCCGATTCGTATTCGGTTTGTACTCCACCTCATTCAGCCGCCTCTAGCCCTATAAATATGAGTTGCACACCCTACCCTACACCTATGCCACACCACCAAGCCCTAGAAGTCACTGCTGCCCTGTCCGTGTGTCGCCGGAGCGCTGCCGTTCGCCGGAGCCGCCGCCGCCGCCGCCCGTGATGCGCTACGTCGTCTTCTCCGCGAATCCTCCTTCCTTGACCATCAAAGCAAGATGAGGACCCCTTCTTCTCATCCCTTACTACTATTTTAGCATCATACTAAGTCCCTAGCCAAGCTCTAGCCCCGGCCAAAGCCCGTTCTACGTCGCCACGGTCGTCGCCGTCGCGGACAGCCGTTAGACAGCCGCGCTGTAGCCGATTGGCATCGATGTTCCTGACTAACCAGAGGTCAAATCATCAAGCCCTTTCGCCGGTGCATGTCCCATGATGTTCCCCACATCCTCACCAACCGGTTTTGCCAGTAGATTAGCCAAACTATTGAAATAAAGGTCGAAATACCCGCTGTTCGGTTTCTGTACGTGTTCTGTGCGCGCACCGGATTTGCATTCGCGTCCCCCATCAATCCGAAAGCCGTATGGATGCACCAACCATGTCACGGCGTGTCCCATGGAGTCTTATACGTGACCCTAGGAGCCCATCCCCGTTTGTGCAGCGACACGACCAAGACGCCATTGCCAACCACAGCATGTCGCAGCCATCACCCATCTCAGTGGATGATCTACCAAAACCCATGCCATAGCATTGTGTTCCCAGGTTATATGAACATCCTTATTCAAACGGTTTCTCAAATTTGATAGCCAATCTCCTTGAATGCGAGTGTCTTCGTTCCTGCATCTGTTCGCGGTCACCACCAAACCTAGCAGCAGTCATCATTGTTTTGCCACTACCTCGGATGACCCCTTCCAAAACCAACCATACCGCTGAGTTAATCTTTCTGCATTCTATGACATGCTTCCCTCGTTTCACTAAAACACCACTAAAGCTAACATCGATGTTTGTAGCCACATGCCTGATCGCTGTCTTCGATGAAACCCGAACCACCACCACCACATAGAGTCACCAGTAGTATCCTTAACCTATAAGTGCAACCTTTGACCTTTTTGATCCATCATAGATGATCGATACTAGACCTCAACGTATCTTTTCTTTAATCTAAGATGGTACTTGCATAGCATGCCAAGTTAGCGCCCCATCATTCTCCTTAGCCTAGTCAGTGAAGTCTAGTCTGCCCTACATTTTTTGAATCTTGCGAAATAATGTTGTCAAGCCTGACACAGTGATTGCGCAATAAAGCCTTTCCTATAGGAAGATAACTCCAGTAAACTAGTTTTTCCTTTTCAGCTTAATCCATCTCCCGAAAGCTGTTCTCTTTTCATCTTAACTCTGATTTAGACGATTCTTGTGTCTAAACGTTTCTAAATCATCCCTATCCAACCATAGTATTTTTTAAAGTGTTTTGATGATATTTGGTATGTTGTTCTTAGTGTTTTTCTTTGTGTTGTTTGTCGGTAGTTCTCGCGATTAGTCGATAACGTTCCGGAGCAGTTCGAGGGACTTCAAGATCAAGATTTCGACAAGACTGAGCAACATTGGGAAAAAGGCAAGTGTCCTTGATCATCTTGAACCTATATTTTTAAATGTTTTGGTTTTAATAAACTGCATGCAATGTCTGTTAATATGATGGGTAGTCACCTATATTAGGGTTTTTCCTAGATTTTCCCTTATCATTCCTTGGAACCTAGATGGTTTATGGTTAGGTGTCTTTGTGGATAGATCGCTTAGCCATGCTTCTGGGATATTGGGAAGTGTCATATACTTGACTAATGAACATATGCAACAATAGTGGTTAACTGGTTAATGGTCTAGCAACATGGAACCTTAGGCCTTGAGCAAAGTGGTTTTGATGGTTGTCATGGTTATGATGTTGGTTTAGTGTTTGCTCAAGTAACTTAAGTAAGGACCGGTTCGTGGAGCGACAACCCAAGAAGTAACGTACCAACCACGAGGCTGATATGGGTTAGACATGACATACTGATTAAAGTCTATCCAGTGTGTGTTGGGTCAGCACAAAAGGGGGCTTCTGGGTAGGAGCTTAGCTTGCGTAAAGCCTGGCGGTGAAACCTAGTGGGCAGACACATACTGGATTAGTCTCTGGTTAGTGGAAAGTGTCATACAGTGATTCTTGGCGGCACACCACTGGCGTATGTTAAGTGTTTCATGAACACGGCAACATGGAATTCACTGACTCGTGGGGAAAGCTGGACAACCTCTGCAGAGTGTAAAACTGTTATAACAGCCGTGCTCACGGATATGAGAGACTTGGATCCTCACATGATTAGTGAGTTGTGATTATGGGTTGTGGTTATGAGTTTGGTTGTGGTTTTGGTTCTGGTACAGGGAGTACCAGTGGTGTGCTTTTGAGTCCAAATATATTTTCATTACTCGCATTTACGCAAAAATACCATTTGTTAGCCTATTCTTGATATAAGCCTACATATCATTATTTTTCCCACACTTGCTGAGCGCATCATGTGCTCACTCTTGCTATTTTTCCTATACCATGCAACATGTATGCTGCTGCTCAGTGAGTGAAGATGTTGAAGATTATCAAGACGAGGTTGTGACGTTCTAGGCGCGTGTCTCCCGATCAGTTGCTTGCGGTGTTGTTAGGCACCAATGCTTCTGTTCCACTGCAGATATCTTCATAGAAGACAATATATGTCAATTGCTCTAAGAGTTTAACGTTATTTAATAAAAGTATTGCTTTTGCTACTTCACCTGTGACGTCCTTAAGTGTGTTGAACATCCTGGGCACACATAAGCCGCATCAGGTTTTGGCCGTTAAAACCGGGTGCGACACCTGCGCAGGTGATCACGCTCCTTGACCAACTCCGAGCAGGTGGTCGTGCTTCTCGACCAACTCCGGGCAGGTGGTCATACTTCTCGACCAACTCCAAGCAGGTGGTCGTGCTACTTGACCAACTCCGAGCAGGTGGGCATGCTCCTCGACCAACTCGTCACGGTTGGCGACCAGTCCCGAACACGTCACGTTCAACTCGACAAGAAGATCAGCGCCATAATAGCAATAACGCCTCTATGATATCCACACGTACTGGGCAGAAATGTCGAGCGCCGATATGCTAGCACCGCACGCATGGCTAGGATTTTGGGAGATCATGTGGAAGGCTGTAGCTAGGGTTTCGAAGTGGCTCAACCTCTCGCACGCCCTACCCACGTCTCTCCTTATATAGAGCTCACCAATGGGCTCCCATGTTAGAAGCCCTTTATGACTCTAACTTCTCATGGATCATAATCCAATCAAAACCCATATACGAATCCAATTTTGAATGTTTTGTTCCAACCCATTAAGTGTGTGACCCGTTAGGTTCATGTACAAATGGCTACGACTCAAAAACCCTTTCCAAACCGAAATCAATAGCGGACCCTAGCAGGACATGTTGACTCTCGAGTATACACAAAAGATTATATCGGCTGAACCTTGATATACACATGCATTGATCCCTTTGCCTCAGGATACCAGTCAAGCTCAAGGTAAGATACGTGCCACCCTTGTGATAGCTCGACCATTCACTCCATCAAGTAGTGGATTTATCATAATTAACTCTTTAATCATATTAGCATGGCCATGCACTTTCTCAATCCAACTACCTCAAGGGGCCCAGAGATATCTCTCCCGTTATCAAGGAGGGGCAAATTCCATCTTGATCGCTCATACCCCACGACGTGTTTCATGACAAACCCAAAAACTACCTTTATGACTACCTAGTTACGGAATAGCGTTTGGCAATCTCAAAGTATGCCACTACACATTCTGGGAATCAATGACGATCTCAGGTCTAAGGATCCTGCATGTACACCATTTGAGATAACAACTGATGGCACATCATAAATTATAATCTCAGCAGTATCTCAATGTAGGTCTATCCAACATCATGTTCTCTAACATAAATGTACATATTATTGACCTAGTATCTTTATACCTATGATCTATAAAACGTGATCATCAATCAATACATGTGCTGGTCTTATGTATCATAACAATGATATGTGACTAAGGATCGACTAAGAATAACATCATGATATAAACAAAGAGTTTCATGAACAAGTCACATACTTGTCAATCAATGTAAACGATAGTCATTCTTGGAATAACACATTATTCGGTAGTACATTAACATAGACGTGTGATATAATCATCTCTATGAATGCCTCTAAGGCATATCACCTTCATCGCTAGCCTTAACTGCCCTCAGCTCCAGAATCTCTACCCGCTCTTTAATGGCGTTGTGGGAGTATTGCTTTGCCTCTTGCAATGCTTCGTGCAATTGTTGGTTTTCAGCTCTTTCAACATCGTAAAGAGCTCGAAGCTCTGATACGCTTGCTTCAGACGCCTCAGTGCTTACGCGAAGGGTCA
The DNA here is from genome assembly GCF_958298935.1 of Phragmites australis. Classification (NCBI taxonomy): domain Eukaryota; kingdom Viridiplantae; phylum Streptophyta; class Magnoliopsida; order Poales; family Poaceae; genus Phragmites; species Phragmites australis. Next base: position 7,669,712 of record NC_084938.1, read on the forward strand.
TTACCTTTTGTTCAAGGTCTCGCGTTGTCGGAGGATTAACTCCAATCGCAGAGATCCCGAGAGACCCCTTTTTAGAGATTCGGCCGGGGGGATGATCCTAAATACGTTCGTCGGAGAAGTAAATGGGAATGAATGCAACAGCCGATGGTGGGGGTGTTGACCTAGTGCAAGAAGAAGTAAATGCACCGGAATTTAGACAGGTTCGGGCCGCACGGGGGCATAATACCCTACTCCTGTATGGATACTATGACTGTCCTGAGGAAATCCCTCAAGGATGTTATTAGTTACAAGAATGCTGGTCTATCTAAGAGCTTGAGGCTCCTTGTTCTTCGGCTGGGACTGGGCTAAGCCTTCCTTACAGTACTTCTCTTGCACTGTGTTCTTTTGTCTCCTGTTTTTTGCTTTCTTCATCTCTTTTTTTTTTCTCGCCTCTGTGCCGCCGGCTGCTTTAAGTACTCGCCGGCCGCGACATGCCCCGAACGGAAGGAGGGGGCTCGAGTTTCAAGATGCCATAAATGGAAAGGGCGTCATCATTTCCTCTGGGCGAAGTGACCGGGGGTGGAAAATACGTCGCACGCCCGGTCATCCGTCACCATAAATGCCCTGGCAACGGGCGCCGTGGAGAGGGCCCACTGGGCAGCCGCAGAGCAACCCGGCGTGCCCGCCCTGTCTTGTTCCCCTGCCACAGCAGCGCGGCAGACGGAACGCCTTGGTCCTTACGACGTTATCCGAGACAAGTCGGATGGCACGGGACGGGACCCGTGCAATTAATAACCCCACGCCTCTCTGCCAAAATATGGCAGGAACTGACGCTGAGCGCGGTGGGAGCAGTTGGAGGCGACAGGCCACGCACGCTCATTAAATGCGGCCTCGGGCCTTTGACTGGTTGACACCTCATCGGTAGGCCCCTCGGGGGTCTTTCTGGGTCGTCGGGGTACCGAGTGCTCGGGGGTACTGTTCACATCCCCGAGCACTCTCTCCTGAGAATGCCTTTCCTTGTCCTCGGGGTGCCGAGTGCTCGGGGGTACTGTTCACCTCCCCGAGCACTCTTGTTCGGACCCTCGGGGAACCGAGTGCTCGGGGGCTGCCGCACGCAGCCCCGAGCACTCTCTCCCGGAACTTAGCTCTCCTGATCGTCGGGGGACTAGGGTGCTCGGAGGTGACCGTACACCTCCCCGAGCACTTTCTTCCCGGTACTTGGATTCCGTGGATCATCGGGGAACTGGGGTACTCGGGGGCCACCGACTATGGCCCCGAGCACCTTCTTCCGGGACTTGACCTTTTCTCATCCTACAGGAGAGACCTCGCGGGATGGTGCCATGTGGCGGATGGCTGGCCCAGCCTCTGGATTCAGGGATCCCCGGTTCCTGATACACCGACAGTAGCCCCCGGGCCCATTGGTAGGCAATGGCCTAGAGACTGCGGATGGGCCCTTCGTCGCGGACGAGGCCGAAGCCGACGCGGACGCCACGTGGCGAGCTTTCAGAAGGTGGTCCTTTCGGTCCGGGCCTTCGGTACGGCCCAACGGGGAGCTGAACGGACACGCGTCCACACAACTCCCGAAGGGCATCACAACGGGACGGGCGGTGCGTGATGACAGAGCAGGCGGCACGCGTGGCAGCCGCGCAAATTGAGGAAAATACACCTGGCAACAGCTGACACCGCACGACCTGTGGGAGACTCGCCTGGCGGTTGCGTCGATCAAGGAAAACGTCCCGCCTAGTGTGCTGTGGCAGGAGACGTTTGAATTCCCTGAGGTATAAAAGGAGGAGGGGAGTGAACCGCCCTCCTCTTTACGCCATCTCGTGATCCAGCCCTTGCTTTCTTCACGCTCTTGAGCCCTTAGACTCTCTCTAGGCGATCAGAGCACATCTCCTTCTCCCCTGTCCAGACCATCTCCCGCCCCGACGAAATGCCGAGAGCAGGAGGGAGCCGCCGCGACAGGACTCCCGACGACGTGCTGCCGGAGTCTCGCCTGTCAAACGAAGAGGCGGCGGGGAAGATCCGGAAGTTGTTGGTCCCCGAGGGCCAGCAGGGGGCCCTGGTGGTGACACCGGCGAGCTTCCCGCCGGCGACGACCCGCCCGGGGCGCATCGTCTTGTTCACCTCCTTTGTGGCGGCCGGGCTGGTGCCGCCGTTTTCCACGTTCTTTCTTCAAATTCTCGACACCTATGGGATTCAGCTGGTGCACCTGAGCCCCAATTCGGTCGTCATCCTGGCGGTCTTCGCCCACTTCTGCGAGATGTTCGTGGGAGTGCCGCCATCGGTGATACTCTTCTGGCATTTCTTCGTGCTGTGATCTGCCGGGAAGAAGAGGGGCTTTTCCACCGCGGACGTCGCGGGGTGTTGCAGCTTCCGGCTGCGGGACGGCCTGGGGGAGAGATACATCCCCCAGGTGCTGCGAAGCAAGTGGGAGGAGTGGCGGCACGATTGGTTCTACGTCGACGTCGACCCCCACAACCGTCTCACCCTGCCGGAGGTGGCGGTGGAGCCCCAGAAGGCGACCTGGGAGGTGCCGCCGCCGACGGACGCGTGACTGGAGCTGATCTTGGAGCGCAACGGGTTCCTGCGTGACGCCGGGCTCACCTCAGTGATGGTGGTGGCAGACTTCCTGCGCCGCTGCCTAGCGCCCCTACGAGAGCGGGCCCGGTCTTGCTGGCTCTACACTGGCCCTGAGGACATCACCCGGACCCAAATCGGCGAGGACTGGGACCTGGGCACGGCGGAGTTGAGGGGCATGCTCCGGGTGGTGACCGGGGTGGATGAGATGAGCCGGACGGAGCTCCCGTGGAAAGAAATGGCACTCTGCGCCAATCTCGAGAGGGTGGCGATCTAGGCGAAGCTGCCGGAGTTCGACGCCCAGGGGTTGGTCGACCGGCCGAGGCGCCGGAGTCCCGAGGCCACTGAGATCCCTGGGTTGTATGAGGCGGCCGGCGAGGGGGCCGCAAGCGGTCCGGCGCGGACTGGTGGCCCGGGCGTCACGAGTGGCGAGCCGCAGGCCAGCAGTGGGGCTGCTGCGGGCAGCAGCCGCCGCACCGGAGGAGGAGGCGCCGCCGGCAGCAGGGCGGCGCCGACGCCGGAGGACCAGGGGAAGCGCCCCCGGCTCTTCATTCCTGTGCCGGAGTCCCCGCCGTCACCGTTGCCAGGTGAGGGGGGAAGCCGGAACAGCCAGTCGCCCAGCGCGGGGACGTCGGCGGGGGCGGCATCTGCGGTTCTGGAATCGCACTTTGGTCTGCTTGGGCCCGATCCGGCTCCTGGAGACCACGCGGAGGCCCTGCAGAACCCCTGGCGGAAGAGAAGGAGGGAGGACTCCGGGCCAGCGCCATCGAGCCCGGAGTTCAGGATTCCAGCAGCAAGATGGCAGTACCAAAGACCCACAACCACGTAGGTTTCGTCCTTCATTCTTTCTTGGGCGTGCTTTGCCCGAACTAAGTTCTGGATTTTAATCTTGTTCTTCTCCTGCAGGCCGCCTACGGGCGCCGCTGAGAGCCAGGGGCGGCCGGAGGTGCCGAGGCCGGCGCCAGCCCCCGAGCCGAGCGCGCCCGAGCTAAGCGCACCGGCGGAGCCAGGGCTGGCAAGCGTGGCGGTGGAGCCGGGGCCAGCGGACACGGCGGCGGAGACGGGGCTGACGGACACGGCGGCGGAGCCAGAGCTGGGGCCGGCGGACGCGGCGGCTGAGAAGGGGCTGGCGGATTCGGCGGCCAAGACAGAGACGCAGCCGCCGCTCGAGCATCCGACACCGTCCGAGCCCACCTCAAGCGCGCCGAGCGCGGGGCTGGCGACCGCGTGGCAGTTTTCGGGGACCCTGAGCCCCTTGGGGGAGGCTCGCAAGGGACCCAGCGCCCAGCCGCCGCCCAGCCAACCCGCCGAACCTCTCCCGGTCGTGCTTGGGAGCGCCCGGGAGGTGATCGGGCAGCTGGAGGCGGCCGTAGCGAAGGAGATGGCGCGGCGAGAGGTGGAGCTCGCCGCTCTGGCACGGAAAGAGCGCAGCTTGCCGCGACGCGCGCCGCCAACGAGGACGAGCGACGCGCCACGGAGGAGGGTCGGAAGGCCTTGGAGGAGGCCCGCGCGGAGGTCGCGCGGGAGCGGAAGGCTCTGGAGGACACTCGCGCGGAGGTCGCGCGGGAGCGGGAAGACGCCGCCCGCCTGGCCGAGGCGTCACAGCAGCTGGCTGCCGAGGCCCTTGCTAGGGAGCGGCAGGCGCAGGAGCGGGAGGAGGCGGCGGTGAACCGCGAGAGGGCAGCAGAGGCCTTCCTGGCCGACCTAGCTTGCCAGAAAGGCGAAGTCGACCGGACCCCCGCCGAGCTCCAGCACTGGGCGGAGGAACTCCAGCACATCGATGGGGATCTCCAACGCCGGGAGGAGGACGTCGCGATCCGGGAGACCGACGCCGAGATAACGGCGGCGGACTTGGGCACCCGGGAGGACCTGCTGGCCCGCCGGGAGGCGGAGGCTGCCGAGGCGGCAGCGGCCGCTGCTGCTAGGGAGGAGCGGATCGCCAAGTCTGAGGCGGAGCTGGCCGCCCACGAGCAGGCCCTGTCCGTCCTGGCGGGGCAGGTAAAGCTGGCCGCGGGCCATGCACCCGGCGCCGGCTCTTCTGGCGCGGTCGGGGGCCAGGGGCTCGAGGAGCGGCTACGGAACGCGAAGGAGGAGCTCGAGGCTGCCTCGGTCGCACGGGCCAGCCTTCAACTGATGCTGGAGGACACCCTTTGGCGGATGCAGCGGTCTGTGGCGGCAGCCGGACTCGGGCAACTTCCTGCTGGAGCCGGCTCAGAAAGTGGTGGTTGAAGCCGAGGAGGAGGCCACCCGGGAGGCAGTTTGGAGCACCGCCGCCGCGGCGGCGGCCGGTTTCAAGCGGTAGGTGCCGCCGCCCCCAGTCCCGAGGAGAGGCAACGAAGGCTCCGACTCCGATTCCGACTAGGCTTTTGTAGTAGTTTTTTCTTCTTCTTTTCTTTTTGACTTGATGTAAATATGGGAGTGATCCCTCAGAACAGCTATCTTTCTTTGTGAATATAATGGAAGCCTTTCTTTGGGGTCGCAACTCCAGTATTCCTCTGAGTGCTTAGTGTAGTTTCTGATGTTTTCTCCTGATGCCCCGAGGAGTACTCAGTCGGACCGACTCCGACCTTTCTTTCCCCGAATGAAGTCGCCCCGGCCGTCCTTCTCGGTGCGTTCAGCCCCCAAGCCCTCGCGAGTCCGCAACGGCTTAGTCAAAAGACAAAGGCACGAACTTCCTTGCTCGGGAGATAGATCGATCCAGCATGGAGCATGCCATGACCGGTGAACACTTTTCCATCTTGCGACCACTCAGTTAGCATAATGGAGACGCGCGTGGGCGGGAATGCGACCAAGAGTCCCCATGGTTCGGTGGTGCCCGGGCTTAGGATGGACCGGACCGAGCACCGACAGCCCGCCCCTGAGGCCTAGGCTCCGGACTACTCGAGCAGCTCGAGCGATAGGATTACCCAGGGCGCCTAGGGACTCGGTAGTGCTCGGGGCCCTAAAAGCGGACCGAACACCACGACCACCATGAAAGACTTTGATCGGACATTACCGCATGTACGGTACACCTTTCTATGGACCGTTCTGTCGTTCTAGGAAAAAGTGGACACGCGGTAGTGTTTTGTGCGCGAGGAGACCATCTCACCGGGCAGATTAGAATACGAGGGCCCCCCGAGGACGACTCGGGAATAAAATATTATTGAATGTAAATTCGTCTGAATTTAACCACTCACCGGACAGCTGTCAGCCTTTCGGCCAACCGATCCAGGAGGGGCATGCGCTCCGAGCTCGAGGTGCCCGGGGACTTGGTTCCCACAGCCAGGGCGCCCGAGCATCAATGGGCGCATGAGGAGCCCGGGTTCGAGCGATCTCGACCACTCACGTTTGAGCGGTAGGACCACCCGAGGACCCTTGGGGCCGAGCAGCAGCCTAGGCACTGAGGCCCTCGCGGTCGAGCTGCTTTTGCTCTTAATTGTCGACCTGTGACTTGACAAAAAATAGGGAAATTCTTTGCTTGGTGCGCTTTGTTAGTGCGGTACTCATTGTAGATTGCTCTCGTTTTCGACCCGAGACCTCTCGAATACCCAGACCGACGGACAAGAGCAGGCAGAAGCATAACCCAGAGGTCCTATGGTTCGGTGGCGCCCGGGTATGACAGACCAGACCGAGCACCGACAGCCCGCCCCTGGGGCCTAGGCTCTGGACTACTCGAGCAGCTCGAGCGATAGGATTACCCGAGAACCCCAAGGGCTCGGTAGTGCCCGGGAGCCTGCCACGACACCGAACACCACAGCCTACCACAACAGACGTAAGCCAGCGGCAACTGTCCGCGCGCATACCGATCGGGATTCTTTTATCAGCGGGGAAAAAGAGAGAGCGAACTTTTCTCGCACAATCGAGCATCTCACCAGACAGATTAAACATATGGAATCCAGAAAAATGAAATTGATACATGATTGCACATTAACATTCATACTGTATTGACAATTTTTTTTACAAGGTTGGGTGACTTACCCAGTTAGTGGTAGCCCCCGGTCAACTTGGTCAGGGGGGAAGCCCTCGGCCTGGTTGACCTGAAACGCGAGCATGGCCATCTACGGGTAGAACTTGCGCAGGTGCTCGATGTTCCACAGGTTGGGGAGCGGTTGCCCATCTTCTGCAGCCAGCCGGAAGGAGCCTTCTCGCAGGACACCGATCACGGTGAAGGGGCCTTCCCACATAGGGGACAGCTTATTCCTTCCTTCGCGCGACTGGACGCGTCGGAGAACTAGATCCCCCACCTAGAGAGACCGGGCCCGGGCGTGGCGCTGATGGTAACGCCGCAGGCTTTGTTGGTAGCGGGATGCCCGGACGGCGGCACGCCGCCAGCGCTCCTCCAAGTAGTCGACGTCGTCGTGCCTCTGCTGCTCCTGTTCGCCTTCAGAGTAGGCATGCACCCGAGGGGAGCCTAGAGTGAGCTCGAAGGGGAGGACCGCCTCGGCGCTGTACACGAGGAAGAAAGGAGTCTCCCCGGTAGCGCGGCTTGGCGTGGTCCGGTTGGCCCATAGCACGGCAGGCAGCTCGTCGACCCACCCCTTCCCGTGCTTTGCGAGCACGTCGTAGGTCCGGGTTTTGAGCCCCTTTAGTATCTCCGCGTTGGCGCGCTCAACCCGCCCGTTGCTCCGAGGATGAGCGACGAAGGCGAAGCAGAGCTTGATGCCGAGGTCTTCGCAGTAGTCCCCGAATATGGCACTTGTGAACTGAGTGCCGTTGTCGGTGATGATCCGGTTCGGGACACCAAAGCGACTGGTGATGCCACGGATGAACTGGAGCGCCGTGTTCTTGGTCACCTTGATGACTGGGACCGCCTCCAGCCACTTAGTGAACTTGTCGATGGCGACGTAGAGGTACTCATAGCCCCCGATTGCTCGGGGGAATGGACCCAGAATGTCCAGCCCCCAGACCGCGAAAAGCCATGACAGGGGGATGGTGTGAAGAGCCTGAGCTGGCTGGTGAATCTGCTTTGCATGGAACTGGAACGCTCTGCAGTGCCGAACCAGCTCGGAAGCATCCTGGAGGGCTGTAGGCCAGTAGAAACCTTGCCGGAAGGCCGTCCCGACCAGCGTGCGGAACGATGCATGGCCACCGCACTCGCCCTCGTGGATCTCAGTGAGAAGCTCACCGCCTTCTGCCCGGGAGATGCATTTCAGGAGAATACCGCCTGCGCTACACCGGTAGAGATCCTCATCTACTATGGCATAGCGTTTGGACTGCCGAGCAACTCTTTCGGCAGATGCCTCATCCCCAAGGAGGAACTTTTCCTTCAAGTACCCTCGGATGTCGTCCATCCACGAGGCATCTCAAGAACATTCAGCAAGCGCAGCGCACTCACCGGACGGCGGCACCCTGATGGGGCTTCCCACTGAGGGCGCCATCGGGGTCCCCTGAATTGAGTTCGAGGTTTCCCCTTCGCCCTGTTCGGCAGGCAGGACGGAAGGCTGTGTGAGTCTTTCTTCAAAGACTCCGGCAGGGACGCGCGCACGGGAGGAGGCCAGGCGGGAGAGGTCGTCGGCCAGAGCGTTGTCGCGGCGAGGGATGTACCGCAGCTCCAGGCCGTCGAAGCGCTTCTCCAGCTTCCTGACTGCCGCCACATACGCCGCCATTTGAGGATCCGTGCACTGGTACTCTTTGGATACCTGGTTGACCACCAGCTGGGAGTCTCCCTTGACCAGGAGGCGACAAATCCCGAGGCCCACCACGGCTCAGAGGCCAGCGATGAGACCTTCATATTCCACCATGTTATTGGATGCGCGGAACTGCAGCTGCACGACGTACCGGAGTTCTTCACCCGTTGGGGAGGTGAGAACTACTCCGGCCCCGCGCCTTTCAGCGAGAGGGAACCGTCGAAATGCATGATCTAGTACCCAGGCCAGTTGAAAAGATGTCAGTTCGAGGTCCAAACCACCTTATTTATGGTAGTTAAAACATCAGTTTGAGGTTCGAACCATCCCTAGTGGCAATTAAGGCGTCCATTCAGGATCAAACTGTCTCCTTTGTGGCAGTCAATGCAAAATAGTTTCCCAAAAAATGCCACAAAACTTGAGCCATTTCGCCAGAAAACATTACGAGCACAAAGTTATACCGACCGGACGCAAAAGGGGGCTCCTTCGTTGAAGGCAAACCTTAGGCCGAGAGTCCTTTGATGGGCCGAAGGGGACGATGTTTGGTGCTACCATCTAGTTCACGTGTTTAGCCCATCGAAGAAGAGACCTGCCTATGGGGGATTGCTGTGGGGGGATGGTTTCACGGACCCCTTTGGAAAAGGGTCAAAGGCCTCTGCAACCACTGCTTACTAACAACTTACAGTTGTTGTGGGTTTGAAATGTTGCAGGAACCCTTTGAACATGACGAAGGTACTTTGCGGACGCTCAGTGCCACCAAAGCATGTCTGGATACCGGTATTGGGGAAGCCACTGACAGGCCTTCGAAAGTTGATCGAAGATCTCCATTAGGCTTCATGAGGGAGTCGACCGAAGGGATGCTGGAGGCACCATCGTGGGTGAAGCCCTCGGCAAGCCTTCAGAGGCAAGGCGAAAACCATCGCGTGGTGTCATGAGGAAGATGACCGAGGGTGCTCCAAAGGTGCCATCGGCCGTAGACCTTCGGAAGTATGGCGGAGGCAAAACTGATGCTGGCAACCGAGGACCCATAAGAGTACAATTGTAGATAGAGCATATGTACTTAGGAATAATATCGCATTGCCCTCAAATATGCTAGGAATGTGACAGTGAGAGGGGTATTATTGTACATTATAACAGAGAATGGTTGGGTACGTTCTATAAATAGGGCAACACTGTAACCAAAAAGGTGGGTGACATTAATTACAATACACAGTTCCCTATCCAGTGAGTGTCTCTCACCTTGCCTTCAGACCATTCTAGTGGGCCGAAGGCCCCTTCCTTGTTCGGTTATGAAAGTTTCCAACAATATTCTCGCTGAGTTTAGTGATCTAGTTTATCTTAACTGAGTTAATTAATATAAATTTAAAACATGCGATGCAAATGCTAAAAGTCTATAATTCAACCTTATACGACAGAACGAAGCCTACTAGTAATGGGCATATTAACAACACCCTTCGTACTACTATAGTTCGTATAGCCAGTGAACCAGTTTAGGGTTTTGGGGTTCCCTAGGTTAGGGTTCGGGGATTGGGTGACTTCTGGGCTTAGAGGGAGGCCCTTAGGTAGTTGGCTGACCAGCGGTGGGCAAGCAGCAGGGCGCCGCTGCCAGCAGGGTGGCGGAGGATGGCCAGTAGGCAATGTCAGGGGTCAAGGAAAGAGCCCAGTGAAGCCAGGTTCACACGACAGTGGGTGGCGGGTGCGAATCTGGTGGTGAATACACTGCTAGAGATGGAGGATGAGGGCAGAGCAGGAGTGAGCATGGCAAGAAAAGCTCGTCGAAATTGAGGGATAAGGAGGGGTAAGGCGGGGACTTGCCAACGTCGGAGACTATGCCGAAGAGCACCGTGGCGGCACAGATGCCCCCCCCTCAACTCACACACACACCACATACACATAATTCCTTTGTGGTTTCATACGATGGTGGTTTGGATACGAGAACTGGTCTTTAGTGACATGACATACAATGGTCAACAAAAGAAAAAACTCTTCATAACCCCTTGAAGCTCTCAAGCATATAATATGTTAGTTTTGTGATAAATTACTCGCTCAATTTGTAGTTATCCAATAATAATGTTCATCCAAATAGAAAAAAGTATGTTTTGCCTCTCTAAACTATCATGAAAGTCTGTTTTTCCTCCCTCAACTACAATGCCAGTTACAAAACCTCCCCAAGCTAACAATATTAGTTGGAGCATCCAACATGGCAAAATCATGCAACTCACTCTTATGTGACACCACACCATCGATGGGTCCCATTTGTCAGCCTCCAAAGCTACCGTCTTCCTCCTTTACTCTTACTCCCCATCTCCTTATCAATGCTCCAGCCAGTGCGGTCCTCCTCTGTGCAACCCTCCGACGCGGCGGTGCCCACCTTCGAGCTTGTGATGATGGTGCAGTTGTGGTTGTGGGCACATGCAGCAGGCGACAGCTGATGAGCAGGAGCAACGAGGGTGCACCCATTTTTAGGATGACAAAATAGCTCATGATGTTGTTCAGAAAGACCCCAGTGGCCACCAACCATGCATCCTCCTCTGTGAGATCATGTGGATGATCAGTTAGTGTGATGAGTAATTACAACAAGTGTGGTTGAGTTTCATTGATTGTTGTCAATGCACGCATTAAGGGGGAGATTATAGGATCATTGGTATGATCTAGCTATTGTGATGAGTAATTGCCAACAAGTTGTGTATGCGAGTTGAGCAATGTGTGTGCATTGGTGTATATGATTTATATGTGATGATTTATGCATGTGTATGCTTGTAGAGCATGGTTGAGCTAAATATGTGATGTTGATGTGATTATGCATGAAATGGCATATTGTGCATGTAGGTGCACGCAATGCATGGTGATGGTTATGTGACTAACTGGTGTTGATGAAATGTGATGAATGTTATATTGTGGAATTGGAGGAATGTATTTTTCTTATCTCATGATATGTAAGTCAATGGAGTCAACATGACGCTAAATGGTGAGGAGGATCAGGACTAAGCGTGGATGCTTAGGCTCGGATGATCGGTATGCCGAGTGAAGTCATAGGTGATCCACGCCGTATACATAGAAAGGACAAGAAGCACAAATGGTTGATCAAGATGGTAGGTTGACCAAGTCAAAGGTGATTGGGGTCGGTACAAGTGAAGAGGTTGTCCATGGGAGTGGAAGCGGGAGAGACTTGCCAACATGAAGGATTGCGTGATGAGGTGACACACATCAAGATCATGAAGCCTTGCTTTTAGTGGAAGCAAGAGGGAAGTTGCACTTTGAGAAGCGGGCGGAATGGTTTGGCGGCTTGGCCACAAAACCACAGGTGATGGCTAGTTTGTGCACATGGCACCATTGTGTAGCTTGCATCGAGGCAAACCTATATCGTGAAAACTTCAGATGCGTTTCGAGCATGGGTGAAGAGTTGACCTTTTGCACCTGGTGAAGGGGTAGGTGCGTAAGGACATTTGGGGATGTCGAAATGCCCAAATGATAAGGTGAGGGGGCTAGTTGTGCTACCCCTTTGAAGCTTCCATTTGTGCTGTGGAGTTAGGGTTTAAGAGAGAGGGCTGAGAGGAAGAGAGGAGTGCTATGCGTGAGCTTAAGAGAGAGAGAGAAAGATGAGAGGGCTCTTGTGTGTGAGCTTGTTGTTATCCTAGGCTTGGAGTGCCCAGGAGTGGTTGTAAACAACACTTATCCAAGTGCAATATATAGCCCAAAATTCGTCCATCTTCGTGCCTCCATGTATTGCTTGTTCATCTCTTCGTTCTTGAGTTGATTTTTCGAGTTTTTGCCTCCCTCTTCTTATGTATCCTTAATCCCTTATGATTTTTGCGGGGCATGAGGCGTGATATCTTCTCTATATTCATATCCACCCATCCATCCTCACAAGTTTGGATCTTATTGAGAGTTGTGCTAGTTTTTGCCGATTTGCCCCGTTTTGGCCTTTTTGTATTTTCATAGTGTTTTTTTGTTTCCCTTGGTTTCTCTGAGATCACTTGGTGTTTTGGGGTGCTATGACATGTGGGAAATCATCCAAGAATATCTGGTTCTGATCTATCTCATGAGCTCTCAATGATGTCACTTTTTTTTTCACCTAGGAGCATCAATCTTCAAAAAGCTCTCAACTTTCTTGATGAAATCCTGATTTTTCTATTGGATTAGGTTCCCTAAGTTGTCTTTAGGTTGTGGTTCAATTTTCAAGTTAATCGGAGTTCGTTTGGGTCATTTTCCTTCTTTTTTCCCCTAAGTTTTAGAGTCAATTTCCTATCATCAGAGGTTCTACACCCTACATAAGGTTAGACTGCGACCCCCTTAGTTTGTGAGTTTTGTTGAAACCTGACATGTAAGGTTAGACCACACCCTACATTAGTTAGACTATGAACCCCTTCGTATATGAGTTCGGCTCTAGTGTACTAATGTTACACCGCTCCTTGCAAAAAGGTTAGACCGTGACCCCTTCCGTTTGTGAGTTCGGCTTTGGTGTGTTGAGGTTAGACCGCCCCTTGCAAGAGGTTAGACCGTGACCCTCCTTCGTTTATGAGTTCAACTCTAGTGTTTTGAGGTTATACTGCCCTTTGCTCAAGGTTAGACCAGTACCCAGTCTAGATTGTGAGTTTTCGCTAACTTGTCTTCGGTTAGTTAGGGGATCCCTTCTCAGTTGTTTCCGCTGGTTATATTTGTTGTGTTTATAGGTGCTCTGAGAGCTTCCTAACATGTTTCTAAGGTCAACACATCTGTTGTGACTGGGTGATCTTGAAGGTTAGAAAAAAGACGGGTTGGATAAAAAGTAGAAAAGATCATTAAAAAAAATTAGTAAGACACTTATTCATTCCATCTAGCTCCTCTCTAGTCGCCTTGTCGGTCCTTCATCCTCCTAAATTGTGCCGCTAACGTGAGGATTCACAGGGGTTGAGATCATACAACAGATGAAGTCCATCCTAGCGTGCTATTCTTGCCACACGCAAACTCCCAAACTTTTTGCGGAAAAATCCACCCAAAAAAAAAAAACTCAAAGCCTACTCGGATCCATTCTCCCAAACCTGCAAAAATATCACATGCCACTCAAATCCATCCTACAGGGAACCACACAAGAATTCATGGAGCAACCAATTGCTCTAATTCGTGGGGATTATTGAGATTATACAACAGATGAAGTCCATCCCGGCATGCTATTCTTGCCACACGCAAACGTCCAAAGTTTGTGTGAAAAAAATCCACCACAATAGAACTCAAAGCCTACTTCGATCCATTCTCCCAAACCTGCAAAAACATCACATGCCACTCGAATCCATTCTACAGAGAACCAAACAAGAATTCATGGAGCAACCAATTGCTCTAATTCATGGAGAATTCTGTGACGCTTCTCTGCCATGCCGCTGCCATCGGCGACGAAAGCGGGGGAGCTTGACAACAGTGAGACCTTGGGCCCCCTTATGGATGCCGGTGAATCCAATCCGACCAGTTCTGGGTGACCTCGGGACAGGTGCAACAAGAGACCGTGAGGCCGGCGCTACTGAGCTCGGGGCGACGACGAAGGCTAGGGACGCAGAGGCGAGCTTGATGAGGAGTGGAGGAGGAAGAGGGAGAAGAACATGGTAAGATGAATGGCTGACATGTGAGATCCACCTTATTTTTACTAGGGAAAACTGCAAAAACCCCCCCAAAAGTCACTTGAATTTTGACTTTCCCCCCCAAAAGTTGTTTTGTTGCAAAAAACCCCCCAAAAGTTTGACTTTGTTGCAAAAAACCCCCTAAAAATTCAAAAGAATAAAAAAATCATAAAAAAAATCTAAAAAAAACTAGAGACAATTCTAAGACCTTCTGTGAAATTTGGTTTCAAAAATAATATCCTTTGCATCATATTTAATGGAGAGGAAGTTTGAAAAAAAAAGAAAAATGTGTAGCTCATTTATTAACTCATGTTATTTTAACTTTGTCATGTCTACCATTATTTTTTCTACACAAATAATTGTTTAAGTAAACTAATAAAAGTGGTTTCACTAATTTTGGGGGTGTTATGGATTAGTTATGAATTAATCTATCTGCAACACATTTACTCAATCCTGCACGTTACAATAACTATTTCAAGATTTCATATATTTTTACAAGATAGAGGATCATCTAAGAAGACTAAAAAATTTTGTTTCATGATTTTTGGATTAGTAAATAATTAACTATGCATTTAACTCGAATTAACAAATGAGTTGCACGTTTTTCTTTTTTTTCAAACTTACTCTCCATGAAATATGATGCAAAGGATATTATTTTTGAAAAAAATTGCACAAAAGGTCTTATAATTGTCTCTAGTTTTTTTAAGAATTTTTTGTGATTTTTTTAAATTTTTTTTGAATTTTTGAGGGTGTTTTTGGAACAAAATCAAACATTTGGGGGGTTTTTTGCAACAAAACAACTTTTGGGGGGGAAAGTCAAAATTCAAGTGACTTTTGGGGGGGTTTTTGCATTTATCCCTTTTTACTATGTCATCAACTTACTGTATGATGACATGATAAAATCACTGCCACATCAGGGCCACCATAGATTTATACGAGAATTAGGAGGAATGCTATTCTGGTCAATTCTACTGTTGGACTACGGCGCACACTATTCATGGGCCAGAAGCCTATCTAACTGTGCGGGTCCAGCCCACGACGCCCTCGGTCCACGGCAGACAGGTGACAGCCCCCAGCTCAACAAGTACCCACACCTCGTAACCGCACCCGGCACCCCGCAGCTCTCTCCCGTTCCCGTTCCCATTCCCGGCGGCGGCGCGAGAAGAAGAGAGGAAGCGAAGCGCGATGTCGGCGACGACGGCGGCAGTGCCCTTCTGGCGCGCGGCGGGGATGACCTACATCGGCTACTCCAACATCTGCGCCGCGCTGGTGCGGAACTGCCTCAAGGAGCCCTTCAAGTCCGAGGCCGCCTCCCGCGAGAAGGTCCACTTCTCCGTCTCTAAGTGGGCGGACGGCAAGCAGGAAAAGCCCAGTGAGTGCCCCTCCTCTCTTCTTCTCCGCGCGTTCTTGGCTCGATCCTGTTCAATCGGGCCGGTTCCCGTGTGATGTGACGGAATCCTAGGGCATCGTGGATTTGGTTCGTAGGGTTGGGTGTGAGTCGTGGAGTGGCCTATGTTGATCCAGTGGATCCTGGATGCGGTCCTATCCATTAGCGCGGTTTGCGTGCGGCGGCGTCTCAAGATTTGTTCTAGTGCGCATCTATTCTCGGTGGTCTAGGGGTAATTGTTGTTGGCAGAAACCCGATCCGGGCTGGCGATGAATGCTGTTAGTCGGAATGTAATGTAATGTCTAGAGGAAAAGTTTACTGGCGCAGTAAATGCCTCAGGGCCTATAATCAGATCATGAGATTTCGGGGAAGGGGCTCTCTGGGTGGATTGTCTGTCAAATGTCCCAATGGTTAATACTGTAATTGCGTTCTATTTTAATCACGCCTTGCAAGCTGAAATGGTCATGATAAATACTAGCATTATGCACTTTGCAAGCATCTAGAATCCCTATTGAGTACTGTAGTACTGTAGTGTACTTAAGAGCGGTAAAAGGTAGCACCAGGCCATGAGTTCTTTGTCAAACCAGAATACATCACCTGTTGAAATATCGTTGATTCCTTTATGTATCGTCTCAGTATCTCTGCTTTCATGGATAAGAAAAATGAAGCGAATTTGTATCCATCTTTCAACTATAAAAGTTTGCTATGAAAGTGAGAGGGGGTAAATGTGCGATGACATAAGGATTAAGGGCCAGCACTATCAAAATTTATCGAAACCACTGTAATGTGGAGCTGGTAAAGGTTGCAGTACTAAGTTGTACTAGTGTTACTGTTCCTTTTATGATGGAACATGGAGCCGCATATTCTTGAAGTATGACCCTGTAACGAGTAATGAACTTGCCCATACTGCACAAACTTTGGAGGGAATTTTGCCATTAATGATCTGTCTTATGATGTAACTCAATCCATCAATAGTTCAAAAATAGGATGATATCAATCAGTCATGACTGTTGATTCATCTCTCTTAGCTTGTTACTATTTCTTTTATTTCCTGTTTGTAATGTAATGAACCAATCATTAGTTGAATCTTTGTCACAACTCTACGCTAGCACGCGATCACAAATTGGAAAGTAACTTGCACACGTACGCACAGCCACACACAATGAGGAACAATACACATCCAGGTAGGAGAATAAAAATAAATTGTTCTGCGAAATTTGCTTCTTTGTGTTTGAGTATCAATGGCGGTAATTCCATGAAATTTGATTTATTTTTTCTAACAGGGATAACAAACTGCGTAATAATTAGATTAAGTACTTATCACCTTCAGTGCATTAGTGTTTAATAGTTGTGCAAATGCCTTAAGATTTCCCATGCCTTATTTGTACGACAAAGAACTTGAACTATGGTTGCAAAGGGATGTGTCCAGTTGTACACTTTTATCATGAACAACTGAATGCCTGAGTAGAACAGCAGACTACATGTGATACCATCTTAGTGATCGCAGCGCAGGATGTTTCAGTTTCACATCATCCATACTGCAAGTGCAATTTGAATTTGAAGTAAAGAAACTGTGAAAGTAGGGTAGCTGGATATTACAGGTTGTTCCAAGTGGCTGTTATCACTGCTATTTTGATGATTTACATGAAATACTGCTGCATACACAATGAGGAAAAAGGCACATCCATGTTGTAAAAAAAAACCAATTGTTCTATGAACGTTGCTTCTTTGAGTTTTAGTAACAGGGAGGGTGATTCCATGAAGTTTGGTTTTTTTTTTCTAATAGAGATAACAAGCTCCATAATAATTAGCACAATAACTTATCACCTTCATTATTTGGGTGATTAATAGTTCTGCAAATGCCTTAAGAATTAAGATTTGTCTTGCCTTATTTGTACGATGAAGAACTTGGACCCCGGTAGCAAAGGGATGTGTGCAACTGTACACTTGCATTGGGAACACTTGGGTAGAACAGTAGACTATGTGCAATACTTGTCGGTGATCCATAGCGCAGGATGTTTCAGTTTCGCATAAGGGCAATTGCAATTTGAAAATCTGAAGTAAAGAGACTTTGAAAGTTGAATGAGTTGGACATTCCAGGTTGTTCCAAGTGGCTGATAGCATTGCTATCTTAATGATTTTCATGAATACTGCATTCAGAATCTGTGTTATTATGAGTATTTAGCAATCTCTGATATTTGAATACTTGTAGTGGATAGCTTATATTCTATTGTTATGTTGGTTCATGTTTGTTGTATAAGCTACACAGCAGCAGATGTGTTTCTTTTGCTTCAGTATTAATTAGGGCCCTTTTTCCATCACGAGTTACAGACTGAAAATATGTTTCTGTTGCAGGCATAGTTTTTATATGTTTCTTTTGAAACTAACTTGGTTGTTCTTGTTGCAGCTGTCCGCACAGATTCTGATGAATAAAAGATCTGGTGCCATGGTGACATAGTCCTTTTTACAGATGCCTTGGAAGTGTTCATGCATTTCTTGCAAGCTGATGTTCCTGGAACCTGCTGTTAGCTGGCTGGATTTTATGGTCAACGCTGAAGAATAAATTCTTTGTGACAATGGGTCTTTTGAAAACGATGTAATGTTATTATGGTTGCTAATTGCTCGAGTTACACAAACTGTCATGTGAACTTTACGGCTTGCTTCAACTTTGTGCAATTTGGTATTGATCTTTTTTTAGCATGTGCCGTGCAACAGTATCATGCCTAGTTGTTCAAATAAAGAACAGAGGGTTTGCAGCTAGCATTGTCTATCTCAAAGCTGTGCCTTAAATTTTGGACAACTAATCAGTAATAGGAATGGAATGATGTTGTATTTTCATTTTTTTTTCTTTGCGGGAATAATGTTGCATTTCCTGTGATGCCAGTATATCATGACTTACATGCCATGCTTGATCTTCAACCGGTTTTCCTTTAAACTCATATTGTCTTACTGACACGGGAGTTTACATTTGAAGGCCTCGATTGGAATGAAGATTTATCACGAGTTATGGGAGAATCAAACTGTCGTAAGATTCCTGCAAAAATGTTTTGGCGACAGCAGAGCTGATGAATAAAATTTGATTCAACTGTTGTCGTCCTGTACCTTGCAAGAGATCTCGTACCTGTACTGAGCACAATTCGATTGCCATCAAATCAATTGTTTATCCACATAGCTCGGTGGGTTTTTATTTCGGCCGATGAATGTCATCATCAATGCAAATGAATTAACTTTACATTTGTAATCTAAAACAAAAATTTCTACTCTCTCCATTTTAAACTTTTATTTTTCGGATAGATAACTATCTTACAAACACATAACATGCCTAGAGTTGAAAATAGACCTTATATACCATTATTAATGTCATCTTGCAACGATTCTGACAATAACTACACTTTTGATTGATCAACGGTCATTTCGAAAACACATTTCCGAATAAATTAAAAGAGCAATTCTGAAATACGTATCTCAGTAAACTGGACTACTGCATTTCCAAACGGAGTAAAATTTGTCCAAATCTATCCAGATTTTGTTCGGGTATTATTCCTTTGTTGGCTGTCCAAGCTGAGGACCGGGCTCATCAGCCTCCTCCCCGCGGGAAAGCCGACCATACAAAACTCCTCCCTCTCTCTCCTCCGTTCCAACCGCCTTGCCGCGCGCTCCCCTCCCCCGCCTCCCATGACGCATTCCCCGAGCCCCAACCCGCGATCGCGGCCGCGGTGGCGATCGCGGTCGCGGTCGTGCTCCGACACGCCCTCCATGATGTCGTCGCTCTGGTCGTCCTCGTCGTTGTCGCCGACGCCCGCGGAGCGGGACCGGGAACGGGAGGAGCCGCGCTCGCCCACACCCCAGCCGCCACCGCCGCCGCTAGTGGGGGCGCTGATCGAGTCGCTCTCCTTCCGCAGCTGCGGGTTCGGCCGCGCCGCGGCGTCCGCGTTCGAGAAGGAGGACCTCCGCACCCGCGCCACTCTCCCGCACCGGCTCCGCGCCGCCGTGCACGCAGCGCTGCGCGCCAGGGACCCCGCGGCGAGGGCGTTCGCGCTCGACGGCGGCGGCGATGGCGCAGTTTCCAACCCGTGGTTCGACGCCGCGGCGCACGACGACGCGCCCGAGTCACCACTCGTCGCGTTCGTCAACCCGCGCAGCGGCGGACGCCTCGGCCCCGTCCTCAAGACCCGCCTCCAGGATCTCATCGGCGAAGACCAGGTCAAATCTCTCTCTCTCTCTCTCTCTCTCTCTCTCTCTCTCTCTCTCTCTCTCTCTCTCTCTCATATTTGTATGGCCGTTCATGTCGCGTGCCGTGGCCTGTGAGCGAACGCTTGGAGAATACGATGTGATGAGATGACCGGCGTCGCGCGCTACGTGGAGCTGCTGTCGCGGTGCGGTGGCGGCGACGCGCGGGCGATCGCGCGGATCCAGGCGGAGCTGGTCACGTCGGGGCGGCTCCGGCAGAACGCGGAGCTCCACGACGCGCTCATCCGGGCGCTCTCCCGCTCCGCGCGCCCGCACCTGGCGCTCCCCCTCTACGCGCATCTCCTCCGAGCGGGCCTCCTCCCCACCCCGCATACCCTTCCCTCCCTCCTCAAGTCGATCGCCCTGTCCCCCGCGGCCCCGGGCGCGGCGGTGCTTGCGCTCGCCGTGCACGCCCACGCCGTCAAGCTGGGCCTGGAGCGGTTCCTCCTCGTAAGCAATGCGCTCATCCGCGTCCACGCGGGTCTCCTCGGCCGGCTCGCTGACGGGATCTTGCTGCTGAGGACAGCTCCTGCCGTGGACGCCTCCACGTTCAACACGATGATCACGGCCTACGCGAGGGCGGGGCGGGTCGCCGATGCCCGGGATCTGTTCGACGAAATGCCTACGAGGAACGCTGTGTCCTGGAGCGCCATGGTGAATGGGTATGTCCAGGCTGGGGATGGGAGGGAGGCGCTGGGGATGTTTGCACGGATGCAGGCTTTGGGTGTCTGCCCAGATGACACGGTGCTGGTGGGGGTGCTCGCAGCGTGTGCGCAGCTCGGGGCACTGGAGCAGGGGAAGTGGGTGCATGGTTACCTGAAAGCGAATGGCATTAGAATCACCGTGTTTTTGGGAACTTCTTTGGTTGATATGTATGCCAAATGTGGTGAGGTGCAGCTTGCAATGGAGGTGTTTGAGGGGATGAAGGACAAGAATGTGCTGGCTTGGACTACTATGATAAAAGGCCTTGCAATACATGGCCGAGGTTCAGAGGCATTAATGCTCTTCTCCCAGATGGAGTGCTTAGGTGTCAAGCCGGATGACATTGCTTTCATTGGTGCATTGTGTGCATGCACACACGCAGGGTTGGTTGACAAGGGCCGGGAGCTTTTCGATTCCATGGTGAGGAAGTATGGCATTAAACCAAAGATTGAGCACTATGGATGCATGGTAGACCTTCTTGCACGAAATGGCTTGCTCAATGAGGCCAGAGAGATGATTGAGAAAATGCCCATGAAACCTGATGCCTTGATTTGGGGAGCTCTGATGGCTGGTTGTAGATTCCACAAGAATGTGGAGTTGGCTGAGTATGTTGTCAAGCATTGGATTGTGTTGGAGCCTGACAAAAGCGGTGCCTATGTACTTCTTGCTAACATTTATGCTGCCTCCGGTAGGCATGCTTCTGCGAGGGAAATTAGGCACCTAATGCATGAGAAGGGAGTTGACAAGACACCTGGTTGTAGCACTGTGGAGATTAAAGGATTTATTCACCAATTCATTGTTGGAGATCTTTCTCATCCTCACATAAAAGATATTTTGATAAAATGGCATGAAATTGATAGTAGGATTAGATTGGAGGAAGGTTACATCCCTGACAAGAAGGAAGTCTTGCTTGATATTGAAGAAGAGGAGAAGGAGGACGCACTCAGCCGCCACAGTGAGAAGCTGGCAATTGCATTTGCTTTGATTAGTACTAGTGACGGCATGCCCATTCGGATAGTCAAGAACCTCAGAGTTTGCCATGATTGCCATCATGTCACCAAGCTAATATCCAAAGTATACGGGAGAGAAATTATTGTTAGAGATCGAACACGTTTCCATTTGTTCAAAGCTGGCAGTTGCTCTTGCAAGGACTATTGGTAGTAGTTAACAATTTTGTCTACTGAAATTGGTACCTGATTCATGAGTGAGTATCAGTTAATCAATACAAAAAGCATCTCTTTCGTCTTGATGAATACATCAGGAATTCACAATGGAGGGAATCTAGTTGGTTATAAGGACCAATTCTTTGCTAATACTAATCTACATATGTTGTCATGCTGTAACTAAGTTAACATCCATGGATACTGTTGTTTGTAGTTTAGTAATAGTTGAACCTTCCAGATACAGTAATATTAATCTGCAATTCTGCATTGATGTCATGCTATATTCAGTTGTTAACTGGGGATATCGCCTTTCTAATCGATAATCAGAAGAAGTAATCGACTATGATTATATGAATCTTGTCAGTTGGTTAAGCTGGAAATGCTACTGATACTTTGTTACCTTTCTTACCCGACTATGGTAATTTAAGCAAGATATGGACTGTGTAACGTGGGTGGCGATCAAATATGTTCAGGGAGATATGTACTTGTACTCAGATGAAGGGTGGGAACACAGTATCTAATGTTCAGGACTGCTCTGTTCTGTTCATGAAACATTGAGATGGTTAGGCACTAAATGCATTCTTACAGCTTTCTGCATCCAGGTTTTTGATCTTACTGTTGTGAAGCCTTCTGACTTTGTGGAATATGCTTTGGCTTGTTTGGAACAACTTGCTGACTCTGGGGATCATAGTGCAAGGTCCGTTCGCCAAAATCTGAGAGTCATGGTATGTACATAACTTTGTTGGCTGCATTAGTCTAAAACAATGTTAGTTACGCATCCTGCCAATTTGTTTTATGCATTTCAGGGTAGTACTAGCATTATGTCTTACAGTTTTTGTACTAATTTGACCATAAGTATTCTAAATTGTAAAAAGTATCCAAACAAAATCATAAAAAAGAAGTACATTGTTTTGATGTTTCAGAACGAGTCCTAGAGTAATCTGCAACACCCTCATACTCCAAAAATACTGTGGTTTCTTCCAGGGACAATTGGTTAAGGGTTAAATCTAGCCATGAGTCATGTTTAGGTGGTGGTTGTCCTTGTCTTACATTGCAAATGATGTTGAGATCCATGGTTAAAAATGCTTTCTGGTGTACAGTTCTATCAATGAGAAACTCTACTTCTGAGACATTGTGAACATGGACTCTTATTGATTGCCACCCCAGGGCAAAAAAAAGGTTGGGCATTTCTTAATACTTATAGTTAATCTTTCCTAGGTTGCAGGAGGTGACGGTACAGTAGGTTGGGTGTTGGGGTGTTTAGGAGAACTATATGTTCAGAACAGGGAACCTGTTCCTCCAGTTGCTGTCATACCACTCGGAACTGGAAATGATCTCTCCAGAAGCTTTGGTTGGGTAAAAGGATCTCTTTCTTTTCTTTTACATTCTTCTTATGAAGCTACTTACTGCAAGTTTTTCATCACATAACAGTTATTTTCAGGGTGCTTCATTTTCTTTCTCATGGAAAGCAGCTGCCAAACGATCTCTCTACAAGGCCATTTTTGGCTCAGTTTCTTGTTTAGACAGGTGACTCTTATTTATTAAATTGGATGTTATTAAGGTCTGTAAGCATCCTCTTGCAATTTAATGATGATATATCTCTGTACTTCATACTTCTTTTGTATCTTGATATCACTTGAACGAGGACAATCATTGTCCTTACAATTTACTCCCTCTGTTCTCTAGTAGATGTTTCAGACATCAGCATGATCTCCTCCAATACACTCATTTGTCCATCATTTTTTCTAATTATATGTTGGTAAAAAGTAAGAAAACAATATAATTATATTGAATACTTTTGATGATAAATCTACTAACATCACTCCATTTGAAAAATCTAATATCTAAAACTATATCTATTTGGAAACAATGAGAGTACCTACTATCTAGTAACATATATACATTGATCATTATGTTTTCCAGCTCTAATTGTACAGCTATATCAACTTTAATATATATTACTGTGCAATCAAATGGTACAAACTTCATCAAGTGCAACCTATGCTTAGCTTAATAGAATTATGCATGTAGATCCTGTCAACCTATTAGGTTTCTATTCCGATATCAAGAAACAGGGCTGTCCTCATCATAAAAGAAAGTGCAATGTTGGTAAGACATGTTTGCTTTAGCAGTGTTACTTTGGTGGGAAATCACGCGGTTGTTAAATCAACAGACTATAAGGCATGTTGGCTTTAGCAGTGTTACTTTGGTGGGACATCATGCGATGATTAAGACTATACTGCTATCCCAGAGGTTTTCATGTCCATGTTAAAGCCTTTAGAGGAATTCTTTATACGAAAGATAGCTCATACTTACAAATGACCTTGCTATCTGTATAGCTTCTCATTTAGCTTGTTACTTGATGTTCTCTTTGTTCATTCATGGTGTGTTATTTTCATTCTCGCGCCAGCTATAGCCTCATAATTTATCTTTATGATCAAGTTCCCTGTTCAGAAGGTAAGATTCATACACCCAGTTTTACCACTTCTAGTGGCTC
The DNA here is from genome assembly GCF_958298935.1 of Phragmites australis. NCBI lineage: Eukaryota > Viridiplantae > Streptophyta > Magnoliopsida > Poales > Poaceae > Phragmites > Phragmites australis. The sequence goes on from NC_084938.1 coordinate 7,693,444, forward strand.
ATATTATGTTGCCTTTGTGCAGTTGGCATGTTGTTGTTTCGATGCCGGATGGTGGAGAAGAAGAAGAAGAATTGGACCTCCCTCACTCCCTTAGGCATCTCGGAGAGTGTACATTTTATGATGTAATGACCCAACGCTTCTTGACTATCTTCTTGGATTGTCGCTGTTATGCCTTATGCTAAACTAAGATAAGTTACTCTTTCCTGCAGGATGGCATTGCTGAGGGAGAGTTGCCTGAGACTGTGTCCTGCTTTGATGGTGTCTTCTATAATTACTTCAGCATAGGTACTTTCTTTTTTCACACAGTCTCTTTGTTCAAGATCATATTTGATAGTGTTTCCTTAGAGTCTTTAGATTATTTAGTTGTTTGGAAAAATCCGGTACGGTTACTTCTTATATTGTATATTCTAGGTAAAATCATGTTGTTTTATTTGATCCATTTTTTAATATTTATCACGCCTTCATATGCTGCGTCATATCAATTGGAAGGATCTTCAAGACCATGTCCTTTAGCTAAGAAAAAATTAGGTGGCAAACTGGTCCAAACACGGATAATCACCTGGGATGTGTTCTCAAAAAGAACCATCGGGTTTTTTTGTGCTTAGTTTTCTTATTTAATAAGAAAGGTAAGTAATAATACATTCTTAGTACCACATTGGAGATAATGAGATGAAATCGTCTCTCGGGAGTTTTTCCCCTCTTCTAGTACCCTTTAAATTCATGCTTGGTGTAAGAGAAGATGAGATATAGGACATTAGGACTTAATGTATATATGCTGGGGTTTTGTTTGCTGTTACAATATGTTTCCATTTATAATATGTTCATTACATAGGTTTCTTAACTATGGGCCTTGACGATACGATTCCTTTGTAATGCAGGAATGGATGCTCAAGTTGCTTATGGATTTCATCATTTGCGTGACGAGAAGCCATTCCTTGCAAGTGGACCTTTATCTAATAAGGTAAGCAACTTTGGGATGCCCTTTCCCATATTTATGACAACTCAATGGCTCATTAGTTCAAACCCACATTGATCGTTCAGGTTTTGTATATCCTTTTCGATGTATGCTTATAACATTAAGTTGGGGTCAGCATGACTATCTATGGAAGATCTGCAGTCAATATAGTGAAAGTTTCAATGGTCAACTAACAATCATGCTACCATTTTTTTATGAAAAGGAAAAAAAATGAATAGCAGATTATGTATTGTTTTTCTTTGAGTAATCCACAAAAAATATCTCAGTTCTAACCAAAAGGGACGAATCACCTTTTTCAGCTACATTTTGCAAACTGTTGACATTCAATTAATTGTCTACTAAGAAAAGGTAAGATATGAATGTTGAGTGTAGTATATTCAGTAATTGATAACATATTCTAACAGGCCTGGGATCGGCGGCCTCCTAGGCCCTCTCCCTCATTGTAGCTACTGTAGCTGACATGTGGGCCTACAAGAAAACAATGGTCGTCAGATCGCGATCGGGCGGTTATGACTTGTCCTTTCTTGAGCGTTCTCCTCTCCTGTGTGTTCTGGAAGGCTCCCATGCGCTGAGCCACCGTAGCCGGTTCGCTCAAATCGCACCCATGCTGTCACCACATCGCGTTCTCTCCGGAAAGATCCCTGCCTCCCTCACGCAACTCCCCACACCTGCCTCCCCCTCTGTCGCCAAGATCGTGCGCCGCTTCTTGCATTCGGTCCGGCGACAGCTGGCTAGAAGCTGAGCTACTACTCCTCATCCGTTCAGGAGGGTTGGCAAGAAGCCTTCGTACTCCTACTCCGCGGCGGCGACCGCCACCTCGCCGTCCTCGTGGCGGTCGCCGCGCTCGGTGTCCTGACTGGGGCCGCGCGGCTGCTTTGGGGGCACCAACGGCTGCACCGCTCCACGGGGTCCGGGTCCGTGCAATGGTGGTAGCCATGGCGGAGCTCAAGCGGATGTTGGAGAGTCGCAACCTGACGCGTATCGAGCGCATCGGCGTGCACTCCCACATTCGAGGGTTGGGACTGGACTCCTCCCTAAAGGCCCGCGACGCATTAGAGGGCATGGTCGAGTAGCTCCCCGCCTGCCGCGCTACCGACCTCATCCTCTAGCTCATCTGCCAGGGCAAAACCGGTAGTCACGGTGTTCTCCTTACGGGCCACGAGGGTCCCATGATTTCTTGGTAATTCTTTTCCTACGTGGTTCTCCTTCTCGATTCCATCTGTGTGCAACACAAGGAAAATGAGTTGATTTTGAGGAAAATGATGGCAAAACGCCGCTTCAATTGCTATCTTTTTTCATACATACTATCCTAGGGCACGTTCTCTCCGACTAGATCCCCACATCCCTTGTGCGGTTTGACCCACACCTGCCGCCTCCTCCGTCGCCAAGACCGTGCGCCGCCTCTCGCATTCAGTCCGACGACGGCTGGCTAGAAGCTGAGCCGCTACTCCTCATATGTACGGGAGGGTCGGCAAGATGCCTTCCTACTCCTGCTCTGCGGTGGCGACCAACACCTCGCCCTCCTCACGACGTCGGAGACGGCCACGCTCGGCGCCCCGGCTAGGGCCGTACGGCTGCTCTGGGGGCGCCAATGGCTGCACCGCTCCCTAGGGTCTGGGTCCGTGTAGTGGTGGTAGCCATGGCGGAGCTCAAGCGGCTATCAGGGAGCCGCAACCTGATGTGTATTGAACGCATCGACGCGCACTCCCACATTCGAGGGTTGGGGTTGGACTCCTCCCGAAAGGCCCGTGACACATCAGAGGGCTTGGTCAGGGTAGCTCCCCGCTCGCCGCGCTGCCGACCTCATCCTCCAGCTCATCCGCTAGGGCAAAACCGGCGGTCACGTTGTTCTCCTTGCGGGCCACGAGGGTCCCATGATTTTTTGGTAATTCTTTTCCTACGTGGTTCTCCTTCTCGATTCCATTTGTGTTCAGCACAAGGAAAATAAGTTGATTCTGAGGAAAATGATGGCAAAACGCTGCTTTAGTTGCTATCTTTTTTCATACATACTATCCTAAGGTGGAATTTGTGGTTATTCCTGATGTGTATTTTCTCCCCCATAGATTCTGTTAATCCACTGTTTTCTGTACTGTTTACCATTGTTATTTATGGTACACCAGTCATTGTTTCAGACCTCTTAGTGCAAAATATTTATTTCCGAAGTCAGCTTTCTCCCTTTACATGAGTTCTAAAGTTCTATCACCACTATATTTAGTTAAGCTGATCTTGCATGACTGGTATTTGCCACATTTTTTTACATTATAATAAAAAAGTTAGGACTGTGCTCAAATACCTATTCATAAACAAATTGGTGAAATTAAGAAACTGCGGAAAATGATGTTGTTTTCCTGCAGATCTAAAGGTAAAATCATTCTTTTACAATATGCTTCCTTCCATAAATTTGAGTTTACTTGGCTACTCTGAAGTTCTTAAGTTTCATCGAGGCTAGGGTTACATTAATGAAATGAAAATAATGAACATCTTGGAGCTTTCAGTGCAGTACATGATCTAATGCAATCATGTTTTGGTTCCCTTTTCATGCTACTAAATATCTGTGTGTGCAATGATAGATGAGTTTGTTATCAGAATAAGGTATGTTAGGATCTAGCAGTAGACTATGTATACAATCTCCAGTTATTTTATATGTTATCACGAGTCCTGCAAGTATATTTTGGTTTCGAAAGAATGTCATTTTTCTGTTTTGCAAATTCTAGATTATTTACATTCAGCTACATAGTAGTTCTCCTCTCCTTTTGCTTTGTTCTGTACATTTCCTATTACACAACTTGGTTAATCCAGTAGCTAATAAGTTGGTTCAATAGAGTTATAAATGACTAGTGATGATGTAAAGGACGGTAGCACTTCAGTTCATTTTGATGAATATTCCTGCAATTTCGCCTCCCTCTCAGAATATTAATGTCTGGAGAATGGATGCCCTGTTCACCTAGATGTTACAATTATTCTTGAATTCGGTGAGGTATCTACAATTACATGCATATCAGTGCTCAGTTCTTTTTTATTTCTTCCATGTTTACTTTTGTGATTGTATTTCCTTCCATAGGCTGCTGTTCGTTCCATGAAAAGTAATCCTTTTCAAGTGAAATTAAGTTGCAGCTTTTGACATCTCATAGTATTATTGTGTTATCTCAAGCTCCATGCATTTCAGGTCTTCACTCAATGAGAATTTTTAGAAATGAAAACTACAATGATTTATATGTTATGCATTTTTTTCAAATAAACTATTAAACATTGCTTCTTTCCTGTCTGACCAAACACTAAAGTCCCATAGGTGCACATAGGCGTGCCAATCAGCCTAGTATTAAACATTGCTTCTTTCCTGTCTGACCAAACACTAAAGTCCCATAGGTGCGCATAGGCGTGCCAATCAGCCTAGTATGTATAGGCCCAACTAGTTTACGGTTGGCTCATGAAGGTCCATGTCTCTTACCTCTCTCTTGCAAGTGTAGTATATTTAAGTAAGGGATATGTATACGCCCAACTAGTTTACGGATGCCTCATGAAGGCCCATGCTTCTTTTTTGACGCAAAAGCCCCATGCCTCTTACCCTGTAGCAATAATGAATAAGGAGTACAGTTTAGAATTATCTCTTTTTTCTGTAATTTTACAATGAACATGAAAACTTGCAGCTTAAGGATTACAAATTTTCTACTTAAAACAGTGACAACACCAGAATTAGGGTTTCACCGCATGAATTGATGCGTGCCTTGTCCACTGGATAATTCTTTTAGTTTCCTGTTGGTCAAGGTACAAAATTGGACATGTCAAATTTTTTATGAAAACTTTGTAATTTGCTGGCCAGTAAAATTTCATATTGGCCACTGAAAAAATTCTTCTTTTTTTCAGCCAAAATTGTAGATTTCTTTCATAGTACTACAAAGTGCTGCTTCATTAGTCAACCTTAAATGAAATGCATAAATAACCTCTTTGGCCTTATTAGGTTTAAGAAATAAATGAAGAAAACCCCACTTCCTTAAAAAATTGCTGAGCACAATACACTCACTGGCAGTTGTTACAGACAGGTGTTTTGATGTTATTTCCCTTCTACAAGGTTTCCCTTCTACAGGGTAAGGGAAGAGAGCTCATTTTTGCATTTACTTTTGGGTTAGGCTGACAACAAACAGCAAATAAGAAAAAAGAATAGCATGTTAAAGTTGCATTCAAGAAAAACTTCAACTTCACGGTGGCAGAAATAAAATTCCCTTTAGTGTGGCAAATGCGAAGTTTTCCATATGACATGTATTTAATACACTTTTAGAGTGAGCATTTCTAACTAAATTACTGATTGGCTGATTTTGTGACAGTTAATTTACGCAGGATATACCTGCAAGCAAGGATGGTTCTTTACTCAGTGTATTAGTGACCCTGAACTAAGGTACGGTAGCTGGAATTCTTTTTATTTTGATGTGGCCTTTCTGCAAATACCTACATGTCTGGCAACCCCGCTGATCAAAGTGACTATTCTAATATTTTCAGTTTTTTTATTTGTTTGAAAAACGATCATACTAACGTGTCCATTTCAACCTTCAACTATGGCGTGAGTCCAGACAACAATGAGGGGTCCCTGTATGCCATCGAAAGTTATCAAAATCCTTGATCTGCCATCGAAAAAGTTCTCATCACTCATGTGCCACTACTTCAAATTTTCCTTCCCCTGTATGTCACTGCCATCATAACGGTGTTAATGCCAATGACACATAGGGGATGAAAAAACTAAATTTCCCTTTCCCACACAGTGGATGAAAAAACTAAATTTCCCTTCCCACACAGGGTTGAAAAAACTAAATTTCCCTTCCTATGTGTGCCACTGCTGTCAGCTTCGTTATGATGGCAGTGTCATATAGGGGTGAAAAAATTCAAGTAGTGCTACACGAGGGACAATAACTTTTTTGATGGCAAATCGAGTGTTTAAAAATATTTCAATGGCATATGAAGAATTATTTCGTTTTTTAAACAGTTTTGATGACAACAGGTTTGTGTGTTAGACGGTTTGAGTTACAGGTGTATATTTGGACTCAGGTCATTGTTGAAGGTCAAAAACTGGAATTTTTCCTTTTTTCTAATAGTCAAATGGGTTTTCCTCATAAAGAGTAGCATGTGATGCGATTTGGTCTATGTCTCTGAAAACATCCTTGTACTAGTTTACACCAAATGCCAGTAATTTGATACTATTCAGTTGCTGGCAATAACGAATCTGGACTGGTTGCGTCTTTAGTTTCGATGTCCAAAAACACAGGTTGTCAGTTTCCTTTCTTCTAAATTTTAATCTACCAAAATCCAGATTCCAGACAAATATTCCGGTTATCAGAAGTTATTTACCAGCGACGCTAATTTATCAAATCCAGAGTAGCAGAGGCTGCATGCGAACTCTCTCACTTCGCTCTTTCTTTAATATGCAGGGGATTGAGGAACATTATCCGTTTATCAATCAAGAAGATGGACAGCTCTGAGTGGGAGAACATTCCTGTACCATCGAGGTAAGCTGACAATCTCTCGAATTTTGGGCTAGCTAGGGATTATGCTTCCACATATAGGAAATGAAATTCAATTCATTTAACAAAAATGTTATAATGCAGTGTCAGGGCTATTGTTGCATTAAACCTTCACAATTACGCAAGCGGAAGAAACCCATGGGGAAACTTGAAGCCTGAATATTTGGAGAAAGTGCGTTGAGTAAATTACTGTGATCATTTATCTCCTCAACTGAATTAACATAGTCTTCTGATAGATTCACTTATGCCAATAGAGAGGATTTGTTGAAGCTCAATCAGATGATGGTCTTCTCGAAATATTTGGATTGAAGCAAGGATGGCATGCATCTCTCGTGATGGTTGAACTTATATCTGCGAAGCACATAGCTCAGGTACTTGCTCCCTACACAACAAAATGTTTGGGTGGTTGTTGAAAATGATGATTATCTATTGCAGTATTTATTGGCATGAGTATGCAGTTCCATTTTGTGAATCTCATTTGAAGAGGGGTGGTTTCCATCATGTATAGTATTTGGTAGGACAACTGATAAACTGCTATATGCTTGTTTTCTTTTCAAAAGAGTTTCATTTCACTAAAATTGTTAACATAAAATAGAATAACAAAATGTATTTCACTGCACAGTACAGTCCAAGTTCATGTTCAGAAAGACTGAAAGGAGATCACAATGGAGTTAACATTTTATTTTATCATGTGACTTGTAAGTAAATGGCACTTGTAAGCAAATGGCACAAATGAAACCAAAAAATCTTCTACTATAAACAGTATTATTTGTTTGTTCCAACAATTGCTTTTAGAATAAATTATATAATTGATCCTGCCATGCCATTTTCAGGCTGCAGCAATCCGAATAGAGATCAAAGGTGGCCAATGGCAGGACGCATTCATGCAAATGGATGGGGAGCCATGGAAACAACAACTTAGCTCTGAATATTCGACATTTGTTGATATAAAAAAGGTGCCTTACCCTTCACTGATAATCAACGGTGGAGATCGTTAGCGGGAACCCAGACTTGGTGTCACCCTAGCTGGAGCAGGCAAGAAATTTTTTCAGCTTCCAAGCTTGGGAGCTCGATGAATCCAGGCACAATCTTGATCACGGTTGCCCAAAATCGTAACTGTATATTGAGTTGAGGATGTACTTGGAACAACGGAATGCAATGGTGTCTGTGTTTTGACCGCGCTTCTTAACTGAAGTTCTGTGTGCTGCATGACGCTACTGTTGGATATATTTGGTAATTTGAGGACGATATTGTTGACCCTGCTGGTTGCTACCTGGTGCAAATATAAGTGAGATACAATTTGTTACCCTTCCTTTCTGAATGTAGAAGGAAACCTTGCAGACACTACCCTGAAATTCTGTCTTCCCAACTGGTGAGCATCGGTATGGCGTCTACATTCTTTGAATAAAACGCTATGGCCTACAATTACATGAAAATTGATATGTATTAGGAAATTGCATCCTAAACTTTTTAAACATGCTATTTGACAGGTACACGTTGTTATAAGTAGCAAGTCACCTTATACACATGTTACTTGCATATTCCTCTCGCACCGCTAGATTCCTCCCCAATTTAGGGATGCATAGTGTGAAAAAAATGGAATGGCCATCGAACCGGTCACATGACTAGTTCACAGTTCACCGGTTGAACCAATGGTTTCTTATAGTCAAACCGGTATAAACCGGTTGTAATACCTTAATGGTTATAGTTGGGGTCACTAGTAAATCAATGAAATAAGGTTCACAAATGTATGAATGCTCGTTCTTAAACAAAGATATTTTTTTCTCATGGTTTTTTAGCGGACCGACTGGCGCAGGCACCGATTCCGGTGTTTCCCGGTTAAACTGTGATCTAGGTCGGCTTTTTGTTGCATGAGTGATGTCAATGGGCCCTATTCCCCAACGGATAATTCCTCATTTAGGCCTTGTTTGGAAGTGTGACACCCTGGGGACTTTTATAAGGCTGTAGCGCTACTAGATATATAACTACGGGCCCGTCGAACAAGCAAATTTAGTAGTATCTCCGCTAAAACTAGATATATAACTAGCCAAACACCACGTAACAAGAGATAAATATATCATCACATTAACAATAGCAAGTATCCTAGCAAGAGGAGTATGCCTCAAACATACAACCATACCACAATGAGACAAACATACATGAGAACGACTAAGAGACATTGAACTGATATTACAACCAAAAAGACAAAAAAGTGGAGGTGATCATGCATAAGCCGTGCTACTACCCCTCCTAGATGCTCGATGTCACCTCAAGGCACACCTGAAAAGATTGCAAGGGTGAGATTAAAAAATTTCAACAAGTGAATTGCTTTAACAAGCTATGTAGCTACAATTAATTAAGCGATCATCTTTACTAGAAAATTAGAAACTAAACAAGTTATCAATATCAGGAAACATAATTAAACTTGACAAAACATCAACAACCACATGCTACCATCCACTAGCTATGATTCACATATCAATATTAACCAAAATGGTAAAAAAGACTTCCTTGCAAGATAAGAACGACATCGAAGCAATTAAAGTAAAAACATAAATATGAATGCATATGTATGCACATGTCATGCTCTTCCTCACTCTTACCTCTCCACGGGCAACGTAGGGGTATGCATCGTACCCCTCCACGGGCAATGTACAACGCTATACCGGTACGGTCACGACCATAAGATGGCGACAAAACTTCCAATGCATGATATGCATATGTAAAACATGCTTCATACATATTCAATAACATAACTTTTCAAAATATGCATAATATGTCAAGAGCAACTACAAAGCGACTTATCTCACTTTCTTCATTTCTTAATTCAAGATCCAAGTAAACTTCAGAAAGGTAAATAGTAAAGCAACAAGCTCGTGCATAACCAAAATACACAACTTCCAACATAATTATATACCTCATGCTTCGCATACAAAGAATATAAACAACTGCGAGACATAAGACATATCACACTTCCTTTACCTCATAATCCAGGGAGAACATCCAATCTTCACAAGGCGGAGAAATAACTAACATGTTCACATTTTTAATTTCAATAAATCATTAGTAAGTGCGACAATTAAAATATGGAGGCAACCAAGTAGCAAGTTAAAGCGTAACCATCGGTTACATTCACTTACCTTCACCAACGATGAAGACGGGCACTAGCTACGACATGAAACGGCACCACCTGAACAAACACACCATTAGCACCAAAATGCTGCAACAGCAAAAGTAAAAGGAGACACGCTCCTACACCCAAAAACCCCATGAACACAAAAACCGAGGTTCATGGAAAAACATCTACCACTAAGCTTGCAAGACACCGAGCGAGAACTTCCACTAAGGGGTCAAACACCAAAGAACAAAGCAACAACGCACAGACTAACTCTCGCCGGGCGATAACACCGATTTAACAATTACTCTCAAACCTCTTAATCGAAAAGAACAAGACCAACGTCAACTAAGAGCTTTCGACGAGACCTACAACTTTCCTTTTAACCAAATCATCGAATTCGACACCGATTAGGCCTCAACTTCTGAATTAAAACACTACACGCAACAAATCGACCAAAACTCTAATCCGGTGATGGAAACGATTGATACCAATTATCCACAAGCATCTAAGAACTACGGAGAGGTTACCTTTGGAGTGGAAACACAAATTGATGACGAAAATCAGCGAACTCGTGAAAAGACCCATTCTTCTCCCTTCTTCTTCTTCCTCCTCTGTCTTCCTCTTCCTTCTTCTTCCTTCTCTTTCTTCCTCTTTTCTTTTCTTTTCCTTTCTTTTTTTTCTCTTCTCACGACCGATCAGCTCTTCAATGCCCCCTCTGCTCCATGCCCCTGGACCCCCTCATCATGACCTTATCGGCTGGCAGTGCTGCAGCACCAGTGATGCAGAGGTGGCTGGGCCCCGTGGCTGGCTGGCGCGGTGGCACGCTGGTGGCAACGGAGGCAGAGTGACGCAGCAGGGGTGGTCAACAGGGCGGCAACATCTAGGGCTAGGGGCGAGCATGTGAATGGGGGCAGTTAGGTGGGGATCGGGATCAGGATCGATCCCCCCACCTTATCCTTTTTTTTCTTTTTATCCAACGATCTAGATTTATTGGGCTCACCACGGACTCACCGAGTGCCCAAATGGGATGTTAGATAGCAAAACAGAATCATCTTGACGAGATCTAGGCATTTGTGGTCTCCGATTGTCTATCCGAGCAACTGTTCAAAAGGTCAAATTTTGTACTCATGGGTCCCATGATCAACAAATGAATTTCTCATTTTCGGGTATCACATTCTCCCCTCCTTAAAAGGATTCGTCCCCGAATCTACCCACTCTAAAGCTACGATAAGAAAGGACAACAAAGCAAAGATACAGTGGAAGACAACAATTAACGCTCACCAGCTTCTAAGAGCTAGGGGTACTTATTTGAGTTCTTTTGCACTTGATCCTCAGGTTTCTCACACTAAGACTAATTTGGCCAAAGGTCCATCACATACTTGATTATCCTCCTTCACATGACCCGCTCGGATGAGTCCCAAGATACACACCGAATGACACTTCATGGTCAAATCCCGCTCTACGGTCATGGACTCCAGAATGATCTTATGCTCAGTAAAGATACTTCCATAGCATAGAGGCATGGAAAATACTTTGCACCCCTCTCATCGATTCTGGCAACTCCAGATAAAAGCCAAACCGCTAACATGGGCTGTGACCAAGAACAGGCCAATGTACCTCAGACTAAGCCTTCTGGAGGTACCAAAACGCACCATGCCTTTGATCGGCGACACTCTGAGAGAACCATGGTCGACAACCACAAATCCTAGATCCCGACTCCAAACATCCGCATAGCCCTTCTATCAACTCTAAGTGGCCAATAAAATTTGATGAAACTCCTGCACCTTCTCTATGCTCCGCTAAACCAAGACCGGGCCAAGCAAAGGCCTTTCACCCACATCATCCCACCAAAGAGGAGTAACACACTTCTGGTCAAACCAAGCCTCCAAGAAGGCATCTTGATATTCGTCTAATAACTGTTGTTATAAGCAAACTCGGCCAAAGCTAGTTGGTCCTCCCAAGTGCCCTTCCAAGACTGAATACATGCACATAACATGTCCTCCAAGGTTAGAATAAATCCACTAACTGACCATCTGTCTGAGGATGAAAAACTGTGCTATAAGAGAGTTTAGTGACCCATGCATTAAGCAAACTCTACTAAAATTGGGACACAAACTTGACAGCTTGATCAGACACAAATGACTTGAGCACACCATGCAACCTCACCACTTCCTAGCACCAAGGGAAACACGGCCCACGTCGAACTGGTCATCCTCACGATAAGCGAAACAGGGACTTAGCAAGTCTATCTACCACAACCCATAAGATAGCTCACCCTCGAGGTGAGAGAGATAAACCAACCACACAGACTACCACAAAAAAGCTTTTAACTCCACTTCGGAACCTTCAACGGCTGCAAGGCCATTTAAGTTCAGCCTAAAACTACTCACAACAACCACATAAAGCCAAAAAGCTATGGACAACATCATGTCCTGTTTATCCTGCAGCAATCTTGCAACGTGATGCCGTTCTTCACATCGATCTACCATGACACAAAGATGCCTTTTTAAAAATGCGTAGCTTACAAACCATCACGTCTAAAGATCGATAGAGCCACCTTGCAAAACCCACCTTCCGACCTCTTGAAGAAGATGATCACGTCATCCCGCTTTCTTCGCACTATTAAAAGAGAAAATGAAACCAAGAACCCACAACATCTTCATGGATATTAAACCAGCAAAACAAGAGACACTCTCTTAGACAAGCTCTGAAACCAATGCATTAGCTGACCAGGAACACCCTCTTTGATGGATGCAATTGCACCCAAAACACTACTTGAGTAACACCACAAACTCGAGTCAAAACCCTGCTAAGAACAAATGACTTTCTTTACCTCGTCCTCATGCCTTCAGAGGAAGGATAAACTTAAAACCTTTATGGTTTAGGACTAAGGGAACATCGACCCTTCATTTCTTCCACCAACACCGCTAACTCCAAAACAAGAGTTAGGGTAGACCTGCTCAAGGGTCGGTCACAACCTTAAGGAATGAGCCTTTAGCTAGACACTCTTACATCGATGCATCACCAAGTCTAGAAAGGACAACCTCTTGCCCAACTAAAGTTTGAATACTCAGTAGCTCATCCTTCGGGGCACAAGCTTAGACTTGCATACTCCAATCCAAACACTGAAAAACCTTCATCGTGAGAGAGCCAAACCAATTACTAGACCGTGTTGGTCACCACATCTAGAAACATGCCAGACTGGTATACTAGACAACTGCTCATCTTGCTTATGCTCATAGGCCTACTATACTATCAACAACCACACCATGACTTCTTCAAACTAACATCACATCCACAACACAAACTTCGTTAAAAAAAAAAGCGGAAGAGATGTCGGTTAATCCAACAGACAAGGCAACTACTGTGAAAAGCCCATGCAGAGGGATGAAGACATGACTTCTACAACCTCATACATGCTATTCCAACTCAAGAATAGTTGCTTTACAAAGCCAATTTAGAAAACACACTCTGCAATCCTCAGTTCATAGTCAACAGTCTGAGTGCCGACATACCACACTCCTCTTCAAATCCCTAGAGAGCATACAACCTCTTGGACAACCCCAGACTATAGAGGCCTACCTGAACAGAGGACATCCTCTTCCATAACACTCCCTTAAAATGGAGAGCACTCACTAGTTTCTGAACATACCTCTGAACCGACCACTCAAACTCTGTGGTGAACTCCACATTTTCAACACTCTTCCTTCAAACCAGGATTTGGATAAACCCAACTATAAGGCATCCTTGGAACTCACATTGATGTTCTACCAACCAAGCACCCAAAGCATCGCTTTTATGTGATAGTGGGTATTTACTCCCGATAGGGACAACCTTCTAGCAAGCAACTTATCCAGACATCTCCCAAAAGGCCTCCATTCTAGCAAAAGAACCGGAGCAGCTAATGAAGATACGCTCCATTGTAGGAAATCCTCAAGACAGAAACTAGTCAATTACTTCTTCAACTCTACTCGCTCCACAAAAGCCAACGAGGAAGAAAACCTTATCTCAGACTACGCACGAAGAACCACTCAAGGGTACGCCACAAAAAGCTCTAGCGACACCTCCAGCTACTAGGTCAGGAAAAGGTTCAGGCAACCCTCAACTTTAGGATCCACTCAATGAGCGGATCTTAATTTCTTGGTTCAGCCTCCAACACTCAAAGACGACAAGACAACTTAGCACCCCACCATGGTGCTATAGGCCACAACCTTTGCGGTAAAACCTAAACATCACCAATGCGCCTATAGGCCATGCATAAACTTTGCCTCCCCTTCAGAGCAAACAGATCCCCACATTAAACACAATGGGGCTTGCCATACAAACACAAGAAAACACTTCATGATCCGGCCAACAACTCCGGCTTAGCCTTGCAGGCAGTAGCTTCCAGCACTTCAAATGAATAACAACATGGAACAGATGTAGGACCACTGATGCAAAATTCTTACTCTCACAACCAACGAACCACTCTACTCAGGCTATCCTGAGAACACCATCTCAAACTGCAACATCCCTTTATGACTACAAAAAGCAATCACACAAGAACCTGCATTGCCATTTAGACTACAAAGAAACGCTTTGAACAAAAAGGAAAAGACACGGTAGAACAAACCCTTAGGCTTAAACACTAGGTCTCAACAACGTCAACGACTAGTGTAAAACCCTCAGTGAAAATGGCTCAATAGACCTTTTGAAACTCCACTCGGATATAGCCTGCATCGCATCACCACGGTCAACAAAAGACCAGTCTGACTCCATAGGTTAAAAAACCCTACACCATTCTAAGGTTTAGGCTAAAAACGTCATCACTTTGACCACCAAGATAAGGCACACATCGATCAACTTCTTCAACATCCAAATAACAAATAGTTAGGGTACACGGCATGGGGACCAATCCATCCCGTACCCAAAATATTCGCTAGGTATGTGGATTGTTGGATGACAGACTTAACACTTAGTCAACCTCACCTACCAGTGCAGAAAGGCATCATGGGGGCCCTCCATTCAACCCAGTTGTAGTGCCACACAATAGGCATGCTACTAGTCATCTGAAGCTTGTCCAAACGGCCACACCAACAACTTCAACCTCTCGACATCCTCCCCACTCCAACAGAGATAACTACAACACCTTAACAGCTTACCAACGAGTAAACAACAAGTTGTACATAAAAAATCAATAGAGTAGCTTCAACACATATTTAAAACAATAAACAAAGATTAGTAGAGATAAAAAAAAGACACATGCAATGAAATGTATCACATACCCATCCTACATGTGCATGTGTGTTAGATTTAACCTTTAGTTACCTAGGACCTAAAGCCTAGTATTTGATACCAACTGTAACACCTCATGGACCTCCACAAGCTCGGAGCGCTACTAGCCTACCTACCGGCCCGCTGAACAAGAAAATTTTGATAGCACCTCCCTTGAAACTAGAGGTATAACTAGCCAAATACCATAGAACAAGAGATAAATATATCATCACACTAATAGTAGCAAGCATCCTATCAAGAGGAGCATGCCTCAAACATACAACCATGCCACAATGAGACAAACAAACATCAAAATGACTAAGAGATACCGAACTGATATTACACCAAAAAGACAAAAAAAAAATTCTTTATATGCCATGAGTCCAATTTATAGGATAAATTCTCTATTGTTATCAATGATAAGTGCATGTCTCTCATAAATATTTAACATTTGTATGCACACATTTAGGGAGAGCATATCATATGGGTTATGATTTGGACTAACATTTGTTGCAAGTAATATCTTTTGTAGTCTCATGAAGTAATCTACAAGTCCCCGGAGGTATGCAATGCTTATTCGCCAATTGGTATTATTGTCAACTCATTTGATTTTTTAAGCTACCTCCATGCATAATATAGCTTAAACTTCCTATCTTGTCATATTGTCTAATTGTGCATATATTTCATTCTCATCATATATATGCACACATATAGAGGGAGTTTAGACCATATTATGTGATTTTTATGAATTGTGATCCATGTGTTTTTATTTCAAATGGTATCTATGTAGCTCATTTCAATTGCATTCCTACATTTGGCATGTATACCTATGGTTGGTATATTTACCCTTTATTCGGTACCATTCCTTTATTGGATTTTTACTAGTGGTATCATCTTATTGGATCATGGTTCATGAATATTTCTCCCGTGTGCTATAACGTTTTCCCTTGAGTTCAACATGTGTTTGTGGCATTTTTGAGATTGTTGACAAAGGGGAAGAATGTTGATGACCAAAGAAAGTTCAAGTTGCATGATGCAATATTGTTGAAGCTTGTTGACAAAGGGAGAATCATGATGCAAGAAGTGCGCATGGAAGGATTACAAGCGATATCAAGGCACGGAGCGCGCAAAGCAAAGAGTTCTTGTATGATTCGATCAAGGGAAACAATGGAGAAATGGGAAGAATTGTCTCCATGATAATCACAACAAAATGGGGACAAATTGAAGTTAAGAACAAGGTATGACAAAGATGTGATCTTTCCTTTACAATCGATCCATCTTCAGTTGGTATCTTTGGTGCACTTTCAATTGGTATCATTAGTTTTGTTACAATTGGTACCATAGGTTGTTCTTACCATGCAAAATGGTAAGGCCTGTGCATTTCATAAATTATTGTCATTCACTATTTGTGCGCTTTATATTTGTTATCATTTATGTTTTACCACTTGCTTTGGTTATGTTGTCATCAATCACTAAAAAGAGGGAGATTGTAGTGTATATGGCCCTTTTAGGGCATGTATGTGATTTTGATGATTAATGACAACATAGTCAATGGGAGTAACATATTTGTCAAGTATATGCTTTAGTAGGTCTCATGGATGCAATACATAAAGAAGCCACCGATGCCGAACTCAAGAAAGTTTGAGTTGGAGTTCAAAAAAGTTGTTAATACCGGATGGTCCGGTGCTCTGAAAGCAATACACACCGAAGTATTTTTCAATTTAGAGGAGAAAATGAAGACTACATCGGATGGTCCGATGCTTAGCAAGATGTTCACATCAGAGCATTTTTTAGGAGGAATATTTGGTGCAAAAGATTTGTACACACTGGATGGTCTGGTGCTCAGAGAGGAGACACACACCGGAGCATTTCTTCGGAGAACTGTTGAAGACTGAAGATCTACAAGCCACATGGTCCGATGCTCGGAGGTGTACATGCCGGATAGTTGCACCGGAGTATTTTCCAGGAGAAGGTCTCAACGGCTAGTTTGGTGTGATTGTACACACTGGATGGTCCGATGTCCTAAAGATCTACATGCTGAGCAATGAATAGTGTAGAAAATGTGGTTTGGTTGGCTCAAGTATACACATCGTATAGTCTGGTGATGGAGTTCAAGGTTACACTGGAATATTCAGTGTTCACAATATATTTGAGCGGGATTCCAACAGCTAGTTTTTACTACTGTACACACTGGATGATCCGGTGTTTGTACTGTTGTTAATGCCGGATCATCCGATGCTCATAATCTTTTATGACTATTGGAGCAACGGCTAGTGCACGGGTTTGAGGCTATAATACCCCCCAGTTGGCCATTTGAGTGTGCTGGAGTTCAGAGAAGCTCATAGACACTTGAGAAGACATTCAAGCCACCAAAGTGCTTAAAGTGATCATCCAAGAAAATTAAGCATATGATTAGAGAGTGATTAGTGCTAATAGCCCTAGAGAGAGTTGTTGCTAGGTGTTACTGCCTAGAGAGAGGATCAAGGAGTGATCCTAGCTTGTACCAAGTGGTACATCGATGCCTTAGAGTCTTGGTAACTCACCGGCACCTTGGGCGTTGATGGCTCAAGCTTGTTGACCCTTCGGTTTGGTGTGGAGCGGCGACAAGACGGTTGTACAGGGACATGAAGACCCTTGCTTTGGTGGCTTAAGCTCCGAAGAGAATACAACGGTAAGTGACCGAAAGAAAGGCTTGTGGTGAGACATTGCCTTGGTGGCTTGGTTGCTCAACCTACTTGAGGCCTAGGTGGCTCAAGGGCCATGACTGGGTGCCGTCCGGGAGCTATAGCCTAGGTGGCTACTCCAATGTGGACTAGGGCTGGCGTTTATGCCATCGATATCACGGGATAAAAATCCCTTGTACTGAGTTTGCTCTCTCTACCTTATTTTCATTTCCGTATTTACTTCTTGCAATCTATCCTTTGCATGTTTATCTTCCTAGAGTAGTTTTCTAGGATTAGCTGTAGGTTGCAAATCTTTTTAAATGGTAGAGTAGACACACTAGATGAACCAAGAGCACATTTAGACATAAATTGATATATGTTTATCTTGTGAAGTTTTTGGAGCTGATTAGTTTTAAACATCCTAATTCACCCCCTCTTAGGACATCACCGATCCTTTCAGGAGTGAGCTCATGCAGAAACAATCCATGGGCTAGCTAGAGGACACATTTGGAAGCCCAGGTGACGGGTATCTGTGGCCAACGCACGCCGTTCCCATGCAGAAAATGCACCCCACCTTTGTAGGTCAGGGACTCCTCCCTTGTCTTGTGATGGTGGCTCACGACGCTCGCTCATGACTCATGACTCACGGCCAACACCGCCACCCCCTCCACCTCCACGGCTGGCCCTCTCCACCTCAACCTCTGCTACCACCGTCACCCCCTCCACCTCCACGGCATGCCCTCTCCACCTCAACCTCCACAGTCGCCGCCACCACCTTTGCCGCCACTATCACCACCTCTGCCGTCACCCCCTCTCCACCTCTGTGGCTATAGCTCCATGATCCACTCTTCCCTCTCACTCCTGCAACCACCATTCCTCCCACCCCCAAGGTCGCTGTGAAGTGGGCAGTGAGATTTGGTTCCAGGGTTGGAGCGGAGGCGGTGACTTCGACTCCCGGCCTTCTCAACTACCATGCTGCCCCTTGCTCTTGCCCTGTTTCCTTGCCTTGTTTCAAAATCATGGACGAGAGCACCAAAAGCGGCGAACGTTGACCCGGTGGAACCGAAGAAGGTCCTGAAGGCCGCCAGAGAAGTTGGTGCCTATATCAACTATGTCCTCACCATGCACCACCACTGGTATACCATCTCCTCTTTTTCTTCCTCACAATTGTTCGGCTTATTTCCCTTCTTTGCTAGGACCACAATACTTGCTGGAGTTAGAACGTTCAGATTCTTGCTTCCTGGAGTCATTGGCCATAATATTGTTCCGAATTGGGACATCAAATGGCTTAATATTTGGTAGTTATCAGATCATGTTGGTTCCAGACTTAATTGATCTAGTTGTTTAATCATTTCCGGAAGGATTTCCAATGACTACGGATATTCACATAGTACAACAAATGCATAGTTCCAATTTTTAATTCTTTTTTCTTTTTAATTGCTACATCGACATACCTTGACGGTAGAAGTAGAATAGAGTATTGTAAACCATGCTTCTTACTGCTACTAGGTTGTTCCTTGCTGGTAATGAACTCCATAGAGTAATTGCTTGCTACTTTATTACAATTTCAAAAGAAATGAAGAAACTTGCTCCCAGTGTCCTGACTGAACATGCCACTGATTTGGCAGTGGAAGTGCTTGACATTTGTGAATCATACTAGGTTGTTTCCAGTTCATACAGTTGTGTCTATTTTTATTACAATTTACGAGCCGGTGCATCCTAGTTCGCATACTAATTGTAAGAACTGATAGCACTTAGCTAAGACTTTGAGTACCATAATTGAAGGCCACCTTGACTGCATCCTAGCAAGTGGATAATTAATTTGTAAATTAGTTTTCTTCAAGCCACCTTTCAAAACTATTTAATCCTATTTGTGACAATACATGATGCTACAAGACATAAAGCTAAATCCAATAATTACCTAGGACAATACTTCCACTTGTAAATAATATCTAAGTTGGATCATGGGCCAGGATTGTGTTGAAGAATTGATTTTTTTTAAACCATGGACATAAGGAGCAATTTGGTGGCATTTGTGCAGTAGAAGATAACAATAGGAAAACTGAAGTAGTTGTACCAATTATTACCAATAGGAGGAAAAAAAGGGGTGTACCTTATCTTTCAGTTCAGCAGATATTCCAAGTGCTTTAGGTTGTCTTATTTGCCCTGATTTTATATGAACAACGCAGCTGGTACAACAACCTAATCAGCACAGATATAAGCTTTGTACTAAGCATATTCTGGCTTCTCTTCTGCACTAGCAGCAATTTGGGGAGCCTGTTTGGATGGTACACACCTAAACTTTTCCGCCATTTTGCTTTTACTTAGTACAAGTCGGTGTGGTTATTACATGTATTATGTTTTGATGACGCCATGGGCTATTTCCTAGTTGTCATGAATATCCGGATCAGAACCTACTTCCAATCTTCCGATTGGAATTCGCAGTACATTGGAATCCTAAAGCACCACCAAGAACACTACCGCGTGTGTGCCTGTAGTGCGGAGAGGCAATAGCAAAGCGAAGCCCTAGTTCAATCGAGGATGGATTCATTGAGTGGGCGAGTAATATGTCTGCAGTTCTAATCTTGATCTGCAGAAGTCTTCTTGGTGAGGACTTGGGTCCACTTAGCTTGAAGGAGCTTGAGCAGCTTGAGAACCAGATTGAGATATCCCGCAAGCATATCAGAACATTAAAGGTACATCACAAATCTTTTGTTAACTTTGGTTCATAGTTAGATTAATAGCAGACATGGTTTATCAATAGCTAGCTCGATTACCTTTTTCAATCAGAGATTATCTTTAGCTTAATTAGGTTTCATGCATATATCGAATACAATCACACAAATATGATATGCAAGGGGCCTAACTTTCTTTATCAGAACAACCAAAGTATCTTGGACAAACATAAGGACTATTGCTTCAACCTATTATTTCTTTGAAAAAAATAATTGTGTCATCTCATATTAATGAATGGAAGTCTCAGCCTGAAGCTCGTATTTGTTCAGCCGCATGACTACGGTCAATTGTAACAATGTTGAATACAAGTAAACTCTTGAACTTGTTCTGATTATATAGTCCTTAAAGGTTGAAATAAGCCCTATTGTAGTTGATGAATATAGATGGGACTACAATGCTTCATTAGGCATATAACAATCTAAGACAAGCACTGCCCTTCTGTTCTGCGCCACCATACTTGACAATATTGCATAGATACAACCACACAAATATGATATGCTGGGGGCCTTTATGGCGAGGGTGTACGAGTGAACAAACTCCTTTGGATCTGAATCTCCCCTGGACTTGGGTAGCTTGAAGGTTCGAAACCCCTCCGGAAAGGGTACAGCCTGTAGGTCTGCTTGCAGGGGACAATCATGGTCTAGTAATGGAGCCTCGTGCCAATGGGCCCAAGGCTCTGGATCCTACGTACCAGCTATCAGTGGTGCCTGGTGGTGATGAGGGGCTAGGATGACGAAGAACCCACCGGGCCTTGGCACCCCGGCCAGCATAAAGCTGGTTGTTACGGGAGCAGTCGTGGTCAAGCCCATGGGTTGCTATGCGGCACGCAGGGCAGCCTACAGCTCCTCCAACTGAGCCTGAAGGGCCACCACGTGCGACTGCTAGTCAGCCATGGTGGCATTCGTGGCAACGGCTCTGGTTGTGGCCCTTAGGGACGTAGTGGGGGGTCTTGCTACGCTGTTGCCAAAGGGCCATCGGGGTGACTGGCCTCTTGGCGTCAGCCGCAACCTGGGTCGTGATGGCTCTTGCAGCGATGATTTCAGTTGCTACCCCTAGGGATGCAGTGGGGGCCTCGTTGTGCTATTGTAGGAGGGCCTTCGAGACGGCGGGCCTGCTAGCGTCAGGCATGGCTAGGGTCGTTGTCGTACCGATGGTGGTTCCAGGGCCCTATTCCCTCCAGCTGAGGCTGTCGCTGGCGTATCGCAAGCTCAGTTGCAGTGGTCATGTGGACCTTCGCAGAAGCTTTGCCGGGGAGTCAGCCGCTTGTGTTGTAGCCCTGGTGGTCTTCTTTTTGGGTGGCATCCTACCTCTCTTTGTACTTCTATGTTCGACCCCCACGGACGGCGTGCTGTTGGTGCAAGAAAATATCTTCCACGAACAAGTGCGGTGAGAGCCTCCTCTAAAGAGGAGACTTAAACTTGGAGAAGTGGCGAGGAAGCAAAACCAAATATGTTGTTGATATTGATAAGAAAAGATTGGCATGATGGCCAAGGGTTTGTATTTATAGTGCCGTTAGGGTGCAAGTGTACAAGTTTTCCCTTACAGAGATAGTGATACCAGCCATCGCTATACCACATGGACCTAGGGCTGGTTCGATCACCCAGCCTAGGTCTAGGCATAATACTTTTATCCCTACTTAGAAGATATTATCCACTATGGCAAATGCAATGGTGCAAGTGGTCCTAAGGGTGATGTACTGGGCCGATCGTCTATTACGGTGTCACACTGTCCAGGGTGTCAGGCTGGCCACCACTTGCACTGGGATGTCAGGATGGCCCTAACTTGCATGGGTATTAAATTCCCATCACTTCCTTGCAAGTGAATGACATCTGGTGGGCCCCATCTAGCTGATCTTTTGCCAATGCCTAATGGCTCACCCTTTGGGGTTCAGGGAGACTACCCTGTCCTTTGGGGGCAGGGGCACCAGAGAGCCCGCCTAGGCTTCGGGGACAGAGGCTCCGGAGAGCCTGCCTAGGCCTCAGAGGGCAGGGGCTCCGAAGAACCCTGGAGATTGGAGACCTGAAGGGCCTTCGAAGATCCGTGATCCCCAGGCATAGGCTGGCGGAAGCCAGGGGCATCAAAGGTCCTTAATGATGACCCCCAACAATATCCTTCTTGTGTTGTTAGTGATCCGGATCGTGCGCACATAGTGATATGTTATAGTAGTAGATTTGATCTATTACTGTTCTTGTGATCGGTTCATATTGATGGATTGGTTTGTGCACGAGTTGATTATATCAATCAACCATAGGGGTCAGAATAAGTATGAGATGATAGCATCACATGACCACAAGATTAGTCTGTGCTCCTTCTCAGATGGGCCACGACTTGTCCCTATCGGCTGGAATCACCATCAGGGCTTATTATCTGTTATGCTTATTATGTTCATGTTATACTATTTTTTCATATTTTTATATGTGGTGGATATGATTATCATGATAGAATAGTTTCTCTAAGAAAAAATGAGAGTAATTGATGCCCTTTCAATAGTTGCACCTATTAACATTTTGATTGTTGTGTGGTAGGTCTGCCAAAGTAGAGTGTCCTCAACTATCTTGATTAATAGGGTGGATGTCGGACATCCACATGCATATTATTGGTTTACTTAACAAAGCAATCAAAATGATTTTAGGCTTTAGGGTATGGTGTTGGGCACCGAGCATACGATGCCACCCAACAAACAACAACCTCATATAGATGTGATTAGCAAATTATTCCTTACCTATGTCACTAGTTTTCTATTAGTGATGCAAAGCTTACTAGGACTTAGATAAATTTGGATCTTGACTTACTATATGTCGTTAGAGGGAAAACATTGCAAAACATATAGTGGGAGTCTTTTATTAAATTGTTTAATGAGAGATTCACATAAACATAGTATTAAACTTTGCATATTTATTTCCTGTTGTAGATGATGGCACCCACCGCTAATTCCAATTCTGGTTTTAACTTGTGATAAATTATTATTTGAACAGACTTTATTGATTGGTACTGTAATATTAGAATTGTTCTCAAGCAAGAGAAAAAGAAGTATGTTCTAGAGGTTTCATATCCTAATGATCCACCTGCTAATACCACCGCTCCTGACTGTAGAGCTTATGAGAAGCACTATGAAGACCCACTTGACGTTAGCTATCTCATGCTTGCCACTATAACCTTTGAGCTTCAGAATCAATATGAGAATAGGAATGCTCACTATATGATTGTGGAACTTCGTAGTATGTTTGAGAACTAAGCTAGGGCTGAAAGCTTCAACACCTCAAAGTCCTCATGTGATCAAGATGATATGTTACATTGAGAGACTGGAAAAACTTGGTTTTCCCTTTATCCTAGAGTTGATTATGAATATGACTCTCCAATCACTCCCTGTGAGTTTTGAGCCATTCATTATGAACTTTCATATGAATAGCATGGATGAATTGCATGTGATGCTTAAAACAACGGAGGAAAGCACTAAAAAGAGCGTAATCATGTGATGATAGCTCAGAAGGATAGTAAGAAGAGAAAGCGCAAGAACAAGGCTAAGACTTCAAGTGAGATCTCAAGCTCAAAGCTCAAGCCTATTGGAAAGCCCAAGGCTGGTATAAGACTGATCATTGGTGGAGGAACTGCAAGCTGTACTTGGAAGAATTCAAGAAAAAGAAGGGAAGTGAGACTTCCACTTCAGGTATTTTATATTGGAGCGATGATTCATACTTATAAATTGTTGCAGGGAATAAGAAATACTAGAAGTTTTGTAAGAGACAAGATGGATATTTGTGTAAGCAATAGAGCAAAGGTTGTTGCGGTGGTTGTTAGCACTTATCACTTGTCATTACTGTCAAGATTAGTTTTGGAATTAAATAATTGTTATTGGGTTCCTACCTTAGGCAAAAATATTATTCCTTCTTCATGTTTAGAAGTGAATGGTGGTTTTAAAGTCATAATAAAGAATAAGTGCTGTTCAATTTATTTAAATGACCTTCTCTATGGTCATTGTCCATTAGGGAATGGATTATACATTCTAGATCTTGAGGATGAGCCAATCTATAACATTAGTGCAAAGAGGCTTAGGCCTAATGATTTGAATTCAAATTTTATTTGGCATTGTCACTTAGGTCATATAAATAAGAAGCGCATGGAGAAGCTCCAAAAAGATAGTCATCTAGATTAATTCGATTTTGAATCATTTGATGTATGTGAATCTTATTTACTTGGAAAGATGACTACAGCGCCACTCATTGGTCATAGTGAGAGGGCTAATGACTTGTTGGCCCTTGTACGTACAGATGTATTTGGACCAATGAGCTTTACAGCCATATATGGTTTTCAGTACTTCATTACTTTTACTGACGACTTTAGTAGATATGGTTACATCTACTTAATGAGGCACAAGTCTGAATCCTTTAAAAAGTTTAAGTAATTTCATAATGAAGTAAAAAATCAAATAGGCAAGACAATTAAATTTCTACGATTAGAACGTAGAGGTGAATATTTGAGTCATGAGTTTGGTGATCATCCGAATCAATGTGGAATTGTTCCACAATTGACTCCGCTTGGAATGACTCAGTATAATAGAGTATCCGAACGAAGGAGTTATACTATGTTAGATATGGTTTAGTGTATGATGAGCCAATATGATCTTCTATTGTCCTTCTAGGGATACGAACTAGAAATTGCTATGTTCACGTTAAACATGGTTCCGTCTAAAGCCGTAGAGAAGACGCCATATGAGATATGGACTAGGAAGCATCCTAGATTGTCTTTTCTTAAGATATGGGGTTGTGAGGATTATGTATAACTTTTGATGTCTGACAAGCTCACTCCTAAATCTGATAAATGCTTATTTGTGGGATATCCTATAAAAACAAAAAACATATTATTTCTATAATTAGGAAGAAGGCAAAGTATTTGTCGTCAGAGATGGTATCTTTCTAAAGAAAGAGTTTCTCTCAAAGAAATCTAATGGGAACACGGTACAACTCAAAGAAATTCAGGAAACACCTGAAACTATTTCAACCCCTACTAAACCTTAGTGGGATGTTCAAGATATTGTAGAACCCATTGTGGAGGCACCAACCCCACATAGGTCTGAAAGGGTGAGTCGTGCAACTAAAACATTCACACTCCTAACCACGGGAAGCACGACATATTATTGTTGGACAATGATGAGCCGAAAAATTATACAGAAGCAATTGTGGGACCAGACTCCAAGAAATGGCTTGGTGCCATGAGATCCGAAACATAATCCATGCATGATATTCAAGTTTGGAACTTGGTTGATTCACCCGATGGTGTAAAAACTATTGAGTGTAAATTGGTTTTTAAGAAAAAGATAAACATGGATGGAAATGTTCACATCTATAAAGCACGATTGGTGGTAAAAGGTTTAAAAAAGAAATTCAAGGTGTTGATTATGATGAAATATTTTCTCCCTTTGTAATGCTAAAGTCTATTTGGATTATTATAGCAATCGATGCATATTTTGAATATGAGATATGACAGATGGATGTCAAAATATATTTCCTTTAAGGAAACCTAAGTGAGAATGTGTACATGATACAATCTGAAGGTTTTGTTGGTCAAAATATTCTAGGAATATATGGAAGCATTAGAAGTCCATCTATGAATTGAAGCAAGAATATCATAGTTGGAATCTTTATTTTGATACAGTGGTCAAAGGGTTTGGCTTCAAGAATGAAGAAAAGTCATGTGTTTATAAGAAGGCTAGTGGAGGCACACTTGAGTTTCTATTCTTATATGTGGATGATATATTATTGATCAAAAATGATATTCCAATGCTAGAAGCTGCCAAGTCTTCATTAAGAAAAAAATTCTCGATGAAAGATCTAGAAGAAGTAGCTTACATTTTGGGCATTAAGATCTATAGAGATAGATCTAAAAGGCTAAGTTTATTAAGCCAAAGTATGTATATTGAGAAGGTATTGAAATGGTTCAATATACATGATTCCAAGAAAGGTTTTTTGCCAATGTCACATGGCATTAGTCTTAGCAAGAATCAGTGTCCCTCAACACCCGATGAGCAAGACAATATGAGCATGATCCCGTATGGTTCGGCTATTATCTATGATGTCTACTATGCTTTGTACACACTCAGATATCTCTTGCACTCTAAGTGTTACGAGTAGGTACCAATCAAACTTAGGTGAAGCTCACTGGATAGCAATTAAGAATATCCTCAACCACTTTAGAAGGACTACGGATATCTTCCTAACCTTTGGAGGTGAGCAAGAGCTCGGTGTAATTGGTTACACCAACGCTAGCTTCCAAACTGAAAAGATGATTACAGATCACAATCTGGTTTTATGTTTATCCTCAATGGAGGGGTGGTAAATTCGAAAAGTTCTAAGCAAGAGATGGTCGCCGATTCGACGATGGAGGCTGGGTACATTGCAGTTTTGTAGCTACAAAGGAGGCTGCTTGGATCATAAAGTATATTTCTAAGTTGGGTGTGGTCGATAGTGTGTCCAATCCAGTGGATCTCTTTTGTGACAATAGTGGAGCCATTGCACAAGCCAAGGAGCCATAGTCGCACCAAAAGTCTAAGCACATACTTCGGTATTATCACCTCATTCGAGAGACTATCGATAGAGGTGATGTGAAGATTTGCAAGGTGCACATTTGAATGTCATTGATCCGTTGACAAAGCATCTCCCACAACCCAAGCATGAGGCACACACAAGAGCTATGTGTATTAGATACTTGCATGATTTGACTCTAGTGCGTGTGAGAGATTGTATAATGTCTATGTTTATGTACTTTTGAATAATGTGTTATTTGGTTCCTTGAATAATTATCATTTATATCGATCAGTAAGTATGTGACTTGTTTGTGAACCTCTTTGTTTTATTGTGATATTATTCTAAATGTTACCTAGTTTCATATCATTATATTAGACAATAATGATCTATAGACTAGCACATGTATTGATTGATGATCATGTTTCATGGATGATAGATATAGAGATATCAAATCAATAATATGGACACATGTTAGAGAACATGGTGTTGGATTGACCCACCTCGAGACATTGCTGGGATCGATATATTACTATGTACCATCAGTTGGCCTCGAATGGTGTACCTGCAGGTTCTTTTGACCTAAGATCGTAATTGATTCCCTGAATGTGTAGTGTTACACCTAGGGGCTATCAAACGCTACTCTGTAATTATGTAGTTACAAAGATAGCTTTCGGATATGCTATCACTATGTAAAAAAAAGATAAAAGAGACACAAAATTAGTGATGGGTCGTCGGGACCTGACACGAAATTAGTGATGAGTCCCACTACGACCCGTCACTAATATTCCATCTCATCGGGACCGGATATAGACCCGGCACTAATGAGGGGTCATTACTGATGGGTCGTAACATAACCCATCACAGATGATAATAGTGATGGGTCAAGTTGTGATCCATCACCCTAATGACCAACTCATGAGTGACGGGTCGTCCTAGGCCAGTCATTAGTGATAGGTCAAATTATGACCCGTTACTAATGATGAACTCATTAGTAACAGGTCATCCTATACCAATCATTAATTTGGCCCGTCACTAATGACCAACTCATTAGTGACGGGTCAAGTTGTGACCCACCACTAATGACCAATTCATCAGTGACGGGTCATCCTAGCCCAATCATTAGTGACGGCTCAAGTTGTGACCTATCACTAATGATGGTATTCACAAATATTTTTTATTTTTCTTTTATTTTTTCTCACCTCAGCAACACTATAATATGAACCATTTTACATTGTTACGAACACACATCCTTTAGCTTGATAAGCATGTGATCAATTGTCATATAACTTTCATTAGCAATTAATTAATGTAATTAGTAGTTACATTATGAGGATACACCCGTTGGGAAAAGACATCCACAACAGGTGCTTTACCTTCTCTTCATCCAGTGTGTGTGTGTGTGTATATATTAATGGGTATTTTTCTCATAAAAGAATATATATGTATATAATTGATTGATTGCTTGATTTTGTGGGCTAATATACATACATACATACATACATACATACATACATACATACATACATACATACATACATACATACATACATACATACATACATACATACATACATACACATACATACATACATACATACATATATATATATATATATATATATATATATATATATATATATAAACTCATTACTTAACACATTCATTTAATTATGGGGAAAACAATGGTACTTTCATGCATGCACATAATATTAACATCTAGACAACAGTATATGAACCTAACTAAATTTGTTTCATATTTTTTGAGTTTTAGATATTTTTCTATGCATTTTAGATTATTTCAGCCAATTTATCAATATAACTATTACTACTTTCAC
Organism: Phragmites australis; assembly: GCF_958298935.1. Lineage (NCBI taxonomy): Eukaryota > Viridiplantae > Streptophyta > Magnoliopsida > Poales > Poaceae > Phragmites > Phragmites australis. The sequence goes on from NC_084938.1 coordinate 7,722,056, forward strand.
TATTTTACTAGAATTTAACAAAAACATTATGTGTATGAACACATACGTATATGAATATGTCTACATGTATACATATACGTATACATATTCATATTCATATATATGTACATACACATACGCGCAACCCATATGAACAATAGCTACAGTAACTTGTCCCAAAAAACAATGGTACTTTCATGCATGCACATATTATTAACATTTAGACGATAGTAATACTTACCTAACTAAATTTGTTTTCATATTTTTTGAGTGTTAGATATTTTCTTATGCATTTTAGATTATTTTAGGCAATTTATCAATATAACTATTATTACTTTCACTATTTTTCTAGAATTTCGTGAAAAAAATTATGTGTACGTACACATATGTATACATATACATATATATTTATATATACATATACATATCCATAAAGAATCCTACTCGGTACTCACCATTATTATCGCTAGCTTATTTCAGGAGAAGCAAAACTTTCCCTAGATATCCCTAGTTATGAATATATATATATATATATATATATATATATATATATATATATATATATATATACTGTTCATGATGAATAGAAGTTATTGTTTACTCTAGATTCTCTCTAATCGATTTCTACTCAAAATACATTATCAGTCACTGGTTCTACCACTGATCTGCCACAACAATCAAGAACAGAGAGGCACAAAGGCCTCTCCCATACGGTAAGCACTCCATGGTAAATCCATTTTGCCCCATCCATGGCATACCTGCATCATCCTTCTTCGTCGTCGTCGTCCTGTCACATCGTCCGCTGTCGCCGCTTGTCATCGTTCGTGCCATGGTCCTGCTCGTCGTCAGTTTGGTCACCATAGTGGCCCCGTGAGTGCCACAACCCCTGTGGCAGCCTCTCCGGCCATCTGGCCGCCACCATCACCGCCCCCAGCCTCGCTGCCCTTGCCACCCTTCTCTTTTGGAGTTCAGGCGCCTGAAGCACCGCCACTGGCATTGAGTCCTTAACGACAATAGCTACCACCACGATGGCGATTGACTGTGAACCACCGCCCACAATGGTAGCCCATTGAGGTGTTGTCCCTCTCTTTGGTCCGATGATGTGATGATCACCACGCTTACTCCTCCACTGAATGATGTGACGATCACCCGCTACAACTGGATCTTTAGGATCCATCGCGGCAGGAGCCTCCCTAGAGCCATGGCGAACCACGACCCCACTTCTTCCTGTGGCTTCGACCTCACCATGCTGGCTAGGTCTTCCTCCTTCACGCTGGCCTTCATTGACTCTAGCATCAATGTCGAGGAGGCACCCTCTGACGCGTCCTCTACCTCAACCTCCATCGACACCGTGTGGTCTGCCTTCTCCTTCGGTACCGATGGAGGCACGATGCAGATCTCTGACATTCACCACTGGATCCACTCACGGCGACACAGAGGCCACCACAAGTGCTCTGGCTCACCGCATCCTCCACTGCTTCCTGACAGCAGTGGCCAACCACCGTCCATGTCTACGCCAGGGTTATGGGCCCCTGTGGCCCTCGACCTTCCCTCCGACATCGGCTAAGCGTGCCCGGACGTATGTGCATGCTTTGGGAAAGGGGCTTACGGGCCCCTTCATGCGTGCATGAGTGGAGGGAGGGGGTGTCACACCCCCAAAGTTGGTGACCCACCAGTGGCATGACGACGTGGCTCCAGCGTGACTTCATGGCAGTCCACTTCGACCGCCCCATCTAAGGTGATGGCGTACAGCACACACATGACCGACAGCTCTTCGGCAGTGGTGACCTTTGACTTCCGCGCTAGCACTGCTCCACCAACGTCGACTGGTGGTCGGTGACTCTTCGACAAGTGACGTTCTGTGGCCCAACTCCAGCAGGCGATGCTATGTACCACCCATAGCGGCGGCGGCAACACAGGGGCAGTTAGGGTTCAACCCTAACCGCTGGCCAGATGCCTCCTCTCTTATATGGAGCGGGGAGGGGGGAGCCCACCTGGGCCGAATGGGCCACAAGGCCGGAAAGGCCTAAGCCTATGTTGACATGGCCCATAGGCCAATAAAGACCATTTTGCAAAAGACCCCCGGGTTTCTAACAAATTGCAAAATGATCTAACTAGAAGTACTGTGTTTATAGTGCTTTTCATGTTTAGGCCGTCGGCGGTTACAGTAATTACACATTGTGTTGTTTAATATTGTATTTTAGCTTTCCAGACCTTGTTTTTCTAGAATTTGTGTAATGTTCCATGTGTTTGCTTCAAGCAATCCCTATAACATGTAGTTTACTTAGCAATCTTTGTTTATTTTGCAATTAATTTTATTTATTGCAAAGTTTACATTTTACACTTACATTTATAATTAAGCCCGCAATTAATTCATATAAGCACATGACACTTAATTCAAAGTAGAATTTAATGCAAAATTTTCAGTGATTACCTCCAATTAATATTTGTGAAACACAAGGTGATGGAATCAAGCATCTACTGCACCTTCACAGATTATGCTCCATCACTGTGAGGTCTACATAATGTCATTTTGACATTATGACTACCTTCAAAGTGTCCCTCCAAATAATCAATTTTGCATAACACAAGGTAGAAGGAATATAGGCATCTACTGACCATTATTAGAATATGCCTCCTACTACTGTGAGATCTACACCACATTTAGTGATTATCTTCAATGTGTTAGCTACATAATTTGAGGTCTACACTATGTAATTCAAGTCTCAACTTGACTTTACATATTTTGCATTACTACAACATTACAATGATTCTTTAATTTACCCAAAGTGTAAATTCATTCAATCATTGGTCATTTTGTAGGACAAAATGTCCAATGTCAAGTTCGACAGACTCGAGTTAGATGGTCATAACTATCTAACTTAGGCAATGGATATGAAGATGAGTCTATCATCCTGCAGACTTATAACGGTGATTAATCCTCCTCAAGAAGGAGATATGCCACTTCTAGATCAAATCAAGTATGAGGCTTTATACTTTATAAGACACCATCTACATCCAGATTTAAAATCATAATACTTGATGGATGAAAATCCATATGATCTACGGAATTCGCTCAAAGAGCGATATGAATAGCAAAAGGTAGTCATACTGCCTGGAGCTCAACGCGAGTGGTCCAACATTCGCATCCAGGACTTTAAGTCCATTGGAGAATACAACTATGTTGTTCACAAGATCTACTCTAGGTTGCTATTTTGTGACAAAGCTCCCACATATGTGGAGAAAATTTGAGAAACTAAGTGGAAATGTGCCTTGTTTATATGTGATGAGTGATTCACAAGTGTGTTGATTTGGTTTGATAATTTTTGGATTGCAAATGCATATAGATGTACTATAATTATGATCATGACTAACCAAATTTGCAGATAAAATCGAGTTGGCATGTTTGTCTTTGAGTCCAGGAAAATTTGTACACGTCGGATGGTCCGGCGTTCAGACATAGTACACGCCGGAGTATTTTAAGCCAAGGCAAAACTTAAAGTACACACTAGATTGTCCGGCATAGGGTATCAGTGAACGCCAAAGATTTTCATGCAGAGAGGTTGCAAATCAGCTCTAGTGGACTTATATGCTCAGATGGTTTGATGATGAAGCAATATGAGCACTGAACTAATTTTTCCAAGGAAATATTTAGGAAGTGTTCGGGGTTATTCTACATGCCGAATGGTCTAGCGTGTACACCGGAGGATCGCCAGACTATTTCTTGCAGAAGAGAATTTTGGACGGAGGGGTCTGCTGAGTTGCACACGCTGGATGGTCCAGCGCTCAGGAGGAGTGTGCACCGGATCATCCGGCGTTCACAATTTTTCTGAGATGTGCTTTGAACTAAGGATTTCAATTTGGACTAACTGCAGGTGGAGTTATATGTTGTTAGAGATGCATGTTTATTTTTATTATGTTGTGCAGGTGATGGATGTAACTTGGCGGTCGACGGCGGGACGATCAGGGCCAAGCTGGGTGCTTAGTGCCGGACGATCAAGGAGGCTAGGCGGAGTCAAGGACGATCCTAGCTATGCACATGGAGGTCAAGAAAAGCATGAGAAGATGGATGAAGACGTCGTATTGACAAAGTCAAGCAAAGGGGATGCCGGTATAAGTGACAAGGCGGCCTGAGGGATCAGGAGCAGGAGAGACTTGTCGGTGGTTAAGATTACAAGATGGAGTACACGTGTCAACATCGGGATGCTTGCTTGAGGTCAAGCACGTGGCAGTGAGTCATGTTTTGAGAAGCGTGCAAGGGGTTACGAGGTTCAGCCTCAAAACTGTGGGAAGGATGAAAGTGCACGTGACATCATCGCGAAGCTTGCGTCGAGGCGAAGCTAAGTCATGAAGGGGCTACGGTCGTCCAATGGATGGAAGAGAAAATGGACCAAATGCCCTTGGCGGTAGGTAGAAGTGCACTACAAGAAAGGAGAATTTTGGGAACAAGCTAGGAAACTTAGGGGTCAAAGAACCTAGGCTATAAATAGAGGGGAGGGCTAGTTGAGCCCTTTGAACGAGCCAGTTGAGCCCCTTGAGTCATTCATAAGAGAGCTTTGTGTTAGGGTTTTAGATGAGAAGAAGAGAAGTGCTTAGCCTATGTATTATGTGAGAGCTGTGTGAGGAAAAATCTTTGTAATCCTCCTAAAATAGGGATAACCTCCGCAAGCAATGAAATTTGTGTTTACTCTTGTGCTTGTATTCACCTCCTTCTAGTTTCTCTCTATTGGTCCCCTTGCAAGTTTGCAAGTTTTTCTCTTCCCGTTGTGTTTTCGTTCTGGTTGTTGAGCTGAAATTTTTCCACATTGGGAAGTTGTTCTTCTTGTTGCTAGAAGCATAAAATTCTTATACATATGTATACAAGTGGGTCTTGAATTCCCTTGCCTTTAGATCATCAACTTGGAGAATTTCTTCTACCGGTGATCTTTTCTTTGCTTCGAAGGTTTCTTTCCTCAAGTTGCCATCTTTTGTGGCGATGGCTCGTGAGATGAGTTTCAATGTAACCTAGGGTTCATATACATCCACGAGAGCCATGTGTTTTTTCTTGATATTTCCTTAGCAACTTGATTCTCTTTGGTTTTGCTTCCGCTATTGGTTTTTGAGGTGTGTTGGGTGATAAAAGGAGAAGGCTATCTGTTTCGAAAGAAACTGGTAAGGCGCCTATTAACCCCCCCCCCCTCTAGTCGCCATTCTCAATCCTACAAAATTGAAAAAACTTTGTCTACAATGATTCCTACTCATAGGGTATTGAAACAACAATAACATGCTAGGAATTACTAGCACTATTCTGAATTAATTCACACTTTACTTCAGGCTAAAAAGCATTATGAACTTCTTTTTAAGAATCATCACCAGCGTCCTACAGACACTGCTCTTTTACCTAAAGTTAATTCTAATATTTAGAATACCAAGAAGTTCGATAGCAACAAACGCCACCCAAATAACTCCAAAGGCAAGAAGAACCGCAACAAGAAGTGGATATTCTATGGACACAATAAGGGGAAGGGCATTTCCAAGAACAACAAAGATAAATCTGACATTTATCGTAAGTATGGTTGCTATAGCCATACAACTAAGAAATGTCGCACTCCAAGACACTTGGTTGATCTCTATCTCAAGTCTGTTGGATAAAGCCGACCAGCTCAAAGCGGAAGATTTGAAGCACATTTCAATCTTCAACCTGACACCACTAGGCAAGCCAGTTGTTCCCAAAGTGTTCCTCCAGAACCGGACACCAACATCACTCTGTAGCGGCATGAGGACCTTGAGAGCACCGACAATATGATCGTAGAATTTGCTTCCAATGACTTGTTTGGAGACCTCAATTAGCTCCCAATTAATTAGATATTATTATATCTATATCCTACATAGTGTTATAATAGGTTGTTGTCATCTTATACTATATTATATATTCCAATAATGTATCAGCACATTGATACTCAATAAAGTTGTATGTATCCTATATATCTACGAAGAATTTCACTTTAAATTCTCTATTTCTATATATAGTTGTCTACAGGGGACAATCCAATGGAAGAGGAAATATGCTTAGTGGATAGCTATACCACTAACTCTATACTTAGGAAAACTAAATATTTCCAATCTCTTAAAAAGATTAAAGGAAATATTATGACAATCGCTAGATGTGATGCTATGATTGTTGGCTCTGGTCACGCCATAATCACTCTCCCTATGGGTACTCAAATCACAATTGATGATGCACTATTATATCCCGATTTAACACTACCCTACTAAGTTATAGAGATATCAGTCAAAATGGTTTCCATATCGAAACTCATGATGACAACAAAGAGGAATATCTCCTCATTACCAAAAATAACAGATATGCCAAACAAATACTAGAGAAAATTCCTTCTTAATCTTTAGGATTGTACTACACATCAAACCCGTACCACATGTTGCGTATAAGCTAACTTTCCAGAATGTTGACACATTCCAAAATGGTATGATCCCCTTGGTCATCCCGGCGTTGGGATAATACAAAAAAATATCAGCAATTCAATTTGTCATGGTATAAATACTGCCAAATTCCCATAATCTTCGGATCTTGTGTGCATTGCATGCGCCACAGGAAAATTAATTTTAAGACCCTCTTATCTTGAAATCCGAGATGAACCACTCAAATTTCTTGAACGCATTCAAGGCAATATATGTGGTCCAATTCAACCATTAACTTGACCGTTTAGGTACTTCATGGTTCTCATTGATGCATCGACACGATGGTCACATATGTGTCTTTTGTCCACATGAAACCATGCTTTTGCCAAAATAATTGCTCAAATTATTAAATTACAAGCACATTATCCTGAACATAGGACATGATCCATTCGAATGGATAATGCGACTGAATTCACCTCACGTGCCTTCAATGATTATTGTATGGCCCTCGGAATTCAAGTCCAGCATTTAGTATCATACATCTATACTCAAAATGGTTTGGCCAAATCTCTCATTAAGAGAGTCAAGCTCATCACACAACTATTATTACATCATTGCAACTTACCAACTTCATGTTAGGGTCAAACAGTCTTACACGCTACTAACTTAATTTAATTGCGACCAACTGCATATCACATAGCTTCCCCACTGCAGTTAGTACGTAGAAATCCTCCTAGCATTTCCCATCTGCGAAAGTTTGGTTACACTGTATACGTTCCGATCTCACCACCACAGCATACATCAATGGGCCCACACGGGAAATTGGGGATCTACGTGGGGTATAACTCTCCGTCGATCATAAAATACCTCAAACCCCTCATATGGGACTTATTTACAGCCCGATATTCTGACTGCATATTTGATTAGGATCATTTTCCGGCATTAGGGGGAGACTCTAAGTACCAGAAAGAACGTTAGGAAATCAATTGGAATGCCACATATATTTTCTCCTCAGATCCACGTACTCAAGAATCTGAACTCCAAGTTCAAAAAATCATAAATTTGTAACATATTGCAAATAACTTGATAGATGCATTTACTAACAATAAATGTGTCACAAAATCCTAAATTCCTTCTAGAAATGTGCCGGAAAGAGTGGAGGTACCAAACAAAATCACTCAACTCTCAAATCAAAATAAAAGGGGAAGAAGTACGGTCATAAAGAATAAAGCTTCTTGCAAGCTACTGCGGAAACAGAGAAATCCATCCTCCAAAATAGTAAATGCAAATCAACATCAAGTTGAAAGACACTCAAGGCCTTTAGATACTATACATCCAGTGGATGATCAACATCCACATCCCAGCTCAACCATGCAAATGAATATTGATGCTGGGACATTAGAACACCCCGACTGTATCATAATGGGAAATCATGATGGGTCAGAAAGAATAGATGAAATTTCCATCAATTATATTGATTTTGGAGAATCATTTGATAGAAAGACTACAATTGTCAACACTTACTTCTCCTTAAAGATTGCAAATGACTTTCACAATGATCCAGATCCCAAGACCATGGCAGAGTGCTGCAAACACTCAGACTAGACACAATGGAAGGATGCAATCTAGGCATAATTGCGCTCACTCTCCAAAAGAGAGGTATTCACATCAGTAATACCTACTCCTCGTAACATCTTCCCTGTGGGATACAAGTGGGTTTTGTTCGTAAACGGAACAAAAATAATGAGGTGGTGAGATATAAAGCGAGGCTTTTAGCACAAGGGTTCACGCAGAAACTCGGCATTGATTTCAATGAGACTTATTCTCCAGTAATTAATGGAAACACGTTCCAATATCTAATTTCAATGGCAGTTCAAAATCATCTATCTATGTAGTTGATGGATGTAGTAACCGATACCTCTATGGGTCACTTGATTTAGACATATATATGAAAGTACTCGAAGGACTAGGCATTCCGAATCCAAACACAAACCACAACATATATTGTGTAAAGCTTAAAAAGTCACTATATGGCTTAAAACAGTCGGAAAGAATATGGTACAACCGACTAAAAGAGTTCTTTCTATATAAAGGGTACTCTAACAATGATGATTGTCCATGTGTCTTCATAAAGAAGTCCTCAATAGGATTTTGTATCATCTCTATCTATGTCGATGATCTGAATATCATTAGAAATATAGAAGATATAGATGAAGCACGCAATCATCTAAAGACGGAATTTGAAATGAAGGATTTGGGTAAAACCAAATTTTGCTTGGGTATACAACTTGAGCATCTTCCTTTAGGTATCCGGTACACCAAGATGCATATACCCAGAAAATATTGGAGAAATTCAATATACACCAATCATATCCATCCAAGACTCTCATGATTGTTCGATCTTTTGATATAAAGAAAGATCCATTTATACCATGGGATGAAATGAGAAGAAATAGCAGGACCCGAGGTCCCTTATCTCAGTGCCATTGGAGCACTAATGTATCTTGCAAATTGCATCAGGCCTGATATCGTATCTACAGTGAAATATGAATATCAGGCGAGAGTCAAGAATATCTTTCTTTATATTCTTAGAGATATAGAAAGAAAATAAAATATGAATATGATTGGTTACACTAATACTGGCTACTTATTAGATCCCCACAATGTTCTTACATGGTGGAACAACCTTTTCATGGAAGTCCTCAAAACATACTCTTGTGGCTATATCCATAAATCATTCTGCAATAATTGCATTATGAAGCATCACATGAATGTGTGTGGCTTCGCAAAATGATAAACCACATACAACAATCATGTGGTATCGGTTCTATTGAATCACCAACCATTATTTATGAAGATAATTCTGCATGCATTGCTCAAATGCAAACATATTACATAAAGAGCAATATAACCAAACATATTACCCCTAAAATATTCTATCCTCGTGAATTGCAAAATAATGGGGATATAAAAATTTTGCAAACTAAATCATGTGATAATTTCGCTGATTTATTCACTAAGTCCTTACCAACTTTCGCATTTCAAAGATGTATTCATGTAATTGGTATATGATGATTACAAGCAAGGTTCAGAGAGAGTTGATCCTTGAATAATAACTTATTCATATTATATTGCACTATTTTTCTTTATGATTTTTTTCCTATACGGTTTCTCATATAAGGTTTTTAATGAGGCAATATCTTCCTTATTCCTCGTATTTTCTCAAAGATTTTTTCTGGAGGTTTTAATATGATTCATAGATCATAGTTATTATTCTCTAAGCTCACCAATGAGTTTTTGCTATTTAGGTTTTTCCTTGCCTTTTTCATTGGGTTTTAAAGGAGTTTTAATAGCATATCAACATAGTATTTTCTCCTCATATTTTCTCACAGGGTTTTGGAGGAGTTTTCAACCAGAAGTTTACATCACAGATAATTGATCAAGGTGGAGTGTTATGATCAGACATCCTTTGGCTTGATAAGCATGTGATCAAATGTCATATAACTATCATTAGTAGTTAATCAATGTAATTAGCAGTTACATTACGAGGAGACACCCGTTGGGAAAAGACATCCCCAACAGGTGATTTACCTTCTCTTCATCTAGTGTGTTTTTGTGTGTGTGTATAAACATTCTTCATGATGAATAGAAGTTACTGTTTACTCTAGATTCTCTCCGATCGATTTCTACTCACAATATACATTTTTGCTCAAGTTTGATGTAAGGGGTGACAGCTATGGACACAAACGCGTGTTTAAAAAATAGTGCAGAAACATTAGGAGTCAATCTTCCATGCAGAATTTGGCCTCAAAAAATTTTCCAGGCCGGATGTAATTTTTTATGTAGGTACGTAGAGTAAAAAACTTTGAAATTGGAGTATGTATGTAAAAGTTGTGCTCGTTTTACCGAATGGCACTCCGGATCACCTATCAAATCGTGATTGTTTGCATGAGATATTTAGAAATTCGTAAAATATTAATACAAATTGGATGAAGAAAAAAATTATATGTAAATTATAACCCTCAACAAAATTTAGCAAAATTAGTCATGTGACAGGTCATGGTTATGAAATGTTACTAATGACCTTCGGCAAATAAGGTTAAAATGATAAAATATTCGGTTTCTATCATAAGTACGTGATAGGTGAGGTGGTAAGAGTGCTACACACGTGAGGGGGAGATCGCAGCTTCGATTCCCACATAACACAGACTGGAAACAGTGTGAAAAATAGTATGGCTTGTGGGCATATGCGATGGGCCTACGTGGGGATGGCTCCGGTGAATTTTTTTTGACTTTTTTCGTGTAAAAAAACACGAAAAACGTTAATCAGTCATTTGACGTGTCAAGATTACGACCCGTCACTAATATTCAGTCATTAATAACGAGTCATAACCATCACTCGTCACTAATAACCTCTCATTAGTGACGCATTCAGAGTGATGGGTACATGACCCATCACTAATGATAGTTATCGCACGTCACTAATGAACTTTTTTCACGTAGTGTAAGAAACATGTCACAGGATGTGAGCAATCCATATGGAATTTGCCCCTCTTATATAACAGGAGAGATATCTCGATGTGGTTGGATTAAGAAAGTACATAGCCATACCAATATAATTAAAGAGTTAATCACAATTTAGTAATCTACTATAAAAATGAGTGAATGGTTGAGCTATCATAAGTGTGGTTCGAATCTCATCTTGACTTTGACTGATATCGTGTGGTAAAGAGATCTGTGTATATGCATATCAAGGTTACCATGAATTTACCGCTGGTAAGAGTGTATGCTAGACAATATAGATTGGGCATGCCTTGCTCTGAAGCAGGTATGCAATGATCACAACCGGTTTGCAAGGCTGTCTTGGAGGCAACAGGTTGTTTCCTTGACTATCTTTGTTTTTGACTCGTCCAAGTCCACTTCATTGTTACATGCAAGTTGAGTATGCTTCTAATGCAAGTGTGTACTTACTATGTATATACTTCATTTTTTTGGGGACTCGACCAAGCTTTTTTCCTTAATTAAGGCTCTCCTTGGACGTTAGACCGATCTACTAGTTTATAGGAGGTGTAATTTGCAGGTTGCAGCTACCTACTCAATTAAGAACCTCGTTAATTTTATTATTGACTCTCATTGTACATGGGACTCATCGACTAAGTCCCCATGAAAGCATAAGAGAATCGCCTTGGTCCTGCTCGACCGGGGAGATGAAAATGACAGAGGTTGTCCGCCGCGTAGGAGGCTCGGTACTTGATAGCTCCATGACCAACCGGCGAAAACAGAGCATGGGAATCCGCCAGTACTACAGACGAAACGGATTGCATTATCAACCTCATGAATATACATGCGCGTACCCTGATACAAGTCCAACACGTCGATCTCATTTCCCAAGGATTCCCATCGTTGCTCCTCACTTCCACATCGTTGGTTCGTGCTCGGCAAGGCCAACGACTGGAACGCAGCAGTGCAAGCCATAAGCTCAGCCCATTCAGGCCATCATAACAATGGATCAGCTTTGCTAAGTTGTACCCAACTGCGTCATTTTTGGTAAGGAATTGAAGTTAGCTCAAATTTTCTCAAAGTTGACTCTACTGCCATAGCAAACAAGCATATGCAGACGCAGGTATAGAGACAGACCCACAAACGTTCTCAATAGCAAATTCACTTTTCTACATTCACACTTTGTGGAGAAAATCAACCAAGTCAGTAAGAAACAATCAACTGATACAGTGGAACTCCTGAGTTGAGTAAAGCTGCTGCAGTATCACTCATAGCATGGTTATGCCAAACTTGAAAACATCTCCGTAGAACCTCCATGCGCTCACTTACCTCTCGTCAGCATCATTGAGGTTGCCTTACCTGAACTGCTGCCACACCTAGGTGTTTCACCATCTGCTGCAGAAAAAGGGAAAAAAGGCTTGCAGCAATTTTCAATTTTGTGGTCACTGTTAGCCTCTCAGCCTGGAGGGAAAAACAATACTAAGCAAATTAACTAGTTAATCAGGAATGGATGATTGCATGCTTCCTGGGGTAAGGCAATGCTCCAGAATTCATTGAATGAGTATGCCATGCCATGTCTATCAACTGTCCTTCCCTCATGAACATGCCATGACATGATGGTATGATTCATCCCAGCTTCCCGAATTGTTAGTAAGCCAGAAAAGTCACTTTAGCTATTACAAACATGTCCAGATTGCAAAGTGACAATGACATGAACACATGAAGTATTGCAACTGCATACAGGGAACTACATAATACTACAATTATCCACGACAAATGCCAAATGCACACCTAGGAGACATTCCGGATGGCCTTCGCGAACTACAAATATAAAGAAGTCAAACAGCAGCAACGATGGTATTGGTGACAATGCAATGTCTACCAGATGATGATCATGTTCCAGAAACACCACCTAATGAGGATGATGATCATGTTCCAGAAACACCACCTAATGAGGATGATGATCATGTCCCAGAAACTCCACCATATGAAGATGTTAATGTCACACATGAGAAACAGGGCATTTAGCAGAAGAATGCAGATAATAAATAGGATGTAGTATGAAATCCATGATGCCATGATAAAGTTCAAGATACATCCCCTCAGGCAGGATCAATTTGCAGGAGCTCCATTCAGAATTCCCACAAAGCCACCAGCTGAATCCTTCCTTCGCCCAAAGGGATTCTTCGAAAACGTTCAAGATGTTAAGGAGTGCCAAAAGGTCGATATAAACTACACATCTACACTAGAGTCAAGTAACTGGAAAGTACACATCTAAGAAATCTAAGAAATAACTAAGCATAAGTATAAACATAACTGTGGACTGTTAATATGAAGAGATTATCAAACTGAAGATTTAAGAAACAAAACAGTCTTCAACAAATAAAGGATATTGAATACGCATTCCACCGCGACCGGAACTGGGAATAACAGCACCCTGCAAAGTATGGTGTACAGCTGTAGCAGCATTCACATCCTGGAAAAAGAGCAGGTGTTCAGACATATAAGAGTAGGAAACAAAGGTGGTGCCATGCTAACAATACAATTAAGAAGTTTTGCTACTTACCTCAAATTCAATAAAACACACAGTGTTCCTGTCTTGACGCAATAATTTCATTTGTTTGTAACCAGGTTGCCTGGAAGGATATCGAGGAAAAACAGATATGATTTAACAACCAGAACCGAAATATGCTGCAGCTATACACCCAGTAGGCAAAAATCGTATCCAATTTTATAATGTTTCTGTTTAAGGTGTGGATTCTTACACACTGAAGAGACTTCGCAATTCCTCTTCGACTACAGTTTCACCGAGATTACCAATGAAAAGGGTGTTGCAGGGAGGATTATCTTTTGTGTTCTGCAAAAAGTAAATTAAAATATTTTATCAGAAATTATAGCTTAAATTGTCCATGAAGCAACAATCACTGTAGGCTGAAGATACACTCTCAACTATATTACATAAAATACTGCAGCAAATATTTGCCCTTTATAATAGCTTTTAAAGTAACAAACCGAGATCATGAAAAGGAAAATACAATATTCAAGCAACAAAACTAATCAATCTCATTTCATCCAAATGTGAAGATTTTGTGACAAACAAGACGTAATATGCTTACATGCTAATGTACAGAAAACTTATGAGTACGAGGGAGTAGTCAATAGAGTTTAGTTCGTTGACAGTCCATCTCATTAGTTGGAATGAATGTGCTAGACTGTAAGTGACGTGATAATAAGTAAATATTTCTTGGCATGATGGATAGGAAATCTAAAGGCTATGCTAAATTATATCATAAGTCCAACTTCATGGAATTATCCATTCGGTTCCTTGTTCTCAAGTTTTATCCAGAATCCCAACCAATGTCAGCGATCAGTATGAGTGAAGGTAGTTGAGTACCAGAGTGCAGAGCTTTCGGAAAAGTAAAACTATAATGACTTGCATTAAAAGTTTACAGAACTAAATATAACCAAATGGAGATGGCAAGAGTATTGGGACCGCAGCTGAATATTGTATGGTGGTGTAGGTACACGATCCCTATCTCCTAGGAAAAGCAAGTTGTCATTCAGAGAGGAACTGGGCTTTTTTAAGACTAGGTTCAAAACAAAGTCATGACCCATGATAAACTAAATAGCCCAACCTTTCATTTTAAATTGAGACAACATGACCCCCAAATTACCTGCACAGGAGCATAGGCAGTTGGACCTGGTACAGGAGAAGGTGAAGTCATGGCTACCGGGGGCACTGGATAGGCAGCATAGGGGTTGTAGGGAGGCGGAGCTGTGATATAACTGAATAATACCCAAGAAGAATGGTAAGTCCTTTGATGCATGATTGAGTGCAGGAGCAAAATGAATAAACAATTTACCCTGCAGTTCCCCACATGGAAACAGCTGATGGGGGTGGATGAAACGGAGGAGGAGCATAAGGAGAATGAGTATAGTCTCCACCAGTTCGCAAGCGTTTACTTTGGTCCACAGCATTTGCATCAGCTCCCACACCTAAAATAGGTTCAATCTTTCAACACATAATAAACATGCGAGCAATGTAGTAACCAAAGTATCAAACTATTCATTAGGTTATAAATAAGAATGGAAGGAATAAACTAAGATCAAACCAGAGTGTTTTGCACCCAGCACAAATTTCTGGCAACACGAATCTCATACTAGACATTGTTTTATGTTGCATATACTTATATCACAACATATAACTGACGGCTGGAACAATTTCCAATGAAATTAAAAAGTGCACTGCAAAGCTTGTCGAGGATTGGTAGAATTTCTCTATCTACTTAGGTTTATCAAGATATCAAAATGAGCATGGAAACCCAACAAAAAATGTCACCTTTCCCACGTTGATTGTTATTAGAAAGGTTTATCTATCTATGAAGGAAAGCAAACATATCATGGGCCAAAGTTTTCTGGTTACAGTTCACATTTTCTCCCCCACCTCAACGTACCCAACATCACAAGTTGCTCCCATCAAATTTCGAACCAACCAAAAGCTCAACACCACAGCAACGGGAAGCCACCCTCACCAATCAAGACATGTTTTTGGTGCTCCCTCTACCCCCACAACAACAATGTAATGCTATGACAAATTAGCACTCTCTATCAGGTCCAAATTTCCCTTAGATGATGTATACTACTTGCGCTGCGGCAGCAAGGAGAACATGCGCACGATGAGTAGGCAGAGTCGCACCTCTCTTGACGAAGAGGTTCTTCTTGGCCATCTCGGTGTGCAGAGCTGCCTTGCTCTCCGCATCGAACACCAGATCCTGCAGATGACGAACGCCTCGTGTCACATCACATCCATCCAATCCCTACCTCGCCACCGAGATAATACAATAAACCCGAAGCGAACCGAGCCGAGCCGAGCCAAACCTGGAGCGCGGCCTTGGCGGCGACGGCGTGGTGCGCGGAAGAGAAGAGCGCGAATCCCATGGGCTGGTCGCCCTTGAAGTTGATCTGGGAGGCCTCGAAGCCCGGGAGCCAGCGCAGCAGGTTGTGGAGCTCCCGCTCCTTGACGTCGACGGGGAGCCCCGTGATGAAGATGGTGCGGACCTCGTCGGCTGCGGCAGCGCCGGGCACGGGGGGAGGCGGCGGGACAGCGGTGGCCGCCGGGGCCCCGGGCGGGGGCGGCGCGCCCGCCGCGGGAGGCCACTGCTGGTGATACGGGTGGATGCCGGCGCCCGCCATGGAACCCTAGCTCTAGAGTGAGGAGAGAGAGATTGTGGTTTCGGGGTTCCGGAGAGAGAGAGAGAAATGGATGGGGAATTGGGGATTTAGAGGTGTAGAGGGATCTGGATGGAAAAAATATAAAAATAGATAATATTTGTCGACGTATTTGTGAAAATAGATAATATATTGACGTATTTGTAAATCTAGCATCTGTATTCGACACCTTAAAATCCGAAAACTCAATTTTGGTACTCAAACTCCGAAAATGCGTCGGGCCCAATGATTTCGGCACTGAAGTGCCGAATATGATACTGTTCACCGTATTCGACACCTCAAATACCAAAAACGCTATGTATTTGGTAAGTGAGATGCCGAAAGCTGTATTCGGCACCTCACCTGCCGAATACGAAGAAAGTAGTTAAAAATTCATGTTTTTTATTTAACTCACGATTTTATTTGGGAGTATAAAAATAGTCTAAAAATTCTAAACGTTTTCATGAGTAAAATAGAGGTCACTAGCAATCCGTTTTAACTGGTTTGATAAAAAAGCATGAGCCAATATTTAATTAAAATTCTCTAAATAAGCTAACTTTTATAAATTCTAGCAATTATTAATGTCTCAAATAAATTCTCAAAAATCTAGAAAAAATCACTAATATTCTTCTAATGTGATGTACTAATTTATAAAAATATTTTCAACCCTATGTTATTTGATGTACTAATATCAACTTCACATTGAATTAAAAAGAGAATATCATATGAAATGATAAGAATGCATATAAATGGATCATTATAAAGGAGTCACCAAATAACATAGGGTTGGAGACATTTTTATAAATTATTACATCACATTATAATAATATTAGTGATTTTTTCTAGATTTTTAAGAATTTATTTGAGCATTAAAAATTAATAGAATTTATAAAAGTTAGTTTATTTAGAGAATTTTAATTAAATATTGGCTCATGCTTTTTGGATCAAACCAATTAAAATGGATTGCTAGTGACCTCTATTTTGCTCATGAAAATGTTTAGAATTTTTAGACTATTTTTATACTCTAAATAAAATCGTGAGTTAAATAAAAAACATGAATTTTTAACTACTTTCTTCCTTCTACTGTAGCTTGCTAGCTTCTCTGGAGCGCGCACTGCAGAGCCGTATTCGGTGCCGAATACATAGCGTTTTTGGTATTTGAGGTACCGAATACGGTGAACAGTGTTGTATTCGGCACTTCAGGTGTCGAAATCAGTGGGCCCGGCGTATTTTCGGAGTTTGAGGTACCAAAATTGAGTTTTTGGATTTTAAGGTGCCGAATACAGGTGCTAGATTTACAAATACGCCGATATGTTGTCTATTTTCGCAAATACGCTGACGTATGTTGTCTATTTTTGTATTTTAGTCGGATCTGGATTGGTGGTGGGCCCGGCAGGCCGCTGCTGGGTTCTCCGATTTTCCCAGAGTGTTGTGACACGAAAAGTCGCATCGGCAAGGTGAAGGCGGTTGGCATTGTAAGACTAAGGCGAATCGTTTCTTCCGTCGGAAATAGACTTCTTTCAGTGTTTTAAGGATTTTTCTTTACGGTTTTTATCACGAAAGAATTTTTAAAGCTATTTTTTTTAGGATGGAATTTTTTCTTATTTCCCTTCACGATTCCTATCGAAGGAAAGCTGTTGGAGTTGAGAGAAAATAAAGAAATTAGGAATGGAGAAGAGAATCAGAAAGGGAATGAAGATCATCTCCAGTAGATACTCTAAAGATTCATCCCCTATATCACTATTATAGTATTCCTTATTTTTTTTATTTCCAACAGCTACCTTATTTCCTCCCTTTTATTACTCTCCTACTCCCCTCAGACCCACGTGCATACGCTATGCACAGTATTGCAGATCGCTACATTAGTTAGTAAATTTATTTCTCCCATTTATCTCTTCGCAACACTTTTGATCCTGATACCGAAGCCGCTAGAAAAAGATACCGCTGCTCGGTTCAGTAAAAATGATGAAAAACAGTCAGTACAGTGTTTTAAAGTCAAGATACAGTTACTCCTGAGATGGCCTAAGAGCATCTCCGGTGGCCATCCAACTCTCAATCTAAAAAGTAAGATATAATATTCTAAATTATACTAATCATATATAAATATATTATATGTACGTTTTTCTTTATCAATCCTATATTACTCTCTTTTTACTGAGAAACGTGAAATAAAAAAGTCAAGTGAGGTACACATAGATATTTGATCTTGCCTTCTCTTCCCCTTGTTTCAGGAAAAAGATTGATGAAAAAAAGATCGATGAATTTATCCATTTATTAAACTCTAGTTTGGAACTGACGGAGCTTGAACTCGTAGCTTCCGCCTTGACAGAGAGGTGATATGATCAATTGAACTACAATCACTACGAGGTATATGGTATACCCTTTTTTAAATAGAGTTATAAGAAGATTATATGACCATCTCCTGTAAAAAAAAACAGCTCTAGCAGAGTAGCCAATGGACTGGCCATGATTGTAGACTGGCATCTAGCGGGAGACGGTCGCCAAATTTGTTTGGCATGTGCGGCTCGCCATCTCTGCCTGCCTCCATGCCCACACTGTTCCTAGTTCCTGGCATGTCCGCCCATAGCAAGTTAGCCAAATACTTCAAAATTTCACTCCTTCTCCCTTTTTTTATAAATTCAAAATGTGAACTTCTAGAACTTCTAAAATCACACCGATTTTTGTACTCATAAAATAAATAACACAGAACCCACTTTAACTAGTTCCAACTAAAAATCTCTTACATATTTTAAATGAGAATTTTCCAAATTTGACTATTTTTGTACTTCGCTTGAATTTTTAGGGCATAACTTTAATTCCCAATATCATGGAAAATTCATGAATATTCATATAAACTAATTTACTAATTTCTAAAATTATTGAAAATCCTAAGTTACATGAGAAATTTTAGTGTTTTGTGTGCGCTACGCATATATAGAGGAGAAATATAGCCGTTGCAAAAAAAAAACTAGCCTTTGAAAAAACTAGCTGTTACGAATAAAATATAAGTAAATGGGATATGGAGCGTGAGATTTGGCTAGTTTTCTAGAGTGTGTAGAAATATAGAGAGAGAATCTTTTGAAGTGGATAGCTAAATAGAAATATAAAGGGTGAAATTTAGCTAGTCTGCTAGAGATGGTCTAAGACATGAAGTTGAGCAAGCACCACCAATGGTGGAGGTGTGATGCTACCTTGCTCACAAGGCGGAGTATGTCTCGGCATCGCGAAGTAGACAAGTGCTCAACGGTGGGCGGTGGCACGTCCAACAACTATGGCTCGACTCATGCCAGGTGACATGATTCTTTTATATTTGTAGCATAGCACAAGCATTCAGCTCAGTTTGTATGATAGTAAAAGTCGGTATAATTTAACAAGGATTTGGAAATGGCACTGGCAGCATCTCAGAGACTCTTTTTGCTTTGTGAGGAGCATCTCAAAATCTTTAGCTCCCTGTGTTACCTCGAGAGATCGAAGTCATCGCGCTGTTCGGCCCATCCAACCCATGGGCCAAAACAACAGAGTTCATTTTTCGATCGCATTTGGGGGCCCAAAAGAACGAGCTCAGTATAACAGATAAGGGGTTTCTCAAACCACAATACTGAAGTACTAGATGGGAACTAGCTCACTCACAAAAAGTGTTTCGAATTGATTGTCCTCCTCCTAACCGCCAATAGCGATTGTGTTGATGTTCGTTGGGGGAGAGAGTGTCTCCCTAACGGTACCTATCCATCTTGTATATAAACATGCTAAATTAATGAAATAGATAATGAATTCTATTCTCTCTACTCGAATTCTGCTATCTCAATTACTTTCAACACGTTATCAGTACTCTTGCTCTCCATTCCAAGAAGAAGGCCAAGAACATAGAGGAAACTGATGAAGGAGAAGAACATAATAGAACAGAGGAAGGGCAAGAACTTCGAGGCGACATAGCATAAGGGATGGATCAGGGCATACCTTTAATCCCCATGTCCCTCACCATTGTTGTTCTCCTAGTGTTCCCTCTCACACGACCCCACTGGCGCCGTCATCTGCACCATCTCAATCATCAGCATGGCCCTCTGTGCCACATTCCTCACCGTCGTCATGCTCGATGCCTACATGTTCCCAAGATGACGATGATCCTCTTGGCCATGCTATGACCCCTAGCAATAGCAAACTCGCTGCATCTGACGAGGATGCAACCACCATGGTGGCATGAGCGGCACTTGGTGCTCCCCATCACTTTGATGACATCAACCTCTGCTCTGTCCCCGCCATCTTCCCCTTCAACACCGTTGCCCCGGACACCTCTCTACCTTCCTTCACCTTTAGCATCAGAGCTGATGTGGTCGGCATGACAAAGGTGCCTTTGGCGCGTCTCTCCCATCGCCTCACGTCCAAAGACTCCTTGGAGCCGGCATCCACCAAAGACTCTGCCCCACCAGGGCTCCCTCCCAAGGTGGTGATCCTCACCATTCTGACCTCCTCCGAGGGAATAGCACCTCTGACTTGCTAGATCAGCAACCTAGGATCCAGCGGCTCTAGGCCTCACTAGCGAGCATACCACCTATGATGGTCCATAGCTCGCGCACTAGATCCAACGAGGGAGGTGGAGGTGATGGCAGCGGCGACACCACTAGAGAGAAGGGTGCAGGGGGGAGTCCCCCCATGCCTTTTATCCACCGCCACCGACGGCCAAATGGGGTGGACTGAATGATGAGCCGAATCGACCAATGAACCGTTTGGGCTGAATTCAACCCAGGGCCGGTATTTAAAAAACTAAGGGTTTAGTCGAATCACGTGTTTGCCTTTAATATAATATCAATTATGTTGTATTCCTTTTGTTTAACAGTTTTTAATAATGGTATGAATTTGTGTATTATTGTATTGTACTTGTATTACCTCAGTGATACGTCGTGTTATTCAATATATTGCAATTCTTTACATATTCTTATTTGTTTCATGCAATTTTTATTGCAAATTATTAGATAGAATAATATTTTTCGTATTTACTTATTTAAGCATCAACTTAAATAATTCTTAGAAAATTATTTTAAATTCTTATCAATTAGATGACTATTTTCTATGATGCTGGCATAGGACAAGGTACTGGAGTCTATGACATTGGCTACTACTGTAGTGTCATCCATCTTAATTGACAAACTCCATGTTCGTAGCAGCAAGTTATCTGGCCCACTACTTTGAGACTTACACCATATTAGTGATTATATTCATCGTGTCTATCCAATATTTATAGTACATAGTCTATATTTTTTACTATGACTATAGTGTCACCTATTCCATCAGGAATGGTGTCCAAAATATTAGCAGCGATTAATCGCATGTCTTATATTGAAGATCTACATCTATTGTCATTATTGACATATTTTGACTAGCATTTTTGCTCAATTACAGCATTTACATTTAATTTATTCTCTTAATAAATTAATGCATTGCCATTTTATGTAGGACATGGGTAACATTTCCAAGAAGGAATTCATAGAACTTGCATTGGATGGCACAAATTATTTAGCCTGGGCACAAGATGTCAAAATCAATTTTATTGTCCCAAAGTACATTGCCACCATAAATCCACCACAAGAGAATGTCAAACCTATTCCTGAGCATTCTAAATATGCAATATTGCATTTCTTTTATGGCATAACCTTCATCTGGATCTCAAAACTGAGTATGTCATGGAGGAAAATCCACTCGCTCTTTGGAACTCTCTCAAAGAGAGATATGATAAACAAAAAGCAATAATCATGTTTGAAACTCAATACAAATGGCCCCTACTTCATTTTTAGGAATTTAAGTCTATGATAGATTACAACTCTCAAGTTCACATGATTTTTTCAAAGTTGAGATTATGTGATCACATAGTTTTGGATGAGGATATTGTCGGTGACATGGGAACTAGGGGTCCCCGAATCCCGAGGCCAGGACAGCAGAATGCCACGTGGCACCTTCCCTCGGGGACTATCTCCCCGAGATCCGAGAAGACCAAGTTCCAGGAGAGGGCGGCCATGAACAGTGGTCCCCGAGTACCCGAGTTCCCCGATGACCCGAGAAGACACAGTTTCGGGAGAGGGCGCTCAGGGCCATGAACAGTGGTCCTCGAGTACCCGAGTTCACCGAGGACCGAGAAAAGACATATCCGGGAGAGGGCGCTCGGGGAACAAGACGAGAGAGACATGTGCCATGGCCACCCGCGATGTCTCCACCTCAGCCGCCACCATGTTCCACATCTACCAGCCCTTGCCGGTCCCGTCCATGGTGGCCCTGACCGCAGCGGCAGCTGACGGCGCCGTGGTGGTCCCCACGACGCCGGGCAAGAAGGCGGCGTAGGGCGGCAAGGATCGGCACAGCAAGGTGAATGGGCGCGGGCGGTGCGTGCGCATGCCGATCGTGTGCGCGGTGCGCGTGTTCCAGCTCACTCGCGAGCTCGGGCTCAATTCCGACGGCTAGACCATCGAGTGGCTGCTCCGCCAGGCCGAGCCCTCCATCCTCGCCGCCACGGGATCTGGCACCGTCCACCTCCTCCCACTACCAGCAAACCATCCTTGGCATGCGCTCGCGCGAGGAACGCGACATCGCCATCAGCACCGCGGTGGCGGCCGCGGCAGCTTCCGCGTTCTGGGCGGCACTGCTGGCACCGCGGACGGAGGCCTGGGGCTTCTCGCCGTTGGAGGCACAAGCGGCGGCGGTGTACGTGCCAATGGCGTAAGCCCACCACCACCACCTCAACCTGCTCGCCACGCTCTCCGGCACCGCCAGGCGCGCCGAGGAGGAGTCCTGGTGACTCCACGGCTCCTGACACGTTCTACATGCATCACTCGTTCATTGATTTCCGTGTGTTCTACCTCTTGGCAGTGTTCTTGATTTGCTTGTTCCTCTCTTCCGGTCAATCGCTAGTGTGTTGTTTCCAAGATTCAATGAAGATTCGGTATGAATTTAACTCATATATAGAATACATATAATGCTGACTTTGTTGATTATCATGTCTAAGAGGCATTATTGTATATAATGATATACAATATTCAATATCAAGTAGCGCAATAGTATTCTTATCTCATTTAGAGGATGATTAGGAGACTAACTGAGGTCTCCAAACATATCTTGGGAATTGAATTCCACAAGCATGTCATATATGTTTCGAGGGTTATCCTCCTTCTGCAAGACATTCACTTGGTCGTTTTGAGGAACATTTTGAGAATAGTCTGTAGCTAGATTGTTGTATAGCTGTTCATTGAAGTGAGCTTTGAACTTATCATCTTGAACTTGTTTTTCTTTTCCAACAGACTCTGACATACATATCAACCAAATATTTAGGGGTATGATATTTCTTGGTACAATGGTTCATACACCCACACTTATGACAAACTTACGAGTTGTCATTGTGGTTATTTTTCTTGAAAATGCAATTACCCTTGTTAGATCCATAAATTTTTTTGCTTATTGTAGAGTTTTCACTTTCCTTTGAATTTTTCTAGGTGTGGTATTGCTGTTGCAATACCCCATTAGCCAGAAAGAAAGTGGATAAAGTCTTCTCGATTACATCTACGTCTGAGACGAGTTGATCACATAAACACAATTATGAATAGATTTTATGAACAATAGAGTTATAATATGTCCCGTACTTATAGTTATGAAAACGAGTGAGTGACCATTCGCGAGTTGTTTCTAGAAAAATAACATCCATTTTTTTTTTATCATATCGCTCTTTGAGTGAATTTTTAAAGAGCACATGGATCCTCTTCTATCAGATATTTATTTTTTAAGATCTGGACGGAGGTGATGTCCTAAAACATATGGAAATATATTTAACTTGTTCAAATACCATTAGGGCTTCAGGTTGAGGTGCAATGTGTAGTTATTGCTGCAATTTGAACTTGGGATGTTAAACTGATGTTTACGCCTATAGCTCAGGTTAGATAGTTGCTACTATCTAACACAAGTTCTTTAAATTCTTTGTTGAAAATATGAGCCATTTTCTACAGAAAATAACCATGTATTTAATTAATTTACCATAATGGTAAATTAAATAGCATGAAAATATTGTAATTATACAAAATTTAAAATCAAGATGATTCTTGAATATACATGTAGTCTTCCATAAAAAAAACAGACGACAAAGTCACAGCTAATGTTTTAGACTCCATTCTTGAGGGAATATGTGATTTGATAATCACTATCGAAACATAGACTCTGTGTTATAAATCTAGTTATACACGCTAAAGAGAGTCATCATGTTGATAAGTAACATGATGTAAACCTTACAATAGTGTGCGAGAAACTTGCTACTATGAGCATGAATTTCATCCTATAAGAACGGGTGAAACTATCGTTGCAGCCAATGTTATAGTCTCCAGTGCCTTGTGTTTTATCAATGTTATGGAAGATATTCATCGAAAATATTTTGCACTAATTTTTGCTACTTATTTAAAAAATGTGAATCAAAATATGTCAAGAGTGACATTGAGTGTAAGCCTTCTATATAGTACATGCAACAAAATTGTTGCTAATACCTTAGACTCCCATATTTACAACATTCAAAAAACAAAAAATCTAAGCTAATCCACAAGCTCCGACGGGGGTGAGGGCGCGTCGCTGCTGCTCGGTTCCGGCGTTGGCTCCCGCGTAAAGCGCGCCGCCACCTCAGCGGCAACGTCCCGAACGGCTTCCCGGGCGACCGCTTCCTCGGCCTCGACCACTCCCTGCTGGACCGGCTCCAGCGAGAAGGTAGGGTCTCAGCTGCGGTAGCAGGCGAGAACGTGCTCGGCCACCACCTCCGGGATGCCTGGACGCGCTCGGTCGCTGCCGCTCCATGCGGCTGGCCTTCTCCTGCGCAGCGACAGCCTCGTCGCGCGTCTCCTCCAACGCCTCCCGCTCCTCGGCCACCACACGCATTGACTTCTCATAGGTTGCACGGGCCGAGACGATGCAGGCCTCCAAAAGCTTGCCGACCTCTTCCAGCCGCCCCCTCTCTTCAACGAGGGCGACGCGCTCCTTGTCGAGCTCGGCTCGCTCCGCCGCCACGGCCACTTTAAGCCGCTCGATAACCTCCCAAGCGCTTCCGAGCACCTCCGGGAGGGGTTCCGGGGCCTGGCTAGACGGTGGCCGGGGGCTGGGTCCCCTGTGAGCCCTCTCTGTAGAGGCGCTCAGGGTCCCCGAAGGCTGCCGCACCGGCGCCGCCCTAGCCGCAACCACCTCCAC
The DNA here is from genome assembly GCF_958298935.1 of Phragmites australis. Lineage (NCBI taxonomy): Eukaryota > Viridiplantae > Streptophyta > Magnoliopsida > Poales > Poaceae > Phragmites > Phragmites australis. The sequence continues at coordinate 7,747,340 of NC_084938.1, forward strand.
CGTGGCCACTCGCTCCGCCCTCAGAATGCTCGGGGCGGGCTCGATCGGCGCTGGCTGCTCGGGAGCGGCCTCTGCCCTCGGCCCAGGGCTGGTCGGCGCCCTCGGCTCCGGGCCTGCTGGCGCGCTCGGCCCTGGAGCGGGAGCGCTCGGCCTAGGAGCGGGAGCTGACCTCGGCCCCTCTAGCTTCCTTTGGCCTCCTGCTGGGTCCTTGGGCGGCCTGAAAACAAAAAATATTGGTGCCTAAACCAACATCCGGGCAGACATGCTCGAGACAGAAAAGGAGCTTACATGTACTTCGGCCCGCGATACAGCCACCGGGACTCGGGGATTTTGAAGCCGAGGCCCTGCGGCTTCGGTGGAGGGCTCTGGCCCTCGGGCTGTTGAGGGGCCGCTTTGGAGCCTGCCTTCGGTGGCGGGTCGGTTCGGGCGCCAGCTATTGCGCCGCCAGCCGGGCCCTGGTCCTCGAGCTCCCGCGCCCTAGACCTGGCCTCCGTCCTGGACTCCGCGCCAGACGATTGGCCGCCCCGGCCACTCTCCATCGCGCCACCATCTGCCGGCTGTTGCCGTGGAGGTGACGGCGACGACGAGGAAGATGGCTGGGGCACGTATGACCGGGGACGCTTCCCCTTGTCCCCTTGGGCCGCTGCCCCGCCGCCTGCGGCATCCTTGCCGCCGGCCTGCTGCCTGCTGCCCGCAGCGTCCCTGACGCCGGTTTGCTGCTCGCTACCTGCCCCTTCGTCCACCCCGGGGATTTGTATAGTCCCGGGGTTCCAGCGTCTCGGACGCTCCACCAGACCCTGGGCGTCGAACTCCGGCAAGGTCGCTTGTAGTGCCACCCGGCCCGGGTCCGCGCAGAGAGCCAGCTCCTCTCGGGGCAGGACCGCCCGGGTGAGGTCCTCGATGCCGGTCACCACCTTCAGCAAGGTCGCCAGCACTCCCTCCTCAAGATCCCCATCCGCGCCGATGTGGGTCCTCGTGATGTCGTTCGGGCCTGTGTACATCCAGGTGAAGCGGGCCCGCTCCCGCAGAGGCGCCAGACGGCGGCGCAGGTAGTCGGCCACCACCATCACCGAAGTCAGCCCCGCCCGGCGCATATCGTCGATGCGGTTCAGCACCGGTCGCATGCGCTTATCCTCCACGGGGGTCGCCTACCAGGTCGGCCTGTGGGGTTCCGCCGGCGTCTCGGGTAGCATGAGGCGGTCATGGGGGCTGATGTCGACGTAGACCCAATCCCGGCGCCAGTCCTCCCATTTGTTCCGCAGCACTTGCGGAATGTAGAGTTCGCCGAGCCCGTCCCGCAGCTGGAAATTACAGCAGCCGGCGATGTCCACGTCGGAGGATCCCCTCTTCTTCCCGGCCGCTCGCAGGACGAAGAAGTGCTGGAACAGGGCCACCGACGGCTGCACTCCCACGAACATCTCGTAGAAGTGCGCGAAGATGGCCAGGATTACCACCAAGTTTGGACTCAGGTGGATGAGGTGGATGCCAAAGGTGTCCAGCACTTGAAGGAAGAAGGTGGAGAAGGGCGGCACCAGCCCGGCGGCGATGAAGGAGACGAAGATGACAATCCGCTCCAACCGGCGCGTGGAGGGCGGAAAGCTCGCCGGCGTCACCACCGATGCCTCCCGCTGGCCGGCGTGCACCATCAGCTTGCGGACCTTCTCCGCCCCCTCCTCATTCACGATGCGTGACTCCGGCAGCACACTGTCGGAGCCCGACTTGTCCCAGCGGCTGCTTCCTACCCTCGGCATCTTTTGGGGGTGGGGAGTGTGCTGGAAGGGATGAGGGAGAGAGTGCACTGTGGGCCGAAGGAAGGGCGAGAGCTCCTGAGCGCAAGGAAGAAGAAGACAGAGGTGATGATTGCAAGAATGGCGTAAGGGGCAACGGTTCACTCCCCTCTCCTTTTTATGTCCTGGGGATTTCAAACGGCGCTTTCCGCGGTGCATTCGGCGAAGTGCATTCCCTCGATCGACACGGGTGCCAGGCGAATCTCCCTCAATCCGTGCGGTTGCCAGGCACACTATCCTCGATCCGCGCAGTTGCCACGCGCGCCTCCCGCCTCGTTATCACGCTCCTTGGAAGTCGAAAGGACATGCGTCCTTTCGGTTCCCCGCTTGGGCCGTACCAAGAGCCTGGGCCAGAGAGACCAGCGCCCAAGAACAGGCCACGTGGCATCAGTTCTAGGATCGGCCTCGATGAAAACGAGAGTCCCATCCGCAGTGTCTGGGCCATCGCCTACCAATGGGCTCAGGGGCTGCTGTCGGTGACATGGGAACCAGGGGTCCCCAAGTCCCGAGGCTAGGACAGCAGAGTGCCACGTGGCGCCCTCCCTCGGGGATTATCTCCCCGAGGTCCGAGAAGACCAAGTCCCGGGAGAGGGTGCTCGGGGCCATAAATAGTGGTTCCCAAGTACCCGAATTCCCCGATGACCCGAGAAGGCCAAGTTCCGGGAGAGGGTGCTCGGGGCCATGAACAGTGGTCCCCGAGCACCCGAGTTCCCTGATGACAAGAGAAGTCAGTTCTGGGAGAGGGTGCTCGGGGCCATGAACAGTGGTCCCCTAGCACCTGAGGACTCGAGCAGTCAAGTTCCGGGAGAGGGTGCTCGGGGCTGTGAAAAGTGGTCCCCGAGCACCCAAGTTCCCTGAGGACCAAGAGAGGGCATATTCGGGAGAGAGTGTTCGAGGCTGTGAACAGTAGTCCCCGAGCACTCACAGTTCCCCGAGGGTCTGAGAAGTCCTTCGTCGGTAGTCCCCACGAGAGCTCGGTGGTGAGGTGTCAATTGGTGAGAGGCCCGATGCTGCATTTAAGAGAGCGTGTGGCCTGTCACTTCCAACCACTCCCCCCACGCTTGCTGTCAGTCCCTGCCACGGTCTGGCAGGGAGGCGTGGGGATATTTAATGCGCGGGTTACATCACGCGTCATCCGGCACATCTCGGGATAACGTCGCAAGGCTCGAGGCGTAACGCCTGCTACCCTGCCGTGTCAGACTCGCTCTGATCGGGCGGGCATGCGGGGCTGCTCGGTGGCTGCCTAGCAGGCCCTCCCCGCTGCACCCGGTGAAAAGCGGAATGATGACGATGAAGACCGGACAGGGGCGCGTTTTCCACCCTCCCCGTCACCTCAAGCTGCAGCCCATGATGGTTGCTTTCTATTTATGGCGCCTTGGAACTTGCGCCAATCCTTTCTGGGCACGCTACCCGCCCTGATGGGTATAAAAGAGGGGCTGGCTCCCCGGAGAAGAGGACGGGTTTTTAGAACACATCAGACGGAGAGAGAGACTTGGACGGAGTTTTTAGAACACATCGGACAGAGCACATCCGACGAACCCCAGACGACGACGACGACGGGAGAAACACGAAGCTCTAGACTTAGACAAACATTCTTGTAACACAGCAGATCCTTAGAGAGACATTCTCAGAGCATTTATAGCATACACACAGGAGTAGGGTATTACGCTCAGTACGGCCCGAACCTATCTAAAAATCCCCTGAGCATTTACTTCCTCCTGCATCCGATCATCCACTCCACATACCTCTCATTCATTCCCATTTATTTCACATATGAGGCGGATTCAGAATCATCCCCCGACCGAATCTCAAAAGAGTCCCTCCGGATCCCTGCTTGAGGAGTTCACCCTCTGACAACTACCTTATATTTTTACTAATATAATTGAAATTAATCACTAATGTACATTTTGCATAATTTTCTGTAAATTATTTAAGCTAATATGAGGCTTAAATAATTTAAAAAATGCAGAAAATAAATAAATAATTGCAATAAATCAATTAAATAATGTAATGAACTGTAAAATATATTAAATTACTTAGTATTTCTGAGGTAATACATATATAATGCAGTTATACATAATATTATGCGATTCCTGATGACATGAGGGTCTAGAATATATATTTACATAAGATAAATATAGCATAACAGAATTTATGTAAAGTCTGAGGACTTGAAGGTAAACAACAGTGAGCTGTTATTAATTTTGTCAATGCTACAGCACATTCTCTTTGAAATTCAGGGAGTTTTCTGCAAAAATGCGACTCCACAGGCCTGGCGGCCCATTTGGCTCCTGGGCCCATGTGACCCATTCGCCTTCTGGCCCATTGGTCCATTGGCTCGGCATATATATAAGGCCTGAGGAGGAGCGGTTGGGGTTATTGGGGGCGGACGGCCGCCACCGTCGTCGCCATGCCGGTCGAGTGCGGCCGGCCGCTCGGGCAGGTGGCTGGCATCATCACTCGGGCGGAGCTTCGCCGTCGCTCGGTCTAGGGGCCGAGCATCATGCGCCCCGATGGGGCTTCGCCGTGGAGGGCCACCGCCAAGCGGGAGGATTGCCGCCGCTGGCCGAGAGGGTGCTGCCGGGCGCCACCATGAAGACGGCCGGCGAGGAAGCCGCCGGATCTGCGTTTCCCCCGTGGGAAGAACAGGCCTGCCGCCGCCATGAGAAAAGCCGCCGCCTTGAGCTGTGCCGGCCTTGCCCCGTGCCGGCGGATCGGGCTGCACCAGCCGCCTATCCGCGCATCGCTACAGGCGCTGCCGGATCAGGCTGTGCCGACCGTCGTATGGCTGTTGCGTGGCTGCCATGGGGTTGGTGCTCTGGATATGGCCAGCCACTGCCTTTGCCGCCATGGGCTGTTGTGATGACGTCGAGGACGACGACGACATCGTCGATTTCGTGTTCGCCTTGATCGTGAAGACGAAGACGACGTGTCTCCCTTGGTGTTGCCATGTAGTGGTCATGGTGATCCCGCGCGACGTCACTGGGTGATGGCCGAAGAGGACATGGTTTTCATCCTGCTCTGGTCTGTGATTGATTGGCCGATTAGTGCAGAGAGTAATAGTAGCTGATAACGTGTTGTAACATCATTCTCAACCAATTCCCGTTAGGAAGCAGAATCTCTTCACAGAGGGATTTTCATTCCATTCAGTACTTCAACAGTTCCCTTCACGATTCTTGTTATAAAAGGATTTTTCTTCACGATTCTTGTTATGACGGGATTCTCTCTACTTTCTCCTTTCGAAGTTAAACTGCTGTAGATGAGAGAAAATAAATAAATAGGAACGGAAAGAGGAATCCGGAAAAGAATAAAATTAAGGGAATATAATTAGAGATGGTCTAATGCAAATTGTAAAGACAATTTTGAGAGTAGAGGGAATGAGATCGGTTTATTCTTTCATTGCTTACATGTTAGATTTATATGTGTTTGATTTTATCTAATTGATTATTAAGATTTGTTTCATAACAATAAGAGGCCTTCACACAGGAGTTAAAACCTATCCCATTTGACATCTCTGAATGGTCTTAATTAGTGACCAATAAAGTTCAGGGTTATCTCATCATCGATCGAGAGCTAGATGATAAAAAAAGGCCACCGATTGTCAACATTGTCCCCTAACATCCTTTTGGAGGAATGGGGCATACAAACTCCCAACAGAAACCCATCATTCCATCGTCAAGCAAGTCTCCGTTCATCTCAACCAACACACTAAGTTAGATAAAGTTTTCAATTGCGATGATGATGATGGTAGCCAACCGAACCACGTCCGTGTCCACTTTTGTACCCTTTTAGCTAGTGAATGTCTTGTTTGGCCCAATACCACTTTGGTGATCCTTCTTCTTTTAATTTCCTTTTTCTGCAATGAGATATTAATTACAACCTTAACTAATTATAACGACATAAAAGGTTGAGGGGAAGATTTGAAAAATCCTCCGATAACTTTAAGGGCAAATGTGCGCAACCTTTTGTACATTTTATATGTGATTTGTTATTTTATATACATATTAAGATCATGCCGTACTGGTTTAGTAAAAGATCAATGTTGAAGAATGTAAGTTAGCGCAATATATAGAAAATCGAGCTAGATCCGCAGACCGCACCGTAGATCCAACTCCAGAAGACCCGACGGCGAGCTAGATATATATTTTCGACGTCTTTGACAGTTTAATTTGTTCGTAGTAGCACACAACCTTTCCATGATGCCATCGTGGTGAAGAGGCCTAACCACTCGGAGGAACAAGACGCGTAGATAGCTAGGGGAGACAGAGGGGTGAGACAAAGTGATGCGTGCAGAATTCTTGATGCCTGCGTGCTAACGGGATGTGTACGTTCGATTTGAGATAGCGTGCTGGCGTACGTCCTTCGTCGACGAAAGTAAGCATCAATTTTAGGATTGATGATGACGCACACAGGGTCCCTGAAGTCTGAACCTTTTCTACATCAATTAACCCTGAATCCAAAAGCTGGTTAAGTGCTGCCTTTGCACTCGATCTTATCGACCGATCGATAGACTAATAGTCCTGCCCCCACGTCTTAAATTTGGTTTGGACATCGTTTAATTATCAGAAATGTCTCGTTGTCAGAGAACTGAAATTCACAGAAATCTCAGTCGATTCTCCCCGTCACACGATCTTAAGTTGTGCTGCTCTTGCGCTCCAACTAGCTAGCTCGGTTCAGTTGTAGGCCAGGGCGACAGATGCCCGATAACTGTCATGGTCTGAACCGGTCCCGAGCTCAGAAACAGCAAAGCCAAAGCGGAAAAGCTTGTGTAACCATGACTCAGGGAGCGCGTCTTCAACAAGCTTGTGCAAATTACGAGTATTATCTGGACACGCTCAAGTCGCTATCAAACCTGGCTAGCTAGCCACTGGCTATACGTTGTAGCCAGGCAGGAGTCCGCTGGTATAGCCAGGTAGAGGTAGAGCAGGTAGTCCAGGTGTGGCACTAGGCACCGGCACTGACGACTTGCAACGGCCACAGGACGGCCGGGCGTGCCATGAATGCGTCGCTAGCTTCTCCATCTCGACTCCTGCTGTCTTCCCGGAGAAGTCATGCCTTGCTTGTGTTGACCCGGCCTGAGGCCTGGGGGGCCCACTGGTCATCTTCCTGAAAGAAAGGAGGCACGCTGCATGGTGCATGCAGTCAGGTAAGTGGTGAGGTCCCGTACGTCAGAGTTTACGCTGGTCGATGGCCCACGCTTCGTGTTTCAGTGTTCAAACGGGCCTCGATCGGTCAGGAAGATGCATGCGTACGCGCGTTAGCTTTAAAATCTCCAACATATTCGATCGAGGTCTTGTTGTGACAGACTAGCGTCATCCAATGGCCGCATCTTCCAAGATGACGACGACGTATAAGGCCAAAACAGAGCCTTCAAATTTGCAAATCCTAGTGTTACAGTGCTTGTGGGTAAATTTGCGGAGTTCCTGTAGCAGCTGTAAACTGTAGCATCCCTGTTTACGGAGACCGACAGTGGGGCCAGAGCGAGGCAAACACCGTCGGACTACTGCAGCAACACTGTAGTAGTACTGTAGACAGAGGGTGACGGTGAGTTCAAAAGGAGAAAAAGAGTAGTAGAAGGTAATAAATAGGGTAGTTGTTGGAGATGAAAAAATAAGGGATACTGTAATAGTATTTTTAAGGATAAAAATCTGAGGTAACTGCTGGAGATGATCTAATTGGGACGGCAACGTCGTACGTACGTATATATATACCTTGACGCTAGAATAAATCAGTTCTCAGAGACCAGATATACAACGACTTTAGTACCTGACGTGCGTGCGTGCGTGCGTGCACCGATATATACTACCCGTACATCGACCTGCATGCCCTCGGTCCGCCCATCTGCAGATCGAATGACATCTCCGATCACGAGCCACGGCTGGGTAGCGTACAGTTCATCGATCAACATCGTGAGGTCGTGACTGATGCCTAGTAACTGTGGTGATCGACGACGTGATCCGCTGCTCGATCGTCGGGCTATCTGGGATGCACGGCGTACGTGTGTTAAGTTTGACCTCGCCAAAGCTGGCCGCGCGTTCGTCGTCGTAAATGCAATCACGGGCGTGCACCGGTCGTTGTCGCAGCAGCTACCCGCCGACCGAGCGCCCGCCGTTGCCAGCCCAATCAAGTGAAAGCGAAGCATTCTTTTTTCATGACCACCTCGCCTAGCTTCTTACAAACCCTCCTTACCTTACAACCATACTAGTTACACAAAGGCCCTCTAACAAACCACGTTAGTATGATGTTAAAGATACAGATGTATGTCTAGATCATCCAGATTTAAAGTTCTCTTGGATGCGGATTTAGATACCGATTTTCTTCTTATTTACCGACCGTTCCCAAACAAGCAAATTGTTTCCTTTTAAATAGGAACTAGGTTGATGTAGTTTTTTTCCGGACCATGTTTGCAAACAACCAAATTAACCACATGACCTCCATTGCTTCCTTTCAAATAGAACATGAATGTAAACCATTAGATGCGTGCCATCAAGCTAAATTGGTAGGGGACTATTACCCGTAGCTAAGTACACACTGCAGTCACCAATAAGTGACGCTTTGGACGTTAACTTCAGTTTTTAGAAAGAGTTTTTACCGATACATCAAAAATGTTAAATTATAGCTAATGAATATATCTTTCAAGACAAATCTACTGACGTTGTTGATGAGGATATCGCTCCTTAGGATATATATAAAGTGAACTTGTTTCTCACTATTTATATTTTCTTAGTAAAAAATAAGATACTAAGAAGTTGTTGGTAAGGATATCGCTCCTTAGGATACATATAAAGTGAACTTGTTTCTAATTATTTATATTTTCTTAGTAAAAAATAAGATACTAAGAAGTTTTATATTATTTTGTTGCTTAGAAACATAAAAGAAGCACCACAATCTTATCTGGGTGTTATCACTCGAGGACCAAGTGTACTCGGACTCGAAGTCAAGCTCTAGTCGTACTCCAAAGTCTACTCAAGTCTCATGACAATATATCAGTAAAACAGGCATAACTTTCTCATACAAAATCTAATTCAGACAATCTTGGATTTACTGGAAAGTTTATGATGAGATATTTCTAATAAATCTAGTCTCACCTTTAGATTCCTTATAGATTAATCAGGGTCATTAAAATAAGGTGTTGTGTCACAATTGTGGACCTTGTCGAGCCTTGTAAGTGTGTCGAGGTCGGATTCTAAGTTGTATACTGCTCTTTCCACGGTTGCACAATCCTAGGTTGACCTCCTCATGTTCTCTTATATATATACAATAGTCGTCGTAGTTTATGCTCGGATTTTATTTAGATTATTTTATTTTAGATAGTTTCGTTGTATATCGGTTTGTGGAACCCAATTCGAGTATTTTATTGATAATTAGTAATATTCAGATTGTATCTACCTATTCTTGATTGTGTTATCGATTCGCTTACAGAAAAAACTTTCTTGTAAGATCAATCGTATCATAACACGGTTGATATCTATGAACTAGTTGCTTTCATAAGTCAAACTAAACACATGGAAAGGTATATGAACAGCCAAAATTTTTTAAAAAAGAAGTCGAAGTGCGGTATCGTAAAACATCGCTTATTTGTGTATTTGGTTGGAGTAGTAACTTAGACTGTAACTACAATTTTGAGGAAAAGATTGACTTGACAGTGGCGCTAATACAAAATAAACAAGGGATACTTGAAGTCCCCTAACAAATATCTTTTTCATTTGCAAGAACACAAGAAAAATCATGACTCTAACCATCTATAAATACCACTCATCACCCCCGCCATTCATTGCCATTTCCCCTACTCCAAGCCACCTCCCTCAAGCCAATAATTGCCACACACAGAGCCCGCGCGAACACAAGCAACGAGCCCATGAGGCCGGCAGCAAGTGCGCCCAGGCCTACATCGATGTCGACATCACCGTCGGCGTCGCCACCGGCAGCCGCGGGGACGCCGACTTCTCCATGGCACTCGCCGGTGCCGTACCTGTTCGGCGGGCTGGCCGCCATGCTGGGCCTCATCACGCTGGCGCTCCTCATCCTCGCCTGCTCCTACTGGAAGCTCAACAGCTACCTCGGCACCGGCGACGACTCCTCCGGAGCCGGCGCTGGGGACGCCGACGGCTCCAAGTCACCCGCTGCCGCGGCCGCGGCTTCTCCGGCGGCCTTCGCGGACCTCGTCGCCGTCGTCATGGCCGGGGAGAAGACGCCGACGTTCTTGGCCGCGCCGATTGTCCACCGAGCCGGCAAAGACACCGCAGCCGCTGCCGTGGAGGGATCGCGGGAGACAGAGGAGGAAAAGAACCGCGGCAAGGCGTGGGAGGGGGAGAGCGGCGCGGTCGCCGACGCCGAGCGAGTCCGACAGCAGGATCACGTGTGAACTGCGGATAGATCAGAAGAGAGAAAACTGTAGCGATTCCGTGAGAAATGTCCTTCTCGTTTTCTCCAAGTTTTGTTTGGTTTATTTACTCTCTCAGCTCTGCTGGGACATGTAAATAATTTGGTGATAATTCGGATGAAGAAAAGTTATTTCAATCGCACCGGTGTAGTCAGTCACTGGGCTGCGTTCGCTTTAGATGTACTGCTTCTAATTCGTTAAAAAAAATCGTCATTTTTTAAACATGATTATTTTCTGTTGGGAGCTGTTTTTAAGTAGCACAAGCTTGGTGTGCAAGTTTCAGGAATTCAGGTAACGCGGAAAAGGGAAAAGTTCGAATTAAACGGAACCTTTTGCAGAAAATATGCCTAAAGCATGGCGCTAAAATACGGCGTTACGTACGTTTCTAGCCTTGACGTCCACTCAAAACCTTTCCTGTGGTGGTCTTCGGGTTCCATATCGAAACTGACAACCGTTGCTTGGAGGCACTCATTGCCGGTTCGCAAATCCAGGAAGAGCCGGAGACATGCATGAAGCGCTTGCCAAGTTTCCGGCCGGGAAAAGGCTGCTTAATTGGTTGGCGACAAGGTGCTTTTGCCTAATGCCTACGAGTGAGCGCGTTAGGATCACTTAAAACTAAAGTTTAATTTTAACACTACATCAAAATAGATTATTAATACTGATTCTAAAATCTCATCAGTGTTGATTTTGAAACCAACACTTCATAAGAAGTATTGATAGTCAGAAACTATTAGTGCCTAGAAAACAAAAAAGAAAAAGGGTCAGGCAAACGAGCTGTCTCGATGCATCGAGCCGAGCCAGCTGCCGACCCCACTTGACAGAGCTAATTGTCGCCGCTAGGCCCCCGCACTGCTGATTTGGTGCCTCCTCTCGCCGAGGATGTCATCGCTGCGGATCCTAGGCCTCGGTCTTGCCAAGGACACCGTCGCCGCGGATCCTGGGCCTTTGCTCGCTGAGGCCGCTGCAGCCACAGAAACGCACAAACACACCCACGGTAGCATGGTGATAGATAAGCACACGCGCTGCACCAGCACAGAGGCGGCACGACGGCAACAACACGATGACAGAAGCGCACGCACACACCCACGCGCGGCAACATAGTGGCAGCGACACGAGTGCCGGGCACACAGAGAGAAGGCACAACGGCGCGACTGGAGCACCGATTATGACGGCACGACCAGGCATAGAGAGAGAAGGCACAATAGCGCGGCCGGAGCATCGGCTACGACGTCACAGCCAAGCACACAGAGAGAGGGCACGACGGACTAATCGACGGTGTTGACGACATTAGCCATGCCTCAGTTCCCTTCGTCATTGGACGGCGGGAGGGCCTCGGCGAACTACAATCTACCATGGGGCACGAAGGCCACTGCCGCCACAAAAAAACGGCAATATAGAGAGTCCAACCCTAGCAAGATCCATGGTCGGATCCGCTGGATCCCACCGTGGATCTCGCAAGGGGCGGAGTTGCCAGTGAGGGGATGAGGGAGAGAGATGCTGGTTGGGGAGGAGGAGGAGGCTGGTAGGAGAGGAGGAGGATGAAGACGGCGGGGAAGAGATAAGGTCGAGCCGTGACGGAGTTGCTGGTGAGGGTCTGAGGGGGGGGGGAGAGAGAGGAGGTGAGAGTCTTAGGGAGAGAGGGGATCAATGGCGTAGGGAAGAGATAAGGTCGAGCCATGACGGAGGTGAGTTGAGCCGGAAGCGAATTCAATTAAAATTTCGGGTCCGATCCCACCGATAGTATCAGTGTTGGTTTTTAATTTGAACCAGCACTGATAAACCCTTCTTTATACTACGACCAAAGAAAACAAACATATCTACATAAGTGATTCTCTTAACACCATGATCACTTGTCAAAACAATAGGTCAAAGTTCTTCTTTGAGTTTGATGTTGTCTATGATTGGTGAACCACCGATCTTATGAATTTGTAGAAGAGATAGGTGATACTTCAAGTAGATGAATCATATAGTACACAGAGAAGTTTTTATACAGGTTTAGGTCTCTCTTGGGATAATAATCATATATCATGTTTATCTTGTATTGATCTCTAGGACTATTAGAAGAGGTGCTTGTCTAACCTAGATGGATCAAAACCAAGTCAAGGGGCTCCCTTGAATGTAGTCGGGGCAAGTTGCTAATACAGATCTAAACCATGAAGGTTCAGAGGTGCAGAATTTCCGCCAGCTTGACTAACTTTGCTTGGCTTGTATGGCTCGTTTAGTCTTGTATGGATTGTTCCTCCTTAGGGTCCCATCACTTCGTATATATAAGGGGATCATCATACGACCTCTAGAGACATTCCTTCCTAATTTTAGAGATAAACTTCCCTGTTTACTAGATATCCTAGGTATTTATGGAAAGTTTTCATACTTCTAGGGATTCCCTTTCTGTAATAGAGATATGCCCCGAGAATAACGAAAATCCCTGGGGTGTCTAGATATGATAGTTTTATACTACTCATCGTTAAGCCCCCCACCAATACGTAGAATGAGGCTTTGACGGATCAAAAATTTGGTTAGCAAAGATAAGCATTTTGGCTGACCGAATCATCGAGTAGGACTCGATTTCCCGATTAGGATGGTACATCTAACCGGGTTCTTTGGATCTACGGATCATCTATTTGGAATTCCAAACACCTCTGAGTTCTTAAGCAAGTCCTAGAGAAGATACTCCATCTAAGTAGGATTTATGATTTGCTCAGAAAAATATCATCCTAGCCTTGCGAAAGGACGGGGAGGAAATGACTTATCGTTGGTCGGGTTTTAAAGTTGAACCATCGCAGCGGAAGTTTTACGCGGTAGTGAAGAGATTTTCTGGATGACAAAAGGTCTACACGAGTACGACAAAGCAATGTACCATCCCCTCAGCTACCTCGCACACTTTGAAAAACACACCAAGTAATCAGATGCACCGAGACTTCATAAAACACAGTGGGCAATTGGATGCACCGAGAGGTCGCCTATTTGTCCACACGAGTCAGCTGAAAAGATGTGATGCCGATAGCCAACTGATGCTTGGTTGCCCGTGAACCATTATGTAGCCGCGCTTAGCATTCAATGCTCGAAGACAAAGATACGTTGTCTCCCTGTCCTAGAATCTTTTAAAAGCCCCCAAGCGATGATGCCTTGTTGCACCAACTCAAAGCCTAGTCATGGAGTCTCCATCTTCGCCAAACCCTCCACCTTCGCCACCAGAGTACTCCTCTCTAACACCACCGTCATCTCCCACCGAGTTTGGCTCTATTGGGGAGGTTGTTGACATCTCCTCCGATGAGGAGGCAGAAAAGGATGCAACTATCAGTAGCATCCCTATGAAAGTTAGCAAGCCCCTAATACCTAAGGAATCATGCCCAAGCCACGATGAAGAGGAATGTTACAGTGAAAATGGCCCCATTAGGTCACGATTGTGATTTTGGTGATTAATGATAACATAGTCAATGAAACTAACATGTTTGTCAAGAATATATATTAGTAGGTCTGTCGGTGTATCAGGAACCAGGGGTCCCTGAGTCCCGAGGCCAAGCCAGCCGTCCGCCACGTGTCACCACCCCGCGAGGTCCCTCCTGCGAGGTGAGGAAAGTCTAAGTTCCGGGAGAAGGTGCTCGGGGCCACAGTCCCTGGTCCCTGAGCACTCCAGTTCCCCGATGACCCGCAGAGTCTAAGTACCGGGAAGAAAGTGCTCGGGGAGGTGCCCGGTCACCCCCGAGCACCCTAGTCCCCCGACGATCAGAAGGGCTAAGTTCCGGGAGAGAGTGCTCGGGGACTGCGCACAGCAGTCCCTGAGCGCACGGTTCCCCGAGGGCCAGTGTGAGAATGCTCGGGAGAGAGTGCTCGGGGCTGCGCGTGGCAGCCCCCGGGCTCTCGGTTCCCCGAAAGGTCTGTGCAAAAGTGCTCAGGAGAGAGTGCTCGGGGTTGCTCGTGGCAGCCCCCGAGCACTCGGTTCCCCGAAGGTTCGTGCGCGAGTGCTCGGGAGAGAGTCCTCGGGGAGGTAACCAGTGCCCCCGAGCACCCGGTGCCCCGAGGGCAAGGATAAGCATTCTCGGGAGAGAGTGCTCGGGGAGGTGAACAGTACCCCCGAGCGCTCGGTGCCCCGACGACCCGGAAAGGCCCCCGAGGGGCCCGCCAATGAGGTGTCAATCAGTTAGAGGCCTGAGGCCGCATTTAATGAGCGTGCGCGGCCTGACATTCCCAACTGCTCCCGCCGCAGCGTCAGTTCCTGCCATGCTTTGGCAGAGGGGCGTGGGGCCATTAATTGCACGGGTCCCGTCCCGTATCATCCGGTGTGTTTCGGGATAACATTGCCAGGATCAAGGCATTCCGCCTGCCTCCCTGCCGTGGCAGAAGAACAAGACAGGGCGGGCACGCCGGGTGGCTCTGTGGCTGCCCGGTGGGCCCTCTCAACGGCTCCCGTTGCCAGGGCGTTTATGGTGACAAGTGACCGGGCGTGCGTCGCGTTTTCCACCTCCTCGGTCACTTCGCCCAGAGGAAATGATGACGCCTTTCTCAGTCATGGCGTCTTGGAACTTGTGCCCCCTCCTTCCCGTTCGGGGCATGTCGCAGCCGGCGAGTGCATAAAAGGGTCGGCACACAGAAGAGAACGGGGGATAAAAAAAATCAGAGAAAAAAGCCCAAGCAGTCAACCGTGTCGCGACCAACAAAGAAGAGACCGTAAGCATCGAGCACAAAAACACCAAGAACAAAACCGTAGTCCCTGCCCAAGAACAAGGAGCCTCAAGCTTTTAGTTAGACACAATATTCTTGTAACCAGCTACCTCCCTGAGGGATCTCCCTCAGGACAGTTATTGCATCCATACAGGAGTAGGGTATTACGCCCCCGTGCGGCCCGAACCTGTCTAAACTCCGGAGCATTTACTTCCCTTTGCACTAGGTCGATCATCCCCCACCACCGGCTGTTGCATTTACTTCCACTTCCATTTATTTCTCCGACGAACTTATTTAGGATCATCCCCTCGGCCGAATCTCTAAAAAGGGGTCTCTCGGGATCCCTGCGACAGGAGTTAATCCTCCGACAAGGTCTCATAGATGTAATACATGAAGAAGCCACCGCAGCTGGGACAAAGTTGAACTAAATTGGAGAAGTCCCAAGAAGATTTACCTCACCGGATGGTCTGGTGCTTGGGTGTTTGAACTCACCGAAGTATATTTTTCAAATGGGAGAGAGGCTTGAAGACCTCACTGAAAGGTCCGGTATTTGAGCAGAGTGCTCACCGGAACATTTCTTTTAGAGAAGGTGTTGTGCTGAAGAATAAAGGTTAAGTCTCACCAGATAGTCCGATGATTAGTGGGAGTTGCATTGGAGCATTTCCGAAGAAAAGAAGAGAAGGCTCAATTCACCAGATGATCCGGTGTTGAGAAGGATGAATGCACCGGAGCATTATTACCAGAGAACGATGCAGCCGCTGAAGATTGAAGGTTCAACCCATCGGATGGTCTGGTGTGAATGGAATGAACACCAGATAATACACTGGACAATGAATAGTGCAAAGAAGCAGAACAAAGTTCAAGGCATCGGATAGTCCGGTGATGAAGGCTGTGTAACACTGAGCATTATTTCCAGAGAGGGTTGCATTGGCTCGGTTGGCTGAAGTCAACTCACCGGATAGTCCGATGATGATGTGCACCAGATGCATACACCAGAGCAATTTACACAGAGAAGAAGAAAATGCTTGGATGGCTCAGGATAACTCACCGGATAGTCCGGTTATGAAGATGAAGTATTCACCAATGTGTCTAGTTTTCATAGAGGCTTGAGTGGGGCTCCAACAGCTAGTTTGTGAGAGTGTACTCACCGGATAATCTGGTGTTAGTACTATTGCTCCTCACCGGATCATCCGGTGTTAACAACTTTTCTTAGCCGTTGGGTTAACGGCTACTGCGCGAGTTTGAGGTTATAAATACCCACCCACTCAGACACTTGAGGGTGTTGGAGTCCAAAGAAGTTAATGTACACCTGAGAAGATATCCAAGCCACCAAAGTTCTTAAAGTGATTATCCAAGGTGATTAAACATAAAATTATAGAGTGTTTAGTGCTTATAGACCTAGAGAGAGTCTTGCTAGGTGATTGTTGCCTAGAGAGTGAATCAAGGAGTGATCTAACCTTGTACCAAGTAGTACGCCACCACCTTGGAGTCTTGGTGACTCGCTAGAAAGCTTGTTGACCCTCCGACTTGGTGTGGAGAAATGGCAAGGCGATTATACGGGGACGCGAAGACCCTTGCGTTGGTGGCTCAAGCTCCAAAGTGATCACCGTGGCAAGGAACCAGAAGAGAGGCTAGTGGTGACACCTTATCTTAGTGGCTTGGTGGCTCATCCGGGTGGGGGCCTAGTCTTTGTTACGTGGTGGCTCAAGAGCCATGACTCGGTGCCGACCAGGAGCATATCATTTATGGAGCTCCAACGTGGACTAGGGGTGGCATTCATGCCATCAATACCATGGAAAATCCTTGTGCTGAGTTTGCTCTCTCTACCTTATTTACATTTCTGCATTTACATTCTTACAATTTACATTCTTAAATAGGTCGCAAGTGCTTTGATCGGTAGAGTAGACACACTAGATAAACCTAGAGCACATTTAGATAGAAATTGATATAGGTTTATCTTGTGTTGTTTTTGGAGCCGAAATAGTTCTAAGTGTCCTAATTCAACCCCCTCTTAGGATGTCATCGATCCTTTCAATTGGTATCAGAGCTAGGGCTCACATCTAGCTCTACAATTTGTGTTAGAGCTTCACACCTTTCATAAGGTTTCACCAATTCAAGTGGCATTTGAGCCTTAGTCTCATTATGATCGGTTAGGTTTCACCGCTAGTGAGTTGTAACATTTGTGGTTAGGATGGATTCTTATAGTGCTTCACTTTTTGATGGTACAAAGTTTCCTCGCTGAAAAATTCTAATGACTTGTTATTTTCAAGCCCAAGGGTTGGATGTTTGGAGAGTCACCGAGGAAGGGATGAGACCTCGCATCACCAACAAGGAGAGGCAATTAGATGCATTAACCAAGAGTATCCTTTTATCATCTAGATGTGTTGATGCATTTAATCGTGTTTATTCTCTCACGAATGCACAAAAGATATGCACGATAAGAAATATCATGTTCTTGTTACTAAGCTCAATGGCATTAAGTAACTACGCCATAAAAGTGCTAATGATATGTATTCTCGTTTGAACATTTTTTTTAATGAGAGCAATAGGTTAGGTTTGACGCCAGTTGAAGATGATCAAGTGGTGAGAAGAATACTTTAAGCTCTTCTTCCGAAGTACAAGTTGATAGTCTCCATCATCTATAACAACAATGACATCAAGATGATAACTCCAAGTAAGTGCTCGACGAGATCACCGCCCATGAGATGACAATGAACATGAGGGTGAAAGCTTCTTTCGCATCTGGTACCAAGAAGTTTGCTATCACAAGCAAGCAAGCTCAATGCCAACATATGAAGGCAAGGATGAGGAGACAAGAGCAAGAGTCAAGCTCAAGTGAAGATGATGGTGATCAAGATGAAGAGAGCTATGAAGAGGATGATCAAAACACATCAAGTGATGAAGAAATTAATCCTAAGATGACCAAACTCTTCTCAAAGCTAGAGAAGAACATGAAAAGGATCAATGCCAAGGTTGATCATCGTATCTCCATTGAAGACTTGGTCAACACAGTTGATCGCATCAAAAAGGAGAAGAAGACCAAGATCAAGAAGAGGGAGATAAGGGGAAGAGCCAAGGTACTTGCTAACATAGGGAGATGGGTGGGCGACGATGAAGAGTTAAGCTCAAGTGATGAAAGCTTCACTATCCTCCCCTTCAAGAAAAGCTCTTTCTCAAGGTCGTCATCACACAAGTCATCTCATAAGTGCCTTATGTAAGTAATAATGAATCCGATGAGGATTCTCCTTCCTATAATGAACTTCTTCATTTGATCAATAAGCAACAAAGGGCCCTTAAGAACAATGAAAAGAGTTTAAGAAATTCAATGCACTTAATGACATTCATGCTACCTTTGTTTCTAATTATAAATAATTATTGAGTAAATTCAATTTGCTAAACAAGGAGCATCATGAGTTTAAGGCTAAATTTGAGTGCATTGAATCTCAAACTAAGGTCCATTTAAAGCAATCTACCTCTCTATTTAATTACGATTATAAGGTAGATGCTTACACTTCTTGTGATAATTTAATCTATTTATCTAGCTCACCCATTTGCAATGAGATTTGCATTAAGAATGTTTTTGTAGAACCATCTAATGACCTCATTGCGCAAGAAAATGATGAGCTCAAGCAAGAAGTCGAGAAGCTCAAGAAGGACTTGGCGATTTTAAAGGGCAAAGAACATGTCCAACCTCCTTAAGATAATTATGCTTTCATGGTGAAGAAGCTTGTGGAGGGGTCCACCGTGACATGCTTCAAATGCCATCAAGAAGGCAACAAGTCCTTCCAATGCAAACAAATGAAGAAGGAGATCAAGGAGAATAAGAAGATGGAGAACCTCTCCAACAAGACCTCCAACCTCTACACCAAACTCAACTACAAGATCAAGACCAAGAGCAACCACTATAAGCTCAAGAAGAAGGACAATGGTAAGGTGGTTGCACACATAGTTAAGAGAAATAACTGGAGGTGGAACCAACCCATTTGGGTGCCAAGGAAGTCATCACTAACATAAAGTGACCCTAATCGGTTTGGGTTCTAAAGAAGACTTGAAGCACAAGTCAGCTTGAGGATTTGGAGGCTTGACTTACAAAATAAAGTGAAGATTCAAGCAAAGAGTCCAAGTATATAAGATAGCTTATTGATGAAGATCATGATCATCATATACTCAAATCTCCATCCAAATGAAAAAGAGATAAGTGTAGCTATACTTATGTTCATGCATTTTGTTATTTAGCTTCTAGCTTATTTGCCTTGTCTAGGATTGCATATGCTTATTTTAATTTATTGCAATGCCTAGTATAGATTTTCATATGGTATGTTGCTTGTATTTATCTCTAACCTATGAGCAACTTATATGATTTATTAGTTGTATGTTCTTTTTATATCACTAGTTCTTACATTTGGTATCTTTTTATGAGCCATGATCCAAGGATAAATTCCTATTGTTATTAATAACGAGTGCATATATATCTCATAAGTATTTAACACTTGTATGCACACATTTAGGAGGAGTATATCCAATAGGTTGTGATTTTGAAACTAACATATATTTTTAGTGACATCTTTTGTAGTCTCATAGAGAAATCAACATGTTCCCGGAGGTATGCAATAATTAAATGCTTTAATTGGTGTCATCGCCAAATCTTTTATTTATTTAAGCTACCTCAATGTATAATATAGCTTAAACTTACTATCTTGATATATTGTCTAATTATACATATGTTTCTTTCTCATCATATGTATGCACACATATAGGGGGAGTTTAGACTATATTATATGAGTTTAATAATTATAATTCATGTGCTTTCATAGTCTACAATTGGTATTATTATTTTGTAGTGATATCCATACAATTGGTATCCTTTTATTGGATCATGATTTGTGAAGCTCTCTCGCATGTGCTCTAATGTTTTTCCATTGAGTTCAATATGTATTTATAGCCCCTTTTGGGAGATTGTTGACAAATGAGGAGAATTTTGATGACCAAAGCAAGATGAAAGCAAGATGAACAATGTGAGGAGATTGTAGGAACAAACAAGACATCCAGGAATGCCGAAGTTGATAAAGGGGAAGAAGAAAAGATGCTAGGTGCCTAGATTGACAAAAGAGAAACTCTTGCATAGGTCGTTCAAGGGAGATAGTGGCAATGGAGAAAAGGAGAGCCACAACAAAAGGGGACTAAGTGGTAAGAACATGTATCTAAGCAATGTGGTAAGACTTCGTGCTCGTTTATGATCTTTACATTTTGTATCATTTATTATTTGCCACTTTCTTTGGTTGTGTTGTTATCACCAAAAGGGGGGAGGTTATAGCGAAAATAGTCCCATTAGACCATGATTGTGATTTTGGTGATTAATGATAACATAGTCAATGGGACTAATATGTTTGTCAAGAATATGTGTTAGTAGGTCTCATGGCTGCAATACATGAAGAAGCCACCGCAGTCAGGACAAAGTTGGACTGAATTGGAGAAGTCTCAGGAAGATTTGTCTCACTAGATGGTCTAGTGCTCTGGGTTTCTGAACTCACCAGAGTATATTTGTCAAATGGGAGAGAGGCCTAAAGACCTCCCCAGAAGGTCCGTTGTTTGAGCAGAGTGCTCACCGGAGCAATTCTTCCAGAGAAAGTGTTGTGCTGAAGAATAAAGGTTAAACCTCACCAGATAGTCCGGTGATCAGTGGGAGTTGCACCAGAGTATTTCTACAGAAAAGAAGAGAAGGCTCAACCCATTGAATGGTCCGGTGTTGTGAAGGATGAATGCACAGAGCATTATTACCAGATAAGGATGCAGCCGTTGAAGATCGAAGGTTCAACTCATCGGATGGTCCGGTGTGAATGGAACGAACATCGGACAATGAACAGTGCAAAGAAGCAGAACAAAGTTTAAGACATCAGATGGTAGTACTCACAGATGATCCAGTGTTAGTACTATTGTTCTCACTGGATCATCCGGTGTTAACAACTTTTCTGAGCCGTTGGGTTTACGGCTAGTGCGCGAGTTTGAGACTACAAATACCCACCCACTCGGCCATTTGAAGTTGCTAGAGTCTAGAGAAGTTCATGTACACCTGAGAAGACATCCAAGCCACCAAAGTGCTTAAAATGATTATCCAAGGTGATTAAGCACAAGATTAGAGAGTGTTTAGTGCTTATAGGCCTGGAGAGAGTGTTGCTAGGTGATTGCTTCCTAAAGAGTGTATCAAGGAGTGATCTAACCTTTTACCAAGTGGTACACCGATATCTTGGAGTCTTGGTGACTCGCCAGAAAGCTTGTTGACCCTCCGACTTGGTGTGGAGTGGTGGCAAGGCGATTGTGCGGGTATTCGGAGACCCTTGCCTTGGTGGCTCAAGCTCTGAAGTGATCACGACGGCAAGGAACTGGAAGAGAGGCTAATGGTGAGACCTTACCTTGGTGGCTCATACAGGTAGGGACCTTATCTTTATGACTTGGTGGCTCAAGATCCTTGACCGGGTGCAAAGCATATTCTTTGTGGAGCTCCAACGTGGACTAGGGGTGGTATTCATACCATCGATACTATAGGAAAAATCCTTATGCCGAGTTTGCTCTCTCTATCTTATTTACATTTCCGCATTTACATTCTTGCAATTTACCTTTTTAGATAGGTTGAAAGTGCTTTGATCAGTAGAGTAGACATACTAGATAAACCTAGAGAATATTTAAATAGAAATTGATATAGGTTTATCTTGTGTTGTTTTTAAAGCCGAAATAGTTCTAAGTGTCCTAATTCACCTCCTCCCCCCCCCCTCTTAGGTCGTCACCGATACCTTCAAATGGGATCTCTTGAAAGCGGAGATACTAGAAGAAGAGGTAGATGCTGAGGTGGAGGAGAAGGAGGCGTCAGTCAGTGTCTCCGTTAAAGACTACAAGGCATTAGTTTCTTCTTCACCTTCGTCCTCATGTGATGCCGATGATGACGGCTGAAGGGAGGAGCTAGGGCAATGACACCAATGATACTGGTGGTCAGCCAGGGCCTCCCCACTGCCCTTATCCTCCATGATGTTGTTCATGATGGTATTGGTCAGAGAGGAAAAGGATGTGGGAAAGACTTTCCTGGTTATTTTCTTCCTTCCTCTTGTTGGACGGCATCGAGTAGATCATGGGGGGTCTTGTAACCTTCTTTACCGTCCTTTATCTTATATTTAAAAGAGCTCGAAATCTTGTTAAATGAAAATATCCTATTTCTACTACAAAGCTTGTGAATCTTCATGAATACAAGGAACATTTTCACAATCATTCTGCCTCTGTCATGTGTCTTCTAAGCACTTTTTGGATTCACTTGTCGGGATATTCATCACGATTACATTAGGTCATACTTTGAGCAAAAAGCGTCTTAGCTTTTAGGCACCCGTGGACTCAATAATGCTCTCCGCGGTCCCTAAAGATGATCTTCCCTTCTTGTTAGAAAATGTATGTGTGGCGCATGTGACAAGTTTTTGTAATTTGAGTATATATGAAGCCCCCGACTGGTTATCGAGGAAGAGTTACTGAATAGGTAGTCAAGAAAACCAAGTGCGCGCATGGGTGTAAGTACCTGAATAGTGGCTTATCTTAACTTTGAAGGCATTGGATCGAAATATGAAAAATGATATATATTGATATATTTAAAATATGACAAGTAATATTGCAAAATATACCCTAAGTACTTACAGATAGAACTTACGAAGTTGGTCGATATTCCAAGGGTTTTTAAGGACTTGACCGTCTTACATAGCTAACTTATACGACCCTTGCCGGTTAAATTCGACCACCCTATACGGACCCTCCCACTTTGAAGATATCTTATTGTTGTTTTTTTTTGGCTTTGGACGAGTTATAGAACCAGATCTCCGGGTTCGAATGATCTCTTTTGAATGTTCTAGTCATGGTAGCACCGGAGAGCTTGCTAGTACTATGCTGATCTTATCAGCACTTGCGTTCTTTTTTCCTCGAGAATATTGGGGTCGTCCTTTCTTCTCAGGATTTCTTCCTTGTCGGCATATAGTTCGACTCGGGGGGGGGGGGGATTTGCTCTTTAGTTCACAGGGTAGCCTGGCTTTAGCCCTTAGACTAGGAAGAAATGCGTTTCATCCATTGTCCGGCTGGATGTCATCTAGAGTGCCCAAAGCACATTAGGCAACTCGAAAACCCAAGCTTTAGCGTAGGCAGATAAGCGGTTGAAGATGCGGGTCTTGATTCCTTGGAGCACCAGACTATTGTCACGCTCGACTTGCCCGTTGCTTTGTGGATGGGCCATGGAGGCAAAACAGATCGTGGTGCCTAGTCCCTCGCAGTAATCGTTGAACGGCGCACTAGAAAACTGAGTGCCATTGTCGGTAATGATCCTATTCGAGATACCAAATATTGTCATGACTCTATTCATAATGAACTTCTTGGTTGCTACCGAGGTGATATTTCTAACTAACTCAGCTTTCATCCACTTGGTGAAGGTATCGATTGTAACGAATATGAACTTGAAGCTCCTAGGTGCTATAAGGAAGGGACCCAGAATATCCAGCCCCCAAGTCGTGAATAGCCACAATAAGGGGATCGTCTGTAAGGCTTGAGTAGGTTGATGTACACGTTTGCTATAAAATTGGCAGCTGGTACACTGTTTGACTAACTTGCTCACATCATGGAGAGCAGTAGGCCAATCGAATCCTTTTCTAAATGTCTTCTCGACCCGGGTTCAGAAAGAAGCATGAGCTTTACACACCCCTCTATGGATTTCCTCGAGTACTTCTCCACCCTGCTTCTGAGAGATACACTTCATGAGTACTTCGTTGGCACCTCATTAATAGAGAATGCCGTCCACCAAGGTATACATCCTAGATCGATGAGAAATCTTCTCGGATAATGCACCATCTTTAGGCACAACTCAATCTTGAAGGTACTTGCAAATTAGGTCCATCCACGAAACTTCACTTTTGAGATGAGCCATGAGTTCCCCCATGACAACTTTTGGGGCGTCAATCCTTGGTGAGCCACTGAGCTGGTTATAGGTCTTGTAGACCACCACTCCTTTGGCTATGACATCTGATGATTTCACAGACGGCTTCAAGAGTTTCTCTATGAAAATCATGGTTGTCCTAGAGATTGTGAGGATACTACGTAGGCAAGATTATCGGTGAGACAATTATCCTTCCTTGGGATATATTTGACCTTGAGTTTGATGAATTTGTTTTCTATCTTCCTCACCTTTGTGACGTAGTCTGTCATGGTCTTGTCCGAGGTTTGATACTCCTTGCTGACTTGCTTCACCGCCAACTGTGAATCCCCTTTCACGAGAAGGTAGCAGATTCCAAGAACATAAGCTACTCGGAGATCGACGAGCAGACCCTCATATTCGACTACGTTATTTATGGCCAGGAAGTCAAACTTCAAAGCGCATTGAGGCTTTCTCCTGTTGGAGATATAAGTATAATCTAGCCCCCGCGCCTTGAAGCGTAAGCGATCCGTCAAAGAAAAGAGTCCATACATCTGATAATTCACCGCACTTATCATGGGGTTGATCAAGTTCCTTCCATTCGGCAACGAAGTGGTTCCATGTGTTCAGTATCTGATCCTTTATAAAGTAGCGGGAAACATATTATCGGGGTAGCATATTGGACTCCCCACGTGCAGTTATGATGTGTGTGCATGGCCTGTGTAGCAATTGTGGCTTCTGGCATGAACAGCTGCATGTTCCATTCCTAAACACGCACTCTTGCACATGGTACTCACGTTTGCCACCCATATGACCCTTATCCCGGCATAAGATAGTGAACTTGTGCTCCGCAATTCCCTCCTGATTTGCATGGTGCATATGCGCCTGCTTTATGGCCTTCTCCATGTAGTGACATAGCATCGATCCATACAACATACTGTTATCTGCCATTGCCTTCGAAGCAGTCGCGTAGCGATTAATGAAATATCTGTAAGTTCCATGCATAATACCTCCAACAATTCTAACAAAAGGGAGGGACCTCATACCCCACATAACCTAGTTGTAGACCTTAGCAAAATTAGTTGTCATTATCCCATATCTTGCCCCTCTAGTGTCGTACATCTAAGCCCACTTCTTTCTTGGCTCATTTCATATCCACTGCGATAAGTTCCTAACAGATGACCCTGGCATCCTTACTATCTAGGGAGTATCTGTTGGGATGGGTCCAAGAGCAACCGGCTCATCTCCAATGTCTGCTATCTCAATTGACTACTTCATGCTTAGTTCATCTAGCCATGTCCATAGTGTGTTGAACTTTCTCTGCTATTTTTGGCTACACAATTTCTTGAAAAGATCATCAACTGCTTGTTTTTGAATTGTCTAAAAGTTTGCACCCATATGCCTTATGTACCACCTGCTCTTCAAGTCGGGCCACTTTGCTGTTACACACCATCGAACACTGTCATATTTCATATCTAGCAAAGCCTGCAATAACCCTGAATGTTTATTATTAATCAAACATACATCAGGCCGGTTCAGAACAATAGCATGCTTTACCCGCTCAAGAAACCAATACCAGCTATCTCCCGTTCTCGTTCTCCACAAAGGCAAACCCTAGTGGTATGACTTGGTTGTTCCCGTCTACCCTAATTGCAGACAGTATCTATCCTTTATAATTCCCAGTGAGGAACGTTCTGTTCAAGCAAATGATGGGTCGACAGTACCTAAATGCCTTGATGGTGGCTGCAAATGCAAAGAAAGCACGCTGCAGTACTCAAGGGGCAGGGTTCCTCGCATCACTCGAGGGTTAATGCTTGATATCAAAGTAACTTCTAGGGTTTCTCGCACATATTGTGACTAGTTGACGTGGTAAGTTGTCATATGATGCTTCGTATGTCTCAAACCTTATCTCAATAGTCTTCTGTTTCGCCCTCCATGTCTTGACGTAGCTTATTGTGTACTGAAAAATTTCCTCAATAGCATGGATTATTGATCGTGGTTCATATTTTAGGTTGCTCACAATCTCTCCATACATCACATTGGCAACAAAAGAAGATGACATGTTTCGGTGGGAGAACTCTATTTCCTCAATGTGACAGTTATGCTCCCTAACTATTGAACACTCCCATTAGTCAACCCACTTCTCTTTGAATGCGTGCACCTGTCATGGACAATCAGACACCAAACACTTGACGTTGTACTCCCTTTGCTTGACTTCACAACCTTGAACTGCCTCCGAAGAGACAATGACCAGTATTTCACTACAGCAATAATATCTTCCTTACTAGGGTACATAGCATCATGGGACACCTCGTTCTCATGATATTTCCACGGTGTTTAATGACCCTCACTGTCCACTACCTATGAAAAATTCTGATTCCTCCACTTTGCAGGAACATGAGCACTTTCCTCCTCGTCAGATGAATCATCATTGACAATAGCTTCCTCAAACT
The DNA here is from genome assembly GCF_958298935.1 of Phragmites australis. Taxonomy (NCBI): domain Eukaryota; kingdom Viridiplantae; phylum Streptophyta; class Magnoliopsida; order Poales; family Poaceae; genus Phragmites; species Phragmites australis. The sequence continues at coordinate 7,773,551 of NC_084938.1, forward strand.
CCTGATCCTCCCTCTTCATCTCTTCAATTATGCTAAAGATGTGCTCCCCTCATTGGCCACACCTCTTGGTTGCATCACCTGCACATCCCTAACATCCTTCTCATCCCCTATAGTTGCCTTGTCTGCTTCATCCACCACTGCCTGACTTATTTTTACTAATGCTTCCCCGACATTTATCTCTGTTGGATTCTTCTGGTACGCTCCGCTAGCATCACAAGAGGGAGACCACGTTTACATTCTATATCTACGTACTACCTCCAAGTAGTTGTTGCATTAATCAGGATGAGCTCCCCGGTGTACCCCTCAGTAGCACGGCTAAACACAACTCTCAGCTTAAGCTCATGATGCTGGAGATCCAGTTAAAAATGACGTATCAGCCACTTGCACACTCCCACTATTGTGCTCTCATTAGCTCTACTAAGTCTCTTCATGACATACTGAAATTCAGAGAGATCTATACCACTAGGACCATAACCAATTTGACATTCACCATAATATATCTGAAAATATAGCTTATCCAACATACCTGGAAACATCCGAAAATATGTCCAACATTACTACCATAACCCTATACTTCTGATTATCGAAACTCTTACAAAATTATCGGAACCGATGATCATCTAACAATACGTTTAGTTCACTACAATCAATATTGCTCTAAGCAAACTAACCACTTTAAACTAATTAAACCCTCGTATCTTAACAAAATCCCTAATTATCTATAATTATTACCTACATCACTATTTTATAAAGTCTACGTAATCGAAATTACCATACTCTAAATATAGCTATATATCTTATGGCTATCCTACCATATTCAAATAGATCTTTACAATAAACTAAAGACATAAAAAAACCTCATTTGCTGACTACCGTGCTAAGCCCTAGATCTCATCTAATATAACTATAAATCTATCGCTAAACCCTAGATCTAGTGGTATTTTAATTACTAATAAAAACAAAAGTCTAGAAAAATTTATCGAAAACCGAGATCCAAGATGTTTGTAGATAAAAAATAGTAGAGCTTCGTCGCGCTACCACCTCTCCTCTCCTCTTCTCCTTTCTCCTTTTTATTTTTGGAATAAAATTATAATTTTGACTGAATTTCAACCCTTTTACAAGGGCTAACCTGGAAGGCTTGCACTTGCGGAAGATAACCGTTCCCTCATAAGATGATAAGGGACTAAGCACCCTCTGAGAAAACGGTAAAAAATAGTACACCGGGTAGATCCTAACTACCCTATAAAAAACTGGTAAAAATGCCATGATCCTCTAAAAGGCCCACACCTTACCGCTCCATGAAAATCCGAAATTACTAAACTATACAGGCTCGTGTCAGACCCATCCCAGACCCAGAAGCCAAGACTAGAATGGGCTAAGTCCATGGACTATGTGTTTGTGTGTTTCATATGGGCTTATTAGCCTGTGAACGTGTTAGGCCATGTCCCATGTCTGCAGTGGAGGATAGGTACTCGGCTACTCGCTGTAGTGGAGTAACAAAGAAAACAGATAATTCTCAACTCTCTCTCCTTGTTCTTCCTTGCTTCTCCCCCGATTCTTCGCAATCCTTACCAGTTTGCTTGATTGACTCCTGATCTCGCTGGTGTGCTACCAGAAATCGATCTAGGGTCGTCACAACTTCTCTTAATGACTTTGTAATATTCTCTAAATAAATTATATTAGGTAACTTTAATAAGTGGGAAAGTATTTGTCATGTCACGCGTCACACATATCGCTATGCAATGATCATCCATCTCCTTGCAAGTGCGGCACAAGGCAAGAAACAGCTCTAATGATCAAGCACACGATGGCCACCCATGATTACCTCCAAGGAACTAGTCGAAGATTTGGCACATCTTCCTGTGGACCGGAACCAAATGTCCCATTGCCACAACAGTAGAGTGAGAGACCCCAGTCCGAACAAGCATCCATGCATGTGTGCGGTGGTGGATCCTGGCCATGAGTGATCATATCGCAGGCTAGCTGAACTGCCGAACTAGGCCACTCCACACTCATGCTGCCTAATCTGGCTTCACCGCCAAGAGAGGGCAGGAATGGGAGCCCCCTCCACTGGATGCAACTGAGCCTTGGCTTCCACCGTAAACAAGCCTCATTCCCTGCACCAACCAGCATTACTGCTGCCTCCCCCAGTAGCAACTTTCACTATTTGTCTTCCTACATGAGTGGCCTGAATAAATTTTGTGGTTCACTTAATATGAATGTTTACTTGCACAATTACAGGGTTTAAGTCTAATAATAACATATAAGCTCTGATAAGATTCCGCATGTAACTAATTCTGAGTATTTGTGTTATAGGGATATTTCTATTGCAATTTGTAGCGATCTTGGATGATTGGCTCATGGAAGCATGTCCCATCTTCTTTTCGCTTTAAAACATTCATACAAAACCCTCTGTTGATTGTGAAGGCTCGGTGTTTTGGATTTTCAGGATTAACATTAAGTTGTTCATATCTGAATTCTGAAATTTTTAGTATCTGAAGTTGTAATTTGGTTCTGGTAGTTGGAAACATTCAGCGCCCTATAATTTGAAATTTGATACTGAAAATTTCAGAATTTTGAAACTAGCAGAAAATTTGGAAGCTGGAGAAGAAGATTCAAAATTATAAAATTTTGGACGTCTGGGTGTTGAGAAATATGAACTCCAAGAATCAAATTTTCTAATAGATGCTTTGGAAAATACCGAATTGAATATTGACAATTTTATTAGAAACTTTAAGTCTAAATTTTTTTTCAATCTATATATCTAAGAACTGAAATCTGTAAGTTTTGAAATTTGAGGAATATTTATGGTTTGGAACGAGTTTAAGACTGTTGTCATTTATCCAGCGTTATGAGGTTTCAAGCGAGTATAGAATTAACAAAACCCAACGTGAGTCCAAGATTTAATCTGCACCTAATAATACGACACCAACAACATTTCAGAGGTTTCATGATCAAATCCTACGAATAACCAGTCTAACATTTGGATAGTGGGGTGGCCTGCTGCGTGTAGATCAGTTTCAGATGAGCTTCGGAAAGGATGTGACACATTTGATGATCTTAGGGTGTTGAACCGCATGCCCACATGAACAACTCCTTTCATGGAATTCTGGACGGCGTGAGGCAAGGAATGCTGCTTTACGAAGCAGGGGCTTCTTGTTTTCGGAGTTGACTTTTTTTATCTGAGTGTGTTATTTTTGTTTTATCGGGCTCTTTTCATGTCTTTCTCGCTTTTGTGCTTCAGTTGGTAGGTGCCGCGAATGTGTATCCGAATTGTAACTTATGGGATGTTTTCTCCTCTAATTCTTAGTACAACTAAGTGCAAGGCCTTTGCGCGTTCTAAAAAAATTATGTAGGCAGTTGGAGTGCCATTTTCCATATACATTAGGTGGTATATAAACCCAGATTGGGTGTTCTGTTATCTTCAAAGTTGTTGATGTAACTTGTCCAGCATCTATGTTAATTTAACTAGCTTTTGTAGAATAATATATCCTACAAACGGTCAAAGCCTGTCCTCATTGGACAAGTTCATCCCCAACTTCCCAATTGACATATTAACCTATAAACATATAAATAAATTATCTACCAACTCTAACTCGACATATACTAGAATGGATGGTACTTCCGGATGTCATCGTATCAACATCGTCTGGATTTGCTTCGATCTGCTGGATGCAATGAAGAATCGCAGCCTCACCCTAGAGATCGCTAGGAACCCGATCTCGCCTCTGTCGCCGACACCATGGAGGCCTGCCCCGACAGATGCTTCTGGGAGCTTGCAAGACCTAGAGGTCAAGACACCGGCAACTGAAGACCTGATCTAGGTGGCAACTTTGGCTGGATTCTCGATGGAAGAATTGGTTCAAGGGGAGGAAGAACTACAGCTCGCGATGCACGTGTCCAACCACGGCAGTAAGGACATGGCGACGGGTTCCACGACACTGGCGTCAAAAAGTATCGACGCCATGGTGAAGCAACGTGTAAAACTTTGCCGCGGACCACTGCCAAAGCCGAGGGCAACGCCGGCGACAACACTTGGCGATGTCGCCATCCAGGACCTGCGCGAGTGTCTCAGGTCCCCAGAGCCATGATTGGAGCCTGTGGTTCAATCGACGGGTTCGCTACAAGAGATCGCCCAAGACGACCACTCTCGTGACGATAGCGGCGACAAATTGCGCCCATGATCAACATGTTGACGCCTCCCTTTTAGAGCAACTGCCAGTTGATACATAGGAGGGTTTCCAATTGGATGTTACTTGCCATACTCGGCCTCTCTCCATTGTTAATCGGGAAAGTCCCCAGGCGATAGTGGAGATTTCGTAATTTCCTAATTGCTTTCCAAATATGCCAGCCCAGCAAATGGAAACCATGATCAAGCCGAAGGGGAAAAGCTGGATTGACATTTGTGGCCATTTCTAGAATATCTCACAGGCCGGTAGACTTCCCTTTCCGGCTTGGCCACATTCACCCAATCCTCGCTAACAAAAAAAATGTATGATGAAGCTCTCATGGCCGACCGATTCGATCACAAGGATATTGGCTCATTCATGGGCTCTGGTGCGGGAAGCGGGGGGCTCAACAGTGCTGGTACTGGTGGTCTTCTACCAAGGAGCCATGGTGACAAGATTCGGGATGGCAAAGGTGTGGTCAGGAGCCACAATTTTAGTTCTTCAAGTGGTGTCGGCAAGCAGGAGATCAAAGTCCTGGAGGATGATTCGAGGTCACCTAGGTACTCCTCATTCAGCGAAGTGGGCTCCCTCGGGGGCTTCGGCGGCCAAACTGGTCCGGGTGGCATGCAAAGCAGCTCGTTCTCCTTTGGTGCCACTGACTTGAGGTGGCCGTCGATGGGTATGAGCAGAACCAGTGGTCGGCCTCGTGGGTGAGGCCATGGCAACTCAAATGTGACTCACCCACCACCTTCGTTGAACTAGACGCTGCAGCCATCAATGGATCAGACAGCAAATCAAAAGGCCCTAAAGCTCCTTACTGCCACCGGGTAAAACGAAGGGGCATACTCAAGATGAATGCAAGGAGGTACTATACTGCAACATTTGTGATAAGACTTCTAAGTGCCCTATAATCAAGTCCCCAAACCGAATGCTTCGCTATTTGGTTTTGGTGCGAGTAAACTAGGGTTCTTACAGCTGTTGGCGGTCAATGGTAAAGGAATTGCATTAGACCCAACACTAAAGGCGCTGATAAAAAAAATCGGTGGAGTCTCTCGGTTGAGGTTGTACAGAATGAGCTAGAACGTCTCACTCGACTTAACTGGAAATTGGAGTCAGTCTCTCATGGAGGTGGAAATTTTCCTATGGCCTTCCCATCTGAGGAAGAGCTTCACAAGATGGTGGACATCGAATTTCAACTGAAAGCCCATGGCGTCACTTTGGCAATATCTGAATGGGCGTCATCGGATGACCCTAAGCTGTCTTTTCAATTGGACAAGGTATGGGTTCACGTTGTCGGGGTCCCGGTGGTGCTTCACCATTACTTGGGCATTTGGGTCATCGGCACAATACTCAGTGCACCACAAGAAATGGACATGCAGTGCTTAAGGAGACGTGTAATCATCCATCTCCATGTAGTAATGATGGATGCTAACTTGCTTCGTCTTAGGTCGGAGGCCGTCAACTCGGTCGTGAAGTCGACCCAGCTAACCAGGAAGGCGACTAGACTACTCGGAGCCATGTATCGACCACAAGCGGTGGTTCTGGAAGCAGCGCTGGTCAACAGAGGGTCGACCAGTATTGCCCTGATTGGCCTAGCTCCAACCAGCCTCATCCCGACCAGCCCTGCCCCAACCAGACTGGGGGCGATAGGGCTATCATCGGCCAAGTGTCTGCGTATGGGGGGAAGAGATCGGCGGAAGACTTGGGTTCAATGGGAACATCTAAATGCATCCGTGGGACACCGATCCCCGGTGGCCTGTCGACGGCCTTGGCTTCCCCGCTCAGCGTATTTACGAGGATGAGACCTGTGCTCACTCCTCCACTAACATGGTAAGTTCTTCAGTTAGGAGTGGATCCTTCGAGCTCTCCCTTAACTTTGTGACCCATGGTTGCTGCAGGTCCTTAACCCTGCCTTCAGCCCTGGTCGTGCGTAATCCACCGACACCTCAGCAAGGTGTTCCTGGCCCCCAGCCAGGCACAGCTTTGATGTCGGGAGCATTGGTTGTGACTTTCGGGTGCGTAGAGCCGGTCGCGGAGCCCATTCCGGCCTCCGACCTGCTCTCCTTGGTCGACCGCTTTCACGCCTCCATCTGCAAGCTGATTTCCAAAAAGGAGGTGGCAGACGGTCGGTGCGCCGAGCTGGAGAAGCGGATGGTCGAGGAGAAGAAAGCGTGACTCCTACTTCAACAGGGAAACACCAAGAACCAACAGGAAAAAGATGTGCTCACTGCTAAACATGCTGAGCTTAAGGAGAAGGAACAAAGGACCCGTAGTATTCTTGAGGAAGCCTTTAAGGATATTCGAAGGCCCCTGAGGAGCGTTGGGTTGGATGCCGACCCGAAGGACGAAAGGACTATTGAGGGTTGGGCCTTCGCCATCCGCGTCCTGATGGAGAGGTTTGCCTAGCTCATGGACATTCTAGCAGAGAGGACACTAGAGGACGTGGTGAATGTAGCGAAGGCTGTGACGCGTACATCCTCAAGTGCTACCATAGCCGCGGCCTCAACTTCAACCTCGAGACCGTCTAGGAGGGGATCGTGCCAGTAGGTCCCATAGGAGCAGAGAGGCTGGAAGAGGAGTGCCAAGGGCCGGTGGATTATGTCAGGTCCATCTTTTGGGTGGAGACCATCAAGGAAGCCACTGAAGAGGAGTAAACCTCAAATTGTAATTTGGGCCTATATCTTGTATGAACGAGGCTTTCAACTTCTTTGATGAGCCTATGTCGTTGTTATGGTCATAGGGTCCCTGAATTGACTGAACCACCTGCCTGCTCTGAGCCCCCGATCATGCTTGTAGACAGAGTGCGGTTAGAGATGTCCGAGCAACCTGCTCGCTCCGAGCCCCCAACCATGTTTACTCAGCACTTCATCGACCAACGTTGTCGGGAAGTGGTGGCCGAGTGCAAGCTTGGGTTCGTGGTTGAGCGAGAGATTCAGCAGAGTGACTTTCAAGGTGTGTCAGTCTTACCACCACTCAGTCACGTGTAGTCCTAGGCCAACCAAGCAAGGCTTGACCAACTGACCCCTATGAGATTCGTGACCTGTTTGCTTATTCAGCTTGTCGGGAGGAGCTGCTCGCGGCATGGAGAGACCTAGAGCGGATGACCAGCGAGAGTCACCAGCAACGAGAATACTTCTACGACTGTCTCAGTTGGGCTTTTACACCCTTTGACTCACTATTGTAGTCTATCGGCATTCAGGTTTGCCCAACTCCTGGAGACATTGTGACTGGTCACATCGACATGTTTTTAGCAGCCTCTGAGGAGGTCGGCGATCTTAAGCGGAGGCTTCACGAAACTATCGGCGACCACCTTTTCGAGGTTGGAGTCACCGGCGTCTGTCTAGCCCTTGTTTGCGTTCGTGACTGTATCCCCGACCTGGACCTTGCTTCGGTAGTTGTTGCCAGCTTTGGTAGGATTCAGAGGACCACGGAGGAGCTCGATGCTCTCATAGACTCATTCCTATACGCGGATCGCTACCTTCTTTGGACTGTACAATTTGACCCACCGAGGGGCATCTTCAGATCGTAGGGATACTGAATGAAATGTTAGAAACAACCCACGGGTAATACCCGAGCAATTATTTTGTAATGTAAGGACCTGTTTTTATGTAAATTTTCCATGTGTGCAAGTGGCGAGTAGGTTCTAAGTGCCCGTTACAATTAGGGGGGACCAAGGCTTTCGTACCGCTCGCTAGTTAGGTTCATGGCGCCTAGCACAACCCTTGGCACGATAAGCCCTTCGTTGGTGACCAGGGCTCGACTCAAGTTTGGACTTGTAGCTTCGAGGTCGTTACCCCTGGCTGCCCATATCCTTGAAACTGCGCTAGTTGCAACTTGAATCCCCTCTCAACGGTTTGGTACTACCATAAAAAGGAACATGCAAAGTAACTAGCAGTACAGGAAAACAGGGAAAAAGGACTATATCTAAACTACTCTAGCCCTTGACTGCCTGGTCAGCAGGAAAGCTACCGATCAGGCGATCGAGGTCTTGAATAAGATATACTCACAATCTATCGGGAGACCACTCTCATCCAGTAAATCCTGCAAAACAAAAAGTCTGGTGATTGAATTAGAAAAACTTATAAGCCCTTATTCGACGCTCGTCCTGGAAGATCCTACAAAATAAAAAATGCGTACTCGCTCTCGAGCAGCCATATACATAGAACTTGCGCAACTGGTTGATGTTCTAAGAATTGTACATTTCACGGCCGTCCTCCATGGCTAGCTTGATTGCACATAGTCGGGTAATATTAATCATTGTGTAGGGCCCCTTCCATTTGGGGAGAGCTTATTCTGACCTGTCTTATTCTGAACTTTTCTTAGGACTAGGTCACCTACGACCAGTGTCTGCTCCCGCACCCATCGATCGTGGTAGTGCCTAAGGCTCTATTGGTTTCGAGCTGCTCGAATTAGAGCACGATCGCGGACTCTTCGATTAGGTTTATGTCATCCTCCTATCAAGCCACATGGTCGCCATCCGAGTAGTTGGCCACTCGAGGAGATTGGAGGGTGATCTCAGAGGGGAGCGTTGCTTCAGCATCATATACCAGAAAGAATGGAGTCTCGGTAGTGGCTCTGTTGGGGGTCATTCATAGCGACCAAAGTACTGTGGGGAGTTCATCCACCCAATGTATTGAGTAGCTCTGAAGCCGATCAAAGACTCATGTTTTGACCCCTTACAGTATCATCCCATTTGCCCTTTTGACTTATCCATTGCTCTATTGGTGTGCCACTGACGCGAATCATACGTTGGTCCCGATCTCTTCGCAGTAATCTCAAAAAATGTTGTTGGCGAACTAAGTCTCGTTGTTTATAACTATGTAGTTCGGACTGCCGAACCGCACTACCAACCCACGTATGAACTTAATCGCTGCTACGGCGGTGATCTTCTTGACGGGCTCAGCTTCTATCCACTTAGTGAATTTGTCGACTGCCACGAACAGGAATTCAAAACCGCCAGGGGTTTTACAGAATGATCACGTGATATTGAGCCCCCAGATAGCGAAAGACCAAGAGAGTGATATGGTTTGCAGTACTTGGGTTAGTAGGTTGGTATGTTGGCCATGGTACTGACATGACTCGCACCGTTTCATCAGCTCGCAAGCATCCTAGAGGGCCGTGGACCAATAAAATTCTTGCTGGAATGCTTTTTCGACCAAAGTGTGGTATGAAGCGTGGCTACCACATATGCCTCTGTGGATATCAGAGAGCATTGTGCTCCTCTCTTCCTGAGTGATGCATTTCAGTAAAAGATCATTGCTCCCTTTGCGGTAAAGGCATTCCTCTACCAAGGAGTATCTGCGGACTCACCGTGTGACCTTTTCTGCTAACGCATCATCATCAGGGACTGCTAGATTCTGAAGGTAGTCCAAGATCTGAACCATCCAGGTCATACCCAAATCAAGCAGAGTGACCACATGATGGCCACCTGAGGTCAACGGCACCAAAGGAGGTATTGCCTCAAATGGTGTTGCCTCTGGTGCTCCATTTCTAAGTGAAGCATCCCCTTCACCTTGGCCCGAGACCACGATGGATGGTCGTGTGAGCCTTTTTTCAAAGACTCCGATCGGGACAATTTCACAAGAAGAAGTTAGACAGGGCAGCTCATTGGCTAGGAAGTTGTCCTTGCGAGGGATATGTCTGACCTCAAAGTCGATAAAGCGTCACTCTGGCTTTCTCAATTCGAAGAGGTATGCCTTCATTGTCGGATCAGAGCACTGAAATTCCTTTTGCACTTGGTTCACTACCAGTAGCGAGTACCCTATCGCTAACAAGCATTTTATCCTAAGCGTGAAAGCGCTCATATTCTAGACAAGAGGCCTTCATATTTCGCAATATTATTAGTGGCTGGAAAACATAATTGAACTACATACCTGAGTATCTTGCCAATCAGTGAGGTTAGGATCACTCCAGCCCCTGCTCCCTTCAGCGTAAATGACCCATCAAAGTGCATGGTCCAATGCTCATCTATCTCTGGTCATTATTCTTTCTCGGGCTTAAAGGACGACCACTCGGCCACAAAATCGACCAACGCTTGGGACTTGATAGCCGTTTGGGGGACAAACTGAATACCAAACTCCCCAAGATCTACTGCCCACTTTGCTATTCTTTCTGCTGCATCCCTATTGTAGAGAATTTTTCTAATCGGGAGTGAGGAAATTACCTTAATTTTGTGGGCCTAAAAGTAGTGTCTGAGCTTGCGAGAGGCCATCAGCATGATGTATAGTAGCTTCTCAGCCTATGGATACCGAGCCTTTGTGTCGTGTAGGACCTCACTAACGAAGTACACTGGTCGCTGAAGACCTTCTCATTTGATGACCAAGGCTGTGCTCGTGACTTGTGGGGTAGCTGCAGCATAGAGCAAGAGCTCCTTGTTTGGTCGAGGAGCGGACAAGATGTACCTTTTGAGATCCCAGAAGGTTGTTTTTGCTTCTGGCGTCCACAAGAAGTGGTCACTTTTCTTTAGGAGCTTGAACAGCGACATCCTCTTCTCCCTAGCCTCAAGATGAACCTACTCAAAGCCGTCATACACATTGTTAGTTTCTGGATTTCCTTTAACTTGGTCGGGGATCTCATTTGGTTGATGACTCTGATCTTGTCAATGTTTTTCTCTATTCCTCAACTAGATACGAGGAAATTGAGCAATTTCCCTTATGGCTCTGATCTTGTCATGTGGTACTTTCGAAGGTTGTTGAACATTTCATCGAGGTCTGTGACCAGGTCGTCCCTAGTCCTACTCTTGATGACCGCATCATCAACATATGCCTCAACGTTTCTACCGAGCTGTGGTTGAAGAATAAGGAGAATACAACGCTGGTAAGTGGCACCAATGCTTTTTAAACCAAAAGGTATTTTTACATAGCAAAGGACCCAAAGGGTGTTACAAAAGCAGTCTTCTCCTCATCTTCTATGTACATGCTAATCTGGTGGTACCTCAAACAGGTATCTAAGAAGCTTAGAAGATCACTGCCGACGGTTGTGTCAACAAGCTAGTCGATCCGGGGTAGAGGGAAGAAATCCTTCGAGCACACCTTGTTGAGGTCGATGAAGTCGATGTACATCCTCCACTTACCATTGTGTTTTTGGACCATGACTGGATTAACTAGCCACTCCGAGTATTGCACCTCTCGGATGAAGTCTACTTCCAGGAGCTTGTCGATCTCCTCATGAAATTATTCCTTTCGATCGAGTGCATACCGACGCGCCCTTTGTTTTACTGGTCTAGTGTCAGGTCCTACCGATAACTTGTGCTCAATCACATCCCTAGGGACTCCGGGCATATCGAACGGATTCCATGAAAAGACATCCACATTTTCCTGGAGGAAAGTGATGAGTGTGAATTCCTATTTAGGGACCAGGCTGGTCCCAATCTAGACTGTCCTGGATGGATCGGAGTCGTCAAGGAAAATGGCCTTGAGTCGATCGTCTGGAGTAACGACGATGTGGACCTTCACCGAGCGACCACTGGGCCCAACGTTCTAGGGCTGCGACCCGGGAGCCAGCTCGACTATGTCGAGACTCCTCTTGTTGCAGTGCAGGGCCATCTTTACGTTGTCAATGAAAGTGATGGCTCCTGTCGGACCAAGAATCTTGATGACCTAGTAAGTGTAGTGGGCGACGACCATGAACTGGGTTATCGTTGGTCACCCTAGGATTGCATTGTAAGCGGCCCTGAAGTCTGCCACATCGAACAACACCTTTTCAGTCCTGAAGTTACTCGGCAAGCCAAAGTTGACGGGCAGCTTGATTCATCCTAATGGTTTTGCTGAGGAGCCAGGGGTGATTCTAAAAAAGGGAGGAGAGAGTTTTAATGCGCTCCTTAGAATCTGCAGGGCGTCCAGCACGTCAGCAAAGAGGAGGTTGATGGAGCTCCCTCCATCGACTAGTACGCGACCTAGACAAATGTTCTACACTGTTGGTTCAACCACGATGGGGTAGCGACCGGGGCGTTTGACCTGCATGGGGTAGTCGGCCTGGCTGAAAGTGTGGAGTACCTCCGATCACTTCAGGCACAGGCTTAGGCCTGGAGTGGTCGCCCACACCTTACGAACCATAGACTTATATTCCCTATTCGAGGAATATGTTGCGGCGCCCCGAAGATATGGTGGTCCATGAGATCAGCTACTGTAAACCCAGCGCCGACTGGTCAGGGTCAGCCCCATCCTAACTATCATCTTCATGCTTGAGCCTGTGCTCCCCAAGCTCCTTGTCGATGATGCCTCGTACAACCTTGCATTCGGTCAGGTCGTGGGTGTCGGTATGGTGTATAGGGCAGTATCCTTGGCCCTTCCTTCTGTCATTTTTCTAGAAGCGCTGGCACGGTTGGCCGATCTGCTCAATCGCCATGACGTCAGACGGTCCTGCCTTGCATTGTTCTTCTTTTTCTCCTTTCGGCCCACACCCTTGGAAGAGGTGGGCTGGTCAGATGGCGATCGTGGCTTTGCATCAGTCTGATGCTCTTGGGCCTCTGCAGACTGCGCGCACTTGTCGGTGAGCTTGAAGAGCTTGGTAGTTCTTTGGACTTCCTTGGTGGCCAGCTTCTTGACCATCTTCTGGTCTCTGACCCCCTCCGGAAGGTTATGACCACGGACTCACCCATGATCTTTGGAATGGTATTATGGTGTTCAGTGTAATGTCGGATTAAGTCTCGTAGCGACTCGCCCTATCGCTGCCTGACCTGATATAGGTCATCCTCGATACCTGGTCAGGCGTAGGTTCCCTAGAAGTTGGTGACAAACTGGTCGCACATGTCCTCCCAAGAGTGAACCGACCTACGGGGGAGGTTCATAAGTCAGGACTAGGCTGAGCCGATCAAGGCAGCCAGGAAATAGTTGGCTATGACTTTCCCATGTCCTCTCAAAGCCTACACCATGGTGGTATAGATATGTAGGAACTCCTCAGGATTGGTCAAGCCATCATATTTTTTTGGCTAGGACCAGCCAAAATTTGTCTGGCAAGTGCACCTCCTAGAGCTAGGAGGTTAGGGCGTTGCACCCTGTCCCGTAACGGAGGGTCCCTCGCTGATGGACGGAGGCATGTGCTCGGGGAGCAATTCGACGCCTCCCAGCGAAGGGAAGGTGAGTGGTAGGGTTGCTTTCCCTTTTCTAGCTCATGTCGAGTGCGATCTCCCTGCTCTTGATTAGCCCTCTAATCTTGGATCACGCTGCAAAGGTCGCATTGGCGAAGAGATTCACGTAGGTCAGTGAGTTGGTTGTCCCATCGTGACGGGGGTCTCTAAGCATTTCCTGCCATGGAGGGAGCATGTGATCTTTCCTGTCATGGGGCCTGCTACGAGTCTTTGTGATCGTGACCTTTATTAGGCCTTGCGATGGACGTGGTGTTTGCCACCACGGTTTGGCGTTGGACATTCTCAACCAGGAGGACGAGGTCGCGTAACCAGGGGGCTACTAGCGAACCCTCTAGTACTTCTACCGGCGAGTGGCTAAGAAGCATTCGCATAGTCTACAGATTCTGTACGGGCGTCATGGCCTCATAGTCAAGCTGCTTAACGCAGAGCGGTGACATATCGCGAGGAGGGGAGCCCCTAGCGCCCACATGGTATGACGGCCTAGGTGATGATGACGCCACAGACTGCACCCTATGTGGGAGCACGAGTGCTTCCACTGCCCCCTGCTGCATGGTCAGCCATGCAAACTTCACGTTGAGTCTTGGAGTCTTCAGACTCCAATTCATTGTCCCATGCTTAGAGCGCACCGGCCTCATCTGGGTCGTACCCCATGACGAACACCTCACAGTGACCGGAGTCCTCAGAGCGAGACTCAACAGTTGCCGTAGATCTGGCCATGTGTAGCCTAGTCAAGTTATCAGCACTTATTGAAACACAAAAACATGCCCCCCCTACCTGGTGTGCCAACTGTTGAGAGTTAATCCTCGATAATACTTCCAGGACATGCTGGATGATGGGTGCGTGATCGACATGTTCGGTGTGCATGTGTATGAATTCAAGAACACCAGGGTTATCCAGTTTCAGGTCTCTCATGGGATAACAGTCCTACGTCCTGTGTATTCTTTTATGGATATTTACATATGTGTTCCTCTTCTTCTTACAAGCCCGGTCCTCCCCTATTTATATAGGAGGAGAGGTGTACATATAAACAGATCGTACCAGCAGCGTAACCGTTTTAACCTTGATGAAACCAACTACCCCTAGCTAGGGTAGGTATGCAGACCCTACATTGGTCGATCGGCCTGCCCTGTCCTATCACCCCACGCCGCATGCCCGCCTGCAACATCGTCCCATCTGCCATGCGACGCCACGCCTGTCTGTAACACCATCATGTAGTATTTAATGCTACGGGATGGGACACTGCCTCTCTGCACTGGCCAAGACTTCATTCGTTGGAGGGGGTGCCTGGGGAAGGAAAACACTTAAGTAGATAGCATTTAATACGACTTGATAGGTTGAGATGAAATATCTACCACAATGTCACAATGTCACATCTAGCAAGATTTTTCCTCAAAACATAGTACGAGTAGTATTCAATTGGGTAGGCTGATGGTATATCTTGTCATATCGCTCATCAAGGTGCACTTTCCACTTCTTGTTTTCGTGTAGAATTGGAGTGTAGATCAAGGTGCTAGCACCAAACTCTGGAGATTCCATCCTGTTTTGACCAATTCTTGTGACCTACAAATTGAAGAAACCCTTCCTCTTCCACAAACTGACTAGTGAGGCTGGTCGCGAGGCTTACCTCCACAACCAGGGGGCTGGTCGCGAGAGCCTCACTTGGTCACACGATAGGGTCGTAGTCTTTGAAAAAATATCTACCGCTAGCTGACACTCCCTGAAAGGGGACCCCCTTATTCTATACACAGACACTTGGGTTCTGGATTTTGGAGCTTCCTTCCATGTCACATCTGATAAGTCTCAGCTGGTTGCTTGCAAACCAATCACTACTAGAGGTTCTATTCAGACGGCTGATGGTATATCTTGTCATATCGCTCATTAGGGTGCACTTTCCACTTCTTGTTTCCCTGTACCTGATGTTTCTTTTGTACCTCAGTTATCCATGAATCTCCTCTTCATAGGTCAAGTCACTGACCAAAACTGTTTTGTTGGATTTGACGCCTCATTTTGTTTTATTCAGGATCTTCAAAGTGGGATTGTGATTGCGCCGTACCGGGTCTCCTGGCCTCTATGTTCTGGACATCTTGCATCTTCCTCCTTCCACCAACTCCACCGCTCATGTGTCATCAGCTGCATCGTCATCCACTTCATCTTTTACCCAGTGGCATCATCATCTTGGTCACTTATGTGGGTCGCATATGTCTGGTTTGATTCGGCAGGGTCGTTTAGGTCATACGTCCATTGAGTCCGCTTTTCATTGTAAGGGTTGCAAGCTTGGTAAATAGCTCCAACTCTCATATTCCAATAGTATTTCCCATTCTGATGTATGGGGTCCTTCACCTTTTGCATCAAAAGGTGGTCATAGTTATTATGTCATTTTTATTGATGATCATTCTCGATATACTTGGATTTTCATGAAACGTCGCTCCAGTTGTGTTCTATATATCAATCTTTTGCTTGTATGGTCCATACTTAGTTCTCTACTGTCATTAAAGTCTTTCTCTCTGACTCTGGAGGAGAATATCACTCCTCTATTTTTCTTCAGTTTCTCTCCTTTGAGGGCACTCTTGCTCAGATCTCATTCCCCGGGGCTCATGCTCAAAATGGCATTGCTGAATGCAAACATTACAATCTTATAGAGACTGCACGCATACTCCTCATTGCATCTTGTGTTCCTTCTTATTTATGAGGAGAAGCTATTTCTACAGTCGTATATCTTATCAATTGGCAGTCATCTTCCAAGCTGGCTGGAAAATGCCCGGATGGGGCTCTTTTTGGTACTCCTCCTAACTATGATCATCTTTGGATTTTTGGCTATACTTGCTATATCCTGCTTGCACCTCATAAGCAGACTAAGTTGACTGCCCAGTTGGTGGAGTGTGTTTTTCTTGGATATAGTCCTGAGCATAAGGGCTATCAATGCTATGATCCTTCCTCTTGTTGCATGCGTATTTCTCGTGATGTGACTTTTGTTGAGGACCGTCCCTATAATCCCTCCACTCAGCCCACATCCTCTCCCACATAGTCTACTTCCATCCTATGTCTTCCTCCTCCTTCATCTAGTGATCATGCCCCTGTTCCATCTCCACCCACATCTGATTCGGTTTCCACTACTCCACCCATCCCTGCTCCGAATTTAGCTCCTCAACCATATGTTTCGCCTATCATCCATGTATACTTGTCAGACCACATTTCCTTATGATCATCTGTCCAATCCCACCTCTTTGGCTAGTCCTAATGCTCCTATCTTTATTGATTTTGATGTTGTTGATGAGTTTCCTACTGGTCCTCATTATAATCTACGTGATTGTGCTACTATTAAGGCTCCTGACAGGCTGGGTTTTCCTCATATGAGTGCAGTTGTAGCTGAGGAGCCATCTACTTATTAGGACGCAGCTGGTATTTCTGAGTAGCAGTCTGCTATATCCGAGGAGATGTTGCACTTGATCGTATAGGTACTTAGGATTTTGTTCCCTTACCATCTCATGCAGTTCTTATCATATGTAAGTGGGTGTTTAAAATTAAGACAAAGTCAGGTGGTTCTATTGAGAGATATAAAGCTCGTCTTGTTGCCAGAGGTTTTCAGTAGACCAAGGGTCAAGATTATGATGAGATATTTTCTCATGTTGCTCACATGACCACAGTCTGCACCTTGATTGCAGTAGTTGCTACTCGTTCCTGGATTATTTCTCAGATGGATGTTAAGAATGCTTTTCTTGATGGTGATTTGCATGAGGAAGTTTATATGCAGCCACCCCCAGGTGTTGATGTTCCTGCAGGATATGTATGCCGTCTTCATTGAGCTTCCGCAACCTTCGATCCATCTATCTAAACATTGTTCTACTACACAACTGAGTTCATCATAGCAGCCATTCATCCTCTTCTATATGATATTAACAAGGATGGTATACAGGAGATAGTTTTGGCTTCCCTTTTTTTTTTGTCCCTATAGATTTTCGTTGATCTCCTCGGATTCCAATCCAATTTCCCAATCAGTGAGAAATAGACGGTCGGATGATTCTTCTATCTCCAAAAGGGCATACTTAGCTTCTCCTTCATGTAGATGATATGCTGATTATAGGAGATGATGTTGAGCATGTTGCTCATGTGAAGAAGAAACTCAATGATCAGTTTTAGATGTTTGATTTAGGCCCTATTAGTTACTTCTTGGGGATTGAAGTTATGACTTTTGAAAAAAGGTTTCTATCTTTCTCAATCTAAATACATTCAGATCTCATGGCTAGCTCTTGGCATTACTGATAATCGGACAGTTGCAACACCTATGGAGCTTCATTTGCAATTTCGTCCTACCAGTGGTACACCCCTTGAGGACCCCTCTCGATATTGTCCTATTGTGGGTAGTCTTGTTTATCTCATTGTTACCAGATCTGATATTGCACATGCAGTTCATATTTTGAGTCAGTTTGTGAGTGCTTCTACTTCTGTGCATTTTGGTCATTTGCTTTGAGTATTACGTAACTTGAGGGGGACATCATCACAGTGCTTGTTCTATGCCCGTTCTAGTCCGCTTTAGCTTTATGTTTATTCGGACTTCACTTGGGCGAGTGATCCGATGGATCGACGTTCTGTCACTGATTGTTATAATCTTTTTGGTACTTCTCCTCTTACATGGAAGTCTAAGAAACAGATTGTTGTAACATGATCCAGTATAGAGACAGAACTTTGAGCTCTTTCCACTACCACTTCAGAGATTGTATGGCTTCGCTGGTTGTTGGCTGATTTTGGTGTCTCTTGTGAAACACTCACACCTCTTCTATACAATAATACTAGTGCTATACAAATTCCAAATGATCTTGTGAAGTATGAACTCACAAAGTATATTGGTGTTGATGTTTCTTTTACTTGGTCTCATTGTCATCAAAAAATCATTACTCTTCAATATGTGCCATCAGAGTTGCAAGTTGTAAACTTCTTCATCAAAGCATAAACTCACAAGTGCGTCATCGGTTTAATCTACTCAAACTCAGTGTTTCTGAGTCTCCTATACCGCCTTAAGTTTGAGGAGGGTGTTAAGTATATACGGTAACATATTATCTTGGTATGGTAACATATTATTCTGACATATTGGCACATGAGAACCGGCTCTATATATTGACATCAAGTCTATTGGACGTGTGTGCTCTCTCCCACAATTCTAGTCTAAGTTAACACTTTGAATAATAGATTTTGAAAATTCAAGTTTATATACCATCTTAGGGAAAATTTATCACGATTTCAAACATATAACTTTTGAATATGAACTCTATTTTTTATAATTTGGACGAGTTTAAAACTATGGCCACAAAAACTTTAAAGTTTAAATTGCATTATGGAACCTTCTGACTTACATATTCATTAAAGTTTGGAACTAGTAAAAAACTACTCGTAACGGAACTGGCATCCATGTTTAATCCGCATAAATAATACACACACCAACTGCATCTTAATTTTTTCGGTATCAACCCCCACAAGTAACTAATCTAGTAGTTAGCTATAGATGATGTACTTAAACACATACATGTATTTAGACTACATAGTAGGTGGTAGATTTATAAGCCCCGAATGGGAATTCTGTTATATATGAAAAGTTGTTGTATTTTCTCAAACATCTATGATTAACAAGCTTTGTAGAATAATACATCCTAGAAACGGTCAAAGCCTGACGCCAATGGATATGTTCAAGTACAAAAATATTTCATCACTAACTCACTAGAATCTTATGTTCTGCACACACAAAAAATGGAACAGCCTGTCAGCTACAGTAACGTTGGAGCTACAGTAAAATATCTACAGTGCCCTCACTCCTATGATGCTGAATCCGCTCCTGTCTGCACCAGCTACTTCAAATAAAAAGGTCTCGTGAAACTGAAAGTAACACAGAGTACTCCTTTCTACTGATTTCTTCTCCGTTTCTTTTTGAGTAACTTTTTCTTGTTTCAACCAAGGCACCAATTATCTACTGGATTTTCCGATTATGACGCGTGATTACACCTAAGTAAGATCAAATCGGGTACCAGCTTCAAGTACACCTCAAGTGAATACTGCAAAGATCCAATCAGAATCAGGCAACAGTCAGGCAGTCATGTCCTCGGTTGGCAGTTGAAGCACAGTGCTCTGCTTATCCGATCCCTCTACCGGTCTTTGTACCTGCACGCATCTTCTGTCCTAAGCAATCCCATTTTTGTAGTCCTGCCATGCATGGCAGCTCACTCTCACTCCCATGGTGGTCGCCCACAGGCCATAGAGGAGAGCGAGCTAATGGAATGGCCATCAGTGCCTCCATCTAACTAACCACCTTTTCACTGCACTCCCCTCCCGTACCTATCACCATGCATGCAAAGGTTCCATCCATCACCTACAAATCCCTGTCGCTGTCCTGACCGTCGCCGTCGTCGTAGTTGTTATCGCCGCCGCAACAAAGGGTGCCAGTGTGCCACTAGCTGTCTGTCGGTCAGCTAGAGCTAGGTGAGTGAACGAGGAGAGTGTTTAGAACATGGACACCATCGAGGAGTGCGGCGATGGAAGCCAACACCTGTGCCTGGGATCCAGGATACTGGTGGGCGTGCCGGACAACTCCCGGGGATGCTCGGAGCTGCTGTCCTGGGCGATCGGCGCCGTCGCCAGGGCCAACGACTCCGTCGTCGCTGTGCATGTCCTCGGTATGTGTGTCAGTGTGTGTGATGTCCGTAGCTGTAGCTGCTCTTCTTGTGTCAGGTGTTCATGGCTGTGGACTGTGCCTTGCAGGAGGGAAGGGGAGGAAGAAGAGACTGCAGAAGGCAAACGCGTTCGTCATCTACATGCTAGGGGAATTCGTGGAGGCGTGTGAGGCCAAGCAGGTGAAATTGCAATGAAAACAACACGCAATGCGATCTTCTTCTTGTTTTGATTAGACTTTGGTGATTTCCTGGTTCCTATGTAGATGCACAGGTGATGTCAGAGTTTAGTTCTCCATTCTTTTTCCTGATTGCCTTCTTCTTACATATTTTCTTCATTTTCTATTTATTTCGGTGAGATTCCTTTTTTCAAATTCCATCTGTGGACCAGTGCAGTGGAAGCTTGAAAGCAAAGTTTGTGCCTTTTATGGTTAGTTTGGTGTTCCTTTCTGTCAGGTTTGGCATGTATCTTTGCAGCTGTTAGTTGAAGTTGGGCTAAAAGGTGCCATGCTCTGAGTCTGTCTTTTTTGCTTTCCATGTTCTTTCTTGTACCTGTTTCCACAAGTAGTAGTTTTGGGATGATGTACTGTCGTTAATGGTGACAATCATGTTAAACAACTACATTATGAGATAAATTTGTAACCCTTTTATTTTGTTTTCTTTTCTTAGATCAATTTGGAGGCTAAGGTGATTTGCAGTTCAAACATTGGGAGAGCCCTGACCCAAGAAGCTGCATTGACTGATGGAAACATCCTTATCGTTGGGAGATCAAGAAATGCATACGATAGGTAATCTCAGCAGGCTGCTTCAATTCCCATGTTAAAATACTGAACTGAAATTCTCGTAAAGTGTGTGATCTCAGGTTAACTATAATTGTTATGTAATATGTAGTCGATATGGATCACAAAGTAATTTCTTTTTGAAAAGTAGATTGCAATTTAATTCAAGCTATCCTTTATTCAAAGTCACTAAGTGAAACAAATATGGTTAACTAGAAGCCTAGAAGACTGAAGTTACAGTTACAACCATAACAGGAGCCATTTAGAGATTGCAAACTACTGCTTCATGCATGCTCCAAAAAGTTGTTCAGTTATTGCTTTTGGAAGGGAAGGCCTACCGCAAAGTAGTACTCGGTTGAAGTCTCAATCATTCGATGGTAAGATCATTTGGTTAGTTTTTTTTTCTTTTTCAACTGCGCGATAAACATGCTTGTTGGTACTAATTCTGAAACTGGAAGCAGCAGACAGAAATATCTCCTCAAGCTCAACATGGAGCAGAAGATTCCCACCACTTCAGAAGCTACTCAGATCAAACTCCACGCGGAAGTTGGTTCAATCTACAAACGAAGGTGTCGAGGACAAGAGCTCACCGAGAGCGGTTCTCGACGAGCCAGAGGAAGGGGAGCACCAGGTCACTGAAGAATGCTACAGCACATCTAGCAACGCAAGGAAAAATTTATCGATAAAATTTTTTTATCGGAGGTTAGCGGTAAACAGGATTATCGGATTTATCGGAATTATATCGGCGATGGACAAAATATTTCGGACAAAATTTGAAAAAAAAAGCTTAATTTATCTAGAAAATCACATAGATTGCATCCAAATTATTTGACTAAATAATAACATATAAATAAATTAGGATTGAAGGGGGTGGTCCAGCGGCCTGCGGGCCGACGTTTTCTTGCTCGCGTGTTGGATTCGGAAATCAAAATATGCCAAATTCAAAAATTACCGATATTTTTGGCCGATAAGTAAATTTACCGGTAATCACCGACAAACAGGATTATCGGGTTTATCGATTTTTTTTCAGCGATAATTTTTTCACTGTAGCAACGAGGTGAGCCGGCGTGGCCACAATGGCATATGGAGGAGGTTGTCGGACATGAAGCTCTGGATTCCGTTCCTAAGGACAATCAACGATGATAGTGCGAGGGGCAGCGATGTTTGTTCGACGTATGCTGAAGATCAGAAGCCTGCATGGAGGTGTTTCAGCTATCAGGAGATTTCAGTGGCTACCAATGACTTCCATCCAGGTAACTCTTTTCAAAGTACTTCACTAAGTTTTCAGAATTTCTTTTCTGCGTAATGTAAAAAAAAAGTTAGCTGAATTTGATATAATGTAAGACCGTAAATCTTTTATATGGTTTCCTGTAGATAACATGGCAGGAAGAGGAGGGTATGCAGAAGTATACAAGGGCGTCCTATCTGATGGCCAATGTGTAGCTGTGAAGAGGCTGGCGAAAGGCAAGCCCAGTGAGCAAAAGGAAAAAGAGTTCCTAGCAGAACTCGGGATTCAGGGGCATG
Source organism: Phragmites australis (assembly GCF_958298935.1). Lineage (NCBI taxonomy): Eukaryota > Viridiplantae > Streptophyta > Magnoliopsida > Poales > Poaceae > Phragmites > Phragmites australis. The sequence continues at coordinate 7,795,764 of NC_084938.1, forward strand.
TATGCCACCCAAACACATCTTGTCTACTTGGATGCTGCGTTGAGAATGGGCTGTACCTGATATTCGAATTCTGCGCAAACGGAACTCTAGCATCGGCGCTGCACGGTACTGAATTTCAGTCAGTGATATTATTCAGAGCTAAGGGGAAATTTTGTCGGTAACTATGTGACAACAGAGAGCAAATTTTACAGGGAAGAGTGGGAAAATCCTTGAATGGCCTTTGAGGTACAAGATTGCGGTAGGCGTTGCAAGGGGCTTGCAGTATCTGCATATGTTCTGCAGGCATCGGATCATCCATCGCGACATCAAGGCCTCCAATGTACTTCTTGGTGATGACTTTGAACCTCAGGTAAACCAAATTTCTTACTGAAAATGGCCTCCTTATATGATCCAAAGAACAAAACAATTTCTCGAGTAGCAACAAGAATGTCGTCGCTGGAACAGATTTCAGACTTTGGACTAGCAAAGTGGCTCCCCAAGCAGTGGACTCATCACTCTGTCATACCCATAGAAGGAACATTTGGGTAAGAGAACTATATGCTAATATCCAAAGTAGTCATACTAACATATTGCATCAACAATGTTTTCAAACATTTGCATGAATCTTGAACAGGTACTTGGCACCAGAATATTTCATGCATGGCATTGTCGATGAGAAGACCGACATATTTGCTTTTGGGGTTCTACTGCTGGAGATAATAACTGGAAGGAGACCTATTGACTGCTCTAAGCTGAGCCTTCTTCAGTGGGTGAGCGCTATGAGTAGTGAATTGACTCAAATGATGGGGATAGGGACTATAGTCACCAAACGACAATTCACATGTTCGACCATTTTCTTGCTTTCCAGGCAAAGCCACTTCTGGAGGCTGGGCAAGTGACTGAACTTGCCGACCCAAACCTCGGCGATGATTATGACAAGGATCAACTGAAGAGGATGGTTGCCGTCGCGTCCCGCTGCATTATGCGACCGGTGATGTGGCGGCCCTCGATGGCCGAGGTACCATTCATCAATTTACTAGCTGAACTGATCTGATTCGCATGTTGCGAAATGTTGCTGATGGCCAAATGTCACTTGCTCGACATGTCATCTTTCAGGTTCTGCATTTCCTGTCTACTGATGATTGTCTGAAGGAGCCCGAGAAATGGAACATTCCGGAGGACGAAGTCGACGATATGGAGGATTGCACATTGTTTTCTGAATCCTGTTCTCCATGATAGCCTTTTCTTCTCGTTTCTCTTTCATTTGTTATTAGCATCCCTTTCTTCTCATGGTGTTCGTGCTATCTTCTATGTTTGTTCTCTGGTTTTTGGGGTCTTAGATGCTTGGGATTTAATCTTGTAATTTAGGAAGGAGATTTTGAGTATGTATCCAGTGCCGGTTCATATATAGCATAAGAGATTGCATTTTCCTAATATGCACGACAATGAAATACGTAACTGGAAGCATGGCTATGCGCGTTACCTGATGCAGAGGCTGGAATATTATTCCATTATCAAAAACGAATTTGTAACTGGAAGCCATTACTGAACTAACCAGTTTTTATGATTAACAAGCCTTTTTCTGATGGGGTTATAACAAATTAATTACTCTAAATAGCATGGACTTAATTTTGAACGCAAGCCTACGGTAAACTAAACCTAAAATAGTGGATGGAAGATATAGGATGACCTGTTTAAAAGCAGCAAAAGCATATCTTTGCATTGCCATTACTGCAAAACTGCAAATGCAAGAAAGTTTTGAGATTGAGAGGACAACACACAGCAGTAGGAGTATTTAGCTTCATGAAGTCCAATGCCCAATCTCTTTTTTTATCCTCTGGAGTCTGATTGGGCCTAAATCTGCCCAGTGCCCAACTCAACCTTGAAGTGATGTAACACATTTTGCAATCTGGAGAAATGCAGGTGGATGAACACTCATGGTTACAGGTACAAACAGCCACTGACAGGTGGACCTAAGACGTAGTAAACTGAAAGAATGCAATATGCAATGCATCGCCATCCAAACATCACCAGAACAATAGAAAACTTATCATATGGAAAACATCACACAAACCCAAAATGTACGTACTCTTACCATGACTCGCATCGTTACCTTAAGAAACTAAACAAAGAACCAATGATCATGTCACGCTCCAAAGTTCATCACAAAAATTGGAGCCATGAATCATGTAAGCTATTTGTTCATAAGAAATCACATAGGATTTATTATCTTAGCACCGAAGACAGAGCATCGAAAACTACATGTGACCAACTACATAAGCTTATTTGGTCAGCCACATGAGCTATATTAAAAATACATTAAACACCTAATTCACTGAGTAAAAGGAATTGTTACCATCGAACATCCATATTATCATCTAGAAAATAGCGATGGCAGATTTTCACCACGAATTAACAACTGCAACAGTGAGGTACGTATGATATCATACAGAGCTAATTATTTTACAACAGAAAATCAAACCACAAAAACTACTGGTGAACAACTACAAATCAATGAATTAATCCCTTAGTTCACCGATTGACCCATAGAAAATATGCATCGTCGCTTAAAAAATAGGGATGGAGGTTTGGAGGATCGTCACCACAATTGTTGGTTGCAATGATGACAAAAGAAAGAAATCACTACAGAACTAATTATATTGAAAATCAAATCACGAAAATTTTCTAGTGAAACAACTACACAATACATTAGTCCCTAGCTCATCGATTGACCCATCGAAAATCCGCATCTTCATTACAAAAGATAGCTATGTTGATTTTTGCCCGCTATAATGACATGATAACGAAATCACCGCGGAACAGAACAGATTATCTTAGTATAGATGATAAATACACTACTACGGGCGAAAAACCACAGCTATCTTACAATAGATTTCACTGATGGACCCAACGAAAATCCGCATGATCATAAAAAAAAAATTCGATGGCGGATTTTCACCACAATTCTTGTCCACAGAGAAGGCATAAGAAAGAAATAACCAGGAAACTATTATCTCAGAATAGAAATTAAACCACGAAAACTAAGGGTGAACATCTACATAAGCTATCTTAGAATACATTGATTCCCTAGTTCACCGATACCCATTGAAATTCCGCATCATCATTTAAAAATAGCGATGGCGGATTTTCACCAGGAATATTGACCACAACAATGACATGACACGAACAAGAACAATGGCGCCAATAGCAGACATGGCGCGCGCCCTTTTCTTAACTTGTTTCAAGCTGGGCGAGGTGTCTGGAACTTTCTAGAAGCTTGGCACGACTCCGTAGGCCGCAGAGTCCACGTAGAACCCTACGCCGTCGCCGCGGGCGTCGTCGGAGAAGGAGAGCCAGAACTTGGCAGCGTCCGTGGCCCCGCTCGCAGCGGCCGTGGCATCGTCGTCCGATGAGGCTGCCGCGGCCCCGGCAGCGCGCTTGACGAAGCGGCCCTTGATCCTCGGCCGCGCCTCGGCGTAGGCCTTGCGGGACGCGTAGCGGATGGTCTTCTGGAACCTGCGGTTCTTGCGCTTCTCGCGGTACCGCCTCACCCTCTCCTCCCGCTCCGCCGCCGCAGCCACCAAGGCGGCGGTGGCCGGGACGACGACGGCTGCCTCCGCTGGCGACCACGTCGTCGTCCATGCGGACAGGCCGGGCTGCGCCCACAACGGTGCGGCGCCGTGATGCACAGGCGCCACGCCGTCCGGCAGGTGGCCGGTGCTGCCCCTGACGCAGGCTGCGAGGTCGACGTCGGAGAGCAGGTCGAACAGGCTCCTGCCCTCCACGCCGCTGTCGCTGGTGGTGAAGCTGGCCGACGAGCTGCCGTGGGGGCTCCCCTGCTCCTGCACCTGCGCAGGCAGCACCGGACACGACGACGACGCGTCCACGTCGTCGGCCGCGAAGAGATCATCGTACACGCCGGATGCCGCCGCCACGGCGGCCCCGGCCGCGGCGAGCGGCACTCTCTCGTGACGCGACGCCAGTGGGTTGGCTGCGTGCACGGCGGCGTCGCAGGGGCCGCAGAGCGCCGCCGCGTCTGCGGTGCAGTACACCGCCGCCGCACCGCCGCAGACCGCGCAGGCTCCCCTCGCCGCGGGGCTCGTGCAGCCTTCGCTACCCATCTCCTTGCGCTGCATAGGCTTTTGGGATTACTCCTCTTGTTTCCCTGAACTGTGCTTTGTGTGTGTGGGAGTAGTGGGAAATGGCAGTGAGCTGCTGAGCTGCATAAATAGGGAGGGAGTCAGGGAGAGGAAGGCATGGAGGAGGCGGGAGCTTAGGGAAGGTGGAGTTGGTGAAGCGCCTATGAGGACACGTGGAGCTCTAATGGCCAAGAGAAGTAAAGAACTTTGTGCTGAGGGAGAAGAGGGCATAATTTAGAACGAATAGGTACGTGTATTTAGGACTGGCAATTGAATTTATGGGTTTGGGTACTTACGAGTTTTAAATTTAATGGGTTTAAATTTAGATCTAAATTTTCACTCATAGTTTAGGCGGGTTGGGTACTCGAATCAAGTTAGATCGGGCTTAGGTTTTGAATTTCGCCTACGAGTCGGATCGAGTACTCGTGAAATCTTATATAGGTTATTTAATTTTTACTTTTCACTGGCCCATTCGATCTACTTACCAGCCTAACTGCCCATCTATCCTCTCTATCCATCACTCCTCCCTCTCACCGGCCGATGCGTGGCAGCCCAACAGGCCAACACTCCTCTCTCTCTCTTCTCTCTCCATCTATCTCTCTCTCACTCTCCACCAGTTTGGACTCCCAGCGTCGGCCCCCCATTGCCGCCACTCTGCCGTTGCCTCACCCCCTCCCTGGCGCCTCCCTGCCCTAGCCTGCCCCTTCCCACCCCCGTCTACCCCCTCGTCGGTGTCGCCCTACTACACTGGTCCACCGAGGCCGCTCTGCCGCTGCCCCTCCCCCTCCCTAGTGTCGCTCAACCACACCAGCCCATCACCACTGCTCTGTCGTTTCCAACTGCCCTGCCCTCTCCCTGGCACCTCCCCATCCTGGGTTGCCCCCTCCCCAGCGCTGCTTGACCACGCTAGCCCACTGTCGCCACTCCGCCCCCTCCCTGGTGCTGCCCCGCCCCGGCCTACCCCTGCCCCGGTGCCGCCCCGGTGCTGACCCGCCTCGCCCGACCACACTGGCCTGCCACTGCCCGACCACACTGCCCTACCATGCCCCCACCCCGTCGCGGAAGCTCTGGCCCCTGGACCAACCGTTTGCGTTGAACAACCACTCGACGTTGTGGGTGGTGCTGGTGATGTTGGTGTGTCGCGCTGTCCCTTCCCTGAGCCATAGCGATCGCTTTTGGCGTTGTTCTTTTCTCTCACGTGTGTGTGAGGTGAGATTCGATGGGTGTCCAAAACACGACGGGCACCCGATGGGTTAGGGTTCAAGTTCTCATTTTAACCCATTTGGGCATTTGGGTTCAGGTTGGGTTATAGCTAGCGGGTTTCGAGTCGGACATAGTTTTACTTGACTCAGACCCGACCTGACCCATTGCTAGCCCTAGGTGTACTATGGTAGGTACTCTTGTTCCTATTGTAGAACACAAATGCACACGGTAGGAAGTGGCCAAGAGAAGTAAAGAACTTTGTGCTGAGGGAGAAGAGTGTGTAATTTAGAATGAATTGGTAGGTGTACTATGGTAGGTACCCTTGTTCCTATTGTAGAACACAATTGCACATGGTAGAAAGTGTAGATTGAATAAATAGGAAATGAGTTCATTGATCGATTCATTGATACAAGTGTTACATATATACAAGAGATTGGGGTGCATGTTGTGGGAGGCAACCCCTCCCCAATGGGTGGCTATTTGATAACCGCCATGGGCGCTTGGATAAAGATGAGATCAACCGTAACACTTTCTCTGGATCGAATCATCATTCGTATATTGATTAATGAAGAACTCTTTTAAAAACCCTATGGGAAGAATATAAGAAAAACATAATTATAATATGCCATCGAAAACTCCTTAAAACCCTATGGAAAATATTAGGAGAAAATGATATGGTATATATATGCTTGTAATATATATATATATATATGTGTGTGTGTGTGTGTGTGTGTGTGTGTGTGTGTGTGTGTGTGTGTGTGTGTGTGTGTGTGTGTGTGTGTGTGTGTGTGTGTGTGTGAGAGAATGATAATCATTAACATGTTATTAGGGATTTACTCCTTTGAGCTTTGCAAATCTTATAGTCATCTCATACCAATTTTGTGAATGGAATAAATATATTGGTAAAGACCTTGTGAATAACTCTGTAAGATTATCACATGATATCGTTTGCAAAGTATCTATCTCTCCATTTTTTGTAATTTATGAGGATAAAATAGTTCTAAGAAATATGCTATGTGAGATTGCACTTTATATAATGTATAAGCATTTGAGCAATACAGGTAGCATTATCTTCATAGATAACGATAGATGATTCTGATGATCCAATACCACATGATTTTTTTATGTGGTTAAACATTCTGTGAAGTCATGCACATTCACATGATGCTTCATATTATTGTGATTATTTCATAATAATTAGTGGAGTTAGTCATGAGAGTCTGTTATGATAATTTCACTTAGAAGGTTGTTCCACCATATATAAGAATAAAAAGTCTATCTATAATATGGTATTATAGGGATTAGATAAATAGCCAGTATTTGCATATCCAACTATAGTCGTGTCTTGGGTTTTCTGATAGAATAAACTAAGATTATTTTACCTTTGAAATATCTGAGGATATTATTTACTTCTATTTTTTTGGAGTTGCGCTATGTTTAGTTAGTAAGTTATCTGCAAATGCAATATCACGCTTGATGCAATTTGTAAGATACATTAGTGCTCCAAAGGTACTGAGATATGAATGGATATTTATCCATTTCAGTGGATTGAATGACCATAGATGTTTTTATGATATATTCATATTGAATTTTTTTTCAATATCTTCTGGATATATGTAGACTAGTATACAAGTATTTTTGAAGGAATATGCTTAAGTTGTAGACCCAAGTAAAATTTGATTTTACCCAAATATTACAACTCAAATTCTGCCTTAAGATAATTGCAAGATTTTTGTGTATTTTCGATGACATTGAGATCATCGAGATGATACAAAATCCAGTTAAGGATTTCTTTGTAAACACATATAAGCAATCATCATTATTCGAGTAACCCTTCTACAACAAGAACTCATTCAGTTGGTTATACCATATTTTGTTCGACTGTTTTAAGTTATAGAGTGACTTTACACAATACATATTGCAATTTTCTTTAGAGTTTGGAATTTAAATTTTTTAGGGACTTTTGTATAGATTTCTGAATCAAATGACCAGATTCTACCAATAATATTAAATATCAAAACATTACTCCACTCATAAGTAGAGGTTATCTTACATCAAAATCAATGTTGGGTCTCTACGTGAACAACTTTGCTACAAGCCTCACTTTGTATCCTACCATCTCATTATTTTCATTCCGTTTCTGAACGAAAACCCATTTTGATCCCATTGGAAAGGTATTTTTGGGAGTATGTATTACTGATATAAATACCCCTCTTTTCTTAAGCAAGCATAATTCTACCTCAATTGCATCCTTCCATTTGATCCAGTCTGAGTGCTTTAGACACTCTATCATGGTCTTTGGTTCTGGATCTACCTCAAGGTTTTTAGCTATTTTGAGGAGAAATAAAGGTCGATAATTGTAGTCTTTCTACTATGTGATTCTTCCGAATCAATATAATTTATGAATATTTTATTTACCTCTTCCAACTCCTCTTGATTTCTCACAATAATAGAGTTAGGGTGTTCTGATATCCCAATACCTAAAGTAGTGCACACATATGTGTTGGGTCTTGGATGTAGAGCATCCGTAGGCCTTGGATATTGAGTATCCATAATATGTCTATCAAGTTCAATACCTAAAGTAGTGCACACATATGTGTTGGGTCTTGGATGTAGAGCATCCATAGGCCTTGGATATTGAGTATCCATAATATGTCTATTAAGTTCAGTTTGATCTGTATTTATTGTTTTGGAAGTTAACTTTTTTTTCTTTCTACGGATGATTTTAACAAGTATTGTCCCTTGTGACCATACTTCTCCTTCTCTTATTTTCATTTGGGAGTTGAGTGGTTTTCTTATGTACCTCCACTCCTTATGGTGCATTGAGTGCGATGATATGATTTAGTGACACTTTTGTTGTCAGTAAATGCATCTGACAGATTATTTACAATGTATTGCAAATATATGAATTAATGAAGTTCTTGTTCATATTTTTTTAGTACATGGATCTGAGGACTAATTACCTTTATGTAAGGACTAAATGTATGTGATATTCAAATCTATTTCTTGGTATTCTTTGTGGTACTTGTGATCCCACTCTAATGCCTGAAAATTGCCCTTATCAACGTATAGAGCTATGAATAAGTCCCCTGATAGGGGCTTGAGGTATTTTATGATTGACGGATAATTATACATTATATGGATCTCCAATTTTATATTAGTGTCTATTGATGTATGTTACGGTAGTGATATAGGTAAGCATATAATGTAACCAATTTTTCGTAAACGAGACATACTTATTTGATTTCTATGTACTAACTGCAACAGGGAAGCCATATGATATGTAGTTGGTCTTATTTAAATTAAATATGCGGCGTGTAAGATCGCATAACCTCTAACATGAGGATGGTAAATTGTAATTCTAGAGTAACGGTCGTGAACAACTCTCTTTGATGAGAGATTTTAGCTAGACCATTTGGAGTGCACACATAAGGTACTTAATGCTCTAAATTAATGCATAAGGACATACAATGATCATTGAAGGTCTGTGAAGTAAATTCAGTGGCATTGTCCATTGTAATGGATTTTATCATGTGTTCAAAATAATTTGTTCATAATTTAATAATTTGAGTAATAAATTTATATATGTATCTATGAGCATCATAAAGTATCTTAATGGTCAAAATAATGGTTGAATAAGACCACATATGACATATATCTCCATGAATGGTTAAAGAAAATTGAGTGGCTCATATTTAGTTTTAAGGTAAGAGGGTCTTAAAATTAATTTTTCTATGGCACATACGATGCTCACAAATCTGAGAATTTTAGGAATTTTGAAACATTGATATTGTGACCAATATAATTGTTGATAATTTTTCTTATCATCCCTAAATTCAGATGACCAAGGTGATCATGCCAAATCTTGAATTTATCAAGGTTCTGAATAGTATCTTGAAAGCAGCATGTGGTATGAGATTGATGTATGTATGATACAATCCAGATGGTAGGAAAGAAATTTTCTCAAGCATTTGCTTGTCATATCCGTTGGATTTGGTGAGAAATAAATATGCATCACCTCTAGGCTCTGCCACCGCCTTAGCTTTTCGTGCCCTAGCATGTTGTCATTCGACTGGCCACGCTAGAGCCATGTCGCCACCTTGGGTTGACCGGGCGCCGCCTCTGGCTGCCGAAGGAGCTGGGCATCGCCGGTTGCCATTCAGATGGCCACGGCCGGTTCACGTTGCTTTTGTGGGCTGGCTAGTCTCCTGGGGGAAGTGCATCGCCGGTTCACACCTGCCCGTCGGGTGACCATCGGGCCCCGTTGTGCCACGCCATCGGAGGGCGGATGAGTGCTGCTAGAGGGCAGAGTGACACCATGGGAGGGTGGGCACCGATCGACTGACCACAACTGCCACCATGAGGGCGTGGCACCGCCGGGTGTGGTCGGCTGCCACCGCCTGGGTGTTACCGAAGCTGCATAGCGGGGGAGCCAGGCATTGCGCGAGGACAAAATTGCCATGTGCCAGGAGGGGTGTGCGCCATCATCATTGCATCATCTTGGGCTGATGTGGCGCCGACCAGAAGGGCTGGTCGCATGATGCCCGAAGGACGCTGGATCTGCGTCGCCGGAAAACGAGTACGGCATTGCCTTGTGCCGTCTTGGAAAGGAGGACGGTTGGCCAGCCGGAAAGGAGGGCGTCCACCAGAGGGGGAAGCCCATGTGGCCGACCTTCGCTTGTGCTGTTGACCTGTGGCTATGCGCCCCCAATGTTCATCGCCGCGCGGTTGGTACTTCACCAGCTGCCAGAGGCGATAGATTTTCCTGGAGGAGCCATTGTTCGGATGGGTCACCGTGTCACTGCTAATGTATCACGGTCGGTCACCATTGAGGTTGACAACGCGCGATCTGTCGTCTCCAATCGGTGAGTTCATCCGTTGGTGTTCTTGTTGTTGGAGATGCGCGCGCACTGGTGCAACTACTCTCTCGGTCCTATATCGTTTATCAGTATGTCCGATTGATTAGATAGCCATCCATTCTTACATGTGTGCGAGTTCGGCCGAGTAGCGGAGTAGAGCATAGTGTCTGATAACATATCATAGAACACAATTGCACACAGTAGAAACTGTAGATCGAATAGATAGGAAATTAGTCATTGATTGATTCATTGATACAAGTGTAACATATATACAAGAGATAGGGGGGCTGTTGGTGACCCTCCCCAATGGGTGGCTGTTCGACAACCGTCATGGGTGGTTGGGCAGAGATGAGATCGACTGCAATCGTTCCCTTTCGAAACCATTCAAACTTGATTATGTAGAGTAACTTTAGTGGTTTGCAACAAAACAACTTTTAAAAATTACTATTAGGGAACCTATAAAATGCATACATTTTTATGTTTTGTAGGTAATGTATTGGGAGCACATGATGAATTTGAGTAAATGATTTTCTTTGGTGTTTATACATGATCGTAGGATCGGTTATTTTCACATATGGTTTGGTTTTATCATAAGTTAGACATTAGGAATGTGCCTAAGAATACAACATATGACACATGAATGCTTGCAAAATCGTTCTCCTTATGTATCGTGCATGCCCTGTAAATCTAGTGCTACAAAAGTGGTACCACTAGATTTGCATTCAGTGCATTTAATAGTCATGATTTTCAAGTTAGTGACAAATATATCAAAAGAGACAACTTTAATAAATGTTATATTTAATAGATTTTGCCACGTCAAATCGTCCCTTGTAAGGACAAAGGAATATTTGTTGCTAATATGAGATATCACATACCATGAATATCCAAATCTTCAATGTTGAAGGGGATCATACATTATATTATATAGTCCTTATATATGTTATGAATATATTACGTATTGTATTGTCATGATATCTTATACATAAATCATATTATCTTTGTCCCTAGAGTTTTAAAAACATGCCCGTGGAAATATGTACTATTAGATTAGACAATAATAAAGATACTTAATAGCATATATTAATATCGCACCTTTATGCTTCTATGATATTTCAAATGTGAAGTGCAAAAGTATTCTATAGGGGAAAGCAAATAGGGCCTCAAGTCTTCCCCGCAAGCGCGAAACCAGGAAAACCTCCCATTTCACAACGTGGCTTTCTATGTAGAAGTTGTAGTGCACATAGTGATTTTCCTACGGTTTAGAGGCAGCGCTTGGATTAGTCAGACGGTAGCGGGGAGCTGTCCACTTGGTCTGTGCCGACGTGGGACCCGCCTGGCCATCGTGGGAAGTGATCCTGACGATGACGTGGCGTGCGCGGTCGTCCGGGTTGTTATTGTGGAGGGACCCACGCCGTTTCGCGGGTGTATTAATTCAACGCGCATATTAAAAACAGTGCGAGTCTGATTGCTGTTGGTAGTGGGCGAAACTCGGTTTTGCCGTTCACTTCTCTGTTCAGTCCTGCCGTATAAGCTAGAAAAACTGCTAAGTAACGTCTTGCTTGCTAAGAAAAAAGTTATTGAAGACCGAATTTAATGGATAATTAGAGAATTGAGATTGAGAGAAAATGGTTCTATTTCTTGATGTATATTTAAACAATGTGAATGGGTGTGTGTAACAGACACGCATAACCGCCATTGACAATTATTGATCATTTAGTTTGTAACACTTCTTCTTAATCAATTTCGCCATCGGTATAAATTCAATTGAAGACTTTTTAAAAAAAATATGTGGAAAAAGTATTAGGAAAAACATAATTGTAATATATTATAAAAACTCTTTAAAAATCTAGAAGAAAATTTTAAAAGAAAATGATATTATGACATATATATTTATATTGATATTGTCTTATTAAAAAAATTATATGAGAAATCTTAATATAAAAAACTCGTAAAAAAGTACGATATGTATGATTTGATAATCCGTTAGATAGGCTCATTGTTTTGGCACGCGCAGCTACATGCGCAAAATCAAGCCATAAAATATATTTCGGTTATGCCCGTAGAACACTCTCCACTACCACAACAACTGTAACTTTCCACGCGGATTCTATCTCTCAAGTGGTAAAGGATTCGCCGTCATGGTAAAGGATTTGCCGTCATGATCACAAGATGGATGCTCTTTATAATAGTTTGTAGAGGAAACCAAGATATGTTATCAAATGGCTATATCTTGAGGAGTTCTTCAACTAAAGCAAAAAAACATGGAATCAGCAGGAAGATAGAGTTGGGAGTAATTTAGAATGATATTAGTGAACGTCAGATGAACTAACTTAATTAAGCAACCAAGAATCACTAGCGAGCAAGCACATCTCCTTGCCTAAGATAAACTTGTTTAGTCTTTATTAAAAAAAATTGCGCCGCCACGAGAGTGCATTGGTGCCGAGCGGCTAGTGGATTTTACCTTATGATTTTTAAATATAAGTTAAACACACATATAGTTACGATACACACATCTCATTTATATTCATATCATCACGTGAAGGTATCTCAGCACATATCTAAATAAGATTAAAAACATAAATTTACATATCGTAGGCACGGATTTTAATTAACCTATTCATATATACTGCATTATTTCTCTCATGATTTAAATTTAAAAAAAAAGAAGCACCCGTCCCAAGTCTAATACTGAAACCCAGATGACCGGTTACTCCACGTGGACCTTAACCAACTTCGCATTTTACCCCATGATTGATTGAACGGCGAGAGAAAAACGTTAAAAAAGGAGAGAGTCTTGGTGCGATCCATCCATCCGTTATTGCGCCCATGGCCTACACATCTTTCCATCGTGTGTTAGTGTGGGCGAACCCGAAGGGGTCACCTCAAAGTCAACGAGGTAGTTGACTTCTTCCGCACGCGGAAAGCCCCGCACGCCTTCGCTTCCTTTCGTTCCCGCGGGACACGTGTCACTCTGGAACGTTCCTTGGTGAAAGCCAGCTTTTTTATAGACTACGAGGGTGAAAGCCAGCTGGGCCGTCGTGGATAGCTGCGCCGGCCTAGTGCCACGTCGGCGAGCTAGGCCGGGACGGTGACGTGGGCCACGCGCACTAGCTTTTTTTTAGTATCCACTGCACCTGGTCAGACAGATTAGCTTGTTTGTTTGGTTGTTGGACAAACCGTCCGTGAGTAGATTTTTTTTTCCTTTTGGTGTCTTTGGAAGCATTGTGCAAGTTTTAAATTACTACTGTTTTGGAAGCAAGCGATGAGCAGAAGCTGCAGAACAGATCCTATGTAGCTCCGCCACATACACACCCGTATAGCGTATGAGTCTTAAAACTACTCCTACAGTTCACATGAGCAAAAAACTGAAAATTGAGAAAATAAAAGGCTAAATTTTCTAAATTGTTGCTATACGTAACTTTTTTTTAAGGGAAATAGGAGCTTTATTATATCACAACGTTATCAAACGCAATGCCCAACCTTCTCCATACCACGATGCACATGGACGAAAAAGAGAAAGTCACAAACACGAAACCGAATACAATGAAAAACCTTACAGGGGAGACAAATCCCGTTGGAGTGATCCTTATGGTTGAGCATCAATACGATATCTAGACTACCAACTGTTGGAGGGTGAACTCCTATCGCAGAGATTCTGAGGATCCCTTTTTAGAGATTCGGTCGGGGATGATCCTGAATATGTTCGCCTGAGAAATAAATTGGTATGAATGCGATGGCCGGCGGTGCGGGGTGATTTAATGCGGAAAGGAGTAAATACGCTGGTGTTTAGACAGGTTCGGGCCGCACGGGGGCGTAACACCCTACTCCTGTATGGACACTATAAATGCCCTGAGGAAGTCCCTCAAGGATGTTGCTGGTTACAAGAATGTTGGTCTATCTTAGAGTTTGGGGCTCTTTGCTCTTCGGCCTGTCTCATGTTGTTCACTTCTCAGCCGTTGTTTCTCTTGTGCTATGTTTTCCCACACTACTGAGCCATTCTCCCTCATTTCCTTCTGTGCCGCCGGCTGCTTTAAATACCCGCCGGCAGCAGCGTGCCCCGAATAGGAGGGGGAGCACGAGTTCCGAGACACCATAAATGGAAAGGGCGTCATCATTTCCTCTGGGCGAAGTGACCGGGGGTGAAAAATGCGTCCCACGCCCGGTCATCCGTCACCATAAATGCACTGGCAACGGGCGCCGTGGAGAGGGCCCACCGGGCAGCCGCAGAGCGGCCCGACGTGCCCGCTCTGTCTTGTTCCCCTGCCACAGCAGCGCGGCAGACGGAACGCCTAGGCCCTTACGACATTATCCCAAGACGGACCGGATGGCACGGGATGGGACCTGTGCAATTAATAACCCCACGCCCCTCTGCCAAAACGTGGCAGGAACTGACGCTGAGCACGGCGGGAGCAGTTGGAGGTGACAGGCCACGCACGCTCTTTAAATGCGGCCTTGGACCTTTGACTGGCTGACACCTCATCGGTGGGCCCCTCGGGGGCCCCTGCCAGGGGGCTCTCTGGGTCGTCGGGGAACCGAGTGTTCGAGGGTCACTGTTCACCTCCCCGGGTACTCTCTCCCGAGAATGCCCTGTCTTGTCCTCGGGGAACCGAGTACTCGGGGGTACTGTTCACCTCCCCGAGCACTCTCTCCCGGGCACACTTGTACGGATCCTCGAGGAACCGGGTGCTCGGGGGCTGCTGCACGCAGCCCCGAGCACTCTCTCCCGGAACTTCCTTCGGTGGGTCCTCGGGATACTTGGGTGCCCAGGGGGCCACCGCTAGCGGCCCCGGGCACGTTTCTCCCGGTACTTAGCTTTCTTGGTCGTTGGGGGACTTGGGTGCTCGGAGGTCACCGTACACCTTCCCGAGCACTTTCTTCCCGGTACTTAGATTTCGTGGATCATCGGGGAACCAGGGTACTCGGGGGCCACCGACTGTGGCCCCGAGCGCCCTCTCCCGGGACTCGATCTTTTTCACCTTGCGGGAGAGACTCCGCGGGATGGCGCCATGTGGCGGATTGCTGGCCTGGCTTCGGGATTCGGGAACTCCCGGTTCTTGATACACCGACAGCAGCCCCCGGGCCCATTGGCAGGCAATGGCCCAGAGACTGTGGATGGGCCCTTCGTCGTCAACGAGGCCGAAGCCGGTACTGACGCCACGTGGCGAGCTTTTAGACGGTGGTCCCTCCGATCCGGGCCTCTGGTACGGCCCAACGGGGAGCCGAACGGACGCGCGTCCAAACGACTCCCAAGACGTGTGTCAACGGGACGGGCGGCGCGTGATAACGAGGCAAGCGGCGCGCGTGGCACCCGCGCAAATCGAGGAAAATATGCCTGGCAACCGCTGACACCGCACGACCTGTGGGAGATTCGCCTGGCAGTTGCGCTGATCGAGGAAACCGTCCCGCCGAGCGCGCCACGGTAGGCGACGTTTTAATTCCCCTGGGGTATAAAAGGAGGAGGGGAGCGAACCGCCCCCCTCTTTGCACCATCTTGTGATCAAGCTCTTGCCTTCTTTGCAATCCTGAGCCCTAGACTTTCCTTAGGCGATCAGAGCACCTTTCTTCCCCCACCGTCTAGATCATCCCCTACCCTGATGAGATGTCGAGAGCAGGAGGAAGCCGCCGCGATAGGACTCCCGACGGCGTGCTGCCAGAGTCCCGCCTGGTGAACGAGGAGGCGACGGACAGGGTTCGGAAGTTGATGGTCCCCGAGGGCCAGCGAGGGGTCTCGGTGGTGTCACCGGCGAGCTTCCCGCCGGTGGCGAACCGGCCGGGGCGCATCGTTCTTTTTACTTCCTTCGTGGTGGCCGGGCTGGTGCCACCATTCTCGGCGTTCTTTCTTCAGATCCTGGAGATGTTCGGGATCCAGTTGGCGCATCTCAGCCCCAACTCCGTCGTCATCCTGGCGGTCTTCGCCCACCTTTGCGAGATATTCGTGGGGGTGCCGCCGTCGGTGACGCTCTTCTGGCACTTCTTCGTGCTGCGGTGGGCCGGGAAGAAGAGGGGCCTCTCCACCGCGGATGTCGTCGGCTGCTGCAACTTTCGGCTGCGGGACGGCCTGGGGGAGCAATACATTCCCCAGGTGCTGTGAAGCAAGTGGGAGGACTGGCGGCACGACTGGTTCTACGTCGACATCAGCCCCCACGACCGTCTGACTCTGCCAGAGATGGCGGCGGAACCCCAGAAGGCGACCTGGGAGGTGCCGCCGCAGATGGACGCGTGGATGGCGCTGATCCTGGAGCGCATCGACTTCCTGCGCCAGGCCGGGCTTACTTCGGTGATGGTGGTGGTGGACTACCTGCGCCGCCGCCTGGCGCCCCTACGGGAACGGGCCCAGCCCTGTTGGTTTTACACCGGCCCCCAGAACATCACTCGGACCCAGATCGGCGAGGAGTGGGACCTGGGTAGGCTGGCGCTGAGGGGCCTGCTCCGGGTGGTGATCGGGGTGGACAACCTGAGCTGGGCGGAGCTCCCGTGGAAGGAGCTGGCACTCTGCGCCAATCCCGAACGGGTGGCGCTGCAGGCGAAGCTACCGGAGTTCGATGCCCAGGGGCTGGTCGACAGGCCAGGGCGCCGAAATCCCGGGACCATTCAGATCCCCGGGGCGGATGAGGCGGCCGGCGAGGAGGCCGCAAGCGATCCAGCGCAGACAGGTGGCCCGGGCGCCGCAGGCGGCGAGTCGCAGGCCAGCGGTGGGGCTGCCGCGCAGCCACCAAGCCGGAGAAGGAGGCGCCGCCGACAGCGTGGCGGCGATAGCGCCGGGGGACAGAGGGAAGCGCCCCTGGACTTTCGTTCCTGCGCCGGCGTCTCCACCGTCGCCATCACCTAGCGAGGAGGGAGGCCGAGGCGGTCAGTCGTCCAGCGTGGGGCCATCGGCGGGGGCGGCATCTGCGGTTCTGGAACCAGACTTTGATCTGCTTGGGCCTGGTCTGGAGCCCGGAGACCGCACGGCGGCCCCGCAGAGCCCCCCGCGGAAGAGGAGGAGGGAGGACTCTGGGCCCACGCCATCGGGCCCGGGGTACAGGATCCCGGCATCGAGATGGCAATACCGAGGACCCAAATCTACGTAAGTTTTCCCCCCTTTCTTCGTGGGCGTACCTCGCCCGGAGCGGCTTTGGAGACTAACCTTCGTTTTTCTTCTGCAGGCCGTCGGCGGAGGCGCCGAGGCCGGCTCCAGCCCCCGAGCCGAGCGCGCCTGAGCCAAGTGCGCCGATGGCGCCGGAGCCGTCGAGCGCGTTGACCGAGATGTAAACACAGGCGCCGCCCAGCCCTGAGCGGGTGGCAGCGGCCGCGCCCGAGCAGCCGGCGCCGGCGGAGTCCGCCCCGAGCACGTCGAGCGTGGGGCAGTCAGCCTCGTCATGGGCGGTGCCTGCATGGCAATTTTCGGGGACCCCGAGCCCCTCGGAGGAGGCTCGCAGCGGACCCAGCGTCCAGCCGTCGCCTAGCCAGCCCGCCGACCCCCTCCCAGTCGTGCTGGGAAGCGCCCGGGAGGTGATCGGGCGGCTGGAGGCGGCCGTGGCGGGGGAGATGACGTAGCTTGAGGCGAACCGCACCGCCCTTGCTGCGGAGAGGGCGCAGCTTGCCGCGGGCTGGCGCCTTTTTGAGGCCCGCGTTGCCGCAGCGCGCGCCGCCAACGAGGGCGAGCGGCGTGCCCTGGAGGAGGAGCGAAAGGCCCTAGAGGGCACCCGCGCGGAAGCCGCGCGGGAACGGGAAGAGGCCGCCCGCCTGGCCGAGGCGTCACAGCAGCAGGCTGCCGAGGCGCTCTCCAGGGAGAGGCAGGCGCAGGCGTGGGAGGAGACGGTTCTGGCCCGCGAGAGGGCGGCGGAAGCCTCCCAGGCTGAATTGGCCCACCTGAAAGGCGAGGCTGACCAGGTCCGCGCCGAACTCCAACACCGGGAGGAGGAGCTCCAAAGCCGGAAGGAGGACGTCGCGATCAGGGAGATCGATGTCGGCATCACGACGGCGGACCTGGAAGCCCGGGAGGAACTGCTGATCCTCCCGGAGACAGAGGCTGCTGAGGCGGTGTTGGCCGCAGCCGCTCGGGAGGAGCGGGCCGCCAAGTGGGAGTCCGAGCTGACCGCCCGTGAGCAGGCCCTCTCCACCCTTGCAGAGCGGGTGAAGCGGGCTGAAGCCCAGGCAACCGGCGTGGCCGAGGGACAGGGCTTCGAGGAGCGGCTGCGGCGTGCGACGGAGGAGCTCGATGCCGCCGAGACCGAACGGGCCAATGTGAAGCGGATGATGGAAGACATCCTCCGGCAGACGCAGAGGTCCGTGAGGGTGGCTGGGCTCGGGCGAGTCAACGTGGAGGCGAAGGGGACTGGCCTCGGCTGGGTTGCCCTTAGCTTTCAGAGGATCAGCCAGCGCCTCGAGGCGCTGCCCCAGGCCGTCCAGGAACTCGCCGCCCGGGAAGGGCGTGGTTTGGCCCAGGCAGTGGCCGAACATGTCCTGGCCTGCTACCGAAGCCGGGACCCGAACTTCCCGCTGGAAGCAGCTCGGGAAGGGGTGGTCGAAGCCGTGGAGGAGGCCGCCCGGGAGGCGGTTCGGGGCGCCGCCGCCGAGGAGGCGGCCTGCTTTACGCGAGAGGCACCGTCGACTCCAGACCCGGGGAGCAGCGGCGAGGGCTCCGACTTAGAGTAGGCTTTTGTAGTTTTTCTTTTTCTTTGTCTTGATGTAAATATGGGAGTGATCCCTTAGAATAGCTGTCATTTTTTGTGAATATAATGGAAGCCTTTCTTTGGGGTCGCAACTCCAGTATCCTTCTGAGTGCTTGATGAAGTTTCTGCTATTTTCACTTGATGCCCCGAGGAGTACTCAGTCGGACCGGGCCCGACCTTTCCTTCCCCGAGAACGAAGTCACCCCGACCGGCCTTCTTGGCACGTTCAGCCCCCGAGCCCTCGCGAGTCCGCAATGGCTAAGTCAAAAGACAAAGGCACGAACTTCCTTGCTCGGGAGATAGATCGATCCAGCACGGAGCACGCCAAGACCAGTGAACGCTTTTCCACTTTGTGACCACTCAGCAGTAGACTGGAGACACGTGCGGGTGGGAATACGACCAAGAGTCCCCACGGTTCGGTGGTGCCCGGGCTTAGGACGGACCGGACCGATCACCGACAGCCCGTCCCTGGGGCCTAGGCTCCGAACTACTTGAGGGGCTCGAGTGATAGGATTACCCGAGAACCCCAGGGACTCGATAGTGCTCGGGGCCCTTTAAGCGGACCAAACACCACGACCAGCATGAAAGACTTCGGTCGGACATTACCGTACTACGGTACACCTTTCTACTGACCGTTCTGTCGTTCCAGGAAAAAGTGGACACGTGGTAGGGTTTTGTGCGCGAGGAGACCATCTCGCCGAACAGATTAGAGTACGAGGGCCCCCGAGGACAACTCGGGAATAATATATTACTGAATGTAAATTTGTCTGAATTTAACCACTCACCGGACAGCTGTCAGCTTTTCGGCCAACCGATCCAGGAGGGGCATGTGCTCCGAGCTCGGGGTGCCCGGGAACTTGGTTCCCACGGCTGGGGCGCCCGAGCACCAGTGGGCGCATGGGGAGCCCGGGATCAGGCAACCCCGACCACTCACGCCTGAGCGGTGGGACCACTCGATGACCCTTAGGGCCGAGCAGCGACCTGGGCACTGGGGCCCTCGCGGATGAGCTGCTTTTGCTTTTGATTGTCGATCTGTGACTTGAGAAAAACAGAGGAATTCTTTGCTTGGTGCACTCTGTTAGTGCGGTACTAATTATGGACTGCTCTCGTTTTCGACCCGAGACCTCTTGAATGCCCAGACCGGCGGACAAGAGCAGGCAGAGGCATAACCCAGAGGTCCTAAGGTTCGGTGGCGCCCGGGTATGACAGACCAGACTGAGCACCGACAGCCTGCCCCTTGGGCCTAGGCTCTGGACTACTCGAGCAGCTCGAGCGATAGGATTACTCGAGAACCCCAGGGGCTCGGTAGTGCTCGGGAGACTGTCACGACACCGAACACCACGGCCAACCACAACAGATGTAAGTCAGCGGCAACTGCCCGCGCGCATACCTATCGGGATTCTTTTATCAACGGGGAAAATAAGAGAGCGAATTTTTCTCGCACAATCGAGCATCTCACCAGACAGATTAAACATATGGAATCCAGAAAAATGAAATTTAACATAAGGATTGCACATTGATATACATATTGTATTGACAATTTTTTTACAAGGTTGGGTGACTTACCCAGTTAGTGGTAGCCCCCGGTCAACTTAGGCGGGCGGAAGCCCCCGGCCTAGTTGACCTGAGCCTGCAAATATGGCCATCTACGGGAAGAACTTGCGCAGGTGCTCGATGTTCCACGAGTTGGGAGCGGTTGCCCGTCTTCTGCAGCCAGCCGGAAGGAGCCTTCTCGCGGGACACACCGATCACGGTAAAGGGGCCCTCCCACATAGGGGACAGTTTATTCCTTCCTTCGCGTGATTGGACGCATCGGAGAACTAGATCCCCCACCTCTAGAGACCGGGCCCGGACGTGACGCTGATGGTAGCGCCGCAAGCTTTGCTGGTAGCGGGCTGCTCGGACGGCGGCACGCCGCCGGCGCTCTTCCAAATAGTCGACGTCGTCGCGCCTTTGCTGCTCCTGTTCACCTTCAGAGTAGGCATGCACCCGAGGGGAGCCTAGAGTGAGCTCGGAGGGAAGAACCGCCTTAGCGCCGTACACAAGGAAGAAAGGAGTCTCCCCGGTAGTGCGACTTGGCGTGGTCCGGTTGGCCCATAGCACGGCAGGCAGCTCGTCGATCCACCCTTTCCCGTACTTTGCGAGCACGTTGTAGGTCCGAGTTTTGAGCCCCTTCAATATCTCCGCGTTGGCGCGCTTGACTTGCCCATTGCTCCGAGGATGAGCGACAGAGGCGAAGCAGAGCTTGATACCGAGGTCTTCGCAGTAGTCCCCGAACAGGGCACTTGTGAACTGAGTGCTATTGTCGGTGATGATCCGGTTCAGGACACTAAAGCGACTGGTGATACCGCGGATAAACTGGAGCGCCATGTTCTTGGTCACCTTGACGACTGGAACTGCCTCCGGCCACTTGGTGAATTTGTTGATGGCGACATAGAGGTACTCATAGCCCCCGATTGCTCGGGAGAATGGACCCAGAATGTCCAGCCCCCAGACCGCGAAAGGCCATGACAGGGGGAAGGTTTGAAGAGCCTGAGCTGGCTGGTGAATCTTCTTTGTGTGGAACTGGCACGCTCTGCAGCGCCGAACCAGCTCGGAAGCATCCTGGAGGGCTGTAGGCCAGTAGAAACCTTGCCGGAAGGCCTTCCCGACCAACGTGCGGAACGATGCATGGCCATTGCACTCGCCCTCGTGGACCTCAGCGAGAAGCTCGCCGCCTTCTGCCCGGGAGATGCATTTCAGGAGAATGCCACCTGCGCTACGCCGGTAGAGATCCCCATCTACTATGGCATAGCGTTTGGACTGCCGAGCAACTCTTTCGGCAGAAGCCTCATCCCCGAGGAGGAACTTTTCCTTCAAGTACCCTCGGATCTCGTCCATCCACGAAGTATCTTGAGAACAATCAGCAAGCGCAGCGCACTCGCCGGACGGCGGCACCCTGTCTGGGCTTCCCACTGAGGGCGCCGCCGGGGTCCCCTGAATTAAGCTCGAGGTTTCCCCTTCGTCCTGTTCGGCAGGCAGGACGGAAGGCCGTGTGAGTCTTTCTTCAAAGACTCCGGCAGAGACGTGCGCACGGGAGGAGGCCAGGCGGGAGAGGTCGTCGGCCAGAGCGTTGTCACGGTGAGGGATGTACCGCAGCTCCAGGCCGTCGAAGCGCTCCTCCAGCTTCTTGACTGCCGCCACGTACGCCGTCATTTGAGGATCCGTGCACTGGTACTCTTTAGATACCTGGTTGACAACCAGCTAGGAGTCTCCCTTGACCAGGAGGCGATGAATCCTGAGGCCCACCACGGCTCGAAGGCCGGCGATGAGGCCCTCATATTCCACCATGTTGTTGGATGCGCGGAACTGCAGTTGCACGACATACTGGAGTTCTTCACCCGTAGGGGAGGTGAGAACCACTCCAGCCCCCGTACCTTTCAGCGTGAGGGAACCATCGAAATGCATAATCCAGTACCCGGGCGCATCGTGCCCGGGATATGAGGAGATTTCTTCTTGGACGACCTCAGGGACGGGCGTCCACTCTGCCACGAAGTCAGAGAGCGCCTGGCTTTTGATCGCCTGGCGGCTAACAAAGTGCAGGTCGAACTCCGCCAGTTTCACCGCCCACTTGACTACACGCCCGGTGCCTTCTCGGTTCCGGAGGATGGGCCCCGTTGGGTACGTGGTAACCATTGAGACCTTGTGTGCCTGGAAGTAGTCGCGCAGCTTCCGGGAAGCGATGAGCACGGCGTAGAGCAGCTTCTGAGCCTGGGGGTACCTTGTCTTGGCCTCCCGGAGGACTTCACTGACAAAGTACACCGGTCGCTGTACCCGGCGAACCCGGATTGCGGCTTCACCTGAGGGCCTGCTACAGCCCCTGGCTCGGCGACGTGGTCAGGGCTGACCGGGTGCTCGGGCTCTACTCCCTGGTCGGGAAGAGCCAAGTGCTCGGATTTGACCCCCTGCTCGGGGGGAACCGAGTGCTCGGGCTCGACCCCCTGCTCGGGGGGAGCCACGAGGACGGGGGAGTGCTCGGGGGCGGCCGGGAGCTGGGACCCGGCACCTGACCCCGCGCACTCATCGCGCTCCACCACCAGCACCATGCTTACGACCTGAGGAGTGGCCGACACGTAGAGTAGCAGTGGCTCGCCTTCGGACGGGGTCACCAGCACGGGTGGTGAGGTGAGATACTTCTTCAGATCGCGGAAGGCCTGCTCGGCCTCCAGCGTCCAGTCGAAATGACCAGTCTTCTTCAGAAGCTTGAAGAGGGGGAGCCCCCACGCCCCAAGTTTGGAGATGAAGCGTTCGAGGGCCGCCATGCAGCTGGCGAGATGTTGAACCTCCTTAAATCGAGCCGGGGGTCGCATCTGCTGGATGGCCCGGATCTTCTCTGGATTGGCCTCTATCCCTCGGCTGGAAAACAAGAAACCGAGGAGCTTGCCCGCAGGTACCCCAAAGACATACTTCTCGGGGTTGAGCTTCAGGCGGGTAGTGCGGAGACTATTGAAAGTCTCGGCAAGGTCTTCGAGCAGGGTGGCGCGGTCTCGGGACTTGACCACGAGATCGTCGATGTAGGCCTCGACGTTGCGGCCAACCTGGGAATCAAGGGTGATGTGGATAGCGCGCTGGAAGGAAGACCCAGCGTTGCGCAAACTAAAAGGCATCGACATATAGCAATAAGTCCCCACCGGAGTGGTAAAAGCAGTTTTTTCTTCATCCTCTACGGCCATACGAATCTGGTGATAACCAGAGTTTGCATCTAAAAAACACAAAAGATCACATCCTGCGGTTGCATCTACAATTTGATCTATGTGGGGTAAAGGAAAAGGATCTTTGGGGCAAGCCTTATTTAGATCGGTGTAGTCCACGCACATGCGGAGCTTGCTGTTGGCCTTCGGGACGATAACTGGGTTTGCCAACCACTCGGGGTGGAGAACCTCTCGGATAAATCTGGTGTCAAGGAGCTTGCTGACCTGCTCCCGGATGAACTCCTGGCACTCGGGCGCCTGCCGCCGGACCTTCTGCTTCACCGGGCGTGCGTCCGGGCACACAGCCAGGTGGTGCTCGATCACCTCCCTAGGGATCCCGGGCATATCGAACGGCTGCCATGCAAACACGTCGACGTTAGTCCAGAGGAAGGCGACGAGCGCGCTTTCCTATTTACCGCCCAAGTCACCGCCGATTCGGACGACCTAGGAGGCGTCTTCGCCCACCACGACCTCCTTCGTAGGAACGGAGGTGTCGGCAGCGAGTCGGGGTTTGGATGTAGAGGGTCCCAGGCCCCCTGGATGACCTTTGACCTCGGCTCGGGCTGAGACCAAGGCCGAGTATAACTACTCGGCGCAGGAGGCGGCGCTGCTGGTCTTGGCGGACACGGAGATGGGGCCCACTAGGCCCGGCATCTTGACCGTGAGGTACGCGTAATGCGTGACCACCATGAACCGAGCGAGCGCCAGGCACCCGAGGATGACATTGTAGGGGAGGGGGAGCTCCACGACGTCGAAGATGACGTTCTCCGTCCGGAAGTTGTCCCGGCTCCCGAATGTCACGGGCAACTCGACCTGCCCGAGGGGCAGGGAGTGCCCGGGGGTCACCCCGTAAAACGGGAGCGACGACTTTAGGCGCCTAGAGGGCACCTGCAGCTTCTCGAAAGCCTCCTTGGAGAGGAGGTTAAGGCCTGCTCCCCCGTCGATCAGCACCCTGCTGACCTTCATGTTGCAGATGGTGAGGGACACTACCAGGGGTAGTCGCCCCACGCCTGCAGTACTGGCGGGGTGGTCGGCCAAGCTGAATGTGATCGGTGCGTCCGACCAGTTCAGAGGCCTCGCGGCCTCTTCACTCGGGGTCGCCGAGCACACCTCACGCCGTATGGTTTTGACACTGCGGCGGGAGGAGGGCGTGTACGCGCCTCCGTCGATGAAGGCGACGGTGTGCTCAGGCTCCTGGAAGCCGAGTTCTGTGTTGTTGGGGGTGGCATCATCGTCGCCACCCCCGCGGAGCTCGTCGCGGTCCCTTTGGCGCTGCTCGACGAGGCCCTTGACCGTGCAGCACTCCGTGAGGTCATGCCATCTGGTCTGGTGGATCGGGCACCACTTCCCTGGCTCGGGCCCCGCAGGAGCAGGGGCCCTTGCTGGAGCGGGAGCCCTTGCGGGAGCCGGAGCCCTTGCAGGAGCCGGAGCTCTAGGAGGGGCTCGGGCCAGGGCTCTCGCGGGCGCAGGCCGTATATCGGCAGCCGCCCGACGTGCTTGCCGGCGGTCGGGCTCCTGGGCCGACCCACGGGCGGGGCCCTAGGCTGGCTCAACGGGGACGGCCTCGCGCCTCCTTCTCTTTTTCTTTTCCCACCTGTCGGAGCGGGAAGGACCTGGTTGATCGGCGGCGGGGTGCTCAGGGCGCGGAACATGCCAAGCCCGAGCTTCCACCGCCTTAGCGCACTTGTCGGCCAGCGCAAAAAGTTCCGCGGTGGTCTCGACCTCGTGCGTACCTAGCTTCTCGAGCATCCGCTCGTCGCGGACGCCCTGCTGGAAAGCGACAATTACAGCGTGGGGGGCTATCCGCGGGATAGTGTTGCGGACCTGACTGAAGCGCTGAATAAAGCGTCGTAGTGTCTCCCCCTCCTGCTACTTGACGACATGGAGGTCGCACTCCAGGCCGGGGCGCATGAATGTGCCCTGAAAATTAGCCACGAACTGGTGGCAAAGATCATCCCAGGAGCTGATAGATCCTGGGGGTAAGTTCATAAGCCAAGAGCGGGCAGAGCCCCTCAAGGCAACATGAAAGCAGTTAGCCATCACCTTTTCGCTGCCACCAGCCGCCTGGACAGCGGTGGTGTAAATCTGGAGGAACTCGATGGGGTCGATGGACCCGTCGTACTTCTCTGGCAGCTCGGGGCGGAACTTAGTGGGCCATTTGACCCGGCGGAGCTCACTGGCGAAGGCACGGCACCCGGTGCCGTACCCTGCGGCGCGGGCAGCACCCTTGGGCGGTGAATGCCGGCGAGCCGGGGAGCCCCGGCGATCATGGGCCGGCAAGGAGGAAGCCTGGTCCTCGGCTTCAGCCTCCTGCCGGGTCTCCCGTTGGCGCTCGAGAGTGACGCGTGCGTCTTCGATGCCCCTCCGCTCATTGAGGTGCAAGCGGAGGTCCTGGGTTCCAGAAGCGGCAAGGGGGGCGGCGCTCCGCCTAGAGGGCCCCCGGCAAGCGCGAACGCCACCTGACGATGGACCAGTCCTAGCGGCGCCACGCTGGGTGGTGGCGCGGGAACTCTCGGCCAGCACCTGGCGGCGGGCAGTGCCGACCAGGGCAGCGACTTCCTGGAGCCAGCGGCCCTCCGGGGTTTTCCCTGCCGCCTGGACTGGTGGATGCCTGAGGAGAGCGTGCGCTGTCCTCGTCGAAGGCGAGTCTACGCCGGAGAGGCGCCCGGTGCTGTCCAGACGCGGACCTGGCGGCAGGAGTTTCGGCCACCGGCTGGGGGTCGGATGGTGCACCGGCGACGGTGGCGGCTGCCCGGCTGGGCCCAGCGCCCTGGTCCCCTTGGGAGGGGAATGCCACACGTGCAGATCGTGGCTGCTGCTGGGACGCAGCAGTGACTGGGGCCTCCTGTGCGAGGGGCTGCATTTCCCCGCTGGAACTGGAGCCGGAACGCTGGAGACGATGACCACCAGCCATTTTTTCTGCGGAAGAAAAAAAAACAAACAGATTCAGGGATGCTTCCCCCCTACCTGGCGCGCCAGCTGTCGGAGGGTGAACTCCTGTCGCAGGGATCCTGGGGACCCCTTTTTAGAGATTCGGCCGGGGGGATGATCCTGAATATGTTCGCCTGAGAAATAAATTGGTATGAATGCGATGGCTGGCGGTGCGGGGTGATTTAATGCGGAAAGGAGTAAATACGCTGGTGTTTAGACAAGTTCGGGCCGCACGGGGGCGTAACACCCTACTCCTGTATGGACACTATAAATGCCCTGAGGAAGTCCCTCAAGGATGTTGCTGGTTACAAGAATGTTGGTCTATGTTAGAGCCTGGGGCTCTTTGCTCTTCGGCCTGTCTCGTGTTGTTCACTTCTCAGCAGTTGTTTCTCTTGTGCTGTGTTTTCCCACACTACTGAGCCGTTCTCCCTCATTTCCTTCTGTGCCGCCGGCTGCTTTAAATACCCGCCGGCAGCAGCGTGCCCCGAACGGGAGGGGGAGCACGAGTTCCGAGAGACCATAAATGGAAAGGGCGTCATCATTTCCTCTGGGCGAAGTGACCGGGAGTGGAAAATGCGTCCCACGCTCGGTCATCTGTCACCATAAATGCACTGGCAACGGGCGCCGTGGAGAGGGCCCACCGGGCAGCCGCAGAGCGGCCCGGCGTGCCCGCCCTGTCTTGTTCCCCTGCCACAGCAGCGCGGCAGACGGAACGCCTCGGCCCTTACGACGTTATCCCGAGACAGGCTGGATGGCACAGGATGGGACCCGTGTAATTAATAACCCCACGCCCCTCTGCCAGAACGTGGCAGGAACTGACGCTGAGCGTGGTGGGAGCAGTTGGAGGTGACAGGCCATGCACGCTCTTTAAATGCGGCCTTGGACCTTTGACTGGCTGACACCTCATCGGTGGGCCCCTCGGGGGCCACTGCCAGGGGGCTCTCTGGGTCGTCGGGGAACCGAGTGCTCGGGGGTCACTGTTCACCTCCCCGGGCACTCTCTCCCGAGAATGCTCTGTCTTGTCCTCGGGGAACCGAGTGCTCGGGGGTATTGTTCACCTCCCCGAGCACTCTCTCCCGAGCACGCTTGTACGGATCCTCGGGGAACCGGGTGCTCGGGGGCTGCTGCACGCAGCCCCGAGCACTCTCTCCCGGAACTTCCTTCGGTGAGTCCTCGGGATACTTGGGTGCCCAGGGGGTCACCGCTAGCGGCCCCGGGCACGTTTCTCCCGGTACTTAGCTTTCTTGGTCGTCGGGGGACTTGGGTGCTCGGAGGTCACCATACACCTTCCCGAGCACTTTCTTCCCGATACTTAGATTTCGTGGATCATCGGGGAACTGGGGTACTCAGGGGCCACCGACTGTGGCCCCGAGCGCCCTCTCCCGGGACTCGATCTTTTCCACCTTGCGGGAGAGACTTCGCGGGATGGCGCCATGTGGCGGATTGTTGGCCTGTCCTCAGGATTCGGGGACCCCCGGTTCCTGATACACCGACACCAACCAAGTCAGAAAAAGCTCCCTGACCACTCACTCCAAACAAGAATAAGCCATAGTAACCAAGGCATGATGATCCTATCACTGTAGTACCGACCACGAACGGAGTCCGTGCGTATAAGTAAAGATAACCTACATATGAGACAAAACATTTATCTTGTTAAAGACAACATCATTCCTATATAGCTATTGTTTGGATCTGGATTGCAACACAGTGAACAATATACTTATAACAGTGAGTGTAATAACTATTCATATCTTGTTATTACATCAGTCAGGTAGGGTATTTATAGCCATATGTTAATCACCCCAATCATAATTATATTTGTGTCTCTTATTCACAGGAATATTTCTTTTAACACTAAGAAATATCCCAGGATATTCCTAGGGTATTACTGTCATTTTACATTTACAGTGCCCTATCCTATCTAGACCCGGCATGTGTCCCAATGGGCCTGCATCGGGTCTCCCTTCGGGGCTACCGGTGAATTCCCTCTGGTTATGTTCTCGCTGGATTCTTGCTAACTCGCAGGTTCCTCTTAGGATAGGCCTTTGTTCTCTTGTTGAAGGTCCTTGAGTCGCACTACTTCGTCCTCACGGCTTTGTTGTACCTTTCATCCTCCGGGCTTTGCCTCATCCCCTCGTCCTTCATTCATCGCGTCTGGGCTTCGCCTCTGGGGCTTCGTTGCCACTTCTTCCCTTCGATATTCCTTTCTTCGTGTACTCCCTTCGGGATCATCACTTGCATCCTTATACCTCCAATCCTTTATTGTACTCCCTTTAACTTAATCTTTATAGATCATAGGGAAAACATCTCTATCTTGACATCTTGTTAACTTTGCGTTTGGGGTTGGTTAACAAGGACGAAGTAAATGAAGGGGGTCAACATGGTACCACTTCCTCGACAGTGGCCTCTTCACAGTTTTGGTCCTGACTTTGGGGGCCTGAAGCTGAGAATCTTTAGGTAGTGGGGTGGTACCCTTCTCTCAGTCCCCTCATTTGGCTAGCCAAAGTCAACCCCCAAAAGCAACGAAGCTAATTTGTGATTCGAAAGAAAAAAGATATATACATTAAACCATAATATACTCTTCTATTTATCATATGGTGAGAACAAAATACATCCTTTGCATGATAAGACTACATGTTCGGCAATCATTAGATGACACTAAAATATACTATTCACGTGGTCTATACAAAATAGCTATTCGTGACACCTACGCCAAAAATCATGAAACCATTTTTTTAGTCTTCTTACATGATCCTATGTCTTTTAAAAATACATGAATTTATGAAATAGTTATTGTAACAGGCAGTATTGTGTAAATATGTTACAACTAGATTAATTCATAACTAACATATTACACCTCCAAAATTAGTGAAACCACTTTTACTAGTTTCCTTATACTATGATTTATGTAGGAAAAAAATAATGTTAGACATGATAAAGTTAATTACAGTGATGTTTCTTAACATGTTCACTTTATGCTTGTGAACTTTATAAAAATTATTGAGAGATTAATAAAACTCTAAATGAAGTGAAATTAATTTTAAAGATCCTCTTAAGATATGTTCTACACAAGAAAAATATATATTTGCATGTTAAACTTTTCTTTAACATGAGTTAACAAATAAGTTGCGCGCTTCAACTTTTTTTTCGAACTTCCTCCCTATAGAATATGATGCAAACGATATTATTTTTGAATAAAAATCACAGAATGTCTCAGAATTATCTTTGGTTTTTTAGGTTTTTTTATTTTCGATTTTGATTTTCTTATTTTTTTTAATTTAAATTTAAAAACCGTTCGTATTATAAATCGATGCCGACCGACAAACTCGGTAACCGTGATAATCGCACAATAACCATCGCATTTTCCAACATGCAACTGACCCCAACATTATTGGATCCGCCATCAACAAACACACCCATGTCGTGCAC
Organism: Phragmites australis; assembly: GCF_958298935.1. Lineage (NCBI taxonomy): Eukaryota > Viridiplantae > Streptophyta > Magnoliopsida > Poales > Poaceae > Phragmites > Phragmites australis. The sequence continues at coordinate 7,825,688 of NC_084938.1, forward strand.
TCCAACTGATACGCCATCGCTGGCCCAAGCGGGTGGCTCATATTGTCAAGGCGGCGGCAGCGGGTGGCCAGCGCTGTCAAGTTTTACTAACAAAAGTAACAGAAACGACTTGGCGCGACGGGGACGGACAGATATAACTTTAGCATGCTTGCACTGAGTTCGCTTTGATTTGCATGCTCGAGCACCCTTTTATATTATTCATTGCTTCGCCGCCGTATCTATTCATGGTACTGGGTAGGGATGAAAACAGTTTGAAATTGGTCGAAAGGCTCTACTGTATATAAAACTATATTTTTTGCTGGAAACATTCAAATACAGATCGTTCGGATATGAATATGATCACGGATAATGTCATAAACAAATACAAAATAAATATGGATTGAAAACAAATATGATCGGCGAATATTTATCGGATATGAAAAACTACTCAAATTATATGTAAAACCAAAAAAAAAAACAAAGAACATATTATACTAGAAAGTTACTAAGTAATAGTTGATATAATATAGTTTATACACTTGGTCACTTGGATAAAAAATAACATAATTTAGTTCATCACAACTTCACAAGTTCACACATTATATTTGATATAAGTTCACATAGACACATAATACTTAAACTTAGTACACATATTTAAATTTAGTTTATCGTAAACTCACAAAATTAGTAAAAGACTAAAGATAATATATACACAAATGGAAGCGATGGTCTTCTTCAGACGAGTCTGCCACTGTATGGATAGCTCTCCAACGCCACCGTTGTAAGAACCGGCAGACAACCATGTACATACCCTTAATTGGCGTCCTGTACGGTGGCTAATGATTAAGATAGAAAAATTCTGTTTAAAAAAGTAAACATGTTGCCCTTTTAACAGACGACATATCTAAAAAAAAAGAAATACTTCTTTCTCTTACTCTCAAAATTCAAAATACTATCAAAATTATCATAAAAAATTCTGAACAATTTTAGTGATGTAGAGGATACTATGATTTAGACTAAAAAAAATCAGATAAAATATATGATATGTACAATAAAAAATAAAAAAGACAAATTTCATTGTACACAGACTGTGTATAATGAAATTTATCTTTTTTATTTCTCATTGTACAAATCATATTTGGAGTTGAATTTTTTTAAGATAGATTATAGGATCCTCTACAACATATATTTTTTTTAGAATTTTTCATGATTATTTCAGTAATATTTTGAATTTGTTTAGCATTAGAATGTTTTTTTTAGCCCTGGGTTTCAGATGATATCCGAACTCAGCTAGTCCGTATATTCGATGTTGATTCCGTCGGAAACTGCTATGCCGATTCCAATGTCGACTCAAAAAAAATATCCAATGACGATTCTAAGCTAAAAATATCTGATGTCGATTCCAAAGAAAACTATATATTTCTGATTTCGACGAGGATCGATTGGAAACTATCCGAGCCATTTTTACCCCTACTCCCAGGGCACTTGAGTTTTTTTTTTCTAGCTACTCCATTTAGAGTAGCAGGTTGTTGTCATTTTGTTGAGAGAACAGGATTATAATATATTAATATAAGAGCAAAAGTAATTACATAAAAAGGAACAAAATTACAAAAGAGAATCTAGCTATTCTTTGATTTCTTGGAGATATTTTACTTTCCCATGATGGATAACCATTGTGAATTCGTGCTTGAATTTTGCTTTGCAAGGGGGAACTTAGGTAGAAGTTGAGATCACATTTCTATCATGCCATATACTCCAACCGAGTCAAATGATGACCTCCACGAAGAAATGCACTCTCAGCTTCCGCTTGAAAAGGACTCGGATGTCCATGCAGGTTGTTGTCCTTGCCTTATCCTGCATTCCTGCTCATGATTCCAGAACCTTCCGGCCTTCCAAAGAAACGGGACTTGTCTTTAATCGCGGCCCCTTTCGGCATTAATCGCGGCCAAGTCTTTGTCGTCTTCAGCTTTCATTTCGGCCATCGGAGTAGCAATAGTACTGCTCCTTCAGTCAAAAATACATAAAGTTTTTTATTTTAATATACAACGTACAATTTTGATCACTATTTTTTATTAAAATATAATTATAATATTTAATAAAAATGCAATATTATGAAAATATTTTTTAAGATAAATTTACACATATAATTTTTATATTTTCAAACTATATATTTTGAAAGCTATTGAAGGTTAAAGTTTTAAAATTTTAATGAGATCTTAATTAAAACGTTAAATAGTTAGGACTGGAGGGAGTATTTTGCACCAGTGGCTCTTATCAAGTGCGTCTTTCCATCAAATTTTTAATATAGCTAAATAAAAAAGGTATAAAAATTGACATGGGTTATAGTGTGTTCTATGACATAGTTCTTAGGATCTATCTGGATAGGGAGCTTTAGATTCAAAGCGTTAGAATCAAGTTCAGACCTAAACTGGATCCAAGTAATTTCTAGAGCAATTCCCCTCTTCCGAACGATCCCTTAAAAATACAGCGTCGCTCTAGTACTAGTATATTGAAGCAAATGCCGTGTCTAATTGTGAAATCCGTACACAGGCGTCGTGCTTTGTCGATTTTCGCCGCAAATGCGACGAACTGTCGGCACAACAAGTGTCCTGTTGGCACAACACGTATCTTAGTGTGGGTGACATTTATTACATATATTAAAGGGCTAATATTTAAAGCGATTCCAGTTCAAATTACTGTTGCTATTATTCATATGGGTTACATACGTATATATAGATATTTATATGTATATGTATAAATATACATATATATGTGTGTATATATATATATATATGCATATACGTGTACATATCATATTTTTTTTGAAATTCTAGAAAAATAGTGAAAGTAATAATAGTTATATTGATAAATTGGTTAAAATAATCTAAAATGCATAGGAAAATATCTAAAACTCAAAAAATGAAACAAATTTAGTTAGGTTCGTATTACTATCGTCCATATGTTAATATTATGTACATGCATAAAAGTACCACTGTTTTCTCTATAATTAAATAAATATGTTAAATATTGATAAATTCATAAATAAATGTTAAGATATCTAAAATTGATTAAACTAATTTTTTATTCTTCTTTTATTATGTTCTGTGCAATAAAAAATAGACATGATGTAGACTTGTCAATTAAGTAGTGTGTTTAATGTGAGACAACCATTGAACAGTCGTTTGTGGTACAAAACTACAAGCAGACTTGCCGTTCAGCACAAGAACCTTTGTTGTCAGATGACGTCCCTGATGACGTCAATTCACAGATCTGTTTGTCTCTTCAGGCGGTTGGTTTGACCTTTTGAGGCTTTGAGCAGCCTGCCCGGGTCTACCTGGAAATCTTTCCCTGGCAGGAGCAATCATGAAAACACCTGCTCACTCCATTCTCAAGTACTACTTTTAAAAAATGTTCGCAAATACTTTTCACTCACAACCCAACTCCCAAAAATACTCGTTTAGATAACATTTTGAATTATGTTTAGAGCCATCTGCCTCACTTCAGTTATCATACCTGATTTCTTAGGTGTGTGTGGTTTTATCAAAGTGGTATTGAGAACAGAGGAAGTAGAAAAGGTTAGAAGGTAAGATCAAAGTACAGAGGTGACGACAAGGACAGGACTGGATTTTGGATAGATACGGAGAATCTAGATTATTTGTGAATTACATTTCAATTTTCCAATAGAGTTTTCACAAATTAGTAACCTCGGGCATCCAATTGGGTTTGAAACAATATTATAAAGTTTTGTAATAATCTTCCTGTCATCGTCTCATTGATGGAGTTTTGTGGTAGTAAAAGGTGCTCAAGACAAGGTAGAAATGTGGGGCGTCTAATCATTGGAAATAATGTCACAATCCATGGGATTTACTGGGAAAGACACGTATGTCGAGTCCCGAAAGTTTGCTCATCATTTTCTACAGACCTATTCTTGATATCAATTCGAAGGTACATCTAATGTTGTAACCGAAAACTTTAGCAAGCACTTTACAGATAATTGATGGTGTAAAACTTCTGGAGTTAAAACAAAGAGAATGAGATTGCCGCGCTGACTTGCGAGGGAATGGATAGCACGGGCTCTGTTCTTTACCATCCAGCAAAGATTCATGGCATGGAGGCTCCTACATTAGCTGCTTCCAGATTTAAGTGCGTTACTGAGCCTGCAATTATAACCAACCAGATTTAGTTGCTTCCGCTAATGATGTCTCCATGTGTCCCAATCATGAAGTAAATGCATAGGCATGATTTTAGAATTATTATACAGAACTGTAGTTTGATCATAGGATGTGGACAGAACAGCCAGTACTTAAAACGTGGGAAGACTTATATTATATGTTAATATAAATGACTTATTAAAGACATGTAGTCATATCTTACCAGATTATCGAGCAGAAATTTCATTTACGAAAGGAAAATTTCACACAACTTAGACTTACCAGTCCAAACCTTCAAAAAGTCCCTCTCCTTTTATGGCAGATGTTTTAAAAATGGCCCATTGGCGGCTCTTGATCTTGTGGAGTTCTAATGACTCTGTTATGGCAGCATCATCGAGTGCACCTGGAAGATCCTGCATAAAAACAACCAACATGTGAAACAAAATGCGAAAAACCACACGAGATACAGTAAACTATGGCAAATGTCTACTGGAAATATCAGTACACATGTTGAGTGGTACACGCAGCAGCTATAGAATAAATCCTATTTAAACAATTTGATAAGAGTGCAGATTACATGGATCAACCAATTGCTCCAACGTGTAACTATGAAGATGCCCAAAACCTTTGAAACAAATATTATAGGTACACCTCATATAAACTTATAGTGGAGCAGGGCATTATTTTATTACAAAAAGAAAAGTACATTTTATGAACAAGTAAAAAATAGCTAGTAACATTTTGTATGCATAACAGTGCTGGGGACTGCGTCAACATTCATGTTATCATATGCAAAGAAATATATACATACAACACATTTTTTATAATCATGAAAACGACCAAATTCACAACAGTGCAAGAAATTTAAAATGTATATTTTCTTACCTGTTTATTTGCATATACAAGGACGACTGCACCTTTTAGCTCATCCTCCTGCCAGGTAAAGGCATGCATCCAATCAGCAAGTGTAACAAATTGAAGGGCAACTCGTACATACTAATCTTGTCATAAAAAACATTAAGATCGTAAAAATCATTAAGATATTCAATTAGTACAGCTTAAATGGCCTGCTAACACTATAATATTTCGAGTTCCAAAATATCAAAATTACAAATAAATCAAGTGTGGGCTCCAGAATGCACAAACAAGTGTTCAAAATTAAAAGTAAATATTCTAAAAACAAAATGATGTTAAGTGGTACTATATCAAGCAGCATAACCAATGTCACCGGCATAATGGCATGAATTGCTTTATTTGCTTCTATTGTTGTCTTGTGAATGGATGCAGAAAAGATACTTGTTATTTACAACAGAGCTGTTGAATTCAGAATTAAGCTACTAAAAGCAGGTTCAGTTTGCAAATCACAAAATGACCAAATAATCTTCTAACAGGTCAATATGAGCTTCAGAATGCATAAACAAGTGATCAGAGTTAAGTAGAATATTCTAAAAATGAAATGATGTTAAGCGCTACTGTATCAAGCAGTACAACCAAAACCACACACATTAATTGCTTTATTTCCTTTTGTTGTTTTTTTATGAATGGATGCTCAAAAGATCCTTGTTATTTACAGTGGAGCAGTTGAGTTCATAACCTACAAAAGGCAGGTTCAGTTTGCAAGTAACAAAATGTCCAGACAATCTTCCAACGTTCAGCAAATTTATTCACCGCCTTGAGATGCATTGCATAAAATACACATACATATGGCTGTCATCAACTTATTCATTGAATATAAGAAACAAGTCACATGCTACAGTATGCAATCAGCATGAATGATCATTATATTCATTAGTGATATATGTTAAGATATATTTTAAAATTTCCTCTCAGAAAATGGCTAGAATTATTGAATTTCCTTCACACAAAGCCAGGAAAAGTATTTCATAAATGAGAGGCCCTCATGCACTGCAGGACATTACCTCAAGGATGGCATGGAATTCTTCTTTTGCCGTTACAAGTCTATCTGTATCGCTTGAATCAACAACATATATGATAGCTTGGGTGTTTGGAAAGTAGCACCTCCAGTATGGCCTAAAAATGCACTCATGATAAACACATTAATGGAAATTTAAATACATTAGTTCGTTAACAGAAAATTAAATGCATCATGCCAAAAAAAAAATGGTTCCTAGTTCTGATATTATAATGATGCAGGATTGGCAATGAAAATCCTAACTGGTTGAAAACCAGGAAGCGTCTCAAGCTTCAAGAGAATTCATGCCATGCCTTAAACACTTCTTCCAACACTCAGAAGTGAAAAAGATAAATAAACTGTTACAGTACTTATACTAAACTATTACAATACTTGTACTCCCCTGGAGTTTTTTTAAAATATGCATGGAAAAGAGTACAAAAACAAATTAGCAGTAACTGAGGATGATATTAGTTAGGAATCCAGACGTGCATGGAGAGTTTCAGTGTATAAAATATCAAATCTTGTTCACATTTCAGAGCTAATTCTACAATTTGGTTACGGAATTCAACTAGACCACATTTTGAAGATTGATCAGATCAGCTTCATTTGGACTAGTTAATAATTCATCGCCTATCAACACCACTATACATAATTATATTATGAATGTTGTACCACCGAATTATATATGACCCAAGGCCAAACCCTAACAACTCTTGGGATCACTGTCTGACTGTCCATATCATGTCACAAGAATTGACCTAAAAACATTACATCCAAGACAACCACAATGTACTATCATACAACAACAACAACAAAGCCTTAGTCCCAAGCAAGTTGGGGTAGGCTAGAGATGAAACCCACAAGATCCAACTAAAAAAAGATGATGATAAAACAATAATAAAGTAGAGTAGGAAAACCCACAATGTACTATCTTATACATGAAACCCACATGTACTATCATATAGTAGTAAAACCCCAGGCCAGGCTTCCATGCCAAAAACTAGAGTAGGAATTAGGAATTACATTTTTAGCTTCTAAAAACCTTTAGGATTCTATCTTAAAAACCTTAATTTTTATTAAAAATACTGTTCTTACAGCCTCATGATTTAGCTTGTGGAAACTGAAGTGACAGGGTATAATCAGGCTATCTTTTGCACCAATTACTTACAGATAATCAAAATGAAAAATTAGTAATGTAATACTTCTGTTAGAAGGTTGTTTTTATCAAGGACTAAATAAATGAATAGAACATTCACGTCATGAGTGACTGTCAAGAGTTTAATAGTGATAAAGAGTGGGTACCTGATGCTTGTTTGACCTCCTGTCGAGAAGAAAGTAGGTGTTAATACTCAAAGATAGATATTGACCTCAAAAAAAAAACTCAAAGATAGATATTTTAAACGACCAGAAAATAACACAAATAGCAGCAAGAATAAAGTGATGGCACTAGAAGTAAAAAAGCATTACAACTGTACAATGCATGAAACATGGGAAAATATGCTTGCATGTGGATAAAAACTCAATTAACCAAGTGTTTCCAAGTATAATATTTCTCCAGCTTTCCACTAAATTTGGTATAGAAAATACAATGCACATTGCCCAGTGCAGTATCCAAAATGTTGTCGTGGTAAAAAGAAGGTGATAAATTTCTGTGGTAAATCAACAACGCTTTGCATGTTATCCAGCCTATTCATAGCGCAAGCATGCTGTTGGCTAAAATTCAGTCAAGAGGGTATTTCTCATGGCAAATTGTGTGCAAAATCTTACATCAAGCATAAATTGAAACACAGCTAAGTGATTATATGTAGTGTTAAATGGTGGTGACACAAGAAATTTCTTCTTCATTCACAAAAGACCACTAGATTATAAGGATAGTGACTGGATCCCAATTTAATACAAGACTAGAACCATACAAATGTTTCAAACATCAAAGTATCAAGCCAAGCTAGTTAGGTTTCATTGTTTTCCTCAATTATGCAAAGTCAAGAGCTCCAAAAATTGGACGGGTCAAGCCCAGTGCTTATTTTGTTTTTTTGTTCCAAAAAAACTGAGGTAAGTATGCACTGTAGCATATCCACTTTGAACACCTTACCTCCCCAGGAAACAAACCCCACATAGGATAAGTGATGAGAGATATTGAGTCATATATCAGACAAGAACTTAACAATAAAGGCTCATTAAACCCCTAACACAAAATGCGCCAACATGCATGCCCGGCATAGTCTAGAACATTAATCTTGCTTCAATTTGATTTGAACACCCTATCTCCCCAGAAAGCAAACCCTATATAGGATAAATGATGCAGTAGATATATCAGACAAAAACATCAATGGGTCCTTAAACCCTAACACAATATGTGCCGACATGAAGGGCAAAGTTGTATCTACAAGGTTGATCTTGTTTCACTTCAACATAAAGATAACTGTGCTAACTTGGGTAACACAGATGGAGGCCAGGAAGCGGGAGAAGCTGTGCATGGATCCATTGGTCATTGGTGGGGCCCAAATTTGCAGGTTCAGCTAAACTGCAAGGCACAGTATTAGATGGAAACAACTACTTGCGCACAGACATGAGCACACACTAGTTGAACAAAATCCCCTTATGATTCGATCCAGCAGACAGAAAGAGGTGACATTTCAACTATCCTTTGCAGAATCAGCACTAGACAGGTCAATCATGCTCACTTTCAATTGCCCAGCCACCACAATGCTACTCTAGGTTTTAGTTTGAAACCGTACTTGTAATTTGCTCATGGATATCTAAACAGTTGATCATCAACTCGAACGCAAAAGAGAGCGACGAGATCCGAGCGACTCACCGAGATCCCAGACTTGGAACTTGATGTTGTTGTACTGCACCGTCTCAACGTTGAACCCGATCGCTGCAGCAAGGCACCCACACGCCATCACATCAAATCCACCAAACCCAGCCTCACAAGAGAAATGCACAAGCAAGTTGGTAAATCAGAACCGTAACTCACTTGGGATCGTGGAGACGACCTCACCCATCTGCAGCCGATCTGCGGAAGCAGAACCATACTCACGGATCAGAATCGGGAACCAAACCGCAGATCCGGGTCGGACCCTCGGAGACTCGGGAAGGGAAAGCGGAAATGGGCGGGTTGCGCTTACAGAGTATGGTGGTCTTGCCAGCATTGTCGAGGCCGAGGACGAGGATGCGGGCCTCGCGGTTGCCAAAGACCGACGAGAAGAGCCGCGTGAACACGATGCCCATGGCTGTGCGGCGCGGCCCGACCTTGCGGCGGCGCTAGGGATTCAGGGCTCGGAGCTCGGGGACAGGTAGAGATCTGATCGGGGGAGGGAGGAAGGCGGGGAGATCTGCTGGGGAATACCGAAGACGAAGACGACTCCAGCAGGGGGGAAGGCGATGGCTGGTTTCGTTCGGTAGGGATTAGGGGAGAATCAAATGGAAATATAGCATCAAATTACTCCTCCTCCAATTCTTGAAGACGTATTTTATTTTGAAAAAATTATAAAAATAAAATTTTGACTGTTATTTTTATAATATATTATCAATTACTATAAAATCAAAATTGTATTAAATGTTCTTTAAAATACAGATCTATTGAAATATTTTTTATACTAAACATGCATATAAGTTAACTAATTACCTATCAAAAACTTATAAAGTTTGATTTTTCAAAGCAAAATATATTTTATATTATATTCTTGAACGGAAGGATTACCGTATAGGAAGAGCTCCTTTAGAGTTTTAGGACATTTTAACTTTTGAAAAAGTATCCTCTTCTTTTATTCTTACTTCTAATTATATGCATGGAACTATGTAAGCACTGTTCTCAAGTGATAAAAAAATCTGTTTTGATCGCACCATGCGCTTTGCTAGCGGTTGAAGCGAATGATGATCAGAAAGGAGGCGATATTGTTGGGCAACCTCGATCAACCTCGAGTCGATTTCAGATAAGAATTGGTAGTGATAACATTAAAGTGATTTTGGAGGTAGTCTTATAGAGACAGAGTCGAAGAGAAAGCCAATGATAAATATGAGAACCAAAGGTCTTGAAAGACACGTTGAAGGACCTGAGAATCCATCGGAGGCAACAAAAGAGGCTGAAGAGTTACTTGACAAAGGGGTGAAGACCTGAAGGCCCCATGTCTGTGCCGAAGACATAAACAACAAGCAAAGAATAATCGGAGAGCGAATGACCACATAAGGCAAAGTATAGGACCCAAGGGAGCAAGACCGAAGGAAAGCCCAAAGATAGCCAACCGTAGCGACAAAGGGTTGGCTGATATATATACATGTGGACATGTGTCGGGTCCTGGAAGCGAATGACCACATAAGGCAAAGCATAGGACCCAAAGGGAGCAAGATCAAAGGAAAGCACAAAGATAGCCAACCGTAGCGACGAAGGTTGGCTGATATATATACATGTGGACACATGTCAGATCATGAAATAATATAACAGTTGTAATAGTGTAGTGATTTTAATACCTATGAAATATTTTAAGAACATTTCAGAAAATAGGGACATTAACGTAATGATTATTAGAGTAGTTAAGGTAAGCTATATTAGTATTGTTCATTATGTTGATGGTATGAACTAGTTATATTAGTATTGTTCATTATGTTGATGGTATTGTTCATAAATACCCTTACTAGTTATGTGATGGTATGAATTATCAATATACCACAAAATACTAGTTCATTACTATGTAATTGCTCACTATATTAGTATTGTTCATTATGTTGCAATAGAGATCTCAAAAAGGCATATACTGACATCAAGGTGAGGTCATAGATAGATCATGCAACTAACGCTGTCTAAGAACCTCATTGTTGTCTCATGTAGGCGAAAGTTGTGGAAATGCTTTGGAGGTACCTGATCCTCCTCCTTGGGGTGTACATTGAAGAGTAGGTACCAACAAATTAGAGAAGGAATAAGTTAAAATTTGGTGTCTACTTGGACCATATCGCTCTATTTGTTTTTTTACAGGCACCTCTCCACTACACGGTCTACTTTGAAGATTTTTTTGGTGTGAAATGAAGTCAAACTCTCGTCGGCTCCCTCCACCTATGGAATTTATGGGGAATGCTAAATTATTCGTGTGATTTTAAAAGACTTGATTCAACAATCTGTTGAAACTAATTCAACAATTTATGTGTGGATTTATTAAAATAATATATTTGAATTGTTGAAATAACACATTTAAATCCTTGCATTTTTCAAAAGGAAATCAAAATGCATTCGATGTGAATCTTATTTTATTGAATTAATTCTAAACAACATAGTGGTTACAACAACTTCTAAAACAGTTCGAAGTGTGAAATGAAAATTTCAAAACACATCCCACCACTGCCGGCCATGGCCAGTTGAAAGATGCAGTGCCAGACGATCGTCTGCCATACAAAATCTGGTGGTATGTGCATGCAAGTCCTTAGAGGATTTGTACAAATTCCGCCAATAACAATATGCATAGATGATAGATACAAAATTTGTATAATATTTTCTTATTATTTTGTGTTGAATTGATATAATTATTGTTCAGCTAACCCAGCCTCCTGATTAATTGCCAAGGGGACAAGATTTTTGTTTATTCTTGAATCTTGCAAATAGGGCAACTGCGCAAGAACCGCCTCAACTAGAATCGGTTGACAGAAGCATGGGGGCCATATTGGGTGACTATTCAATGCACGTACTGGTGGAATCAGCACAACTTTCATGTAGGGTCCACGGCTGATTACCTTCAAGAAATGGTGCAAAACTCTAATCCGCCGAAAATAAAGTAGACATGGATCTACATCATCCTAGAGGGAGGAACCAAGAAACGTAGCAAAGATTTTGTGCTGGAATTGAATATGTGTATTGTAGCTACATAAATAACTTTCATCCAATATTGATACGAACAATTCAAATATGAAGTCATTTAGTGACAAGTTACCACCCATCACTTATGTGATTACTAATGATAGATCATAAGTGATGGATTATAATCATAACCTATCATTTATAACTTATCATAAATAACATATCGTAGTCTTAACCCGTCATTAATATTTTTTCACCCGAGTCATCCTAACGCAGGTCCATAGCTACTCACCACGGTTCACTTGCTGTTTTTCACACTGTTTTTATAGACTATATTCTGTGGGAATCGAACCCAAGACCTCCCCTTATACGTGTAGTCACCTTATCACCTCACCTATTACATAGTTATGATAGAAATCGAATATTTTATCCTTTTAACTTTCTTTACCGAAGGTCATGAGTGACGGATTAGATCTATGACCCGTCACTCATGACTAAATAGTGACTGGTCAAAATCTTTACCGAAGGTTATGAGTGACGAATCAGAACCGTGACCTATCACTCATGAATAAATATTGACAGGTTATAATCTTGACCCGTCATTAATGTTCACATTCCTCAATTCTTAAATTGCCAGTTATCAAAGTCCAAATGGTGCAATTACATCAATTCATTCTTTTAAATGAGTTTAACTGTTTTAGAATCGGATTCACGGTGACTACCACTTCTTTCTCTTAGATCATTTGATAGGTGACCCATAGCGTCTTTAATAAAACAGATATAACTTTTGCATATGAATTCTGATTTTGATATTGTTTTACTCTACGGACATCTATAGAAAAAAGTTACATCCGTTTCTCCCCTAGTTTGTCGGGTTCAGCAAATTTTTTTAGACCAAATTCGGCATGGAAGATTGAGTTCTTGTCCTCTGAAGTTTTTGCACCGTTTTCATAACGCACATTTATGTCGATAGCTGCCACCTCTTACATCAAATTTGAGAAAAATATAACATAAATTGTTTTTGATATAACATAAATGGTTGTCCTGTTAAAAGATTAATTTGTTGTTCCCCTTTTCAATGTGTTGAAGTGGAGCATACATTGATCGACTCATAGGATTTTGAATTTGAGGACATACTACGAGCATTGACGTTAAAGATCAGGAGCCAAATAAAGGAGGCCATGATATTTGCCTTGGATAATGCTGATGCAGTTGGGGAGGTACTGCTTACCTTATATTAGATTTGACCTAATAAGTTATATTTCTTTTTATTCTTCTTTTGTGTTGATGGGATAATGCTGCAGCTACAACCACATTGAGACCGATTAATAGCTTAATGGCTATGTGTTGACAACAATGAGGTTATGGACATGTGATCACGGTTGACTATCTATTCGAAGGATAACCATTGTGATGAGTGATAAGATTTGTATTTTTTTAAGAACAGGAATGAATAAAAATATGAGCCAAATATTTATGAATACTGTTACTAGTGACGAGTCACAATTTAACCGTCACTAATAACTGGTCTACGATAACCTATCACTGATAATTTGATCATTAGTGACGGGGTATAACTTGACTCATCACTAATTTTTGGCTTATGATGACCCGTCACCGATAAGTCATCATTAGTGACGGGTCATAACTTAGTCCGTCACTAATGATTAACTACGATGACCCATCACCGATGAATCGTCATTAGTAACGGGTCACAAATATAACCTATCATTATTATCATCAGTGACAGATCATGTTACGATCTGTCACTAATTTCGTATTTCATTTGTCTATTTTTCACGTAGTATCTTTTCAATTTAAACTAAAAGCAACTGAGACCAATTATTTCAACACTGCTGAGTTAGAACCCTCCCTTATTCAAATTTTAGGGATTTGTGTGCGTATAAATTATAAATCACAAATAATTGTTGTTAAGATATTACAGTAAAAGGAAAGCTGCACTGCATTTTAACTAACAATGAAAAACGACTTTTGTAGAAACAGCTGGAAACCTGCTAATCTTGTATTGAAATAAAGGAGATAAATACAAGATTGCTACGAGGAAAATCAAAGGGTACCACTAATCATTCTCCTTTACTGAGCACACGTGTCCTGCACCTGCACCTCTCCCCGGCTCTACGAGTACACGTGTCCTGTACTGCTGCTTTCTACTGCTTTGTGTCTTCACAGCCGTTAGATCCCACGGTGTAGCTAATCGGGCCATAAAAAAACGTGGGAATAAGTCTATAGGACTCCAACTATCGTAGGTCGTCTACTCCACACCCCTACTTAACAAATTAGGTATTTAGCATTCTTTTTTTTTAATACCGTCTAATTAACTCTCTGAGCCAATTTTCTAGGGTGGTTTCACCTAGCTCGCACACCACGTCACTTTCTCTGCCTATGTGGCTGCCATGTCAGCCCCATAGTCAGCGTCCTCTCTCTCCCGTTCAACCGAGCAGAAGCCTTACGCAGCATGGCCACCGGAGATAGCCAGTCGCTTGTGGTGCCCAAGCACCGACCACTCTTATCCTCCTCCTCTCCCCCCCTCCCATGCATCTCCTTTGCCGCAGAGAGAGAGAGAGAGAGTAGCACATGGAGATTGAGCCGCCATCGGACAAGACCACCAAGCGTCGAACGGAAACCAAAGAGGAAGGACCAGACCTGTCACACCCGATTTTATAAAGGGATAAAAACCAGATGTAAACCACATGTATACCAGAATCAAGTTTCATACATGCAGTGACTTCATCAGTGTATCACACTATGTTGACAACAATGAGGTTATGGACGGTGTGTGATACACTAATGAAGTCGTTGCATGTATGAAACTTGATCCTGACATACATATGATTTACATATGGTTTTGTCCCTTTATAAAACTGGGTGTGACAAGATCCTCTGAGCCAGACCGGAGAGAAGCACTGTGGGAGGCCGCATGAAGCTTCACTGACATTCTCCCACGCGGATCTGGTCTTTTCCCGAGCGATTTGACATCCGCGTCGCTGTCTTTTCCAAGTCCAGAGACCACCTCATCGGCTTCGCCGATGCGCCACCCCTCTGCAGACTTGCCGCCCCAACCAAAGCCTTGGTGAGCAACACAATGTTCCCCTCTATCTTTTTCACGTACTGTTTGGCAGTCGGCTCGCCACCAGCGCACTCTTCACCAATGGACCGAGGAATAGCTGTGCTCGGTTCCCACAGAGGTCTGGGCCAACGTCGAGCTGGAGAGAATCCATCGCACACGGAAGCTAGGGTGAGACGTTGAGGAGCTCACCGTGCAGCGGAAATGGACGAAGGAGCTCGACAGTTGGGGTCCACGGTGAGGCCGTGGAAGAGCTCACTGACGGAGAAGAAGAAGACATGTGCGCCTCAATTCGGCAGGGAAGCAAGTGGAAAATGGTCGGAGGAGCTTCTAGCGAACCCCCTCTGCGCTCCTTGGGGTCTGACCGAGGTTGATCTATGCTCGAGCTCGCGGATTTGGCCAGCGCATGGTGAATGGCGGCGGTACGGTACTCTGTGTAGTGGAGAAAAGAGCTCGGCTCGGTGTGCTTGGTGGAGAGTGGGGGAGTGAGTGAGCAGAGGGGAGGGAGAAGAGGAGATAAGGCCATGCATTCTCTCTCCCACGCGGGCGCTGCAACGATGAAGTGACAGTGGGCACAAACGCCCACGGCCGCATGACGTCGCAGCTCTGAGCGACAGATCAAGCGGAAAGGGGTGAGTAGCTGACATGTGGGACCTTTTGTGAACAGTGACCAGGCTCAATAATACATCTCCATCTTTCTTTGACGCAGCGTCCACATAAGCAGAGGAGGTGACGTGACGCGCGAGCTAGGCGAAACCGCCCTAGAAAACCGACTTAGGGGGTCAATTAGACTGCATTGAAATGGTGAGGGTACTCAATACCTGATTTGTTACGTGGGATTGTGGAGTAGGCCACCACAGATAGTTGAGGGGGTCATATAGGCTTATTCCAAAAAACATGGGGCGATAGTGAAGAATTCAACCACACGTGATTGCTCCACATGCTCTCACAGGCGTGGTTTCCCACGGCCCATGGAGGAGAAAAATCTCCTTGCATTCTTCATCTCCCTCTCCTGACGTGACCGTCTCCACCGTGCTAGCACCGCTCACATAGCCCATCCCGCCGCGCCACCTCCTCCAACGCGCCCACACCAAGACGTCGCTGACTCCCATGTGTCCCATCCCAGCGCGACATCTCAACATGCCCCTGCCGTTGGTGCGCCTCCTCCTCTCACCATGCGTCCATGGCTGCCACCTGGTGTTCACGGTAGCGTGCTCAGATTCGGCCCATCTTGGCCCTCTCGGCAGCCGATGCGGCCATCCATGACCTCCCCGTCACCCGATATGGCACCTCCGATGCCGAGGGGGACCATCATCTGCGCCAACCTCGCTTGAGGTGTGGCTGATGCATCCCCACCGCAACGCGAGCACCACACCAGTGAGGTCCTCAAGGAGGAGGCCCATGTGGATGCGTCGTCGCCACAACGAGGAGGACGATCTTGCTCTCTTCTGCATCTTGCTTGTTCTGCCTCTCGTTCTTTATCTTGCTCTGCTTAGGATCTCTTGCGACTCTTGTAACTATCGACGGCGTCTGAGAATCCATATTTTCAACCCATCACACCAATACCTCATGTGCAACCACCATGCTTCCTATTTCCCAGGGCCAAGGTAATCTCATCCCTATCCCTGTCAGACTTGAAAGAGCCTTGTGTAGACTACATGTGGGTGTTCACAAGCCTTTTTGCAAGAGTTTGAGTCACTTTTTGGTCTTTGCAGGTTGTAAAGCATAAGCTTTTATCAGTCGAGTAAGAAGCATCCCTCCCACGAAGGAAGCGCGTCGATCGTTCGTCATAGCCCTCCGTCTCAGGTGTGACACCTCTCTCTCGTAGTTCATCTAGCTCTTATTGCCACTACTGTTCTTTCCTCACCTACCCACGACTGTCAATTTTGTGGGGGTAAAGGTTCTTCTTTGAGTTTGCTTTGTTCACCTCACTCAACTTATGTGCTTCTTCCGGCAAATTTAACTCCACAAAGGCTTGTGACTGATCTTGCAGTTGCGGCAACTTGCTAAAATCTGGCATTTTACCTTTATGTACATAGGTTCTGTTCAGTGTTCCCTTCTAATTCTTAAATGAAAGGCCCATGATCATTAGCGTCTTACGCTTAACTACTTCCATATATGTCTCTTCAAGGAACTTGAACTTCCCTAATATGATGGGCCATAAGATGTCGCTCTTGATTGAATCTAGAACCACGTGTGGATCATCTCGTTTGCCAGTTTACAATCTGTAGCTAATGGACACGTGATCCTTAACAGCTATCCCACAAACTAACTTGTATGACTCCAAAACTTTCTCTGGTGCAGTTGGCTCTACAGGTGTTGAGACTTCCATGATGACAAATCGTCCCCTAGGTATCTTCGAGGAACCTCAGACATGATGCCACTTCTGGGATTGATCATTGCCGTGACCCTCCGGAGCATTAGGCATCTACAGATAAGCGAAAAAATTATTGAGAACATATACGATCATATGTACAATAGATGCATACATCTACTTATGAATTACCTCATCGTCTCCACTGGCGTTTGTTTGGTCCTCCTCCACGGTCGACAGCGGCCTCAGGTATGAAGGCGACAGGGACGAGACGGCAGCCTTGGGGGCAGTGGCAACGGGGATGGTGGCATGAAGGAAGTCGGCCTCGGGGATGGCGGAGTGGAGGTAGGTGGCGATGGGGATGGGGCGACAGACTTGGGGATGGTGGCGTGGAGGCAGGCTGTGACGGGGACGGGGCGGCGGACTCAGGGACGGCGTTGTGGAGGCAGGCAGCAACGGGGACGAGGACAGTGGACTCGGGACAACAGCATGGAGGCAGGTGGCGATGGGGATGGGGCGGCAGACTCGGGGACGGGGCATCGGGAGGCAATTCGGCGGAGGGCACAAGAAGGGGATCAGAGAAGAAAAAAATTTCAGGTGTTGGCAGGTAGCAGGCGGCGTTTTATTATATAGTGGGGCTTCACTGCCGTCTGAATAGGTAGATGGGTAGTGAAAAGGGTGCCTTCACTGCCAGCACACTACTTCTACTGACATTGAAACCCCTTCCATTGCCGACCTAATAGGTCCACTGGCAGTGAAAGCCCTTTCACTGCCAGCTTCAGGAGGGGGGAGGGAGAAAAAATTGTGCGTGTTGCACGCGCTGAGGGTCGAACCCATAATCTGCCCCAAGTATGATAAAAAAAACCCGCTACACTACTCAAGTATATTCATTGTAGTTGGTACTGAAATTGTTTATTAACATCAAGTTAATCTCCAGCAAGCCAATATTTATATTTATTTTAATTTCAAAATATATTTATTTTCATTTCAACTTGCTATATACCTAAATTTCATACCTAAAGTTTTCAATATAACTCAATTTCATAAAAAATTGTAATTCATTAAAAATGGAAAATAAATATGTTTATACCTAAATTTCTATATTGGAGCTTGCTAATTAATTAAAAATAATAATTTGGAGCTTCATATATACCTTAATTTCATGGATAATTTTTTAATACATTAAAAATTAAAAATAAATATGCTCATACCTATAGCTAATGTAATCAATAATAAAGACACATTTATTAATACATAGTAATTCATGTTCTTCATTAATATCCAAATAAAACTACTTAATTTGCCTTAATGATTCATCCTTTATTATGATCACGACGTACATAGGGAGTTTTGTCACCTTCCATGAAACCTAGGTCAACCAAAGATGAAAGGGTTACCCATATGCATTATAGTTCTAATACTCACATACATATAATACATATGGTCAACCAAAGATGAAAGGGTTGGTACATAGTCCTTCAAAATTTAAAGATTGATCTCTTCCTTTTGCTTCTGATTCATTTTCTTGACTGACTTGGTTGAAGGCAGAACAATTATTGTACTTTCTGAAGTGTTGATTAAGCATTCCTAGAGATCTCCATGTGACCTCAGTTGAGAATCTTTGATCCCGGGCTGTTTTCTACCAAATGATGCATAATAACATTAATTTCCCTTTCTGCACAAACAAGTAAATTATATAACATGAGATCAGATTATACCAAATAAGAAAAACTTGGAAAATATTGGTCGTTACAATTTGTTCGTCTTCTTTGTTTTCCTCAATAACATTAATTGTCATTGGCAAGAAATGAGTGGAGCAGTAGTTGTCCATTGTGTTGCTCAGTAAATGATCTCACATCGCACAATTGCAACTCTAAATTCTTTTTCCATAATTGAAATAGAGAAAAACACCTTACCTCTTTAAGAATTCCTATATACAGACTGTTTTCATAGCTGTTAGGATATTCAAGATAGCATACTCAATGCCCCTTATAAAATTCTTGTGATATTTTGAGCTCTTGTGTGTCTCGATCCATGTATGATAGTATTTTGTACTTCAATTATCAAATGATAAGGATATGCAAGTATCACTACTTATGGGCACAATACTTACTATCATGTATACGAGGCTGGTGGTCCAAGGGTTCCAGAGAAATGCCATCAATGTAGAGATTGTGTTGGGACAGCATGCTAGAAAGAGTAGTTTTCTGCCTCAGATCCCCATGTGCCCTCTAGTGATAAGATGTTCCCTTTCTATTTTAGAAGGAAGCAGTTTCCTGTCAGGCTCAACTTTGCCATGAAAATCAATAAGGCACATGGGTAGACCATCCCTAACGTCGGTATTTACCTGCCCGAGCCGATGTTCTCTCACAATTAGTTATATATTGTGCTATCTAGAGCCACTGGCAGAACGAACATCAGGATCCTCGCCATCCCAACTGATGACAAAAAAAATGCTCAAAGCAAAATGGGACATACATGAGGAACATCGTCTATAGAGAGGTCCTTACGGCATATGCGAGATCTAGAATCTCATGCAGTGTACATTTTTGTTTTTATCAAGAACATTTTTTATTCTTAAAATTGGCTGCTTACAAGATTCCTGCTGAGCCTCATAATCCAGACATTGCAATATTTTTTTGGCATCTTCAATGTAATTCATGACTCTAAAGTTCATAGCTTTTTCATATACTTGATACTATCTTGTATAATTTTTGTTTCCGTTGCAATGAGCTGACACTCAACTAGTACAAGACTACAAGGTTCATACATGTAAGCTTTTTTAGTAGATATTTTCATTGGAGATCCATGACAAATAACAAAGCAAGTTGCATTGCTGTTCAAATTTTCTTGTTCAGTTGATTTCGTTAGCTACGCTTAACCTAACAAGCTGAATACAGAAGCACACTCTGTCTATAAATCTATGGTTTTCCCATTCTAGAATTAGAACTTCAACAATATGTGTGTTTTGCAGAACCCAGCAAACAAAAAGGAGATCAACTGTGATGAGAACCTCAAAAGCTTTTCAGTCATCTATGTAGTTTCACTTCAAGAGGATAGAAAATACATAATGTAGCTCAAAAGATTTCGTAGGCCCGGCCCCAGGGCCTGAATAAGTGTCCCCCTATCAATCTGTGAGGTTTTCATGGAATTTTTGCGGGGTATTGTTTCATTGGGTAGGGGATTCCATGGGTTGCAAATCGCGAACTGGGACAACCGCTTCAGGGTCCGTGTGGTTCTTTTGTGCTAGCAGTGAAAGAGACTTGGTATCGTGTGGTTCCCCAGTGAAGATCGCTGGATACATCTCTTTCCAATCATTCTACAAGTAGATCACTCTGAACCTGCCCCTGTCACGAGTTTTCTTTTTCTTTTACATGATTGAACTTAAGTCATAATACTTCAGAAAAATCATTGTCATAATACTTTAGGAAAATCATTGTCAACCAAGTACCAATTATGTGCCAAGTTATTTTAGCCACCGAAGCATTCTAATCTTGACTGCATGATGCACACTGCCACTATTAAATAGCTGTTGCATATACTTGTTTTCTTGGGACCTTATTTTAGTCAAGTGTGCACTTCTGCTTGAGGAATTGGTAGCTTTGTTCGGTTAGGAATAACCTAAAATATGCCATAGATAAGCAGTGTATGGAAACAATTTATAGTATTTATGGTGCCTCATGGGATATAGTAGTGTTTTGACAGATGATAAAAATGGCTTGATTATAGAAATTACCAGATTCATTGCTTAACGTGATCGTCAGTTCAAAAAATTCAGTTGTACCAATAGTTTGAGCCCCAGTTCAGAAATTTCAGTAGTTTCACTTGTCAGACAATAGCGTTGACTTTATAGGATGTGATGCTGATACATTGTTTGTTTTCCTCGTTGTTCAATTGTTTATTTTTCCTTGCTGTTCATAATTTTGCTATTGCTTTCTGGGTATCAAAAGGGCACTAGGCCACTAGCTAGCACCTGGCACTCTGGCAGCACCAGCTCTTGTTAGTCTAGTTACTAGCTGCACTCTTTTCATATTAATAAAGCATTTCTTTTATGTATATGTGTTCTAGATGTCGGGTGATGACTTAAATTTGGTTTCTAACACAAGTCAAGTGAGGAGGAGATAAGAAGGAAGATAAGAAAGACATGGAGAAATGTGGGGTCGATGTCACAAAAGATAACATGGTTCACGGTGCAAGACATTTGATAAGCACTACTCTGGCATAAGTGGCATGCTAGGCACTAGTGGATTTGGTCGGAATTGGAACAAAAATAAGCTATCAGTCGACAGTGAAGCTATTTGGGAGGACTATGTCGCGGTAAATTTTAGAAACACTCTGTTTTTTACTCAGCAATTTTTGTGCAAATGTAGACTTAGCATCTATTGTAGAGTATAAGGGTATTTACTGGTCATGTCATTGCTTTTCTACTGTTAATTTATTCAACATAGGGTGTGAGACAATCTGAGCCACATAATCATAGGAAAAATAGTGTAGACAACAAGATTTTCTTGTTTTTAAAAAGCTTGGTAGCTAGCTAGCAGGGTATTCTGCACCAATTTTTTCAGATTTCCTAAACAACTAATTTGCATGCTAGTTGGTATGGTCTTCTGCATGACTTTGATATGGGCTCATAAGTAATTTTGTATGCTGCCATCATTTTCTTTGATCTTGTGTTTGATATGGAGAAGGGAGAGTAATCTATCTTGAGTAACTTTGGATTTTTGACCTCCTACAGAAAAGCAAGAATGCTATTGGATATAGGCACAAGGTTGTCCAATTTTAGGATTCCATAAGTCTGGTGTATTGCAAAGATCATGCCAATAGGGAGGCTGCAAGGACTGCGAATGAGAGCTCCAAAGAAATGGCCAAAGAGGACGGTAGCACTAAGGAGCCTGGTTCAACATCAACCTCAGGAAGTTTAAAGAGGCAGCAGTCTGAAGATTCTTTCACTTCAGTGTGGTCTAAAAAGCCGGATATGTTCGCTGCATCACTGAAAGATGATGGGCCAAAAGGCCCTACGTCAAAGGAAGTTCTTGTTGCACTACAAGAGATATGACTTGATGAAGATACTGAGCTTGATCTGTATGATATTCTCACTTTTGATGCTCGCAAGTTTGATTCTTTGATGGCACTTCCAAAGAAAAGGAGGGAGAGGTGGCTCATGAAGCAACTTAAGAAGTGAAGCCCTTGCTTGGTTTGGGAAACTCCTCTATTGGTTGTGCCTTAAATTCTGCATTGTTTTAATCTCTCAAGAACCTATGTGAATGTGTGTTTGTAGGAGCAAGTGCTATCTGTCACTTTAGGAATAAATATGTCATGAATTTAAATTCATGGTGTGAATGCTTATTTGTAGGAGCAAGTGTTATCTGGCATTGCCTTGCAAATATTGATGCTTATTTCAAATGTCTATTGAATCGAATGGTGGATACAATGCTGGCTTAATTCTGTATTATTGTGTTACATGTCATTCTCCTATGTGTGTGGATGGATGGATGGATGGAGAGAGAGAGAGGAGGAGGAGAAGAAGAAGAAGAAGAAGAATAGAGTCGTGGATGGATGGAGAGAGAGAGAGAGAGAGAGAGAGAGAGAGAGAGAGAGAGAGAGAGAGAGAGAGAGAGAGAGAGAGAGAGAGAGAGCAGAATATTCAGCTCTAGGAGCACACTTTCCATATTTTGAATATACTATCCAAACAAAATTTGTAATTTGATTCCTGGAAAAGAATTCTATGTACATCCAAATAAGAATGTTAGATTTCAATCAAATTTTGGACAATTCAATTCCCCTTGAAAGTAATTGCTGGAATCTAATTGCTTGAATCACTTTCAATTCATGGGATCCAAATAGGCCCACAGCGAAATCATCAATGAGAAGGGTAAGAGAGCAAACCTAACCTTGCACGAGGAGGCTTTCCTATGGTGACGCTCTTGCCTTTGCGCCAACCGCATCTCCCGGCATGGGATTTGAGAGAGAGAGAGAGAGAGAGAGAGAGAGAGAGAGAGATGTGATCTAGGGTTTGATGTAGGTTTAGAGACGAGAGGGAGGAGGAGGAGGAATAGGTACCTGTGGTGGCATAAGGGTGCCCATCGGCAGCTGGGAACCTTCGATGGCGATGAGGAGTAGTTGGTGATGATGAGGAGTGGTCGATGATGTGGGAGACGAGTGGGGGAGTCGGGGACGAGAGGAAGGATAGAGAGAGTCAAGTGGAATCGATATCCTTTTTTTGGATAAGAATTTGATGCAAGTCTCTTTTCTACAGATGGAATGTGCTAGATTTGCCTTTCTAATTCCACGGTGGGGTCAAACAGGTCGGCCTAGGAAAGTGATTCCAATTCAGCCCATTTCGGTGGATCCAAACAGGCCATAAATGGAAAAGGGAAATCTCAAATCACTCAATCAGAAAAGGGATCTATGGATCAATTTAACCAGGGGATGTTGCTAAGCATCATGACATCATTGGCTTGAAAGGACTGGATGTCGTGCTCGCGTGGATGACCACACTTGATCACAATGACAATGACGTTGCCTCGTGTGGCCGTGTCCTCCACTTTCGGGAGGGGAGAAACCTTGCGTGCACAACAGCGGCCACATGCCCGCATGTCATCCCAAGGATGGCCTTGTGTGCACAACTTCATGAGAATGGCCTCACGGTGGCACAAATCGTTCCTCGAATGAATGGAGGTGCCACCATCCATACGAGGACGGTGGCAAGAGGTCCTCAAGTGGACGCAGCCACGCACTAATCTGGGGAGGCAATCGATGTGCAATTGGCGATACAGAGGAGGTTGCTGTGTGCCGACATAGGGAGGAGGATGAGGCTCCGAGCAGGTCAGAATGAAGGAGATGAGCAAATCACGTGGGACTATAATTGAGTAGGTGTTTGCGGGATTGATTGATAGTTTCCAAATTGACTGCATCACCGTATAGCGAAATCAGGTGAGGGGAGGGTGGAATAACAACACATTCTGGACCACTAGATTCAATGATACAAGCATGACCTAATTGAATATGCCTAATTAATGAATAATTGATTAGCTTGATTGATACCTAATTAATTGTGATTTTTAAGCCTAATTGATTGGATTTTTTATTCTAATTAATGATTAATTGATTATTGTTTGTAAATTAATCGCACGTTAATTTGGAAGGGGAAATCAGGTGAGAGTAGGGTGGAGGGACAATGCAATCTCGGCCATTGGATTCGGATACGAGGATTCAAGTAGTTTTGTGAGCACTTGTTGGAGTGGATTTATGATTTTTCAATGATTGATGACAATTCATTCTCGTTCATTGGATCGAATGGGTACAATTATCAAAATACCACAAGTGAAACCCTACTTTGCCAAAATACCATTTAGCTATGTCAATGACCTTTTGGCAAAGTAGGATTTCACTAGTGGTATTTTGGCAATTTTCCCTTGAATGAAACACCATCAAACAAATCTCAGTTGTTGGCTTTGTTGATTGTTGACAGATATGAGGGTGCTAGTTGTTCCATGGATATTGTTTTAACTCGTGCTTTTATAATTTATATTAGATGATCCAATAGTTTTTTTTCATATTGAAGAAGCAGGGACTTAACCACTTGTTTATCTTTGTGTTGGTGAATAATAGTGTCTTTGCAATTTGGAATAAGTCTACTTAGCCCAAACTTGAACATTTGAATATGAAATGTTAATTCATATTTTGAAATTCATAATAAAAAATTGAAATGTCAGATTCAAAATATTTAATTTTGTATTTTTTAAGTTCTGATTTTTGTAGTGTTGAATTAAAACATCCAACAGTAATAGAACCTTGGAACCCTAACTTTTTAATTTTTTGTTGTCAAATTCGATTTTTTTTCAAAATTTAAATTCTACTTTGTTTAAACTTTTTTTCTAAGTCAGTGCCATGCCATTGGCCACGTAATCGCCATGGTGGCAAAACCACCTCCAAATCCACTCCAAGGGGTTATTTAGACGGTATTGAATAGTTCATGGGGCTCAATACCTGGTTTTATATTTGAAGGGGTTATCTTGGCGAAGCTCAATACTTTAGGGGGTAAGTAGACTTATTACTTGCAATTTCAAATGGGATTCTCACATCTTTTTTTTTATATAAACACCAGTACAACTCATAGACGCACGTACACACTCACGTTACTACACGCACATACTCACACAACAACTACTAAAGACCGAAGATACAGAGCTTAAAAATTGATGAAATCACTACATGTGCCTCTTTGTCGAGGAGTACATTGCTTACTACTGAAAATTCCGTCTTAATAAGACACGTAAGTAACAAACTTGAAGCCAAATAAAACTATGGCGTGCAGAGACCAAAGAAAACTAGTGGAGGACTGTAGTCTCACCACGATTATTTTAAAGGAAACATATCAATTTGTATATACACTTTTCGGAGCACTGGATATGACATCTTGCAAAATACTCTCTCCATCCAAAAATATAAGGCGTATTTTTATCGTGGTCTAGTCTTCAAAATTAGAATTTGACCCTGTTTCATATCAAAATATATCATTTATAGCTATAAAAACAAATATAATTTGAAAGTATTTTGAAATATGAATCTAGTTGTATAAATCTTATACTCTAAAAATATTTCTAATTTGACTAATTATTAGTCAAAGTATACGAAGTTTAACTTATTCAAAATAAAATGCATCTTGAATTCTTAGATGGAAGGAGTAGTAAACTAATTGGTAAATAAAATACCTTCATGCGTGTATGAAGAAAATTCTAGCAAACAATTTGTAAATATCTAGCTCTAGAAATATTGTGTTTTCAAGGCAGAAGCTAGTACTAATTGTAGTTTTTGTTTGTCATAAACCGTATTCCCACTTACACTTCAATATATACTCAACTAATTACATCACTTTTTGTCCTCGTTTTCTTTTCTTTTACACTAACACTAAAATCCACTCTGTAATAGTTTGTCTCTAAGATGGCCTCTTGAAGTGGCTCATCCTTTCTGTTTTCTCTCTTTCCATTTCTTCTCCACCCACTCTAGATCAAGTGTAGAACCTTACTTTTGCATGAGAGCTCATTGTCCTAATTTTCTCTTGTCTCTTTGCTCTACATATGCAAAAATGTGACATGGACAAATGATAAGCACACTATTGCACATGCCATAAGTTCCTTACAGTTCGAGTATGGCAACACACAATATACCATTTAGAGAACCTTTTGATGGGATAGTGCTCGATTGTGCGATCTATTTAATGGTGAGGCCTATGGATCTTGGGCGCCCATTCCTTATTGAGCACATCAAGCTCACACTGCCCCTACTTGGCCTCTGTGAGACTCAATTCAAGAACATTTCTAGTGTGTGTTTGGTTTGCAACCTATTTGTAGTGTGTGTTTGGTATGCAACCAACTTTTGCCGGTGCTTGTCTTACCAAAATTTGGCAACGTTGATCAAATTTGGCTAGCATTTGGTTTGCTACCAAATTTTGGTAAGATTCTCTTCTCATTTTCTAATGCGAGTTCATTTGCTTGCTAATGTTTGGTCAAATCATGGGTGGCCAAATTGGTGACCAAAATTTGATAATGCCAAACTTTGGTAAAGCTTGGTGTGGAAAATTTGGTAGCAAACTATACAGCCTCCTAGATTCAAACAAAGTTTCAAAAGGAAGGTTATCTCATCCTCTGGGAAATATACTGTTTTGTGTAAAGTTCCTTTGATATTCCTAAGCCATACTAGACCTAAAATTCAAGTTTTTTTTTTTGACAGTTTTCAAGTTCCAATCCAAAACCTTCAAAAGACAGAAAGAAGATAAAAACTTGAGTGCTTTTTATTAGGAGGGGAGGGTGGTTCCAATTTGGAATTCAAGCCATGTGGTAGCTACTGCAACGGCTCGTTTCAATAAGTATGTATTTGTGACCAGTAATATGGAAATTACTTGGAACAAGAGGGACCACCCTTGTAAAGTTACAACGGTTGGGCATAGAAATGGAAAACAAACGCATATAAATCCATAGATCACATGATGAAAACAATGGATATATATGTTTACTAGTTACGTGTTTGTGCGTTGCAACAGGAGCTAAATATTTTCACACTATAATATGTGTTGCAATCGTCTTAATAGTGACGATAGTTAGAAAATTAGACATAAAACTTCCATAAACAACTATAAATCAACTTAAGAGCATTAATTCATAAATATATTTGTATTTTTCACAAACACCGAAAGAGAAGGGTTTCTATATCAACATATAGAAACAAAACGATTAATAAGTATAGGTCCAAGGAAATAAATTAGAGTTGCTAGCAAATATAGAATACATTATCTAGAAGCATCTCACGAAATTTCTCAGGATATATACAGATGATGTTCAAGTTTTCTTTAGCAACCAAAAAGCAGCAAGCAACAAATAGGAGTAAGATATTAAATATACCAAATAATTCAACATGTTATATTAAATAGTAAAAAATAATTGAGAAAATGATTGGACTGTTCAAATTATTATTAATGACTTTAAAACATCCTTATCATCGCTATCACAATCCTCATTATCTTTACACAAAGTCAATGGGATTGTCTCAAATCAATGCGCTTTCTTGGGCAACCAGAGTAGACATGCGCATTGTCATTATACGTATGTAACTAATCTGACCAAATTGTTATTCTGACTAATTTGACACCACACGATGCAGTAAAATGTAAAGATATAGTAAAGAATAACAAATACACATGGTGGAAGGCAAAGAGAATGAGAAGGATCAGTAAAGGAGAGCAGAATATTTGAGAGGCCCGGTTTTTCAAAAATATTTGTTTGCTGTCAACATAGAGCAGCATGGTCCTTTTTTATATTTGCTGAACCAGCCGACACACACACGATCCCCTTAAGAGGGAACAAAAGAAACAACTCAACATCATGGAATACTAACCTAGCAGCATGCAACAGCCATCTCATGACCAAGTCAATTCAAATATACTCAATTTTGGAATCTTCAAATTAAAACAAGTACAATAGAACCAGAGCTGCCAAGAGCTTTGTCAAACTATATATATGTACAATGAACACTTCATGTTGCAAAAATATATGCGAGATTATGGTTACCAATGTTTTTTCTAACAGAAATGCACAAAGGATATCCTTCCATGTATATTTTCTGAACAAAGAACTACATGAACATAGAGAGAAGCATAAGTAATTATGTTTCATGGGAGCCATTATATCATAGTACCAAATATTTCATCAAACCAAAGAGGATAATAACCATACATAAATGCATAGAAGCAAGAAAAATTCTGAAATCATAGAAGCCAGCGAAAGGGCTGAGAAACAGAGAATGGTAAAATACCTGTACACTGCACCAGACCACAAGTCCACAACCATCTGTTTCATGAGACCTGTACACTGCACCAGACCACAAGCCCACAAGTTCAACAAAGGAGATGAAGAAGCAGTAGCACAGTGTTATAGATTTTTGCCAAGTAAAAATGGCAGCTCATCCGCATTTCTGAACAAATATACCCAGGACAAACTAAAGTAAGCAGCACGATTGAATGAATGAATAGGTGCATCATAGCTTACACATATTTTAATAGTCATATGATGTACTAAAGTCACTGTCCAAGTATCTAATTATAAACATGCTACACAATGCTAAATTGTAAATATGCAAACAATTTTCTTCAAAGAACTAATATGCAAATATCTCAAAAACTCCTACATGTTCTTCTTAGACATGTGTGCATCTACAACTCTACCCAGGACAAAAGAAGTTTTAAAAATATCTAGACATTAGCACAGTACTACAGCTACATAGTTAATCTACCACAAGTGAAGGTAGCAAGACAGATTTGAAGCATACAAGGGTGGACTGATGTTTTAACCAATGCAACAAACCCTTACATGCTCATATTCATTTAGCAACAGCAGGGTATACATGAATTGAAACAAAAATGACACAGTAAAAAGGAAATTCAAATTGCCAATTGAGTTTACCTGAGTCTGCAAATTATCTCCAGTAACAATGTTACCCACCGTGCGCAGAGCTGGAATGAGTACTGAGGCAGAAGGGTGCCTACATTAAACGTTAGGACTTAAGACTTCAAGCATATGTCGTGGTCTTTGGAACGATACAGAGCAAAATAATGAAAAATAATTGCACATACATCAGAGCGAGGGAACAAGCCAGAATCAATCGAAGTTGACAACCAATAACAAAAGCCTGATCCTTTTTCATGAACTAAGCGGAATCCCTGTCCTGAAGCCTGACGACCGACGCTCCAGTCTTCTTTCTTACCCAAGTAACTATCACGTCCCTATCAACAAGGGACGGAGAATTACCAGTCAATTCGTCAAGCACATGAAAGTCACCTCCTGTGATAACGAAACAAGAGAGTAACCAACGTCTTCACTTGGTGTGGAGGTCAGTGTAGGCATGCTTGGTGCCGTTGATGAAGAGGAGCACGGTGGGGAACCCTTGACCCCAATGGCGGCTGCCGCCTTGGGGTATTGCTCCCTGTCGAGCTTGGCAAACATGATGGCGTTGCCCATCGCACGTAGCACCGCGGTGGCCTCGGCGAATTGGGACATAAGCTACACACTAATCTTCCACCAGGGCACGTACCCCAAAAGCAACAGCTCTGTATGGTCCTCCATGGCGCGACGCGTGTTGTTGTTGTTGAGGACCAGCACCATCGACTACGCTTGTCGCACCGCCTCTGCCGCGTCCCCGCCATCCGTCCCCAGCCCATTCTGCTCCGCCTCCTCGTTGATGGCCAGCAGCTCGTTTAGCACGCAGGAGTCATCGTCATCATCAAGGTCCAACCAAGCCGCTGACACGGCCGACACTAGGACTAGCAGGACCAGGATCAGCATGATGCTCCACTACCAGATTTGGCCACCATAGACCCGGATCCGTGCAATTCCACATGGGAGAAAGCACTGGTCGCCGCCAGATCGGCCTAGGGTCGTCGAAACTCTAGCCTCTGTTTGTCGGTGTCGATCTGCAACGCGGCGGAGGCGAGAAAGGGGAGGCGGTGATCGTGCGTGTATTGGTGCGGGTGAGGCTGCGGCGGTACGGCCTCATGACTGGATTCCAAATGAGGACTTCAAATTAGCATAACAACCGAGAGGAAGGTGACGAAGCAGTTAGGGGACAGACGCGGGACGGAGCGGAAGCGGAAGCAGAAGGGGCATTGGATTGCGGGCGGACAGGGGAGTGGAGGCAGACCACGCACGTCAGAAGGATTTTACAAACGTTTTAAGTAGTAGAGATAAAGTTGTCAGCTGTGAAAATAACTTATGTCTCTACTGTATAAAATATAAGTTATTTTTGTATGATCTCTTTTCTCTACTCTTTTCCTATCTAATAAAATCTCCTAAAATTTGAATAATTTATCTGTTTTTACTATCCACTCTTATCTTGTAGCTTTTTCATCTCGTTACCGACTACGGATATAGGATCTGTTTTACTAATAAAAATAAATAAAAGTAAATTAGAAGAAAAATTGGCAAATAATCTCCTCCTCTATTTTTGGATCTCATCTGAAATCAAAATACGATATCGCTTCCGATGTATTCGTTTGACAGTACTTACATCTTCATACTTTGAGTTTATATTTAATATTATTGTATTAAATATTTATATGTTTGTTATAACTAGACACACTTAACTAGTCCACGTGATAAAAAATGCTGGATATGCTTGTAAATAAAGCTGCGAAAATGACATGTTCTTTTTTTTAAGAAAAAGGGAAGATATTCGTCGACTCCTCGTCGCCCCGGTCCTCGGGCGGTCCAACCCCCACGCACCCAGCGGCCGGCCGACCAAAAAACCAAGCTCCCGCCGCCGGGCCGTCCCTCCCTGCTTCTCCTAAAGCGGCAAAGCTCCAAACCCTCTCTACCGCCGCCTCGCCCATGGCGGCCGCCCGCGCCATCCTCCCGCTCCCCCACCTCCTCCTCCCCTCCCCCCGCAAGCCCTTCCTGCTCGCGCCCTTCCCCTCCCCTCGCCGCGCCGCGACCGCCGCCGCCGCGCCGTCGCCGCAGCAGCTCACCACCGCGTCCCCGCTGCGGCTGGGCGACGTGATCGAGGCGCAGCAGTTCGACCGGGAGGCGCTTAACGAGATCTTCGAGGTGGCGCGGGAGATGGAGGCCGTGGAGCGGGGCTCCCACGGGGCCCCCAGCCGCGTCCTCGATGGGTACCTCATGGCCACGCTCTTCTACGAGCCCTCCACGCGCACGCGGCTCTCCTTCGAGGCCGCCATGCGGAGGCTCGGCGGGGAGGTGCTCACCACCGAGAATGCGCGCGAGTTCTCGTCCGCCGCCAAGGGCGAGACCCTCGAAGGTGGGCTTCAGGTCCCTGTAAGAATCTTGTGAAGTTTTGTGTTGGTGAATAAGTGATTGCGGCGGCAAATTCGGAGTCTTGGATAAAATTGGAGTAATTTTGGGTGCATTCGGAATGGTGCGAGCATTGGGAACCTTCTGAAAACATACTGGTTTTACATTTTGGAAATTTGGAGCTATGTACTTGGCGCTAGTTGTGCAATAACAGAGCAACTTATAAGTTGTAGCTGGAGTACAAATAATGAGATTTGGAGGATTTGGAATGGTTTTGGAGTACTTTTTTTTTTTGCGCGGAATGGTATTTGAGTAATTTCGATTGGCTACATATGTTCTTAATTATTAGTTCAGTTGCATTTCAGAACAGGTTGTGACTTAGAGTGGCCAAGCATCTTGTGCCATTTCAGAGTAGTTTGGTACCTTTAAGCGGATATTATACTGGTATGTAAATAATTGGTCGGCACAAGTTGTTATGAATCTGAAATCTTTTGGTAGTTTGGGGTCGCTCGAGATTATTTCAATTGGTTATTGTCACTTCAGTGTGGAAATTTTGGACACTAGAGTGCAAACATACAAGAGTTTTCTGCCATCTAGGGAAATGCCATCGAGGAAAGGTGATCTGTCTGGGACTGGTTCAGTCGCATAATTAGTGGTTCATTATCTGTTGGACTTGTATATTCACTTTATTTTAAAATAAGGGTGATGTGATTAATGATTTGGATTTTGATGTGGAATGCTAATAGAAATTATTGTGAACTTTTTTAGGTTGGATTAGTGATACAAATTGAAGTGGGAGGTCAATGGAACACTCTCTGTTGTCTACTGTGTTCCTCTAGTCGCGTTGCTATTTATTCCTTCAGTTTCTAATGTTATGACGATAGAGCCACACAGAGTACCTTGGTTTGAATCAGTCATTGTAAATATGAATGTGTAACCTAGATAATTTGAATGTGTGTTGCCATTTCCTGCTGTTTCGCATGTAGTAACCACAGAGCTGATTTATTCAGAAAACCGTTGCTATTAGTATATTATAGAAAGAAGCATTTCCCAGATTATTTTCTACTTTCTTTGAACATGGAGTTGGCCATTCACTTGTTCTTATTTTTACTAACCAGATTAAATAGTATCCATTTTATTTTATCATCTTGAGTGAATATGAGGTTACTAACTATGTGTATCCATGCTGCAGATACTATAAGGACCGTTGAGGGTTATTCTGATATTATTGTTCTGAGACATTTTGAAAGTGGAGCTGCAAGGAGAGCAGCAGATACCGCGGACATTCCAGTTATTAATGCAGGTGATGGGCCAGGGCAACATCCAACTCAGGTCAATATTCAGTTTCTGTCCCTTCTCTCGCCCTCCCTTTTACTAGGAAAAAAGTATCATCATACTCGGAGGACAGCTCCTCAGACAAGGAATTTCCAGTTTTTATCTCAGGACAGGAGCTGAAAACTGCTTTCTAGTGAATGATGGTCTAGTCATTAGCTGCGGTTCTGCAAAGTTATTATGCTTCTGCTTCTAACAAATCATGTACTGGCATATACTTTGTACTATTTATTTATAAGTTGACTAGAACTTCATTCTGTTGGCATCTTCCCAATGGTATATCCTGTACTTGGAAATATCCCTTCTATCCTTCTATCACAAACTATCAAATGGATTTTCAGCTCATTGTTTGTGGTGATGTACTTAAAAGTTCTTCTGAATACCGCTTTAATTGTTGCATCATGTTGATAAGTAAAGCCAGATCATGTTCATTGGATTATACTTTCTTTTTACAACTTACTGACATACCATTTATTCTGCACCCATCTTTTGTCTAGATGATTTTACAGTTTTCATTGTTCTGTTCAGGCTCTGTTGGATGTGTATACAATAAAGAGAGAAATCGGCACGCTAGATGGAATAAAACTTGGTTTGGTTGGTGACCTTGCTAATGGGAGGACTGTTCGTTCTCTGGCCTATTTGATTGCTAAATACCAGAACATTAAAATATACTTTGTATCTCCAGATGTTGTAAAAATGAAGGTACTACTCTTGTGAATATATCTATTGCTTTCTTTTCTTTTGATTTTCGTTATAGCCTGATGCAATAAACGGATTGTGCTTTTCTTTTTCTGCCCCAAAGGATGACATCAAGGATTATTTAAATTCCCAAGGTGTTGAATGGAAAGAAAGTTCAGATTTGTTGGAGGTGGCATCCAAGTGTGATGTTATTTATCAAACACGCATTCAAAAAGAAAGATTCGGTGAGAGGATCGATCTTTACGAAGCTGCTCGCAGTAAGTACATCGTGGACAAGAAGGTGTTAGATGTGCTGCCAAAGCATGCTGTCATCATGCATCCCCTTCCAAGGCTCGACGAGGTTAGAAATTATACTTATGAATAAAACCATGTGATGGCAGTCATTGTTTGGTATTATACTAATCTCTGTCTCGTTGGTTGTAGTTGACATTAGGAATTGTATTATATTGCCAACTGTAGGAGCTGCCTTTGCTTCCTGTTGGTATTACCTTATGTTGCATCAGCATTTCACAAAGTTATCTAATATTTCAACTATGAGCCGTAGGCTTTGTTTAGCACTGTGGCGGATTATGAAAATATTATTTGATGGAACCACTCTTAAATGTTTTTGTGTTTGGTTAGCTTCCTTTTTCGTTTCTTTTTTTGGGGTAAACTAAGCTACAAAAGGAGATTTTATTGGGTTCAGTAAGAGAAAAATGTTTGAATAGTTATTAAAAAAAATCACGTGATAGAAAATAGAGAAATATCATCAATTGGATGACACAGTTTGTTAACTCATAAAGATATAAAGTAATTTGCCAGACAGTATGCTAAATTTTTCATAACTGCTTTTCCACTGCATCTTTAAAACTAAGCACAACATAGCACAACTGTTATGTACTGGAATTACTGTTCATATTAGCATAGCGCCGGGTTGATTAGGGATCATATTAGATTAGTTAGAGATAAGATCTATTTGTTAGTCTTAGAGATAAGATTTGTTAGTTTAGATTGTTAGGGCCGACTTCTATATAAAGTAGGGTGCATCACCTATTATAATCAAGAAAGAAGAATTAATCTAGTTACCAGTTTCCTTATTCTAAGTCTCTCCCAATATTCTGTCTCCCCAATCTATGATCTAATTCCTCCCCTAACAGTCGATGTCGCCCGGTTATCCTTCCGGCAGATGTTTACCCTAACATTTGGTATCGGAGATGCTAGGTTCCGAATCAGTGAGGGTTCTATTGCTCCAGCAGTAGAGGGATCTACACCGCCATGTCTTGCAAGGAGGGGTGCAGTTGTTATGTATTGGAATTATTATCCACCGGCGGGTAGTGTAGCAGTGCTGCTGTAGCGCCGGGTTGATTAGGGACCAGATTAGATTAGTTAAGGATAAGATCTGTTAGTTAGTCTTAGAGATAAGATTTGTTAGTTTAGATTGTTAGGGCCAACTCCTATATAAATGAGGGTGCAACACCAATTGTAATCAAACAAGAAGAATTAATTTAATTCCTAATCCTTTTCTTCTAAGTCTTCTCTAATATTCTGTCTCACCAATCTATGATCTAATCCCTCCCCTAGCAGTCGATGCCGCCCGGTTATCCTCATGGTGGATGTTTACCCTAACATTTGGTATCATACATGCCAGGTTCTGAATCTAGCGAGGGTTCTATTGCTCCAACAATGGAGGGATTTACACCGCCATGGTCACCACCACAGCTTGTCGAGGACGAGCTGTCTTGCTAGGAGGGGTGAAGCTGTTATGTACTGGAATTACTGTTCACCGATGGGTAGTGTAGCGGCGCTGCTGTAGCGCCGGGTTGATTAGGGATTAGATTAGATTAGTTAGAGATAAAATCTATTACTATTAGTTAGTCTTAGAGATAAGATTATTTAGTTTAGATTGTTAAGGCTAGCTCATATATAAAGGAGGGCGTAACACCAATTGTAATCAAGCAAGAAGAATTAATCTAGTTCCTAGTCCTCTTCTTCTAAGTCTCCCCTAATATTTTGTCTTCCCAATCTATGATCTAATCTCTCTCCTAGCAGTCGACGCCGCTTGGCTATCCTTCCGGTGGATGTTTACCCTAACGTTTAATTGTTAGAGCCTGGCAAAGGTAGCGCAGGCGATAGGGGAAGATATAACCGAGGGAGATATAGCTGAAGTGAGAGAGGAACAGATAGAGGAAGAGGTCTGCAGGGAATAGAGAGAGATAGATTAAGGAGAGACTTCTTATTTCATTGCTTCCAAAAGTCACGCCTAATGTTGACTTATGTAACTGGCCAGAACTCATCCAACCGACCAACTCTTAAACTATCAGAGTCCTAATCCTAATCCACTAATTAACAACCTAATTTATCTCTAACAATCTGACTTATCTCATCTAATTTAAGCTAACAATTGAATCATAAAGAAATTTATGCAGCCGTGGTGCTCCTTGGGCCCGGCCGGCCACCATGACATTACAACCCTCCTGGACATGCAGCTCGTCCTCGAGCTACTTAGTCCAAGAACACCCTACGTCGAAGATGCAAAGGCCACCTATTGTTGCTCACCGTTTCAGCACATGCAATTGAGGCCCACCTGAGGTCTGGAAGATTCAGAGGCCGAGCTAGAAATCTGACGCCTCCGCATCCGCTGGAAAGCCTAGCAAAAAGACCCTGCCACCGTGCAGCAGGTTCTGATCCCCTTGGCGGCGTACCATTGGTCGCTGCCGAGCGTCGTCATCCGGAGGAGGTTGTCCTTGTTGGATGGGGCGACGCCCAGCTTGCACGCGGACTCCACCTCCTTCCTCCTGATTGCAGCCCTCTCTGTAGAAGACACAGCTACTGTGGAGACATCTGCCAGGTCTTTTGTTGCAGACAAGAAAGAACAGCAACAGGGCCATGGCCGTACTCAGCAAGCACATGAAGGATGGGTTTGCTAGCCGCTGATTTGACATCGTTGGCCTCACATTGAACCTGCATCATTGCATCTGCACGCACTGCGCTCTCCTCTGCTGAGCAGAGGAGCACTGCCATCATGGGCAATATTGGTGAGGGGAAATTGGATGCGTTGGATGGTGGTGGTGGGTGGCAGTTGGGGAGGTGGATAGTACGACAGGGGCAGCAGCGCTGGGAAGATGGCCACCGGCACAGATGGTGCGGCTGGTGAGGTGGCTGCCGGCACAAATGGTGCGGCAAGAGCAGCAACAACTAGTTGGTGCGGCAGCGACAAAACGGGTAGCCAATTTGCTTGCAGAATAGCCAATTGGCTTGCTGTTTCGGAGGTTTTCTTGTCAATTGCTGCCAACTGCAAAGCCATCTCGCCCATCTGCTCCTTCATGTCAGCCACAAGCTTAATCAAAGCTTCAATGGCCTGCAAGTTGGAGCCCTTGCCAGAGTCGGAACCTGGCATCTCTGATACCAAATTGGTAGAGCCTGGCTAAGGTAGCGTAGCAGATAGGAGAAGATATAACTGAGGGAGATAGAGCTGAAGTGAGAGAGGAACAGAGAGAGGAAGAGGTCGGCAGGGAATACAGAGAGATAGATAAAGGAGACTTCTTATTTCATTGCTTCCAAAAGTCACGCTTAATGTTGACTTATATAACCGGCCAGAACTCATCCAACCCACCAACTCTTATCTCCTATCTAATTTAAACTAACAGAGTCCTAATCCTAATCCACTAATTAACAACCTGATTTATTTCTAACAATGTGACTTATCTCTCATCTAATTTAAACTAACAACTGAATCATAAAGAAATCTGTGCTGCTGTGGTGTTCCTTGGGCCTGGCCAGCCACCATGACAACAGCACAGTGAACAGCAATCACAAACTAGCCCTTAATAAACCTGTGAATGCAGATGGTAAAGTTGTATGTTTTAACCAGTTAGTAGTCACCGTTCCAAATGATAGAGATAGGTGCAGGGTAGATGTTAACTACCAATTTTCCTTGAGTATGTGTGTATGCTGTTCCAATTAGTTACACCAAAGACCATTGCGAACTGAGGAACTGGTCAGCCACAATACTGGTTTGCAGCTGGTTCCTAGTGGTCCTTGAATCTTAGTCTACCTGGCATTAGTCCAACCGGAAGTTGGCTGGTAAACTTATATTATCTGGAAAAAAGTTGATGGTCGGGATCTTGGGACTTCTCCACTTCCTTAGAAGCATTGTTATGCAAATTTGTTTTCACAAATGAGCAATGAGAGAATCATCTAGAATTAGTAAGAACTACATATATTCATCATAACAAGATGAAATAACTGTGTTTGTTACCATGGGTTCAGCAATCATTGTTCTAAAGTGGCAGTTGACATGTTCCTGCTTTGGATGTTTGGTACTAATTCATTTCCTCAGTGATACTCTAATGTTGACCCAGGTCAGTTCTTTGGCCTTGCATCAGCCTGAATTCTCAATGAGATTCTTCCTTTTGCAGATCACAGTAGATGTTGATAGTGATCCAAGAGCTGCATACTTTAGGCAGGCTAAGAATGGTCTCTACATTAGGATGGCATTGCTCAAACTTCTACTTGTTGGGCATTGACAGTTTTCCTAGTGCTTGAGTTGTGCTGTTTCGAGGTATCTGAAAATGCACTATTAATCAGTGGCTCGGATACAATTTCAACTTGTCAATGCTGTGCAGGTAATACATGGCTAGATCCTTGCAAGAATGTAGTGTTGTTTTGCATGCCTAATGTCAATGTACAAACGGTGCTCCAAACAAAGTTTTGCTGTTCTCATCTGATAATGTGGAGCATCATTCGTGGACGGTTGAATGCAGCGTTGCAAGATTTTTCTGTGCTTGTATACAATGCGAAATCACATGCCTAATTCAGTTGTGATGATGTTCTGTTACATTTTTAGCAAGCTGCCGTTTACCAGCATGATGACCTTTGCGACATCTGCTCACTTTAAGCTACTTCTGCATAACAATACTAGTCTGGGCATATCAGACGTGTGCTGTGGCTGTGCCATAGAGGCAGGCAGGAAGGAAAGCTGGAATGCTCCACTGAGGCAGTACTGGCAAGCAATATGTTCACTTGCCTGAGTACTCAATTCCTGAATGAACTGACACCAGAAATCCTGCTTCTACAATTCCAACTTTTCTCTAGCATATTGACAGGGACGATTAATCTTGCTTTTTTAACAAGTTACAAACAAGTTCTGACGGACAAGATGAGGGTACTGTGTGCTAACGAATGACTGGTTTGGGGACTGCGAAAATTAGTACTCTAACTGCTGTGAAGCCATGAAAGGTGAAACCGACTCATGGCATCAAGGTTGAGACTTAAACCATTTCGGATGATCCGTAACCGCAAGAGATTTGTGAGCACATACCCATCTCATGTGTAGCCATAGAAGATTCCTGATCAGCATGCTGACACAGTGACGCAAGCACAACCGTCCGTCCGACACACACAACTCATGCCTACAAGCCGAGTGCCCTTCAGGACCGTGTTGTCATTTTTTTCAACGTACTTCAGGCCTGGGTTTCCATTTTTCAACGTACTAGCTCCCTCTATCCCTTCACGGATACCATCAAATATAGAAAACTTTGACTACTAATGTACATAAATATTTAAACCTAGTATGAAAAAATTGCAGTACTAAGTGTGCGTTTGGTTGGAGGACGAGTTTGGATGAGATATGATGCAATTTTCTGTTTGTTTGAGATGGATAAGATGAGCTAGTTTTCTGATTGCTCGGTGAGATTATACTGGATAGGATGAGTTATTTTTCTGTTTTGTTGAACGGATTGGATAAAAGCTGAGTTGGTTATGATGATCTCACCCCTTGATTGTGAAGCATTGGATAAATTTATGCATGTTTAAATTTGTTTGAATTCAAATTAAAAAGAGAATATTACATGAAATGATAAAAATACATATAAATGGAGTATTACAAAGGAACTCACTTTTTCACCAAATGAGCTAGGGTTGAAAATATTTTTATAAATTAGTACATCACATGAGAAGAGTATTAGTGAATTTTTCTAGATTTTTGGAAATTTATTTGAGGTATTAAAAATTGGTAGAATTCATAAAAGTGCGCTTATTTGGAGGATTTTAATTAAATATTGGCTCACCCTTTTTGGATCAAACTAATTAAAACGGGTTGCTAGTGAGCTCTAATTTGCTCATGAAAATGTTTAGAATTTTTGGATCACTCTTGTACTCATAGATAAAATGGAGAGTTAAATGAAAAACATAAACTCATACATACAGGACAACGAACGAAACTAAATATGGATCCGACCGATTTCGCGGGATAGAGTCATCCAGCATAATAAGAGAATATTCTCTTCCCTAGCCATCCCATCCACTTTCACCCACGAACCAAACACATATGAAAACTGGATGGGATCGTCCCATCCATATTCATCATGAACCAAATGCATGCTAAGTTTTTCATCAAAACTAATTCATGCAATTACATTTTTTATAATTCTTCATTAAAGCATAATAAATATAAGAAAGTAGCGATAAAAAATGAGTATTGGAGACCATTTTGACTCCTAAATGACAACTGTTAAGGAACAGACGAAGTAGAACTACTTGTCTTTTATTTTCCCGATGACCACCCGCACTGTGTTTAGACAGTAAACAAGTTCCATTTTCAGTCCTACATGATGTCACACTTTCATGCTTCTACCACCAAAAAACTACGGTCCCAGAAGCCGTGAACTTGAGTATGTGATGACCGTAGGCACCAGTTCTTGTTTTCTTCAATAAAAGCAACCTAATCAACTTTGCCAGCCAAAATGATCCTATGAACAGAACAGGTCCCTATAATAGCATTTCTTGGAACCTGACATTTTTATATACCTTTATTTACCCCTTACGCCTTACTACAAATTTCTTACAAGACGTTCCATCCAGTTTATGTAGATGTCACAAATCCAGAATCAAGTCTAGACAATCCCTATTACCTCTCTAACTTACTTTTAACAGCTTCTTCACACTTCAAATTAAATGTCAAAAACAGATGTGTAGTCCTGGAACAGTGAGTTTGTTTCAGGGGTGGAGTCCCAGTAGTTCACAGACTTGCCCAGATCATAGCTCCACCAGTCCACATCCCCTTGCTGCACACAGCTGTCAATCGCGCCGGCTTTCGCTTGATTCCCCTCACCGTAGAGAAGTTCTTCAAGCTCGGCCTCGATGGTGATGACGTTCGAGTTCTCTGCGCTCGACGGCGAAGCTAGGCCGTCTATGGCAGCGCTCTCCAGCTGCGCATTCAGGTGCTCATTCAGAGAGCTGGACTGCCCTTGTTCAGTAACTGTTACATTGCTGTTGTTGCTTTGAGTGGCCCTACTAGGCCATATCATGGGGTTATGGTGGGCGCTGAGAGGATTCTGCAGCTCCTGCAGCTGCATACACAGCTGAATCCTCTCCATCGCCGACGCGCTCAGCGCCCGCTCACCGTCGTTCACGTTCTCGGTGGACATCTCGCTCTGGCGGTGGTGCGTGTCCCGGTCCTTGCGCCGCCCGAGGAGCTTCTTCTTCAGCTTCGTGTTCCAGTAGTTCTTGACATCGTTGTCGGTCCTTCCCGGCAGCTGTGCGGCTATGATTGACCACCTGGCCATGTTAAGCACACACATGGTTAGCAATCCAATTTAGCATGGAGTTCAGTCTAGCTGTCAAGAGAGGGAGTGGTTAACTATGTCTGCA
Source organism: Phragmites australis (assembly GCF_958298935.1). Lineage (NCBI taxonomy): Eukaryota > Viridiplantae > Streptophyta > Magnoliopsida > Poales > Poaceae > Phragmites > Phragmites australis. Next base: position 7,866,877 of record NC_084938.1, read on the forward strand.
CCTGCTCCCTATGCTAATGTAGAGGCTGCAGATGATGCTGTCCTCCTCTGGGGTGAAGCCCCCATGCTTTATGTTCGGCCTCAGGTAGTTCAGCCACCTCAGCCTGCAGCTCTTGCCACACCTCTTCAGCCCTGCAGTTTTATGAATCATCACAAGAAGACAGTTAAACACACTGAAAAGGAAAGAGATATGAAAACATCTGAGAATCTGACACGAAAGTATAGTGGTGCGCAAAGATGACATCTGAGCATCTGACATGTCTGAAAATGCATGCATGGAGGAGAAAGAGTCTAGTTCATAACCTATCTTGTGTGGCAGTGCGATCCAGTTGCCCCCAGTGCCATGCTCCTCGATGTAGTTCTTGAGCATTGCGTCCTCCTCCGGCGACCATGGCCCCTTCTTCACCGTTGCCTTGTCGCAGCAGGGTGCCCTCCCCATCTCCTCTCTCTGGTTACTCTCTGAGTATCTGCCTGTCTCTCTTCCTCTGTGTGTGAGGTGGTTTGATCATGGGGTGGTATGTGCCCCTGTGATCAGTATTTATAGGAGCTGGCCAGAGGGCTTCAGAAGGTACGGATATGGTTTGACCTTGAAGTGGATGATGATGAGTGATGACACCGGCTTTTGTTCCGTTGTACTTTGGAGAATGCTTTTTGTTTCCTTGGCCACTATATGCAATGCATGTAGAAAGGTGTGTGGTATGATCTGTGTTTTGCTGAACTTCTGTGTCATGCATCCTGCTTTCTGAAACATGGATTGGTGTCTCACAAAGACACAAACACCTTTTTCCTTAACAAATTTAGCTGAATATATCCTTAGATACAGTCTCAATGCGATTATTTATTCAGAAAATTATGCTTGATTTAAGTTACTTGAACAAGTACTGCTTCTTAGAGTTGTGTTTTTTTACATGACTATCTTGAGGCTTTTTTTGGTCAAAATGGCAAAAAAGTATACTAGAATCGGCGGTAACCGGATGGTTACTAGCAGAACTTCGAATTGTACAATATGAACAGTTAGTACTCTGCAATCTCCATAGATAAGGATCCCCATAGAGATCAACTACACTAGGATTTAGGATAGATAAGGATCGCACGAGGAACATGAACAATTAGTACTCTGCAATCTCCATAGCTCCATGACCATTGCATAGAGATCAACTAGGGTAGTGACTAGTGAGTCATGTGCAGGACGAAGCTAGTACACCACCTGTACGTTGAAACTGAGCCAACTGCTGTGAACATAGTTAAATTTACCTAGGATTTAGGGTATAGCTAGAATGGCCTTTACTGAACCAATGTAACGTGTCAACGGATAAGAATGCAGTGCAATCCCCTATTTTTCCTTCTTGTCTTCATCCATCCATTGGAATCACTGTAATGGGATAAGCATGATTGATAATCAGTATGGATTGATCTTGGATGCAACCAGGGTTCAAGCAGAGATAAAATGACCTGTTTTATTGCCAATTTAAGGTCCTTCCAGCTTGAACCCGTATGTTTTAAACGTACCAGTTGAAATCTTGATGTTGATCTTATGTAAGAACAACATTATTATAAAAGGTTTGGTTCCGGGCAAGAGTGATACCTCTATCACCATTTTCGAAGGAACATGTGCATTATTACTTTTTAGACATGATCAAGCTCAAATCCATGATAAAAAAGGATTTTAAATTTTGAAAGAAACTAGATGGTTTTCACTTAGTTCCAGATAGTTTTCACACCTAAAATAAAATAAAATAAATTATGTCGGAATCAAACATGACTTCTTTTCATTGTCATGGAAAGCATGATTTTCTTTCAACACTTCAAAATATTACAAAAGGGAAAACATGTGGTGAACAACTGGGAAAGAGCTATAATTATGACTCGACTAACCCCCAATTTTGGCCATCGTAAACAGGCCAATAATTGAAACATTACTATCAGCTACCATTCCCTGTAACCATCAGTAAACACCTCAGCACGCTCAATGGCTTGTCAGTTCTGAACCTGAATAATCTGCGCGTACATGATTTCGAACTGTACCGTGCATGCAAATTAAGTCTTTATACAAAATGTCATCAAAGTTCCTCTCAAATTGGTAAGGGAATAACATCACCAATAATGTAAGTAATAGTACTTTGACAGCAAGTGTACTCTACATGCCGCGTACTACGTACGTACCAGAGCCCAGGGTCAGGGATGACCGGTCCAAGTCCTCCATTTTCATTCAGTTATTGTTGTACTCTGTCCCCAAGTCAAGAACCCTAACTTAGAGTGGTCCATGCTGGAACGCAGATGCAATGCCAAATCAGGATAGGGGACCCCTCTGACCTGCCAAAAGTCCATGGGCAGTTGCAACTGACAATGCAGCAGTATCCCCCATGGCGTCATGCATTTTGACCCTTAAGACCTGTTCATCCAGTGCGGTTTGTAAGCTCATAGTATATATGTTTTTGCTATGTCAATTATTCTGCATCACCCGTTCAAAGAAAAAAGAATTCTGTGTTGCAATCATGGATGAATATGATGTTGGAATTGCTTTAGCCCTGTTAGAAATGCTGGAATTTCACAGAAATTTCGAAGGAAAACATTCCTGCAGATTTTTTTTTTTTTTGAAATTCCGGCGTTACAGATGGGGCCTAACTTTTTGCGAATGTGCTTCTCTTTGCAGTCCAAGGAAGGTGTTAAACAACAATTGGCAATGAGGATCAAGTAGGTTGTTTATGCAGCATGCATATTTGCGTTTCATATTACTCGATCATTGACTTTGTGTGGTTTCTGTTTGCACTTTTTGCTTGAAAAGCAAGGGCCATTGCGTTTTGGGGTGGTTGGTTTTAGATTGATTCTTAGTTCTTTTTAGATATGCAACCACAGCTTGGATAGACTATAATAACAATGAGGTCCATCTAATTCAGTTTGATGAGATCAGAAGCTGAACATTATGGCAAAGGAGCAGATCGACCACTGGGGGAGAAGCAGGTTCCAGAACAATATCATCTGATTTATTCCTCGTAGAACGAAACCATGTGTTACTCAGGAAACATATTCGCCTTTTCTTTTTCCTGAGTTATGTGCAAAACAAGCCAATTCTGTCTGAAAGTCTGGTTCTAAAGTTTTGCATGATATCGGATTTTTCAATCGAGGACTGATAAAAAGGTAAAAATCTTTTGTAGAACCCAGTTAATTATCATGAAATTATTATTATTTTTGCATGGAATTATCATGAAATTATTGGTGCAGAAAGCTAACAAAGTTTCACTATTGTCGAATTTTATATTCTGAAAGTTTCAGCTGCAAGAGAATAGAGACGAGTCACATGTTATGGTCTCCTGATTCTTCATTGCCCCTTCCGTATTCTAATGGACAGTACGCGTACGGCGTACCGTATGTGTACTGTACGTTTGAGCTACCAGCACTAGCTGCCTTTTAATTGGACGCATGTACACTTGTTCTGCATACCATCTTGTCTGGATCTTCCTTGCTTGGTCAGAGCGAAGCAGGTCTGGGAAATTACACCTGAACGAGTACACTTTTGACTTGCGGATGAGAAGTTGTTGCAGCCTGAATGGCCACCATGCAAGATGTGTACAGTAGCTTGTATCTTGCTCACATGACCAGAAGCAATGAAGATCAAGATGCTAAGAAATGTCTAGTGCTATACACCTGACTAGATAGATGTTCACTTCCATGAGGAATATATCTTACGATCTCAGTGGTGTTAGTTGCTCTTGCAGAAGATAAGATGCTGTCCTAAAACAAGTAGCATCAGTAAGCAAACCAAGCCCTAAACAAAAGAGCACAATCTTAGACAGAAAGGAACAATTAGTGATACATCCAATTAAAGATCCATGTTCATGTCCAAGTTGGCACTGTGCCAATCTCAAAAGAAACTTAAGATAGTAGTAAGGCATGGAGCATCGCAACTCTGGCAGGTGCCTCCAAGGAGAAGCAGGCTGTATGGCCTGACACCATGGAGTAGACTCACCTAAACAACTTGCAAAAACAATTAAGGGCATTAGACCTTCACAAGTCTCTTGATCAGTGAAATTTAAAAATGCAACGCTACCTCTTGTTTAACAATTCTTTAGATAAGGTGAGTTGACTACATTTAGGGACGGGGAGTAAGATAAGCTTTGTAGTGGTCTTGTTGACTCATCAAGTAAAGTTGAAGAGCTTCAGTATCTCAGTGCAATTAACTCATTCTGTCCTATGAACAATATTGTGTACATATATTATTTCCACGCCTTTAGACTAGTGTTTTCTTGCTCATTTTTTAGTTGTGGGTGACAAAGAAAAAAATAATTGTGTGCCATGTACTTGCACCCGTGGATAGACCATGACATAATCCTGGATTTCTTCTGTCTGAGTTTCTAAACTAATTTGATGCCTTTGGGGAAAAAATAGTACCGCTGCACATACCTTTGACAGCTGTTCTGCACAAGTCTTGTGAAGAACAGAGTAGTTGCAAGAGATATTTTAAGTGTTGTCATTTTATTTTCCAAAACCAGAGTGTTGTACAAAATTCTGACGACGTGAGTGCCAATGTTCCAAAAAGTGGTAAGAGGAAGTGTGAAATTAGCTGGGATCTTTAGAAAATGAGTAGGCATTTTAAAGAGATGATGTATATTAATTTACGGAGCAGCAAAATCGTATTTTTTACATGTTGTTGGCGTATTTGAGAAAGTTAATCAGGTGCTATATTACATAACTTAGTCATTTAATCATCTAATGTTCTGAGCTTCTGATCTCAGTTAGCCCCTGTAGATTAAGCCAGCTGCTTCACTGCATTCACGGGAAGTCCCCAGCTTAGATGCGTGTGATATGGTCTTTCTCTAACTGCCAAAAAGTTTGTACAAAACAGTTTGTAATTTCATAAGAGAAAAAGTACAAATATCGTAAGGTAGAAAATGAAAAAATGCAGAAATTGAATAAGTAGACTACATAATTTGCTTCGTTAGGCTGTGTTGGAATAGTCTGCACCCAACTTAAAAGTGAGGAATCACAAAATTGAATAAATAGCTTTTACAGATAGGGGTTGAAAATTTGTTGAAAACCACTCGGTATTCGCAATATTCGGCTAATTCGTTCCGCACCATATTCAAAATTCCACTGCATTTCGAATTTGAATTCAAAAAATTCAAAACAAAATCAGAAAAATCTAAAAATACCAGAGACAATTCTAACCTTCTGTGATTTTTTTCAAAAATAATGTCGTTTGCATCATATTTCATGAAGAGGAAATTTGAAAAAAAGAGAAAAATGCTGAAATGGGCCGTATGAACCGGATGATTTCGCCCATCACGTTAAGTAAAAGCTTAACATGTAAACACATTTTTTTTATATAAAGCGTATCTTAAGAGGATTTTTAAAATTGGTTTCACTTCATTTAGAATATTCGAAAAGATCTATAATTTTGGTATTCATTGGAACTTCTAAAAAGGTCATATTAATTTTCAAAAATATATCACAAGATAAATTATTTGAACTCAGACTTATCTGCACAGATTTCGGGGGCTATAACTCCTAGCTCTATTATCCAAAAGGGGACTTCCATAGGTTCAAATAAAATCTTTTGATGAGGCCTACAACTTTGGTATTGTAAAGATTTGCATTTGAGGTCATTTTGAACTCCGAAACTTAATGGGAAGATGAGTCTGTCCAGGACTTCGTGAAAATTTACAGATTTTGTGGATCCTTTATGTTTGAGGCTTCTAGAAGACTTGTGTGCCGACCAAGAGCTTAGGCATGGATAGAATTGGGCCCAATGGTACTTTAGACATATCTAGGGTTTTAGAAAAAAAAACTTTTGCAGAGAAATTTAAATTGAAATAGAGAAGGATTAGATATGATTAATGATTGAATAGATGATGAATTCAAGAATTTTGAATTCCAACCATTAAGATTCTTAACTTATTCATTATTGAGTTTTACAAAAACATTTTTGAAACTATTTTCACTCAAAACATCAAAGAAACATGAAGAGAAAAAGAATTCTAATGTATTTACCTGACTCGTAACAAAACTTAGCATGCAATATGCACAAAATAATAACATATATTGATTGATTGATTAAGAAAATAGGTTTTAAACCTATTCTACTGGTGAAGCTATTCAATAATCTTGAAAAAATTTAAAAATTATAAATTTTGAAAATCAGGTGTCACATATGGGGTGCTCGGAAGGCCGCGGATGAGGGCCATGTCGACTAGCGTGCCACATTATGTCACGATGTCATCGAAGGAGAGGAGGTGCTAGACAGGTCAAAGCTAAGGAAGTGAAGTTTGGAGGCGAGGAACGTCGACGTGTCAGCAGGGCGATACAAACCGATCTATGATTGGGAAAAAATAGAGAAAAATCTAATTTGAAGATGATTGAAGAAAACTCTAATTGGTGACCAATATATGGATCGACGACATGCCTAAACTACGTGTTGCACAACCCCAAGAGAGATCATAGGGATGGAATCATCTCCCAGCGACAAAAGGTGTGAAGGCAGCAGCTCAGGAACGTTGTCGGCCTGATACCATGTAAAAAGAATGAATATTGTAATGAGTGATTTGTATTGAGCCTTATGAACTATTTATATAAAATGCATGGTGACTTGGATCTCAAACAAACCTAGAGATAGGTAGAAACTAATCATATGCTGTAGATTTGTTCTCCCTGCAGATAATCCATAAATATATGGGCTGGGGCTGCCCTGCCGGCTGCCGCAGGGCCAGCCTCGACGTTGGCTTGTTTTACTCCAAATGTCTCATCACCATCACATATCTCTTTCTTAGCGCTATCGCAGCAGCAGAATTGAGAAGAACATCATGACAGTGTTTATGAATCCATACCGTTAGGGATGGAAACGGATCGAATACACATGGAATCGAATTCGGATAGTACGATTTACCATATTTTAATCCGAATATGAATACGGATCCGGATATCTTCGAATACGAATACGAATCGGATAGTTCGAATACGAATCCGCATTCGGATATCTACTCGATCTTCGAAATTCAGGTTGGAAATTTAAATTTTTGAAAACATTTGACTGAAATTTGATAAAATTCGAATGAAATTTGTTCTACTTTGATTGGGCCGGAATTTTACAAATTTTATTCAAAATTCATGTTGAAAATTTAAATTTTTGATCAAATTTAACTGAAATTTGACTGAAATTGTTCCAATTTGATTGGGTTGGAATTTCGTTCATATCTGAAATTTCTAAAACTTTAGCAAAATTTAGTTTCCTGGTTGGCGGATACGGATACAAATCGGATATATCTCGAATTCGGATATCCATATTTGAATCCGAATCTCGAAAACGAATTCAGATATATCCATTTTAGTATCCTTTTCAGAAACGAATACGAATACGGATATCCATATTCGCATTTTAACGGATACAGAATCGGATAATTCGGATTTCCTGCCATCCATTTTCACCCCTACATACCGCAAAGGAGGAAGACAATGTGATGTCCTAGACTCCGGCTGCTACCCCATTTATGTTGGGGGATGGCTATTCCAGGGACTCCATTTATAAAGGAGCAAGATCATCCACTTTTTGCTCTCTATTCATGCCCTTCTATCCTTTCTTCATGAGTTATGCTTCCAACTCTGCTTTGCAAGAGTGAAAGGAAACTGTAGGGAACAATTTCAGACTCTATGGAAACCGTAGGATTCTAGCAGTGATATAGGGCTCTTCATACAATTTTATTAGCTCCCAATTGTTAAGTGCATATCAAAGGCACATTGTATTAATCATAAGGATTGGAAAAAAGAAAAGAAAAATCTAATTTGGCATTGGCTGGGCCTAATACCATGCGATTCGGTGGAATATCGTCACACGGACAACGTATAAGGTGTCCCTGGCTGCCGGCCTCAATGCGATTAGGTGCTTTTTAGATAGATATAAAGTAAAGTATGATACTTCTCTAATGCTTTTTAGACTTCGCTTACATTCTCACTACTACAGAAAATCCTTTCACTGCTGGCTCCAAAACCTCCTTCACTATCGGTTTTGGAGCCGGCAGTGGGCAATGAGCAGTGATAGTCGAGGACTATCACTGCCGGCTCAGTGGACCGGTAGTGAAGGGGGTTATCACTTTCGGTTGAAGGATTAAGCCGACAGTGATACCTAAGGCATCACTGGCTGAATCTTTCGGCCGGTAGTGATTTGCTGGAATCACTGCCAGCCAAAGGTTTGAGCCGAGAATGATTTCCCTCTCCCCCCTCTGCGGTCCTCCTCTCTGTAGTCCCTCTCTCTCCTCAATCTCTTCGTCTATCTCTCAATACATGCATACAATGATGCATATATTTACTGTAAATCAATAATAAAAACACATTCATTAATACAATAACGAACACATATTACAAGTCAGGCATCAACAAATACACAAATATTACAAGTCACCCTTGAAAAGCGGTTGAGTTGAGCCAGTTCAATATCCCTCTACCTCTCCCGTGACGAGGACCGCGTTCCCGCACTGATGATTGATGGTGTGAGTACGTCCGGGGATGCCAGGGGGCCGATGGTGATCGAGCGGAGGACTCGGCAATGCTTGATCGACCGTAACGTCGCCTATGTTCCAAGCTCACCAGCGTGTCAAAGACATCGAAATATGATGCCTGAACGCCTCTAGGTTTTGAGCTTCGGCCTCCTCCTCAGCACATTGATGGGCCACCTTCTCGTCCTTGTCCTCCTGGGCGCATTTATGGGATACTGCTTCTTGCTCCTCCACAGTGCACAGCTCACGGGTTAGCTTCTCATCCTCCTCCTCTTGGTCACGTTTACGAGATGCTTCTTCTTGCTCCTCCTTCGCATCATCGTTGGAAGGTCATTGTGTCCAAGAGTCGTCTGACGATACTAACTTCGCATCATACATAGTAATTCATATCATTCGTTAATAAATGGAAAAATCTACGATTTACAACTGAATAAGTGCTGATTCTATGATATGACATCCATTGTGAGGATGACAAGTGGGACTTGGTCCCACATGTCATTGACACACCGGTGGTATATCGTAGAACATGTAATGTCATTCATTAATATTGTGCCAATTGCGGAAATAGAATACATTGTCAAGCCCCTTGGTAGCCTTCCTCCTTGTCGCATACTCTCTGCTAGAAGGTAATGTGTCATCTGAAGGTCTCGCACGCGTGGACGACACGATCGGTTTATGAAACTCGCCGTTTGGGTTGATAACATGTTCCAATAAGAACCCGGCCATCTGTTATTGAAGGGCATGTCTTTCAGCAGGTTGTAACACACTTGTGCATAGTTTGGAGGTGCATTTGAAGAATCGAAAGAATTAGTCCTTAAACACGTGTAGAAATTGAAAAGAATGCATCGATATGTTATTTCATACCTCAAGGTCATTGAACCTAACAGCATCTCTGTCTAGGCTGAATGCATGCATGAAAGTAAGAACATAAAAAACGCAGAGATTGTTGCCAGGTAGTTACCTCATATACTTCAAGAGGAAATGATTCATCCGTGGAATGAATTGACCGTTTTTATTCAGTAGGAAATGCAAGACATGAATATGTATTGTGTACCGGAAAGTTAGTTTTTACAGCGTACTCCTTCTTGAATAGAAAGTGGATAACACTATTCTTGCGGTATATTGTGTACGCCCTGTACGTGAATATGAATACCAATTAAACTTAGATGCAATCGTTGAGAAGATTAAATGATTGAGTTAACCTGTTTAGCATGTCGATGAGGTGTTGGTAAGTCATATGATCTCTCTTTTGTGAGTCCAACACAATGATCTTACTTAAGTCTGGGTGGATGATAAAGAGGATCTAATGAAAACTGTAGAATATGTCACCATAGCAAATTAGTACTAGAATTGAGTTGCCCATAAAATGAGGAAGCCCTTGCACGCAAACACGTACTCATAGCTGTAAGGTAAGAGTATGAATTTCTTGTATTGGTGGTGAAGCAGACACTTCAATAAGTAGGCCTCGGTGAAGTCTGGGTTCTTCGTTACAAGTTTCTGGTTCACAAGGCTAGGATTGATGAATCCTACTTTCTTATCTAAGTCTTGTTTTATGCTTGGATCTCCATTCTACAAAAGAGAGAAGTTAGCTATGCAATTTCAAGGTGTAAGATCATATAATGTGAATTATATGCATAAGTCACTTATAGTGTCCACGCTCTGACTATAGCCACATTGAGGGCATCTTCCTTGTACAGTTCATACAAGTGCAAGAATTCCAACCAGAAGAAGCCGTCCCCGTTGAGGAAATATTCATCTTTGTATCTCATGGGGAACAACTGAAAACCCTGCCTGGACTGCTCCAAGTACCATTGATCTAATCGATGCATTTGAGCTGTAAGGTTTCTTTCTATATCTAGTTTGACTAAAGGTTTGCCCAACTCAAACGGCCATATAACATTTGACTTTGATATATCCGCTCCCACAGTAAGTCGTGCTAATTCTTCCGTTGTTAATCTAGAAGAAGCCAGAAAGTTCGCAATGCTTGGAGCATCCTTAATGATTAGTCCTGGTTTGCTCTTGGCCTGCATCTTGCTGATGCGTTCATAGTTAGTCGGCAACTTACTTAAAGCTGACCCCGTCTATTTAGCTTTGGCCATTTTCATGAAAAAATTCAAGGCATCTTCAGGCACAACAGGCTTCGGTGGAGGTAGTGGAGGATGGAAATGAGATGTGACACTGGCGTCCATAATCTTTTTTGTTTCCTCAACAGTGAGTGAATAGACATTCTTGGTTTCCGCCAACTTCTTAGATGCCACTAACTTCTTAGATGATGTCGTCTGCTTAGATGTTACAGAATCTGATCTTGTTTTCGGAGCTGATGGCTGGCTTCTTGATGGTGCTAGCTTCTTGAGCCATGGACTTCTTTGAGGTGATGGCTGAAGAGGTGGACTTCTTTTGGGAGATGGCTGAGGAGGGGAGATCTTCGAGGCGACGGTGGCCCGAGGTGTAGTGGAGAGTAGAGAGTCTCGGGAGTTGTCCCTGGTGGAAACACTATGTGGACCTTCTCCCACACGATGAATGTGTGCTCATTCTCTCCTATAGTGTGCATCCCCTCCTCCGCGGGGTAGTCCACCTAAACATGGCACTACTGGTCAACTACCTCATTTACTTTGACCGCAGCGTAGCCCTCCGGTACCAGACGTTCGTGCAAATGTTCATGGGAGTTGCGGGGATAAGCGACGCCGGAAGTCACCTTGTTGGTAATGTTCCTAGCACCAATGTGTAGTTCACACAATGTTCGTGCTGTGATGAGGTCCACAGGATAAGTGATGGGGTCAGCTCCCGGAACTCCCGTGGATGCACAGCTACCCTGACGATCACCAGGCCTGGAGTGCGCAAACTTAGGAGACGTTGCCAGCCGTTCCTATTCACTCACAATGGTGCCTCGTTCACGCATGAGGGCTTGCTATTGCCCTTGCTATTTTTTCTTCTGTATATTACCTCTCCTTTTTTTAGCGCTTATTCAAGTATTTCCATCATCCTATCTTATTCTACCTCTCGTTCTACATCTCGCTCTGCTTGGGATCTCTTTCGGCTCTTGTAACTGTCGACTTCGCCTGGGAATCCATATTTCCAACCCATCACCCCAATGCCTCGTGTGCGACCACCATGCTCCTTGTTTCCCAGGGTCAAAGTGAGCTTGTCCCTATCCCTGTCTGGCTTGAAAGAGCCTTGTGCATACTGCTCGTGGGCTTCTGCAAGCTTTTTTGCAAGCGTTTGTGTCACCTCCTGGTCTTTAGAGGTCGTAAAGCATAAGCTTCCATCAGACGAGTAAGAAGCACCCCTCCCAAGAAGGAAGCACGTCGATCGATCACTCCAGCCCTCTGTCTCAGGTGTGCCACTTCTCTCTCGCAGTTGATCTAGCTATTGTTGCCACTACCATTCTTTCCTCATGTACCTACAGCTGCTGACTTTGTGGGGGTAGAGGTTCTTCTTTGAGTTCACTTTGTTCACCGCACTCAACCTCTGTGCTTCTTCCGACGACTTGTACTCCGCAAAGGCTTGCCAATGATCATCCAGTTGTGGCCACTTGCAGAAATATGGTGTTGTACCTTTCTGCACATATGTTCTGTTCAGTGTGCCCTTCCAGTTCTTAAATAAAAGGTCCATGATCATTAGCGTCTTATGCTTAACTATTTTCATATCTATCCCTTTAGGGAAGTCGAACTTCTCTAATATCTTGGGCCACAAGATGTCATTCTTGATTGAATCAGGAACCACGTGCAGATTACCTCGTTTGCCAGTACACAATCTGTAGCTAATGGGCACGTGATCTTTAACAGCAATCCCATAGACTGACTTGTATGGCCCTAAAACTCTCTCAGGTGCAGTTGGCTCCCCTGTTGGAGAGACCTCCATGATCACAAATCACCTGGTAGGCATCTTCGAGGGACCTCGGACACGATGCCATGCCTGGGATTGCTCATTGTCGTGACCCTCTAGAGCATCAAGCATCTGCGCATATGCGAAAAAACTATTGGGAACCTATACAATAATATGTAGAAGAGATTTATTCATCTACTTATGAATTACCTCATCGACTCCACATGTGTCTATTCGTTCCAGGTTGAGGTAGTGGCTCGGGCTACCTTCTTCAATGTTTGACGGTGGCACTACACCTCCTTCTGGCACCTGATCCGGATCGGTGGTTGGTGGTGCCATTCCTTCCTGGAAGTTCTGCATACGATGACGACGAGCGGTTGAGTAGTATACATATAGAGAGCTGAGAAAGGAGGGAGGTAGAAATAAAGCCGACAAGGGAGGGAGAGAGGCTGTCGAAAGAGTGAGATAACCATGAAGGAGTCGATAGATAGAATGCATACACATACAATATTGTAATTGAGTACGTTAGAACCACATTTAACCCAAAAAAGTCACATAAAATGTAGCAAAATAGGCATAAGGGTACTGACAATTGACATATTGATCTTACAAGTCACATCATCTTACGTAGCAAAATAATGATAATTATAACCAGAACTAGGATTATGACAATATCGATTTACATTGCCATCTAACAGTAGGGTTATAATCGCCCTTATACATGGCCCAATGTTCTCAGTTAACAATGTCGATTTACATTGCCATATGATTGATTCTATTAAACACATGAACTCTCTTTACAACTAAATAAAACTATCTCTCTATCCAGCTGGCAATATCACAACATCAACAACATACCATTTCATAGCACATTAACAAACTTGAAAATAAGAAAGATGATTCAGTTACCCCAACAATCACCACTGGAACCCCCTCTCCTCTCATCCTCTAATCCAATATTCCAAGTTAATATGGTCCTCATGATCGATCAGTTACCCTAACAATCCTCTAATCCAACATTCCTGTAATCCAACACTCCTCTAATCCAACCTGCAATCCGACATTCCTCTAATCCAACATCCTCTAATCGTTACCTGCAAGACGGTAAGGTCTGGGCAGCGGGGTGCACGGGTTGGGTGTTCAGGAGGATGGGAATGACGCCAGGCAGGAGGATGGCGATGGCGGCGGGGAGGAGGACGACAGTGTCGAGGATGACATGAATAGTGGGCACAGGTTCATGGACCTCCAGTGGCGTGGGCTCCTCAGTGTCAGGAGGCGTTTCAGCGGACGGCACATGGAAGGGGAGAATTTTTCTAAGTGTCAAAGGGCACAGGGTGTCGAGCTATTTTATAGGGGAGGACTTTCACTATCGGCTCAATATGACCACCGGTAATGAAATGGTACCTTCACTGCCGACTCACGAGGACAACCGGCAGTGAAAGTAGTTTCACTGCCAGCCCAATATGTCCACCGGCAGTGAAACCCCTTTCACTGCTGGTACTACGGGGTGCAAAAAAATTGTTTTAGCTTCTCGTGCGCACGCAGAGACTCGAACCCAAGTCCTACACCAAGTAAGATTGAACAAACCGCTGCACTACTCAGGTGATTTCGATAGAGTTTTTACTATTTATAGATATTAACATTATGTTGACCTAAAATCGTAATACATATTTATTTAAATTTGAACTTTCTATATAGCAAAATTACGTTTTGTATATACCTAAATTTTCTTGTTAAATTTTCTAATTCAATTAAAAATAAATATGTTCATACCTAAGTTTCTATATTGAGGCTTGCTAATCAATTAAAAATATAATTGTAGATTCACTGACGGCTTAATAGGACTACTAGTAGTGAAACTACTTTGACTGCTGGCCCAACAAGTCCACCGATAGTGAAAGTAGTTTCACTGCTGGCCTAATATGTCCACTGGTAGTGAAATCCCTTTCACTGTTGGTGCCACGGGGTGCAAAAAAATTTGTTTTAGCTTCGCGCGGGCTAGCAGAGACTCGAACCAACGTCCCACACCAAGTAGACAGAACATACCGCTGCGCTACTCATGTGATTTCGATTGAGTTTATACTATCTATATTTATTAATATTAAGTTGACCTAGCAGACCTAATACATATTCATTTAAATTTGAACTTGCTATATACCAAAATTAATTTTTGTATATACCTAAAATAAAAAATCAATATGGTCAATAATAAATATATCTTCCACCATACACTACAAATTGAAGCTTCCATAACAAAAGTGAGGTATAATTGCACCTAAAGCAAATTCATACATAGTAATTAATACAATTTAACTACTTTGGCTTAACGATTCACCCTTCATTATGATCACGATGTACATAGGGAGGTTCGTCGGTGTCTTCCATGGGACCTAGGTCGACGTCCTCTCTGAAAGGAGGTAGAGCGTTGAATTGGTTGTAGTCTTCCTCGTCAACAACATTCTTTAATCCGATAATCCTTCTTTTTCTTTGAAGAACCATGTGGCATACCGTACTTGTCACTCTTCACACTCCCTAGAAGATCTGGCCAGCAGTGAAAGAGACTACAATTCTTCATTTTCCTTGATGATTGTAGTCTTCCTCGTCCGGGTCCTTAACATAGAAGATCTACATAACATCATTCGCAAGTACAAATAGTTCTTCTCTGTATCCAACGAGTTTTTGGTCCACTGTAGTCATACCATACTTGTCGATCTTTACACCCCCTGGGAGTCTGACCCATTGGCACTAGAAAAGAGGAACCTTGGCACCAGAAAAGAGGAACCTTTAATACTCCATAATCGAGCTCCTAGATCTCCTCTATGAATCCGTAATAGGTCTCCCTATTTCCATTGCAGTCGTAGGCATCATACGGACACCGCTATTTTGGTTGGAGCTCTTATTATCTTAGGCTCTCGTATAAAATGTATAGCTATTCATGTCATATCCTTGAAATGTGAGGATTGTAGTAGACGGTCCGTGAGCCAACACATTCAATTGAGCACACTCTATCTGCTTATCCATCACTTGTCTGCGTAACCAAGCACCAAAATGATCTCTGTGCTCTCGCGCGATCCAAACATCGGACTTCCCTGGGTTTCTGGTGCGTAGCATGTTCTGGTGTTCTTCGACATACGGGTCCATTACAACTGATTTTTGCAAAACTGCAAAATGTGCTTGCGTGAATGAAACAGGGTCGTTAGTGCGGAATGCATTTTTACCTATCATCCCTTTCCCCTGTAGCCCCCCAATCGATTTGAGATTCATGTAGTCGACGTAGAAATCAATGATCTCCTCGGTGCCCCAGCCCTCGGCCATGCAGCCTTCCGGCCGATTTTTGTTACAAACATATTTCTTAAGAACTCCCACAAACCTCTTGAAAGGGTACATCTGATGTAGAAACATGGGGAAAAGAATCCGTATCTCTTTCACAATGTGAACAAGGAGATGCACCATGATATCAAAAAATGATGGAGGGAAGAACACTTCAAGATGGGATAGAGTCTCGACCACGTCTTTCTATAGCTTATTTAGCTTGGTCAGATCGATGGCCTTCTGTGATATCGCGTTGAAGAATGAAGACAACTTTATGATTGGGTTTCGGACCTTCGGCGGTAGAATACCTCTAATTGCAATTGGAAGCATCTGTATCATCATTACATGAAAATCATAAAACTTCATGCCAGTTAATTTCAAGTCTTTCATGTTTACTAGTCTCTTTATGTTGGCAGAGTAACCGGATGGAACTTTGATTCCATGCAAGCACTTGCACATTGTAATTTTCTCCACCTTGCTCAGATTGTAGCTCGTGGGGTCAAGATATTTGTTACATTCTTCCATCTCTTCGGGATGTAGATCATGTTTGAGTTTCAAACATTTCAGGTCATTTCGTGCTTGGAGTGTATCCTTTGTTTTGTCAGGTATGTCTAGTAACATACCAATCAAGCTATCACACACGTTCTTCTCAATGTAGATGACATCGATTGCGTGTTGAACCACCAAATCTGGCCAATATGCTAAGTCATAAAAGACAGATTTCTTTTTGAACATAGGAGCTCTAAGATTAGATTTCGGAACCGGTGTACTCCCGCGTCCCTTTCCAAGGATAACCCTATGTCCCTTTACCATCTGATATACCTGTCTCCCAGTGCAATGCTTAGGAGGTAATCGAGTCTCAACTTTCCCATTAAAAGCTCTCCTGTTGCTGCGGTATATGTGATCCTTGTGAAGAAATTTACGATGACCTAGGTACACTATTTTTTGGCTGTTCTTCAGCCACAAGCTCTCTGTTTCATCCAAGCAATGTACGCATGCACAATAGCCTTTAACAGTCTGGCCTGATAGGTTGCTAAGGGCTGGCCAATCTTGGATTATTGCGAACAACATTGCACGTAGGGTGAAGTTCTCTCGTTTGTATGCATCACATACCTACACACCATCGTTCCAGAGTATTACAAGATCCTCCATTAATGGTTTTAGGTAGACATTGATATCATTTTCAGATTGCCTCGGCCCTGGTATCAGCACCGGTATCATAATGTACTTCCGCTTCATACACAACCAAGGAGAAATATTGTAGATACATAGAGTCACATGCCAAGTGCTATGATTACTGCTCATGTTGCTGAATGGATTCATCCCATCTATACTCAACCCAAATCTTATATTCCTCACATCTTCTGCAAAAGGCTTCTTGTTTCTCCACTGCGTAGAATCAGCGGGGTGTCTTAGCATTCCATCATCCTTGCGCTCATTGGTGTGCCATCGCATCAATTCGGCATGCCTTTTGTTCGCGAATAAACGCTCCAAACGGGGGACTATAGGAAATACCACATCACCTTCACGGGATGCCTTTTCTTCTTTCCTTCACCATCGATATCATCACCGTCATGCTTGTACCATGCTGCACCACAGACGAGACACGCTTGCATGTCTGCATGCTCTCCGTGATACAACATGCAATCGTTTGGACATCATGCATTTTCTGTACTTCTAACCCCAATAGGTACACAACTTGCTTGGCCTGGTATGTATTTTCTGACATCATATTTTTTTTTGGAAGCAATTTCTTCAAGAACAGTGATAACTCTGTGAAGCTTGTATCAGACCACCCGTTGCTTGCCTTCAATTACAACAATGAAAGCACGGTACGCAACTTTGTGTGCTCCTTCTCGCAGCCCAGGAACAACGGTGTTTTAAAGTCCTCTAACATATGCTGAAACTTTTAAAACTCTCTTTCATTGGTGAAGTTTCCCTCCCCATCACACAACATCTGCTCCAGATCATCGACGTCGGCATCGGCCAATATCTCCTCTAGATCATCATTGACCAACGTATCTCCGACAGGCGGCATATCGATGTATTCGTCGACCGGCATATCGGTGCACATGTCTTCGTCTTCTTTTTCTATGTATTGCCCTTCCTGTACGATCTCAGCTTTATCGTGCTCGGTCCAATGGGTATAGCCAGGCATAAAGCCCTTTGGCATCAAGTGAGAATGTATCTATTGGGTGGTGGAGAACTGCTTCTTGTTCTCGCAATCGACGCATGGATATCACATGTATTGAGACTATGTATTTGACTTGTGCGTCGTGGCTTATACCAGGAAACAATCCACGTCGTTCTTGTACACTGCGCTCACACGGCTCGCATCGTACATCCATCTTCTGTCTATCTACAATTATATCATTATTGTAAATCCAAATTCATAACATCTAGAACATTTTACGATCACCAACAAATAATTATCTCGCCATCTCCTACCGGCAATTGGCCTAGGTTGGAGGAGCCGCCTTTTGCATGCTTTCGCGTCTGCTTCCGATGAGTATTTGTTGGTGCCATCCCTAGACATTTTCTTTATTATTCAACACCTTATCTATGACTCATTAAAGAAACATGAAAAATAAATACGCTCATACATAAATATAATTGTATCTTGCTACATACCTAAATATCATGGAGAAATTTTCTAATTCATTAAAAATCAAAATAAATACGCTCATACCTAAAGTTTCCATATTGAGAACATGCTAATTAATTAAAACAGAAAAAAATATAATTGGAGCTTTCTACATACCTAAATATTATGGCTAATTTTTCTAATTCACTAAAAATCAATCATAAATATGCTCATACCTAAAGTTTCTATATTGGAGCTTAGTAATTAATTAAAATATAAAAATATAATTGAAGTTTGCTATATACCTTAATATCATGGCTAAATTTTCTAATTCATTAAAAACCAATAATAAATATGCTCATACATATAGCTAATGTAAATCAATAATAAAGACACTTTCCACCATAATTGAAGCTTCCATATCATAAATGAGGTATAATTGTATCTACGTTGTCTCAAAATATCATGGCCATAGGTTCATCTCCATCATTTCAAAATCTAGAGCAATTTAGCAAATAAAATTCAAATAGAAATAGATTGAATAGGAAGTTACACACTTTGGGACACCTAGGGCATGAGGATTCTTTAAAATTTTGAAGCCACCAAGATCCTGGGGAGCAAAAATGATCATCACCGAGCAAGAATAGAACTCCTCTCTGTTATGCTCGAGTTTGCGGAAGAAGATGGTAACTTTTATATAGCTAGGACATCACTGTCGGCTCATTTAACCAACCGGCAGTAATGTTATGCTATCACTGTCGGTCGGTGAATTAAGCCGGCAGTGATGAGGGAGCAGGGCATCACTACCGGCTCAATTCTTCTCATATAGCTTATGAATCAACAGTGATACCTTATCACTGCTGACCTATTAAAAATCAGTAGTGATGAGTCGACATATAAGAACAGTTCTATAGTTGTGTCTATTACTTTTTAGCATTTCAGACGGCAAAGTAAAGTATGATGTTTCTCACTCTTTTTTTTTTCGCGAACAAGTATGATGCTTCTCTAATCCTTCATTGTAATGCGTGCATGTCTGCAAGACACTACACTAATGATAGGATTAGAAAATGAATTTTAGCAATATCCCACAAGCTGATATCGACACTCAACTTGTAATACCCCGTATTTTAGATTGTGTTAATTATATCATATTAATAACTATGTTAGTTTAATGACCTTTAATTTTACTTAGTACTATCTCTGTTCTCTTTTACTTATCGTTTAAGACATCGATATGGTCTCCAACAAACACGTTTAACTATTATTATTGATAATTACCTCTTGATAAAAGTTAATAAAAATTAGATGATGTCAAAATATTTTTCATGATAAATTCTCTACTATCGTTTTCGTATGCTAAATCCTAATAATTTGTGTATATTAGTAGTCAAAATTTCTAAAATTTAACTACACATATTTTAAGATGATATCTATTTAAGAACAGATATAATACTAAAGATAGTAATCGTATTTTAGCCGACAAAGTTCTTTCACCGGTGTAACTAAATTATTTTAATAAGCATTGAACCGGATAATCGCATTGTTTTATTGTGTGCCTACACCTGCATGCATGTTCATACGGATAGGTGTATGTGTGGGTGTGAACCCAATTTGTAGTTGGTTAGAATATTCATGGGGCCCGGCTGTCATAGAGGAACGCATTACTCAAAAACATTCCTGATGTAACAGTGATGGTAGAGAGGAGAGCTGGGAATGAAAACGGATCGAATACGCATGAAATTGAATTTGGATAGTACGATTTATCACATTTTAATCTGAATGCGAATCCGGATCTGGATATTCTCGAATACGAATACGAATCGGATAGTTCGAATACGAATCCGCATTTGGATATTTAATCGATCTTCGAAATTCAGGTCGAAAATTTAATTTTTTGAAAAAATTTGACTGAAATTTATTCTAATTTGATTGGGCCGGAATTTTAGAAATTTTGTTCAAAATTCATGTTGGAAATTTAAATTTTTGATCAAATTTAACTGAAATTTGATTGAAATTTGTTCCAATTTGATTAGGTTGGAATTTCGTTCATATCTGAAAATTTTAAAACTTTAGCAAAATTTGGTTCCCTGGTTGACGGATACAGATATAAATCGAATATATTTCAAATTCGGATATATTCATTTTAGTATCTATTTCAAAAACAAATACGAAATCAAATAATTCAGATTTTCTGCTATCCATGTTCACCCTAAGGAGGGAGGACCCAACAAATGCTAATCAGGTTACCAACCTGCCCGTGCGTTAGAGGTAAGCAACCAATAAAATAATCGACGTTGACATGAGACAGTGAGCATGAGCAGAGGAGAGGACACGACTGGTGCGTCAACGTGTTTTCTTACCGCATACGTGTCACGGCAGCATTGGCCTAGCTTTAATCGGTTAGAGTTTTTAATTGGCCGAGTCGATCTAGTTCACTGCTCGGTCGAGTGACCGTCCGCCCGAGCGTTGCCAGTACATTGTGTTCACTGCTCAATTTCGTCACATAGAGTCCGCTCATCCCAGAGTTCGGGTCGCGTATGCTGGCATAAGAACAATGTTAAATATCGATGGTAGGCAATGGTGGTGAGAAGTAGTTCGTAGCAGTGATTGGTGCTGCTGTATAAGTGGCTTGTACTACTATAGAAGCATAGTTGAAGAAAATAGTAGAAATAAATATTGGTCAGGCCGTGCTAATTAAGGCAGATGGCGTATATTGTGTTGGCATACTTACATTCCGCATGTATCTTATTTTGACAATGTTATATCGCCTCTTTAAGCAAGCGAGATATGTGTTACTAATATTCTAACATTCCATCTTTATGTTTACATTTTAAATTGTTCTGACGCTTATATTCTGTGTGAGTTTTGTATTTAAAGTTATGGTATTGCTTACATTTGGCATGTTTTTGATAACTAAAGTTAATTATATTGTTTACATTCTGTATTCAATTTATATGTTACATTGGTGTGATATTTTTACCGTTATTATGCTTATATTCAGTGTGCATTTTATATCGGATGACGGTATGA
The DNA here is from genome assembly GCF_958298935.1 of Phragmites australis. Taxonomy (NCBI): domain Eukaryota; kingdom Viridiplantae; phylum Streptophyta; class Magnoliopsida; order Poales; family Poaceae; genus Phragmites; species Phragmites australis. The sequence continues at coordinate 7,888,110 of NC_084938.1, forward strand.
TGTCTCTGTATTGACCTTATAAACTGGTGTTATGACGACAATCATTTTGTGACTGTATGAGTTCTACAATGGGGATGACTCGTGTTTAGAATAGGGTGCTTGGTGATGGAGCCGTAGGAGCGATCAAGTACTAAGTATGTCAAGAGATGCGATTCCCGAAGGACCAAATAGCTCTACTATCTTCTAGAACATGCATGGATGGATGGTGTTCTAGTGGAGACTATTGATGTCGGAGTAGCCCTCTATAGAGTCACTACTACAGAACCCCACATAATAGCTGCCACCTTTAGTGTCGGTTCAAAGAAACCGGTACTGAAAGAGGTATCAGTGCCGGTTCTAAAACTCCCGCCCGCGATCGAGGGCCTGGAGTTAAGAATCGGCACTGATAGTTACTATCAGTGCCGGTTCTAATAACAAACCGGCACTGATAGTGGTATTTCAATGCCGGTTCCTCTTTAAACCGGCACTGATAGCCTGCTACAGTATATATAGCCCATCTTCTTCCCCGTCTCGACCCAAAACAGAGCCGCCGCCGCCACAGCCCAGTGTTACAGTGCCTCCTTGCCACTTTTTTTTTGGCGATTCAAGGTTTTTTTTTTTGCGTGGGAGCCTTCAAAATTTGGAGGAGTCAACTGTTTTAAGGTTAGTGAGATCTATATTTCATTTTTGGATAGATTACTTGGTAGATTGCTCTAGGGTTGATGATGGATGGTGCTTGTTCCATGGTTATGGATTTAGAGATGTAGTTGAGATCTAATTTAGGTAAAGTTTGCAACTTTGTCGTTGTTAGATATATAGAGATGATCTAAATTTGATTCTTAGTTGGATTTTAGTTATTAGATTTCTCTAGGTTTGAATTTAGGTGGTTGTTAGTTGGTGTTGAAATTTGAAATGAGCATGAGCTCAAATATCCATATAAATTAGAGAAAGGTCGTAATTTTATCATTGTAGATGATTTAAAGAGTTGCAACTTTGCAACTTGTTGAACCATTATTGCCATTCAAAAATTGCAAAAATACCGCTAGAACTGTCATTCGAGTGGCATCCAAAGAATAAAAAATCAGGGAGGTATTTGTAAAATGTCTCTAAAATCTAGCTCTAATTTTCTAGTATGTGGATTGCGTATACTTTTAAAATCATGTATTTTAATAATAATCCAGTGGATTTCCTCTGTTAATTAATCAACATAGTGAATTTAACATGTACAGTTGATAAAATACTGTGTTGTAGGGATGGCACGTCCACCCACGGGTCGCAATCAGACTCGGCAGCTTTTGGAAGGCGGGTCCCCCGACCCGGCCCAAGTACCGGAAGGAGATGGGCCCTCAAATAGGGACCAATCAGGATGCGAGGTAATTCAATGAATATGTTCTAGATTTTGAAATGTTTAATGATTCTAAGTCCAATGTGTTTAATTATAATGATTTGCAGATAGACCGGTCATGGATGTACAAGGAACGAGGACCAGAGTTCATTGTTGGCATCGAGGCTTTTTTGAGGGCTGCCGCGGCGTACAAGAAGCCAAAAGGAAAGCGTGACGAGCACTATATACGCTGTCCGTGTGTCGACTGCAAGAATGAGAAGCAGTTTTCAAACATAGAGCAGATCCGTGCACACTTGATTCGCAGGGGTTTCAAGGCTGGCTACACCCGTTGGACTGAGCACGGTGAACTTGCAGATGTTGGGCGTGAAGGGCAACCAACAGTCGAAGGAGACAGAGTCAACGATCCGACGGCTAAAGAAGACTTCGATATGTCGGCATTTGAAGATACTTTTGTCAAGAACGATGATCAGGACAGTTTTGTTGGCAACAATGAAGAAGGCATAGAACAAATGTTGCGCGATGGGAAGGGGGACTTCACCATTGAAAGACAACATCAAAAGTACTAGTGCATGATAGAGGACTCTAAAACACCAGTTTACCCGAACTGTAAAGATGAGCATAGCAAGTTTCATGTGGTGCTGACACTGATGCAAATGAAGGCTAGCAATGGTTGGGCCGATAAGGGTTTCAACGAATTGTTAGAATTCTTGAGAGAATTGCTTCCAGAGGGGAACGCGTTGCCCGGAAACACGTACCATGCCAAGCAGTTTGTCTGCCCGTTGGGATTGGAAGTAGAGAAAATACATGCATGTGAAAATGACTGCATGTTGTTCCGCGGCGAGGATGCAGACTTGGAAGCGTGTCGCGTTTGCAATGCACCACGGTACAAGAGCAGCGTTGATGATATCGAGAGCGATGGCGTAGGGGTGAAGAGAAAGAAGAAAAGACCCCCCGTTAAGATGGCTTGGTATTTCCCTATAGTCCCCCGTTTGAAGCGATTGTTTGCTAACAGAGCGAATGCCGAGCTGATGCAATGGCACGTCAAACAGCGCAAGAAAGATGGAATGCTTAGACACCCTGCTGATGGCATGCAATGGAGGAGATTCGATTCGAAATACAAGGAATTCAGAGATGAAGTGAGGAATATAAGGTTCGGGTTGAGTACGGATGGGATGAATCCTTTCGGCAACACGAGAAGTACTCATAGCACTTGGCCTGTGACTCTCTGTATCTACAACCTTTCACCTTGGATGTGCATGAAGCGGAAGTACCTTATGATGCCTCTGCTGATTAGTGGGCCGAATCAATCAGGCAACGATATCGATGTGTACCTCAAACCATTGGTGGAAGATCTTCTTGTACTGTGGAAAGATGGCGTACGGGTATGGGATGAGTACAGACGCGAGAATTTCACTCTGCGCGTGATGCTGTTCGTGACGATTTCAGATGCTGTTCGTGACGATTTTAGATTGGCAGGTCGACCAATGCGTCGAAGGGGCTCTCTTGAACGATCGTCTGATACCACGAGGATACGCTAAGGTCTACATGGACTCTATGCGAAAGCCGTACCGTAAGCTTGACATGGATTACACTGGAGAGACATGTTCCAAGAGGCTCAGATCAAATGTGGGTGGCTTCGTTTTGTGGCACAAGCGCTACATATTGTTTGAAGATGAGACAGACGAGTCATCTGATGCGGAGTCGGACCCAGCACACAGAAGAGATCCAACTCTTCAACGGTCGGCGCCAGTGCCACCATCACCAGGAAGAGATCCAACTCCTCCACTGTCGCTGCCACTGCCACCGTCACCGAGAAGAGAGCCGACTCCTCCCCCACGCAAGTCGCCAACAAGAGAGTCAACTCTTCCCCCTCCAAAATCCGCAACAGTGCCACCAAGGGAGCCAACACCTCCCCCTCCGAAGTCAGCACCAGTGCCTCCAAGTGAGCCAACTCCTCCTCCTCCGAAGTCAGCAACACTGCCACCAAAATTGCCAACTCCTCTGAAGTTGACAACATGCTCTCAGTCTAAGAAGGTGGTATCACCTGAGAAGTTGCCTTATGAAAGAACTGTAGAGGAAAACAGAGCGATAGTGAACGCCGAAGTCAAGAATTTTTTTAAAAAGCGAGAGCCTGCGAAGAAAAAACCACTCACTGAAGAAACAGAAAAGTTTCTCTTGACGCTGAGCAAACCTGCTGTGGCTAAGCGTCAATCAGACTACGAGCGTATCAAAGGAAAGAAATTCTTGAGGCAGGCTTCTATTGATCAGGTACGGGAAGAACAACAACTAGAAAGATTCCTTAAGGATGCCAATATGACAAGAGAGCAATTTTTTTAACGAGTCCGTGGCACCCAAAGCAGCCGAGAGATGGCAATTTAAGCTGAGCGAACTATTGGTCGCGCCGAACGAGTGGGCCAAACTGACATATCAACTTCAGAAATTTCATGCGTTGTACATGAATGAGTCGAAGGAGGGTAGGGAAATTTTCGAGGCCAGAGTCAAGGAACAAGATCTCCTCCACGGGGACGACAATATTTTTATATTCTTCGAGGAAATGTATCGACTGTACCAGTATGATGCCCTCGACGTGTCTATCTTGAGTTGTTGGACTCTGTAAGTGTCGTATACGTATAATTCACAATATACATTTCTGTACCATTGTATTGAATCTCTTAACTTATTCCTTGTGTAGAATGGAGGTACAAAGATGCAGAAAGAAGTGCATCATGCATGTGGGATTTATCGACCCATATCTTGTTAACCTGACAATGATGAAATCTACCGACCTAAAGAAAACCGAGGACTATGTATTGAAGTGTCTTCTGGAGCTACAATTGAAGAAATACATACTTTTATCCTACCACTGGGGGTACGTATTTCTACTCTTTTTGAGCAATACATCGTTAAAAATTAGGACCAACTAACCTATAGTGACCTATGTATAGTTTTCACTGGATCATTCTTGTCATCCAGTCAGATATTAGCAAGATCTTTATTTTTAACTCACAAGATAATCTGAAAGAAACCTACCAACCCGTCATTGACTTGCTACAAAGGTAAAAACTGACCATTTCGTTATTGCTCTTGTAATATTTGATTTGATTGAATCTAAATCTACTTACGGTAATAATCGCACACATATAGAGTGTACCCGCGATACATCAAGAAGAGAATTAGATACAGGCCATACACGAAACAATGGACAGTCCGACATGGCTTTCCTTGTAGGAAGCAGGGTCCGGGCAATAATTTATGTGGTTTTTATGTAATGGAATCCATGCACAGCTTCAACACAGAGGATTCGATCCTGCCGGAAGATCCTGAGGTAGGCGGTATACACATTGATGACTAATTTTCAGGTTTGATACGCCAAAATCATATGTATTGATTTATTCAATTCTTCAACACACTTCAAGAACGTCTCATGCCTTATGAAATCAACACACTTCAAGAACAACTTATCAGGTTTATCAATGATGAAATCATCAATTCAACCGGCGAGTTCCATGAAATTGGATCGTCTTTCTCGTTACCTTCAACCCATAAAAAGGGCAGAGTTCAGACCCATCGGTTCACAAGAAATCTTAAACTCCATAAGATTATTGTAATGAAACTTGATAAGTATGTGGTGTATACATATTGTGACGAGACTTGATTTTTTATAAATACTATTTATATGTGGTTGTGTATATATGCTGTGATGAAACTTGATATGTATGCGTGTCTATTTCCGGCAACGTCCAAAATTTGAAAATGGCACTCTACTGGCGGCAACCGCTACGTTTTTAAAAAAAGGCGGGAAACACCTATCAGTGCCGGTTGGTAACAAACAACCGGCACTGATATCACTCATATCAGTTCCGGTTGGTAATACTAACCGGCACTGATAGGTGCACTATCAGTGCCGGTTCTAATCTAGAACCGGCATTGATAGTGATTTTCAGTGCTGATTCCATACCCGACACTGATAGTCACTGACTATCAGTGCCGATTAATCAATGCCGGCTCATAAACCGACACTGATCACATTTTTGAACCGGCACTGATCACCTGTTCTGCAGTAGTGAGTGTAAAAGAGTGAAATTTCACCTCTGTGACTTTCGAGTTGGGAAGCTTACGGTCATGTGTGACACCAGTTTAATTGTTGTTTGTTTGTATTATTGGTTGACTTGCATTATTATTTTGGCTTCCACGCACTATGTTAGTTTTGCTAATGCCTTGTACCCATTTGCTGAATGTGATTTATCATACTCAGTCTTGCTTGTTGCTACCTTTTTGCAACCAGTAAAACATATGGAACAAGCTAGACAGGATGGGGGAACAATTAGGCATAGCAAGAGCTTTAGCTTAATATTTGTTTTTTACTCATGTAAAATGTCAAATTAGATATTGTAAATATTTTTGAAATAACAAATAAAGAAGAAGAATAGTTGTGATCCACTTCCCGTCTCTATTTAATTATAGCCTTACACGGTTATAAGTTAATTTTTACTGTATGGTGGCTGTCGCACCCTAGTTAGAGACGTGACAGTTGAAGTGGTAGCAGAGTCATAGGTTTATAAACACGTACCTAAGGTAGAGCCGACCCTTATGGTTATACATGTCTGTGCAGGCTAAGAGTGTGGACATGTGGCGCATAGCACATGTAGGCTCTGTGTGAGCACACAGAATGGCACATGTGCCGCAATGGACGCGCAGACGCATACCTCTGGGTTTATAAAAGTGAATAATAAAAATGAAGCGGGGATAAATGTGTAGCACTTTACTACCATTTCGCGAATTATTTGCCTTCCCTGTTTCTTAATTACTTTCTACATCGTTGATTCGGTTGATTAATTCCACGTCTTTTATTTTATCTCGTTGATTGGTGCACCATATTTCGTTTTAGTATTCTCTGTTCATATTAGTTGTTTTATTTTCCGGCTCAGTTGTTTAACATTGATGTGTCCATGTATCGCGAGATGGACGAGAGCAACCACATCTAAGTGAAGCCTTGTTGGCTGCTAAAGTTATCTTTTGCCAAGCTGTAATTGTACACGTGTTCAGCCTCTAGTACTAGCTATCATGTTTGTAATGTACATCACGTACTAGTTTAGCGAAAAAAAAAATTGTAAGCATATAAGCTTGTGCATGTACAAGAATAGTAGTACACCTAGCTCAGAGGAGGTCGAAATTTGTTGCAATGATATCATTCTTCTCCATGTAATACTAAATGTAGTAGGTATGCATCTTCTTGTAAATCTTTTCTGCTTGCATGCCTTGCTTATACTCTTTTCTATCTTCTAGATGGTTAGTAATATTAATGGAGATTCATCTGCCATCGTCGTTAGTACAAATGCTCTTAGGCATTTTGCAGCGTCAAGAGCAAACTCATGAGAGACAAACTGATATCTTGGAGCATCTAGTACAATCAAAAGGAGCCAATGCTCAAGGCAGAGGAGGAGAAGGTGCAATCCGTGGATTTTTACAACTCAATCCATCAGCATTCTCAAGGAGTGCAAACCCAATAGATGCAGAAGATTGGCTCGCTGAAATGGAGAAGAAATTTGAGGCCATGCATTGTTCCGACCAAGAGAAAGTTAGTTTGGTGACTTTCATGCTTCAAGGTGGTGCATTTGATTGGTGGGATGCACGTAGGAAAAAAAAATACCCTGAAGCTACCTTAATTACTTGGGATTTGGGAGTTATCCAAGGAGGAATTTCATAAGAAATATTTTCCACCAACTGTGCAACGCAAGATGGAGCTTGAATTTTTACAGTTAAAGCAGGACCATAAAAGTGTGGTTGAATATGAGATGGAGTTTTCACGACTGGCTCATTATTCTCATGCATATGTGCAACATGATGAGATTAAAGCCCGACGTTTTGATCAAGGACTACGCCCACCAAGCAAGATGAAGTGGCTAACAAGGCTCTGTCAGTGGAACAAGCATATATTGAGGAACACATTGAAATTGAACAGCAACGTAAGAAGCCTAGGATAGAAATCCAGAGCCAAGTCATAATCAGATGGAGATGCCAGGAGATAGAAACATTAATGAAAGGATATCATTACCGCTTGAGAGTGCAAGATGTGTTATATGCCAAGAAAATCACCTAGCGTCTCAGTGTGAGCATCGTAGAGGAAAATGTTTTGGCTGTGGCAAAGGTGGCCATGTTATTAGTCAGTGTCATAATCCGCAAAATCTGACTTATGCACTAAGGTTGACTATGCCTAAGGTAGCCCCTCCGCAGTTAGCGCCGCAGCAACCACTTTACTTACCTGCTCCAGTGCCAACCAATACAAACTCGGCGGATTGACGCGCCTATGCTGCGCCCGCTTTTCTTTCAATAGAGCATGATAAAATAAGACTTAAAAAATTAGGTTCGCCAATTTTAGGCATCTAAATATTTATTTATGAATTTATCAATATTTAACACATTTATTTAATTATGGAAAAAACAATGGTACTTTCATACATGTACATAATTTTAACATATAGACGATAGTAATACAAACCTAACTAAATTTGTTTCATTTTTTTTTTTTGAGTTTTAGATATTTTCCCATGCATTTTAGATTATTTTAGCTGATTTATCAATATAACTATTATTACTTTCGCTATTTTATAGAATTTCGCAAAAAATTATGTATACGTTCACATACATATATATATATATATATACATACATATAAGTATATATACATATATGTACATATACATATACAATTCTGCAAACTCTTGGACCCCTCCCACTTCGGGTCCAGGTGATGGCCAACCTCTGTTGGTCACACCTCTTCAGGACCAAAATCTTAATGGAGCACAGGGTTTATCATCTCCTGACCATCAACAGGGGGATCAACGCTATAGATATGCAATGGCGCAAAGACTCCTCTTTTTACAAGAGGCTCTTATGCACCCTCCGACTATAGATCTGACAACCCCCGCCGAATAGGGCTGGATGAACTCGATGACTGACATGATGAAGGATGTTCTCATTCTGACCGAGAATTCCCATGTGTCCTTCATTGGGAATACTCTAATCTATGGAAGTCGTGCAACACCCGTCGTGACTTCCAACACTCGTCCTCAAGATGGATCGAACTCAGACAAGTGTAAACCCAGAACAAGGCGTCTCGGGATGACAATTGAGCGACTAACCGCCATAGGACCTCACCAATCAAAGGTCATTTGATCAACGACTTGCACGAGGTTTTTGATCAGTGGAGATGCTTGAGGACCCCCGAGGTGGCATCGTTCGCCCTTCGACAATCCGATCGGGAGACGCCCCAACACCATTCAAGCCGAGGCCGATCCATAACCCTTGTGGGTAAAACACATGAGGCCTCTAGAACTACAGAACGAAAGCTGTCATGCAAGGTTCTGCCCCGGGTCAATCGAGAAGTACAATGGGAGCACGAATCCAAGTAGCTAGAGGGGACGAGAAAGTAATGGAAAATTACCTCCTCACAACCCTTGAAGGTGCAGCCAGAACATGGCTGATCAACCTATCACTATGGACAATCTACTCTTGGGCCCATCTTTGGGATGTATTTTGAGCTAACTTCGAGGGTACATACGTCCACCCCAGCACGAAAATCAATCTATACCCTTGTTAGTAGGCGCAGAAAGAAACCATGCACAAGTTCACGCACTGCTTCAGCAACATCCAAAACACCATCTTCAAGATTAGCGACTATGATGTCATCCAAGCGTTCACTCAAGGGGTAAAGAGCTGATGATGCGTTGATGACGTTGCCCGAAAGAAGCCCGAGATAGTCAAATAGCTCATGAAGATCATCGATATGTCTGCCAAAGCTGAGGATGCGCTCCTCTTTGCCAAGGAAAAGCTGCAGGGCATCAAGCGCCCTCAACCTGGGCTCGATGGTGACACAGCTAAGAGCAAGCGTAAGAAAAACACCAAGGGAGGTAATGTCAAGAAAACTAAGGATGATGAAGTTTTTGCCGATTTGCCTAATACCCATCTCAACAAGTGCTCCGGTTCATCTCAGGGCAACAGCTTTGCATCAGGCTCCAGTGAACACAACAGTGAGCCTTGGTGCAACCTTCACTAGACTGATAACCATAGCCTCCACGAGTGCCACTTCTCGAAGAAGATGGTCAAAGTAGAGGACAAGAAAGCGACCAAAGGAAAGAATACACAAGTCATGATCCAGAGCAGGGACTCCAGCTCCTGTAGTAGCGAGAGCGACATGGACCTGATATCTTTCTAGCCGGATGAGAGGATTATTGACCACATGTTCAGTGGTTCGACGTCCTATGAGCCCAAGCGGTAGTACAAGATAGTAGCCTAAGAAGTCTTAGCTATCGTCCCCAAGGGTCGTCAGGCTATTAAGTGGTCAAACATCGAAATCTCCTTCGGCCAGGATGACTGTCTAGAGAACTTAGTACGGTCAGGTCGCTTACTGATAGTGGTTGAACCTATGATCAACAATTGCAGGGTCTCTTGAGTTCTTATTGATGGATGGAGTTACTTGAACATCCTCTTTGTTGGCGCATTCAAAATGATGCAGGTCTCCCAATCTGCCATCAAATAGGTTACTCAAGCCTTCCATGGCATAGTATCCGGATTGTTGGCCACTTCCATCAGCTAGATATTGCTCCCCGTTGCCTTTGGGAAGTATGACAACTTCCAGATAGAGAAAATTCTTTTCGATGAGGTGAACTTCGAGACAGCGTACAACACCATCTGGGGATGACAAACTTTGTTCAAGTTCATGGCTACCACGCATTATGCTTACCAGTGTGTGATGATCCCAGGATCAGAGGGAGTCATTACTTTGTAGGGCTGCCCAAAAGCAGGCCTACCCTACAATAAGCATAGCCTAGACATGGCCACACAGCATCAACTCGACAAGTAGACAAAAAACTCAAGTCCTAAGGAGTTGTAAAGTCCCGTGGCGAAGTCAAATCGGTTCCTTTGGACCCAGCGGAGCCCTCCAAGACCGTTCGGATCAGCTCCAACTTGGATCCTAAATAGCAACTCATGCTCGTCACCTTCCTCCGGGAAAACACTGATGTGTTCACATGGCAACCGTCTGATATACCCGGTATCCCTAGGGAGCTGATTGAGCACAAACTAGCTATCCAGCCCGATGCAAAGCCGGTCAAGCAAAAACTCCAATGGTTCACACCCGACCGGAAGGAAGGCATTAAAGAAGAAATCGAAAGGCTCACCAAGGTAGGATTCATCCGAGAAGTGGATCACCCCGAGTGGCTCGCCAACCCCATCATGGTCAAAAAATCAAATAGCAAGTAACGAATGTGCGTGGACTTCACCAATCTCAACAAAGCCTAACCTAAGGATACCTTCCCTCTACCACGAATAGATCAGATAGTCGACTCCACCTCTGGGTGTGACTATCTAAGCTTTCTAGATGCCTACTCTGGTTATCACCAGATCAATAAGCATCCGTATCTGGGTGTCACTATCTAACCATTCGGAGTCTATTGCTATGTCAAGATTCCCTTTGAACTAAAGAATGCCAGTGCTACATACCAACGAGGAATGCAGATAACGCTCCATCACTAGATCAGTCAGAATGTCAATGCCTACATCAATGATCTCATCATCAAGACTAAAAAGAAGGAAGATCTCATCTCTGACCTGCAAGAGACATTCAACAACATACGGAAGAATAGAGTCATGCTAAACCTAGATAAGTATGCGTTTGGAGTCTTTGGAGTCGATGCACGAAAGCTACTTGGTTACTTGGTGTCGTACTGGGGATCAAAGTCAATCCCAAGAAGATAAAAGCCATTAAAGAGATACAACCCCCCAGATCAGTACAAAAAGTTCAGTAACTAACCAGGTGCATGACAGCCCTCAACTATTTTATATCTTGGCTCAGAGACCGAGGACTTCCCTTCTTCAAATTGCTATGACAACACGACAAGTTTGAATGGTCAGAAGAAGCAGACAAGGCATTCAAAAACCTAAAGCGGTATCTTTCATCCCCGTCCCCCGCCCCATGCTAATCACTCCCAAACCAAATGAAGACCTTCTATTATACATTGCGGCCGGTCCACGTGCCGTGAGTGGAGTATTGGTGGTGGAAAGAGAAATGCTAGGAAATGAGAGAGGAGCCAGCGACTAGTGTACTACATTAGCAAAGTACTACACGGCCCAAAAGAGCGCTAACCTTAGGTACAAAAGCTATTATATGTTGCATTGATGGACTCTCACAAGCTACGACACTATTTCCAGGCTGATAAGATCACCGTACCCTCAATATTCCCACTCGATGAAATCATCCACAATAGAGACGCAATCAGCCAAATCGCCAAGTGGGCCATGGAGCTCAGGGAATTTGATGTTCGTTTCGTGCCGTGGATAGCGATAAAGTCACTAGTACTCACGGACTTCATGGTTGAATAGAAAGAACTTGATCAACCCCAGGATGGCCGTAGAGACTTATTGGAGGTATGGACTCTCTTCTTCGATGGATCGCTTACGCTTCAATCCGCGGGAGCTATAATTATAATAACTTCTCCCAAGGGGGGATGCTTGCAATACGCTTTGCAGATTGACTTTCCGGCCATGAATAACGTAGCCGAATATGAGGGTATGCTCGCTTGTCTCCGAGTAGCTTCTGCTCTTGGTATCCGATGCCTACTCATGAAAGGGGTTCATAGCTGGTAGTGAAGCAAGTCAACAAGGAGTATGAAACACCGAATAAGACTATGACAGACTACCTTGCGGAGGTGAGGAAGTTGGAAAAGAAATTCATCGGACTCGAGCTCAAATATATCCCAAGGAAGGATAATTGCCTCGTCGATAGTCTTGTTCGCCTAGCATCTTCATGATCTCTAGAACAAACTGGGATTTTCATAGAGAAACCCTCAAAGTCGTTTGTGAAATCATCATATGCCACAACTAAAGAAGGAGTGGTCTATGAGACCAATAACCAGCTTGGTGGCTCGCCAGGGATCGACGCCCCAATAGGAGTCACGGGGGAACTAGTGACTTAGCTCGAAAGCGAAGTTTTGTGGAGGGATCCAATCCGCAAGCACCTTCAAGATCGAGTTGTGTTTGAATATAGTGCACTAACTGAGCAAATTTCCCGTCGATCCAGGATGTATAGCCTGCTGGATGGCACCCTCTATAGAGAGGCGCTCATGGAGTACAGATGAAATGCATCTCTCAAGTAGGGTAGAGAACTACTCGAAGAAATCCATGGAGGGGTGTGCAGAGCTCACGCTTCTTTCCGAACCCTGGTTAGGAAGGTATTTAGATAAGATTTCTATTGTCCTACAGCTCTCCATGATACGAGCGAGTTGGTAAAAAAGTGTACCAGCTATCAATTTAATAGCATATGCGTACATCAACCCACTCAATCCCTACAGACGATCTCCTTGTTGTGGCCATTCACAACTTGGGGGCTAGATATTCTGGGGCCCTTCACGGTAGCGTCTAGGGGCTTCAAGTTCCTATTCATCGCAATCAACACCTTCACCAAGTGGATTGAAGTTGAGCTAGTTGGCAAAATCACTTTGGCAGCCGCCAAACAGTTCATCATGAAAAGTGTCTTGACAAGATTCAACTCCGTGAGTAGGATCATCACCAATAATGATACTTAGTTCTCCAGTGCAGCACTAATGAATTACTGTGGAAGACTAGGCACTACAGTCTATTTTGTGTTCGTGGCTCATCAACAAAGCAATAGACAGGTCTAGCGGATAAATAGTCTGGTACTATAAGGAATCAAGACATGTGTCTTCAACCGCTTATCTGCCTACCCTAAAGCTTGGGCCTCTAACTTTCCTAATGTACTCTGGGCACTCCAAACGACATCCAACAGGATGATGGGTGAAACACATTTCTTCGTAGTCTATGAGGCCAAAGCAATGTTGTCCTGTAAACTAAAGATCAAATCTCCCCGTATCGAACTATACGCAGACAAGGATGAAATATTGAGAAGGCATGATGACCTCAATATTCTTGAAGGAAAAAGGACACATGTGTTGATACGATCAACGTGGTATCAACAAGCTCTCCAGTGCTACCACGACTAGAACACCTGCAAAAGATCCTTCAAACCCGGAGATATGGTTCTACGACTCGTACAGAGCTAGAAAAACATCAACAAGCCATCTCCAATGTGCAAAGGTTCTTATAGGGTGGTCGAGTCTAACTAATCAGGATCGTATAGGTTAGTAATGGAAGATGGTCAAGACCTTAAAATTTCTTAGTATATCGACCAGCTTCGTAAGTTCTATATGTAAGTACTTAGATATATTTTGTAATATTAGTTATCATATTATGCTAATAAATATATATCATTTTACCTTATTTCAAGCCAATGCCTTGAGGACTGAGGTAAGTCGCTATTCGGGTACTTACACCCATGTGCGCACTCAGAATCTTTGACTGCTTATCCGGGAATTCCTCCTGAATACCAGTCGAGGGCTTCACATGTACTCAGACTACAAAACTTGTTGTGCACATCATAAAATTTGTCCTAACGAGAAGGGAAGAACATCTTTAGGGACCGTGGAGAACCTTATCGCATCCACAAGTGCCTAAAAGCTAAGGCGCTTTTTTCTCAAAGTCAGACCTAAGGTAATCACGAAGAACATCCTTATAAGAGGCATCAAAACTTGCCAAACTACTCGGAAGACACAATTCAAAGGTCGAACACTTGTTTAAACATTCCTTGTATTCATGAAGACTCACAGTCATACAGAGCCATTGCAGTAGAAATAGGATTTTTTTCATTTTACAAAATTTTGAGCTCTTTTACAGATAAGCTAAGGAAAAGAGGATTACAAGAAGTCCTAAGATCTACTTGGTGCCGTGCAGCAAGATGAAGGAATTGAGAGAGTGAGGGAAGTCTCTCCCTCCTTGTCCTCATCATCTTCTACCGGTATCACCGACGCCAACAGAGAGAATGAGGTTGGTCGAGAGGCCCTAACTCCCTCCGAACTCGTCATTATTGCTGCCCCGACTACTCCCTTGGACCGTCTTCACCGGCATCGTGTGAGGATGAAGTTGAAGAAGAAGCCAACGCATTGCCATCTTTAATGGAGGCACTGCTAGAAGCTTCCTTTTCCTCCACCTCAGCCGTTGCCTTTTCTTCCCGTATCTCCACCTCAATCCACTTCGGACGATCCTAAGGATGTCGGGGGCTTGCTGTCTTTAATAGGGACGCTGCTAGTCACCACCTTCCCTTCAACCTCCTCGTCAAGAGATGTCGATGACCTCTACTACCGAGCTAGATTCGGTCGGAGATGGCGGTGGCGTTAGAGGGGAATATTCTGGAGAGGACGGAGAGTACTTCGACGAAGATGGAGAATACTCTGGTGAGGGTGGAGGTTCCATGGTCAAGTGCTAGTCTGGTGCAGCATAGCCTCATCACTTAGGGGATTTTAAAGGCTACCAGGTCAAGGAGACATCGTCTCTCCATCTTTACGCGTTAAATGCCAAGCACAACTTCATAATGGTTCAAGGGCAACCAAGCGCTGGACGGCTATCAATATCACATCTTTTCAACTGGCCAGTGCGTACAAAGAGGTGGCCTCTCGGTGCACTCCATTACCCATTGTTTTTCAATGCGTGCGGGGCAGTTAAAGGGACGGGACATTGCTTCATCGCACTTGTGCAATTCTTTTTGGCAGCACCACAAAAAATCTCTGCTGTGACGGTCTAACTTTCAAACCTGGCCAATAATAAATCATATCTTCTTTGTCCTTTCGCATGGATGGGATGACATTTTTTAGGTGACCCAGGAATCCTATTCGGATGGAATACCTTCTCGAGGACTCCCTTAAGAACTTGGAGGCATTTAGAACACCAGATAGATGACCTGAGAACCCCGAAGAACCCAGTTGAACGCATAATCCTAACTAGGGACCTAAGTTCTACTCCAAGATGTGGTCGGTCAAAATACTTATCTTTGATGACCAAGTGTTTGACCTATCAAAACCTCATTTCACGTATTGATGGGGGGTTTGACGATAACTAGTGGGAAACTACCATATCTGGATACCCCAGGATTTTTAATTATTCTCAGGTGCATATCTTTATCTTCGGAAATGGGAAGTGTCGGTGAATCAGGAACCGGGGGTCCCCGAATCCCGAGGCCAGGTCAGCAATCCGCCATATGGCGCCATCTCGCGGAGTCTCCTCCTCAAGGAAAAAAAGATTAAGTCCTGGGATAGGGCGCTCGGGGCCACAGTCAGTGGTCCCCGAGTACCCGAGTTCCCCGATGATCCACGAAGTCTAAGTGCCGGGAAAAAAAGTGCTCGGGGAGGTATACGGTGGCCCCCGAGCACCCAAGTCCTCCGACGGTCAGGAAAGCTAAGTACCGGGAGAAACGTGCCCGGGGCCACGAGCGGTGGCCCCCTGGGCACCCAAGTATCCCGAGGACCCACTGAAGGAAGTTCTGGGAGAGAGTGCTCGGGGCTGCGTGCACCAGCACCCGAGCACTCGGTCCCCCGAGGATCCGTACAAGCGTGCCCGGGAGAGAGTGCCCGGGGAGATGAACAGTACCCCCGAGCACTCGGTTCCCCGAGGACAAGAAAGAGCATTCTCGGAAGAGAGTGCTCGGGGAGGTGAACAGTACCCCCGAGCACTCGGTTCCCCAACGACGCAAAGAGCCCCCTGTCAGTGGCCCCTGAGGGGCCCACTGATGAGGTGTCAGCCAGTCAAAGGCCCAAAGCCGCATTTAAAGAGCGCGCGTGGCCTGTCACCTCCAACTGCTCCCGCCACGCTCAGTGTCAGTTCCTGCCACATTCTGGCAGAAGGGCGTGGGGTCATTGAATGCACGGGTCCCATCCTGTGCCATCCGGCCTGTCTCGGGATAACGTCGTAAGGGCCGAGGCATTCCGTCTGCCGCGCTGCTGTGGCAGGGGAACAAGACAGGGTGGGCACGCCGGGCCGCTTCGCGGCTGCCCGGTGGGCCCTCTCCACGGCGCCTGTTACCAGTGCATTTATGGTGACGGATGACTGGGCGTGGGACGCATTTTTCACCCCTGGTCACTTCGCCCAGAGGTGATGATGACGCCCTTTCCATTTATGGTGCCTTGGAACTCGTGCCCTCCCGTTCGGGGCACGCTGCTGCCGACGGGTATTTAAAGCTGCCGGCAGCACAAACAAAAAAAAGAGAAGAACAGCATGGACAGAACAAGCTCTCCGGCGCTCAAGAATATCAGAACATGCTTTGAGTAGAGAAGAGAAGATCGAGAGCACCCAAAAAGCCAACAGATACGCACAGACCGAAGAACAAGGAGCCCCAAGCTCTAAGATAGACATACATTCTTGTAACCAGCAACATCCTTGAGGGACATTCTCAAGGCATTTATAGTATTCATACAGGAGTAGGGTGTTACGCCTCCGTACGGCCTGAACCTATCTAAACACCAGCACACTTACCCCGTTCCGCATTAGATCATTCCACCCCACCGGCCATCGCATTCATACCCATTTATTTCTCTGGCGAATATATTCAGGATCATCCCCCCGGCCGAATCTCTAAAAAGGGGTCCCTCAGGATCCCTGCGACAGGAGTTAACCCTCCGACAGGAAGAAAGACTCTAGAGGACGCATGATGCCCCCGTATATATACAGAACTTGGAGACCTTGCGGAGGATAAGTCAGAAGAAGTCTCTACAACTCATTAGAAGCCAACACATGTCTGCGGGAGCCCTACAATCTTTTCGTAGCTAGATCTTCTTCGACCACACGCAAAGAAGCCGCCCGACTATATTAGATCTATCCATGTTATCCACGCACCCTCCTTGTAATAGTTCCAGAGATCGATATAAAGACAAACAGGCGTAGGGTTAGTATCCTATAGGAGGTCCGAACCTGTATAAAAATCTCTCTGTGTATTCCTTTAATTTGTCTATTTGAAGCATCCCTCATCTTTTCTGCAAGTTTGTAAGATCGACGGTTCACCAATCATCGATAGGTAGCGTGTCAGTTTATATCTGATTTGCAATTTATCCATGGTTGCGATGACTAATGAACTATCAATGATGCTTATTTTCTAGGCCGGCAGCGGGCTGCTGCGTGGCAAGGAAAGCAGAGCCCTCCAGGATATCATCGCTTCCACCTAGACCTAGGTATGTCATCAGCTCTTCGCTGAAGTTCATGACATTGCATGATCTTCTCCACATATTGATTTCTCTTATGTTTTCAAGGGCATCAATTGTAAATCTAGATGAACGAAGTTCCAAGGATGTGAACATATATGCTGGAAACGGGACTCCATTGTTGCAGCTTGCCGAAATTTCGGTAATTTCAGTCAAATTTCAACAAAAAATTTTGAATTTTGTTTGGGTCACTTTGTCTCAATTTTTCAAAATTTCTCCTAAATTTTACGACATGAAAAAAAAAACACCCGGCAGAATTCTGAACCCTGGTGGTAGCTGGGTTTAGAGGGGTGGCCTTGTGATGCTACATGCCCGGCGGCGGCGACAGATGGCAGGTGGGGTGGCGAGGTGAAGCGCCGCTAGCCGGAGGTGGTGGAGGATGACCAGTGGGTGGTGTTAGAGGCAGAGGAAGCAAGGAAGCGATCCAATAAAACCAGGTTAGCGTGACAATAGATCCAACGACGGAAGAACCACCGGAGACGGGGGAGGATGACGGGACAAGGGAGCTCACAGGAGTGGATAAAACGTGGTTGGGGAGGCGAATAAAAGGGCGGATGGTGCCGGTGACGTCCTCAGCTCTTGCCACCACATCGGGCAGCCGGCAGCAGTAGCAGTCGAGGACTCACCGGCTGGAGCACGAAGAAGAAAGAGATAGAGAGGAGAGGATGTAACACGAGCGCTGAAGCAAGGAAGAAGAAGACGTGAGATTCGTTGGATCTTAATCCAACGGTGTGAAACGGTCGACTGAGTTCTCGGTCAGCTGACAGTCTCATGCCCAAAGTATAACAAGCATCCGAGCAGCCCAATCATGAAGCGCTGGTAGCGATCAGAGCCACCTGGCGGCGGCGCATATTTCAAAGTCACCACGGATACAATGAATCTTAAAAAAAATTCATCAGTACGAGAATAGACAAAATATTTTAAGAACAAAAAGGTGAATAATCCCTTTTAGTTGCTTCTCATGGGGTTAATCCTTTAGTAGCAACTCCATATTTAAAAGGACTGAGATGGGATATGAATATGTAAACGATTGCTTGTTCACATAGCTTTTGAAGTACGGAATATCATCGCTTGAATTTATAATTTTCTATAGCTTTTTCTTTCACGACGCTGATCCACTAAGGACAACTTCTAATTTGAGTTCTGATTGTGTCTTCTTTAAACTTTTGCACTGGATCATCTTATATTTGGAATCTCTGTTCTAAAAATCCAAACTCCTGCACTGCTCAAAGTGAATGTGGCCTCTTCTTTCACCATCCTTCCAACAAGATATATAATAGATATCATGCCAGAATTTGAACGAAAAACCATGTACTCATTCAATAGAATAACACAGAACTATATGGCAAAAAGTTCTAGCAACAAAAAGAACAAGAAAGAAAACATTCCATCGAGTATTTGCTTCATCGTCGCTAGGGAAAATATTTGCTTATTCTAATCTGCATGGCCAGCCTTCTTCCCCTCCTTGCTCTTCCGGCACTCGAAGTAGTACGCCGTGAGGGCCGCGGCGGAGAACATCTTCATGGCGCGGTCTACCATGTACATGATGCCAAAGTCCACCAAGAACACCACGTCGCTGTCAACGTCGTGCGGCAGCCACCACACCACGGCGAGGGCGATCGCCAGACCAACCGCCACGCCGAGCGCCCACGTCACTGCGACGTAGAGCAACACGCGCGGTCGTGCCGCGCATGAGCCGCCACGCACGCGCCGCCGCGCTCTGGCTGCGCCGCCAGGCCGGCTCCGCCACCGATGTGACGACGGCCATGGCGTAGACTACGTCGAGGTAGATGTAGAAGAGAACTGCGAGGAGCACCCGCAGCCCGTCGAGGAAGAGGAACCACGCGAGTACGAGTTTTTTTTACCACAGAAAGCATAATCTCTGTCCTCTTTCATTACCGATTCAATAATAAACAATAATGATAATGTATCATTAGCGATTTTTAAGTTCTAGACACGTCAAAAAAGACGTACCATCAGTAATAATAGGTATCACTACTGATTCTTAAAAAGATATGTATAAAAAAAATATATTTTTAATAACTGATAGTAATAATATTTATCTCAACCGGTTCGTATTCCAAACCGACAGTGATAAATATTTATCACTACTGGTTCTTAAATAGACGTGTCTTTAATAACCGGTAGTGATAATATTAATCATTATTGGTTCATATTCTCAATTGACAGTGATAATTCTTCTATAAATTGAACTCGTCTCCCTCAGCCACGTCCATCTCATTTCGCTCTCCCAAAGCTACTTCTGACGGGTAGTGGCAGTCGAAGTAAAACGGTAGTCAATGACCATCTCCACTGTGGCTGCCTTTACCCCTTGTGCCCAGCTTCAACACTACTCACACGAGCTCCTCACCGTAGCCATTCGTTGAGCTCGACGTCCGTCGTGCCCATCGTCTCCTGAGCCAAGGCGTGGCCGCGTGCCTTCCCCGTCTCATAATTCCTCTCCCTATGGTCTCCTCTCATCGTCCTTCAAGTAGGTAGCCACCCCGTGTATGTTCACCGAGCCCACTGTCTCCTGAGCCAATGTATGGTCACATGCATTCCCTATCTCCTTATCTCCTCTCTCCACATCTCCATTGCGCACACAAATGTTGTGTGAAGATAGTTGTGGTGATAGATAGATCTAAACAAATGGCAAAAGGCACATTCGTTTCAAGCTAAGTTTGAATATAAAGTTTGTGTTTTTGTTGTTCGTTTATAATTACTATTGTCACTCTCTCGTTTATAAATTCAGTTGGCTAGCACACAAAATGTATAACGGATGATGCAGGGCTGCTGTATTAGGAGCTCTTTGACGTGGAACATCTGAAGAACTCCTGGTATAGCACCTTCGCAAAATCCATGTCTATTTTTAGATTTAGCATATAGTTTCACATCAAACTTAAGATAAGTCCTTATGCTGAAGAGTTTACAGTAGAGTATTTTTGCACATCTAAAAGGATTTTTATTGCCGATTCATGCTTTGAACCGACAATGATAGTTATTATCATTGTCGATAGTGATAGTACGGTAATCACTGTTAGTTAAAAAATTAAACCGATAGTAATACTTACTATTATTATCGGTTCATAAGCCGGTAGTGATAATCATTAATTATCACTACCGCTAATTTACTATTTAAAAACTATCAATGATGTTAATTTTAAATTGATAGCGATGATATTTTCTATAATAATAGTTGTATTGTAAGAAGAGCAGAGGCTTATGATATGATATTTAGGGTTAAACTTAGTGGCGCCCGTGTGGCGCTCACTTGAGCTCGCCGCCACGACATCGGAGATAGTGGCGACCTTGATCACGATCCAGAAGGCCAGGTTTAGGGCGATGTTCACGGCCAACGTCGCGGCAGCCCGCGACGTTTGCCTTTGGCTACGTCCTTAATGCGGCCTGTGGTGCCAGCATTGTCTTGGACGCCATGGCTGTCAAGATTCGAGCTAAACTCTCAACAGATGTGTTCCGCCGGTGCGACTACAATTTATAGCCCCCCCCCCCCCTAGTCCGATCGTGTTCTTCTTCGACATCTGCAACATGGATTTCGATACGGACACGGCACTCTTGTGTTCGGGTTGACCTCTTTCTTACTCTGCAAAAGTAAATATTTTATGAAATATTTTTCAATAAATACAGGATGTTCCGTATTAACCGTAAACTATATGCGTGAATTGTGTTATTTGTAAAAAAACATTAGTTGAAAAAAACATGTATGATTTAAATACCACTACAGAAACAACTTTTCTTGTATCTCTACGGCCGGTTCGACTAGAACCGGCATAAGTGATAATTGGTTTATTAGTTCCAACCATTGATCAATCATTGATCTCTTACAAATTAGCAGTAATACTCTTTATTACTATCAGTTTATTATAAGAACAGATAGTGATATATCACTGTCAATTCTTTTAATGAGCTAGAAGTGATATAAAAGGGTGCGATCTCCCTTGTCTAAGCCCGAGCAAAACACAGAGATGAGCTCTGTTTTTGCTTGGTGGCGGTCCTTTTTTGTGATCGACCTTTTGCTTGCAGGCTTCACAATTAGGAGAATTCACATGTGCTAAGTGCTCCAATGTTAGAAACTTGATCTACATTTTATTTATAGTTGAATTTACTTGTTAGATTGCTCTAGGTTTTGAAAATAAGTGATTCCATGGCGATGAATTTTTAGGAGTTAGAGCTTCAATTGAGCTCTAATTTAAGGAATAAATTGTAATTATATCTCTTTGTAGATGTGTCTCGATTATGTATATCAAAAAATTTAGATGATCTAGTTCATATATTGCCTTTTTTAAAAATTATGAATTTTCATATACTGTTTATTAATTTAAGAATTTTCTTAAGTCATTTCATAGAAAAAGGATTAAATAGTCATTTCAAAGCTCCGGGATGTGTGCCTATTAATAAATAATAATGCAAATTTACATGGATGACACCCCCAATTGCTCGTCACAAGCGGACGTAGCAACATCCAGTAAGTGGTCCTCCGACCCGGGTCAAGTGCCGGAAAGATATGGATCCTCAAACATGGATCAATCAAGGTGCGGGGTATTCTATTAGTAGATGAATGCATATGATGTTGTATGATTGCTAGAATTAATTTTCTTTAGATTTTAAAAGATTGCATGTTTATTAATTCAATGAATTTAAAATAATTAATAAAAATATAATAATCATAAATTTATAGATGGACTGAAGGTACATGTATGATGCAGATCGTCGCAGCTCAGAGTTCTTTAACGGTGTGACTTCTTCTCTGAGCGTTGCCATGGTGTACAAAAGAGTTAACCTGGCAAAGTATATGTGTTGTCTATACGTTGATTACAAAAATAATAAGCAATTTTCTACCGTAGAGCATATTTGTGTACACTTATTTCGACAGGGTTTCAAATCTAGTTATACCTGTTGTACCGAGCATAGTGAAGATGATTAGATTATACATGAAAAACATCATATCGTTGAAGAACACAGAGACAACGATATACCCATTGAAGAAGACAATGATATGATCTAGATCATTTATTACGTGATGGGAAACAGGACTTCACCAATGAAAGACAACGTCAAAAATTCGAACGTATGATACATGACAAGAACACATCATTAATCTTGAGCTAAAAAATAAACAAAAAAAACTGCATATCATGCTGAGACTGCTGCACTCTAAGAAAAGCAATGGTTAGTCGTGCGTTATCGGACGCAACTAGCTCGAAGATGGGATTGCGGTTGTGCAGGCGTGCTGCTTTATTATTTGATTTGACGTGCTACGACCTTAGTCTTGTTAAGCATGGAACAGCTTGAGCGAGGGGCACGAACAGAAAGAAACTAGCCCAAAGCAGAGGATTTAGAAAGAGACATTGACCTGCTAATATATCCATTTATTCAAGTCACATACACAGGATGGGTTAATCCCAACTTACAGGCAACACGACCGACAAACTATTTGCGACAGATATTGTATTAGCTGCTGATATCTCTAGAGACTTCTGATTTTGCTGCTAGAAAACTTACAGCACTGACATGGGCTCAAAAGTTTCTGTAGGCAGCTACAATGTGACATTAGGTTTTTTTAACCTTAACAGTACACATGACAGCTCTAGAATTAACAAATATTCAACTAAATTCAAGGCTAATGAAATAAATTGATCTAACAAATGCATCATCATGCATGATTTACAGCTTGGAATCAGTTGCAAGTACATGCTCTTAGATCAAAACCCGGTAGCTGCAAAATCCAAACTATTATGTTCTTTTAGGATCTTGGGGGACTGAAAAGATAAACGAAACTAATCGCGCAGATAAAAACACTCGTTCCTTTTAAATTTCTTCGAGTTGTATGGCTAAATAATGATGTTCATCCATTCCAGAACTAGGAAACCATGCTGAAGCTGTTTTAATTTGTGTTTGTGGTATACGCATGGTAATCAGACCATAGCACTACTGTTCTTGCTCACTGGCATCATCGATGATTGTTAGCATGCTGCTGGATTGCAGTAAGCAACCGAGCTCCTGTTGCTTTTCTAAGTGAGATGACTTGGATCATCAAGGTTCGCAAGCAACAAGCCTAAAGGAACTCAGGAACTATTTGCTCCATCTGGTAGCTTGATTTTA
This sequence comes from Phragmites australis, assembly GCF_958298935.1. Taxonomy (NCBI): domain Eukaryota; kingdom Viridiplantae; phylum Streptophyta; class Magnoliopsida; order Poales; family Poaceae; genus Phragmites; species Phragmites australis. The sequence goes on from NC_084938.1 coordinate 7,911,651, forward strand.
GATGGACTACATAAGAGATCAGAGAGCTGTGGTCTTCGTTGAAGCAAAATTGTAGTTTCAGAATGCTCGATACATGGAATGATCGGTGCCTGTGTTTTAGCTGTTCTCAACACATGCAATGATCAATTTCAGAAGACCAGAATGATCAACACATCAAATGCGTGGCAAGCAATCAGCAAAAGTTTAGAACCCACCCCTCATATACTTGTTGTAACTGGTGAAATCTTGTTCATCAACTACTGATATTCGAATGCGATCGAGCAAGACAGATCAATGTAGTATCATGTATTCGGTATTCACATGTTCCTCCGCAAACAAACGAACTGTCAAGATAGCCTCACGTGCGCAAGCTTAGCAACTCCGATCGATAAAATCTCTGGGAAAGAGGAAAACTCACATCCTGGCCTGCAGGGAGGAATCGATCGATGGAGATACAGCAGTTGCGTTCTTGGAGATGGACGCCACGCCCACGCGCTTAGCGGTTCAGTTCAGAGCCCTCCAGGCGTCGTAGAACTCCCGAGCAACCGCGTCGCGCATCCGGCGCAGGGCGAGGAACGCCATGGCGGTGCCGACGATGGCGTGGGGCGCAAGCTGCAGGGACGCCGACATCCACGCGTTCCAGTCGGGTGACCCGCGAGGGAAGGACCGGGCCACGCGGATGGCGTCCTCGGTCGCCCGGGAGTGCGAGGCGGCGGCCCGTAGCCTCCGCAGCGCGTCCGCGGCGTGGCCGAGGGTGTCGGCGCGGTGCTGCTGCCAGCTCTGCCACAGCGGATCGCCGACGCCCTGGAGGCCGAAGCGCGCTCCGTAGAGGACGAAGACGTGGCCGGCCCAAGCGTGGAGCGCGCCGAGGCGCGCCAGCTCGCGGAGGGCGCCGTCGAGGTCCGCGGAGGGGAACCCCCCGGCGAGCGGCGCGTCGGTGGCGTCGCCGATGTCGTTGCGCCTTGCGCCCGTCCGATACATGCCAACCACGTGGACGCACGCGGCGAGCTTCCTGTGGGTGGACTCCACCGTGCTGAGGAGTCCTGTCGTGGTGTCTTGGGCGACGATCAGTAGTGTTCCTGGCACCGCCTCCGCCAGCTTCCTCCACTCTTCCATTGCCGCCGAGCGGGCTCTCTCTCTCTCTCTCTCTCTCCGTAGATTCGTAGAAGGAGACGGGGAGGAAATTTATTAAAGCGTGGGGGTGGGCCGGTGAGAAATGCGGCTTTTACAGCGTCTTAGCGCGAGCAGCCGCAAGGAATTCACCGTCTGTTGCTCTCACTGACAAGGTGGACCGCGTTATTTCTACCGCGCGTCATTCCACTTTCACCTGGGCGCGAGGTAAATAGTCCGTTACGGCCGTGGGCTCCATTTGGCCAGGCTGGCTATTTCAGCACACCGCGCTGCGAATTGCGAAGCCTTCTTCGAGAAGCAAACAGTCGAACACCCACCGTCTAGAGAGAGAGAGAGAGATGGCGCTGGAGGCATGGAGGGTGCTCGTCCGGGACCGGGTGGTGGAGGCGGCCAACCGCTGCGGCCGCGCCAGCGGGCTGCTCACCGACACGCTGGGGGACCTGGCGTCGCCGATGCACACGGCCGACGCGTGGGGCGGGCGTTTTCGGTCCCAGCTCGTGGATGAAGTGCTCACAGACGCGTCCAGAGAGCTCGCCATCGCCGCGTCCGTCATGGCGGCGGCCGAGCTTATCGCGCTCCGCGGCGGCGCTGCCACCCCGACGGCCCCTCTGCACTCCATCGACGACGTCCGCGACGACGAGCCCGACCTGCGGTTCGCTCTGGCCCAGCTCCAGATCGCCAGGGTCCGCGCCGAGGACGCGTGCGACTCCGTGGAGCTGTGCCGCGGCCACCTATGGACAGCCTTGCAGCTGCTGGACCACCCGAGTCTCCCTGCCGTGGACGACATCCTCGAAGTCAAGCGCGGCGCCGCCCACGGCAACCTCGACGCCGCGCGGAGGCTCGCGGAAGGGAGCACCTCGCTGGCTCGCACCGCCCACGCGCGGCTGCGTTAGACGGCGGGTCGGCGGCCACGTCCACTGATCAAGGTCTATGGGTTTTGATTTGCTTCATCGCTTGCATTTGCCAAAGGTAACATGTGCCCTGTGTTCTTACGTGCTGTTGCCTTGTTCGATTGTGGAGTCTTGCCATTCCTAGTCTGAAATTCTAGATGATGAGCACTGACACCATGGCCCAACAGTTTCATAACAAAAAAAACCATGACCGAACAGAGCATATTACTTCTGCTGTTTCTTCGCGAATGTTATGCACGCACGCATTACTTTTATTCGTCGATGTCAGTTTTATAATGGGATTACTCGATAGTATATATGGTGCAAATGTATGCAAGAACGATGGAAGTGACAACATCGTTGTGTTTTCTTTTTTCTCTCCTGGTGTTGCCTGAATGGTTGAAACTGCGATCAAACAGAACAGATGACTTCTACTGTTTCCTTGATCCTACTATTGATTCTTCGTGGATGCATGTATGCAATGCCTTTATTCGTTGATGTGAGTTTTCTGATAGGACTACTAGTTATGTCAAGTGCAAATGTATGCAGGAACCCTGGAACTGACAACATTGTTTGATTTCCCCCTCCCTAGTGTTGCCTATATAACTGTTGGTGTGACCATATTAACAACTGCCAGTACAGAATCAGAATATTAAACATTGTATTTATCCTTTTTGTGCAGAAATTGTTTGAACTATAGTCGCATAACCATGTTGAAATTGTCATGTTTAGTTCATTTTGAAGATTTCGATGTTGTCATAAAAAAGATGATGGTATATAGGACAACTAACCAAATTAGAGTCCTGTTTTTAGAGGATGCTGTTGGGCTGTTGTTGTTTTTTAAAAATGTATTTGGTCTGGTTTTGCTTCATTAGCCGAATGGAAGTTAAGTCTTATAGTACCTTATATCCTGTGCATTTTTGTTGGCAGTTTGGTGCTTTATCCGAAGCATGCTATTCTAGACTCACCTTCCCCCTTTTTTCGTCTCTTGATTTTCCACTGGTGGCATGGATAGCAATGATTATTCTAAGTACCTTCAATGATTCATACTCAACATGGAGTATTGGGCCGATCATTGTCTGTTCTTCATGCAGTTTATTGGGCTATCTTGGTTGTGTTTGTTATTCCTTGCAAATTTTCGTCCTGCAAATGTTACCTTGATATTTGGCAGAATGTCGATGATACAATACAGGACATCAAAAGAGATTTGTCTTAGGTCAGTGTAAATCTGAAAAAAATGAAATGCCAATGGGAATAAAAATGGATCGACTATTGGGCCGATTAGCAACCATAGAAAAATTATGTCTTGAGTAGTTCCTGAGTAAGAATGTAGCTTAAAAGCTCAATTTTTCAGATTGCTGATTAGCGGGATTTTTCTACATACTCCAAGTTGTTATGGTTTGTCCATTCTGAGTTGGTCCAACGATTGATATTACTGATACCTACTGCATTCAATCATATAATAGCAAATAAGGAAACCAATTATTTGGACACTTGTTATTAATAGTACGGTGGTTAATTAGGGAAACAACTAACGAAATTACATTACATGTTGTATTTGTATTATCTAAAATATTTAAACTTAAACATTAAATAAATATCAAATTATGGTAGTAAAATTTTGAAATTGGTACAAACTTTCAATATTTAGACCATAGTAGAAAGTATGCCTGGTTTTGACTTGGAGATTATATATTATGGAAATTTTGAACCAATTTGGATATAATGAATGCATTACATATTTGACATTTCGTAGCATACATATTTTCATCCAATTACATTATATGTCTTCAGAGGCTTAATTTTATTTTGCATTTTGAAATTTCTGATTTCAAATGTGTAGGCCCAGTTAGTAGGTTGTAGTTGCCTTCATTTTGGTAGGTGCGCCCCTTAATTGTTGCATGCACGTTTGTGTTTAGAAAGAATAAGCATGCACATAAGCTCTTTCCTTTTAGTTGTTACCCATTAATTAAAATGAGTCAATATATCATTTTATAAAATAAAATAGATAATTTTTAATTGACTATTTAGATCTATCACAACTCTTACCTCTTGAGAGGTAAGTAGGAGTACCTTAAAAGATCCCCAAATCCATAACGAAGGAAAAGTATTATAGTCATGACACTCCCGATGCATGATGTCTATATTTATTTCTTAGAGGAGGGATAATACAAGAAATACATACTGACAAACAAACCTTTCTAATACATAATATATATATAGCTTATATCGAAAGAGATTTATATGACCAATAGATAAATGCAACAACATGTAATGAGGACACTACATATCCCCCAATACATATTTGGTTGTTTCTTATCTCTTGAATTTCGAGCTTGCCTTGTTTTTTCATAAGATACTAGCTCCTTCTCTCTCCTCATTTAATTGCTTGGCACATTAAATTTCACCATAGAATGTGTATTAAATGTCTAAAATATAATCCAAGGTGGAGCATCGAGAGTGACCTAAACCACCCTCTCAAAAAAAAAAAAGAGAGTGACCTAAACCGTAAAAAGCTTAGGCTTTACGATGAGAAACTAAGTTGAAATGTGCATTAGTTTATATGTGATGAGTGAATGATAAGTTTATTATTTTATTTTGTTGATCTGTGGGATTGCATGAGCTTGAATATGTACTGCAATGATGATCATGTCTAACCAAAGTTGCAAAGAAATTGGAGGTGACATTTTTGTTTCTGAGTCAAGGGAAAACTACACTCACCGGATAGTTCGGTGTGTAGCAAATTATACAGACCGGATGATCTAGTGAGGACATGGAGACAACACTGGAGCATTTCTGCACCAGAGGCAAAAATGGAACTAAGCACCGGATGGTCCGGTGTTGAGGTCAATGAGAACCAGAGCATTTTTCCAGAGAGGTGCAAAATAGAGTTAGTTGAGACTCTACACGCCGGATAGTCCGATGTGTACACCGGAGAGTACACCTTAGCAATTATTGTAGAGAGGATGCAATGTGGCGCGACTAGTGGAGTTGAACTCACCGGATGGTCCGGCGATGGAAATTGCACACGCTGGAGTATTTCTTGTAGAGAAGGTTTTTTCGGTGCTCAGAGGAGTTATACTCACCGGATGGTCCGGTGTTGAGATGGTGAACACACCGGAACATCTGGTGTTCATGTTTTCTGCAGGATGTACTTTCAACTAAGGATTTTGATTTGGACTAACTACAGGTTAAGTTATATGTTGTTCAAGATACATGTTTGCTTGTCTTATGTTGTGTAGGCGATAGATGCAACTTGGCGGTTGACGACGGGATGATCGGGTCCAAACGAGGTGCTTGGTGCTGGACGATGGAGAAGGTTAGGAAGAGTCAAGGGTGATTCTAGCTGTGCATATGAAGGTCAAGCAAAACGTAAGAAGATGGATGAAGAAGATGCGTTGACAAAGTCAAGCGAAGCATGAGAAGATGGATGAAGATGATGTGTATCATTACGAAGCTAGAGTCAAGGTGAAGCGAAGTTGTGAAAAAGTCACGATCGTTCGATGGATGAAGCAAAAAATAGACCAAAATACCCTCGGTGGAGGTAGGAGTGTACTACAAGAGAGGGGTATTTTGGGAACAAGAAAACTTAGCATCCAAGAAAGCTTCCAAGGCCTATAAATAGAGGGGTAGGGCTGTTGAGGGAGGTTGAGCTAGCCATTAGAGATTTGTGTGGTTGAGTTCTTACAGAGAAGAAGATGAGAGCTTAGCCTTTATAATAGGTGATAGTTTTTTGTGAGGAAAATACTTTGTAATCTGTTTAAAATAGGGCTGACCTCTTAAAGAAATGAAGTGCATGTTTCCTCCGATTTTCCTGTTCATCTCCTTCTAGTTTCTTTCTATTGGCTCCGTTGCTTTGTTGAGATTTTTTCCTTTTTGCATGAGATTTTCGTTTTAGTTTTTGGGCTAAATTTTTTCCTCCTTATGAAGTTGTTCTTCTTGTTGCTAGAGGCATAAAATTCACATAAAAATATATACAAGTGGGTCTTAAACTCTCTTGCCTCTAGATCATCAACTTAGAAAGTTTCTTCTTCCGTTGTTCCTATCTTTGGATCGAAGTGTTTTTTATCAAGTGGCAATCTTTTAGGGGGATGACTCATAGTTTAAGTTTCATTGGAACCTAGAGTTCACATACAAATATGAGAGTCATGATTTCCTTTGCGTTCTTGATTGCAACTTGCTTCTCTCTAGTTTTTGCTTTCACTTGGGTTTTGAGGGCGTTGGGTGAAACAAAGGAGAAGGTCATCTAATTCAAAAGAATTTGGTAAGACGCCTTTTCACCCCCCCCCCTCTAGTCATCATTCTCGATCCTACAGGATGAGGACCGCCACCCTGCCTCTCGCCATGAGGCTCCCTTTGATTTCATGGCTGCTGTAAGAGGGTCTTGACCCTCCACTATTGTCCACCGCCGGCGGTGTTCCTGGAACCGTGCCTACCTCACACGACCATTCTCCTCTTCGGCTGCTGGTCGCCCTGGTCATATTGTCTCAGGCTGACAGTGAGGGTTGGACATTGGTCACCACACACTGCTGCGCTCGGGGATCCTTAGGCCGCCAACCCTCTGCGCCGCGCAAGTGAAGCCTACCGGCAGCCCTCGGCGGACGCTGCCTCAACTGCTTGTCGTGGACGCACCGACTGGCGGACTATCGTCTCCCCCCTTAGTGCTTTCATTGTAAAGGATTTCACCACCATGTTAAGGATTGCAAGTGGCCGTGGAGTACCTCTTCAGGCTCGGCGGGGTCGGACTGTCATCGCCAAATCCGTCGTATCTCCTCGACCGACTCTACATCGTGGGCTCGGTTGCTGGGGCCAATACTCCGCCAAACCTCGCTGGATCGACCCTTCATTGCTCCCGGGTGGACACTACTCCCACTAGTTTGGCTGCCTTGGGGCCTACCCCCCACTGCTCCCCCCCCCCCGACGGGCACGCTCACCGCTCCGCCATAGACTCCAGACGTGGGGGCCGTCGTCCATAGGTCCGAGCTGTCACCGGAGTGTTGCATTGTGCCTTGGACCGATTCCTTCTCCTTGTAGGAGAGTCGACTTCGGTGGGCTCTTCTTGCTTATGCCGATTGTGCTAGACAAGGCTTCCAAGCTCACGAGTTGTCCACCATCATCACCGGCTACTTTGGTGTTCGGGCGGAGGAGTTCAACATCAAACGCTTCTTCCCCGACAACTTTCTTGTGGTTTGCAGTTCGCTGAGCACATGAGATGCCATCCTTGCCACCAGCAGCTCACCTTTGCCAGGTGATGTCCGCTGGTTCTTTCGACCTTGGACAAGGTTAGCTTTTTCTTCTGGTGGGAACTTGGCATACCTGGTCATCATCTCGTTCAAAGGCATTCCTCCACATGCATGGTCCATCAGCACGGCTCAACACCTCCTCGGGCATCATTTCTAGGTCAAGAGGTTCGACGACGACATGGCCGTGGTGGATCGGGTGAATCTATCTGCCCTCTGCGTTGTGGCTTGGTGTGACCTTCTGGCGAACATCCCACCCAATGTCATCATGGAAGTGACAGAGCCTCACAGTGCTATCTCATACAGGGATCCCGATCTGTAGTAGCTATTCAGTAGCATCAAGCCCTACATAATGGAGAAGAATACATTGAGATACAATGTCTCCATCCAGCTGATCTCTATGGCGGAATTCCGCGTTCCTTCACCCTCGAGTAGCGATGACTACATCTCTTCTGATGGAGCCAACGAGTTTGGCGGTGGGCTGCCTAGTGGTATGGGGTGCACTGGCTTTCCTCAGGAGCGACGACTGACACCACTGCCGCTTCTCGCGCTAGCGATAGAGCAAGCCCCCGGCTGTGGATATGGTGTCTGTTGGGCGGTTGGAACCCTTCCTCCGTCCTCAGAAGGTGTGCATAACCTCTTTGGATCCTTTGGCAGTATGCCAATCAAGGAACCGCCCATTCACCTGGCCCCGCCATCAGGTTCTGGCGTGGCACTGTCAGCTTTCGGTGGTTCACGGATAGGGGAGGATGACCCTGTCATCGCTCCCATGCCCTCTCGTGATGAAACCATACCTAGGCCTTATGACCCTATGACTGACGAGTTGGATTCCTACGACCGGTGGGTCAATCGCAGATGTGGTAGGCCATTGATGACTCGACACATCACTTTGGTCTATTCTAGGTGGCAATGTCAGGCAAATAGCTTTGCATGCCTTCCAAATCATGCGGACTCTGCTTCCCCCCTCAACACTCTAGGAGCTGGCCTCTCATCTCCAATGGGCCTGGACCTCCGCCCGTCAGTTGGCCACTCTACTGCAGCCCATGGATCTAGATCCTCACCGTGCTCCTTCAGGCGTGGATCTCCAATACGGGTGGCCAATCGGCCCGGTCGTTGAGCCTGCTGCAGCGCATTTGTGAATCATTGCCAGGCGGCCAACAGTGTTGTTGTGAACCACAATGTTGCCCCGATCGCTCCACTTGATAACGCCCTGGCCTCGCTAGTTAAGAGTTTCCTTCGAAGGCTTACCAATGAGGTCGCTGCCCCTAGCTACCCCCTCGCAGAATCCTGCCTGTGCTGTGGCCTGATCATGGACCTCAGAGGAGTAGTCGGCTAGCCGTGAAGTCTGTCTTCTCTGGGGTCAGACCCTCCAAGCGAGGGGAAGTACTCCTCATGTGTCGCCTTGGCCTAATAAAGGATGGGGAGGCCATCTCGTCTTCCCTTCATCGGGCTTACATCGACCTCTTCAAGTGGCTACTGTCTGAGCAGCATTTGCAGGCAATCCATGAACTCGTTCCAGGGCATGTGGTGGCAGATGCAGTTCCTGCACTCGATGCGGATCGCCATCCTGCTAGGCTCCTACTTGTGTGTTGCCATTCTTCGTGGATAATTTCAAAATTCTAAGTTGGAATGTCCACATGCTTAATTATAAAGCCCATCGCGACGTTGTCCGGACCATGATTGACGAGCACAATGCCTCGGTAGTTTGCCTTCTCGAAACAAAACTTGTAGTTGTAAACCCCTTCTTGGTTAATGAAATTTGCGGTTCAGCCATGTATGACTACTCATGTTTGCCTGCAACTGACACCAGAGGGGGTGTGCTGGTGGCTTGCCGATAACTGTTCACTTTAGCCACGGTGCAGGTGCTACATTTTTCAGTCAATGTTTAGATCCACTCTCCAGAAGATGGCTCCTTTTACATGTCGGTTGTTAACTGCCCACACAATGAGCATCTCAAGGACCTCTTCCTCTGTGAGCTCGCTTCTGTTCGGGCATTGTTGCCGGGGCCATGGATGATTATTGGCGATTTCAACAAGATTTATTCGGCTGCGGACAAAAACAATGCCAATCTCAGCCGGCAATCCATGGCAAGGTTCTATCGCTTCATCAACTCGCAAGATCTCAAGGACCTTCACCTTTTTGGCTGCCACTACACCTGGTCCAACTAGAGAGCCTCACCCACCCTAGTTCGACTTGGCAGAGCTCTTGTGTCGTCGGAGTGGGATGACATGTTCCCCAACTGCCTCCTTCAGGCTTTGGCCTCGTATTGCTCAGACCATTGCCCCCTTTTGCTGTCGTCCTCGGTCCGTCCTCAAAGACAGAAAAGATTCCACTTTGAGTCCTTCTGGATCAAGTTTCTGGGATTCCTTAACGTCGTTCAATCTGCCTGGACGCTCAACCATGACGAGATATCCAAGCCCCCGCTTGTCCGGTTGGACATCCTACTGAGGCGCACATCCAAAGAGCTGCAATGTTGGAGCAGTCGTCATATTGGAAATATTAAGGAACAACTCCTCATCACAAGAGAGGTCATCGGTTGACTGGACAGCACGCAGGATGGTAGAACACTAACATCTACTGAGTCAGACTTAAGGAAGCACCTCAAATTCCAATGCCTCGGCCTTGCCTCGCCTGAACGTACCATAGCACGGTGTAGATCAGGATTGGTTTGGTTGCGGGAGGGCAATGCCAATACTTGGCTTTTTCACAACTTCGCAAGTTTCCGAGCACGAAAGAACACAATCTCCTCTTTAACCACCTTAGATGGTTTGGTTTCCTCGCAATTGGCAATGGAGGAGACGTTGTTCAACCATTTCCACTCTGCCTTCAGCGTTGCACATTCCAGAGACTTGTCCATTGACTTACTAGAGCTCAACATCTCACCGCTTGACTTGCGGTCTCTGGACGCCCCTTTCAGTGGGGAGGAGATACTTGCCGCAATCTGGCAGCTTCCTCTCAACAAGGCCCCGGGCCTGATGGGTTCACGGTGGAAGTTTACCAAGCTGCGTGGCCTGTCATCAAGATTGATGTCACCCTTGCCATATGTGCATTTGGTCTCGGTGACCATAGGGGCATACACTGACTGAACAATGCTCTTGTCACATTATTACGAAAGAAAGTTAGCGCCTCTTCAGCGTCGGAATTCTGCCCCATCAGTCTTACACATAGCATCAGCAAACTAATCACGAAGGCTATGGCCCTACGGCTTGCACCACGGTTGAACTCCCTTATCTCAAACAGTCAAAGTGCCTTCATCGCTAGCTGTTCAATTCACGATAATTTCAAATTGGTTCACACTACCGCGAGGTTGCTAAAGAAATCCAAGAAGCCTACGATTCTCTTCAAACTGGACATCGCGAAGGCCTTCGACTCTGTGAATTGGGCTTTTCTTATGGAGGTTCTTCGGGATTGGGGTTTTGGTCATCGATGGTGTGGTTGGATTGAGGCCATCTTGGTTCTTCTTCCACTCGCATACTCCTCAACTCCACTCCTGGGCCACCTACCTATCATAGCCGTGGTCTACAGCAAGGGGACTCCCTTTCTCTCTTTCTCTTCATTATGGTGATGGACATCCTTTCACGGATTCTTACCAAGGCTGGTGACGCTGGAATTATTGATCCCATGGGCCACAACGCAATTCATCATTGTTGCTCTCTCTACACGGATGATGCAGTCATCTTCTTATCGCCATCTTCGCTCGATATCCATGCTCACTTAGCTATCCTCCAGTTCTATAGGGTAGCGTTGGGGCTCTGGACAAACTTGTCCAAGTGCGAGGCAGTTCCAATCTCATATTCTGAGGATGACATTAAGAGTATCAACGGCAATCTTCCTTGCGGTTTATCTTCCTTCCCTATTCAATACTTGGGACTGCCTCTCACGGTTGGTCGCCTCCGCAAAGTCCACCTCCAGCTGATTGTTAACAAAGTGGCCGCCAAGCTCTCATTATGGCAGGCAAAACTAATCTCCAAACCTGGCCGGGCTGCCTTAGTCAAATTGGTGTTGTCATCGACTCCATTGCACACGCTCATCTTCTTAACCATTCCACCATGGTTAATCAAAGAGATCGACAAGATACGGAAAGGCTTCCATTGGTTCGGCGAAAAAGAGACCTCCGGAGGACACTGTGCTTTAGCATGGCCCAGGGTGTGTCGGCTGTTGGATCTTGGCGGCCTGGGCATTCAGGATCTCAAGTTTGCTGGTTTGGTTCTACGACTTAGGTGGATATGTTGGCAACGGTCTGACCGATCAAAGCCTTGGGCCACCCTACCAATGCAACATGAGTGTGAGGTCACCGCACTCTTTGATGCCTCTACCATCTTCAAGGTTGGCAATGGGGAGTCCACTTACTTCTGGACTAATGCTTGGATTGGGGACCGATCCATCCCCTCTTTGGCACCAGAACTCTTTAGCTGTGTGCAGCGTGCTCGAGGAATAGAACGGTCCAGGCGGCGCTGCTAAACCGAAGTTGGGTTCGAGACATAACCGACACACTCTCAATTACAACACTTGTCCAATACCTGCACCTTTGGTCCCAGCTTGGATCCATAAGTCTAGATATTGAGGAGGATCGCATAATTTGGAAATGGACATCGAATGGTTTGTACTCGGCTAGATCGGCATATCAACTGATGTTCCAGGGGCAATCCGTTTTGATGGTGCTCGACTGCTCTGGAGGGCTTGGGCGCCTTCCAAGATCAAATTCTTTGGGTGGCTGATGCTTTATGATTGTCTTTGGACCGTTGCTAGGAGGAAGAGGCATGGATTGCAGCTTGATGACTCGTGTACCCATTGCTCACAGCTACCACCGATCACCTCCTTCTGCACTACGTCTTTGCACGAGAGGTGTGGGGGCGAGTCTTGGGTGTCCAAGTTCCCACATAGGGCACTCCTATCCTGCTTTGGTGGTCAAACCTTCGAGGGCAAATATCAACAAACTGCCGGAAAGGTTTAGACTCCCTTATTCTACTGATCTGCTGGTGCGTCTGGCTGTCTCATAATGACATCATTTTCAACCAACGCCGCACCTCCACCAACTCCATGGTAGCACTAATTTGGGAGGACATCAGCCGCTAGTGTGCAGCTGGAGCTAAGAACTTGTCTATACTCTGAATAGTTAAGAGCTATGACTCAGTGATCTAGCTCTTGTTTCGCTTGCCTTTCTGGTTGCTTGTTTCCTTGTATAATATATAAAAGCAACTTGTAAATTGTATTTTGGCCTCTTAAGATTGTTGTGTAACACCAAATTTGATTTCTATCTTCTTAATACAAAGATGCGCAGCTCTCCAACGTATTCACGAAAAAAATAGAGACGATTAAGTCAAGAGAAATCTGAACACGCCGGCACACAAGTTAGCTCAGTTAGCTTGAAGAACTGAACTCGGATCAGAAAACCAAGGGTTTGTCAAGATAATGCAGCGCATTAGAGTATATTTTGTTCAGGGTTCAGACTTCAGTGATAGACTAATTAAGGGTTTAACTCTGTAGGTTTCTATAGATTATCAATTGTTAGCTTAATCTATATAAAATTAAGTACACCTGGCACTACCCCCCCCCCTTAATTAACACAACCTTTAGGGTAAATATGATACTTCCTCCTCAAAAAATCTCTATACGAAGCTAGGCTATTTAGGCAAAATATTGACGAAGGTTCCTCTATGAACAGTCTACCAGCGCATACCACCACAACACAAGCAACAAAAGGGTGGGTTGAAACAAAGACTAACACCCAAAAACTCCAGCATCGGAGATGAGCCACCAGTGCCGCCAGCATGCGATCCATGGATCTTCTCCCCTGCAACATCTCTTGTAGATCATTGGAGCACTGGATGGGCAGGTCATGAAGCCACTCCTTTCTTGCAATGGCACAACACAACCAAGCTAATTTCAGGTGGTGATTGGTTCAAGAATGGTGATACAAAATTAATATTTTTGATATTCCTGTGTGCCATATAGCGACACTATCGAGACGATATATATGGCTCGTGAGTTGATGCAACCACGGTGCAGAACATAAGTGGAATATTATTACCGGCTACATGCTACGGTGCAAAGAAGCTGGTACCTGCTGCAATTAGCTGCCACCAATGTGCAGGAGACCCCTACGCACTTTGCATGCACTCGCGGTAGTACACGGTGACCACGCACACCGAGAACACCCGCAAGCGCCCGACATGAGCAGGTAAATCCACTCTGCCGGGTACTTGGACGCGTTCGTGTGCCATGGTGAGATTGCGGAGGAAAGAATGCTCTCGGTGAGCATGAGGATCAAGGCCTGGTCGGCGCTCTTCGCGGTGAGCCACCACACAAGCCGGAGCGCAGCCACGTGGTGGCACCCTGGCTCGGACACTGACACGACCACGGCCACGAAGAGGACAACGCCGAGGTAGAGCCAGGTGAAGCCTGTGATGAGGAGCGCGAGGACGAGCAGGTCCAAGAATAATAGCGAGCGGGTGTACCTGATGACAAGATCAACGAGTAAAGACAACGTGATGGCACCAGCCTGGCTCGCGATGATCATGATTCCGTATTGGACCTCGGTCCTGAGGGGACCGACCGTGAGGTCGCCGTCTAACACTGTGGCAAGGACCCGGCGGAACGCGGGTTTGTCACTCTCGTCGTCGAGAGAGCACGTCGCGACGGCAGCAGAGGTGGTGATGGCTCGAATGGCCGGACTGACAATCAAGGAGGTGAGGAGGTAGGAGGCGACGACGAGGATAACAGACCGTACACTGTGTAAGGGAAGCATGGTTAGGTAGATGTTCAAGGTGTCCTCGGCGACGACTGTCACACCTAGTTTTCAAGAGAACAAACCAGATGCATTCCACATGTATGCCAGGATCGAGTTTTCATACATGCGGTGACTTAATAAGTGATAACATAAAAGTGTCATTACATAACGATAAGGTTCATTACAAAAGGATCTATAGGTCTTAAAGAAAACACTACAATAACTTCCAGTGATAGAGGGTCTTCCATCCATCCACAGGCATTGTCCGGGGGAGCATCAGCCTACAACATGGCCGTCAGCCAACCTCGGAATGCGACGGAGGAAGCCAGCAACGGTGATATGGCAATGAGGCTTACCGGAGCTTGGCAAGGTAGTGTTTTGGGCAGCGGAGAGGGAGAGCCGAAGGGTGGGATGCGTTCCTCGGGTCCTTGCGGTGCTGGCAGCGGCTTCGGACGCACCGGGGGAAGCTCAGTTGCCGCGGCGGGCGCTTGGCAGAGCTCGGCAATGGCAATGGTGCTCGACACAAGTGACAATGGGGTGAGGGAGAAAGGGAGGGTGACAGAGTGCTGCAGAGGCTGTTTTAAAGTGTGGAGAGGGAGCAGTTCATTGCACGGACGTGGGGCACGAGGGTGGAGGCGTGCGCCAGTGGTTTTGGTGAGCGGTTGTGGCATGGCACGAGCGCGGCGCGAGCACGGGAGCGAGCGCTGCATGGAAGAAGCGAGAGGAAAACGCTGACAGGCGGGCCCTGGCTATGAGAGAGAGGGGGAGGAGGAGCGGGCTCGGCTGCTCGAGGAAGATGGGCTGGGTCGACGAAAAACGGGCGTCACAAACCTGCCCCCCTTAGGATGAATCTTGTCCTCGAGATTCAGAAGAATCGGAGAAGAGACTAGGAAACTCTGCTTTTAGATCATCTTCTCTCTCCCAGTTGGCTTCCACCTCAGAGTGATGCTTCCACTGCACCTTTCACATACGGGTCCTTTTATTCCGGGTAACACATTCTGATATCTTGAGGATTCTGACAGGGTATTATGAATAAGAGATATCCTCCTGCACATTTAGTTCTTCCATTGGTATCTGCTCTTCTGGGACTCTCACACATTTCTTTAAATGTGAGACATGAAACACATCATACACATCAGAGAGCTGGGGTGGTAATTCCAAACGATAAGCCACTTCTCCTCTTCTTTCTAGCACCCTAAACGAACCAATATATTGAGGTGCTAGCTTACCC
Organism: Phragmites australis; assembly: GCF_958298935.1. Taxonomy (NCBI): domain Eukaryota; kingdom Viridiplantae; phylum Streptophyta; class Magnoliopsida; order Poales; family Poaceae; genus Phragmites; species Phragmites australis. The sequence continues at coordinate 7,926,852 of NC_084938.1, forward strand.
TTGACTTTGAATCTGCAAAGGCCTCTAATCGGTGACACCTTGAGATACACAAAGTCTTCAACTTTAAAGGTCAACTCTCGACGTCGATTGTCCGCATAACTCTTCTGCCTTGACTGCGCACTTCGCAGGCTGTTCTAAATCTCTTGTACTTGCCTTTCTACATCCCTTAAGACTTCTGGGCCAAACACTTGGCTTTCTCCTGTCTGATTCCAGAATAATAGTGTTCTGCACTTCCTTCCATATAGTGCTTCAAAAGGGGCCATCTTTAAACTTGCTTGGTAACTGTTGTTGTATGAGAATTCTGCATAGGGGAGATTCTTATCCTAACTCTTACCGTTCTTTAAAGCACATGGTCTCAACATATCTTCTAGAATCTGGTTGGTTCTTTCCGTCTGTCCATTAGTCTACGGGTGATAAGCTAAGCTAAAGTTCAACCTGGTGTCCATAGACTCATGTAGATGCTGCCAAAAACGTGATGTAAACTAGGTATCTCGGTCAGATACTATCCTCTTGGGTACTCCATGAAGACACACAATCCTAGACATATACAATTCTGTGAGCCTTTGTCCCTTATGTCTCCTTGACTGGTATGAAGTGAGCTACCTTTATTAGCCGATCTACTACAACTCATATAGAATCATACCCAGACCATATTCGAGGTAATCCCACTATAAAATTCATGCTGATTTCTCCCCATCTTCACTCAGGTACTTTCAAGGGTTGAAGCAACCCTGCTGGTCTCTGTTGTTCAGCCTTAACTCGCTGGTATGTGTCACACAAAGCCACATATTCTGCTACTTCACGTTTCATTCCGTACCACAAATAATGTCACACAATAATCGTAGTCACTAATGATTAAAATGAATCCAATCCCGGTAGTCCCGATATGTGTGTTTTGATAATTTCCAGGAGAGCTATTATCCACACATATCTCTATCAACATGTATATCACAATATCACAATTAAACAAGATTACAAGTCATTACAAGCTGATGAAATAACAAAGACAAGTGTTATCTAGCGTAAATTTACATAAATTATAGCGGAATAAACATCTAAAAAAACGAAGACCGGTGGTACCGTTTTCCCATAAGGCAACCAACCGGAGTTAGTAGTAGTATAGCAACTACTCGTCACGACATCACTCTTGGTGGGGTACAAGTAGCTAGCACCTGACTTCACCTGCAAAATAATCAAAAAGCACGGTGAGTACGGAGGTACTTACAAGACTTACACGTATGGGTATATATATTCCTGACTCCAAGAATAATGCATTTAGATGAATTAGCAAGGAATACTCCACAAGGTTAACTAAATTTATATGCAAAAAGAATTTACCGACTCAAGAGTGTGAGCATCTACACCACTTAACAACTTGTACCCTCCTATCCTAAGATCATCAACATAACCATAATTGTCATTTGAACCAACTCAACTCATCATTAACCATCACTAACCGCTTCCCAACATACCATAACATTCCCATATCAGAACTCTACGATTGATAAAGATGGATAGAAGCATGCTCATAACCAAGAGCGTGGTAATTTGAATTGATCTTACACCCTGCAGAGGGTACATCTTTACCCACATAACTCGGATCCATCCTCTTGGCCACCGAGACAATCTTTCTCATACCTAAAAATACCCACTTGTACATGCCCCTATGGCACCAGGGTTACCGCGAGTATGTCCCGGACACCTCCGGCTCCTCGCCACCTTGCTTCTCCTTATTCTTTTTCTCTTACGCGTCATAGGGATGCACGGCAAGTGTTAGCACGGCGTATGATAATTGGCTCATTCGACCATTATCCGAATATGTGGTAGTACGGAAAGTGATAAAAGCCAACAACAACAACGGTCATGCTTCATCAATGCAAGCCATCTATAGCATCTGGGTTCCTCCCCCGACCTACCCCTAGTATCACCTATATCTCATCTCATCCTCACAACTTATACATCTCAATATCATTTTCTTTGTGAAGCAATAACTAAGCCCTATAGCTCATGAACGATGGAACATTCTACTGCTTGACTTTTACCCTTACCTATGCATTGCTAAGCATTTAGGATAATTTTAAGTTAGAAATTAATATGGTTATACCCAGTTACAAGGATGGAAACATCAATAATTCAAACTAGGAGTAATACATCAATATAGGTTCTACTCACAAAACCCGACATGACTCGCTAACATGCATAACATACATGAAGCTATAATTTATCAAATTAGGCTTCACACGATCTAAATTATAAGGTGAAATATACTTAGATGCTTGTCTTAGTGTTGCACTTCACAAACAAGATCAACCACAAGAAAACATCTTAAGAAAATCCGTCACTCTCTCAAACGTAATTCACCGATGTGTATCAGTGCCGATTCCAGCCACGAACCGACACTGATAGTTGGTTTTAGTGCCGGTTCTTAGCAGTTTAATCATTATTCGCGTATAGGATATTAAGAACCGGCACTGATACCTTTTCAATTCCAGTTCTAACACCATCGATATTGATAAGGAGCTACTTATTGTATATTCTATAGTAGTTAGTTTTGTGTAAAAATTATAGTTTTGTGTTGCTAGAGACATAAATAGTTATAGTTCTATGAAACTGGTCTTATTAGTTGTAGTTTTGTGATAGTTATATGTAAATAGTTGTATTTTTGTGAAATTAACTCAATGAATTAAGTACTAGAGTTGCTAGAATCACAAAAGGAGTCCTCAACAGATTTTGTATTCTCTTTACAAATTATTGTATTATGACAATGTAACAAAGTGTTTAGCTTTTGTTCTACACTTTGAATCTAATAACAACTAAACTTTTTTTGGAGGGAATGTATTGAGAGAAATTAGAAGCATCTCGGAGAGAGTATCTTGCTAGATTCAAAAGTGTTATGTCCTGTAGTATGTCATAGTTTTTATATACATACTAAAATTGTGAACAACTATCACCAACTAGTAGTTTCTTGCGACGTGCTAAATATTAGCTTTGCAATCAAAAAAAAATATTACTAGTGTTATATGGGGCCTCCACTTTTGTGTCGGCCCAAGCCACGGAAAGGTCAGGACCGGCCTGCATACCACGGTTGAAGTTAAAGAAGAAAATGTATCTGCAAGCCACAGTAAGGATATGGAGAGTTTTGGCAACCGTTGTGATGGAAAATAAAACTTAGAAGCGGTGGATCCTATTTGTATTGAGCGATTCTTTTGTTAGGCACGGTTTAGGAGACTGCATATAAGAAGAATTGATTCGTGAACACTAAGGTTGTGTTTTGTTTAGGTTACGATAATTTATATAGAGCTTTTGCTTATTTTCAGTTGACCGAAAACTTGGAATAGTTCAGTCTACGTCGTGCAGATTGTCTCCAGCGATGGTCTGGTGTTGGGTGGCATCCAAGATTTCCCTAGTATCATTTTTGAATGATCGACAATTATTATCTTTTTTAGAAATTTTTATAAATGACTCAGGGTTTTATAGTTTATTTGGATAATTCACGAGTGTCTTTTGTTGAGAATTATTGATCAGTGATTTTTTTTATTGCTAATTCATTTTCACACTCGATAAAACATAATTGCTGGTGGTGGCGGAGGGCAGCGTTGGGACACCTCGCTGGATAGGAGGGACTAGGTAGATTGGCGCGTTTTGCTGCGTTCGTTTTGAATAAATATTATACTTGAATGTTGCATGATTTGTAATAGCTTTAATAGTATATAGAGCGCACCGATTATTTCACCATTAGTATGTGTTATTGAAAGGAGAATATTGGATTCATTTAGACTCATATATGTAATATATATACACACACACAATATATTGCTGAGCAGTAGTTACGTCCGTAATACGGAACTAACAAAATTTGTTTCGTATTAGTGTACTGATTTTTCTACCGTTAGTATATGTTATTGAAAGTGGGATGTTGAATTCATCTAAACTCATGTATGTAATATACATATATAAATATAAATATATATTTGTATATATATAGATTTATATATATATATATAATATATTTGTGGACAGTAGTTACGTGAGTAATACGAATGTAACAAAATTTGTTTTGTATTTTTTTGAGTTTTAGTTTTTTTTTCTTTGCACTTTAGATTGTTTCAGTCGATTTATCAATATAACAAATTTTCCTTTCACATTTTCTAGTATTTCCGAAAATAGAAAATATATTATATGTATACAAATACATATATACATATATATATATATATACATATGTATATGTATACAGTGATGGGCGGGACCTACTACAGTATCTACAGTAGCAGAGCCCCTGATTGCCCACGGATTCCACCGCCGTTAGTATATAGGATAGATGGGATGTTGAATTCACCTAAACTCATGTATGTAATATACATATATAAATATAAATATATATTTGTATCTATATAGATTTATATATATATATACATAATATATTTGTGGATAGTAGTTACGTGAGTAATACTAATGTAACAAAATTTGTTTTGTATTTTTTTGAGTTTTAGTTTTTTTTTCTTTGCACTTTAGATTGTTTCAGTCGATTTATCAATATAACAAATTTTCCTTTCACATTTTCTAGTATTTCCAAAAATAGAAAATATATTATATATATACAAATACATATATATGTATACATATATATATACGTATATGTATACAATGATGACATGACCTGCTACAGCAACTACAGTAGCAGAGCCTCTGATCGCCCAGGGATTCCACCGCCGTTGGTATATAGGATAGATAGATAAGGTAGTCAAAGAGAACGCTAGCAATGCGGGGAGAGGATGGAGGTACGTAGGGCCAGATCAGCGAACGTGCCTAAGAGTGGTGTTCGGTAAGGAGGAGACTAGTTTGAGCATGAGCATGACCGCGAGGTATAGTTATCTCATAGACACACAGGTTCAAACATCACATTCTCCCGACGCCTCAAAGGCTCAAACGCCACTTTCTCCTCTCCCTGCTGTTCCTCCTTGTCCTTAATTGAAAAGATTAAACTCAAAAAAAAAAAATTAAAAAAAGTTTCAGATCAGAGCACGGCAGTTTAAGGGTCAATCGTCTTGCGCACAGGAACAATAGCTTGAGACATGGAAAAGCAAGAAAACAACAAATCATCAACTTTAAACACAATAGCTGAGTGCCCATATATTGTTACAGAAACAAAATTTATATAACATGACATCAAATATATGTATAGGTATTGTTTAAATATAAATAAGTTCAAATATTACTTCTTTATGTGTGCCCGGGCACACCTGGTGGCCCTGTTAAATCAACCTATTGAATCGATACATTGCTAATAAAATAAGATCAAAATAATATTACAACAAGTAACGAACAAGAAAAATAACACTATTAATGAAATCAAATTTTGATCCACCTAGCTAGAATCTTAGATGTAGAACTTAAAAATATTGCAATCAATCTTGGATAGAAATAAGTAAAAAAATATTTTTATTAGCATTTTGAATTAAGGAACGTCATTGTGAATCAACAAATTACGGAGCCACAATGATCATTAGCATATCAAGTCACAGCACATATTCATCACAAGTGAAATTAAAACTTCAGTGCTTCATATTCAAATTGACCCGTCACTTATAACTTAACACAAGTGACGAGTCATGTTGTGACCCATCACTAATGATAATAGTCATAGATACTTAGTTCACTAATATTTTTTATTATTATTTTTTTCTTATTTTTTATCACCTCAGTAGCATTCGAATAGAATATATATATAATTTTTGCTCAATTTTTATCTAGGGGTGGCGGCTATAAACACAAACGCGCGTTCCGAAAACGATGTAGAAACTTCCAAAAACGAGAACTCAATCTTTCAAGCCATTTTTAACCTCAAAAATTCTCCAAATCCGACAAAGTCGGACAGAAACGGATGTAACTTTTACTGTAGATATCCATAGAGTAAAAAAAATTGAAATCGGAGTTCGTATGCAAATGTTATACCCGTTTTACCAAAGACACTCCGGGGTATCTATCAAATTGCGATCATTTACATGAGATATTCAGAAATTCATAAAATATCAATACAATTTTATAGGTAAATTATAACTAGTCACCTATCAAATTTTATATGTCAATATTAATACATATTTTATATGTAAATATTAATACAAATTTTATATGTAAACATGACACAAGCTGCAAACAGATTGAAATTCACAAGTTTGGTCAATACAAACCAGGGGAAGCCTTCGCCTCAGAGAGAGAAAGAGCCAAAGGCAGCGAGACACAACACATATTTATAGAGAGATGAGTAGTCTCTTTTTTTCTATGTCCCATCAATTACAATGCCGGCCTATTTAGCCCGTACTCAACCACTTCACACCATAATTTACGGTATGACCCCTCTAACTGTCATATTCTTGACATATTTGGAGGTATTTTGATACCATTGAGTACATTTGCATATTTACAATTATACCCCAGACCGCTACATGGGCTTCGACGAACGCGCGCCTTCGCCCGAGTCCCCATAAAATTAGCCGCACATGGGCCCTCAAGGCACCTTCGACTAGCCTCGACGGTGCGTCTCGAGTCACCATTCGGTCTCTGCCCGAGGTCCCGCCAGAGGCTTCGCCTGCACTGATACTTGGCACCACGGGTCGACCTTCGGTCTCCGTCCGAAGGGCGCCAGATGGTTCGCCTGCGCTTTCTGAAACACAACTATATTATTCGTCATTGATCAGCCACCAGTGAACTTCGCCTCAGGTTCCGAAGGGGCGCGTAAGATCATTCCCCAATAATTTTCATCTTCCAATAGTCACAGTAGTCTTGGATATCGTAGTCTTGCTATCAAAATATAAGAGGTGAATGTCTAAGAAAATCGGTGCAGTCAATAATGTCTAAGAAAAATTAAGAATCAATACATTACCCTATGAACATCTTAAATTAAAAAAATTATGGTCTGCACACATCAAACTGAGTGTTAATTAAGCACGGGATACTCACACTTTCCTATGAAATTATAATTAAGAACTCTCGCAAAAGTAGAGATGCATCTCCACATGCACATAACTTGGGAAAACTTGGTCACGGGATGGATTGTCATCAACACTATAGAGTTCATACTTTTCTTGGTTGTTGGAGCGGAACATTTGATGTCCTAATTCGATGTTGTCCTGATATCCAAAAGTAAGGGATAAGTGACCACTAGATCTTAACATAATTTTGTGCACAGATGCAGAACAACGGCTAATTGTTACATGTTTTATGGCAACACATTCCATTGTAGTCAAGACCATCAACAATTTGATGTTCATACTTCACACTATTCTTGGTATGTTGCTGTAGAACATTTGATGTCCTAATTCAGTAAAGCAAAGGCTACGTGACCAATAGTTCTTTCTTACAATATTTTTTCTCACAGATACAAAATAACACCTAATTGGTATATCTCTTATGGCAACACGTTCTGTTTATGTTGAGACAACAGAAAACGGCAACTGAAAAACTTACTATTTTTAGAGCACTTTCTTTTGTGTTATCATGGTATGAAACCTTGTCCCTAGAACCTACAAATTTATTCATTTTGGAATTTCAATTATTATGTTAGAGATTTGGGGTGATATTTATTATTTTGTAACAGGTACATCAAGGATGAGCTAATGACAATGAAATTGTTCTTGACGGTCGTCGAACAGCTGCTTGACAAGGATCCCATGTTGAAACCCTGGATGGAGCAAGTTGCTAATGTTAGCAAATAAACCACGTCATGGTCCGTTCCAGGCGTGTGTGTGCGTGCGTCGCATGTGTTTATGAGTCGGTTCATCCGAGTGTATGCGTAGGCAAGCTGCAGGAGTGTGTCTTGGAGTTGGTTGGCGTGGTGGCGTGTTCTGCGTGAGAGGCGGCCGCGTCATGCGCAGGAGCGAGGAGCTCGTGCATGGCGTGAGCCGAATCGTAAGGATCGACGTGTGAAGACCGGGCAATGGAGTTCGTGCTCAGCGTGCGTCGCCCCGAGTCTATAAAGTCCATGTACTGCTCCGTTCTGAGTAATAAAAGTAAACAGCCAGGGCGTTCGTCGCCATTGCCGAGAGCTTTGAGTTCCTGTTCATCTTCTTCCTCGAGCTCGTGTGTGTGTGATCCTGGTGCCAACAGCTAATCTGGTCTACGACATTGAAGATTGCCTTGAGGAGTCTGCTGTCATTGTGCAACATCCTGGTTGGATCCATAAGATCCTCAATTTTTGTGCCTACCGCCAGCTCGCTACCCAGATACGTGCCATCAAGACACGTGTTCACGACATCAGCGAGAGGAGCAAGCACTACGATCTCCAGTCGCATGGCCATAACCTCTCTGACTTACTCAACAAGGTGGAAGATGGCTATGAGATGCTTATGAGATGCTCGATAGGCATGAAGCACCTCTGAATGAGCCACGGGCTAAGTATGTTGGTCGTGATGACGAGCAAAAGAAGCTGATCGAATGGATTACCAACACTGACGCATCTCTACTGGTAATGGCAGTTACTGGCATGGTGGGCATTGGCAAGAGCGCTCTTGTCAAGCAGGTTGTGGGAAGCACTCAGATACTTGGGGAATTTGATTGCTTTGCATGGGTCAGTGTACCACAACCATTCAATATCGATAGACTCATTGAGGCTACGGTCGGCAAGCTCCTAGCAGATGGTTCAAAAAGGAGACGGCATTTGGATCGCCAATCACAGATGGCTAATGCGTCCAGACGTTTTTCCAGTGACCACATGAAGAGTATACTTCAGTATAGAAGTCATTGATTGTTTTTGATGACTTATGGACATATCAACATTGGGACAAGATAAAGCAGGAACTACCAATGAATAGCCACAGTGGCAGTCGGATCGTGGTGACATCATGTAGCTTTGCACTGCACGCAGAGTAAGAATCGTATCATCGACCTCAAGCGATTAGACAAAATCTGCTCCATTAAGTTGCTGATTGAAGTATTTAAGAAAGTGAGAAACAAGAACGTGATCAAGAATGAGGACTTGGAAAGACTAGAGAGCCTAGTTATCAGCAATAAAATTTCATATTGGGAAATATTAGAGAAATTCAAAGGTATCATCGAAGAATATGCAGTTGAGGAAATACTAGAGAAATGTGAAGGACTACCTCTAGCTATTATCGTGACAGCAGGCATTCTTGCTCCAAAACAACGACAAGAATGGAAAAATGTTTTGGTCCGTTTCCCTCTGGAGATAGAAAGTCATCCAATACTGGAAAAATTGAACAGTGTAATGACTCTGAGATATAGGTACGTGCTACCATATCTAAAGCCATGCTTTTTGTATCTTAGTATCTTCGCAGAGGGCTTTGAGATCAAGCGAACACATATTGTGAAGCAATGGGTGGCTGAAGGTTATGTATGAGACATAGCTGGAAGATCACTTGAGAAGACAGCTGAAGGATATTTCTATGAGCTCATTGATCGTAACTTGGTCCAACCAATGGCATGGGACAACTCTCAGATGGTTAATAGCTGCCGTATTCATGCTATCATGCGACAAGTTGTGTCCAGTATAGCAAGAGAGGAGAACCTTGTCTTCACCGTTGAAGTGCGTAATACTGTTACTCCTCCAAGGATCTTTCGCCACCTTGCATTGGATGGTCAGAGCTTCAGGGGGCTTATTGATAATGTGAATTTGACCTGTGTCAGATCGTTAACTGTGTTCAGTGAGCCAGCGGTGTCGATCTCGTCACTGTGCTCATCCCGGTCGAGGATGCTGAGAGTGCTAGATCTGTCATACACTGAGTTTTGGATCGCGCAGAAAGACATAAGGAACATTGGGGCATTATGCTACTTGGGATACCTAAACCTCTACAGGTCCAACATCACTGAACTTCCTGTGACCATACGTAATCTACGGTCCCTTCAGGTGCTGAATGTTAGAAAGACATGCATCTGTTGTATCCCACCTGAGATCACAAAGCTTGAGAAGCTACGGTGCCTCCGTGCTAGCAAGAGATTCTCACACCAAGTTGATGAAGATTTTTGCTGCTGCTATTGTAAGAACATGAGTGTTATGATGCCTCAATCAACGGGTTGCTTACAGCAGCTCCATGTGTTGGATTTATGATGCCTCAATCAACGGGTTGCTTACAGCAGCTCCAAGTGTTGGATTTAGTGGATTTATGATGCCTCAATCAACGGGTTCCTTACAGCAGCTCCGCAAGTGTTGGATTTAGATGATCTGGACAAGCTACCTTGCCTGCGGAAGCTAGGAATGACAGGTCTGTCTGAAAGAAATGCTAAGATGGTCTCCAAAACCCTCCTAGAACTCTATCCATCGCTTCACTCTCTGTATCTCAGAGCATGTAAAAGTGAAAGACATGGAACACTGAGCTGCTTCCATGAGATGTCCTCAGCTCCTCCACACTTGCGGAGTCTCAAGCTTGCTGGTCATATTGGAACATTGCCCGATTGGATTTCTTCATCGAGCCTGGTTACGGTGAGGCTCTATATGACTAGACTAGACAATGAGGACATAAACACTATGGAGGGAGCCTCAAACTGAGAACTCTCACTGATGAAAGATTCTTACAATGATCGCCAGTTCGATCTCTGCCCTGGAAACTTCAAAAGTCTGAATACACTGGTGCTCAGTAATCTGCAGTATTTAGAACACATAGAATTTATATCATCAGAGACTAATGAGGGAACATCAGTCATACCTTCAGAATCTAAAAAGGAGACTCCGGCGCTAAAATTCTTATATATTACTAAATGTCAGTTGAAATCAGGGACTCAAACACATTCCAGAACTTAAGTAGGTTCGACTTGGCCAGGAAACAAAGGTAGCAAACTTTGATGGGCTGCGGAAGGAAGTGTCTGATCATCGAAACCATCCTAAGCTTAGCATGGCACAGAGCTGGAGGGAGCATGCCATCAGATAAGAAACACAACTGACAAGCAACAGCTACAGAAAAGTTTGTCACAAACAGGTGCATTAGTCTGCTAAAAATGTGGTTCCTGCTCGTGCATATGAATAAAATTTCGCGAATTTGTTACCTAACAGAAGGGTCATAGTATCGGTTTGAACGGGAGAATTAATAATTGTATGTCTGTCAATTTACTACTTATCATTGTTCATTTACAACTTCATAATACCATTTATTACTTGTATTGCTTTCTAGTTTCATTGGTGTATCAACACAATTTAAAATGGTTCCGAGACTTGCACGTTCTTCTCTGTACAAGGATGGAGTTACTATGGATTTGGATGCTGATCTGTTTCTCAGATTTATTATTTGTCCTTGTATAATTTCTTGGTCCGATGTACAAAGGCATGTGCTTCTGGCAACAATGGACATTAAAGAGCATTTTCAGTTTGTACTATAGCTGAAGAAAGGCCAGGTTCAATCAGATCTGGAGAACATGCAAAAACATTCTCATAGTACTCAAATGCTGTGCAGTGTGCCATATTTGCTAGCTGCAGATAACGTGCTCCCCCTATTTAAAGTATTTTTTATTGATCCGAAATATGGATTGTCTTTGTGACGTACAATAGGGTAGATTGGTAGCGAATGCGCTTCATTATCAGTAGCATCTTCAAATGGATTGGTTAAAAAATTACCATACATTATCTATCCTATCTAACATCTTGCTATGCATCTAGAAGATTTTTTCCCTCTAGATATTTCACAAATGTCGCCCCAAGTCTCAACAGACGATATCCCTAAATGCCTCCCATTGTTTTTATATGGTTCAACTAATTTGCCAGCTTTTTTGTTAAATGGAGATGCATATATGCTTTACAGATAAATAAATGGACATGAGTCATGTACACAAACAGATCTTCGCCAGAAGGACAGCATGAACTACATTACAAGCAACAAAGCAATCTACAAGTGTAAAGAAGAAAAGAGAAACATGAACAGACACTGCACAAGTTTGAACTGCCAAACCCCGAAACCTCAAAGAAAGGGAGGCACAAAACCAACAGAGGGATGCTATCAAAACTCTGAGTATCTCCTAATTCTTTCCCTGTACGAAGACGATCGTTGCACATCTGGCCTGAGACAGCTGACGAGACAAGGCATCGCCTCATCAGCTCCTGTGCAATTCAGCTTTATTGATGGCAATTTCCTAGAGCCAATGGATCTAAAAGAAGAACATCCCAGCTGAACTGAGGAGGAGCGCAAGCAACGGGTGTCAGACCGTCGGTGCAAAGAGCCAGAATAGCTCGAACCACTGTTTGCTCCACCCGCACATAGAGCTAATGATGTGCTTGTCCATGGAAGCTCCTTTATTGGGGTAGTACTGGTGAGCTTCATGAATGAGACAATGGCGTGCCTGCACAAAGGGCAAGATATGGAGCCAGGCACACCTCGGATGGATGTTGAGCTGCTAGTGGTGGAGCACAAATAGAGTGCACATTTGGTACAGAACTCATGGCCACAACCTATTAAAACATATATTTATCAATTATATTTGCAGGGTTGAATGATTCATCGTGAGAGTTAGTGTATCAGACTATCAGTACCTTCTGCAGCAACCGTACATTCCACCTCCAAACAAATGACACATGGATCATGACAAGTAGAGGAGGCAGAAGTTTTCCTCCATCCACATTCTCTGCAAAAGAACAATAAACGGTTGAATTTGTAAATGCACATAAGAAAGAGGAAAAACATGGCATTACTTTAACTGTTCTTTGTGAACTTGAAAACTGAAAATAGGCATGACAAAAGAGTTTTGGATTCATAACCACATTCTGCACCTAGTGAAGTGCAATTTCTCCTAAGATGCTGTGGTACTCTGCGTTGTTTTAGTTTCTAATGACAGTAGGGAAATGCTACTGTAAAACATTGGTCACCTAGACCTCTTTCAGTAGAGTAAATAAAGGTTAGTGGACACTACTACTTGAGTACAATTGTTTGGTCAATTTTAGACAGGAAACATGTTCTTACAAAGTTGAAGTTTAACAACGGTCACTCCACAATGATATATGAATATCTACATATTTTATCTGGTATTTGAACTCACCGAGCAATTTTGACAATGCTCATCAGTGGGAGGCACATATATGGTGAAGGAAGAATGCGTATTCGGCCTTCTGGCTGTTTGCTTAGGATACCTTCAACACTATTTTTGTGCCACAAACGAGCCACCATCAGAGGAGTCAACCTTCAAGCAAATAGCATTGGGCAAGAGTAAGCAGTCCAAACAAGTAGCAATAAAATACTTTTCTAATAAGGGATTAACATACCCCAGCCAGATGCCTCTTCCTTAATTGAAAAACAAAGGTTAAAAGTTTGATGCAGGGTATTAGTGAAGGCCAGCATATGGCATCAGATTTTTTTTTTTTTTTTGTTTTTTGGTTGAGATGGCATCAGAGTTAATATAAGCAAAAAAGGCCACCAACTAGCTTCCTAATTTTGAGTAAAACTCAAAGGAAAGATGCTTTACTAAGGAAGACAAGAGTCATTACTAATAAACATTTAGCACAGATAACATATATACTAAAATATCAGTGTATAAATTATGCAAATGACTAAGTAAAGAGTGTTAGTCGCTGAATTCTTACTCTTGGTAGTAGCTGAATTCTTACTCTCATCGAGAGAGGATGACACTAGGAGTTGGGGCAATTTTTCTGGTTTATTTCTCACACAAATGCCATACCAACCTGAGAGGTTGGGGATACATATTTATAGGCTGCTAGCCAGCCAAGCATATGCTAAGATGCTGTCCTAGATGCTGTCCTAACTGTCCTAGATGCTAAGATGCTGTCCTAGATGCTAAGATGATGTCCTAGCTGTCTTAGATGCTGTCCTAGCTGTCCTAGATGCTGTCCTAGATGCTGTCCTAGCTGTCCTAAATGCTAAGATGCTGTCCTAGATGCTAAGATGCTGTCCTAGATGCTGTAGCCCTAGAAAGGACCACAAAGACTAACCAAGGACCATCTGAAGCAGCCCCACAAAGACCATATGCAGCACAGAGACGCAGCACAGAGACTTATCCCATCATTCTCCCCCTAAGTCTTGTGCGTCGTCTTGTGGGAAAGTTGAACCATCCCGGTCCTGGAGCAGAGCTCAAGGAACTTGATCCTCCCAAGAGGCTTGGTAAACAGGTCCGCGAGCTGGTCCTTGGTGTTGATGTAGCTCGCCTTGATGCTCCCTTCCTCTAAACAGTCTCGGATGAAGTGGTACATCACCCGGATGTGCTTACTCCGTTCATGGAAAACAGGGTTCTTTGCCAGGGCCAGAGCGGACTTGCTGTCCATCCTGAGCTCCACCGCTCTAGTGTCTCTGCCGAGGAGATCACCAAGCAGTCGAGCGAGCCAGAGCGCCTGAGTTGAAGCGGTGGAGACCGCTATGTACTCGGCCTCGCAGCTGGACAGGGCCACCACCTGCTGCTTGACCGACTGCCAGCTAACGAGGCACTTGCCGAGGAGGAAGAGGATCCCGCTCGTGCTCTTGCTGGTGTCGATGTCGCCGGCGTGGTCACTGTCGCTGTACCCGACGAAGTGTGCCGCCCCAGGGCACCTAGGGTAGTAGAGGCCGTGGTCGAGAGTCCTCGCAACGTAGCGGATGATTCTCTTCACAGCCTGCTGGTGCTCCGTCGTCGGTCGCTGCATGAACCGACTGACGTAGCTGACGGAGAATGCCAAGTCCGGCCGTGTGTGGGCGAGGTAGCGAAGGCTCCCCACAAGACGCCGGTACTGCGTAGCGTCCACCTCCTCCGTCGTGCTGTCGCGGCTCAGCTTCAGCCTCTCCTCCATCGGAGTGAGAGCTGGGTTGCAGTCGGTGAGCCCAGCTAGCTCAACGACGCGCTTGGCGTAGGCGGTCTGTCGAAGCGTGATCCCGGAGTCATCCTGGTGCACCTCGATTCCCAGGTAGAAGGAGAGAGGCCCCAGGTCACTCATCTGAAAAGTGGCCTTCATCTCTTCCTTAAATGCCGCCACCTCCGCATCCTTGGTGCCGGTGATCACCAAGTCGTCGACGTAGACACCCACCAGCAGAGCATTTCCTCCACTGCCCCGTCGGTAGATGGCCGCCTCGTGCGGGCTTTGCTCGAAGCCCATCCCCTTTAGCGTGGAATCCAACTTGGCATTCCACGCCCTCGGCGCCTGCCGCAAGCCGTAGAGGGCCTTGCGCAGGCGGAGCACCTTGCTCTCCTTGCCGGGGATCACAAATCCCGGCGGCTGGTGCACGTAGACCTCCTCCTTCAAGTCGCCGTTAAGGAACGCCGACTTGACGTCCATATGATGAACACGCCAGCCCTCCTGGGCAGCTAGCGCAAGGAGGAGTCGCACGGACTCCATCCGTGCCACGGGAGCGAAGGCGTCGTCGAAATCGACCCCCTCCTGTTGCACGAAGCCTCGTGCCACCAAGCGAGCCTTGTGCTTGACGATGGCGCCGGCTTCATCCCTCTTCAGCTTGTACACCCACTTAAGGGTGATCGCGCGGTGACCACGAGGAAGGTCAGCAAGCTCCCAGGTGCGGTTCTTCTCAACCGCATCCATCTCCAACTGCATCGCGGCGCGCCATGCCGCGTATCTCTCGGCCTCTGCAAACGACCGAGGCTCGCCGTTGTCACACGCAAGGTGCAACTGCGCCTCCAGGTCGTGAGGCACCAGTCCCGGTACCGGCTGGTCGCCGAGAAGGTTCTCTATCGTACGGTACCGCAACGGCTCGCCGTCGTGGTACGCGTCGATGCGCTCCTCGTCGTGAGAGAGCGGAGTAGCGAGCTCAACCGGGCTGTGCTCGACACGAGCTGGTGTTGGAGTAGACGTGCCCGGAGAGGTGCCTGTCGGTGCTGGTGCCAGCTGTGGTGGAGCCAGCGAAGAACTCATCGCAGCCGAGGTCCTGGCTGGAGAGTGTGGCGCTGTCGGAGTAGCAGGCGCCGGGGTCGGTGAAGGCTCGGGGACTGGGGTAGACGTGCTCGTCGAAGAAGAGCTGCCTACTCCCCCAGCTTCCTCGAAGTGGACGTACTCGACAGTGAAGTCGTCGTACGTTGGAGCAGTGCCGTCGTCCACCGCCTTGTCCCACGCCCATCCTCGCCCTTCGTTGAACATAACGTCGCGCGCCGTGCGCACACGCTGTGTCTTCGGGTCGAGGATGCGGTAGGCCTTCGAGCCCTCCGCGTAGCCGATGAACACTCCCGGAGTGCTCCTGTCGTCGAGCTTGCTGATGTGGCCAAGCTCCTTGGCGAACGCGAGGCAGCCGAAAACTCGCAAGTGGGAGACCGCCGGCTTGCGCCCATGCCAAGCCTCGTACGGCGTCCTGCCGTCGAGCGCCTTGGTAGGCGAGCGGTTGAGGATGTAGACGGCCAACACCACCGCCTCTCCCCAGAAGACAGCCGGCATCCCCCTCTGTTTGAGAAGGGCCCGAGCCATTCCCACAACCGTCTGGTTGCGTCGCTCGATGACGCCGTTCTGCTACGGGCTGTACGGCGCGGAGTAGTGGCGCTGAATGCCCTTATCAGCGCAGTACGACGCGAATTCAGCCGCCGTGAATTCGCCGCCGTTGTCGGTGCGCAGCATGCGCAGCTTGCGGCCGCACTCCGCCTCTGCAGCAGCCTGCGCACGCCTGATGGCGTTCGCAGCCTCTCCCTTGCTGCCGAGGACCATCACCCACATGTAGCGGGAGAGGTCGTCGACGAGCAGCAGGAAGTAGCATCGTCCTCCCGGTGTGGCCGGTGTCACCGGACCACACAAGTCCCCGTGCACAAGCTCGAGCCTCTCCTTGGCTCGAAAGCTCGCCCGCTGGGGAAAGGGGAGTCGCCTCTGCTTCGTCAATACGCAGACGTCGCAGAGCTGCTCCACATGGTCGAGGCACGGCAGGCCTCGCACCATCTCCGTGGCACTGAGCCGCTTCAGGGCCTCGAAGTGAAGGTGCCCGAAGCGCTCGTGCCACTGCCACGCCTCGTCATCCCGATGAGTAGCGAGACAGAGGGGTTGTGCCACCTGCACGTTAAGGACGTAGAGTCGATTTACGCTTCTGGTTACCTTGGCAAGAAGGCGACGACGGCGATCCCAAATCCTCATGACTCCATCCTTAACCACCACGCGCGAACCGTTCTCATCCAGCTGTCCCAAGCTGATGATAGAGTTCCTCAACACGGGGATGTAGTAGACTCCGGTGAGCAGCCTGTGCTCACCAGACACGGCGGTGAAGATGACGGAGCCGACGCCCTTGATCTCCACGCCGGAGGCATCCCCAAACTTGACGGAGCCTCGGACGCTAGAGTCAAGCTCGGTGAAGAACTCCCGTCGACCGGTCATGTGATGGGTGGCGCCGGTGTCGAGGCACCACCCGTCAGTCTTGTCGTTGCCGGAGCCGTCGCCGAGGAGGGCGTGTGCTTTTGGCTCGTCAAGGTGGAGGAGAGCCGCTGCGGCCGGTGCCGCTGGAGGTAGCTCGATGTTTGCATGTGCCATGAACAGAGCCGGCTCCTCCTCCGCCTGTGCGACAGGGGCCTGGCCGCGTCGTGGCTGTCGACAGTATTTGGCCCAATGGCCAAGCTGGCCGCAGTTGCGGCAGGTGTCGTCTCGTGCTGGCTTGTACTTGCCAGCGGCGCCGCCCTAGGCGCCTCCGCGGGCATCACCCTCGGCACGTCCTCGCGCCCCGGCCTGGGCGTCTCTGCGCGCCTTGCGCGGCTTGCCACGCTTGCGGCCGCCTGTCGCGGAAGAAGGCTCCCCCTTCTTCCGGTCACCTTGGCAGGCAGCCCACTGCTCCCGAGTGAGAAGGAGCTTCCCGCCAGTGGTGATGGGCCCCGAGAGAGACTGTGGCTCATCGCTGTCGACGACCTTGAGTCGACCTATCGCCTCCTCGATCGACATCGTGGAGAGATCCAGCAGGGACTCGATCGAGCGAGCCATCTGCTTGTACTTCTCGGGGACGCAACGGAAGAGCTTTTCGACAGCTCTCTCCTCGCCATAGGTGTCATCGCCGAACTGCACCATCTTCTGCAACAGAGTGTTGAGACGGAGAGCAAAGTCATCAACGTCCTCACCTGGCTTGAAGGCCAGGTTCTCCCACTCCTTGCGAAGTGCCTGCAGTGTGGACTTGCGGGCGCGGTCGCTGCCGATGCGTGCCACAGCTATGGCGTCCCAAGCCTCCTTGGCAGTCCGCTTATTGGTAAGCGAGAACTGCATCTCGGACGGGACTGCAGCGATGAGGGCATCCAGCGCCCGTCGATCCTGGTCGTAGTCGACGTCGCCGTACCGGACTGCCTCCCACATGTGCCGCACCTGGGGCTTTACCCTCATCACCGCAGCCCACTCGACATAGTTGGTCTTAGTGAGGGTAGGCCACCCACCGCCGGGGCCGACGTCCCTGACAACAGCCTGGAGCCCGTGGTAACCACGGTACCGATCCGGGGAGAGAGAGCCACGCTGCCTGTGAAGGCTGCGCTCTCCATCGGCCCGTCCGCCACCGTTGCCGTGCTCGCCCCCTCCAGGAGCGCCACCGCCGTGCTCGCCTCCTCCAGGAGCGCCACCGCCGTGCGCGCCTCCTCCAGGAGCGCCGCCGGCGCGTCCGCGTCTGTCTGGGCTGCCGCCGCGCTCGTGGGCGTGCGCGGCTGCCCACTGCGCCGCCCGCGCTCGCGCTGCCTCCCTCCCCAGCAACTCGAGGTCCGCGTCGGCGCTGTCGTCAGCAGAAACGGAGCTGCTGATGCTGCCGCGCAGAGCCTCGACCTCTGCTGCCGCCGCACGCGCTACATCCGCCGCTGCTTCCGCCTCCGCTCTGACTGCTGCCAGCTCCGCCGCTGCCAGCCTCGACGCCCTTGCCGCCGCCGCAGCGGTCTCTGCCGCCGCTCACTCGCGTTCCTCTGCCGCGGCAAGTTCGGCCTCCTGCCGACGCCGCATGCTCGAGGCGACCGAGCGCTGAGACTGCCATGCGGACATGACGCGCTACCCGGGGGCTGCTGCGTGGGGAGAGGGCTGCTTCAGACGAGCTGCTGCTCGTCTGCGCAGAGGGAGAGAAGTGAGCAGGAGCGGCCGGAGCTGCTGCTGCTCCCAGCTGGGGCTGTTGCGCGGCTGGGAAAGAAGGTGAGCAGGAGATGCTCAGGCTACATGATACTACGGCTCTGATACCACTTGTTAGTCGCTGAATTCTTACTCTTGATAGTAGCTAAATTCTTATTCTCATCGAGAGAGAATGACACTAGGAGTTGGGGCAATTTTTCTGGTTTATTTTTCACACAAATGCCATGCCAACCTGAGGGGTTGGGGATACATATTTATAGGCTGCTAGCCAGCCAATCATATGCTAAGGCCCTGACAACAGCCTGGAGCCCGTGGTAACCACGGTACCGATCCGGGGAGAGAGAGCCACGCTGCCTGTGAAGGCTGCGCTCTCCATCGGCCCGTCCGCCACCGTTGCCGTGCTCGCCCCCTCCAGGAGCGCCACCGCCGTGCTCGCCTCCTCCAGGAGCGCCACCGCCGTGCGCGCCTCCTCCAGGAGCGCCGCCGGCGCGTCCGCGTCTGTCTGGGCTGCCGCCGCGCTCGTGGGCGTGCGCGGCTGCCCACTGCGCCGCCCGCGCTCGCGCTGCCTCCCTCCCCAGCAACTCGAGGTCCGCGTCGGCGCTGTCGTCAGCAGAAACGGAGCTGCTGATGCTGCCGCGCAGAGCCTCGACCTCTGCTGCCGCCGCACGCGCTGCATCCGCCGCCGCCGCTGCTTCCGCCTCCGCTCTGACTGCTGCCAGCTCCGCCGCTGCCAGCCTCGACGCCCTTGCCGCCGCCGCAGCGGTCTCTGCCGCCGCTCACTCGCGTTCCTCTGCCGCGGCAAGTTCGGCCTCCTGCCGACGCCGCGTGCTCGAGGCGACCGAGCGCTGAGACTGCCATGCGGACATGACGCGCTACCCGGGGGCTGCTGCGTGGGGAGAGGGCTGCTTCAGACGAGCTGCTGCTCGTCTGCGCAGAGGGAGAGAAGTGAGCAGGAGCGGCCGGAGCTGCTGCTGCTCCCAGCTGGGGCTGTTGCGCGGCTGGGAAAGGAGGTGAGCAGGAGATGCTCAGGCTACATGATACTACGGCTCTGATACCACTTGTTAGTCGCTGAATTCTTACTCTTGATAGTAGCTGAATTCTTATTTTCATCGAGAGAGAATGGCACTAGGAGTTGGGGCAATTTTTCTGGTTTATTTCTCACACAAATGCCATGCCAACCTGAGAGGTTGGGGATACATATTTATAGGCTGCTAGCCAGCCAATCATATGCTAAGATGCTGTCCTAGCTGTCCTAGATGCTAAGATGCTGTCCTAGCTGTCCTAGATGCTAAGATGCTGTCCTAGATGCTAAGATGCTGTCCTAGCTGTCCTAGATGCTGTCCTAGCTGTCCTAGATGCTGAGATGCTGTCCTAGATGCTAAGATGCTGTCCTAGATGCTGTCCTAGCTGTCCTAAATGCTAAGATGCTGTCCTAGATGCTAAGATGCTGTCCTAAATGCTGTAGCCCTAGAAAGGACCACAAAGACCAACCAAGGACCATCTGAAGCAGCCCCACAAAGACCATATGCAGCACAGAGACGCAGCACAGAGACTTATCCCATCAAAGAGATCTGTTTTCTGGATAGCATCATTTCTGATAAATAAAGAACATAATATTTTATTGCAGCAATTGTAATGTAAACTTTTTTTACTGGGAAAAATGCAACCCCCCCCCCCCAAAAAAGTCATTTGGATTTTGACTCCCCCCCCCCCCCGAAGTTGTTTTGTTGCAAAAAACCCCCAAAGGTTTGGCTTTGTTGCAAAAACACCCCATAAATTCAAAAACTAAAAAAATCACAAATTTTTTTTTAAAAAAAACTAGAGACAATTCTAAGACCTTTTGTGAATTTTTTTTCAAAAATAATATCCTTTGCATCATATTTCATGGAGAGGAAGTTTGGAAAAAAAAGAAAAACGTGCAGCTAATTTATTAATTCGAGTTAAATGCATAGTTAATTATTTACTAATCCAAAAATCATGAAACCAATTTTTTTAGTCTTCTTACATGATCCTCTATCTTCTAAAAATACATGAAATCTTGAAATAATTATTGTAACATGCAGGATTGAGTAAATGTGTTGCAGATAGATTAATTCATAACTAATCCATAACACCCCTAAAATTAGTGAAACCACTTTTATTAGTTTACTTAAACAATTATTTGTGTAGGAAAAATAATGGTAGACATGAAAAAGTTAAAATAACATGAGTTAATAAATGAGCTGCACATTTTTCTTTTTTTTTCGAAACTTCCTCTCCTTAAAATATGATGCAAAGGATATTATTTTTGAAAAAAAAAATTCACAGAAGGTCTTAGAATTGTCTCTAGGTTGTTTAGAATATTTTTGTGATTTTTTTTTTTTTGAATTTTGGAGGGGGGGGTTGCAACAAAGCCAAACTTTTGAAGATTTTTTTGCAACAAAACAACTTCTGAGGGGAAAGTCAAAATCCAAGTGACTTTTCGGGGGGTTGCATTTTTCCCTTTTTTATTAGATAAATTGAATGGTTAGATTTAGAAATAAAATTTTATTATGCAACAGCCAGTGCATACCCGTTAGCATTTTCAGCTCCCATGTTCGCTCCAGCTGCAATGAGAAGCTGTTTAGCAGAAATCAGTAAATGGGAGTTGGCCAATTGCTTGGATTCTCATGAAAAGGAAAAGTTAGCCGGCATACTTGGCAGCATACAGCACTTCCACCACATGCTGCGTAATGGAGAGGTGTGCTCCCTGAACCTGCATGAAGGTATAGTTCATTTATGATCATAACAGAAAAGGAGAAAAGATCCACTTGTCCCCTACAATTTCAAGGGGAACCAATGGTCAAGTTGCATAATAACTTGAATCAAGTTAAATATTTGCCATTTCTGTTTAACTCTTAGTTTCTTACCAATGAGATCAATAGTTGAACCATCATTGACAGTGATTTCAGAAATAGAAGCTCCAAGGTCTAACAGCAATTGCACACTCTCAGCGTGCCCATGAAGGGCTGCCAGGTGAAGCGGGGTGACGCCACCATCTGACTTTCCATTGATTAGCCTCCGGAGAGCTCTGGAGAGTGGAGGAAGAAATTATGCAAATTTATTAGGCTGAGAAGATGCCCACATACATGAACGTCAGGAAACCACAAGGAGAAATTATTGAAATTTATTAGTGATGAGAAGATGCCAACATAGATGAACGTCAGAATTTAACATACACTGCATCAAAGGCGTCCTTTTTTGTTTCATCTGTGGACTTTCCACGCATAATATTCCAAAACTCCAGCAAGCTAGGCACGTAATCAGCCACAAGAAGCCGAATGCACCGAGTATGACCTTTTAGGGCAGCAAAATGAATAGCTGTCGCGCCACTAAAACAATCCCTTCTGTGAATCTAAAAATTTAAGATACAAATCACTTGCATCAAAAGATATTTCAGAGTAGTTTGACCCAAGAACAAATTAGTTAATATTCACTTACATTAGCTTTAAAAAGAACTAGAATCTGTACAACTTTCCAATGACCATATAGACAAGCTTGCATCAGAGCAGTCTGTGCAGTATAGTGTTCAGAGTTAGCACTAAAACCACATATTCTTACGACACAACCGGGAAGGAAAGAAAACAATCAGGTGATACTCATTGAAGAATAGTCCATAGTATCGATATCTATCAAGGCTGTTTCTGTCATGCAAGATTTACTGCCACCCATCTTTATCCACTAAGCACTTCACAATCAACATCCGCACTATGTTGATAGACCATACAGAAGAACTCAACCAAGAAAAAGAAGTCAGGCTCTATAACTTAATGTTCCTCTCCATGAAGTTACTAATTCCCACTCTTAGAAACAGGAAACCTCACATACATATGACATGCACAGGAATCTAAAACATGACAGTAGTTTTCAACAGTATTGTTACATAAACTACCAGTGGAATAATCGATTGGTTATTCATTTCCTAATAGAATCCTGAATGGAAACTATCCTTTAATGCTGATGAAATATTCTAAGAGAAGATGATATGCCAATGATCAATATCATTGATGATGGAGAAAGAAAAGAATTTACCTGTCCTCTGCAATTCCTAAGGTTGATATTAACGCCGGATTCGATTAGGAGGGAGACAATCTATCATGGAGATATTAAATAATTATTTACCAAATAATAAAAAATTCAAATACTGATGAAACAGATTAACAAAGATAACTGGAATTATTGCATATAAATCAGGCAACAATTTTACAGAGAAAATCATCGGTCACCTCATGGTGGCCCTTTGCTGCCGAGTAATGGAGGGGTGAGTTCTGGATCCCGAACGTAGAATACCGTGCAAGGCGGGGGTTGAGCTCCAAGAGAGCCCTAGCCTCTTGGATGTCTCCATCCCTTGCGGCGGAGACGAGTCGCTCGCCGGTGGCCGAACAACCCAACGAGTCACCCATCATGCCTAAGAGCCCCATGGTGCCTTGCCTATCAAAACACAAATATTAGCAACACTTCTTGCAGAGACTCACCAAATACTGGATATCACTGAAGGGGCACCCTACACAAGAATCACAGAATTCATAAAGCCAAGGTGTACTGAGACAAACACTAGAATGGAGAGCGGAGTTAGCAGGTGGTATACTGCTTTATATTGATATGGGAGGGGAAATAAGCCACTTGGACACTCCACAAGAAACCCATTCAAGAAAAGAGGAAAATACGCCACATGTCCACTTGACAATAAACACCAGAGTCCTACATAAGCAAAGACGAAATGGCGTCACAGGCCAGGCGTTTCTGCGAGCAGCTAGCCAAGGATTCACAGTACGGGGGCAGTAAATGGGTAACAAGATCAGTATGCCACACCTACAAGAAGCCAATGGGCATAAATGGCAGCATAGTTGGCCCCTTTCTGCAATGAACTACCCAGATTGATCAAATAAACAGGGAATTTGAACAAATAAGATAACCTCACTTGATCCAAGAAGATACTACTCGTGACCACATGGGCACTTCATCCACATGGATCAAACAGTACAAGATGTCACCTTTCTTTAGGAAACAATCAAACAAACTGCCCCAAATTGACGCGGAAGAACGGGAATAGAACTGAAGACACCATCTTTCCCCAACTAGTCCAAGAAATGGTAAGCAGCAACATCCCAATGAGCCGAGCTGAGCCACCCCTCTTGTTTTACTGCAATTATTAGTTTCCTACTTTTCTGCAGACTGCAGAGCGCAAGGTGATGTGGTCAGACGGAGGCGGAGACGCAGTAATGGTGGAAACAGCAGCAGAGACGGGTCGCTGTCCCGGTCCCTTTCAGGACGACGACCCCATTGCTCCAAGAAGGAATGGTACAACTACCAGCACCGGCATTGAGCTCGCAGATTGACCTTGTATAGCCCAAGAAAAAGTAAGACTGGCAAGGGGAAGAAATGGAGCGCATCAATACAAACATCCCCTTTTGACATTTGAGAGAGAGGGGTAAAAAAGGAACATTTCAGCAACTAATCAAGAAACAAAGAGCCCCGATCAAAGTCGTGAGTCCCATTCATCGCAAAATCACAGGAAGGCATTAGCATTAAATTCCTACCGAATAAAGATCAGATCTCTTGGCGAGGAAATGGCCAAAAGAAATGGTTCTGCACGAGTAACGAAAATCAAGAAACCGAAGCAGCCGCCTCGCCTCGCCTCGCCCAGCAGAGGAAAAAAGGGATCTCCAGGCGGCCGGCGCCGGGGAAACCGAACCCCCTCCTCAGCCTCCTCCTCCTTGCAGCCGCCAACTCATCAAGAAGAGCTCAGCCTCAGGGACAGGGCGGCGGAGGAAGAGCCGAAGAACCCACCGCGTGAAGGATCAGAGACCGCGGACGGCAGATGGCTCCGCGCGTTCTAGCTGTCCCTGTCAGGGGCCGGGACGGCGCTGTCTGGCGGTGCCTCGTGCTGAGACTGGACGGAATGGAGTGAGGTGGGAAGAACAAGGTGGGGGGACAGGACAAGGGCGCATGCAGCTGTGGAGAGCACGAGGAGATGAGAGCTGGGAAGGAGGGGAGTATAACACATGGGACTTGCTGCTGCCCCCACGGCTTTTTCAGTTTCTTGTAGCTGCGGAGGGGGCCGGGGCGGATCCGCGGCGCGGCGCGGAACGGGGTTACGGGGTTGGTGCGTGCCGATTGTTCGTGATTAGGAGTGTTAGGTTTTGTTTATATACCACGAGTGATTGATAAGTTTGTTTAATTTTAAATTATTTGAGTTTAATTTTAATATTTTGATTATAGAATAACTGGAGTTGAAATTAGAGCTTGAGAAATGTGTTTGTTTGTTTAATGGTGTGCAGATGACGGATGTAACTTGGCGATCGATGACATGTAATCGGGGCTAAACGGGTGCTTGGTGCCAGACGATTAAGGAGGCTGAGCGGAGTCAAGGGTAATCCTAGTTGTATACATGGATATCAAGCAAAGTATGAAACGGACGATGAAAACAGCGTGTTGACAAAGTTAAGCAAAAGTGATGCTAGTGCAAGTGACAATCCGGCTCGAGTAATCGAGAGCGGGAGAGACTTGTCGGCAGTCAAGATCGCAAGACGGAATATACATATCGATATCAGAATGTCTTTTTAAGATGTAAGTAATTGGTGAGACACATTTTGATAAGTGTTTGTTTAGATGAGAGGAATAATGAGTGCTTAGCCTATGTAATATGTGTGAGTTTTGAGAGAAAAATCTTTATAATTTGCCTAAAATATGGCTGACCACTTTGAGTAATAAAGTTTATATTTTTGCATATGTTTGAATTCTCCTCATTCTAGTTTTCCTCTGTTGGTTCTCTTGTTTTTTTTTATGTTTTCAATCTTGATTGTGATTTTTGTTTTTGTGCTTAAGCTGAATTTTTCATCTTGTTGGAGTTAATCTTTTAGTTGCTAGAGGCCTAAAATTCGCGTACAAAAGTACATAATTAGGTATTGAATCCATTTGCCTCTAATCTATCAACTTGGAGGTTTTTTCACCCAGTGATTATCTACTTGAGTTTTTGGTGTTTCTCGTAAAGATCTAATTTTTGTGTAGGTTGAGTCATAGATTGGTTTGTTGTGGAACTTAGGGTTCGATTCCAACCATGAGACCTATCTTTTATTGGATTTTTAAATTTGGTTTTTGAATCAGAACTTCCGGGTTGAGCCTAAATTTTTGTTGTGTTGCTTTTTATGGTGATTTCTACTTGAGGTGCATTGGGTGAATAAGGAGTATGTCATCTATTTCGTAAGAAAATTGTAAAACGTCTATTCACACCTTCTAGTCGTCTGTCTCAATCCTACAATTGGTATCAGAGCCGGTTTGATCACTTATTGATTTTAACTGACTTTGTGATCCTTATGCGGTAATAGAGAGAAGTGGGAAAATTCCGTTCTTCAATGGTCAAGATTTTCCATATCGGAAGGTGTGTATGGAGGCTTATCTCCTATGCCAAGGAACTGCATGTGAGGAACCGTCCAAATAGTATTATGATTAATCATTAGGAGGATAATTATTTACAATCACGACCTCAGTGATTAACCAGAATACCATCCCAATAGTCCCACCACGTATTTTATGTCCAAGATCGGAACACATGCCTTTTCAACATGTACATCGTAACATAGCTTAAGAAAGAGCGAGTAATTAAAGTTATAATACAAGTTCTTAAGCATGCAACCATTTGCAATAGTTTACACAAAGAGAAACTACGCAACAGAAGATTAAAACCTTAACAACAACAAAAGGAGAGTGTTAACAACAAAAGGAGAGTGGAGCCATATGCCCTCAGGCTCCACCCTACAAGCTACGCATCACCAGAATAGGATGCACTACTCTTGCCCATCACCTGCATCGGTGGGTATGAAGTAGCCAAACACTTCCTTACCCTCACCAACAGAACCTGAAAGAGCAGCGTGAGTACGAAGGTACTCGCAAGACTTAAGCCATATATGACACATATAAATAGCCTGACTCCAATGATCATAGATTGAGTTATTAGCAAGAGTAAGGCCACAAGGTTAAGTAAAACGTGTGCGGTAAGCAACCTGGACAACTACGTGTGAGCATATATACTTAACCGACATATTAGTGTACCTTATAATCCACAACTTGAGAATGTATGTATAGGAACCATAGTATCTCATTAACAAAAACCACCGACTATTTCCATCATACCATATCCTTATTCCACATTCGTAAACTCTACGACCGATGTTTTTACACCCTGTAGGGGTACAACTTTACCCACACAATTTGAGGACCATTCGGCTTGTGCTACTCGTGAAAGTACACCCAAGGGGTACTCGTGTCAACCTTTCTCATACCCGGAACCACCACTTGCAATGCCCCTATGGCACCGGGGTTACCGTGAGCAAGTCCCAGCCATGCTCTGGCTCCTCGACACATTGGTTCTTCTTTTCTTTTTTTTTTCTTACGCATTATAGAACCGCAAGGCAAGTGCTAGCATGACATATGATAATTGGCTTACTTTACCATTAGATCATCATGTGGTGAGTACAAAAAGTGCTAGAGCCAACTGCACCGACGGACAACCTTAAACGATGCAGACGGTCTATGGCATCCGGGCTCCTCTCCCGAACTACTAGAAGACTCCTCCTAGGCAGAAGATACCCCTAACACCGCCCATATCTCGCCTCAATTTCACATCTCAACCATCATCTTTGTATCTATGAACAGTGATAAAGTCCTAGGCTCGCGAACAACAGTAGCACCGTTGCTTGACTTCTACCGAGGACTTAAGCATTACTAAGCATTTCGAATAATACTTGACGCTAGATACCGACTATATCATCAAGGCTACAAGGATAAGGATTCATCAATCAGTCAAGGTAGAGACAATGCATCAACATATGTTCTACCCATATTAGCCTAACACTGGACTCAACATATGCAAACATACATAAAGCATAATTTATCGATTTAGACTCTATTCAATTTGAAAAAAGGGTGCGGTATGCTTAGATGCTTACCTTGCTGCTTCGGGGTTTGCCCAATACTTCCCGCATAGAACTCACAGAAATGCGGAAGGTTGACGTTGTCCTCGATCGTGCTTGCGTCACGCTCCTAATCTTCGTTCACTACTGAAGAACACATGCAATGATGAGCATGAATGACATACAATGGTGGATGCTCCATAGTGTATGACAACAGTGGAGATGCCATGCTTCATGTTATGGGTTTATAGCTTTAAGGATTTCCTTATTTAACTTTATGACAATAAACCAATTTTTCAATTCCGATTTAATCCAAATATTAAAATTCGCTAAAACTTTTTCTACTGGTGGTTAGCTAATGACACCCTTGAGTTGTGGGGCCGGCTCATGGACCTCGGTCAAAATCGACCTGGAGGCCATGCCGCGCAGTGTGCTGGCGGGCAGGCCGACTCGACTAGTGCCTCGCCGGTGGCGAGCGGCTGCCATCAACCCGGCTGAAGGCACCAAGATATAGATCACACTGCAGGGAGTCCGTTCGAGGCACTCACGGCCGGTGAGCCCGACTGGAGATGGGCCGGTGGCGAGCGGCCATAGGCAACGGCGCTCGATTCGCGCGGACGGCCGCGCCGACGATGGGCCAGAGAAGAACTAGCATGCGCACTAGACTCTACGGGGGATGAGGAGCTCACCGTGGGGTTCGGTTGACGTGAAGGAGCTATGGAGAGGCGACTCGATGTTGAGGGGCGGAGCAAGCTGGCCGGTGCCGAAGAAGAAGGGGCGACGCACCCACGATTCGGTCATGAAGGGATGGGGCTTGCGCGGGAAACTAAGGGGATGGACCATAGGACCTCCCCACACTCTTCTCGTGGCTCGGCTTGGGTGGATTTGGTGTGAGCTGCTAGGATTTGAGTCGGTGGCGACTGCTCCGTGTTGCACTACTCTATGTGCTTGAGGCCAAGTGAGAGAGGGAGGAGTGAGCAGAGAGAGAGAGAGAGAGAGCGAGGGGGAGGAGATAAGGGCGCGGTTGAAAGCCTTGGAAGCCTCGATGCTGTGCTCGGCTTGTCCGGTGACATGGCTGGCCGCGGGAGTTAACAAAAGCAGCAATAAGAGGCAGAGAGAAAGAGAGGGGATGACGGGTGGGCCTGCGTGTACAGTGAACAATCGAGTAAAGAATATCCCCACCACTTCTACTATCAAAAAGAAATCCTTCCCGTGGTCCAAAAACTATGGGACAAATTTTGTGTGAAACTATAATTCACGTGAAATCCATTTTGACTTGTTTGACCCCAATAGCCTGAGCTAATTTCTAACTAAAATTCTCCAAAAATGCAAGATTTTCTAACTTGTGGTAATTTTTATGCCTTCAAAGTAATTCCCAAATATTTGGAAAAATTCATTTATATTCTTCACATGGCATGGACTAATTTCTAAATTTTTTTTCAGCCCTATGTTTCATAGTAGCTTTGTGAGATGCTTCACAATGCACCAATTAATATTGATTTTAATAGTTTATGTTTAACTTGAATTTCATGCCAAAACTTCCTCAAATAATAAACATGATGCTAATGATGTTCATGATGCTTAATAACTTGATTAATGGTTTTGGGCTATCACATTGCAATATAGGAGATTGTGGACTTCAACTATGTGATTCATGTTGCTCGTTCTTCTTCGGCCCAGATTGAACAATATGAGGCCAACAGTAAGGCTCGTAATATATTGTTCACTAGCCCAAGTCGTAATGAGTTTGACAGTGTTCAGCACCTCTATACTGCTCGCGAGATCTGATCGACTCTTAGTGTCTTTCATGAGGACACCAACCAGATCTAGGCCAGACGCTAGAGCATGTACAACCAGGAATACCAAATGTTCGTACATAACTTTTGAGAGTTTTTGGATGCTATGTTTGCTCGCTTTGGTGGAATTGTTAGCAACCTTAGATCCATTGATGTTTTGCTCTATTCTGACTACGAGATAGCGATCAAACTTCTCTATTTTCTTGACCGTAGCATATGAAAAGTTAAGATCTCAAGCATTAAAGAGTCACCAAGTTACGACACATTAACTTATGATAAACTCTTCAGCAAGCTCAAGTCCACCGAGATAGCTAAGGCGGCTCAGATTGATCTTGAAAACCCCCTGTCTCAGAATATGGTGCTAGTTTCCGAACCTAGTGGTGGTAATCAGACTAGAACTAGTTTTTCTTGTGCTAACACTTCATAGAGTGGATTTGCTTTGTCTTCTTTGGTTTCTATCATAGAGGAGTAGGTGAATGCACTGGATGATAAGGACTTTACGATCATTGTGAAGAAGTTCAGTTACTTCTACAACAACAGATGAGACTGGAGGAGAGGGGTTCTCACGCTTGTTTTGAGTGTGGTGAAATCACTCACTTCAAGATGGAGTGCCCCAAGCTCATGTAAAAAGAGGACAACGACCACGACTACAACAAGCACAAGAAGAAAAACAAGAACCCTTCTTCAAAAAGAATAGTGATAAGATGACAAAAAAGGCGGCTAAGGTGGCTTCTAGGGCGTTCGTGGCGGCTCTCAGCAACATCGACACATCTTCGAGCGAGAAGGAGAGCTCAAAGGAAGAACCATAAGTGAAGAGCAAGAAGAAGGCCAAGGACTTCACCGGCCTCTGCTTCATGGCAAATGACAACGACAATAGGCTTGATCCTTCTGAGATATTGCCTTCCTAAGATCAGCTTTTCATCCAAGTTGATACCTTGAATGATATTCTTGTTAGCTAGGATAGGTTACTTAAGAAATATGTGCGTGAGTTGAAGGACCTTAGACCTAAGTATGAATCTATGTCTACTGAACTTACGTTGCTTAGGTCTAGGCCTGATGTTGAGGAGTGTGAGAGTTGTTTAATTGTTATGGCTGAACTTGCCGAGCTTTGGAATGTGCATGCTCAAGTCGCTAGTCAGCTTGAGAGTGTCGACAAGAAGCTCCTTGAGGAGGAGTCTATGTCTACTCTCTTAGATGCTTGCAAAAATTACCCTTTATTTGCAAATGATGTTAAACTGAAAGAAAAGCGCCTTAAGGAGCTATAATTTAGATTGGAGAGTGCTGAACGTTCAAAGGATGTGCAGTCGAACTGTTCCACATGTATAGTCTTTCAGAACAAGCTCAGCTGAGTTTAAGGGTGAGTTAAAAAGCTTTTGATAGAGAATGAATACCTCCTTTCCTAGTGGAGAAGTGCTTAGAGGGCAAGGGAAAAATAAATTTGATCTTGGCCAAGACTAAGATATGTGCTGACAAGGCGGGTTTGGCTCTTGGGTTGGGTTTTGAGATGGGGGCTTACAATGGGGAGAGTAAGACTATGTTCATGTGAAGGTCAAGGGTAATTCTAGCTATACACATGGAGGTCAAGCATAGTATGAAACAAAAGATAAAGACAGCGTGTTGATAAAGTCAAGCGAAAAGGATGTCGGTGTAAGTGACAAGGCGGCTCAAGGGCTCGGAAGCGGGAGAGACTTGTTGACAGTTAGGATCACAAGACGGAGTACACGTATCGACATCGGAGCGCTTTCTTAAGGTGTAAGCAAGTGGCGAGTCACACTTTGAGAAGCCTGCAGATGGTTTCACAGTTAGGCCTCAAAACTGTGTGCATATGGTTTTACAGTTAGGCCTCAAAACTGTGGGAGGATTAGAGGAGTATGTAGCACCACTGTGAAGTTTGCGTCGAGATGAAGCTAAGTCATGAAGCCGTCACGACTGTTCGATGGACGAAGCAAGAAATGGATCAAAATACCCTCGATGGTAGGTAGGAGTACACTACAAGAGAGGTATATTTTGGTAACAAGGTAGGAAACTTAGGGGTCAAGTTTCCTAGGCCTATAAATAAAGGGTTAGGGCTATGGAAGAGTCTGAACTAGCCACTTGAGCCCCTTGTGCCACCCATTTGAGAGCCTAGTGTTAGGATTTTAGAGGAGAGGAGGAATGAATACTTAGTCTATGTAATTGTTGTGAGTTTTAAGAGAAAAATCTTTGTAATTTGCCTAAAATAGGGCTAATCACTTTGAGTAATGAAGTTTATGTTTCTGCATATACTTGAATTCCCCTCCTTCTAGTTCTCCTCTATTGGTTTCCTTATTTTTTTTTTGCAACTTTTCGATCTTGATTGCGATTTTTATTTTCGTGCTTGAGCTGAATTTTTCCACTTTGTTGGAGTTAATATTCTAGTTGCTAGAGGCATAAAATTAGCATACAAAATTACACAATTGGGTATTGAATTCTTTTACCTCTAATCTGTCAACTTGGAGTTTTTCTTCATCCCGTGATCATTTCCTTGAGTTTTTGGTGTTTTTCCTAAAGATCCAATTTTTGTGTGGGGTTGACTCATAGATTGGTTTGCTATGTAACCTAGGGTTCAATTCTAACCATGAGACTCATCTTTTGTTGGATTTTCAAATTTGGTTTTTGAATCGGAACTTCCGGGTTGAGCCTAAATTTTTGCTGCGTTGCTCTTTGTGATGATTTCTACTTGAGGTATGTTGGGTGAACAAGAAGTAGGCTATCTATTTCGCAAGAAATTTGTAAAGTGCCTATTCACCCCCCTCTAGTCGCCTATCTTGATCATACAACAACGGGTATACGAGTGAAGTAAGTATATATAAGTTAATTTTATATCCATGTCTCTGTACCATTTAATTCAACTTTAAACCTGCACTAGAGCTATAGAGGCGCGGCGCGAAATGAGGTTGGTGTGTGCTTATTGTTTGCGATTGGGTAGAAGCTATACAAACCTATGCCCGTGAGCTAATTTTCAAACCTGCGTATGCACCTATTATCAGCCATGGGTAAAAACTAAAACTCGTGCCGCCATCTGCGGGCATCACATATCTGTAGACATGCCCATATACCGGCTTGATTTCATACCTAGCTAACCCTATCAAATATTGTTCTCGAACAGAGTCTAGGCATGATTAAAAAAGCTACACATTTTTACACAAAGTCTACACAAATTTTGGTAGTATTCATTGGCAACAGAGACACTAAAACATCACTATCATATGCTACAAAAATAGCACAGCGTGGTCAAGGAGGGTGGAGGGTGCGATGGACTGGTGGTCGACATGGTCAGGGAGGGCAGAGGGTGCTATGGACTGGTGGACGGTACGGTTAGGGAGGGTGGAGGGCGTGACAGACTAGGGGCTGGCGGAGGGCGCGGTCGACTGGATCTAGGATACGGGTGTTGGAGCAAGAGTTCATCTTGCTCCAATAAGTACGGCGAGAGTTTCTTCTAAAGAGGAGACTCAAGTTTGGAGACGAAGTTTAAGAGGAAGGAACACCATGAATGTATTGATGGTAGAAAAAATGGATCACTCTGGGAGGAGTATCATAGTGTGACTTAGTGTGTTTTCACCTTTGTGTCTTTTTTTGCTGTCTTGTCCGTTTGTGCTCTTGTCGTCCCTCTCCCAGGCGACCATGGGCCCCTATTTATAGGGTCATGCATAGCTTGACGTACAAGTTATCATAATGTACAAATATATGGGATCTGACCAAATTACTGGGTCTTATCCCGGATAACTACTTTCTACCCTTAGCCGATCGCTGATTGTGGTCCGGTGCTGCACTGTCAGGGGTGTCAGGATAGCCTCTATCACGCCGGGGTGTCAAAGCAGCGTCCATTAGCTTAGGCCTTTAATGCCGGTCACTCCTTGCAGGCAAAGCACGACCGGTGTTCTCCTTTCAACAGATCTTTCCCAAAACTTGCTGACTCACGCTACTGCCTTAGAAATTCCATACAAAAGTAATTAATTCTCGTAAGAATCAGAGACATTCCCATGGCTACAAATTGGACTGCAATGTCCAAAACAAGAAGGAAATGGATGTAGCATTTTGAAAATGACGTACCCTAATAAACATGACAACAAGTTTTGAAACAAGTAGCAGGAATGAGGCTTGGTTAGATATCAAAGACGTAGCAATTTTGAGCTTAGTTTAATTGAACCATATATTTCCAAGATGAATTAAATAATTTTGACATTTTTTACACTTGCAAATTACTGAGGTGATTGTTATTTCCACCAAACTGGGTGTTGAATTCTTCTTTTGCCATTGTCGGTGTCAACTCTCATTGATATTGCTAGTTACACCGTCCTGCGATAGGGCAACCTATGTTCCCTGCTTCGTACCTCATTGTTTCCCTTACAACTCATATGATTCTATTTGTTTGTTCAAATAGATATCATCAAATTCTAAGGCCACACATACATGCACCTAGAAAATATGCTTGAATAATAATAATAATAATAATAATAATAATAATAATAATAATAATAATAATAATAGTTGTAAATCCAAACATGACAAGCCTATTGATATATGATCTGAATTCTGAAGTTACTAACGGGGCCAAAGTTTGTCAAGAGGCACTGAAGTTTAGTGGATTTGTTTCTGTATTGAACTCAAGTCACTTTTATCATCATATTTCCTCTGGTAAGCCGTACAGAAAGAGTTAACGACTTATTGTTATTTCACTGCATCTGTAACTCTTATGATGTAGTAAAAATCGCCGACTGGTGCCTAAGGTTTTATCCAGCAATGGTTTTCCACATAAATCGGTGTTTCGTGTTCTTGATCCCTTTTTTTTGTGCCTGTCAATTTCTAACAAATCCCATTATAGTGTCATTAGAAGGACATGAATATTAATAGGGTTACATTCCTTGAAGGGTTGGGTAGGTGGAACTCTCCCTATATGAAGACATGGCCCCTCTTATGTGATGTATCTCTTATCCATATACCTAAAGATTACCAATAAAACTATTCAGGTCAATATTTTCTAACGTGTATACCATTTGCTTGCTAAATCTTTTTGGTAATCACACTTGTTAAATTAGATGGAAACTGTGCACACAAATTATATTCGAGTTTTCATTGCAGTACATATTTTAGCAAAATTCTTGACGGAATTTATTTACTTTACCTGTCAAGTTAGCTTTGTTATACAAGTTCCATTGCTGAACTTACAAGATGTTAATTGTAACCAACTCAAAACAAGCAAGACACCTTTTCTGAGGCAACCGCACCCCTATTTTTCAGTTAGCGAACTGCCGAAAATCGTCACTTTTTGAGCTCAGCAAGCAAATGATCCTTTCTAATTAAACCCCCAAATTTTCAATTACAGACATCATTTTCCTTTTCTGTATTGTTCTCTTCCTTTTGTTTCTCCGGTGCTTGTATGCTGAGCAAATATTGTGCAAGGGGACATGGGGAGCTGTTTCTTTGTTGTTTTCTCTCCTATATTCTACTGACACCATCACAATGCTGCCACTTTTTTAATATATGCAACACAAATTATTGCAGCCAAGAAGAAACCAGCGGTGATACAACCCCACAAGGAAGGCATGTCTGCCTGCATGATGAGAAAGCCACGCAGGGAACCGGTCCTTGCTAGGAGGCTCCATTCGTCCCCTGTGGCAGGCCCCATCATGCACACTGCAATGTTTGATATAGCTTTAGTCTTGTCACGGATTTTTGGTCATTTATTGGATGGCTATTTTAGTATTGTAGTGTAGGATGGGATGTCCACTGAGATAAATCTTGAGGCCATCTCTAACAGGGGTAACATATATACTTTTTCTTTTTGCTACAGTAAAATATAGTATCTTTTCGCACCGTACTTCTCTTCAACGGAGGTAGTATCGAGCAAACAGTGATACAGGATGTAGCTGCCCGGTGGCATTTTTTAGCAAGATACGGCTGCCTCTATTATTGTTCACAGCGTATGCACGTGGATCCGAGGGGAGAAGAAGAGTAATGAAAGATAGAAAATAAAAAAACTGTTGGAGATGGAAGAAATAGAGGATGCTGTAATAGTGTTAGGAGTACTGTAATAGTATTACATGAGTTTCTGTTGGAGATGGCCTATGTACAAATTGAGTTAATGCACACTACTTGATTATGGTGTGGTACTACTATTTTGATTCATTGGATTGAAGTTGAAGAAGAACTGCTAAAGGTAAATATTTTGATTCCAATCTTTGATGAACCTAAATTAGGTGGAACCGTATAAAGAAGTGCTTCAAGCTTGTGACTTGGAATGAACGATCTGTTTTCTAGTTATGTTCTGCTGTTCGGCACACAACCATAGTTTCATGGGATGCACCATGGTTCGATCTTGCAAAAAGAACATATTCTATTATCCCAATTTCCAATGACAAGCTTCAGTATCATGAAAACGTCTATTTTGCGTGCGTCCACAAGGGCTCCAATTGCAACTTTCCAAATCGAAGTTCCAAATACGAATGTAAGGTTAACTTGGATAATCAAACCTTGCAGAACATGTGGAACTTCCAAATCGAACGAAAAGGTCTCAATCCACTTCTCAATATGAAAACACGCTCAAACTTTCAACAGAAAACACTCAATTTTCAAGTAAAAGTCACTACCAACTCAAAATTTCAATTTTAAACTCGAATAATGAAACTTTAAGCTCAACTTCCAAACTGCTTTGTTAAAATATAGTTAAATCGAATACCAAACATAAAATCCAATGAATCAAAATAGTACATTTAGATTACTTATAAACAAATTTTGATTCATAGAGGAATACAAGATGGAAGAACAAGAGCGTACCACCAGACAACGAGAAGCATGCGGAGGAAGGCGCCGGCAGTTGACGCTGGGCAGCTTCCATACTGCTATATTAAAAAACAATACTGTTACATGCTCTAACCTGACTGATGCAAGATCATTAACCTAGTTCATGGCCTCTAAATTCCCAAATCCCAAACCTTAGGTGATTTGCAGAGCTAATTGGCTACACAGAACATGAATATGGGCTGAAGTTACTATTTGCGTCTCATAAAGAATATATTACTTCACTACAGGAACTACACAAACTCATGAAACTACATATCTAATCCGCAATTAATTCAATAAGAAACCAAGTTAAAATGTGTCTTGATTTATATACGATGAGTGATTGATAATATTATGATTTTAGTTTATTGATTTGAGGATTACACGAGCATGTATATGTGCTGTAATTATGATCATGGTTAACTAAAGTTACATAGAGAAATGGAGTTGGCGTGTTTGTTTTTGAGTCTAGAAAAATTATACACACTGGATGATCCGGCGCTTGGGATTTTGTACACACGGGAAGGACCAGCGTTCAAAAGGTTCACGCCGGAGCTTTTCAACTTAGAAGCAAAAAATTGAGGTACACGCTAGATGGTCTGGCGATAGATAGCAATACACGCCAGGGTATTTCTTCCAGAGAAGTTGCAAATCAGCTTTGGTGATCTTACATGCGCCAGATGGTCCGACGTTGAGCAAATGTACACACCAGAGTATTTTATCCCAGAGGCAAAGATTGAAGTGCACACCAGATGGTCCGACGATGGAGTTAAGTGAATGTCAGAGCTTTTCTTGCAGAGATGTTGCAAACTGGCTCTGGTGGACTTGCACTCGCTGGATGGTTCGACGTTCAAAGGGATGAACGTCAGATGCTTTGTTGGAGCATTTCTTGTAGAGAGGTTTCAAGGCTAGTTCGAAGAAGATGAGAACACCAAATCATCCGGCGTTCACGATTTTTCTAGGATGTGTCTTAAGCTGAGGATTTCTATTTGAAACTAATTAGAGATGGTTTGAAGATATGTGTGTGCTTGTTTCATGATGTGTAGGTGATGGATGCAACTTAGCGGTCAACAGCGGGATGATCAGGGCTAAGCAGGGTGCTTGGTGCCGAACGATCGAGGATGCTGGGCGGAGTCAAGGGTGATCCTAGTTGTGCACATGGAGGTTAAGCAAAGCATGGCATAAATGATGAAGATGGCATGTTGACGAAGTCAAACGAAGGAGATGCCGGTGCAAGTGACAAGGTGGCCCAAGGGATCAGGAGTGGGAGAGACTTACCGGCGGTCAAGATTACAAGACATAGTACATATGTTGACATCGAGATGGTTGCTTCAAGTGAAAGCAAGTGGCAGCAAGTTACGCTTTGAAAAGCGTGCGAGGTAGTTTCGCGGTTTGGTCTCAAAAACATGGAAGGATGGAGGGGACGTGGTATTATCGCGAAGCTTGCGTCAAGGCGAAGTTAAGTCATGAAGGTGCCAAAACCGTTCGATGGATAGAACGAAAAATAGACTAAAATACCCCGATGGTAAGTAGGAGACCATTGGAAGAGAGAGGTATTTTGGGAACAAGAAAGCTTAAAGGCTAAGCTACCTCACTAGGCCTATATAGAGGGGTAGGGCTGTGTGAGGTTTGAGCCAGACACTTGAGTTTGTATACTAGGGTTTTAGAGGAAAGAAGAGAAGTGAGCTTAGCCTTTGTAATATGTGAGAGTTTTCTGTGAGAAAAATATCTTGTAATCTGCCGGAAAGAGGGTTGATCTTTGTAATAAATTAAGTGTATATTTCCTCTAATACTTATGTTCATCTCCTTCTAGTTTCCTTCTATTAGCTTCGTTGCTTTCTTGTGAGTTTTTCCCTTTTTGATTGTGATTTTTGTTTTAGTTGATGAGTTGAGATTTTTCCACCTTAGGACGTTGTTATTCTTGTTGCTAGAGGCATAAAATTCACATATAAACATATACACGTGGGTCTTGAATTCCATTGCCTCTAGATCATTAACTCAAAGAACATTCTTCTGGTAATCTTTTCTTTAGAGCAAAGATTTCTTTCTTCAATTTGCTATTTTTCTGTGGTGATGACTCATGGGATATGTGCTAATGGAACCTAGAATTCATTTACACCATTGAGAGCCATGCTTGGAGTGTTTCGTAGTAACTAGTTTCTATCCGGTTTTTGCTTCCGCTAGTTTTGAGCTATATTGGGTGGTCAAAATAGGAGAAGGCTATTAAAGAAATTTGTGAGGTGCCTATTCACCCCCTCTAATTGTTATTCTTAGTCCTACAATTGGTATTAGAGCCGGTTTGATTACTTGTTAACCTTAACTAGTTTTGTGATCTATGGAGAGACATTGGAAGATTTCGCTCTTTGAAGGTGCGCATGGAGGCTTATCTTCTAAGCCAAGGAAGTGCAATATTGGAGGTTGTAGACTCCAACTATGAGATTCCTATTGCTTGTACTTCTCAAGCTCAAATTGAACAATATGAAGCTAACAACAAAGCTCAAAATATATTGTTCACCAACTTGAGTCTTAATGAGTTTGACAGAGTCCAGCACCTCCGTACCTTTCGTGAGGTTTGTTTTACTATTAATGTCTTTCATGAGGGTATTAACCAAATCAAGGCTCGGTACCAAAGCATGTACAACCAAGAATATTAGATGTTCATGCAAGGTCTTGGAGAGTCTTTGGATGTCATGTTTGCTCGATTTGATGAGATTGTCAGCAATCTTAAATCAACTATAGTTTTACCCCACTCTGACCATGAACGGACGATCAAGCTTCTCTATGCTCTTGATCGTAGCATATGAGAAGAGAAGATCTTGAGCACTGAAGAGTCATCTAGTTATGACACGTTGATATATGATGAACTCTTCAGTAAGCTTAAATCCATTGAGATAGCCAAGACAACTAGAATTGGCCTAGGAAACCCTCTATCTTAGAACATGACGTTGGTTTCAGAACCTAGTGGTGGTAGTCCTGCTAGAGTTGGTTTTTCTTGTGCACACCCAGTGATTTTGCTTTGTCTTCTTTAGTTTCTATCATAGAGGAGTAGGTGGACACACTTGATAATGAGTATGTTTCTTTGATCGTGAAGAAGTTCACCCGCTTGTACAATAATAGAAGAGACCGGAGGAGAGGTGGCTCTCGGGCTTATTATGAGTGTAGTGATACCACTCATTTCAAGGCGGATTATCCAAAGCTCAAGAAGAGAGAAGATCGTGACTACGACCACGACTACGACAAGCACAAGAACAAGATGCCCTTGTTCAAGAACTGTGACAAGCTGGCCAAGAAGGCGACCAAGGTGGCATCTCGAGCTTTCTTGATGGCGCTCAGCAACATCGACACTTCCTCAAGTGAGTAGAAGAGCTAGGAGGAGGAGGAGCTATCCATGAAGAACAATAAGAAGAACAAGGACTTCACGGGCATTTGCTTTCAAAGGATGTTGATGTTAAAGCCAAGCACATAAAGGAGTTAGAGTCTAGATTGGAGAGTGCTAAGTGTTCTAAGGATATTCAACCAAACTACTCCACTTGCATTGTCCTTAAGGACAAGTTCAATTGGGTTAGAGAGTAAGTGAAAAAGCTCATGGCCGAGAACGAGTATCTCCTTTCTCTTGTGGAGAAATGCTCAGAAGGCAAGGGCAAGATGAATTTGATTTTGGCCAAAACCAAAATGTGCGTAGATAAGATAGATTTAGCTTTGGGGTTGGGTTTTGAGAGGGTGGCTTACAATAGGGATGGTAAGACTATTTTCACCACAACTATTATCCTTGAGGCCGAGAATCCAAGATCAATACCCCAATATAACTCACAAAGAAGAAACCCACACCACAACTCACAAAGAAGAAACCCACACTACAACCCAAGAGATCTCTACAACCAAAGATGAAAGTCCCATATGAGAAAGCCTCTTTTGGTGTGCATGAGCCTTTTTCTCGCTCTTACTAATGAAGATTTCGGTGCTTCTCAGTTTCCTCCTAGAGGTGATGCCCGACGTGGATCTTACAATGATTCATATGGTTTT
This sequence comes from Phragmites australis, assembly GCF_958298935.1. NCBI lineage: Eukaryota > Viridiplantae > Streptophyta > Magnoliopsida > Poales > Poaceae > Phragmites > Phragmites australis. Next base: position 7,967,315 of record NC_084938.1, read on the forward strand.
ATTTCACGTGTAAGAGGCTTTGAGTTGCAGTGCTTTGGTGGACCACGTTTTCCATACCGTGGCACTTGCCCTCAGTGCACTAGTGTTGATTTGCATGCACCTGCTTTTACTATTTTAGGGCGGATGACCTAATACTGGATTCCCAAGAGATTTTTGTCTAACCCCAGTGCTGAGCCATTCACCTATTATTCTTCTCATATGTAGATGGCAGGCGGAGATCTGGAGAACAAGTGGCTCATCGACTCCGGTTGTTCGCACCATATAACCAGAGATGCATCATGGTTATCTAGCTCTCTAGTCTCACCCTGACGAAACCACACAAGTACATCACATTCGGGGATGACAGAAAAGGTAGAGTGAAGGCCAAAGGTATGATAAGAGTGAGTGACAGTTTCACTCTCAAGGATGTGGCTTTAGTGGAGCATCTGGGATACAACTTGCTCTCTGTATCTCAGTTGCTGGATGAGGACTTGGAAGTACGCTTCAAGCGCAATGCTTCTCGAGTTCTTGATTCCTCGGGAGCTTTGATTTGCCGGGTTTCTCAAGTAGGGAGAATCTTTGGAGTTGATTTTTCTGAGTCTTTTGGTTTTTCTCGATACTTATTTACTCAACACACTTTTGAGCTTTGGATGTGGCATAGAAGACTAGGGCACATGAGTTTTGATTTACTTTTTAGTGCCCCAGGCTTGATCCGAGTATTACCTAAGCTCAAGTTTGAGAAGAACCTTGTTTGTGCTCCTTGTCAGTATGGCAAGATAGCTACCACCTTTCACCCACTAGTTAATTTGGTGATGACTGAATGACCGGGAGAAATTTTCCATATGGACACTGTTGGTCCTTTTTGAGTTCATTCGGGGAGTGAGAAGTGGTATATACTCTCACTACTTTTGGGTGTTCTTTCTTGTGAGTAAGGATGAAATGTTCTCACACTTTCGGAGCTTAGCTTTGAGATTGTTCAAGGAACTCCCTAGTGCATTGAAAGCAATTCGCAGTGATAATGGCATCGAGTTTAAGAACTACCTCTTTGATACTTTCTGCTTTAAATATGTCATTGAGCATCAATTTTCTGCCCCACGCGTTCTTCAGTAGAATAGTATGGTTAAAAGGAAGAATCACACTTTGGTGAAGATGGCTAGGATGTTGCTCGATAAGTATAGGACTCCTAGAAAGTTTTGGGTTGAGGCTATTAGCACCGCTTGCTATATCTCCAATTGGATTTTCTTGCGTTCGATCTTAAATTTGACTTCTTAAGTTACGCTTTGGGAGGAAGCTGAAGGCTTCTCATTTGAGAGTTTTTTTACGCCGTTGCCTCATCCTAAAGCGTGTCAATCTTGACAAGTTTGAGTCACGCTATTTTGATGATATTTTCTTGGGGTATTCTCTTTATGGTCATTCCTACAGGGTTTATAATCTTGACACTAATACCATCATGGAATCATGTGATGTGACTTTTGATAAATCAATCCCGTGTGCTAGTTCTGCTTTCGAGTGTGTAGGTGACAAAGAGATTGGTGAAAGCATCTTCGTAGATGATGACCTTTTAGCTCTCGGTGATGATGAGAATGATCTACTAATTCTTTCCATCACACTTGCTCCCGAGCTGGCTCCTGCTTCTTCTACACTGGCAGAGGGTCATGTAGCCTCTACTTCCACTTCAGCTACTTTCGAGCCTACACTAGCTACATTTGAGGGGGAGGTGGTCTCACAATGCGAGGTCCCTCGGCACATTTAGTGGATACATCCCCCTCAATAGATGATCGGTGACCATGGTGAGAGGGTACCAAGATCCAAATCTATTCATCATGCTCATTTTATTGATTCTGCATTCGTTGCTTCTTTTGAGCCCCATGATGTTGGACACGCTCTTTCTGATTCAAATTGGGTCAATTCCATGTATGAAGAACTAGCAAACTTTGAGAGAAACCAAGTTTGGATCCCTGTAGAGCCACCCAAAATGTTCACACCATAGGCACCAAATGAGTTTTCAAAAACAAAAAGGGCGAGGATGGGTCTACAGTGAGAAACAAGGCCAGACTTGTGGCTCAAGGTTTCAGTCAAATAGAGGGATAGACTTTGTAGAGACCTTTACATCAGTAGCTAGACTAGAAGTCATTAGGATCCTCCTTACATTTTCAGCATCCTAAGGTTTCAAGTTATATCAAATGGATGTCAAAAGTACATTCCTAAATGAGCTCATAGAGAAAGAGGTCTATGTCAAGCAACCTGCTGGCTTTAAGCACCCCAAATACCCACATAGAGTATACAAGCTTCAAAAAGCTTTATATGGGCTTAAGCAGACACTAAGAGCTTGGTATGATAGGCTTAAGTCCTTCTTGTTTGAGTATGGGTATGTGATGGGGTTGGTTGATAAAACTTTATTCATTTTTAGGCATGGCAATGATTTCCTACTTGTTCAGATATACGTGGATGATATTATTTTTGGTGGCTCTTCTCATGCTCTTTGGCAGAATTTATAGAAACTATGGCCAGAGAATTTGAAATGTCGATGATGGGCAAGCTCAACTTCTTCCTCGGACTACAAATCAAGAAATGCAAGCAAGGTACTTTCATCCACCAAACGAAGTACACCAAGGACTTGCTGAAGAAGTTAAACATGAGAGATGCGAAACCCTGGCAACACCAATGACTACCTCAACCGTGCTTGATCCGGATGAAGATAGAGAGGAGGTAGATCAATGCATGTACATGAGCATGATCGACACTCTCCTGTACCTGATGGTGACAAGACCTAACATCCATTTCATTGTCTGCTTGTGTGCCCGCTCCCAAATGTCACCACGGACATCTCACCGCCAAGCAGTGAAGCGCATATTGAGGTATCTCAAACACACCCTTGAATATAGTATTTGGTTTTCTGGAACTTCTTCTCTCTCTTTGTGGTTTTTTGGATGCAGATTTTGTTGGTTGTAGAATTGATAGGAAAAGTACCTCCGGTACTTGTTATTTCTTGAGTACTTCTCTTGTGTGTTAGTCTTCTTGCAAACAGTCTAGTGTTGCACAATTAATTGCTGAAGTTGAATATGTTGCTGCTGCTAGCTGTTGTTCTCAAATTTTGTAGATGGTTTCTACCTTGAGGGATTTTGGGTTAGACTTCAAGAGTGTGCCACTTTTGTGTGACAACAACAGCACCATCAGCTTAGCCAATAATCTAGTTCAACACTCTAGAACCAAACACATAAATATGAGATCCCACTTCTTGCGAGACCATAATGAGAATGAAAATATTGACTTTAGATACATAGATATTGTCGGAGGGTGAACTCCTCTAGCGGGGATCCGGAGGGACCCCCTTTGAGACTCGGTCGGGGGGGGGGGGGGTGATTCTGAATCCGCTTCGTAGGTGAAATAAATGGGAGTAAATGAGATGTAGGTGGAATGGAACGATCGGATGCAGGAAGTAGTAAATGCTTAGGGGATTTTTAGACAGGTTCAGGCCGCACTGAGCGTAACACCCTACTCCTGTGTATGCTATAAATGCTCTGAGAATGTCTCTCTGAGTATCTGCTGGATTACAAGAATATTTGTCTAGTCTAGAGCTGCGTGCTTCTTGTTCTTCGAGACTTATCCTCAGCTCGGTCTTGAACTCAACTTGTACTGAACTGGACCCGTCTTTCTCCGGGGAGCCCGCCCAACTTATTTACTCGTAGGAGTGGTAGCGTGCCTAGAAAGGATGGCGCGACTTCCAAGGCGCCATAAATGGAAAGCAACCATCATGGGCTGCTGCGCGAGGTGATGGGGAGGGTTGAAAACGCGCCCCCGTCCGGTCTTGTTCGTCATCATGCCGTTTTTCAACGGGCGCCGCGGGGAGGGCCCACCGGGCAGCCATCGAGCAGCCTGGCGTGCCCGCCGGTCAGAGCAGGTCTGACACAGCAGGGCGGCAGGCGGGGCGCCTTGACCTCTGCGACGTTATCCGGAGGCACGCCAGATGATGTGCGATGGGACTCGTGCATTAAATGTCCCCACGTCTCCCTGCCAGGCTGTGGCAGGGACTGACAGTAAGCGTGGGGGGAGCAGTTGGAAGTGACAGGCCACGCGCCCTCTTAAATGCGGCATCAGGCCTCTCACGAGTTGACACCTCACCGCTGAGCCCTTGTGGGGACCATTGGCGAAGGACTTCTCAAGCCCTCGGGGAACCGAGTGCTCGGGGGCCATTGTTCACAGCCCCGGGCACTCTCTCCGGGATATGCCCTTTCTTTGATCCTCAGGGAACCGAGTGCTCGGGGGGGGCACTGTTTATGGCCCCAAGCACTCTCTCCCGGAATTGACTGTTTGGGGTCCTCGGGGAACCGAGTGCTCGAGGGCCACTGTTCACGGCCCCGAGCACTCTCTCCCGGAACTGGCTGATCGGGTCCTCGGGGAACCGAGTGCTCGGGGGCCACTGTTCGCAGCCCAGAGCACTCTCTCCCGGAACTTGGTTTTTCTTATCACCAGGGAACTTGGGTGCTCGGGGGCCACTGTTCGCAGCCCCGAGCACTCTCTTCCCGGTACTTGTTTTTCTCGGGTCATTGGGGAACTCGGGTACTCGAGGACCACTGTTCATGGCCCCGAGCACCCTCTCCCGGAACTTGGTCTTCTCGTACCTCGGGGAGATAACCCCCGAGGGAGGGCGTCACGTGGCATTCTGCTGTTTTGGCCTCGGGACTCGGGGACCCCCGGTTCCTGTGTCACCGAAAGATACCTAACACCAACTTGCTGACATCTTTATCAAGCCTCTAGATGCAATAAGATTTACCTATTTGAGAGAAAAGAGCTTGGAGTGTGTCCTCCCTATGGTATTATGTGAGGAGGAGTTGCAGTTGTACATACTTTATCTTACGTTTGTTGCATTTGCATTGCATCTCATCTTGTAAGATAATTATAGTAGTTGAGCTTTGACTTATATGTCTTTAGCATTTTTAGTTGCTAGACTTGAATCTGGACTAAGTTGAGTGGTTGTGTGGAGTAATCTTTTAAACTTAGGCTCCTTTTGATACTTTGAATTTGGTAATTTTATGAATCATGTAGACTTTGAAATGCTACATTCGTGATCACCATGTTCATAATTGCTTTAGCTTACTCAATGCTTGTGTTAAGGCTAGTTTGATGAATATCTTGCTTTCTGCCTCTTAGTTCAAGACAGTGGATTAGGGAACATTGTATTATGCTTTTTGTCTTTGTCAAATGTTTAACTCATAATAGAACCTTTGGAGAATATGTGTTCCTTGTGTCGCAAAGAAACTACTTGACTTGATCTAAGTGAAAATTTGATAATTTGTGCAATTTGAATTCTTTTGAGTAATCAAGTTTCTTGTCCTAAAATATGATCTAATATAGTTGTCTTGATGCTTCATGTGGTTTTCCAAAGAAGTAAACTCATGGTTACTAAAGTCAACTTGAGGATAACATGAATCAAAAAAAATATGCCTAAATGATCAATTTTATTTTAATCACTTGATCTAACTAAGTCTTAGTTTTATATGTGAGCGTTTGCAAAGTCTACTATCATGAATACTTGTTTGCCTAGTTTGATATAGAAGTTTGTTAGTTCTTGATGCTTGTATTACCTCAGCACGAGTGGATGCTTATGTGGTGGTCACTTTTAGCATGATTCGGCTACTTGAACTTAAATACGCCAAATAATCTTCAGGATTAGCTTGTAAAGCTTCATCCTCTTATGTCACTATCTATTTTTAAGCTTTTATGCGATGGTGAACTCTACATTCTACTCTCTATAGCCCTTTGATGTTTCTAGCTTGTGAAAATGATGTGAGTCCTTGATGTTTGCATTACCAAAGGGGGATAACTTATGCACTAAATCAAAAAGAAGAAGAATTCTGAAATCTGTGCATTCATCAAGGGGAAGCTTTTGCATTTGGCTTGTCTCTGCCACTCTTCGAGCTTTTGCGATCCTTCGTATGCTAAGTGATATTTTTTGCTTTTTCTTGAGTTTTTGGTCACATGGATGCGCTTTTCTTATTGAACTTCTTCAAACTAAAATCTTGTGATTTTGGTTTGTTGATTTGAGGATTGCATTAGCATATATATGTGTTGTAATTATGATCGTAGCTAACCAAACTTGCAGAGAGAAATAGAGTTAGCGTGTTTGTCTTTGAGTCCAGAAAAATTATACACGCCAGAGCTTTTCAACTCAGAAGCAAAAATTGAGGTACATGTCGGATGGTCCGACAATAGAAAGCATTACACGCCAGAGCATTTCTTCCAGAGAGGTTGCAAATCGTCTCTGGTGGTCTTACATGCGTAGAATGGTCCGGCATTGGGCAAGTGTACATGCCAGAGTATTTTATCCCAAAGGCAAAGATTGAAGTGCACAACGGATGGTCCGGCGATAGAGTGAAGTGAATGTCGGAGCTTTTCTTGGAGAGGTTGCAAACTGGCTCTGGTGGACTTGTACTCGCCAAATGGTCCGGCGTACAAAGGGATGAATGTCAGATGCTTTGCCGGAGCATTTCTTGCAGAGAGGTTGCAAGATGGTTGGTCGGGAGAAGAAGTACACGCCGGATGGTCCGGTGCTCAAAAGCTATGAACACCGGATCATCCGACGTTCACAATTTTTCTGGGATGTGTCTTAAGCTAAGGATTTCAGTTTGGAACTAACTGGAGATGGTTTGGAGATATGTGTGTGCTTGTCTCATGATGTGCAGGTGATGAATACAACTTGGCGGTCGGCGGCGGGATGATCGGAGCCAAGCAGGGTGCTTGGTGCTAGACGATCGAGGATGCCGGATAGAGTCAAGTGTGATCCTAGCTGTACACATGGATTGAGGATGCTGGTGATAAAAATTGGTTCTCCTCCCTTGTATGTGCATCTCGTGCTGAAAGTGTTACTTTTGGAGATGCTTCTTCTACCTCAGTTATTGCAAAAGGTATAATGCAGGTAAATGACAGGTTTATGTTCAAGGATGTTTCTTTGGTCCAAAACTTGAAGATTAACTTGCTTTCTATCTCTCAAATGATTGATGAAGACCTTAAGGTGCGCTTTAAGAAAAATGAATGTAAAGTATTAGATGCTTCAAATGATCTGGTTTTTACAATCTCATGTTTTGGAAGAGTTTTTAAGGCTGATTTTGATGCATCACCTTCATCTAAGCTTATATGTCTTATTGCTAATATTTCTAAAGATTTATTCTTTTGGCATCATAGACTTGGTCATGTTAGTATAGATCATCTCACTCAAGTTAGTGGTTTAGATCTTATTCGTGGCTTGCCTAAGCTTAAGGGTGATAGCGAGTTAGTTTGCTCTTCTTGTAGACATGGTAAAATGCATTTAGGTTCACATCCACCTATTACCGTAGTTATGAAAAATGCACCCGGTCAACTTTTAAACCCTGATACTATTGGTCCTTCTAGAGTACAATTTTTTGGAGGTAAATGGTATGTACTTGTTATTGTTGATGACTACTCTAGATATTTTTGGGTTTACTTTATAGTATCTAAGGGTGAAGCTTTTGGTTAGTTTAGAAATTTAGTTCTTAGATTGTCTGTTGATCTCCCAGGATCTTTGAGAGCGATTAGAAGTGATAATGGAACAGAATATAAGAATTCTTCTTTTGGTCACTTTTGTGCTGAGAAAGGTATTGAACATTAGTTTTCATCCCCTAGAGTTTCTCAACAAAATGGTGTAGTTAAAAGGAAGAATAGAACTATGGTCGAGATGGCTAGGACCATGTTAGATGAATTTTTTACTCCTAGAAAATTTTGGACTGAATCTATATCTACTACTTGTTATGTTTCAAACCGTGTTTTCTTGAGATCGAAATTGGGTAAAACTTTATATGAGCTATAGTTTGGACATAGGCCTAGTGTTTCTCGCTTTCGAGTTTTTGGCCGCAAGTTCTTTGTGCTAAAATCTGGAAATTTGGATAAATTTGAGTCTAGATCAACAAATGATATTATTCTTGGATATCTTGCTCATACTCGTGACTATCGAGTGCTTGTTTTGGAAACTAACAAAATTGTTGAAACCTATGAGGTTACTTTTGATGAGACTAGTCCTGGAACTAGATCAATTGATGTAGGTACAGGTACACATATTCAGGGGGAGTTCAAGGGTATTTTGTGGATGATGATGAGGTCTATGAGGATGAGATTTTAATTTTGATGATACAATCAGTTGTAGATCCCTTGACACATTCGATCACATCAGCTACAGTTGGATATCCTCAAGCTACTACATCATCTGTACATATTGAAGTAGAAGAAGAGATTATTTCTTGAGTGACAGCTCCTTTGCACATTCAGCGGAGTCATTCACCTGATCAGATGATTGGAGATTTGCATGAGCGAGTCACACGGTCCATGTTTATTGATTCTAAGTCCCATGCTCATTCAGCTTTTGTTGCTTCTTTTGAACCAAAAGATGTTTCACATGCATTAACTAACGAATCTTGGATCTATGTCATGCATGAGGAACTTAAAAATTTTGAACGCAACAAAGTATGGAAGCTTGCCACACCTCCTTCGGGTCATACACTTATCGGTACTAAATGTGTTTTAAAAAATAAACAAAGTGAGGATGGTGTTGTTGTGAGAAACAATGCTAAACTTGTACCCAAAGGTTTTACATAGGTACAAGGGCTAGATTTTGAGGAAACTTTTGCTCCGGTTGCTAGAATAGAAGCTATTAGAATTCTTTTAGTTTTGTAGCATCTAAAGGCTTTAGATTATATCAAATGGATGTCAAAAGTGCTTTTCTGAATGGCTACATAAATGAAGTGATTTATGTTAAGCAACCACCTGGTTTGGAAATTCTAAATATCCAGATTATGTATACAAGTTGTCTAAAGCTTTGTATGGGTTTAAAACAAGCCCCTATAGCGTGGTATGATAGGCTTAAAACCTTTTTGCTTGAAAAGTGTTTTGAAATGGGAAAAGTGGATAAGACATTGTTTGTTCTCAAGCATGGTAATGATCAACTATTTGTTCAGATTTATGTAGATGATATCATCTTTGGTTGTTCTTCTAATGCTTTGGTGTCTCAGTTTTCAGAAACGATGAGCAGGGAATTGAGATGAGTATGATGGGTGAACTAACATACTTTTTCGGACTTCAAGTCAAACAAATCAAAGAAGGTACTTTTGTTCATCAAAGTAAGTATACACGAGATCTGCTACGATGTTTTGAGATGGAAAATAGCAAGCCAATCATGACCCCTATTGGAGCAACAACGACACTTGATCCTGATAAAGATGGTGAGCCAGTTGATCAAAAAGAATATAGAAGTATGATATGATCACTTTTGTATCTCACCGCTTTAAGGCCAGACATACAATTTGTTGTATGCTTGTGTGCATGATTTCAAGCTTCCCCATGTACTTCACATCGATAAGCTGTCAAACGGATTCTAAGGTATCTTCATGGAACTCAAGATTTTGGTATTTGGCTTTTTGCTTCTTCATCTGCTAGATTAAGAGCTTTTTTTATGCTGATTTTGGAGGTTGTAGAATTGATAGAAAAAGTACATCTGGTACATGTCATTTCTTGGGTAATTCTCTTGTTGTATGGTCATCTAGGAAACAGTCTTCTGTTGCACAATCTACTGCTGAATCTGAATATGTAGCTGCTGCTAGTTGTTATTCACAAACTCTTTGGATAGTTGCTACACTTAAACATTATTAGATTAATTTAGAGAGTGTTTCACTTTTCTGTGGTAACACTAATGTTATAAGTATTGTTAAAAATATTGTGCAACATTCTCGGACTAAATATATTGATATAAGAGTTCATTTTCTTAGAGACAGTGTTGAAAAAAGGGAAACATTGAACTTCTCCGTGTGAATACTAAACATCAATTGGCAGATATTTTCATAAAACCTTTGGATTCTTCTTGGTTTACTTTTCTTCGGGAAGAACTTGGTGTTATTCATCTTACGAGATTGTTTTGAGGGGGATTTCTTATATCTTGGAACTTGCCGAGGTTTATAAAACTAAGAAAACAATGAAATATGATGAACATCATATCAGATACATATATGACTTTTGAAGCCAATGCTTATGCTACATAGGAGTTTTTGCACGTTCATATCTATATGTGTAACTGTGTAGTTTTTTGTCATGATTTTTTAAATCGAATGACAACTTGAATTAAATTTTGTCATGGTTAAACTCTCTTGATTACTTTGATGTTTGATAAAAAGTGCTATATGTGAAAGAATCAAAGAAATGAAAAAGTGCTGAATAATAGTTGATAGACAAAAGATCAAAGAAGTATGCACTGTCTTACTTCTTTTTTTGAGACTGCTTATCATTTCACTTTGATATGAACTTAGAAGATGTCGTGTATGACCATAATCATTGTCTTAAGTTTCTGATTATCTTTTTTACATTGGCTTGGCATGGTTGGATAGAATAAGGTTGATGGTGCATATAATTCCTTGCAAAAGAATATGAGAAGTTCGTCAATATTGGCATCTTGTTATATGTCTTTTTAATAAAAAAAAATGACATACTTTTGATATTCATGTTTTTAATAGCATATAAATTGAGGATTTGAGTGATTGAGATTGGGAGACCATGCATTGCAAATAAATCATTAATTATACTAGATAAGTTGTGCTCACACTATATTTTTACAAGTGTAGACGGGTTGGTGCAAGTATTCTTGATAGTATGGCTAGATCGAGTATTTGTTATATATGTGGATGAATTCTGATGCTCATTGAAATGATTGAAATAACAATGTTTGATTCTCTCTTTTGAATTTTTGATAAAATCATTGCCAAAGGGAGAGAGAAAGTTGCTCATTTTTGCTTCAAAGGATTTTTTTTCTTTTGATTTCACTTTGTGTTTTATTTTAAAATCAAATCATGTCTGTTAAAAGGTCGTCAATGTTCACATGAGGGTTGTCAATTGTGAGGAACCGTCCAAATAGTATTCTAATTAATCATCAGGAGGATCATTATTCATAATCACAACCTCGACGATTAACCAGAATACCATTCCGGTAGTCCCGGCACGTGTTTTGTGCCCAGGATCGGAACACATGCCTTCCAACTCAAATATCACAACACAGTTTAATAGAGAGCAAATAATTAAACTGGATTACCATTATTAAACAAGCAACTGCTTCCACAATTTACAACAAAAGAGGAACAACAACAACTGTGCAGCGGAAGAAAAACCTATACAACAAAAGAGTATGGAGCCGTATGCCCTTAGGCTCCATACCCAAAAGCGCCGGAGTTCGGAGTAGAAGGTGCTACTCCTGCCCGCCACCCTGATCGGCAGGCACAAAGTAGCCGAACACTGCCTCTTCTTCGCCAACCTGCGAACCTAAAAGCAACTTAAGGGCAGCACCCTTAGTACGAAGGTACTAGCAAGTCTTACACAGTATGAGTATATATATTCTCGACTCCAAGGATCATGCATTTAAAGCTGTAGCAAGGATTAAGACATGTTTAAGTTCATTAAGCGGTAAGCAACCTAGACTCTAGGTGTAAGCAACTGACTTAACCAACCACCAACTCAAACCCTGCCAACTACCTGATCAAAACAGATATGTAACAACAAGTGTATAAAAGCAAACCATTCCCACCAAACCACCAACCACATACCGACCAAACCACCCCAATCCAACCATGCCACAACCCACATCGAAACTCTACGACCAAAATATGGTCGCTCGGTGGAGATAAGCGATAGCGATGCTCATGACCGAGAGCGCGGCAGCTCGAACTGATTATACACCCTGCAGGGGAATACTCCTGGACCCACACGACACAGGGACCATACGGCTTGTGCCACCCGCTAAGATGCGCACAAGGGGGTACCCGTGACAACCTTTCCCAACCAGGCCCAACCATGTGGATCAACCATAGCTCGGCACGGCGGTATTAGAACTACTCCCCGAGCAAACTAATACCGCTAAAAGCCCGGACTCAAACCGGACTCACACCGTCTATGACGAGGCCCACATGACCACGTCTGCGAAGGTAATCGGCTCGCCTACCATTATATCAGCATGTGGTGAGTAAGGTATGTGCTAAAGCCGACTACACCGATGATCGGTGCTTAACCGGTGCAAGCGGTCTACGGTGTCCGGGTTCCCTCCCCGAACTGCCTGAGGACTCCTCGTGAGCAGATGACACCCCTAACACCGCCCACACCTCGTCTCAACTCACCACTCACCAAACCGACTCATCATCAACACAACCATAAGTGTGAACAAGTAATAAGTCCTAGGCTCGCGACAACGGTGGACGCCGTCGTCGACTTCTACCGGAAAGCCTAAGTACCACTAAGCATAGCGAACTAAAATTAGACCTCGATGACACCACTAGGCTCCTAGGAACAACACATGACACGTGACCGAAATGGGATAATGCATCGGCATAGGTTCTACCCAACTCAGTACCCGACACATGCAATGTATACATAAGCGTAGATAACATATTAAAATTTCAAGTAGACACGGTGCAATATGAACGATGCTTGCCTTGCTGCCCTGAATCAGAAAGGTGGGACGCCTCACGATCGCCCACGGCCTCCGGGATCGACGGATCGGCGTTCACTACAGAGAGCAACGCGTGCAATGTAATGAGCATGTATGAAATACGATCATGTAAGAAAAATATGCTCCACAATACATGACAATATTATTCCAAGATCGTACTGACCAAACCAGAATTTTCCAAGTGGTCTCAAAAAGTTTGGAGTTCCTACGAATTAACTACGAATTTTACAAGCTATCAGCTATCAGGAAAGCCTGATAAACCGTGCTCGGGTGCCCGGGATGAACAGTATCAGGGGGGATCGGTGAACAGTACCCGGGGGTCGTCGGTGAACAGTATCAGGGGGGATCGGTGAACAGTATCAGGGGATCGGTGAACAGTACCCGGCGCTACAGTAAAATCAGCCTCGCGCAGCTCCAGAACAGCAGCCATTACGAAGGGAAAAACTGAGCTAAACTAACCTGGGAGTCTCTCTAAATCAAAAGTAAAAATGCCTAGAAGGGTGTACAGGGTCTAGACTTTGCTCAACCGCCTAGCAACATGATTCCTAACTCAAATCCACATAAATCCTCATTTGTTCCCAGACTGCAGAACTTTAAGAACTTTGCAACCCTAGTTCCAGATTCAAGATCTATCCAACCAAAAATGAGCATACTTGCCATGGGAGCCTAGCAGACTCACCTAAGGTCCTTTGCTGAGGTTGGTGACCGCCAGTTGAAGGAGGAAACGACGGAAAATGGCTTGGAGAAGAGAGGAAAAACTGCTGCTTCCTTGCTTCTCCCAAAGAACACCAAACAAGTTCAGAACCAGCTCGAATTCCTTCGGGGAAACTGAAAATGAATTGGATGGACGAGTAGTCCTTGAGCTGGTGGTCTCGTGAGTACCACATACGTACCTTGATCTTGCTCCCAGAGGTAGGGATCCAAAGGGGAAAAAGGGAGCCTAAGAGAGAGAGTGAGAGAGACAGCCAACTCCAACTTGCTTCCTCAAAAAGCCTTATGTGGTGGAGTGGGTGAGGAGTACGTATGGGCAAGTTTGAGGGGAGAGAGAGCTGTTGCCCACTTATAGAGAGATATTTTCCACCCAAGTGGGCCCCATTTACCTAGAGGAAAGTTCAGACTTGCTTCCAGCTCCTTTATTTCTCTTAGTTTTTCCTTCTCCCATCTCATTGACTCAAAGTGAAGTGCTCCAGTGACCCAAACTGGAACATGAAGCTGAAATTGCATGTTTTAGGATTAAAACACACAATTATGGATTTCGGGACGTGACATCAATATTTTCATCAAGGGGGAGATTGTGAGATCATGTGATAAAAAATTGGTTTGATTGATGAAATTGGTAGAGCAAAGTATTTAGCTTAATGACATTTAGTTTATGCTCATGAGTTGCTAAGATATGCTTGGATAGCATAGTTGGTTTGATGCATTATCATTAGTTGGTTTTGCTTATGTTAGCGTGTTGGTTTGCGTGGTGTTATGTGAACTGATCCTGAGTCAAGTCGGGAAGGACATGTGCTCGTACTCGATTGTTGTTTGATTCTTGTGCAGGTGTTTCTCGAAGGCGAATGTGGTCGATGACGGATCGACGAACTAAGTTCAGGGAGGAACTGAGGTTCGGCGACTAGGTTTAGGAGGAACTGAGGTCATGGTGATTGAGGATGTCATGCGGGACGTTCGAGCTGAGAAAACAATTCATATGGAGACAAGGCTTTGCGATGGACGCATGAGGCAATCTGATTGTGAAAGGACGTGAAGACTAATTTGTGTTGAAGTCAGAGCAAGCACGAGGGAGTCGTGTGGTGGTTGAACTTGAGACAAGAGTTACTATCGGAGACAGACTCTGAGTTGGTTACGTATATGCATGTATGCATGGGAGATGTGCATGCATGATTACGTAAGAGTTGTTGGCTAATTAGTTTAATTAGCGGAAGTTGTTTGTCCTGTTGTGATTAGAGGAGGATAGAGACTAGATTGAATACGACAGGGAGTTGTAGTTCGATTCGATCACGTTTGTGCATGTGGCTACCCTATAAATAGAGATGTCTGTTGTATTGGATAGTACGGGTGCAGAACAACGCAGTAGAGAGATAGAGAAACTCGAGAGGGACTTGTTTTGTTGTTGGATGCTTTAGAGAGACATCCTGTAAACTCATCTATGCAATGATATCAAGTTTCGTAAGTTGATGAGTTGATGATTTGGAATTTTCTCTCTGTTTTATATTTTGCATGCTCGATTTTGGTTTTCAACTAATTTCATGCGTCTATGAAGTTTCATCTTGGTTTAATCCATCCAAAACCTTGCTAGAATATTTAGTGATTGATCTGAGAAAATTTTGAGTGGATTTGGTTTGTTCTCGTGTAGCTTTTTGTTAATTCGATTAGGTTTTGATCTACTCGATATTAGTTGACACAGTCTGCTTCGATCAGGAATAACTTTTGATCCACATATCCGATTTACTAGATAATTATTGGTGTAGTTTCGTATTTGAATCTAGTTTCTGCTGACCAAATTTGAGAGCAATCCAACTAGCAGATATTTCTGTACATCATTTTTACTAGAGCATGTATAATCTGTTTCGAGTGGAATACTGTGTTTTAATCGAGTTTCGATTTGGTTGAGTTAATCTTTGAATTTGATTTCTGCAATCATTTACCCTCCTCTGATTGGGTATTTTGCGCATATTCGATCCTACAATTGGTATCAGAGCTTTAATCCTTTCTAATTCATCTTAATCGGTAATTAGAAATATGGCTTCATATAGGTATTCCACAAAACCTTGTGTTTTCAATGAAGTTGATTTTCAGTTCTAGAAGGCGAAGATGGAGGCCTATATTCAAGAATATGGATTTATAATTTGGGAAAAGGTCTACAAGCCATAAGTAGTCCCTGAGAATAATGAAGTGACGGTAGAGAACATGTCTCATATCGAGGTGAACAGTAAGGCAAGGAACATAATCATTGAAGGCTTGGGAAGGAGCGACTTCGATCGAGTAATACATCTCAAAACGGCGTACGAGGTATGGAAAGCACTATGTGATTATCATGAAGGTTCAAATACTATTAAAGAGGTACATCAAGATTTATTTAAGAAATATTACATGCATTTTGAGATGAAGCCTAGTGAGTCACTAGATGATTTCTTTGCTCGGTTTAATAAAATTCTTAGTAATTTACGTACTGTTAATATTACATATACAGATGCTGAGAATGCACGTCAATTACTAGGAACTTTAGATATGTCAGTGTGAGAGATGAAAGTTACATCTATTAGAAAATCTAGTGTTATGAGTTCACTTACATTAGATGTACTTTATTCTAAATTGAAAACTCATGAGCTAGATGTTTTTGCTAGGAAGAACGTTGATAAATCAATTTCTTTGGTCTCTCAACCCAGCATGTCTCATATTGAATGTTCTTCTTCAAGTTTTTCATTATCTTCTATATCTTCACTAACCGATGACCAGCTTGAGTTGATTCCTGAAGAAGATTTAGCATTACTTTCTACTCGGTTTTCTAAAGCATCGCAGAATGTACATATGAGGAAGAAAGGAAGTGGAGGTCCTTAAACATGCTATGAATGTGGTGATCTCAACCACATTCGTTCCAATTGTCCTAAGCTTGCAGATAAAGCATTAAAAGATGAGAAGGAGAAAAAGAAGCGATCGTTCAACAACAAGAAGAAAAAGAGCTTTCTCAACTGTAAGGTTGTGCATCGAGTACTTTCAGCGCTTCAATAAATCAACTTGAGTGACGTTGATTTATAGAGCAACAAGGATGACATAACATCTAAGAGCAAGATATTGTGTGATTTGATTGGATTGTGTCTCATTGGAAGCAACAAAGAAAGCTCAACCAAGGATGAACTTGACAGTGATGATAACAAGATATTGCCTACTTATGATGATCTATCTAATGTTGTTGTTCGTCTTGGTACACTCTTAGAGAAACGTAACAAGAAAATTAAGAAACATGATATTTTAATTGAATCGCTTAATTATAAAATTGCAAGACTTAAGACTTTAATTCCTGGTGATGATGCTTGCAAGTCATGTGACTTTATTTATTCTGAGCTCACTTTTCTTAGAGATGTTCATGCTTCTACTCTTGATAATCTTAGAGAAGAAACTGAGAAAAATGATAAACTTGTTGTGTTAAACTGCAAACATGTTAAAAATGCAAGTTGTTCAACGTCTGATTTGCATGATTCAATTTCCTGTTCTAATTGTTCAATTCATGAATTGAAGTTGCATGATGCTAATACTAGAGTTTCTCAAATAGCTAATGACATGATTACTCATGAGGTTCTTTCATGGTCTAACTATTGTAAACAAAAGAAACTCATGAGTGTTGCTTGTGATATAGTTCCAGCTCTTTCTAAATAGGTTGATTACTTGAAAGGAACTTTAGAACGTTTTACTAAGGGAAAGAAAAAGCTGAACCTAATTTTAGATTCATCTATGTCAAGTACATGTAAACAAGGTTTAGGTTTTGATCCCTATGCTTGTTCTAAGATAATTGCACCCACTATTGTTAGAACTCTTGGTTGTGGAAAATTTGAAACTCTTGCTGAATCTGAACCTAAGAAGGTTGTTTTTAAGTCTGCTGAATTTTTATCATCTACAATGAATGCAAATGTTGCTTATTCTTCAAAATCCATACATCGGGTTAAGTACATTTTCACTCATTGTGGTAGAGATGGACATTTAGTAGAGATGGACAACAAAAGAAAGAAATGTCTAAGGCTAGGTCTAATTTGCGAAAGGCACGTTTTATCCCTCGTGAGGTTGTGGCACCTCATTTTGTACCTTAGGTGAAACAATCATCACCTTTTACTACTCGTGTAACTCAAGTGTCACTAATCCAACCTATAGGGTATCTTTCCTATTATTATCAATGACATGTGCATGTCTCTCACAAGTATTCGACACTTGCATGCACATATGTAGGAGGAGCCTATCCTATAGGTTGTGATTTTGAGACTAACATGCGTTTCAAGTGGTATCCTTTATAGTCTCGTGGAGTAATCTACAAGCCTAGAGGTATGCAATGCTTATTCGTCAATTGATATTTTTGTCTATTCATTTGTTCATTGAAACTACCTCCATGCATAATATGGTTGAAACTTCCTATCTTAACATATTGTCTAGTTGTGCATATGTTACACACCTACAAGTGATAGTCATAAGTAGGTCTCATCATATGTATGCATACATATATGAGGAGTTTAGATCATATCACGCGAATTTCATGAATTGTGATGCATATTTTTTATTATTTTAAATGGTATCCACATAACCCTTTCACATCATAAGTGGTAATATTTAAATGGATCATAATTTACGAAATCCACTCCCTAGTGCTCTAATATTTTCCCTTGAGTTCAACATATGTTTGAAGGTGATATGCCCTAGAGGCAACCATAGAGATGATTGTATCACATGTCTGTATTCATGTACTGTCGAATAATATGTTATTCCAAGAATGACTATCGTTTACATTGATCGGCCAGTATGTGACTTGTTCATGAAACTCTTTATTTATTTCATGATGTTATTCTTAGCTGGTCCCTGGTCGCATATCATTGTGATGGTACATAAGACCAGCACATGTATTGATTGATGATCACGTTTTATGGATCATAGGTATAGAGATACCATTGGTGAGCTCTATATAAGGAGAGGCGTGGGTAGGGCATGCCAAGGTTGAGCCACTTTGAAACCCTATCCGCAGCCTTCCACACAATCTCCAAAAACCCTAGCCGCGTATGCGGTGCTAGCACATCGGCGCTCGGCGTTTCTACCCAGCACGTGTTGATATCGTAGAGGTGTTGCTGCTATTGCGGCACTGATCTTCTCGGTGAGTTGAACGTGACGTGTTCGGGACTGGTCGAGGACGCGACAGGCCTGATCGGGAGCTGGTCGAGGAGCACGACCATCTACTTGGAGTTGGTCGAGGAGCACGAATACCTACTCAGAGTTGGTCGAGGTTGATCGAGAAGCTTCTCGAGGAGTTTAACGCGCACGATGTTGGATCGGTCTACTTCAACTCTTCTTCTGCTGCACTACGCGTCGAGCGGTAATGATCTATGATCTCCTATTAGCATGATTTCTTAGGTGGATGCGGTAGAAATTTTTTGTTTTAGGCTAGCGTAGCCTGCCCATTACCCAACAGTATTACAGCTTGGGAGGCAGTATCAAGATCCTTCGAATGATGTCTCCTTGAGACAATTGAGTGAGTTCAACAGAATTGATTTCTTCAACAAGCATATTCATGCAAGAATACATATCATTGCATAGCTTATTTGGACGCATCTTAAATTGATTAAGGTTATTCATTAGCACATGATACATTTCCTTCCATATTTTTATAGAACCCTCATGAATTTCACAAAGACCGGTCTAAATATCATGAGCTAATTCCTTGCCCTTACTCTAGAAAATACCTCTTCACTAGTTCCCTTAAAAATAGCATTTTTAGCCTTAGCATTGCATCTAATTTATTGTTCGGTATATGGTTGATCAAACCCAATGGAAGTGGCTAGCCAAACTTCGGGGGAAATAGCATCAAGATAGCTCACCATGCGAACTTCCCAATAGGAGAAGTTCTTTCCCTCGAACCTTGGCATGCTACTTTCATTCCTGGGGGTCATTGCTCTAGTATTTTAAGTCTATCATGAGCACGAGGCTCTGATACCAATTGATAGGATCGAATGGCCCAATAGGGGAGTGAATTGAGCGATTAAAAAAACAAACAAGCTAGAACACAAAGTAAATGTGCAAAGTAAAACTTGCAAGTAAGTAAAATGCGAAAATATAAATATGGGAAAATAAGGAGATGAACAAGAGCACACCGATTTTTTTCTGAGGTATCAAGAAGTTGGCACTCCCCTTAGTCCTCGTTAGAGCATCCTAAATGACATCACTCCCTCTTGAGTCACAAAGTCTCAAGTGCTCACTCATGATTGTCACTCCTCCATCTCCGCATTGGCGGGTATCAAACCAAGCACACAGCTCTTCTCGGGGCTTCCACAAGAATTCCAAGAGCTCACTGAGACACCTCCAATCACCAAAGACCGGCTAGGTGTTACCAACCACCAAGAGTAACATGGCAATAGCTTCACTTGACCAAGATCAAACCTAGACTATAGTTAGATGCACACTTGCTACTCTCCAAGCACTAAAGATGTCCTTAACATTCAATTAAGAACTTTGGAATTCACTCAAGTGCATTCTCTTGCTTCTTGATGACACACATAATGTATGAGCTCTTCTAGGGTCGCAAGGGAGCCAACTGAACCCAAGTGAGGGGGTATTTATAGGCTAGAGATCCAAATTTAGCTGTTTCCTAATAACCCACGTTTTTGTTAACACCTGATGATACGGTGAATATCTCCTCATAGTCATCAGACAATCTGGTGAGTAGAAACTTTAGAGCCCCACTGTGCCAGCTATCATTAGCCATTACTGCTAAGGATAGTCCGGTGTATTCATCTAGTGAGCATACATTTAGCACCGGACTACCTGGTCAGTTAACCTTTATGTTTTAAAAAGTTGCAACCTTCTATGCAAAAATTAGTTCAGTGATTCCTCTTGCCTAAAGCTGGTTAGGCTGGTCCTGTGGTTGTGCTTATTCCTAGTCCAAAGCTGCTTCTTCTCCCCACTCTCCTTTTTGAACTACTCTGAGTTGTTCATCTACACAAAAGCTTCCCAATCTTCTGCTTTCAAGTGCTTGTAGCTCTCGAATTGCGCCACCCCTTTAGCCAAGTATGGATTTACAAGCTTGCTCTTAAAGTTTCAGTGAAGTTTCATAATCGCTTTCATTGCTTCCTTGACTACGACATTCGTTTGACACTCACTCATGTTTTCATGATACTCCAGATACTCCTTGATGACATTATCAAACAAGTCCCTCTTCGCTTCATCACTGAGGTCATCGAACTTAGTCATTATTAACATCCTCCCCCGAGCAATGAGCCCTGCGACCCTCCAAAATCTATTCAAGGCCTTTTCATCCACAGGCAACATGTTCGCATCAATTCTCGTGACGGTAACCTTGTCTGTTGGCTAATGTGTTTGTGTCCTTGGCTTTTAGGCTCGTGCACCGCTAGCAGCTGCCTGACTTGGAGAGTGGACTTCCTCATAGCCATCTGACAGGTCAGAGGATGTTGTCGAAGATGCGTTGGCAGACATCTAGAAAAGGAAAGAAAGAGAGAAAATAGATAAGGATATAGCTGGAATAGAATGCCATGCAAATTAGTAGATAAGGAGTAAATGATGCCAAGAATACAATTGAATAGGAATCATTCAAATTGGAATAAAGTGATAGCACCAAAATGTAAAGAAAGCGTAGAAGATTGGAAACGCAACGAAGATGGGATGGAATGTACATAGCAAGAAGAATTTCTCTATCTTACTTTAACATATCCTATTATCCTAGGAAAACTTCTACATTAGCACTCATTTTTAACCTACATGCAGCAATCCGACTACTTTAATTAGGCATTTCCTTTACAAATCACATGCAATCCAACTACTTTAAGTATCAGACAATCAAGGGGGAGCTCACCTAGGAGACCGGCGTCATGGGAAGCAGCGATGGGGTTGAGGAGCCAACCACGGAGGAAGAAGAGGCCAACGGCGACGGGGTCGTCTTCCTCCTCTGTGTGACGGCAACACAGGGGTCGATGGAGGAGGTGCAGCTTGACACAGTGAAGGCGTGTGATGGCGGGCGGAGGTTAGCATCCTGGTGCTCGGAGATAGATCAGGGACGAGAAGGCTAGAGGCGGCAATGCTAGTTAGGGTTAGGACTTAGGCAAAATGACACGGGGAGGGCTGGGACTTAGTTTATATAATGGTCATATGTCACGGGTGACGACCATTACCCATCACCTATGATAACCACTCATCACTTATAATAAGTCATAGGTGACGGGTGAAGAGTATCACCCGTCATGTATGACTATAGGTGACGGGTGATACTCTTCACCCGTCACTTTTGACTTAGGCTGCAGGCTGATTATAAGTAACCACCTGGCTGCAAGGCCTGATACACATGTATCACTTTGACAGAAATCTTTTAGATTCAAATTCATAACTTGTTATGTGGAATTTTACACTTAATTCAAATTAAAATCATCTAACTTGTTATATGTAAGTATGAAATTTGACACTTAATTCAAATTAAAATAGCTTGACACTTAATTCAAATTCAAATAATTTGACACTTAATTCAAATTCAAATTTATTACTTTTTATATGTAATTTGCAATTAATTCAAATTCAAATTCAAATTAGATATGGATATTACAAATTTGACACTCAAATTCAAAGTTGTCATTTTTCGTGCTTTCTTGACATGGATCCCTTCATTATGGTCAGGGCACAGGTATGGAGCTTTCTCGGTTGGCGAAAGGTGTGTCACGATTGCAACAGCAAAAGGGGGACTTCATCAATTTGATTGAACTCCTCCTCATCAACAACATTTGCAACTCCGACGATGTGTCTTTTCCCAGCGAGAACCACATGGCGTTTCTTCTTTGTTGTGTCAGTCACATAAAAGACTTGGTAAACATCTTTAGCGAATATGAAGGGTTCAAACTTGTATTCGACATATTTGAGATCGACCATAGTGAATACATACTTGTCATTAGCGATGCCCTTTGTCCCCTATACCCAACAACACCGAAACAGGGCTACCTTGAATCCCAAGTAGTTCAGCTCCTAGATCTACTCTATTTGACCTTAGTATGCGCCACTCTGCATTTCGTTGTCATAAGCATCTATATGGAGACCACTATTTTGGTATATGCTCTTCTCATCTTGGGCAATAGTGTAAAATGTGTATCCGTTTATATCGTACCCTTGATATGTCATAATTGTGTATATAGTTCCTGATGCTAGTTTTTTTTTATCAGAGAACTTGTAGGAGTACTCGATTGTTTGATTCGATCTCAGAACTAAGTGGTGAACCTTTGCATATGTTGCCTCACAACCCAAGCATTGGTCTACCTTGGATTCTCTTCAAGTAGCATCTGCTTGTGCTCATCGACACATGGTTATACTTCGCTCATTTGTTGCAGCACGAGGAAATGAGGTTGGTTGTAGACCTTTAGATCAGGAGTTATTGCCATCTTCCCAAAACCCCTACACCTCCGAGCCTCCCCTCATGGTGAGACTTAGGCACATCAATTGGGTTATTGAGGTCAATGTAATCATTAGACCACTCCAATGCCTCCTCCGCCCCATAACCATGCACAATGCATCCCTTAGGAAATGCTTGATTCCTTACGTACAATTTGAGAATGCCCATAAATCTCTCATATGGAAACATTTGATGCAGGAATACAAGGCCAAGGTAGTGTATCTCCTTCACAAGGTGAGCAATGAGATGGAACATGATATCAAAAAAGGATGTGGGAAATACGCCTCAAGAATATATAGGGTCTCAAAGTGTCTTTTTTTAGCTCCTCCAGTGAGTCTCGATCGGGCACGTTTTGTTTAATTGCATTAAAGAAACAGAACAGGATCAGGATAACCTCACGAACCATAATTGGGAGGATGTTCCTAATAGCTACTGCAAGCAGTGACGTCATCATCATATGACAATCATGAGACTTCACCATGGTGAAATCTATTTTTAGCTCTTTCACCGAAATAAGTCTTACGATGTTGCACGAATAACTGGAGGGAACTTTCACATTGTGCAAGAACTCGTAGAATTCTTTATTCTCCTTCTTGGAGAGAGTGATAGCTACTGGGGGTAGGTATTTTCCTTTGTCCGTATCATGTGCATGAAGCTCGGCCCTTAAGCCCATTTCTTCAAGATCAGCTTATGCATTCTCATGATCCTTTCTTTTTTTGCTTCATTTGGAGCAATGTACCGATTATACTCTCATATATATTTTTCTTTATATGCATGTTATCGATAGAGTGGCAAATATCTAATTTTCCTAATAACTAGCTCGAATAGTATTGATTTCTTGTTTCATATTTCTTTTGTTTCATCATCTTTGGAGGATCATTTTTGCTTACCAAGGATAACATTGATATTCTTAACCATATTGTGGACATCTTTTCCTCTGAAATTCCTCGAACTGATTGTCCATGTTTCGGTATGGGTGCTTCTTGGGATGGAAATGTCGGTACCGCATGTACATTACTTTTAGTGAGTTGTTCAACCTCAAACTGCATGTGTCATCTAAGCAATGGCGGCAAGCTTCACATTTTCTTTTGCTCTAACCTAACAAGTTACAAAATGCTGACAGATCATTGATAGTGATGAACAACATGGCGTGCAAGGTAAAGTACTCTTACTTTTACTGATCTCAAACCTCGATATCTTCCGACTAGAGTTTCTTAAGATCATTGACTAAAGGCCTGAGGTACACATCGATATCATTGCCAGGTTGTTTTGGTCCTGATGTCAAGATTAACAACATAATGTATTTCTGCTTTTTACAAAACCAAGGTGGAATGTTGTAGATCGACAATACAACATGTCAGGTGCTATGTGAGGTACTCATGTTACTGAATAGATTCATGCTATATGTGCTCATAGCAAACCTCATATTTCTCAATTCTTCAACAAACCAACCAAATTTGGAATCAATGGTTTGTCATTAAGCAGAATCCACTGGGTGCCATATCATTGCATCGTTCTTACAACCCTCTTTATGCCAACGCAACAATTAGTCCTTCTTTTTGTTGGCAAACAATCACTTCAGACAGAGAATTACAGAAAAATATCACACCACCTTCCTATAGGCCCTTTACGTTTCTTGCCTCCATCCTCGTCACCACCGTCATTTCTGTGCTTATATTGATGGGTTTCACAAACAGAGTATTGATCCAGCTCTACATACTCTCCACAAAATAAGATACAATCCTGCTTATATGCATGTACCTTTTATATTTCCAATCCTGAAGGACAAATTATCTTTTTCGCGTCGTAGACGCGCTCGGGCACCAAGTTCCCCTCTAGTAGCAAATCACTTAGCAGATCCATCAATGCTTTAAAACTCTTGTCGGTCCAACCATAGGTTGCCTTCTGCTATAGAAGCTTTATGTCCCCAAATTGATGTGTGTACTTCTTCTTACAGTTAGGATAAAGGGGCACTTTGGAATCTGGCATAAATTCCTGGAATTTAGAAAACTCACCATTATTATACTCATCGTGCTGCTTGACATCCGACACCATTTGGTCTACATTCTTCACAAAATCCACGAGATCATTATCATTGAAACCTAGTATGTCCTCGTCCCTGAGATCATGATCTATATCATCAAATGTAAGTCCTTGATCCACACTGTCGGCATGGAGGCCTCGATCTATCTCTCCTTCGTTAAGGTCTTTCTCGCCATGTTTGTTCCAACATGTATAATTCTCTTTAAATCCACGCATGACCAAGTGTACATGGGCATTGTCTGGTTTTAGAAACTTCTTATCATTCCTGCAACACGACATGAACAATACATTGCCGTTTTACCCTGGTCTTTCATATCCACCAACGCAATACTCATGAAATGCTTCACCTCACTCAGCTACTCTGGACAAGTCCGGGTCTTAAGGTACATCCAACTTCTATCCGCCATCTATAATGTAAAAATATTCATTCTTTATTAACAATTACCTTAATTACGTGATTAAGCATGTTATTAAAACTTTCATACAATTACACTAGATATGTGGCATCTCATGGTAGATTGGACAAACCTAGTAATCTAACATAAATACAACTCACTTGTACTAAGATTTTGGATAAAGATGCAAAATGGTTGGTTACAACTCAAAGCACAAAAATCTACCAAATAGGGTTTAGAGGAGGAGAAAATGGGGAGATGCAAACCTTCAAAGACCTAGAAACAATTCGAACTTCAAATCAATAAGATATTAGAGAGTTTTTGGCAGAATTGAAGAAAATCACTAGAAGTTGGGGCCAAGGTCGCACTCTATAACTGTTGAGCGCGCAGTAGTTGGTCAGCTCTAATAACAAAGCTAAGTCATTAGTAACGGGTCATAGCTGTACACGTCACTTATGACTGTAGGGGCACAAAAAATGTACCCTAACAGAACACGATAAGAATCTTGCTCACTAATAAAGACTCAAGCTTGAAGATGGCGTAAGTGCTTTTTTTGGAGAGGATTAAGAGAGAGAGAATATGTGTCATGAGAGGGGGAAAAATCTGGAGTCCCCCTCCTTGCCCCTAGGGGGCTCATTTTATAGAGATAATGGGCAGGAAAAATTACCACCTGCCCCTAAGATATTATGTTACAATCATGTGTACATGAGGGTATTTTAGAATTTTTATCCCTTTACATATCACGTGGTAACTAGGTTATTATCATTGCTATAGTCATGCCACCATACGTTGTCTAAATATCTCAAGGCTAGGGTGTTTCCCCAACAGTAACTGATCCTAACATGACTTGTCACTGATGATTGGCCTAGGAAGACCTATCACTAATGTGTTATACATTAATAATGAGTGTGGTTATAACCCGTCACTAATGTCATCAGTGACGATTAACTTTATAACCCATCACTGATGACATGTCATCAATGATGGGTCATGGTCCGGTTGTGACCCGAGGTTATATAAGTGACGGGTCGTAGAAGGTTCTTTAGTGACGTCACTAATTTAGTGTCTTTCGTGTCTGTTTTCACGTAGTGAATAAATCATATTTTGACAAACATAATAAACTACTTTTGTAGGGTTGGTAACCCCTGACAATTGTGGCCACACGATTAAATTAAGCATAACTAGATAAATAAAATCATTAGGTCAACCCATAAGACAATCTTTTCTTCAAGCATGATTTGGACTTTAAATATTTAAAGCATAATGTACTGTTCTGATCCTAAACATAAAAATCACTTTAGTGTTTCCAACCTTGTTCCAAATACAACTCCTACGATTCCGATTCACATTTCCCTCTATTTTTCCCTTTGTCTCCTCTTCCCATCTACTATATCTCATTTAAATGTGATAGTGATTAAGAGGAAGCAGGGCATTTGTTATCAACTATCTTAATTCATCCCGCAAAGAAACAATCTTCATTATGTGCTTGTTGTTGGTGATATGCTCTAGAGGCAGTCTCTAATTTGGATTGAATCCGTACGTAGGCCTTGCGGATAATGATCCATTAGCGATTAGAACCCTAATAGGCTTCCAACATGGCAGTCCATATAAGTAGAGGCGTGGGGCGGTAGGCGACATCAATTTCCACCACCCTGAAACCCTAGCCGCCACCTCCACGCGACCTCCCCACGAATCTCTAGCTGAGCGTGCGGTGCTAGCACACCGACATACAACGTTCCACCCTTGGACTTGTGGATACCATAGAGGCGTTGCTACACTGCTGATCGATGACAAGGATGTATGGAGGAGACGATTAGTTGTGATGAGATCGACTACTTCCTCTATACTGACACGCACGATATTGGACCGGCTTTCTCCAACTCTTTTTCTACTACACAAAGCATCTAGTGCTAATAATCCATGATCCCTTACTCGTATAGTTTCCTGGATGAACATGGTATAACTTTTGTTTTGCACTAGCGTAGCGTACCCATTCCTCAACAGTGGCATTAGAACCTTTGTATGCAGTTAGTGATCTGGATCACGCGCATATAGTGATATATCTTAGTAGTAGATTATATCTATTGTTGTTCTTGTGATTTGTTCATATTGATGGATCAGTTTATGCACGGGTTGGTTAGATCAATCGGTCATATGGGTCAGAATAGGTATGAGTAGATAGCATCATATGACCACAAGATTAATTCGTGCTCCTTCTCGGACGCGCCGCGACTTGTCCCTACTATCTATAATCACTATCAGGTCTAACAGCGTGCGTCGCCAGTAGACTGGAGCCAACATATCTAGGTTGTGTGTCACGGTATCCTCAAACAAACCTATGAAAATAGGATCATTCGGAATGGCACAAAATCGGTTTAATAGGATTAATCCGATATGATTTTTATGGCGGCTTCATAGACGAGGTCTATGTATTTCTGAAAGTGAGGGGTAATCAAGATGGGAAGATGACTTCTATTTTAGCACTCTGGTGGCTTCTTAACTAAGAGCACTTATTTTTATGACTCAAACTTAAGTCAGTTAGATGAAACAATTTTTTTGGAGTCATTCAAAAAATGTCACTAGAATCAGCAATTATTCCTATAAATAACCCGGCTGCAGTGCAACATAGGAAATCACAAGCTAACACTTCCCTAGCTGTGAATCGCAACATTTTTATTTTGAAAAGGAGGGGTGGCAAGACACTTAGCAATAGAGCGGGACAAATGCAATCCCCAGAGAGGATTTCATGGAAAGGAAAACCGAAGTGATTAGAACCATGAACCATCTAAATAAATTGGAGGTGAAGTCGAATGGTAGACGACAATTCGTAGTACGTCAGGATTAGTTCATTTTAAACTTTTTAAGTGGCTGGTTTTATTAGTACGATGCTTACAAAAGTTTCAAAGCTTTATTTGTACATGACTAACACTTTTTTTAGATAAAAAAAGCTTTATTCCAACACTGAAATGGTTCCGGCCTCTGTACTTAGCATATGCACACGACCACATAAAACAGGATCCCACCCTTTACACAGAAATGTGCAAACGACCCTTACTTTTTACAATAATCATCCCAAAGCTAAACACCATGAAACCAAGCTAAAGTTTTTTAAAAATCAAACATGAGATTCTTCCGATCCTCCTGGCTCTGGAGCAATAAGCCAATAACGAGAACCATAGCCAGTAAATACCCTGAATAGGTTGGACATGAACTCAATTAAACAAAATTGCTTCATTTAGGAGCTGAGTGGGTTGGTTTGTAGGCACAACTTTCGGATCTTCTTGGTATAGCATGAATTGGCTAGTTTCTATTTGGAAAGTTGCAGTCTCTAAACAACAATTAGTTTTGCCCCTCGGCTGTAAGAGTGTGTACAATGCTGCCACTTTCTCTGTCTTGAGGGACTACACCATCTGTTAAATCTCAGGTAAAGCCGTATAGGAGGGAGGACATGAGAATTAAAGTGACTGGTGTGTTGATACAAAACTATCTATTAATGGGTCCTGTATAGGAATCACATAACAGCTTATTAATAAGGTTCTGTCTATGTTGTCTCTGCGTAGATCAGAGACAATGTCGGCCTTTTCATTGTACAAGTAATAGTTTAGCACGTTGTGTATTCACATACACCCTTACCTTAATATAAGAATTCCATTTATAGATCAAACAGACTAAACGGCTTCATTTATCGAACATGTAACCAAAGAACGTAGGGGTATCAATTTCCTACTACTATCAAACATGTAGCAATAAATAGAGGACCACATTCTAAGTAACCTCAAAAGCATGGTACTTCCATCCTTTGTATCGCAAGATCCAGAGTTGGTGCATGCCAGAGAGAACATTTATAGTGGAGAAAATTATTTGTATGCCACCGAATAATAACATTTTCCTTTATGTGCCATCAAAAATATAGAGTTTCATCTTGTGCCACATATTAAATTTTGCTCTTCCTTCCATGCTATTTCCATTAGATATGTTAGTTCAATTCACCGTTAGAGTTAATTTTTTTGTCATTTTTTCAGATAATGACAAAAATACCTCTAGCTTCAAGTCTCAGTCTTCGGGTCTATTTGGTTCACCTTTTCTATGCTTCTGCTTCTCAAAAGTCAGAAGTCGAACTAAATAGACTAGGTGTAAGCTAGCTTTTGAAAAAACTGAAAAGCTGGTTTTAAAAAATAAATTAAAAACCGAGAAGCTGATTGAGATAAATTTTTCTAACTTTTAATGTACTGAGAAACTAAAAATTTATTAAAACAATCATCAACTAAAAACCATAAAAAAAAACCAAAAATCAAAAACCTCGCCTAAACCAAACAGTCCCCTCTCCTCGCCACTGGCAGGCTTCTTCGTGATGGTGGCATTGAACCTCACCCCAACCGAAGTCTCCGTACTCCCCACACCTGTGTCCACAAGAAAGTATATATATATACACACAAAAGAAAGGTATGATGGGCCCG
Organism: Phragmites australis; assembly: GCF_958298935.1. Taxonomy (NCBI): domain Eukaryota; kingdom Viridiplantae; phylum Streptophyta; class Magnoliopsida; order Poales; family Poaceae; genus Phragmites; species Phragmites australis. The sequence continues at coordinate 7,996,817 of NC_084938.1, forward strand.
TGCGAAAGGCATATCCAAGAAAGTATATATATATACACACAAAAGAAAGGTATGATGGACCCGTGCGAAAGGCATATCCAAGCGCGGAATTATATATATATATATATATATATATATATATAGGAAAACTAGTATGTACTCCTGGGTGTATGTACTCCCACCTCTCATATACCACTTTTACACATGAGTTATACTTCTTTATCACTTTAAATATACTTCATTAGTAATTATAAGATACTACAATACAAATCCCACGAAAATTTTTATGAAATTCCATGATTTTTATCTTAATTTGCGTATATACTTCTTTTATGTATAAAAAAGAGTATATAGCAAAAATGAAAGGCTAACATTGAATTTTTTTTCATACAACTCATATTGGAGTATCTTAGAATTAGTATTAGAGTATACTAAAAATGATAAAAGAGTATAAAGTGTTTGTTTAGATGGTATATTGCATGTGGGAGTACATACTCCTAGGAGTATAGAATAGGTGTCCTATATATATATATATATATATATATATATATATATATATATAATATTTCAAGATTATATATCTATTTAAAAAATAATAAGACCTACCTTACGGTCACCCGTTCAACGGACAAGAATGAGATCTCGTCCGTTGAACGGGCGATATCTTCATCTCGCCTATACAACGGGTGACATATTTATATCGCTCACCTACTAGGTGACATATTCGATTTAATTTTATTATAAAATATATGTATAATTATTTTTTAATATAGATTTTGTATTCGGTAAATTAGAAAATATTATATATTTATTCAGCGAAAAATAGTAGCTGTGCATACAATTGTCTAAACGGTTTATTCTATCTTTACTTTTAGTTGGATGTCATTTTGTTGATATTTCTTTATTTAAGTTGGTGTAAAAGTGTGTGAATTTTTTTAATGAAGTTTTGTGAGAATACAAAATCTAATTTGTTGAACAATAGAAATTATGAAGCACAAATATCATATAACCCAACACGGAGTTTAAATACGCTGATAAATATTACATGGGACATGGAGTTTATCGTCGCTGCATGAATAGACCCTAACCATAAAGAGAGGACAACAAACGTTGGCATATACGGTATGTCTAAAGACTAACTTAATAGTATGTCGCTGCTAAACCTAACATGCCTTAGGGAATAAAAGTAGGCTGAGGTACAATAGATGCTCTCTACTAAGTGTACCTAGGATATTTGTCCTTTCTCAGGGCATCGGGGCCCTCTGCCTTAGCGCAATGGGCCCTCTCCCATTTCTTTTCCCTCTCTGCTTCGCGTGCTTCAGCCGCGGTGTGCTCTTCTGCTGTCTTCGTCATGCTCTCTTCCTCCTGACGCTTCACACTACGTGAAAAATAGACGAAGGAGACACGAAATGAATGACGGTTTATAACATAACCCGTCACTGATGATAAAATGACATGTCATAATTGTGACCCGTCACTTATAATAAGTCATAAGTGACGGGTCATCCTAGGTTAGTCATAGGTGACGGGTCGTAGTTGTGATCTGTCACCAATGACTTGAGCAATACATAGAGCTATCATTTCATGTATTGTGTGTATATATACCCCTAGGTATTCATATACTTAGGTTTATGTAGATATATATACACAATATTTATGGTTGTTTTTTAAGATGTACATGATCAATATACAGAGCTATCATTTCATGTGGTGCAAAAGTTCATGTACTACTGGTTTATGCCATGTGTGTGTATATATATAGTAGTATAAACATATACTTATATATGTGTATTCTATGCTATTTTTCTCTATTCATGAGGGGTGTATATATATAATATATAGCCTCAGGAATATATATATGTATATGATGCTAAAAAAATTTATTTTTTATTTTCTCTTATTTTTTTCACCTCAGCAGCACTAGAATAAGAATTATTGTACAATTTTTCTCAAGTTTGATGTAAGGGGTGGCTGCTATGGACACAAATGCGCGTTCTGAAAATGGTGCAGAAACTTCTGGGGGCGAGAACTCAATCTTTCAAGCCATTTTATGCCTCGAAAAATTCACCGAAACCGGTGTAGATATCCGTAGTGTAAAAGTCGAAATCGGAGTTCGTATGTAAAAGTTATGCCCTTTTTAGTAAAATCACTCAGGGTCAACATTAAGTGACGGGTCACAATTATGACCCATCGCCGATGACATTTTTCCTGAAATGTTGACCCTGAGTGCTTTTAGTAGTATAAGTGACGGGTCACAGTTATGACTCATTACTTATGACTTTAATAAGTGACAGGTCAAGTTTTTACCTATCACCAATAACATCATTAGTGACGGGTCCTTATCCGTCACTTATGACTTATCATCAGTGACGTATTCGGGGTGACGGATGCGGCACTCGTCACCCATGATGCTTATGATCCATCACTTTGAGCTTTTTTTCATGTAGTGTCAGCCTTAGTTCCTCCTACTGTTACTCATACTCATGGTGTTCGTAAGCTTCCCTTCTCCATTGCATCCCCATGTCAACCCACTGCTTTTGATGCTCATTTTGCTCCATGTCCAACCATTCCATAAAGTCACAAATAGGTGGAAGAGACAAGACAAATGAAACAAGATGGTAGATTAGTAAGCCAGTGCATGAAACCGTATATAAAGTGGCACATGAGTGATATATGTCGCTATACCAGTACGTACTCATATGGTCCATGTTGAGGTGGGTCGTACTGGTAGTAGGCACACATGAAGAAGCATCTGCTATAGGTGTAAGAGATGTCAGGGGATTCGTGAAACCTAAAAAGGTCGCCATAGAAGCATATTGGCAGTTTGACCCCCTGAGGAATGAAAATCCCCCAATGTTTCTTGTGTGGGCTTGGTGGAGCTGAAGAAGACATTGCAGTTGAGATAGCTGAAGAAGGAGTGATCTATCCATAGTTGAGGGTGGGGTTATTTATGGTGGCCAAGGGTTGGTGCATGGACTATGTGCATGGGCATGGATGGGGATGGAGTATGGGATTTCCTGTGAAAGCTGGAAAAGTTATGGCATTGATGCTTAGCATAGATTCCCTGTGAAAGATGTTGCTTGGTATGGTCATTTCATTCTAGAAAAGTTATGAAAAGAGTTATTGTTGCCTCTACATGGAAGGAAGGAAGAGAATCATATAAAAGCATTGGGCATAGAAAAAACATATTGGTAAAATGATAAATCCCGACCAACAATACGGAAACACATTAAAAACTGCAAATATCGAACACAACTATTACACATAAATTATTGCATAGTCCTTACATCATAAACATAAGTAATACACAACTAATACAACTTAGTTCTCACATCACGAACATCAAATTGTAACTTTCCAACGTATGTGCCGTATGACAGTGTTACTGTGTTATGTAATCATACTTGAGTGAATTAACACCGGCCTTTATTGTACATACCTTTTTACCCTATATATTCTTATCTCCCTCCGACACGTCTAGTCTTACATATTCGTACATGTTCCTATCTGCCTTCATCAGCTACGTGACGAAGGGTATATACGACACCTCTAGTCTTACATATTCATATATACGACCAATATTGTGTCTACATGTTCCTATCTTCCTTCATCATCTACGTCATGAAGGGTATATACCACACGTATAGTCTTACATATTCGTACATATCTACTTTCTATGTATTGCATATTCAGACGTTACTATTTACAATGTCATTACTGCAATTCTTAATCCCATATGACATTATGCTACCAACTTCTCAGATTGAAGTCACCTCTCGCTACCACCTTTTCAGGGAGGTGTGACCCCTCGCTCGTACGACTACATCTGAAGCAGCAGAGGACACCCGGTGAGGATCGCGTTGTCGTCATTCTTCATGCACCCATCACATAGACCGCGGTATGTCATAGCCAGCACAGCTAAAGCCCAGCTGTATTAGGGACCTCCGCCGGGTCAACGTCTGCAACCACTCTGCGTAGGGGATCATGCTCCTCGAGACCGTATTGTCATGGGTCTTGATGAACATGACCCACCTGAACAACCACATGAGGTACGCCTCCAGGTGTCAGGAGACGTCCTTGTTGCATGCCAGTTGGTGGATGGTTTCCGCCTATCAAACAAGGAACAAGTATACATATATGCATCTGTTAATAATGTAAAGGAGATGCCAAACCATTAAAAGACATACGTACCATAAATTGAATGAGAAAGGCCTTCTTTGGGTCGTGCTTCTCGGTCACTGGAAAAGGCCTGAACGGGGCTACGCTGTCCCTCCGTTCAACAACAGAGAAGCGACCCAGCATCTTGTCCCACCAGCCCACGCCCACGTCCCTAGCCCCAATAGTGGCACATGCGCAAGGCAGGCCTATCAAGAGCGAGACGTCCTCGAGCGTGGGTGCCATCTCGCCGCACGGGAGGTGGAATGTGTGCATCTTGGGACGCCACCTATCGACAAGGGCCGCGAGGAGGGCCCTGTCGTAGCTGAACCATGCTGCAGCCTTCAAGGCCCCTGCTAACATGTCCACCTGCACAAGCCGACACAACAGAAGTAGGCCAGCAGCATGCAACTTGCAAACATACTACAGTAAGCGACCAATTTTGTGTTTAAATCCATATGAAACCTTAAATTCAAATTTAACAAACCTCGAGATCCAGTGCTCGTCAATCCTCATGAGCTCATCTGACACACGAGATCGAAGTACCATGAGGTCCTCAACCTATACCACGATGCGGTACGGACGGTGCCTGACGTCGATCTGGGGGTCGAGCAGCTCCAGCTGCACTATATCTGCATGTTCACATGTTATTTACATTTTTATATGCAAAACAAATAAAGAGTAAGAAGTGTCAACCAGTATAGAACTGATCTAAATTGGTTTAGACTGGTCTTTATTTTTGGGAACTGAACAAGTAAGCGTCTAACATATAACATGATATAATAAATTGTTCAAATCATACACAAATATGTAAACAAATCATAACATAACATGTTACAACCTCGCACATTGTGACTATCTCGGTACCAACACAATAAAGTACAATAGTGTGCACATGAATATCCATCACACCATAAATTATATCATTAATCGATCTTAATGAGCCGACGAAGACGACAATCGATGACTAAGAGGACGTCTTCCATCTGCAGCAGACCCGAAAGGACCTGCTTCTGTGGGGTTCACATTTGGGATACCAACGGTGCATTTCTTGTAAGTGTGTCATATTCCATTGTACTTGCTGTACCATTTCACACGACATTCAGTTTCTGCTTCATCTTGTCAGGATCAGGTATGAACACAGAATTGGCCCTAGATTCCTTCATGAAAGAACCATAAATCCCAAAACTATAGACCTCATGGTTCCAGGTGTCGAATAGAGCTTCCTTCTTAGAATAGTCGGAGACGTACCTCCGAGTCTTCATCCCAGTCACAACACATATACCAATCACATAGGAGCATAGCTTATGCAGTAGTATCAGCTTGTAGCAAGTGCAAACGCACCTGCCATCGAAGATGGTGTACCCATGGATAGCTCTCTCATGCTTGCCCCCTCTCCTTCTTTTGTCCTTGCATAGAATTTCGTATATGTGCTGTACAGTTCCCATGATCTTCACTCGGTGCATCTTTGCCTTCTCCGCCTTGTCTTTTATGTACTTAGTCATTTTCGTCCCATAAATCATACTAGCATTATTCAGCACCGTCTGAGCTACTGCATAGCGGTCCTTGAAATACTTGCATGTCCCTTGAAGTATGAACTCTACAATCCCCACCAGCAATAACCCCACCACACTTTTCATCGCCTAGTTGTAAACCTCTGCTAAATTTGTAGTCATAATATCATACATAGCCCAATTTGTGTCGTAGAGAAGAGCCCACTTCTCTTTAGGCTCATTCTCAATCCACTCGCTAAATGACCTGGTAGATGACCCGCTCCTCTGCATGATGTCAGCTTTATTGTCATTTGGTAGGGACTCAAGAGGTACTGGTACGTCCTTCGGTCTCGTCAAGGGCCTTTCTGCACGCTTCTATGTTTGCTTCTTTGTCATCTCATCCAGTGTCTTCCAAAGAGCATCGAACTTTCGCTGCTGATTTTGACTGCGCAACCTCTTGAACGTGTTCATGAGGTTCTTGTTCTTGAATTGGCGGAAGAAGTTTCCATCCAAATACCTCATGCACCACCTACTCTACAGATTTGGCCACACAGGTCCAATCAAGCCATCGTCCATTCCATTTTGCTACTTCACAATTGCTTTGAGCATCCCTGCATGCCGGTCATGTATAATGCACACATTCGACTGAGCACCAACAATTATCATCTTCACACGGTACAGGAGCTAATACCAACTAATGTTCTCACTCACTCTCCACAAATACAAAGGCCAACAGTAGAACTTGATTATTCCCATCAATCCAAATAGCAGTCAGGATCTATCCTGTGAACTTGCTGATAAGAAAAGTGCCGTCGATGCATAGGATAGACCAACAATGCTTGAAAGCTTCGATACATACCCCTATTGCGAAGAAACATCACTTCAGGACGTACTTGTCAGGTTTGGATAGCAATGTATACTTATCAATATCGTATCCCCAGGTTCCTTTGAGCAATTATCTGCAGAAAATGTAGCAGATTGTCATATGACGCTTCATAAGTCCCAAACGTCATCTCAATTGCCTTCCTCTCCTCCCTTCATGCCTTGTTGTAGTTGATAGTGTACTTGTACTACTCCTCAATTTGCCTGACTATGGACACTGGTTCGTAATTCATGTTGTTCACTATCTGGGCGTACATCACATTAGCGACAAAGGCTGAGGTGATGTTCCTGTGACTGGGCTCAAGTTCATCCATCATGTAAGTGTGGTCGACCACAATCAACACCTTCCAATAGTCAACCTACTTCACCTTGAAACCGTGTACCCACCACGAGCAACCCTTATTCATGCATTTCACATCATATTCCTTCTTACTTGACTTAACAACATAAAATTGTCATCGAAGCGAGGTCGCCTATTGAGTCACAGTATCTTTTATAGCCTGACTGGTAGGATACCTAGTTCCTTAGGTCATCTCATTCTGCGTATACTCTAGACCACTTGATTCCCTTCATTAATCACAATGTTGTTGAAGTTTAGATTGTTCTAGTATGTGAGAACCAGAGCATCGTCCTTATCATCTAAGATGTCATACTCAGGAGTTTCATCAACCTGAAGATCATCCCGCTCCATCTATTCAATTAGAGAAGGGATTCGTTCCCACTTATCTGCCTCACCGATCGGTTCAGTCGGATAATCCGATGAATATGTACCATCTAGATCAACATCTTCATCATACTCTTCCTCATCACTCTCCTCCTCTGCGTACCCTCCACCATGTATTTCCCAAACTAACTTCTTATTCTTCCATTGCACAAGTAACATAGGAGGCCAACCTTTGTGCACAACATTCTACAGGTACCTCTTCCACACTTTATCTTCCCAGAGCAGGAACACCTCTCAGTATATACCTTCTCTAAAATGGTTGCCCACAATACTAATGGTCATCTCTTGAACCTCGGGGTCTATTTTGAAACCTCGCATCAACCAGGCATATAAGTGTCTGACACTTTTATACATTGGTCTAGATATACCCTTGTCCATTGACTTAAATACGGACAGTACTACTCCTTTCGGACCATATAAGATTTCAGTGTCTCCATAAAAAATCCTAAACTATCACATATCCGACATACCTGACAACCATCGACAAAAACTATGATATTATTGCGATAGAACAGAAAGAATCATGTTAAATTACATCTACAATGCAAAATTCATTATAAACGTAACCCAACATGTAATCTATACTGTAACAACATATTCCCGGTTCGCTATATCAAACACATCTAAATCCTACATCTATCACATCAATTATGACTACACTATATCTAAATCCTACATCTAATACCTAACATATGTCTAAATACTATATCTAATTGCTAAAATATATGTATAATCATGATCTAATTATTGAACTATATCTAACTCTAATTCTAAAACTAGATCTACGTTTTAACCTATGTCTAGCGACTATCCTATCAGGTTTGTAAAATAAAATCTAGATCTAACATCTAACATATATCAAAACCTAGCACTAGTTGTTATCCTACCGAGTTTGTTAAATTAAAAAAATAGGATTTTTTTTTTTACCTTTTTTCAAGCAGGGCTTCGCCGCAAAAATCTCCCTCTCCTCTCCTCTGGGCTGAATGTGAATACAATGAGATGCTGACGTTGACAAGGCTAAGCACGCAGACCTAAATACTTAAAAGATCTTGCCCACTAAATAGATGATACCTTTTGAATAGGTTCGCATGACGTTGCAACCACAAAGGTTTCGCTCGTTCAACGGGTGAGACATTTATCTCTCCAGTTATTAAATTCGCTAGCAACCAAGGTCCACAAAGTTTCATCCATTTTTTCTTTGAACGGGCAACAATAGGATAAACCTCGTTATTTTTAAACAAACATGTAATCTAAAAATATTTTAAAAAATATACGAAAAATTCTCCACGCGTGTCTCCGGCGAGGACGGGTGGGACATCTGCTAAGGGCCTCATTGCAGAGGTGGCTGGCGCAGACCATTAAGCCATTGAGGCGTCTGATGGAGATCCTTCATCTGTGCCATGGCGTGCGTGGCCGGCTTGTATTGATTTCGCCAATCGAGATCTTCTGAATCGAATACAACCCCAACCAATCTAGTGGCGCCAAAGAGAACTCTAAATTTCCAATGGCACATAAGGGAAGACATTATTATTCGATGGCATATAACCGGCAGAGCTCCTGCTGTTCCGGCGATGGCATGTAAGAAATTTTGTCTTTATTGTGCTAATCTTGTGTGTATTCTACTGCTCTGCCTTATTCTAAAATCAACAGCAAGCAGATAGGCTGCTGTAAGCCTGTAATGCAGATTCAATCACTAGGAAGAAGTAGACCACACTAAGAAATCAGCAGACAGGTTATGAAAAAAAAAATACATTATCGATTGGCTGAGAAAATTCAACAGAAAGATAAACTGGGTTGCAGGCCGATTCACACTACTGGCCTGCTGGGCCTTACATGGGGCTGGTCTCCTTTATAGGCACCTGGTACCATGGGGGGAGTGTTGGAGAAATTTATTTTTCTTTTAGTATACAGGAATTTGTGGATTCACCTACTTGGTTCTTGCCACAATTTGAGTCATTATGCGTAAAGATAGCAACCGTGGTTATGGTTCATCATGTGTGTGATTAGTGTCAGTAATTTTGCAATGAAACAACGATGTTACACGGCAAATCTGTTTAAAGCAGGTACTGACTCCAGCTAAAAAATTGTCAGTAATATTTACGGTTGCACGCAATCGAACTCTCTGCATATAGATAGTGATTTGAGGGTTGATATTGAATATTTAAAAATAATACGACTAGATTTATTTATGCAGTATCACGTCTCTTTTCTTGGCGGGCGCTGCTTTAAATGTTTATCATTAAGGAAAATAAATGTATTGTTCTTATGCTATTTTGACTCTCGACACCTATGTTAGTGGCGCCAACAAGGTTGAGTGGCTGTCCTAATACCATGTAGTGCTATAATTAGTAAGAGCATTTACAGTCATTTCTTATCAATTTTTTCTTATTTAGCGTCTCTTTGTCTGTCCGAAAGACCATTATGACATGTACTATGAAAGGAAGAAGCAATATTACAATTTTACCATCTTTTATAAAAATACTATGGTAAAATTGGTGCTCTTGAAACCTGTTTTAGACCGTATCAATTAAATATTTTTAGGTATTGAGTAATTTGCGACTAATTTTACTAGTAATTAGCCCACAGCTATAGTTACACTATGGAGTAGTAGACCAGTAGACTGTAGTGGTAGTCAACATTTGAGTTTACAAAATCGTCGGTAACAGCTTGGTTATCGTGGTAATTGGCCGATTCGATTCATACCGTATTTATAAATCAATCGATTTTCGGTTAAATTTAGATTCAAAATTAAAAAATTAAAAAATTTGATGATATAAATTACTGTGTGATTACTACGATTTTTATTATAATTATTGGGGGCTGATTTTCGGAGGTTAAACGGATTTGTAAAACTGTTAGCATAAGCCAAACCAGTTAGTCAGCTGTGGCGGAGACGCCTCCGCTTCCCAACCACCCGCACCGAACCATGGCGTCGGCGTCGGCGTCGCGGCTGCTCCTGCCTGCACCTCCTCCGGCGGCCCCGCCCCGCTGTCACCCCAGCATCCGCTTCTCCGTCCCTCGCCTCCGGTGCCGCGCATCCGCCGCCGCCGCCTCGGCCGCCGGCAGCGCCGCGCTTCTGGAGCGCAGCGGTGCCGCAGCGGTGGCCATCAGGGAGTTCGTCACGCACGACGAGCTCCGCGCCGCCGTGCGCCTCCGCGTCCGCACCTTCTACGAGTACACCATTGACTCCGTCGGAGCCGAGGTGATCGATCGCTTCCCGTGTCTATCCTGTGCTGTCTGCTTGGATCGCGATTCGGGAGACTGTTCTTTTGTGTAGTGGCTGGGGAATCCCAAGGTTTTGGATTCCTTAGTCGGGAAGTATCAGAAGCCGGAGTACCAAACGATTCGATTGATTTAGCGGTAACGATGATTGAATGAATCGCTATGTGTGTTCCGGTTTTAGAATGGAAGAACTTGGAGAATTATATATTGTGGTTGCTGTAAATGTGTTTGTGACGTGAGTATCGGAAAACCCAGTAGCAAGTAGCAACCAATTGGATTTCAGTGATGAGCAGCATTAGGTGAACCGTGAGTATTCGAGCCATTTTTGCCGTGTATCACTATCACATTGTTCTATCACATAGACATAAATGTGGTATTGGACTTGACAAATATTATTTGGAGACATAGGGAAGAAATAGAGCATGTGTCTTTCTATTAGCTTGTTTGTTCCCTGGAAATCACACTGCTTTTTTTTCCCGCGAATACTCATCACATTCTTCTAACCAAGTTCATTTTGGCTGTTAGCATAAAGCCATAAACAACTTACCTGGTTGGAAACCATTACCACATTATGTGGACTGTGAATCATGATGTTTTTTTAATACCGTGTTAGTATTTACTAGTTCCTTCTTCACTTTTGATGCAATTTTATTTTCCTTCTTTTGTGTGATTGCAGTACTGCACCATTGCGTTCATTCATTAATGACTTAAAATTTACTCGTTGTTGTCAAGTTCTGTTAGGATCACAGAAAAGCTCTTGCAGAGAGGGAGTTTGAAGCATTACAGGATAGAATTTCCGGGAAGATGATCAATTTTCAAAGAGTTTCTTGTATAAATGGGACTGTACCACTGTCCCCATCCTTGATGTCAGCTGAGGAACTCTGTTCTACATGCAAGGTATAGATTCTGTTCCTTCAATTGTTTATTTCTTTCAGCACTTATCTTTTCCATTTATCCCAGCCGGATCATGTCAGTCTGGCAGACAAAAGCTTTTTACTTCTGTGAGATCTTTTATATGTTCTACTTACACTGAAGGCTTCATAAGAAAGAAAAAGTGTAAAAGGGAAACTTTTCTTCGACAATAGATTTCCTTTGTGATTCATTCGTATGATCTCTTTTTGTTCGAGAGAGAAAATAAAAACCGAACATGTCAAATTTGGTCACTAAATTATGTAACTTGTTATTTGTTCATTTAGATCAAATTACCCTTCATAATGCAACTGTTTGACCCCTCACTTCTACTGGCTCACGTTCTGAGCACTTCGCAGTTGTCAGTTATATTCATTTCTAATATGATTAGTCTACAGATGCTACGGTACTGCATTTTGCCTCTGGAAACTGTTGTCATATGTTATTTGCTTGTGCGTGCAGTTTGTGGAAGATGGAGAAGAGAGAGTAGTGGTTGGTAGTTTAGACCTCAATCAGTGTCTTTGGCTACCAGATGAATTGACTGGAAAGAGGCCTGGGGTAAGGCTGCTGCTTCTTTTTTCAATGCTATTGCAGAATATTGGTGGATAATATATATATATATATATATTCTTAGTTGTGACTGACATTGTTGGACTTGTCATCAGCTCTTGGTTGTTGTCACGCAATAAAGCAAAACTTCATTACACCTAACTATTTTTTCTGTCATAATTACTTTTCAATGCCACTCACATTTTTATTATTATATGATGACTTACATAAAACATGAATAGCTATTTGGAATGCCATGTTGTCTGTCTGGATATATTTAATCGTATAAGCATAAATACTCTGCAAGATGCTCAATTTTGGTTTTATTGCTTCACTGAAGAATTGAAATATTGTTCCATGATTGATTGCTAATAGGTAAATGAAGACAACCAGACAAGAGCATATCTTAGCAATGTCTGTGTTGCCAAGGAGCTTCAAAAAAAGGGGTTAGGTTATGCATTGGTTGACAAGTCTAAGAAACTAGCTCATGAATGGGGTAAGTTCATTTCATTTAGTGTATTTTATTCATTTACTGTTATTTGCTTCAGTTTTTACTTGCTATTCCTCTTCTTGATCCACACTGATGTTGTCCTTAGAACTTATTCTTGCTTTGCTGATACCAATACGCTCATGTGAAATTCGTGTTCTTTTAAAAACTTTGGCAGGCATAACAGATCTGTATGTCCATGTCGCCATCAACAACGTAGCAGGACAAAAGCTGTACGAGAAGAGTGGATTTGTTTATGAAAGTGAAGAACCTGCATGGAAGGCTAGGTTTCTGGGGCGGCCTCGAAGACTGCTTCTTTGGCTCGATATGAAGAAAGAGTCGTTGTGATCTTGCATGTAAATACATATTTGTAATCATATTCTCGTAATAGTATTATTTGATATATTTTACCACCCAATCCCAATAGCTCCAAATGTTTGTATTCTGGATCATCCGTCATTTCCCACTAATTTTTACTTGTTCATAACTTCCAAACTTGTATTCAGAATACAACTCTGAAGAAAATGACAAGGTTCGACGATTTCCATATTTGCCACATTGAATGATAAAGCTTTGCCATACAACTCTAAAGATTTAACAAGCCTGAGTGCCTGAAAGTACTCCCATGTGCACTAATGTTGATCTGTCACTCTAACAGGAATAAGCAACTTATACGTGCATCAGTCGTGCATGTTGATCGAAGCATTATTGAAAAAAAGCCGGCAAATGTTTCTAAAAATGGAGGTTCTTTTCCTTTTACCATTCGATTGAGCCTTTGCCATTAGGAGTTTGAGCCCAAATTTCAGTGAGGGCCTAGTGGCAAAAAGGAATTTCAAGGTGACAAAATAAATTAACATTCAAAACAAACTGCAAAAAGGAAAGAAAAATGAAAAATACAATGAAAAAAGTGTTTTTTATCCATCAATCATTGTGTTTAGACTGCACAAAACAAATGAGCATTGGTAGACCAGTTACAACCGCATACACCCCAAGTTATAACTCAAAAATCTGTAAGTTACAATCCGCTAGGTAGACAAGTTACAACCTCACGTTTAAAAGTACATAATTGCAATACGGAAAGCTACTGAGTTACAATAAGTTACTTACATATATATATATATATATATAAAAATATATATATATATATAGGAAAACTAGTATGTACTTCTGGGTGTATGTACTCCCACCTCTCATATACCACTTTTACACGTGTGTTATACTTCTTTATCACTTTAAATATACTTCATTAGTAATTATAAGATACTACAATACAAATCCCACGAAAATTTTTATGAAATTCCATGATTTTTATCTTAATTTGCGTATATACTTCTTTTATGTATAAAAAAGAGTATATAGCAAAAATGAAAGGCTAACATTGAATTTTTTTTCATACAACTCATATTGGAGTATCTTAGAATTAGTATTAGAGTATACTAAAAATGATAAAAAAGTATAAAGTGTTTGTTTAGGTGGTATATTGCATGTGGGAGTACATACTCCTAGGAGTATAGAATAGGTGTCCTATATATATATATATATATATTGTACTACACCAAAAGTAAAAAAGAATTGTACTACACTTATAATCGTGTTTCTTAGGTTGTACATCATTAGACAAAGAATTCATTAGAAGTTACGTTTATCTATAACATAATTGCAACTCATTTTTTTTATTTACGTCTGGTTGTACCTCCATGTCTCATAGATAGGGCTGGAAACGAGCCGAGACGAACTGGAATCAGCTCAGCTTGTAAAAGCTCGGTGACCTGCAAGCTTGGCTCGGCTCGGTTGCTGGCTCGAGCTGGCTTGCAAGGGCTCGCGAGCCTGCCAGACCATCACTACTGACAACACTGATCTTATGTACTGTTAAACATATACTTCATGAGAAAAAAAATTTCCAGAAAAAAAAGGAAAACATATACTCCAGCGAGCACCATAGTGTTGATGGAGATATGAGAGCTCTCACAAACTGTACCAGTTGGAATAGATATATTGATATATACACACAAATATGTTTCTCATTCATGCTCACCAAAAGTAAAAAAGAAAATAAAGGCATGTACCAAATGTCAGTTTTTTACGGCAGTAAAAGAGTAGTAGCCAGCAAACACATGGAAATTTGCAATGCAAATCAAAATCACCCATGTTAATCAATCAATGTATTTTACCACCACCACCACTCAAACGCGAGCTAGCTCGAGCTCGGCTTGATTCACAAACGAGCTAGCAATGTGGCTCGGGCTCGACTCGTTTGGACAACGAGCCAAGCTGAGTCGAGCTCGAGCTAGCTCGTGAGCCACAAGTTTTTTGTCCAGCTCTACTCATAGATTGTAACTCTACTATTTTTTGGATTGCAATCGAGGGTGGTGCAACAGTAACTAGAGTTAAGTCTATATATATATATATATATATATATATATATATATATATATATATATATATATATATATATATATATATATATATATATATATATATATAAGCCCTACTTACCTTGTTTGCTCCCCCCGACAGAGAATCTGTAGAGAATATGTGAAGAAGGGTCAAACACCGCACTTTAACTATTACCCTAAGGTGGAAGACCATTGGAATGAATTCGTGCAATACAAGCTATCAGGGAAAGCAATTCAACAAAGTGAGGCAAACAAGGCCAACTCCGTAAAGCACATTTACCACCACAGACTCGGCACACGTGGGTACGTGAAGAAAGTACCCGAGTGGGAGAAGAAGAAGAAGAACTAGCCCGTAAGGGTGCTGCACTTGTGATGACTCAATGAATTCCAAACATGAAACACTACCTGCACGCGAAGGGGGTGACTCTTTTAGATCAAGACAACATATGTTTCAGAAGTGAAAAAGATCACGAGATGACACAAAATATTGCAGATGCCCATGCCTAGTTTTCCCAAGACTCTTTCAAGTTAGATAGGGAGGAGGACGAGCTAACCTTGTGTAACACCCTAAATTTCAAATTTTTGAAATAGTTTAAAATTTTGCTAGATTTTAAATAGGAGTTGCAATTTTGTTCTACAGAGAGAAATTAATTTCTAAATTTAATTTGGCCATAGGTTATATTTGTGTTGATGCATTCATGCCGTCCTAGTTGCAATTGGTTTTTATGCGTCGAAAAAGTTTACAAAAGTTCGCTAAAAGTCGCTCGTTTAAAACCCCTTTTGAAAATTTGTTTGAAATCTAAAAAGAAAAAAACTTTTCTAAATGGAAAATAGCTCTTGGGCCAAAACCTCTCTCCCCGACCCAACCCCTCTCCCCTCCCTTCTTCTGCTTGGGCTGCCATTTTTTTTCCTTTTTCTTTCTCCCCCCGCGCAGGCCCGCTAGCGCCGAGCCGGCCTGCCCTTTTTGGCCGAGCCACCCCTCTCGCTCCCTTTCGCTGACAGGTGGGGCCCGGCCCGAGCTGAGCCGCTCCGCCCGACCCGAGCCGGCTCCCTCTCTTCCACCTCCCACCACCGGATGAACCGCCCCCAAAATCACGCGCCCTCTTCAAAATCCCGCCTCCGCGAGACTTTACTCGCTAATTAAACCACACCACCGCGATCCCCTCCCTTCCTTTCCCCCTTCCCGGCCGTTTCCCCCTTCTTTTGCCCTCATTATTTTGGAAACCAAAGCTTTAATTGGAAATCATGGCGTTGGCCGAAGCCCTTCCAATCTGCCCTCTCCTCTCCCCCTCTCGGGTATTTAAGCCCCTCATCGTCTCCTTTGCGCCGTTCGCCACCCGAAACACCCATTTTCCCTTTGTTTTGCGTAGGATTTGAGCTCGCCGCTGTCTCCGCCATTGCCGACGGTAAGAGCTCGCCGCCGCCCAAAAGTCTCCATGACCGGACCTTCTTTGACCTTGATTTTCCTCCCTTCGGCTTCGCTAGACCTTGAGCTTATTTTCCCGACGCTTTTTTGGAGCCTCATCCTCATCCGCAGCCTGACGCCGTCCCCGCCGTGACCGAAGGCCGCCGCCTGTTCTTCCCCGTCTCCGACCGTCTTCGGAGCTCCTCCGCCGCCGCCGAGCCCACGGTGATGACCCTCATCCCCTCCTCTCTCTTTTGCACCTAATCCCGACAAGATTGATGGCCGGAGGCGCCTTTTTGCGTTGCACCGGCGAGCTCCCGGTCGCCCGCCGCCGCCCGCGTTTAATCTCGGCCACCCGATCCAAATCCGACGGCTCAGATTAGACCGGGCATAACCCTTTGAGCCCTGGTCCACGGTGGACCAGCCATAAGGCCGTGGTCCATGGGTCCCGTGAACCTTTTCCATGAATTTTCCTTCAGAGAAATAATTCAGCAAATATTTATGACATCATAAATCCACTTTTTCAGTATAAAAACAATTCGTTTTATTCTCGGAATTCAACTAAAATTTGCAGATTAGTCCCTGGACTTCAAAAGCTCAATACTTTTTGCTCGTAGCTCCGATTTGAGCGATTTTCATGCTCAAATGTTCATAGCGATATGTAGAATCTTTTTATAGGGTTTTTTTTTATAGATTCAGTACTATTTGGTGTACTGTCCTTAGAGTTTTGTTTTGTGTGCTTTTCCGGTTTGTCGAGTAGGAGCCGAGCTGTCTGGAAATCTCCAAGACCAAGCGTTCGAGGATTTTGAGCAACACTCCATCGAAGGCATGTGTCCTTGAGCATCTTGCACCTATTTTTAGGATATTTATGTAGATGTTTTACCTTCGATGCATGCTTGTCTAAATATGAAATCCCATGTTAGGGTTTATTAGTTTTGAATAAATATTCCTCGTCGCCATTGTTTTATCATGTTATAAAATGGGTAGATATGCTAGTGCAATCAGGGTTGGGAGAAATGTTAACATTGACTAATGAACTATGCAATAATATTTGGGAAATGGTAATTTTGTAGCAACATGGTATAGGGATCCCATCAAAATGGTTGGTTTGAGGTGGTGCTGAATAGCAGGCTTGTGTTTGTTTCTGTGTGGGGTCCTAAGGACCGGTTCTTGAAGCCTGTAACCAAGTAAACCGTACAACCACGAGACCTATATGGGTATAGCCTGGCCAACTACTTAGCCACCCCTCTGGATCTGTGGGCACCGTTGGACAGTCAAGTGGAACAAGAGGGGGCTTCTGCAGTGATGTAATCATCTGTTAGCGGTGAAACCTCAGTGGGTGCCTGCAGGTTAGAAGGAGCTTTGTAAAGGCCTTGTAGTGAGACCCCGACTCCACACCCCAGAAGTGTGAAGCAACAGGGGAATCACGACTCGTGGGGAAAGCTGTGCAAACTCTGCAGAGTAACCAACTGGTCGATCAGTTGTGCTCATGGACAAGAGCGGCTTGGACTTCTTTAGGATTAGTTGGGATCTGGGTTTGGTATGGTTGGTCGGGTAGCCGGGTGATGGAATTACCTCGTGAGTCTTGGAAGTCGGGTGGAATCCGATGAGTCATTCCTTTTGGTTATAGTTGAGTCTTCACCTAGTAAATAGGATGCCTGATGTTGATGTCATAGGTCATAGTTGCTTAGTGCAGTTAACCTGTGTCTATCCTTTCCTTGACTTGAGCCCCATAGCATATTTTACTTACACTTGTGGAGTACATTTTGTACTCACTCCCGTTGTCCCTCTTCTTGCATTCTACCACTATTCAGAAGCCGTCTTTGATGCTGCAAACTTCGATGAGGACGACTTTGACCTGGAGTTGCTGTTCTAGGCTAGTGTGCCCCTGATCGACTTCTGTGGAAGATGGTGGCCCCGCTGGCACTGAAGACCTCTTTTTGGTTCTGCTGTGTTTTCTTTTAGACCCTCGGGTCCCTTTTTAATAAGTTATATAACGTTGTAATTTCAGCACTGTGATGATACACTGATGATGTAGCACATGTATGGAAACTTGATCCTGGTATACAAGTTGTTGTGCCTGGTTTTGTTCCTTTAAAACTGGGTGTTACAGAAGTGATATCAGAGCCAGGTTGACCGTAGGACGCAGCCTAAATAGACTGGACGTGCTAAGGACTTATGTTTGTACAAACTACTTTTGCAAAATTGTTTTTCTTCCAGTTTTTCCTCTCTATCTACTGCTCTTTATAAAATGGTTACTAATTTCTGTCTTTCTCAAAATTTTAGATGGCCCGCACGAAGATCACCCCGCGTAAGCATGTGCTGGTTCCAGACTTGGAGGTTCCTGCTAGTGTAGTCTGGAGGCACCAACCCCCAGCTGAGTTCTACTCCTATGGACAGCTTGCCGGATACTTCGCCCGCACGTTGTGGTACCTGCTTCAAGATCTCGGCTACCACGATGCTCCTCTCTTCAAGGGCGTCAGGGTTCCGCTTGGAGGACGTAGTTACTCCTGGTCAGTGGAGGTGACCATGTTCTGTCACACCCGGTTTAAGACCAAACTAGATGTAAACTATATGTATGCCAGGATCAGTTTATTCATACATATAGCAATGTCATCAGTGCATAACAGACACAGTGCTTCTTATTATAATGCTATTTATTAAAAAATGACCACACACGGGTCTAAAATAAAATACACCATAGCGGAACAGAACAACGCAGCTCCACACCAACAGGCAACCGACCGGGAGCTCCACAAGCCTAGAACTCGGCATCATCTTCAGGGAAATCATCCTCAGGGAATTCTTCAAAAGTTTTACCTTCTGAAACAGCAAGCGTGAGTATTTCCAATACTCAACAAGTGGGGGAAAAATGAATTTGACATGGTGGCTTGAACCAAGGTCTCCTATTCTCTAGGGTTTCATTTGCATCAAGCCAATTTTATCCCTGAACTATGGAAAAGCAAATTTTATCTTTTTAAAAAGGAAAAGATGTACAAAAGATTTTCTTTAACCTCCGAGAATTCAACCAGTTCTCAATCATGAAAGACGTCCACCCGACTAATCATGTGAGGGTCCATGCTGCTCATAACCGTGAGCACAGCTGAATATTCAGTTTGACACTCTGCAGAGTTTGTACACTTTACCCACAAGTCGTGATCTTCTCTGTTGCCGGTACCTGCCGGTACCTTACACACTTCCGGGGTGTGTGCCAAGAGATCACTACGAGGCTTTTCCAAAGAGTCTTCCAGTATGCACTTGCCCACTGAGGTTTCCCGCCGTACATAAGTGGAGTAACCCTCCACCCCAGAAGCCCCCTCTTGTGCTGGGTAGAATCGGGAAGTAACCCTTCCTTATCTACACATCCAATTGGCTCATACAACACTGGGAGAACATATAATTACTAGGTCAAGCCGTACCATATTGGTCTCGTGGTTGTTCTGTTGCCATGGATGGTCGCTCCATGAACCGGTCCTTAAAATGGTCTGGGCAAGACTGCCAATAACCCCATAAGGGTAGATTACTAAACATTTCCAATCAACCAACCATGCCGAGAATAACCCCCTTTCTTGCCCAAAACCCCAAATATCCTTGTTGTTAACTCCCTTAACAACATCAGTTTTCATGTCATACTTCCTATATCAAATTTTAGTTCATAACTCATGATTCATCACATTCATACGACATGTTCATCTAAAAGCATGGCTAAGCATAAACATGATGTTATTTTAAGGATAAAACATCTAAAACTAACACTAGTATTTGTATACTACCCATTTTGTGAAACAGCATGCATATTTGATAAAGACTATCTTTATGTAAAAACTGGGTTCGTAACATGGTCAAGACACTTGCCTTCATCGAAGTGATGCACATGTCCTTCAAAATCTTCTTCCTGGAAGTTCCCGAACTCTTGGACTGAATCGTCTACATGAGCATACAATCAAACATAAGAATAGTATACCAAACAATCCTAAAACTAGGGGAAAACCCTATAAACAGAATCTACACATTGCTACAAGAATATGAGCACAAAGATCGCCTAAATCGGAGCTACGGGCAAAACGTTATGAGTGTTTGAAGTTTTAGGGGTGTTTCTGCAAATTTTACTTATTATTAGAGAAAATCCGAATTGTTTTTATACTGGAAATTGGATTATGACGTCACAAAACAAAACCGAATTTCTTTCTCAAAACAAAATCATATGGAATAGGTCTACGGGACCATGGACCACGGCTTGGAAGGCCGGTCCATGCCTATGGTGCACTGGATTTCAAAGGGGTATGCACCAAATAGTCTGGGCCGTCGGATCTTGATCGGGCGGCTGAGATTGAAGGGGGCTTGGTTGACGGCACAGGCATGCGCAGGCGGCAACCGGCGGTGGCGGGGATCACCGGACTCTCACCGGAATGGCGCAAACGAGCACGGACCTCGGCGGGGAATGATGCAAAAGATAGAGGAGGCGGAGGGGAGTCTTACGGAGGGCTTCTTGCCGGCGGAGAGGATCCGAAGGTGGCCGGTGGCAAAGAATGGCGGTCGGCGGCCTTGGAGCTCGGTGCGGCAGCGGTCCGGTGACGGGGAGAAGCCGAGGAACGTCGGGAGACTTCACCGAAGGCCCTACGATGCCCAAGAACAAGAGCCAGGGTCAAAAGAGGGCTCAGCCATAAAGAACAAGGGTGGCAGGGAGCTCTCACCGGCGGCGGAGAAGAAGACCGGCGTCAGGGTTGATTCCGTGCGGGAGAGAAAGAAGAGGAGAAGGGTGGACGGGGTGTTCGAAAGGATGGCGAACTCGGTGGCAAGGATTTTATAGAAGGGAAAGGAGAGAGAGAGGCGCATGGCCGACCGAACTTCAATGCCGAAGCTACTCTGTGTGGCCAGAAATGGCATCGGGCGGCCGTTTCACAAAATTGATGAGGGGGAAAAGGAAGGGAAGGGCATGCACACACGACGGCTTGTAGCTCGGGTGGGGAGATGAACGGGGCGGCTCCAATTGAAAACGGCGGCGCCGGCAGCGTTAATCAGGAAGGCGGGCGGACGGAGGTGGGAGAAGGGGAGCCGTCGGCTCAGCTCGGCAGCATGGCTCGGCGGCTGGCTTCGGCTCGGGTGGGGCCCATGCGGCAGAGGGAGGTGACCGGCTCGGGACGGCAGTAGGCCGGCTCAGCCTGCGGGCCATCACGGGGAAAGGAAGGCCGGCGGCCCATGCAGGAGAGAAAGAAGAGGGGAAGGAGGGGGTTTAGGCCGGGGAAGAGAGAAATCGGCCCGAGAGCGATTTTCTTTTTAGGAATTCCTTTTTCCAATTTGATTTCAAACCAATTCCAAATGAGGTTTTAAAGCGGCGAATCCTAGCGAAATTTTGCAAACTTTTTCCACCCAATAAAACCTTATTGCATCTACAACGGCATGAATGCATTCAAACATTTATCCTAGGCCAAGTTAAATTTAGAAATTAATTTCCTATTGAGCTAAGTTACAACACCTGATTAATTTTCTAGAAATTTTTTAAATTATTCCAAAAATTGAATTTTTGGGTGTTACATGTTTGAGAAGCCCTCCGACGATGGTCTTCGCCGAGTTCGCTGAGTCCACACCGCCACCGCCCTTAGAGCTACGTTCAAAGCAGGGATCGAGGACGCCGCTTGCCAGGCTTTGGCTGTTCTCTGCAGGGAGAACAGACAGAACCTCTGCCACACCCAGTTCGAGAATTTCCCGCAGCGCCCGTCTGGCAGCTTGGAGGTCATCTTCGCGCTCGTCAACAACGAGCCAGATCTCCATTTGAGAGAGTAGGTCTACCTCACCGCCGCCCTCTACACCGAGCTGGACAGAGCACTTGACGAGTTAGAGGATCTACATCAACGCCACGCCGAGCACGAGCAGATGATCTATGAGCTGGAGATGATGCTGCAAGACCCTGACCAGCTCCACGACGAGGCTCCCCCGGCACCGGTACCCACGCCTGCATTGCCCCATTCTCCTCCGCGCAAGAAGCTTTGTCAGTCTGATGTTGCAGAACCTTCAGGCACAGCAGGCCATGAGTAGAGTCGAGCTAGATGGATGTCCTTAGTTGAATAAATCATTCAGTCTTGTGTGTCGTTTGTGCTAGTGTGTGCTTGTGTTTGAGTCTGTTGTGTGAACCTTGCTATGAGTTGGATCTTTGCTTGAGTGTTGGTGTAGTGTGGGGGTTTCCCCTCTACATTACATCAGTTATTATTATAATAATAGTTGAGAGTCCTTTCTATCTGTTTCCTTCAGTTCCTATCTGTTATGTTCTTTTCTATTCTTGTCTTGTTTTTCCACCCTTGCTTTTCTCTTATGCTCCCCCGTTCGTACCCTGGTGACCAGCAGATGGTGAACACCAGGCGCAATAGCAATGTCAATGACAACACCAACAAAAACATCAACAACAATGTCAACAACAACGCCAATGACAACGCCGCCAACCAGCGCGATCTTCCACCCCCCCACCTCTGATGGATGCCAATCAAGTGATGACCATCCTCCAAGGTTTGGTTCAGGCTATCAATCAGCAACTCTAAGCTCAGCAAGCACCACCACAAGAACCGCAGTCTAGGCTCAGGACTTTCTTGAGCACTCAGCCACCCAGTTCCTCTCTGGCAGTGGATCCCATGGAGGCAGATGATTGGCTAAATACCATAGAAGGCAAGCTATAGATAGCCCAGTGTAATGGAAGGGAGAAAGTTCTCTTCGCATCACATCAACTGATTGGACTAGCTCAAGAGTGGTGGACAGCTTACACTGCTGCTCACGGGAATCCCCAGGAAATCACTTGGGTAGAGTTCCAGGGTAACTTCCGTGCACACCATATCCCCAATGGTGAAGTAAAGCTGAAGAGGAGGGAGTTCCTTAGTCTGAAACCGTTGTTTTATCATGTTATAAAATGGGTAGATATGCTAGTGCAGTCAGGGTTGGGAGAAATGTTAACATTGACTAATGAACTATGCAACAATATTTGGGAAATGGTAATTTTGTAGCAACATGGTATAGGGATTCCAACGGAATGGTTGGTTTGAGGTGGTGCTGAATAGCAGGCTTGTGTTTGTTTCTGTGTGGGGTCCTAAGGACCGGTTCTTGAAGTCTGTAACCAAGTTAAGCCGCACAACCACGAGACCTATATGGGTACAGCCTGACCAACTAATTAGCCACCCTCTAGCTCTGTTGGCACCATTGAACGGTCAAGTGGCACAAGAGGGGGCTTATGCAACGATGTAATCGTCTGTTAGCAGTGAACCTCAGTAGGTATTTGCAGGTTAGAAGGAGCTTTGTGAAGGCCTTGTAGTGAGACCCCTACTCCACACCTTGAAAGCTGATGTCATAGATCATAGTTGCTTAGTGCAGTTAACCTGTGTCTATCCTTTCCTTGCTTTGAGCCCCATAGCATATTTTCCCTACACTTGTAGAGTACATTTTGTACTCACTCCCGTTGTCCCTCTTCTTGAATTCTACCACTATTCAGAAGCCATCTTTGATGCTGCAAACTTTGATGAGGACGACTTCAACCCGGAGTTGCTGTTCTAGGCTGGTGTGCCCCCGGTCGCCTTCTGTGGAAGATGGTGGCCCTGCTGGCATTGAGACCTCTTTTCAGTTCCGCTGTGTTTTCTTTTAGACCCTCGGGTCCCTTTGTAATAAGTTATATAATGTTGTAATTTCGATACTGTGATGATACACTGATGATGTAGCACATGTATGGAAACTTGATCCTGGCATACATGTGTTGTGCCCGGTTTTGTTCCTTTAAAACTAGGTGTTACACCTTGGCACTGGGAAGCAAGGAGCAATCTGGCCATACGCGAGGCAATGATTTGAGGACTTGGAAAGATGCCTTAAAAAAAGACTCTGAGAGTTATAGGAGTCAGAAGAGAAGTAAAAAAGTAATGCAAGATGTCTTGGCCCTTGTATGAGAAGAACTTCAACAAAAGAGACAAACGACGGACTCTGTATATGACAAGAGGTATAGCAAGCCATCGGCCAACAACAAGTACAAGACAATATAGTTGTTCACCACAACCCTGGTGCTCGTCAGAGTAGCTGCGCGTCCACGAGCATTCCCGAAGAGGACTTATACTGTTATCCTATGGACGATATCAAAGAAATGACTCAGTGCAAGCTTGTCATGCCGACTGCGAACATTACCACTAAAGTGGCTATTGCCTTGGTTTGGCCATGTGTGAAAATCCAGGGCTCTATTCAACAGTCGCCTGATACCGACGTGGCATGCTAGGGTCCAAGTACCGATGTGATATGCTAGGGTCCAAGTGGATAGCGTACTTATCGGGTACCACAAAATGAACATGGATATCCCCAGATAGATGGGGTAGAATAAACTTGGATCAAACATAGGTAATTTCATCTTGTGGCATAAGTGCTACATATTGTTTGACAACAAAGACATATATGATAAAGAAGAGGAGCTACCGAATGGACCTCCCTTCACCCAGAGGATCTCCGACTTCTCAGTCGCCTTCACACAGAAGATCTCCAACTTCACCGCTGCTAGCACCTTCACCAACTAGAGGTCCGAGTCCTCTATTGCCAGCACCTGCACCATTTAGAAGTCTAAGAAGGACTTAGTCGATCCTTCAGTGCAAAAGTTTTTCTTGTTCATGGCCAAACAAAAATAGACAGGGGCATCTGATCCAAAGCTTAAATCGGACTATGAGTGCATTAAAAATAAGCCTTACCTGAGGCAGAGGGAAATTGATATGTTTCTTGTAGTAGTCGTACTTACATAATCCCAAGCTACAGGGAAGGCCCAATTGAAACTACACCTCTTAAATGGCCATTTCGGTTGGTCAAACTACTGGTCAAGCCTGATGTGATGCCCAACTTGTCTTATCAAATGCAGAAATTTCATGAGTGGTACACGACAGAGTCAAGCAAGTTTAGAACAATGTTCGCTGCCAAATTCAAACATGAAGTTTTTCTCAACTAGGATGACATATTGTGGCTATAATTGAAGGAACTTTATGACCTGTACCACCAAGACTCCCTTGATGTATATCCTGAGTTGCTGGACACTGTAAGTGTCTTTGTGTAACTCACAGTTTACATTCTTCTACCATTAAATTTCATCTCTAATATATTTTTATGTACAATGAAGGTACAAAAATGCTGGAAAGAGTGCATTTTTAAAGTAGGATTTCTCGACTCAACACTAGTCAATGAGAGGCTTGTCCAACATAATCCAGACAAAGTCGAGGACTATGTGTACAAGACTATTTTCAAGCTACAATACAAGACATACATGCTTTTACCCTACAACTTTATGTATATGTTTCCCTACACGCTCTTTCTACTTGTTATGTGCAACTTGATGTTAGGACTAATTATCTGCAGTGATATTTGTATATTAGACTCACTAAGGAGACCACAAAAACAATACCAACTAGTAGGCTTTTGTATGAGTTGTTGTTGCGGATATAAGGAAAGCATTCATTTGAATGCGAATGATACTTTGCTTGTGATGAGCACCCTTGAAGAGTAATAGGTGAATTGGATGTGGCTTCCCATGTTGCAAAGTTAAGGTAAACATTAGGATCATACCAAGGCGAGGGTTAGTGGATCGGACATTACTTCAAAGCCCAACCTCAACACGATTACGGTATTCATCATGATTCTTTCAGTATGTGGAGTGAGTATACAAACTTGGCCAAATTCAATTCTTCAAGTTCAGATTCATCTGGATATCCAAGTGGATGGATCATAGGAGGCTTTTGACAATGATGTCATATTTCCATGAATCCACCCTGCCAACACATTGCACATGGGGTGTACAATCTACTGCATTGCTTAGGCTAAATTAAGGCTATTCGAATGAAGGAGAATGCTAAATCCAAGGTAATAAAGCTTTTCTCCTCATCCTTCTTGGCCATAAAGACCTTGTGATACTTTTAGTAGGAATGTAGGAAACTCATCATCTCACACCCAGAGGTGGATCTGACGGGTTGGTCGATTAGAGGTCGAAGGAAATCATCCTTTGGGCATGTTATGTTGAGGTTAGGGAAGTTGGCATGCATGTGCCCTTTCCCTTTAGACTTTCTTTGTAAGACCAAAAGTGGCGGCTAGAGGGGGTGAATAGGCGCCTCAACAAGCTCTTACGAAATAGATGGTTTTCTCCTATTTTTAATCACCCAACACACCTCAAACCTTGAGCGGAAGAAAAATACTAAGAGAGACAAAGTAAGATGAAAATTTTCAAGGTAATATGACTCCACGGATGGAATATGAACCATAGGTTCCATTAAAAACCATTCCATATGTCTTTGTGCCCAAAATCTCGTAACTTTGAAGATGGAAGAAATAGAAACAAGATCACCGGGCAAGTAAACTCTTCAAGATGATGGTCTAGAGGCAAGAGAGTTCAAGATCCCATCACATATGCATGTGTATGTGAATTTTATGCATCTAGCATCAGGAAAAATAACTTCCCAAGGTGTTGAAATTTCAGCTCAAAAAGAAAAACGAAAATCAACAACAAAACACCAAGAACTTGCAAACTTGCAAGGGAACCAATAGAAGGAAACTAGAAGGAGGGGAATTCCAGCATATGCAAAAACTTAAACTTCATTACTCAAAGAGGTCAGTTCCATTTTAGACGGATTATAAAAAAAAATTTCTCAAAACTCTCAGCTATTACATAAGCTAAGCATGCCTCTCCCTCCCCTCTAAACCCCTAGCACAAGACTCTCATATAGATAGCTCAAGGGGGTGGCTTCCCAACTAGCCAAACCCCTATATTTATAGCCTAGGAAACTTGACCCCAAGTTTCCTTGATTGTTCCCAAAACACCCCTCTCTTGCAGTACATTCCTATCTACCATCAGAGGCATTTTGGTCCATTTTCTCCTCTATCCATCGGACGATCGCGGCACCTTCATGACTTAGCTAAGCCTCAACGCAAGCTTCGCGATGATGCCACATGCACTCCATCTGCCCGTGATTTTGTGGCCAAACCGAGAAACCAACTCTCATGCTTCTTAAGGCATGACTCACAACTGCTTGCTTTGACCTCAAGCAAGTCTTTCGATGTTGACTTGTGTCCTCCATCTTGCGATCTTGACCGCTAGCAAGTCTCTCCCGTTTCCGATCCCTCGGGCCCCCTTATCACTAGTAGTAGCATCCCCTTCTCTTGACTTTGTCAACATAACGCCTTCATTAACCTTCATCTCTTGCCTTGCTTGACCTCCACGTGTACTGCTAGGATCATCCTTGACTCCGCCCGGCCTCCTTGATCGTCCGGCACCAAGTACCTCTCTTAGTCTCGATCACTCGCCATCGACCACCAAGTTGCATCCATCACCTGCACACTATGAGATCAACAAACATGCATCTACATAACCATATAATATCATCACATGTTAGTCCAAATCGAAATCAAGTTGAAAAAAATCAGACGTAACAAAAATGTGAACACTGGATGGTATGGCATTCACACTAGTGCAACATCAGACCATCCGGTGAGTACAACTCCACTAGAACCCAGTTTGCATTCCTCTTTGGAAAAATTAGTCTGCTGATCACAAAATTCCAATACCGGACAATCCTGTGAACACCTCAGCCTCAGAAACTGAAAAGCTCTGGTGATACTCTCCGGTGTTCACACGCCCATCACCGGACCATATGGTGAGTACATCATCACTGGAACTTAGTTTTGAAACCTCTCTGGAAATATTTGTCCAGTGAAGCCTCTGGTGATCACCCGTGCACACACCGGATCATCCGGTGAGGCTACCATACTAGACTTTCACATTTGCACCCTTCTCTAGAAAAATTAGTCTGGTGCATATTCTCACCCACACCAAACCTTTTGGTGAACAAATTTTTCTCTGCCTTTACTCTGAAAAGATCTAATGCTCACATATACCACACATCGGACTATCCGGTGAGGTCAAAAACCCTCACACCGGACTATCCGGTGAGTGTAAGCTTCTTGTACAGAGACAACGATACAAACTCTAATTCTTTTCAGCTTTGGTTAGACAAAATCAACATTGCAGAATATA
The DNA here is from genome assembly GCF_958298935.1 of Phragmites australis. Classification (NCBI taxonomy): domain Eukaryota; kingdom Viridiplantae; phylum Streptophyta; class Magnoliopsida; order Poales; family Poaceae; genus Phragmites; species Phragmites australis. The sequence goes on from NC_084938.1 coordinate 8,025,034, forward strand.
ACCATGCATGTGCTAACCAAAAAAAGCCACACAAATATCAATCACACATCACACAAGATAAACCAAGGCACATCTCAACTTGGTTTCTCAATCTCCCCCTTGATGAGTGAATTGACAACATCACAAAGAACAAAGTAAGGTTTGAAGATCACACAAGAAGCTCATCCAAGTGACAAAAAACTTGAGAAAGAGCAAGAACATGTCACTTGGCATAAGAAGAATGTAAAGGCTTGAAGAAGAAGAGACTAGCCAAAAAGCAAACAAAAAGACAAAAATGCAAAAGATACTCTCCCTATGTTCCCCCTTAATGAGTGCACATGTTACATTTTCTCCCCCTTAATGAGTGCACATGTTACATTTTCTCCCCCTTTGAGACAAGCATGAAGAACTAGCCAATTTCAACCTCAAACTAGGAAAACAAGAGTTTAGGAAATAGAGCTTTGCAAATGCTCACATATGAAATCAAGACTTAGATTGATCAAGTGGTTAAAAAGAATTAACATTTAGGCACATTTCTCTCTTTTTCAATTTATTCTCAAGTTGCCTCTTATCCAAGCAAAGTGTCTTGTGACTAGGTACGAGAAACACCTTGAGGCTTCAAGACAACCATATTGGATCATATTTTAGCACAAGAGACTTAATTTTTGATGATTATTCAATTTGCACAAGATATCAAGATGGTCACAATATCAAGTTAAGTAGTGCCATTGCGACACAAGGAACACATGTTCCCCCAAGGTTCTATCATGAGCTAAATATTTAACAAAGACAGAAAACATAGTGCAATGTTCCCCAATCCACTATTTTGAACCAAGAAGTCCTAGAGCAAGATATTCATCAAACTAGTCTTAACACAAGCATTGATTAAGCCTAAGCAATTATGAATATGGTGATCAAGCAAGTAGCATTTCATAGCCATATGATTCATAAAATTGCCAAATTTCATCTTAGGGAAAGCTAGCTTGCTCGATATGTTTCATGTCAAAACATCAAGAAGAGCCTAAGATTAAAAGATTGCTCTGCACAACTACTCAACTTAGTCCAAATTTAAGTCTAGTATAAGAAAATGATAAAAACATACAAGTCAAAGCTTAATTACTATGATTATCTTACATGATGAGATACAATGGGAATGCTCAAAAGTAAGATAGAGTATTTACAAGAGCAACTCCCCATCACACAATACCATAGGATGGCACATTCTAAGCTCTCCTCTCAAATAGGCAAATCTGGTTGCATCTAGAGGCTTGGTAAATATATCAGCTAGCTGGTGTTGGGTATCAATGTAACTCAACTCAATGTCTCACTTCTCATTATGGTCTCTCAGAAAGTGGAATCTCACATCTATGTGTTTGGTTTTTAAATGCTGAATTGGGTTGTTGGCTAAGCTGATAGCACTAATGTTATCACACAAAAGTGGCACACTCTTAAAATCCAACCTAAAGTCTCTCAAGGTAGGAACCATCCACAAAATCTGTGAGCAGCAGCTAGTAGCAGCTAAATATTTAGATTCAGTAGTAGACTATGCAACGCTAGACTGTTTGCAAGAAGACCAACACACAAGAGAAGTACCCAAGTACAGCGAACATAGCCCTATTAGGCTATGATTATGATTATGATGATTAATGACAATATAGTCATTAGAACTAACATGTTTATTAAGTATATACTTTAGTAGGTCTCATGGATGCAACAAAAGAGAAGTTGCCAAAGCCGGAACAAAGAGAGGAATAAATTAGACTTATTTTATGAATTTTGATGTGATCAAATGGAATAGATTTCTGTATAATCTTGTAGAGCTCTTCAAAATCTTTCCATAGAGCCAAAGATCATCAAAATCGGAGTTCAGAGCGAAAAGTTATGCCCAAAATACATAACGCTATTCTGCTGAAATTTGCCTGACCGGATAGTCCGGTGCTCACATAAAAATTAGTCCGGTGCTACATAGGATAATCTGGTGAGTACAATGAAAAATAGTCCGGTGTGCACAGAAAATTGGAAGCAGAATCTTTTGCCTTACCGAATGATCCGGTGTTCACAAAATGAACACACCAGACTAATATTTCCACTGAGCTTCAAAATGAAGATATACACATAGGATAGTTCGGTGTTCAATAAGTTATCACAGGATAATCCGATATTCACAGATGAGTCTGAGTGGGTTCCAACGGCTAGTTTCTTCTGCTATACTCATCGGATGATCCGGTGTTCACAAAATGAACACACCAGACTATTATTTTCAGAGAGCATCAAAATGAACAGATACACATAGGATAATCCGGCGCATTTGTCCAGTATTCAGTGAGTCATCACAGGACAATCCGGTGTTCACAGAGAATTGAGTGGGGTTCCAACGGTTAGTTTGTGAGAGTGTACTCACCAGATGATCTGGTGTTAGTACTACTGTTCTCACTGGATCATCCGGTGTTATCAGCTTTTTAGAGCCAGTGGGTTAATAGCTAGTGCGCAAGTTTGAGGCTATAAATACCCCTCTGCTCAGTCATTTGAGCGTGCTGAAGTACAGAGAAGTTCATATACACCTGAGAAGACATCCAAGCCACCAAGGTGCTTAAAGTGATCATCCAATGCGATTAAGCACAAGATTAGTGAGCGATTAGTTCTTATAGGCCTAGAGAGTGATTTGCTAGGTGATTGCTTCCTAGAGAGTGGATCAAGGAGTGATCCAATAGTATACCTCTTGGTACGTCGACACCTTGGAGTCTTGGTGACTCGCTAGCAAGCTCGTTGACCCTCCGACTTGGTGTGGAGCGGTGGCAAGGCAATTGTGCGAGGATGCGGAGACCCTTGCCTTTGTGGCTCAAGCTCCGAAGTGATCACGGCGGTGAGGAACCGGAAGAGAGGCTAGTGGTGAGACCTTGCCTTGGTAGCTTGGTGGCTCATCTAGGTGGAGGTCTTATCTTTGTGACTTGGTGGCTCAAAGGTCGTGACCGGGTGCCAACTAGGAGCATATCCTTTGTGGAGCTCCAACGTGGACTAGGGGTGACATTCATACCATCGATACCACGGGAAAAAATCCTTGTGCCAAGTTTGCTCTCTCTACCTTATTTACGTTTCCTCATTTACTTACTTGCAATTTACCTTCTTAGATAGGTTGCAAGCGCTTTGATCAGTAGAGTAGACACATTAGATAAACCTAGAGCATATTTAGATAGAAATTGATATAGGTTTATCTTGTATTATTTTTGGAGCCAAAATAGTTTTAAATATCCTAATTCACCCTCCCTCTTAGGACGTCACCGATCACTACACTAAGAAATGATAGGTACCAGAGGTACTCTCTTCCTGTTAATTCTACAACCAGCAAAATCCGCATCTAAAAAACTTCGAAGAGAGAGAGAAAAAAAGTGGCAGAATACTAAAGGCCAAACTCCAAAGTGTGCTTGAGGTACCTGAGTATGCGTTTCTTAGATTGGAGGTGAGAAGTCCTTGGTGAAGCTTGGAAGCGCGCGCACAAGCAAATGGCGAAGTGAATGTTCGGTCTTGTTGCCGTCAGGTACAGGAGGGAGCCAATCATGCTCCTGTACTCTCACTGGTCCACCTCCTCTCCATCTTCATCCAGATCAAGCATTATCGAGGTAGCCATCGGTGTGGCCAAGGGCTACGCATCGCTCATGTCAAACTTCTTCAGTAAATCCTTGGTGTACTTCATCTGGTGGACGAATGTACCTTGCTTGCTTTGCTTGATTTGTAGTCCGAGGAAGAAGCTGAGCTCCCCCGTCATCGACATCTCAAATTCACTGCTCATAGTTTCTGCAAACTTGGCCACAATAGCATGAGAAGAACCACCAAAGATGATATCATCCACGTAAATCTGAACAAGTAGAAAATCATTGTCATGCCTGAGAATGAACCAAATTTTATCTACAGACCCCATCTCATACCATGCTCTAGCAAGAAAGACTTAAGCCTATCACACCAAGCTCGAGGAGCTTGCTTAAGCCCATACAAAGCCTTCCTAAGCTTATACACTCTATGAGGGTATTTGGGGTGCTCAAAACCTGGGGGCTGCTTGACATAGATCTCTTCTTCTATGAAACCACTTAAGAAAGCACTTTTGACATCCATTTGGTACAACTTGAAACCTTAGGATGCCGCAAATACAAAAAGAATCCTAATGGCTTCTAGCCTAGCTAATAGTGCAAAGGTCTCTCCAAAGTATATCCCCTCTACTTGAGTGAAACCTTGAGCCACAAGCCTAGCCTTGTTTCTCACTACAGACCCATCCTCCTCTTATTTATTTTTGAAAACCCATTTTGTGCCAATGGTGTGAACATTAGGAGGTGGTTCTACTAGGACCCAAACTTGGTTTCTCTCAAAATTTTCTAACTCTTCATGCATGGCATTGACTCAATCTGAATCAGATAAAGTATGTCCAACATCATGGGGCTCGAAAGAAGCAACGAATGTAGAATCAGTAAAGTGAGGATGATTAGCAGATTTGGAATGAGCTACCCTCTTGTTGAGATCACCAATCATTTGGTATGGTGGGTGACGACGCTGAATGTTCTGAGGGGCCTCACGTTGTGAGAGGACCTCTCCCTGAAACACTGCTGGTGTAGGCTCGAAAGGAGCTGAAATGGAAGAAGAGGCTGCAGGACCCTCTGCCGGTGTAGAAGAGGTAGGAGCCTACTCGAGAGTGAGTGTAGTAGGAGGTAGTGGATCATCCTTGTCATCCCTAAGAGCTTGAAGGTAGCCATCTAAGAAGATGCTTTCACCAATCTCATAGTCAGCTACACACTCAAAGAAAGTACTAGCACAAGGGGTTGATTCATCAAAGGTCACACCACAGGACTCCATGATGGTGTTAGTATCAATATTAAAGACCTGTAAGAATGACCATGAAGAGAATATCCCAAGAAAATACCATCGGAAGAACGTGACTCGAACTTGTCAAGATTGCCATGCTTTAGGATGAAGCATCGACAACCAAAGAATCTCAAGTGTGAGACCTTTGGCTGCCTCGCAAAACGCAACTCATAAGAAGTCAAATTTAAAATCGAGCATAAGAAAACCCGATTGAAGATGTAGCACGCTGTGCTAATGGCCTCAGCCCAAAACTTCCTAGGAGTCCTATGCTCATCAAGCAGCGTCCTAACCATCTCCACCAAAATGCGATTTTTCCTCTCAACCATGCCATTTTGCTGAGGAATGCGTGAGGCAGAAAATTGATGCTCAATACCATGCTCAATACAGAAAGCATCAAAGAGATAGTTCTTGAACTCGGTGCCATTATCATTGCGAATTGCTTTCAATGCACCAGGAAGTTACTTGAACAATCTCAAAGCCAAGCTCTGAAAATGTGATAACACTTCATCCTTGCTCACAAGAAAGTAGACCCAATAGTAGCAAGAGAAATCATCAATAATGACAAGTACATACCACTTCTCACTCACCAAACGAACCCAGGAAGGATCAATAGTGTCCATATGGAGAAGTTCTCCCGATCATTCAGTCATCACCAGATTGACTAGTGGGTGGGAGGTAGCAACCATATTACCATACCGACAAGGAGGACAAACTAGATTCTTCTCAAACTTGAGCTTGGGTAATTCTCGGATCAAGCATAGGGCACTCAAACAAGTAAGCAAATCAAAGCTCATGTGCCATAGTCTCCTATACCATATCCAAATCTCAGAAGAAGATTGAGCAATCAAACAACGGGAAGAACCAAGAGACTCAGAAAATTAGCTCCAAAAACTCTCCTAACTCTGGAAATCTTGCAAATCAAAGCGCTAGAAGAATCAAGAACTCGAGAAGTATCGCATTTGAAACACACTTTCAAGTCCTCATCTAGGAACTGAGGTACAGAGAGAAGATTATATCCCAGATGCTCCACCAAAGATACATCCTTGAGAGTAAAACTCTCATTCACCCTTACCGTACCTTTGGCTTTCACTCTTCCTTTCCGATCATCCCCGAAAGTGATGTACTCATGGCGCTTCATCGAAGTGAGGCTGGAGAACCATGGTGCATCTCCAGTCATATGGCACGAACAACTAGACTCAACAACGAAGGTGATATGCCCTAGAGGCAATCATTGAGACGATTGTATCACACGTCTATGTTCATGTACTATTGAATAATATGTTATTCCAAGAATGACTATCGTTTACATTGATTGGAAAGTGACTTGTTCATGAAACTCTTTATTTATTTCATGATGTTATTCTTAGTCGATCCCTGATCGCATATCATTGTGATGATTAAGACCAGCACATGTATTGATTGATGATCATGTTTCATGGATCATAGGTATAGAGATACCAAGTAAATAATGTGGACATTTATGTTAGAGAACATGATGAATAGACCCACCTTGAGATACTGCTGGGATTGTTATTTATGATGTGCCATCAGTTGTTATCTCAAATGGTGTACTTGCATGATCCTTAAACCTGAGATCATCATTGATTTCCAAAATGTGTAGTGGCATACTTTGAGGCTGCCAAACGCTATTCCATAATTGGGTAGTCATAAAGGTAGTTTTCAGGTTTGTCATGAAACATGTCGTGGGATATGAGCGATCAAGATGGAATTTGCTCCTCCTTGATAACGGGAGTGATATCTTTGGGCCCCTCGAGGTAGTTGGATTGAGAAAGTGCATGGCCATACCAATATGATTTAAGAGTTAATCATGATGAATCCACTACTTGATCGAGTAAATGGTCGGGCTATCACAAGGGTGACACGTATCTTGCCTTGAGCTTGACTGGTATCGTGAGGCGAAGGGATTGGTGCATATCAAGGTTCAGCTGATATGATCTTTTGTGTATACTCGGGAGTCAACATGTCCTGCTAGGGACTGCTATTGATTTCGGTTTGGAAAGGGTTTCTGAGTTGTAGCCATTTGTACATGAACCTAACGGGTCACACACTTAATCGGTTGGAACAAAACATGCAAATTGGATTCGTATATGGGTTTTTGATTGGATTGTGATCCATGAGAAGTTAGATTCCTAAAGGGCTTCCAACATGGCAGCCCATTGGCGAGCTCTATATAAGGAGAGGTGTGGGTAGGATGTGCAAGACTGAGCCACTCCAAAAATCCTAGCCGCGCGTGAGGTGCTAGCACATCGACTCTCGGCATTTCTGCCCAGTACATGTGAATACCGTATAGGTGCTGCTGCTATTGTGGCACTGATCTTTTTGATGAGTTGAACACGACGTGTTCGGGACAAGTCACGAACCATGTGGAGTTGGTCAAGGAGCATGAACACCTGCTCAGAGTTGGTCGAGGAGCATGACCACTTGCTCGGAGTTGGTCGAGGAGGACGATCACCTGCTCGGAGTTGGTCGAGGAGCATGACCACCTAGCGGGGCTGGTCGAGGATCTGATCGAGAAGCTGTTCTAGGAGTTTGACACGCACAACGTTGAATCGGTCTACTCCAACTCTTCTTTCATTGCACTACGCGTCAAGAGGTAATGATCTATGATATCCTACAAGCATGATTTCCTGGGTGAATGCGGTAGAAATTTTTTGTTTTAGGCTAGCGTAGCCTGCCCATTCCCCTACAAAGGAGCCACCTGTTCTCCAGGCCTCTGCCTGCCACCTACATGCGAGAAGAGTAGTAGGTGGATGACTCAGTACTGGGGTTAGTCATAAACTTTTTGGGAATTCAGTACTGGGTCATCCGCCCTGAGGTAGTAAAAGTAGATGCATGCAAATCACTCCTAGCACTAGCACACTGGGGGCGAGTACCACGTCGAGGAGAGCGTGGTCCGCCAAAGCACTGCGACACAAAGCCTCTTACACATGAACCAAAACCATATGAGTCATGGTAGGATCCACGCCGGGCAACATCTCTAGAAAGAGACAGAAAAGCACTAAGGACTCATGAGTGGAAGCGAGGAAAAGGTTCATGTATACCAACAGAGGGGCGGTACATGTCTCAGGTGCTTCACTCTTTAGCAGTAGGTGTAGTGGTAGCGTCTCTCAGGAACTCGACTGCTGGTCACTCAGGGCTCTCTCACAAGCTCTCTCACCTTGGGCTGTGGAGCTCTCTTGGGTTGTGATGCGGGCTTCTTCTTTGTGGGTTGTGAAATGAGTTTCTTGATGGTTTGTGGTGTATTGATTTTGTACTTCTCAGCTTCTAGGGCAGGAGGTGTGGTGAACACAGTCTTACTCTCCCCATTGTAAACCACCCTCTCAAAACCCAACCCAAGAGTCAAACCCACCTTATCGGCACACATCTTAGTCTTGACCAAGATCAAGTTTATTTTGCCTTTGCCCTCTGAGCATTTCTCCACTAGAGAAAGGAGATACTCATTCTCGACCAAAAGCTTCTCAACTTACCCTCTAACCCAGCTAAGTTTGTCCTGAAAGATAGTGCAGGTGGAACAATTTAGCTGCACATCCTTCGAACTCCCAACACTATCCAATCTAGATTCCAATTCCTTAATGTGCTTGGCTTTCAATTCAACATCCTTTGCAAACAAAGGGTAATTATTGCAAGCACCTAAGAGAGTGGACCTAGACTCCTCCTTAAGAGTCGTCTTCTCAGTAGTCTTAAGTTGACTGGCAACTTGAGCATGCAAAGCCTGAAGCTCGACAAGTTCTGTCATAACCACCAAACAACTCTCACACTCTTCATCATCACGCCTAGACCTAAACAATGCAAGCTCAGAAGAAATAGACTCATACTTAGCCCTAAGCTCCTTCAACACACGCACAACTTTCTTAAGTAACATATCCTGGCTAACAAGAGCATCATTCAAGGTATCGACTTGGATGGAAAGCTAGTTGTAGGAAGGTAATACCTCAGAGGGATCAAGCTCGGAGTTGCTGTTGTTGTTGTTGCTCGCCATGAAGCAGAGGCATATGAGGTCCTTAGCTTTCTTCTTGATCTTCATTTGCGGTTCATCCTCCTCCGAGCTCTCCTCCTCGCTTGAAGAGGTGTCAATGTTGCTAAGAGCTGCCACGAATGCCCTAGAAGCTGCCTTGGCCATCTACTTAGCCATCTTTTCATGGTTCTTCTTTAATAAGGGCTTCTTATTTTTCTTCTTGTGCTTGTCATAGTTGTGGTCGTGGTCTTCCTTCTTCTTGAGTTTTGGGACAGTCTGCCTTGAAGTGGGTGGTGTCACCACACTCAAAGCAGGTATGAGAACTGCCCCTCCTTCGGTCTTGCCGGTTGTTGTAGAAGCGGGTGAATTTCTTCATGATCAGTGCAACATCCTCATCATCAAGCACATCCACTTGCTCCTCTGTGATAGAGACCAAGGAAGAAAAAGCAAAACCACCAAATAAAGTGTTAGCACAAGAAACACTATCTCCGGATTGGTTGCCACCGCTAGGTCTGGAAACTAATGCCATGTTCTGAGACAGGGGGTTTCCGAGACCAATCCAAGCCACCTTGTCTATCTCGGTGGACTTGAGCTTGCTGAAGAGTTCATCACAAGTTAACGTGTTCTAACTTGGTGACTCTTCAATGCTCGAGATCATCACTTCTCATATGCTACGAACCATAGCATAGAGAAGCTTGATCACTCTCTCGTGGTCAAAATAGGGCAAAACACCAGTTGATCGAAGATTGCTAACAATTCTATCAAAAGCGATCAAATATGGCATCCAAAGACTCTTCGGGGCCTTGCACAAACATTTGATATTCTTGATTGTATGTGCTTTCGCGTCTGGCCTTAATTTGATTAGTGCCTTCATGAAAGACACTTAGAGTAGTCCAAATCTCCCGGGCTATACGGAGGTGCTGAACCCTGTCAAACTCATTCCGACTCAGGCTAGTGAACAAAATATTTCTGGCCTTCTTGTTGGCCTCATACTGTTCGATTTGAACCTGAGTCATGCGAGCAGCAGGGATCTCGTAGTTGGAATCAACTACCTCCTAAATTGCACTTCCTTAGCTTATGAGATAAGCCTCCATGCGCACCTTCCACTACAAAAAATTACGGCCATCAAACAGCGAAATCTTTCCACTTCTCTCCATGTTACCTATGGATCACAAAGCTAGTTAAGGTCAATAAGTGATCAAACAGTCTCTGATACCAATTGTAGGACCGAAAGTGGTGACAAGAAGGGGGTGAATAGGCACTCAACAATTTCTTACGAAATAAATGGTCTTCTCCTATTTTTAATCACCCAATGCACCTCAAACCTTGAGCCAAAAAAAATACTTAGAGAGACAAAGGAAGATGGAAAGTTTCAAGCCAATATGACTCCACAGATGTAATATAAACCATAGGTTCCATTCAAAACCATTCGATGTGTCTTTGTGCACAAAATCTCGCAACTTTGAAGATGGCCGAAATAGAAACAAGATCATTGTGCAAGTAAACTCTTCAAGATGATGGTCTAGAGGCAAGGGAATTCAAGGTCACATCACATATGCATGTGTACGTGAATTTTATGCCTCTAGCATCAAGATCTATCATTAAGAAAAATAACTTCCCATGGTGTTGAAATTTCAGCTCAAAAAGAAAAACGAAAATCAACAACAAAATACGAAGAACTTGCAAACTTGCAAGGGAACCAATAAAAGGAAACTAGAAGAAGGGGAATTAAAGCATATGTAAAAACTTAAACTTCATTACTCAAAGAGGTCAGCCCTATTTTAAGCGGATTTCAAAGATTTATCTCTTAAAACTCTCACTTATTACATGGGCTGAGCACTCATCTCCCTCTCCTCTAAAACCCTAGCACAAGGCTCTTATATGGATAGCTTCCCAACCAGTCAAACCCCTATATTTATAGCCTAGGAAACTTGACCCCCCAAGTTTCCTTGACTATTCCCAAAATACCCCTCTCTTGTAGTACATTCCTACCTACCATTGGGAGCATTTTGGTCTATTTTCTCCTCCATCCACAGGACGACCGTGGCGCCTTCACGAGTTAGCTTCGCCTCGACGTAAGCTTTGCGATGATATCATGTGCACTCCATCCGCCCATGGTTTTATGGTCAAATCCAGAAACTAACTTGCACGCTTCTTAAGGCGTTACTCACTACTTCTTGCTTTGACCTCAACCAAGTCTTCTGATATTGACGTGTGTCCTCTGTCTTATGATGTAGACCGCCGGCAAGTCTCTTTTGCTCTCGATCCCTTGGGTTGCCTCGTCACTTGCACCGGTATGCCCTTCGCTTGACTTTGCCAACACGACGCCTTCATCAACCTTCATCTCTTGCCTTGCTTGACCTCCATGTGTACCGCGAGGATCATCCTTGACTCTGCTCGGCCTCCTAATCGTCCGGCACCAAGCACCTCGCTTAGCCCCGATCACCCGCCATCGACTATCAAGTTGCATTCATCACCTGCACCCCATGAGACCAGTAAACATGCAACTCCAGAACCATATAACATCATCACATGTTAGTCCAAATCGAAATCAAGTTAAAAAAGATCAGATGTAACAAAAATGTGAACACCGGATGGTCCGGCGTTTGCACCAGTGAAACACCAGACCATCCGGTGAGTACAGCTCCACTGGAACCTGGTTTGCATTCCTCTCTGGAAAAATTAGTCCGGAGATCACAAAATCCCAACACCGGACAATCCTGTGAACACCTCAACATTTGCCTTAGAAACTGAAAAGCTCCGGTGATACTCTCTGGTGTTCATACACTCATCATCATACCATTTGGTGAGTACATCATCACTGGAACTTAGTTTTTTTAACCTGTTTGGAAATCTTTGTCTAGTGAAGCCTCCGGTGATCACCCGTGCACTCATCGGACCATCCAGTGAGGCTATCGTACTAGACTTTCACATTTGCACCCTTTTCTAGAAAAATTAATCCGGTGCTCACTCTCACCCACACAGGACCTTCCGGTGAATGAATTTTTCTCTACCTCTGTGCTGAAAAGCTCTGGTGCTCACATCTACCACACACCAGGCTATCTGGTGTGGTCAAAAACCCTCACAGCAAACTATCCGTTGAGTGTAAGCTTCCTGCACCGAGATAACGATACAAACTCCAATTCTTTTCAACTTTGGTTAGACAAAATCAACATTGCAGAATATAACCATGCATGTGCTAACCAACAAAAGCCACACAAACGTCAATCACTTACCACACAAGATAAACCAAGGCACAACTCAACTTAGTTTCTCATTCTTACAAAGACAAGGCTAGCGAGACACTTAGGGTCACCTCATGCAAAACCATTGCTTTAGGAGCTTGGTGACTTCTTGCTTCGTTGCTTCCTTCCTATTGGCTGACATGTGGCGAAGATTCTGCTTGACGGGCTTGGCCTCAGGGTAGACCTCTAGCTGTACAATGATGGTTCGCTCAAACTCAGGGAAATCATCTGCAGACCACACGAAGACCTTCGCATGTTTTATTAGAATGAACGTCTCTATATTCTTCTTCTTAAAAACGGTCTTTAACTACATCATGTTTATCATCATCATCCGTCTATTTATTAAAGACACAAAAACATATTTTAGAAGAAGCCATCTGTGATAATATTACAAACGAATTTGTAAAAACTATATGTGTATTCTGGCACATCTAGACGGTTGTCATGTTACAGACACGTTTGTCTTAGCAACCGTCTGTGTGTATTTTGTCATTGATGGGTCCTAAAAAATGGTCTGTGACATTCTGCCTTCCTTCACTATTTTTATGGTAGTGACATTTCTTTGTTGTTTTAGAATGGGGTTTACTATTAGAAATTTTGTTAACATATAGCTTTTCCCTCATCCAAGACAAGTGTGTTTTGTTGTTGCTAGTTGCACGGGTACATTTGAGTGTGAAAAATATATGAAAAAATAATTAGTGGCTAAAAACAAACATGCCTCACTACGGCAAAAAGGGTTATCACTACCGGTTCCAAAACCACATCAGCGCTGAGTTTGGAACCGACAGTGTTTACTCATCACTGAAAGTGAATAGCTATCACTGCCAATTTTAGAACCGGCAGTGATAAGTGTTCTGGGAGCCACAAAAATGGATCAAGCCGGCTCGGATCCCGCACCCGCCGCCGCTAGGTTCTTGCACAATAATTTAACATGGTGGCTCGAAGGCCCCCGCTACAGCACATGCTCGGCTACCACCACGCTCCGCTCGGCCGTCGATGCCACCACCGTGGATCCCGCTGCATTGCGCTACTGTGGATACCACTATGCTGAGCCGTTATGGATCCCGGCACCACCCGTGCTGGAGGTGAGCAATACCGACTACGACTCCTGCTCTGGCTCCAGCCCCCTCGCCAACTTCAACACCATTAGCAACGTCGTCCCGCTCCTTGCCCCCGGTGTCACCCGCTACTTCATCTGCAGCATGCCCACCGATGGCGTAGCCAGGCGCCAGGGCCTCGACGGTCGGCGGCCAGGTGGTGCCTCCGGCAAGCTCGGTAGCCAGAGAGAAGAGGGAGTGGAGTCATACTGATATGAGGGAGAAGAGCTCAGCGGTCAGAGAGAAGAACTCAGTGTCCGGCACTGGATCCATTGGGTGGGTGGTCGGCGAGAAGAGGGAGAGATAGTGGAGGGACTATGAGCGCGCGTGTGAGGATAAGGCAGCCATACTGAGTGTGTGAGGATAAGGACCGAGCTGAGCGGACAGACATGGGAGGCACGAGCCAAAATGCTAATCCATTGGAATTTTGGGTTTGGGCTAGACTTTAGTGCCAGTTTGTATTAAAAACTAGCACTGATACTATCAGTGTTGATTTTTGTTACAAACCAGCACTAATAGTCCGTATAAGTGCCGGTTCTTAGCTACCATGGTTCGAGTGCGGGAGGGTAAGAACCATCAGCGATACACTTTCACTGCCAGTTTTTGCACAACCAACAGTGATGAGGCGCTACTTATAGGTGGTTCTGTAGTAGTGTTTGTTCTAGTTCTTATTGGCTCTTCCATTACATCACTTATGTAAAGTAGACCTACACAAACTTAGAACAAATGTTCCTATCAATCAATTAGTGCTAGTAATAATACAAAATTGTAAAACTTTCTTTGATTTCTAGCTGATGTGTGCATTAATCCTAAAAGTTATTGTTGCATCAACATGATTTTGAGATCTAGTACTTTGATATCATTTTCAAGTCATCAGACTAATTTGGCATGCTCACACTATTTACCAATCTAGGTATGTGATGGCTCACTCTCGGCGTGTTAGTCCGAGAATCGTGAATTAGTGAGTAACATGAAATGGCCATGTAAGAAAGTAATGTAGATGTTAAGTCATTTGCTCATCAGGTGTGGAATAATAGAAATACATTTCCCTCCTTACATCAATCTTTGTGCCTTTGGAACTACTTGTGGCCCCCACTTTGTTTCCAATTTCTAAGAGCATATACTAGCAAATAAACATATCTTGAAAATAAAAATACCTATAACATTGCCTAATGGAAAAAATCCATTTAGTCCCGTAACCTTTTTCGATTGTCCATGTAACCTCCTAAGCTATATTTCGGTTCATGTATCACCCCTAATTAAAAATGAGGACACTCACCTCGCTAATAACATTTGTCTTTTTTTTTGTTTCTTCTTATCGGGTAGGTGCAAATGGTAGCCAATGATGTTTCTACTTACATGGGAATGGGCTAACAATGTCTATTCCCTGGCGCACTAGGGGCCATATCGGAGGGATCACCCGCAGAGGGTTCAAGCGGACTGCCTTCCCATCGATTGGCACCCTGGGTAGGTGCGAACTATAGCCTCTGCATCTAACACCGCCATGGGCCAATAAAAGCCACGCTAGAGAGCCTTGCCACCTCTTCCTACAGACTATCCTCCGCAGGCTCTGCTCACTTCTCGGCCTCCTCCAAGGCGCTACAGAGCCTTGCCACTTCTTCTCGGGTCATGTCACAGGCCGTAGCGAGAGCCAAGCGCCGCGCACATCCTAGCACCCTCATCAAAAGCAGTTGCTGAGGAACACGACACAAGAAAGATAAGATGAGCAGCCCAAAAAACCACAGCCAGAGAAACCTTGGGCAAGAGCGTACCTGCAAAGCCATCGCCTCCAAGCACACCGCCACTTCCTACGAAGGGCTCCGATCCATAGACAACTCGATCTCACCGCTCCTAAGGCAAGATGACGCAAAGGAGAAAGCTTTCAGTGCTTTTGAGCGAAGCGCGAATTCTTCCAGAATCAAATCCTCGAGGCCAAGGCCCCCCTCTACCGGTGTGGTAGTAGTCACAACGAAAGGACCGGTTCTTCCGGTACTAACCACAAGGGCCAGAGCATGAACTGGAGCGACGTCCCATGGTGTCGAAGCCGTCACCTCCAAAGTGGCCATCATGGACACCTCCGGAGGGCTCATCATGTTCTACTGGGGCTCCGAAACCTCTGGAGCAGGGGCCATAGATGGGTCTATCTCGGTGACCACTAAAACACCCCAAGAATGCATGTCAAGATCCTGGCACATCAATACAATAGAATATAAACCAACGAAGTAACGTCTCACCAGGGCCCTTGCTCCGTTGATCGGAGGGGCCCATGACATCCTCACCATCTGAATTGACGAACCTTCAATCCATATCGAAATCCAGGGAGGCATCGCCCCCTCTTCGGCTCTAGCCATGGGCAGACGGGTCCAGAGGGGCGTGACCCTTCCCATGATCGCTTCTTCCGAGTACGGTCTCACCTCCGGACACACCGCAATCAACATCAACGTCTGCGGTTTGCCTCTGACGCTTTGCCCCATCCATCTCTGCCTCAGGCGATTTGGCCGCTGAGCTGGCCTGCAAACCTTCGGAAGCAAGAGGGAGTCGTGCCCGGAGAGTGTTCATAGGGATTGCAGAGGTTGTGGCACCAGAAACCATGCGTCCTCGCTTCCCCGCAACCTTGGGCTCTACCGGATCTGGCCATGCCGAAGCCACTACCCCGAGGTGGGAGCAGATGTGGTTGTACCGCTCCCACCTCCCAAATAGATGCATACGTCTGTCCTACTCCATGATGGTAGTCGGGCCCAAGAACTTCTCCACGACTTTGGCCGCTCGTTCCAGAAAAAGGCAATCCTCTGAAAGAAAAAGACATGTCACATCAGTGAATTCAAAGCTATACAATGAGGAAAACTCACCATAACTGATGATGGGCCCAGAGTACATGTTCGGCTCGTCATCCCCACCTTGTGCCAAGACGTGATCCTAGTCTGCCCGAAGGAGCCGAATACACAGCATCGTGAACTCCTCCGCGAGATCACGAATGCTATTCCTCAGGGCCACCCTCCGAGAAGCGCCAATCGCGAAGTGAGCTGGGCATCAGAGATCTCCACTACCAAGGTCCAAACATACTCAATATCCTGATTCAAGAAATGGAGGGGGGACCCGACGCCAACATCATAGTAGAACAACTGCTCTGGCCACCCAGAGTACCACCGGTTGTTGATGGCCTTCGCCTGAAATGCAACCTGATATTTCGACTGGAGCTGGAAGTTCACGCTGCAAAAGCTAAGGGCCTTCGTTACTCCATCCTCTGTTCGGGTCTTCAGCTTGCAACTCACCTCATGGATGGAGGCAAAAAGTTCCGCTCTCCCTTCGCATCCCTCTGCCTGCATGACCCATTTGAAGAAGGCCATGTGGGCAATCGCGTTGACCGCAAGTTGTGGCAGCTCTACGTAAAAAAAGGTGGAGCACCCCCTTGAGAAGCGGCACTACTGGGAAGCCAAGGCTTGCGTCAAAAAATGCCTCGAACATCATGATCTCATGGCCCTGAGGCTCTGGAACAGCCTCATCCTGCGGTGCTCGAACAATGGACTTACAAGGGATCTTCCCCTCCTCAACCATCCGATCGACCTCGGCCCCACCGATGGCAGATTGCCCTAGCATGCTAGTTTACCAGGGATACTTCCTGCTGGCATGGCGGAGCTCCGCACCCGGTTGCGGCCCAGGCAGCGATGGAGAAATCTCCGCCACTTCAGCATCAGCCATCACACACACACCAACGGTCCCGCCTTGAGCACCAGAGCTAACCATGATGGTCCCTATAAAGTAGCAAGAAGTGTTGGACGATGGTGGAAGATGGGAGTGCTATGGCCAGCTGCACGCGTTGGCTAAAGCAGATGTAGAGGGAAGCAGAGGCATCAGACAGGGCCTCCAATCGGCCGGGACCCCCACCTTATAAACTATGGGGGAGTTTTTGCTCCTGGGAACGCACACGCACATCCGTCTGTTTCACCCATGAGGCCATGGTCATTGGAAAGAAAAACCACCTCCATGATCCTCCAATGACGAGGCACCATGTGCCCCACTACTGCTCGATAAGGTGTGACCATGCTGCTAAACAGAGGACGCATTGAATGCCCCCTCACAGGTGTTACCAGACGGTCAGTTCAAATTGATTGGTCTGGACTTTCCAAAACAACTCGAGCAAGAAGAAGGATCGTAGATCGTCAGCCATGGAGCCACGGACCACCGGAGGCCCTGCTCTGAACACCACAGGGCCAGTCGCTCTAGGCCACCATCGCGAGGGGCTACTGTTGGGGGTCATCATTAAGGACCCTCGATGCCCCTGGCTCCGCCAGCCTACGCCTGTGATCTCAGATCTCTGAAGGCCCTTAAGGTCTCCAGGCTCTAGGGCTCTCTGGAGCCCCTACCCTCCGATGCTTGGGCGGGCTCTCCGAAGCCTCTATCCTCCAAAGGATAGGGCAGCTTACCTGGAGTCCGGAGGGTGAGCCATCAGGTCTTGGTAAACGATCAGCTAGAGGGGGGGGGGGGTCCGCTAGACATCCTTTGCCTACAAGGAAGTGACCGACATTAAATACACATACAAGTGAAGACCATCCTGACATTCCAGCGCAAGTGGTGGCCGGCCTAACACTGTGGACAGTATGACGCCGTAATAGGCGAGTGGCCCAGTACATCATCCTTAGGACCACTTGCACCATGGTATTTGCCATAGTGTATAATATATTCTAAGTAGGGGTAAAAGTATTCTGTTTAGACCCAAGCTGTGTGACTCAACTGGCCCCAGATCTATGTGTATGGTTGGTATCGCTATCTTTGTAAGGGTAAACTTGTATACTTGTATCCTGACAACACTATAAGTATAGACCATTAGCCATCAGGCCAATAGGAAGAGATCTTTCTTATCAATATCAACAGCATATTTGGTATTTCTTTCTCTCCACTTCTTCTCCAAGCTTGAGCCTCCTTTCTGGAAGAGGCTCTCACCACACTTATTTGTGGAAGACTTTTTCCTTCACCAACACAATATTTTGTTTCTTAAACTATTCGTAGGTTCCAAAAGAGCATTGCATTTCATCTGTATCAATGAAACTCAGTCGTGTCTTTGGTTCCTTGTTTTACTCAATTTTATTATGAAGAGGTCATGAGACCCCACACCTGCCTGATTGCCGTGCTTTGCGGAATCTGGATGGGAAAAGCCGTGCTCTGTGGATATTCTACAGGATTGTACTATCACCTAAGTTAGCAATTGCAGAGTTAGAAAAATTGATTGAGGGGTTCCTTTCTCAACTATAAAATTTTGCCGAGTGGACTCTTACAGAAAACACTAGGAAGTGGGCCCATGTGTACCCAACACCTAGAGGTCAGATGAACCAAGGTAGCTCCATTACTGTCTACTGTGAACTAGTTACATCCAGACATCTTATTTTGGATTACATGTGATGGATGGAACTGGCATGTAGGGTAGTGTAGGCTTGAAAATGGAGCGGATAATTTATGTTCCATATCTGGAAATTCGGATACGGAAGGTCTTATTCGGATACAAATACGGATAATTCTGGATCGGATATGGATACGAATATTTCTTATCCAGATAAGGATACGGAAACAAAAACACTATTTGGGTTGGATAAGGGTACGGATACGGATATCCGGTCATTTTAAAAAAGGATAATATCCATTTTCACCTGGCCCATCACCAACAACCAACCAGTCCACCACGGCTCACTTAGACCTTAACCCTAACCTTATCTCATACAGCATACAGGCTGTCAATTGCCTCGTCCCTGTCCATCACTCGCCCACCGTGTGGCGTCCCTCTTCCCACGCGTCGCCGCCACCTCCCCGTCCACTGCTAGGTTCCCACCGCGTCGCCCAATCCGCACGCTGCCACCACCTCATCCGCCATCCACCTCCCCTTCCACCGCCAGTCACCCACCATGCCGCCCCGTCCGCGCGCCGTCGCCACCTCGTCCGCCGCCCACCTCCCCGTCCACCGCCAGGATCACACCGCCCCGACTCATTCGCACGCCACCGCCACCTCATTCGTCATTGGACACCCACCATGCCTCCCCGTCCACGCGTCGCCGCCAACCCATCCGCCGCCCACCTCCCTGTCCACCGCCAGGCGCCCACCGCGCCGCCCTGTCCGCTCGTCGCCGCCACCTTGTCTGAATCACTGTAAGTCTGTGCACCTCCTTATTCACTAGATTGTTGGTTATTAGTCGCTGATCTAAACTACCTTTGATTGTTTCACCAAGGCCATGGAAGCTAGAAGCATTCCAAGCACAATAGCAACATCCCCGGCTTTACCTTTTATTGTTTCACCACAATAGCCCTCAGACGCTCCTCCTCCTATTGCAGAACTTCAAGCTGCAAGTGCCACTGATGGTGGGGAGGCAAGTATGGATTTGACGAGAGATGCGGAGAACAAGGCACCTCCTTGTAAGAGAAGCAAGAAATGCACATCTGATGTCTAGAACCACTTCATACAATTTAATAAAAAGAAGACAACAGAAGATGGCATTGAGATTGTGGAAAAATGGGCCAAATGCAAACAGTGCACTTACCAGTCTTAGCGTGAGAGCCACAGAGGCACATCTGTTTTCAAATCTCACTTGAATAGCCAACACTGAATCTTGACTGGGCAGCAAAAAGTCAATTTGAAGAAGGAAGAGGTTAACAGTTCCATTGCTTCAGTTGAGACTTATAGGTATGACGAGGCTGCTAGTTCGAAGAAATTTTATTTTGCAATTATTATGCATGAATATCCTTTTAATATAGTTGAACATGAGTACTTCATGGATTTTATCAAGTCTTTGCACCCTACTTTTCCGATTAAAAGTCGCATCACTGTGAGGAAAGATATATTAAACATCTTTGTAGAGGAAAAGAAAAAATTGTATGGGTACTTTAAAACCACCAATTGTCAGTTTAGTACAACCATGGATATGTGGACATCCAACCAAAACAAAGGCTATATGTGTATCACAGTGCATTGGATAGATGACAATTGGTGCATGCAAAAGAGAATTGTTAAGTTCCTGCATGTAGGATGTCATCATGGTGGAAAGAAGTTGTGCTCAGAGTTTTATGATAGCATGATTGACTAGAATCTTGATAGGAGATTGCTTGCACATACTTTGGACAATGCCTTAGCAAATGATAAATGTGTTCATGGGGTAGTAATCAAGCTCAGTAAGATATCTCCCTTAATCTGTGATGGGCTCTTTTTTTTTATGTGAGATGTTTCAATCACATTTTAAACCTTCTTGCTCAAGATGGTTTGAAACAAATTGCATCAGTTATTTCAAATATCAAAAATACAATTACAATTGTGAAGAATTCTCCATTACAATTTTAGGAGTTTAAGAAGTGTGCATCAGAATGTGACTTGGATATCTCAAAGGGTCTCACCTTGGATGTTCTAACTAGATGGAACTCTACGTATCTCATGTTAAGGAGTGCTATTTATTATCAAGAAGCTTTTGGTAGGCTTCCTTAGGCAAGAAAAGAAGTATGGGAAATTTAAACCAACTAAGGTAAACTGGGCTAGTGCAACATCAATTTCTGCATGCTTGAAGCCATTTTTTTTATGCTACTGAGCTCTTCTTTGGAACTTCATTTCCAACTGCAAATCTGTTCTTCAGAAAGTTTTGTCAAATTAATCTTGCAATTGCAAAATGGTGTGTCAATTCTGATAAAGTAATAAGGCTATGGCAGTTTCCATGCAAATTAAATATAATAAGTATTGGGAGAAGTTCAACATGGCACTATCTATAGCAAGCTTTCTAGATCCTAGATACAAGAAAAAGTTGGTGGAATATTTTGTAAAAAGGATCTACCCCACAAATTCTACACAAGAGTTTGATAAGTTTATTAGTGTTGTGAACCAATTGTTTGAAGCTTATGCCTCTACATCAAATGCAACTTCAACAAAGACAGCTAGTGCTACCGTGCAATCTCAACTAGATGTTCTAGATGAGTTAGATGATGATAATGATCTCGATATTGAGAACTTCTTGCATAATAGCAGTGAGTTAAGTAAGGGTACCAAATATGAGTTGGAAGTGTACATGGAGCAACTGTTAGTGAAGTGGACTGCAAAAGACGGAACATTTGACATTTTATCATGGTGGAAGCTCAAACGAGCTAAACTCCCTATTCTCTCCTGACTTGCTGATGATGTATTAGCTATTCAAGTGTCAACTATTGCTTCGGAGTCAGATTCAGTGCTGGTGGACGGGTTGTTGACCCATTTTGCACCCGTCTAGACCCTGAGATTGTGCAAGCTTTATTTTGTACTAAAGACTGGACTGCAACATCTAGAAAAGGTAACATCTTAATTTTGCTTGAATGGTTTGTCTATTATGTGAGAAAATATCTGTAGCTAATTGATCTTTTACTAATTCTCAGGTGGAACCATTGCATCTGTGATGACCGAGTTGGATATGGAGGGTCTTGAGCAGCGTTTCGCAAGCTTGATGGAAACGGTTTGCATTTTCTTATCTAACTATAATGCCCAGTCATACAAAAACTTATCTAGGATATACATATTTCAACATGTATTACTTTAAGATTTTGCTTTTAAGTTATAGGTTTTTCACATGTATGACTACACCTGTATGTTTTACACATGTACGACTGCACTTGTATGTTATGCACGCCAATCCTACCCTTTTGCTTCAAAAAGATAAAAGGAAAGAACCTTAAACAAAAGGAATGTTTCAGGTAGCTTTGCATAAACGTGTTGCTTGCTTTCAGTTTTTTTTACAGTAATCCTTGTCTTTGCAGATTGTAGGGCCGCCAAAGGAGGATACAACTGCGGATGATATATGGGGGGAGGAGGACATGATGGAGACGGACAACGAAATAGATGAATGATATGAAATGTGAAGTAGCAAGTCAGCAACTATCTAAATTAGGAAATGTAATGGACTATGTATTTTATGAGCTTGGACTGTGTATTTTATGAGTTTGTGATGAACTATGTATTTTATGACTTAATGAGCTATGATTAGTTAGCTATATTGTACTATGTATTTTAGAAGCTTGTGATGGAGCAATTTAAGTTGTCAACTGTGACAAACTACGAATTTCTATTATATGTGAAGTTACACTATATTGTTATTTCCGTTGTTTTTATATGCATAATTTATTTTTCTTATGTGTGAAGTTATACTACATTGTTATTTTTGTTGTTTAATATGCATAATTTAAGGGATCTTTATCATTTAACAGATATCCGGATCCGTATTTGTATTCGATTCATATCCGCATCGTATTTGATTTTGATATTATCCATATTCGTTTCTGTATCCGGGATTTCTGTATTTATTTTCGTTTCTGGTTAAAAATAAGAATAAGAATACGGTACGACTATTATCCGTTCGTATCTGAGCCGGTTTCACCCCTAGGGTAATGTTAAAAGAGACCACACATTTCAGTGAGACCGTGCTAAAAAGAATATGTTTTTTATAACAGAATAAAGTCATCTCAGCCTCTATATCCAGGGATGTTGAGAAGAATATATTCACGTGTAGAGTCGGTCTTCAAGTTACGAACTATCCTATGATTCCAGAGCCACATGATTTTTAAGATCCATGCAGTACTCATCATCTAGTCATTACTTCAACACTGGTACTTCCCCTTTTTACCCAGAATAATTTTCTGCTATACTACTTCGCCTTTCTCTATTAATTTTTTGGAAACCCTGTAACTCTCTGAACTATTTGTATTTTTTCAGTTGGGAGAAGGTGAGGTGACAGCATTGGGCACCATCAGACTGAAGATTCACGTCCATGGACAGGAGCATATAAGTTGTCCATAGATGCTGCTTGTCCAACAGAGGAGTAACTAGCGCGCAGTACAGAGTGCCGTACTCAGTTCTTGATCGCACAGTGATGGCACATGGATGCATGTTCGCATGTGCCCCTAATATTGTACGCATATAATGATCGTTATGTTCGTTATTTATTCAGACTTGCAAGTACAGTCCTTTTGCTTTTCACCATGAATATTTCAGAGAGGAATTTGGGCTTAGGAACTGAATTTTATCGTTCAACTCATTGTTTGGATT
The DNA here is from genome assembly GCF_958298935.1 of Phragmites australis. Taxonomy (NCBI): domain Eukaryota; kingdom Viridiplantae; phylum Streptophyta; class Magnoliopsida; order Poales; family Poaceae; genus Phragmites; species Phragmites australis. The sequence goes on from NC_084938.1 coordinate 8,048,212, forward strand.
TTGATTACCTGATCTCACTATCGTCATGCCCTCATAGTTTCCTTCAGGAATTCGAGAGACATACATTACCTCTCCAAATTATTTTCTTTTTTGGAGTAAATTCCTCATGCCACTACAATTAAAAAAAACCTTTTAACTTCTCGCTGGCGTACATGTCCAGGGCGCATGTGTCGTGGACACATTTGATGGCATACGAGGGATTAGGCTTTCACTGTTTTAAAAGGGTAAATATTTCTACCAAGTTCTAAAAGAACAGTGGCGCAGTTGATTTGCATTCCCAGGAAACACGCCTCAATTTTTTTTTTACTTTTCGCTGTCTCCTTTGCAATTAAAAGCACAATCATTCCCACTTATTTGGACTCTAGAGACAAATGTCACCGTACAGCATTTCCGAACAATAATTCCCACGCACCAAACTACAGCTTTCGCAGGAGACCAGTGAACAGATCCGATTGACCTGGGTTGTTCAACCTGGTGACCACTAGCTACACAGCGATGGCGAGGTCAAATGAGCTGTACATTCACCAATAGAAGCCACAACTGCTACCTGGTCCAGCCCAAGCTGCGACCACAACGACGTACGCTTGCCCATGATCATCGGCCATGGATTCGACACGCCCAACACGATGATGAGGAGGAGGACGACGACGACGAGGACCGCGAACGCAAACCATGGTGAAGTCGACTCCCGGGCCTGGGGGGGCTAGGCAGCCGTCATGATCGGCGGTTGGTTCCATCGGCACGGGTTCCGAGGGATGGAATGATGGAACGTCGTGCTCAGCTCACGCAGGCATGGTCCAGGCCTCCAGGGTATTCCATTCCACCATGGCACCATGCTGCACCATATGTACCGGCCACTTTTGCTCAGAGGAGGCCTCAGATGGTGGCACATGCCTGCCTGCATGAGACCTGGCCGTCGGTCTGCACTGCACGGCGGCTGAAAACTAGGCCAGACTATATACGCGCCAGGCATGGTTTCCAGAAGGAGGTGATGAGCGTCAGGGAATGGTGCGTTGCAGGGCGGGCATGGGGAATGGCTGCATATCTATGTTGAAGTTTGAGTGGAATGTTGGAGGGTATGCGTTAGATATTATGTCTTAAAATTATAAAAAGAGTCCTAGTCGAACAAGTGACGTGATAATAAGCTGTATTGGTAAATGAGAATTTGATGTAGTGCATGAAATTCAGCACGAGGGATAAGTGTTCGACATTAAAAGCATATAGGGTGTAACACATGAATATAAATATTATCTGGCTTGTCTCTTTTTTCTCAGAGAGGAAGTTTTGAACCGCTTACCTTGAGAGGTGAAAATGAAATGGGACACGATATGTAAAAGTACCGGCGGCATCTTAGTGATGCAAGATGTAGAACACAGCGGAATGTCATCAATGAAATGTGACAAGATGCTAAATACGGGAATAATGTGGAATGCCATCATACAACCTCGCAAATACGACAAATAGTGGAAATAAGTATCATCATTCGGCCCTTCCTCGGATCCCTCTGCAACATCGTCCCTTTTTTGCCTCCCCCTCTCTTTTCTGAGGATTCATAGAAAGCAAGTTCCAGTCGCGTCGTATCCAGTCTATTCACAGGAATGGAATAGGACGTTTGTGTGTAGCCTGCAAAGCCGTTATCTCTCTGAAGACAGGAAGAAACAAGAAGACGATGGCTCACCAATTCTACTGCAGCTAGCTGCTGCAAGTGCGAGTGACACGAAGGGTGCAAGCAGATGGAGCACTCGAAGGCTGATTTGGCAGGATATGCATTCTGATGCTGCAGAAGAGAGACGTCTGGGTCTGTCAGGAATCAATGTGCATAAGAGTTAACAAAATGTGGTGAAAATTTTACAATAAACAGTGCATTTGGTTCTTATCCTACTACATATTGGTCTTGGTTTTGAATTATGATCGGTCGCACAAATTAGTCAGTTGTTTGTTTTGTTCTCATTTGCGTGGTTTTCTTTTTTCTAAACAGCGCTTAGAGGTAGTTTTTATTCAACATCATTCTCAAATGTCAGATTACTCGTTTGTTTGCCATACTCTGCTGGTCAGCACTCAAAAGTATGGGTGAAAATACTTATAGCAAAGGTAATAAGTTTGACATAGTGTCATCTTTTCTATAACACACACAGGTGCTGATTCATCATATTTACGGCATGGTCTCCATATTTTTCTATCATCAAATCCTTGTTTGCCACTATGCCCCCTTCTGTAGCAGGATAAGAACAACAGCAAGCGGACAGAGGTGACAAGCCTCCATGTTTCAAGGGGAGGTAGCAAGCTTGGGGAAACTAAACAAAGGCAACATGGCCATTTCTGCCTTGGATGAAACCATGCTTACCTTTTTGAAATCAGAAGCAGGCATGTGCATGCAGACTTACTGAGCAAAGCATTCTTGCATGCAGATGCAGTCCACTACTCCAAGTCCAAGTGAACAAAGCTGATTAGTATGACCAAACTCTTTTGCATTTGCACCGAAAGTAGGGAAATGGAAAATACCTAGTAGAGCTTCCCAAGGTGCTCGTTATATCTCAATCATCTAAGCTAATATGCCTTGTTTTTAATATTTGAGGTAAATAGCTTGACCTAAATTTTTCTGAGAGCTGAATTTTTTAGCAATGTCATTAGAATCGTCGGTACTAGCATAATAATGAGCGGTCTTATATCTTAACCACGCATTGGGGTAGCACGTAATTCTCTAGCAGTGTTCCACACACTACGAATATTTGATTAGGTCTTCAATCAAATAACATTGTGTCATTTTATCTTAGTCTATGTTGTCGGCCTTTACAGATAACACAAGTAAAATAGAATTAAAAACACAATGATCTACAGAAAGTGGAAGAATAGATGGCATGTGCAGAGGAGCACTAAGCTAGGAAGATAAGGCATATCAAGATTCCCAGTAGACCAAAACCAAATAAAATAAGGGAGCAATTTGACTGATCGTCCCAAGTTGCACCCAAATTTTGGGCAGGAACAGGAGGCCAGCAGGCATGCATGGGTCCCTGTGAGGGGGGTGCCCATCATCAGATCTCTAATAATTCTTGAAAGGAGAGATGCATGGCTTTGCCTGGGCAGGAGGAGCCCATCCATGTGTGACCATGTGTCTGCATGCCAAGGGAACCTGGATAGCAGCACGTGGTTTCCAGGGGACAGTCTCAGCAAGCATGGTACACACAGTATTTGCACATTGGCAAATGCGTTGCTCTCCGTAGTGTTTGTTAGAGAACGAAATGAGATTAGATGATTTTTGGTTGTGCATGCTACCCCAATATGTCGGCCACCGCACCCCCACAAACTCACTCCTCGCTCCACCCTCTGCGTCTTCTTGGGCTATTCCTCCGAGCACAAGGGTTGTGTCTTGACCTCTCTTCTAATCGGGTCATTATATCTCGACATGTCACTTTTGACGAGTTGGTGTTTCCCTTCTCCCACAACCAAACAATGCATTCTGATAATTTTGAGTTCCTAACACACTTTGAGTACAGGTCGGTGCCTCTTGGCCCACCTCACTCACCTCCTGCATGTCTCCGACAAGCTTCTACGCCACGAGCGGCCCCGGCGGCCTCTGCTGCGCCCCAAACAGCGCTGGATGCTCTGGCCTGCACGCCACGTGCAGCAATGTCAGCCTCTATTGCACCTCGGGCGGTTCTGGATGCCCCGACAGCCTGCATGTCCCGAGCGGCCACGCCGGGCTCTGCTGCGCCCCAAGCGGCGCTGGACGCCCCAGCCTGCACGCCACGTGCGGCCATGGACACCCCGGCCTGCATGTTACATGCGGCCACTGCAGCTACTGCTGCACCCCAAGCAGTGCCAATGACAGCCTGCACGCCACGTGTGGCCACACTGCCTGCTGCGCCACGCGCGGCCACGACAGCTGCTCCACCCCCGGCGTCCCCTGCAGCGCCAAGCCCGCCAACCGACGCACCGTGCACGGCTCCGGCCGTCACTTCTTCTGCGGCCACCGAGGACACTCATATGGCTGCCTCTGTACCACAGATTCTTGCCACCCGTACTGGTCCACACACGGTGGCCACTCTTCCCCCTATTACCAATGCACACCACATGGTCACCCGTGGGAAGGACGGCTTCCGCGTACTCTCTGATCCACTCAACCTTCACGCGGATGCTCTGTCGCCAATTCCGAAGACATACCGCGGTGCACTCACCAATGCGCAATGGCGCGCTGCTATGACTGACGATTTTGAGGCTCTTCAGGCCAATCGCACTTGGGATCTTGTCCCTCATCCTCCTGGAGTCAACCTTGTGACGGGGAAATGGATTTATCGTCACAAACTTCATGCCGACGGCACCCTTGACCGTTACAAGGCCCGGTGGGTTCTCCGTGGTTTCACTTAACGGCCTGGCGTTGATTATGATGAGACATTCAGTCCTGTGGTGAAGCTTGCAACAGTCCGGACCATGCTCTCACTTGCCCTCTCCCGAGCATGGCCCGTTCATCAGCTTGATGTCAAGAATGCTTTCCTGTACGACACTTTGTCTGAGACTGTTTACTGCTCCCAACCGAGTGGTTTTGTTGATACCTCCCATCCTGATTGGGTCTGTTGCCTCAACAAATCACTATATGGTCTCAAACAGGCACCACGTGCATGGTACAACAGGTTCGCTACCTACTTGCTTAGTCTTGGCTTTGTGGAGGCCAAGTCCAGCACCTCTCTTTTTATCTGGCATCGCGGATCCGAGATAGTCTACCTGTTGCTTTATGTGGATGACATTGTCTTGATTGCCTCCTCTCCAGACTTACTGTGGCAGACTATCTTTGCTCTTCAGCGAGAATTCTCAATGAAAGACCTCCGTGAGCTCAATCATTTTCTGGGAATTTCGGTTCAACGCTGCCCTACTGGACTCTTCCTCTCTCAGAAGCAGTATGCACTGGACATTCTGGAGTGCGCAGGCATGACGGACTGCAAACCTTGCAGCACCCCTGCGGACACTCAGTCGAAGATGTATGGTTCCGTTGGCTCTCCAGTTAGTGATCCCACTCACTATCGCAGTTTAGCTGGGGCACTCCAGTACTTAACTTTCACCCGGCCTGACATCTCCTATGCCGTTCAGCAGGCATGCCTTTATATGCATGACCCTCGAGAGCATCACCTCTCTGCCGTTAAGCGCATCCTGCGCTATCTCCGTGGCACTATTGACCATGGTCTACTCCTACAACGTTCTGCGCCGTCAGAGCTTGTAGTCTACTCCAACGCTGACTGGGCCGGCTGCCCAGACACGCGGAAGTCCACATCGGGCTACGCTGTTTTCCTGGGCGCCAATCTCATCTCCTGGTCTTCCAAGCGCCAGCCAACAATCTCTAGATCTAGCGTGGAGGCCGAATATCGGGCCATGGCCAATGGTGTGGCTGAGGCCATCTGGTTGCGGCAACTTCTCAAGGAGCTCCACAGTCCCCTGCCTCGAGCAACACTTGTCTACTGTGACAACGTCAGCGTCGTGTACCTCTCAACGAACCCCGTTCAGCACCAACGCACTAAGCACGTCGAGATCGATCTTCATTTCATCCACGAGCGGGTTGCTGTTGGGGACGTACGGGTCCTTCATGTACCGACCACATCCCAATTTGCCGATATCTTCACCAAAGGATTGCCGACGTTGGTCTTCACGGAGTTTTGATCCAGCCTGAACGTCTGTCGGGCCGACGCTCTGACTGCGGGGGGTGTTAGCAAGCAATCTCCAGATTCTCCTCCTTGCCGGTACAGGACCTGCCTTGCATGGCTCTGCATGCAAGCCCCTGATTTACGCTTGGCCAGTGCTAGCTTTCCTTGCATGACTGAGTCAACTTGCCTTGCATAGCTGCGTCCTTCACACATATACGCCTGGCCGGATATCTCTCTGATTATTTGTTTCTATAAATCATGAGATGATATCCTGGCCCAGGCTATATATATTGTAACACAACACCTTGAGTTAATTAATAAACTATTACGCGTGAATTATATCCTCTATCAGATCCAGAGTTCAATTTTTCAGATAAGTTTTAGCTGCTATCAAGATGTATCGTCCTGGAATTTTAGCTGCTAACATTTTGTAAATTAGATCTACTATAGACCAAGAACTGGATGGATGAAAAACTCCACGACATTGGACTTTTCTCTGGCCTACAAGCCTTGTTTGATTACTTAGCCCCACTATCTTGAACAGAACTATTGACTAAGCGAGTAGTATTTACATGGAAAAATTTGCATGTATGTCTCCCATGTTATTTTGAACATTTCAGTACAGGTTCACAGGAAAGAGGTTACATATACCCATCAAAAGGAGATGCAGCTATCATCACAGAATATTCGAAAACGAGTTTTCGGAACATAAAGTTCATGTGCCCATGTCTAGAAATTAAATGCAATGTGGAAATCACACTGTTCTTAACTTGATTTGGGAGAAGCATTTAAAAAAAAAAGATAAAAAGGCATTATGTACAGGAGATTGGTTATGGGTACTTATCAAACGACGACTGGGCAATGGCCATACGCACAATGGGTCCAGTGAATCTGTTCATGGTCAATGGTAGACTTGATATGTGGTCATATTTTTTAATAGGGAAACTTTATTAGCTCTCAATGTTATATTAAGATGATGTAACTGTACAGATATTTTTTCGGCCTATGTATAGTTAGGATGTGCACAGCCAAATAGTCGGCATATTAATTTACAAAAATAATATTTGGGATGAATTTCAAGGCATGGTTGGGACACAGGAATTTCACATGAACAATCAATTATCCCGCAATCCAGACAGGGCCTTGCTTGTTACAATGGTCAAGGAATTTCACATGAACAATCAATTATCCCGCAATCTAGATGGGGCCTTGCTTGTTACAATGGTCAACAAAACGACCTCACAACTAATTTTAGCCATTCCAGCTGCTAGGCTGAAGCTTGCTAGCTAGACGTCTATTGCACTTTGAGGCTACTATTCATTCAGAAGTGTTTTGTAGATACTTTGGAATTCCTTCTCAGCATGTTTCAACTTATCCAACATGTATTGAGTGTGCTTTTATGTTTACACGTTACAACCTACGGTACACTATATTTGCAAGTAAAAGTCTTCATATGATCAATTCTTTCAGCATTCAACTTGGCTTCAAAAACCACATTCAGCTGCCATGCATCTATTATAGAATGATTTGAAGCTTTCCCTACAATTTCCATAAACTACCTGCACATCTCCAAAATGCAAACTATTTTTCATTCTCAAGAAGACGGCAGCTATACATCCAGAAAAACTTTAAGAAACATATAATCATGTTTTGTTTTGTCTGAAATAAACTGACAAAAATCCAGATGGAATCCACATGTAGCCTTTATTGGATTAGTAATCTCCATGTGGCTGCCATGTGAGTGCCCTTCCGAGGTTTTGGCGCCAAGAGGGAGGAGGATGGTGTTGAAGGGAAGGCACTGAGTTCTGGCCTTCTGGGCACGCCCCCACAGCTGCAATCTATCATGCTTCCATGTTACTGCCTCGCTGCCGCAGCACTCAAATGCCCTGGCCAATGCATGAAGTACCACAGCCAGAAAAGTCAAGGGACCTCTTGCTAAATGGGCAAACACATGCAAAGCTGCGACTCCAAGAATCATACCATACACTTGCATACTCCCGCATATTTCAAGCACATGCAAAGCAGCTGCTGCCTTGTTGTATAATGTAATTAACACGTCTGCTTATGTTTGAATTTAACATTTAAATTTCTAAGTAACACGTGGAAATTAGTTACTAGATACTAAATTATTATTTAACTATCGCGCAAAAGATCTTTGTTTGATTTAATACTGTGCAAATTCTAGTAAGATATTTTGGAACTGAAGTGACAAGAAGAATTTATCGTAATCAGGAAACATGGGCATGTTTTGAATTGAATGTATTGCAATATCAGTAATAATTCTATAGTAGGGCCTCAAACGAGTGCTTAGTAGACTAATTGGTTGAGCTTTGCCCTTCCTCTCGGCAAATTTTGTGGGGATTATACAATGGAACTGTATGAAGGCAACAAAAGTAAAGGTACAGAGAGCAGTAATGCTAATTTCCACATGGCCTCCAATGAAGGCCGGACAAGGATGCCTTGAGCTAAAAAAATAATGCTAATAGATCGGCAATTCACTTTTTTTTTAATAAAAGAAACATACTTTTGTTGTACGTATTGAAGAACTTAAACTATGCACGATCCATGCACTCCATAATTTTATTATGATGATTTTCAAGTCTTTTGTTATGATTCTTTAGACTAACTCATTCCTCACGACACTAGCAGGTCAATAAAGAAACATTCAAGATTCTTCCTTTCGTAATTGCTCATTGTGCTTTGATGGAAAAATGCAATTTATACTGTAGGATGCTTATATACTGGTTACACCAACGACCCTGGTGATCGTTATGGCTATGCAAAAATGAAATTGTGTTTGATAAGAAGAAAATTTTTAATCATATGCAGGTTATATATATATGTAGTGCTGGCTCTGTACTTGGTCTCGAGTTGACTACGGCGACATGTATGTGTTTGGAGGAGGTGATCCGGGATTTGTTAACCCTGCATGGATGGGTTTTTAGACAGCAGATTTCAAACTTGCCACATCTTTCTATATTAGGCTTTGCTTATAAATTTGGTTTATAGTATTTATTTCTTTTGCTTTAGGTTGTGTGTGTCTCAGATGTGTAGAGATCCGAAGTGTATTCTTATATAGTTGTATCATCTTGATGTAACGATGAGGGTTAATAAAAACTTTTTTTTATCGAAAAAAGATGCTTTACAAAGGCTGCACAAATCGACTAAATAACTAAACATTGTAATAGCTTAAAGAAACTGATGTTCTTTTTAGATGCAGATGCAGTATTACTTTGATCAAGAAAAAAAGAATCACCGGATTAAAGACTTGATTAAGGAGTCATCTTTGGCGAATGCAAATGTCTTCTTTATCTCCAGGAACAATATTTAACATTGATTTATGACGACTATTTGGATGTTATTAGGCTCCAAGTGGGGCTAGTCCAGCATGTGCTGGCATGTGCATGGTCTGCCTCCCTCTTCCATCCCCTTCCCTCTTCCCAACACTCTTCTATTATGTCCCCCAAAAAGTGCACTCTTTCTTCACTTCTTTTCCTTTCCCTATCATCTTTCATACTTCGGATCTTTTCATTTCTTACCCCCTAAGTTTATTTAATATTTTTTTTATAAAAGATACAGACACCAGTGGAAGTTATATAACTGCTTTTGACAGTATAAAAGATGGGAAAATTTCTTATTTGCGAACGAAAATTTTGTCACTTTCCTCTATGTTATCGAAAATTTTGAAGTTCATTCCCTACCATCGGTTTTATCTTTTTTACCTACCTTGCAACCCCGTGAGCCTTCCGGCAAAACTGCTGTATAAAATCATTGTTCACTGTTTATAGACACAACGGTCCTCTATTTCTCTAGAAATCAGTGGTCTTTTGTTTCTTAAAAATTCCTAAACCTTTGTATAGGTTTCGTAATCTATGTGTAACCTATTTTTATTGGATTCACCTAAAATGTTTGTGCAAAATTTAAACTAAATTTCTCTAAAATGCTACTTTTATAATTTCTAACAATTGTTAGGGTCTCAAATAAAATCCAAAAAATTAGAAAAAATATATTCTTCTTATGCAATGGACTAATTTTTAAAATTATTTTTAGCCTTAGATTATATGGTGAAAAAATGATTTACTTTGTAATACTCTTTTTATACGTAACTAACTCTTTTACCATATAACCTAAGGTTGAAAATAATTTTAGAAATTAATTTATCACATAAGAAGAATATTAGTGATTGTTTTTCATATTTTAAGATTTTATTTGAGGCCCAAACAATAGTTAAAATTTATAAAAGTAGTTGTTTTTAGAATTTTAGTTTAAATCTTGTACAGACTATTTAGGTGAATCCAATTAAAATAGGTTGTACATAGATTATGAAATACGTGTAACATGTTTTAAGAGTTCTGGAGAAATGAAAGACTACTGATTTTTGAAGAAATAGAAAACCGTTGCATCCGTAAATATTAATTGTAAACAGTACCTATGAACAGTGATTTTAGATGTCAGTTAACTTCGAAATTTTGATGATATAGAGGGAGTAGGCAAAATTTTCGGTGACAAATAAGAAATTTGTCAAATATATATCAATGTCCGAAACAGGGCACCACCTTTAAATAAAAATCCAAATGGATGGTTGAAACAAGAACAATATACCCTGCACGCGGAGCAATGAATAGCAGCAGAGTAAGGCCACATGAAACTTTCTTGGGCACACTTAGCTACCAGCTTTATATTCACATAAACCCCTCCTCTTCTAGATCCTACAACAACACAAACCCATCACCTCCTCCTCTTCTCCTTCCAAGAAACAATCAAACAAGCAAAGGAAGCTCGCCATTGCCTGTTCCTCACAAGGGACACCAATGCATGCCCCGAGGAAGTTCAAGAAGGCCTTCATGGCGCAGCTCCTGAAGAGCCTGCGGGCGGCCGGCCAGGTGTCCAAGTCCATGGGCCTCCGTGAGCGGCGTGACGCCGTGAGGCTCTCCTCCGACGTGGCGATGGCGCTAGCGTCCGCCCAGGGCCGCGCTGCTCCGCGCTCGGCGACGTGGGCGCGCGCCCTCGTCGCCCGGTACGCGGCGGAGCGGCGCAACGAGGCGCTCATGCTCCGCATCATGGGCGGCGCCGACTATGAGACGGCCGCGGTGGACGCCGCCGCTGCCGCAGTGGCGAGAAGCAGGAAGGAGGCCCGGAGCAGGAGGATCGTGCGGAGGTCGCGCTGCGTGTGCAGCACCGGCAGGAAGAGGAGGAGCTTGCTGACGGCGAGCGGCGGCGGCGGATGCGGTGCAATGGCGGCGGCCAGGAGGATGGTGAGGGCGAGGCTGCAGGTGCTGAGGAGTCTCGTGCCCGGAGGGGAGGCGCTGCGTGGCTTCTCCCTGCTGAGCGAGACGCTGGACTACGTTGTGTGCCTCAAGACACAGGTGGAGCTCATGCAATGCCTGTGCAAAGGATCCCATTCCCAGCTGGGTTAAGATGCTGATCTCATCTCAGGGTATGTGTCTTCTGTTTCATCTTTTGATCTTGCTGGTACCTAACTAGCTATTAACTTCTTCTATGGTGTATATGATCTACTTTTCATTGTTGGGTAAATTTGTAAGGTTTTTTTGGGTTCTTGAGTACCTGAAATGGTTTTTGGAGTTGATATTAATTGAGAGTACTATATAGTACTGGTACGCCCCTCTCAGTGACTGAACATCTCTCTTCTTTTACATTAGAGCAATGATGTACATGTGGTGCATTATATAGGACGTTGTTCTGAAGTTTCAGCTCCCCTTACACTTCCAATATATAAATTATTAAAAACGTAATATTTCTTTGTTTCATATTTTTCCCATTTTACTTCATTAATTTCTTTTAGTTTTTTAAAATATACATACTATGTTGTTCTGTTTCCAGGTAAAAAGAACAGTTCCAATAAAAAAGAGAGAACAAATCTAGTAGCCACCCCTTTGCAGCATAAGCAATTTCCTTCTTAACATTTCTTACTCTTCCTTGTTTTCATCCTGCTTGGCAGGAATATATGACTCATGACAAAGAATTTTCCATACTCCTGGAAGTCAGTAACGTTTTTCTGTTCTTGACAGGCAGCAGCAACTGCTAGACTGCAGACCTGCGTGAGAGGATTCAATGAAAATCCCTTATTAGCACACTCATGCATGCACAAAAAGCAAGGACTGCAACTAAAGCCGTATGGATGGATGCGAGGGCTCGAATCAAACGCCTTAAGGAGCCAACTTACTATAGCTAGATAGAAGTACTATTAGTACCAGTGTAACTACTGGGCATGTCAGTGCAAAGATGGACCCTGGTTTAGGTAAATCTATGTCCTGGCAATTAGGATGGAGAAGCCATTGCCCAGTTGGTAAAATAAGTTTGAATGGATTAGTTACAGAATTTTGTTCTTCTATATGGTAGAAACCAGAAATCTATGTATGTATAGTCTCCAATCTGAATGAAATGGAGACATTTCTGATGGCTCAGTTTCAGTAGGTTTGCGTATATGACAGATAATTGCTGGCTTGTATGTATCTGGTCGATCGAAAAAGACGGTATGTTGACAAGATTACTTTGCAATCAAACCAAAGCCTTCTTCTTCTTCACGATGGATAATTAGGTTTTAAGGTAGTCTGTCTAAAAGCAACCAGAATAAAAGCACAAAATGAGAAGCAGTATCAATTTAAATAGTCATCCGCTCTTTTGCTTGCATTTGATACTGTTTACAGGCATAAATTGTCAGGCAAAACACTGAAAATTAGCTATGGAGCTAAATCTGTAGCTTTGTCTAACCCCTTATGAGATCAACTGTATTTGTTTATATATGAGAACAGAATAACCGAGCTAATAAGACAGAGGAGGGGTGTCTAATGTCTTCAAGTGGTTTACAGATTCTTACTGTTCCTTTTCAAGTTCAGAAACTGCGCAACATTAAATGCTCAGTTCAAAATTGGGAATTTTTTTGAACAATAACCACTAACTGTAATGTAAGAAAAAGCATTATATTATTAACTTTTGGTAGGTATATGAAAAAGTTGGACCCTCTCTATGCTCCAACATTAGCTGGTCTTGCTACTAGAGACCTAGGACTCCACAGCACTATTGCAACTTGTATGTTCCCCACTGAGTTTGCTGAAATGCTGAGATAATCATTCACTTGCGGATCTCAGATAGTATCGTAGCAGTAAATACTGTCTAATTCTGGAAGTTGGGTCGTCGAGACTTGTAGCCATGATAATGCCGACATAATAGCAAACAGATTAGTTTTCGTATAACAAACATTTTTGGGGAAATACTGATCACAGTGTGATTTCCCTTAATCTTCTGTAACAAACTCCAGAACTTGTACTCTGTTTTTATCAGTCAAAAATAATCAAGTTGAATAAAAATTTGTTCAGAAACTCTGATCGATCGTTTTGGAAGAGAGGCGAATAGGTTTCTGTTGCGTGCACCAATCGTGCTGGACCTGCATGTATATGATGCCGGATGTGTTACAGGAACATCTAGCAATGGGACTCTGTTACCGTTACTGCTAGCTACAAACTGTAACAAGATCGAGTACACTCTAATAGGTAGAATAGAGATCCCTAGAATCTATCTGCTAGACATCTCAAATTCTCAATTATCTACATAACACAATTTTGACTTGTATAAAATGTATGTTCCTCCACCCATGTCCCCATCTCATTCAACAGGGGCGGAGGTAGAAATGGCACAAGCACCGGGCGGGGTGTGTCTTCCCGGTCTTTTGCACTTCATCCCTGATTTCTATTAGTTCTCAATAGAACTTTCAGAGGCTTGGGCCCTAGGCCCAAGGCTGAAACCTCAATAGAACGTCTTAATTCCTCTCTCTCTCTCTCTCTCTCTCTCTCTCTCTCTCAAAAGAACGTCTTAATCAAGGTATGAACACCTGAAAGCAAACGTTCGTGTTTATGTCGTACTGCCCACCCATGTGGATTGGGCCGGGATTGTGTGCATCCAAACAGGCCCTTAAATTGTTTTACAAAAAATTGCAACCAAATCAATCAATCAACCATGAAACATGGCATATGTACAGAACATTACTGTATAAAAACTGTAAGAGTATACATTTTCTCATGTAGGTAACAGAAGAACACACATGCATGCCACACATCTTTTGCTGATCAAAACCCACCTTCTCCTCACTTCCCAACCAGGGTGTACTTGTTCCTCCGGTTGTTCCGAAGCACGCAGCATCCAATGGAGTAGACGACGATGAGGAGGACTATGAACCCAGCGTTCATGAAGGCGATCTTCTTCCAGCTGTTCTTGAGGTTCCCCAGGACGCCGGCCTTGCAAGACTGGCAGCCGTAGCAGAGCTCAGACTGGTCGTTCGACCAAGCGTCGCAGTCAGGGTTCGATGAGCTGCTGGGGCCAGGGGGCTTGATCCAGTTGGTCTCGTTCACGTATGTGAAGTTGCATTCAGTTGGAGGCTTGCAGCATCCAGACTGCAAACACAAGATGGATAAATTCAGTTCACAATGACATTGAGTTCAAACTCTGGCTAATTCCATAAAGATTGCATGCTTCTATGATATTGATACAAGAAAGAGTATAGAGAATTTGATTTTTGCAGGAAGACCAGATGTTTTCGGCAAATGCAAGATCACGGCTGAATCAAAGTGTGTGAACTTGATTTTTTTTAATACACTGCAACTTGCAAATAATGCTAATGGTTTTCTGAAAAAGGACATGTAGAGTGTACACGCATGTTCTTGAAAGGCACATATAAGACCAAATCAATGGATGTAAATACAAGCCGTTGATTCACATATTTTCTTTGCAACGACCATTGATTCATTGTAACCGTCGTTATCTTATTACTGAAAGTTGCACTAGATTACAATAGTATCTAATGCCGATGAAACTTCTATGATGTGGATGGCTAGCTTGTCCTGTTCGTCTATTGGAGCCATTACGCATACGACTTTGATAAGTCCTGATGGCTGCTAAATATAACCTCAAGTGATGCGACAGGAAAGGTGCTAAATTGGTTACTCTAGTCCCCGGTATTATCACACAATTTAACATTGTGCGCATCTCAAACTAAATTTATTGCTGACGTAGTCTTGCTTGGTACCATGGTGTATACACTTGAAGGCAACATAATTATGACTGTCAATGTTATTTACTGCTAATTTAGTTACACACAATCTGGAGAATGGTTTTTATCCACATAGGTTTTCCTCACTGGGTAAATGGATTTCAGTTCACCTATTGATAGAAATTAAACGGACATTAACCAAGGCAGTAAAAAATGCAGGAAAAAGATTGTTGACGGAAATGGAATAAATTTTGTGAGAAAAGGTGAATGCTGATTTTTTTTTTCGTGTAACACTTTGTGTTCAAAACATTGGAAAATACATGTAAAGAAAAAAAAAATATTTGGCAGCGCATTCTTCTCCGTTCAAAGAAAAAAAAAACAAGCAACTTGCTCGAGTGGGTAAAAAGGTAGACATAGTTTAGAAACGTGAGATCATTGGGATGGCATATAATACTTCACGGTTTGTGTCACCGTGCTAAATTTTGTCCACAATAGAGCTACTCTCTTCCTGGTCTAAATAGCCATTAATAATTAAAAAAATAACATGAGCAATCGAATGAATCACTCGAACGGGTCAAGAAAGCATTGCTTTCATAAATAACTGAAAGCAATTCAGGTGAAGAGGTCCTATTGACTTTAGGATACATGTACTAGGAAACATTGAACATACGCAACTCAAAGAACTTGTTCCTTGCAGGACAAAATATCAGAGACTAGGCCATACATCTAAACAAGGTTACAAGCACAGCAACCAAAATATAATTTTCTTTAATCAATGACGAAGCAACTTGTTCAAGAACTCAACTTCGAAGCTACTTTGCCGTCTAGTCAACTCAATACAACAGTTACTTATCAGTGAAGTGGCTATGTGTTCAAGATCACATATCAGATCATTATTGTTTTTCTTTTTGCCATGAACATATCATACATATCATTAAACAGCTTCATCATTGCGAATTCAGAACCGCGCAAATAACTAACCATAAGCACGTTCTAGTGAAATAACTGACCTGCACCGGTGAGAGGTTGGCGTTGACGAATTCGTTGAGCGTCCGGTTGCTCTGCAAGCTCCGGCACACGCCGGTGTCCGCGAGGCAGCTCCTGATCCTGCCCCAGTTGCGCCCATTCTCCACGCTCCGTCGCAACCAGCTCGAGTAATCGCCAAGCCGGTACTCCCTGAACCCCCTCCCCGACACAGCCCGCCCCGCGCTGGCGTTGGTGACGGCGAGCGCGAACGCGGCGAAGCATAGGGCGGCGAGGATGAGCAGCGACGCGAGAAAGAGGTAGAGCCAGAGAAGGAGCGAAGCGCGGCAGCAGGCGCCCGCGATGCCGGCCATGGAGACTACCATGATCGCCGCGCCGAGGACGAGGGCCGGCGTGCGGAGGAAACGCTCGCAGTCGGTGGCGCCGCCGCCACGGTGGGGCACGCCGACGTAGATGCCAGCCGCGAGGACGGCCGCGCCGAGGAGGAGGGTGAGGACGTTGAAGGACGCGAAGACGGTGTTGCTGCAGCGTGGCCGCGCCATTGGCGATGGTGGTTGGCCGAGACTGTGCAGGAAGCAGGAGAAAGCAGGGAGGTACTTATAGCGGGAAGACGGAGGGAAGAGTTGAATTGGGCAACGACTGCACAATTGCACATGCATCCTCACGGATTAAAGGTGCCCTTTGAAGGACGGCATCTTTAAAAAAAATAAAGATGCACCCTTCCAACAAGCGACATGTTAAAAAATAAAAAAATATTATGTTCTATTGCTCTTAAAATTCAAATACTACCAAATAGTCATAAAAATTTCTGAAAAATACATGTTGTAGAGGATACTATAATCTATCTTTCAAAAAAAATCAGGTAAAAATATGATATGTACAATGAGAAATAGAAAAAAACAAATTTCATTGTATACAATGAAATTTGTCTTTTTTTTACAAGGAATTGTTTGAGTTGAATTTCTTTGGAGAGATAGATTATAGCATCCTCTACAACATACTTTATTTTAGAATTTTTCCTGATTATTTTGATAGTGTTTTAAATTTTGAGAGCAATAGAACACAATGTTTTTTATTTTTTAATTAGTCATCCGTTGGAAGGGCAACATCTTTAAAGGTGTTGCCCGTTAGAAGGTTTACAGCATATTTTTGCAATTTTTTCAAATGGACACCTAATTTTCCAATTTTTTTTGAAATATAAAAAATAAAAAGGCGCTCCATCCTCACATATGGTGTGACACATGTGGGTTGTGCTCCAAGTTCAAACCATCAAGTTTGGGCTAGTTATTCACGGATTTCGTAAAGCACAATGCTGAATGTTGGCTTCATGCTTAGAACCCAAGATCTTAAAATAAAAAGAAAAATATCCATTTTTATCCCTAAACTCTCGGGTATGTCTAATTTTCAACCCTGACACTCAAACCGTCTAAATCTAGCACACCAACAATCAAACATAGTTACCTAGAAAATCGATCAACTATATGGGAGGACCCATGGCTACCTAGAAGGACAACTCGACGGTCAAGCACAGTTCAAGGTCATGTGCTTTGTTAAAGAGTTAATGAATTGATTAGACCGATTAGAGTTAGATGGCATACATAATTAGTAAGAGAAGTGTTTGATCCAGATGATGCAGAGCTTATCCTTTCCATCCCTATGTGATCAAATGGAAGATTTCATTGCTTGGCACTTTGATGCAAAGGTAATTCAGTGTCAAATCTACCTACAAAGTATGCGGTTGGTCGCCCACCAAAGAAATGAACCTAGAAACCCATCCAAAATATGTCTTAAATGAAAGGACTATTGTGGAATAGAAGAGGTCTAGGTGACTTGGCTATACATAATTATCTTGTTGACTTGGTTAAGGACCAAAAATTGGACTTCCTCGCAATTACGGAGACATGTAGAGGCACATTCCCCACTTCAACTCTAAGACACTTGTGTGGTGGACTAGAGTACTTGTGGCTTGTAGCATATTATGCCCCTGCAATATGGTCATTGCGATCAATATGGGTTTCTTTGACATAGGATCCATTGAAGAAGGGGATTATTATTCAAAATTTCTCCTGAAAAATAAAGAGGTCAGCTTCACATGGGCACTGTATGGGGTCTATGGATAAGCCCAACATAAGCTCAAGGCTGAATTTTTAACAAAGTTGGATCATGTGTGTAGTAAAGAAACCAACCCAATATTAATATGGGGAGTTTCAATATTATGCATCATCCAGAGGATAAAAGTAATGATAAATTTGATGTTCGGTGGCCTTGATTATTTAATGTGGTTATAGAAACGTTGGATCTACGAGAAATAGAGCTAATTGGCCGCCAATATACATGTGCTAATGACTTAGATCCTCCAACATTTGAAAAAGTTGATAGGGTGCTCAAGAGCACTCTATGGGAGTCTAAATATTCAAAGGTCAAGGCAAGATTGGATCACATTACATTGCTACTAAACACAGGAGTTGCATTTCATTATGGAAAACTACCCCAACTCAAATTTGAGCTAGCCTGGTTAATCCATGATGGCTTCGTTGGTATGGCAGTAAAAATTTGGCAAGATAAAGTCGGTGTAACATTGCTATTGAAAGATGGCAAAAATAAATTATAACCCTTCAACCATATTTAAGGGGTTGGACCAAACATATTAGTGGCCTAAATAAGAAGGAAACGAAAGGTCGAGACCAGACCAAGAAAGTAGCCCAGTCTCAGCTATACATTGAGCTCAGGAATCAATCCCAATACATAGTGACTACATTGATGATAATATAAAAAATACCCTTTATTTAATCGAATAAATCATCTTACAAAAAAGACCTTCAAGGATCAAGAAGCAAATAAAACTACAACGATCCTAAGCATAGTCTCCATCTTCACTAGGCAACTCCACAGGCAATCGACGGAGAACACCTCCCTAGAATGCACCTTCTTCCATGAAGTCTTTAAGATCTTCACCAATTGAGTGTGGTTTGGGTATAATAAGTGTGAGCATATACCATACTCCATAAGTTGTGAGGAAAAAGAATGCATATGCATGCTTAAACAAGAAATAGACTAACAGGGCTATTTGAAAAAAAATTAACATTTACTTTAAAATTGTTTGAAAAGTGAGTAATTAATTAAGTTAACAAAAATAAAGTAAATAATAACCTCAAGATTTTCACATATTAACGTAACCAAAGATTCCATCATCTCAACCATAGTTCTCACCACCAAGGTTGACCAAAACCATACCTCAATCCATGGATCCCACACCACAGTTGACCAACTATTAAACCACCTCAACCATGGTTCCCACTACCATGATTGACTAAACCAAACCAAACCATCAAGTTCTAATCATGTGAGGGTTCATCGCCACTCTTGACTGTGAGCATAGTTGAATATTCAATTTGACACTTTGCAGTGGTTGTACACTTCAGCCACAAGTCATGATCAATATTTTTGATAGTACCTGTCAGTACCTTACATACTTCTGAGGTGTGCACCAAGATACCACTACAAAGCTTTTACAAAGCCTTTCTCAACATGTGCATACCCTCTAAAATTTCACCGTCGCGTGAATACACCTCAAGAATGGAAGCCCCCTCTTGCGCCTTACGGATCTTATGAAGTACACCCTTCCATTTCATACCACTAATTGGTCTACACCATGCTGAGAGTAAAGCAAATTAATTAACTAGGCCATTCTCATACCAAGCTTGTAGTTGTCCTTAGATTTGATGGAGACTACCGGAAATTCAATTGTACAACATGTACTGGTTTCATCAAAACTACTTGCTCAAATCCTAATTCCATATTGTTAAAAACATTATACCATCATCTTTTATCATAGTTGCATAAGACCATTATCATATTTAGTTAAGGCATTATCATTATCACCATCCCAAGGTAAGGATAAGCATGATCTATCCTTCCAGAATCCAAACCACAACCATGGCAACAATGATGTTAAAGGAAAACTAGGGTAAAGCCTAACTTTGGATTCCCGATAATATTATTAGCATGCATGTTTATAAAACAAAATATTTTAAAAACTAGAATCAATATGGTTAAGGACATAACTTGCCTTAATACTCAGTTAAATCTTCGACAAAGTCTTGGTCTTGCATTCCTTCTTACTTATTCGAAACGTTGGCATCTACCCTAAAAAATAAGTGTAAAGACAAAAAATAAACATCATAATCCAAAAAGAACCAAATATCACAATACAAACAACGTCACTCGATAGATTAGGTTTTTCTGGAAATTTTGGTAAAAGAATGGATCAAATTGTAGTTATGTTTGACAAATTAGGGCTTTTGGAATATTAAAATTGGACAAAAATATTAACCATAGGTAAAACTATGTGATTAGAGATGTTTCTAGAATTTTTTGGAGCAATCTATAATTTTTTGGGATTTTTCTAAAATTTATATGAATTATTTAACTAAAAACATTAAATATAATTTTCAACTATTTATTTATTAAAGAAAATTAAAAAAATATATCAAATTAAAACTAATTATAAAATTAATTGAATTATTTTTCTACTAGAACACATATTTACTGCATCATGAGGCGTAATTATGACACCATAATGGTTTTAATTAATAAGAAAAGGAAAAAGCTTACTATGCCTGATGACAAGGCTGACATGTGTGCATGGGAAGATTATACGGCGTTGAGGTGGTTTGACGCATGTCTGTTGACTGGACAAACAAGGCTGATGTGGCTATGATGATGAGCAGCTGACTGGTTGTAAACTGGGTTGCCACGTCGAGCTAAGCAAGGAGGTGGCACTAACACATGGTAGGAGAGTGCTGGTGTGGCTCTGTTGAGGTGGCCAGCAAGTATATCTAAGCTTCATTAAATCTGGACAACAAATCGGGGATCAGACAGCTGTGGTTGATTGAATCGAAAGGTATCCCTTAGTCTAATCTGGACTGATGCACCTGGATCGGACAGTCATGAATTACATTCTCTTTCTTTGACGCAGATGATGAGATTGAGGCTTGGGTTGCGATGGCACACGGCCGAACTTCACCAAAAAATCACACCCTGCAACTCAGTACTCTCCAGCAAGCGACGAAAACAGATGAGCACACGTTGGCGAACTTGTTTGCTGCAGAATCTGACATGGGAACAACTTGAGGTGGCATGCTAACAATGAGAAGCTTTAGAGAGCGACGACGTCCATCAGCGTTGGAGTGCTCTCAGGAGGTGGAGTTGCGGCGCGGTTGCTCATGTGGTGGGCGATGTGGGTTAGGGTAGGGTCTCTGGCCCTATTTATACCTAGGGAGGCCAAGGGTTCGATTAGGGTTTGAGGGTAAAAACCGGCGGTTGCAGAGTCGAACTCCAACTTGATCTCATGTTCAAATCGTCCCAGCTGGAGATAAGGAGTCCTCCTGTGTGGTTGACAGCCTTCTGGAAGATCCTTCCATCGAGTTCGATGCTGATTTAGTGTGGGATGCTTTTTTCTTAGGGGCCGATTTTGGACAAGGAATAGTAATGTTGCTCTATCTCTACTCAATCTTGCATTAGAGTTCTGGAGCTTCGGGATTAGTTCTTGAAATCAGTTACGCAGAGATTGCAGACCCTGTTTGATGGCTTTTTGAGAAACCAAGTGGATAAGTGCCTTGGTTTGATTGTGATGAATCATTGACAGTGTTGGATTTCAGTTGATCTTGGTTGGCATGAACATGTTTGTGCATGATTATGTTTATGGCTAACCAAAGTTGGAGTTGGAGTTTTTGTCTCGGGTGAAGGAAGTTTACACTCACCAGATAGTCTGGTGAGAGGATTTTTGATATCACCGGATAGTCCGGTGTGTGGCAAGTGTGAGCACCGGAGCATTTCAGTTCAGGAAGGAAAATAGAGATCAACTCCCCAGATGGTCCGGTGATGGGCTTAGAGAGCACCAGAGCATTTCTAGTAGAGAAGAATTCTTGGTGCCAATGTTGAAAAGGTGCACCGGATTGTCTGGCGATTGGACTGTGAGCACCAGAGCATTTAATAGAGATGCAGGTTTTCAGTACCGGAGCGGTTCTACACACCAGATGGTCCCTTGTGAGCACCAGAGGAACACTGGACCATTTAATAGAGTTGTTGCAAAATGTGGTCTGATGCAGTTGTACTCACCGGATGAGCCGGTGATAGATCTTGTACTCACAGAAAGGTTTTCTAAGAGGTTTCCAGAGAAAGAATCATTGCAACCACCGGATGGTCCGGTGTTGAGAGGCTATATACACCAGAACATTCAGTGTTCATAATTTTTCATAGTTTTGGTCCTTCGACATAGATTTTGATGTTGGGCTAATTGGAGATGTTTGTGGAGGTTTGGAGAAACATGTTCTGCTTATCTAATGTTGTGTAGGTAATGGATGCAACTTGGTGGTCGACAACAGGATGATCAGGGCTAAGTGGGGAGTTTGATGCCGATCAAGGAGGTCAAGTGGAGTCGAGGGTGATCCTAGCCATGCACCTGGAGGTCAAGCAAAGCTTGTAAGGAAGGATGAATACGGCGTGTTGACAAAGTCAAGTGAAGGGGATGTCGGTGCAAGTGACAAGGAGGCCCGAGGGATCGGGAGTGGGAGAGACTTGCTAGCAGTCAAGATTGCAAGACGGAATACACATGTTGACATCGGGATGCTTGCTTGAGGTCAAAGCAAGCAGCTCCGAGTCACGCTTTGAGAAGTGTGTGAGGTGATTTCGCGGTTTGGCCTTAAAACCCTGGAAGGGTGAAGCACACGTGGCATCATCGCGAAGCTAATGTCGAGATGAAACTAAGTTGTGAAGGTGTCACGGCCGTTAGATGGAAGGAGCAAAAAATAGACCAAAATATCCCGGTGGTACGTAGAAGGCCATTGTTAACGAGGGGTTTTTTGGGAACAAGGAAACTTGATATCTAAGAAAGCTCCCAAGGCCTATAAATAGAAGGGTAATGCTGTTGGGATGTTAGCCCACTTGTTGTGTGAAGAAGAGCTCAAATGGTATTAAAGAGCAAAAGTAAAAGAACTTCTTGAGGGCGATAGTAATATGAAATATTTTCATCTTGTGGCCAATGGTAAGCACAAAAAACAAAAGATATACAAATTAGAGCAAGAGGAAGGCACCATTGTGGGGGATGCTAAACTCAAACGGTATATCACTAAGTATTATATGGGCTTGTTTGGCAAGCCGAAGCAAAATAATTTTGGAATGGACGATTCGAAGCAAAATAATTTTGAAAGTGAAAATGAGATACCGCATCTTTTGATGAAAAGAAGGTGAGACATGTGATCTTTCAAATGGAGCATAATAAAGCTCCTGATCTAGATGGATTCCCAAAAGAATTTTGTCAAGTTTTTTTGAAAGTGATTTAGGGTGATTTACTGGCCCTATTCCCTGATTTCCACTAAGGAAACATATCTATTTTCAGTCTCAATTTTGGCGCTATAACGCCTTTTCCAAAAAGAACAATGCTAAAAAAATACAAGAATACTATCCAATATGTTTGCTTAATATCAACTTTAAGATATTTACTAAATTTGGCACTAACGGGATTGATAGTGTGGCTGAAAATGTGGTGAGGCCTACACAAAGTGCATTCATGCCTATCGAAATATAATGGAAGGAGTAATCATCCTACATGAAACTATACATGAATTGCACAAGAAAAAGTTAAATGGGGTGATCTTGAAAATTGATTTTGAGAAAGCTTACAAAAAAGTTAAATGGTCCTTCCTTAAACAAACCTTGCGGATGAAAGATTTTTTAGAAAAGTGGTGCCAATAGATTCAACTTTGCGGATGAAAGGGTTTTTTAGAAAATCGGGCCCATTTGGATTTCTAGATAGGAGAGGTAGGAAAGGGAAATGAACGCTTCAAATTCAATCCTAGCCATCTGTTGGAACCTAAGTCCCCAAACAAGGAAGGCCTTCGCTTGGAGGGGAAGCTGAAGGCTTCTGGGTGTGACACGTGTTTAAAGGGTGACATAATCTATATACCTCTGTCACCTCAGTTATAGTATGACCCTATTTATAACCCGTACTCAACCACTCCACGTTAGGATTTACTAAATTCACCCCCTCAACTGCCACATTCTCGGTATATTCGGGGGCATTATGGTACTATTAAGTAAATCTGTATAATAACAACTATACCCTGAGCGACTATGCGGGCTTCGACGTCCACTGGGCACCTTCGGCCAGTCCCGTCCCTGCACTGCGGGTCACCCTTCGGCCTCCACCCGAAAGTTCGCTAGGATATTCGCCTATCCTAACCCTCGGCGCCGAGGGTCGACCTTCGGCCTCCGGCCGAAGGCACGCCAGAGCCTTCGCTTTCACTGGCGGGTGAAGTCACGGATCGACCCTCGACCTCCAACCGAAGGCTTGCTAGAGCCTTCGCCTACATGGGCAGGTGAAGTCGCAGATTAACCTTCGGCCTCCGACCGAAGGTCCGCCAGAGCCTTCACCTGCATTTCCTGAAACACAACTGCAACATTCATCAGTGCTCAGCTACAGGTGGACTTTGACTTGCCATTCGAAGGGGTATGGGAGATCATCCCCCAACAGTAGCCTCCTACAGGTAAATCGGATGATATAGCTCCGTCGTCCCCTTCGGCCCGTCGAAGGCTCGCGGGGGCTAGGATAACTTTTTAGCAGATTGCCTCCTCATGCTGTTCATTTTGACTATTTTTATTTTTATTTTTTGTTTGTATTGGTATGACCATCCTGCCCTTGCACAACTGTTGTATCAAGGACGTTAAATGTCTTCGTTGCATACCGAAACATCTTTTAAGGCTACGGTTCAACTTTCGACGCGTCTCGTTTTAACCGCCGTTCCCCCCCTTTTCACCGCTATAAATATGCTCCACACGGTAGTTTAATTTTTATCCTGTGAACTCGCTGAAGCCGTAGCTCTCGTACGAAGTCTCTCGTGGTCTTTTTGCTTCCGAAGTCTCTCGCAGTCTCTTAGCTTCCGAAGCTCAGCGCGATGGCTTCAAAAGTCAGGGCAAACCACCCGAAGACTTACTGGATCAGATAGTCTAAGGTGGATGACGATGTACTAGTTGGGCTTGTAAAGGAGGGCTTGATCAGTGATGTGTCGAAGGTTAGGCTCCCGGGGAGCCATGAGACGCCAGAGCCCACAGATGACGAAACTATCGTCTTCGTCGACTACTTTCGTGCGGGTCTCCGCTTTCCATGCGACGAGATGGTCATGAAGGTTTTGAAACTATTTGAAGTCTACTTGCATCAGGTCATGCCCAACGCTATTGTACGGCTTGGCCTGTTCGCTTGGGCGGACCGTTCTGAAGGAGCGAAGGCGTCAGCCAGGGCCTTTGCCACCGTCCACCAGCTCCACCATCAGCCGAAGTCGGTCTTTGCCCGTAGTGTGCAGAGCGAAGCCTATTATGGATGCTTAAACTTTACTTACCACGCTAGCCTGACCACGCCAGCTGTTGTATATAAAAATAAGTGACCGAAGGACTGGACACAGTGGTGGTTCTACCACAAAGTGGACCTGGAAGATTTTCTTGTTTCCAAATGTGAAGAAGTGAAGGGGAACCGCACCCTGGATGTGCAGTTGAAGGCCTCTCAATGGCCGACACTTGAGGCCTTCGTCAGGTGTGCAAAGTATCTGTTAACTCGGGATCTCGTAGAAGAGTTCGTGGTAGCCAGAGTATGGCCCCTTAGCCGAGACTGGATCATCTCGGAGTTTGGAGACAAGGGGCCAGAGGGGCTTTGACATCCCCATCCTGCTTTGCAAGGTTTCACATGTATTGTCTTTTATCACGTTCCGAAGTGCATCTTCACTGTCATTTGCTTACACTTCTTGCTCTGTGGCAGACCTAACGGTGGCCGAAGTCAAGGCCAAGGCCCTAATGCTACTCGGGAAGTTCACCCAGGGTGAAGCCCAACTATGCGCTGAGCAAGGCCTTGGATGACGGCTCAACCAGATTTTTGAGTTTCAGGGTCTTGCCTACCAGGACAGATCGAAAGTGAGCACGCCCTTACTGGGTCAAGGTGGAGAGGGCTCCCCGGCTGCCAACATCAGCGGAGAACCTTTCGCTGGTGGCCAGAGGAAGCGAATAAATGCGAACCCTTTGCCGCAAGGAGACAAAAAGAAGAAAGCACTCGCCCTAAGGAAGAGACCTCGCGAAGTGGCCTTCAACGACCTTCGCGAGGAATTGACTCCCGAGGGTTGATTGGCCCTCCGTGCTGTACCCCTCCGACAGGACCCACTGGAGGGCACACAGGGCCCTCACTCCTTCTCGCCGAAGTTGTCCTTTTGCACGCGCGCGGACCTTCCCACACTAATCCTTAGTGACGAGGAGGAGGAGCCTTCGGATCCGCACACAACCGTTGAGCCAGCGGCAGGGGAAGCTGAGGTCGAAGGGGCCTAGAATATTGAGGCAGTAGCCGACTCGTCATCCTCCTCTTCATCCTCGAGCTCATCCTCTGACAAGTCGTCTGTTGGCCACAGAGCCACAGAGATGGAAGAGGAGTCTTTGCCACCCATGCCCCGCCGTGGCAGGAAGGGGCTTATGTGTCATGGCAGTTTAATCAACGCGAAGGCTATTGAAGCTGAAGCATTCAAGATTTCATCGTTTGAGCCAAGCTCGGGGGAGGTTAGTGATGCGAAGAAAATTTTTAGCACCTTCTTCCTACCCAAGCTTGAGATTTCCCTTGCGCGAAAGCCTGCTGCCGAACTCATCGATGCTTCAGACATGGCCATCACGAAGGTATCTGTATATATTTTATTATGTTTATTTATTTGTTACCATGCTGCATTGTTTCCTTTGTTACTCATTCTCAAACCCGCTCGCTGTCGCAGGCCATGCTTATTTTGTGCGCTCAGTGCAAATTGGTAGAGAATTTCAAAGCCCGCACAAGGAATGCAGAGGCGCAGAGGGACATGTTCGAGGCCCAGGCGGAAAAAGCCGAAGCCCAAAAATGCAAATTCGCACGCCGAGCAAGGGAAGCTGAGATGCGCTTGCAACAGCTTGAAAACGAAGTGAGCTCCCTTCGCTCAAGCAAATAGAGTGCGAAGGAAGAGGTCACGTGCCTCTGGCAAAATCTAATGGCATCCGAAGCTCAAGTTTCAGAGGTGCAAGCACTCTGCACCGCTGAAATAGCTAAAACACAGCAGCTGCGTGAAGAGCTGGGCAAGGCGAAGGCGCTATCCGAAGATGCCCTCAATGTGCTTGGAGAGCTGGAGCTGAAGGCCGTTGCTGCTTGCGAAGCCATTAGCTATACATTTGACAGGATTGGTGCTTCGACCGTGCCTCCAATGCTTGATATTGTCGGACTAGGTGGACTTATAGGATGGATCAGCAAAACCAGCAGAACACTTCTGCCCGCGGCTCAGTTATACGACGACTTCTGCGCCATGGTCTCAGCCTGGAGTTTAGTGCAGTCAATTGAAATGATCGGCTGTGACCATCATATTGCACTTCAAAAACACACCTTCAGCTACCCGACGGACATGTCGACTTCGGCCGTGTTGAGGGCGTCGAAGGCCACCGTGCGGTCATTCACCACTAATTATTGGTGTAAACATGGCCGCTAGCTCGCCCTTCGGGAAGCGGAAATTAATCGCTAGTGAGTACCTTATATATATATATATATATATATATATATATATATATATATATATATATAAGCCGTCTACGCATCTACGCATTCATCGAACCTTTCTGCTGCAGCGAAGGCGAAGGATGACCCTTCGGCTAAGGCGACGACCGTGGCGGCTGAAAAAACTGAGAAGGTGTGACGAAAAAGCGCGAAGCATCGTGTTGGGTCTCGGACATTTTGTTATTAACTGAGGCATTCTGTAATATATATATATATATAATTTTTGTTTTTTGTTAAATGTTTTGACTATCTTCGCTCCCTGCGCAGGTCCGCCCCTCGGACACTACACAGGTAGTCGAAGACGCTGTTCCCATCACTATGATGCGGGACAATTTTTTTCATGTCTTGGTCTTGCTGGGACTCCTTCCACTGCCGCCATCCAGCTATTGATTTTGAGAGGTATTGGAGGGCGAAGTGTAGGGCTTATGACGCAATGAATGCCAGATCCAAAGTGTTTTGGAAGTATTTTAGCCCTTCGGTTTTAGATACCCGTAGGGCTGAGCGCGAGTCCCATCGGATTGCGCGCGGAGATATCGAACCTCTACATATTCTCATCGATCCAAAACCCGAGCCAGAGGACGACAATGGCTGGCTCTTGCTCCGCCAGTTTCAATTTTGTTACCACCAGGGGCCCTCTACGCAAATAGTGCGACATACCGAAGGCGGAGCACTCCACATGTATCTTCTTCCACCACTTCATCTTCTTACGTTGGATCCGCATTGGACCCAACGTTGCCTTTTCATGCTAGTCAAGGCATAGCCTTTCAATTTGGCTTTAGCTGATGGTGTAAGGATTTTGTTGATCCTGATATTGATGATTTTGCGGAATAAAAGATGTTGAGACAATTACTATGTTTTGTTATTATACTTGTGCTTATTGAGTTGGGTCTTCGGCAACACCGCGCGCGAAGTGTGATCTTGACAACACCGTCCCAGCCTACTCTAAAGCCCTAGGGACGTTTGGCAACAAAGCAAGCGAAGCATCGTTCGGGAAACGCCCTCCCCCCTGACTTTAGAGCCGTAGGGACCTTCGGCAGCAACGCAAGTGAAGCATCATTCTGAAAATGCTATCCCGCCCGACCTTAGCCGTAGGGACCTTCGGCAGCAACGCAAGCGAAGCATCATTCTAAAAACGCCGTCCCCCTGACTTTGAAACCGTGGGGACCTTCGGCAGAGGGGACTTTGCTCTTAACGGCCAAGTAGTGCATAACTTGATTTCTCGTTGTAATTGCTATTTTTTGCTCTGAAGGTTTGTTTCTCCTTCGGTGCGGGGGCAAGCACTCAGCCCCCGACTTAGCTGAGGTGTGCAGCCTTCTTTTAGGTCGAGCAGCAGTTCAGCTTCTTTTTTTCTTCGAAGGTTTGTTTCTCCTTCAGTGTGGGGGCAGGCACTCTTAGCCCCCAACTTAGCCGAGAGGTGTGCCGCCTGCTTTTAGGTTGAGCAGCACTTCAGCTTCTTTTTTTGTTTCTTCGAAGGTTGGTTTCTCCTCCAGTGCGGGGGCAGGCACTCTTAGCCCCCGACTTAGCCGAGAGGTGCGCTGCCTGCTTTTAGGTCCTTTCTGGCACTTTTGACCACTATGTCATCGATATATGCCAGGACATTTCGCCCTAACTGTGAATTCAGCACTGTTTGCACCAACCTGGTGAAGGTAGCGCCAGCATTCCGAAGGCCAAATGGCATCCTTACAAAGCAATATATGCCAAAGGATGTTCTGAAACTTGTTTTTTCCTCATCCTCCTTCGCCATACAAACCTGGTGGTATCCAGAGTACGCATCTAGAAAACTCAACATCTCACAGCAAGCAGCAGAATCTACCAGTTGATCAATTCTTGGTAGTGGGAAGTCATCCTTCTGACAGGCTCTGTTTAGGTCTGTGAAATCTACACACATTCTCCACTTGCCATTACTTTTCTTAACTACCACCGGGTTTGCCAACCACTCTGAATGTAATACTTCGTGTACCACGCTAGCGTCAAGCAACTTCTTTACTTCAGCCTTAGCTGCTTCTTCCCTCTCTTTTGAAGCCTTCCGAAGCTTTTGCTTCTATGGCTTCGCATTTGGGTCTACATTTAAAGTGTGTTGAATAATTTCTCTGCTGACTCCTTGCAAATCCTTCGGAGACCAGGTGAAGATATATGCGTTGCTGTGAAGGAACATTATCAATCTTCGCTGATCTTCTTCTGTGATTTCTGCCCCGATAATGACTTTTTTGTCTGGCCTGTCTGGACACAGCGGCACTTTCTTGGTCTACCATTCTGGTACAACCTTCGCCATTTTGTGTACCTTTGGTTGCTCTTCACACTCTCCAAGATCCATCGAAGGTCCTGCCACTACATGGACATTTTGCCGGCTTGGAGTAATTCCCACTTCGATCCTACGGGCCACTTGTTGATCTGTGAGCACCATTATGACACCTCCGGGACAGGGCATTGTGCGGTATTGCTCCGAATGTATTCAGGACTCCTCGCCAGAATATTGCATTATAGGGATAGTTGATATTGACCACATCGAAGGTAATGTCCTCCGTCCAGAAGTTTGACCCTTCGCCAAATGACACCGGGATTGCTATCTTCCCCAAAGCACTGATTGCGTTTCCCCGAAGGCTAGTAGTGGGGACCCAGCCTGGTGAAGATCACATCACTGCAAACCCATTCTATCGAAAGCATCGGCAAAGATGATATCTGTCGAGCTTCCGCCATCTATAAGAATTCTGTGCACTTCATTTCCTGAAATGTTTGCCGTAACCACGAAGGTGTCCATGTGTGGGTAATCTAGAACCCTCACGTCCTCCTGTGAGAAGGTAATGTGCACATTGGACCATCTTGAGTGAACATAAGTTGGCCCTACATCAACATGGTTAACCCTTCGCACATATTCTTTTTGCTGCATCTTCGATTCTGTTTCCTGATTGGATCATCCGGAGATTGCCAACATAACATTGTATCCACGATTACTGTGCTCACCTATCTGCTGGTCTCCAGGGGGGCTTCAATCGTTGGTCATGGTGGAGGCGAAGGTAGCTCTCCTTGGAAAGTTAACTGCCCAGCCATCTGGTCTGGCTGGGCCGAAGTTACATGAATATATTGTTGTGCTCAACCATTGGTCGCTACTAGTTAGCGAACGTTGTGCCTGGGTTGCGGTTCTGATTGTTTTCCCACGCTTCGCCATGCCTGAACTATGTGGCATGATGCACGATTCTTGCATGATCAAAGGATTGCTTTGCTAAGCTTTCTTTCATGGTCATGACCTATGGGCACTGCTTAGTCCTATGACCAGCACCTTCGCCATGTAACTCACAGTAGAATGTGGTCGGATCCTGCGGAGCCCGTCCACCTCGGCCTCCTCGGCCTCGGCCTCTGACACTCTGGCCTCCTCGAGTAGCCCCACCTTGCCCTTCTCTTACCACCTGGGCGACTTCGGCTGGTTTGGAGTCTATCTAGTTGACTTCTTTTTGCTTCATTGTGTACTCGAATGCTTCGGCTTTTCTGACATGCTTCGATCATTCTCTGGAGTGTCTAGTTCTTGCTTTCCTAGCTAACGTATTTGTCTTTAGCGCTTTTGAAGCTAACATTTCATTCTTCCTCCGAAGGTGATCTAGCTCGGGCCTCACATACTCTTTCATCTTATTGAGGAGCTCTTGTACGCTCCCTGGCCTCTTTCGTGTAAGCTTTCCAGCTAGAAGTCCTCCTCAGATGCCCTGTATGGCGGCATCAATGATGGTGTTTTCGCTCTGGCCTTTCGCTTGACAGCGAATGTGTACGAAGTGACGCATATAGCTCTACAATGTCTCCGTTGGCTGCTGCTTCAGTGTGAAAAGGTCGCTGGCGGTAACCTTGTCCACTCGATTTCCTTGGAAATTGCTATATAGGGCATTGCGCAGTTGCTCCCATGAATAAATGGATCCTGGAGGCAACACGGAGTACCATGACCTTGCTATCCCTTTTACAACCAATACAAAGGCCTTCGCCAGTGTCGTGTCATTTCCTCCAGCAGATTCAACTACCGCCTCGAAACTCATCACAAACTCTCTCGGATCCGACTCTCCCTCAAACATTACCACTCTAGGCATCTTGAAGCTCGAAGGCCACGGTTGGTTCTGCAAGCCAATGGAGAGCGGAGACTCTGGATCACCTGCGCACAACCGTCGCCGAAGGTTCTACGCCGGTCGTGTTATGATTTCTGACGGAGTCATTTGGCGAGCTGTTTCATCTGTGCAATGCAGCATATCAATCTCTTCTTGCATTTTCTCCAGTGTTTTTCTGGCTTCTTCTGCTTGCCGACAATATTCCACGGCCTTTCGACTTGCTGCCAAGCTATCTAGCATGCGCTTTTTTTGCGCAATCTGTATCTCCAATTCTTCAACTTCTAGCCTAGCTGTTCTTTCCTCTTCTGTCTCATCTTCATCTTCATATTCTCCGAAGTTACCTAGGTCATCCCACTCTTCTTCAACGTGTGCCTTTCTTCGCTCTTCTGCCAAAGCCTCAAAGCGGGCGCGAACATCAGCTTCTACGCCCCACACTGCTGCTGCGTTTTCCTGGATGGCCGCTTCATGGTTGTCTCCATTATCGCTCGGGGGTGCCACATCGACACCATCGTGTTGTTGGCGGTTGCCGAAGGCTCCTTCGATCAAGCGTTACTCGGGCCTGGCACCACCGAAGGGGGCGTTTTGGCCGAAGCCCCGGCTACAGTCGAGTGCTCTGGCAATGTCTCCGATGCACCGAGTGGCTTCATCTTCTTTTTAGGTGGCATAGCTTCGGTCTGTTCGATCCCCATGGACGGCGCCAACTGTTGGAACCTAAGTCCCCAAACAAGGAAGGCCTTCGCCTGGAGGGGAAGCCGAAGGCTTCCGGGTGTGACACATATTTAGAGGGTGAAATAATCTTAATGCCACTATCAACTCAGTTACAGTATGACACTATTTATAGCTCGTACTCAACCACTCCACGCTAGGATTTACTATTCCACCCCCTCAACTGCCACATTCTCGGCATATTCAGTGGCCTCATCTGCATAATTACAACTATACCCTGAGCAACTATGCGGGCTTTGACGTCCACTAGGCGCCTTCGGCCAGTCCCGTCCCTGCATCGCAGGTCACCCTTCGACCTTCATCCGAAGGTTCACCAGGATCTTCGCCTATCCTGACCCCCGACGCCACGGGTCGACCTTCGGCCTCCAGCCGAAGGCACGCAAGAGCTTTCTCCTTCACTGGCGGGTGAAGTCATAGATCGACCCTCGACCTCCGACCGAAGGCTCACCAGAGCCTTCACCTACACGGGCAGGTGAAGTCGCGGATTAACCTTTGGCTCCGACCGAAGGTCCGCCAGAGCCTTTGCGTGCATTTGCTGAAACACAATTGTAACATTCATCAGTACTCAGCTACCGGCGGACTTTGACTTACCATCCGAAGGGGTACGGGAGATCATCCCCCAACACCATCCATCTCTCTTCCACTTTCTATCCTAACTCTTCATTCATTTCACTTTCCCTATCCCACCCTTCTTTTCCCAGTTGCCAAATGCCACCTAGAAGAATGTAGGTATTAAGGTCCATGATGAGATTGACCCGTACTTTCAAACCCACAAACGTCTGAGATAAGGAGACCTTCTTTCTCCTATCTTGTTTAATATTATGGCAGATATGCTGACAATATTAATAGCAAGGGCTAGCCAAATATTGGGAGTTGTATCACATATGGTAGATGGTGGCTTGTCCATGCTACAATATACAAATGACACCACCATTTTCATGGATCATGATTTGGAGCAAGCTAATAATATGAAACTCCTACTATGTGTGTTTGAACAACTATTTGGCCTAAAGATTGATTTCTATAAGAGTGAAATATACTGTTAGAGGGATGTAAAGGAATGTGAAGAATAATACACACAAATATTTGAGTGTGAAATTTGTGATTATCCATTCTGATATCTTGGCATCTTGTCATAGTGAAAGAAAATTCTACGATGACGAGACACAAGGAGCAAACCTGGGGTTTGATCCAAAGTGGTAGGGGTACAACCAGCTTCACTAACCACCCAAACCAAGTTTTCAGGCTAGAAGGGGTTTGAAGAATATTTTGAGAAGAAACTAATCAGTTAGAAAGGCAAGCTAATTAACTCAGTACTTAAGCAGTCTCCCCATGTTAATGACATCCTTCTTCTAAATATCTATCTGAAATCTTGAATTTACATTTTAGTTGCCGTCCGTAGGATCAATTATGAAAAAAATCAATGGGAGGGGGATGAAAGATTACAGAAGTCAAATTCAGATTTTAATTCGTCATAATCAAATATGCATTTTAATCTCAAAATCTGTTCAGAACAGACTGCTATCATATCACTAAATGTGATATACAAAAAGATCCAACAATACGATTGCACTCAAATTTTAACAGTAAAAACTAGACAACGATAAGAAACTATTCCAACCAGAACTAGGTCAATCGGATCTAAGCATCAAGAGTTATGACCTTCGAAAATAGATTAAATCCTAAATTCGCAATTATGCAAGGATTACAAAAAACTAACAAGTCAAAAATTTTACAACCTTGCCTTGATGCTCTAGAATGATTTTGGATTGGTAAAACCAAGAAAAATCACGTTGACCAAAAGATCTATTGAAATTGAAAACCAACATGAACGACAAATAAAAAAACACTAAGAATAGAATTACAAACTTATCAACTTACAAAATTTGAACTTCATTGCAAAGATGAGTTCACAAGTTGTATCTCCAAAACATCCCTACAAGATTAGATTCTCTACGGAATCCTAACCCTAGATGAGTTTCGCTTTTCTCATAAAAGAAAACTCTCTAAATCTCTCTTGAGTCCTGTTCCTCTCACTGCAACTGTGACTCCCTTTTTCTTGTTGTTGGTGCACTGTACGTGTCCAACACATCCTCTTTGCGCACGTGACAAGGTCTCCATGCAAGCTGGCCAATTGGGCATCAGCCTCTACACGTGTTCCAGGCCACCTTGTGCACCGCGTGGGTTGCGTCCCAGCAGTGTCAGGCCACCGTCGCTGAGTCTTTTTTATTTTTATATTTTTTTATTAAAAATTTAAATAAATAGATTTCTTTTCGTAATAATTATAAAAATAGACGCCTGCAGCAGCCCTCTCAGAGGGCGGTTAGGAAATCTTACCGCCCTCTCAGGTGGTTAGAAGCCTTGTCGCTCTCTTGGAGGGCGGTTATGCTATTTTTTAAAAAAAGTTGCAAAATTTACTGGAAAATGTTGCTCTATATTTGAAATAGGTATTTTGCAAAATTTGGAATTAAAATGGTTAAAGAGTACTCAAAACGGTATATTGGGGAAGCGAGATTTTGGAGTAGTTTACGTATTATTCGGAGGATAAAAAATCAATATTTGTGAATAAATTGTATATGTGAAGCACTCGCAGCATATTACGCGGCAATGAGGTTGCAAACGGCAATAAACATAAGATTATACATATAGTGGAAAACATTACATGAGACTGTAACCACGACGACACGACGAGAAAAAAAAAGGTGGTATGTACGGTTCGCACAAAGACCTACTTAATAGTGCGCCGCTCCTAAACATAATATGCCTTAGGAAGTGGAAACATGTCGGGTTATATTAGATACTCTCTACTGAGTGCACTTAGGATATTTGTCCTTTCACAGGGCATCGTGACCTGCCGCCTTAACACGACGGGCCTTCTCCCGCTTTCTTACCCTCTCAGCCTCCCGAGCCTGAGCCGCGGTATGGTCCTACGTTTTCTTCCTCATGCGCTCTTCTTCCTGCTGCTTCAGGCGTAGTTCCTCTTGCTGTTGCTCGTACCCCCGACGTGCGTAAGCTTCCCTCCTCCACCTCATGGTCATGTCGACCCACCGCTTCTGGTCCTCATTTTGCTTAATATCGAGCCATTGAATAAAATCACAGATCGGTGGAGGGGACTGAATAAATAGAACAAGATGAGAGGTTAGTAAAACAGGATGTGAAATCGGGAAAGATGTGGCTGATATTTGTTGCTATACCGGTGGATACTCATACGGTCCATGTTGAGGCTTGTCGTATTGGTAGTTGGAACACATGAAGAAGCGCAGCCCATAGGTGTATGAGATGTCATGTGACTCGCGAAGCTTGCAACGGTCACCACAGAAGCACATCGGTGGTTCGATCCCTTGAGGGATGAAAATTCGCCAATGTTTCTTGGGTGGGCTTGGTGGAGCTGAGGAAGACATTGCAGTTGAGAGAACTGAGAAGTGAGTGGTGCATCCATGTATGAAGGTTGGGTTATTTATGGTGGGGGAAGGCAGAAGCATTGGATTCCCTCTTGAAGAAAGGAGTGGGTGGAAGGGAGAGGGCGGCAGGAGCATTGGATTCCATCTTGAAGAATGGGAAAGTTATGGCATTGATACTGGATAGAGATCCATGTGTCAAGGTACATGCGTTGTCATTAAATATTTGGTAAAAGCTATCCCGTGTCGTCACTTCTTGTCTAGAGCCTGCACAAGGACAAATGTGTTGTCATTTCATGGTTAAAGTTGAGTGGTGCGGTCAATTCGTTTCTACAGATTACGCCAGGAAAGAGGTGATGTCGTTTAATGGTTAAAGTTCAGTAGTGTGGTCACTTCGTGAGTAAAGTTAGACTCCCGACAGAGTTATCGAGCGGTCACTTCGTGTATAAGTAACTTTGTAAGAAATACTTTTCTAGGTCTGTCGTGAATGGTTCATACATGGCCGAGGACGATAGAAAGTAGCGTGTGGTCACGTTGGACTAAGAAATGCAACTAGCATGCGATCAAATTGGAATAAGAAATGCAGGTATGACATGGTAAGTGGACCATAAAGATTACACACGTCCGAATACGTAAGAATAGATCGCGAATCGAATATGCATATGTAAGTTACAAAAACAAATGTACAATCCTACTGCTATCTCCCCCG
This sequence comes from Phragmites australis, assembly GCF_958298935.1. NCBI lineage: Eukaryota > Viridiplantae > Streptophyta > Magnoliopsida > Poales > Poaceae > Phragmites > Phragmites australis. The sequence continues at coordinate 8,084,341 of NC_084938.1, forward strand.
CTGCCGTCGACCGTTCCCCCTATCATGGTCCCGCTGCTGCTGCCACTGGTTGGCTCTCATGTGGCCTCTAGAGTAGGTTAGGGGGTCGGGTGGACTGACCTGCCTGGTAGGCCTAGTAGGGTACACCGGTGTCGAGGCCTCCTCCTGCATGTGCTGTGTCCGAAGTAGAGCACTGGGTACCTAGGACTGCTAGAAGACGTAGTAGTCTGGTGTGCCCCCGAAGAAGTCCCGCACGAGGTCGTGCGGGAGGTCCGGCCCAGGCTCATCCTCCTGACTAGGGTACAAAGACTGAGAAGGATCCGGGGGCGTCCATGTGTACTAGCCGGAGGGGCCTACGAACAGATTAATGTATTACATATGGAAAATGTGGAAATAAAAGTAGTTGTACAAAATGCACTATTGTACCTGTGTGGTATGCCAGTGCAGCAGAAGATGGCAGGCGGGCGTGCCATAGTAGGGGGTGAACGGTGGTGGTGGGATCGGTCACGGGACAGCTGAAGACAGGCTGGTCTCATCACCAAAATAACCTGTGGACAACATTAGATATACTATTGAATATATTGAATACGGGAATGCAGATTCGCCCAGTACCTGAGGGTGTCAGCACAGGGCTCGGTCTAGGTGGTTGCGTCGAGGCATGTGTAGGTGCATCTAATATTTGTTTAAAATCAATGCACCAGTAAGGAGCGAATATATTTAAACCGCGTGCGAATAAAAAATCCGTATCTATTGGGTCTGGGCCTGCAGGTCGTGGTAAAAGGAACCATGTGGGTGCCGACACCGTTGAACGGCAGTGCACATCAGACCTCTTGGATGACTCGGCGTGGACCCCACTAGACCTAGGAGGCGCTCCTGCGACATCTGTGGTGGACCGGCAAGAGGTAAGCTTCAAGGCCCGCGCGGTCTTAGCAAAAACCCGCTTGACAAACCCCGCTACATCCGACGCACTGAGGTGCACCCCTTGCCTGAGGCAGTCTATGGTACTAGCTGCGTCCCTATGGATATCATAAATGATATCGGCCTATGGAAACAAACAAGAAATAAAAATTACAATTTATAGTCGTTGTTACACGAATATGGGGTACTGAAATGAGATGTAAATTACACATACCGCCAATATAGTATTCTCGTCCCAATGGCCCGGGTACGCCTCCGTAGTCGATGCGATGTGGGGCCGGACACACTCTGGGGTGTAGGTGACCCGTGTACGTGTACGTGGCACGTACCACCGTAGGTAGTCCTCGAAGTTCCGTTCGTCGAAGGGACGCGCCTCCTCCACGACATCCTAAAGGGCTTGGGCCCATGCTGAGACGTATGGGGCCAAGCGATTTGCCCAGAGGTTGCCAGCCGCTGGCCCTTGCGTGTATACCTGCAAGTGAACCATGTTAAATAGAATTGACAATAAGACGAATGTTACGACTTATTCACTTCTTTATATTTACCTGTGGACGTGCACTGGAACAGTGTGAATGTGGACGAGAGGGAAAGCCTGGTGGTGACCAAACTGCCGCATGATGCGGTGCGGTGAGTATTCCTCGACGTAGATGTCGAAGACAAGCGGTGTCTTTGTAAGCCAGTATTCCTCGTCGCGGGTACACAACGGAGACAGACCCAAACCCGCACGGCCTTGTTCGGCCAAGAAGCTGTATGGCGTCCATACCATGTCGTCCAGACGCAGCCGGTCGAACTGCGACCGAAAATGCTCATAAGCACTGCGAGGCTACTCATGCGCCCAGTGTGGCTGTGTGACAAACATAATCAGAATTCATTAGAAATACATGTGACAATCACGATCTCCATCCATAACAATAACATGTGCCAATTAAAGTGTTAAAAAAAGTACGTACCCGGCGTTGACACCAAAGAGAGGCCATGGTAGGCGCGTCCTCCTCGGGCTCGCGTACCATTCCTCAGGTACGGGGAGCGGTCCACCGCTGGCTGGCTTATGGTGAACCGCTCGTAGGACCACAGCTGCAGAAGTAGTGGGCACCCAGCAAAAGTGGCAAGTGGCTCCTTCTTCGTGCTCGCATCGCACAACACTCGATACATCGCAGCAAGGACAAAAGATGCCCAACTAAACTGCGGTACCTCCTCGCCAACAGCATCTGCTATCAACCTGGAGTATGGCACAAGGGTCCTTGCAACCAGGTGGCCTTGGCCGCTGGTGAACATAACCCAGCCAAACAGCCAAGAAGATAGGCCTCTAAATGCCTAGATACTGAGTACACGTTAGCCTGTGGGTGCATGTACGCCGGCTGCAAGTATGACAAGTGATAATAAGGAACAGAACTAGATACTCGAAAAGTAAATAAAGGTTGCATTGTATGGTACCTGGAACTGTAGGATCCACTTCTTCGTGGGCCCTCATGGATCGGACAAGAACTCAGGCACGTAGGGGATGCGTCGTCTGTCCGCTCAACCGGGCCAAAGCGCTGATGCATGACGTTCATCCAGTCAGCATCCATGTCGATGACCCCAACCGTAGTTCCCGCGCAAGGTAAGCCTAAGAGGTAGGCTACGTCCTGCAAGGTCGGGGTCATCTTGCCGCAGGGGAGGTGGAAAGTATGTGTCTCCGGCCTCCATCGGTCAACCAGGGCTGCTATCAGCGAGCGGTAAAAATAGAAATGACGCGCCGCTGCCTCGGAGTTCTCCGTCGATCGGGCCTCCACCAAACGATGAAGTGGTAGGAGTCCCGTTGCTGCCAACCTGCACCATTGTGAATATAAATGAATTGGGGGATGCAATACATAAATGAATCGGCACATGCGTATGAAAGTATCGACTTACGTGTGCTTCCACTGATTGTCGACCGTAAGTAGCTCTCTAGGGCCACATGGTCGGAACACTCCTAACTTCGTCTGGTGCACGGCGGATAAGAAGCTTTAATGCCTCTTGTCCACTGCAAGGTCGAGAACCTCAGGGGTCGCAGGGTGTGCCATATCTGCATTTAAATGACATGTACAGTAATATATTGCAACATGTAGACAAGAACAATATATATTGAATGGAAATTCACATTACAATTATATGCAACATGAATATATTGCGACATGTACTTACAAATGAAAGGTTAAAATGCTAGACAGCGAAGTACAAATAAAACACTAGAATGTGCCGCAATACTAACCTACACAATAGGTGCATTTTTAGGATAATACTTGTACGTGTGACCTGTTTCATTGCACTGGCTGCATCGCTTGACCCTAGGACGCGCCTCGGATTCATCCATATCGTTGCGAATCCGGCGAGTTTGTCGACCGCCCGGTGCGTTCTTCATCTTTTTCAAATCAAGCACATAGATTCGTGAAGGGCCTGGATTACTTGTAAAAGTATCAACAATGTCGTAACCATATAGCTCATGATTCCAGGTGTTCAGTATCTGATCCTTCATGAAATACTTTGAAACATATTGCCTAGGAAGTATATTGTGCTCCGCACACGCAGCTATCACGTGTGTACAAGGTTTGTGAAGTAATTGTGGCTTCTGGCAAGTACAAATGCATGTCCCACTCCTAAGCACGCACTTTTGCACATGCCGCTCCCATCTTCCACCCCTACGACCCTTATCCCGACACAGTACACTGAACCTGTGCTCCGCAGTCCCCTCTTGATTAGCGCAATGCATGTGTGCCTTCTTTGTGGCCTTCTCCATATACTCACATAGCATCCATCCATAAAGCATACGATTATCTTCCATTACATTTTTAGCAGCTGCGTACTGATCAATAAAGTATTTATAAATCCCATGCAAAATGCCTTCTATAATTCCAACGAGTGGAGGGACCTCATTCCTCGCATGACCCAGTTATAAACCTCAGCAAGATTTGTTGTCATTATTCCATACCTTGCCCCACCACTGTTGTACAGCAAAATCCATTTTTCATTTGGCTCATTACGTATCCAGTGTGAAAAGCTCCTAAAAGCTGACCCTGACCTCCTTACTATCTGAGGAGTATCTGTTGGGAGAGGTCCAAGAGCTATCGGTTCATCACCAGTGGCTGCAACCTCTGCTGTCTGTTTTAGAGTTAGTTCGTCTAGTCTTGCCCATAGGGCATTGAACTTCCGTTGCTGGTTTTGCCTGCACAATTTTTTGAAAAGCTTCATCAACTCTTTGTTTTTGAACTATCTATAGAAGTTCTCACCCATATGGCGCATACACCACCTGCTCTTCAGGTCGGGCCACTGTGCTGCAACACCCCGTCGAACACTCCCATATTGCATATCCAGCAAAGCCTGCAACAACCCTGCATGTCTATCATGAATCAGACACACATCTGGCCGGTCAAGAACAATAGCTTGCTTCACTTGCTCAAGGAACCAATACCAGTTGTCCCCGTTCTCACTCTCCACGAAGGCAAACCCCAGTGGCAGGAATTGGTTGTTACCGTCGACCCCAATGCAGACAATATCTGTCATTTGTACTTCCCGGTCAAGAATGTCCTGTCCAGGCAAATGATGGGTCGACAATACTGAAATACTTTGATGGTTGCAACGAATGCAAAGAAAGCATGCTACAATACTCGTTTTCCGCTGTACTCCGCATCAGTGGAGGGGTAATGCTTGATATTATAGTAATTGTCTGGGTTCCTTTCACATATTGTGGCTAATTGATGAGGTAAATTGTGATATGAATCTTCATATGTTACGAACCTCATCTCAATAGCCTTCTGTTTCGCCCTCTATGCCTTTGCATAGTTTATTGTATACTGGAATCTTTGCTAAATAGCACGGATTATTGATCATGGCTCATACTTTAGGTTGTCTATAATCTCCCCATACATAACATTAGCAATAAAAGAAGATGACAGATTCCGGTGGGTGAACTCTATTTCCTCAATGTGATAATTATGTTTCCTGACTATTGAGCACTGCCAGTAGTCTACCCATTTCCCCCTGAATGCATGCACCCGCCAAAGACATTGAGGCACCAAACACTTCATATCATACTCCCTTTTACTGGATTTAACAACCTTGAACTGTCTCCGAAGAGACAGCGATCAGAATTTAACTGCATTAATAACAACCTCCTTTGTAGGGTACATAGCACCCTGAGACACCTCGTTCTCATGATACTGCCACGGTGTCCGATCCGCCTCACTAACCACCAGCTTTGAAAATTCATGATCCCTCCACTCTGCAGGCACTGGAGCATTAAACCGCAACGGCTTCCTTCAGCTCTTGATCCTCCAACTCTATCTCTTCAATTATGCTAGGGCTGTACTCCCCCTCATCGGCTACACCCATCAGTTGCATCTTAGGAATATCCCCAACATCTGCCCTGGTCCCGACATTTACCAGGTCTGATTCATCTTCCACTGCCTCACTTGGTCCCGCTACTGCTTCCGTAGAGTTTACCTCTATTTGATCTTTCTGGTACGCCCCAGCTAACAAAATCAGAGGCAGGCCACGTTCACAAGATATATCTATATACTGCCTCCAAGTTGATGTGGCTTCGATCAGGACAAGCTCGTCAAAGTATCCTTGATTAGTACGGCTGAGGACAACTTTCAGCTTAAGATCATGTTGCTGCAGATCTAGTTGGAAAAACCGCATCAGCCACTTACACACACTCGTAATGGTGCTCTCATTGGCTTTACTAAGACCCTTAATGACATGTCAAAACCCAGATAGATCTACACCGTTACAACCATACTTAATTTCACCCTCACCATAATATATCTGAAAAATTAATTTATCTGTCATCCCTGAAAACATCCGCAAATATAACCAATGTTAAGACCGACGAACTATATTTCCGAGTATCGGAACTAAAAAAATTACCGACACCGATTGATGCCTAACAATAGGTTCTTCAATAATACCCCTAATCAAACTAACCTATAATGATTACTCTATACAATTTACATTTAATAGCTATCGTACCATGTCAGAATTAATATTGACAATATACTAGCATTTTCTAAACCCTAAACCCTAGGTCATACCGTTAAACCCTAGGTCATATAGTGCTAATCCTTATATCACACAATGCTACTCTACAATTATTACTCTGTACAATCTACATATTCAAAACCACCATACTATAAATAATATTATGTATTTAATTGCTATCCTACCATGTTGTAATTAATATTGACAATATTCTACTAAATATAGCATTTTCTAAATCTTAGGTTATACATGTTTAAACCCTATGTCATGTAGTGCTACTTTACTTATTAACAACAATACAAGTATATAAGAAATTACAGGAAAGTGCTCTTCAAATCCGCTGATCAAATGCAGCAGGGCTTCGCCGCGCTCTCTTCCTCTCCTCTCCTCTCTTCTTCAGAGCTTTCTCTTTTTTTGGATTAAAATGAGGATTTCTTCTCAATTTTCAGACTTTTATAGAGAAGGGAGGAGGGAGGTGGGTGGGGCAGCCTCCTTACCGCCCCCGAGAGGGTGGCAAGGGCCCTAACCACTCTCTTAGGGGGCGGTAAGGGTGGCGCGCGGGCGGGAAGCCCCTACCCGCCCTTTGAGAGAGCGGTTAGGACCCTTGCCGCCCTCTTAGGGGATGGTTAGGTCACCCGCCCTCTCAGGGGGCGGTAAGGCTTCCTAACCGCTCTCTAAGAGAGTTGCAGGAGCCTATTTTTGTAATGTTTGCAACGAGAAATCTATTTATTTAAATTTTTAATCGAAAAAATATAAAAATAAAAAACTCCACCGCCGCTCCCTCCCGGGCCGTATGGTCCTCGGCTCATACTCTCCATACGCCAGCCGACGCACACCGCACGGGCCACCTAACTAGGCTACGAGCGTCTCTCTGCCGGTCCACCAGTGCCGCATGGCCTCCGTGCCTTGGGCATGCCTACTGCTGCTAGGCCCTGCTCTCCTAGTCGAGCCACTCGGGTTGTCAGGCCGTTCCCGAACTAGGCCACTATAATAGCCCAAATTCTTAACATAAAAAATTATTTTATATAAAGGAAAATAAAAATGCAGGATAACTTAAAACCTAAGGACTGTATATCTGTATACATATAAGTATATGCATACATATTCATATGCAAAAGGGTTTAATCCTTTTTTATTTGTGTGCTTTATATACATATGTTTGCTTGAAATGTTTGAATATACATATACATGAGAGTACTGTGCATATAGAAAATTAATTAATACACATGTTATTCATATGGGTATGCATGTATAATAGGAAATAGAGATGGAAATAGAAAAAGAAAAAGTAAAATCCCCTCTGATTGGCCATTTCCCCCTCCTCTCCTCTCCTCTTCTCTCCTCTCCCTTCTGGCAAGACGGCCCGTTTGGCCAGCCTTCACTCTTCATCACCTGCTCTCTTTCTACCTAGGACGAAGCCAGCCGACCAGGCCTATCCTTTCTCACGCATCGAAACCTAGTCCAGCCGCTGCCTCATCTTCCTCCTCTCGCTCCCCTTCCCCTCCTTTGTTGCCATCCAGCACACATACGACAACAGGAAATTCCACGTCAGTTCGTCCGATTCCGAGCCGAAGTCCGCATGGAGACCAACAAAAGGACTTCACCTACGTCCTGCCAAGTCATAGCCTGAGTCGATTTTTAGAATGTCCAAGTTAATCCCAACGTCAAACTCGGACTCAATTCGCTAGCCACTTTCATCTTCTCAAATGCGAAATGAATCCCGTAGGAAATCTCTCTGGAAGCTTAGTAGATGAATCCTCAAGCTATAATGTGCTTTTGTCCAACATATTTTCAACTGTGTTGGGTCAAACGGGGAGATCAAGTTCGGATTGAGCCTGCTGCTGTAAACTCTAGACAACTCGAATTCGGACTCCCCAATGCCCCAACCTTCAAATAGAAGAGCCCCTGAGCCTCCCCGAAGCATCATGCAACTTTTTCCCATCTTACCAAAGCTAATCTGCCACTGAGGCACTTTCTACACCGATCTCCGGCGGTTAAGCCTGACGCCAAGCTGCACGGAGCTCGCCGACGATGACTTGTAGCCTAGGTGAGTTCGTCTTGACCACCTGATCCTGTTATGCTGCTCATCATCGAGATCAGTAGCTTCTAGCACGGTTCTGATAAGTTCCTAGTTGTCCGCCGTCATCCTAAAGCCGCCGCTGCCGTAAATTATACAAAGAGTTCCCTAAGCAACCGATTGAAATTGTGTTTGCCGGTGTATCTTATCTACAGAATAGCTTATTCTCCTGATCCTGAAGGCGGCGAACAAGGTGTAGGTGGAAATGTTGATGACAAAGATGCTGCAGTGGGATAAGAACTTCAAAGATACCGAGCTAAATCCATCGGATGTTATGTTTCTTTAGTCCTTTTGTATGAGTTCTCTTTCATGTTGAACTATGTTAAACTAGTGTTCACAGTTTCTACGATTCATTGTAAACTCAGTCGCTTTCAATAAAAGAGAGGCTGAAGCCTTTTTTCTAAAATTAAGAAAAATCATATCAGCGTTGGGGGCGATCGCTTCTATGCCGTCGAATCCATAGCGCACAGCCGTCATTAGAACATAGCATAACGGTTCGGGTAGATCAATCCAGAGTCGTCCATCATCTCATCCATGGTCTAGATTTACAAAGCCTTAACGTCAGGTGCCGTCAGCCAACTGACGCCATTAGTTCCACATCGGTCGACCGAGTTAGCAGACCACCTTAGCCTAACTACTGATGTGTCAGGCCATGTCAACACGATTAGCTGAGTCAGCATTAGATTTTCCATTTATTTGTTATTTTTTGTACTGACGTCATAAACCATACATGTTGCGTAATAATTAGTTTTTCATTATAAAATAGTTCTAAATATTGGATTAATTTTGAAAATAGTTTTAATAATGTTATTTAATTATGTTTAATGTTTTATATAGTTTTATAATCTAAATAAATTCTAAAAAATTCTAGAAAATCATAGATTGCTCTGAAAAATTCGAGAAAAATTTCTAATCACATAATTTCATCTATAGTAAATCTTTTTATCCTGTTGTAATCTTTCAAAAGTCGCACTTGTCAACCGTAGCTCTGATTTAATATGTTCTTTCGCTAAAATTGCTAGAAAAAAGTGATCTTGTGTGTGATGATGATTGTTTTATGATATTTGATTCTTTTTGGATCTTGGTGTTTATGTGTTGCCTTTTTGCTTTTGATCATGAGTAGATGCCAATATTCCAAAGGAGTTAGAAAGACTTCAAGACTAAGATTTTGAAGACCCAACTTAGTATTTTGAAGGCAAGTTATGTTCATGAACATATTGATCCCAGTTTTAAAAATGTTTTGTTTGACAAACATGCATGCTAATAATATTGTTGGGAATCCCAAAAGTTAGGCTTTACCCTAGTTTTCCTGTAACATCATTGTCGCCATGGTTATAGGTTTTGTTATGGAAGGATAGATGATGCTTTACCTTGCTTTGGGATGATGATGATCATGTTAATGGCTCAACTGAATATGATAATGGTCCTACAAAACTATAATAAAAGATGATGAACTCATTTTTGTAGCAACATAGAATTAGGATTGAAGCAAGTGGTTGGATGAGACCGGTACAGGTTATACGGTTAGGTTTGTGGTAGTCTTGCTCAAATATAAGGACCGATTTGTGGAGTGATCTTTTCAAGTTAACAGTACAACCACAAGCATGATTTGGGATGATTCTAGCCGATTAATTTGCTTTACTCTCTGCATTGTGTAGACCATTTGATTTTATGGAACATAAAGGTGTACTTTCAGGGTTTCCATAAGGCGTAAGAGGTGGCTTCCGTTGATGACGTTTATTCGTGTGATGGTGAAACCTTAGTGAATATGCACGTATTGAGAGGAGCATTGTAAAAGATAATGATATCTTGGCCGTACACCTCTGAAGTGTGTAAGTGTTTCGCGAACATGGAAAAACAGATAATCATGACTTATGGGTAAAGTGTACAACCTCTACAGAGTGTAAAACTGGTTAATCAGTTGTCATGATTACAAGTGGCAAAGAAAACCTCTCATGATTAGAACTTGATAGTGGTGAAAATTATGGTTAAGGTGATGTTCAACCTTGGTGGTGGAAACCATGGTTGAAGTGTTGGAAGGTTGGTTAAGTCAGGATAATTGGAATCTTGAGGAGGTTGTTTATTTATTATGATTCACTTAATTATTACATGCTTTTCAAATGTTTTAAAGTAAATGCCATTTTTTGCAAATGAGCCCTATTGCCATATTATTGTTCAAGCCTTCATATACATATTATTTCCTCACAACTTGCTGAGTATGAGATGTGCTCACTCTTGCTATCACCAAATACTTAGTTGGAGAAGTTGTTGGAGAGTTCACTGAAGATGGATCGTTCTGAACAGTTTTCTACGTCGGTGTGCCTGTGGAGTCGCCATGAAGGATAGAGTCTATGTAGTTATGCTGCAGTTTTATTTGTATCTTATCCCTTAAAGGTTACTTTTGTATGACGTTTAATTACGAATAAGTGAGATATTGTAATGATATTCATCTATGAAGTCACTATATCTTGGTATTGATTCCTGGGCTCAGCACATATATGAGATTGGTTATTTTTTTGGACCAGTCTTGATAGCCGCCACCTGCCATGCTGGGTCGTGCCTAGCAGTAGCACCTGCTTGATATTTACTTCAGCGTGGCTGCCCTTGAACAATGCCAGTCCAGCCACTCCACTGTGCCAATAGCACATTACCTCCACTCTTTTTCCTTTGTCTTTTTATTCCATAGCATACACGGATGCATGCTCCATGGAACAAATCCTTCCATGCCATATGCAACATGATGGTCTACACCATAGGCCATAGAACTCCCGTGTACGTCTCATGGTACAATCCATCTTTACGTGTATCGTTCCCTAGCCCGAACGTCCCACGTGACCTTTTGACCATCATGATCTTAGTAACTCCCTGAACCTAGTCCTGGTCTTGTCACTGACCACATCTGCCCTCAGTATACACATGTATATGAACAAAACCAACAACCAATTTCAAGCACAATTTATCACAAACATGACTAATTTCAATCCATACAACAGCACTCACATGTCAATCTGTACATATATCAAAACAATAAATATCATAATGCTACCACGAGCATATCCAAGCAACATATTCGCAACACATGCACATCAATACATGCACATCATCTAAAATACAATGTTAAATCACTTTTCACTTTTGCCAATTTCAAAATAAAGTCAAATTTTCAGCATACATGATTTTACAATGTTTCCCTTGATGAAAACATTGACAATACCTCATATGAACATTGGCAACACATTCTCATTATTTTTTTAAAATCACGAAGCAAAGTGACAAACCAAAAAATCAATCAAAAGATCCAAGAATGCTCCCCCTTTCTTTAAAATAAAAAATCTCCCCCGAAGAGAAATAAAAATAAGAAAAGAATAAATCACCCCCTTTGACCAAAAAGATGGAAATAAAAAATCCCAAGTTTCTACCCTTTTGATAATGGATTCATCAAGAAAACAAAAGAGAGAATAAAATCTTTTTTATCATGTTTTTGTTTTATAATGAGCAGCACAAATCATCCACATATGTAGCAAATACTCAACCAAGCCATGCTATCAAAAATAATTGCACCAACATGTCTACACATGTAAAAATGCAGTGTAAGCACAACTTATCAAGTATAATTAACAATTTATTTGTAAGATATGATCTCCCAATATCAACTACTTCAATCTCAAAAAAAATTTAAACTTCATAACTTTGTTGTGCTTGAAAAAACTAATTGATTGCTTGAATACAAAGAGATAAAATCCATTTGCAAGAAATTATATGCACCATCAGTCTTACTTTTCAACTAAGCCAAGCCTATTTTAAAATGACAATTAGATGTTTAAGATCAATGGTTTTGGTCATACACAACTTCTTCCAAGGTTATATCAAAGTTCAATGATAGTCAGTCTCATAAAGAAGTGTGACAATTCATATTTCCTTGATCTTCTACCCATCAACAATTACTAAGCACTTAGCGCATAACTTTGATACTTCAAATTTAGCACTTTTAGAAAAGATCAAAATAGTTAACAAAGTTCAACCATGACAAGATCTAATTTAAGTTTTCATTCCAATTAAAAAGTTAGGAAAAAAACTACACCACACATGCATAGATATGAAGATGCAAAAACCTTGTAGCATAAACATGGCTTCAAATGTCATATATATATAAAGTACAATTCTCATTACCTTTTTATTGTTTTCAAATTTTTTGTTTTTCTAAATTTCAAGAACTCCCCCTCAAACGAATCCTTTCGAAAACTCCTTTTTCTAAACAGTTAAGTGAAAGAAAAATGTCGACAATTTCTAAATCTCCAATCTAACGAACTTGTTGAAAAATGCGGGGATGCTTTGAGTAGAAATATCACAAGGGAAACACACATGGGCTTTTGGACAGATTCAGGCCTCACTGAGGATAATAACCCTGTGTTTTGTTTGCCTTGTATTGATCTGAGCCTATTACAAGAGGGTGTGGCTAGCCTAGATGGATCTAAACCTAGTCGGTGACTTCTTCCTTCGATTATGTTGTCTTGTATGGGCTTGTAGAACTTGTATCGCTCGTGACGACTTGTTCTCGCTTGTCCTATGCAGGGCCCCTTCTCTGTTATGGAACACCTGCGACTAGTTTCCTTTATTCTGGGGATCCCCTTCCCAGAGATAAATAAATGCTCCAAGAATTACGGGACACGCTGGGGTACCAAAATATGGTAACTAACCATTATTCATCGTCAAGCCCTCCATCAGTACGTGAAATGAGGCTTCGACAGTTCAAGTATATAGCCAACAGAGATAGTTTTCTGTCCGACCATTCCATCGAATAAACTCGAACTTCCGATTGGGATAAAACATTTAACCAGGTTCCCTGGGTCTTTAAGATCACCTACTAAAAATTTTGATCACCTCAAAAGAGTTCTCAAGAATGTATTCTATCTGGGTAGATTTTCTAGTTGTAAAAAAAAAGTATGCTGCCCTTGCAAAGTACAAAGTAGATAAGGCCCGTCGTTGGCTAGGCTCTGAAGTTGAACTGCAGCAGTGAAAGTCTGAGTGGTGGTGAAAAGATTCTCCATCATGAATGCGAAGGGATTGTTGCTCCATCCTTTCGACTGCTACCATGCCTTGGAAGAACTCAACAGGTAAATGACTACTCTGGAGTCCGCCTTATTGTTTGTTTTGGTCAGCTTTAAAGATGTAACTTTGATGACCAAGTGTCACTTAGGAGCTCATGACTCATAACACAGCCATGCCCAGAGTTAAAGCTTGGTAGGTGAGGCACCTCGCCTCCTGATCCGTTGGTCTATATAAACCTTCGGGCACCGGATCTCAACTGCACCACACATGAGTTTGATCATGGATTCTCCTCCTTCTCCTGAGTACACACCCTCTTCTCTCGACTACTCACCTTCTTCCCCTGAGTACACACCTCTCACTCCTCCATCATCTCCCACAAAATCTGGCTCAGTGGTGGAGGTCATCGACATCTCCTCCGACAAGGTGGTTGAAGAAAGGGCTGTGACTCACGTTGGCCCTGTTAAGGATGGCAAGCCCCACCGCCTTAGGTCCAAGATGAGGGGGACTGGGATCTTTTGGAGGCAGAAATAGAGGAGGAAGAAGCGTCAGAGGTGGAGAAGAAGGAAGCATCTGGCAGTGTCTCTGTTAAAAATGGCAAGACGCCCGCCGCTTCATCCTCTCCTTCCTCGTGTTGTTCTGATGAGGATGGCTGGAAGGAATAGCCAAAGCGGCGACTCCGATGATGGTGGTTGGGAGTCATTCCCCCACCAGAACTGTGGTCATAGAGCTACAACCCGTGGTGGGTAGTCTAAATCATCATCGTCGGAGATGTCGATGATCTTGAGCTATGACACCAACAAGTTCAGCCGGGAGTTAGGGTGTTACTAACCTTAACCTCTCATTGGGCAGGTTAAAGCAGTTTGTCCTTCCTCTTCGCCGGGTAGCTCTTTTAGGACTTTTTTAATCATCTCTCCATTAGTTTATCTGTAAAAGAGCTCAAAAATCTTATTAAATGGAAGATTCCTACTTCTACTAGAATACCCGTGCATGACTGTACTCCTTCTTTTGAATACAAGTTTAAACAAATGTCTGATATCTCTTTTGGATAGCTTTGAGGTTTGCATAATTTCTTATCAGGATGTTTGTCGCAACATCCTTAGCCTAATTCCTAACAAAAAATGTTTAAGTTTTCAGGCACTCAGAGATCTGATAAGGTCCTCTACAATCCCTAAAGAAAAATTCTTCCATTAAAAAATGCAGTTTTGTACTTCTAACATGTATGAAGCCCCCGACTGGCTATCGGGGAAGGATTTCTGAATAGGCAGTCCAAAAAATAGAGTGCACGCGTGGGTATAGGTTCTCGAATTACGGCGTATCTTAGTTTTTAAAGGTATTTATTCGAAGATAGGTGAAAGATATATATTAATAATATGATAACGAATATTATAGAATATATTCTAAGTACTTACACATAGAACTTACAAAGTTGGTCGATATTCCAAGAATTTTTAAGGACATGACCATTTTCCATAGCTATCCTATATGACATTAATCGATTATATTTGACCACCCTATAGGGACCTTCCCACTTTGGAGATAGCTTGTTGCTATTTTTCTAGATTTGTACGAGATGTAGAACTAGATCTCTGGGTTCGAAAGATCTTTAACGGATGTTCTGGTAATGGTAGCATTGCAGAGCTTGTTGGTACCGTGCACTTATGTATTTTTTTCTTCGAGAGCATTGAGGTAATCTTGTCTTCTCGGGATTTCTTCCTTATCAGCGTATAACTTGACTTAGGGAGATTTTATCTTCAGTTCACAAGGCAGCATTGCTTCAACCCCATAAACTAGGAAGAAAGGCATTTCACCCATCGCCCTACTGGACGTTGTTCAAAGTGCCCAAAGTACATTAGGCAATTCAGAAGCCCGGGTTTTACTGTAGGCACATAAGCGATTGAAGATGTTGGTTTTCATTCCCTGAAGTACGAGGCCAATTTGCCCGCTCAACCTATTTGTTGCGTTGTTGGTGTGGTACAGATGCAAAGCAAACTTTAGTGCCGAGTTCCTCGTAGTAATCGATGAATGCCATGCTGGAGAACTGAGTACCATTGTCGATGATGATTCTACTCGGGACATCAAATCTTGTCATGACGCTTTTCATGATGAATTTCTTAGTGGATGCCGATGTGATTTTTCTGACTAGCTCAGCTTCCATCCACTTGGTAAAGATATCAATTGCAGCGAACATGAACTTGAATCCCCCAGGTGCTATCGAGAAGGGCCCCAGAATATCCAGTTCCCAAGTTGTGAATGGCCACAACAAAGGATCATCTGTAAGGCTTGAGCGGGTTGATGTACTTTTTTCTTCGAGAGCATTGAGGTCATCTTGTCTTCTTGGGATTTTGTCCTTATCAACGTATAACTTGACTTGGGGAGATTTGATATTTAGTTGCTTCAGCCCCATAGACTAGGAAAAGGGTGTTTCACCTATTGCCCTACTGGATGTTGGTTGAAGTGCCCAAAGTACATTAGGCAGTTCAGAAGCCTAGGTTTTAGCATAGGTGGATAAGCGGTTGAAGATGCGGGTTTTGATTGCCTAAAGTACTAGGCCATTTGCCCGCTCGACCTATCCATTGCTTTGTGGGTGTGCTACGGACGTAAAGCATACTGTAGTGACAAGTTCCTTGCAGTAATCAATGAACACCACACTGGAGAACTGAGTACCATTGTCAGTGATGATTCTACTTGGGACGTCGAATCTTGTCGTGACACTTTTCATGATGAATTTCTTGACGTCTGCCGATGTGATTTTTTCGACTGGCTCAGCTTCATTCCACTCGGCAAAGGCGTCAATTGCAACGAACAAGAACTTGAAGCCCCGGGCGCTACCAAGAATGGCCCCGGAATATCTAGCCTTCAAGTCATGAATGGCCACGACAAAGAGATTGTCTGTAAGGCTTGACATGGTTGATGAACTCTTCTGCTGTGAAATTGACAGCTTGTACACTTTTTTACCAACTCGCTAGCTTCATGGAGAGCTGTAGGCCAATAGAAATCTTATCTAAAAGCCTTTCTAACCAGGGTTTGAAAGGAAGCATGAGCTCCACATACACCTCCATAGATTTCTTTGAGCAATTCTTTACCGTACTTCTGAGAGATGCATTTCATGAGCACTCTGTTAGTGCCTTTTTGATAACACCATCTACCAAGGTATACATCTCGGATCGATGGAAAATTTGCTCAGTTAGTGCATCTTCCTCAGGCACAACTTGATCTTGAAGGTACTTGCAGATTACAGTCACCCATGAAACACCGCTTTCAAGCTGAGCCACGAGTTCCCCATGACTCCTTTTGTGGCGTTAATCCCTAGGAAGCCCGCGAGATGGTTATAGGTCTCATGGACCACCACTCCTTTGGTTGCTTTCTCTGATGATTTTATAGACGGCTTTGAGAGTTTCTCTATAAAAATCCCAGGTTGTCCTGGAGACTGTGAAAATGTCGTGTGAGCAATACTATCGGCGAGGCAATTATCCTTCCTTGGGATGTACTTGACCTCAAGTCTGATGAATTTCTTTTCCAACTTCCTCACCTCAGCGAGGTAGTCTGTCATGGTCTTATCCAAGGTTTGATACTCATTGCTAACTTGCTTCACCACTAACTGTGAATTCCCTTTCACAAGCAGGCGGCGGATGCCAAGAGAAGAAGCTACTCAAAGTCTGGAGAGCAGACCCTCATATTCGGCTACATTATTTGTAATCAGAAAATCGATCTGCAAGGCATATTGCAGGCTTTCGCCTATCAGAGAGATCAGTATAATCCCAGCCCCCGCACCTTGAAGCATGAGTGATCCGTCGAAGAATAAAGTCCATACATCTGATAGGTTGCTACAATCATTCTAGAGTTGATTCGGTTCTGTCCATTTGGCCACAATATGAGAAGCAAGTTCTTTGTGACTTGATTGTTGTTCACGATATAAAATGGACATCAAATTCTGTGAGTTCAACTGACCACTTGGCAATTTGGACGATTGCGTCTCTATCATCTAAGATCTCGTCTAATAGGTATATTGATGGTATGGTGATCTTGTGAGCCTGGAAGTACTGTCATAACTTACAAGAAGCCATCAATACTGCATATAACAATTTCTGTACTTGCGGATAACATGCTTTAGGACCATGGAGTACTTCGCTAATGTAGTACACTGGTCGTTGGCTCTTCTCTTGTTTGTCTTGCACTTCCCTTTCCACTACCAATACCTCACTTACATCTCATGGTCCGGTCATGATGTATAAGAGTAAATCTTCATTAGGGTTGGGAGCGACTAGCACTGGGGTGAAGAAAGATAGATGGAATACCCATGTCAGGTCATGTAAGGCCATACCTCTTTAAATTATTGAATGCCTCATCTTCTACTTTTGACCAGTGAAACTTGTCAAAATAGGAGTCCTCGATCTCCAAGTCATGAAATAAATCAACTAAGGGCTGCCATGCATCTGGTTAGTCTTTGAACTTCTGACACTGACTTGGGCGTTGCATCTCTTTGATAGCTTTGATCTTTTCAGGATTGACTTCTATTCTCCAGTAAGACACTAGATATATGAATAATTTCCCCGCATTGACTCCAAACACACACTTTTCTGGGTTTAGCATGACCCGATTCTTGCGCAGGTTATTAAATGTTTCTTATAGGTCAGAGATGAGATATTCCTTCCTTTTGGTTTTGACAATGAGATCATCGTGTAGGCCTCTACATTCTGGCCGATCTGATCGTGGAGTGTTATCTATATTCCTTGTTGGTATGTGGCACCGGCATTCTTCAATCTAAAGGGCATTTTAATATAGCAGTAGACCCCAAAAGGGGTAATAAAGGAGGTCTTCTCCTCATCTTCTAGATTCATACTAATATGATGATAACTACAATAGGTATCAAGAAGGCTTAGATAGTCATAGCCAGAGCTGGAATCAACTATATGATATATTCGTGGTAGAGAAAAAGTGTCCTTAGAGCAGGCTTTGTTGAGGTCCATGAAGTCGACACACATTTACTATTTGCCATTTGATTTTTTGACCATAACAGGGTTTGCGAGCCACTTGGTGTGATCCACTTCTCGAATAAAGCCTGCCTTGGTGAGTCTTTCAATTTCCTCTTTAATAGCTTCTTTCTAATTAGGTGCGAATCATCAGAGCTTTTGTTTAACCAGCTTTGCATTGGGACAGATATCTAATTTATGCTCAATCACTTCCCTGGGGATCCTAGGCATGTTTGATTGTTGCCAAGTGAACACATTGGTGTTTGGCTAGAGGAAAGTGATGAGTGTGAGTTCCAATTTGGGATCCAGTTTAGAGCCGATCCAGATGACTTTGGATGGCTCCATTGGATCCAAGGGAACTTATTTTATTTCACTGTGAGACCTCACAACGGCTTTTGGCCTCGAGTTCTTCATCTCCTTGTTGGGTTGATGCTACGTGGTCATATCTAGACTTCATTTGTCACAACGTAAGCTTGTTTTCACGCAGCCCTGGATGGTGATGACTCCCTCAGGTCCTGGATTCTTCACGCACTGGTAAGTATAGTGTGTGGCTGCCATATATTTGGCAAGAGCAAGTCTTTCTAAGAAGGCATTATATGCCATCTTGAAATCAACCACATCAAATAGGATTTTGTCTGTTTAGAAATTGCCAGGCTTCCCAAATGTAATCGGTAGAGGTTTCTGGCCAAGGGGAATGGCCAAAGATCTGGGTACTATGTTGTGGAAAGCTTGAGCAACTGGTTTTATTGCACACCATGAGATCTGCATCCCTCCAAGAGCATTAGCCAATATGATGTTTAAGGAACTTCCACCATCGATAAGGACTCAAGTTACCTTGTAATTGTTTAGCATAGGCTTGACAACTATCGGAAATTGGCCTGGCCATATGAAATTATCAGGGCAGTCTTCTTGGCCGAAGGAGATTTCTATGTCCGACCACTTCATGGATTGACGACCCGTAGGAATGGCAACTAGGACTTCTCGGGCCACTGTCTTGTACTTTCACTTAGACTCATAGGACGTGGAACCACTGAACATGTGGTCGATCGTCCTCTCGCCCGGTTGGAAAGACATCATTTCCATGTCATCCCAGTTGTCATCCAAGTCAGAGTCCCTGCTTTGAGTCACGACCTGGACCTTCTTTTCCCTTGGCTGCTTTTTCGACTTCCGCATTAAGCAACTTTTCCAAAGGTGGCATTCATAGATGTTGTGGTTGTCAGTTTGGTGGAAGTCATATCAAGGCTTCTGGTCACATTCGCCAAAACCTGGTGTAAAGCTTTTGCTTCAAGAAGGACTAAAGCGCTGGTCAAGATGAACGTTGGGCAAATCTGCAAAAACTTTGTCAGATTTAGTTTTCTTGCCCTTACATCTCATGGTGTTCTTCTTGCACTTGTTCTGGACCTTGTCACCACCAAACCTGGGTTGAGGACGCTTGATGCCCTAAGTCTATTCCTTGACAAAGATGAATGCATCCTCGACAATCTTCACGAGGTCCTTACCCGTCTCAGGCTCTTTTTGGGCAATATCTTCGACGCAACGCTGGATCTTAACCCCTTGAGTGAATGCTTTGATAACGTCATGGTCACTAATCTCGGGGATAGTATTCTGAGTGGTACTGAAGAATCAAACAAACTCGCGCAAGGTCTTGTTGGAAGTTAGCTAGGAGGGTTGCCTGGTTTGCCCCGGTTAGCACTATTTCTAGCTAGGTCCAAATGAGAGTTCTCAGCCTAGAGCATGATCTCCTTTCTCAGGTCGACTACTGACTTCACCCAATCCTTACCGGCTGGGTAGCCAAATATGTGGTCTGAAGGCACATGTTTGCCTCTTGTAGAAGGAAGATCCTATTTGCAGTTGTGGACTTAAAGAGGTCAGCCCCCTGTTGATGATCAGGAGACTGTATGACCAGGGCCCCGTTAAGGGCCGAAGTTGTTCTGTCCGTGGGAGGCTGGCCATTACCGGTCGCCAGGGCTGGAGGACCCCGAGCATTGGTAGGGTCGTCGTCATGATGAGCTATATCATCACCCTCGTTTCTGATGGTGAAAACTTCCCGGGGGTAACCTTCGCTAGAGGAGGTGTCTAGATCCATCATGGATACTTCATCAGGTTGCTCCGGATCGGAATCTTGATAATCCATGCTGTTAGAAGATGCGGGGATTGATCCTAACTTACTGTGAATCAGGCATCCATAGTTGTCTTGGCAACCAAGTGGTTCGAGCTCGATACCATAATATTTGGCGCATTGATCCATAAATGGACTTACCTCGTTGCTTGAATAGTTGCCAGAAAGTTGTCACTGAAATCCACCCGATCGATCACCGGTTTACCGAGAAGAGAGGCAAAGTTGTCGTAGAACCCCTCATCTGAAAAAACTAGTTTTCGGTGAAGATTTAGGCGACGGCGCCAGCTGTTGACGATTGCGAAATCGCTGATCTAATGAACTTGTTGAAAAATAAGGGGATGCTTGAGTAGAAAAATCACAAGGGAAATAGATAGAAGTTTTTAGACAGGTTCGAGCCTCTCTGAGGATAGCAACCCTACATCATGTTTGTCTTATATTGATCTGAGCTTGTTACAAGGGGGTGTGGCTAGTCTAAATAGATCTAAACATAGTCGGTGACTTCTTCCTTGGCTTCTGTTGGCTTGTATGGGCTTGTAGAACTCGTATCGCTCGTGAGGACTCATTCTCGCTTGTCCTTCGTGGGGTCCCTTGGCTCTGTATATATATGGGGATGTCGTATGTCCTTTGGACTTTTTGTTCTTATTCTTGGAGATAGACCTTCTCGGTTACGGAACACCTGTGAGTAGTTTCCTTTTTTCTAGGGATCTCCTTCCCAGAGATAAAGATATGCTCCTAGAATTACAGGACACCCTGGGGTAGCCGAATATGGTAACTTATCATTATTCATCGTCAAAAAATCTTCCCTCTAAGCAAATGAAAGGAATTTTTAAAAATTATTTCCCTTAATAGAATAACCAATGAAATCAAGGGAGACACAGGGATATGTGTTTGGGATATTATGGTATGTTCTTTTAAGCACAAGCATGAATCATGATAAGCACATCTTAAATATGAAAAACCATGATATAAGATACAACATGATAGAATATATGGAAATATACACATGATCATATGAACAAGAATCTCACTTATACCATAAGTAGAAATATGTGAGTATAAAAAGCATGAGTGTATAGAATAGCTCAAAAAATTGGTGAAGATGCTATAAATGCAACAAGCCTCTTGAAGGCCATCATAAGGGTATGGAAAACCATTCAAGTCTCGATTACATCAAGCAGGAAACCAAAATGCAACAAGTTTTTGTTCTCCATCCCTCGTTCCAAAAACCTACATAGCACTAGAAGATGATAAGGCTTTGATACTAGGGTTAGTGGTAAAATATTTACGAATTCAATATCTAGACATCCAACTAAAAGTAGGCACAACACGAGTATTCTTATGAGCAAAATTAGTAGTAGCTTTTCTTGTGTTACTAGCAACAAAAGGTGATGATTGTTTTACCCAAGGCACAAAATGAGGTGTCACAATCTCACAAGAAACAAAATGGACCTTTCTCAAATTAGAACTAGCCTTAAACATTTATTTCCTCTGTTGTTTAGCTAGTCTAAAGCAAAAATCTACTAAATATTCATCTCTACCACAATGAGTGAAAGTATACTTAACATGATGTTTAGGTTTAGAAGAAAAAACAACATTTGCATTCATTATAGAAGATAAAAATCTAATAAACTCAAAAACAACCTTTTTAGGTTTAGCAAGTGTTTCAAATTTACCACTATAAAGAGCTCTAACAACCGTGGGTGCACTTGTCTCAGAACAAGCATAAGGATCAAAACCTAAACCTTCTTTACATGTGATTGACTTAGATGAATCTAAAATCTGGTTTGGATTTTTCCTTTCCATAGAGAAGTGTTCTAAAGTTCTTTTTAAGTAATGAACTTATTTAGCAATAGTTTGGCATTTGTCACAAGTAACATTCATAGGTTTCTTTTGATTACGATAATTAGAGCATGAAAGAACCTCATGAATTACCATGTCATTAGCTATTTGAGAAACTCTAGCATTAGTATCATGCAACTTTAATTCAAAAATTAAGCAATTAGAACAATAAGTAGAATCAAGTAAATAAGACCTTGAATAAAGAATCTTTACTTTCTTTGGTATTCAACACAACAAGTTTCTCATTGTTCTCAATTTCATCTTTAGTTTCTCAAGAGTTGAAGTATGACATATCTAAGAGAAGTAATGTCAAATAAATTAAATCACAAGACTTGTAAGTATCATTATAACAAATCAAAGTTTTAAGTCTTGCAATTTTAGATTTAAGAGATTTAATCAAAGCATCATGTTTCTTAATTTTCCTATTATGTTTCTCTAAAAGATAAATCATCATAAATAGGTAGTACCTCATTACTATTGTTGTCATGTTCATCCTCGATGGAGCTTTCCTTGTTGCTTGCTATGAGACATAACCCTGTCAAATTACGTACAATCTTGCCTTAGATATTGTGTCATCTTTACTGCTCTCCGAATCAACATCGCTCAAATTGACTTGCTCAAATGCTAAAAGAAATTGATGCACAACCTTGCGGTTTAGAAATTAAGCTCTTCTTCTTGTCGTTGAAAAGCTTTTCTTGTTCTCCTCCTCACTTGATGCTATACCTACAAGCTTAGGACAATTGGGACGAATATGATTAAGATCACCACACTCATAGCATCTTTTAGGACATTCACTTCATATCTTCCTCATTCTCACATTCTACAAAGTGTTATTAATACGAGTAGAGAATAGCACTAGATCTCCTTTAGAAATTTCCTCAAGCTGATCATCGGTAAGTGAAGATAAAAAAGGATAAATCAAAGCTTGATGAATAAGACTTTGAATCAGACATGCTACATTGGGAAACAAAAGCAATTGAGTTATTATGATTCTTTATATCAAAAACATATAACTTATGAGTATTAAATTTAGATTAAAGAACATCTAATATAGATGTACTCATGACAGTAGATTCTCTAATAGATGTAACTTTAATATCTCATACCGATATGTCTAAAGCTTCTAGTAATTGACGTGCATTTTTAGCATCAATATATGTAACATTAACAACATGCAAATTTTAGTGATATGCCTTAGAGACAATCATAGAGATGATTGTATCACATCTTTGTTTATGTACTTTTAAATAATATGTTATTCGGTTCTTTGGATAATTATCATTTACATTGATTAGCAAGTATGTAACTTTTTTCAAGCTATATGTTTAATTGTGATGTTATTCTAAATGATTCCTAGTCTTATATCATTATGTGGGATAATAATGTTTCATAAACTAGCACATGTATTGATTGATGATTATATTTTATAGATCATAGATATAGGGATATCAAATAAATAATGTTGACACATGTTAGAGAACATAATGTTGGATAGATCCATCTTGAGATACTGTTGGGATTGTATACGATGTGCCATCAGTTGTAATGTCAAATGGTATACATGCAGGATCCTTAGACCTAAGATCGTCATTGATTCCTATAATGTATAGTGGCACACTTTGGGGATACCAAATGCTACTTCGTAACTAGGTAGTCATAAAGGTAGTTCTTGAATTTGCTATGTAATATATCATAGGGTGTGAGCGATCAAGATAAAATTTGTCCCTCCTATATAACATGAGAGATATCTTTGGGCCCTCAATGTGATTGGATTAGAAAGTGCATGGTCATGCCAATTTAATTAAAGAGTTAATCACGAGTTTAGTAATCCACTACAAGATTGAGTGAATGGTCGAGCTATCACAAGGATGGCACGTGTATGTCAAGGTTGGGGATTGGTGCATGTATATATCAAGGTTCAATCTATATGATCTTTATTTATACTTGGGAGTCAATATATCCTACTAGGGACTGCTATTGATTTCAGTTTAGAAAAGGGTTTTTGAGTTGTGCTGTGTATACGTGAACCTAACAGGTCACACAATTAATGGGGTGAATTGAATTTGTTAGTGGGTTTGTTTGGATTGTGATCCATGAAGGATTAGAGTCCTAATGGGCCACCAACATGGAAGCCCATTAGTGGGATCTATATAAGGGGAGGCGTCGGGTGAGGTCACGCACGGTTTAGCCACTCCAAACCCTAGCCGTGTCCCATCTAACTGACCTCTTGAAACCCTAGTCGTACATTCAGTGCTAGCACACCGACACTTGACGTTCCATCCTAGGACATGTGTTTACCATAGTGGCGCTATTGTAACTGCGGTGCTGATTGGCTTGACGAGTTGAACTTGACGGCTACCAATTCGACTTTTGTTTTGAGCAGGAAGTCAGAATGCACCCAACTAGGAAGTTGATCGCCTACATCTACTCGACGAGGAGATCATGTGGAAGGGATGATCCGCTACTCCCATGGTTTCTTGGTTGAATGAGGTAAAAATTTGTTTTGTACTATCGTATCCTACCCATTCCCCAATAGCAAATTGCTAAGGATTTTATTAAAGAGAGCAAATAAATCATCAAGAGACTCACCAGGTTTCATCTCAAATCTCATATATTGTTTGTTGTATAAATCTTGACTTAGCTCTTTTATAGTAGATGAACCCTCATGGTAATCACAAAGTGTTTTCCATACCTCATACATCAACTTGAGATGTACAACTTGATTGAAGTCGTTTCTTTCTAAACCTTGTCTGATCAAATTCCTCACCTTGTTGTTCACCTCGATAGCTGTCATGTTATGCTCTATCATATCATTGTTCTCCAGTACCTGAAAAGATTTGAAGACCTTCTCCCAAATTGCAAAGCCCTATGCTTGAATACAAGCCCTATCTTTGCCTTCTAGAATTGAAAATCAGCATCATCAAAAACACAAGGTTTTGTGGAATACCTATCCGACATCATGTTTCTAATTATCGGTTAAGATCAATTAAACAGGTTTCTTGTTCTGATGCCACTTGTAGGATCGATTACGTGCAAAAAAAAAAATCAAAAGTGGGTGAATGATTGCAGAAGCCAAATTCAAATTTTAAATCACCCTAAACAAATATTCAATTTAATCTCGAAATCAGTTCAGGACAAACTGCTATCATGTCACTAAAAGTGATGTATAGAAAGATCTAACGGCTCAATTGCCCTCACATTTTAATAGTAAAAACTAGACAACGATAAGAAACTATTCCAACAAGAATCAAGTCAATCGGATCTAAGGATCAAGAGTAATGACCTTCAAAAGCATATTTTGATAGATGGTCATGAAAATAGATTAAATCCTAAATTCACAATTATGCAAGGATTATCAAAAACTAACCAACCAAATAAATTTAGAGCCTTGTATTGATGCTCTAGAATTATTTTGGATTGATCAGACTAAGACAAATCACGTTGACCAAAAGATATTAAAAAAAATCAACATGAGCAACAAATACGAAAAAACTGAGGAATAATGGAATTACAAACTCATCAACTTACAAGATTTGATCTCCATTGTGTGGATGAGTTCACAAGATGCATCTTTAAAGCATCACTACAAGATTCTCCATGGAATCCTAACCCTAAATGAGTTTCACTTTTTTTCCTAAAATAAAACTCTCTAAGTCTCTCTCTTCGGTCTTGTTCCTCTCATGGCAACAGAGAGTCCCTTTTTCCTGTTGTCGGTGTGTTACGTGTCCAACACATCCTCCTCGCATACGCGACAAGGTATCCATGTGCGCTAGCTGACTGGGCTTCAACCTCTACGTGCTCTCCAGCCCACCTTGCGCATCGCACACCCACATGGGCTGCGTCCCAGTCGTGTCGAGCCACCACCACTCCCTTCTAGGCCGCATGGTCCTCGACTCACACTCCTCGTGCGCCAGCTGACATAGACTACATGGACCGCTAGACTAGGCCATGAGTGCCTTCACCAGCTCACTAGCGTCGCACGGCCTCTGCGACTTGAGCCTATCGACTACCGCCTGGGCCTGCTCTCTTGGCTGAGCCACTCGAGGTCGCTATGCCATTGCCGCACTAGGCCACACATAGTAGTAGCGCCCACCTGGATTTCACTTCAGCTTGACAACCCTTGCACAAATGCCAGACAAACCACTCCACTATTCCAAGACCACAATACCTCCTCTCTTTTTCCTTTTTATTTTTATTCCATAGCACACACGTATGCATGCTCCATGGAACAAATCCTCCCACACCATATGCAACACGACGCTCCTCACCATATACTATACAACTCTCGTGTGTACATTGTATGGTGCAATCCATCTTCACGTGCATTGTTCCCTATCCTGAATGTGTTGCGTGAACTCCTGACTGTCTGGACCTTAGTTCCACCCGAAACCTAGTCTATCTCATGTCACCGACCACGTCCGCCCTTAGTACACACATGCACATGAACAAAATCAACAACCAATTCTGAACATAAGTTCTCACAAACTTGAGTCACGTCAATCTGCACAACACCACTCACATAAGTGTATTGCACATATTAAAACCACAAATATCATTATGCTACCACGAGCATATCCAAGCAACGTATTCATAACACATGCACATCATCTAAATCACAATGTTAAATCACTTTGCGCCTTCGCCAATTTCACAATAAAGTCAATTTTTCAAGATAGATGATCTCACAATGTCTTTCTAGTTTAGCTAGCTCTATTTTGATGGTCCATAATGAAGGTTACTAGTCTGTTTCTGCTATCTCTTTTGCTACTTCTAATCACCCGGATTGTGTCTATAAAACTCTCAACATGGGCTCCGTTATCCTGGCAATGGAATATGGATTATCCCCTTTTTGGAAAAAAACAACAATGAGGCACACTGTAGTAGTCAAGGTGGCATTGTTCATGTCCCGACAATGGGCACCTCTTTGCCCTGAAAAAAAAATCTAAAAGTTGCCATGTCTGTAAGGACCGATGATGTCATAAGATGAGGCAAATAGGGGATTCCAAAACTAATCGGCTTGAATCAACTAACTTAAATTATTTTTTATCTAAATATGCTCTAGATTTATCTATTGTTACTATTATAACTCAACAAAGTTTTCGCAAGTGAGTCTATTGTTGACAAGCGAAATTTGGCTCACGCTTACTTTGGCTATTGTTTGATTTAGGATCAAAGATTTTAGTCATGCCGACACTTTGGTCAATACATCGGTTGCTTGGCACCCATAAGCCACAGCCCACAGGTTAAAGCTACAAGTATTGAGCAGCAGAAGAACTCAAATCCCTAATGCTGCTTAATTTCTCTCGTCCTCTCAAATCTAAAATCTCTGGGAAAAACATACGAATTTGAAATGCAATCCCACAAGAATTCAGAATGCAAGAAATTTCAAATGGAACGTTTGAATAGGGGACGGGAAAAACATAAGAATTTGAGGGGAGAGATTGACACAAAGAAAATTTTCCATGAGATTGAACTTGTTGCTATAATTCTTCATGGCTTATTTGTCAGTGTACTATCATGTGTGATGCAACATGAATTGTGCATGCTTGGAGAATGAGAATGGTGTGCCAGGATGCCAATGGCATACGAGAAAGGCTCCATCGAAATCTTCTCTGGCTCTAAGAAACAATCAGAGACAATAAATTTCAAGCAGCTGCTCTGTGGGCGCAGACCCTATGCCTTTGAGAAGCAAAGGCAGCGCTATACAGTGTGATTGGTCTTTTGGTTGGTTGTATGGGTGCGAACAGGCTGAGCTGAGATGTTGTTTGTCTAGCTGCACGAAGTGCGTGAAAATAAACGTGGAAAATATTAATACCATGATGTTAAATTTTCCTTACCATGGTGTAGTCCTTAGTGTACCTAATCATACCTTAATCTACTTTAAAATATTCTAATATCGCTCAATATATACTAATCACTTGCTAAGGATGTTGTGACTACCGATCGCAGCTAATTTTATCGTGCCTTTACTTCCTTAGGCGTTGGACTACCGTTTAGCAAGATAACATGACTGCTCAACATGCTGTTCTGTTTCGGTTTCCAGGTGAATGCATCGTGTTGTCCACAATGTTGTTGGTGTTTACATTGTGAGCTGTCGTTGTGACTTGTAATAGTTCACAATTTATGTGCAGTAAATGTCAGCATGTAATGCATGCTCCGACGTAGGACGGAAGTACCATCTTTCGGTGGTGAATAAAGATCTAACGCTGTTGGTCCTTGCATGACTAATAGGTGCGATATTTAAGTGGCCGATTAAAGGGAAAATCAGTACCATGCATCATGCCGTGACAACGAAGAACTTTAAAGTGACCCTACTAGCATCACCCAGTGTACAGCATAACTGTATCTGTGTAGCTCCACGGCTCAGGAATCCATGTCGTGGACAACAGCAAAATAACAGTGAAGGCTAACACATTTTTCATAGAAACCCATGAATCATGCAATAACATTACCACTAACTTGACGCATATTAGAGTACAGTTTTTGTGCCATTAACTGTGTAGAGCAACAGCAGAGCTTCAGGCACAGGACACTTGAGAGAGATATAGATTGTAGGTACGACCGCTAGTGCACACGCACAGCAACACGATGCCAACTCACTCAGGGCCCAGAAACACCCCTGTCTAGACCGTAATCCGTCATGCCCACGCCAACCTCGTTTTGATGCTTCATGAACCCACCGGTTGCGGCTTTCGAGTAGCTCCAGTAGTACACAAGGGATGCCAAGAGGTTGATGACCATCATCGCAGCAGCAGCTGCAAAGACTCCCTTGCGAAGCGTGGAGCATGAGACCAAATCATGCTTCATGTAATAACCTAGATACTTGGTGTGTTTTGCGTTCCTCACTGATCCTCCTATAAGGCAAGCTTCCGCGATGAGGAATGTTAACCTGAGAACCAAAAAAAAAACATGCCAATAAGAAGGATGATTCAATTATTGTCAAATGACACTTTTAGATCACATAAAACCCAGCAACAACGTGACAAATGAAAACCTTGACAAGTCAGCTACATCTGATCCTGGCAATCCATGAAACCTTTGCCAAGTGCCAAACCAACTGAACAATGGAATCCAACATCTACGTTTGACCTTACAAATTCAAGTGCCTGGGTTATACATCAGTTACTCAATCTTCAGAACAATTAAGTCTACGCTTTCCAACTGGATTGAGTAGGGGGCAGGTATACATTGCAAAAGTATAACTCTTCAGAGCTACTAACTTTTAAAAAAAAAAAAACGATAGCCATATAAGGTAGTTTTTCTAAAACAGAACTAATTAGAAATGATTTCAGTTAGGAAAAAGAACAGCAACTCAAACGAAATTCAAAATTTGAACTCACGAAAACAAACATGAGGTAATTCTCGTAGCATTAGTGTAATCATCTCATCAAATAAATCATCAATGGTATCCAAGAAAGTGTATGAAGCAAACATAATGCTTTGAGCACTGTTCACCTAAACGGGCTACACGGTCGTGTACACGGCATGTAAACGCTACATGATGGCCTGCTGTGTTCGCCTAAACGACCATGTAGCCCGATTAATCACCGTGTAGCCCAATTAATCGGCCGTGTAGCCCGACTATTAGCTAAACGATGGTTGACCGCCTGTGTAGCGTTTACCGTGTAGGAAAACACTGGCTTTGAGAAACCACATTGGTAATGAAAGACAACATTTGAAATCTATTGTGTTGGTAGTTGGTTTCACAAAAGGTGGCAGGTGTGCAGTACATAAACAATGATGTTCACTAATATGTACTCAGCAGGCAGCGCCACCATAAAACAGTTTGGGGGCATCAATGATATGAATGATATATTATATATGGAAAATGGCTCATAAGTCATAACTAAATTGCAGTTGCACTAAACAGGATGAAATTGAACTGGTTTAGGGACTGAGATTATTAGTGTGAGAAAAGACTATTGTTGCGAAAATTGCCACTTTATGGTTTCCACATTGAGATGCAAATTAATGGATGGTAAGATTTGTTTATGATCCTCGAGGAAAAACATTCTGATTAGTTATTGGAATGAATACTGAACATTGAAAACTATGACGAGGCCTCTTTGATTTGTGGATTAAACATTCCCTATATATTTCAAACCCTTGAATCACAAATGGCATGCATTTAACAAAAGGTGTTATTCAAAGGGAAAAAAGAACTATCTGAAGAGTGAAGACACATCAAAGGCACTCATTAACATGCAGCCAGCAGGCATCATCGCAATCATATAAAAAACATGGGTTAGGCACAAGCAGCTGTCTTGGAAAATGGAGATAATATGTAATCCACTTACAAAATGACATAAATTTGGATGCGGCAACAACCACTAATCACTCTGGTACAACATACTGCCTCAGAAAAAATCAATTTACAATGTATGATCAACTGATGTTACCCTTTTCTTCTCAATGTGAATCTGAATGCAATAAACTATTCAGCATTTGGGCACATAGTGAGTTGTAGGATACTAGTCTATATAATTCAACCAGTAGAGTGCGAATTATCCACAGAACGAATTCACAGGATATATATAAATGTTGTTAATAAATAAACCATATGATAAATATCCTAGTTTTGGCATCTTCATTGCAAGATTTCAAAAGTACGTCTAAAATATTATCAAACGATTATGTCAAAATTTGCTCTACATTTATTGAGGGCTGGGCATGCAAAAGAAAGCCACATAGCCCTTCCACTACACTTGTCCTAATGGAAGAGCCCAAACTCATAAATGACACCAAACCTATTCCGTCAATCATCTATAAGCGCATTACTGTCTTTCTAGCACAATGAAAAAAGGCAGTGCATTCAAAACATTTCCACTAGCGTGTAAGGATCCAACAACGGCAGCATGTTTTGTCTGAATCTCACAAGAAACCAACAGTTTTGTCAGTTAGGAGGCAAGGACAAGGACTACTGAAAACATCCAAAACCTTTTGAGCTCATCTCTTCAATATCATACAGGGCCATCAGCCTCTACATTAAGCTTCCAAAAGGCAAGCGTTATGGGTCTCTCATTTCATCAAATCACGTACACAAACAGATTCAAATTTGTGACATTGAAATGTGCAAGCGTCTGTGCCTAATGCCTACCTAGCAGCCAATGTCACACAAATTGAACCAAATCTACCCCACCAACCTGCAATTCGGCACGCAACATCAACCCAAGGCGTCACATTCGAATCAAAGAAGGAAGAACAAAGGGAAAGAAAGGGGGTTTTAGGTGTGGGGATAGGGTTTAATGCACGCACCAGGAGAGGATGAACGCGGCGACGGCGCAGCCCCGGGAGGAGAGCGCGGGGCCGAAGCAGAGACACCTCGTGGCGGCGGTGACGATGGCCTGCTGGAGAAGGAGCACGAAGAAGGCGGCGACGCCATAGACCGTGGAGGCGTCAGTGTCGTAGAGGCAGTAGGACCGCTCGTCGTACTCATCCGGCACCACCTTCCCCTGCAGCCAGCGAGCATGAAGATCTCAGCGACGCACGCTGCGTTGGGCGCGGAGGAAACGGAGAGGGATCGGAGATTCGGAGGGAGGGAAGGGGAGAAGGGGAGCGCGTACGGTGCTGCGTCGGCGCTCGGCGCCGACGGCAAGGAGGAAGGCGAAGAGGCCGAGGAAAGAGAGGACGGCGCAGAGGATGACGGAGGCGGGGCGCGAGGTCGCGAAGCCACCCATCGGTCTGGAGCTCGGGCGGCGGCGGCGCTCGGAGTCGGAGGAGAGCTCTGGCTTCACTCTGCTATGGGGGAGTGGAAATGTGAGTAGGGTGAGAGTGCGTGGGCCCCGCTCGTCGGTCACCGAAATTTTCAGTCCGCGTTTCGGGGTAGCTGTCTGTTGTGCGTAGGCGTTCGGGGTAGCTGTAATCAATTCGAATTATGAATTAAAAAATCTGGTCCGTTTCTGAAACATCTAAATAGTGGAAAATCGTCTCTAGTCTTGAATTTGGTGGGACCCAAAACCGATAAGACTTTATGGGTGGTGCGCTGCGGGGAGTGGTGGTGGGTATGAGACAGCGGCGGCAGAGGCGAGATGTGGCGGCGCGGAGCAAACGCCGAGGCCGGAGCAACAGCGAGTGCGACGAAGAGAGCGGTGGCAGTAGCACGATGAGCTGCGATAGGCGCAGGCATGACGCGGGAGCGGTTGCGAGCGCAGAGGAGGGAGCGGCGGCAACGCGGTGAACTGCGAGCACGAGCGTTACGCGAGAGTGGCTGTGGGCACGGAGGAGAGAGCAGCGACGGCGTGCCTCTAACCGCCGAGGCAGGAACGGCAGCGACCGCGGAGGAGAGAGTGCCTGCGGCGTGCCTCTGACCTCCGAGGCAGGAGCGGCAGTGAGCGTAGTGGAGGGAGCGGTGGCGTCACGATGAGATGCGACAGGCGTGTGCCGTGCGCAGGCGAAGGGAGCAGCAACCGAAGTGGCTTGGACGAGCAGCTAGCCTATTGCGGCCTATGGGCAGACCTGGCTTTTTGGGTGCCCATGAGCGAATATGCGCCCCACTTCTGACCCAAACCCAAATCGGACCCTGGACCTAGGACACCTACGGGGCAAAATTTGCCCTAGATCCTGCCCTCGCCGGGTGTAAAACTCGTGGGATCCCACTTGGTCCCCTCTGTTACCGGATTGTGCGGTTTCACTTTGCACGAGATACGTTAGGAATGTTTTTTAGTCTTTCTCCTTCTGCTTACTCTTTGTTGTTTTTACGGTTCCAATAACCCTTATGAAAACTTTCATTGAAACAACCTTGAATAGAAATTGAGAACTCAATTAGCTATGGATCTTTGCATTCTAGATGTTGATTGATTGTTAATTTGAGCACTTTACTACCTATCGCAGATATAAATTCTATCTGTTCCAAGGGCAAAAGGTAGACTAGTTCCTCTTTGGGAGCGGTTGATGAAACTTCTGCTCGGAAGGCGTCCAAAACAAAAGAAGATTTGTCTAGTAGAATGTCATGACTAGAGGAGGCACCACAGGGAAGACGGCTTGCGCGGGAGAGCACTGGAGCACCTTTGGGTTGGACCCATGTGTAATAGAGTAGATTGGTGTGGTCCAGCTATAAGACTATGTTTAAGGGATTTCCGTCGCGGATGAAAATCTCGTTGTTAAGGGATTTTTGTTTTCTTCAGCGCTCCAATAATTTTTCTTCACAATTCATATCACGAAGGGATTTCTAGAGTCATTCCCTTCAAGAAGGGATTATCTCTCTTTTCCCTTCGTGATTCCTTTCGAAGGGAAACTGTTGGAGATGAGAGAAAATAAAAGGAATAAGAACGAGGAAAGGAATCAAGAAGAGAACGAAATAAAGGAAATATAGTTAGAGATGATCTAAACGGGCGAGAGGGCGGTGTGAGTTGTAAGCAGGCTGGCAGAGTATAAGCTGGTGGGTCGTTGAACAATAGCAGACATGGATGATCGAATGAGATGAATGGAGACGTCTCTCTAGCGTTCTCGTCTACCTCATCCCCTTTCTTCTTGTTCTACCTCGGGTCTCTAGAGATTCTATTCATTTATGTGATAAATCCAAGTAGGTTCATTACATAGAGCCCTATGTACGTTTGAGAAGCGGAGAGGACAATGTCTAGGTGGGGCGACAGGAGTGTGTTGTCCAATTTGTCAAGACGTGAAAGTTGTAATCTTAGGTCAGTCCCAACAGATTCCTTTCCAGGACTAAAATCCTGTTGTGAAGGGATTTTCGTTCCTTTCAGTGCTCCAACGGTTTTTCTTCATGATTTCCTTCACGACGGGATTCCCAGAGTCATTCCCTTCAGGATGGGATTCTCTCTCCTTTCCCTTCACGATTCCTCTCGAAAAAAAGTTGTTGAAGATAAGAGAAAATAAAAGAAATAGGAATGGGGAAGAGAATCAGGAAGCGAACAAAATGAAAGAAATATGGTTAAAGATAGTCTTACCAAGCTTGGTATTATAAGACCAATGACACTTATGCAAGTTACCTTAAACATTTCTTAATAATTTACTGATGCAGTACATTGTTGAGTAGATACTACTGAGAGCCAAACTTATAATAGACCTACTTATTTGGTATGGAACAAATTATGTTTTGGCGTAGATACTTAACTGAAAATGCATATACAGGATGTGCAAGGGCCCAACATTACTTTAAAAAACCCTATATATACCGTCATATCACTATCGATTCTTTACAAGCTAATAATGATGAAGTATCACTATGAGTTCATATCAAAGACCGACACTAAAAATCTATCAGAAAAGAATCAGCAGTGATAATTGACTATCTCTGCTAACTCTAGCCTTGAACCGACAGTGATAATTGACAATCACTGCTAGTTCTAGCCTTGATATCACTACCGGTTGTAGTCATAAATCGACAGCGATAGTACGTCAAGTATCACTGTCGGTTCGTATTACAAATCAATAGTGTAGATGACAGCTTATCTTAAAAAATTCATAAGTTTTTCATAGGAAGTCTGATAGCAATAAACTTCATATAAAAATTATAGCTCTCGATCAGATCTATAACTTTATAGTTAATTACTTTTTATTTAAAGCCATATAGATATACAAATGAGCACGAACTTCTAACCTTTGTGTGTATGCACATGAACGAGCACGAGCACGGCTGACCACGAGCATGAGCACGAGCACGGTTGAGTAGGAGAACGAGCATGAACGAGCGTGGTTAGTCATGCTAGTGTGTAGTACTCATGTTAAGTGTGTTTATATTTCAAAAATTATAAACGTTTTTATGAGAAAATTAGAACTAATTAGCAACCCATTTTAATTAATTTGGTCAAAAAAATCTAAGCTAATATTTTATTAAAATTCTCCAAATAAATTTATTTTTATAACTTCTAGCAATTTTTAATGTCTTAAATAAATTCGTAAAAATTTTAAAAAAAATCATTAATATTCTTCTCGTGTGATGTACTAATTTACTCAAGTATTAATGTGTCCATGAAATTTACTCACAAATGCACTAATATTCATAATATTTTTATACGAAGTTGGATGAGGACAAACTTTATATAAAAATTGTAGCTCTTGACAAGATCTACAACTTTGTAGTTGATCACTTTTTTATTTGAAGTTATATAGCTGCACAAATAAATATCTAAAAACTATTGAAAACCACACACTTGACTACAAACTAACTTGCTGGATTTAGTATAAAACTAGTAGGGTTGATTAAAAAAGTCACATACAGAGCCACAAAGTTTAAAAGTGTAAATTCAAAGATTTTATCATGAGTTTGATAATTCAGATTGATAAAATATTTGCACAGCACTGATTTTGAGATGTAGCATTATGTCTCTAAAATTTTTTAAGCAAATTAGAGAAGGTAAGTTTTTTACTAAAAATTTCAAAAGTCCTGTCGAGAGTCTTCCGATGCGTCTTTTTTGGAGGTCAAGAAAGGAATATTTTTTGAGATGTGTATTGTTTCGAATGCGCCTTCTTGTTAGATTCGAAAGTAGAGGTCAAACGTCGAAATCGGATTCCGTATGCAAAAGTTATGGCTACTTTACTGAACACTGCACAAATTGGACACAAACTTTTCTATAACGAGTCGGATGGAGACAAACTTTATATGATCATTGTAGAACTCGATGAGATCTACAACTTTGCAGTTGACAACTTTTTCAGTTAAGATTATTTAGATCTCCAAATAGCCGTTCAAATGTTTGATTAGAAGAGGTCAAAAGGATTGATTGTGCTATTATACTCAAGAACGAATGAGGGGTGAGATGGTTAGAGGAGCCACGCACGCGGAGCTTTTGAGGTCATGAGTTCGAGTCATGGAACCGCACGCGCATGAAAATCGTGTGACTTATGAATGGTCGGGTGTGGTCGGGTGAGCAGTGACTGGTCGGGTGCCTTTGGTCGTGAAAAAAAATATTTTTTTTCTTTTTTTGGCCCCAAAAATGTTGAATCGAGGACCGACTATCACTACCGGCTGAAGCTTTCAGCCGGTAGTGATAACCCTCTTCGCTGCTAGTCCCCGAACCGGTAGTATAG
This sequence comes from Phragmites australis, assembly GCF_958298935.1. Classification (NCBI taxonomy): domain Eukaryota; kingdom Viridiplantae; phylum Streptophyta; class Magnoliopsida; order Poales; family Poaceae; genus Phragmites; species Phragmites australis. Next base: position 8,120,276 of record NC_084938.1, read on the forward strand.
TTAGGTATTATTACTACCTGTTGCCCACTACTTGCTCCAAAACTGATAATGAAGGCCACTTTAGAGCCGATAGAGAAACCACTTTCTGTAGTTGTGCAATTGTGCATTTATTCCCATGTAATTGTAACACTCGAACGGAAGTAAGTGATAGTTGTTGAACTTATAGTTCTCAAAGTCTCAACATACTCATTGTTCTATGTAGCCATAGCAATTAACGGTATAAAAAAAATCCAAAAAAATATATAAAATAAAAGCAAAGCGTAAACTAATGCGAAATGGAACACGCGATGCTACCCATCAATGGCACCAGAAAATCAGCTTGATCGCTAGAAGCCCTGCAAGAGCATGGGTCGCTGTCAATAGCTTATTCGGAATAATAAAAGTATCATATCCACAAGAAGTAGAAGGTTCCCATGAATACACACTAATAAATGTTTTTAGTATTTTGTAATAATAAGGAAGCAAATAAATGTAGCAATGGTGTTTAAATAATCAATAATGTTGAATTTAATTAAGGCAATAAATAGATGTAGAACAAGTAAATAACAATAAAAGTAAATGCGTTGAAATTAAATATTGAGAGCAAACATATAGGAAAGGCGTTCTTGAGAAGTTGGTTCAACCATCTATAGAGTGTATGATTTCAACCAAATACCATTGTGACATCGAAATATCGATATGAGGGCAGAGCATTAGGTGAGTGGGCCTTTTCTAGGTTACCCACTCCTTATAGTTCTCATTCATGGTTGTAACACAGTCGCACAAACGAATTTATGAAAAATCACATATTATAGCCTTCAGTTGTGTGTCTCTGTTTATCCCTCGAATCAGTGATATGAGAAGTCATGTCTAGGGCTGTCACATGTTTTCCTATCATCCCATCACACCTATTAGTGATTTCCTCCAAGTCATCATGTGCAAAGGAATGCGTAGTCGATGTTCGTGCAATCTACGTGAAGAAGAATCATCATACAAATATAACCAACTTTTTAGCGGATCCCTGATCTACATCATGTTACCTACATCAGGATCCCCTAATCTCAAGAACTAAATGAAAACACACATGGGGAAATGAAATGAAAGAGGAAACCGTTGCAACAATCTTAAAGATAACAAACTCCTGATAAAAGATATAATCTTTATTGCTAATTCTTGTGGATGGATTGGTGGAAAATGGAGATGGGATGGCCTTGTTGGCTATGGAGAGTGAAGAACCCTAAGGTGGTGGCTGGTGTGTTGTCTCATTTGCAAAATCCTTCAAACCCCTCTTCCGATCTAATCTCTATCCCCTTATATTGAGTTTGTGGTGGCGTAGAGGTTTCAGATTGACCTGGGACCACTTCCATAGCGTTTTGTTTGACAAGGCAGTGCAGATGGAGGGTGGTACGGTCGCTATACAACACTTGTTGAAACCTACTGGAGTATTAGATCGTGATGTTTTTTCTTTGGTTGTGTTCCTCTTGACTTCTAGTAGCTTTCTAACTGGCTAGATTCCGCTAAATGCTTCAGGAAATCTCAAAAATCACTTCATTTTCTGTTTTTATACCTGCATCCATTAAATTAGGAGTTTCCCCAAGATCTGGGCAACATTTTATTAGTTTTCTAAAAAATGATAAGCAAATAAAATACTACATGCAACAAAACATATGATATTTATCTGCACAAAATGGACGCATCATGTGAATTGGGGGAGGAATTCAGGAAGTTGACAATAGGGATTGGATGTATTGATGAGTGATGGCAAATAATATGGGGAACATCAGGTTCATGGAGGCAACAATACAAAGGGTAATGGCCAACCTATATAAGCAACTCAATTGTTATGTACATAAAGTATTATTTAGGACATTATGAGTATATGAGATTTGTGTGGAACAACCTCATAATCCAAATAAAATAATGTGGCCGGAAGGATTGTGTGGATCATGACTGATCCTAAATTCCCATAAAAGATAATAAGAGTTGAGCTCTTAGATCTAAAAGGGGCATATCAATTGTCACTAGGTGATTTGTAATGTTCTAAGGTGAACATTTACTATTTCCATGATCTTAGACATCGTATGATCGATCTTTAATGTTATGATATTTCAATTATGGTAGATCATATTTCTATTGATCAAATGTAAACAAGTTGCAATTGAAAGACCTTAGTGTAATCTAGGGCACTATGGGTATTAAAATATACTAGATTGCCAGTCTTCTGCTGAAGGGGAGAATCACTAAGCCACCTAATTTCATTGGAGTAGACTCAGAGAGACATAAGAGAACCAAATGAACCTAGGAAAGGGATCATATGAATGCTTTCATTCAATGGACTCAGTCCAACAACAATTATGATCATTGGGAGAGAAATTGTTGCATCTCGTTGAGTTGTAACCCAGTATCAGGATCAGCAGATCCAACTTGTCTAATTTGATAAGATTATATCTCACAATGAAATAGTTCATTGGAGGATTTGGGAATAAATAGAGAGCATTGCTATGGTTCTAATAGGAGGTCTTAAATTGAAAGAAACTATCACCAATGTAGATTAGGGGATAGCTAACTCCTTGTTAGAATGATTATGCGCAACGATATATACGAAGTCAAGTGCACTGTATAGGTACTCCCTATGTCTAGTGTGTGTGGCATATTTCCCACAAAAACCACCACCATATCGTAACATCATGGATTGCCATGATGGGGGATTTTTTATACATTGTTCGATTGAAGATTCTGGTATTATGGGAAGGATTAGCCCATAATTGGAATGCTGTGATGCTTTCAAAAATGGAAGTTTCTTCAGTCGCTTGACTGCCATGAGCAAAGGCTACGAGAAGATACTAATGCACTAGATAAGCTGGACCCATTTCACCTAATACTCACACACGTAGTATGCTGAGAGTTTGCCAGATAAAAAAGGAGTCATTATGCATAGAATGGATACCTCGGGATTCATGCATACCCACTTATGCAAAGGGACTTATAATATTTGAAGAATATGTGGGGACTCCTATGGATTTAGGATCCATGATCTAGGGGGATGCCTATGGATCTATGATATGCTAACATAAAGTCATGTGTTGTAAAGATCACTATACAAAACAATGAATGATAGGTTTGGCCTATTAGGTGAAAGAGGTCACAAATTCATCCTATAGATGAATGTCCGAGCACTTTAGCGTGCACATTAAAGAAGGCTCAGACTACAGAACATCCAAGTGTCTCTCGTCTTGGGAAATGATGAAAGATCAGGTTATCAGTAGACATCTCTATGGATGTGGAGAGATTGTGTCGACAATTAACCTCTATAATTGCTTATGATTGTAGTGGAATAAATAGTAAGAGTACTCAATGACGAAGGGTCAAATAGATAAAAGCAATTATGTATACAATGTCACTTACTTGAATTAGCGTATTCGAATATGATGGGTCATTGTAAGGTGGTATGCATTGGTGCTGTGAGATGACATTATGGTTCACTATTTCTCTAGAAAATGAAAGAAATATTAAATGCAAGGAACAAGAGCACCGACAGAGGTCTAAGTCCTTATTCAGATAAGGCCAAAGTAATACGTAAGTCATTGAATGATCCATGTAAACTTGATCCTTGCGAGTTTGTTTGTTAAGTTATTCATTGACAGCCACATGAACCTGACCCTCATGTCAGTTAGACCCAAGGATATTGTAGAGGCGATGTTTAACTACATGGTATAACATCTACATAAAGATTAGCGGACATCAGGAAACCACTCTACATCTAGTCATTGAACCTTCAAGATATTGCAGAAGAGGTTAATAGAGGTTAATATATTAACCTGACATACATCAACAATCCGATAATCCAAGAAGTAATGGACTAAACTTCCATATTTATATCTTGCAATCCAGCATAAAAAATCCAATATATTATGCAAAGCCATCCATACAAAGTATTTACTTGTTACTAATAAAAAATCAAAAAATTTATCCTACCTTCTTCTTAGAACCTTCTTTTACTCTGATAATATTGCGGATTGAAATCAATGCAAAGAACATGAATGCATATCCATACTACAATAAAAAGTAAGTGTAATAAATATAAAATTGGATCATATTGCATGACTTATTCCATTTATACTCTACAGGATCTTACGGAGTCTGTCCGTGGATGACATGGTTGGGGTATGATCATAGAAAATACCAGCCAAGTTTTTTAGCATGTCCTCAAAGAAGGGTGTAACATCCCAAAGTTTTGGGCTACTAATGTAAAAAAATGATAAAGCCCTCAAAACTCTATTACTGGATTGGAAGCAACTAAAGTAATCTAAGAGTCTACTAGAAATAAGTGGGAGTCACTACGTGAAAAAAGACCATTAGTGACGGGTGATAACCGTCATTAGTGACGGGTCCCGCACCTGTCACCCTAAATACGTCACTAATGAGAGGTCATTAGTGACGGGACGTAATAGTGACTCATCACTAATGGCTGATGAATGTTTTTCACGTTTTCAAAAAAAATATTTTTTCACCCGAGCCATCCCAACGTAGGCCCATCACATATGCTCCACAAGCCACATTATTTTTCACACTGTTTTCAGTCTTTACGTTCCATGGGAATCGAACTCACGATCTCCCCTCATGCGCTGACACCCCTTACCACTTCGCCTATCATGTAGTTATGATAGGAACCGATTACCCGTCATTAATGACTGAATATTAGCGATGGGTCGTAATCTTGACTTGTTACTAATGACTAATTTGGCCAAATTTCATCAAGAGTTATAATTTACATATAAAATTTTTCTTCATCTAAATTTGTATTAATATTTTATGAATTTCTGAATATCTCATTCAAACGATCGCAATTTGATAGGTGATCCGGAGTGCCTTCGGTAAAACATGCATATTTTTTGCATATGGATTCCGATTTTGACATTTTCGTACTCTATAGACATGTACAAAAAAGTTACATCCGTTTGTCCCCCACTTTGTTGGGTCGGCAAATTTTTTTAGGCCAAATTTGGCCCGGAAGATTGAGTTCTCGCCCCTGTGAAGTTTCTGCACCGTTTTCGGAACTCGCGTTTATGTCCATAGCCACCACCCCTTACATCAATCTTGAGCAGAAATGTACAATGGTTCCTATTTTAGTGTTGCTGAGGTGAAAAAAAAATAAGAGAAAAATAAAAAAATATAGCATCATGCTATGCACATATTGACTATATAGGCATTCTACACACAATTGCTACTTGTATGCACTTTGCTTTGTTTCATAGGCATTCTAATGCTAATCTTAGTTTCGGATTCTTCGCAGCTCACAACATGTAGTAAGCAGTAAACACTTTTCTAACTTAAATTAAACACCATGTAACCTCACACGTCCCAAGAGCTTGGCTGCTCACCTAAACATATCAAGCATCACTGCTGTCATGCATTTATTTGTTTCATATATCACTATACTAAAGTTTGTAAATAATATAGAAAACATAACCTATAAACATAATCTGCAAAAACCATCAATATTTAGAACATTTGGACACTACAACGCACAACATTGTCAATTGCATGTACATCAACAACAATCTCATGTACCAGATACTAACCAAAACTCAGATTCAAACATCAAACAACAATACAATTATGTAACCGAAACTGAACCACGTATTTGTGAATACCATCATTAGTAACAGGTCACAACTTGACCTGTCACTAATGACTGGCTTAAGATGACCCGTCACTGATGAGTTGGTCATTAGTGACAGGTCACAACTTGACCCGTCACTATTATCATTAGTAACGGGTCACGTAACAATCCATCACTAATGACCACTCATTAGTAACGGGTCTATATGGGTCCTGATCAGATGGCATATTAGTGACGGGTCATAGTAGGATCCATCACTATTGAGTCTTTAGTGATGGGTCACAACGATTCGTCACTAATTTCGTATCTCCTCTGTTTGTTTTTCACGTAGTGAGTCAAAACCTTTGTGCATGAGCCAAATCCACATCACTCAAAATTATCAAATTCAATGTTTAGCTCACAATTCATGGCTTGTCAATTTTTGTAGTTCACATATCATGAAAATTATTTCAGCAAATTGTGTCATCATTTTGAACAGAATTAAATTTGGCTCAAAGCTAAATCAAACTAGCCTTAATGGAGAACTCAAAAGAAGCTTTAAATATTCAATGAAACATACATAATGCAATAACCTTGCAATTTATTGATTAATAATCTGGAATCTAAGTGAACCTTCCAGAATTCTAAGGAATCAAACAGAAACTCTAAAATTCGATGAATCTTTCAAGGTTGTCACTTTGTAAGCAATTTTAAATCAAGTTCTGCATAACCTTTGTTGGGTGAAGTAAATTGTAACATACCAAAATTCATAATACAAGCATTTCTACCATTTGTGAATAATGATCATTACCTCTGTTTGTTTTGATATTTGTTTGAGTGCTTTTGAAATTTGAATTCAAATTGGGTAATGAAATGGAAAGTTATGCAATGTGTACAAACTTAAATTTCTACCATAGGACATATGCTAGGAGATAATTTTGTAAAATAATACATTACAAATAATATTATTAGTGGATTTTCTCTGATTTTTGGTAATTAGATTGAAAGCTCAAAACATGTCACATTGTATGAATTTTAATTCAATTTATACACAGGTTATAGAGATGAAACAAATTAAATGGATTCTTTATGAATTGTACACTAGAAAATTCGGCATGAAATTCGAGAGCGTCGAAACCAATAGAGAAAGAGAAGGAGAAATAACTGGAATTTTTGGGAACTGTTCATCCGAGCCCCACTCTCACTCGTCTCCCTCCCGTTCTATCTCTTTAGAAAAGCAATGCCACGTGGCCAAGCTTTCTTGTCCACGGCCAAACGTAGATGTTTAACATCCATGATTGTGAGGAACTATCCAAACAGTATTCTAATTAATCATCAGAAGGATCATGATTCATAATCACAACCTCAATGATTAACCAAAATACCATCCTGATAGTTCCAGCATGTGTTGTGTGCCAAAGATCCGAACACATGCCTTTCTAACATGTACATCACAACATAGCTTAAGAAAGAGTGAGTAATTAAAGTTATATTACAAGTTTTTAAGCATGCAACCATTTGCAACAGTTTACAAAAAGAGAAACTATGCAGTGGAAGAAAAAATCTTAACAACAACAAAAAGGAGCCTGTGTAGCCTTGCTGTCGTCCTCCTGAGACCCTTCGTTGGTGACGTGGTGCACTCGGTCACGCTTGGGGACATGTGTAGCCTGAGAGGCTTGCGGAGTAGACTGAGCGGGTGGTGGCCTTGGAGCAGTCGCCACGGCTCCCGGCTTGGGGTAAGAGCAATCACGTGCATAGTATCCGATGCACCCACAGTTGTAGCACGGGCCGCCAGGGCCACCTGTCACACTCACTTGGGATCCTGTGGGTCTTGGAGGTTGTCCTTACAGAGCGGAGGGAGACGAGCATCGTACTATCCACATCGGCCATGGAGCAGTCGAGGCCGACATGTGAGATGGTGGAGGTTGACTCTCCATGTGGGTACGTTGAGAGGTCCCGCCCATGGAAGGAGATGGAACCCTCTTGCGTTTCTTCTCCTCTTGATGCCCCTTCATCTTGAACTCAACGGTGAGGGAGGTGCTCACCAACCTGTTGAAGTCGGTGAACTCATGAGCCGACAAGCGATCTTGCATCTTGGGAGAGAGGCCGTTCACAAAGTGGTATTGCTTTCGCTCATCAGTGTTGACCTCGTCTGGCGCATATTGTGCAAGGTGGTTGAACACCTGCACGTACTCCATAACAGATCTACCCTGTTGTTGAAGATCCAGGAACTCCCGCTTCTTGATTTCCATTATCCTCTTGGGAATATGATAATCACGGAATGCCTGGCAGAACTCCGCCTAAGACACCTGGTGGTTGGCGGGGTGCATGGCCAAGTAGTTGGACCACTACGTGCCCGTCGCACCCTAAAGTTGATGAGCGATGAAAAGCACCTTCTCGTGGTCTTCACACATGAGGAGAGCGAGCTTCTGCTCAACAGTCCTAAGCCAATGGTCTGCATCGAGAGGATCCTCAGCACATGTGAAGGTGGGTGGCTGAGTCCTAAGGAAATCCGAGAGGTCGTCTCGGCGTCCGACTCCACCTCCTCCTTGAGGGGCCGTGTTACGCACAAGAGCTTTGAGGAGCGCCGTCTGAGCTTCATGGTTTTGTTCAATTTGCATAAGCACATCTGCCATGCTTGGCGGTGGAGGCGGTGGAGGGTTGTTCTCGTTAGAACCCTCGGGAAGGTCTCCGAGACTATGGCGGGTTCTCATCCTATTGCAACGATAAGACGAAGAGGGAAAAGTCAAACTCCGACACAGCCTAAAAGCATTCGTCAGATATCGTTTGCTTGGACCCTTAATACCTTATATATGGAAACATGTATACATATGACCAATAGGGAACAATGAATGCATACTCGATTCCTATCTACCGTTTCTTTCTCAAGCGCATCTCTCCACAACAAACATCAAGATCACAGGCATTTATATAACCAATCATCACCCTTCGCGCCAGAAAGAATAAGTAGCGCGAACGGTGCTAGTGCATCTTGCCGCACAAGTGATTATTCATATGTTGCTGCCAACATATGCACTTCCTGTACCCTCACCTTACGGAGCATACCAGGCCCCTTTCGCCGATGCAACATAAACCATAAATTCATCATAATGCGAAAACAAACAACCCAAGCGCCGCTCATATCCATGGTTTATACTTAGAGGTATAATATAGCAGATCAGGTTCATACATATTTGCAGGAAAAGACACAAATAAACTTTACTGAGTTGCTTAGTGAGGTTAACATACTTACTAAACAACGTCTTAAGTATTTTCAGACCACTTCATTAAACCAAGCTCTGATACCACGCTGCGAGGAACCGTCCACACAGTATTCTAATTAATCATTAGAAGGATCATTATTCATAATCATAACCTCAATAATTAACCAGAATATCATCCCGGTAGTCTTGACACGTATTTTGTGCCCAAGATCGGAACACATGCCTTTCCAACATGTACATCACAACATAGCTTAAGAAAGAGCGAGTAATTAAAGTTATATTACAAGTTCTTAAGCATGCAACTATTTACAATAGTTTATACAAAGAGAAACTACGCAGCGGAAGAAAAAACCTTAACAACAACAAAAAGGAGAGTGGAGTCATATGCCCTTAGGCTCCACCCCAAAAGCTACGCCTCACCAGAGTAGGATGCACTACTCTTACCCACCACCTGCATCACGAAGTAGCCAAACACCGCATCACCCTCACCAGCAGGACCTGAAAGCGCAGGCATGAGTACAAAGGTACTCGCAAGACTTAAACCATATATAGAACATATACGTAGCTCGACTCCAAGGATTATGCATTGACCTGTTAGCAAGAGCAGGCCACAAGGTTAAGTAAAACATATGCGGTAAGAAACCAGGACACATATGTGTGAGCATCTATACTTAACTCAAAAACAACTACCTTTCTACCCTGTAAACCACAACTTGAACATGTATGTATAGGAACCATAGTATCTCATCAACAATCTACCAACCATTTTCATCATACCATAACCTTATCCCACATTCGTAAACTCTACGACTGATACAAATGAAACAATAGCATGCTCATAACCGAGAGTATGACATTTTAAAATATTTTTACCCCCTGCAGGGAGTACAAGTTTACCCACACGACTCGAGGACCATTCGGCTTGTGCTACTCGTGAAAGTACACACAAGGGGGGGGGTACTCGGGTCAACCTTTCTCATACCCGGAACCACCCACTTGCAATGCCCCTATGACACCGGGGTTATCGCGAGCGTGTCCCGGACACCTCCGGCTCCCCATCACCTTGCTTCTCCTTTTCTTTTTCTCTTACGCGTCATAGAGCTGCAAGGCAAGTGTCGGCATGGCATATGATAATTGGCTTACCTTACCATTAGATCAGCATGTGGTGAGTACGGAAAGTGTTAGAGCCAACTGCACCGACGGACGGCCTTAAACAATGCAAGCGGTCTATAGCATCCGGGCTCCTCTCCCAAACAACCCAGAAGACTCCTCCTCGGCAGAAGATACCCCTAACACCGCCCACATCTCTCCTCAATCTCACATCTCAACCATCCATCTCAACCTCATATTTGTATCTGTGAACAGTGATTAAGCCTTAGGCTCGCGAACAACGGCAGTACCGTCGCTCGACTTCTATCGAGGACCTAAGCATTGCTAAGCATTTTGAATAACCCTTGAAGCTAGACACCAACTATATCATCAAGGCTACAAGGATAAGGATTCATCAATAAGTCAAGGTAGAGATAATGCATCAACATAGCTTCTACCCATATCAACCTGACACTGGACTCAACACATGCAAACATACATAAAGCATAATTTATCATTTTAGACTCCATTTAATTTGAACAAAGGGTGCAGTATGCTTAGATGCTTGCCTTGCTGCTCTGGAATTTGCCCGATACTTCCCGAACAGAACTCGCAGAAGTGGTGTGCCTCGGTGTTGACCTCGATCGTGCTCGCGTCACGATCCGGATCTTCATTCACTAATGAATAACGTATGCAATGATGAGCATGAATGACGTGCAATGACAGATGCTCCACCACGTATGGCAATAGTGGAGATGAAATGCATTATACCATGAGTTTAAAACCTCAAGATTCTCTTCACTTGGATTATTGTTAATTATCTAACAATTTATGGATTTATTAAGCTTAGCCCAAGCTTAACCCTAAATAGAAAAGTAACTATGTTTAACATGAGTGTGAGCATTTTTACTAAACATGGCATAAATTAGCGAGATTAACAAAATTGATTTCATCAATTTTGGAGTTACCAATATTTAGTTATGAATTAATGAAGCTTAAAAATATTTCATTAAACCATTAAATCTCAGCACATAATGCATGACTACTAGTATTTTTAACATGTAGATCATGATAAAACAAAGCTAAAAAAAATTGGTTTCACTATTTTTGAGCAATATTCTATTTTCTATGCATTTCATTTGAATTACTTGTTGAACCAATAATCAAATTCACATTTTTTGGTTTTACCAAATATTAAAAGGCCTAAATCCTTTTTACGCCCAGGCCGAGCTAGCCACGATGGCTAACAGTGGGCCCGGGCACTTTGACCACGGGTCAAAATCGACCCGCGCCCAGAGCACAGTGCCGGCGGCATGGGCGACCTCGCCGGTGATGATAGGCGGTGCGGCATGACTAGCGGAGGGCATCGGTGGCACCAGCTTGACACAAGGAATTCGACTAAGGGGCGTGTGGTCACTGGCGATGACCGGAGGGCGGTTGGTGATGGCGCACGACGGTAGCCTTATGACAACGGCTTGTTTCCACACGCCGACGGCCAAACGGCAGCGTAATCGACCCGCCCGAGCACTCCTATAGCATCTACGCAGGCTTGTGGATTCAACAGCGCGGCTAGTTTTCGATGGGCCTGACGGTGGCCCAGCCGTCAGTGTGCGCCGAGGTGGTGGCGGCGGGTGGCTCACGTGGGGACCTGCGTCAGCGTCGGGCAAAAGGGAAAACGAAGCGTGCCAAAGCAACAAGGGGTCATGAGGGAGCTCGTCGAGCGGTCAGTTTGGGTGGGAAGGCAGTGGAATGGCAGGTCAACGGTGAGCGGTGGAGGAATACGTAGGCGTTGGGGAAGACGGCATCTGCGTGCTCGATTCAACCGGAAAGAAGAGGAATCCGGCGGGGAGAAGCTCGGGGCACCTTTGGCGGCCTCCCTTGGTGCTTCTTGTGGCTTGGGCTTGACGGATTGGTGCTCACACGTGGTGGATTTGGCATCAGCGCTACACTTTGCTCTGCTCTATTGCTCTGCTCCCTGCACTTGACCTCGGCCGACAGATGGATAAGCGAGGGAGAGAGAGACTAGGGAGGGATAAGGGCCATGAGCTCTGCCGCGTCCACGACCACCCCGGCCGTGGTTGCTATTTGCAGGAGGGTGGTATTTGCCCTTGTTGCTTGACGAGGAGTCACTGCCATCCTTCTTCTGTCACGCCTACCACTCGGCCTGAGTGAGCAAAAGCTGGTCGTCGCCATTGTTTTTGCTGCCGGATGCACGTGGGTGAGTACGTTCTTCAAACGCCTTCAGCCGTCCCATGGCTTACTCGAAAGGCAACTTGTCGAGGTCGTAGAATTGCTCGATCCCAGCGATCACACTCAGGATTTGATCCAGCACGGTGTCAAACAATTTTTTGACTAGTGTAGCGTCGTCAAGCGTCTCCCCCAGATTGGCGTACCTGATGGACATGGTGTTGAGCTTTCCGGCGTACTGGTCCAGCGTCTCTCCCTCCTGCATGCGCATAGCGTTGAAGCCGCTCTTCAACGTCTACAGCCGCATGTTCTTGACACGATCCGCGCCTATGAACCTTGTCTTGAGATAGTCTCAAGCCTTCTTTGCAGTTTTCTTTCTTGCCATCTTTATCAGGAGATCCTTCAGGAGTGCCCTGAAGAGATGCGACCTCACCTTCTTGTCCTTATTCTCGTCAACGACAACACCGGCCACTGGCTCGACTACCTCCCGGACGCCTAGATCCTCCATCATCGCCTACACGCAAACCACCCAGCTCATGTAGTTTGTCACCGTCAACTGCGGGTACAGGAACGACCCACCGTCGCTTTCCTGTAGCGTCTCACCCTGAGGAACGATTGACATCTTCACGAGTTAGTGCTACGCTCTACCCGCTCTGATACCAGATGATAGGTCTCAACGACCCACAGGACCGCGCACACGACCATCTCATATCCGACCACGGTCTCTCTGACCACGACCAGTATGTGTCCGAGCACGACCAGTCCGGAGATTCGCGACTACGAGTGAGCAACAAATCCTCCAACCACGCAAGCAACCAGTAGTACCCGAGCAATTACACAAGTGACCAGTCCTGTTGTGCTCGACCACGCGTTCGTCACGTACGAATTTGATCACGCAATCATGTAGCTATACGTGAGTCTCAAACTTTCCGGCGTGGATACAAGGACAAATACTTGACAGAACAGAGAAGCAAGATTAAAAAACTTTGTAGAGGAAATTTTACGACTCTATTCAACTTATCTTAACTAGCGATTTTTTTTTACTTATCTTAGCATACAATCTAGGGATTACAACTCTATATTTATAGCGACATGTTAATTTCAAATTTAACACGAATCGTACCATCCCACAATCCTTAATTCTAGACTCTAATTACGACTCGAACTACACCCGTGGACACTGCACGTTACAAAGTCCTAAACATATTCGAACTAAAACTTTAACTTAAATACGGCTCCAAGACGTGTAAAACGAATCCCCGAGAACCACGACACGATTAAGTCCAACATCTCTCTCTTCATTATCCTCTTCCCAGCTTAGTGCAGAGCAGAGCAGAAGCTGCTCTCTTCCTCCACTGCTACCATGCAGCCCAGACCAACGTGAAAGTCCTGCCTCAATCTCCTCCCTCCTCGCCCCGTTGTTTTGGCCCAGCTCCCGGCCGTGGAGCTAGCGCGCCGCCTTCTTCTCCGTGGACGGCCACCTGGCCAAACCATCGTCGCCACAAAAATGCACCAAAGTTGGTGAGCTGCTCGTCGATCCGTTGCGGCCGTAGCTGCCTCACTTGCGGGCGCAGCTAATCCGATCGTTTGCTCTCCTTACCCAACCCTGTAGGTCGCCGGAGGGCCCATCTTCTCCGCGTCCGAGCGCCGCCACAAAGGGCTGCCGTCGCCGACCGTGGCCACAAAAGCTGCCTCCGACGCCATTCCATAGTTCCAGAGCTCGGGGAAACCGCAGCGTGTTGTCCTCTACATCATCCCCGACCCATATCTCTTATTCTCCGGCGGACGAGCTCCCATGAGTGCAGCTCCCCCATCGCTGGCAGCCACTCCTTTAACCCCAGCGAGCTGAGCTTCACTGAACTTGTCTCCCTCCACGCCGAGCACCGCCGAGAAGAGCTTCAAGCCGCCGACCTGCTCCAGTGATTCCCCGAGCCAGAAAAGCCGTGGTACGCCTTCTGCCGCAAAATGCATGCACGCGCGCGACTTCTTTTCCGTATTCCTCGCCGTCAGCACCGCCGTCCATGGTGCTCGTTGCTCGACGCCGCCGCTCCGCTCTACTCGCTGCTGTCACTTTTCCATCCATCTCCGCCGGCCATGAAGGATCTTAGAAGGACCACCGCGTTGAGCTAGTCATGTTGGTGCTGATCTCGGCTGGATCCACCGCCGGAATCGATGCCGGCAATATCGTCTTCCGCCTTCGGCCGCCATTGACCAGAGTCAACTTTGTTGACTTGTTGCGCACGGGCCCTGGTCCCACAGATCCGGAGTGTGGCTAGGTCCACGTACGTTTAGTAAGGAATTAGGATATTTAGGGTTTTCGGCAAAATCCAGAACTTAAGAAATGGTTATTGTTCAACTATTAAATTGGTTGAAGTATTGTAAAGTCCATAAGAAATGGAATGTAGCTCCTACAATTATGAAACAAACTTTGTTAGCTTTGTACTGATATTATCTACTTGTTAAAAATACTGTCACCTTTGAAATATGTTACTGGAATTTATGAAATTGATTAAATATGCTGCAAATTGATAAATTTATAATTAAACAATGAAAGGTCAAAATTGATGAAATTAATTATATTAGGTTCCTTATGTTTTTCTATGTCTAGTAATCATACTTTTTCACCTGAAATTGCTTGTTAACATGCTTTATGCATGCAATGATAAGAGAAGCCATTTAAACTTGTAAAATTCCTACAGAAATTAATACAAATCCAAATAACATGAGGTCGCCTCTAAAAATCTTCTTTAGTTATAACCTACACAGAATAAATAATGGTTAGCATTTGAAGTGCTTCCTTAACATGAGGTTATATTTGAGGTGCACGCTTCTTAAAGACACAAAAACAACAAGCTGACTTTTTGGACAGAGCTGCATGCACTAAACACATTAATAACGTGAGCATATGAAATCCAAATTCAGCAATTCTTGTTTTGTTGTGTTCATTACTCAGTGCACAACATCCCCACAAATTTGTATGCATTTTTGAGTATTCTCATAGCAATTTCATTCATATTCATTATGAAAACACTTTACGAACCAGAGAGCAACATGCAGCCCGAGGTGGCATTTAATGGTGAAGCAACTGAAACTCAAGGCAAACAACTATGCATGTCTATCTTTTATTATGTGAATATGATGGTGGTAAATTGCTATTATTCTTGTATGTCGTAGATGCATATTTTGGATTGTAGTTATCTAGATTGAGTTCGGTAGGACCCAATTGCTAGTACCCTACTGGGTGCAGTAAGGTGCTTGCTATACAACTACTAACCCTGGTGGTGCTTATGGGAAATGTGCCACCAGTCTTTTGTTTACTTTTGCAAATCCTTCCACTGCAATGTCGATGCTAAAATGCTAAGATTAAACTTGCTATACAACTTTAATACCTAGCGATATGTTAAGTCCATTTGATATCTTATTGAACTTGTTCTAGTAAGCTCTCTTGTTTAAATTTCAGAACTAACAATGAGTAGTATAAATCAACTATATACAATATGTAGAGTGATGGACCCAGAGCATATGGTTGTATTTAGGAAGGGAATCTCTGAACGTATGGAAACCTCCCTTAGGTATCAAGATATCTCTTAAACAACAAAGTTTATCCCTAGGTTTAAGGATGACAAAATCCTATTCATAAAGGAGTCCAGATGCTTCACGACACCCTCCTATATATGGAGTCGAGGGACCTTGCAGAGGGGAGGACCAGAGTCATCTAGACGTAATCAGAAACGCAATTGCAATCTACATTGCCAGACAATGCACAAAGAGACTTCGACTAGTTGTAGGTCCCATATAGGCTAGCCACGACCCCCTTGCAATCTTCTACATGTTGATTCTCATCTAAATGGACAGCCGACCTGCTCAATTAAATCAAGAACTATTTGGACGGTTCTAACAAAGGGATAAAGATTGTATGTGCATTCCAGCACAAAGGACACTAGTATGCCTCATGAAATTATTCAAAATGCCTTCTTGTGTTCGTGAAATCCAATGACATGTATTGTATCAACATTTCAACATGTATGATGGCCATTGTATCCTTACATAATTCTTTGGAGAAATTGGACAATGGTGGTCATAGAAGACTTTAGCAAAATAGTATAATCCCAACTATGCCAAATCATGGACTGGTTGTGCTCTACAATGGTACATCCATTATATGGATGAGTCCATGGAAGAACCTTCTAGAGATAGGTAGCAAAGACTAGAACTACCATCTAGCACTGTTGAGATATTCCAACCGATATCCCATATAACCCTCATGGAGAATTGTACGAGCTTGTATTGCACAAGATCAATAAGTGGAAAAGGATAGGGTAAAACTAAGAAATAGTATTGCTCATGGATTTTTGTAAGGATTGGTGATGCCCTAAGAGGGGGTAAATCATGTTCATTTAAAATTAAGGCTCAATTTCAATATGATACACCTAAATCAATTTCTATCTAAATGTGATATAGGTTTATCCAGTAATTCTACTCTATTGCAATAAATTTTGTACCCTAGAAACCAATCCTATAAACTACACATGGCAATTCTAGGAAAGATAAATACATAATAGTAGGTGCAAGAAGTAAGTGCGGAATGTAAAAGGTAGAGAGAATGCAAACTCAGCAAGATGATTTTTCCCATTTTATCAATGAGTTGTCGCTCACACCTAGTCCACGTTGGAGCCTCTCACAAGGGTCAAACTCCTCGGTTGGCTAAATCTGTGAATAGCCATTACAGCTCTCCACATGCCGGCAAGTCCCTTACTTAGCCTCTCCCAGATGCTCACTATTGTTTTCTCTATAGTAGTGCTTTGCCACACCAGCACGGTGCACTCCAACAACTAACAAAGCTTGTGGCCGCTTCACAACGTCTTTGGAGGGTCTTGCAAGACACGAACACCGCCAAGCCGTCTAGGTGGGGGCAAGCAACAAGAGTAGCATGTGTGGATCACTCACTTGATCCAACCCTCGGCTAATCACATAGTTAGATGCACACTAGGCAAAACTAGCACTAATCAAGTCCTTAATCTTGTGGTAATTGTCCCCATCTTCAGTGTGGCCAACTTTAGTGGTGAGAACACCTCTCAAGTGTATGTGTCTGCTCTAGAGTGGTGGAGTATTTATAGTTCCAACACAAAAAAACTAGCTGTTGCTCCTCAGGCCCATAAAACTGCGGACATCGGAAGTTCTTGTGAGCACAACTTCTTTAGCACTGGACCATCATGTGAGTGTAACTAATATTCCTCCTTTTCTCCTCCTTTAGTTTCTTTCATTAATAGGATTGTTGTCTTCTTCATGGCTAAAGTTGTTAGTCACATTTGATCCCTTCGCAATTTACTTATTGGTCGACCTTTTCCCTTGCCTTGTGTCGACGATTGGTGAACCGCCGATCTTACGAATTTGTAGAAGAGATGTGGGATACATCGAGTAGACGAATAAAACAGTACACATAGGGATTTTTATACATGTTCATGTCTCCCTTGGAATAATAGCCCTACGTCATGTTTGTCTTCTATTGATCCCTAGGACTGTTACAAGGGGGTGCTTGGCTAGTTTAGATAGATCTAAACCTAGTTGAGGGGCTCTGTCACACCCGGTTTTAACGAACAAAACTAGATATGTTCAACACACATAAGGACGTCATAGGTGAAGTAACAAAAGCAATACGTTTATTAAATAAATGTTAAACTCTTACACCAGTTGACATATATTGTCTTCTGTGAAAATATTTGCAGCGGAACAGAAGCACTGGTGCCCAACAACACCGCAGTCAACCGACTGGGAGACACGTGCCTAGAACGTCATGACCTCGTATTGATAGTCTTCAGCATCTTCACTCATTGAGCAACACCATACATATCGTATGGTGTAGGGAAAACAGCAAGTGTGAGTACATGACACGCTCGGCAAGTATGGGAAAGATAATGATATGTAGGCTTTCAACAAGAATAGTCTAACACATGTTATATTTGTGTAAATACGAGTAATGAAAAGATATTTGGACTCAAAAAGCATTGCACAATTATTAAGTGAATGTAATCCATACAGTCCAACACCCAGCATACAAGGCTCCCCACCTTGCATACCATAACCGTCTAGTACTCCCTGTACTATAACCAAAACCACAACCAAACCCATAACCACAACCCACAAATCATGTGAGGATTCAAGTCTCTCATAACCGCGAGCACAGCTGTTATAACACTTTTTACACTCTGTAGAGGTTGTCTAGCTTTCTCCACGAGTTAGTGAATTTTATATTGCCATGTTCGCGAAACACTTAACACATGCTAGTGGTATACCACCAAAAAATCACTGAATAACATTTTTCACTAACTAGAGCCTAATCCAGTATGCATCTGTCCACTAGGTTTCACAGCCAGGGTTTACGCGAGTCTAACTCCTAGCTAGAAGCCCCCTTTTGTGCTGACATAACACACACTGGATAAACTCTAACTAGTATGTCACGTCTTACCCATATCAACCTCGTGGTTGGTATGTTACTTCTTGGGTTGTCGCTCCACGAACCGGTCTTTACTTAGGTTACTTGAGCAAACACTAAACCAACAACATAACCAAGACAACCATCAAAACCACTTTGCTCAAGACCTATGGTTCCATGTTGCTAGACCATTAACACATTAACGACTATTATTGCATAAGTTCATTAATCAAGTATATGACACTTCTCAACATCCCAAAAGTATGGCTAAGCAATTCTACCCAAGAGACTCATATAAACTACCACTTAGGCTTCAAAGAGTGTAAAAAAAGAACTAGGTAAACCCTAACATAGGTGACTACCCATCAAGTTGATAGACATTGCATGCAATTTTGTAAAACAAAACATTTAAAACATAGGTTCAAGATGATCAAGGACACTTGCCTTTTACCCAATGCAGCTCAGTGTTGTCGAAATCTTGGTCTTGAAGTCCCTCGAACTGCTCCGGAATGTTATCGACTAATCGCAAGAACTACCAACAAACAACACAAAGAAAAACACTAAGAACAACATACCAAACATCATTAAAACACTTTAAAAACACTATGGTTGGATAGGTATGATTTTAGAAACATTTAGATGCAAGAATCGTCTAAATTGGAGTTAAAATGAAAAGAGAACAGCGTTCAGGAGATGGATTAGATTGAAAAGGAAATGTTGATTTACCAGAACTATCTTCCTATGGGAAAAAGATTTATTGCACAATCACTGCGTAAGGCTTGACAACATTATTGTGCAAGATTCAAGAAGTGTAGGGTAGACCAGACTTTGCTGACTAGGCTAAGGAGAATAATGTGGTGCTGACTTGGCATGCTACGCAAATACCTTCTTGGATTAAAGAAGGGATACACTGAGATCTAGTCTCGACCACCTATGATGGATCAAATGGCCAGAGATTGGCCACTGGTGACTCTGTGTAGCGGCGGTGGTTCGGGTTTCGTCGGAGATGGTGATCGGGAGCGTAGCCACTGACATCGATGTCAAGCTTCGATGGCGTTTCAGTGAAACGAGGGTAGCATGGCGTAGAACGTAGAAAGACTCACTCAACGATATGGTTGGTTTTGGAAGGGGTCATCCGAGGTAGCAGCAAAACAGCGATGACTGCTGCTAGGTTTGGTGGTGACCGCGAACAGATGCAGCAACAAAGATGCTTGTGTTCCAGGAGATTGGCTATGAAATTTGAGAAACCGTTTGAACAAAGATGTTCATATATCCCGGGACACAATGCTACCACATTAGTTTTGGTAGATTATCCCCTGAGAGGAAGAACGATCAGTGGAGATGAGATGGGTGACGGTTGTGACATGCTGTGGTTGGTAATCCTGTTTCGGTCATGTCGGTGCACAAACAGGGATGGACTCCTAGGGTCACATAGAAGACTCAATGGGACACGCCATGATGTGGTTGGTGCATCGATACGGCTTTTTGATTGACAGAGAACGCAAATGCAAATCTGGTACGTGCGCAGAACGCATCCAGAAACCGAACATCGGGCATGTCGACCTTGATTCAGGTGGTTTGGCTGCTCTATTGGCCAACTTGGTTAGTGAGGGCATGGGGAACATCATGGGTCATGCACTGGTGAAAGGGCTTGGCAATTGGACCTCTGGTCAACAGGGAACGTCGATGCCAATCGGTGATGGCACGGCTGTCTGTGACGACGACAATCGTGGCAGCGTAGATTGGGCTTTGGCCGGAAGTAAAGCTTGGCGAGGGGCTTAGTATGATGGTAAAACAGTACTAAGGGACGAGAAGAAGGGGTCCTCACCTTTCTTCTATGATCGAGGAAGGAGGATTCACGGAGAAGATGATATAGCACATCACAGGCGGTGGCGGCGGCAGTGGCTCTGGAGAACGGTGGTGCACGGACAGGACAACAGCGACATCTAGGGCTTGGGGGCGTGGAATAGGGGTAGGAGAGGGCGTCCAACTCCTATTTATAGGGCTAGGGGTGGTTGGTTTAGGTGGAGTCAAAGCCGAATACGAATCGGGTTCGAGTTTGAGTCAGTTAGGATTTCTTTTTTCGCAGCTCTCTATTCTGAGGATGATATCTTCACTGTCTGGACTCCAAAGTGGATGTTTCTAGACTCTAAACTGTAGTCCTCGAAAAGATCTACAACTTTTTATTCATGGAAACTTCTGAAAACATTATCTTGATTTTAGAAAATGCATCACGAGATAAACTGTTTGAACTCAGACTTATCTGCGTAGCACTGATTTCGGGGGCCATAAGTCCTAGCTCCATTATCCAAAAGGGAACTTCCATAGGTTCAAATAGAAGCCCTCGATGAGGCCTACAACTTTAGTATTGTCAAGATTTGCATATAAGGCCATTTAAACCTCAAAACTTCATGGGAAGATGAGGTTGTCCAAGACTCCGTGAAAATTTACAGATTTCGTGGATCCTTTGTGTTGGGCTTTCTAGATGACTTGTGTGCTGGCCAAGGGCTTGGGCTTGGATAGGATTGAATCTAATGGCACCGTAGACATATCTAAGGTTTTAGAAAAGAAACTTTTGCAGAGAAATTTGAATACGGTTTGAATTTGAATTAAGCTTGGTGTGAATTTAAGAGAAACAAAAAATGAGGTTGAACAAGAATATGAGCAGATAAGGAATTTAAATTTGGATTTGGATAGAATTTGAGAAAGATGAGAGATTAGCTTTAAATAAGGATTTGGATAAGATTTGAATTGAACTAGAGAAGGATCAGGTATGACGAAGAATTGAATAGATGATGAATTCAAGGATTTTGAATTCCAACCATGAAGATCCTTAACTAATTTACTACTGAGTTTTGTAAAAACCTTTTCAAAATATTTTTCACTCAAAACACCAAATAGAAAGAAAAAGAAAAAGAACTCTAATGTATTACCTGGCTCCTAACAAAAGTCAACATTCAATGCACACAAAAGAATAACCTATTTTGATTGATTGATTAAGAAAATAGGTTTTAAACCTATGCTACTCGTGAAGCTATTCAATAATCTTGAAAAATTTTAAAAAGTTGTAAATTCTAAAAATCAAGGTGTTATAGGCTCCCTTGAATGTAGTTAGAGCAAGTTGCTAATACAAATATAAACCATGAAGGCTCTGAGGTGCATAACTTCTGCCGGCTTGAATGACTTTGCTTGGCTTGAATCACTTGTTCCTCCACAGGGTCACCTGGCTCTGTATATATAGGGACTTCCCTGTTTACGAGATATCCTAAGTACCTGCAGGCAAATTTCATACATCTAGAGATTCTCTTTCCAGAGATAGAGATATGCCCTGAGAATAACGGAAAATCCTAGGGTGTCCAAATGTGGTATTTCTATACTACTCATCGTCAAGCCCCCCACCAGTACGTGGAATGAGACTTCAACATATCAAAAGACTTGGTTAGCAAAGAAAAGCATTTTATACGACCGTATCATCGAGTAGAACTCGGGTTCCCGATTAGGATGGCGCGTCCAACTGGGTTCTTGGGATCCTTAGCTCATCTATTTCGGATTCTGAACACCTCTGAGTTCTCAAGCAAGTCCTCAAGAAGGAATTGCATCTGAGTAGGACTTCTGATTCACCACAAAAAAGATATTATCCCGACCTTGCGAAAAGACAAGCAGAAAAAGAGTTGTCGCTAGCCGGATTTGAAAGTTGAATAATCACAACGGAGATTTCAGGTGGTGGTGATAATATTATACCTGACAAAAAATCATGATGTTACTGGGAGAACGCATGCATGAGGCGGCATAGTGCACTGAGTTACCCAGGGTTACTGCCCTAACTACTCCCGCATGCTCCGGGCATTAATTGTGATGCAACGGTAAATCACGAGATTGTGACATCGAGTCATGCCATAGCTTCAGTTGAGGAGCTGTTCTAAGAGCCATCGCCTCATATAAAATGAGACAGAAAGCCCACACAACATTCACTCCTTCTGTCATCATTTTCCTCCCATCATTTTCTTGTGTGCCTCTTGCCTTTCTTTGTCTCCAAAACCCAACAAAGCATCCACCCGCCACCTCTCTGGCGCCATGGGCTGAAGAAGATCGAGAAGGTGGAGACCTACACCGCCTGCGCTGTAAGGATCAGTGATGTCCTAAGAAGGAGGGGGTGAATTAGGACATTTAAAACTATTCAGCTCCAAAAACTTTACAAGATAAACTTATATCAATTTCTATCCAAATATGCTCTAGGTTTATTTAGTATATCTACTCTACCGTTCAAAAGGTTTGCAACCTACTCTAGGAGGGTAAATTGCAAGTATGTAAATGCGGAAACGTAAATAAGGTAGAGAGAGCAAACTCGGCACAAGAGATTTTTTTCTTGTGGTATCGATGGCATGAATGCCACCCCTAATCCACATTGGAGCTCCACCAAAGATATGCTCCCAGTTGCCAAGACTCTTTCAGTCATGGCTCTTGAGCCACCAAGCCACCAAGGCAATACCTCAAGTTAGATAAGCCACCAAGCCACCAAGGTGTCTCATTGCTAGCCTCTCTTCCCATCACTTGCTGCCGTCTTCACTTTGGAGCTTGAGCCACCAAGGCAAGGGTCTCCGTATCCCCGTATAAGCTTCTTGCCACCGCTCTACACCAAGTTGGAGGGTCAACAAGCATGAGCCACAGAGGCTCACAGTGCTAACAAGTCACCTAGACTCCATGATGCTGACGTACCACTTTGTACACTCTAGGATCACTCCTTGATCTATTCTCTAGACAGCAACACCTAGCAACAACTCTCTCTAGGCCTATTAGCACTAATCACTCTCTAATATTGTGCTTAATTGCCTTGGACGATAACTTTAAGCACTTTGGTGGCTTGGATGTATTCTCAACTGTATGTGAGCTTCTCTGGACTACAACACCTTCAAATAACCTAGTGGAGGGGTATTTATATCCTTAACCCCGCATACTAGTCGTTGCATCAATGCTTACATTTCGTTGTACTCACCGGAAGGTCCGACATGTGCAACATTACAAGCGTCAGACTATCCGACGTGTACTCTCTATGAACAAGCAGTTGTAACTCCACTTTCTTTCTTGTGAACTCTAGAAGGTCTGGCGTGATGTCCTCTTTGAACACCGGAACATCTTACGTGCATATGATACCAACCGAGCCATTTGCAACCCATCTGGAAAAAATGATCCGATGTGTTCATTTTGTGAACGCCAGAATATCCGGCATGTTATTAGATTTTGCTGCAAACTTTTTGTGAATGCAGGAGTATTCTTGTGAACGATGGAGATTTTTCTTTGTGAGCGTTGGAATATGCGGCGTATACAATTTCAGCAGAAACAATAATATGTATTTTGGGCATAACTTTTCGCTCCGAACTCCGATTTTGATGATATTGGACTCTATGAATAGCTTGTGAATAGCTCTACAAGATTGTATAGAAATTCATCCCATTTGATCACATCAAAATTTATGGAATAAGTTCAATTCATTCCTCTCTTTGTCTCGGCTTCGGTGACTTCTCTTTTGTTACATCCATGAGACCTACTAAAGTATATACTTGATAAATATGTTTATCCCATTGACTATGTTGTCATTAGTCACTAAAACCACATACATACCCTAAGAGGGTCATGTTCCCTACAATCTCCCCCTTTTTGTGATTGATGACAACACAACCAAAGCAAGAGGCAAATCATAAATGATACCAATTGCAAAGGACACAAGGCCTTACCTCTTTGCTTGGATGTATTGTAAGAACAACCAATTGATACCAAATGTAAGGAAAAGATCCGATCTTGTCATACCTTGTTCTTACATTCACTTTGTCCCCCTTTTTTTGTGGTCGCTATGAAGATAATTCTCTCTCCTTGCTCCATCGCCACTATCTCCCTTGACTGACCTATGCAAGTGCTCATTGCTTCTTCTCCCCATTTGTCGACCTTGGCATCCCTAGGTATTTTGCTTCCTTGCTTGTTATTCCCCTAGGCATGCCACCTTGCTTCATATAACTTGAACTTATTTTGGTCGTCAAAATTCTCCCCCTTTGTCAACAATCTCAAAAGGGCTATAAACACATGTTAAACTAAAGGAAAAACCTTAGAGCAAATAGGAGAGATCTTCATAAAATATGATCCAATAAAATGATACCAATTGTAGGGATTCAATTCAAAGATATGATACCAATTGAGTTGAAATGAGCTATATGGATACCATTTGAAATGAAAACACATGGATCACAATTCATGAAAATCACATAATATAGTCTAAACTCCCCCTATATATATATGCATACATATGATAAGCGTGAAACATATGCACAACTTAGACAATATGAAGAGATATGAAGTTTAAGCCGTATTATGTACGAATGAATTGATAATGATACCAATTGATGAATAAGCATTGCATACCTCTGAGAATATGTAGGTTATTCCATGAAAGTACAAAAGATATCAATTGTAACACATGTTAGTGTCAAAATCACAATCCATAGGATATGCTCCAGCTAAATGTGTGCATAAAAGTGTTGAATACTTGCAAGAGACATGAACTTGTTTTTGACAACAATGAAGGTTTATCCTATAGATTGGACTCATGGCACATAAATGATACCAATTGTAGAAATATGATATGTAAAGAACCTACAACTAATAAATCATGTAAGTTGCTCATAGGTTAGAAAGAAATACAAGCAACTTACCATATGAAAAACCTACACTAGTCATTGTAAGAAAATAGAATATGCATATGCAATCCTACACAAGGCAAAGGTACTAGATGCAAAATAAAATGCATTAACACAAATGTAGCTACCATTACCTCTTTTAGTTTTGAATAGGGATTTGAGTATATGCTGATTAAGAACTTAATCAATATGCCCAATCTTGTATACTTGCATTCTTTACTTGAATCTTCACTACATCTTATGGGCCAAGTCTACAAGTCCCCAATGCCGACATGTGGACTTCAAGTCTTTTTTGGACCCTAAACCGAATGGGGGCGTTTCATGTTGGTGATGACTTCCTTTGGTACCCAAATAGATTGGTTTCACCTCGGTCCTTTCTCCCAATCATGTGTGCAACTACTTTGCCATTATTCTTCTTCTTGAGCTTTTAGTGGTTGCTCTTGGTCTTGATCTTGTACTTGAGCTTGGTGTAGAGGTTGGAGGTTTTGTTGGAGAGGTTCGTCATCTTCTTCTTCTACTTGGTCTCCCTTTTGACTTGCTTGCATTGAAAGGATTTGTGGCATTCTTGATGGCACTTAAAGCATTTCATGGTGGACCCCTCCGCAAGCTTGTTCACCATGTTATCACGGTTATCTCGAGGAGGTTGGACATGTTCTTGGCCCTTTAATATTGACAAGTCCTTCTTGAGCCTCTCTACTTCTTGCTTGAGCTCATGATCCTCTTGTGCAATGAGATCATTAGATGAATCTACAACAACATTCTCAATAGATGTCCCATTGTAAAGGATGAGCTAGGTAAATCAATTAAATCATCACAAGGAGTAGAAGCATTGGCATTAGGATTGAAATTAAAGAGAGAGGTAAATTGTTTCAAAGGGACCTTAGGTTGAGATTCAATGCACTCAAATTTTGCCTTAAGCTATTCATGCTCCTTATTTAGCAATTTGAATTTGCTCAATAATTATTTATAATTAGAAACAAATGTAGCATAAATATCATTAAGGGCATTGAATTTTTAAAGTTCTTTAGCTTGTTTCTTTAAGGCCCTTTGTTGCTCATTGCTCAAATCAAGGTGTTCTTCTTCAGAGAGTGAATCCTCATTGGATTCATCATTACTTACATCGTTTTCCATACCTTTGGCCATAAGACACTTATGAGATGACATACGTGACGACTTTCATGATGACGACCTTGAGGAAGAGCTTCTCTTGGAGGAGCGGGTGGTGAAGCTCTCATCACTTGAGCTTGAATCATCTTCACTCACCTATCTTCCTATGCTTGTGAATGCTTTGCCTCTTCCCCTTGTCTCCCTCTTGTTCTTGGTCTTCTTCTCCTTCTTGATATGATCAATTGTGTTGACCAAGTTCTCCATGGATATTGGATAATCAATCTTGGCGTTGATCCTCTTGAGGTTCTTTTCCACTTGTGAGATGAGCTTGGAGACCTTGGGATCAATATCTTCATCACTTGAGGTGCTTTTTCTAATCTTCTTCATAGCTCTCTCATTTTCATCACCATCATTTTTGCTTGAGCTTGACTCATGCTCTTGCCTCCTCATCTTTGCCTTCATGTGTAGGCACGAAGCTTGCTTGCTTGTGAGGGCAAAGTTCTTAGTGCCAGATGAGGAAGAAGCTTCAACCCCCATATTCATGGTCATCTCATGGGTGGTGATCTTGCCGAGCACTTGACTTGGAGTTATCTTCTTAATATCATTGTTGTAGATGATGGAGACTATTAACTTGTACTTTGAAAGAAGAGCTCAAAGTATCCTTCTCACCACTTGATCATCTTCAATTGGCGTCAAACATAGCCATTAATCTCATTAACAAGAATATTCAAACATGAATATATATCATTAGCACTTTCATGGGGAAGTTGTTTGATGCTATTGAGCTTAGTGACTATCACATGATATTTCTCATTACGCACATCCTTTATGCCTTCATATATTTCAATGACATTAGTCCAAATATCATATGCATCAGTGAGAGAATAAACTCTATTGAAAGCATCTGTGTATAGAGATGATAAAATGATACTAGCCGCCAATGCATCTAATTACCCCTCCTTGTTTGTGACATGAAGTCTCATCATTTCTTCGGTAACTCTCTAAACATCTAAACCCTTAGCTTGCAAATAACAAGACATTAGAATTTTCCAACTGGGGAAGTAAGTGTCGTCAAAATATGAAGCATCATGGGTATCCATCTTAACCCCAGACGTCACAACTCTAGTCAGTTAAACCTATCAAGAGCACGAGTCTTCGATACCACTTCTAAGGATCGGTGGCATCCTAAGAGGGGGGTGAATCAGGAAATTTAAAACTATTCATCTCCAAAAACTTTATAAGATAAACTTATATCAATTTCTATCTAAATATGCTCTAGGTTTATCTAGTATGTCTACTCTACCATTCAAAAGGTTTGCAACCTACTCTAGAAAGGTAAATTGCAAGTATATAAATGCAGAAACATAAATAAGGTAGAGAGAGCAAACTCGGTATAAGGGATTTTTATCCCATAGTATCAATAGCATGAATGCCACCCCTAGTCCACGTTGGAGCTCCACCAAGGATATGCTCCCAGTCGCCAAGACTGTTCTGGTCACGGCTCTTGAGCCAAACCACCAAAGCAAGGTCTCACCGTTAGCCCTTTTTTTGTCACTTGCCACCATCTTCACTACGGAGCTTGAGCCACCAAGGCAAGGATCTCCATATCCCCGTACAAGTTTCTTACCACCGCTCGACACCAAGTTGGAGGGTCAACAAGCATGAGCCACCAAGGCTCATGGTGCCGGTGAGTCACCAAGACTCTAAGGTGCCACGTACCACTTGGTATACTCTAGGATCACTCCTTGATCCACTCTCTAGGCAGCAACACCTAGCAACAACTCTCTCTAGGTCTATTAGCACTAATCACTCTCTAATCTTGTTCTTAATTGCCTTATATCGAGGGTGTCCCTGACAATGATTCTGGGGTATGCTGGACAGTGGGTGTGTGATCGGCATTCCGGGTGTGCCTGTAGAATGTGTGTGTGTTTGTTACTCAAGAACTCCAGAGTTATCCAGGTTTAGGCCCCCCGTGGGGTAATAGCCCTATTATGTATAGATGCCTACAACTGCAAAATAGCAGTGTCCATATAGATGCCTACAACTGTAATGAAAATAGGGAGACCTACTATGTATTCATAGAGGCGATATAGGAGCTCGACTATGGAGTGTTAAAGGTTCCTCTTTTTCGGTGCCAATGGGTCAAACTCCCAGGGGGTGTGAAGGTCGACAAGTACTTATGACTACAGTGGACCAAAAACTTGTTGGATATAGGGAAGAACTATTCGTAGTTGCGAATGATGTTATGCAAGTCTTCTATGTAAAGGACCCGGACCCGGCTAACAAGGAGGAGCGCCACGTGGTTCTTCAAGGAAAAAGATGGATTGTCAGAGTAGAGAATGTTATTGACGAGGATGACTACAATAAATTCGATGCGCTACTACTTTTGAAGAGGATGTCGACCTAGGTCCCATGGAAGACATATACGAACCTCCCTATGTACGCCGTAATCATAATGAAGGGAAAATAGTTAAGATAAAGTAGCTAAATTGTATTCATTACTATGTATGAATTTGTTTTAGATGCAATTATACCTCACTTTTGTTATGGAAGCTTCAATTTGTAGTGGCGATGGTGGAAGATGTCTTTATAATTGAGCATATTAATTTTTTATTTTTAATAATGAATTAGCAATTTTTAATGATTTAAATATTTATCGATGAAATTAAGATATATAGGAAGCTCCAATTATATTTTTTTAATTATACCTCACTTTTGTTATGGAAGCTTCAATTTCTCCGCGCGTGTGAAACTAAAACAAATTTTTTGCACCCACGGTACCAACATGAAAAGTGTTTCGCTGCCGGTGGACATATTAGGCCGGTAGTGAAATTACTTTCATTACCAGTGGATTTATTAAGCCGGCAATGAAAGTAGTTTCACTGCCAGTCGTTCTCTTCAGCCCTAATATAGAAACTTAGGTATGAACATGTTTATTTTAATTTTTTATTGAATTAGAAAATTGAACCACAAAATTTAGGTATATACAAAACTTAATTTCGGTATATAACAAGTTCAAAATTAAATAAATATGTATTAGGATTTTAGGTCAATAAAATGTTAATTAATATAGACGGTACAAACTCAATATAAAACTCTTGAGTAGCACAGCGGTTTGTTCGGTCTTACTTGGTGCAGGTTGTGGGTTCGATTCTCTATGCGTGTGCGTGAAACTAAAACAATTTTTTTGCACCTTGTGGCACCAGCAATGAAAGAGGTTTCACTGTCGGTGGATATATTGGGCCGGCAGTGAAACTACTTTCACTGCCAGTAGATTTATTGAGCCGACAGTGGAAGTAGTTTCACTGCCGGTCATCCTCTTGAGCCGGCAGTGAAGGTACCCTTTCACTGCCGGTGGGCATATTGAGCAGGCGGTGAAAGCCCTCCCCGATAAAATGGCTCGACGCCCGCGCCCTCTGATACTTAATTTTTTTTTCCCCTTCCCTCATGTGCCCTCTGGCGAGTTGTGTCGATTCTTCTCTAGTTTATTGATTTGTATGTTTTATTTGTTTCAAAATGCAGTGAGAATGGCATGTAGATATATAATTACTGACAAGGAGTTGTGCTAGGCACAAGTATTTGAGTTACCAAGCTTGTCTTTATCCTGTTTGGATTTCTTTGGTAGTGCTATGCAACCTAATTATTCCTTGGGAAAGATTTATTTGTTTTCTGTGTTTCAAGCAATTGGAGCTTGACTTTTCTAGTTAAGCTCAAATGTTATTTACAAGAGGTGTCAGTTTCTGTACATAGATATGATAAGATAATGGAGGATATTGGTGCAAACTATCGAAGTCCTAATAAGGACATGCTCTCTATGGAGAAGCAAACATTTCTTTTGAAATACAATAAAATAGTGGCGATGATGATATGGCTCAAGGCCGTATTTCTTTATTACTTCTAGGACTTTAGTACTGATTACCTATTTGGAGATAAAGCTAGCATTCTTCTTGAGTACTGAAGTCCTATAAGGCCATTTGCTTCCTTTCCGAACGGGTAATCAGTACTGAAGTCCTAATAAGGCATTTGCTTGAGCCACTGTGCTGTAATGTAACATGAACACTATCTTTTCATAACATTTTTTTGGTGTTAGTGTGGTTTGTATAGTATATCATTTTTACATATTCTCTGAAATTTATGACTACTATGACATGGTATGTTGTTCAGCCCTAGCATAATTCAACTCTTGTTATGTGTTGTATTAAAAATTGCACTATTTTCATACTTGTTTTACTTTTTTTTTTACAAATGATGAAATTGGAGAATTATTTACCATACATATGACTGTAAAGCTCGACTGGGATGGTTATTACACATGCACCATGCATGTTTTTTCACTATCCCAGTCGAGCTTGCAGTCGTATATAATTATCTCCATAATCTGATGCAGATCACTCAAAGAATTGACTCTTTATTGGATGGTGGTTGCATATGATGTTGGTGACTGATTTTTGTTTTTGTTTATTGCTTTTCTTCTTACACACCCTAATGTATAGATACTGATGCTATGCTTATTTTAGTACTGATCAATGCACTATCATGATGAGTTTATATGAAAAGCACTGCCCAGTATATCATTTATGCCTATTATCTGAAATTTAGGACTGCTATGACATGGTATGTTGTCCATCGTGGCCGGCTAAGTGGAGTGTTCTCCAATTAGGAGCATGTTACAAAGGATACAAGTCCAAACATGAAGCTATTGTGGCATAGAACAGTCACGTCATTCAAGCCGAGCTAAAATTGGCTAACTTCGAAAATAAGAAGAAGTTTGATTTCACGTATAAAGATGTCATAATCCTAGGTCTGGTTGTAATCATCATTATTTTGATATGTGAGATGATGTGACCTATAAGATCAATGTGTATTGTTAGTACTTTTATGCCTATTTTGCTACGTTAGATGTGATTTTTTTTTGTTAAATGTGGTTCTAACGTACTCAATTACAATATTGTATATGTATGCATTCTATCTATCGACTCCTTCATAGTTATCTCACTCTTTTGACAGCCTCCATCCCTCCCTCATCGGCTTTATCTCTATCTCCCTCCTTTCTCAGCTCTCTATATGTAGACTACTCAACCACTTGTCATCATCGTATGTAGAACTTTCAGGAAGGAATGGCACCACCAACCACCAATCCGGCCTAGGTTCCAGAAGGAGGTGTACTACCACCCCCAAATATTAAAGAAGGTAGCCCTAGCCACTACCTCAACCTGGAAGAAACGTACACATGTGGAGGCGATGAGGTAATTCATAAGTAGATAAATGCATCTGTTCTACATGTTATCGTATAGGTTCCTAATAGGTTTTTCAGTTATGCTCAGATGCTTGATGCTCTGAAGGGTCACGACAATAAGCAATCCCAGGAGCCGCATCATGTTCGAGGTCCCTCGAAAATACCTATGGGACGATTTGTGGTCACGGAGGTCTCACCAGCAGGGGAGCCAACTGCACCTAAGAGAGTTCTGGGGCCATAGAAGTCAATATGTGGGATTGCTGTTAAGGATCACGTGCTCATCACATACAGATTGTGGGCTGGAGAATGAGGTGATCCACACATGGTTCACGATTCGATCAAAAACGATATCTTTTGGCCCAAGATATTAGAGAAGTTTGACTTCCCTGAAGGGACAAATATGGAAGTAGTTAAGCGTAAGACGCTAATGATCATGGGCATTTCATTTAAGAACTGGAAGGGCACACTAAACAAAACATATGTGCAGAAAGGTACAATGCCAGATTTCCACAAGTGGCCGCAACTAGAAGATCATTGTAAGCCTTTGCGGAGTACAAGTCATTGGAAGAAGCACAAGGTTGAGTGCAGTGAATAAAGCAAACTCAAAGAAGAACCTCTATAACCACAAAGTCGGCAGTCGTGGGTACGTGAGGAAAGAATAGCAGTGGCAACAACAGCTAGATCAACTATGAGAGAAAGGTGTCATGCCTGAGATGGAGGGCTGGAGCGATCGATCGACACGCTTCCTTCTTGGGAGGGGTGCTTCTTACTCGTCTGATGGAAGCTTATACTTTACGACCTCCAAAGACCAGCAAGTGACACAAACTCTTACAAAAAAGCTTGCGGAAGCCCACGAGTAGTCTGCACAAGGCTCTTTCATGCTAGACAGGGATAGGGATGAGCTCACCTTGGCCCTAGGAAACAAGGAGCACAGTGGTCGGACACGAGGCGTTGGGGTGATGGGTTGGAAATATGGATTCCCAGGCGACGTCGACAGTTACAAGAGTCGAAAGAGATCCCAAGTAGAGCGAGATGCAGAATGAGAGACAGAACAAGCTAGGATGATGCAAATGCTTGAATAAGCGCTACAAGCTGAGAGGGAACATACAAACGAAAAGATAGCACAAGCGGTACAACAAGCCCTCATGCGTGAACAGACCGCCATTGTGAGCGATCAGGAACAGCATGCATCATCTTCTAATTTTGTGCGCTCCAGCCTAGTGCTCGTCGGAGTAGCTGTGCATCCACGGGTGTTCCGCGAGCTGACCCCATCACTTATCCTGTGGACCCCATCATAACATGGATACCGTGTGAACTGCAAATTGGTGCTAGGAACATTACCATCAAGGTGGCTTCCGGCATGGCTTATCCCCACAGCTCCCATGAACATTTGCACAGATATCCGATACCGGAGGGCTACACCATGGTTGAAGTAGATGAGGCAGTTGACCAGTACCGTCATGTTGAGGTGGACTACTCTACATAAGACGGGGTGAACACTATAGGAGAGAACAAGCACACATTCATCGTGTGGGAGAAGGCCTACATAGTATTTCCACCAGGAATAGCTACCGAGAATCTCTACTCTCCATTACGCCCCGAGCCACCGTCACCTCGAAGATCTCCCTCTCCTCAGCCATCTCCCAAAGAAAGTCCACCTCCTCAGCCATTGCCTCAAAATATTCCACCGCTCAAGAAGCCAGCACCTTCAACAAGCAAGCCATCAGCTCAAAAGACAAGATCATGTTCTGCAACATCCAAGCAGACGACATCATCTAAGAAGTTAGCAGAACCCAAGGATGTCTATTCACTCACTGCTGAGGAAACCAAAAAGATTGTGGATGCCAATGAAACGACTAATTTCCATCCTCCACCACCTCCACCGAAGCATGTTGTGCCTGAAGATATCATGGATTTTTTTCATGAATATGACCAAATCTAAACAGATGAGGGTGGCTTCAAGTAAGCCGTCGAGTGACTACGAACATATCAGTAAGAATCAAGCCAAGAGCAAATCAGCTCCAATCGTTCAGGATGCTCCAAGTATTGGGGACTTCCTGGCTACTTCTGGACTATCAGCAGAAGAACTAGCATGACTTAGTATGGGGGCGGATATTGGAAAGTTTTATGTTACATGGCCGTTTGAGTTGACCAAACCTTTGGTCAAACTAGGTATTGAAAGAAACCTTACAACTCAAATGCGTGATTATATCAGTGGTACTTGGAGCAATCCAGGTAGGGTTTGCAGGCGTTCCCTGTAAGATACACAGATGAATATTTCCTCAACGGGGATGGCTCGTTCTAGGTTTATTTTAAGGACTTGTATGAACTATACAAGGAAGATGCCCTCGACGTGGCTATAGTCAGAGCGTGGACTCTGCAAGTGACTTATGCATATAAATCACATTATATGATCTTGTACCTTGAAATTGCATGGCTAACTTCTCTATTTCATAGAATAGAGAACTGCATATGCAGACAACAATTTGATCGTAAAGTAGGATTCGTCGATCCTGGGCTTGTGAACCAGACGCTTGTAAGGGAGAGTCCAGACTTCACCGAGAAGTACATATTGAAGTGTCTGCTTCACCACCAATACAAGAAATTTATACTCTTACCCTACAGCTATGAGTACGTTCTTACACGCCAGGGCATTCTGCTTTTATGGGCGACTCGATTCTAATACTAATTTGTTATGCTGACATAATATTCCTGTAGCTTTCATTGGATCCTCGTTGTCATCCACCCAGACTTGAGCAAGATCATTGTCTTGGAATCACAAAAAAGAGCTCAGACGAGTTACCAAAACCTCATCGACATGCTAAATAGGTAAATTTGATCATTTCATTGTCTCGATAATTGCATCTAAGTTTAATTGGTATTCATATTCACGTACAGGGCGTACACAAGATACCGTAAAAAAAAGTCTTATTCACTTTCCATTCAGGAAGGTGTATAATGTAAAAACCGACTTTCCGGTACACATGGAATTTTCATATCTTGCATTTCCTTTTGAATAAAAAGCTTCAACTTCTTCTACTCACGCATCATTTCCTCTTGAAGTGTATGAGGCAACCACCCATCAAGAATCTCTGTGCGGTTTATGTTCTAACTTTCATGCATGGATCCAGCCCGGACAAAGACGCTGTCAAGTTCAATGATCTTGAGGTATAAAATAACATATCGATGCCTTCTTTTCAATTTGTACACATATTCAAGGACTAATTCCTTCGATTCTTCAAACTCAGGGCTCCAAACTATGCACAAAAGAGTTACAACCTGTAGAAATAAATGCCCTTCAAGAATAGATCACCGGGTTCTTTATGGAACATGTTATCAACCCAAACAGCGAGTTTCATGAACCGATCGTGCCGTCGACCAGTGAAAAATCTTCAAATTACACCGTACCTTCTAGTGCAGAGTATACGATAAGGAGGAAGTCTACTAGAGGGTTAGACGACTTATACATCGCCAAATGACACCATTTTAATGAAGGATATTAATTACTATGTATTAATATAGGATATGAATCACTATGTATTAATGAAGGTATATTTCGGAGTTGGTACCGTCGGATGACTCTTCGACAGAATGGTCTTTCAATGATGATGCAAAGGAGGAGCAAGAAGCAGTGGCCCGTCAATGCGTCCAAGAGGAGGAGGATGAGAGGCTGGCCCGTAAGTGTTCCGTAAGCGTGCCCAGGAGGAGGATGATAAGAGGGTGGCCTGTCAGTGCGTTGCGGAGGAGGCTGAATGCTCAAACTGTTCTAGCGTTAAGGAGCCAGACTTTGATGTCTTTGACACGTCGGCGAGTCTGGAGCTTAGACGACGCTGCGATCGATTAGGCGTGGCCAGGTCCTCCGTTCCACCACAATTGGCCCCCCGTGTCACCGCACGTATACACGCCATTAGTTGTCCATGCGGATATGCGGTCCTCATCGGGGGAGAGGTAGATGGATACTGGACTGGCTCAACTCGACTGACTTTTCGGGTGGTGATTTGTGAGAACTATTATGTATATATGTGTAACATAAATTACTATGTATTAATGAAAGTGCCTTCATTATTGATTTACATTACATATGTCTCATTATATGCATGTATTAAATGGGAGAGAGACGGAGAGATCAAGGAGAGAGAGGGAGGACAGAGAGGACAAAGAGGGAGGGTAGGACCGGAGTAGAAGGAGTGAGGCATAACACTGCCGGCTGAAAGCTTCCTGCCAGCTAGTGATACTCAGGGAATCACTGCTGACCGAATCTTTTAGCCGGTAGTGATAACCCCTTTCACTGCCAGTCTACAGAGCCAATAGTGATAGTTCCTGACTATCACTGTCTGTTACCCACTACCGACTCTAAAACTGGCAATGAAGGGGATTTTGGAGCCGACAGTAATGTACTGTTCTGTTGTAGTATGAGCAAAAAAAATCCTATGTGACACTCAATTAACGTGCATAATACTAACCAGAGTAATCTAATACTCTCTCGTTTATGCAACCTTCTATGTTCAATGCAGGATTGTTATTTTTGTGAACTATACATGCATGTTTGGGAATCGGGATTTCAGAAACATAAAGTGGTAGTCCCATAGCTGCTAAAACAAAAGATATCTTTATATCAATACAAATTTATACTTTCTTCACGATTAAGAACAATACACACTTGTGCAGTTTTCTGTCATGATCCAGGGTTTCCGTATGCCTATTCATCTGCAATGCTATATCCTTACATACTCTCTTTGGTCATAAATGCATATCGTTTTTTACTTCTTATAGTCTTCGACGTACAACTTTAATTATTATTTTCTATTAAAATATAGTTATAATATTTAATAAAAATATAATATTATGAAAGTATTTTTCAAGATAAATCTACCCGTGTGATTTTCATGTTTTTAAACTAAATATTTTAAAAGCTATTAACAATCAAAGTTTTAAAAGATTGATTGGTATTAGTCACAATGATAAATGTTTATAACAGGAGAGAGTATATATATGATAATACATGTTTGGATTTGATCGTACGCCCAGTTTGTTTGGACCAACAGTGATAAATAGTGCTGATGTGTAAGAGGAAAATCACCGATAGATAGATCAAAATATACACCCAACGACCCAATTTTTTCTGTCGGTCACATCTCACATGTCCATACTTGTACTGCACGGCTGCACCAATCTTATTCCACTTAGTATAGTATCTACCTCATAGCATGTTTCATTCCTCCCTCTTATTGACCATCACCATGAGGCCGTTCTTCATCTGTAGAAGGAACGACAACTTTGGCTCGACACGCTGCCCTTCCAACACCTCCACATCAAAGTTCCACACCACCGCGGCAACGACGGTCTTCATCTGCATGATTGCGATGTCCTTACCGAGGCACATCCTCGGCCCTGAGTTAAACGCCAAAAATTTGTGAGACGGCACATGCCGCAGCTTGGCGCCGTCCTCGGAGAGCCACCTCTCCGGTTTGTACTCATGGCAATCCTTGCCCCACACGCTCTCCATTCTACCCATGGCATAGATGGAGATCAGGATGGTTTCGCCGCAGTGCACCTCGTGACCGCTTGGCAGCACATCATCGGCCAGCACTGCCTTGCGCTCGAACGGGACTGGCGGGTAGAGCCTGAGGGACTCAAACAAGGTGGCTTCAAGGTAGACCAGGGATTTTGTCTCCTTCGGCTCAAAGACAACCATCGTGTCTTTGGAGACGACAGCGCCGCCTTTGCGTGATGCGATGGGTGCCAATTCCTTTCGGATGCGAGAGACAACGTCCGGGTTGTTTGCGAGGTTATAGAAGACCCACGGCAGCGTTGTGCCAACTGTGTCCCGCCCCGCGATCATGGAGACGATGAGCTTCTTACGCAGCAGTTCGTCGCTGCATTCCGGGTCAGTCATAACTGAAGAAAGAATGTCCACGGAGGCCACCTTGTTTTGCTCCTCGTCAAGATAGACACGCCTGGCTTTCCTCTTCTCCATCATCTCCGTGACGAACCCATGGAGTCGTGTGTGCGCCGCAGCAAGCTTCCTCTCTGGACCGATACTTAGCCGTCTCATCACCTTCCAGAAAGAAGCCGACGTAACGTGGCGGATAAAGGCCACCTCCATCACCGTGTCCATGGCAGCTGCGGCGTGCATGGATGGCATGTCCGGGGATAGGCAGCCAGGGTCCACGCCGAAGACTGGCGTGGCAATTTGGTCGAACGCGAGCCTCGCGATCAAGCCCTGTATGTCGAACGGAGTTGTGGTGCTCGCCATACGGGCCAAGAAGGGGAGGAGGCCATTCACCACCTTATCCTGGCAGCAACTAGCCATCAACGAAAGCATCTGTGGGTTGCTTAGGATGATCAGGATCTCCCCTCTGTGCTTGCGGCAGGCCTCCCCATCATCGGTTAAGATGGTGCCACGCACAATATCGAAGATTTCTGCAAATTCCTCACCCTTGGGGTAGTTTGCATGGTTTGTGGTGAAGATGTGCCGGACATTCGCCGGATCACTGGTTATGAAGAACCGCGTGTTGTTGATTGCCCGTGGACCGTGCGCCTTGAAGTTACCCCCAGAGGCAGCAAGGACAACGGTGAGGTAGTCGTGGAAGTTGCGAAGGTTGGCTACGAAGGAAGGGAGTACTCCAACTATTGGCCAGTCTATGGGCAGCAAAGGGTTCTTTGATCTCGTTGACTTGATGTAGTACAAGAACAATGATACAAGTAGCGCAATCGTGGCGATGAGTAGTTCTGGCAAGGAGAACACCATTGTTACTAATATCACCACTGTGTATGTGCTATGCCTGTATGCTGCATGGACATGAATAGAGGTAGGATGTGTTAATTTATAGAGAGGCTTCGATTCTTCTGCACAGGGAAGCAACCATCAACATCTGTATAATTCTTGCATGGGCTGTTTCTTGAAATTCACTATTTTTATGGCAACCATTTTACATATATTTACTTTCATATTGTATAAATGTGGAAGTTAGGCGTTGGTTGTTCTAAGTAGCTTTCATTAGTCAACCTCTTATGTAGTACAAGGTGTACCTGCACTCGATGTCAGAATTGAAGTTGGAACTGACCAGGATGTTTTATTACCGTAATAATTAAAATTTCATCTAATGCATTGATCTACATAGATAAAAAAAATTAAGCTAACGAGGAAAGGTGGATAACACACATCAACACCCGCCTCACTTACAGGCTCCCTTGGGTCGGAAACATGACATTTGGCTAGCTGTGATACCTTATTAAAATGCATTCACCAGGTGAACCACCTCTTAGCTAGCGTGGTGGTGGAAGCTAGTGTGAGAGTACATTTCCACCATTAGGGGTACATTTCTAATGCTACAATTTACACACGTGAGTGTTTTAGTAATTTTATTTATAGGCCTATGATAGGTGCACATTTACAGATATGTGAGTATAGTGTGCATGTACATGATGTGTATGGGTGTGCGCCTGACCTTGTAATGTAAAAAGCTGCATTCACCAGCCAATTGATCCTGAAACCTTAAACTAGTGACTTGGTGAGGGTATCAGTTATCTCAAGGTTGAAACCACCAACCTCCAACTAATCCAGATCTCATTCAATAGGGAAAAACTTCCTCACATATTGATAATCTCTACTACTTAAAAATACATAGTGGTTCCAGTACTAGATAGGACGCCTTGCCCTCCCCATCTCTTGCTGATATTTACCTACTTATGCCACTACACCAAAACTCCATCCTAGCTGCATTCGCGCATCGCCCATGAAGCCTGTTGCTCCCTTCCCTTCTCTCTTTCCCGATTCTCTCCAGATGGCAATTCTAGGGTTTGGATTAGGCATCAGCGGGTAAATGCGCCACCACTTGTCGCCCCTCTCCACTAGAAGAATCCTCTTGACGCCAAGAACCGATGCCGCCTCAACCCCTTCTCGCTACTACCGCCCTGATGCATCCACCCGCTTTGCTAGATCCAGAATAGAAGCCACCACTGCTAGACGTGATGAGGACATCACTCTTTCGGATACACACACACCGAGTATTCCTCCAACAATAGGTCCATTGACACGAGCTCGTACACGTCAACTAAATCATGAGGTGAGCTCGTTCCTTAGTGTTCCTTTATATTTTAATGAGGATGGGATGCTACTGAATAATTGTGATGTATTATTACTTAGGAACACGGGAGAAGAACAGCAAGGGCGCCCAAGCCAAGGTGGAGGCCCAATCCAGTTCGAGTCCGTTTCGGAGTCCAGGACCAGTCCGCACTAAAATCATCGCCCAGGACGCATACGGACTCCGTTTTTGACGTTCTACACATGGTTGGAAAGCTAAGGAGATAAGCTTTCCAACGGTACTGGTCCCATATCCAAATTCTTTCTGAGTCAACGGGAATCGTCGAAACAAGTGGACGTCCAGAATCTGTCAGGGTGCGACGGTTGGCGGGGTTTGTCTACTCTATGCTAGCACTATAGTGGCTGGCCCCACCCTCACCGCCTCCACTCCTCCTCCCCCTCCTCGTCAGGAGCTCCTCCTCGAGCGCCTACGCATCCGCCACCTCAAGGACGGGGCCCTTGCCCCCCGAAGCCGACGCGGGAGAAAGTGAGAGGCGAGGAGTGGGGATCACAGAACCTGCAGCAGCAGGGGAGGAGGGCCGAGGCCGCTGAGAGCTTCGAGGAGCTGGGGTTCGGGGAGGAGGTGATGGCCGCACTATGGGATATGGGCATCTCCAAGCCCACCGAGATCCAGTTTGTCAGTGTGCCCGCCGTGCTGGCTGGCACTAGTGTTGTGCTTGGCTCACACACTGGCTATGGGAAGACCCTGGCCTACTTGCTCCCACTTGTTCAGGTAATTCTTTTTAGATGGTTTGTATGCATGCATGCCATTGTAAAAAGGGAAATTGGTTTCATCACAGAGAAAGATCCTTGTTCTAGAAATATACCATTGTCTCTCTTCCATGTTCATCAAAGCAAGCGCTGCCAGTCAAAAAATGAGAAGTAA
Organism: Phragmites australis; assembly: GCF_958298935.1. Lineage (NCBI taxonomy): Eukaryota > Viridiplantae > Streptophyta > Magnoliopsida > Poales > Poaceae > Phragmites > Phragmites australis. The sequence continues at coordinate 8,160,791 of NC_084938.1, forward strand.
AAGCCTCTGCATGTCCATTGCAGCCAAGCCGCCTCCACCCGTCTGCCACCGGTCACCTGCCGATCCAGCTCAGGCTTTTCTCCTCCATCCGTTGCCTCCCACGACACCATGGCCACGGGGTCGTCGGCTTTGCCTTCAACACAGCCAAGCCGCCTCCGCTTGTCCGTGCCGGTCCCCGCCAATACGACTCGGGCCATCTCCTTCACCCATTTGCCTCCCACCATGTCATGGTAGCAAGGTCGTCGGCTTCGTCTTTGACGCAGCCAAGCTACCTCTGCCCATCCCCACTGGTCTCTTGCCCATTGGCAGTGGGCTCTTCTCCTCGATCTGTTTGCATCCCACGAGGCCAAGGTAGTGAGGTTGTCAGTTCCTCCCTCTAATGCAAATCAGGATTCAAGGGGGACCAACAGATTGGATTCATAGCGCTCGGATTCAAGTGGAGCTGCAGATCGTATTCATGGTGCTCGGATGCAAATGTAAGCAGTAGATCGGTTGCTGGCTAGTGGCAGAAATGATCTAGAGCGAATAGCTACGAGGGTAGAGATGACATTTCACTTTATTGATCAGGTTAAAAAAGAAAAAAAAATTAAAAAAAAACTGTAACAGAAGTGAACAGAGTGGTATACTTCTAAACGGTGTGACCTTTCAATGGTACATAAGCGAACAGAGAAAATTTAGTTGTATATTCCTAAAACCGGGTTCTTTTAGTGTCAAGAAACCAATTTTCCCAATGTAAAAACTGTGGCGGAAAGTGCAAATTGCACTGCATTACTTGTTATCGTAGTACATTTCGTTCCATTAGAAAGGAAAACAGTTCACTTGATGCATTAGACATGGAGTCACCGATGTGGGCTCCTGATTTTGGTAAAACGATGGTGCACGATTCATAAGTGATTACGAGGTTCATTGCATAACACTTCTAGAAGGGCCCTGTTTTGAGGGCAACGATTTCCTGGTGGCTACTTGCTACTGTACGGTACCATCTAGGCTACTGAAGAGAAGAAAAAAAAGCTGTATCACTCATGTGACTCATCTTGTCTAAACCCAGACGCTATTCATTTTTCTTCTTTTATGATCGTTGAAGAAGTTCCTAATGATAGAGCTTCATTACACCGTGGTATGTAACTTGCCTTCCCCAGATGTTATGTCTGATTAGAGTGAAACTAGAAATTAGGAATTTTCTGGAGTGATGTTGCCTATGAGTCAGGATACATCTGACAAAAAGGATTAGTAATCCATCCAAATAAAGGGATCGAAATCTTGACACTTCTTTTATTTTGTAGCTACTTCGATGTGATGACGCAATGTTGGGTATGTCAATGAAGCCAAGGCGGCCAAGAGCAGTAGTACTCTGCCCCACGAGAGAGCTAACCGAGCAGGTTGGCCATTATTTCAATTTTTGTTTCGAACAATGATGTAATCTGGATTTTGGCAGTAGTTCATGCAAATTGATCAAATTGCAGGTCTATCGTGTTGCAAAATCCATCAGCCATCATGCGCGTTTCCGGTCAACGATGGTTAGTGGAGGCACCCGTCTAAGACCCCAGGAAGATTCTTTCAACATGCATGTTGACACGGTTGTTGGTACTCCTGGAATGATTCTTGATCATATCAAAGACGGTAACATGGTTTACGGTGATATTAAGTATCTGATATGTTATTGAGTTTGCGCTACAGAAGCTTAGCATTTTATAGCATTTTCACTGTCTCCTAATAGTCTCATTTTGAATTTGTTGTTCTGCGTTTGTAGGTTCTGGATGAAGAAGATACAGTGTTTGATCAAGACTTTGGACTAGACATTCGGAAGTTCCTTACTCCATTGAAGAATCGTGCTGCAAAGTCTGGCGATCAGGGGTTCCAAACTATATTAGTTACTGCTACCATGACGAAGGTTTTACGCTCATCAATCATTGCTCCCCCAAAACCTATCTGACCCTCTGCTTTGAGTGGATATATGGCATACTTGGTTAGGACACACTGCTATTATCTTATACTGTTATATATTGAAGCGTCTTGCAAGCTGCATCAATTATCAAGTATTTAAGAACAAAGGAATCTCTGATCTTTCGATAATCTTTTGACCTCTTTCAGTTTGCAGTACCGATACTCGAGATATGCATATCCTATTTTATTATGTGTTTTTATGTATTTTAATCCCCTTTCTTCGCATTCCTTTACTTCAGGCTGTACAAAAGTTGATTGATGAGGAATTTGAAGGTATTATTGTCCATTTGCGGACATCAACATTTCAAAAGAGAGATGCAACAGCACGGCATGACTTTATCAAACTTTCTGGTGCAAAAAACAAACTTGTGGCTCTTCTGCAGGTTATGGAAACTCTTAACTCTCCTTCCCTATTGCGCACATGCATTTCCATGCAAGATAGTTTTCAACTCCACAGTTGCCAAAAAATTACTCATATAATCTCTTCTCTACTACTTATCTCTACTTCTCTATCTCTATTACTTAAAAAATATATAGTGGTTCTGATATCTTCAAATCATACAAGGTCCTTCGGATAAAAACAACACTGATAATAATCCTCAAATCGTACAAGATCCAATTATAAGAGATCGTGTGTGACTATTAAATCATCAGGTGAACTCATTTTTTACTATTCATGTTATCTTAGATGGATTATTATTAAATTCTTGTGATGTTTTAATGCTTAAGAATATGAGAGAAATATCACAAGCTCGCCTGGACATCATTACTCGAAGGCCAAGTCTACTTAGAGTTAAAGTCGAATCTTAGTTGAGTTACAAATTTTGCTCGGACTCTCAGGATATCACGTCAGTAAAACGGGTATAACTCTCTTGTACGAAGTCCGATTAAGGCGATCTTGAACTCTTTGGAAAGCTTATAACGAGAAATTTTCAATGGATCTAGTCTTGACCAAATATTCCTTATATCTTAGTCAAAGTCGAAGAAATAAGGTGTTGCATCACCGTTTTGGACCCTATCGGGTCTTGTAATCGTGTCGAGGTCGGAGTCCAGGTTGTGTATGTCTCTTTTCATAGCAGCACAACCCTAGGTCAACCTCCACACATCACCCCTATATATACATAGTAGCCATCATAATTTAGGTTTGGGTTTTATTTAAATTATTCTATTTTAGACAGTTTCACCGGATATCGGTTTGTGGAATCCCAACTCGAGTATTTCATTAGTAATCAACAATATTCAGATTGCATCTACCTGTTCTTTCTTGTGTTCTCAATTCGTTTGTAGGAAAAACCTTCATGGGAGGTCAACAGCGCCTTGGCACTGTTGATAACCACGCAGTGGTGATGTAGTGGTTGAGAGGGTTCTCGATTTGTTCTGATCAGAGTCTTTGGATCATCAACGTCAAAACTTCACTAAATTGACTTATCTGATTACTTTTCCAAAGATCAGGCACTTCATTCCCCCGTTAAGTTATATCAGAGCTTCAGTTGTTCGTTAGGTAATCTCAGTTATCACCTTGATTTCGTCGTGTTTCCACTACCTAGAGTCTAGAAATTTGCCCCACAAAAAATTCGGATCTTAGTTTTTTATTTCGCTGTCCAAACCACTTTGTGCCTTTCGCAATTTTGTTTTCAGTATTTGCGTTGTTGAGTTGTCTTTGTTGCTGGTCGAGTCATCATGTTCTAATTTCTAGCATCGAGTCTTTGCTGTTTTAGTCACTTATCTCAGTTTACCCTTGTCTGCTATAGCCGACATCGTACCGCTAGTCGAGTCGACCATCTACTCGGGTTCGACTACTAGACATTTTGATCACTAGTCTCTTTGACCACCTACTTGGGATTGATCACTAGTCGCTTCGATCATTAGTTGTTTCGACCACCTACTCGGGTTCAATCACTAGTCGCTACGGTCACTAGTCGGATTTGAACATCTATTTGCTTCAATCGCTAGTCGGATTAGAATATCTAGTCGTTTTGATCACTAGTCGGGTTCGAGCATCTACTCGCTTCAACCACTAGTTGGGTTCGACCATTTACTTGGGTTAGACCACCAGTCGGGATCGACCATCTACTCGAGTAGCTATTCCATAGCCAAAACAGAGGAAGCCAAAGTTCAGAGAGAGAGAGAGAGAGAGAGAGAGAGAGAGAGAGAGAGAGAGAGAGAGAGAGAGAGAGAGAGAGTGTTAGTCGAAGAAATTTGTGACACCTGCTATCCGGAAAAAGTTTGTGACCAACATGCCTCTTTGGACCTAGAAAAGTTAGTCGAAGAGTTTTGAGTTTGTTTATCAATCTAAAAAAAAAGATGAAAGGAAAGAGTGCAAAAAAAAGAGGGGTACAAAAGAAAAGAAAATCGGAGAAAGAAACAAAGGAAATTTAGATTGAAGTACGAATTTTGTTTCATTGTGCATGTGTCTATCCTATTATTTTTGGTTTGCTTGAACTAGTTCTAGGAACGTGTTCGGGTTAGCAACTGTGATGAGTAATATGGACTTTTATTTAGCTTTGTAATTTGATTTCGATTATTACTATTTCTTGCTACTAAATATTGCTTGCCCAAGCTACACCTTCTCTCAATCAAAACAGTTTTCTCACTCGCACTTGATAAGGTATCACAAATCAGTCGTCAGTTGTGCCAACTACTGTGATTGGTAAGACACTTGCAAGAGTGTGGTCAGGCGCTTAAGAGTGTGTGACTCCACCTCTACTACCCAGTAGTCGATAGGGATAATATATATTTAATTATTTTCTATCTTTGACTAACCATGGCAGGGGAAATATCAAATGCGAAAGAGTGTGTTTTGAGGGAAGAACCCATAATGTTGTTGGATGATCACCGACAAGCTATTAATGATGACATTGACAAGAAGCTTGTGGGAATAAATACCGCATTACAATGATTTAACGATAGCATTGCAATGCTCAATACACATTTTGATCGGTTGGTCAATCAGCCATTGAACAATAGTCGAGTGGATCCTCATGATCCAGCCCATGAATATGAGGAGTCCGTCATGGATGATGAAATTGTGAGGCAAGAAAAAGAAGCCTTTGATCTATGACAATGGAATTGATTGAACTTCAAACGTCAAGGTATGAGAAGTAATAATTTTTAGTAACATAATCCACGTGTTAATGATGATCCATTTGCTAAGGTTATGTTTACTATACTATCTTTTACGGGTGCTTATGATGCTAAAAAGTATTTAAATTGGGAGATGAGTAGAACAAAAGTTTAATGCTCATTTAGTTCCTGAAGTGCATAGAGTTAGGCAAGCCACTAGTGAATTTAAAGATTTTGTAATTATCTGGTGGAATAGAGTATGCATCGATGGATTAGCGCCTACTACATGGACTGCTTTAAAGATTGCGATGTGAAATAGATTTGTTCCACTCACTTTTAAACGTGACTTGCGTAAGAAATTGTAGCGCTTGAACCAAGGCGATAGATATGTAGAAGAATATTATCAGGAGCTATAAATTAGTATGTTGCATTGTGATATTATTGAGGATGAAGAGGCTGTAATGGCACACTTTTATGGAGGGTTAATGCATGAAATTCAAGATATAGTTGAAGGAATACGATAGTGTTCCTAGATTGTTCCAATTTATGTGTTTAGCAGAAAAAAAATTGTAGGGACGACAACAGAGGCCAAGGAGCAATTTTTGAAGCACGACTACTTCAAAATTAACATCGAGACAAGTCAAAATAGCCTCACGTTTAGCTACACAGTCTGCTTCCCCCTTCTCGAGTAGAGCGCATTCAGCAGTACCTTTGACTCGTCACACGCTTCTGAGGTAAACAAATTTGCAAGCGTACAAGCCCCAGCCAAGAGCTCTTCTTCGGTTGTTTTGACTAGTTGAACGACTGAGATTGTTTGCCATCTATGTAAGAGAATAAGCCATTTCATGAAAGATTGCCCAAGTCAGCGAGCGTACATTGCAACTGAAGACAGTGAATATGTAAGTGCTAGTGATGTTGAGGATGAATATGCTCTCTGCAGCTAACCATGCAGGTGACGAGGATGAACTTCAGTTGAATATCGATCATGAGAAAGTGTTTGATGCCGCTGCCATGGACGATTACCAGACCCTCATTGTGCAGCGAGTGTTAAGCACTCAAATGGATCAAGCGGAACAGCTACAATACCACAATTTATTTCAGATGTTCCTCATAGTCAAGGATTATCGTGTTCGAGTCATTATTGATGGAGGGAGCTGCAACAACTTGGTAAGTTCAGATATTCTTCATAAGCTTGCTTTGCCAACAAGGACCCATCCTCACCCCTACCATATTCAATAGTTCAGCAACAACGGTAAGGTGAAGGTAATACAAACATCTAGGGTGCATTTTTCTATTATATCATACAATGATTATGCTAATTTTGATGTAGTGCCCATGCAAGAATGCTCTCTTTTGTTAGATCGACCATGAGAGTTTGATACTGATGCAACACATTATGGAGGAAGTAATAAGTACACCCTTATGCATAAAGTTAAGAAAATAATCTTTCTACCTTTAACCCCTGCTGAAATTGTGAAATGTGAAAAATAAATAGCTGGAAATAAGAGAAAAGAGCTTGAACTTGAATATGAAAATTAGCAAGTAGTAAAACATGTTTACCCACCTAAAAAAGACAAAGCAACGACACATTCTAAGTCTGATGGAATTAAGTTGAAAGGTTGTGTTATGCTTGCTATCAAATATGATCTTTCTACAATTTATGACAATAAGCTGCCATGCTATGCTTTGATATACAAAGATACCTTAGTTTTACTCGAGGATATATCTAGCTCTTTACCTCCTGCTGTCGCTAATCTTTTGCAGGAGTATATTGATGTATTTCCAACTGAAGTATCCTCGAGATTACCACCTATTCGAGGGATAGAATATCAAATTGATTTGATTCCGAAAGCGACCTTGCCAAATCATGTTACATATAGAACCAACGTGGAAGAGACTAAGGAAATTCAGCGATAAGTACAAAACCTTTTGGACCATGGGTACTTACGACAAAGCCTTAGTCCTTATGCTATTCCCGTTATTCTGGTTCCTAAGAAAGATGGTAGTTGGTGTATGTGTGTTTGCAGAGCCATCAATAATATTACTATAAGATATTGTCATCCTATCCATAGGCTAGATGATATGCTTGATGAGTTCAGTGGTTCTATAATTTTCACTAAAATTGACTTGCGAAGTGGATACCACCAGATTAGAATAAAACTTGGAGATGAATGAAAAGCTACATTTAAAACAAAGTTTGGTTTGTATAAGTGGTTAGTTATGCCTTTTGGGTTTACTAATGAACATAGTACTTTTATGCAATTGATGAACGAAGTTTTACATGCTTTCATTGGAAGGTTTGTGGTGGTATATTTTGATGAAACCTTGACTTATAGCAAGTCACATCAACTACATTTTGATTATCTATGTGTTGTTTTTAATGCTTTGAGAGATGCACGTTTGTTCGGTAACATTGAAAAATGTACCTTTTACACCAATCGAGTCTCTTTTCTTGGCTATGTTGTTACTCCACATGGAATAGATGTGGATAAAGTAAAAATTAAAACCATAAAGAGCTGGCTGACTCATGAGACTGTCACACAGGTGAGAAATTTTCATGGTCTTGCGAGGTTCTATCAGCGTTTTGCGAGGGATTTCAGCACTATTACTGCCCCATTGAATGAGTTGACAAAGAAAGGAGTGACTTTTAAATGGGGACCCTCACAAGAAAAAACATTTAAGTTGTTGAAAGAAAAGCTTACCTATGCTCCATTGCTCCAACTTCGTGATTTTGGTAAGACCTTTGAACTAATGTGATGCTAGTGGGAATGGAATTGGAGGTGTGTTAATTCAAGAAGGTAAACCAGTTGCTTATTTCAGTGAGAAATTAAGTGGGTCAAGTCTGAATTATTCTACCCATGATAAAGAATTATATATTTTAGTTCGAGTGCTTAAAACCTGGCAACATTATCTATGGCCTAAAGAGTTTATTATACATTCTGATCATGAATCATTGAAACATATTAGGAGACAAGCTAAACTAAATAAATAACATGCTAAATGAGTAAAATTTATTGAGTTGTTTCCTTATGTCATAAAGCATAAGAAAGGTAAAGACAATATGATTGCTGATGCGCTTTCTAGGCATTATGCTATGTTATCTCAATTTGATCATAAGGTTTTTGGTTTAGAGATAATTAAGGACTTACATGCTACTGATTTAGACTTTAAAGAAGTGCTTGAACATTATAAAGAAGGAAAAATATGGAATAAATATGTGCTAAATGACAGATTGCTCTATCGTGCTAACAATCTATGCATTCCAGCTAGTTTCGTTCGTCTTTTGTTGTTGCAGGAGACGCATGGAGGAGGATTGATGGCACATTTTGAAGCAAAGAAGACTGAAGATATGCTGGTCACTCATTTCTTTTGGTCAAAGATGAGACATGAGATAGAACGCTACGTGTCACATTGCACTACTTGCAATAAAGGTAAGTCTCGCTTAACTCCAGATGGTCTTTACATACTTCTTCCTGTTCCTAGTGCACTATGGGAGGATATTTTTATGGATTTTGTTTAAGTGTTTCCTAGGACAAAGAGGGGGAAGGATAATATATCTATAGTTGTTGATCGTTTTTCTAAAATGACACATTTTATACCTTGTCACAAGAGCTATGATGCTACAAACATAGCTGATTCGTTCGACTATATGGAGTGCCGAATACAATTGTATCAGATCGTGATACCAAGTTTTTGAGTCACTTTTGGAGATCACTTTAGAACAAATTGGGGATGAAGCTGCTATTTTCTACTACATGTTATCCCCAAACTGACGGTCAAACAGAGGTCATCAATCGTACATTATTGACCATGTTGCAGGCTGTCCTAAAGGAGAATTTGATGATGTGGGAAGAGTGTTTACCGTGTATTGAATTTTCTTACAATAGACTGGTACACTCCACCACCAAGGTAAGTCCGTTCTAGGTAGTATATGGATTTAATCTCCATGCTCCTATTGATTTACCACCTTTGCTTATTTATGAAAGACTTAATTTAGATGCTAAGGAACATGCTGAATTTATTCTTAAGTTGTATGAAACAACTAAAAAGAATATAGAGAGCATGACCGAAAAGTATTGAGTTGCTGGAAGTAAAGGTAGGAAGAAAATAAAATTTGAACCGGATGATTTAGTTTGGTTGCATTTGAGGAAGCATAGGTTTTCAGAATTAAGAAAATCAAAGTTGATGTCTAAAGTTGATGGACCGTTTAACATAATTGAGAAAATAAATGACAATGCATACAAATTGGATCTACCTATAGATTTTAGAGTTAGTCCCACGTTTAACATTTCAAATTTAAAGTCATACTTGGGAGAAGATGATGAGCTTGAGTCAAGTATGACTTCAATTCAAGAGAGGGAGTATGATGAGAACATGACTCTTTTGGATAAAAACAATACTAATAATAATCCTCACATCATACAAGGTCCAATTATAAGAAGGTGTGCGAGACAATTAAACTGCATCATAAACTCGTTCCTCGTTATTCATGTTATCTTAGATGGATTACTACTAAATTCTTATGATGTTTTAATACTTAGAAATATAGGAGAAGCATCATAAGCTCACCTGGACATCATTACACGAAGGTCAAGTCTACTCGGAGTTAAAGTCGAGTCCTAGTTGAGCTCCAAATTCTGTTCGGAGTCTCAGGACATCATGGCATTAAAACATGCATAACTCTCCCGTACCAAAGTCCGATTAAGGCAATCTTGAACTGTTGAAAAGCTTATGACAAGATGTTTTCAATAGATCTGATCTCGACCAAATATTCCTTATATCTTAGTCAGAGTCAAAGAAATAAGGTACTGCATCACCATTTTAGGCCCTGTCGGGTCTTGTAATTGTGTCGAGGTCAGAGTATAGGTTGTGTACGCCTCTTTTCACAGCAGCAGGACCCTAGGTCAAACTCCCCACGTCCCTCATTTATATACATAGTAGTTGTCATAGTTTAGACTTTGGTTTTGCTTAGATTATTCTATTTTAGATAGTTTCACCGGATATCAGTTTGTGGAACCCCAACTCGAGTACTTCATTGATAATTAGCAATATTTAGATTGCATCTACTTGTTCTTACTTGTGTTCTTGATTCGCTTGCAAAAAAAACCTTCTTGGCGAGGTCAATTGCGTCTTAGCATGGTTGATAACCATAGAGTAGTGGTGTAGTGGTTACGAGGGTTCTCGATTTGTTTTGATCAGAGCCTTTGGATCATCAACGTCGAAACTCTACCAAATCGACTTATCTCATTAGCTTTCGGAAGACCGAGCACCCCATTCCCCATCAGTGTCCTACCTCCACGTCATGCCCTCCCTCACGTTCTACCCTCCATCCTAGCCCACACCTGCACTTTCACCTGTCCTCGCTCCTGGCCCTCGCTCTGCCCTTGCTCCTAGCCCATGCTTTGTCCTTGCTCCTTGCCCATGCTATGTCTAGTTAGTTTTAGAGAAGTCAGCAATGTTATCGTGTGCAGATTTTCAGTTCCCGTTACAGTGCACGAGCATTCAATTAGTCCTTAAAAAGTAAGTTGTAATTCATCCGAACAACCTTCATACGATTTTTCCTTTGGATCAATATCCTTAATTTTTTTAGAGTCGTATTAGTTTACTTAGGTGAAATTACGATAAAAAAAATGACAATAAAAAATGAAAGAAAAAACAGTAAGAGGCACGAATCTTGAATAAACTGAAAGAGAAATTAGCGTCTGCACAACATATGGTATTACACGTGAGAGCAGATGTGCCGGAGATAGAGAGTTTCGCACAGCAAACATAATCCCTCTCTAGCTAAAAAAAACTCTACCTTTTTTTTTGTGAAGAAACAAAAAATACTCTAGCTATCAACACACGCGCGCGTTCGGTTAGCATGGATATTACACGAGGAATCGAGTGCTGAGTGCAACCACTAACTACTAACAACTTAACAAACATGATCTACGTTTGAGGAAGATGTCGGCAGACGTTGAGGAACATGGCACATGAAGAGCATGGGCTTCGCTGTGGGCCATCCGTCCGCGCACAAAATGGTGATCAAATCAATGTCGACATGATTTGTGCCTTGGTTCTAAATTGAATTGGAAAATAGATATACCACACTGATGTTATCGCAGTAGATCATCCTAGCCTTCACGAGAGACCATTGTACATCCGCACTACGAGATTTCCGATCTTTCCTGAGGTTAATTATTTGTGGATGACCGATGGTTATTGTTCTTCTTTACATAATTTTCTCATATGGCCGAGAGTTTTCCTATTGTAATTTAGACAAATTAGCAACAAAAAATCGCCTATCACAGAAACAACAATAATAGACACAGCGTCAAATACATTTATTTAAAAACCGTTACTGATAAATTACACACAAACAGTTAATAGAAAAAAATATCTCTAATATTCTTAGCCGTCTAATAGAGCGAGAACACATAGACGATTTTACTAAAAGGTCATTTGTGTGTGATGGCTCTTAGACATAGACAATTTTAGCGAAAAACTGTTTGCGTATTATTGAACGACATAGACAGCTCTATACAAAAAATCATCTATGTCTAGTAGCCGTCTACATATAGACGATCTTTTAGTAAAATCATTTATGTGTTCTCGCTCTCCTAGACACAGACGGTTTTTTATAAATATTCGTATGTGTTCAGATGATCAACACAGACGGATTTTATAAATATTCGTCTGTAGTATGAAAAACTATTTATATGAAAATTGTAGTTTTCGACAACATCTATAACTTTGTTCTTGATACTTTTTTCATTTGATGTTATTTAGATACCCAAATAATTGTCTAAAGTATTGGACAATAAAGATCAAAAAGATAAAATATCCTTTTACTATCAACAATGATATGATAAAGAAACTACACGCTAGGCATGAGATCATGGGTTTGATGCCTATTAACTTGCAATGCGTGACCCAGCGGGGTGGCCCGGGTGGAAAAATATATATTTTAATTTCTCCTACATTAAAAATATTATTTTTTCTAAAAATAGTATCACATACGGTTTTTATTAAAAAACATTTATGTTATATCATATTACAGATGGATAGTTATCTGTCTATGATTATCTCGAAGATACAAACACTTCCATAGAGATGGTTTCGTTTTCCGTGTGTGATATGCATTAACAATCATCTGTCATTACTGTTTATGTGGTAGTATCACTAACCAAGAATCTCTACTACTTAAAAAGGAGCTAGAGAATTCGTCCGTCTGCCCCACAGTCGGACGAACGGACGCTCCATCGCCATCCGATCGCGCCCGCTCGCATCCTGTTCCGCTCTCCGCCGTGGTCCATCGCCCCCTGCACCATTCCGTCGCCCCGCACCCGAGAGATCGATCCTAATCCCTCTCCTATGCCGCCGCAGTCGCCTCTCTTCCACGCCGCCGCCATGGAGACGCTGGCGAGCGCCATGCATCGCGAGAACCGCCGCGTCAAGCCTCCGTCCACAACCTCCTCCACCTCCTCCACCACCGCGGGCAGGGCCCCGCGCATCATGGCCTTCCTCTCCTCCCTCGCCTGGCTCTACGACGCCAGCCGATACGCCCCCCCGGCACATATCCCAATCCCGGACGCCCCGGGATTCCTGATCCCTCTCTTGGTTCCATCACAGGTTGTGGCAGGACGTGCAGACTCGGGCTATCCTGTCCGGCCTCCTTGAGAGGAACTCCGGCAACGTGTGGATCTCTCCTCCCCTCACTTTTCCGCCTGCCTCACATTTCTCTCGACGGCGCCTGATTGCAGCTCTTGAAGGTGCTCTCGGTGGAGGACAAGCTGCGGAATCTCAGATGCAATTGATGCGATCTGGTTCTCTTCCTCTGATCGTCGGGTCGCCTCAGAGCAGCGAGCGGCATGCGATGGCCGGCGGCGGCGACCTCCAGAACCCGAGGAAGCGCAAGCGCAAGCGCGAGCACGCGGAGGGAATCGCAAGCCGCCTCCGTCGCATGGTAAGGCAGGAGGGGCCGGTGCAAAGCGGAAGAAGCACCCCGCCGGCCACGTGGTCCATGGCGGCGCCAGCGAGGCTATGGCGCTGAAGAAGCGGCCGGTTACCACCAAGGAGAAGCGCCTGGTGGCCAAGGTATCGCTGAGTGCTTGCTTTGTGTTAGAATCGTCAGAGTGTGGGCTTCGATTGAGGCTGTTGTGTTTGAGCTGAAATTGGATGGTGCGATTAATAACAGGACATGTCGGAGTCGAGGAAGATGAAATGGAAGCCGAATTACAGCCTTGAGAAGGTACTGTAGTGCTGTTTTTTTAACCCTATCTTCGAGTTTGGGGTTTGCAGCAGCTTTTTTTAGGTTAGTGTACAATTCGAGTAGTAGCCCTTTTGCTGCGAACTATAACATAACTTGCATTATAATCTATCAATCCATTGGTAGAATGGTATTTATCTCAACATGTCGACCTGTATATGTTTATATGTCTAGAAATTTCATTTCCAGAATCAGATTCTGGGTGACTACTCATTTGTTGAATAAGGAGATGCTACTCTTTGGACTATAATGTGTTATATCCAAACTTGAGTTTGATTGTTGGAATTGAGATGTTGCCTCCATAACCCTACTTGATCCTCAATATTCATGAGTGCTTGAACCTTGACTGATGTTTATGGTGACAGTAAAATCATAAATTTACCAACTCGATTATCTTTTTTACCGATTACACCTAAATACTGGCAGGAACTAACGAAACTGTGGGAGAAGATGAGATGTCATGATGTGAGCAAAGAGGAGAGGTCCAAGTAAGCATTAGTATGAAAGTCTTATATCTTATGTTTGTGTTCGTACATTGATAAAAACGTATAAGTGATTTCATAATGGAAGCATCACATTGTTTGCATTGAGGACCTAGATCAGTTTGGTGGTAAGTTGTGTTTCTAGCAATTCCAATTTCTCTGGTTAAGTACATGATAATTTGCAACATTACCATTTTCATAGACCTTTTTTAGCTCTTTCATAAAAAATCATTGTGTAGAGATTATTGGGAGGTTTTCCTGGCTTGATCTTAATTAACAAGTAATGCCTGGTGATTGTATAACCTATGGTATGCTTTGATTTAAGCTAAGTATGATGCCCTTAAAGTTTTGTGATGTGTTACACCGTCGATTGTGTGGTCCAATTGCCTCAACGCAAGTATTGTGTGGAAGTTGAATTAGATGTACTACATTTGATACTGAAATAGGAAATTATTGGGTAAACATGCTGCTACTTACATAGAAATGTTTCTTTTGGTGAAATTTGTGCTTGTGCCTTGTTCATACTTTGATGATACTTTTTTTTGGTTGCATGGCATTGACTATTAATCTGTTTTTCCTATATATTGCCTATCCCAGTCCTACACATTGATTCTGAAGGAGCCATTGGATCCAAAGCCGTAGCGAAGATGGTCTCCTACGCGCGGCCATAGAGACGAACATGTAGGAATAGCTCAGCAGCATGTCTACAATGGTGTGTGTTTTTCCAAAAGCTTCCTTCTTCTATGCATAAAACTGGAATTGATTGGCCTATTATAAATTAAAAATTAGCTTGAACTGAAGTCAAGAAGTATCTAATATTGGTTTAGAACTCTTCTTTTCGGGGGAAACAGCTAAATGATATTTTTTCCCCATGGGCTATATGTAGGTCATGGGATATGCATATTCATGGGACACTGCGATCATCTTCCCACTGGTCAAACTGGTTTTATCTTTGTGGGAAAGGTATGTTAAAAATAAGCATACCATACTTTCCCTGAAATCAGTGACATTGAACTTCCTTGGATGATGTTTATGACAATGACTACCTGGGATATTATATTTAAAGAGAGAAAATTGAAATCAATCAATGTATAAGTTCTTAATGTTCTTTGACATCACTTACTTTACCGATCTGATATATGCACTCTCTTGTATTTTGATAGCAAGACTATTGTATCAGTTTGGTTATGTGTTTCTTGTTGAAAAGCTGACTATTAGAAGAGGAAAATGTATATACCATATCTCTGGTTTTGTTAACCTATTTGCATCTTATGTCTTCTTTGAGGATCTTAAGCTGTTAATGAAGCATTGGAGAACAACAGGGATGCTGGATAGTTAGACTACAATAAAACAGCCGATGCGTCTCATTGCCTCCTGGTTGCGAAATATGTCGCCAAGTGGGTACGAGGTTGGGACAGTGATGTCGTAGGCAAGGAAGTAGTGCCGAAGTTTGCGTGGGGCCATCAGCAGGGCGTATGCTATTTTTTTGAGCTTGGTGTGGCACATCTTTCCCTGGCTAAGGCCTCCAAGACATAGTATACGGCCTTTGGAGCAGAGTGGTTTCCACTCTTTTCCTCCCGTACCAGGGTGGCACTAACGGTAGAGGCAGAGACAGACAGGTATAGGAGCAGCTGATGAGTATTGTTGGCCTGATCTTCCGATAGGTAGCGATAAGTCGGTGGGTGCAGAACTCGACGTTGATGATCCAAAGGCTTTGACCCGAACAGATCGTCTCCCTTGCAATCACTACACCACAGCTCCGATGGTTATCAACCGTGTCGCGCGGTTGATCTCGCCAAGAAGGCTCAATCCCTGCAAGCGTACCGAGAATACAAGCAAGAACGTAGAAGATGCAATCTGAAATATTGCGAATTGAATTCAAGCACTCGAAGTCGAGGTTCCACAAACACTTGCGGCGGGCTAGTCGGTCCGGAACAAGAGCGAAAATCTCACAACTGTGTGTAGATCAATATCTAAGCAAAACCCAACCCTAATTAGGGCGGCGGCTACTGTATATAAAATACTAGGGTCGGCCAAGGACCCCTGGACGCGTCCGTAATGGACTCCAACACGTTACACGGCCCAACGGCCCAAAAGATGGTGGCGCAGCACCCTGACAGATTCTGGACGTCCACTTATTTTGACGATTCCTGTTGACTAAGAAATAATTTGGATATGGGACCAGTACCGTTGGAAATCTTATCTCCTTAGCTTTCCAACCATGTGTAGAACGTCAAAAACGGAGTCCGTATGCGTCTTGGGCGACGATTTTAGTGCGGACTGGTCCTGGACTCCGAAACGGACTCGAACTGGATTGGGCCTCCACCTTGGCTTGGGCGCCCATGCTGTTCTTCTCCCGTGTTCCTAAGTAGCAATACATCATGATTATTCAGTAGCATCCCATCCTCATCAAAGTATAAAGGAACACTAAGGAATGAGCTCACCTCATGATTTAGTTGACGTGCACGAGCTCGTGTCAATGAACCTATTGTTGGAGGAATACTCGGTGTGTGTGTATCCGAAAGAGTGATGTCCTCATCATCCTCCCCCTCTTGAATTGGAGTCGTCTTCGACGCAATGTCATCTTCTTCTCCCAAGTAAGGCTTTAAATCTGAAATGTTAAATGTGGGACTAACCCCATAATCTGCAGGCAACTCAAGCTTATATGCATTATCATTGATCTTTTCCACAATTGTAAAAGGACCATCAGCTCGAGGCAGCAATTTAGACTTTCTCAAATCAGGAAACCTATCTTTGCGCAAATGTAACCACACAAGATCACCAATTTCAAAAGTGATATGTTTCCGACCTCGGCTACCATAAGTTCTATACTTCTCATTCATCTTTTCAATATTTTCCTTAGTCAACTCATGCATTTTCAGAATCAAATCAGCACGTGTCTTAGCATCAAAATTTAATTTCTCGGATGTTGGTAAAGGAAGTAAATCAATAGGGGCACGGGGGTTAAAACCATACACTACCTGAAACAGACTTACCTTGGTGGTGGAGTGAACTGATCTGTTGTAAGCGAACTCAATATGGGGTAGACACTCTTCCCACATCCTCAAATTTTTCTTCAAAACAGCCCGCAACATGGTGGATAATGTGCGGTTCACAACCTCCGTTTGTCCGTCGGTTTGAGGGTGACATGTCGTCAAAAACAGCAGCTTTGTCCCAAGTTTATTCCAAAGTGTCCTCCAAAAGTGGCTCAAAAATTTTGCATCACGATCCGAAACAATGGTGTTAGGCACTCCATGCAAGCGAATGATTTCCCTGAAAAACAAATCAGCTATGTGTGTAGCATCATCGCTCTTGTGACAAGGTATAAAATGTGCCATTTTTGAAAAACGATCTAAAGCGACAAATATACTATCCCTCCCCCTCTTGGTCCTAGGCAATCCTAAAACAAAATCCATAGAAATATCCTCCCAAGGCACACTAGGAACAGGAAGAGGCATATAAAGTCCATGTGGGTTCAAGCGAGACTTAGCTTTATTGCAAGTAGTGCAGCGTGCCACGTAGCGCTCGACGTCCCGCCTCATCTTAGGCAGAAAGAAGTGAGTAGCCAGTACATCCTCGGTTTTCTTCACTCCAAAATGTCCCATCAAACCACCTCCATGCGCTTCCTGCAAGAACAATAGGCGAATAGAGCTAGCTGGGATGCATAGCCTGTTAGCACGGTATAGTAATCCATCATTCAGCACATATTTATTCCAAGTTCTTCCTTCTTTACAATGTTCGAAAGCATCTTTAAAGTCCAAATCAGTAGTATATAATCCTTTAATTGTTTCTAAACCAAAAATCTTATGATCGAGTTGGGACAACATGGTATAACGTCTAGATAACGCATCTGCAATGATATTGTCTTTACCTTTCTTGTGTTTAATGATATAAGGAAAAGACTCTATAAATTCAACCCATTTAGCATGACGTTTGTTCAGTTTGGCTTAGCTTCTAATATGTTTCAAAGCTTCATGATCAGAATGAATAATAAACTCCTTGGGCCAAAGATAATGTTGCCATGTTTCTAAAACTCGCACTAAAGCATACAACTCCTTATCATAAGTCAAATAATTAAGAGATGGCCCATTCAATTTCTCACTAAAATAAGCAACGGGTTTACCTCCTTGTAGTAGCACTCCTCCAATTCTAATGCCGCTAGCATCACATTCTAACTCAAAAGTCTTACCAAAGTCCGGAAGTTGGAGTAGAGGTGCATGCGTAAGCTTATCTTTCAGCGTATTAAAAGCTTGTTCTTGTGCTGGCCCCCATTGGAACGGAACGCCCTTCTTTGTCAACTCATTGAGTGGGGGCAGCAATGGTGCTGAAATCTCTCACAAAACGCCGATAGAACCCTGCAAGGCCATGAAAGCTTCTCACCTGTGTGATAGTCCCAGGGGTTGGCCAGCTCTTGATGGCTTCAATTTTAGCTTCATCCACTTCAATTCCCTGTGGAGTAACAACATAGCCAAAAAAAGCAACTCTATTTGTGCAAAAGGTGCACTTGTCAAGGTTAGCAAACAAATATGCCTCTCTCAAAGCAGTAAAAACAGCACGTAGATGATCAATGTGTTCTTCATGTGACTTGCTATAGATCAAAATATCATCAAAGTACACCACCACAAATCTTCCTATGAAAGCACGTAAAGCCTCATTCATCAATCTCATGAAAGTGCTAGGTGCATTAGTTAAACCAAAAGGCATCACTAACCACTCATATAGACCGAACTTAGTTTTGAAAGCAGTTTTCCATTCATCTCCCAATTTCATTCTTATTTGGTGGTAACCACTACGTAAGTCAATCTTCGTGAAAATAATAGAACCACTCAACTCATCAAGCATGTCATCTAGCCTAGGAATAGGGTGACGATACCTTATTGTGATATTATTAATGGCTCTACAATCAACACACATGCGCCATGTGCCATCTTTCTTAGGAACCAAAAGAACAGGAACAGCACAAGGACTAAGGCTCTCTCGTACGTACCCACGGTCCAACAGGTCTTGGACTTGTCGCTGAATTTCCTTAGTCTCCTCCGGATTGATCCTATATGCAGCGTAGTTTGGCAATGTCACTCCCGGGATCAAATCTATTTGGTGCTCTATCCCTCTCAATGGTGGCAGCCCCAGGGGTATCTCAGCTGGAAAGACATCCTTATACTCCTGTAAAAGGTTAGTTACAGCAGCAGGCAAAGAGCTAGGTATATCATCAATTGAAAATAAAACCTCTTTGCATACCAAAGCATAGCACAAAGCATCATTATCTTGAATTTCAGCAAGGTCAGATTTAGTAGCAAGCATAACACCACCCTTTAACTTAATGCCTTCGGACCTAGGTGTGTTCTTCTCTTTCTTAGGTGGGAAAACAGATTGAGCTACTTGCTGATTTTCAGATTCCAAAACACGTTCTTTGTTTTCTTTTTCAGCTAGCGCTTTATCACATTGCACAATTTCAGCAGGTGTCAAAGGAAGCAAAGAGATTTTCTTTCCCTTGTGCATGAGAGAGTATTTATTACTTCTACCATGGTGTGTAGCATCGGTATCAAATTCCCAAGGACGGCCTAACAAAAGTGAACATGCTTGCATAGGCACTACATCAAAATCAGCATAATCATGGTAGGAACCAATAGAAAAATGTACTCTCGCAGATTGTGTTACCTTAACCTTACCACTGTTATTGAACCACTGAATGTAGTATGGATGAGGATGTGCACGTGTTGGCAAGGAAAGATTCTTCACAAGATCGGAGCTCAAGAGGTTGTTGCAACTCCCGCCATCAATTATGGTACGAACACGTGCATCTTTGACAACGAGGAATGTCTGGAATAGATTATGGCGTTGTAGCTGCTCCGCTTGCCCCATTTGAGAATTCAAAACACGCTTCACAATGAAGGTGCGTGCTGCATAACTCTCCGTGGCAGCGGTACCACTAATCTCCTCCCCCTCACTATCCATGTCATGATCAGCTGCAAGATTAGCTTCAAATGCATATTCTTCCTCGACATCACTATGACTAACATATCCACCATCTGCTGTTGCGGAGTATGCTCGCTGGCTTGGGCAATCCTTCATGACGTGGCCAATACCTTGGCAGCGACGGCACACAATGCCCGTTGTACGACCCGTGGTAGCTGCACCTGAAGAAGAGCGTGGCATTGGATCCTGCAAAACAGTAGATTTACTCACCTCACGTGATGGTTGTGGTGCTCCTGCTGAACGCGCCCGAGTGTTGGAGGAGGGGGCAGCAGATCGTGTAGATGTAGAAGGGAATGTTGTTGCTTGTCCCGGTGGTACTCGTGAAGTAGATGTACTCCCAAAATTGTTCCGCAATTTCTGCACCTGTTGTCGACCCTGCAGTTCTTTTTCTGCCAAGATAGCAAAATGGAACAACCTATTGGTAGTATTGTAATCTTTATAATCAACAAGGTCCTGAATTTCACGTCTCAACCCGGAGTAAAAACGAATCATGGTATCCTCATCATCCTCTTGTATACTACAACGAAGCATAGCAATTTGAAGCTCTTGATAGTAATCATGGACAGATTTAGAACCTTGATTTAAGCGCTGCAATTTCTTTTTCAATTCACGTGTATAATCAGGAGGAATAAATCTATTGCGCATGGCACGCTTTAGTCTAGGCCATGATTCAGGTTCTAAGCCACTAGAAACTAGACCATTCCACCAAATAATAGCATAATTCGTGAATTCACAAGTGGCTAGTCTAACTCTATGTATTTCAGGAACCATATGAGAACTATACTTTTGATCAACCGTCATTTCCCAATTCAAATAAGCATCAGCATCATATGCACCATCAAAAGGAGGCATTGAAAACTTAATCTTAGAATAAGGATCATCGCGACCGTTGCGATTAACATTATTACCTCCATTACCTTGACGACGTTGTTGTTGGCCATGACGTAATTGTTCAGCATGAGGACGTTGCTCAGCACGTGCATCTTGCCCAACAAAAACCTCACCATCTTCTTGGTCACCATCATTAGTATCATCGTCATGTGAATGTTCATCATCCTGTGGTGGCTGTCGCAACTCAAGGTCGTTGACTCACGTGACGAGGTTAGCAATGCTTATTCTAATGTCTGTCAATAGCCTAGTATGATCCTGCAAGGCTTTGTTGAGTTCTTCCCTGGACACACAATCCTTAAAATCCGACGGAGAGCCATCACCTGATATGGTTAGTAGAAAACAAAGGACAACAAATATTATCCCTATCAACTACTAGGTTGTGGAAGGTGGAATCACACACACTCAAGCGTCTTACCACGCTCTTACAAATGTTCTTACCAACACAGCAAGGAGGAACAACCGGTGACGAGTCTGGAAGCGTGGGATGATTGCAAGAGTGAACCTATTCGGATCAAAGGAGGTGGAGCTTGGAAGGCACAATATGGTAGCAAGGATTAGCAATAATTGTAATCAGAAAAGCAAAGCTAAATAAGTGTCCAAAGTATGAATCACAGTTGCTGGTCTATCACGTGTCCCTAGTCCTAGCACAACAGCTGAAACAAAGCTAAAAAGGATGATCAGAGAAAGACACAGCAAATAGCACAATGATCTGGGTGTTCTCTATGTGCTCCTAAAAAGGATGATCAGAGAAAGACACAGCAAATAGCACAATGCTCTGGGTGTTCTCTATGTGCTCCTCTTTTTTGTCTTTTAGAACTAGTAGGAATCACGAAATTTTTTTTTCGTATTTTTCTGATATTTTTTTTTTCTGAACTAGGAGCACACAAGCAACAACCACAGAAATTTTCAGCTCAAACGGATGCAAAATGTGGCCTATAGAAAATCAAGCACGTTCTCTGAAAAGCGTGCAGAAACTTCGCGCCTCGAATACTCAATCTTCCGAGCCGAATTTGGGAAAAAAATTTCGGCGGAATTCGAAAGAACAGGGAGCAACGGATGTAACTTTTTCTGTAGATGTCCGTGAAATTTTTTTTTGCCTGATTCCGAGTCCGTATGAGAAAGTTATGGCCGTTTTACTGAACCCCTGTCGAGTTAGGGTTTTTTTTTTCAAGCAACTCTTGCAGAAATTGACCTCTTTAAGGTATTGCAAGCAATAGGATTGCGAGATGAACAAGGATGGCAGCGGTGGTAGGGCAATTGATACAAGGCGGCTTGCGACCTATCTAGGGTTGGCGTGGCGAAATGTAACTCAAGGCGGCTCGCGGTGGCAAATCGAGTAATGTGGTGGCTCGACTTGTTGGTGGGGATGGTGGCGATGGGATAGCGGCGTGATCAAAATAGCACGGAGCGTTGACTAAAAACCAAGAACACGACTTTAAAACCAGCAACAAGACTCAACCACGGACACAAACTCAACAACGCGCAACTGAAAACAAAAATTGCAAAGGCACAAAGGGTTCTACGGCAGCGGAAATTGACGGAATTTTTTTGGCTTTTTCTGGACTCTAGGTAATGAAAAACAGACTAATCTAAAGGGAAAAACGAAATTACCTAACGGGCAACCTGAAAATCTGATACCAATTGATGAGTATTGTTGGCCTAATCTTCCGATAGGTAGCGATAAGTCGGTGGGTGGAGAACTCGACATTGATGATCTAAAGGCTTCGACCCGAATATATCGTCTCCCTTGCAATCACTACACCACAGCTCCGATGGTTATCAACCGTGTCGCGCGGTTGACCTCGCCAAGAAGGCTCAATCCCTGCAAGCGTACCGAGAACACAAGCAAGAACGTAGAAGATGCAATCTGAAATATAACGAATTGAATTCAAGCACTCGAAGTCGGGGTTCCACAAACACTTGCGGCGGCCTAGTCGGTCCGGAACAAGAGCGAAAATCTCACAACTGTGTGTAGATCAATATCTAAGCAAAACCCAACCCTAATTAGGGCGGCGACTACTGTATATAAAATACTAGGGTCGGCCAAGGACCCCTGGACGCGTCTGTAATGGACTCCAACACGTTACACGGCCCAACGGCCCAAAAGATGGTGGCGCAGCACCCTGACAGATTCTGGACCTCTACTTGTTTCGACGATTTCTGTTGACTCAGAAAGCATTTGGATATGGGACCAGTACCGTTGGAAAGCTTATCTCCTTAGCTTTCCAACCATGTGTAGAACGTCAAAAACGGAGTCCGTATGCGTCCTGGGCGACGATTTTAGTGCGGACTGGTCCTGGACTCCGAAACGGACTCGAACTGGATTGGGCCTCCACCTTGGCTTGGGCGCCCATGCTGTTCTTCTCCCGTGTTCCTAAGTAGCAATACATCACGATTATTCAGTAGCATCCCATCCTCATCAAAGTATAAAGGAACACTAAGGAATGAGCTCACCTCATGATTTAGTTGACGTGCACGAGCTCGTGTCAATGGACCTATTGTTGGAGGAATACTCGGTGTGTGTGTATCCGAAAGAGTGATATCCTCATCAGCAGCCCTTCGCTAGGGAGGGGCATTGCGAGTTTCTCGAGGAGGGAAAGGAGGGTCTTGAGGGCCTCGAATGCTGCCTAGCACTCCGGAGTCCAGCTGAACGGTTCGGAGCCCCTCAGCATTTTGAAGAAGGGGAGGCTATGCTCAGCAGATTTGGCGAGGAAGCTGCTAAGGGCTGCGAGGCGGCTGGCCAAGCGTTGTTTTTCTTTTGGATGGGTGGGAGGTGACATCTCTACGATGTCCTGGATCTTGCCATGGTTGGCCTCGATGCCTCTCCAGGAGACGAGATATCCCAACATTTTTCCTGCCTTCGTGCCGAACACGCATTTCTCCGGGTTCAGTTGTATGCCTGCAGCCCGGAGGCTATCAAACGTTTCTTGCAGGTCGGCGCCGTGGTTGGTTTCATGTTGGCTTTTCACCACGATATCGTCTACGTAGGCTACGACATTGCGACCCAGTTGCTATTGCAGTACCTTGTGTATTAGACAAGAGAAGGTGGCCCCAGCATTTCGAAGGCCGAAAGGCATCCGGACGTAGCAGTATACCCCGAAGGGGTAATGAAGCTGGTCTTGCTCTCATCCTTTATCGCCATCCACACCTGGTGGCACCTGGAGTAGGCATCCAAGAAACTCAACCACGCCTAGTCAGAGGATCAGAGCGCCTTAGCATATACTGTTTTCACCTATGTCAATCTTTTTTATGTTTTATCTTTTCTTTTCTTAGCTGTGTGTATCTTGGCTATACAGAAACCAGAAATATTCTTAGTGCGATTATATAACCTTAATGTAATTATCTAAGTTAATAAAAACTTCCTTTATAAAAAAAAAGACAGGATGCAAGGGAACTATCATGCACACTCGAATGTATCTTCACACGCATGATCCTGACGAACCGCACGTGCAATTTGAACGTATTATCACTCTCATGCACAGTCTACAGCTTCGTTGCTCATCCTCCCATGATATTTGTGGCTTACTCCGATGCGCAATGGGTGGGCTTCCCTCATGAGTTCAACTTCCAGGTATTGATTCTTCCTCGACTATCACTTGGTTTTCATGGTCAACCTAGTAGCACCATGCCGTCTCCCATTCCATTCCAGAGATAGAATACCACAACGTTACTACTTGCTTAATTAAGCTGGTAAAAGCGGCATGCTATTAAGTGGACGACGGTTTCGTACATTTACTATACATTTATTTGTATACCAAAAGTCTTCTCTGTAATTCTTGGTCAGTGATTGTTTGTTGTTGATCTATCCAAATTACACTAGGAAAACTCTCAGACATGTAAGAAAATTCTGTAAAGAATAATAATAATTTGTCACCCACAAATAACCTCCGAAAATATGGGAAATCTCGTAGTGACACTACAAGGGATAAGGATATTTGTGGAGAAAAGTTTCATCAAAAAAAGACTCTTTTTCATCACAAAACGGTATTTGTGGCGATTTTTTCAATCACCACTACTCTCCACAAATACTCATGTCGTAAATAATATAGTGATGTTTTTTCCTCTTAAATGCCTATGCTCATTAGGGATGAATGGCCTCTCATGAAGGCTACGATCATCCAATTCAATTTAGAACCATTGTACAAATCATGTGACATTGATTTAATCACCATTTTGTGCGCTGACGCATGGACCACACACAAATCATGTGACATTGATTTGATCATCATTTTGTGCGCTAACGGATGGACCACAGCGACGCCCATGCTTTTGATGTGCTAGGATGTTTGTTGTTAGTAGTTAGAGTGGTTGCATTCAGCACTCGGTTCCTTGTGTAATATCTGTTAAGAAATCTGGAATTTTATAATTGAATATGATTTTCTTGATTTCTTTAAAGATTCCGTATTATCTCTTAGGATTTTTTACACTATATATATGGGGCAGAACCTCTCATTGTAAACACAGATAAATGAAGAAGAGAAAGTTTTTCCCCTATACTGTGTCTCCTTTGTGCAATTTTTTATTGAGGGATCTCTGAACTACACCTGGTAGTAATGGTTTCTCAACACGTTATCAGCACGAATCTCTACCGGAGACCAAACTAGCGGAATAAATCTACCTACGACAGATCTACACAACATCGACATCGAGCGGACAGGTCATGGCCTAGCCTATATGCCCTACGCGGCATGAATTTACTACAATATGAACATGCTACAGTATGTCATTCTTGATCCTCACCGGATCCCGCTCGTGGTAGATGGATTCAGATGAATTGGTAGAACACATGTAGATTGTTTTTTTTTCTACGGCAAGTGGAACGGCCAAGCCATATTACTCACGGCCATGATGATCGCGCCACCACTCAAAGCCAGCTCTGTGCGGCCATATGCACACGCCGTCACAGCTGAATGCGCCACCCTACCTGCTACACGTGCTGCCCATCCTTGCAGGCCTGCACGCCATCCCTACCGCTACCCTGTGGCCACACACCAAATCAGCTCGCCATCGCCCATGGGGACTAGCCAGACGCAGATGAAGCCTGTCGCCTTGTTGTCATGTTGTCCTGGCCCTGCAGGCCGGCACCCATGCGCAACCACCATGAAGCATACCACACCTAACTAGACCCCCGCTAGAAGGGGCACGTGGTACCCGTCCGACCCTAATGCGTCACATCGGGTTGAATGCCGTTGTCGCGTGAGTACGCATCTGCCTGGCCGTGACACATGCGCCGCGCTGCTTGGTTTGTGCAGCCATCGCTTTCAACATGACACCAAGCTGGCCGGGCATGGTCACACCTACACGCGAGCCGCACGCAAGCGGTCGGGCCACCATCCGCCATGCGCCGTTCCTTGTGATGTCCGCGCGCTCCTCCCACGCGCCGCGTTCTGCGCTACCCGCGCACGCACCACGTCATGCGCCACCTGTGCGCGCCCGTTGCCAACTCAGGTGGGTCTTATGGCCTCCACCACCGAATGAAAACAGGGGTAGGTGGAAACCCTAATCCCGGGTGGATCGGGTCAAATGGGCCGGTAGCCCATTAGAGGAAATTAGGCCCAATAAAGGAAGAAAAACCAATGAAAATAAAGGGATAAGCTACATAGGCCAGCTAGAAAGAATAGTAATAGGCCGAAATAGAAAAGGAGGTTACAACAATTTTTCAAATATGGTCATGTGGTTTTTGGAAATTACGCAAATCCTACAATTTTGCGTATAAACCCAAAGACTTTGCAGAAAACCCCGAAAGTACTTTTTCTTGCCTAAAAGTACCTCTAACATTGAATTTTGCATCTATTTTTGCAATGATGCAGTATTTATTTCTATGTTATTATTACTATTTAAATTGCCTGTTATGCATTTAAATTCAGCAATATTCGTATAATAGCATAGAAAGTATCGGAAAATTTGCACTAATCCTATCTAGCAACACGATGCAACCTTACCAGCAATAATGCTTGTGTCATCAAAATTTGTAGATGGCTAGCATCACGAATAAGGAAGTCGTTGTGTTGAGTGCAGATGGCTGCAACTATCTCACTTGGACGTCGGATGTCCGAATTGTACTAGGAGCAAAAAAGCTCTGCGCTGCCATTGGTTTAGGAACAAGTACTGCAATTGTTCCACAAAGGATGAGAATGATCAGACACTTAATTTTCTATGCCACCATTTCTTTCCCACTTTGAAGGATGAGTACATGGAAATGAACAGTACTAAGGCACTATAGGACGCACTGCAGGAGCGTTTTGAGCACCTTAAGTACACCATCAAGCCTCTTGCAGAGTAAGAATGGGTCCACCTCCGCTTTTGTGACTACAAGCATATCAAAGAGTATAACTCCACGCTGCACCATATTTGCACACTTCTGTGTCTCTATGGGAAAGAGATCAAAGAAGAGGAGAAAATTGAGAAGACTCTCTCCACTTTCCACCCGAATACTGCAGAATCCGCACACAATCACCGTCAACCAAAATACAAGACGTATTCTGAACTGATTCATGTGTTGCAGGTTCATGAAGTTCATGGCAAAGTCAGAAACAAGAACTTCTTATCCCAGCCGCAAGGAAAGAGCATTGCCTAGAAGTCAATCACAACTCTTTCAAAGATGCAAGAACCGTAATAAGAAACGGGGGAAGGGAAGAAGGAAAGTAATAGCAAACAAGGTCAAGCCTGGCGATGATAATGGCAAGACAAAGAAAGAAGTCAAGCCATATGGTGAGCAAAACCAGTCATCCTATAAGTGCAGTGTTTGGGGCCATTAGTCCCGAATCTGCAAAGCACTATAGCATGCTGTGGTGGCATACTAGAAGAAGAACGAGCATCCAGAAGCACACCTCGCCATTGCAGTGGGAATGGAGGTGGACAAAGTAGCTGCATTTGAAAGGGAAGCATCTCACATGGAGGTTGATGATGCTCCCACATTGGTAGTAAAAGACCTCCCTATGAAGGATGCAGAGGCCTCTACTTTGCCTTCTTCCACTACCATAGAAGATGCCATGAAGGATGAAGCGGAAAAGAAAACCATTGAAGAAGAAGTGGCCGAATATTTCGCAGACTCTATCTAGAATTAGAGTAATTAGCCATCCATTTAGTTGTTGAATTTAGAGGGATTGAATGAATAAATGAGAGCTCTAGAAGAGCAAGCTTAGCTGCAAACTATATTTTTTGGTATATATAGAATATGTGTGGCGCTCGTATGGAGGAAGTATGTATTGTGGATAGTGGAACCACAAACACCATCTTAAGAGAAAAGATGTATTTATGGTCTATTAGAAATAGCTCTAGAAAAGTGACGACTATCACTGGTGGTGATAATTGCATAGTAAATTCTAGAAGAGTCATAGGCCCTGTTTGGCACAGCTGAAACTTATGGGCTTTTGCTGAAAGCGGTTTTTGCTAAAAGCTGCTTATGGCTTATACCAAAAGCTGTTGGCTTTTATGAGAAATTTTTAGATTCTTAACACACTAGCTTTTCAAAAAAGTCACTCTCAACCAGCTTATCAGCTTTTAGTTCATTTCATCAGAAGCTAGCTTTTCAAAAGCTAGCAATAAGCCAGCCTATTTGTTTTAGCTTATAGCTTCTGAGAAGCAGAAGCCGCCAATAAGCTATGCCAAACAGGGCCATAGTCATACTATCTATGGGAATTACTTTGCACATTGAAGAAGCATTGTTGTACCATGAATCTACAAGAAATCTCTTAAGTTTTAAAGATATTTGAGTTAACGGTTTCCATGTAGAAATTTGTGAAGATGGTAGGGAGCACCACTTTATCACAAGCATGATAGTGAAGTGAGAATACTAGAAAAACTTCCCTCCATGAGCGGTGGCTTACACTTGGCTCACATTAAAGCACCTGAAGTGTTCGCTACCTTAAAGATTGTGTTTCATAGTGCATGATTATTCTCCCTATGGCATGATAGATTGTCATGCCTGGTTTTTCTAAAGAATAACCAGGTGCATTCCATATGTATGCTAGGATCAGTTTCATCATACATATGGTGATATATCAGTGATATATAATTCTACATCGAACAAAAATAACTTTATTGACATAAATACCAGAGTTTACAAGATAGCAGCGGAAGAACACAAGAGGACTCCTATGGATCTTCTAGGCACACCACAAGCAGGTGATTAGGGGCAATGCGACCTAGGACGCTTTGTCTTCAATCAATGGTCTCCAGCTTCCTTGATCTCTTTGTAGTCTTCTTCAACTGAGCAGCATTTATTATTAGAAATAGCAAGTGTGAGTACATATCATACTTCGCAAGTGTAGGAAAGCATGACATGGGTCTTAAGTCAACAAATGGTTAGACACTAATTTACTGCACTAAACAACCTTAACCTATAACTCCAACAACAAGCATCCTAGTTACTATGTGTGAAGACACAGCTTAAACAAGAGGAACAGCTCATCGAATTTCATCCGACTATCAAACTAACCAGATATTCCATATCCAGCTACCAAAACTTACTGGGTAATCCTATTACCTGGCTACCCGACCAACCATACCAAAACCCCGATCCCAACTAATCAAGAAGAAGTCCAAGCCGCTTTTGACCGTGAGCATGGCTGATCGATCAGTTTGATACTCTATAGAGTTTGCCCATCTTTCCTCACGGGTCATGATTTCATCACCCGCATTACCAGGTGACAGTCTCCATGTTGTTGTTCTGATCAAGCACTTATACACTTCCTATGGTGTGTCACCAGGAGGTCACTACAAGGCCTTTACAAAGCTCCCACTGACCCGTAAGAACCCACTGAGTTTCACCGCTAACAGTGATTCCATCACTACAGAAACCTCGTCTTGTGCCACTCAATCGTCTAATGGTGCTCACAGAATCAAAGGGGTGGGTAATTAATTGGCCAGACCATACCCAAATAGGCCCCATGGATGGTTGCATTTTTGCTTGGTTACAGGCTTCAAGAAGCAGTCCTTAGGATCCCACACAGGAACAAACATATTCCCACCATGCACCACAACACATGTGCCTTCTTGCACCATCCTCAAACCAGTCATTCTGTTAGGATCCCTATACCATGTTGCTACAAAAAAATTACCATACCCGGTTCGTGTTGCATAATCATTAGTCAAGTTTAACTCATAACTAATCCATGACGGCTGCTAGCATATCTACCCTTTGCTTCCATGACTTGATCAACGACAACAAGGATAATCAAACAATTACTAGTAAACCCTATTCATAGGTTTCCAATTTAGACAAGCATGAAAGAAGAATAAAAAAATAATATAAATATCCTGAAATAGGTGCAAGTTATTCAAGGACACTTGCCTGGATGCTGCTCATAATCTTCGTAAACTAGGTCTTGGAATATCCAAAAGTCTTGACTGTGCATATCATCGATTCTTCTAGACACATCGTACTCTAATTATGAAGACATGGTTTTGAGAGGGTTGCTTATTCTGGGGTTGGGAAGACTATTTTCACCACACCTACTACCCTAGAAGCTGAAAAGTTCAAAATCAATACTCCTCCACAACCCACCAAGAAGAAACTCACACCACAGACTCTAAAAAAAATCCATTCCACCACACAAGAGAGCTCCACAGCCAAAGATGAGAGCACACTGGCCTCGATCAAGTCCATTCCCCAACATGTTAGGGGCCTGACAGGAGCAATTGGCTGTAGAGGAGTCAGAGGATCGAGGCTCCTTAGCAGGTCCAGACGAGTTCCTCCGCATCAGTAATGATAATGGGCTAGTATAGCCCCTGGCGGAGTACCTTGCTAGTGAGGGATCGAGGTGCGAGGAGACTGCCACAGAGGCCTTCGTGCATTTGCTGAAGGAGGTCAGCCCCCTACTCCCTAGCGACATAGCGGAGGAGAGGGTGCAAACTCCAGCCCTGTAGAGGGCTTTGTCGACCAAGAGGTAGCCTCTGGCGCGTTGCCTAGTGCGATGAAGCTCAACAGGGTCATCGTGCTCCTTTGGTCCATTTAGGAAAGAGAGGAGTGTGGCCCTCTAGTCTAGGGGTGTAATGGGCAGGACACTGGAGGCAACCTCGTCAGGGGTACCCGCTACTGAGTTATGGAGAACTTCGAAAAAGGCCCCTTTCGGTAGGGCTATGCTCCCAGCAGTAGCCTTCGGTAGGGCATCAGCCTCTTGGTTATCTGTGCATGGTATGCTTCACACTGAGATGCCACGATAGGACACCTCGGCATTGCATATGGCTTCGAGGTATTCACTATGTGAAAAACAGACAAAGGAAACACGAAATTAGTGACGAGTTGTAATATGACCCATCATTTATGTTAAAAGTGACGAGTTATTTTAGGCCAGTCATAAGTGACGGGTCAAGTTGTGACCCATCACTTATGACTCTTCATCAGTGATGGGTCATCCTAGGTCAGACATAAGTGATGAGTCAAGTTATGATCCATCACTAATGACTAACTCATCAGTGATGGGTCATCCAAGAGAATCCGTAGTGACAGGTCAGTTTTGACCTGTCACAAATGATGAGTTTTGACCCGTGAGAATAGATAAAAGAATCTTAATTAGTCAATAATTAGATGTATTAGTCAATCAATTTGATGAAATATTAGATGTATTAGCCCATCAACCCTTCAGTTTTTTTTACGTAGTTGTGACATGTCTAACATATCCTTCATAATGTATCAATTATAAATCTAGCTAGTATTAATTAAAAATAATAACTATAATTTCCTGTATCCAATAGTAAAATTTTCATTGATTTGCAAACCATAAAATGTGTAGTAAAATGGTAAAAGCAAATATCATTTTTATAAAGCAATTTGATTTATAGTAGTGTATTCGCATTTTTTTATTTTTATTTTATTTTTCTCTTATTTTTTCTCACCTCACAAACACTAGAATAGGAACCATTGTACACAAACACGCGTTCCAAAAATGGTGCAGAAACTTTCAGGGGCGAGAACTCAATCTTCCAAGCCATTTTTGACATCGAAAAATTTGCCTAACCTAACAAAGTAGGGGGGGAGATGTAACTTTTTCTGTAGATGTCCGTAGAATCAAAAGACATCGAAATCAAAGTCCGTATGCAAGAGTTATGCTCGTTTAACCGAAGATAATCCGGATTAACTGGTTTGTGTGTCTATTGTACAAAGCTCAAAAGTGACGGGTCATAACTGTGACCCATTACTTATTACAAGTCAAAAGTGATGGGTCATAGTTATGACCCGTCACTTATTACCTCGGCAAAAAGGTTAAAAGGATAAAATATCCTGATTCCTTCTGAACGCAAGCGAGGGTGAAGTGGTAAGGTGGAGACATGCGTGAGGGTAGGTCGTGAGTTCAATTTCCATGGTACGCACATTATGAAAACATCTTAAAAAATAGCAAGGGACGGCTTCATATTTGGCAATGTTGTTGGTTGTCTTGAATTCCAAGCAAGCGACAAACACGGCTCACTAGCCTGTCGAGGAGATGAGGACTGCTCCGACCCCCACGTCGGTGGACCCATACGCCCTGTCGGTGTATATCATCCATATATCTTGGGGACTGGCTGCTAGGGTCAATGCATTGGGGGTAGTCCATTCAGCGATGAATTCAGCCAAGATCTGCGACTTGATGGTAGGCCGAGCCACAAACTTTGAAGGGTGCTAATTCCATGGCCCACTTGCCTATACGTCCTGACACCTAGCGATTATGTAACATGTCGCCTAGTGGGTACGAGGTTGGTATTTTGATGTCATAGGTGAGGAAGTAATGTTGGAGATTGCATGAGGCCATCAGGAGTGCATACGCCATCTTCTCAAGCTCGGTGTAGCGTGTTTTGACCCTAGCTAGGGCCTCTGAAATATAGTAGATCGCCCCGTTGACCAGAGCGGCCCTCACTCTCCTCTTCCCGCATGAGTACCGCACTTATAGCGAAGGAAGAGACAGATAAGTACAAGAGGAGTCCTTCACCGAGAAGGGGTATAGCCAACGTCTTGAGATCGAAGAGGTGACCCTTGAGGACCTCGAAGGCTGCCTGGCACTCCACTATCCACCTGAAAGGTTCAGAGCCCCGTAATGTTTTGAAAAATGGAAGGTTGTGCTTGGTGGACTTAGCGAGTAAATGGCTGAGGGCTACGAGGTGTCCTGCCAGGTGTTGGACCCCCTTCGCATTGGTGCGGGTGACATGTCTATGATGGCATGAATTTTTCTAGGGTTGGCCTCGATGCCTCTCTTGGAGACCAGGTACCCCAACAGTCTTCTAGCTTTGGCACCAAATACACACTTCTCCAGGTTGAGCCGTATGCTTGTGGCCTGGAGGCTATCAAATGTTTCTTGGAGGTCAACAATGTGGTCTACCTTGAGCTTGCTTATCATGACGATGTCATCCACATAGGCCTCCATGTTACGACCTAGCTGCTACTCTAGGATTTTGCGCACCAGGCAAGAGAAGGTGGCTCCAGTATTTCAAAGACCAAAAGGCATCTGAACGTAACAATATACCCCAAAAGTGGTAATAAAACTAGTATTAACCTCGTACTTTGTGGCCATCCACACCTGGTGGTATCTGGAGTATGCATCTAGGAAGCTCAGCATATCATAGCCGGCGGTGGACTCCATGAGTTGGCCGATGTGAGGGAGTGGGTACGGATCTCGGGGGTAGGCTTAGTAGAGCATTCTGAAGTCGATGCACATGCGCCACTTCCCATTGGGCTTCTTGACCAGGATAGGGTTTCATAGCAACTCAGAGTGGATGAACTCGTGGATGACGCCAGCTTTTAGCAATTTCTAGACTTCCTCCTTAGCAGCCCATTCGAAGGATAGCTTACAGAACCCCTGGTGCACAGGCTTGGCCTACGGGTTGACTCAGTGAACATGCTCGATAATGCGGTGGATGACACCGGGGAGGTCCTGTAGAGACCATACGAAGACGTCCATGTTGTTCCATAGAATGGTTAGGAGCCAAGCTTCCTGCTCCAGAGTGAGGTCCGCCCTGATTTGGAAAGTTCATCAGGATAGCCTGAACCCGATAGAACTTGCCTAATGTCCGCCTCCGGCCGCAGCCTCAGGCGCCCTGGTGCTTGAGGTATGTCAGAGAGGGTCTTCGAGGGGCTCCTTGGCTACATTATGGACATGGTGGCTACTAAGCGGGCAGTGTGTCTGTACTCGATGCGCCTTGTCAGGTCTTGATTGCGATGGATGGAGATCAGCCCCTGAGGACTGCGTACCTTCATGCAGAGGTAGTTGTGATGGGGAATTGCATCAAACTTGTTTAGAGTCCCCCAACCTAGGATGACATTGTATGCGTAGGGCACATTCACCAAGTCAAATGTGCTTGTCTCGGTCCGTGAAGTGGGGCCTCCACTGAAGGTGATTGAAAGTTCTATCTGTCATGGCATCTAGCGGGGCCCTGTTAAACCGTTGAAGGGGCCTCCGGGCCGGAGTGAGCCGGTCTCGTAAAATGCAGAGCTGGTAGAAGGCATGCACAAAGAGAAGATCAGTGGAGCTTCCTCCATCAACCAGCGCCCTTTGGACTTCGGCATCGACAATTTTTACTATGGCAACAAGGGCATCGGTGTGGGGGAATATCACCCCATTAGCGTCGTCGAGGGTGAAAGGCATGGGGGCTACGGCCTATCCTGAGTCTTGATGATGAGCACAGGTTGCCCTGATATGGTTGACACCATGTATGTAGTCCCACCTCTACCGCTTCAAGGTGCCCCCGGTGGCTCCCCCTCCCATTATGGACAGAATCACGTTTCTGATCTACTACCCTCCTTCAACGTACTGCACTGTGGGCGGCAGAGGTGGAGGGGTCAAGGCCAGCTGAGGAGGGTTTGGCAAGGCTAGGTGATCCTCCCAGTGGCCCGTTGTAGACCTACAGCCTCCAGCCTGCTCATCTCCGGGCCTATCTCCTGCCACACGAGTGGCTTGCCGCTTGAGGTATTACCCTCAGAACGTTATGAGGGTTCTATAGCCCTCCATGTTGTGGGCTCGCCCGGCCCCATGCAGGGTGCACTAGTACCCCTCTTTGGGCTACTGACCGGAGGCACGCTGCCGCTCGAGGAACATGTCGAGGCTCCTGTGGCAGCTTCCCCTATCCTGGGGTGGGTTCAAAGCCCCACACATGCTCGATGTTATGGATACCATGTTGTGGGTGCCGTCGAGGCCTACGTCATCTAGAGCCCTCAACCTCCTCAGAGCCCCTTTTCGTTAGGGTAGACGGAGGGGCTCGGGATTTCCCTACTTGCGAAGTTGATCTTGCAGGTACGACAAAGGGGTCTAAGATGACCTCCATGGTATCACGGCGGAGCCACTCCTCCTTGGCTTGAGCGTATTCCTCAAACTTGCACTTGAAGGCATTCACCGCACGCACCGGGCGTCGGTGCAACCGATCGAAGAGTGGTCCGAATGCCAGGCCCTGGGTCACCACCTCTATGACTGATGACTCTGACATGCCCTTTATGTGGGCCTAGGTCTGCGCAAACCTCCAGAAGCAATCCTAGAGGGTTTCGCCCGGCTGTTGCCTGACGGTGAACAGGATGCCAGAGGTTACCTGGAAGTTATCATAGAAGGAATCTTGGAGCTAGGACCAGGTGTAAATGGACCCTGGCTCTAATGCCCAGAACAACTAGAGGGCTACTCCATCCAAGGCAAGGGGGGACAGTTGACCATGGTGGCCTGCCCCGCCTCCATTGGCCTTGATGTTCATACGACCAAATAACCTCCTTTGGGTCTGAATCACCCCTAGATTTAGGAAGTTTGGGGGTCCAAAACCTATTCGGAAAGGGCACAGTCTACAGGCCCTCTTGCAGGGGTGAGTTAGAGTCCAGGAGTGGAGTTTCATGCTGACGGACCCAGGGCGTAGTCGTGTGCAGAGCGTCCGGGGGCGACTCTCGGGGGCGATGAAGGGCACTGGCAACACCCTCGGTGGCCCCGGAGCCCCAAGTCCTACTGTGTTAGCCGTCATGGAGTGAGCTTAGCTATGACTGCGGTCTGATGTGTAGCCCCAAGGGCCACCTATAGCTCTTCCAGTTGGGCCCGATGGGCCACCACATGTGCCAGTGGCCAGTGGCACCTCGGTCGCAGCCCCTTGAGGTGCCACGATGTTGTCTCCATACTGCTGCTATAGGGCCTCTAAACTGACAGGGTCTGCAGTGTTAGCCGTAGTCAGGACCACGACCACACCGATGATGGTCGTGGCGCCCTCATTTCGCCTGAGTGTGGACTCGTCATCGCCCCAGTTGCGGTGTCAGCATCGGCGTAATGCGTGTTTGGCCACGGCTGCCATGCAGACTTTCGTGCATGCATGGATGTGGAGCCAGGTACTCCGGCCACCTCGTGGGTGGTCTTTTTCTTCAGCGGCATCCTACCTCTCCTAGTGCTTCTACGGTCCCCACGAACGGCGCTAGCTATTGGTGAAAGAAAATGTCTTCCACAAACAAGGTGCAGTGAGAATCATTCTAAATAGAGCAACTCAAATTTGGAGAAGTTGTTGAGAGGAAGAGAATGCTTGCAATAGTTCTCAGAAATTTCCGTCCATGGCACCATGTGCCCATGGTCAGTATTTATATTGGATTTGTGCTTACAATAGTTCTAACTACAGCATAAGGTTACAGACATACCCCATCAGTGGTACAGACATGAGCTACTACTAGTTTAACCGGGTTACAGGGCCAGTTTCATACTAGATCGCCTAGGCCAGAGGCCGAAATATCGACACGTTGATGACATCACCTAACCATGGCAGTCACAGCAGTGGTGAGTTGCCATTGTGCTTGGTCGGTTGCCAAATACGACGCCAGTCTTGTCCGGCATGTTAGGACGGCCACCACTTGCACTAGCATGTTAGGGCAGCCACCACTTGATGGGCATTAAATACTAGTCACATCACGACAGATACCACATGGTTGGTGGGCTCGGCCCTACTGGTCTCACTGGGGGGGGGGCTCTCCCTTCCCCATGCCTCCGGAGGTCCATGGCCTCCGATGATTAGTAGCCTCTCGAAGGCTCTGAAGGCTTGGGTCGCCGGGACTGCCCTGTAGCCCGGGGCTCTGGAAGGGTCCTGAGTTTGATGGTCTTCGGTCTTAAGCGGGCGAATTCAAGGGGCGACGGGGGTCACCATGGCTCTAGAGGGGTCTTGAGTTTGATGGTCTTCGGTCTTAAGCGGGCGGAGACAAGGGGCGATGGGTGTCCTTGATGGCAACCCCTAGCACTTATAAATAGAAATGGAGGGACTAAATATGCTACAACAAAATTGAGAGGTCAAAGGTGAGTTTACACAACCATGACGATATCCAATATGACTATTTTTTTCAAGTAGAGCACTCAATTTGGTTCATCTCAAAGTTTTTTTGGGGGGAGAGAGGGGTTGTGCAGAAAAACCAGGATCAAGTCAGGAGATTTAGCCAAGCTCAAAGCAAGCCTAGAGCAAGTCGAGTTCAAGTGTCTCACCAATGTCAAGATCTATTTTACGGTCCTATCTCATTGGAGACCTCACTCGGTGAAGTTAGGGCCCATGTAGCAGTCAAGGTGTAGGGTTCACTGAGATCCAAGTTTAGTGGGGAGGACGGGCCGCAAGGCATATGTCGCTGGGTGATGGTATAACGAGGTGGCAGTTTTAGCGCTATATGCAGGCACAAGGAAGGGTAGTAGGCGATGAAGGTTGAAGTAGGAGATAAGAAGATGAAGTTATTAGGCTGCACTGGTAAATCTTGAGCTTGCCGGTTCCAGAGACAAGCTAGAAGGACAGCAGTGTGAGCTGAGGTGGAGGCAGGGCTTGGCTTCATATATAGGAAAGAAGCTATTAGCGCCAAAGCTGCTTGGCGCTGACAGCGGAATTGCCAGGCGGTTGTAGTGAGGGAGGGCTCACAGCCGGTGTGGTTGAGCGGGAAGGGGTGGTAGGTGCAGGCAGGGCTATTTCGTTGGGTATAATGTGTTTTCTAGTGTGGTTGTAAATAAGGCAGGATGAAAGAGGCCTGAAGGACCCCCGCAGTGGAAATAGGGACCCCGGGACAAGGGTATAATAGACTTGATAATTATGGTATTATAAGTCCAGTAAATAAGATAGTTTTAGAAGTATGGTTCGTATTGGCAAATACCAGTTTTCTTTTGTGCAATTATGGTTAATACTTATATTTACCTGCATGAATTGCGAACAGTAAAACAAGTTAGGCATAGTCGCAAACTTGCGGTTATGTGACACTTGGCTGTTGGGCAGCTCGTCATGATTGTAACTATATGATGCACGTGAACTTCTAAGAGCCTGTATACTATATGATTTTCAATATTTCTCCAGGGTAATTTGTTGGGTAACAGGCAGGCTACGCTAGCCTAAAATTAAAAAAAAAATTACCGTATTCATCCAGGAAACCATGCTAGTAGGAGATTATAGATCGTTACCGCTTGACGTGTAGTGTAGCGAAAAAAGAGTTAGAGTAGACCGATCCAATGTCGTGCGCGTCGAACTCCTCAAGCAGCTTTTCCATCAGATCCAAGACCAGCCCCGGGCATGTGGTCATGCTCCCCAACCAACTCCGAGCAGGTGATCGTGCTCCTCGACCAGCTTCCGATTAGGTCTGTTACGTCCTCGACCAGGTTTTAGTGGTCGTGTCGTGCTGTCTGAACAGATCCGAGTGGTCACGTTGTGCTCCGCTATTAGACGAGCAGGTACATCAACTAGTTCATCATGGTCGGTGACCAGTCTTGAACATGTCGCGATCAACTCGTCGAGAAGATCAGCGCCGTAATAGCAGCAGCGCATCTACGGTATCTGCACATACTGGGCAGAAATGCCGAGCGTCGATGTGCTAGCACCACACGCGCGGCTAAGGTTTTGGAAGAACATGTAGAAGGCTACGGCTAGGGTTTCAGAGTGGCTCAACCTTAGCACGCCCTACCCACGCCTCTCCTTGTATAGAGGTTGTCAATGGGCTCCCACCTTGGAATCCCTTTAGGACTCTAACACCTAATGGATCAAATCCAATCAAAACCCATATACTAATCCAATTCACATGTTCTGTTCCAACCCTTTAAGTGTGTGACCGTTAGGTTCATGTATAAACGGCTACGACTCGAAAACCCTTTCCAAATAGAAATCAATAGCGGTCCCTAGCAGGACATGTTGACTCCCGAGTATACACAAAAAATCATATCGACTGAACCTTGGTATACACATGCACCAATCCCTTCACCTCACGATACCAGTTAAGCTCAAGGTGAGATACGTGCCACCCTTGTGATAGCTCGACCATTCACTCGATCAATTAGTGGATTCGTCATGACTAACTCTTTAATCATATTGGCATGGCCATGCACTTTCTCGATCCAACTACCTCGAGAGGCCCAGAGATATCTCTCCCGTTATCAAGGATGGGCAAATTTCATCTTGATCGCTCACACCTCACGACATGTTTCATGAGAAGCCCGAAAACTACCTTTATGACTACCTAGTTACGGAATAGCGTTTGGCTGCCTTAAGGTATGCCACTACACATTCTGGAAATCAATGACGATCTCAGGTTTAAGGATCTTGTAGGTATACTATTTGAGATAACAACTGATGTCACATCATAAATAACAAATCCAGCAGTATCTCAAGGTGGGTCTATCCAACATCATATTTTCTAACATAAATACCCACATTATTGACTTGGTATCTCTATACATATGATCCATGAAACGTGATCATCAATCAATATATGTGCTAGTCTTATGTATCATTACAATGATATGCGATTAGGAATCGACTAAGAATAACATCATGATATAAACAAAGAGTTTCATGAACAAGTCACATACTTGCCAATCAATGTAAAGAGTAGTCATTATTGGAATAACATATTATTCAAAAGTATATTAATATAGACTTGTGATATAATCATCTTTATGATTGCCTCTGGGGCATATCACCTTCATAATTTTGCAATTGGCTGATGGTTATTCATCTCCATTTAGATGTTACTTGTATGGCCAAAGGTTCCTAATTTAATTAAGATATTTCCCAGTGTTGAAAACAAACTAATTCTCAATAAAATTATACCACATAAAAAATTTAGCAATATAGTTTGTCGGTCACTTCATAGTACAACCCTCAGAAATGTTGAATCATTTGTAGTGAGATTGTGCGTGACCATTAGGGATACTATAAAAACTATTTTCTTTACACTCAGGGGTTATTTCTTCAAGCGGATTGTCATTTTACCACCTGAGCAGGCTCCTGTGGTTTTGGATTGTTTGTGAAAATAAATTTTCATAAGTTCCTGCTTATGAGAGCCATCTGTGCAAATGGGATTATTACCATAGGTAGTTTCTTATATGCACCGCCTGTGTAAATAGTCATTTCCGGAGACAGTTCTTTATGTGAATTGTCTCCGGAAATAAGATGATTACTACAGACGGTTTATATAAGAAACAGTCTCTGGAAATGCATATTTTTTTGAAGTGGTTTCTATGTGAATCGCCTTTGGTAATGAGAATGATTTTCAGAAACGGCTTCTTATATGAACCTCTTTTGGTAATAAGTTGCAAAAATTTATAATTTT
Source organism: Phragmites australis (assembly GCF_958298935.1). Classification (NCBI taxonomy): domain Eukaryota; kingdom Viridiplantae; phylum Streptophyta; class Magnoliopsida; order Poales; family Poaceae; genus Phragmites; species Phragmites australis. Next base: position 8,200,878 of record NC_084938.1, read on the forward strand.
TTCATACGAACTCGAATAGGGACAAATATGTGAAAATTGTACACCTCGACGAGATCTACATCTTTGTAGTTAAAAACTTTTTTATTTGAAGTTATTTAGATGTTCAAATAATTGTTTGACACGGATCAAATTACAAGAGAATGTATGTTTGCGAAGAATCCAATTTATTTTAGAAGCAATAAAAATATAGAAGATTATCTACAGAAGATATTGTAGTTTTCTCTCTAGATTTATAGGCACACGTTCATTTGTAGGCTTTTATCTGTATGTGATTTCTCTTTAAATGATTATTTGGACATCTAAATTACTTTAAATGGAAAGGTTTCAACTATAAAGTTGTAGATCTCGTCGAGAGCTACAATTTTTATATAAATTTTGTCCCTATCCAATTTTGTATGAAAAAATTATGAATTTTTGCAACTTATTTCCAGAGGTGGTTTCTTATGTGAAGCGCCTCAGGTAATGGAGATGATTTCTAGAGACGGTTCCTTACGTGAACCGCCTCTGGTAATAGGTTACAAAAATTTATAACTTTTTCATACGAAGTCAGATATTGATAAACTTTATATAAAAGTTGTAGCTCTCGACGAGATCTACGAATTTGTAGTTGAAGTCGTTTAGATGTCTAAATAATCGTTTGAAATCTCAGATAGAAGAGAACCGCCTGTGGTAATCTGTTTCCGCATGCGATCTCTTTTACACCTGTGAAAATCATCCATTTCTACAGACCTTCGAGCAGAGACGGGTGGCTAAATGTCTATGCAAATGGGTTACCACCTATCTCTAAAAATAGTATTTATAGTAGCAGGGTGCGCGGATCATGAGACTCCTTCCTTTTTTATCTTTTTTGTTGTTTTCTCTGTGCGCTGTTATTGTTGTACCTATGATTTCAATTTCAATTTTCTTTACATTCATAAGTACTCAACAATTTAGAGGTAATGCAACAAAATTATTTTCTCAGAGTGCATAACACGTTTCCTAATGATAAAGTAGTCTTAATACACTACCAAAAAATATCAAATAGGACACGCGCGCTCTATCGGTGTCGATTCATGGAAAACCGAGGAAAACAACACTGGTACAATTATCATTTTTTGTTCTTGGCTCCAACAGCCAGTAATGACTCAGGAATCTATAGCTCACGCTGATAACCCCATGTCAGTGTTGATTCGAAACTAAACTAAATTTCCACACTAGAACCGACATAGGGTAATCAATGTTTGTACCAAATTAGAACAATCATATGGCACGTATACATCAGTGTCGATTTGATATTAGGGTTATCATGGTCGGTTACATACTACAACAATCACAAATACATTATCAATGTCTGCTCCATAGTGGACCTGACAGAGATAATATTTTAAAGTTCCTGCTATCGCAAAATTTGAATGAGTATTGGGAGTACATAAAAATGTTTATTTGTACAATGATAATAGGGAAATAATTCTTAATTCTTGTCTAAATATTTGAGTACAGTGGTAATAAAGAAATAATCCTTGATTCTTCTTTAAATATTTGTTATTTCTAAAGCAAGAATGTTACTGAAATATTATGTGATCCACGTTCAATGGTGACTTGCCTGAGGCATCAAATATGTCGCTAAAAATATTTCAGTGACATAATTTCAGCAAACTGTTATTAATACTAGTAGCCATAATAAAGCATCAAATTTCGCTAAAAATCCCCATATTTACCCATCCACTGACCGCACACCGTCGTGTGGCCTTGTGGGCCAGTGTTGCGCGCCATATATCAAATGTAGCTCGGCATTGTAACACTCAGAGCAGCTCATGCCAGCACCCTGCAGCTGCCTGCAGGTCTCTGAAGCTTTTTTATTTATATATTTTTATTTTTCAATATTTGCAAAAATACACGCCTATTTTAAAATATTACATATCTAGTCTACTGTCACCTATTGTAAGGGCAACATCAAGATATCGGTCATGAGCGATACCTTGTGGGATCCACGACGCAACAGTCAAAAATTAAATAATCTGACTGACATGGCGTTCACGTAAATGTGTCACCCAACTAACAGGCGACACGGTTGGTTGGGAATCCACGTCCACATCACGTGTCATCCTGTTGGTTAGGAGACACATTGATATGAATGCCACGTCGGTCTAGGTATTTAATTTCTGGTCATTGCACCATGAACTATGTGAAAAGAGTCATTAGTGACGGATGATAACAGGCATTAGTGACAGGTTCTGTACCCGTTACTCTTATCACATCACTAATGATAGATCATTAGTGATGGGTGATGACTCGTCACTATTGAGGTCATTAGTGATGATTTGTAACCGTGACCCATCACTATTGATGGAACATTAGTGACGGATTGTAATCTTGACCCACACTAATGACCGATGAACATTTTTCGTATTTTTTGAACGCAAAAAAAGTCAAAAAAAATATTTTTCACCTGAGCTATCCTAACACAAACTCATCCCATATGCCTTACAAGCCACGCTTTTTACACATTATTTTCAAATTTATGTACCATAGGTATCAAACCCACAACCTCCTCCTCGCGCGTAGCCACCTTACCACCTCTGCTATCACGTAGTTGTGATAGAAATCGGATATTTTATCCTTTTAACCTTCTTTATCAAAGGTCATTAGTAATGCGTCGTAACCCTGACCCATCACTAATAACTAATTTTATCAAATTTCGTATTCTAGTGTTGTTGAGGTGAGAAAAAATAAGAGAAAAATAAAATAAAAAATAAAAATATTCACAAATACTGTCACTAGTGACTGGAGTTAGTCATTAGTGATGGATTATATGTTGACCCGTCACTAATGACTGATCTAGGACGACCCATCACTGATGACCTAATCATTAATGACGGGCATTATGACCCGTCACTAATCACTGGCCTAGGATGACCCATCACTAATGACTGGCCTAGAATGACCCGTCACTAATGATTGACCTAGAATGACCGATGACTCATCACTGATGACCTTATCATTAGTGACGGGTCACAACTTAACCTGTCACTGATGACTAGCCTAGAATGACAGGTCACAACTTGACCCGTCATTATTATCATCATTGACGGATCATGTTACGACTACCCGTTACTAATGACCACTCATTAATAACGGGTCTATATCTAGCTCCAATTAGAAGACACATTAGTGACGCGTCCTTATTGGACCGTGTTGAGCAACCGTCACTAAATGTGGTGTCTCCTTTGCTGGTTTCTTACGTAGTGATGGGTCCCATAAAGTATCGTCCGTTGAATGGGTGACACTTGCTGTCGCCCTTCCAACGGCCGATGATAGCTTAGATGTGCAATATTTTAAAATAGACATGTGTTTTTACAAATATTGAAAAATAAATAAATATATAAAAAAAATAAAAAAAACTCTGCAAAGCTCCATATTAAGATGCAGCCGACTAATAAACCCACTCTGTATAGCCTCGACACACTGCAACTGTACTAAAGATAATGAGTTGATTATATAGTTGCTTGAATGGCCTTATAGTTGTGAACGTATATGTCTATAGATTATACGAATGGTAATAAGCCGTGTAAAACATATGTTGGAGAGAAGTATATCGAAGCATTTTTTGTTAAAACATTATAGAATTATGATGCTATTTTGGCATCATCAACACCTTTTTGAGCTCACTAGAGTGTTGAGAGGGATTAGTTTGAATGCACATATGAGGGACCAGCAGCTGACCTTGGCACCGGTGGCCAAAAGGCGTGTCAAATCGACACCATCGGAGAAGAAAACCGAAGCTGAGGTGGAGGTGGCGAAGGGGTCTCCAAATCCTGAGGGAGGTGGTGGAGGACACTTTGCGGTAATTCGATGTGAGTTACGACAAGGAGCTCCAACCTCTCGGCTCTGGCAGCGATAAGGATGAGGATTGGACTTCGGTTACTACTCGTCTAGCCAACCCTGTCAATCTGGATCCACTCCATGGGGTGAGACGAATCATTGGCTCCAGGTTTTGTAAAATTGCCAGCAGTTTTGACTCAGAGGAGGAAAGTGACACGGGAGGAGCGCAATTGATCTCGACGGAGAGCTTGGTGCGCACGATCGTTCAAGCTGGATACACAATTGAGGAGGTGGTTCTGGCAGAGAAAAGTTTGGATAGCCCATCAGTGTGTGCAAAGGTGAGCTCCCTTGATTCACCTCCAGGAGATGCTGAAGGTCAGTGGACACTGGCGTGCAAGATCGTCAACGTAGTAGTTCAACATTGACCATAGGGAGCCAAGACGTGGCGCAATCCTCTCCCACAATCAAGGATCTCACCAGTGCGTACTATGGGTGATGTAGTAGTCACCGACCGGTGATCGGGTTCACGATTGGGCTGGAGAAGTGACACTTCGGAAGCCACCGACGAGCGCGATTCTACTAGGTTACCGGAGACAACATCTAAGACATTTCAAAATTCGAAACTTGCTAGGCCTCCAGATCACAAAACTCCTGCACCAAAATCAATGCCTAAAATTTCGTCCACGGTTATGATCCTGGGTGGGTCCATGTTGGTGCCATTTCGTTTGCTTTCGAGTTTGGGAAAACTTTTTGCAAAACGCGGCACGCTCCCTAGGGTTTTTCGTGATTAGGCATTCACATCCCCACCCTCGACAGTGGTGGTTGTAGCGATCTAGATCCTGACTCTAGTGCCACTCCAATCTAGCAGGCAAACCTATGTTGCAGTGGTCAGGCGCGGCATGGATGGCACGGGTAGCCAGGGTAATGATGTCAAAGGCAACACTAGGAATCAAGGTGGAGGTGTAGGTCATGTAGGCGGCCATGGTGGGTTTGGTCCCAACGGGAACAGTATCAACTACAATGGTGGCTATGGCAGATATCAAGGGTTTTCTTTTGGCTAGGGCTATGGTGCATACGGCGGAGGTCACTATGAATGTAGTCCGGGCTTTGATCCGGGGTTCGAAGGCAACTTCAATGGCCATAGGAGAGGTTGACCACAACATCGGAGAGGACTCCATGGTGGTTTTGGAGCTCGTTGAGGAGCTTTTGGAGGTCATCAGCCGCATGGTTATGGAGGTGCCCCTCATGGACATACGCATGTGGCACCAGCGGTGACTCCTCCTACGGCGATGGCACCTCCTCCCTTGGTGCATCCATACTGGCAGTAGCTCTTCCTGCAGTACCACTCCAATAGCCAACACCACTGCAAGCATCAACCGCAGTGCTACCACATACCATGGTGCATCCAGTAACCCCTACGATAACGATTACATCAGCTACACAAGTAGATACAGTAACAGATCTACAAGGTGCACCATCGATCACTGCAGTGTTCACAGCTCCACAGCCACCCTTGCAGTCCAGTGCTGCAATAGTGCAAGGAACAATGATTGGGTAAGTTCAAGGTGGATCAGGGGTGCTGGTTAAGAGAGATGTTCTAGGTGATGGAGAAAAAGAGGGTATAGGGAAGAAGAAGTCAGTCACTCTTTAGAGTATTATTCTCAAAACAACGGTGGCGATTGAGGCAGGCACTTTGGTGGCTGCTGGGAAACAAAAGCAGAAATATTACTTTCACTGTGCCACGAAGGGACATGCTACAAAGGAATGCAATGCGGTCCTCTATTGTGAAGTGTGTGATAATAATGAACATATGACTCACAAGTATCCAGTGTCGAAGGAACCTAGACCGGTGGTTATTTCTATAGGTTATGCTGCTAAGGGCCTTGGATTCTACTACATTCTATATGCCGATTTTGCAGAAGTCAATAATGATCAAAACACAATATTGGTTCAGGTGGAGGGAGGAATGTTGAGTGCAAGTCAGCTAGTCACTCAGTTGCAGCATCTTGTACCCAGTCCATGGGATTGGGAGATTGATGCAAAGGATGCACATTCGTTCATTGCTCCTTTCCCATCCGAAGAGGATCTTCAATGGGCTATAGGTTCCGGGAGTGCCAACATTAAAGATCATGGTGTCCATCTAACTTTTGAAGAAAATAAAGAAGAGCAAGATGGGATACTGCTTCCTAAGGTTTGGATGAGGGTTATGAATTTGCCAAAGAATTTGAGAAAACATCCAATTTTATGAGCTTTGGGCTTTATGTTTGGGGCAACTCAGTCCATGGACATGGTGGCATCAAAAGCTAATAACTTTGGCCGATTTAAAGTTGGGGTTGTTAATCCTATGCTAATTCCTGAGACTATGGATGTGGTCATCGGAAAGCCATATTTCAAGCTTATGTGATTCCGGCCATGCTCAGCAAGGAACCTGTGGCCCAGGATGAAGCTACTTCTACCAGCATGGTTGGGCTATCAGCCACTGCGCCTGATGATGAGGAAATGGAGACCTGGATTAGGTTTGGGACGACTGGCGAGAGAAGTCCATCGCAAATGAGTCACCAAGGAGCAGGACGGCGTGCAGTAGCTGGGCTTCGTGCTACTGCTTGAGCAGCAGGAGCTGTTGGCCCAGGTCTAGCTGCAGCTCCCTATGGATGACTATGCTGGGGCAGGCAAGGGGCCGAACCACTAAGGAATCAACAAAAGCAAGGTGCATTCCCTGGTGACGGAGTTCGTAGGCCCACTGCTAGTCCGTTGGAGCAAGAGAAGGGAGGCAACAACGCATGAGGATTCCATGGAGCAGGCACAAAGGAGAGTTGCATGGCTTAACTTGGAGGAACCAGCGGGTAATAAATTTGAAAATTCCATTATCTCTTATTCTAATGTCCACATATCTTCTAATATTCAAAACATAGGAATTTCTATGGGTAAGAATATAGAATGCTTTGTTGATTTACTTAACAAAATAGAGATGGATAGATTCATAATTGCTCTGTCAGCCTCAAGTAAAGTTTCGAAGTTAGAGATTAATGAATTTATAGATGAGCAAAATGATGAAATAGACAACCTAACTCTTGGTCACTTATGTGGTGACTCTTAATGGAGGAGGTCATGGATGAGGGCACTGATTACTCTATTGTTGAGTTACAACAAGCCTCTCTGAAAAAATCTAGTTCCTCAAAATCTAAAAAAGCTCATAAGAACATAGTGGCAAATAAACAATCTTTTGTTTCAGCATGAAAGGAATCTTTTGGAATAGCAATGGTCTTCATGACTTGGCTAAATATAGGTTCCTTTTGGATACGGCTAGAGAGCAACAACTAGACTTTATTGCCATCCTCAAGAAAGGTAAAAGGAAATTCTCATATGCTAATTTAAACAATTTTTGTGGTGGCAGAAGTTTTCTTTGGCATTGGTCAGAGCCTCGAGGTAGATCAGGAGGTATTCTGTTAGGTGTGAATATGGAGGTTTTTGATCGGGTAGTATTTCTATGGGCGACTTTTATGTAAAATTCCACCTTAGAAACAAGGACGATGGATTCCAATGGATTTAGGTAGCGGTATATGGGGCAGCACAACCAGAATACAAGGAAGCTTTCTTAATTGAATTTGTTCATCCTTGCAGTTTAGAAACGTTGTCCATTTTTGTTAGGGGGGATTTCAATATTATTGGTAGCCCTGATGATAAAAATAATGACAGATATGATGGAAGAATGCCTTTCTTGTTTGATGCCATTATAAATGGTTTGAATTTGAGAGAGTTAGAATTATCAGGTCGTAAATACACATGGGCGACTTCTATACAAGTCCCTATGTATGAAAAATTAGATCGCATTCTTGTGAGCACAAAATGGGAACAAAAAATCCTACTTTCTACGGTGCAAGCTTTACCAAGGGAAATCTCTGACCATCCTGCTGTTGCTTAACACAAGAAAGTCTTCTCATCATGTTAACCAACCATTGCTCAGATTTGAATTAAGGTTAACACGCGGAGGCTTTGAAGACATAGTGACAGAGGTATGGAAAAAGGAGAACATAGGCAAAACACCATTAGAAAAGTGGCAATTTAAGATTAGAAGATTGAGGAAATTTTTGAAAGGATGGGCAAAAAATTCCATTAGAAAATACATCAAGGAAAAACAAGAAACTATTGCACAGCTAGCCAACTGGATAAAAAAGACTGAGTGTCTTACATTAACACCCTCAGAAGTAGAGCTTAAGCATCGTCTAAAAGAAAAGCTAGCCGATTTGTTAAGGGAGGAGGAGATTCATTTCCTCCAAAGATTCAAAACAAAAGGGCTGTTGGAAGGCGATAATAATATGAAATACTTTCAGTTGGTTACTAATGGAAGACATTGGAAAACAAGGATTTTTCTATTAGAACAAGAGGAGGGGATTATTGTAGGTGAAGAAAATCTTAAGAGATACATTAAAAAATTCTATAAAGGTCTATGTGGACCTTCAGAATGTAATGAATTCTCTATGGAGGAATCATGTACCGATGACATTCCAAAAGTTTCAAATGTAGAGAATGAATTGTCAACAGCGCCTTTTTCAAAAAAAAATAATAGATGCAATATTCTAGATGGAACATAACAAATCTCCTGGTCCTGATGGCTTCCCAGCTAAATTCTATCAAAGATTCTAGGAGGTCATTAAAAATGATTTGATTGAGATATTTCATGTGTTGCATAAAGGGCAATTGCCTCTCTTTAGTATTAATATCGGTATAATCACGTTGCTACCAAAGTGAAAAAAATCAAAACAAATTCAGCAATATAGGCCCATATGCCTCTTAAATGTTAGTTTTAAGTTTTTACAAAAGTCATAACAAACAGGATCAATTTGGTAGCACATAAGATCATTATGGATATATTACGGAAGGTGTAGTTATTTTACATGAAACAATCTACGAAATGCATAGGAAGAAATAGAATGGGGTGATCCTTCAATTAGATTTTGAGAAGGCTTACGATAAAGTGAAATGGCCATTTCTCCAGCAAGCCTTACATATGAAAGGTTTCTCTCCTACTTGGTGTAAATGGATAGAAAACATCATAACAAAAGGCAATGTAGGAGTGAAGGTCAATGACGATTTGGGTCATTTTTTTCAAACCAAAAAAAGGCTTATACAGGGGATCCTCTCTCACCAATCTTGTTTAATATTGTAGCGGACATGTTAGCTATTTTAGTTGAAAGGGCCAAGGAGGTATATCAAATATCAGGTGTAGTACCCTATTTGGTGGATAACGGGCTCTCAGTTTTGCAATACACTGACGATACAATTATTTTTATGGATCATAATTTCAAAAAGGCCAAAAATATGAAACTTGTGTATGTGCATTTGAACAATTATCTAGCCTTAAAATCAATTTCCATAAGAGTGAAATGTTTTGTTATGGGGATGCAAAACAATATGAGCATGTTTATTCACAAATGTTTGGTTGTGATATGGGATCATATCCCTTTAGATAGCTTGGAATTCCTATACATAATAAGCGAATTACTAATAAAGATTGGAGAGAGGTAGAAGAAGGATTTCAAAAGAAACTGAACTATTGGAAAGGAAAACACCTCTCTGTAGGTGGTCGTTTGATGCTAATAAATTCTGTCTTCAGTAGCTTATCTACGTTTATGTTGCCTTTTTTTGAGGTTCCAAGAGAGATCCTCAAAAATTGGACTACTATAGATCAATATTCTTTTGGCAAAGTAAAGAGCATAAAAAGAAATATAGGCTTTGCAATTGGAACATTCTATGTACACCTAAGGATCAAGGAGGGTTAGGTATCCTCAATCTGGATGTACAGAATAGTTATCTTTTAAGCAAATGGCTATTTAAGCTAATTAATGAAGATGGGATTTGACAAAGACTTCTAGAAATAAATACCTATAGACCAAAACAATAGCTCAAGTCGACAAAAACCTTAGGGACTCGCATTTCTGGTCGGGCCTAATGAAGGTTGAACAAGAATTCTTGTCACTAGGCTCATTTAAGCTTCAAAATGGTACACAGATTGGGTTCTGGGAAGATGTTTGGCTTCATTGCACTATGTTAAAAGCACAATATCCTATGCTTTATAATGTAGTGTACAATAAAAAGTCTACTGTTGCACAGGTTCTCAACTCAAACCCGCTTAACGTCTCCTTTCTTAGAGCTCTAGTGGGTAATAAGTTCTTAGCCTCGTACGAGTTGGTTATAAGAATTGCAAATGTTCATCTTAGTGACTAGCATGACACATTTCATTGGTCGTTACATCAGAATGGCATTTTTTCTGTGCAATCCATGTACAGGGCTTTGATTAATAATGGGATTAGACCTACTAATAGCAGCATATAGAAGCTCAAAATCCCCTTGAAGATTAAAATTTTCTTGTGGTATCTAAAACAAGGTGGTTTTAGCTAAAGATAATCTTATGAGAAAATAGTGGAAAGATTATCTTAAATATTGTTTTTGTAATTCTACTAAAATAATACAACATCTCTTTTGCAAGATTTATTTGGTGAGTGGTTCAAGTTTCTATTGGTCTTCATCCTCCATCTATTATCGCTAACATGTTGGGTTTATGGCTAAATGGGATAGATGTAAAACTTAAGAAACATATCTTCATTGGAGCAAGTGCTATGTACTGGGCGGTCTGGTTAAGTCGCAATGATGTGGTTTTTGATAAATCTATAGTTCACTCTCCTATGTAGGTAATTTTCAGTTGCACCCATTGGATACGCTTCTAGATAGGATTGCAAAAGGAGAACAAACATCCCCATACAATAGTTGTTTGCCATCTTTTGGAATCAACAAGATCAATCGGACTGGCTCTTGGCCGTTTATGGAGATATTTGCCAAGTATGGGTGAATATTTAGCAACAGAATTTGTCCTACATAAGTTTTGTCGATGGCTTACTTTTTATTAGACTGGTTGCAACTTGTTGGTGTTTTTGCTAATCGCTCAAATATTGTCATAATGGATGGCAACATGTATCTATTGGTGCAGAGGCTGGGACAATAACTATTCCGTTATTTAAAAGAACACCTTGCTGTCTTCACCGGCTGAAGAGCCACTGCCATTCTGCCATATCAACGGGATGGGCGATGGCCTTTGGAGAGTTCAGGCCCAGGTTTTTGCAGTACCCTCCCTTGTTGAAGTACCACCAGCATATCCACTCCGCCTGGCAGCAATGATTCAATGATTCCTGTAGAATTTCATCGCCTTCACAACGAAGGAGGCTGCAGGAAGGAGACTTCACAACTAACTTTCGACTTAGAATGATGCCACTCTGGGACAACTGCACACCCACCTCCTGCAGAGCCGTCTGAGGAGCAACATGGCATTCCAAGCCTTCTCTCTCCTTTGCCTGCTCCCGAACCAGTGTGGCCATTATCCATCTCCTGGGGATGGCTGTAACACCTTGCCTCTAATATTCACTTATAGTTCAGTACACCTATGGGGTGGATTCACACTACTACAAAAACTATTTTTAGAGGCGGATCATAACTTATCTGCACAGGCGTTTAGCAAACCCGCCTGCGATCGAATGCCTGTGGAAATAGACGATTTCCACAGGTGCAAAAAAGACCGCCTGTGAAAACCTATTATCACAAGGGGTTCACATAAGAAACCGCCTGTGATAATCGATTTACCCTCAGGTGTGCTGATGTCTAGCTTGTACTTCATAAAAAGTGGTTGTACCGAGTCCACTTGTACCTTGGCGTAACCGGCCGGAATGTCTTGAGTATGAAACACACGGCCTGGAATGGACTGGCCCGTGGCAGCCTCGACAGTGAAGTCTCCCTTGCTGACTAGAACATGTAGTATGCAAGGGGTAGCTACTGTGATATCATCCACAGGATATCTTTGGTTATCGACCTACGTGGATCCGATGTTGCTCCGAAAGCCTGGGCTGGTTGGTTGCTCTATCATCACTAATGCCGCCATTTCCTTCTTCTTTTCATTCCACATTTTCATGAACTGGACCTTAATCTATTCTTGTATCTCTCTCGCCAGGGTCTTCTTATATCTATTACGAGTCTTATACTGGCCCGCAACATCTGTGAACCCATACTTCCAGCCCACTTTTGATCCGATGTCTCGAGTACGATTCGGGTGTTTCTTGTTCCTCAAGGCCTTGGTAAGCAGATCATTCTCCCTGTCAGGCTCTAGAGACCCTTCGTTAGCAATCTCTGGAATGGTCTGGGCCACTTCCATGGTCTCGGGGCTTTTGAAGGCTAAGTCCCCAGACTCAGTTCGTTCTGACCGAGCATAGACCCAGTTCCTGCTTCTCTCGTCACAATTTTCCAAAGGGTTGGGTTTCCCAGCCCGGGCAGCCTCTTCTTCTTGTCTCCTCCATTTAGAAATTTTGGGGGCATACCCAGACGAGCCTAGGTGATGGTGGTACTTGTTTTTCTTCGCAAGGTGCTTGAACGATTCACCCAGTTTGATGGCCTCAAGTGCGGTCTTCTGCCTAAAAAACTCTACCCATTGATCTGGCGTAATCTTTCCGTATTTATTAAAGGGTACCAAGTTCTTCTTCACGAAGTTCTTATTCAGCTCACTCTTCCAGCCCCGGAAGCTCTTTCCCATAGTTTTCAATGCATTCTGCTTGAGGGCTTCCTCTGTTCCTAAGGGGAATCGGATGGTTATCTGCAATGTTGCCCACAGGAACTCCTTCGTCTCATCCGGCAACAACCACCAATCAGTTATTGTGATTGGGGCATACTCCTTCACAAGAAAGTAGCAAATGTTGCAGAATTTGGCGCATGCCTCACGAGGTGCAACAGGCTCCCCTTCAACACCAACTTGCATTATTGTATAAGTGCCGGACAGCAACTTGTTTTTGCTTCGCTCGCCCCATCTTCATTTCAGCGTACCCCCAGAGGGACCCGAAGTTTCGAGCACAGAGGGTGCGGAAGGTTGTGGCGCAGATGATCAACGCGATGATCTTTGCACCCTCACCATCTAGAGAGAAAAAAAAGGAGAGTTGACATAAACAAAAAATATTCCTCCATTTAATTTAGAAGTATAAAATGCATTGACTCAGCTAAATACCTCTTCGACGGGATCATAGTCGTTGTCACTTTCCCGAGGTCGGCCCTCCTGCTCGCACAGAACAGGGCTCGGGCTGTGATACGAGCCCGAGCTTTCGCTGCTATCGGAGGAGGACGACTGGTGCGGTCTTGGGCTCCTATCCGACCTCCTGCTTGTATCTGCCCCATCTTGTGCTAGGGCACCCTCTATTGGGAGCGACCTCTGTGCCAAAGAGGCCTCTATTGCAAGTGTCCTCTGTACCGGGGCGCCCTCTATTGTGAGCGGCCTCTGTGCCATGGAGGCCTCTATTGCGAGCGTCCTCTGTACCGGGGCGCCCTCTATTGCGAGCGGGCTTGGGCTCCTATCCGACCTCCTGCTTCCTTCTAGTTTCTTAGCGGTAACTATTCTCTTCTGCCCCATGGTACTTAATCGACCGCTAGATTATATTTGCCTAGAAAAAACTAACAAGTATGTAATGGTTCATCAATGACAAGTATGCAATTGGTATGTTACAATATTAGTAGATAATAAGGGGCGATCGGAAGGCCTGTAAGTTTCTGTTATCAAAGCAGCTACGGAATGGTGGATGGGGTGAGAGTCATCTTTCATCTAGAACCAAGGTAATCATTTCTGGAATTCAATGTTACGTAGATGGACTGTACCTTCCCACATTTTAGAGCAAGCAACACATCCAGGAAAACATGCTTTGACCCTATTTCAGTTTAACTTCAAGAAGTTAACAGACAAACAAATACTGGCTATGAATTTGTAACCAGATAGTAAAATTATTCTAGATGCATATATTTAATATATATCCTGAATACAATCCCGTACATTAATTAAACAATTTTAGTACTCCATACATGCCCTCAGTATTAAGTTACATAACATGTATGTCACATTGGAAAAGAAATTGTATGACATGAAAACCACACTGGAAAATAATTTGCATAACATAGCACTATTTGCCTTGAACTATTTTCCCTACACCATCAAGGCGCATGTAGGGCATCACAGATCTATCGAGGGTTGCTTCTACAAGTTTGATCTTTTCTGGATCTCCGAAAGGCGGCACGTCATTGAACTGATTGTATTCTTCCTCATCCTCCACATTCTCAACTCCAACAATTCCTTGTTTTCCAGCAACAACTACATGCTTCTTTTCATTTGTGGGGCCGATTATATAGCAAACAAGTGCGACGTGATCAGCGAGTACCCACGGGTCATCTTTGTGACCTACAATGCTAAGGTCGATAGTTGTGAACCCGTAGTTGTCCACCGCCACGCCATTTGGGTGTTTGACCCATTTGCACCGAAAGACAGGGATCTGCAGATTCACTCCATAGTCGAGTTCCCATATTTCATCTATGAACCCATAGTAGGTGATCTTTTCCTCCCCTGCTGTGTCATAGGCTTCTATCCGCACGTCATTGTTTTGGCCATGCTATTCTTGTCCTTTGCTTTAGTATAAAACGTGTACCCATTATTGTCATACGCCTGCCATGACATAACTAAACTTGATGGGCCACAAGCCAACATTTTCACATTTTTTTTAATCTACGGATTCACCATCTGGAAGGTTTTGGTTCTTGAACCATGTCGTGAAGTGATGCTTGTGCTCTTTCAAAATCCAATCATGTGAGCAGCCTTGATTTTCTGTGTGAAGCTCATCCAGGTGTTGCTCGATGTACATCCCCACTATCTGGAGTTGCTGCAAGATGGTGAAATGTGCTTCTTCCACTGCTTTGTAATCATGATTGATGATTTTTTTCTTTCCTTTGGTCCCTCTTCTAGACAACCTCCCCTCATGTCGAGATACAGGTACACCAATCGGTTTAGCATCTTTTATGTAATCGATGCAATACTCAATGACTTCCTCGGTACTGTAGCCCTTTATCATGAAACCCTCTGGGTGAGCACAATTCCGTACATAGCCCTTGAGAATGCCCATGTACCGCTCAAACACATACATCTGATGTAAGAATACGGGGCCTAGTGCAATTATCTCATTCGCGATGTGAACCAAAAGGTGTACCATGACATCGAAAAAGGATGGAGGGAAGCACATCTCAAGTTAGCATAGAGTCTCTACCACGTAACTATGTAGAGCACCCAGTTTTTCAGCATCGATCACCTTCTGAGCAATTGCGTTAAAGAAGTGACACAACCATGTGATGGCCACCTTTATGTATCCTGGCTTGATACCCCTGATTGCAATAGGGAGCATCTGCGTCATGATCACATGACAATCGTGAGACTTCATGCCGATTAGCTTCAAATCTTTCATCGAGACTAGTTTCTTACTGTTGGATGAGTAATCAGTCGGTACTCTCACCACACGTAAGCACTTGCACAGTGCCTTTTTCTCCTCAGGTGTCAAAGTGTAGCTAGCCGGGGGAAGATAATGTTTCCCATTTGGTCTATCTTCAGGGTGTAGGTCTGGCCTGATTCCAAAATGCACCAAGTCCTTACGTGACTTGATTCCATCCTTTGTCTTGCCCGATATGTCCAGTAAGAGGCCAAGGATGCTATCACACACATTCCTCTCAACGTGCATGACATCGATGCTGTGGCGAACGTCCAAATCCTTCCAGTAGGGCCAATACTTAAAGAAAATCGGCATCTTCTTCCACAGCATGCCGGTCGTCGTCTCACTTTTCTTCCTCTTTTTACCCTTTGGCTATTTCTCACAAAACAACCTTGATGCTCCTGACCATTTCAAACACTATACCCCGATGCGAGGTTTTGAGCCAATACCTTGCTCAACTGTGTTGTCAAAATATTTCTTCATCTTACAGTATCTGTGAGTTCTAAGTAAGAAACATCGGTGTCACGTGTACACTACCTTCTGTGAGTACGGAAGGTACACAGACGTAGTTTCATCTAAGCAGACAACACATCCTTGCTTCCCTTTAACCTGTCCTGATAGGGAAAAAAGGGCAAGATAATCACTGATGGTAACGAAAATCATGGCTTTTAGCGTGAAGTACTGTCGTCGGAACTCATCCCACACCCGGACTCCATCGTTCCACAGTTTCACCATATCTTTCATCAGTGGTTCCAGAAACACATCTACAAATAGGGGGTCGTGGTCACCTAAAAAAGGAGGTCAGAAGGAGCACCCTCAACACAGCATGGAGGAGCACAATCACAAAGTCTTCCTGTGATACTCCCCCTAGCCCAGTCCATATTTTTACTATCAATACATTTGTGGTGTTCCTTCCTCTAAAACTTCATCTCCAAGCTTGAGTCTCCTCCTTAGAAGAAACTCTCACCGTACTTGCTGGGACGAGATGATCTCTTGCTCCAACAACACGCCGTCCGTGGGGGCGTCGAGCACATAAGTGCCAAAGAGAGGTAGGAATCCACCAGAAAAACAACCAACGCGCTAGCCACCATATCCACCAATGCAACCATGCAACCATATGCGTGGTTGTCTCAGCCGTGCACATCACGTATACCCTCCAGCCCTGCTCCCGTATGGGATAGCATTCCTCCGGCCTTGACCGACCCAGAACCTTGGGTCAGTACGGAAACTCTAGATGGCACGAAGCCCTCCCAGCCTCTGCATGGCGAAGACCTCGCTGCGCCAGAAGAGGTCATGGCCGAGGTCGCAGCCAAGCAGGCCGCTTTCCAATGGTTCTGGGCGGTCAAACCCCGAAATGTTCCTGCCTGGACTTGGTCCCAAGGTATCTCCTTCGATAGCACCTGGGATGCCCCGGGTGAGCCAACACCTCTGGAGAATCTATCCACCCAGCGTCCTCCTCGGGCCCCTCCGGCGAAAGAAGGTTCCGAGGAGGCGCAAAGCTCCGAAGTGCGCAGACCCGGCCAGCACCCCCAACGTAGCCCTCGTGACACCAACCGCACACAGGGAACCCCAAGTCCACCTTGTCCAGATTGCAAAATTTATCCTTTTGCTTGAGGTTTATCGGCTTTTGGTTAGAAACATCTCAACGTTTGCTTTTTAAGTCGGGTTGTGTTGAACTCTTTCATGTTAGTCCGTTTTGAATGGCCTTACTGAACATATAAGCTTATAAGATGTTCAAACTTTGTGATAAATAAAATACTTGTTGTTGGGGATCATCTCCCGCCATCCCCGCACCCGAAGACAACTACGAAGTTAGTTGGAGGTGCTGCGGGACAACTACCGCGCTGGTTGCATCTTCTTCTCACCGGATTGGCGTATGCGAAGGCTGACCGACCTCGATTGTCGGGCGAAGCCCCGATTCGCATCCCGTGTCCTTCGAACCATGCGAAGACAAGACCAGGCCTTCGCCAGGAGGCGGCGAAGGCAGCTCGTCAAGAGGTCGGACAAAGAGGGCTTCGATATCCTTCGGTTGGGAGACCAGTTTGACAGTGGGCCCAGTTGTCCTGGGCACGGTTGTAATTATGGGATCATGCTCATTTCTACCATATTACCCCCGGATATACCGGGAATGTAGCAGGTTAGGGGGTAATATATGTAAACCGGGCCCGTGATCGCCGGGTACGGGCTATAAATAGAGCCACAGTGTAACCGTGAAAGGTAATCGAAAACTATTCTACTTCCAGTACACGTCACTATAAGGGATCTTCGCCACCTCCCCCCCGAAGGCCCTCCTTGTCTGGGACTCCGATCCCAAAAATTGGCGCCGTCCGTGGGATCGAACCCACGAAGGCATGCCACCCAAGAAGAAAGCGAAGCCACCTAGAGGAGCGGAGGCGCTACAAGAACTCCCAGCCGTGGTCGGACCTTTGGCCGACAGGGCCGTGGTCGGACGTTCGGCCGACAGAACCACTCCGGCGGTACCAGAATCAGGAAATGCCTCGGCTGGGGGGCCTTCGGCCGCACAAGAGCAGCATTGCGAAGTTGACACAGCGCCACAACAAACTGCTGATGGCCGACATGACGACACACTACGGGTGGACATGGAGCAAATGCCGATCATGGAGCCAATAGATCGCATTCGCTTCGATCTTCCAGAAAAAGAAGGCGAAAGAGGGCGAAGCGAAGAATGGGAGGAACTAGGCGACTTCGCCGAGTTGGAACATGATGAAGAAACAAACGAAGAACGAAATGCTAGGCTAGAAGCTGAGGAGTTGGAAAGGCAGATTGCGCACAAAAAGAGCATGTTGGATGGCCTAGCAGCGACCCGGAAAGCTGCGGAGTACCGTCGGCGGGCAGACGAAGCAAGAAAAACGTTGGAAAGGATCCAGGAGGAAATCGATATACTCCAAGCAAAAGGCATGTCTCGCCGGCCGACACCACCGGGAGATTTCATACGAGCCTCGCAAGAAGTTCGGCAAATATCTTCCACAGGAGATCCTGAGTCACCCCTAGCAATGGACCTGCAAAATCAGCCATGGCCGCTAGGATTCAAAATGCCCAGAGTGGTTATGTTCGATGGAGAATTGGATCCGAGAGAATTTGTCATGAGCTTCGAGGCAGCCGTAGAGTCAGCTGGCGGAGACGGTGTAACCTTGGAGAAGGCTTTCGTATTGGCGATCAAGGGAATAGCAAGGTCGTGGTACTCCGCTCTGCCCCCGGGATCCATATATTCATGGGAACAGCTGCGCACTGCCCTATACAGCAACATCCAAGGGAACCGGGCAGATAACATCACCGCAACCGACCTCTTCGCGTTGAAGCAACAACCGACAGAAACTTTACAAAGCTATATGCACCGATTCGTACACATACTTTGTCAGGCGAAGGGACTGAGCGAAGATACCATCATCGATGCCGCAATACAGGGCATCAGAGGGGGCCTTTTGGCAGGGAAGCTCACTAGAAAAAGACCCACAAGCGTCCAAGAGCTACTAAACAAGATGGAAGAATACTCAAGATCTGAACTTGATCATCTACGAAGGAAAAACGAGTTTACGGCCTCAAGGGCAAAGCATGCACCACATAAGGAGGCAGTTGATGGCAATCCGATAGACAGACCTCAGCGTCCAAGAAAACCCGAAGGTCCTGATTATCCAAGCCAAAAAGAAATCAACCAGATCAACCCCGGCCCGCCCGAAGCAGTCCAAAGCTTGGGCGAAGCCTACAACTCGTCCAATAGAGGAGACCGGGCGGGCAGGGGAAGAGGCCGCAGAGGTAGAGGAGGACGACCTTCGCATGACCCAGCAACCTTTTACTGTGAGCTGCACGGCGAAGGAGCAGGCCACCGGACTAAACATTGCCCACAAGTCGTGGCCATGAAAGAAAGTATAGCGAAGCAGTCAATGGATAACGGAAGGGCAGTTCATCACGCAACAAGCTTCACAAGAGGCGAAGGGTGGCAAAACCACAATCAGAACATGATGTTTCCAAACCAATGGCATCAAATTCCAGCACCACAATTTGCACCCGCACCTTCAGCCCAATTTGATCAAACTAGGCAACTGAACATTCGGGGTGATCTACCCCCGCCTCCGCCAAGACCTGCAATCGAGGCACCACCAGAAAGTAGCAAATCAGTTAATACCATAAACAATGGGTACAATGTGGTGCTGGCTATTTCAGGGGGGTCCAGCCAGCAAACAGAATCCAAGAGACAGCGAAAAGAATACGTACGAAGGGTTAACCATGTCGGAGTGGGACCAACGTACATCAATTCAAGATGGTCTAACATTCCCATTACATTCTCGCAAGAGGATATGAGGGTATTAGATTATCCGCACACAGATGCCCTAGTCATTACCGCGAACATCTCGGGAAACGAAGTACACAGGATATTGATCGATGGAGGAAGTTCTGCAGACATTATCTTCTCTGATGCCTTTGATAAGATGGGGCTGCGAAGAAATGACTTGAAACAAGCTGGGTCGCCGTTGCTGGGCTTCGGCGGAAACACAATCAATGCTCTGGGAAAATTAACAATCCCAGTGTCGCTTGGCGAACAGATGAATTTCCGCAGAGAGGAAATTACCTTCGACGTGGTGGACATTAGTTACCCATACAATGCGATATTTGGGAGGGGGTTCCTCAATAAATTCAGAGCAATACCGCACCACGCTTATTTGTGCATGAAGATGCCTGGCCCATAAGGAGTCATAAAGGTGTTGGGAGATCAGCGAGTTGCTAGGCGAATCGAAGTAGGCATAGCCCCAGGAAGAAGAAATGTCCACAACATCGCAGACCCTTCGACGGGTGCCGAAGCAGGGCACAGCAGGAAAACCATAGAGAAATGTGCGAAGGATGCACCAGAAGGACCTACCAGAATAGTGCTGCTAAATCATGAAGAAGATAAGAAGATTACAATAGGGGCAGAGGCCCCAGCAGAAGATCAGCAACAACTTGTCATGTTCCTTCGCAGAAACAACGATGTCTTCGCGTGGTCCCCTAGGGACCTGCAAGGAGTGAGTCGAAGCATCATTCAGCACAAGCTAAATGTGGACCCCAAAGCGAAGCCAAGGAAACAGAAGCTTAGAAAGGCTTCGGGGGAAAGAGAAGAAGCAGCAAAGGTCGAAGTAGAAAAACTGCTCGATGACGGAGTGATACGCGAGGTTATGCACTCAGAATGGCTGGCCAACCCAATATTAGTAAGGAAAAGCAATGGAAAGTGGAGAATGTGCATCGATTTCACAAATTTAAACAAAGCTTGCCCCAAAGATGACTTTCCATTGCCTAGAATTGAACAGCTTATAGACTCCGCAGCCAGCTGTAAGATGCTAAGCTTCCTCAATGCCTATGCTGGGTACCATCAAATATGGATGGCAAAGGAAGACGAAGAAAAAACGAGTTTCAGAACCTCCTTCGGAACATACTGTTTCGTAAGAATGCCTTTTGGACTCCGGAATACTGGAGCAACCTTTACAAGATTGGTACAGGCCACGTTAAAGCCGCAGCTGGGACAAAATGTATTGGCCTATGTTGATGACATAGTAGTAAAAAGTACCATGAGAAGCCAACACATCGAAGACCTCTGGGAAACCTTCTATAATCTGCGAAGAGCAGGTTTAAAATTAAACCTGGATAAATGCGTCTTTGGAGTGCAATCCAGAAGACTCCTGGGGTTTCTAGTGTCGAAGAGAGGAATCGAAGCGGATCCTCAGAAGATACAAGCAATTTTGGATATGAAACAGCGACATAACAGAAAGCAAGCCCAACGCTTGACAGGAAGACTAGCAGCATTGAACAGGTTCATTGCAAAGTCCGCCGAGCGAAGTCTACCACTCTTCAAAGTGTTAAGAAGTTCTGACCCTTTCAAATGGGGTGCCGAGCAGCAGGCTTCCTTCGATGAGTTAAAAGTATACTTGACGAAGCTTACAGCATTGACCAGCCCGGATCCAGGCGCAGATTTGCTGTTATACATAGCGGCTTTCCCATCAGCAGTCAGCGCTGTTCTCGTGCAGGAAAAACCCGAAGATACCAGGCTGCGCCAAGCACCAGTATATTATGTATCCGAAGTACTAGCAGGCCCAAAGAAGTCATACACAGAGTTGGAAAAAGTGGTGTATGCACTGGTAATGGCATCCCGCAAGCTTCGCCACTATTTTACTTCTCACAAGATTACAGTGCCAACTTCCCTACCCCTTCGCGACATGTTCGAAAACAAAGAAGCCATCGGAAGAATAGCGAAGTGGGCAACGGAGATAGCTCCATTCATGATTGTCTTCGTGGCACGAACATCATTAAAATCGCAAGCACTGGCAGATTTCGTGGCGGAATGGACACCTTAATCTGAGGCTTTGGATGACGAAGCAGCAGAACCTATCTGGACCGCATACTGCGACAGAGCCTGGGGAGCTGCAGGAGCAGGAGTCTCGGCAGTAATATTTTCACCTTCGGGGGTGAAGCTGCGATACGCCGCCAGGTTGGAGTTCCGATCCACAAACAATACGGCGGAATACGAAGCTGTACTCCTGGCACTTCGCAAGGCGAAGGCTTTGAGAGCTCGAAGAATACTTGTCAAAACAGACTCGAAGGTTGTAGCGAGCCAGATTGAAAAAACATTCCAGGCAAAGGAACCAGAGCTGATCAAGTACAGAGCAGCAGTGCGAAGAATGGAAAAATACTTCGTCAGATTCACGGTGAAAAGTGTATCAAGGAATGATAACAGCGAAGCAGATGAGCTAGCAAAAGCGGCTTCGCAGAACATGCCCATGCCTCCAGATGTCTTCCATCAGAAACTAAGTGAACCGACCCTCGATGACAGTTCTAGCCAAACACGCCTGGTCGCAACAGTTGAGAGCGAAGACTGGCGTTTTCCGATAATGGCATATCTACGGGGCCAAAGGGATATCGAAGATCAGGTCGAAGAAAAGCGCATGGCTCAGAGGGTAAGAAATTATAAAGTTATAGATGAAGATCTGTACAAAGCAGGAGTCTGCGCACCATTTTTACGATGCAGAAAGAAGGCCAACAACTGTTAAGTGAAATTCACAGCGGGTTGTGCAGCTCACATATCGGAACAAGAGCTTTGGTAGGAAAAGCATACAGACAGGGCTTTTATTGGCCAACGGCTGTAAGTGATGCGGACCAGCTGGTAAGAAGTTGCCAACAATGCCAATTCTGGGCAAAGGGATCAAACAGACCGACAACGAAGACACAACTTATTCCGCCGATCTGGCCATTGCGGCGATGGGGAATCGATATTGTCGGGCAGCTGCCGCCAGCCCCAGGAAATTTGCGCTATGCGGTGGTGGCGGTAGAGTACTTTTCAAAATGGGTAGAAGCAATGCCACTTGTGAGCATAACGTCAAAAAACATACAAAAATTCCTATGGCAGAATATTGTGTGCCGCTTCGGGGTTCCAAGCGAAGTAACCGTGGACAATGGTACTCAGTTCGATAGCGCGGGATTTAGAGATTTCTGTAATGGCCTGGGCATAAAATTAATGTTTGCATCAGTTTACCACCCACAATCTAATGGCGCAGTTGAGAGAGCAAATGGCATCATCTTCGCAAAGGTTGCGAAGCGTCTTCAAGGATTGCCAAAAGGAAAGTGGGTCGAAGAATTGCCCAAGGTATTATGGTCATTAAGAACAACGGTTGCAAGACCAACAGGATACACGCCGTTTCGCCTACTGTTTGGCGAAGAGGCCATGACTCCAGAGGAATGCAAAACGAAATCATTCAGGGTCGGGAATGAACCAGAACAATGCGAGGAATTTTCATCGAAAGATGCCCTCGAAGAAGTAAGATTGCAAGCCGCAAAAAACCTGGCCACTTACCAAAAAGAGACAAGAAAATGGAGAGATAGGAATGTATCCGAAAAGACCTTCACACCCGGAGACTTGGTGTTACGAAGATTTGGTACAGCAGCATCGTTTGGCAAACTTCAGAGTAAATGGGATGGCCCCTTCATAGTTAAAAGATCTCTGAGACCCGGTTCTTATCATCTAGCCAATATGGAAGGTGAAGATCTTCCACACACCTGGAATGCAGACAACCTTCGCAAGTTCTACGCCTGAAGATCGGCAACCAGAGTCCGAGACTCCAATGTAATTTTTAATTTTCGTAGTAGTTCTTGTAAGCGCATTGTAAGGGTACTGCACTCTTTACCTCACAGGGGGAGCCCTTCGCTAGGGGGTGAGGTTTTTAACGAGGCAGGAACCCATACGAACAATGATAGTGCCCCCCAAAAAATATTGCTTGTCTTGAGTAGTACTACTTTCCGTCAAAGTGCGCCAGACTAGGAGATTGGCGCACCAATCGACGACTAGAACACGGTGCGAAGTGTAGGCAAGCAAGCGTACACTTGCGACCTTCGCGGAATTATAAAAACCGCCAACGAACTTCGCCGAAAGTCGGGGGCTAAGAGTGCTTGCTCCCGCACCGAAGGGAAAAACAAACCTTCGCAAAAATGAAGTATCACTGAGCCAAAGAAAAGGCAACGAACTTCGCCGAAAGTCGGGGGCTAAGAGTGCTTGCCCCCGCACCGAAGGGAAAAACAAACCTTCGCAAAAACGAAGTATCGCCGAGCCAAAGAAAAGGCAACAAACTTCGCCGAAAGTCGGGGGCTAAGAGTGCCTGCCCCCGCACCGAAGGGTCAAACAAACCTTCAGGACAAAAAAAAAATGAAGTGTCCCTAAGCCAACTAAAAGGCAGCACACTTCGTCAAGGGCAGGGGGCTAGGAGTGCCTGCCCAAATATCAACCGTCAAGCGAGTTGAAGCCAAAAACCTTCAACTGCGGTAGATTGCTTGCCCCCCATCAGGCCGAAGTTACCTGCGAGTAAAATTGGGGGGGGGGGGGGACGGCGCTTCGCAAAAATAACACTGATCATAAGAAAAATATCAGCCCAGTAGAATCGCAGGAAACTGCGGTGAAAATCCGGGGATGGCCTTCGTCAAGAAATTCTAACCCGGAGAATCCAACATAGGTTCAGAGCGCACCGCACCAAAAAAAAATGCTTCGCGCGTCATGCCGGTAAAGGTGTACCAAAAGAACAAATCACAACACAAACCCAGTTTATTCCGCATCAAAATCAACTTCTGGATCAACAAAATCCTTATACAAATGACTAAAATAAAATTGATAATCGATGCCTTCGCTGGCATGGAAACGCGACGATGGGGCCGAAGGGGCCCCAACTTGATTACAATATGACGTCGACATAGGAGTTTCGCCATCACTACCACTTCGCCTAGCTACTTGCGAAGAGGGACCACGCCGATAGCACAATTGGGGTCTGTGTGAAAATGGCTCCTCGTCTTGAGGTTCAATCTTCGGCTCAACGAGCACCGATGTGCCGTCAACATCTCCTCTCGCCGCACGGCGCAGATTTCGTTCAGCTCGTCGACTAACTAGCGTTGAAGGACAAACAGATTTCCAAAAACGCTTTCGTTTTAGCATTCATATCGTCATACGATCTACACTTCGCATGCCAATACCGCTCCAAGTCGATATTAGCATGACATCAGTGAAATGATTCCCAGCAGGACCAGGATACATAAAATTATCCCTCATCATAGTCAAAGGCACAGCTTCTTCGGCTACCTGCGCAGTGTCCGAAGCAAGGACCTGCGCAGGGAGCGCAAAAAGGTCAATAACACTTCGATATGAATATATAATGTATTACACAGCCAGTGTGTCACATCGCTAATTACAAAAATAAAAGCATAAACACGACCCTTCACGCCAATTCATCCCACCTTCCCAGTATCTTCGGTTGCCATAGTAGTTGGTTTCGACGAGGTGTCATCCCTCGCCTTGGCCTGAAAAAATTCAACAACAATAAATACATTATTGCCACATATAACCACTTTCATAACCTTCGACAAGAGAAAACATAAGTTTGGTAGCTGTACCCTCTGCCGGTTCAATTCAGCCTCTCGAAGAGCGAGCTCGCGGCCATGCTTGCACCAGTAATTGGTGGTGAATGATCGAGCAGTGCTCTTTGATGCTTTTGTAACAGCCAAAGTTGACAGATCCGAAGGATACTGGAAGGAAGGTCATTGAAGAGCAGTGTGATGGTCGCAACCCGTCATCTCCACAGATTGCACGAGACTCCGGGCGGCAACTATGGCGCAAAAGTCGCCGTAAAGTTGTGCAGCCGAAAGGAGGCTACTGCTGGTCTCATTGATCCAACCGATAAGCCCACCTAGTCCGACGAGTTCAAGTGATGGAGGAGTCGCTGAGGCGCCTATACCTTCGAAGGTACGGCTGATTGCTTCGCAGGCGGCAACCGCCTTCGGCTCAAGCTCCCCAATGACATTAAGGGCATCGTCATTGTAAGCCTTCGCTTCGCTTAGTTCAATCTGCAGCCGCTCAGCTCTCTCTCTCTCCAACGCGCAAAGTGATTGCAATTCGCAAATGCGCTTCGGAAGATTGCAGATTCTGGCGAAGGCAACTCACTTTGCTGTCAGCGATCCCCTTCGCCGAGCGAAGGGCGTCGAGCTTCGTTTCAAGCCGCTCCAATCGTAACTCTGCATCCTTCGTACACCGCGACATCTCGCGCTTCTGGCCCTTAGCTTTTTCCGCACGTTTTTGTAGCAAGTCAATCTGGGCCTGAGCGCTTCGGGCACGGGCTACAGACTTTTCTGCTTTCTTACGTTGAGCTCAAGAGAGAAGCAAAACCTGAAATGTCAATTACAAGTTAGTAAAATACAAAGTTTTCTTTCTGTCAATATAAGAAAATATTCGATATACCTTCGCTATAGCCACGTCGGATGCATCAATCAATTCGCTTGAAGACTTCTGAGCAAGCGGGATCTCGACCTCAGGAAGAACGAAGGTACCAAAAATCTTCCTCGCATCGCTGACCTCCCCGACACTCGGCTCAAAGGCGGCGGGCCGTAAAGCCTCGGGCGCAAGGGCCTTCGCGTCGAGCAGCCCGCCGAGACCCATCAAGCCTTTCCCCCTGCGGCGGGGCGCACTTGGCGTGGAATCTTCGCTCTCAGAAGATGAGCTCGAAGGTGAGGAGGGCGACGAGTGCGCATCCACCTATACGTCGTCGCCACCTTCGTCAACAGGCTCCTCTGGAACACCGGGCTCGGATGCTGCGCCCGTCTCCGTCAATTCTTCGTCGTCGCTCAGAATCAACGTTGGAAGATCGACGCGCGAGCAAAACAGGGATTTCGGCGCTTGGGCCTCCTGCGCTCCTTCGGAACTCTCCTGACGGGTCAGGCCACGCGAAGCAGCGGAGCCCTCCGGCAACGTTTCTGCGTGAGACTCGGGCGCGGCTTCGCGTGGTTTTTTACGGAGGGCAACAACTTTTTTGGTATGGCCCGTTTTTGGCGATCGCTCTGAAAGCTTCCTTTTCGTCGGAGGGCCAGTGGCGGGTTCTTCGCTCGCTTCCGCTGCTGGGGAGCCTCCCGCATTGCTTTGCAGAACAGCGGAAATCTTCGGGCGCTCATCATACGACAGACCACGATAGTCAAAGATTCTGTTCAACCTACGGTAAAGTCCCTGGTCGGCGCACAGCTGCGCTTCACCGGGAGTAACCTTGCCAACTAGCATCACAGCCTTCGCCTCCACTTCGGCTACTGACAAATCTAATATATATATATTAATTAACAACTGTTAGACGAGAAGATTTAAATTAAGTAAGAGTGCACGATCAAGAGGGTACCTGCGAAGCCTTCCACAGTAGGATGAGGACGGTAGAGCCCCTCTGGCCCTTTCTCCCCGAAGGCCGGAATAGACCAGCCATGGCTAAGGGGCCAGACCCCGGCCGCCAAAAACTCCTCCACCAAATCATGAGTTGATAGATGCTTCGCACACCGGGCGAAGGCTTCAAGCGCAGTTTGCTGCGATGGTTTCAACCGCACATATGGTGCACGGTTTCCCTTGACCCCTTCGTATTTCGATACAAGGTAATCTTCGGTTTCCACCTTGTGGTAAAACCACCATTGAGTCCAGTCGCTAGGCCACTTGTTCTTGTATACAACCACGGGAGTAGACAGGCCAGCGCGATAGGTGAAGTTTAGACAACCGTAGTGTGCTTCGCTCTGTACTCCGCGGACAAAGACGGTGCACGGCGGAGAAGGCCCTTGCGGAAGCCTTAACCCCCTCCGATCGAGCGGACAGGCAAAAAGACTCATTCTGACTATGGCATTAGGCATTAACTGATGCAAATATACTTCGAAGAGCTTTAACACCTTGATTACCATCTCGTCACAGGGAAGCCGAAGGCCAGCCCTAAAATAATGCACAAACACGATAGCTTCATCGTCAGCGGGCTCCGGTGTCTCCTGTTTCCTGGGAAGCCGGACCTTCGATACATCACTAATCAGCCCTTCCCTGACAAGGCCAGCTAAAACTTTGCCATCTACCTTGGACTGTCCAATCCAGTAAGTCTTCGGACGGGACGACCTGTGTTTCGGAGCCATCTAGTTCAAGGAAATCCTCTCGCAGCGCGAAGACAATCAGGGGCTAAGTCTAAGGCGTCCGAAGGACTGTAACTTACTTCGTACGAGAGCAACAACTTTAAATGAGGGCACGGTAAAAAAAATTTGACAGCTTCTGGTATTTATAGGGGGAATCGAACGCGGTTAACACTACCAACATCGAAAATTGAACTGACACCGGAAACCGTGCTCGGATAACTACCATGAACATTAAATGCAGTTGTTATAGATATCGTTCCGGCGCCGCTAAAAAAAAATATATATATATATATAATAAAATAATATATATATATATATATATATATTAACAGCGTGCATTGGATCCAACTAACTTCGACAGGCCGAAGGGGGACGACGCTTAGATATCTCGAAGACTTCAAGCTCGACCTATCGAAGATAAACCTTGCCAGTAGGGGGCTACTGTTGGGGATCATCTCCCGCCATCCCCGCACCCGAAGACAACTGCGAAGTTAGTTGGAGGTGCTGCGGGACAACTGCCGCGCTGGTTGCATCTTCTTCTCACCGGATTGGCGTATGCGAAGGCTGACAGGCCTCGATTGTCGGGCGAAGCCCCGATTCGCGTCCCGTGTCCTTCGAACCATGCGAAGACAAGACCAGGCCTTCGCCAGGAGGCGGCGAAGGCAGCTCGTCAAGAGGTCGGACGAAGAGGGCTTCAATATCCTTCGGTTGGGAGACCAGTTTGACAGTGGGCCCAGTTGTCCTGGGCACGGTTGTAATTATGGGATCATGCTCATTTGTACCATATTACCCCCGGATATTCCGGGAATGTAGCAGGTTAGGGGGTAATATATGTAAACCGGGCCCGTGATCTCCGGGTACGGGCTATAAATAGAGCCACAGTGTAACCGTGAAAGGTAATCAAAAACTATTCTACTTCCAGTACACGTCACTATAAGGGATCTTCGCCACCTCCCCCCCCCCCCCCCCCGAAGGCCCTCCTTGTCTGGGACTCCGATCCCAACACTTGTTATAATGTCAACAATTTTGCTATATTCAATTTGAGCCTAATCCATTGCTTTTGTGTCTTGGATATTATTTTCGAACTCATACTTGACTTGCTTTCAATTGAATGTGTTTCAATTGACATCTCTTTCAATTAGTGTGGCTTGAATTTTCATTTGGAATCTCTTTTCACCCTTTTTGATCCATTGTTTGGTGTGATCTCCTAAATTGTTTGTAATTGTATAAGTGCATTTGATTTCACTTAATCTATGAGAAATGCACACCTTTTGGGGGAGCTCATACTATAAGTGGTAGTACATTTGCTTTCGATGATTCCTTTGTGGTATAAGGCTTATATGCTTTGGTGAGAATTTTTTTTTGGCAAGTTCTACAAAGTTCTTATATTTTGGCTTTGATGCCAATCAGGGGAGAATTTGTAGATGTTATATTTGCTAAAGGGCTTTGCTAATGGAGGAGTTTTGAAAGTTATATCTTTAAAGAGGAAAAGTTTTTGCATGCATGTGTTGCATGGTTAAGTTGCATGCATATTTACTTATAATGTGCATAAGCATGCCTTTATGGTTCTTATGTGTAAAGAAAACTCTGTCCAAAATTTGAAATAGACAATATATGCAATGATATTCAATATTCATTCACATGCATAGATTATGGAGGAGTTTGCTCTATACATAAGTTGAGTTTTGCTAACATTAAAACCTTAGTGATATTTGATGCTAGCAAAGCGGGTTTTGGTATACTCAAACAACTTTGTGATGTTTGATACTGCCAAAATATGATCTTAATATACATTGTACCTTCGGATTACATGTATATTAAGAACTTCATCTTTCAAATATAACCATCTAGTGAGATTGTAATCAATTACCAAAATAGGGGAGATTGAAGGTGCATCTAGCCCCTATGTGTGGTTTTGGTAATTAATGATAATACCTATGGACTAACAATCGTGTTGAGTATTGTTAGTAGGTTGTTCCATAGGTGATGCATGGAGGATTGATCATGGATTCATTGAGTAATGTCATGTGATCAAAAGAGACGCATCAAGAAGAATGAGTAAGAGGTGATGCTCAGGTAAGTAATGACAATACCTATAGACTAACAATTATGTTGAGAATTATTTGTAGGTTGTTCCATAGGAGATGCATAAGTGATGAAGCACAGATTCGTTGAGGAATGTCATGAGACCAAAGAGATGTATCAAAGTCATTGAGCTCTAGGTGATGTTCATGTGATATAGAAGAATCTTAAGTGAGAAGAGACCTCAAAATTTGAGGATGGTCTCAAGAATATTGACAATAAACGTGAAGACAAAAATTACTTGTGGAGATCAAGTAACTAAAGGTATTGTGTTGTCAATTGAGTTTTATGGATTATGTGCTATGAGCTTGAGAGTAAGTTGCGGTTAGGTTTCATATGAAGACAAATATTAAATTGAGATATTCAATATACCGAGTTGGAAGAGCAAGATCAAGACAAGCTTAGTGGACAATTTGTGTGCTTGATGCTTGCGGTTCATACCTTGGTGGTGAACCGGATGAAGATGATGTGAAAAGAAAAGTCTTCCATGCTTGGTGCATGGGAAGCAATCAAGTGCACTTCATCAAGCTTCCGAAAGATCAAGAGAGGATCGAGATACGAAGTGAGGATGAACATCGTCATCAAGGTCAAGTGAAGAATTGATGACAAGCTTAGAAGAAACATCGGGACTCGGATGATGTGTTCATCAAGTCCAACGGGATGACTAGCTCAAGGCAAAGGTATAAAATTTAGGGTATTTTCTTTTGCCGGTCAATGGTGATTAGAGAAAAGAAATGACCAGATTTATAGGATAAATGCTGGACTATTAAGAGGGGTTGATGTGTGTTTACTTGAGGTTTCTATAGTGTCAAATTTGATCAAACTTGCATTACATATAGAGTTGAAAAAATTAAGTTTGAGAGAAACCCCTTTTGAAAAGGCTGCTTTTGGAAGTCTCTGAGTGCTAGCGGTCTGACCTAGCCTCAAGCCGGTCTGACCGCTGTATAAACTAGGCAGCACTGTTCGTTTTTTGGGTGGCGGTCTTAACGGTTCATCCACGGTCTAACCACTGTATAAGCTTTGATGGAATGCGTTCGGCCTCTAGCCCGGTCTGATCGGTGGCTTGTCACGGTCCAACCGCCCTAACTCAGAGAGTTTTGGGTGCCTCTGGTCTGGTGGTGGTCTGACCGCTGGATCAGTCGGTCTAACCGCTGGATCAGTCGGTCTAACCGCCAAGTGCATATGGGTCTGACCGCAGTAGCCATGCCGGTCTAACCGTGCGCGTACAGAAGGTTTTGGGGCTAGCTGTCTGACCGAGAGGGTTGGCAGTCTGACCGCCAGCCCGTGTCCAGAAGTCAAATGTGACCATTGTTGTAGCAGTTGAACGGGGCAGTCTGACCGCCGTGTAGCCTGCGGTCTGAACTCCAGCCGCGCAGAGTTGTTAGAACTCCTGTAACGACAACTTTATGAGGGGAAGGCTATAAATAAAGCCTTGGCTGGTCCTTTTGAGCTCCCTCTTACACTCTAGCTATTCAATACACATACTTGGAGCTCTTGTCTTCCTCCTCTCCCTTTCTTGGTTTAGTGTTACATCTTTGAGATGTTTGAGAGCATATAGTGCATAATTTCAAGAGTTTGAGCAATTAGGCACTAGTGATCCTTCAAGCAAGCGTCATCGGCTTATTACTCTTGGAGGTTGCCGCCTCCTAGACGGCTTGGAAGTTGTGGCACCATCAAGCCCTTCAAGAAGATTGTGAAGGAGCCACGGTGGTGATTATGAGAGATTTGTGTACGCCTTGCCGGAGAGGTAAAGTGCAACTCTAGTGGAATCGAGGTAGTGAGTGGTTCATTGGATTAATCGGCTTAAGATCAAGTTGCTCGTGGAGAGCCTCTTCTCGTGGTGAGAATTGCATACTTGATAGAGGAGCGATTAAAGGCTTGAACCCACCTCAACGTGGATTAGGAGTGATCGGCAAATCACCGATACCACGGGATAAACTTTGGTTGTCATCTCTCGTGCTATTTACTTCTATGTTGTGATATTGACTTTCATGCAATTTACCTTGTGTGATTTATATTCTTAGAATCATAATTACTTACATGTCACCCTAGGTTGCAAACCTTGATATAGACATAGAATTGGTCATTTTGTTGAGATATAGAGTTTGGAGGTTTTATATGTGGTATAACCGATCTTTTTAATTCCGCATCTTTATCGGTTAAAATTGATAAATAATTTTTAGAACCGTCTATTCAACCCCCTCTAGTCGGCCTCCTTGATCCTACACCATCACTGATGACCTGTTATAAGTGACGGGTTATGATCCGGATCTGACCCGAAACTACGTATGTGATGGGTTTTAACATGACCTATCATTTATGACTCTTAAGTGACAGGTCTTAGTAGCCGTCGTTTATGTAGTATCTCATTTGTCTGTTTTTCACGTAGTATACAAAGAACACCACAAATCAGTCTCAGGGCATATAGTCACGTCATGGATGGTAAAAAAATCAAAAACATCATCACCACAACTGATGCCACATCACAAGAATCACAAGTAATTTTTTTAACGAAATCAGAAGTAAAATTGTGCATCACACGAACAGAAGTAGACATGCACATCACATCACAGACCAACGTGATTAACATCTTGCAATCCTCCGTCTCTAGATGAAAGCTTGGCCATTTCTTGATGATAGCCACGATCCGATCCTGCGACTCGACGCCCTGCTCAGAGTCCAGCATGTTGAGGCGCAACTCCCCAAGTTGTGCACGATGATGGCGCTGGTGCTCCACCCCGCCAGGTCGGCGTGGTCCAGCAGCCACGGGTCCGCCCCATCAACGAGGGTCACCGCCCACCGCACGGCGGCCCACCATCCTCATACGCCGCCGGGAGCAGGCTCCGGTGTGACGCGCTAGATGTGGGAGCGAGCTCACTGCCACCGTGTGTACGCCGTCACTCGTCGGTCAGATCTGGACGGCTTGGGCCGGCAGGACACGCGGCAAGGCGGAGGAGGTGGTGGAGGGAGGCGCTGGTGCGTGCTTGTGGACTCGCCGCACCTCACATGGCCCGATCTAGCGCCATCAGATCCTTGTTGTCTACTACCACTCTCTCCACAGATCTGGCGAGGAAGGGCAAGGTCTGGTTTCCCCGCGCCACCGCCGCCCGCCGGAGTATCACATGCAGCCCGGAGTTAAGAGAGAGAGAGTGGAAGGAGAGAGAACCGGTTGGGACTTGGTTGGGAAAGAAGAAAGGGCTCAGCCCTTTTCATTTTATTTCATTGTTGGTGGTCTGCAACTTACACAACGGCCCATTTAATTCGAATTCTTTGACCGCGGTACAAGACGACGTCAGCCTATCACTAGGCGAGCCGCAAGCGCCTTACATCTCTCAGGCCATGTACAATACGAGATGCTTAAAACTAAATAGTGCTTAAAGAGAGAGTGTTGTCAAATCATCAAATACCTACATAGTAATTCTTTCCTTCAATGTAAATTAGGCTTATAGGTGCTTAAACATAGTTAACTATATATAGTTAGCACTTGTGTAAGCATCCATAGCCTCCAATACAAACTATAAGACCCAGCTATTTTTTTTTACCGACCATCTCAGTCATACTTTCACACTTGACTTCCCCTGTTCTTCTCCATCTTCTTCCCTAACTATCCCAAATTCCCAATTGTACATTCTCGGTAGCTAAAAATCCCGATCTGCGGCATGGCTACACGATGGCGCGAGGCCCGCTCAACGACGGCGGTGCATAGCCTGCTCAGAGACGGGGCGAGCAGTGGCAGGAGGGGGAGCTACAGTGACGATGGTGATTTGCGAGACGCCAGTGAGAGCCGGGGCGAGAGATGCGAACACGTTTAGACGGCAAGCTCGCCATTGGTGGAATGGATTCGAAACTCGTTTCACCAGAGAAGCCCAAACTCAGCGACCATACAAGGCGGCATCCCCTAGCGCGTGGCTTGCTGGCTTGCTCAACTCCATCTTCGTTGGAAAGCATGCTTCATGGTTAACCGATCAGCTAACTACCAACTCCTAAAATGATTCCTTCTACTGCAATATGCATACTCCAAGCCAAAAGCCATCAGGCAACTACCAACTCCCGCAACAACTTTGACGAAACAAACGTAACTGTGGCACTTGGAGGCATCCAGCAAGGCATCAACCAAGAAAAAAGCAGCAACCGACTATGAAAGCACCGGTGCAAAACTAAACATCTTTTCCTTCCTCTAAGCACTCCTCCCATCTGATGTGGCAAAAAAAAAACCGATTTTTTTCATAAGCACAACCTGTTAGCACACGTGCTCTTATACCATTTCGTGGGAATCATTTTTCTCCGAAAATACCTTTTCCCTTGCACGAATCTCTAAACTGAGCCAACGTCCCAGACAGTGGCTTCTGCTCAAGGTACCTCTAGAAAATACACGCTCATAGGTGTTCATCATTATTCGCTTCCTTTCCAACAAAGGGAATTTTAAATTCATTGAATCCCCTGCTAGCACCTGAGGGTCTTTCAGCGACGGCGATATCTCGGATCTTAGGTTGTGCCAACGCCGGCCCAGCGAGCTTGTGCGCTAAACTCCTGGCCAACGTCTCAGCCACCCGCGCATTCGCATCAAAAGGGAACCAGGTCCCCTCTGCAGCCACGAAAATACCATGATCAATCATGACGTATGACTGCACCACCCGCACCATCCAGCTTTTGGTCGCATGAAAAGCTCTGTCATCATTCAGTTTGTGAATGAAAAACTCTGTAATAAAATGGAACAAATATTGAGCATAATCCAGCGATGTTTCTTCTCTCTTCTCTCCTTCTCTCCTCTCTCCTTCTCTTGCTGTTTCTTCCCTGCCCTTTCAAGGTCTCCTTCTCTTGTTCTTTCTCACGTAAAGTTCACAAAACTGCGAATTTTAGGACCCACTTCAAGCCCAAGGCACTACAAATTTAATGGCTCATTTCATTAAAGAACTATACGTCTTATATTTTTCATTACTTTGGTCTGGTCCTGATTAGGTCAGATGAAATCAGGGGTCCAGTCCTTTTTGCATGCTGAGCTAATTTGTGTCTCGACCCTGCTCACTTGTGTCTCAGCTAATATTGCTCCATCCAACCTCCTTTTCTTGTGATAGAATCCTGATTGCCTGAAAGCTTCGACTTGTCCTCTGTAACCAACTTCAAGCTCAGTAAACAGTAGCGCAGTCAGTTTCCGTATGGCCGGCTCGCACAAATTAACTACCACTCAGGGTTCTTCTTTCTTCCGCACACGATACAGAAAGAGAGTTCACATTCTTTACTTTATTTTTGTTGCACTCGTCTTTTTTATTTTCAGATCCAAATATTTCTGCTGGTTCGTTACTTCAGCCCTGCATGCTTCTAAAGCAAAAGCATACCGTGCGTGTCCCTGAAGCAAAATAGGTGATTCCTTTCCAATTCGTTGGGTGTGCTTGGCATCATGAGCTATGAGTCAGAAACTTGTGCATATCTGTTCGCGCCGCCTCCTTCTGACACCAAACCATTCGGTGAGAAAGCTGAGAGACGGCGCAAAGAATACCGTCACTATGGCGGACGTTGTGGGGTTGCTCGCCTCGGCCATCGTTACGCAGGTGGGCGCAGAGCTCGGTTCTGCCATCGGGGATCAGGTCACCATTCTGTGCAACGTCAAGGACGACATGGAGGACATGAAGGAGACGCTGCTGTCCATGGCGGCGGTGCTCAAGGACGCTGAGAGGCGGTCGGTCAGGGAGCAGGCAGTACGGCTGTGGCTGAAGCGACTCAAGGACGCCGCCTACAACATCTCCGACATGCTCGACCAGTTCGAGGAAGACTCTAAACAAGCCGATGGAAAGGTAACGCTACAAATTTGATCATTATGGTCGTACAAGTGCCCTCGTATATAATCATTTCACAATGTTATTGTTTGTCAATTATGGTCAAGTTTGGATAGGTAGTTATTATCCTAGACAGGTCCTTTTAAAAACTGTTAGTGATAGGTAGTTATTATCAACAAATGGAACTATTAAAAAATTGTTGGTAATAATGGCTATTATAACATGCGGTTTTTAAATATAGCCGTATGTGAGTTCCGAAGTGTGAATCGTCTGTGATCATAAACGATTCTCAAGAAACATCAGTAATAAACAATCAAGTTAAATCATTTCTGTGGTAGTTTATATGTAGACCTCTTTTTCAGGTTCGCTCTTTGATATATATATCAATCTCTGGATCAGTAGCTGATACACACATATTACAATAAAAATAATATCAAAGTCACACATCCGAATATATTAACTCCAAAGAGTACATAGTCTTACATAGATCTCAACCTTATGGTTCATTACAACCACGGCCGACTGGCCAAATGAAATAAAAACAGTGGAACAGCTAGATAGAGCCCAATGCCTAAAGGCAATTGGGTGTGGACGCAGGCTTAGTCTTCTTATTCATCATCTTCATCCCGAGTAAAGTCATACTCTGACTCTGCATCTAAACAGTAAGCAAGAAAGAGTAAAAAAGTACTCGGTAAGCCCTAAAATTATCCAATATGTTTAAGATACTTTAGGGATTTCGCGTAAATCCATGGGGCTCAGTTTGAGCGCAAAGCAAGTTTTCATGCAAGTGATTAAAGGTGATAACCTGATGTAAATACTTTTAGTTGAAAAGCAGGTTTTGATTAGCAAGGGGGTTGTTGGCCCTAGGAAAAGCTTACCCATTCCCCGCGGTTCCTATCTTTTAACATGATCAACACTAGTTCATGGCTCCATGCCGTCATTCTTCCAAAATACTCACACGACAAGAAATACTCACGCATACAACCCCACCATGCTAGTCATTGTGTGGCCGATACTTCACATATACATGACCACAAATACGACTATTTGAATAGATTTATACTTTGCAGAGGTTGAACAATATTACCCGCATGATACGCTTAATCTCCACCCATTGCGCTCGGAGGAGTGAGACATAACGAGACTCCTCACATATCCTTCCTTGCAAGACTTCTACTACGGGACACACCAGGGTTACCGACCTCACCAAAGAACTTGTCTGACCTCACCAAGGAACTGATCTTTATCTAGTTGACCTCACTGAAGGAACTGGTCCATGCCGGTCCGTAAGCCTCATATAGAGTGCTTGATCCATATATTTGCAAATAATCCATCCTCCCCTGGTTCCCATTGCTCTCAGCCTCCTAGTAGTTGTACATTTTGGTCGGGTAGAAGAAGGGTCAAGCATCTTACCATAATAAAGAACATGTGGTTGCACGAGGGTGGCTTGACACAACAACACAATGATTTGATCCTTAAATGACCGGGGCAAGCATCTTCAACAAAACCAACAATCCTCCCTTGAGAACTTGCTCCCATGAGGCACCCTCCTCTGAGGATTACTTTTCTCACCCTCGCTCAAAAAGTTTGCCCACCATGTTTCTAATGTTACCAGAACCCTTTTTCTTTACCCACACACACCATCAAACACCACTACACAATTTAAACATTTGTAAAAGCATGAATTGAATAACTAAATGTGTGATAAAATATCATACATGTATAAAGTACAATGCTCATTACATTTTTGTTGTTTTTAAAAATTCAAGAACTCAAACCAATCCTCTCAAAAACTCCTTTTTCAAAACAAATAAGCAAAAGAAAAATCTTTCCTTTAAGCAAAAGAAAGGAATTTTCATAAAGATGCTCCCCTCAATAGAATAACCAAAGAAATTAAGGGACATATGAGGATATGTGTTTGAATTATCATGGTATGTTCTTTTAAGAATAGGTATGAATCATGATAAGCATGTTCTAAATATGAAAAGCCATGACAGAAGATATAACATGATCGAATATATGGGGATATACAAAAGATCATATGAACAAGCATTTCACTCATATCACAAGTAGATATATGTGAATATAAAAAGTATGAGTGTTTAGAATAGCTCACAAAATCAGTGAAGATGCTATTGTGTCCAACAAGCCTCTTGAAGGCCATCACAAGAGTATGGAAAGCCATCCAAGTTTCGATTATGTCAAGCAAAGAACCAAGATCCATTAAGCTCTTGTTCTTTACCCCTTGTTCCAAAAACCTACATAGCACTAGAGAATGTCGAGGCCTTAGTACTGGCGTTAGTGATAAAATATTTAGGAATCCATTACTGAGACACCCGACCAAAAGTAGGCACAACATGAGTATTCTTATGAGAAAAATTAGTTTTAGCTTTTTCCATGTTACTAGCAACAAAAGGTGATGACTATTTCATCCGAGGCACAAAATGAGGAGTTAAAACCTCATGAGGAATAAAATGTGCCTTTCTCAAATTAAACCTAGCATGAAACCTTTCTTTCCTTTGTTGTTAAGCTAGTCTAAAACAAAAATCTACTTGATGACCATCTCCATCACATTAAGTGCAAGTATATTTACCATGATGTTTAGACTTCGAAGAAAAAGATGCAACATTTGCATTCATAGTAGAAGATAAAAATCTAACAAACTTAAAAACAACCTTCTTAGGTTCACCAAGTGGTTCAAATTTGTCACTTTCAAGAGCTCTAAGGCCACTCCCAATACTTTGTTGCTTAGATGATGTCTAAGAGGAGAGGGAGAGTAAGAAATTGATGTTAAGAAATAAGCCTCTAATGCATGCATGTGTGTTGCTTATTTCCTGAGGTCTCTAAAAGCAATTTATTGTCTCACAACCATCTAGGATTTTTCAAAGAGCTAGTTTCTTCCATAAGAAACAAGCTCCTTCTCTTTCCTCTCTAAATTGCATGCCACATCATCTTTTTGCTTAGGTGGACACCTAATTAATATCTAAGAAACTAGCATTAGGAGTGGCCTAATAACAGTTGGTGCATTTGTCTTAAAACGAGTATAAGATCAAAACCTAAACCTTATTTACATGTGCTTATCTTAGATGAATCTAAAATCAATTTTATATTTTTCTTTCTCTAAGAAAAGCGCTCTAAAGTTCCTGTTAAATAAACTTATTTAGAAAGAGCTAGGCACTTGTCACAAGCAACATTTATGTGTTTCTTTTGATTATGATAATTAGAGTAGGAAAAAAACCTCATAAGTAACCATATCATTAGCTATTTGAGAAACTCTAGTATTAGCATCATGCAAATTTGATTAAAGAATTGAGCAATTAGAACAAGAAGTTCAATCAAGCAAATAAGAAGTTGAACAACTTGTATCTTCAACTTGTTTACAATTCAACACAACAAGTTTCTTATTCTTCTTAATTTTATTATTAAGTTTTTCAATAGTAGAAGCATGGACATCTCTAAGAGAAGTAAGTTAAGAATAAATTAAGTCACATGATTTGCAAGCATCATCATTGGAAATCAAAATTTTAAGTCTTGCAATTTCAGAATTAAGTGATTCGATCAAAACATCATGTTTCTTAATTTTCTTATTTCTTTTCTCTAAGAGAGTACCAAGACGAACAACAACATATGATAAGTCATCATAAGCAGGTAGTATCTCGTTACCGTCGATGTTATGTTCATCTTGGTAAAGCTTTCCTTGTTGCTTGCCATAAGACACATTCCCGTCAATACATATACCATCTTGCCTTAGGATGTTGTGTCATCTTCGCTGATCTCTGTGTCAACATTGCTCAAGTTGACTTGCTCAAGAGCCACAAGAACTCAATGCCCAACCTTGTTGTTGAGAAAATTCTTCTTCTTGAAAGTGCCCTTTTTTCTCTCATTTTCCTCACTTGATGTTCTACTTGCGAGCTTTGGACAATTTATTGTTCTATGATTAAGTTCACCGCACTCAAAACATCTCGGAGGTTCTCTTCCCCTTCACTTTCTCACTCTGATATTTTGCAAATCTTTATTAAAATGAGTAGAGAGAAATGTTAACTCTTCTTCAGGAATCTGCTCAAGCTGATCATTAGTGATAAAAAGGATAAAACAATGCTTGATGAAGAAGACTCAGAGTTAGATATGTTATGTTGGGAAACCAAATAAATTGATTTATTAGAATTCTTTCTACCAAAGACATATAGCTCATGACTTTCAATTTATAATAAAGAACAACCAAAGTAAGTATACTTATGACATTAGATTCTCTAATATATGTAACTTTCATCTCTCATACCGACATATCTAAAACTCCTAGTAATTGATTGCATTCTCAGCATCCATATATAACATTAACAAAACGTAAACTATTAAGAATTTTATTTAAACGAGCAAAAAAATAATCAACCGACACATCAGGATTCATCTCAAATTTTATGTAATCTTTCTTATATAAATCTTGATGTACGTCTTTAATAGTAGATGAGCCTTTATGGTAATCAAAAATTGCTTTCCATATCTCATACACCGACTTGAGATGAACAACTCGATCGAAGTCACTTCTTTCTAAGGCTTGTATGATCAAGTTCCTTGCCTTGCTTTTCTCCTCGATGTGTGGCATGTTCTGCGCCGTCATTTCATTATTCTTTGGAACCTCGTACGGCTTGTAGACTTTCTCCCAAATTGTAAAGCCATGTGTTTGAATGTAAGCCTATATTTTCGCCTTCCAGAACAAATCAACACCATAAAAAACATAAGGTTTTGTTGAATACCTATCTGACACCATATCGCTAATTATCAATTAAGATGAAATATATAGGTGTCTAGCTCTGTTACCATTTGTAGGATCAATTACACCCAAAATACCCAATAAGAGGGAGGGTGAATGATTGCGGAAGCTAAATTTAAATTTTTATTGTATAAAATAGACAATCATGCGAAACTATTCCAACAAGGATCAAGTCGATCAGATCTCTGAACCTAAAGATATGAAATTCACAAGGAGATTGTGACGGACTGTAACGAAAACAGATCAAACCTAAATATTTCAATAAATACAAAAATTTGACCAACCAAAATTTCTTAGAGTTACCTTTATGCTCTAGAATGATTTTGGATGGATCAAACCAATACAAATCACAACGATCAAACGATCCACCAAAAATCACCAAAAAAGACGAAAGCGAAAAGCACAGTGAAAAACTTACAAAATTCAATCGGCATTGCATGGATGGGTTACAAGATACATCTCCAAATCATTCCCAAAAGGTTCTACTTGAACCCCTAATTTTTCTATCCAATCTCCTATTCCAATCTTCTCGAGTGACTATTGCTCTACCGAAACACATCTGTGGCCTATTTATTATCAATCACAGCAAAATACAACTCTCGATTGGCCTCTGTCTCTATCACCGGACTGGGCTATCTCGCACCAGGGCTCATCAAACCAGCCCACTCACCTCCTGCGCGAGTACCCTCAGTCCACATGGGCCAGCCGCCTGCCGTACTCAATGCCTCTCAAGGTCTCCACACATAGTTTTTTTATATTTTATAACATTAATATTTAAATAAATAGACTCTTGATATAAAGATTTGCACAAATAGACGCCTACTGCCTCTTTCAGAGAGCGGTTATCATGCCACGGTGGCACAAGCACCTCTTACCGCCCTCTCAGAGGGCGGTTAGGTCTTATAGCCCTCTGAGAGGGCGGTTAGCGCCCGTGCCACCGTGGTTCTGCGTGTTCGTCCCTCACCGTCCTCCGAGAGGACGGTTAGCGCCCTTACTACCCTCTCAAGGGGCGGTTAGCTTAGTTTTATTATAAAAATAACAAAAAACTCAGAAGTTGTCTAAGATAAAAATAACAAAAATCCCAGAAAATATTAAGTGAAGATAGAATAAATATATATAAGTAAAATAAAAAAACCACACTGAATGTTAGATAGAATGTGTACATGAGATGAATACATAAAATTTGAACATTACTAATAGCATGTAGGCTATATCTAAGATACATACACAATTAGGTAATGGATTAAAAATGATATAACCACCTTGAATTCAACAAGTACAACATTTTGTAGCATAAACATTACAGACGAAATGGCCCTTGAAGCTGTCTGTGCCTTATCTCCCGTTCCATCCAATGGTAATCGTATTCTGGGAATTTTGGTCTACGTAGTGCCGGTATATATGAAAAATAATCAAAGTTAGGATCCCAGTCATCTGCCCTGTCGTTAGAGAATTCGCAACAGCATGGAGTTCTCTGAGGAGTAAGCACGAAATCATCATCATCAGAACCAACCCCTTCGGCTGTGGCGGAAGTGGTAGAAGCACGTCCTCTTGTGGTTATTGTCGAACGACCACCTCTTTCACGGCGGCCCGAACCACCACCTCTTTCACAGCGGTGTGAAGGTCTCGAATGACCACATCTGCGTCTCCAGTTATGTCCGAGTAGGCAGCCGTCACCAAAGAGTAGATGCAGCCTAAAAAGTTCTTGATGGGTTTGTTCAGCAACTCTTCATCATGAGGGAATACTTAGTATAAAAAAGAGCATACTGAAATATAAACGTGTCTTAGAAGTGCAACATAACAATTAATTGGGACATGTAATAACAATGAACGTATCTTAATATACTCCTCGTACTATTGAGGGTGCATAAATATCGTGTGTGCTCGCTTGCTAAAACACTTTGCTATGTCGGCTAGTTCACACACCTTGATATATCTCTTACGGCACTCTAATCAGTGCGTCTTTAGGTCCATGGAGGACACAGAGCTTATCGTTCACCACCATTCCTCCATGGTGAAACAGGGACAGCGGGTCATGGCCTGCCATTTCGACAGCACTTTGTTCAGGTTCTCCTCCTTGAACACATCATCACCTTTTGCCTGCATCTCCCTCATACTCTGTAGGGCTATCATTGAGAATTTGGATGTCCAAGAGAAATGTCTGCATGAGGAGGAGGCAGCCACGGTAGTGGTGTTTCGGAAAAAATGCGATGCCATGACCTTCTCGTTGCCTCGGCCTCGCCTTCTATAAGCAAGGATCGAAGGTGTATGCACCAAGTGTAGGTATGTAATTTAGAGATAGTGTATGCATTGGATACCTTCCCGCAGCGAGCGGTCACTGGACTATGAGTAGTCTGCAACGTGCGGTCACATCAGTCTAAAAAGGTGGCTGTGAGTGGTTTCGTCAGTCTAAAAAGTTAACAACGAGGAGTCGCATCTCCCTAAAAAGGTGGCAGCGAGAGGTGAATTGACTCTGAGAAGCTAGTAGAGTGATGTCACATGGGATTAAGAAATGCATTAATGACATGGTAAGTAGTAATGTCTGAACTTGTAATACATAGGAAGCATATGTGCGGTCACATCGCTTATAAAAGGCGGCAGCATGCGGTCACATTGCGCATAAAAGACGATTTCGTTAATCTGAAAAGGCACTAGCGCACAATCACATGTAGTACATGAAAAGTAGACACGTCCGAATATATAAGACTAGTTTGCGAATCTAACATGCATCATGAAACAAACATCTAAGTTATGAAAGCAAAGATAAAATCTTACTACTGCCTCTCCCGCAATGGTCGACAAGTTAGTGGTAGGGGTTTTGATTCGGAGGGTTTTGTTCTGCCGGCATTAGAGGGACGGACTCGGGATCGGGAGGTGGCTGGCCCGGCAGCAGTTATGGACGGAGGGCGGGATGGCAAGGCGGGGCGTCGCCAGCCACAGGTGGCAGAGGATGGCAGTTGGATGGGGCTGGCAGCTGGGCAGGCGATAAAGTGGCCCGGCGACACCGAGTTAGCATGATGGTGGCGGATCTGGCGACGACAATGCCATTGGGGATGGTAGGAGGTGGGCAGGGCAGGGGCGAGAACTGCTGCATAGGGTGAAAGAGAGAGAAAGCACGATTCTGGTTGATGTAGAAGACGGCACATGTTGGTCGACTGTAAATTTTATTAAAAACAGTTGCCTGAGCTATGTCTATCTCAAAAAAAAAAACGTATTAACATGAAAACACAGACTTTTGACTTTTGAGGATTTCCTCTGCGGTAAACGGGACAAGGATGGAAAGTTGGCAAAGTGAGAGGGAATGCGAACACACTTTTGCAGCAACAGCCAACTATATATGAATGCAATTGTTTATTGCATCAGAATTTTTTTGAAATAATTTGTTAGTTCCTGTTTCAGGTGGCAGTTGGAGAGCAGGTTCTATTCCACAGAATTTTGTAAAAACGATGCTTCTTTCGATCCTTTGTTTAGTTTTTCAACTAAGAAATGTATGAAATTCCTTGCAGATGCTAGGAATGCTATCATGCCTCCCAATTACATGCAAGAAGATCGTCCTGGCTAATAGGATGAAAAAGATGAGAGGGGATTTGAGGAGGATTGATGAGCAGCAAAGGAGTTTCAATTTCACACGGAGCACCAGCGCTAGTATTGACCAGCAGCACCATGATCAGCGTCGTCGAACATCATCTGAAGTAAATGACGCAGATATCGTAGGGAGGGATGGAGAAAAGCAGGCAATCATAGGCATGTTATCTGCAAGTGAAAATAAACAGGAGACCATGATTGTTCCTATCTATGGCCTTGGAGGGATGGG
Organism: Phragmites australis; assembly: GCF_958298935.1. NCBI lineage: Eukaryota > Viridiplantae > Streptophyta > Magnoliopsida > Poales > Poaceae > Phragmites > Phragmites australis. Next base: position 8,244,876 of record NC_084938.1, read on the forward strand.
CAAGAGTACCTTGGCAGGGCTGGTTTATAATGACAACCAATTCATCAAGAAGTATGATCATCGAGTATGGGTTTATGTGTCCCAGGTATTTGATTTGGAGAAAATAGGATGGTCTATAATTTCTCAACTACAAAAAACGGGAAACCAACAGAATACAGATATGGAGTTGATAAACCAGAGCCTTGATGATCTGCTTCCTAACAAGAAGATTCTGATTGTTTTAGATGACATATGGGAAGAAAATGACTTTGAGTTGGAGAAATTGAAGCGAATGCTTCGTGTGGGCAAAAAGGGCATCATGATAGATGTCATAGTAACCACACGCAAGGAAGATATTGCAAAGAAAATTTGTACCAAGGAGCAATACAAGCTAGAGCCCTTGCAAGATGACATGTGCTGGTGTATAATAAAAAGATTCAGTCAATTACAACGTAAAACTAACAAAGAACAACATGAGCGTATAGGACAAGAGATTGCAAAGAAATGCGGGGGTGTTGCTTTAGCTGCTCAAGCACTTGGATACATGCTAGAATCTAAGGATCTGCATGGGTGGTCAGAAGTGAACAATAGTGATATCTGGAAGGAATCGTCTGAAGATGAATATTCACCACATAGTACAGTGCTTCCGTCCTTGAAGTTAAGTTTTGAAAGCATGCCACCACGTCTGAGGTTATGCTTTTCATATTGTGCCATCTTCCCAAAAGGCTATGATATTATTGAAGATGATTTGATTTACCAATGGACTGCTCTCGATTTCATTGAGCCATCCAGGGGCAAGGAATACATGAAGCAACTTTTTGGGATGTCCTTCCTTCAACATTCGAAGTTGCCTTCGGTGAGTTACTGTATAACTGCAAAAAATACTATTATTTTCCCTCTTATTAATTGTCAGTTATCAGACAACTTGTTTTTGCGTACATACATAACGCAGTCCATCGTATATACATAATGCAGCCCATATAGGCATATAGAACATAGACTATGTTTTGAAGTTTTGTTTAAAGAAATTCTTTTATATACTTTTAGTTGTGGAAAAAGTATAGGCAAAATTGCTGTGGGCTCCCTTTAAGTATTTGATCTAGTTCCTAAGAAAGCATGTTAGAATAAACAATATAAAAATGACAAGGTAGCATATATGGATACCTTAGCTCAGGAGGGGATAATTACCTTTCATGAATCTTAATTAATACTCATCAAATTATTATTTTTTAAAACATGGTTGTATATTTCAAACGAGTGCCAAAGAACTAGGCCCTATCTGACACTTAGAAAATAAACCTGGTCGTATTGATTGTATATTTGTATGTTTCCAATATTAGACTTGAACCATTTCATTATTTTCTAATATAATGAGTAATCTTACTGAAAAAATAGAAATAGTGAGATATTTCGTTAGGGTTGATTAATTTCATTGGAACAAAAAAATATATGTTAGACTTAGAACTTTTAGACATAATTTCTTCATAGTCTTTTCCTCCAGATCCCAAGTTCAAGTTAAATTTCTTGTCATTTTTCTATTTGTTTTGGGAGCATAAAAGTCTTTTGCTCCTGAACAAGCTGGTTGACCCTAATTGTTACTTTCGCAATAGCACTACGAGAATTCAATCACAGATTCACAGTAAATGTTGAGACAAAACTGAATGTGTGTGCGCGCGTGCACGAAAGAGAGATGTCCAAGCATCCTTCCTCTTTATTTCCAACTAGCTAGAAGATACCCTGTGAGTATTTGTACGGACAAGTAGTTTCTTAATATGAAGATAGGGCACAACATAATCAAGATCAATTGTTCATCATTAGCGTGTCCCCCTAATTGTTCAATTGTTCATTGTAAGCGTCTCCCGGCCTAATTGCAAGTTTTCCGAAAGAGAAAAAAGATGCAGTCTTACTAAGCACTTTAGGAGAATCTGCAATTAGGGGCCCAACTCTAAAGTATTGGCTGTAGAAAACCCAACATTGGAAAACCTTAGGTGAAGCATACGTACAACTTATTTGTACAAATGGGTTGCATGAGAAGCATTAATGAATACAAATCTATACGAATAGCAATAAAATGGCTAGAAATCACTATACCCAGCCATCAAAACGAATAACTAAAATACATGGATTCTTAAATAAGACAATGAGACATGCACGATAGTTAGGAATTACATTTGTGTTGTTTACATTTTCTAAACTCCCTCCGTTCTTTAATAAGATGCCATTTTAGCTCTAGGCAAATAGAACAATGTATCAATTAATTCTTCCACCCATGTCATGTCTACTCCTGTTGACTCCTTCCACATCCAATTAATGACACCAAATCTACCAATCCACCACTCATTTAATCCAAACACCATTTTCCAATTGATTTTAACATGAGCTCTTTAGTAGAGCACCACTAGAGAAGCAAAAAAAAAAAAAAAAAAAAAAAAAAAAAATCTATTAGAAAACAAAAACAAGTTCCTAAAACATCATCTATTTGAGAATGTAACACTCTTCCAGCGATGTGGATTTGACATGTGTTCTAACTAGTTTGCATCAGATGGATATATATGAAAGATGTGTGTACAATTGCCCCTGGAAAGCAGAGCTGCAACTATAGTATTGCTATGAAAAGTGGACTAGAATTAATAACTTGCCTGATTGGATTATGACCTCAAGGGAACTGTTATACAACATGGTGCTCTTTTCGTTTTGCAAAATTGTTTAATACATGTATGCTTGGGAAACATTGTCCGAGCGAGATGAGAGCTGGGTTTCTTGTGCGAATTTTCCTGCATTATTGGTTACGGACTGTGGTTGCGCGTGATGACTGTTGGAAATCAATAAAGCTGTAGGTGAAATTTGCAGTTAGTGTAGTAGTTTCAGAAATGCATATGCTTAAGCATAGAAAAAATTTCTAAAAGGAAAATTTTGAATATAATACTTTGTTACTAGTGTAAATATTTGCACTTAAAATACATGTTGCACCTGTACGGTCACAAAAAGATATGTTTCTTGAGTTTAGTTCCAACTCTCAAAATATCACTGCTATAGAAAGATCATCTCGGCTCCGTTTTCATTGTCGGTTATTACTGAACCGGCAGTGATTATATGTCATTGCCGGTTCTTAAGTTCTAGGCGCACATAAAAAGCCAAGCTAGTAAGAACCGGCAATGATAGTCAAATTATCACTATCGGTTATTAAAAAGACGTGCATAAAAAGACATGTTTTTAATAATCAACAGTGATAATATTTATCTCAATTGGTTCGTATTCTAAACCGGCAGTGATAATATTTATCACTATCAGTTCATAATTCAAACTGATAGAGCAATAATTGTCGAAGACAAACCGATGTGCTAATTATTATCACTGCAGGTTTGTATTTCAAACTGACTATGATAATTCTTCTATAAATAGAACATATCTCCCACAGCCACCCTAATCTTATTTACCTCTCCCGAAGCTGCTCCCGAGGGGTAATGGTGGTCGAAGTAGAGTGGTAGTCACCGTCTTCACTGCAGCCGCCTCTACCCCGTGTGCCTGGCTTCAATGTGTCCTCCGAGCCGTAGCTACCCCAATCTCATTTACCTCTCTCGAAGCCACTCCCGAGGGGTAGTGGCGGTCGAAGTGGAGCGGTGGTCACCGTCTCCACTGCGGCCGTCTCTACCCCTTGTACCTGGCTTCAACGTGTCCTCCTAGCTGTAGCCACCTCGCCGTCCACCGAGTTCTGAGCCGTAGCCACCTCATGTTCGTCGAACCCGACGTCCGTCGATCCCACTGTCTCCTGAGCCAACGCGCTGCCACGCGCCTTCCCCGTCTCCTCTCTTCATCTCCACTGCGCATGCGAATGTTGTGTGAAGATGATTATAGCAATAGGTAGATCTAAACGAATGACAAAAAGCATAATAGCTTCAAGCTAAGTTTGAGTATTAAAGATTATGCTTGTGACATTCATTTAGACTTACTATTTTCACTCGGCTAGCGCGAGATGTATAACAGATGGATTGCTGTATCAGGAGCTCTTTGACGTTGAACGTAAAAAGAGTTCATAGTACAGCAGTTTCGCAACATCTGTTCCTATTTGTAGATTTAGGAATAAAATACTCTACCATTAACATTTCGATATGGTTGCTTCAGTCTTATATTTGATATCAAACTTAAGACAGATCCTCATGTTGAAAAGTTTACGGTAGAGTATTTTTGCAAATGTGGAAGGATTATTACTGCGGGTTCAAGGTATGAACTGGCAATGATAGTTGGGTTATCACTGCTGGTTCAAGACTTTGAATCGACAGTGATACTTACTATCATTGCCGGTTCATAAACCGACAGTGATAATCATGAATTTTCACTGTCATTCAAAAACTGGTAATAATATCAATTTTGAACCAACAATAATGACCTTTTCAATATTGTATTTAGGTGCACTTGTAAATTTCTCAGATTTATTGTCAAAATTGGTACTTCTACAAAATTTCGCTTTTCTGAGCTGCAGGGTGTTATATTTTTCAGCAACTAGCTCTTTAAATGATGTTGGCTTAACTAATCTTCTAAAAATTTCGTAACGAACTAAGGCATCTAGTGGAAGGTGTGGGTGTACACGTACCCATCACTACCTTGGTTGGGGTTCTCGCAACTTGAATTTGGTTTTTTAATACAGTACTACTAGTTTCTCCTAGCTATTCTCATTCTTTTTAATTAATTTTTTTGTGTGATTAACATGTAATATATGTCAATATTTGCTCATGAGTAACATTAGTTATTCCCAACCGTTTACCTGCATATGAAGATAGGATTTTTTTTTTCCTTCTAAAAAAAGGAACATTAGTTGACATCACTCTCATGCTATACTTATCATTACAGACTTCTGGAAAGCAAGTGGTGCGGTACACCATGCATGACCTAGTGCATGACCTGGCAAGATCAGTGATTGGTGATGAGCTAATTGTTTCTGATGCTGCAACAAAGAGCAGTTCAATTGAGCAGAAATACTGTCGGTATGCATTGCTCACAAATTATGACAAGCGAACAAAGTTGTCAAATATTTTGCCCAAGAAAGTTAGGGCACTTCATTTTCTAAATAGCAGCAAACTGGGTCTCCCTGCTGGTGCATTTTCATTTGCAAAGTGCTTGCGTATTTTGGATTTCAGTGAATGCTCTAGTATAATGTTGCCGGCCTTTATTGGCCAACTGAAGCAGCTGAAGTGTCTTATTGCTCCAAGAATGCAAAATGAGAGGCTCCCAGAGTGTATTACTGAACTCTCAAAACTGCAGTACCTAAACCTGCATGGATCTTCTCAAATTTCTGAACTACCTGAATCAATTGGCAAACTCGGTTGTCTAGTATATCTGGGTTTGTCAGGGTTTTCTGGTATATCAAAACTGACAGAATCATTTGGTGACTTAAAAAGTATGGTGCATCTTGACATGTCAGATTGTTCTTGGATAAGAGAACTTCCAGACTCACTTGGTAATCTCACAAATCTGCAGCATATTGAATTATCTCAATGCTACGATGTCAAAGTCATACCAGAGTCTTTTTCTGGCCTCACACAACTCCAGTATTTGAACTTATCATCTTGTCGTTATCTTCGACAGCTACCAGAAGCTATAGGCAGCCTCGTCAATCTTAATTATTTAAACATGTCATATTGTAGGCAAATTAGAGAACTGCCAGAGTCATTTAAGAATCTCCGAAATTTGTTGCATCTCAATTTGACGAACTGCCGCATTGTGAAAGGGTTGCCGAGAGCTCTGCGTGGCCTCACCTTACTAGAACATTTGGATATGTCAAATATTCGTTGGGCTGTTGTGAATAAGGATGATCTATCTAATGCTATGAGAAACCTCACCAATCTCAAGTATTTGAACTTATCACACAGCTTATCTGGACTCTTAGTTATTGAAATTTATGGTACGATTGTTGATTTATTTGATACCCTTACCAATCTGGAGCATCTGGACCTATCCTTGAATCGTACACTCTTGTATCTACCAGAAAGTATTGGTAACCTCAAAAAGTTGCGTACGCTGGATCTCTCAGGTTGCTCTGCGCTCAAGTCCCTACCAGAGAGTGTAGGTGCAATTGGGCTGAAGTCTCTATTGATGGAGGGGTGCTCAGATGAACTGATAGATCAGGCCAATTCTCGGTTGCACTATTCACTAATATTACCACTCTTCAAGGTTCGTGCTGATCATGTCAGTGCTTGCAGCAATCTTAATATGCTCGAGGGTGTAAATGTGGGTGAGTTAAGAATACGTGGTCTTGAAAATGTAAGGTTTCTAGAAGAAGCACGTAAAATTAAGTTGTTGGACAAATCAAATCTTTCAGAATTGACATTGGCTTGGACCGTGCATGCTGATCGACTTCTAGATGACAATGATTTGTTGGGACAACTAGTGCCACCTAGTGGTCTGAAGTACATGACTCTAGAAGGTTATATCAGAACAAGCTTTCCTAGTTGGTTCATGGGCATTTCTCATCATCTCCCGAACCTTCATTTTATTAGCTTGGATAATCTGCCAGCATGTAGAAACCTGCCACCACTTGGACAGTTACCGAACCTAGCAAGGCTGTTCCTCCATATGTTGCCCGGCATTACAAAAATCGACAGGGATTTCTGCCGTGGAAAAGGAGCATTCCGTCGATTGACAGACGTCATGATCTCAATGATGGAAGGATTAGAGGAGTGGAACACAACATACTCTGGTGAGGATGGTGTGGAGGAGCTCATGTTCCCTATGCTAGATGAACTGGAGGTCCTGGATTGTCCAAGGTTGAGGTTGAAACCATGCCCACCAACATTTCGTGAGTGCCTAATATGGACGAGCAACCGGGTTATATCTTCATTGGAGGAGGTAGGTGACGTCGGCCGTGTCACCTCATCTACTCGAAGCACCACGTTGAGGATCAGAGGGAGCTCTTGCCAGAATTTGAGGCTCTTTCAGCACTTCCGTTGCCTCCAAGAGTTGGAAATCACTCAATGTCATAAACTGACGAGCTTGCCAGAGAGCATGCGGCACCTTGTGACCCTTCAGTCGCTGGAGTTGAGGCGGTGCGAAAGGATATCAGCATTGCCAGGATGGCTGGTAGAACTCTCCTCTCTCAGAAGCCTCATCATCGATCGATGTCTTAGCATCGAGTCTTTGCCTCCATGTATACAGCTACTCACCAAGCTCCAGACGCTACGGATTAATGATAACCAGAAACTAAAGCAGTGGTGTGAGTCAGAAGAGAACAAGACGAAGCTCGCTCACATAAAAGATATAGTAAGTTTACTAGATCAAACTGCATTTTATCTAAATTTGGCCTTCAAGTTTTCGTTATACTACTATTTACTTCCTATTTGTTTCCAGCACGTCAATCATCTTCACATATTTTAGTATATAGTGCTCTTTGTTTCCATTCTCTTCATACAGGACTGTATTTTACTTGCTGGAAAATACAAAAATAGGGTAAAATTACAGCAGGGGCAAAATATATTTGAAATTCACCTGCTGTTCTCTATCACATGGATTAGTAAGCTAACACGCCTAAACAATATCATGCAATCCAACTTTCTTTCTATGAAAACAGACAAATCTAAGACAATTACTTCAAAGATGACTTTTGTGTTTGTCAATAGCAAACAAAGTATTGGTAACATGTTCAAGTAACGAAAGTCCGAGGACAGGTAATGTGTGTAAAAGCATAGGAACACGTATTCTCTTTGTTCTGATTCCTGTAGTGAGTGGTGCAGTAATTTCTGTTCCATTACCTTGCCTTTCAATAGAATATGAACGATAACTAACCAATACTCACTTTATCAACTCTACAGATTTATGAGTACTGTGAGCCTGATGCGACACATTCGCTATTGCCCACGAGCCACCATAGTAAATATGTACGGTCACAGTCTGCTGGAAGTCAGAAGTCTGTTCTGCCAACGCAAGCTAATTGCAGTTGAGGGCGCCAATTCTAGCCAGGGGGCGGACCCACCATGATGCAGGTATTCAGCTAGCCAAGGGCCGATCCAACATGATGTAAGGGTATTCAGCTGAATATTTAATTTTTTTTTAAAAAAAAAGTATATAGTAGCTATATTACATATATATATATATATTTAGTTAGATCAGTTTGCTTGCTTGCTGCTTCAATTAATATCCAACAAAATGTGAATGAGCACAAAGTTAAATTGTAATTTTCTTTAAGTACTTTGTAATTCCTCTTAATTAGTTGAAACTTTTCTATTGTGAACAATTTGTACTCTAATTTATTATGCTACTATGGACTTCTTCCATTTTGATTGAACAATTTTTTATGTAAATAATGAATACTCAATCGTGAAATCCTGGTCCACCACTAATTCTAGCTCGAGGAAATTACTTCTCCACACCCAGGACGTGATCGAACTATTTCCATTCGGCACCTCCTTGTATGAACAGATTGCTTTTGTCTTCACGTATACTATGCCATTCTCCTACATTATACAGTATTGTCTTCACGTACATTATGCCATTCTCCTTATATAATTGCTCCCGTGATTAGTTGTGTTATTATGGTTTACCAAAAAATACATTCAGTTTCGAGCAGTTTAGGTTTATTAGAGTTATAGTGGGGAACTCTTTTTCTCTTAAAAAAAAAACTGTTCACGTGATGTTAAAGATTGGTGAATCGCTGATCTTACGAATTTGTAGAATAGATGGGTTACTTTGAATAGACGAATCATAGAACACACAGAGAAATTTTTATACAGCTTCAGATCTCCCTCAAGATAATAACTCTACGTCATGTTTATCTTGTATTGAACAGAGCATGTTACAAGGGGTGCATAGCTATCCTCGACGGATCTAAACTTAGTCAGTGACTTTCATGCTCAGCCTGCTCTGCTTGCAATGGCTTGTGCGACTTCTTGTAATATACCGAGCTTAAGCATATAGATTATAGCAAAGTTCAGTACTTTTAAAAAAATTCTAATTAATTAAAACAATATAAAATCAAGGAATTATATATTTGAATTTGAATATATATATATATATATACACACTCTTGTATGTGTATAGTTAAATACATTATTTTAGCTAAGTATTTCAAAGAGCATCAAACTAATTTCTAATATAACCCCTGCAATAATTTGAATCATATGCATTTTGGTTTAATTATTTTTATGGTTCTTTTAATGGAGATTTGAATTTAAAAATATCTCAAATTCAAATCTATTTCTTAGATTCTTTTCAGCTTAAATCCAAATTGAATTCAAGTATTTTGAATTCAATTCCTCTTCCAAATGTCAGAGCTTCACATCCAAATTTGTAATTCAAATACTCTTATTTATATTTATGCCTAACTGAAATCCAAATAAAAACCCCAATTTCAAATATTCCATTTGAATTTACCCCTAATAAAAATGAACCAAATCATTTTTGTTCTATCAGGCCGCCTCCCTCTCTATTTCTCTGTGCAGCCCAGCGAAAATGGCCCACCCAACCCAGCTCTTCCCTCCCGTCCCCCGCTCTCCTCCACCGGATGCAGGCTGTAGCATGCCTGTGCGGCTCAGTCGGCACGCCAGCCCAGCGTACCGCACCACCCGCTCTCCTCTCACCGATACGCGGGACCCATGCCGCCTTGTGTCTTCTCCCTCTCCTCCAGTTCACCTCGCCACTCGTTGCTACTAGTCACGCCGCCCTCCTCCCGCATTAAACCATGATCACTTTGCGCCCTCTATCTCTCTCTCTCCCTCTGTGCTCTCAGCGAGCGCGTGCTGAGAAGCATGGTGTGCCGCGACTTTGGTGACTACGACCCAGATGACCGGCGCTGAGCTAACACGTGCCACGCCTTTCCTGAGCGGCACCGCAATCCGCCACCTCCCCCCCCCCCCCACACCGCTTGTCACCGCCACTCTGTTCCTCCCCTTCTCTCTTTGTAAAGATATATTCTTTTGGTATCATAGACTTAGTCATATTGGTTTAGATCATCTCACTCGAGTTACTGATTTAGATCTTATTCGTAGCTTGCCTAAATTTAAGGGTGATAGCGAGTTAGTTTGCTCTTCTTGTAGACATGGTAAAATGCATTCAGGTTCACATCCACCTATTAATATGGTTAGGACAAATGCGTCAGGTCAACTTTTACACCTTGATATTTTTGGTCCTTCTACAATATAATCTTTTGGAGGTAAACGATATGTGCTTATTATTGTTGATGACTACTCTAAATATTCTTGGGTTTACTTTATGACATCTAAGGATGAAGTTTTTGGTTATTTTAGAAGTTTAGTTCTTAGATTGTCTATTGATCTCCCTGGATCGTTGAGAGCGGTTAGAAATGATAATGGAACTAAATTTAAAAATTCTTCTTTTGATCACTTATTTGCTAAAAAAGGGATTGAACATTAATTTTCATCACCTAGAGTGTCTCAACAAAATGGTGCAGTTGAAAGGAAGAATAGAACTCTTGTTGAGATGCCTAGGACCATGTTAGATGAATTTTCTACTCCTAGAAAATTTTAGGCTAAAGCTCTATCTACTACTTGATATGTTTCAAAATCATATTTTCTTGAGATCTGAATTGGGTAAAACTTCATATGAGCTACAGTTTGGACATAGGTCTAGTGTATCTCATTTTAGGGTTTTTTGTTGTAAGTGCTTTGTACTGAAATCTGGAAATTTAGATAAGTTTGAGTCCAGATTAACTGATGGTATTTTTTTGAATATCCTATTCATACTTGTGGCTATCGTGTGCTTATTTTGGAGACTAACAAAATTATTGAAACCTGAGAGGTTACTTTCGATGAGGTTAGTCTTGGAACTAAATCAAGTGATGCGGACATAGAACTCCAGGTGGAGTTTGAGAGCATATTTGTGGATGATGATGAGGAGGAGGAGGATGAGATGTTAATTCCTATGATGCAATCAGCCATAGATCCTTTGACACTTTCGACTAATTTGGCTACAGTTGAACATCCTCAAGCTACTACATCATATGTGCATGTTGAAGGAGAAGAAGAGATTGCTTCCAGAGTCAATGCTCCTTTGCACATTCAGCGGAGTCATCCACCTGATCAGATGATTGGAGATTTGAATGAATGAGTCACATGGTCCAGGTTTATTGATTCTAGTTCTCATATTCATTCAGCTTTTGTTGTTTCTTTTGAATCCAAAGATGTTTCATATGTATTAACTGACGAATCTTGGATCAATGCCATGCATGAGGAACTTGAAAATTTTGAACGCAACAAAGTCTGGAAGCTAGTCGCACCTCCTCCGGATCATACCCTTATTGGTACTTAGATGGATTTTCAAAAACAAATAAAGTGATGATGGTATTATTAGAAACAAAGCTAGACTTATAGCTCAGGATTTTACACAGGTGGGGCTAGATTTGGGGAAACTTTTGTTCCAGTTGCTAGACCAAAAGCCATTAGAATTCTTTTAGTTTTTGCTAAAGGCTTTACATTATATCAAATGGATGTCAAAAATACTTTTCTGAATGGCTACATTAATGAAGAGATTTATATTAAGCAACCACCTAGTTTTGAAAATCCTACATATCTAGATCATGTATACAAGCTATCTAAAGCTTTGTATGGTTTAAAACATGCCCTTAGAGCATGGTATGATAGGTTAAAAATTTTCTTACTTGAAAAGGGTTTTGTAATGGAAAAAGTGGACAAGACATTGTTTGTGCTCAAGCATGATAATGATCAACTATTTGTTTAGATTTTTGTGGATGATATCATCTTTGGTTGCTCTTCTCATGCTTTGGTGTCCTAGTTTTATGAAATGATGAGCAGAGAATTTGAGATAAGTATAATGGGTGAACTAACGTACTTTTTGGGTTATCAAGTCAAACAAACAAAAGAAGGTACTTTTGTTCATCAAGGTAAGTATAAACGAGATCTTCTATGACGTTTTGATATGGAAAACAGCAAGCCGATCATGACACCTATTGGAGCGACAACATAACTTGATCCTGATGAAGATGATGAGCTGGTTGGTCAAAAAAAGTATAGAAGTATGATTGGATCACTTTTGTATCTCACCACTTTAAGGCCAGACATAAAATTTGATGTATGCTTGTGTACACAATTTCAAGCTTCCACATGTGCTTTACATCGACAAGTTGTCAAACAGATTCTTAGGTCTCTACATGGCACTCAAGATTTTGGTATTTGGCTATCTACTTCTTCATGTATTAGCTTAAGAGCTTTTTTTATGCTGATTTTGGAGGTTATAGAATTGATAGAAAATATACATATGGTACATGTCATTTCTTGGGTAATACTCTTGTTGCATGGTCATCTAGAAAACATTCATTTGTTGAACAATATACTGCTGAATCTGATTATGTAGTTGCAGCTAGTCGTTATTCACAAACTCTTTGGATAGTTGCTACACTTAAAGATTATGGGGTTAATTTAGAGAATGTTCCACTTTTCTGTGATAACACTAGTGCTATAAGTATTGCTAAAACCATATGAAACATTCTTAGACTAAACATATTGACATCAAATTTCATTTTCTTAGAGACAATGTGGAAAAAGGGAACGTTGAACTTCTCCATGTGGATGTTGAACATCAATTGGTAGACATTTTCACAAAGCTTTTGGATTCTTCTCGTTTTGCATTTCTTTGGGGAGAACTTGGTGTTATTCATCGTATGTGATTGTTTTGAGGGGGAGTTCTAATATCTTAGAGCTTATCGGAGTTTAAAAATGAGAAAACAATGAAATATGATGATCATCATATCTGATACAAATGTGACTTTTATAGCAAATACTTATGCTACATGGGAGTTTTTGCACCTTCATATCTATATATGTAGGATGTAGTTTTTGTCATGACTTACTAATCTAATGACAACTTGAATTAAATCTTGTCATGGCTGAACTCTTTCAATTGCTTTGATTTTTGATAAAAAAAAATGCTATATGTGAAAGACTCAAAGAAATGAAAAAGTGTTGGATAATAGTTGATAGGTAAAAGATCAAGGAAGTATGCACTGTCACATTTCTTCTTTACGAGATTGCTTATCATTGCACTTTGATATAAAATTGGAAGAAGTCGTGTATGACCGTAATCATTATCTTAAGCTTCTGATTGTCTTTTTGACATAGACTTGGTAAGATTGAATAGAATAAGGTTGATGGTGCATATAATTCCTTTTAAAAGAATATGAGAAGTTCTTGACAGCACAATTGGCATCTTGCTATATTTTTTTAATGAAAACAACGACATACTTTTAGTATCCATATTTTTGATAGCATATAAATTGAGGATTCGAGTAGTTGAGATTGCAAGACCATGCCTTGCAAATAAATCATTAGTTATAGTTGATAAGTTTTGCTCACACTATATTTTTAAATATGTAGACGGGTTAGTGTAGATATTCTTGATAGTGTGGCTTGGTCGAGTATCTGTTATATATGTGGCTGATCTATGATGCTCATTATGGTAAAAACAACAAAAAGATTTTATTCTCTCTTTTGAATTTTTAATGAAATCATTTGCCAAAGGCGGAGAGAGTTGCTCAATTCGGGAGAATTGTTTCTCGTTTTCTCTCAAAGGGGAGAGATTTTCCTTGTCGGAAATTTTTGGTTTTTTGTTGATCTCTTGATTTCACTTTGTGTTTGATTTTAAAATCAAACAATGTCTGTTAAGAGGTTGCCAATATTTTCATCAAGGGGGAGATTGTGAGATCATGTGATGAAAAGTTGGTTTGAATGATGAAATTGGCAGAGCAAAGTGATTTAGCATAATGACATTAGGATAATGTTCATGAGTTGCTAAGATGCTTTTTAGATATGCTTATACACTGTTGTTAGCGTAGAGATGATGCAATATACTTGTGTGAGTAGTGTTGCGTGAACTGATCTTGAGTCAAATCAGGAAGGACTTGTGTTTGTACTCGTTTGTTGTTTGATTCATGTGCAGGTGTTTCTCGAAGGCAAAAGTGATCGATGAAGGATCGGCAAACTAAGTTTAGGGATGAACTAAGGTTCAGCTACTAGGTTCAGGAGGAACTAAGGCCGTGGTGATCGAGGATGTCATGCGGGACGTTCGAGCTGAGAGAACAATGCATATGGAGACAAGGTTTCACAATGGATGCAGGAAGTGATCTGATCGTGAGAGGACGTGAAAACTAATTCGTGTTCGAGTCGGAGTAGGCACGAGGGAGTTGTGTGGTGGCTGGACTTGAGACAAGAGTTAGTGTCAGAAACGAACTCCGAGGGGGTTACATACATGCATGTATGAATGTGAGATGTTGCATGCATGATTACGTGAGAGTTGTTGGCTAATTAGCTTAATTAGCAGAAGTTGTTTGTTCTCTTGTGATTAGAGGAGGATAGAGACCAGGTTGACTATGACTTGGAGTTGTAGTTCTATTCTGTCATGTTCGTCCGTTTGGCCATTCAATAAACAGAGAGGTCTGTTGTATTGGGTAGACAACGTAGTAGAGAGTAAAATAGAGAAACCCTAGAGAAGGTTGTTTTGGGATTTCGTGAAAATCCTTGTTGGATGCTTTGGAGAGGTATCTTGTAAATTCATCTATGCAATGAAAATCAAGTTTTGTAAGTTGATGAGTTGCTGATTCAGAATTTTCTCTCTATTCTATATTCTGTGTGATTGGTTTTGGTTTTTGATTAATTTCATATTTTTATCGAGTTTCATCTTGGTTTGGTCTATCCAAAACCTTGTTAGAATATCTAGTGTTTGATCTGAGAAAATTTCGAATAGCTTTGATTTGATCTCGAGTAGCTTTTGTTCTTTATCGGCTAGGTTTTGATCTACTCGATTTTGTGTGGTATAGTCAACTCCGTCTAGACATAATTCTTGATCCAGATATCTAATTGACCTGATTCTTGTTGAATTTAGTTTTTACTGTCCAAATTTAATTGAAATCAGACTTGCGGATCTTACTCTACATCGCTTTTAATAGAGCATGTACAATCTGTTTTAAGTGGAATACCGAGTCTAAACTGTTTTTTGATTTGGGTGAGTTAATCTTTGAATTTGGTTTCCGCAATCATTCACCCGCCCCCCTTTGATTGCCTCATTAGAGTGTAATCGATCCTACAATAGTAATGCCATATTTTGTAAAAACATATTTTTTGCAAAATTTTGTCTGGCTATACATCGAATACAGTGGATAGAACCAACGGAGGCATGCGTTGGGTCGATGACGAACAATTACACCTTGTACGACATAACGGTATTAGTTTGCAAAACATCTCACGCCTAACTACCCACAAGGTTCTGAAGTTTTAGTCGGACCCATATGTGTTTTCTCTATCAAGTTCATGTTCGCATGCTGGTTAAATATTCAAGTCGATAAAAGTTTGCAAAAATCATCATGTTATTTCTTTTTTTCTAGTTTTGCACTAGTGTTTTCTTTTCTTCTTACTCTTTCGGCTACTTTGAGTGTCTACTCAAGGGCCAATGCATTTAATAGTGTGTCTAGTTGAGCTTTCAGGTATCAATGGACATGCAGTCAGCTAGTTTCAAAGATGGGTATAACATGTACTAATCAGTATTGCATCTACTCATGGTAACTCTATTTCATCGACAAGAAAATGGTAGGAAACAACATGCTAGATAAGAAAAATAGGAGTACTGTTATAGATAACTCCCAATCACATGGCAAGTTTCAAATGTTTTGAGTAAAAAATTAATAGGAAATTAGTTAGAAGGACTGCCCTCACTCTCACCGTCAGGTAGCCTAAGCGCTAAAGACTCGATGAAGGCAGGGATCAGAGGCCTGATGCTTTGAATAATATTTATTGCCTCCTCTGCAAAGCACTCGAACCCCTCCGTCACTACCGATGTGTCGAGGTTAGGGTTATAGCTTTTGAGGACGCCAAGCATTGTCTTAGCACTGATGGAAGTTGACTGGTTCATGCGGTCGAGGGTTTGATCCCTCAGCTTTTGAAGTGTTGTAATCATAGTGTTCCAATTAGTTTTCACTTTCTTCAAAGCACATCTATGGTCTTCCAGATATTTATCCTTCTTCGTGATAACTTTCATTGCATCATCAAGAACATTGTTTCTATTCCTCAAGTTGGCTTCAAGATCTGGAAAAGCAAACAAGAATAATTCATCATTGGTTGCCCGATGTTCGAATCATATACTAATGATCTATGGGTAAACTGACCATTAATCCTTTCTTGGCAAGTGGCCAACAGAACTTCCTTCTCCTCAAGGGCCTTCTGGTAGCCAGAGTGGTCGATTGACGAATAATAAGCTTTGGCGATAGCTACCTGGGAGCTTGTAGCCTTGATATGAGCTTCTATCGTCACCCAAAGGTCGATCGTCGACGTTGTCGCCAGGGCCTTGGCTGTGTTGAGCTTCGAGCTTGGTTTAGGTGCTTCCGCGGGAGGTTGATTTGCTCAAGAAGGTGAAGGATGTGCAACGGGGGAAGCTGGAACTAGCTGACCGGCCAAACCGCTTGCCATATGCTCCTTTGATTCCTTCATACGTGGCAACCTGCGATCGACAATATAAGGAATGGAAAGGAAGGTTGCAAGTCATGATAAATGTTCAAAACAAACCTTTTGGCAACCGAAATGCTTGAAAGGACGTCTGACTTCTTCCTCTTGATCGATATTCTCTTCTTCATCATACCGGCTGTTGGGACCGGTTGTGTCGAAGGGATGACTTGGGGGTTAGACGAAGCCAAGGAACCCATTGCCTATAAAAAACCAGCCCAGGTAAGGGGTGGAAACTTGATATGAGTTACCTCCCTTACTGAGTCATCAGGCGCATCGGTTGTTCGAGGAGGCGATTGAGCAGGAGCTCTGGCTGTATCCTGTAAGAAAGGCCACCTACATCGATCGAGCGTCAGTTGGTATATACTCGATAACTGGAGTAGATATTAGATAAAAGATTACCTGAAGATTGATTTCAATACCAGTTGACTTCTCCTTCCTGTGCGCTTGAGGGGCGGTTGATGAGATGGCGAGGATGATCTCCTAGATCGAGGAGACCCTCCGGTATCTTGGTCGGCCAATGTTTTCCCCTTGGCCTTAGCATCTTCTGCAACATCGCTGGTTGCGGGATGAGGACCTTGCTTATCATTGGTGCTGGAGGAGGAGGTATCCTTGAGCACAAAGACCTCTGTCGTGGGATGTTGTCCTCATGGTGGAAGACTAGAACCTAGAATAAAAAAGATGAAGCAGATCGAATAAATAATAATCAGTACTACTTCTTCAATCATGAAAATTCTCACCGGTGGTCGAGAGTTCATAGGGAGTAGGGCTGAATGGAGCATGACTGTGCCTCTTTAGCAAATAGCTTGTTCAGTCGAGCAGTAGTATCTTACAGGGACAAGGCTACAAAGAAAAAAGAAGAAGATAGAGTCGCTCGAAAGAGTTCGACTATGGCAACAGAAGTAGTAAAATGCTAGATGTCCGACCGTGTCCTGGGAGCAATCATTATCTCCAGCATAGTCCTAGACAAAGTGATCCCACACTTTCAAAGGGCTCGACCTTCGACTAATGAAGTCTTTGGCCACACGCCACCCGGTTAAACCACTATGCCTAAGTTCACCAATCTTGTTGATGTAATGGGCAGTGTGGTTGAACTCACGGTGCTTCTTCGACCAGGATGGATTTGGCTAGGGATGGAGGCCCTTATAAACTAAGGGAGAATTGACTGGATCGGGGTTGGAGACGTAAAACAAATATTTTTTCCAATCTTTTTGCTAGGAGGAGGTTAGCCAACTGGGATATAGGAATTCTTCATTCCATTCCACATCTGGAAACCACAACCTCTGTCGGAGGGTTAACTCCTGTCGCAGGGATCCCGAGAGACCCCTTTTTAGAGATTCGGCCGGGGGGATGATCCTGAATAAGTTCGTCGGAGAAATAAATGGGAATGAATGTAATGGCCGGTGGTGGGGGTGACGACCTAGTGCAAGAAGAAGTAAATACACCGGAATTTAGACAGGTTCGGGCCGCACGGGGGCGTAATACCCTACTCCTGTATGGATGCTAGAACTGTCCTGAGGAAGTCCCTCAAGGATGTTGCTGGTTACAAGAATCTTGGCCTAACTATGAGCCTGAGGCTCCTTGTTCTTCGGCTGGAACTGTGTTCAACCTTGCTCACAGTGTCTCTCTTGCGCTGTGTTCTTCGTGTCTACTCTTGGTCTCTCGTCGTTGTTGGTGTGTCTCTTGTTGGTTCGTTGTTCTTATTGTTCTCCCTTCTGTGTTGCCGGCTATTTTAAGTACTCGCCGGCCACGACATGCCCCGAACGGAAAGGAGGGGGCTTGAGTTCCGAGACGCCATAAATGGAAAGGGCGTCATCATTTCTTCTGGTTGAAGTGACCGGGGGTGGAAAATGCGTCGCACGCCCGGTCGCCCGTCACCATAAATGCCCTGGCAACGGGCGCCGTGGAGAGGGCCCACCGGGCAGCCGCAGAGCAACCCGGTGTGCTCGCCCTGTCTTGTTCCCCTGCCACAGCAGTGTGGCAGACGGAACGTCTTGATCCTCACGACGTCATCCCGAGACAAGCCGGATGGCACGGGACGGGACCTGTGCAATTAATGACCCCACGCCTCTCTGCCAAAACGTGGCAGGAATTGATGCTGAGCGCGGCGGGAGCAGTTGGAGGCGACAGGCCACGCACGCTCATTAAATGCGGCCTTGGGCCTCTGGCTGGTCGACACCTCATCGGCAGGCCCCTCGGGGGCCTTTCTGGGTCGTTGGGGTACTGAGTGCTCGGGGGTACTGCTCACATCCCCGAGCACTCTCTCCCGAGAATGCCTATCCTTGTTCTCGGGGTGCCGGGTGCTCAGGGGTACTGTTCACCTCCACAAGCACTTTCTCCCGAGCACTTTTGCACGAACCCTTGGGGAACCGAGTGCTCAGGGGCTGCCACGTGCAGCCCCGAGCACTCTCTCCCGAGCACTCTTGTACGGGTCTTCGGGGAACCGAGCGCTCGGGGGCTGCCCCGAGCACTCTCTCCCGGAACTTAGCTCTTCTGATCGTCGGGGGACTAGGGTGCTCGGGGGTGACCGGGCACCTCCCCGAGCACTTTCTTCCCGGAACTCGGATTCAGTGGATCATCAGGGTACTGGGGTACTCGGGGGGCCACCGATCGTGGCCCCGAGCACCTTCTCCCGGGACTTGGCCTTTTCTCATCCCACAAAAGAGACCTCGCGGGATGGCACCATGTGGCGGATGGCTGGCCTGGCCTCGCTATTCAGGGACCCCCAGTTCCTGATACACCGACAGCCTCCGACACACTTGTTTTCATTATTCCTCTTCATATGACAAAAGTTTTGTTACAAATTTAAGCTTGGTACGATATGAAGGAAGGCTTCACATAGGTGGACAAACACACTGAGCATGGTAATCAAGTTCGGTTTCAGATGGTGAAGCTCGATTTGGTAGCAATCGAGTATGGTGAGAAAGAACATGGAAGGGGGAACATTGAAACCGCATCGGAAAAATGACTCAAACACCGTAATTTTATGATCAAATTGATAGGACAGGAATTCCTCACCTGACGCTGGCCTCCAGTTGGCCAGCTCGCGAGGAGGGACGATTCTTTCGGCCTCAAGTGCTTGGAGCTTTGATTCTTGCATCGTTGAGATTGACCATACATCCGTTAGGAGCCTCATCTCGTCCAACTGCTTGGGTGAGGTGTCGGCGGCGTTCGCGTCAGATTTCTTTTCAGGCGACGAAGGAGCGTTGACAATCGCGAAGGTTTTGGAAGCCATGGAGGAGTTTCTGTGCAGCATCACATGTTTGAGCGGAGAAAGACGAATGCTTGCAGGAGAAGACTGACGGCAAGAGGGTGAAAGAATGGCTTGATATTTAACATCTCTTTGGTAACCACTCCCATCATTATGGCACTTCGTTCGGCATGAAAGGAGGGATGATAGCATCGTGCGAATCTTTACAAGCCCATCTACGAGCATTAAATGTGTATATACCCAATGGTTCAAATTTTGGAGATTTCTTTTTTAACTGTACTCAGAGTCGGGTGTTGATAAGTCGATTTTTTAAGCCTTTTCTGAGTCTCGAGTGCGAGCAATGACAGGGTGCTTGACCCAATTGTGTTTCCCCTCTTGCTCGATTCTTTCAACTACAAGTTTGATCCACCTTACTCGTCCGAGCCTAGACTTAGCAATACTCGAGTGGGCGCTTGTGAAAACCCTCCCTTCCGAGCAGAGTTAGGGGGCTACTGTCGAATATCTAACTACAGAGTATATACACATAAAAAGTACACCGTATACGAATAAGGTACATCGTACGCCTACTTAACAACTCTAGATATTGTGGACCCGAATCTAGAGGACCCAATATTCCCAAGGATCACTTGGACGTATACTAGGAGGGTCTCAATCAGGTTATCCAACTCGAGTATGACTAATATCTCGGTTGTATTCGGCTGCTTTGCCTTAGCTGACAAGGTGAAGGACTTCCTCTCGACTATAGCCGAAACTAAGGTGGCACCAAGACCCCTTTATAAGGTGAGGACCCTAACCCCAAAGCAGAGACAACTCGACGCAAGCGACTCCAAGACCCTAGCAATAGGAGATATTTGGCAACTTCAACGCTAAATTAGTCTAGATCCAATCGCCTCTATTGTAATAGGTCTAGCCACATTGCCTGTATTCGAGATACTAATATACAGCAGTATCCACATAGGACGCAAGGTATTAATTCAATTAGGGGTTTGAACCTGTCTACATCACGTGTCTTGTTTTCTGCTTGATCCCTAATCTCGAAGGTACCCCTGTTTAATTAAGGATATATTTTCGTACACTAATCTTCGACAACTCTAAATGCCGACTAGCCACCTATCGGCAATCAGAGTGCCAACGTCCTATTTAGCACACATGTGGAGGCTATTAGCACTCCAATTACAGACAGATTATGCGTCCCGCAGATGATACTCATGGAAAAATTCATAACTTTTTCATATGATTTCAGATAAAGATGATATTTATATAAAAATTGTAACTATCGACGATATCTACAACTTAACAGTTGATCATTTTTCCATTTGAATCCATTAAATACCTAAAAGTTGCTATAAATTTTAGATCTGGTTTTTCATATCTGAAATTTGTAACCACAAAATGGATTCAAAACAGGAGTGGCGTGGAGGTGGAATTCATTTTATTTAGAAATTTGTGTGTTGAATTTTTTTGTTGCATATTTCTTCAAGATTTTTTATCAAAACATTTTAGTATGAAAACTTTACTTTTAGAATTTTTTATTAAAACTTTTGATTGAAAACTTTCTTCTAGAAGTTTTGATCAAAACTTTTGATTGAAAATTTTCTTCTAGATTGAGCTGAAATTTTCTTTTCAAAAATCTTCTCACATTTTTATTTGCTTAGTTTTCAAAAAGTGAAAGTCCCGACAGCCTGCCTGGTCGAGCGCGAGGTGGGCTGTGTGCGCTAATTATCAAGGCCCCAGTCTTACATCACCAACTCAAAACTCTCGAGTCCCCGTCACCGCACTGCAAATAACGATGCAAGTCGGGGGACTCCTCACTTGCCGCTCGGGGCGGACCATCGTGCCACAAGAAGCTAGCGGCTTCCTGTGTGTCTGTCTGCCCTGAGTTCGCTGTCACTGTCCCATTCCACCATATTAAGGCAGGTATAATGCTACATATTAGTCGTCTCAGGTAATGACATCTAGAATTTTTGATGATGTGGAGGATGAAGGCAAAGGTGAGAGAAATAGTTTGTTGTTTTATGAAACAACTAATTTATCTATACTTCTATATAATTTATCAGTTATGTTAAATTCAGATAATCTTTATCATTCATCTAAGTTAATCAAACGATCACTGTATAAAGTTAGATCGCGTTCCTCTTTCCAAAAATACATTTAGTCTTTCATTATTTGCCTTCTATACCTAAACTTACAATATTTACCTTCTATATATTCTAAAAATATATTCAATGTTTTATTATTTACCTTTCATACTTTTTTAGATTGCTATATATTGAATTGATTCTACATGTGTAACATGTGTGTAGTTACTTAGTAAGCTAAAATTTAGGACTTCAAAATTACTTCTACACCATTGTACAAGTTATCATGTAGCTCACAACATTCATTCGATCTACACATACATTAAGAAGTTATAAAATTACTATGAGATAAATAAAAAGATAATTATAGAAATTTTATATTAAATTATCTTAAGATTTCGTACTAATTACGTATCAATATATAGTATCAATATATAAGATGGTCATAATACGGCAGCATTGTCTTCCCTGACAGGTGCTCGCGCTAAAGGATCGAGCCAAGTGCTTGCATGGGGTTCCACATCGAGGCCAGCGCATGCCACGTAGCTGCCAAGTGCTTGCGAGCTGTCATTTGTTCTAATAGCCTTCTGCATTTCTTTTCTTTTCCTTTTATTTTAGAGGGATGAATAGAGTAATTTGTTGTAGCTAGTCTACAACCATGAACTTGGGCCGCTGTGCCACGGATAAGCTTCATTGTTCGAACGAATCATTAACGGGCGCATTCACGACGATTGGGCCCATGTCAGCCGTTGCATGTAAAAGTATGTGAAGGGAGCCAGGAACTTAGACAACAGTGTCGAAAAACATAGACAAACGTGGAGGCCTTATATTCACTAGCAGTGCTTCTTATTTCAACTGCATAGCTAATGCTCAATGTCCTTAAAAAAAGACCTAATATTTAGTGTACACAGAATACATCTACGGAAAAATTATATTAAAAGCACACCACCTCTATAAACTTAGTGCAAAGCGATCGTGGAGTTGAATCAACTAAAATAAGCTATGGCTGGGCAACAGCCCTTCTATCGCTGTACAATGTGGAGAGGAGAAAAAAAATGCCACAGTGCGAGGGATGAGGACAATATCATTTCGAAGACTAGTGTCTAAGCTAGAGGATATAAACTTGTCTCAAGATAATTACTTTTTCAAGAGTAAGTTACATTTGAATGTCCAATTTTCAATCCGCTCAATGTATCAAATGGATGATCAATCAATATGCATACTTTCCACCATAAATGTCTGGCAACTCAAGCTTCCCTCAAAGTCAAGATTTTTTTCAGTACCTAGAAAGATGTGTCATTTTGACCAAATATAATTTGACAAAGTGTAATTGAAATGAAAGTCAAATACAGTTTCTATAACCAAAATGAAAGTATTCAACTATCTCTTTTTAAACCGTCACTTTGCTAACTCAATATGATGTATTGTCACAATTGCCCTAGGAAGAAACAAATCTAGGAGCATTGCTCATATGATGAATGGTTGGCATTGTAGAAAGAAAGAAAAAATGATTTAAACCGGGGTGACCGCTCTATGTTGAGCTATATGGCGATACCTAATGATATTGGGTTTGATAAAACACCGATGATATCTTTTACACAGGCTTTGTTCACAGGTACCTACTGGTTGAGATTTTTTGACTGTTGCAAAAGGTGTAATACATGGAGGACATTAGCTCGACTTTCCGGTATTGGAAGTGGTGGCTATGGATCTCTTCGCCTAGATTGGGTGATAATTTAGTAGCAGGCTATGAGTTAGATGATATTTATCTCCATGTTTATTCCAAAAGATCAGCCAAGTGTTTATATAATGTAATAAGAACCAAAGTCTGTATGCATCAACAATGCAGAGGCTAGATCAACTTCTTTTTTCTAAAAAGAAAATCTTGCAATTACCATGGGCATCTCTAAGGACTTTGTACATTAATCCTATTCGCATGAATCCTATCTGAACTAGTCAGCCTTATTGATATCGGTAGAACCAAAAGAAATCAAGTTACGGGAAGGTTTTGGATTTAATTTCTGGTGCCTACATATTGTTGGAGTAGTATTTAACAGGGAAGGAAAAGTCAGAAACAAATCGTGAATGCAACGGTTATATGTGAAGATTTCAAATAGAATTAGGCTCTCCTTCTCATCAGCAGCGGCAAAGGGCACTATAGTAGAAATCCTTATCAATAACGGTTCAAAACCCACAATGGATCAAAATCATCATCAATGCTGGGTTTTGAACCACTGCTGATAAATCGGCACTGATAGTCGCTGATTATCAGTGCCGGGTTTAGAACCAACACTGAAATCAACATCAGTGCCGGTTCGTGGATCCAACTGGGTTTTACCAAATGACACTGATGAGTGTTTCCCGCCCATTTCAAACCCTGGTGGTTGCCGCCAATACCGTGCCTATTTTCAAATTTTGGCCGTTGTCAGCAATAGTATATGGTATATTTATAGACACGTATATTTAAATTTAATTCACAATACATCTAGTTTTATCACAGTATATACGCATAAGCACATATAAATTACAATTATAAAACATCAAGTCTCATCACAGTATATATACATCGTATATATGTCAAGTTTCATTACAACAAGGTTAAGGAGTTTAAAATTTCTTGCTAATCGAGTCTAAACTTTGCTCTTTCTTGTTGGTTGAAGGTAACAAAAAAGATGATCCAATTTCATGAAACTCGCCGGTAGGACTGATGATTTGGTCATTGATGAATCTGACAAGTTATTCTTGAAGTGCGTTGATTTCAATAGGCATGAGACGATCTTTGGATAGATTGAGGAGCTGCAATTTCAAGAATTGAAGAAATCAGTCCATATGAACACGTATCAGACCTGAAAATTAGTCATCAATATGTATACCGCCTACCTCAGGATCAGCCGGCTGGAGCGACACGTCTCCGTTGAATCCATGCATGAATTCCATTACATAAAAACCACATAAATTATTACCTGGGCCCTGCTTCCTACAAGAAAAGTCATGTCGGACTATCCATTCTTTCGTGAATGGCCGTTGTCTAACATTCTTGATGTATCATTGGTACACTCTATATGTGTGTGATTATTATCATAACTACACTTAGATTCAATCAAATCAAATACAAGAGCAGTAACGAAATGATCGGGTTTTACCTTTGTAGCAAGTCAATGACGAGTTGGTAGGTTTCTTTTGGATTATTTTGTGAGTCAAAGATAAAGATCTTGCTAATGTTTGACTGGATGACAAGGAGGATCCAATGATAACTGCACAGAGGTCACCATAGGTTAGTTGGTCCTAATTTCTAACGATGTATTGCTCAAACATAGTAGAACATTCATGGAGGGAAACACATACCCAAAGTGGTAGGATAAAAGTATGTATTTCTTCAATTGTAGCTCCAGAAGACACTTCAATATATAGTCCTCAGTTTTTTGGATCGGATTATCATTGTCAGGTTTACATGATGTGGGTTGATGAATCCCACATGCAGGATGCCCTCCGTCCTGCATCTTTATACCTCCATTCTACATAAGGAATAAGTTAAGATATTCAATCCAATGGTACATAAATGTATACTGTGAATTATATGTATACGACACTTACAAAGTCCAACAACTCAAGATAGACACGTCGAGGGCATCTTGCTAGTACATTCGATTCATTTCCTTGAGTAATATATAAATAGTACCATCCCTGTGGAAGAAATCTTGATCCTCTATTTTGGCCTCGAACATTTCTTTACCCTCCCTCGACTCGTTCATGTACCACGCATGGAATTTCCGAAATTGATATGTCAGTTTGCTCCACATGTCTGGCGTGACCAACAGTTCACCAAACTTAAATTGCCATCTCTCGGTTGCTTTGGATGCCAAGGACTTGTCTAGAAATTGCTCCCTTTTCATATTGGCATCTTGAAGGAATCTTTCTAGATTCTGCTCTTGCTATACCTGTTCAATAGAAGACTCCTTCTAGTATTTCTTGCCTTCAATGCACGCGTAGTTTAATTTACGCTTAGCTTAATAGGTTTGCCCATCTTCAAGAAAAACTTCTGTGTTTCTGCATAGATTGGTATTTTCTTCTCAGGCTCTGACTTTTGAAAGAATTTCTTAACACTAGCCTCTACTATCACTCTAGTTTCCTCTGCAGTTTGTTCATAAGGTAACTTCTCAGGTGCCGCAACCTTCTTAGGTGCCTTTGCTTCTGGGATGAAGCCAACTTCTGAGATGAACTCAATTCTTAGACTATGCACGTGTTGTCAACTTTAGAGGGGGAGGAGTTGGCTCTCTCAGTGGCGGTGGTGCTGACTTTGGAGGGGGAGGAATTGGCTCTCTTGGTGGCGATTTGCGTGAGGGAGGAGTCGGCTCTCTTCTTGGTGACGGTGGCGGTGGCGGTGACCATGGAGGAGTTGGCTCTCTTCTTGGTGACGGTGGTGGTGGCGGTGACCATGGAGGAGTTGGAGATCTTTTGTGTGGTGGATCCGACTTCGCATCAGACGACTTGTGTGTCTCATCTTCAAACACTATGTAGTGCTTGTGCCACAGAATGAAGCTACCTATGTTTGATCTGAGCCTCTTTGAACCCGTCTATTCGGGGTAATCTATGTCAATCTTTCGATACGGCCTTCGCACGAAGTCCACGTGGACCTTGGTGTATCCCCGCAGTATCGGGAGATCATTGAAGAGAGCCCCTTCCACACATTGGTCGACCTCCCCCATAGCCACCGTAGTGGTAATGTTCAAGGTGGGCACGACAAGCTTGCACACTTTGCTTTCTATGATGTCGTCCACAGGGTAACGGGCCAAATTGTCTTCTGCAAACCCCACGGACGCGCAGCTGCTCCGACGACCACCAAGGCTTACAACATTATCTTCGGCTTGCTGCTGCATGTATCCTTGCTGAAATGCTTCTTTGATCTTGGCGTCTATTATCTGTCGCTCTTGCGTAAGTTCTTGTCATACTAAAGCCAGTAGCTCTTGTAGTTCTTCTCTCCTTCTCTTTCGACTCATGTAACTTTTGGCAACTTCTGGGAATCCATCTTTCCAAGGCACCAAACCCTTGCCTCTGGTGCGACCAGGGTGCTTCAGAATTTGAATTGAATATTTAAAGAATGAAGGTATGAACTAGAATTTGATCTCGGCAACAACCGCATTTCCTCAAGTAAAAAGATCATAGAGAATAGCTTGGTAGAGCATATTATTTGTAAATTTGCAACTCCTCTAGAGACATGTTCTTGTATTAAAAATAGTACATGATAAGTTATTTCATACAACATAGTGACACTATGTCCTTCCGACTGAAGGTCAACAATAACAAATTCCAAAGTATTATTTCACACAACATAGTGATCAGGATGTATTTTTAGAGTATTAAAAAAATCCACTCCCCACCTCTCTTCAGCTGTTCTGAGTTTCTGACTCTGGAGTACTTTGCTGCACTTCCTCAATCCTCGCATAGCTATACACCTACACAAGAACAATTTTGATAAGAATACTATGTCTGACATTGTCTTTCATATTGAAGCATTTAGCAGCTAGAAAAGCCGTAGAAAAGAATGATCACAAATTGCTCTAGAACAGAATGATCACAAATTACATGCATGCATTTAGAAGTATTTACAATTTGCCCTAAGGTCAATAGCACAAAAGCCCTAGAACAGAATGATCACAAGTTTCATAGCAAATTCAAAACCTTTTAAACATTAAGGTATCGAGGAAAACAAAACAATAGTAATGATATCAGGCAGGCCATCATCAGCTCAGGGCATAAAGCATCACAGACTAATCAAATAAGCTCACAGCACAATCAGTAAAGGGGATCGGCACCATGCCATCCATCACCAAGAAATAGTAAGGATATCAGGCCATCATCAGCTCAGGGCATCATCAGCTCAGGGCATAAAGCATCACAAACCAATCAAACAAGCTCACAGCACAATCAGTAAAGGGGATCGGCACCATGCCATCCATCACCAAGCAATAGCAAGGATATCAGGCAGCCGGTGATAACACAAGATCGCCCATCAAAATTGGACCATCAACAGCACGTCGGCCACCAACAGTGAGAGCCACAGCATTCAAGTGCCAGCAAAAAGGAAGAACGCAGGTATAAAAGATAAAGCCAAAACAACTAGCATGATGCTCAAGTTGATTTTATGCATGTTCGAGCTGTCAGGTGGTATGCAACTAGAACCAAAGCAAAACTAGCTTCCTTGTCACACACTGATGTACTCCTAGCTTTCTTATCTCCACAACATCAGGGCCAAAGATTAATCACAGGTTGAGATAGACAATTACCCAAATAATTAAGGCCTTGATCCCACAGCTTCCTAACTCATACGGACCATGTATCAAGAACTAAGACTCAATGTTTAGCTTAACACACATGCAAATTCGGTCAATCAATAAGATTCACAAAAAAAAAATGAAATCAACTAGCAGAATCAATTGAAGTCGAGAACTATGGAACTGTACTATACTAGAAATGATTACAACAAGCTAGCACCTAACAGATTACCATGAGCATGATACGGATGACAAGCGCGTATGCTAATCCTAAACAGCAAAATTAGCTTGTCATTCACATAATAGCACACCCCAGCTTGTCGTTCACATAACAGCAAACCCCGTGGTACCTCCAATCTCTCAATTTTGCCCTAACCCTAACCCCAGCCGCGACCATAACAGCACACCCCAGCAGCAAAATTAGCTTGTCGTTCACATTATTTCACTCCCAAATTTGCATCCATCCGTCAACCATGAGCATCAAAATCTCTCAATTTTGCCATAACCCTAACGTACCGGCTGGGAGGAGCGGCGTGTCGAGGTCGAGTCGAGAGAAGGCGGCGGCCGGTGAGGAGGCGGTGCACTGAGATCGAGTCGAGAGGAGGCGGCGTCCAGAAAGGAGGTGGTGCATCGAGGAGGAGCGGCGGGGATGAGCCACGTCGAGGAGGAGTGTCGGGGACGAACCGGCTCGTCGGGGAGGGGCGACGCGTTGAGGAGGAGGCTGCGGTCAGGGAGGAGGCAGCGGTCAGTCAGGCTGAATGGAGCAAATGAGGGCAGTAGCTAAGTGTTGGAGACATATATAGGAGAACTATCAGTGCCGGTTACTACATAGAACCGGCACTGATAATTATTTTTTCCCTGCAAATATTTTTCTATTGTTAAATTCCCTAAAAGTATGATAAATAGTTTTAATGTTATAAAATAAATGTTGTAATCTGGAAAATAGTTTTTGAAAATCAAAATTATTTCTGATAATATTTAATAATGCTTTCTTTGAGAACTGCAAATAAATTTTATAAAATCATTTTGACTTGTTTTATGTTGAAAAATAATTCTAGAAAATTTTAAAAAATGGTTTTAGGCCTTTTAAAATTTAGATGCCCTCGATATAAATTAAAGCATATTATTACTCCATACATGTACTCAATATAAATTAAAGCATATTCTTACATCATCCATAAATGTCCTCGATACAAATTAAAGATTATCCTAAATTTATACAAATTTCATCAGATACATGAAAACGGCTTTCATTAAACGATTGATGCTTCGTTATGGTCGCAGCGTATGTAGGTAGCATCCCCAGTGTCATCAATGAGAGGCAGTTCGACATTCTCTACAAAAGAAGGAAGATCATCGAATTTATCATAGTCTTCTTCGTCGACAACATCCTCAATACTGACAATCTTTCTTTTTCCTTGAAGAACCACGTGACGCTCCTCTTTGTTAGCTGGATAGAAGACTTGTGTAACATTCTTGGCAAGCACGAATGGTTCTTCTTTGTATCCGACGAGTTTGAGGTCCACAGTAGTCATACCATATTTGTCAACCTTGACTCCCCCTGGGAGTCAGACCTATTGGCACCGAAACAGAGAGACCATCAACTCTCCATATTTGTTGGAGCAAGAGTTTGTCTTGCTCCAGCAAGTACGGCGAGAGTTTTTCCTAAGGAGGAGACTCAAGCTTGGAGACAAAGTTTAAGAGGAAGAAACACGATGAATGTATTGATGGTAGAAAAAATGGGTCGATCTGGGGGGAGTATCACAGCGTGACTTGGTGTTTTTTCACCTCTATGTCCTTCTGCCGTCTCACTCATGTTTCTCGCCCAGGCGACCAGGGCTCCTATTTATAGGACCGTGCGTAGCTTGGCGTACAAGTTTATCACAATGTACAAATATCTGGGATCTGACTGAATTACTGGGCTTTATCCCGGATAACTACTTTCTACCCTATTTGGGAGATAAATATCCACCGTAGTAACTATCGTGGTGCCTGGCCCCTGAAGGCAGCGAGCCGGTCATCAATTGCGGCCCGGCGTCGCACTGTTAGGGGTGTCAGGATAGCATCCATTATGCCGGGGTGTCAGAGCGACGTCCACCAGCCTAGGCATTTAATGCCGGTCACCTCATGCAGGCAAAGTATGACCGGTACTCCCCTTCTGGTAGATCTTTACCGAGGCCTGATGACTCCTCTCGTAGCCTCCGAAAGCCAGCCCGAGCAGCTGGAGACGGGGGCCTCGGGAGCCATGGCTCCGGGGGGTGAAGTCTTCGGGAAGAAGAACTCCAAAAGGCCAGGGCTTCGGTAGACCGAGGCTTCAGGAGACTGAGCCTTTGGGAGGCCGAGCCTTTGGGAGGCTGAGCCTTCAGGAGGCAGGACTCTGGAAGGCCGGGGCTTCGGGAGGCCGAGGCTTCAGGAGACCGGGGCTTCTAGAGGCCGGGGCTTCGGGAGGCCGAGGCTTCAGGAGACTGAGGCTTCAGGAGGCCCGGCTTGTTAAGCTAAGGGGCCGTCGGGGGTCCTTAACAATGACCCCCAACAGTAGCCCCTCGTGAGGGTGGCTAGCGGAGCGATCGGGCCCACGGTTCCTTCGGAGCTGGGCCTCTGGCGGTCCCTGGCTTGGGATTGATGGCTCGTGGTCCCAAGTATTGCTTGGCTTGTCTTGGAAGGTTTTGACCCAAGTGATTGGAACGATACGCTGGATGATGTCAACGACTGGGGGCATTGAATGCACCCTAGGGAAAGGCACGATCTCGCCTTGTCAGGTGGACGTGGGACATGTAGCATCTTATCGTTGGGGGGTCATGGGGGTCGGTTCCGCTCCCCCATGATTTGGCCTGGCAGGCGAAAGGACTGGGTATATGCCCGTCGCCTAGGGGGCAAGTTGCTCCTTTTAGAAGGAGGGTTTACCCAGAATGACCCTTTTGCCAGCTCCTCGTTCTCATCTTCCTTTTGTCTCCAGCGTCTTTTGCTTTGTGCGAGTCATCCTTTGATCCCTGCTCTTCCTCTCTCTTGTAATCCAGCGTCTTTTACCATCCTCCTGTGGTTCGTATGGCTAGCTCGAGCACCCTGAGTGGGGTCGGAATTCGAGCAGCGAGGGAGATCGCTGGAGCAGCCACGGCGGGGGACCCTCAGGTGGTGCCAGTTTTCCAGTCGTTGATGGGGTCACCGCCAGGGGTGGAGCTCCGGCGTGCCAGCAAAAGTCACCCCGAGCAAACCACTGCGTTGGAGGCGTCTGTCATCAATGATGAGGAGCTCGACTGGATGGTCAGGGAGGAGAAGGTTCCCTCTAGAGCCATGAGGTCATGGTGTTTGAGGCCTTCTTCGAGGCGGGCCTGGGTTTCCATCGGTGTCATTGCTCGAGGAGGTGCTCCGCCACTTCTACGTGGAGCTTCCGCAGCTCCACGCCAACACCATTGCCCGCCTGGGCACCTTCGAGTGGGCCATGCGGGCAGAGGGGTGTGAAGGGAGGGCGGATTTCTTCGCAGCCCTCCACTTTGCCAGCTGCCAGCCGAAGCTGATCAAGGTCGAGGGGATGAAGAGGCCCCTCAGCTTCAGTAGCGTCAACTTCCAGATATGGCCGTAGTATCACGATGCCTTCCCGGCGAAGACGATTAATGGTCGATGGTATACCGGCTGGTTGCAGCGGTGGTTCTACTACAACGTCGGCCTTGCATCACCCCTTCGCTCCACAAACCGGGATATTGCGTATGTTCTAGAGCTGGAGACGGAGATTATGGATTTTCAGTTCGGCTCATGGCTAGCCCTTCTCCGAAGGGTGGCCGAAAAGATGAGCATGCATGACCTCATGGAGGAGTTCACCATGTTGTGCATTCGGCCCCTTCAGATGGGCTGGAACTGCGTCTTTGAGCAAGGTGCGGAAGAGTGGCCAAAGGTGTACTCCGTCTCACCCGTCAGTGCTGGTGAGTTCTCCTTGTAGTTTGGTTTTTTATCTGCCGATGTGAGCCGTCTTTTTCTTCCAGAGAGCTGCCTTCCATTGGAGCGTGCGACGGAGATCACGGAGGTGATCCTGGGCCCCCCTACTTACACGGAACAGGAGCGGCAGGGGCCCTAGCACGGACATGGGAGCAATACAACCATGTCTGCTTTCATCTCAGAGTGGGGGCTCCAGCATGGTGGGATCCTCCAGAGCCTAAGGCCGCTGGAAAACGAGCGCGTGCAGCCCCCCCCCCCCCAAATCCGTACGAGGACAATCTAGGCCCGACGGCCTTCTATCTCCGAAGGCTCGCATACCAGTTCAACGGCCGAGTTGTCGGAGGTGCCCCTGGTTCGAAAGAAGTGTCTAAGATGGGTTGGCAGCGTGAGCGACCAGTCCGAAGGCGAGGGCTAGTTTGGCGGTGATGACCAGGGGAAGAGCCGGGTCTCTCCGGATATTGCGGGTCATGGCCAGAGCCGGTAGAGAGGTGTGGCCTCCGTGGACTATGATTTTGGTATCGTCGGTTCAGACGTCGAGGATGTTACAGGCCCTTCTATAAGAGGTTCGGAGGAACTAGGTGGGGCATCGTTTTGCTTCGTTAGCCATATCCTATTTTGGTCGTGCACCAGTATCTTGATTTGTGTTTCCTTGATTTTTTTTTTGTAGCGACCCTCGAGGTGGATGCATCTTTGACTCCACCCCCCGAGGCCCCAGAGGCCCAGCAGGGATCAGGGACTCCTCCGGAGGGGTCTCTGAAGGCTGTCCTGGGGATGTGGCTTCATTTCTACGGATCCCCAAGCCAGTTGGTGACCTGTCCTTGGCGGCTAGTGCTGGAGACACTGTGCTCTCCGTCGAGGCTCCCTTTGGAGTGGTCGAGGGGGGCCCTGGCCTCAGGTTCTTGACCCTGGACGACTTCGTGTTGCACCAGGAGGCATCAAGGGCCTTTGCTGCGGCCTCCTCTCTTCTCCAGAGTGGAGAGGTCGAGCGATCGTTGGCCTAGCGTCCTTTGGAGGAACTGGAGGTGCATTTGGTAGCGATGGCCCTTCAGGTCAGTAGTATTGGTTATGATTTGCCGGGTCCAGTGTTTGGTTCTGAGTAGCTCATTCTATTTTTTCTTCCTCTGTTGTGCCTTATAGCAAGTAATTTTGATGAGGGCACTGGGAGGTGGGGGGTGCCAGGCCTTTGCCATGGCCCATGATGAGGTTGAGGGCCTTCACCAGGCCTTGGAAGAGGCCGAAAGCGGGCGGTGTCTGCGTAGGGTCGTCTTCAAGAGGAGATGGCACTTCACGAGCGTGCGGAGACTGAGGCACGGAAGGTTGCCGAAGATGTCTGGGAGGCGAGGGAGTTTGCTGATGTGGCCAACACAGCCCGTGTGTCCGCTGATGGTGACGTTGACACCCTTCGGGCGGCGGTGTGTAATGTGTAGTGGCCCGGGCATCGGAAGGGGCACTGCGTTTGGAGTGCCAGCAGTTAAATGTACTTGTGTCAGAGGTAGCCCGGATTACTTCTGATGCTTTGAGCAGCCTTGGGGCTCGGTGCCCGCCACTACCCTCTGACTCGGAGGCATTGGTTATGCCGCTTTTCTGGTTTCAGTCTGCTACGAAGGTCAAGGTTAGAGCCACGGAGATCTATGCGAGGTCCAGCGTCCGTGTGGCCGCTGCGCTTCAGCTGACCCTGCAATATCAAGTGGGTGTTGGTCCCCTCGAAGCATTGGAGCAGCAGGTGCCAGACTCCGTGGTCGAGGGTTTTCAGCCAGAGGCACCTCCGGTGGAGATTCACACAGCCCTGGAGAGCTTCCGTCGTGGCGTATGGGCGAAGCATGGCCGAAGCGTGACGTTGCGCTACATGGCCTGTCAAGGGACTCTGGGTGCATCGGGGGGCCTTTGCCCGGGTTCTTCGTTGGGAGGTCTGGCCCTTCATCCAGAGCCTACATGCGCACCACTGCCCTCTAGAGGTTCTTCGTCTGGCGCTGTTGCCCCGCTGGAGGAGTGTCCGCGCGTGAATGCTCCGGAGGTGTAGCTCTACCGTAGGCTGTCTTTTGTTTTCTTTTCTTTCCTGAGGGGGGGGGTAAGGTTTTAGCATGTTGACTACCCCCTTCTGCTTCATGTATATGATCTTTTCCTTATTTGATGGAACCACGTCTGTCTTCCTATGGTTTGCCTATGTTGTTTCTGGAATGTTTGTGCATTTGAGTTTAACTGGAGTCCGATCTGCGTGTATAGGTATGGCGGCCCGAGGCTGGAGGAGGCCTCTTTCGTATCTTGGATAGTGCCTCCGGGGAGGGATTGTGTGCGTCCAGAGCGTCAGGGGCTATTCCGTCCGTTCGACAACGAAGTTGTTTCATTATGCCCCGTGATTCCGAGGGGCGTATTGATCCGTAGGTGGCCGCCGATGTCTTGGTCAAGGTCGAGCTGGAGGATCCCCTTGTGTCTGCTCTGGATGTATATTTTGTTGCAAGGGACGACTTGTGTGCAACCCGAACAGGCCGGGAGGTTGACGGCTCACGTTTCCTTCAATGCTTTGTCCTTCCCCGGGGTTTTGATGAAAGAGTGCCTTCAAAAATTCTTGAACCTATTCTGGATGAGGTGAAGGTGGAGGAGGTACAGGCCGTGGAGGCCTCACCGAAGGGGCAAGAGGAGGAAGAGCTGGACTTCTCAGCCTTCGACTCGTATCCTTTCCAGGCGGATCCTTCGTCTTCCCGAGGTCGAGTCTCCGTTTTGGGTAGTAGCTTTTTTTGTGGAGGGGGCTCACGTCGGCCTCCTATGCGCAGTTGCCAGGGACGACTCTTCAGGTCCCGCGGTGTTCCCGGGAGGCGTGGCGGTCGGGCACCCTCGTCTTCCCGTGGTGTTACAGGGAGGCGTAGTAGGCTAGCAAGTTTGTTGGGCATAGATTCAATTTTCCCTCGTCTTCCCGTAGTGTTACAGGGAGGCGTAATAGTGCTTCTTTGCTTGAATCTTTACTTTATTTTGTAAGCCAAGTCTCCAAATCCCCATAGCCGCTTCGGGGCTTCAAGTCTTCTTTGGAACCCAAACCGATTGGGGCCCCTTCATGTTGATGATGACTTCCTTGGACACCCAAATGGGTTGGTTCCACCTCCGATCCTTCTTCCCAATCATGTGTTCAACCACCTTGCCATTTTCCTTATTCTTGAGCTTGTAGTGGTTGCTCTTTATCTTGTTCTTGTAGTTAGGCTTGGTGTAGAGGTTGGAGGTCTTGTTGGAGAAGTTCGCTATCTTCTTCTTCTCCTTGATCTCCTTCCTCACTTGCTTGCATTGGAGGACTTGTGGTCTTCTTGATGGCATTTGAAGCATGTCATGATTGACCCCTCCGCAAGCTTCTTCACCATGAAAGCACGGTTATCTTGAGGAGGTTGAACATGTCCTTTGCCCTTCAATCTCGCCAAGTCCTACTTGAGTTTCTCTGCTTCTTGCATGATCTCATCATTGTCTTGTGCAATGAGTTCATTATATTATTCTGCAACAACATTCTCAACACAAATCTCATTGCAAAGGGATGAGCTAGATAAAGCATATAAATCATCACAAGAAGTGGAAGTATCTACCTTAGAATTGTAATTAAAAAGACAGGTAGATTACTTCAAAGGGACCTTAGTTTAAGATTCAATACACTCAAATTTAGCCTTAAGCTCTTCATGCTCCTTGTTTGGCAAATTGAATTTGCACTATAATTGTTCATAATTAGAAACAAAGGTAGCATGAATGTTATTAAGTGCATTGAATTTCTTAAGCTCTATAAATTGTTTTTAAGGGCCCTTTTTTGCTCCTTGATCAAATGAAGGAGTTCATCATAGGAAGGAGAATAGTCATCGGATTCATCATCACTTACATCGCTATCCATACCTTTGGCCATAAGGCACTTATGAGATGTCTTGCAAGATGACTTGTGTGATGATGATCTTGAGGAAGAGCTTTTTTTGGATGGGAGGATGGTTAAGCTTTCATCACTTGAGCTTGATTCTTCATCGTCGCTCACCCATCTTTCTATGCTTGCAAATGCCTTGGCTCTTCCCCCTGTCTCCCACTTGTTCTTGGTCTTTTTATTCTCCTTCTTGATATGATCAATTGTTTTGACCAAGTCCTTCATGGAGATTGGGTGATCAATCTTGGCATTGATCTTCTTGATGTTCTTCTCCACTTGTGAGATAAGCTTGGCGACTTCAGAATCCATCTCTTCATCTCGTGAGGTGCTTTGCTCATCTAATTCATAGCTCTCTTCATCATCTTCACTTGAGATTGACTCTTGCTCTTATCTCTTCTTCCTTGCCTTCATGTGTTGACATTGAGCTTGATTGCTTGTGAGAGCAAGGTTCTTGGTGTCGGATGAGGAAGAAGCTTCCACCCACATGTTCATTGTCATCTCATGGGAGGTGATCTTGTCGAGCACTTGACTTGGAGTCATTTTCTTGATGTCATTGTTGTCATAGATGATGGAGATGATCAGCTTGTACTTTGGAAGAAGAGCTGTAAGTATTCTTCTCACCACTTGATCATCTTTAATTGGCGTCAAACCTAACCCATTGATCTCATTGACAAGAATATTCAAACATGAGTACATGTCATTAGCACTTTCATGGGGTAGTTTCTTGATGCCATTAAACTTAGAAACAAGCACATGATATTTCTCATTGCGCACATCCTTTGTGTCTTCATGCATTTTAATGAGACTATTCTAAATATCATGTGCATTGGTGAGAGAATAAACACAATTGAATGCATCAACACATATAGATGATAAAAGGATACTCTTTGCCAATGCATCTAATTGCCTCTCCTTGTTGGTGATGCGTTGCCTCATCCCTTCTTTGCTTGAGGAGTGGCAAGCAGAGTAGAACGGGGTGTCTGATAATCGGAGTGTTGAACGGTTGCTTGGGGTTGAGGCCTGTACTAATTGTTGGGATGGAGCATAGGCCTTTGATGAAGAGATTGAGTTGACACACTGGGACGTGCATTGCTTCCCTATCCTTGGAATGGTATCTTCCTCTTATTCCTGTTGTCATGTTGACTATGTTCGTCTTCTGCACTCAGAGCTTTATTGACTTGTAGCCAACTTTCTATATTCTGAGCCATGCTTAGTAGAATCTGAGTTTGTGTTGCTAGAAGTTGCTCCTTGTTGAACTGTGGTGGTGTATGCTGGTTGTTGCCATTGTTGTTAGGGTTGGTGTCCTCACCATACTGCTCCTTCTTTGTGTTCACCATCTGGTCAAGATTGAAGAGGAAGGCTGGAGCAAGAAGAGAAAGGGCTAGAAGGAGAAAACCTTAGCTACACTATTAACTATAGAGATATATGAAGAATGTCGCTATTACCAGATGCTAAAGCATCCCTCAACGCACTCCAGCACTCAAAAAGAAATTCAAATCACTCAAGGCACACCACACAAAAGCACACTACTAACATCGCTCTAGCGTTCTGAAGAAAAGGGAACATCCTCCTATGACTCAAGAAACTAAAGCTGAGCAGCGCGGAGGTAGATCTTCATGACTTCAATGTTGTGGTGGATGATTCTTCCTTGTAGCGAAGAGTCTTCACTTCATCATCGGAGCCTTTAAACGAGGTAAACGCGCCAAGCGAGACCTTCCGAGCAACCTCATTGATCAGGGTAACCGGGGATGGTAAACAAGGCTAAAAGTTTTCTTTTCTTAAATAGTCTTTTTAAAATATGACCTTATAGCATGACCATTCTATCTAGGCTGCGTCCTACTGTCAACACGGCTCTGATACCACTTCTATAACACCTGGTTTTAAAGGGACAAAACCAGGCACAACCACATGTATGCCAAGATCAATTTTCATACATGTGTTTACATCATTAGTGTATCATTACAGTGTCAAATTACAATAATGATATTAACCTATTACAAAAGGACCCGAGGGTCTAAAAGAAAGCTTCAGCGCCAGAGGGTCTTCCATCTTCCACAGGCGTCGACCGGGGGCACACCAGCCTAGAACAGGAACTCCGGGTCGAAGTCGTCTTCATCAAAGATTGCAACTTCATTGACAGCTTCTGAACAGCGGAAGAATGCAAGAAAGAAAGGGAGCAACGGGTGTGAGTACATAATGTACTCCTCAAGTGTGAGAAAAAAAACATGATACGGGGCTTAAGCCAAGGAAAGGATAAACACTGGTTAACTGCACTAAGCAACCTTAACCTATAATTCCAAGAAACATGCATCATATTTACTAAGTGTGTAGACACAACTATAACAAGAAGGGACAACTCATCGGATTCCATCCGACTACCAAGACTCACCAGATATCCCATATCTAGCTACCAAAACTCACCAGGTAATCCCATTACCTGGTTACCCGACTAACTATACCAAAACCCTAATCCCATCTAATCCTGAAGAAGTCCAAGCCGCTCTTGACCATAAGCATGGCTAATCGTCATATTTATACTCTGCAGAGTTTTCCCACCTTTCCCCACGGGTTGTGATTTAATCACCCGCATTACCAGGTGACAGTCTCCATGTTGCCGTGCTGATCAAGCACTTACACACTTCCGAGGTGTGCGCCAGGAGATCATTACAAGGCCTTTACAAAGCTCCAACCGACCTACAAGTACCCACTGAGGTTTCACTGCTAGCAGACAACTAAATCGCTGCAGAAGCCCCCTCTTGTGCCACTTAATCCGCCCGACAGTGCTCGCAGAACCGGAGGGTGGCTAATTAATTGGCCAGGCCATACCCATATAGGCCCCGTGGATGATTGCGGTTTAACTTGGTTACAGGCTTAACTTGGTTACAGGCTTCAAGAACCGGTCCTTACTACCCCACACAGGAACAACCACAAATATGATGTATAGCACCACCTCAAACCAACCATCCTGTTAGGATCCCTATACCATGTTGCCACACAATTACCATACCCGATTTATGTTGCATAGACATTAGTCAATATTAACATTTCCCAAACTATGATTGCACTAGCATATGCTACCCATTATCATAACCCATTATCACACCAACGGCGACAAGGAATAATCAACAAAGCCAATAAACCCTAACATGGGATTCCAATTTAGACAAACATGCAATGAAGGATAAATAACTACACATGAATCCTAAAATAGGGGCAATATGTTCAAGGACACTTGCCTTCGATGGAATGTTGCTCAAAATCCTCGAACTCTTGGTCTTGGAGATTTCCAAATTGCGCAACTCCTAAAACGACAGACCGGAAAAACACACAAAAGAAACCTCTAAGGACAGTACACCAAATAGTACTAAATCTAGATAAAAAAACTATAAACAGATTCTACACATCGTTACGAACATTTGAGCGCAAAAATCACCCAAATCGGAGCTACGAGCAAAAAGTTATGAGCTTTTGAAGTTTCAGGGGCTAAACTGCAAATTCAGAGAAATCCCGAATTGTCTTTATACTGAAAACATTATTTATGACATCATAAAGAAAAATGGATTATTTTTCAATAGAAAAAGGGGAAAGGAGGGGTGGACTGGGTCCATAGCTTCTGAATCGAAGGGGGGGGGGGGCTTTGGTTCACCGGTTCACCGTGGACCGAGGGAGCCGGCGGGCAAGAACTCGGCGGCGGGGCGGCCGAAGAGCGACCGGAACGGAACTCCGGTGGCCAGACCTCACCGACGAGCAGTGGGAGATAGAGAGAGAGAGAGAGACAGAAATGGCAAACTCACCCCGAACGGAATTGGAACCGGAGGAGTGGCGATGTGGCCAGGCGACGCAAGTAGGCGGCGGAGGCGGTCGAAGCGCGTTGGAGTGGGGGCTCCGGCAGCTGAATGACTACAACTTGCCCCTAGTTTGACAACGAGGAGTCCTGTAGGTTCGGAGAACATGTTAGAATGGCCGGAGGCGGCTCGGAATGGGAGAAAAAGGGGCGGCTGCGTGCTTCACCGGAGTCGAAGAAGAAGCTTCGGCGGCGGTGGCAAACCGAAAGGGAAAGGAGGGCGTGAGTGGGTGGAAAACATGCAGAACCTCTCTACGAAGGTGCACGATGACTTATATGGGAGTGGGACGGAGAGGAGCAGCCAGCAACAGAGAGAAACGGCTGGCAGCGATGAAGGCCTATTAAGGTGACGGTTTCTTCAATAACTCGAGCATTTGAGGGGGAAATGAAGGGGAAAACGGGTAGGGCAACTTGGTGGGGAGTTATGGCTCGAATCTGGCTGTTACGAGTAGCGGAGAGGGTGTGGGGAGGTGTGGTAATTTCTGGTGGTGGTGGAGGGGATTGGAGCTAGGCAGGATAAGGAAGAAAAGCAACCGCGGCTCGGGCGCGCGAGGCTACGGCTAAGCGCAGGGCTCGGCTCGGGGCGGGGCCCAGGCGACAGCGAGATAGGGCGGAAGGGGGCCAGCTCGGGAGTAGCACAGGCTGGCTCGACCCATACGGCGGAAGAGAGAGGGGGCGTGGGGAAAAGCTGGGCCAAGGCCCAAACGGGAAAGGGGGGGGGGGAACCGGCCCGAAAAAGAGAGAGGGAAAGGGAAAGAAAGGGTTTGGGCCGGATTGGAAGGGAAATTGGTCCGAAAGCTTTAGTAATAAGGAAATTGCTTTTCATTTTATTTTTGAACCATTTTCAAAAGAAGTTTTAAACGAGCGCCTTCTAGCGAATTTAGCAAATATTTTCACGCATAAAAACCTATTGCAACTACTATGGCATGAATGCAACAAGCACAATTATAACCTATGGCCAATTAAATTTAAAAATTAATTTCTTTCTGTTGAACAAAAATTGGAACACCTATTTAAAATCTAAAAAAAAATTAAACTATTGCAAAAATTAAAATTTAGGGTGTTACAGCCTGTCAGAGTCATCTTCTTCGACTCGGACACGTCCGGCCGCCGCCGTATCCTAGTCCAACTCGAAATTCCACCACCGCTATAGAGTCCCTGGCCTCCTCGAGAGTCCCGAGCCCGCCTATATATTTGCTTGTTCCACCTCGTGCTTTCCCATCACCAAATCCACCGAGTTCCATCGCGAATCCGCAGAGATCCGTCTGTCGTCACCGCCATTAGCGCCACCTCGGTTGAACTCGCCACCTCGTTGTACCAGTGCATCCCAGCCCCTCCGGTGGCTTCTTCATGTATTGCATCCATGAGACCTACTAACAGATATTCTTGACAAACATGTTAGTCTTATTGACTATGTTGTTATTAATCACCAAAATCACTATCATAGCCTAATAGGGTCATTTCAGTGTCATTATTACAATGTTTAACTTAAACAAAATAGATAGACACCAAAGTCTTTAAGTAAGCACTCAAACTAAACACAGCGAAGCTCCCATCTTCCATAAGCAATTGACCAAGGGGGTCCACCAGTCTAACAATCTTTGTCTTCATCAACGTAGTAGTCTAGTTCTCTTTCATTGTCTGAGCAGCGTTTGATATACATTTGGATGAAAATAGTAAGTATGAGTACATATCATACTCTGCAAGTGTGGGAAAATAAATGACATGCAAGCTTGAATAAAGGAATAGACTATAACAGGTTAAATTTGCATAAATTCCAACTATGCTAACAAAGGATTTATAAAAGCAACCTATTTAACTTGGTGAATCATCACTAGACTTCTAACTCCTAGAAACATCTCCACATGTTTCCCATCCACCTG
Source organism: Phragmites australis (assembly GCF_958298935.1). NCBI lineage: Eukaryota > Viridiplantae > Streptophyta > Magnoliopsida > Poales > Poaceae > Phragmites > Phragmites australis. The sequence goes on from NC_084938.1 coordinate 8,286,401, forward strand.
AATCCTACATCAGGTCCCCAAACCAACCAACCAAACCAAACCTATCCATCTAATCATGTGAGGATCCAAGTCTCTCATGACCGTGAGCACTACTGATTTACCAGATTTTACACTCTACAAAGGTTGTCCAGCTTTCCCCATGAGTCATGAATTCGTTGTTGCCGTGTCCAAGAAAACACTTAACAGACGCCCATGGTGTGTCGCCTGGAATATGAACTGCAAAGCTGTTACAAAGTTTCATCCAGTATGTGCATACCCGATAGGTTTCACCACCGTTAAAGTGGTTTTCATGCCACCCAGAAGCCCCCTTTTGCGCCTTGTAGTTTCTAGCATGTTTTCACCCTTCCCTTCCACTACACATCTCATACCACTAACCAAATGGTTCTAGCCTTAGCCATCCCCACACATCCACTCTTCCGTTTGGCACGCACAAAAACTAGAATCCACTAATTAATAGGCCAAGCATGTTAAGTGGTTGGTACGATATTTCTTGGGCTGTCGCTCCATGAATCGGTCCTTACTTAGGTCACTTGAGCAAACACTAAACCAACTACATAACCATTATCTTCAACAATACTACTTTGCTCAAGGCCTAAGGTTCCATGTTGCTATACCATTACCAGGATTCCCAACTCATAGTTGCATAGTTCATTAGTCATGTTTAACCATCAACCCATCCATACCCTTGTGCGAAGCTAAGTATAAACTACCCATCATAACCACCACTAACAACTAGGCGACAAGAAAAATATGGAACATGGTACTATAAGTAAATAGGATTCAAGATTAACATTATGCATATTTGAAATAAAGAACGCATTTGAAAAACTAGGATCATAATGTTCAAGGGCACTTGCCTCTTGCAACTTGCTGCTCAGACAAACACTTGATCCTGGGGATTCTCGAACTACACCTCATCTAGTCTTGAAACACATCGGGAAAGCACACAACAAAACTATTTAAGAACAGTACACCAAACAATAGCTAACATCTATTAAAAAAAAGGTACTAAAAGATAGTACACGCTGCTACGAACACGAGAGTGCGAAAATCATCTAAATCGGAGTTAGGACGAGAAAGGACTAGAGTTGTTTTGAATACAGCAGAAACGACATGGGCCTTTTCATAAAAATAGAGGGACCTATATGCAAATATGAGAAAATTTAGGGACTAAGATATAAAAAGATAGGGGCTTTTGGGTAATTACAGAAAAGTTCAGGGGTTAAAGTGCAAAAGTACCACTTTTCCTGAATTAAAATAAACCCAAAGCTGACTAGATAAAGGCTTGCTGATGTGGCATGACACGCACGCGATTTGGATGACGCGGCTGCCTGATGTGGCACAGGGCACTTGACTGGATTATGAGATGACACGTGTCACCACAAGATTGGCTAAAAAAGGGGTATTTTGGGTTCTAATCTAGGCCATCCATCTCGGATCTGATGGACTGGAGCACATCTAAGTTCTACTGGCTAGCAGCACAGTGGCGGGAGGGGAACGAGCAACGGCGAGGGCTCGGTTGCAGCGGCGAACTCGCTGGAGAGAGGCGGACCTTGTTGCTAAGCATGGCGAGCGATGGTGAGTGGCGGAGGAGAGAGCTAGGGATACGGGGAACCCGTTTGAGAGTGTACCTCGGCGGTGAGGCACTGGACGGCAGTTGGCAGCGATGTAGATGATGGCGGGGCTCGAGTGTGCAACGGGGAGAAGCTCCGGTGGCCGAAACGCGAAGGCGACGACACTGGTTCACGGGATAGGTGACGAAGAAGCTTGTGGGTGGCTCGTCTACGGCAAACGGTGGCAAATTCTGGGATGTGAGCTTGGTCGAGCAACAATGGTGGTAAGAGGTGGGAGCTCAAGTTGCAAAAATAGATGGGAAAAGAGGGGGGTCGGACCTTTATATAGGTGGGCTTATCCGGGGCTTGCAGATAAACCCGAATTGGTTGAGATTCGAGCTCAAGAGAGGTGGCGGTAGCTGGCGTATCCACCTCGGACTCGGCCGGCTTCGACTCAGCCGAGAGGAGGAAGGAGACGCGGTACGCGGGCGCTAAGCATGGGCGGAGGCGGCTTTCCACCGGGGCGCCAGCAAGGGAGCAGCCAGCGCGGCTGGCTGGGCCTGGCCTTCGGCTGGCCCAGGCGCGAGGCGAGGTGAAGGGAGGGGTGAAGCAGGCTCGGCCCGGGAAGGAAGAGGAAAAGGGTGGGCTGCCAGGGAGAGAAAGAATAAAAGGAGAAAGAGAGAGCCCAAGAAAGGAAAAGAGGTTTTCTTTTTAGAAACATTTTGCAAACTTCTCCAAAAATTAAACAGCGCGCTCAAAATTTTCAAAATCTTATTTTTCACACAATAGATACCAAATGCGTCTATTCCTACATGAATGCAACACACTTTAATATAACCTAAATTAATTTCTTAATTTAGAAATAATTTTTTCTCCTAAAGTTTTGAGACACAGATTAACACCCTAATCTAAGGAAAGAATACTTTATTACTATTTCTAAAAAGTTGAAAATTAGGGTGTCACATTTTTGCACCTGCTAGGTGCATCGGGTACTGGTCGGATTTTTTATTCGGGTTTCATGTTGGGTGCGTTCTTGCTGCAACTGGCCCCGACCTGCCCCGTTGCCAGGCCTAGCTTTATGCCAAGCTTCCATGCAATAAAGAGTGCTTTTATCTTTCAAACATGGGTACATGTATATAAATATAATGTACTCTTTGGTTACACCATCAAATTTTTTTTCCTATTACCTAAGTCACGGGATCTCATATCAGAAGGACATGTTAACATTGTGATGCAACTCAAATGGGCCTCATACACATATTCTTAATGCCACAAAAAACACATTTCGTGGTAATCCCTTTGTAAAAGGGTCTGCTTCTCAGTATGTACATAGCTCAATGCTATTACTCCGGGGTTCTTCATTTTTCTAACAGTTTTGAGCCTATGCTCACATGTTTGTTGGACTTGGGATTAACATTTGTATTCATAACCTGAGCTAGCATTGATTGGTTCTCGCAACACATGAGGATTGGTGGTACCGACTTCTCAACCAATGGCAAGTCCATCAAAAGCTTTCTTAGTCATTCTACCTCATTTGTGGTTGTCTCCAATGCTACAAGCTCTACCTTGGTGGTAGACTTTGTCAACATGGTCTATTTGCAGCACCTTCATGACACTGCAGCACCAAAAAAAGTAAATACATAGCCACTAGTGGCTTTGATCTCATATGCATGTGATATCCAATTGGAATCACTATATCCTTCTAACATAGATGGATATCCTGAGTAGTGAATTCCAAATAAGGTTGTACCTCTTAAATAGTGCAACACTCGTTCAAGTGCTTTTCTATGATCATCTCCTGGGTTTGAAGTAAACCGACTTAATTTGCTCACAACATAGTAAATGTCAGGTCTCATGACACCATCTAAATACAGAAGGGACCTAATTATTTGTGAATATCTCAATTATATTTTACATGTCCTTCGCATTTTTGAATTTTCACGCTCGCGTCATAGGGAGTTGGAGAGACCTTACAATCCTCAAAGCCAAATCGGCTAAGAATCTTCTCCGTCTAGTGGGATTGAGTCAAAGTAATCCCATCCTCTTTCTTGATCAATTTTATATTCAGAATAATATATGTCAGTCCTAAGTCTTTCATATTGAAACAGCAAAATAAGAAAGATTTGATCTCATCAATCACGGCAGTGTTTGTCGCAAAAATAAGTATGTCATTGACATACAAAAACAATATCACTCCTTGACCCCCACCATAATGGTAGTACACACACTTATCTGCTTCATTCACACTAAACCCAGCAGATGTTAGAGTGCTATCAAACTTTTCGTGCCATTGTTTGGGTGCTTAAACAAAGATTCTTATCAATTTGCACACCTTGTTCTCTTGCCCAGGAACTTGAAAACCCATCTGGTTGTTCCATATATATTTCTTAGTCCAACTCTCCATAAAGGAAAATTGTCTTTACATATTTTGATGGACATGTATACCATGGGAAGTTGCTAACGCTAGGAGCACTCTAATGGTGGTAATCCTGGCAACAGGAGAATAAGTATCAAAGAAGTAATCTCCTTCTTTTTGTGTGTACCCTTGGCCACAAGTTTAGCCTTGTACTTCTCAACAGTACCATCAGGCTTCAATTTCTTTTTGAAGACCCATTTACATCCAATAAATTTACACCCACTTGGACAATTAGTGATCTCCTAAGACTAGTTAGACATGATGGAATCCATCTTGCTGCGGACTGCCTCTTTCCAATACTCAGTATCGGGTGATGCATAGGCCTCTAAAAGAGTTATTGGCACGTCATCAATAAGATATTCAATAAATTCATCACCAAAATATTTAGCAATCCTTGGTCTCTTGCTCCTACAAGGAGCCTCATTGACTAAATTATCATCTTCTTCAAGTATCTAATTATTTGGTTCAGGTGGTTCATAGGTTTCAGGAGTGTGATCATGAATTTGAATATTCTCACTCTAAGTGCTACCTACTTCTCTCATAGGGTATATACTAAAAGAAAGAAGTATCTCTAGACTTCATGATAGTATTAACACTCACACAGGAGAATTAGATTTCACTACTAAAAATCTATAGGTGTTTTGAGCATAGCCCAAAAACATGCAATCAATTGTTTTGGGTCCAAGCTTCCTCTTTTTCGGCATAGGTATATTGACTTTAGCTAAGCATCCCCATGTGTGAAAAAAAATAAAATTAGGTTTTCTCCCCTTCCATCCATCATAACAAGTGACCTCACTACTTTTAGTCACAACCCTGTTTAGAATGAAAGTTGCTATTGAAATAGGTTTCCCCCACCATTCGTAAGACATATACCTGCACTCTCTAACATGAATTTGGATTGAGAAGAATATGGTGGTGCAACTTCATGGATTATTCCATGTTCAACACAAATATTGACAAAAAATAATTTGAGATATATTCTCCTCCACGATCATCACGTAATCAAATGATCTTTCTCTCTCAAGTTGGTTCTCAAACTTGGCCTTAAATATTTTGAAGTGGTTTAGAGATTCATCTTTTGTTTTCTACAAGTATACATAATAGTAGCATGTAGCATCATCAATTAAAGTCATGAAATATCTCTTGCCTCCTTTAGTCAACAATCATTCATCTCACACAAATCAGAATGAACAAGATCTAAAGGTGCCAAATTCCTCTTTTCCAGCCAAATTCCTCTTTTCCACTAATCCCTTAAAAGGTTTTTGAGGTTGTTTAGCTTGTACACAATATTGGCACTTTGATCCTTTGACAATATCAAAATTAGGAAATAAATATAATCTAGACATTCAAGCAATGTTGTCAAACCCAATATGATCAAAAAGTGAGTGCCAAGCATTGGCCTCACAAGTTTTATCCATGGATGCAACAATTAAATCATAAGAAGATTTGACAGTACTTAGGCGGAACAAGCATCCGCTCTTATTGTCTTTACCACCAAAGTTTCCAAATTTGGACATTACAACTTTATTGGACTCAAACACAAACTTATAATCATCCCAACATAATAAGGAATCGCTAATGAGATTACTGTTTACTATTGGACCATGCTACACATTCTTCAAATGGACAATATTCCCTGAAGTAAGCTTCAGATCGACCATATCAACACCAATAATAGAAGTAGCTGATATGTTTCCCATCATGACGGAGGAAGACCGCGCTCCCTGGTAAGAAGAAAATAAGGAAATTTCAGAACACACATGAATATTGTCACCAGTATCAACCCACCAATCTGTAGATTGCAATACTAAAAATTCAATTGGTAAATTACCATACCTAGAAGGTTCAGCCTCATTGTCGTTGTTGCGAATAGTCACATTCATAGCCTTCTTCTTTGATTTTCCATCATCTATGGTTTTCTGGTGGCGATAATTCTTGAAGAGTTGCCCTTCTTTGCCACACACAAAACATGATATGTCCATCTTCTCAGTTTTATTCTTCTTGAAGTTCAAGGTTTTCTTTGGCTTTCCACATGTCTACAACTTGCCCTTGTTCTTATTGTATGATTTCTTCTCTATGATGTTTGCACTAGCACCATTCTTTGTTGTCACAGATATGCTGGGACCGTCATTCGTCTTTGCCTTTTCTTCCACGTCAAGAGATATAATTAGAAACTCAATGGAGATATCTTCCCTCTTGTGTTTCAGGCTAGTGGGAAAATCTTGCCAAGAGGCAGGAAGTTTGGCAATAATGCCCGCTGCCACAAACCTATCAGGCAAAGTGATGTTGGGTAGTATACCATATATTAGTATTTTATACGTATCCAGATCCCCTAGAGCTTCCTGTATTCTCAGAGCACATGTCCGTGCCTTGGAAAGGAGTCCCTGAATGTATGGAAACTGCCTGCATGTACCAGGGTATCTCATAGATATTAGTAAGATCAGTGGTTCACAAATCATTGATAGATGGCGCCGTTCGTAGGAAGTATGACCAAAGACACCAAATTCTTGACACACAACATGTTGCCAACTCCATCCAAGTCTGCACCAAGAACTGGCTTCTCGGACGAGGGGTTCTAAGACAACTTTACCCTCTAAACCAACAAGGAACCAGTGGTCGACCAGGTGGATCTCGACGATGACCTTACTAGTGACGACTCCAGCGATGAGGTAAGTCATTTCATGCATCAATGTGCTAGAGAATATTGCATCGGACTTAAATCACTTGGTGACAAAGATGATCGTGCAAGCGACATTCTCCACAAGTCGGGTGTGAGGAACCGACCAAATAACATTCTAATTAATCATCAGGATGATCATTTGCTTAATCATGTCCACGATGATTAACTGGAATACCATCCCGGTAGTCCCGGCACGTGTTTTGTGCCAAAGATCGAAACACATGACTTTTCAACATATAACATCACAACAAAGCTTAAGAAAGAGTGAATAATTGAAATATATTACAAGTTCTAAAGCATTTAACTATTTACAATAATTTACATCAAAAGGAAGCTAGGAGGACTAAAGAAAAGCCCACCTCTTAACCAAAACTAGAAACTACGCGGCGGAAGATAACAACTATGAACAACAAAAGCTAGGTGAAGCCATATGCCCTTAGACCCCACCCAAAAGCCTCGCCACACGAGTAGTTTGCACTACTCATTCCCACCACCTACATCGGTGGACGTGAAGTAGCCAAACACGAGCTTCTCCTCACCGGTAAAACCTGAAAGAGCAGCGTGAGTATAAAGATACTTACAAGAATTAATCCATAATGGGTACATATAAATAAGTTGACTTCAAAGATTATGCATTGGGTCATTAGCAAGGAGTAGGCCACAAGGTTAATTAAAAACACATGCGTAAGCAACCTTAACATCTATATGTGAGCACCTATACTTAACCACATATACCCTTCTACTCTTTAACCATCAACCTACATACAAATGTAATGGAACCATCTCATGAACATAATTGTAAATCGAACCATCTCAACCCCATCTCATCCAACCATAACACACATCCCAAATTCGCCACTCTATGACTGATGCAAATGGACAGAAGCATGCTCATGATCGAGAGCGCGGCAATTCGAATTTTCTTTACACCCTGCATGGGTGTACAACTTTACCCACATGACTCAAGGACCATTGGGCTTGAGTCACCACATAGGGCCACCCAAGGGGCTACTCGTGTCAACCTTTTCCAATTATCCCCAACCATTTGAAACAGGCATCGCTCGATGCAGAGCCCACTTAGGTTAACTCCCGGAGCAACCATAAGTGTCTCTACAAGCCCATCCGCTCACACCGTCGATGTGCAAGCCCAAATGATCACGATACAGAGCTATTTGACTTATCTTACCATTAGATCAACATGTGGTTAGTACGGAAAGTGCTAGAGTCAACTGCAACAACGGACGATGCTTAAATGATGCAAGCGGTCTATGGCATCCAGGTTCCTTTCCCGAACTACACCGGGGAACTCCTCCGATGCAGAAGATACCCCTAACACCGCACACATCTCGTCTCATTCTCACATCTCATACAACCCACATCATTGTCATTGTGTTGGTAAACAATAAGTACTCCCTAAGCTCGCGAACAATGGTTGAACTATTACTCGTCTTCTACTGAGGACCTAAGCATTGCTAAGCATTTTGAATAACTCTTAAGTTAGACATCAACAAAGTTATCAAGGCTACAAGGATACAGATAATAAACAGCTCAAGGTAGAGGTAATGCAAATTAATATAGGTTCTACCCATATAAACCCGGCATCGACATCACTAAACAGGCGAACATACATAAGCGACAACTTATCAATTTAGACTTTATTCAATTCAACCGAAGGGGTGCAATATGCTTAGATGCTTGCCTGCTTGCTGCTCTGGTAGTCGTCTGATACTACCCACACAGCACTCACAGAATTTAGGGAGCTCGAAGTCGCCATCACTCGCTTGGACCGTCGGTGTAACAATCTCTAAACAAAACAAGAATGCATTGCATAAATAACCAAACCATGGAAAAGTGTACACATGATGCATGCTTGAATAATAATAGAGTGTCATGCTTTGAAAACACTTGCAAAAGACCGTTAAATGATTAGAGTATCAAAGTTTGAAACCTCGGATAAGACAACCTAAGTGCATATAGCTTTAAGTGGTTGGCGGTCAGACCGGTGTAGAAGTGGCGGTCAGACCGCCGGCGTGCAAAAGGTTTTTGCCTCTAGCGGTCAGATCACCGTCTTGCGGTCTAACCGACCCTAGTGGTGGTCAAATCGCGAGACCCTCATGGCAGCACCTTTGTGGGGTTTCCGGCAAGGACTCCGACGAAACCTTCAATGGCGAAGGGCACCAAGGTACTCCACAAGACTAGGGGAACATTTTACATGGCCAATCGGACGACATGCATGTCCTGAACATGTAAAACCCCTTAAATGAGATCTAGATCTAGTATCACAAGGGTTTTCTGGCTCAAAACCAAATGACGATTGTCTAGAGCTAGGAATCGTTGGGAAAACAATAGGGGGACATTTACCTCAGCATTGGGATCCTTCGGGAGAGCTTCGATTCCCGGATTAGTCTCTCGGAGCGATGTTGGAGTTCGTGGTGGGAGAACGCCCGAGGAGACGATTCTGGTGGGAAAAATAGGGGAAGGAGCATGGGGACTTCCTCTGGGGAGCTCGTGGGGTTCCCACCTTCGATCTCCAGCCTTCTACTGTGACGAATGGATCACACTCCACTTCTAGGGGTTTTGTGGGGAGAGGGAGTGAGAGAGAGCAAAAGAGAGAGAGAGAGAGAGAGAGCAAGAGAGAGTCGGACGATCCTTAAGTGGCGCCTCTGCTATGCTCTGGTGGTCAGACTGCGGGTGAGCCTGGTCAAAACGCGAGAAGGGTTTTTGCTGAATTTGTTCTGATTTCCCTCTCTTTCCTTTCTTTTTCCTTTTCTTCTTTCCTCCAAAGTATTTAGGGTCTTCCTAAGGAGCTCTAAGCCATCTCTAAGTATTTTGAACTCATTTAAACCCAATTTATCAAATGAATACGTATAAACATAATGTCATTTTGGGACGTGACATCGGGATACCTAGTCAAAATTCCGGAGACGGCAGAGCGTGTGACTAAAAAAATCATATCTATGTGTAAAGTCCAGTGGAGTCACCATACATAGGATAAAGTAACTTGGGAACAAGATGAAGAGTTAAAGGTAGAGTTTCCTCATCTGTTTGGAGACCAGCCCGAATCTCGAGGGCGAGATTCACTTAAGGGGGTAGGTTTTGTAGCAGCCCAATTTCTAAAACCAAAAGAAACAAAATTATTTTGATAAAGAAAATAAAAAGAACTTTTTGCAAAATCAAATAAACCCTAAAATGTATATATGTATATATGTTGTATACATACATTTGAAGGTATGTATATACATGTATAAGTATATGTGTGTGTGTGTGTGTATGTGTGTTAAAGGATATGTTTCTTTATATGAGAATATATAAGTATATATATGCTTATAAATAAATGATTGTTTGTTTGTTTTGCTTATGTGAGCTAATACATATATATGTATAGAGTATATGTTGTATATGTGTATATATATACACATGTATATACAAGAAAATACATGGAAAAGAAAAGATAAAATTCCCTTTTGGGCCGAGTTCACTTTATCTGGCCCACTCTCTCTTCTCACTTTCTCTACTGGCCCGACCCATCTCCTTGTCTTATCACTCCCTCCCTCTTCTCTACTCTCTGTTGTCATTCGACAGGGAGAGGACTGAGACGATCACACGTGGAGACCGTCGTGTCTGAGCCAAAGACTAATCAATGAATGCAAAAATGGATTCACCATGGACTCTAGAAGTTAAAGCCCGTGTCAAATCCATCCGAGACCGAGCAGAGCATGAGATAGATACAAAATCATGTCTGCCGGCCACACGGGACCCATTCAAATTCACTCATATTAGAAGGAGATAAGCTGAGAGATAAAAGGGGAAAGGATCATGGAGCTATATGTGAGCTTTGTTCTAATATATCTGCAACTGAGCTGATTTGAATCACGAGATAGAGCTCGGACCTCCCCCACCGCTGCTTTTTGAATCCAATTTAATTATGAGACCTCCCTCCCATGTATATATATGTAGCCCTAGAGCCTTCGTAGAGCATCGTACATCTTTTTCCCAAGCCATAGGAGCTCGAGCGCACCTAAAACCCTATCTACAATGACAACCGAGAGCCATCGCCGCCATTAGCAGCCGCCAGCTTCACCGAGCCCTCACCGATATAGACGTGTCCCCTAGGCATGTTCGTAGTGACCTGCTGGTGCTTTTTCATCGATCGTTAGAGAGATCGGTGCATGGTGACAAGGTTCTGGTAGTTTCCGGCCAATCACCACCGTGGAAGAGGAACTCGCTGCCAAAGATGTCGTCAGGAGGTAGCCGATCAAGGTGAGCCATCCGATCTTGGTTCTACGGTCACAATTAGAGGTCAACGTACCGATTTGATTCGTTAGTCAATGGTTGTCCGATATGGATCTGACGAATCTGATTTAATGAACCTAACGACGCCGGTCGACTGATGTTAACGCTGTCTTGTCCACGTTAGCATCTTGACTGAGCCCGCCACGCCAGCCAAATGGCTGATGTGTCATGCCACCTCAGCACAAGATATTGAGTCAGCATACCCAGTCAGCATTTATTTTCTTTTTATTTATTTTAATACTATGATGACATCATAAACCCTATATTGCGCAATAATTAGTTTTTGGTACAAAAACTAATTCTAAAAATAGGAATAATTTGAAAACATAATTTTAATAATTCATAGATGACACCGAAAAAATTCTAGAGAATTACTAGCAACATAATTTCATGTAGTTAATCTTTTTGGTCATGTTTTAATCTTTTGGAGGTTATAACTTGTTAACCGTATCTCCGATTTGACACGTTCTTTCACTGTATTGTCTGGAAAAGTGTGATCTTATGTGTGATGATGTTTGTTGCATGATATTTGGTCCTTTTTGGATCTTGGTGCTTATGTGTTGACTTTTCACTTATGTAGCGAGTAGACTCTAATGTTCCCAAGGAGCTAGAAGGACTGTAAGATCCAGCCTTTGAAGACCCAACTGAGTACAATGAAGGCAAGTTGTGTTCTTGAACATATTTATTATGGTTTTTAAAATGTTTTATTTTACAAACATGCATACTAATAATTTATCAGAAATCCCAAGAGTTAGGCTTTACCTTAGTTTTCTCTTATCATCCTTGTTACCAGGGTTATGCTTTTTGGTTACGTTTAACTTTGCTTTGGGATGCTGATCATGATACAATCTATGAAATATAACAATTGTCCTATGGAACAATGATAAAAGATGATGGTATAATTTTTGTAGCAACATGGTATAGGGATTTGAGCAATGGCTTGATGAGACTAGTACAGGATGTACAGTTGGGATGTTGTAGTTTGCTCAAATCTTATGACCGGTTCGGGAAGTGATCTTTCCGTTTAAAAAGTACAACCATAAGCCTGGAATGGGACGGGTCTAGCCAATTAATTTGCATACACTTAGCATTGTGTAGACCATCTAGTTGTGTAGAACAAAAGGGTATAGTTCCAGGGTGTTCCATTGGCACAAGATGAGGCTTCCATTCATGGGGTGTATTCACGCAGCGGTGAAACCTTAGTAGGTTTGCACGTGCTGAGAGGACATTATAAATGCTTTGTAGTGGTCAACTCGACGCACACCTCGAAAGTGTGTAAGGTACTGACGAGTACCGGCAATAGAATAAGATCATGACTTGTGGGTAAAGTGTACGACCTCTGCAAAGTGTAAAACTAGTTAATTAGCCATACTCACAGTGATGAGTGGCAAGGAAAACCTCACATGATAAGAACTAATGGTTTGGTTGGTTGGTCAATCATGGTGGTGGGAGCTCTGATTGAGGTGTTGTTCAACCTTGGTGGTGGGAACCTTGGTTGAGGTGTTGGAAGGTTGGTTAAGTAAATGTGGTTAGAATATTGAGGTGGTTGGTTATTTACTGTTATTTACTTAATTATTACTGATTTCCAAATGCTTTTACTTAAATGTTGTTTTATGTAAAAGAGCCATATTGTTGTCAAGCCTTCATATGTATATTATTTCCTCACTTTTGTAAGACGTTTAATAACGATTAAGTGTGATATTGTAATAATATTCATCTATGAAGTTAGTATGTGTTGGGATTGATTCCTGGGCTTAGCACATAGATAAGATTGGTTAGTTCCTTTGACCGTCTTGACATATGCCCCAAGCCAGGCCTCCACTGCAACAAGCAGAGTCTTGACATGGCGGCTTAGCACCACCCCGATAAGGAGACCAAGAACTCAAGGACCAAGGTGGTCGAGAAGCCATCATCGTGACCACGACCAGAGCGTCCAAAAAGCAAAGTGTAGGACTGAGAATGGTGACTAGAGGGGGTGGATAGGCGTCTCTTAAATTTCTTTCAAAATTGATGGCCTTCTCCTATTTAAATCACCCAATGCACCTCAAAACTCATGCAGAAGCAAGACGGAGAGAAACTTAGTTACTATGGAAGTTTCCAAGAAAGAACAAAGGGGCTCATGGGTGTAGATGAACACTAGGTTCCATTTGCACTCATTCCATGCATCATCGCCACAAAAGATAGCAACATTGAAAAACTTAGAACCAAATAAGAGAGCACCAGAAGAAGAAACTCTCTGAGTTGATGATTTAGAGGCAAGGGGATTCAAGATCCACTAGTATATATTTGTATATGAATTTTATGCCTCTAGCAACAAGAAGAATAACTTCTCAGGGTTGAAAAATTTTAACATTCAACCAAAAATAAAAATCACAACCAAAGAGGAAAAACTCACAACAAAGCAAGGGATCTAATAGAAAGAGACTAGAAGGAGATGAACACAAGCATCAGAAGAAACAATTTCTTCATTTCTTGCGGAGGACATCGCTCTTTTCAGTAGATTACAAGATATTTTTCTCACAAAAAGCTCTCACCTATTACAAGGCTAAGCTCTCATTTTCTCTCCTCTAAAACCTATCTCTCAAGGCTCAAATGGCTGGCTCAAACCTCCCATACAACCATACCCCTCTATTTATAGGCCTAGGGAGGTAGGTTAACCCTTAAGCTTCTTTATTCCCAAAATGCCCCTCTCTTCCAATGGTCTCCTACCTACCATCAGGGCATTTTAGTCTAATTTTCGCTCCATCCATCGAACGAACATGGTGCCTTAACGACTTAGCTTCGCCTCGACACAAGCTTCGTGATGAAGCCACATGCTCTCCATCCTTCCACAGTTTTGAGGCCAAACCGTGAAACTGTCTTACACGCTTCTAAAAGCGTGACTCACTGCCACTTGCTTAAACCTTAAGCAAGCGATCCGATGTCGACGCGTGTACTCCGTCTTGTGATCTTGACCGACAGCAGGTCTCTCCTGCTCCCGATCCCTCGGGCCGCCTTATCACTTGCACTGGTATCCCCTTCGCTTGACTTTGTCAACATGCCGTCTTCATCCATCTTCTCATGCATTGCTTGACCTCCATGTGCACAGCTTGGATCACCCTTCACTCCGCCCAGCATCCTCAATCGTCCGGCACCAAACACCCCACATGGACCCAATCATCCTGCCATCGGCTGCTAAGTTGCATCCATCATCTGCACAACCTTAGACAAGCAAACACATATGCCAACTTCATCTCCAGTTAGCTCAAAAACATAATTCTCAGTTCAAAGCACATCTTAGAGGAAACGTGAATGGCGGATGTTCCGGCATGTACCGCTCCTAAGCGCGGGGCCATCCATCATGTGCAAACCATCAGACCGGCCAACTTTCAATCCTCTATGCAAGAAATAGTCCAGCATTCTCTTCACATGATCATCGAACCATCCGACGAGTAGCATTCACCCCAAAGCCATTCTGCAATCTCTCTGCAAGAAAAACTCCAGCATTCATACTCAACATCACCGGACCATCCGGCGCATATAAGTCCATCAGAGCCAACTTGCACCCTCTCTGCAAGAAATGCTCTGGTGTTCACAGTGCTCATCGCTAGACTATTCGACGTGTACTTCAACTTTTTCTTCTGAGTTGAAATGATCTGGCGCGTACACCATCTGAACACCGGACCATCTGGTGAGTTCAAAATCCTAGGTGTCGGACCATCCAGCGTGTACAATTTTCCTGGACTTAGAGAAAAACATGCTAACTCCATTTCCTCTGTAACTTTGGTTAGTCATGCTCCTAATTGTAGTACGTATGCATGCTCATGCAATCCAACAATCATCAAACCAAATCCATAACCCTGTCAATCACTCATCACATATAAACCAAGGCACATTTCAACTTGGTTTCTTAATCTCCCACTTGATGAGTGCATCGACAACCCTTAAAACACAAAGATTTTAGTTTGAAGAAATCCAACAAGAGAAGCTCATCCAAGTAACTAAAAACTCAAGAAAGAGCAAAAAATATCACTTGGCATTAGAAGGATTGCAGAAACCCGAAGAGAGGCAAAGACAAGCCAAAAACCTCAAAAGCCCAAAAAAAGTACAAATGCTCCCTCTTGATGAATGCACATTTTTCATATTTTCTCCATTCATCATGCAAGAATCTTCCTTGTGACTTAGTGCATATTTGTCTCCCCCTTTGGCAATGCAAACATCAAGGACAAAACACCATAAAGTGCATGAATATGCAAACCTAATAAGTTTTCACAAGTATACCATAAAGCATTTCCACAAGCAAGAAAAATCAAATGGCTATGGAGAGTAGAATGTGGAGCTCACAATCGCATAAAGGCTCAAAAAGAAATAGTGACATAAGAGCATGAAGCTTTACAAGCTAATCCTGAAGAATTGTTGGTGCATTTAAGTTCAAGTAGCCAAATTATGTTAAAAGTGACCACCACATAAGCATACACTCGTACCGAGACAATAAGAGCATTAAGAACTAGAAAAATTCAATCTCAAACTAGGCAAGCAAGTATTCACGATAGTAGGTTTTGCAAACACTCACATATGAAACCAAGACTTAGTTAGATCAAGTGATTAAAATAAAATTGATCATTTTGACACATTTCTTTGTGATTCATGTTATCCTTAAGTTGACTTTAGGAACCATGGGCTTTCTTCTTTGGCAAACCACATGAAGCATCAAGACAACCGTATTGGATCATATTTTAGCACAAGAGACTTAATTCCTCAAAATTATTCAAATTAAATAAGTTATCAAGTTTTCACTTAGATCAAGTCAAGTAGTTTCTTTGCGACACAAGGAACGCATGTTCCGCCAAGGTTCTATCATGAGCTAAATATTTGACAAAGACAGAAAACATAGTGAAATGTTCCCCAGTCCAATATCTTGAACCAAGAATCCTAGAACAAGATATATATCAAAGTAGCCTTAACACAAGCATTGACTAAACCAAAGCAATTACTAACATGGTGATCAACAATGTAGCATTTCGTAGTCTACATGATTCATAAAATTGCCAAGTTTCATCTTTAGGGAAGCTAGTTTGCTTAAAATGATTCATGTCAAAGCATCAAGAGGAGTCTAAGTTTAAAAGATTGCTCTACACAACTACTCAACTTAGTCCAAATTCAAGTTTAGCAACTTAAAATGCTAAAGAAATACAAGTCAAAGCTCAACTACAATGATTATCTTACAAGTTGAGATGCAATGAAACACAACAAAAGAAAGAAATATAGATTATGTATAGCTGCAACTCCCCCTCATACAATGCAATAGGGATGGCATACTCCAAGCTCTCCCCTCAAATAGGCAAATCTTGTTGCATATAGAGACTTGGTAAAGATGTTGGCAAGTAAGTGTTAGGTATTTATATATCTCAAGTCAATATCTTCCTTCTCATTGTGGTTTCATAAGAAGTGGAATCTCACATCCATGTGTTTGGTTCTGGAGTGTTGGACTGGGTTATTGGCTAGGCTTATGGCACTAGTGTTGTCACATAGGAGTGGCATACTCTTGAAGTTTAACCCAAAATCCCTAAAGGTAGCAATCATCCACAAAATATGAGAACAACATCTAGCGATAGCAACATATTCAACTTCAGTAGTTGACTGCGTAACACTAGACTGTTTGTGAGAAGATCAACATACAAGAGAAGTACACAAGAAACGACATGTACCGAAGGTACTCTTCCTAACAATTCTACAACCAGCAAAATCCGCATTCAAAAAACCACGGAGAGAGAGAGAAGAAAATGCAGAAAACCAAAGACCAGGCTCAAGGGTATGTTTGAGATACCTCAATATGCGCTTCACCGCTTGGCGGTGAGATGTCCTTGGTGACGATTCAAAGTGGACACACAAGCAGACGGTGAAGTGGATGTCAGGTCCTGTTGTCATCATGTACATGAGGGAGCCAATCATGCTCCTGTACTCACGCTGGTCTACCTCCTCTCCATCTTCATCCGGATCAAGCACGATCGAGGTAGCCATCGATGTCGCCAGGGGCTTCGCATCGCTCATGTCAAACTTCTTCAGCAAGTCCCTGGTGTATTTCGTCTGGTGGACGAATGTACCTTACTTGCATTACTTGATTTGCAGTCCAAGAAAGAAGTTGAGATCGCCCATCATCGACATCTCAAATTCCCTGTTAATAGTTTCTGCAAACTTGACCACAAGAGCAAGAGAAGAGCCACCAAAAATGATATCAACCACGTATATCTGAACAAGTAGGAAGTCATTGTCATGTCTAAAGGTGAACAAAGTTTTATCAACCGACCTCATCACATACACATGCTCTATCAAGGAATTAAGCCTATCATACGAAGCCCTAGGCGCATGCTTAAGCCCATAAAAAGTTTTCTGAAGCTTGTATACTCTATATGGGTATTTAGGGTGCTCAAAATCGGGAAGTTGCTTGACACAGACCTCTTCCTCTATGAACCCATTTAATAATGCACTTTTGACATCTATTTGATACAACTTGAAACCTTCAAATGCCGAAAATGCAAGGAGAATCCCAATGACTTCTAGTCTAGCTACTAGTGCAAAGGTCTCTCCAAAGTCTATCCCATCTATTTGAGTGAAACCTTGAGCCACAATTCTAGCCTTGTTTCTCGTTATAGACCCATCCTCCCCCAGTTTGTTTTTGAAAACCAATTTGGTGCCTAGGGTATGAACATTTGGAGGTGGTTCTACAAGGACCCAAACTTGATTTTTCTCAAAGTTTTCTAGTTCTTCATGCATGGCATTGACCTAATTTGAATCAGAAAGAGTGTTTCCAACATCATGGGGCTCAAAAGAAGTAACGAATGTAGAATTGGTAAAATGAGCATGATGAGCAGATTTGAATCTTGTTACCTTCTCACCAAGGTCGTCGATCATCGGTTGAGGGGGATGTGTCCGTTGAATGTGCCAAGGAGTCTCATGTTGTGATACCACCTCCCCCTCAAATGTAGCTGGTGTAGGCTGGAAAGTAGCTGAAGTGAAAATAGAGGCTACAGGACCCTCTACCGATGTAGAAGAAGCAAGAGCCAGCTTAGGAGCACGTGTGATGGAAGAAAGTAGTGGATCATCCTCATCATCAACGAGAGCTGGAAGGTCGCCATCTACAAAGATGTTTTAGCCAATCTCTTTATTACCTGCACACTCAAAAGCAGAACTAGCACACGGGGTTGATTCATTAAAAGTCACATCATAAGATTCTATGATGGTGTTAGTGTCAAGATTGTAAATCCTATCAGAATGATCATGAAGAGAATATCCCAAGAAAATCCCATCGTAAAAGCATGACTCGAACTTGTCAAGATTGCCATACTTTAGGATGAAGCAACGATAGCCAAAAACTCTTAAGTGAAAAACCTTTAGCTTCATCCCAAAGCGCAACTCATAAGAAGTCAAATTCAAGATCGAGCGCAAGAAAATCCGATTAGAGATATAACAAGCGATGCTAATGGCCTCAGCCCAAAACTTTCTAGGAGTCCTATGCTCATCGAGCATCATCCTAGCCATCTCCACCAAAGTGCGATTCTTCCTTTCAACCATGCCATTTTGCTAAGGAACGTGTTGGGCTGAAAATTAATGTTCAATACCATGTTCAAGACAAAAAGGATGAAAGAGATAGTTATTGAACTCGGTGCCATTATCACTGCGAATAGCTTTCAATGCACCAGGGAGTTCCTTGAACAATCTCAAAGCTAAGCTCTGAAAGCGTGGGAACACTTCATCCATTCTCACAAGAAAGAATATCCAAGAGTAGTGAGAAAAGTCATCAATAATGATAAGTACATAGCACTTCCCACCCGCCGAACGAATCCGGGAAGAACCAACAGTGTCCATATAGAGAAGTTCTTCCGGTCGTTCAGTCATCACTAGATTAACTAGTGGGTGAGAGGCAATAACCACCTTACCATGCCGACAAGGAGCACAAACAAGGTTCTTCTCAAATTTGAGCTTGGGCAATCCTCTGATCAAGCCTAGGGCACTCAAACGAGAAAGCAAAGCAAAACTCATGTGCCCTAATCTCCTATGTCACATCCAAAGCTAAGAAGAGGGTTGAACAAATAAGCATCGAGAAGAACCAAAAGACTTAGAAAAATCAGCTCCAAAGACTCTCCCTACTCGAGAAATCAGCAAATCAAAGCGCCCGAGGAATCAAGAACTCAAGAAGCATTGCGCTTGAAGCGCACTTCCAAGTCCTCATCCAGCAACGAAGATACAGAAAGCAAGTTGTATCCCAGATGCTCCACCAAAGCCACATCCTTGAGAGTGTAACCCTCACTCACTCTTACCATACCTTTGACCTTCACTCTAAATTTTGTCATCCCCGAATGTGACGTACTCATATCGCTTTTCAGGGTGAGACTGGAGAACCATGATGCATCTCCGGTCATTTGGCGCGAATAACCGGAGTCGATGAGCCACTTGTTCTCCAGGCCTCCATCTGCCACCTACATATGAGAAGAATAATATGTGGATAGCTCAGTACTAGGGTTAGACAAAAACCTCTTGGGAATCTAGTATTGGGTCATCTGCCCTGAAGTAGTATAAGCAAGTGCATGCAAATCAATACTAGTGTGCTGAGGATGAGTACTACGATGAGGAAAACGTGATTCGCCAAAGTGTTGCGACTCAAAGCATCTTTTACATGTGAACCAAAACCATATGAATCAATGTAAGATCCACGTCGGGCACCACCTCTAGTAGGAAACTGAGAAGCACCAAAAACTGAAAAGGCTCATATACACCAAAAGAGGGGTTGTACATGTCCCGAGTACTCCACTCTCACTCATGCCGATTATCCCTCCTATGGCAAAAGCAAAACCCAACTAAGTGACCCTCTGTCTGGCAATAGGTGCAATGGTAGTGTCTCTAGAGAGTTGGAGTGTCGGTCACTGTAGGCTCTCTCGCAAGGGACTTTCATCTTTGGTTGTGGAGCTCTCTTGGGTTGTGGTGTGGGTTTCTTCCTTGTGAGTTATGGTGTAGGTTTCTTCTTTGTGGGTTGTAGTGGGGTATTGATCTTGGATTTCTCAGCCTCAAGGGTAGTATGTATGGTGAAAATAGTCTTACCATCCCCATTGTAAGCCACCCTCTCAAACCCCAACCACAAACCAAAACCAGCCTTATCTGCGCACATTTTGTTCTTGGCCAAAATCAAGTTCATTTTGCCCTTGCCTTCTAAGAATTTCTCCACAAGAGAAAGGAGATACACATTCTCTGCCTTGAGCTTCTCATCTTGCCCTCTAACCTAGTTGAGCTTGTCCTTAAGAACGATGCAAGTGGAACAATTTGAATGCATATTCTTAGAACTCTCAACATTCTCCTATCTAGACTGTAGCACCTCTATGCGCTTGGCTTTCACATCAACATACTTTGAGAGCAAAGGGCAATTCTTGCAAGCGCTTAAGAGAGTAGGTCTAGACTCCTCCTCAAGGAGCTTCTTCTCAGTAATCTCAAGCCAACTGGTGACTTGAGCATGCAAAGTCTGAAGCTTGGTAAGCTCACTCATGACCACAAGGAAACTATCACACTCCTCATCCCTAGCCCTAGACCTAAGCAACTCAAGCTCAGAAGATGAACATTCTATCCTAGACGTGAGTTCCTTTACTTCTCCAACCACTCTCTTAAGAAATATATCCTGACTAACAAGAGTAGTGTCATTCAAGGTATCAACCTGAATAGAAAGCTAGTCATAGGAAAGTGATACCTCAAAAGAATCAAGCTCAGGGTCACTGTCATTATTGTCTGCCATGAAGCAAAGGTCGGTGAAGTCCTTGTTTTTCTTCTTGTTCTTCTTGGGCAGCTCCTCCTTCTCCGAGCTCTCCTCCTTGCTTGAGGAAGTATCAACATCACTGAGCGCTGCCACAAAGGCTCGAGATGTCTCCTTCTTGGCCAACTTGTTGTAGTTCTTAAAGAAGGGTTTCTTGTTCTTCTTGTGCTTGTCGTGGTCGTGATCAAGACCGTGATCTTCCTTCTTCTTGAGAGGGCAATCTGCCTTGAAATGAGTGGTATCACCACACTCATAACAAGTCCGAGATCCACCTCTCATCCGGTCTCTTCTGTTGTTGTAGAAGCAGGTGATCTTCTTCACAATCAAAGCAAGATCCTCATATCAATTGTGTCCACCTGCTCCTCTGTGATAGAAACTAAGAAAGACAAAGCCAAGCCACTGGGTGAAGGATTCGCACAAGAAAAGCCAACTCCAGTAGGACTACCACCACTAGGTTCTGAAACTAATGTCATGTTCTGAGGTAGAGGGTTTTCTATGACTATTCTAGCCGTCTTGGCTATCTCGGTGGATTTGAGCTTGCTGAACAGTTCATCACAAGTCAATATGTCATAACTGGATCAGTCTTCAATGCTCAAGATCTTCACTTCTCATATGCTACAATCAATAGCAAAGAGAAGCTTGATCGTCCTCTCATGATCAGAGTAGGGTAAAACACTGGTAGATCTAAGGTTGCTAACAATTCCATCAAATCTAGCAAACATAGCATCCAGAGATTCTCCGGGTCTTTGCACAAACATTTGATATTCTTGATTGTATGTGTTTTGGCATCTAGCCTTAACCTAATTAGTGCCCTCGTAAAAGATACTTAGAGTCGACCAGATCTCCGAGTAGTACGGAGGTGGTGAACCCTATCAAACTCATTCCGACTCTAGCTGGTGAACAATATATTCCTAGCTTTGTTATTGGCTTCATATTGTTTAATTTGAGCCTGAGAAGTACGAGCAGTAGGGATCTCAAAATTGGAGTCCACAATCTCCCATATTGCACTTCCTTGGCTTAAGAGATAAGCCTCCATGCCCTCCTTCCAGTACGAGAAGTCATGACCTTCAAAGAGTGGCATCTTCGCACGTCTCTCCCAACTCGCAACAAAGCAAGGGAGCCAATAGAATAAAACTAGAAGGAGAGGAACATAAGCATTGGAGGAAACATGCACTTCATTTCTTGCAAAGATTAATCCTCTTTTAGGCAGATTACAAAGTAGTTTCACTCACAAAAGCCCTCACCTACACATAGGCTAAGCACTCCTCTCTCTGTTCCTCTAAAACCCTAGCACACAAACTCAAATGGCTAGCTCAAGCCTTCCACACAGCCTTACCCCTCTATTTCTAGGCCTAGAGAGGTAGCTTAGCACTTAAGCTTCCTTATTCCTAAAATACCCCTCTCTTTCAATGGCCACCTATCAACCACCAAGGTATTTTGGCTATTTTTCACTTAATCCATCGAACGGCCGTGGCACCTTTATGACTTAGCTTCGATTCAACTCAAGCTTTGCGATGATGCCACGTGCCCTCCATCCTTCCACGGTTTTAAGGCCAAACAGTGAAACCGCCTCGCACGCTTCTCAAAGCGTAACCTGCTGCCACTTGCTTTCACCACAAGCAAGTATCCCGATGTCGACGCGTGTACTTCGTCTTGCGATCATGACCAACAGCAAGTCTCTCCTGCTCCCGATCCCTCAGGTTGTCTTGTCACTTGCACCGGCATCCCCTTCGCTTGAGTTCATCAACACGCCATCTTCATCCTTCCTTCCATGCTTTGGTTGACCTCCACATGCACAGCTATGATCACTCTTAACTCCACTCAGCCTCCTCGATCGTCCGACACCAAGCACCCTGTTTGGCCCTGATCATCCCACAGTCAGCCGCCAAGTTGCATCCATCACCTGCATGTCATGAGACAAGCACCCACATATCTCTAAATCCATTATCAATAAGTCCATAATCAAAATCCTCAGTAAAAGAAAATCTTAGAAAAATCGTGAACGCCGGATGTTCCGATGTTGTCACCTCCTCAGTGCCGGATCAACCGGCGTGTTCAATCTAGCAGACCAGCCATCTTGCAACCTCTCTATAATAAATGCTATGACGAAGCATCCGGTGTTCATCACTTTGAACACCGGACCATCCAACAAGTACAAGTCCACCAGAGCCAGTTTGCAACCTCTCTGCAAGAAACTCCTGCGTGTACATTTGCCCATCGCCGGACCATCCGGCATGTAGATTCTTGCTAGAACTCATTTTGGAATCTCTCTATAAGAAATAGTCCAACTCTCTCTTCACTTCATCGTCGGATCATCCGGGGTATACTTCAACTTTTGCTTCTGAGCTAAAATGCTCCAGTGTGAAGCTCATCTGAATGTCAGGATACTTGCTTGTGGTGAAATCCCAAACGCCAGATCATCTGGTGTGTACAGTTTTCTTGGACTCAAAGACAAACCCACCAACTCTATTTCTCTCTGCAACTTTGGTTAGCCATGATCATAATTGCAACACATATACATGCTCGTGCAGTCCACAAATCAACAAACCAAAATAACTAAACCAAGTCATATTTCAACTTGGTTTCTTAGTCGCTGAGCTCCGCTGTGGTCCAATGAACACTGCCAAAGCCTGCAGAGACCATCGGAGCAAGGTCGAGGTCAGGAAAGTGATCGTTGATGCAGGCAAGGGCTAGGTAGAAGCCGGAGACTCCGACCTCAAAAAGGTGGTCGCCAACGGTCTTGGAAGCCTCTGCTTTAGGTCACCTACCTCCTTTGAGGCCACCAAAAACCAGTCAATATGACCAGTCACGATATCCCTAGAGTTGGGCAGACATGAAAGCCGGTGGCCCAGAGCAGTGAGTCGAAGGGGGTGAACGCCCAACTAAGGCAATCATAGAAAGATGCCCACCGCTAGTCATTTTTCCTCATCGTTCGCTCCAAGTCCCGTTGCACCACGAGCAGTTCCTCCTGACAAGCTAGTTGAAAACATGTCGCAGAGCACGCAGGAGTCAGCTGGTCGAGTATTACTTGGCTAGCCTAAGAGTACACATGCCTTAGTCTGTGGCAAGACTGGCGCCCCTCGAAGATCGCTCTGCAAGTTCTCTCACTCAATTGTGAACCCAAATTCACACTCGACCACCGCTTCCTGACTGCGCTGGTCATTGGTGTTCACGATGGCCGTGGTCGTGTGCTTGGAGCAAGCAGGAGGTTCAATCAAACCAGGGACTCTATGACCACAACAATGAAACAAGCCCATCAAGAAAACAAAAAAACTTCATTAAAGGTATGATACAAGCCTAAGTTACAATCCGATAATAAGTATTCGATGGTCTCCACCCGGAAGAGACCCTACATACTCCACCGCCCCCTGGCACTCTGGCTGTAGCTTCGCCTTGGCTTCAGGACCGGCTACCGCGACCTCCTCCTGGATGACCATGTGGTTGAAGTTGGGGTCGCAGCTGCGATAGCACTGGAGCACGTACCCCACCACATCTTTCACTGCTTTCGCCATGTCCTCCGCTGCCCGCGCCATCAGGAGCTAGGTGAACTTCTCCGCCAGGACATGGATGGCATAGGCCTAGCCCTACGCGGACTCCTCCCTCTGCTCGTTGGCTTTCAGCCCGCCGCTCATCAGAGGCCCCCGCATCGCCATGACGGATTTCCATAGAAAGTCGTGTGTCGTTCGCTCATCCTCCATCAGCTTGGAATGTTGAGCGATGAGGGCGGCCTTCTCCTCTTGTAGTATAGCCTTCTCCCACTGAAACGTGGCATTCTCCCACTGAAGCGAGCAATTCGCCTCTTTTTCTTCGGCCACCAGCCTCTCCAGATCGGCGCATCTATGGTCCACCACCTCCTTCTCAGCGATCAGCTTGCTGATAGAAGCTAGGTAGCTGGGGACCAAGGAAAGCATGTCAGAGGTAGGAGCAGGCCCTACAAAAGGTTCTGTAGATGTGGGGGTCACGGCCACTACTTCCAGTGTCAGGGCCACTACAGGCTCGGGGGCTAGAATATCCAGCCGAGGCGTCGGGGGAGGGGTCACGACCAGGGTAGAAGACCTGCAGCGATAACAAATTATGGAGTCAAGGAAGAACTCGAAGTACCTACACCTAGCAAGAAGGCTTACCAAATGGTCAGGGGGTAAGCACAACTCTCGACCTCGCGAAACCACTAAGTTGACCCAGCGAGGAGGAGGTCATATCTGCCATCGAGCCAAGAGTGGTCGGTGTCCCACGAGCGCGCTTGGGCGCCTCTACCAAAGCCGAATCCTCTGTTGGTCTCTTCTCCCCTTGCGCGGAGGCTTGGCGTGCAGTCTGGTCACTCCCGATTGGCTCAGGGCGAGACTAGTCGCTCCCCTCCAGGTCGGCGCCACTCGCAAGACCTCCGCATGAGGTCGACAATGGACCACGAGCACTCTGGTCACCCCCGACTGACTTAGGGAGAGGCTGGTCACTTCTCTTCTAACCAGCAGTGCTCGCAGAACCTCCGCATGTGGTTGGCGTTTGGCTCGGTGCAACCTGGCTATCTTTGCGACCAGACGGTTTAGAGGTGCAACCAGATAGGTTAAGAGGAGGTGGGGCCGTGCTCTGTTAGGTGGCAAAATGGAGGTCGCGATGAATTCCCTCCCTGAGGCGGCCAGATCAGAGGCCTCCAGAACCTCATCAATGATTGGGTGCAGAACGTCGACCTCAGGGAGGCTTCATAATGGGACCAATCATGAAAATTTAACTCCTAAAATGGCTCGGGGGTAGGAATTTTGAAAATACCAAACTTACCCTCTTGCACTACGCTCTCTCCGATAGGCTGAGATCACATAGCGGGAGTGCATTGGCTGAGGGACCGTCTTTCCTCGGGGAGGCCAACATTAGGATCTGGATCGACGAATCGATGGCATCGTCAGTGAGATCTGAATAACAGAAGAGACGTGAGAGGTCGCACACCCATACAAAAAGGCGACACCAAGGAAACAGCAGCGGGGTTACTTGTGCCACTCTCCTGGGTGGCATCACTCGGATAGGAGTACAGAAACCTGGATGTGCTCACCTTCAGAGGGGGCACAACCAGCGCTTAATGAAGTCATGAACGACGTCCGACCCCGTCAGCCCGACTTCTCAAAGATGGCCAACCCGCTAGGCTAGGGTCAGTAGCTCTGAGGTAGTCACGGGCGAATTCCCCCAGTTGTCTGTAACCTGCGTCGGTGCGCTCGGCACGCAGAGGTTGTCTAAGAAACTGTCAGTTGCAAGGTAGAACCAATCCTCCCTCCATCCCGACCGTGATGACTTCAGGCCCACCTCAATGTAGGAGTTCATGGCGTCGTCGTGATTATGGAACCCGCAGCTTCCGGTGGGCGGCCCGGTCACCGACCGGCAAGTGTAGAAGAACCGAAAGAGGTCGAGGCACAGCTTGACCCCGACAAAGTTCTCACACATGTGAGCATAGATACTCAGCATGAGAATGAAGTTGGGGTTGAGATGGAGGTGGTAGATATCATAGAAGTAGATGATGGTGGTGAAGAACTTAGAAAAGGCCAGCACGAGGCCCGCCAAGTAGAATGAGATGAACATCACAATCTCTCCCTGGTGGGGAGCGGGCGCGCTATCCCTGGCACGGTACCCCGAGGAAAGGTAGCGGGTGAGTAGACCGACGCTGTACATCATCTTCAGCCTCGCCCTGTCGCACTTGGATCTGGAGAAGGTGGGCTCACTGCTGGTGTGTGCCATCCAACGAAATGGAAGATGTTGCGAGGGCAAGAACAGAGATGGAGACAAAGGGCTCTGAGTGCGAAGGCTTGGAGGCTAAGGGAGATAACGAAAGGATTCATGGGGAACCGTGGGTACTCCAATTTAAAGGGATGTCGTGGTATCTCAACCGTCGTGGGGTTTGATCCGTGCGAAATTCGAAAGGTCGCGTGTGGGGAACCAAAATTCCCTTAGGCCTAGCGGCAATTAATGTTCTCCTTCCCCATGTTTTCTTCTCTCTCTCCCACGTTTCTCTCTCTCCGGATGTTTAACCTCCCCTCGGGATATGATTTTCTGAGTCAACAACTAATGTGGGCTGCGTCGACGACCACTCCATGGGCAAACTTATAATCACTTAGGGTCCAAGTGGTGCGATCAGACCTGACCACGACCATGTGGCATGCAGCGACCACTCCTTGGGCAAACTTATGATCACCTGTGGCCCAAGGGGTGGGACTAGACCCGACCACGACCACATGGCATGCAGCGACAACGGACCCCTACGACGAACCACTCGGTCCACCATATCCACGAGTGAGCTTGGGAGCTACTGTCGGTGTAACAGATAAGGAGGTGCCCCACAAGGCGAGTCTCACGCTGCCAAGTCTCAGCTGGTAGTAGGTATTGTCAAGATCACGGCCTCATCATGCGACCCGAGCGAGGCTCGTGCGACCAGCCCCCTGATCGCAAAGCAAAATCCTGCGACCAGGAGTTCCTCTCCAGCACTTGCTGGTCGCAGAGCAAGTACTCACCTAACTAGTCAAGTCTCATTTAACGCTACCCATTCGAGTATTTTCTTTCCCAAGCGCTCGCTTTCGGTGAGGCATGGTCATTGGGCGGCGTGGTATTGCAATGACCCGTCCCGTAGCATTTAATACTGTGGGATGGTCTGACGGATAAGCGTAATGGTGTCCAGTGATGGTACAATGCATGAAAGATGACCAGAGCGGGGTGGGTGGGCGTACCCACTATCATGATGAGCTAGGAATAGCTAGGCTTCGTTAGGTGTAGGTTTTTCACCTGTTTTTCTACGGTACATTCGTATGAATATCTTTTCTCCTGGTATATAAAGGAGTGAAGACTCTACTTGAAAAAAACACACACTTTGTAACAAGTTCACCTAACTCATAAATTAATACATAGGACATATAGTTATTATCTCATGGATAACCTGAACCTGACTACTCCCTATGTTTCGTAATGTTTGTCTACGCCCACTATTACATACAAACCAAGAAATACTGAAATCGAGTGAAAAAATGCAGTGAGATGATAATGCTACCCCTAATCAATACAATGATGAAAGCAAGTAACTCATCAGCGTTAGAATAAATGCATACATGCATTCAAAGGCATAGCAGGAAAATAGACCATAAAGTATCATTGTTTCCACAATAGACAAATAATTTGAGACAGATACTTCAGAGACTATAGACAAACATTACGAAACAGAGGGAATAAATCCTTATATTCTTGGATCCAGTTTGATATCACCTAATAAAAACATAAATCAATATATCCACCGTCCGATTACATTGTTAGAGATTATGTCTGACAAAGTTCAGCCATCTCCAAAGTTCTCCTTTACTATCGTTTCGCTGCTCCAACAGATTCCATGAAAGTTGTGTTCACACCTCCTCCAATAAAGAAGAACAGCTGCTGCACATATCCAGTGCTGGTACGCGGCGACGGCATATAGAACAGTGCAAAACGGAGCACGCTTCTGCATTGGTCTGGTCCCTCTTGCATGCCTTGTTTTTCGTTTTGGCTTTAGCAGGAATCCGGCAGGACAGACAGGACGCGTCGCAGTGCGCCACGGGCAGTGGCCGCTTGCTTTGCTCTCTCACGTGTACACCCGTGGTTCTGCAAAACCGAGCACGCTTCTAGAAGGATCCTGATTGCTGCATTGGTCTGGTCCCACTTGCATGCCTTGGTTTTCGTTTTGGCTTTAGCAGGAATCAGGCAGGACAGACAGGACGCGTCGCAGTGCGCCACGGGCAGCGGCCGCTTGCTTGCTCGCTCACGTGTACACCCGTGGTTCTGCGCGTATGATCTCTGTCGCCGCGTTGGGGGTGGTACGTTGTCCAAAGTGCGTAACATGATGCGCTCGTGGCCCTTGGGAAAGGAATTCTCATCTTAGACACCATAGGTTGCCGCAATGTTAGTCCCCGTTTGGAGAAACGAAAAGGCGCGTGACCTAGGAAAAATGAAGAAACTGAATGTTACATAAACTGGTGTGGGGATTGTAAACACAAAAAGTGGCTCTCAAGATTCAAGAAAGACGCTCCACGGGAAGAGTGTCCATGGCGCTAGTGGTGGTTGCTTTGTGGTTGGGCTTTGTTATAGCAAGACGAATGTCTTGGTGGCCACGACCCTGATTTAGTGGGCTTAGGATCCACTGCGCAACAAATATGATATGACTCTACAAAGTATTATTTGTATATTTTTCTTCTCAGGTATGCACTTACGACTTCTCATGTTTTTCACACTAAGGATAGCATCACTGAAATCCATGGGGTCAAAAAACCGATTTCAACGTGCTAATATGAAAACGTGGTGAAAAGATCGAATAGACAAGAGAAGATTGAATTAGGTTTTAATTAAAAAACTATTTTAACTGAACTCTAAGTAAATAAACACCTTTGTCATAAATGAATAGTAAAATAACTACAACTCCAAAATTTGATAGAATGCTAAGTAAGAAAATGTGCAAGCTACAACAAGAAGCTACAACAAGAAGCTACAACAAGAAAGAAATTACGGAATATTAGCTTGCAAGAAATTAAATACTCAAACTAAATACGGGAAAATAAAGAAATGGTCAAAAAGATACCAATTTTTTCCCGAGATATCGAGGAGTTAGCACTCCCACATAATCCTTATTGGAGTATCCACTAAGGATATCGCTCCATCTTGAATCACCAAGTCTCAAGTGCTCCCTAGTGATAGCTATTTCTCCATCTCCAAAATAACGAGCTTCAAGCACAAAGCTTCCTCTTAGGGCTCCTACAAGAACTCCAAGAGCTCGCCAAGACACCTCTAATCACAAGATCGGCTAGGTATTACCAACCAGCAAAAGTAATAAGCCAATAGTTTCACTTGACCTAAATCAAGCCTAGACTACAGCTAGATGCACACTTGCTATTCTCCTTGCATTAATGATATCCTTAATCTTTAATTAAGAGCTTTACAAATTACTCTAGTGCATTCTCTTGCCTCTTGATCACACACTAAGTGTTTCAGCTCTTTTGGCTCGCAAGAGATGCCCCTGAGACGAAATGAGAGGGTATTTATAGGCTAGAGGTCCAAAACTAGTCGTCACCCAACCACCCACATTTTTCGTGAACGTAAGCTAATCCGGCGTGCACAGGCTCCAAACATCGAACCATCTAGTGTGAACCGTCCACCCAAAACTAGTCGTTACAAGTATTGAATCCTCCAGTGAAGCCTCTGATACATACGCTGGACTATCTGAAGTATGAGTCCAACTTTCATTGAACCGAAAGAAATTTCTCTGGACTTTACTCTAGCGATGCCTTCGATGTGTACACCAGATCATCCGACATGTATAACTTGAAATCTCTCTTTTGAAAAAAATACTCTAGCGTAGCCAACTTAACCTTATTGGATCATCCGGCGTGTACAAGCTTCTTAGCACTGGATAATCCAGTGTATATAGGTTTTTCAGAACTTGTCTAATTCAAGCGTTTCTAAGTTCTAGCTTCTTTTCAACTCATCCATAGACTTCTCTAAACTACCTAGTGATAAAACTTCACGAGTGTGCATCCAATAAAATCTAGACTCAACTATATTAAGCTACTACTCTTAGTCCCTCTTTATAGCACGATCAATGAATAAAAGTGTCTATACTATTCTAAGTGTCATTTATCTCCTTATGACACTTAGAAGTAGAAGGTTCTTAATATTTTCACATCATTTGATTGCTCATCCAATCAATTAAAGGACCAAGATCGTTCAACGGTATTATAAACTAATATTTTAATTGTCCTTCAACATAAATTTGTTAGTCATAATGATATAATTATCATCAATCACTAAAACACTTATCACTTACTTATGGATGTAGATACTACACGTGGGCACATCTAAAGTGAAAATTCTAAGCCAGGTTAGTCAACCGCATATGATGCGTAGACTTATGTCCACAACCCATCATTCCCGCTTTGTCCCCAAGCTCCAAAAACGGTCCATCATCTCCTATTGACATGTAGGTACACCATACGGGTGTGGAGCTCGAATGCCTCCTAGATCTCATATACATAGATCCATCCTAACTCTTGGGCTCCGAGCGTTTAGGTGCAAGAGTGGTGATTACCTTTTGGATCAACGCAGGGAGTGCCGAAGAGAGCAATCCAATCTCTCGCCATGCTTGTGGTGGGGGAGATATGGAAAGAAAGAAATGCACCTTTCAACGAAAAGGAGTTATCAACCACCTCCATTTAAAAGATCAGGGAGGAAACAAGAACTTGGGTGCTAGTAGGAGGGAAGCCTATAGCGCAGTTTTGTCAGAGCGTTTAAACATGCTGGTCTATTTGTTGTTTGTTTGTAACGCAGGGCTACCTGCTTGTAAATCTTCTGATTTTGTTAAATGAAATCGGCACCCTGCTTGTAGTGAATTAACTTGTTGTTCACATGGCATGTCAGAAAAGCAGTTCCTATCTTTTGAGAGGTGAGTTACACTACAAATCTACTATTATCGTTTCTCTAATTGCACCTACATAATGCTAATGGGTGTGGCCACTGAGCGTATGAGCCTAAAAATTTGGAAGCACCACGAAAGCCTTCCTTCCCACGGGACATCGGCACCCACTTCCCACTGTTAGGGCAGCGACAACGTGCAAGCATCGGTGCCGTGCTTGAAGTGACACGTCACGGCCAATGCCCAATCTCGATGTTGGCTGCAATGCGCAAGCATCCCATGTGGGGGCACATGTGACCAATCTCTACTATTTAGAAAAATACGATAGAGTTCCTAAATCCTTCACGCGGTGCTCTGCCTCTCGTGATGGTCTGCCTCCTTGCAACCTCCGCGTCTACATGTTTCACTTGCCTCCGCCCCCGCCTGATCCCGTACGTCCGCTCCAACCCCACTCCTCCCCTTCACGATAACTGCCCCGCATCTCACCCGCTTGCACTCGCGCACTCGCATCGATCCCTGACGGAGAGCACGAGCCAAAGGCTAGAAGAGTCGTGCATCACTGGCACCGAGGCACCGAGCCGGTGAGCCATGGACTACAATCCCGGAGGCACCTCCCCCGATCAAAACAGCGGCGGCGGCATCCACCTAGTCTACGAGTACTGTGGCATCGACGACGACTACAAACCTGACAACACCAAGGACGGTTTCTTCTCCTGCCGCCAGTGCTCCGCCATGCACACCTTCACCCAGGCCACTGCAGCCAATCCCAACGACTTCCCCGCCACCGGAAACATCTCCATCCGCCAGGTCGCCACCCAGCCCACCCTCACCCCTAAACTCCACGCCCTACTCGACCCCACACACCACCACCCCCGCCCCTGCTGCTGCACCCACCTTCGATGACTTCGCCGAGCGAAGCGAGCCCTGGGACTTCGCGCCTGGCACCGACACAAGGGGGGAGCCCGAGGACCTGGCAGTGTGGGTCTAGTGGCGCTACATGCGGGGGCTGCAGGTGACCCTACAGCGGCAGCTGGAGTTGCTGGTGGAGCGGCACCGAGTGGGTGCGCTCGTGTGCGGCATTGCCATCACCATCTGGGTGCAGTGGGTTGTTGCATCAAGGTGTTCGACGGAATGTGGGCGCGCCAGGTGTTCGCGGACCCCGAAGCCTCAGGGAGAGAGATGTGTTTTGGTGTTGGAGGTGAACAGTTTACATCCTTGTTTAGTTGCCATCGGAAGAACAGAACAAATTTTACTTGAATCTATCTCTTATGTGCAGATGACAAGAAACTTGACGAGGTGAAGTATGAATTGGAGGATGATAGCTTACCCCGTCGAAAGACAGGCGCAGGGTTGAGTTTGCCTTTCTGCGCTCAATGAGGATGATGCTGCTCGTTTACTCAACATTGGCTGTTTGTTTCTTGGCTTGTCATATTGCCCGTGAAGCCATCCTACCAAGTGACATTTACAGGTGGGCAATGGAGGGAAAGATCCCTGATGTGGCAGCGTTTACCGAAGTAGACAGGCTCCTTGGGAGCTCTCTGCAAGTGCAAGACCACCTGGATCGGGTCCTTTGTCCTACCAGATGGTCGAGTTGAGGTTGTAGATCTATACATTAATCCAGTTGTCTCTAATTCGTTCAATCACGTGTGTTTTCTCAGGATATTGTTATTTCTTACCAATTACGAAGGTGATTTGGTGCACTCATGTTTAAGCTTGGGTTCATATTTTGCTTCACAATAATAGGATTCTCGTTGTGTTATTTTATCCATTTGGTTCTTCTAGCATTTTGAAGTTGACTTCTCAGAATAATGCCTGCACTGCTCTAGCTAATCTGGTCCGCACAATGATCTCTCGATGGATAAACGGGGGAGATGTGATGAAGCTGAAGGATGCGGAGATCTACACTTGCAATGGCCTCATGATGCATACCAAGAAGGTTCTGAACTCAGCACCCAAAATCGTCATTCCAATTTATAGAACCTTTGTTTGCACGGCGTGCTTAAGTTGATTTCTTGTTTATGGCACTTGTTTGCGGCGTGAAGGTCATTACCCGATATGGAATATCCTTTGCATTTGAAGGTCATTACCCGATGCTGCTCGGCGCGCACCCGGCCCTCCCCCCTCCTCCTCATGGACGCCACGAGCCGCATCTGGCCGCCCCCGACCCCCTCGCCGCCGCCCTTCTCCTCCTGGCCCCGCGCGTCGCTGTCCCAGCACCGCCGCTGCCGCCGCCACTCCAAGAAGACCAAGCCTCCGCCGCAGAGCGCGGACTCCTCCGCCCTCCCGCCGGAGCTCGTCCACAAGGCGCTGGCGGCAGCGTACGCCTCTGACGTCGCGGCCGCCAACCACGCGTGCCGGGACGCGCTGCGGCCGCTGCGCGAGGTGGCGGCGCTGCACGCGTACGGCCCCGTGATGGGAGCCGCCGCCTCCGCCGCCGCCCGTGGGAGCGGGGTCAGCGTTCGGCACGAGGCAGAGAGGCAGCGCACGCTGGGGCTAGCGGCAAGGCTGGGCTCCGCGGCGGCGATGGTTGACGCTGGGCTGATGTGCTGGGAGGAGGGGCGGCGGGAGGAGGCAGTGGAATACTACCGGAGCGCAGCGGGGCTGGGGCACCCCGTCGGGATGTGCAATCTTGGGGTCTCCTACCTCGAAGGTATCGTGGATTTGGCTCAGAGGGTTAGCTTTCTGGGAGACATGTTCGAGGTGCTTGCAGAAAGATTCGAATCTTTGGAGAACGGTTGACTGTTTTCAATTATCTTGTATTCGATGGCCATTATTAGTTTTATTCGCAGCGCAATTAGAATCATCTGATATTTTGGAGAAGCTGTGCCTTTAGTTGAATATTATCGTGTGTCATTTAACTAGTAAATAAAAAAAAATCTCTTTTTCCTGCCGTCCACATTCTCCTAGCTCCTGTTCGCACCATTGCCCTCTGGTCCTCCGTGCCACCTCTTCTCCCCTGTTAGCTTTTACCCAAATTCAGTAAATCCAGAGCCAAATCCACTCAATTGTAGCCCAGATTGATCCAATCCAGCCTCAAATCTAACAAGTATACTTTGTTTGGGTGCAACATTTCCTCCCTATTGGGGGCGCATGCTATATGGCGGGTTTAGCTGCTGTTATATGGGCTATTTGGACAATGAGAAATAGGGTAGTTTTTGACAAAAAGCAGGTTAGATCTCCTACTGAGATTGTGTGTTCTGCTTGCTCTTTTCTTCGATATTGGGCAGGTCTCCTCGACGGTCAGCACAGAGACTCCCTGGAAGCTGGAGCTCAGACGCTGCAAGAAACAGCTCTCCTCTTCCATCCCAAGAAACAAGCTGAAGGCACGATGATGCTCGCCAAAGGCCAAGGAGCTGATGGTGTTCCAAGCTGAAGCAATCATCGATGGAGTGCAGTTGCTGTTTTCAGTGCTGTTGGCACTCGGTCCGGAGATGGTTTTTGTATCTGAAACTTGGTGTGGTAGATACCGGTCTAATAGGTTAGGAGTCATTATACTTGGATTGTGGTTTCTGGCCTTGGACGTACGGTCTATTTTGGCTAATCGGCAGCCCTCGGTGCTGCTCCTCAGACGTCAGATGTATAGATCTTTCTGTTTGCGCACGCTTTTGTTGTAAGTATTGCGAACTGATTGATGGGGATGGTTGTAATTTCGTTGCATTCGTGTAATGAAATCAGGGGTTAATCCCGTTCTGGAAAAAAAAAATCTAACAAGTATAGCCTCCTATTAACTAAT
Organism: Phragmites australis; assembly: GCF_958298935.1. NCBI lineage: Eukaryota > Viridiplantae > Streptophyta > Magnoliopsida > Poales > Poaceae > Phragmites > Phragmites australis. The sequence goes on from NC_084938.1 coordinate 8,321,247, forward strand.
CCATGGCCATAGAGGTGAAGCAGGGTTCAAAAATGCGTCAAAAACAGCGCGAATATCGGTTAATTCGGTGGGGTACAAATTTGAAATGTGACCGATTTTCGTATTTGAATTCAAAATTTCAAATCGGATTTGAAAAAAATAAAAAATTCCATAAAAAACTAGGGACAATTCTAAGAGTACATGTGAAAAAAAAATTAAAAAAAATATTGTTTACATCAGAAAATACATGCTCAAACATTAATAGCACGAAAAAAAGCCAAAAAAATAAAAAATACCAAAACGAACCGAATGCACAGTATAAACGGCCTGTTTCGATCTAACTCTATGGGATAAGGGCAGGAGGACAATTTTTTTGCTATATGTATGATATATGCATGGGGTAGATGGTATGGTTAAACAAAACCTAGCAAATCCTATGTCATATTTGTTTCTATTTTTTTAGATTTTTTGTGATTTTTTTAATTTCCTTGAACTTCAATGAAATTCGGGAAATTGGCTCGGTAAATCGTTTAATTTGACCAGTTTTCGACAAAATCGTTCGAAATGTGGGTAATGAGGAAAATTTGGTCGGTTTTCGATACAATTCGATCAGTTTTTGATTTAAATCGAGCAGTTACCAAATGTCGATTCAATCAGATTTTTCCTCCGATTTATAAATTTGACCGAGTGAATTTTGAGGAAATTCTCACTGAATTTTGAGCAAATTTTCTGATATTTGCAAATTTCAAAAATTCGCTAGGTAGAAATCTTCGGTGGTCGATCTTGTAAACCCTGGGGTAAAGCTCGACATTTCGCTGCAACAAGTCACCACCAACCTCGCTTGGAGTTGGACAGGCACCCAGAAGAGGGGAGCTGTTTTGGTGGCGGATCCTCCATCTTGCCTTGACGTCTCATTCTCACCCCTTTCCTAGCGGCACCAATGACAGGGCTTTTGCCACCTCCATCTCTGCTTTGCGCCGAGTCTGGTTTCTACGGAAGACAACTGACTGTAGGCTCACGCCATTTTTCAATAGCGAGGCATTAAGGGCCTGTTTGGATACAAAGTATTTAAAAGTTTTTAGGTAATACCATGGTTTCTTAAAAATATTATGGTATTGAAAATATTGAAGTGTTTGGATACAATAAAAACTATGGTTTTAAAAACCGAAGTATGCCCAATACCATAGTATTTTTGAAGTATTTAAAAATTTGCTTGTTTACACGTAAATGGATATACATCGGTTATGTACTGTTACATTTGAAAGCTAATAAAATAGACATAACTTGTAGAATTGTTCCTCGAATGTATCTGCATAGCTTATTTAGTTTTTCATTATAATGACAAGTTAGCCTGATAGCTATTTCCTTGAAACAAAATACTTTATTTAATATGCAGATGCCAAACACTTTATGATTTTCCTAAAACTACAAAATATTGTTGTATTTAAAAAAAAACTATAGTTTTGAGAAACTGTGGTTTCTAAGTTACTGTAACATACAGGCCTAGCCTCTACTTGAGTGGAAGCCAGAGAATTTTCTCCACGCATCGACGGCTGCATTGGCAGGCTTTGGTGCTTGAAGACGAATATTCCATTCACGCACCGGTTTGAAGCACACGTTGTGGCTGCTCTTACATCAGCGACCATGGCGTAAAGAAAGCAAGTTGCGTTCGGAGTTCGGACTTGGCACATTCCAACCCTGGACCGCTCCTCCAACTCCAATCCAACACGGGATTGTTTAATCTAATCCCAACACAGCACCAACATAATTCCAGCTCACGCTCCGCCATAACATCCCCCCTCGGCGCCGGCCTCCGACCCGCTCTCACCACCTCCTCGCGCGTTCTCGGGATTGGCTTCTTTGTGACGTCGCAGGAACCTGTGGCCCTGCCAGGCACTCGTCGCTGTCGAGGCTGACAGCGACGGAGGGGGAAGCAGCAGCTGCCGTCGTGGTTTCGGTTTCTTGGCTGACTCCGAGTTCGATTCCTCCTTTTCTCTCCTGAGGGTGGTGCATATATTCCTCCCCATCTCGGTTCATTGTTCGGACTTCTTTAGCTTTGATTCAATTGTTCTCAACTTTCTATCCTTTTCTTTCTCAATTATTGGATTGGATTAGGAGGGGCATTAGAAGGTTCTATTATAGAGTTGGCTGGAATCCCCGTCGCTGCTCCCCGTCTCCTCCTCTCTAGTGGAGTGGCTGGTCGCCGGCGGGCGGCACCGCCGGAGGCAGCTGTTAACCGCCGCGGCAGTTGCAGTGCGGCGCCAGGTCGTCTCTTGTAGCGAGTCGTCGTGACCTACATATAGCAAGGTCGCCATCTACCCATCTCCTCATCGACGTGCGGGGGCCCATCGGGTGCCGGGCGTGGCGAGCCCAGCCACCGTTCTTGCGCCGGAGTTCTCGCACGGGTGAGGAAAGGCGGGCTGTTCTATGGTGCAAAGTTGGATCTTCCCTTGGAAATTGGTGCTTCCTATAGGGATTGTTCGTGAATTTGCTCTGATTCCGCAAGATTTGGATTACGATTTTTTCTTGGATTTTCCTTTTTGGTATCTTTTTATTGTTAAGGGAACGGGCGTTGCCTCAATTTTGTATTCTTGAATCTGTAGCAAGTCTCAATCTTTGAGACGCTCATGTAACAGTGTTTCCATAATCTTGGAGTTGCTACCTTTAGCCCGTTGTGCAAGAATTTAATGATCTCCGGCTCTTGATTTCGTGATTTGGGGCTTAAAATAATATTTCATTTGGCCATAAAATTTGTAGTTCATCGATGGAGATGTAGTTATTCTGGCCAATTTGATTCGAATTCCTAGTTTTCCTCTGGAAAGTTTAAGGGACCTTTTTTTTTTTTGTTATTCCTTGCACTTATTGTTAAGTGCAGCTAATGTGTAGTAACTGCATTTCTTTTAATTATTGAGCACACTTTTCGTGTCAGTTCCCTAATTACCTTCTGTGATGGTAGATTCCAAACCACATGCTCCCAACCCATTTTTTCTTTGTTTGCTTACTTTTGATGTTTCCCTGTTTATTCCACATGATTGATGCTTGTTTCGTCACATGATCGGTAGTATACTACTCTTAGGAGATGTGCCTTGTATGTTTTTTAATGGATTCTTGGTCCGCTGCATTTGTAGGTTCCATAACTTCCTTGTGGCGTCTGCCTAGAAAGTAGTAAGAAAATACATAGCGGAAGATGAGATCAGTATTTCGGTCTCTCCACCAGCTCCGTCGTGTCACCCAGCACCATGCAGAGAGACACTCGTCATCAAACAGATTGATCAGGCAGCAGAGTGCTCTGGTCTTGTGCAGTTCGACATCCCGTTCACTGAACACGCTACATCATAATGTTGAAATTACCAGATTTACGAGTCCAGCTGTGAAATTATTTAGGTCCATGTTCTCCACTATTGCGGCTGATTCAATCAAAGGTTTCATTTCTCTTTACTTTTTAAGCATGGAGCCCTTTGTTTTCTATTGGTAGCATTTGAATCAAATAATTTACTCTCTTAAACTGTGCTAGATATTGGACGAGCTGGTCCAATGGTGGAATATGAGAGGAGAATAGCATCAGGGGAACTTGTAGATGGCGATAGCTTTCAGGTGTTGTACTGATCCTGACCACCAATGGTTTTTTCTTGGGTAACTTTCTTTCGATGCTGTAGAAAAAGGTTTCCCACATTATTACCGGTTAATACAGGTTGACACAATTCAACAATTGCAAAGGCTCTATGAGGAGCTGATTGAGAACGAAGAAGCCTGCCAGCTGGATAGATATAAGTCATCTGAGAAATCAGGACGGTAAGACCGTAAGAGCAGTTTGAAGTCACTGTCTTCACATAGTTTGTACATATTGAATTATTCTAACCTTACTCCTTGATGTTTGATAGGAGTCGATGGCTATGGTCTCGCCTCATTACCCAGCCTTCTACCTATGCTCCGGTGAAGGGGTTGTATCTGTATGGAGGTGTCGGTACAGGGAAGACAATGCTTATGGACCTGTTCTATGAGCAACTGTAAGTACATCAGTTCTTGGAGCAGATGACACTGCTTTAAGATAAATAGAATGATGTTACGAAATTCAGTCGAAGTTGCTTAAAACTGCTCCATAAATCACCTTTATGGTCTATTTGTTCGTACTGTTTATTGAGGGGAAGTTTGGAAGTATATTTAATGCTTATCTTTACATTGCATTGTCTAAATGAGTTCCTGTCAGGACTTTACAGAACCTATTCAGGGCCTAAGCGTTGTCCTTCCAATTTTCGTTTTTCAAACTGAATATTTTCCCTTCATGCTAATATATATCGAACCTATTCAGGGCCTAAGTGTTGTCGTTCCAATTTTCGTTTTTCAAACTGAATATTTTTTCCTTCATGCTAATATATATTGAAACTTGTTTGTTCACATGTATTGTACTTGCTGTTGCATTGTAGTACCACAAACCATGGAAAAGAAATTGTCCTAAAACCGTTCACTGTGAGTTGCCCGTCTTAGTTCTTAGTCACTAAGGCAATGAGATCACTGATGTAAATCAGTGCGGCTTGCTTATAATAGAATTCACTACAAATCACATAAGAATAGTCCTTGCTTATATTTCTATAATGATGAATTTATTCTGGTAATGAAGCTAGCATGATTCCGATGGACTAACCAATATTAACCATCTGCAAACTGTTGGTACAGCTTTAGCAGAATCTTATGAGTTTAATTAAGCAGAGAAACTTGCTTGAAATAACTCACTGTTGGTTTTACTTCTTAGGCACTAAGGTAATGACCGAATCATTATTGGAAATCAGTGAATCGATTTATCAAAACGTAAATTTTCCTTAATTATTTTAGCACTTATTCGAGGACATACCATTAATCCATCTGGTCTAGGAGCTCTGTCAAATTATTGATCTGTCAGCATAGAAAGGCATAGCTGAAATATAACCGGTCTTGTTTTTGTGACTTTGCAATTCCTTAGAGATGCCTAAGAATTGCCAGTTGTATTTTGGCCAGTTATCTGTTCTATTTTTATTGGGTGTCAAATTATTGATCTGTCAGCATAGAAAGGCATAGCTGAAATATAACCGGTCTAGAGATGCCTAAGAATTGCCAGTTGTATTTTGGCCAGTTATCTGTTCTATTTTTATTGGGTGCAAAATGTCGTAACCTCCTATGATTGTAATGTTTGTAACCTATAGAAATTTTGTCATATTTCCCAAGTTAAAGAAAAAATTGCTGAAAATAAATGAAATGCTATCTTATCCTCCTTAACCTTTTTATGAATGCTGCAAGATATTTGTATTCCCCAAAAAATCTGGACATTACATAGTTTGCATCAAAACCTCATCAATTTGTGGTAATATTTAGACAAATAAGTTGGTCCTTGCATATATTTTTCCCTTCACACTTTTTTTTTCTTGCATAATCTGATTCTCATATTACTTGGCAGGCCAGCTAATTGGAGAAAAAAACGAATTCACTTTCACGATTTTATGCTGAATGTGCATAGTTGTCTACAGGTATTCTCTTTTTGTTATAAGATGTGCAACTGCCTTCTTAGGTCTAGAATTTGTAGTACCACAAACCATAGCAAATATATATATCTTCAGGAATGTATGGTTAACATTTCATAAACGTGCATCTATGAGCAGATGCACAAAGGTGTTTCAGATCCCCTTGATGTGGTAGCAGCTGAGATTTCAGATGAGGCCATCATATTATGTATTGACGAGTTTATGGTATGTGTATCTTTTCTGTTGTAAATAATAATTTGTGTGTTGCTATGTATCTTTCATAACAGTCCATAACTTACTGCACAGGTAACTGATGTTGCTGACGCTATGATTTTGAACCGGCTGTTCAGACATTTGTTCAGCAAAGGCGTTGTATGTGACTACTGCTCATTTTCACTTTCTTATGCCACTGGAACAACCTAATCATCTATAGAAGGATACTTGACATTTCACATTCATTATTTTACACAATGTCTTGTGCTCAGATTCTTGTCTCGACCTCTAATCGTGCTCCAGATAAGCTTTATGAAGGTGGCTTACAGAGAGACCTATTCTTGCCTTTCATTGACACCTTGAAAGTATGAGTTGTTTCATGTTTGTCAATTTCTCTGTTTTGTCAATTGAAGTTGAATGTGCTAGTATGCTGGTGTTTACCTATGTAAACCATTTCAGGAAAGGTGCATCGTGCACCCCATTGGCTCTGCGGTAGACTATCGTCAATTGGGCTTTGTATGTTACCAACTTTTGCAAGCTAGTAATGTTTTTTTTTTTGTTTCCCTTTCTGAAATCTTCAATCTGATACCTGAGCAGGCTGAGAAAGGTTTCTATTTTGTCGAGAAACATTACAGTACGCTTTTTAAACAGAAGCTCCAATCTTTAATCGGAGACAAGGAACCTAGACCACAAACTGTTGAAGTAGTTATGGGACGGAAATTGCAGGTATTTTAGAAGTATTCCAAAGCAGCTCAGTGAAACACACTGTTATTGTTACTTAACCATGACGCTGCAGGTTCCACTGGGAGCAAATGGTTGTGCATATTTCCCGTTTGAAGATCTTTGTGATAGACCTTTAGGTGCTGCAGATTATTTTGGACTCTTTAGTAAGTACATCGGTGCAATGTGATTTCTACCATTAGTATTCCAAAATTTTACTCTTTGACGTAATATAACTGATACCCAATTGTTACTGTGCAGAAAAGTTTCACACCCTGGCACTTGATGGTGTTCCAAAGTTTGGGTATAGTAACAGAACAGCAGCTTATCGGTTTGTCACACTGATTGATGTATGATCCATATCTTCTTCCACATTTTTATGTTTAAGTTTGTATGAGACTCATTGTTCAGAAGCTTCCATTGTTCTATATTTGAACATAGACACGTTGAAACTCGACAGGCATGGCTGACAGCACTAGCAGCTTCCTTTTATAGGTGCTCTAAGGAGTTTTTCTCATTAGTCTAGATTATATGTGATTACATGCTGCCGATAATCATAGTTAGAAATTATTCTCGAATGGAACCAACAGAAATGAATTTCCACTCAGTCTGAAATTCTCTAGCTAATAGATTTGCATGGTGCAGCATAAGTGATCTTATCTCCAAACTACTAATGATTTTTCAGGTTATGTATGAGAATAAAGCAAGGTTATTATGCACAGCCGAGGCTGCGCCAATAGAACTATTTGAGAATATTGTGACGGTTGCTGAAGCACAAAAAAATTCTCCAAGATCTTCGCGTTCACAGAAAAGCGACGATCCTGACCTATGTGTGGACAACGAGCTTGGATTTGCCAAGGATCGTACTATTAGTAGGTAATATAAAATGTGTGTGTTGATATGATTTCAGCAGGCTGTAGTTTTTTTATCAGTCCTGTGCCTGGAATGCTGAACTAAAATTAATCCTATAGACCTGTATGAAATGGATGCCGTATTTTACCCTTTTGGGATTGCAGGTTGACAGAGGTCAATAGTAGAGAGTACTTGGAGGATTTTGAAGCGAGATTGCAGCAGCAGCAGCCCTTGCAAGGTGTAGATAATGGTGGTGATGTTGTACTGGCATGAGTATAGCAGCACTCTGTGCTTGATATTTGAAATTCATCTTGTATTTGCCCACCTGGATTACATAGGAAACTGAAAAGGTCTGCTTTTGCAGCAGTGGTGCATGCAAATTTGCATTAAGTAGTGAAAAAGGCATGCTTAACCAACAGTGATGGATGTAAAAGTACAATAAGCTTTGTAAGAATTTTTTTGCAAATGGGCGGGTGATCCATAAAATGTCTCATTGTAGAGAGGGGGGGGGGGGGGGGGTTTCTTACCGGAACCTGTGTTGTATTTATGTTTGTCAAACATTCAGATAGGCCTAAGCTCGAAACGAGTTGGCCATTAAAAGTGCTCTGGAGAGATCATTTGGGCATTAAAAGCGTGCTCTGGTGGAGCTCATTGATCTTTTTCTTTCGCAATATTTCCGGTGTGTACCAAATCTTACAGGACCATTGTTTGGCTAGTGCATAATATACCTCCATGGTTGCAGCATCAGTTCACTGCATAAATCCATAATAATAGGTAAAAGCTTCATTGAACTTTCATAATTGAAAAAGGAAAAGGTTAACCATTGCTCATATTTTACTATTGTCTTACCTAGCTTTCCTGACATCCTTACCTTAGCAGGAAAGCAGCTCTGGTTATTGTGGTTGCATCATGTCTGCACGCAGATCTAATACCTGTGTCAAGGAAACTGCCTTGTTCCAGAATTGAATGCACAAAACAAATATTGATGGTCAAAATGCTCACCTAAATCTCAAGAACGCATGATACAAGAAATAAGGGAAATGGCTACTTTGTAGACTTCTCTCTTTGTAATATGTTGTATTCTTTCTAGAATCAACAAAGCTTTCTTTTTGTAAAAGAATCAACAAAGGGCACACAAAGATATCAGGATAGGAGACGTCAACTGCAATTCTCGAACTTTAAAGAAGAACATCTAATTCTTTTGGATTCATAACTGGCTGCAATGTTGCCAAGAAGCAAGAAGTCAGCTCTTGCATGATAGCCGTTTAGTCGCTACCAAGAATTTCTTCATTCGACGTTTTAAAAGGTAGAGACGGAGACCGAAAGATAGCTAAGCGGGAGACATTCTGATTCCCTCATGAAAAGATTTGGGCGACATGTCACTCACTCACTCTTCACGATTCACACCGTGCTTGTAAATTGATAGTCGTGAAACCACTGATGCTTGCTGTAGCTACCTACCTCCTCTTCTTAGGGGTTGATGGTTTATGCATCTTTTGGTGTATGGTATGCATATGCATTTTTTTCAGTTTTCATATATTGTACTTTTTCCCTTTTTAATGCTGCATATTATCTGAAAAAGAGCAGATTTTTTACTCGAGTTGTAATTTTAATTATGGAAGTATTTTCCAAAGATAAATATAATTGTATTTTCTTGTGGCCGTTTCTAGTAAAAGTCATGTAATTCCATTACACTTTCCAGAAAGACATTTCTTTTTGACAGATTCGAGTAAACTGAGCGAAAACTCCAACTAGATTTCATTTCAAAAGCTTCCGTTAGCAAGGTGACCAGACATGACTTTATGGTATTTACTACTAGCACTCGGTATTTAATAGGGATACTTGATGAAAAATATCGCTAAACCTTTTGCAAATCATGAGCTCCTAAACCATCTACTTTGACCTAAGGAAGTAGTTTCTAGAAGGGAAATGTCAGTAAAAAAAGAAAAACTAAAAGTAGAAGCCGCAAAATATCCGTGGCACGATGAATAGAACTACGTGTCTTTGGATAGAGATGTTACTCGTAGGAAAAGGGCAATATGATGGATTGGTTCTCGAAGAAGGTAGTCGATTTGTGGGAATCAAGACTAGTTTTGAATGCGGGGTTTCTCTACATTCGGTGCCATATATACAGTTTATTTTATATAATATTTTATTAAAGATCCTGCATTTCAAACAGGACCCAAAACATACATCCTGGATCCCTGATCTGTTGCTCTTAAATTGCAGGTCCTTTTGAACGGCTGCTTTTGCAGGAAGCAAGCAGACACAGAAATGACACGATTGCTATCTGAAAATCCAGACACAGAGATGACATGGTGCAAATTCAGAAAGAACTGGGTTAGTGCCTCCTAAGTGGTTCCAGAGAGGAGGAATTAAGCTTAGATTCCAATTCATCAGTATTGGTCCTGATTTTATATACTGGCAATTTAAATATGGTTTGTCAGCGGCATTCCAACTATATGGATGTCTTGTTTTTGTCAGGATTTACGATATGTTTGGTAGAGCTCTAATTTCAAGAATATTTGGAGCTAGTCATTCTTATCTTCAGAAATTTTTGAAGCTGGAGTTGCGGACAGATTGAGAGTTTTTGATTGAGATATCTTGTTCTTATTTTAGACTAAAAATAGATATTTAAATCACTTTATTTTATCCTACAAACTACAAATCTTGTATGGATCTCGAAGTTGAAGCTCTGCCAAATATAATCTTATATAGCTTAGAGTTTCTTGACATGTTGGCCAGACTCTGATCCAACCATGACAACAAATCCGTCTCATTACTGTAGCTCTGTATTGTTCATCCATCTTCCCCGAAGCTTTTCTCCACAAAAGCTCACCTTGTAAGCTTGGATCCGGCCTCTCCCATCCTTCTCCCGCTTTCCATAAACAATTCATGAGCAGAACTAATAAACTGATATGATCATATCATCAAAGTATAATCTAGACATGTGTATGAAAACACAATATATGACTAGATCTACTATACTCAAAATTAGAAATCGGAGGAAATAAAGTACAAGTAACATGGTTTTTACATACTGGTCCTGTATTGTGGAGGTTTCTGAAAATTTTGGTTGTACTATGTTGACGGCACGATCGATCCTACTAATGACGCGCCTAATTTGTTGATGATGACAGCGGGCAGTGACCAAGCGACTAGGAAGACAAGCCGTGGTGAAGAACTTGAGCAGTCGCGCGAAGCGCTTCTCAAAAACCTTATTCGCCCTCTCCCGGTGCAAGATCTCAAGAGCGAGGGTGTTGGAGACCTGCTCTCCCATTCGTCGGTGCATGCTGATGCTGGGATGGATTAGACTACAGCGGTAGCACAACCGAGAGAGAAAGAGGCAAAACCCAAACTCTTATATAGACTCACGTAATAAGAGCGTTTCTAATTTTAGCGCTATTCTCAATTAGCAGTCTATGTTGTACGTATACCCAATGAGGTAGCCAGGTAGGGTCCTTGCATATATATAGGGAGAAAACCCCCCACCTCTACCTCCATTAGGTAGTAATAGAGGGTGAACCTCAACATGGACCACCTCTCCATAATATGGGCCTTTGAGATTTATTAGGAATTATTACATGAGTCGTTCCTAATAATTCTAACAATCCTCCAACATATCTCAAAGTCTCATAGAGAATTGCCAGTTTTCTACTGTTGTTTAATATACCAGTGTTTCAGTGAAGACTGTTAAGTTGAACATCGACCTAGAACATCAAGCTACACTCATTCACAAATTGAACAATGGACTATGCCTTGAATTGCTAGTTTTGTGCAAACAAGTTTCACTTAAAGTCATAACTGATACTTGGCTGCCAGTAGGCTACCCCGTGGGTGGAGCATATAAGTCCTACTCCACGGTCTCTTCATGAGTTTACTAGAGATCACACAAATCTTAAAGACTGCGACCAACAGTTAGACTCATATAGGTGTGTTCTTTCAAGAATGCCATGTAGGTCAGCATCTTCATTACTTAAAGCCAACAGAACACATTAAGGCAATAGCCAACCTACCTTACAGATCTCTGAGAGTATTGCATCTTCACTCAAGTGAGTCAAACAACAAAGGTACTCTCCTCCAGTTAGACCAATAGTTTGTTCTTCCTAGATTCTAATTCACGGGATCTCCGATCATATAGGTTGGATTACCATTGTGGAATAACTCATATGGGTCGCATACCCATCTCCTACGATGCGTTATCTATCACACTCTGTGATAGTCATTTTGTAAAGGGATCTACTGGGTTCTTAGCTGTTTGGATATAATCCAAGGTTATCACTTCGGAGTTTCTCAATTTCCTGACAGACTTCAATCGTCTTTTTACGTGCCTTGAGGACTTGCCATTATCCTTAGAACTATTTATTGATAATAACCTTCTGATTATCACAATTCATAAGGATAGCTGGTACCAGTTTTTCAACCACAGGTAAGTCTATCAACAAGTCACACAGTAATTCTGCCTCAACAGTGGCTGTGTCTAATGCAGTGAGTTATGCTTCTATAGTTGACCTCGTCAAGATGGTATGTTTGCAAGACCTCTATGACACAGCAGTATCACTTAGAGTGAATACATATTCACTTATGGCATAAATCTTATCAGCATCAGATATCCAGTTTGAATCACTATAACCCTCTGGTATTGATGGGTATCCAGAATAGTGAAGACCATAACTCATACTACCAAGAAAATAGCGCATGACTCGCGCAAGCGCACATCAATGTTCATCACCCGGGTTAGAAGTAAAACGACTCAATTTGCTCATAACAAATGAGATATTAGGCATTGTAGCACTAGCTAGGTTCATGAGTGATCCAATAATCTGAGAGTATCTCAGTTGGTTCCTGCCACTTTTCTTATTGTTTCGAAGTATCACACTAGGATCATAAGGTGTTGGAGAAAACTTGTTATCCTGGTAGCCAAAGCAGCTCAAGACCTTCTCAACATAATGAGATTGTGTAAGAGTAATCTCATTCTCTCCTTTGATTAACTTGATATTTAAGATTACATCAGTCTCACCTAGATCTTTCATATCAAAGCTTTGAGATAAGAAAGACTTGACCGCATTAACCACATTAAGGTTTGTCCCAAATCTTAGTATGTCATCAATATACAAGCACAATATAACTCCCTCACCCCCACCATGATGATAGTACACATATTTATCTGCCTCATTGACTGAAAAGACTGCAAATATTAAAGTTCTGTTGAACTTCCCATGCCATTGTTTAGGAGCTTGTGTAAGGCTCTACAAGGACTTCAACAACTTACACACCATGTCTTCTTGACCTTTTACTACAAACCTATCAGGTTGTTCCATATAAATTTCCTCATCCAACTCTCCATTAAGGAAAGCTGTCTTAACGTCCATCTGATGAACGATAAGACCATATGAGACAGCCAAGGAAAGTCACACTCGGATAGTAGTCAATCTCACAACAGATGAATAAGTATTAAAGAAGTCTTCACCTTCCTTTTAAGTATGACCCTTAGCCACAAGCCGAGCCTTGTACATTTCAATAGTACCGTTGGGCCTAAGCTTCTTCTTGAACACCCACTTGCAACCCACAACTTTGCAACCATATGGTCATTCTATGACCTCCCAAGTCCCATTTGCGAGGATGGAATCCATTTCGCTCTGAACAGCCTCCTTCCAGTAGTCTGCAAATGCAAACGCTTCTAAAATAGACTTAGGAGTGTCATCCACAAGGTACATAGTGAAATTATCACCAAAATATTTTCCAGTCCTTTGTCTCTTACTCCTCCTAGGAGCATCACTGTCATCCTCCTTAGGATCTTGCTCATGTGTTTGTTCAATAAACTCAAGAGGTGGAGTAGGTTCAGAAATTATCTCAGAAGATAGTCTAGACATGCTATGTAAATCTTTCATAGGAAATATGTGCTAAAAAATATTGTGTCACGAGACTCCATCATTGTATCAACATGCATGTCAAGTACCTCAGATTTAACCACTAAAAACCTATAAGCAATGCTCCGATGAGCATATCCCAGAAAGACACAATCCACTGTTTTAGGTTCGAGCTTGTGCTTTTTAGTTATTGGTACATTGACTTTCACCAAGCATCCCTAAGTGCGCAAATAAGAAAGTGACGGCTTTCTCCCTTCTCATTCTTCATATGGGGTTTTCTCCTTATCCTTGAGAGGAACTCTATTCAGGACTTGGCATGAAGTTAACAGGGTCTCCCCCCACCATGCCTTAGATAATCCCGCAGTGTCTAACATGGCATTAACCAAGTTAGTCAATGTGTGATTTTTCCTTTCGGTAACCCCGTTTGATTGAGGTGAATAGGAAGACGTCCTCTCATGAATAATCCCATGTTTCTCACAGAATAAGTCAAAATCACTAGAGAAATACTCTCCACCATGATCTGATCTAATTCTTTTGATTTTTCTCTCTAGTTGATTCTCAACTTCTACCTTACAGATTTTAAAGTGATCTATAACCTCATCTTTCATTTTCAACAAATAAACATAGCAATATCTAGTCGTATCATCAATCAAAGTCACGAAATATCTTTTTCCACCCTTCGTCAATACACCATTCATTTCACATAGATCTAAATGTATGAGTTCTAGAGGTGTCAAATTTCTCTCCTTAGCTATCTTGTGGGTCTTACGAGGTTGTTTTGATTGCATACAACTATGACACTTAGAACCTTTGACCATGGAAAATTTTGAAATTAAACTCATGCTGGAAAGTCGAGTCATAGAACCAAAATTCAAATGACATAACTACGAAATATTGCCACAAATATGGTTCACAGACTTACTGCTGAAATCAGAAAGGGAAAAACAGAACATGCCTCCGCACTCATAGCCTTTACCAATAAATTATCCATGCTTTGACACTACTACTTTATTGGACTCTAACACCACCTTAAACCCGTCTCTACAAAGAAAAGAACCGCTAACTAGATTCTTGTTCATTGTAGGGACATGCTGCACATTTCTCAGCTGCACGATCTTTCTCAAAGTAAACTTCAGATCTACCGTACCAACACCACGAACAGAAGCATGTGACCCAATCCCCATTAGGACGAAAGAATCATAGACGACCTGATAAGAAGAGAACATTGAGATATCAACACATACATGAACATTGGCTCCTGTATCAATCCACCAATTAGTAGACTGAAATACTGAAAATACTGAAGGTAAATTTTCATACCCTATAACTCCATTTTCAGCTTCGCCAATGGTCACCACATTAGCAGTCTTTGAGTTCTGCTTTTGTGGAGCATTTCTTCCCTTGCGGTTTGGACAATCCTTGGCGAAATGTCCAATCTCATCGCACATAAAGTAAAGCAGTTTTGCTGTGTTCATATTCTTCTTCTTAAAGGTGGTAGTTTTATTTGGCTTATTATCTTTTCCTTTGTTATTGTTGTGGATGGGCTTTTGCACCATATTGACGCTAGTCTCCCTCACATCCTTTTAGAGTCACATCCTTAGCCTGAGCTTTTTCCTCAACATCAAGAGACGTGATCAAACTCTCAACAGTAATCTCTTATCTCTTGTGCTTTAGAACAGTGGAAAAGTTCCTCCATGAAGGAGGTAACTTGGCAACAGTGCCTCCAGCCACAAACTTGTCAGGTACATTGATCTTGAGGAGTTCGAGTTCCTTCACGATGCACTGAACCTCATGAGCCTGCTCGACTATAAAGCGATTTTCAACCATCTTGTAGTTATGATACTGCTCCATGATATATAGTTTACTTCCTGAATATGATGCACTAAATTTAGCATTTAGTGTATCACATAGCTCCTTCGCGCTTTGTATGCGTATGTACACATCACAAAGATGGTCACCAAGAACGCTAAGAATGCATCCTACAAAGAGTGTATTGGCATCCGTGAATGTCTTTTCCTGTTCAGCAGTAAGGATTCCTTCTTGCTTGCCATTAGCCACCCAGTAGACATTCATAGCCGTCAGCCACAGAGTGACCTTAACTTGCCATCTCTTAAAATGCACACCAGAAAACTTGTCTGGCCTCAGTGCATCAACAAAACCAGTCATTGATAAAGCTAAGTGCCTACAATAAGGTTTTTGGATTGTTGTAAAATAAGGCACATTTAGGTTTACTTTAATCCATAAATAATTCATGAGTAGAAACTTGTAAACTGATATGATCATATCATCAGAGCATAATCTAGACATATGTACGAAAGCACAACATATGACTAGATTTACTATACTCAAAATTAGAAATCGTAGGAAATAAAGTACGAGTAACATGGTTTTTACGTATTGGTCCTGTATTATGGAGGTTGCTGAAGATGCTGGTTGCACTGTGTTGACGACATAATCGATCCTGCTGATGACGCGCCAAATTTGTTCATGATGGCAGTGGGCAGCGCCTAAGCGACTAGGAAAATGAGCCGTGGTGAAGAACTTGAGCAGTCGCACGGAGCGCTTCTCAAAAACATTATTCATCGTCTCCTAGTGCAAGATCTCAAGAGTGAGGGTTTCGGAGACCTGCTCTCCTATTCGCCAGTGCATGCTGACGCTGGGATAGAATAGACTATAGTGGCAGTATAACCGAGAGAGAAAGAGGCAAAACCCTAATTCTTATATAGACTCACGTAATGAGAGTGTTCTCAATTTTAGGGCTACTATCAATTAGCAGTTTATGTTGTACGTGTATCCAATGAGATGGGGGTCCTTGCATATATATAGGGAGAAACCCCCACATCTATCTGCATTAGTAATATGGTACTAATAAAATATGGGTCTCAACATAGGCCACCTCTTCACAATATGGGCCTTTGAGATTTATTAGGAATTATTACATGGGTTGGCCTCAATAATTCTAACAACTGATCCCCAGATTCATCCGGGAAGCCCCCAATTTGTGAAGCCCGGTGATGCATCCTTTAGAACTATGGCTTCGACCTCTTCAACCTATTTTGTTGGTGCGTGATCTGAGGCGACTACCGAGCGGACCATCGGCATGTCAATTGATCTGCATCGTGAGGCCCCTTCTCCATCTATGCTGCAGTGGTTCGATGGCTTCTCACCGTACATATTGCCTCGTCTCGGCGTGGATGGCGGCATCCTTGTCTGGTGCTCTGGTACTGGAGCCATGGCTGATCTGTACCTCTTGGTGCGGGGCGCTTCTGAGGTGGCACGAGCTTCTTCTCCATCGACGATGCCGATTTTCCCGAGAGGACTTGATTGAACTTTCATTTATGTTTATGTCCTCCTTTTCTTGCTTAAAGACCCTAGCTTAACTCTAGGAACTTGTAAGGAACTTTTTTGCAATTGTACCTTTGCTCTGAGAGTAATGGAGTTTTAAGCCCCTTGAGGGCGTACTTCCTTAAAAAAATAGTACAATGCAAGGTTTAGGTTTGTTAGGTCCGCTCCCTGTAGGTGTGTTTGGTCAGAGGATAAGATTGGATGAGATATGGTCATTCATGTTTTGTTGGATGGATCGATCTAATTTCTTGTTTGATAGCATGGATAGGGTGATCTAATTTCTTGTTTGGTTGGACGGATATAACTTTAATGGGGTTAGCCAAACATTTATGCAACCCGCTTGTCATATATTTAGATTTTCATCAAAATACAATCATGCGAGATCTTGTTTTGTTAATTTAATTGCAATGAATACAATTGTACAATCGGATCACAAATCAGATAAAAAGTTTAGGAGACAATATCATTTAAAGTGTGTGAACAAAAAAAATGCATGGACTCTAACCAACTAGAATATGTCATATCAGCAGGGATAAAGTTCATCCAGAACATAGATCGGTTTGTTTAGCAATTTTTTGCGGATGAGCTCATCTAGCATCTAAGAAAAATATTCCATCTAGATGGTCATCTCATTCAGCTTGCCTCCAACCAAACACATCAAAAAAACTAGATGATCATCTCCCATCCAGGAATATCTCTCCAACCAAATACACCCGTACTATACAAACCTTCCCCTAATCCGACCTAGGGCCTGTTTGATTCAGCTTCTGAGCTGCTTCTAGCAAAAAAAGAGAGCAAGATTGGTCTCCCAAACAGCTCTCGTATAGTCCAATTTTCTCAAACTAGATTCTAGCCCACACCCCTCAATACATACAAACGCGGAAGTGACCAAGGTTAATGTTTTATATTTTCATAGATAATTCCTTATACGAGTAATGTTGTTTCAGCACAATTGTCTGACAAGAAATTGAAATTGTGGTTGTTCATTCTGTGACAACATAGCTTTACACTAATTATGTGTTGGCATCAGGCTGCTGGTGTAGAGTGTTTGTGCTTTGGTGTGCAACAAATATTTTGTTGCTCTACAAGTGAACTTCATATGATTATGAAATCTGAATCTGGGTAGATCTTTCCACCCTTTTTTAAGGATCTTTTAAGTTGATATGTCAGGGTTTGAAAATGATGTTTGGTGTGGAAGATGATGTGTGTGTTTGGCATGTGCTTTTTGGCTCTTTGGGAGAATATGACAATATCTACAGATTAATTCCATGAGCTTGTTATTTACTAATTTTGTTTATTAGTAGTTACCACCTCTTTACTGTCATTCATGTGAAATTCATTGTTATTGTCTGAAATGAAAATGATATGTTTTGTACTCTTGTATAGATGGAAACAATTGAAAAGGCCAAGATAATGGTTGAGAAAGGGATGCATTTTCCACTAGAGTTTTCATTGAAATATGTGTAGAAGTACTAGCAAAAAATGGACCACATGGTTGCTTGAACAATAATGGCTATGGTAACCTAATGGCCAAGTTCAAAGAACACACAGGCAAAGATTACCCCTGTACTCAACCGAAGAATAAATAGGAATACTTGAAGGGTGAGTATGTAACATGGAAAGCATTGAACATCTATGCGTTCAAATTAGGATGAGATCCTAAAACTGGTAGAATTGTTGCATCTGATGAGCAGTGTGAAGAAAAGATTAAGGTACATAATCTTTTAGGTGTTCTTGATGCCATGTTCACTATTTGTTTTTGTTACATGAAATGTAAAAGTGCATCTATCTTTTATGTGTGGTTTTGGTAATTAATAACAATACCTATGTACTAACTATGTTGTTGAGAATTGTTAGTAGGATATTTCATAGGTGATGCATGAAGGAGAGATATGCATAAAGATCAATGAGCTCTAGGTAATGCTCGGCTAAGTGATGACAATACCTATAGACTAACAATTATGTTGAGAATTGTTATTAGGTTATTCCATAGGAGATGCATAAGAAATAAAGTATGGATTCGTTGAAGAATGCCATGAGTTCAAAGGATTGCATCAAACATTGAGATCTTAGTGATGCTCATAAGAAGAAGAAAAAGCTTGAAGATTGACAATAAACATGAAGGCTAAGTCACTTGTGAAGATTAAGTGACTAAAGGTATAAAGTTATCAATTAAGTTTTATAGACTAACCCATGTGCTTTGTGCTTAAGAGTGAGTTGTGATTAAGATCTATAAGAAGGCATAAGTTGAATTGAAATCATATATGCCAAGAGTGAAGAACAAATAATGGACTCCATACATGATAAAGTGAATTTATTGAAGATGTCGGATACAAAATGATTTTCTATGGTAAGACAGTAAAGGGCAAGCAAGACTCAGCTACGATGGACCATCCGTGGTGAAGGGCAAGGAAATGGCTTGGCGCCGAATGACCAAGGTGGCGGCGAAGAGCGAGTGAAGCCTTTGTTCCAATGAACCGTGTGAGGCCATGGGAAGCTATGAATGATTCATATCAATCATATGAACAATCAAGAAGAGATGAAGTGAAGATTATATGGAAGTTGGCAACTCCCAAAGTTTGAAGAAAGAAGCGGTACTCGAAGGTATTCGAAGGCTCAAATGTGATTCAAATGAGTTTTATCTTTAAATTTGAGTATAGGTATGCCGCCTATTAAGAGGAATACAACATAGAGCTAATTATCATGTCTCAGTGCTCAAGAGTTGCTAACCAAAACCAAAGTGAGAGTTCGCTGTAGGAGCCCGATGCCGAAAGTGTAGAAGTGTCAGAATTGGGTTTTAGAGAGTTCCTAGTTTGATCATATGGGTTTAATATTATGAATTCAGTTGGGATGTGTAGTTCTTTGAATAAGATTTTCATAGAGTCTGAAATCGTTGAAATCAGACTTCGGGATCAAAAGTTATCGCCATTTTTCTGAAGGTCGGTTGTGTTGTTTTGTTAACTGTGGAGACTCCGCACATTTCTGCGGAGACTCTATACATTTTTGTGAAGGATCTACAAATTCCAAGTCCAACAGCTAGTTTTGGGGTTAACTGAGAACTGCAGAGTGTCCGCATTTCTTAGGCGTAACAGCTAGTTTTTGGAGGTTGGGTAATTATACCCTCTCACCCCCTCTTTTAAGGGTTGCTGGTGCCTCAATGAAGATACACAAAGCCAAAGCCAAATAGAGTTCTCTCCACTCTATTTTAGTATGAGATTTGAGAAGAAAAGTGAGTTGGGTTAAGAGATTGAAAGATTGAGTGCAAGTGAGCTAAACTTCATTCTTGAGCACTTGAGTTCATCAGCAAGAAGTTCGCGAAGCGTTTGTTACTCTTGGGGATTCAATCCCCTAGGCGGCTAGGCATCGCCGGCAAGCACCCAAGGTTGTGGTGTCCTATAAGAAGTTTGTGAAGGCTTTGATTTCGCCTTCGCAAGGAAAAAAATCAAGAGTGGAAGCTAAGCTCAAGTGTGACCGAGCTTGGAGAGGAAAAGGGTTAAGAGAGACCCGGCTCAAGTGTGATCAAGCCCCTCAACGAAGACGTAGAAACCTCTTGAGGAGGTGTCCGAACTTCGAGAAAAAAATCACGTGTCTCATCTCTTATTTCCTTGTTTTTGAGTTATTGCTCAATTTTTGTGCATATTGCTAGATCTATTTTCTTGTGAACTTTGAGCTGCAGGTACTTGGTGAAATTGGTTTGAATACATCCACTGATGTTGGGTAATTCGTAGATTTGATTCATGTTATATTGCATAGGCATCTCTTGAGTTTTTCCTGAAATCTCCAGAGTATCTGTAGATTTCTACGGAGTGTCCGCACTTTTACGGAGACTCCGAAAAAATCTGCGGATTGTCCGCATATTGCTAATTCATTGCATTTTGTTTGTAAAATTTTCAGGATACGTCTATTCACCCCCCACCCCCTCCAGCGACATCGTTATCCTTTTCAAATGGCTTGTCTATGTTTTTCTAGACCATGTTAGGAGCCAAAAAAAAAAATTAGGTTTGTACCAATGTAAAATGAAGATGAATTACAAATCTTGTTTAATGGTGCTCGCATGGCTTAGGAGGACAAGGGAGGAGAGGAAGAAGTGTTAGACCTCATGTTATGTATTGCACGCTTGCATGGGTTTAGAATTTGTTTAGTATTAAACTATTTATCTTTGTTCATGAATTGTGTTGAATGGGGAACTATTTTTATTCAGTTCACATGTGTTGTATTGAATCTTTTATCTTATTTTATGTGGTCAAATTTTGTTGTTGTGTTCATCTCTTATTTACATCATCTTTCTTCTCACCCAAAATTTGTTATTTTTTAGACTACCCACAATTTGTTATCCAAATTTAAGATTGTGCTCTAGATTTTGTTACATTCATCCCTTCGGAATGTGATTGAGCTTTGCTTCAAAATTCTAAAGATGAAGTGGTGTATTTTGTTTCTATGAAAAATTCTAATACTAGATTATATTTATCTTTAAATATAAAAAATAAATGAAAACAACTATAACTATATTAATCAGTAAACAGATAAGTCATCATATTATTCAGGATTCAGGGGCATACTAGTCATTACACACTTAGGACAGACAATCTCTCAAAAAATCAGGGTACCCAATGGTCAGCTTCTCCAGCTAACAGATTCTCGAGATAGTTGTTTCTAAAAAAAAGCTAGCTTATAAAAAAAAATACTGAACAAAATAGGGCAGTAATTCGAAGCAGCTTGTTTTTTTGGGACAGTTGGCATATCCCACTGGAGCAGCCTCACTCATTGAAGACTGAACTTTTTTTTTGAAAAATTGCAAATACCCTCATATAAGTCACTTCAAGTTGCAAATTTCCCCTACAAATAAAATAATTGTGAAAGTCCCCCTCATGATTCTAACTTGATGATATGTTAACATATTTGCCATGATATGACCTCAAGTACTCTATGTAAGTATGGAAACATGGGGATGAAAAAGGTCTAACAACACACTACAATCTATTGAATCAAATGTGTTGTTGCAATTTCATCCACAAATTAGATCAAAGGGAAAGTTTAGTTGGACATAACACGTAGCTACACTCTCTCCAATCACCTCCTATTTATGTTATAGGCCTACATGATGCACTCGAAGTCATGTCATAGAAAATATATTGATATGGCATCAAGTTAGAGTCCTAAGACGAGATTTTACAATACTATTAGACTTATAGGGTGTTAAACGCAACTATATTACTTGTAGGGGTATTTGTGACTTTAAGAGACTTGTAGGGCAGTATTTGCATCCCCTTTTGTTTTGGCAAACCACAATCTGTAGGTGTTCCCTAAAATATGCGATTAAAGGGATAATTTCTAGATGCTAGCCAATGGCTGAATATGACATTATAAATTAAGGAAAAAGAAGTTCTAGAATGTTCTCTTTACTAATAGAATTGGTGGGTTACACTATTAAGATACAGTAGTTTGATGATATCTTAACAACATTTTGTTAGAATGATATGAATAAATTTGCATTAAAGGTGAATGTTACAATAACAATCGGTAGCTAGAGTTGTCAATTTTCAAAACTATGTCATACCAAGCGGAAATGTTGAGATATATAATTCAGGTATTTTGTTTGCTTCCTAAATGTCTCAACTCACAACACGAAGTATCCCACATCTGTTGTTGTGGTAACTCAGACGATAATAACATTTTAAACACAAATTTCTCCTAAAATCGTCATACCGTTACTATAAATAATACAAGTACATTCCAAAGAAAGAATTATACAAGTGCTTAGAATAGTTGTCACTAACATACTATCAACAAAACCAAGCGCCTCATCTTTGCTAATAGTTACCCATCCACTCAAGTTCTAAATCCTTTGTAACCAGTGAACAAGCGACACAAAGCATTTCTAGATTCTGAAATACACTTTTTAAAAAAGAAATCATACGTATGCTAGGGCCCCACCTAGAAATACGGTATAATCATAATTAGGGATAATTAGGGAGTATCGACGGACTGCCTCCCTCCCTCGAGCCGAGCGTTGTTATTAATATTCGGATCGCCGTCCGCTCCATTCCAGGACCGCCGTCCGCTCCGCCCCGCCCCGCCCCGCCCGCACCCAGTCTCCACCGCCCTCCGCGCCGGCCGACCACGCCTCGATCCAGATCCAGGTAGGCATCTCGCCTTCCTTCCTTCCACCGCAACAGCGCCCTCTCTCTCCTCCCGTCGGCCGGCGCCACATCCCTCCTTGGCCTGGAGTGGAGATCCGTCTGCAGTTGTGGAGTTGATTCATTCTTTTGCTTTAACGGAGTGCTTGTTTGATGTTTGTTCCGCGGAATATTTCCCTTTTGTTTGCTATGAGCGCTGGAATCCGAATGTTTGGGTATCTCCAATCGATCCGTCCAGCTTGTTGCTGCGGGTTTGGTTTGTTTGCCGCGCGGTGGAGTGAGTAACTGATACCGGTGGCTTTTGTTTATTTTCCGAAAATTTGGGGGTTGAACTGTCGTATTAATGGTCCCGGAGATGTCTTCTTGGAATTAGAATTGGGATCCATCGGTTCGGGGTACCGATCGGTGCGGTAACCGGGAGTTGAATTAGGCTGCTGAGAATGATTTCCAGTTTAAACCGGAGATGAGTTTCTGGCCTAGATCTTGAACCACTAGAAAGCAAGAAGCCGTGCCTGATTTGGAAATTCATGGTTCAACTTGGAATAGCACTGCGTAAGTGAGGCTTATGCAATTCCACTGTTGACAACGACAGCGATGGTGCCGCATTAAGGAGTGAGTTTCGCTGTGCAGTGCACAATGTGGCTCCACACTTCCACTTTGATACCCCCCCCCCCCCTCTTCAATCTAAAAGGTCAGATCAAGGCCATAGATAGATAGTACCATGTATATTTGAGTTTCTGAACACTCTCCTTTTCTTAACATAATAGGCAGCTCCGCTGCCCGTTCGTTTAATATATATATATATATATATATATATGGGTTTCTAATTTATGATGGTAACTTTCATGTTGGTAGCTGAAGTAACCATCTGTAATGGTTATTATTTTGGGCCTTTAGCATTGCTGTCAGTGAGAACCTGTTCACAGATAAGTATATGCTTTACTATCACGTGTACACCGCCCTGTTATGTGATATAGGATGAACTATTTAACTTCACCCTGTTAATAGAGTGATATGGTACTCCAGATTTATGTGGTGTAAGATATGCTTTCCGATCTAGTGGAATATAAATAGGCGGAACCATGTGAAGAACATGCATCGATGTCTGTCTCTTGCAGTTTGTTTGCTTAACAAACTATCCTTCTCCTAGTTGGCAATTAAAGCATGTTGCAGGTGACTATAAACTGTATGCTAATGCATGCTTTTTGTGCTGATTTTGTGATAACCTGATGGAAGCACCCAGTGCTTGACTAAAATTTCTATATATGCAGAATGCTAGTGATCGGTCCTTGTCCATTTTTATGTGATACAATAGGCAGTAACTGTTTCCAGAAATGTTAATTGTCCGTTAAGGTTCTGCTTTCAGTGAACAATAGAAATGTTCTTTTTCTGTTTTACGTACACTTGGGTTGACAAAGCACACAGCTAAACCAAGCATCTTGAACAGTAACTGTTATATGAACTCGAATTCCCATGTGCCTTTTCTACTGCAACACTAGTTTGGACTTTGGAGTAACCTTACTCATTTTGTGCCTTTCTCTGTGCTGTCCATCATAAATAGATTCTTTCCTTCCCTAAAAGAATGTGTTGAATCTTTCTAAGCCATCTCTTTGTATCACTATGTGTTGGTGATTAGATTCTAGTTTATTGTAACATTGTCTGGCCCTTAAATTGTTAGTATGATTTGAACTTATGAATGTAGGTATTAAAACAAGTGAGAGAAAATTGTGAACTATGAAGTATGTACTATATAACATTCATTGAAAATATCTGGAATCATTTAAGCAAGAGTGACTGCTTAGTAAAAATGTGAATGATTATCTATTGCATGGTCTCTGATTTTTATTTGGGTTGTCAAGACATGTGCTTATCATACTTACATTTGAATGAAGCTGTATCGCCAGATGTGAAATATTTTTTTCTCTGTCAATTGGCAGTTAAGTTCTTGTTGAGTCACCTAAGTGTCACAGCATATGGATATGGACATGTGTAGTGGTTGATTTGAACATCTGATGGGTTTTATTCCTTAATGTAATCTTTCTTGCAAGTAGATAGCTTGAGAATATGTATTTGTCTCATTGTTCTTACTTAGTCTTTGTTTGGACAGGATTGTTACCACCATGGTTCTGGATTCATTATCATCTCCTCATAGGAGGTCCCAAAACACATTCTTTGTGTCATCCTCAAAGAAGCCTCAGTCATCTCGCGATGATGTGGGCAGTTGGTCTGCACTAGTTGAGCGGCATCAGTTCCTCTTGACAACGCTAGTTGTGCTTGCCTTCCTGTGCACCATCTATTTGTACTTTGCAGTAACCTTGGGGGCACCAGATGCTTGCTCTGGATTGGCAGACACTGAATGGGTTGAATGTCAAGCAAAATCTGCTCTGCGACATGGAAAGTTGAAATTTTTCTAACTCGGTCCTGCTAGACTCATTGATGAAGACCAAATTATTGAGGTTTATATGCGCTCTGGTCACAGTTATTATTCTTCATACCTAGAATCTGTATATTTTTGGTGGTGGGTGCCTTGGTTTGTATTCGTGTTCATGTACTTGTAGAGGCAACAAATTTAATAGTGATAGGAGTTGTCTGTGTTGTGGAAACGGTATAATGAAGTAGGTCACAATATTA
Source organism: Phragmites australis (assembly GCF_958298935.1). Taxonomy (NCBI): domain Eukaryota; kingdom Viridiplantae; phylum Streptophyta; class Magnoliopsida; order Poales; family Poaceae; genus Phragmites; species Phragmites australis. Next base: position 8,346,486 of record NC_084938.1, read on the forward strand.
TTTTTTGCCATGGTGTGCTTAAAACATCATGGCGCTAGTAATTCATCCAGGAGACCTTAATAATGTCTCCCTCGTGACATGTTGTAACTCGCAATTTATTTGAAACTGTCCTACTAAGCAGCCATTTTTTCTTTGAGATGATACGTAAGTAGCCGTTGGCACAATCTTGTGAGTGTTCTAGTTTCATCATTTACTATTCTTTCTGAGAATCAACGGTGAGAGCTTCTCCACCTGATCCATTTCTGAATGCAAAATTGTGTTCTTACAAAACAAAGATCATGGCTTGCCCTGAGTACCGGAAGCTTGGTAGTCCCACCATGCAGAGTCTGTTCTAGATGACTCAATGTTGCAACCGTGAGATGAGACCATGGGGAGAGTTCTTCATCACCCTATAAATTGCAGTGCCTTTCTTTTGGTTTTCCTAAAAAAAAGCATGCCTAATGCCGCTAAAATCAGCAATGATATAAGCGGGGCAGTTAGATTATCTTCAAAATCATTCCCATCCATCATCCTGCTCAAGAATTTGTAAGATAAAAATTAAGTAGTTTATACATTTATTATTAGTTTAGAATTTGAATAAAATGATTGAATAAAACATTACATGTCTACTCCTAGCTCTAGCTCTAAGAATTTCTAAAATTCTACTGAATAGGCCCTAAATGTTGGTTTAGAATTTGAACTATTTGAACATTCTATGTCCAGTGGGAAGCCACAGAGCCCAAAATTGTTGCTACAAATCGATGGATCGGCAAGCGTTCAGAGTTGATAGCCATCTGGTATCTCACCTGATAGATAGTTGTTGGACAGATTTAGTGAATCAAGGGACATCAATTGTGAAATACTTGAAGGAATGGAGCCAGAGAGTTCATTCCAAGACAAGTCAAAGGACTCCAAACTCTTAAAATTACCAATGTATTTTGGCATGCCGCCTGACAGACGATCTCTCCACAAGTTCAGGAATCGCAGACCTTCAAATTTATCAGCTCTGGAGGAATGTCATCAGAGGGAAAGTTATTTGATAAATATAGAGATGAATGTCGGGAAAAGTTACTAACCGTTTTCACTTTTACATTTTCTTTTAGAAACAGAATTGATAATGAAAAAGCCCAGGAACGAAATTGGAATGGTTGAACATTTAAAAAACAAAGCCATTAAAACGGAAACGTGTAGGTATCGGTCGAGAACCGGCAAGGGAAAACGGAACGGGACGGGACACAATCGATACCTGTCCCAGTCTCCTGAGCCCAGCACGGTCCATCAGACGCCGACCACAAACCGATCAGATAAGCCCATCCACAGATCGGGTGGCTCCCGTTCAACGCCTAACGGCGCCCTACCTCCTTTCCTCCCTAAAGCAAACGCCGTGACTTCTCCCTCTCGCACCTCCCCACCCCGCTCGTCGAAATGGCCCTGAAAGCCGCCGTCTCCGTCCACGCCGCCGTCACTCCCCCTCCTCTCCGCCGCCTCCTCTCCTCCTCGAGGTCCGCGGCTCGCAGGCTCGCGAGGGTTTCGGCGGCGATGGCGGTGCAGCCGGCCGTGGTCGTGGGCGGCGGGCGCGTGGGGCAGGCGCTGCTGTCCATGGGCCCGCCGGGAGGGGACGTGCTCGTGGGCCGCGGGGAGAAGGTGCCCGACGACGCGCCGGGGCCCATACTGGTGTGCACGCGCAACGACGATCTCGACGCCGTGCTCGAGAACACCCCCAAGTCGCGGTGGCGCGGTACGTACCCCAATCCCTCCCAGGTCGTCTGGGTCTGGCTGTTCCCGCGCGCTGTGGCTGGTGTGCCCCTGGGCGGCTGAGCGCCTGCATTTGCCCGTTCGAGTTCACGTTCGTTTCTGCGCTGGTGGTTGTCTGCGATCAGGACCGCCTGCGTGTGCGTTTGCTTCGGGCTTGCATTTTCGGCGAGCCGTGCGCGGATATTGAACGAATTGAACTGAATTAGCCAAACTGTTCTGGCGATTCAGTTGAATTTTTGATGTATCTTCACAACCGGGAGGTGGTGTCATATAACTCCAACAGTAACCGACACCTGCATGGTGGAAGTAACACAAAAGAGGCTGGATCTGTTCTAAAAAGGGGCCTAGCTGGTGATGATTGATGGATTAGTGAACTCGGCCATGCCACATTTTCGTTTCTAAAACGGTAAGGTCAGCTTACTGACAAACACAGTATTCTGGATACTGAACTTTTCTGAAGGGCTTCAGATTACACAGAAGCTTGTTTGTTGAAACGCAAAGTGTGGTAAATGGTAATAATCTCTGCAGCCTGCACTCTATGTAATTTGAAGAAACTAGCCTCACAAGGTCAGCCTGTCTAGATGTATACCTTCACTTCCACTCATTTTCGTGACAAGAGATCTGCTATGGTTCTGTCTTATACATCCTGCCTACTGCTTCGTGTATCATGTTTGCTTAATTTTGCTGCATATTGGAACTTCTGAGCCAATATTGGAGCAGATTTGGTGTTCTTCCAGAATGGAATGCTGGATCCATGGTTTCAGAGCAAGGGGCTAGTGGACGCAAATCAGGTCTTGGCGTACTTTGCTGTGTCAAAACTCGGAGAGCCACCAGTCGACGGGATCACTGACACCAACCCAGAGGGTCTGACCGCGGCATTTGGCAACTGGGCCCCAGCAGTGGCTGCCCGCCTGCAAAATGGCGGGCTTACCTGCAAGGTGGGCTTATCAGCATTTCATTAATTATAGCTGGTGCTAACAGATTGTTCTTCAGCAATTCTGCATGCCTCATCAATGGATTCTCATGTCTATCTGTTGCACATGTTCAGTAGTTGCTAGATTTTTGCAAACAAAACCTACTAAGGGTCTGTTTGGCAGAGCTCCCAAAGTGGAATCAGTGGGAGCTTTGACAAACAACAATTTGCAGTTTTCGGCTTCCAAAGTGATTTCTTGAAATAAACTAGATACTGGGAGCTGAAAAAACCAGCTTTCCCTGATTCAACCCCCCCCCCCCCCGCCCTTTTCCTTCACAGAATCACTTACTCCATAGAGAATCACTTTCCTCAAATAATTACTTCCCTAGAGAATTTGGATCAGAGAGAGCTCTACCAAACAGACTCTAAGCCATCCTTCAATGATAAGGCCCAAATAATGGAAATGTTCATAAAAAAGATGTTGATTTTGTCCTTGTGTTGAATTTATCAGTAAGAAAACTTGACTGATGATTTTGGTCCCTTACCTGTGTGTTGTTTATTTTCCATCCTGTCCAAATTGTTGCAAGAGATCCTAATGCTTTTCTCGGCGATCAAGTCATAATATGACTAGAATTTTTTGTGACATCTTATATTAGAGATTGTTACAAGTTTCTACTCTATGAAGGTGTGTGTAGCAAATGCCTAGTAATAGGAAAGAGAATATATTTTTTAAATAAAAATGGAGTACAAATGAGAACAATTTTGGATTTATGTAATTATACATTCCCATGTACCTCCTTTGTTTCTGTACGATGTACTGGACAGTAGGTGCAAGTCATTCGTTACTCAAATGATGAAAATTGTGTACATTCACTTGTCATAATATTATGGTAACCAAAGGGAGAAATCATTAGAATAAACAAAGTTAGTGAGCTGAGAGAGTTGGAGTTCAGCACCAAGTTTCTTCTTTGGATGAGATGTGAATTATTAGTTATTTGTTTGTGCTATGTTTTTTGGGCCAAATCCTTATTCTTTCTGCATGACTTTTTCCTGCAATGGTCCTTGCACTGACCACCTTGTGCAATTTCAAATATTTAAGTATGTTTGTTTGTTGTAATTTTCTTGTATCCTGCCAATCAGGTGCTTGAAAAGCAAGCCTTTCAGAAGCAAATGCTAGAGAAGTTGATCTGGATTTCAGCTTTCATGCTTGTTGGTGCTCGGCATCCAGGGGCTACTGTTGGTGTGGTTGAAAAAGACTACCGATCCGAGGTAACATTCTCTCTCATGAATGTCTTATCAGTCCATGTTCTTGCTTGTTTTCTTTCAATTAGTACTGATAGGCATGGTCCTTCTTGCAAGACAAAATTCATTTGAGCTTTTGTCGTGGCAGGTTGCGAGCCTGATAGCTGAATTAGCATCTGCTGCGGCTGCAGAGAGGGGGCTTACATTCGACGAAGGTATTGAAGAGAGGTTGTGTGCATACTCCAGAGCTGTGGCACACTTCCCTACTGCCGTAAAAGAGGCAAGTCCTACCAGCCTGCATCCTATTCTATTGCCTGCAAAATTAACAAATACGCATTTCAATTGAGCAGTTCAAGTGGAGGAATGGTTGGTTCTACTCTCTCACCGAGAAGGCCCTTGCAGAAGGAAAGCCAGATCCATGCCCACTCCACACAACTTGGCTCAAGGAGATTAAGGTCATATAGAAATTGTCATGTATATGTGATGAGGTCTTGGATTCAGTTTTAAGTGTTCATTTTATCTATGTAGAGAATTGCATATGCTGTCGGGTACTTTAGGTGCCTCTTTGAATTGGATGCTTGTCGCCTATTACACTTGTAATTTCCATGTCACCTGTGCAAAAGTGAACAATTGTGCCATTGTATGTGAATTTTGTGCCCGAGCATGTTACTGCCCTGTATGAAGTTATTATTCTGAGTTCTGATCACCACAAGATACATGTATGGTTTGCTGTCATCGGTATCTGCAGGTCAAATCAACCAAGGTTAGACACCTGCTGCACCCAAGTCACGGACTATGAAACACCGATACTCCATATTGGTGCTGGATACGGCACAGAAACGGCGCCGATATGTATTTACAAAGTATTAAAAAAATATCACAAAAATTGGGATACGTCTAGGGATACTTCTTTGATACGGCAGACGCTCTTTGGCCCGTTAGCAACCCAAAATGACATCTCATCTCCACATTGCCGCCCGCGTCCCTGCACTGCTCCCTCTCGAGTCTTGTCTCCCCAGCCACCGCTTGCGCCCCACACTGCTCCCTCTCTCTCGCCGATGCGCCCCACACTGCTCCCTCTCTCTCGCCGATCATCGGCACAGCGGCGGCGATGATGTGCGTGCCACAGCAGCGAGTCGGAGCCCTCCACGCCAATACCCTCCCAGTTGATGCCCGCACGGCTGCCAGACGCTCCTCCAGCCGGCAGTCGATCGCTCCTCCAGCCGCATCTTCTTTCGGCCGGCTGTCGCCCGCCAGCCCGCGCCTCTATCCGGCAGCCTACCTCCAGATCTAGTGAGTCGCACAGCTACCCACGCCTCCTGTTCCAGCCTCCCTCCAGATTGAGTGCGGGCTGTGCGGCCTTCATCTGAATATGTTAAGCCTGCTGGTCATTTGGATGGAGTAGTACCCTCATAGTCTAATTTGTAGTTATAGGACTACTGGCCACTTGATTAGTGCCCTTTCCATTCTTTTTCTCTTTGAATAACCGTGCATTTGGTACTGTCTGAAGATGTACCTCCATGTCATTCACAATCATATGTTTATAGTAAAACGTATCTACGTATCAGGTTTTTTTTAAGAAAAATGACGTATCCTTATCGGAAGGTCACGGAGACCAGGAGTCTCTTTCCCCGTGAGAAGAAATGGTCAAGACCGTTGTGTGAACACAGGACTAAAAGATTCTCACGTCCCTCGACTCTCCGACACTAGGATTTACCGTTGAATCTATTGCTTGATAAGTATACTACACAACTTGCAGATTCAAAGTGGCGTTTTGGTTCATCAACTCTCAGAGCAGATCCAACCATCACTGATCATTCCCAGAACCAAGCGATGTCTCACTCGACAAGAACCCAGGCAAGTCTTTTAACACACCTTTCTTCTGCTACTCTGCACATCCATATCCAGTGCGGTCGAGCAAGAAGCAGGATCACTACTCAGGTGGAAGTCCACCTTGTCGCCAGCCAATGACGGCGATGAGCCATCATCCCTCTGCTCTCGTGGTCGCCTGCCAAACCGACATGCTCCTGGTCTGGCATCAGGGGCGACGCTGCTGGCCGTGTCACTGAGATCAGCCTCCCTGGCGTTGGCCTCAGCGGTACCCTTGGCGTGTTTGACTTTGCCACCTTCCCGGCACTCACCAAGCTCAACCACCGTAGCAACAGCATCACCGGAACCATCCTGGTGAACGTCACCGGCCTGACATACCTTGACCTGTCGCAAAACAGCTTGTTCGGGGTGATACCAGACACCCTGCCAGCGAGGATGCGTGGGATGAGGTACCTCAACCTGTCGATACCATGTTCACTCTCCGGTATGTGAGAGATCTTGGTGAGAATAAGTTCTCTGGTACAATTACTTCAATGGATAGGAGCTAGCAATCCCTTGCTAAGAGTGCTCCAATTACGATCGAATATGTTGCACGGGAGTATTCCTTGGCGGCTATCACAACTCTCTTCCCGCCAGCTGCTGGATCACGAAACAATTTGGTAGGTTTCAGTTGTGGATTCTGAAAAATAGCTTGTAGATTCTAGGTTGTAGAAAGTTGAATTGTAAAAAGTTGGGATCTAAAAGTTAATGACTGTTCATTTATCTGCATTCTAGGTGAGTTGGATTGTTGTTTATGCATGTCAATAATACCCTCAACTGTTTTGAGTACACTGTTTACCATTTTGTGAGGTTTTAGTATCACCGGAGCCGACGTGGGCACGATGCAGTACTGCTCAATGGAGCAGCTAATGGGAAGCCGGTGCTACGGGCCGGCAGTGGATATGAGGCAGAGCACCCTGGCTTTGTGCCTCTGTTTTCAGCAGCGTAGGAGTAGTTGACACTTGACAGTAGTACCAAATGATTTTAGACGGACATCAGTGCCCCAAATTGATTATTGTAGTCTTTTTCTTTGATTATTGTATCTTCATTGGCAAGAATCATTGCATTAGAATCCCGTTCTTTCTTTTCTCTAATCTTGATTACTAATGCACTCTTTCTCCCTTGACATGTGCCCAAAGAATTTGTGAAATGGAATGCTATCTTTGTGTAGCCTAAACAACTCTGCAATATGGGATACAAATTCTACCCTTTACAGGATTAAAAAAGAAAGATTAATCAACTCAAAAATGGATCACCAAGACTTGAAAACAACAGCTATGCCCTCAATTATCAGAACCCATTTGAGTTATGTTGGCAACTTGGCCTCAGTCTGACACAATCGACTCTACCGAGACATGCATTTCTGAATCTACCGATGTTCTTCACATTGTAACTTCAACAGAGGGGCACCAACCGCAACCGGGGAAGATCCATGGCTGACCGTCGTGCCTGGGAGGGGAGTAGCGTCGGCCGCCATGTGGGAGGGCCGAGGCGCCCTGTACGTGACCGCGCCGGGCCACATCGCCACTCCGGACACATCGTGTCACGCAGCCACACCGGGAATCGACGTCGCACCGTCACCGGGGAAGTAGAACATCGCCGCACCATCATCGGGGAACGAGGAGCCCGCTATGCCTCTGAACAAGCCCACCGCCGCGCCAGGGAATAAGCAAACACGACGAGGTTCTCCGGGCGACGGAGACGCGCCGGGCGAGGGAAAGGCATCGACCACGCCATCATGGTAGGAGAGGGCCGCGTCAAGGTCATCCATGGCGGATCTAGGGTTTCCTGCATCGAGGTCGTGTCTAGCGATCAAGCTCATCTCTGGCGGTTGGGGAGGGGGTCGGGGCGTGGGTCGTGGACAGGAAGGGCAGTGACGGGTGACTATGTCTCAATGTTGATGGGCACTATGGTCTTTTCCAAACTAAAAGTTGAGGGAAGATGTCCAACCATGGATTGTGGGATTGTAACAATTTGAGCTTCGGATTGTTAAAAGCTGAAAGTAAAAGTTGTTTGTTTGTTTCCACTTCAGCTTACAAAAGTTGATTTTCACAATCTCAAGTGGAAACAAACAGACCCTAATGAAACAGTTATTGTTTTGATCCCAAAGGTAAAGAATCCAGACACGCTTAAAGATCTCCGTCCTATTAGTTTATGCAATGTTGTTTATAAGCTGGTATCTAAAGTTGTGGCAAATAGACTGGGAGGAGTGCTGGATGTGATCTCGCCGAGCCAAAGTGCTTTTGTTCCTGGTAGAATGATAACGGATAATGTGTTACTTGCATATGAACTGACCCACTACATGCAAAACAAAAGAAGAGGTGGTACAGGCGTGGCTGCAATTAAACTTGACATGAGTAAAGTTTATGACCAGATAGAGTGGAGGTTCCTGGAGAACATGATGATAAAAATAGGCTTTGCTTGGCAGCTAGTGCAATTGATTATGAAGTGTATACCGATGGTCTCCTAGCAGGTAAAAGCTAATAGACAATATTTAGATGTCTTTGTACCAGAAAGAGGGCTACGTCAAGGCGACCATCCGTCACCCTACCTCTTTATTGTATGTGTTGAAGCTTTTTCAGCATTGTTACAAAGGGTAGAGGAGGAAGGTAGCATTAAGGGAATCAAGATATGCCACGGTGCACCGACAATCAACCATTTGTTTTTTGCGGATGACTCGCTGATATTAACGAAAGCAAATAGCAGTAGTGCCCAATGTTTGCAATTGATTCTAGCTTTATATGAGGCTTGCTCAGGCTAAGTTTTCAATAAGGATAAGTCCTCGGTAAAACTCAGCAAAGGTATAGGTGTAGCAATGAAAGCCAAAATAATGGATAGGATGGAAGTGCGCACAGAAGCTATGAATGATAAGTACCTTGGTCTTCCAGTGTATTTGGATAAATCTAAGACCAAGGCATTTGAGTACCTGAAGGAGAAGGTATGACGTAGGATCCAAGGATGGAAGGAAAAATTCTTATCGAAGGCGGGTAAGGAAATCCTAATCAAGGTAGTAGCACAAGCAATTCCTACCTATGCTATGTCTTGTTTCGACATCACAAAAACTCTATGTGATCAGCTGGGAACGATTGTGGGTCACTTTTGGTGGAGCCTTCAGGATGATGAACATAAAATTCACTGGATTACCTGAGAAAAATTCACCAGATCCAAGGCAAAAGGAGGCTTAGGTTTCCAGGATTTATATACTTTTAACCTGGCTATGCTTGCAAGGCAAGGTTGGCGTTTACTCACGTACCCAGATACTTTGTGTGCACGGGTGATGAAAGCCAACTACTACCAAGGCCAGTACATTCTACGGGTGAATTCAAAGGCGGGCATGTCGTATACTTGGAGAAGTATCCTCAAAGGTGTGCAACTGTTGAAGAAAGGAATGGTCTGGAGGGTGGGAGATGGTAGAAACATCCGCATCTGGGATGATCCCTCGTTACCTAATGGTGTAACTCGCAAACCTCGTACACCAAGAAGACATATTATTGTTACAACTGTGGATGAACTTATCGACCCTATGTCTAGCACTTGGGATGAGGAATTTGTATGTGATCTGTTCTGGACCAAGGATGCCGACGTATTGCCCATTCCATTGAGAGAGCATACGAAAGACACTATTGCATGGCACTATGATCATAAGGGGATCTTCTCGATGAAGTCTACCTATCGCGTGGGTATAGGTGGTAGAGATGGGAGTTCTTCTGCGGCTCAGGAAAACAGGTTTGCTAGCTTTGATTGGCAGAAAATATGGAAGCTAAGAGCCCCAAATAAGATGAAGCAATTTTTGTGGCGGGTAGCTCACAATAGTCTCCCATGGCGGAAGAGCATAGAGTGCCGAGGAGTACAGCTGGATACAAGATGCCCTCATGTGTAATTGTCTTGATGAAGACAGTGGACACTGCCTGCTAAAATGTAAGAAGACAAAAGAGTGTTGGCGAGCTTTGAACTTGGAAGAGGTTCGAGGAAACCTCTGTCATGCTACTCATCGAAGGAAATGCTGGAGGATATATGGAAACTGGAGTCCAATGTGCAGCTAAAAGCTTTGACTTTGCTATGGTGTTTGTGGCAAGCAAGGAATAAAAGCAATGCAAGAGAGAGGGTGAAAAACGCTGCGGAGATTTGTCAATCAGTTACACGTTACCTCTTGGATTTCAAAGAATTGGAGAGACCACCTAAGAGACAAAAACAACCGAATGGAGCTCAATGGAAGAGGCTGGATCCTGGTGTGATCAAGTTTAATTTTGATGGCTCTTACATTCCGAACACAGGTGTTGGTGCATGGGGCTTTACAGCTCGCAATGTGCATGGAGATTGCTTGGCCTGCAGTGCGGGAAAGCTCACAAATTTGTTGGATGCATTCCATGCAGAAGCGGAGGCGTGTGTCGTAGCCATTTGCGAGGCAATTGTCCTAGGTGTCGACCATGTCGTATTCAAATCAGATTGCACAAACCTTGTCACTGCATTAAGGGGAGATTCACTTGACAGGGTAGTGATGGGAGTCATTATCAAAGAGGCGAAGAGCCTATGTCTGTCGTCGTTCATTTCTCTTGACTTTTCTTTTTGTCATCACGAATGTAACAAAGTTGCGCACGAGTGCACAAAGTGCGATGTCATAGCTGATCAGGATGGCAGTGTGTGGGTGCACTCCTTTCCAGCTTCTATTCTGGGTCTGGTGGCCAACGATTTAGCTGAGCACCATATCTAATGGAATAAAATGTTCTGTTCAAAAAAAAAAATTACATCCATGATGCAGCCAAAAATAGAGTTTAACATACCGTTGGAAGCCAGCTATTATATTTTACATCACGTCGCTAGCTTCATATACATCTGCCAAATCAAAATAAATTGGAAGAGGCAATATCATACTTTTGAAGGAAACATTGCACTTATGACAAATATTGATTTGTCAAGCAACTATCTTTCTGATGACATTCCTACAGAGCTAACAAATCCTGAAGGTCTGCGATTCCTTAACTTGTCAAGAAATCATCTGTCTGGTGGTATTCTGAAAGACATTGGTAATCTGAAGATTTTGGAGTCCCTTGACTTATCTTGGAATGAACTCTTTGGCTCCATTCCTTCAAGCATCTCACAATTGATGTCTCTTGATCCACTAAATCTATCCAACAGTCATCTATCACGTGACATACCAACCGGTTCTCAACTCCAAACACTTGTTGAACCATCAATTTATATTTGGGCTCTGTGGCTTCCCACTAAACATATCATGCTTGAATGGTTCAAACTCTACACTAGCACTTGATAGACACAGCCAAGAGCTTGAAGCCCTATACTGGTATTACTCCGTATTAGCTGGGCTGACATTTGGATTTTGGTTATGGTCTGGACCACTACTTCTCTTCAAGCTTTGGAGCGTTGCCATCTTCCACTGCATCTATTATATACGAGATAAGGACGTACAAAAGATTTCTAGCATATGTCTGTGTGATATGATATATAACTATTTTATAAATGTGAGCACCCATGATGAGTCTCGGACTCCAATCTGGGTGGATAGGTTTCACCAAAAGAGTCCTAGCCAACTGAGCTATGCTTGATCATCATATGGTGCTAAAAGAGAGAAAAGGATAAAACAACACATTATGATGTGGCAAGCTGTGGTACCCCCACGTGAACAAACACTACAGTTTCACTAAGACATGTTTGGAATGCAGGATTAGAGAGGCTTGTCACTATCTAAAAAACTCAGAACACCAGGAAACATACACTCCCTCCATTTCTTTTTATATGATGTATTAAGATTTGAAAGTCTTTTAAAGTATGCTTTGACTATTAATTTTTCTTACAATATAGTATTAATTGTTACAAAACCAATATCTTATTGAAAGATATATGAAATACGAATCTATTGATACATATTTTGTACACTAAACATTCGTATAATTTGATAAATTGTTGATCAAATTTTACAAAGTTTAACTTTTTTTAATCCTAATATGTCCTATATTTTGAAACAGAGGGAGTAACAAAGTTGTTTGGATGTGAACGAACACTAAAGTTTCACTAAGGACCTCATTGGAACGCAGGATCAGAGTGGCTTGTCACTATCGTACATGAACTCAGAATATCGAGAAATGTAGAACAAAATTGTCTGATGTGCTATAGGTAAAACACAGGATTCTTTTGGTGGGATGAATTTGTTGGGAGTGAGAATGGGAGGGAGAGATAGATACATTGCTCATGTTTAGAATCCTCCAAAAAGTGGAGGAAATGAATGAATCCTATGAAAATATTTCAATGCAACCCTATGTTCCAAATGGCTCCAAAGAAGAAAAAAAAATAGAAATCCAATCCTACATAATTGTTTTGTCGTAAAGACCCTAAATCACCTAACGAACAACAAATTGTTCTATGAAAAAAGAATGTGGATTCTAAACAATAGTCAGTTAAATATCTTTGTGTTTTTAATTGAATTTCACGTCATCAGATGTGCTTTAGGATCCATGCTCGTCTTGTTGTTTGGTTGCGCGAGGCTTCATGGGCCAATTTTTGCTCCGTGAGCTGCCTCTTCTCCGCCAGCCAGCTTCGCTTCGTGGGCTACTTATTCCTTGCAACCACTTAGCTTCATGGGCTTGATTCGGCTCGTCTTGGATTTATTACTTGGTGCACACTTTTTATGATTTGTTGTTTTTCTTTTGCTGTTCTAAGGGCCTAATTTGTGCTCATATGGGACATTTGAATAACTAGATTCTTAGTTTGATAAGTTATGTATATACTCAAGTTACAACTAACTTTATAGCATAATTTTATGGTTGTTAAATTGTAAATTTTTGAATTTTGGAAATGAGTGACTGAATTGTATGCATCCTAGTTTTGTCTTCTTTTTTCAATCTGCTGCAATTGAAATAACTTTTTAGTCAATTTTACTTTACGGATTGCGAAACAATAGTAGGCTATGTTATATGATTTTAGTTGGATCTGCTAGAGGATTCATGATTGCCTTGGGCTGTTTAATTTGGGAGAATTTTATTTTTATATTTTTAAATAAAAATTTCAAATATATAAGCCCGTTTTGAAAAATTACATATCTAGACTCATGTCTCCCATTGGAAGGGCGACAGGCTACCTATCGCAATTCCAACATGCGACATGTTTAAAAATAAAAAATATTATGTTTCAATAATCTCAAAATTCGAAATAATATCGAAATAGTCATGAAAAATTCTAAAAAACTTCTGTGCTGTAGAGATGTTGTCATCTATCTCTTCAAAAAATATCTTTGGAGAGCTAGCTGATAGCATCCTCTATACCACATAATTTTTTCAAAAATTTTCATCACTATTTTGATAGTGTTTCGAATTTTGAGAGCATTGAAACACAACAATTTTTTATTTTTAAATCTTTCTCCTGTTGGAATGGCGACATGTAACGGGCGATGGGTAGTCTTTCACCCTTCTAACGGGTGACATGAGTCTTTTAAAGCGGATACATATATTTACAATTTTTTGATATAAAATATAAAAATAAAAAATTCTTAATTTGGGAGCGTTGTGTGCCACTTCACTTTTGTGGGCCTGATTCCTTACATGTTGGACATCACGTTTTTTGGGCTGGCTTGCTTTTTTTTTTTTTGTGTGTCTGAGACCACCATGGCCTCGTTATATCCATGCCAAGTTTGCCACAATTGACACGTGACTATCAAGAAAGCCAATTCACCAAATAGAGAGACCGGTTCAGCCACGACAGGCTAGCTAGGTACAGTGAGGCAGGGTGGGGTTCGTAGCGCCCTCTTGCTAGTGTCCTCGTAGGGTTAGGCATCATACTGAAGTCCTAACCCTTTATGAAAAGGGGATTCTACCCATCTATATATACACATGAAGTCTTGCATTGTAATTACACCATAAAATAAAGAAAACAGAGCTCCACCTACGTCTTATGTCTATCGTGTTCTTGCTTATTTGAGGAATTGAACTTTGTCGGCGAAACGGAGAGAGTGGGATTGATCCTAACCGCTAGCAATATGATTCCTAACATTAACATTTCTTACCGTGCGTGATTACTATGTACCTTCAAGTAAAATAATTAAAGAAGGGCTAGCCTTTCCTTTTTTTTATTTCTTTTATTTGCTTGAGTTGGTGAGTTCAAGATTCTTTAAGGGTGGGTGCTTTGAAAATGATTTGGCCATTTCTAGTAATTTGAAGTCTCAGATTCATAAGTCTTATTTCATCTATACTAAAATTATAATAATTTTACAATGCGATCATTTTTTATTAAACTATAAAATTTTCATTTTTAAAAAGTAACTTAGAACTCTAACTTTAAAATATAGTTGATTGTGCAGAAGTAACTTTTTCCAAGTAATAAGAGTGCCATGTAGTTGATTGTGTTGTTATTTTTTAAAAGAATATTTATGTATGATGTACTTCAATTTTTACACGTTCAATAACACCCTAAAATTTTCAGTTATGAAATATTTATTGTACACTAGGTTATTTTTTATTTGCTAAGAAATTGAATACAGTCAAAAAAAAATTGCAACCGATTTTGTATGAGTTAAAAAACCGACTGAATCAGGGGATTTTGCTGCTTGCACAAAATACGCTGATTACGTGTCAACTTGCTGTTGGCCAAAAAAACGAGTGCAATCCAAAAGAAAAAATAGCTGATTATATATCAACTAGATAGTAAAAAAAAGATTGATCGAAATACCAAAGAAATCCAATCTGTTTTTCTTTGTTGTTTTGGCAAAAAAAAAACTAATTGCAACACTTAATTAAAGCAGTTGATTTTACCGGTGCCCTCAAACTGATGTGTCAGTTATATATTGGTTCAAAATCTGACTGCAATTCAAAAGATAAATAGATAAATATCAGCTAGTCACTCCCAAAAAGAATAGAATGGTTTTACAAAACCGAATTCTGTGAATAGGCAAGAGGGCCCAATATGGCGCGCACGCGTATAAGTACAAAAAGTGTGCAGTGTAATAAGGTAGGTGCGGCCCATTAGCTATTCATTTTTATTTGTTTGTTCTTTCCTTCTTTTTCTACTCCATTTAATACCTCCCCAGTAATTCAGTTTTTATTTTTCTCTTTTCACGTGGACTCAACAACTTGAAAAGACCTTCCAGGCTTTGCCAACTTTTTTTTTTTCCTTTTGCGAACGGCTTTGTCAACTTTTTTAGCCAATCCGACATGTTCGGAAAACATACGAAACATTTACTGGAACCTATATCCAACAATCTACAAAGAAATATTCAACTTCATGTGTGATATGTTCCGGCAGTACTTTCTATTTGTTCGGAATTTCAGGTAGTACATTTTGAATTGTCAAATTTCCTTGAAGACATAAAAAGCTAAAAAATATATAATATAAACTTTTATTTTCAATGAATTTTGAACTCTTCATAAAACAAACAGTTTTCAAATTGAGCGCCGTTTTTAAAGGTATAAACAATTTTGATTATCAGAAAAAAAAAATCCACGCGTACTCCGGACCCATCCGGCGCTTAATTCCGAACCGACCTTCGGTGTTCCGTACGCGGGAAAATGAAGACTGATTTGATTTCTGGGGATCCGGAGCCCCAGAAAAGCAGCCCACGCAGCCCACGACCGGCCCAATCTCATCACAGACGCATGGGACACGTCGCCGTCGACCCCCTGTAACCCTAGCGTAGCCCCCGACGCTTCCTTCCCCTTCGCCCGACGCTCCCTGCGGCGGCGGCCGGCGGCGCGGCGAGTCGGCGGCAACTCGGCCCCTCCGGACCCCCCCCCCACTATATATCCTCTCCGCCTCGGCGCTCAAGAGGACAAATCGAGCCTCCGCCCCTCTCGACCAGGCGGGATCGGATCGCAATCGGATCCCCACCCACAGCCCCTTTTCCCCGGCCGCCGCCGCCGCCTCCCGGGGAGGGGTGGGCCCGTCGACGACGGAGGCGAGGAGGAGGAGGAGGGAGAGCCCATGCCGGCCGCGGGGGCCCGCCGCTCCACTCGCGTCTTCATGCCCAAGGCGCCCAAGCCACCCGAGCCCCAGGCCGACCCCGCCACCAGGGTGCTCCGCTCCGGCAAGCGCCTCGCCGCCGACCGGATCCGCTGGGACGTCAAGGACGCCGCCGCTTTCCACGTCGTCGACGATGACGACGACCACGACCAGGACCTGCAGCACGACAAGGATTCCCCCAAGCCGGAACTGCCGCCTCTGACGAAGTCCATCGGGATCGTGTACAGCCGGAAGCGCCGCCGGAGGCCCCCCACCGAGGTCCTCATCGAGGGGGAGGGCAGGAGGTTTGGGATAGTGTACACCAGGAGGAAGGGAAAGCGGTCGAAGGTCGCCCCTCTTCGGCGAGAGCCGGAGCCGGACGCCCCCAGCGACCTCGACGACGCGATTCCGTGCTCCTCCTGGGAGTTTGTGTCGAGAACTGGCTTCTTGGATGCCCATTTGTCGGCCCTAGTCGATGATGCTGCCACTCACGCTGGCCCTGTGACGCTCGTCGTCCTCGTTGATACATCTTGCTCTAGGAGCTCTCACCGGCTCCTGGGCCTTCTTCTACCCGTGCTGCGGTGGATGCGTTGCGGCCGTCAGCAGGGCAAGGTCCGGAACCTAGCCTCTTTTGTCTCGTCTACTGGCATTGCCGCTGCATTTGCGTCGCACGGGTTGCACTTTGTCAAGCTCCAGCGCCGGAGAGCCGTAAGCTTTTTACAGCCTTCATCTGCCTTCTTTTTGTTTCTTGTACAATTGATGTAACATTTGTGCTTCTTCATGTAGTCTGGGTTGTTACATAAGACTTTGGTGCATTGTGGGTGGTGTGTGCTTCATGGTGCCAAGAAATCTGGACCGCTGTTATCAGTTAATTTCTCGGTGCTTCCTTCATATTTCCAGAGCTTGCATACCTTGGTAGCTCTTAATTCCATGTACCTGCCAGCTGTGCTTCGGCAGAGCAGGCTGCTGATTGGGGTATCTGAAGTAATGTATTCTCACACTCCTTTGGATGTGGATTCTGGGTCTCAGAGCTCTGGGATTATTGAACCCACTGCCGACTTGGACAGCAATGGACCTCACAGAGTAGTTCAGGACTATGTGCCCCTTGAACTAGTTGCTGGAGTATTGGTGCATGGTCCAAGGCTAAAGAAGCATCAAAGGAAGAGGAGCTCGACGAGACATCCCAAAAATCAGCACCGCCTTACAGCAAGATTATTTGACAATGCAATTGGGATGAAGCATAGCCTGGCTGCCGCCCAAATAGAAGTGAAACTGCCATCAACTAAGCAAGAACCTCCTGTGGAAACTGTCCAACCCAGAGCACCATTAGAGATTTCTCTTGATTTGCTCGAAAACATGGATGAAAGTGATGTTTCGACTCCCATTGGATCAACTAGGAAAAAGAGATCTTCTTTGAAGAGTCCTATCGAGCGCCTGAATGAAAGGCTGGCCTTGGCTGAGGTTAGACAGAACATAGATTCCGTTCACTGCAAAGCAAACCTTTTAATTTTTCAAGCAGAAAGGTGCTGGAGGGAAGAAGGTGCTGAAGTTATGCTAGAACTATCAGATACCAATGAGTGGTGTATAGTTGTGAAGATACAAGATGTTACTAGATACTCTCTTAAACCTTCAGATCCGAGGTCGAATGGCATTAACCGTTATACTCATGCCTGCATGTGGGCAGTTGACGATGCTTGGAAGCTTGAGTTCACTGATAAGTGGGACTGGCTTTTATTCAAAGAGTTGCATGTTGTGGGTCGGGAACGCAATTCCCAGGGAAAGACAATTCCAATTCCTGGTGTAGTTGAGGTTTCTGATGATATTGAAGGGATCATAACACCTTTCTCACGCCCTGTGCCAGACTATATCAGTGTGGTGGATGATGAAGTTGGGCGAGCTCTCTCTAGGGATTCCATTTATGACATGGACTCGGAGGATGAACGCTGGCTCATTGAGTTCAGTTGTGCAGATTCTGATCAAAATAGCTCTCAACGGAAGCATATTTCTTATGAAGATTTTGAGAACATAATAACCACATTTGAAAAGGATGCATACAAAAATCCTGAAGGAGCACATGACATGGGTCAGCTTCTTTCAAGATATCCTGCTTTAGGAAAGGATGACAACGTGATTGCTGTGTATGAATACTGGACAAAAAAGAGATCTAAGAGAGCTGCACCATTACTAAGGATATTTCAGGTAATTTTGGAGTTAATCCCTACCAAGCTTAATTCTTGTATTGTCTTGACTTCACTGTATCATCTAAAGAATAACACTGTTTCGTCCTTAGGGTGTGCCGCTAAGGCGAGGACAACTATCACAAAAGTCTGCTATGAAGAGAAAGAGGTCTTTCAAGAGACAAAGAAGCCAAGCTGGCCGTGGAAAGCCTGAAGCCTTCTTGCAAGGTACTTAATAACTGCATGAGAAGCCCTACTATTGGATTCTGTGAACAATAAATTTAAATCAGTTGGGCCATATTTTTGGGATAAGCCCAAGGTATGCCGCTATTTAACTGGATAATCCCTAATATGCCATCCATTGTAAGATGACATGTGGGACCAGGACCCACATGCCATTGACAAACTAATGTCATATAAGGATCATGGGAAGTTATTAAGTGGCAAATTGTGGAATCTCCCTATTTTTTATTCTGCATTTGTTTTCTTATACGGAAATCCAGCCATGAGATAAATCTTAATCTCTACCTTCTGTTGTGCTGACTGATGAGTCCCACTACGTAATTCCATAAAAAATCATGATTATAATGCAAACTGCAAAGTAAACAATATTTGTCTTTTTTTTCTTTGACATTTGAGAACAATAACCAAAAAACTTTCTATTTTTTGGGCCAACATTGTTATGCACTTGACTCGAAAAGTAACCTTGCTGTGCTCCAAACAACCTTCTTTTTTTTTCTGTGGGTGATTTAGTATCAATCACATGACTAAGCTTCTACTGAAGTGGAATAATCTTGGTTCATTTTTTTGTGCATTCTGGTTGACAGACAATGCTGAAGAAGAGGCGGCTTTGCAGAGAGTTGCACAAGCCAAACGTGCGGCAAAACAAGCTGTAGAAACCGCTGTTCGTCTGCGCAGTAGAGCTCAGTCTCTCATGGCAAATGCAGACCTTGCGACCTACAAATCCATCATGGCTCTCAAGATTGCCGAGGCTGCTCGGATATCTGACTCTTCTCGGGATCTTGTTTCTACTATCCTCGACTAGTGAAAAATGTGGGCTGTTAATTGTTTTTACGTGGAGGGCATGGGCATTTCTCTTTTTTTTTCTTTGGTTGCATCATTGCTGCCTGATATTGGCTTTCCGATAAGCTGTGGGGCTGTTTTTTTCCTCCTCTCGTGTTGTTAACTTTGCCGAGTCAATTTTGAGGCGGATGCTTGAACTCAAAAACTGTAATTTCTGTATAAATGGAAGTAGCTAGCTAGATTCTGTATCTTATCCGTACCCATGTTTTGAAAGGATGGAAGACAGAAAGTAAAAAAGAAGTTACTGCAACGAAGGGAAATCAAGCATTTGTTTGCATCCCTTTTTCTCTTCAGTGGTATGCTGTCTATAGTATGAGTCTTTTTCTGCATTTCATCACATTGTTTGTCCATGCAGTGTCCTTTTACTGAGCTGCTTTGCTTTATTTTGCAAATAAGATTTTATTATTGCAGTTGCAAATGAGTCCTCAAAATTTCTGGCCATCTTTAAGGATGCAACAAAGTCATTCAAGAGGCTGTTGAACTATCCGATGTTTGATGGACTTGTTTCCTCGTCTTATTCTATGTGCTATCTTTAAATTTGTGTCCAACTCATCAGTAATGCATCATGTTTTCTGTCATCGTTGCTCATTGATTTACATAGAGACAAAATCCACCATTGATTTTGATTCCAAGTTTTCTTTTGTTCTTTTTGTTAATTAAAATTGTATGGCTCTGCAGGTTCTTGCTTACATTGGGAATGAAGATGCTAGGAATTTTTTCCTTTTATGGTGTTGTCACTGGATGACATTAAGGTAATTGCATAAAATATGCCCAGATATTATGCATCTTGTTAGATCTTAGATACCAAATATCATAGAAATTTTTTTTATGGAAAGATCATCTGAGTTGCTCAACTTTTACAAGAACATCTTCATTTTGTTACTAATTTGAAGCTGACTTGCATGTCAGCTAATCATTATTTGACTTGTGCATTTATGCCTCCACCCATGTGTATGTAACTTGAAAAAAGCTTGCATGCCTTTGTTTGTTACCGATGAATTAATGTGTGTATTTTCTCATATACAGATTATAAGTGCTTCCTTTTCTCAAATTAGCACTTCAGTTTTCATAATTTTCTGAAACCAGTATGCTGACCAGAACTCATTTCAGTACTTGTCAAAGTTGATAGGGAGTTTTGAGAGTTCTGCTTTTGGTAGGAAGGCAGCGATATTTGTTCAAGAAAATTTATGCTCCCTTGTCTATTTACATCTTTAATGTTTTGGTCCTGGCCCAGAAATGTGCTGAAGATGTCTTGAAGGACAAACTCGCATAACTCTACGAGTCTGAACTAACCAGTACCTGAATCTGAGTCTCAAGATCAACCTCCTTGCTTCACTGAGATATTCTGCATTGTGGCCCCAGAGAATGGAGATGTAAAAAATTGTTGTTGGGAAGAATCCAGATCAAATAGTTTTATGACGAATTAAAAGATTTCCTTCTAGTGATCTATATACTACTTTCTGATATGTATATACAATTTTGTAAGATACACTTCCGGCTCAATCAATAGTTGATTCAGTTATAACTAAGGTATATACTACTTTCTAATATGTGTATATAATTTTTTGAGATATACACAGGTTTATATTACTTTCTGATATGTATATACAATTTTGTAAGATATATATATAATTTTCTGAGATATGTATACTTCTTTATAAATAAAGTATATATTTTTTCTAAGATGTATATACTACTTAAGATGTACATATTATTTTTTGAACACTCATTAGAGAGAGTATAAAAAAAGGTTCGATCCATATGCTAATTTTCTGATATGTATATACTATTTTCTCTGGAGGTATATATTACTTTTTAAGATATATATATATATATATATTACTTTTTGATATGTATATTTTTTTTATAAGTGAAATCTTTTTTTAATGTATATACTATTTTGTAAGATGTACATATTTCTTTTTGAACACTGTACACCAAGAGTAAAAAAATGCTTTATATATTTTTATATATACGCACTTGTGTGTTATTTTACATCTTAAGCCATCTCCAATAGAAACTCTAGAAATTCACACCCTATAATACTATTAAAATATTCTTTAATACTATTACAACATCTTTTATTTTTTTTCATCTTCAACAGACATCATATTTTATATCTTTTATTACTCTCCTTCTCCCTTCAGACTCACGTGTATACTCAGTGCACAATGATGAGGCATGCTACAGTAGGTAGCAAATTTGCCGGTTACTCCATCCCGATGGCATTACTGCAGCAGCAGAAAAGTTGATTTGCAGTATCTGTTAGAGAGGGATACGGTGTGGAGGAAGATGTATTTTATTGTAGTAGGAAGCAAAAAGTACAGATGCTATCTCTGTTGGAGTTGGCCTTAGGTCTAACCTAGCCGGTCCAACTTCTAGGCCCTGCTCGTGTCTAGTAGTTTAGTAGTTTATTAGTAGTTCTGTAGTGTATAATAGTGCTCAGTAGTAAATATTTACTATGATTCGGATGCTTAAATAGTTGTTATTATTTTTATTGAGTAGTTATGTCAGTAGTTGTTTATGCTCATCACTGTGTTGAATAAATTTTATACAATTGAGACCTCTTGCATATCTATGCTCATCACTGTGTTGAATAAAAGTTTTGCATTAGGTTCCGTACTTCACCGCTTAATATCTCTCACAGCGTGGTTACTAGCCTCATCGTCCTCTCCTTGACTCGTGTCGAATCTCGGGATGAGATTTTTTTTAAGGGGGAGGTTTGTCACGTCCTAAATTCTTAATCACGCATTTAAGTAAAATTATGCTTCTTAAGTATTTTGCTTAATTTTATATAATGGTAATGTGGAGCGCTAATGCACTTCATTAAAAATCATTTGGATAAGAGAAAGAAAATTGCGGGAGAAAAGAATGAAAATTGCTTTGGAATTACTCATGTTCTTTAACATGTGGGCTCGACAAGTGGCCCCACCATTCCACCTACTAAATGGGGCAGCCCCACCTGCCCTCTCTCTCCTCTCCTCACTCCACACGTCCCCACCAAGTTGCAGCAGCAGTAGCTTTCCCTCTCACTCTCCCACTTAAGCTCACTCTCTCTTTTCTTCCAAAATTCGAACTCAAATGGAGGATTCAAGGTATGCATGTGGTACCATTGCATTCTCTAGCTCATGAGTTACTCATCTGTCCAATCTATTTTCGTTTTTGTGGAAGAATCGAGTAGTTCTTAGTGTTCTTGAGCTTTCTGAGTAAAAATGGGGTTTTGGTCGAAAATGAGCTCTAGAGTCGTATTGATAGTTGATGAGTAAGTTTCAGGACTCTTAGACTATCCATAACATGTTCCCTTTTGGTTTGAAAAAGATTGCAACTCAAATAAACCAAAATCCACTCGAGAACAGTTTTTCTGGGCTAGCCCGGACATTCTGGATTCACTCGGAGACTCCGGGTTCAGCAAAAATTGTCTGTTGAATTATGTTCCAAATTGGTTAGGGTTAGGGTGCGAGTTTGGTTTAGAATCTTTTGGATAGAGCATATGCACATTTGTGTAGCACAGATTTGTGAAGTGAGTCAAATCACCTAAGGTGAAAAATCGTGAAGAACTCAAGTCTGTATCACTCGAATAATCCGGTCAAACCCGGAGACTCTAGGTAGTTATGTGGTCGTGTAGCCGAGAGCTTCGTTCGGAACCTCACTCGGAGTGTCTGGCACATCCCGGATAGTCCGGACCAACTCGGAGGTTCCGGATTAAGTTAAAATAGTGGCTAACCGAGAGTCTTCACCGGAGGATGGCTCGGATACTCCGGAACCCAGATATTCTAGATTCACCTAGATACTCCGGGCCAGTCAAATAAAAAGGCGGCAACCGAGCGTCTCTTTTGGAGGGTCACCCGGAGGGTCCGAACCCGGATACTCCGAACCAATCCGGATACTCCGGATGGCTGTTATATTTCGGATTTCGTTTAGATCGTTTAGTATTGCATTGATTTGCATATCTTATGATTCTAGCATGTTGTTAAGCTTTGTAAAATACCTTTTGCACTTCATTCATACTTATTGCATTGCACACGTTGATCCTTTTTAGAGATTGTCGATTCGTTGATCCCGGAGGTCCAGGGCGATCCCGGCGCGTCCCACCTATTTGAGCCAGTGCATCCAGGCAAACAACTAAGCATATTGATCCCTCTTGTGAAATTGGATAAGTCTAAAATTGATGAAATATGTTTATGTATGTATGCAGGTTTAGTGAGTCTGTGTCAGGTACCAATGGGTGGAACCTATGTCGATTGCATTCTTCTACTTTGAATACTTGTGTATTTACATTCCTTGTAGCCTTGAGATGTTGTTAATGTCCAGGTTTGAGTTTGACTTCTATGCTTAGCCATGCTTAGGTCATGTGGTAGAAGTCGAACGATGGCACACCCTGTTGTTCGTGAGCATATGACCTTCTTATGATTACATACACTTGATGAGGTTGAGTTGGTTGTATGAGTAGTGAGTATGAAGCGAGGTGTGGGCGGTGCTAGGAGGTGTTTTGTCCTGCCCGGATGTGGAGTTCCCCTGGGTAGGTCAGTAGAGGAAACCGGACACCGTAGACTGCTTTGCGCCAGTTAAGCACCGATCATCGGTATTATTTGCTTTAGAACTTATCTTACTTACCACACGCCGATCTAATGGTAAGGCGAGCCGAATACCTTTGCAGCTGTGGCTTTTTGGGCGTGAACATCGACGGTCTGAGCGAGCGGGCTTGTAGCGGTACTAGTTTCCTCCTGGAGTATAAACAGTTCGAACTGCCGCCCTCTCGGTCATGAGCATGCTTTTGTCCATCTGCATCGGTCGTAGAGTTTCAAATATGGTTTGTGGTTCGGTATGTGGGAGATGGTGATGTTGGTTCTTGTTACTTTTTGATACACATGTTGGTTACAATTACATTTGTTCAGTTGTTAGTTGCAGGGTAGTTTTCATATGTTTTGATTATGTTTTTAGTCGCTCACACATATGTCTAGGATGCTTAGTATGTTTTACCTAACATGTGGCTCATCCTTGCTAATGATCAATGCATAATCCTTAGAGTCGAGCTATGTATATGTGCTCTATATGGTTTAAATCTTGCGAGTACCTTCGTACTTATGTCTGCGCTTTTAGGTACTCCTGCTGCTGGAGAAGAGGCTGTTTTTGGTTACTTTGTACCTGCCGATCTTAGTGGCAGGTAAGAGTAGTGCATCCTACTCTGAAGGTAGCGTGTTGAGACGGTGCCTAAGGGTATCTGGCGTCGTTCTCTTTTGTTGTTTATAAGTTTAACTTTCCGCTGCGTAGTTTTTTTTTTAGGAGTTGAGAGGTTTGGTCTCCTCCTAGCTCGCTTTTGTTGTAAATTATTGAAATTAGTTGCATGCTTAATACTTATAATATAAATGTTTATTACTCGCTCTTTATTAAGCTATGTTGTGATGTACATGTTTGAAGGCATGTGTTCCGATCCTTGTGCACAAAACACGTGCTGGGACTACTGGAACGATATTTGGGTTAATCATTGAAGTCGTGATTAAGTAAATAATTGACTTAATGATAAATTCAAATACTATTTGGACGGTTCCTCATAGCATGATATTAGAGCTTGGTTTAATGAAGTAGCCTAAACATAATTAGAGCGTTGTTTAGTAAGTAGTTAACTTCACTAAGCAACTCACTAATATTTCCTTCGTGCATTTGCATGATTAATATGTATGACCTGCTATATTATGCCCCTAAGAATAACATTTGTAGTTCGTGCTCTTTGCCACTCATCAGCTTCAAGGCCCGACGGGCGTGTAGTGGTCCAACTATTTGGCTATGCACCCCGCCAATCATCGGGTGTCTTGCGCAGAGTTTCGTCAGGCATTCCGTGACTTTCACATTCCTAAAGGCCTTATGGAGATCAAGAGACGAGAGTTCATGGACCTCAAGCAAGGAGACAGAACTGTCATGAAGTACGTGCAGATGTTCAACCATCTTGCGTAGTATGCTTAGGATGAGGTTGACATCGACGAGCAGAAGCAATACCGTTTTGTCAATGGCCTCAACTCGAAGATGCTGGATCGGCTGTCCGCACACAAGTTCACCGACTTCAACAAGTTGGCGCGCATCTCTCACGATGGAGTTCAATCTCAAGAACCACTAGGAGGAGAAGAAGCGAAAAAGGGGTCCATCACCTTCCATGGGCGGGAGCTTTCAACTCGCCCGCACAGAGAGTCAATCTCCACCATCACACATGTCGGCCTCGACAGCTCCACGACCAATGTGGATGGTGCATCGCCCGTCTTTCTCCGCTCCACAAGGGCAGCTTGCAAAACCCGTTGGCTCTCAAGTGAACGTGACAGGTGGCCTCGGCGGCCCATGCTACAACTACGGCCGTGTCGGCCACTATGCTCAGGATTGCGCATATCCGAAGCCAGGAGCCATGGTGATCGCTCCAAGGCCACCACCAGCTCAGTCTGCACCTCAGTCCTCTCAGGCGACCCATGTCCTCAAGCGTGGCTGAGCATGCCACACCACCACTGATGGCGTTCATGAGAGTGACACCGTCCTGATGGGTACGTTGTCTATGCATTCACATTCTGTCATAGCTCCAGCAGTTGTTCTTTTCGATTCTGGAGCTTCTGACTGCTTCATAGGGGCAAGTTATATTCGGCGTCATGGGTTGATAGTCAGCACCACCCCTACGCCCTTTCTTATAGATGCACCTGGAGCCAAGGTCCTTATTAAGCAATATGTTCCCAATGCATCGGGAATCATCAATGGGATGTATTTTGTTGTGAATTTGTTAGTAATGGACTCAAAGGGGATAGACATCATTTTGGGGATGAACTGACTCACCAAGAATAATGCGGTCTTAGATTGTGCTCAGCGGATAGTTACTCTAAATGGTCCGTCCGACACCCGTATTCAATTAAAGCTTGAGGGTGTTGAGTCTTGTCTATTTGCTGTCAAGGCTGTCCCACCATAGAACTGTTAAGTATTCCTGTGGTGTGAGAATTCTGGATGTCTTTCCGGATGAATTGCTAGGAACGTCACCCGACCGAGCAGTGGAGTTCTCTATTGATCTCATGCCTGGAGCGGCCCCGATATCAATATGGTCTTATAGGATGCTGCAAAACGAATTAGTAGAACTGAAGAAGCAGTTGAAGGAGTTACTAGAGAAGGGGTTCATTCGCCCAAGCTCCGCATCCTGGGGATGCTCGGCACTCTTTGTGAAGAAGAAGGATGACACTCTGCGGATGTGTGTTGATTACCACCCACTGAATGAAGTCGTCGTGAAGAACAAGTATCCTCTCCCTAGGATTGACATCTTGTTCGATCAGCTAACCTGAGCCTGGGTCTTCTCGAAGATCGACTTGAGACTAGGCTATCATCAGATTAAGGTTCGGCTGGAGGATATTCCAAAGATAGCTTTCTCGACTCGCTACGGGCTATATGAATTCACCATCATATCCTTTGGATTGACGAATGCGCCAGCATTCTTCATGTATTTGATAAACACGGTGTTCATGGAGGAATTAGATAAGTTTGTCGTGATTTTCATCGACGACATTCTCATATACTCCAAGACTGATGCAGAGCATGTAGAGCACCTCCGTATTGTTCTTGGCCGACTCAGAGATCATCAACTTTATGCTAAGTTCAGCAAGTGTGAGTTCTGGATCAGGGAGGTAGCTTTTCTGGGTCATGTTCTGTCAGGAAACGGTATTGCAGTTGACCCAAGCAAGGTGCAAGATGTGCTTAAATGGGTACAACCCAAGAATGTCACAGACATCCGGAGTTTTCTCGGACTTTCGGGCTATTACCGCCGGTTCATCAAGAATTTGTCCAAGGTTGCCAAGACAATGACCGAATTATTGAAGCAAGGCAACAAGTTCGAGTGGTCAAGTGAGTGTGAGTCTGCTTTTCAGATTTTGAAGAAGTTGCTCACGACCACTCCAGTTCTCACTCAACTAGATATGAGCAAGGGTTTTGATGTCTATTGCGACGCTTCTTGCATGGTTCTTGGATGTGTCCTTATGCAGGAAGGCAGGGTTGTCACTTATGCCTCACGACAGTTGAAGCGCCACAAGGAGAATTATCCGACACATGACTTAGAGCAGGTTGCAGTCGTGCACGCTCTGAAGATCTGGCGTCATTATCTGATAGGGAACTTGTGCCATATCTATACTCAAGCCGATCTGAGCATGAGGCAGCGAAGATGGCTCGAGTTGATCAAAGATTATGAACTGGATGTTCATTATCATCTAGGCAAAGCGAATGTGGTCGCCGATGCACTAAGCCGGAAGGCTCATTGTCACTGCCTTAGAGTCGAGCCCGGGAATGCCACACTTTGTGATGATTTTCGCCGGCTTGGGCTCAAAATGGTTCCGAATGGCTTCCTTGCCAATTTGGAGATCAAATCCACTCTCCTGGACGATATAAAAGCAGCTCAAAAGGATGATAAGAGCCTTGCCCAAATCCGGGAGAAGATGAAGATCAGCAAGGCCGTATGCTTTTCTGAAGATAATTAGTGCGTTCTGTGGTTTGCGAACCGACTAGTGGTTCCAAGGGTCGAAGCACTGAGGAAGAAGATTCTTGATGAGGCTCATGACTCTTTGCTATCCATTCGTCCAGGGAGCATGAAAATGTATGAAGACCTCAAGCCACGGATTTGGTGGACTCGAATGAAGCGAGAGATCGCTCGATATGTAGCTGAGTGTGATGTCTGCCGAAGAGTGAAGGCTGAGCACCTCAAGCCAGCCGGTACACTTTAGCCTTTGCCCATTCCTTCCTCGGAGTGGGAGGAAATTGGAATGGATTTCATTACCATCTTGCCGAAGACTTCGAATGGGTACGACTCCATATGGGTCATTGTGGACTGACTCATGAAGTCAGCACATTTTCTTCCCGTGAAGACCCAATACAATGGAAAACAGTATGCGTTGTCCTGGCCTTGGGACTCGAGAACCCCTGGATCCCATATCACCAACAGCAGCGCCTGGGCCCATCGCAGGCAATGGTCTAGAGACTGAGGGTGGGGCCCTATTTCTTCGAGGCCAACCAAAGCATTGGTGCCACGTGACTTTCTGTCGCTCGGTGCTGAAATCTTCGCGGGCCTTGCAATTTTGATGCCCAAGCTCTTGGTATAGCCCAAGGAGGAGGCGAAAGGGCGCGTGCCCTTTTGACTTTCGAGGAAGGCGATGATGAGGCGGGAGATGCCCAGGCTTCTGCGCGGATCAAGGAAGACGTGCCTCGCTTATTGCACCGAGGAATAAGGCGTTTGAACTCCCAGCGACAAAAAAGAGGAGAGGCAACGACCTATTGCCTTCCTTACTCGTCATTATTGCCTTTGCCGTTCTTGAGCACTGGGAGCCTTCTCTTCAGCCTTCAGTGCACTTTGACTCCAGTCTCCTCCAGTGCACTTCCCACACCTGAAAATGCCAAGGGCAGGAGGCGGCCGTCGGGAAGCGTCGAACGTCGGCGGCATTATGCCAAAACCCCCCTCCTGAACGAGGAGGGCGCAGAGAAGGTGTGGAAGCTTATGGTCCCCATTGGCTAGCGGGGATCATCGGTGGTGACGCCGGCCACCCATCCACCCGCCCCGCGTGGGCCCGGGCAGATTGTCATCTTTGCCTCCTTCGTGGCCGCTGGTCTAGTGCCGCCGTTTTTGGCGTTCTTCATGCAAGTGCTGGACACTTACGACGTCTAGTTGGCCCACCTAAGCCTGAATTCGGTGGTGATCCTGGCGGTCTTCGCCCACCTTTGCGAGATGTTCGTAGGGGTGCCGCCATCTGTGGCGCTCTTTCGGCACTTCTTCATCCTCCGAGCGGCCGGGAAGAAGAAGGGGTCGGACGACGTGGAGGTCGTGGGCTGCTGTAATTTTCGCCTGTGGGAGGGTGTCAGCGACACCTACATCCAGCAGGTGCTGCACGGCAAGTGGGACAACTGGCGCCGGGACTGGGTCTACATCGACGTCAGCCCCCACGACTGCCTTTTGCTACCCCGATCGTCGGCGGAGCCCAACAAACGGGTCTGGGAATCCGCCCCCGCAGAGGATACCTGCCTACGCCTAGTGCTGAACCGCATCGAAGACCTGCGCTGGGCGGGGCTTACCTCGTTAATGGTGGTCGCCGACTTCCTGCGCTGCCGGCTGGCCCCTCTGAGGGAACGTGTCCGTCCCGCCTGGATGTACACCGGGCCTCGTGATGTGGCGAGGACGTGTATAGGCGAGGGTGGGAATCTCGATGAGGGGGCCCTAGAGGCGCTGCTCAAGGTGGTAACCGGCGTCAAAGACCTCGCCCCGGTGGTCCTGCCACGCAAAGACCAGGCGCTTTGCTCAGACCCGAGCCGGACGGCGCTTTGCTCAGACCCGAGCCTTTGACGCCCAGGGGCCGACAGACCGCACGAGGCGCCGAGACCCCGGGACACTACACATTCCCGGGGCGGACGAAAACGGAGGGCGGGGCGCTGCCATAGACGATGGCAGACCGCTGAGCCGGGGTGACATGGGGAATTGTCCCCGGTCGCTCATCTCCCTACCATCCTCGTCCTCTTCGTCGCCATCCCCTCCGCCATCCCCGCACCGAGAACCTCGGCCGACGGCTGGCGACGCGACGGCCGGCGACCGAACTGGCCAGCTCTCTAGAGTAGGTTCTGGGGCAGATGCTGGGACTAGTTCACAATGGCCCAGGGGCCATAGCCCACCCCAAAGAGGAGAAGGCCGGAGCCCAGGCCGAAGGCCCCAGAATTCTAGATCCTGCAGTCCCGATGGTGGTATCGCGGGCCAAAAACCACGTGCGCCCCCTTTTTTTTTTCTTCGAGCTCATTTTGCTCGTGTCTTGGCTGGGGGTTAATCTGTTTTTGTTCCAGGCCGTCCAAGGGTTCTCCAGGAGGCTGGACGTCTCCCGAGCAACCAAGGCCTTCCCCTGTCCATGAGTTGAGAGCCCAGGCTGGGTCTGCCCCGAGCCCTCCGACTGGGGAGGAGCAACCAGCTTCAGGGGAGGCCGTCGTGACAAGGGTGGCACTGGCGCGGCCGCTGTTGGGGTCCCCGAGCGCCTCTGCTGAAAAGGCGCCAAGGGGACCCAGCTCTCGGCCATCCACTGGACAGGCCCTGGAACCCCTCCCCGAGGTGCTCGAGGCGGCCATTGCGGCGAAGAGGGCCGAGCTCAAAGAGGAGCGCACTGCCCTCATCAACGAAAGGGGCCGGCTGGAGGAGGACCGCAAACTCCTGGAGAACCGTGTGGCCACGGCCCGCACAGCCTACGAGAGGACCCTGTAGGAGCTGGCCACCGAGCTGGAGGCCCTGGAGGAAGTGCGCGAGGAGGCTGTCACCGCGCAGAAGGAGGTTGAGCGATTGGGGGAGCGTGCTGGTGAGCTGGCCACCCGTGAGGAGCGGCTTGCCTTGCGCGAGCAAGAGGTTGCCTCACGGGAGGAGGTGGTCGGCAAGCGGGAGGAAACCTTGTGATTCGCTGAGACGGACCTCTGCCACCAAACCCAAGACTTCGAATGCGGCCGTGCCGACATTCTTCGCCGGGAGGAGCAGGTTGCACTGCGTCAGATGGATGCCGATCTGGCGTCATCGGCGCTTGTCGCCCGGGAAGAGAACATCGCCAACTAGGAGGCAGGCTTAACTGCCCGAGAGCAGGCCATCGAGGCCCTAGCAGAGCAACTAGAGTGGGCCTGCACTGAGGTTGCTGCCAAACTCCAGGAGGCACGGGCCGTGAAGGACATCCCTGCCAGCACCGCCAATGGCAAAGGTCTTGAAGCTCGGCTGAAGAAAGCCGAGGAGGATCTTGATGTTGTCTACGAAGAGCGGATGAATGTTAAGGCAATGATGCAGGATGTCCTTCGGCAGGTGCGGGGCTTTGTGGAGGCGGCTGGGCTCGGGTCCGTGTCTGTGGTTCCCCAGGGCTGGATACGCTAGGCCATCTTGCCCTTGGGTTCTCGGAGATGGCCCAGCGCCTTGAGGCTCTCCCCACTGCTGTCCAGGAACTCCATTTTGTACTTCTTCTTCCTTGAGTTTGTTTGTACTGATGTCCCGAGAGGCATTGACCAGGCTGAGCACTGGCAGTTTACCCCCGAGAACAAGGTTGCCCCGGCCACTCGCGCTCGAGCAGTAGGACCACCCGAGATCCTTGGGTTTCGGTAGTGCTCAGGGCACTCGGCTCCCGAGCATCCAGCCCCCGAGCCCGCGTGTAGGATCCCGTGCTCGGGGCGCGCAGCCCCCGAGCGCTTGCGAGTACGTGGCTGCTGAGTCAAATAGACACAGATAGACAAAAATTCTTTTGCTCAGGAAGTGAAACCACCTAGCACGGTACCCACCGTGTCGGTGTATCAGGAACCGGGGGTCCCTGAGTCCCAAGACTAGGCCGGCCGTCCGCCACGTGTCACCATCCCGCGAGGTCCCCCCTGCAAGATGAGGAAAATCTAAGTTCCGGGAGAAGGTGCTCGGGGCCACAGCCTCTGGTTCCCGAGCACCCCAGTTCCCCGATGACCCGCAGAGTCCAAGTACCGGGAAGAAAGTGCTCGGAAGGGTGCCCGCTCGCCCCCGAGTACCATAGTCCCCCGATGGGCCGAACAGCCAAGTGCTCAGGAGAGAGTCCTCGGGGCTGCACGTGGCGGCCCCCGAGCGCTCGGTTCCCCGAAGGATCTACTCAAGTGCTCGAGAGAGAGTGCTCGGGGCTGCATGTGGCAGCCCCTGAGGACTCGGTACCCCGAAGGATCTGCTCAAGTACTCGGGAGAGAGTGCTCGGGGCTGCACGTGGCAGCCCCTGAGCACTCGGTTCCCCGAAGGTTCGCGCAAGATCACCCGACGCCCCGACGACCCGAAGGGACCCGTCGGCGAGGTGTTAGCCAGTCAAAGGTCCAATGCCGCATTTAATGGGCATGCGCGGCCTGACATCCTAACATTCTCAACTGCCCACGCCTTAGTGTCAGTCCCTGCCATGCTTTGGCAGGGGGGCGTGGGTCCATTAATTGCACGGGTCCCGTCCCGTATCATCCGGGGTACCTCGGGATAACGTTGCCAGGATCAAAGCGTTCCGCCTGCCACCCTGCCCTGACAGAAGAAGAAGACAGGGTGGGCGCGCCGGGTGCCTCTGTGGCTGCCCGGTGGGCCCTCTCAACGGCGCCGGGACGTCCACAGTGGCGGGTGGTCGGATGCGCGCCGCATTTTTCCACCACCCCTGTCACTTCGCCTGGACGGAATGATGACGCCTTTCTCCGTGGCATCTTGGCACTCGCGCCCCCTCTTTCCCATTCGGGGTAAGTCGAGGTCGGCATGTGTATAAAAGGAAGGGATGGATAACACAGGAAAGCAGACCTAGTTTTTTGATCCAAGATCAAGTAACCTGAGACGAAGAACACCACAAGCAAGCTCGAGTAGAGCTAGAGCAAGAGAGCCTCAAGCTCTCTGTTAGACAATACACCCTTGTAACCAGACACATCCTTGAAGAATTCCCTTCAAGGAAGGATATTGCATCCACACAGGAGTAGGGTATTACGCCCCCGTGCGGCCCGAACCTGTCTAAACCTCGGTGCATTTATTTCTTTTTTGCACTAGGTCGATCATCCCCCACCACCGGCCGTTGCATTTATTTCCGTTTCCATTTATTTCCCCGACGAACATGTTCAGGATCATCCCCCTGGCCGAATCTTTAAAAAGGGGTCTCTCGGGATCCATGCCCGGGCGCCACCGAACCATATGACCTCTGGGTTATGCCTCTGTCCGCTCTCGTCCGCCGGTTTGGGTATTCAAGAGGTCTCGGGTCGAAAACGAGAGCAGTCTATAACAAGTACCGCACTGACAGAGCGCACCAGGCAAAGAAATTCCCTATTCTCTCTTAAGTCACAGGCCGACAATCAAGAGCAGCTCGACCGCGAGGGCTTCAATGCCCCGGTCTCTGGTCGCCCCCAAGGGTCCTCGGGTGGTCCTACCACTTAGGCATGAGTGGTCGAGATCACCCGACCCCGGGATCCTCGCATGCCTCTGGGTGCTCGGGCACTCCGCTGAAGGAACCAATTCCTCGGGCACCCCGAGCTCGGAAGCACGCACCCCACCTGGATCGGTTGGCCGGAAGGCCGATAGCTGTCCGGTGAGTGGTTAAATTCAGACAAATTTGCGTTCAATAATTTTATGTTCCCGAGTCATCCTCGAGGGCTCTCGCATTTTAATCTGCTCGGCGAGATGATCTCCTCGCGCACAAAACCCTACCGTGTGTCTACTTTTTCCTGGAACGACAGAGCGGTTCGTAGAAAGGAGTACCGCGCGTACGGTAATGTTCGACCGAAGCCCTTCGTGGTGGTCGTGGTGTTTGGTCTGCTTTTAAGGACCCCGAACACTACCGAGTCCTTGGGTGCCCTGGGTAATCCTATCGCTCGAGCTGCTCGAGTAGTCCGGAGCTCAGGCCTCAGGGGCGGGCTGTCAGTGCTCGGTCCGGTCCGTCTTAAGCCCGGGCACCACCGGACCACGGGGACTCTTGGTCACATTTCCGCCCGCACGCGTCTCCCGTCTACTAACTGAGTGGTCGCGAGGTGAAAAAAGTGTTCACCGGTCACGGCGTGTTCCGTGCTGGATCGATCTATCTCCCGAGCAAGGAAGTTCGTGTCTTTGTCTTTCAACTTAGACGATGCGGACTCGCGAGAGCTCGAGGGCTGAATGCGCCAACAACAGCAATCGGGACAACTTCGTTCTCGGGGATGGAAAGGTCGGGAACGGTCCGACTGAGTACTCCCCAGGGCTTCAAGGCAAAACATCAGAAGGAACATTAAGTACTCAAGAACACTGGAGTTGCGAGCCCAAAGAAAAGCTGCCATTATATTCACAAGGCAAATACAAGCATTTCTAAGGGATCACTCCCATATTTACATCCGTCAAGACAACAACAAAAGAAAGAAAAACGACTACAAAAAGCCTAGTCGGCGGCGGAGGCGGTAGCCGAGTCTTCTGAGTCGTCCCCAGGGGCTGGCGGCGGCGGCACTTCCCGCCTAAAGCCGGCCACCACTTCAGCAGCGGTACTCCGAACCGCTTCCCGGGCAGCCTCTCCCTCGGCTTCAACCACTCCTTCCCGCGCCGGCTCCAGCGGGAAGTTCGGGTCTCTGCTTCGGTAGCAAGCCAGGACGTGCTCGGCCACCGCATGGGCCAAGCCACGTCCCTCCCGGGCGGCGAGTTCTTGGACAGCCCAGGGCAGGGCCTCGAGGCACTCGCAGACCTGCTGAATGTTGGTAATATGCCCTAGAGGCGATCGAGTTTGCGGATTGGATCTGCTAATGGGCTTTAATGTTGATTAAAGGGCCATTAGGGTTTAGAGTCATAATGGGCTTTAATGTTGATTAAAGGCCCATTAGCGTGCTCTATATAAGAATAGGCAGGGGCCAAGGCGCATTGAGTTTTTTCAGAAACCCTGGCCGCCTCCTATTCCCGAACTCCCTTCGAAACCCTAGCCAGGCGCGCGGTGCTAGCACACCGGCGCACGACGATTCCATCCTTGTACGTGTGGATACCGTAGAGGCGCTGCTACTATTGCGGTGCTGATCTACTCGGGAGTACTCGGGACGTACCCGCGAGCACTCGGAAGGTGCTCGGGACGTGCTCGGGACGAGGTTGACGATCGACTACTTGACGCGCACGACGTTGGATTGGTCTGCTCCAACTCTTCTTCCGCTGCACTGCTCGTCAAGTGGTAATGATTCATGATCCCCTACTCGCATGGCTTCCTGGTTGAATGCGGTAGAGAAAATTTATTTTGTGCTAGCGTAGCCTACCCGCAACCCTTCAGTGGTATCAGAGCCATCCTGCGTAGTTTTCGATCTGGATCAGTCACATATAGAAGATATGTGATAGAAATAGATTAGATCTATTGTTTTTGATCAGTTCATATGATGGATTGATCAATGCACGGTTGGTTAGGTGAATTAGAGATCAGATGAGATGCCAGTCGATGAAACCACATAGCCAAAAAGATTAGCTCGATCCCCCACCTGGTTTTGCGTGCGACTTGCCCCTACCGGCTGGAATCACTGTCGGGGCTAACTACGTGCATCGCGACATGGTCGGGAGAACAACAGATCGAGGTCGTGTGTGCTGTCATCGTTTCTGGAAAAACCTCACGCGATGATCAATGGGATTGATCTAATGTAAATTGAGGCATTATGAATGACTCGGAATTGGCTCGATACGATCGATCCGATGAGATTTTCATAGCAATTTCATAGATGCGATCTATGTACAATCTATGCGTGTACGGGACCGCCGTCGCGTACACGCATAGATTGTTGTAATAACATGATCCCATCACGACATTAGAATTCGATTCTATGCTTAACTCGTTTTTGCAGAGAATGTGTGACTGGTATGGCCTTGTGATATGTGATGCATGTGTGTAATTTTTCATGGCCTGCGTGTCATGGTTAATTGCAGCCCAAGGCTGTCATGTTATTGTATAACGGCCTGCGTGTCGACTTGTGATGCTTCTTCTCATGTAATTTATCTAGTGCTATTAGGTGTAATAGACTAGAACAAGATCATGGAGATTTGAAGCATGATGACCCGGAGGACAGGAACCGTGGCGATGAAGATCACTATGTGAAGGGGTCATACTATGTCACAGTTAATATGATTGCCTGTGATGTTTTTATGTTCCTGTCATACTATTTTTTCATGTTTTATGTGTGGTGGATATGATTTTCATGATAGAGTAGTTTCCCTCAGAAAAATCAAGAGTAATTGATGCCCTTCCAATAGCTGCACCTACAAAGGTTTTGATCATTGTGTGGTAGGTCTGCCAAAGCAGGGTGCCATCATTTATCTTAACCAGTTAGAGTGGATGTCGGACATCCACACGCATAGTATTGGTTTACTTGATAAAGCTATCAAAACGGTTTTGGGCTTTGGGGCATGGTGTTGGGCGCCGGGGCATTCGATGCCACCCAGCAAAGAAGAGTCACATAGGGATGTGATTAGCAAGGTGGTGCTTACCTATGTCACTAAGTTTCTAGCAGTGATGCCAAAGCTCACTAGAACTTAGTTGAATATGGATCTTGATCCTCTATATGTTGTTAGAGGGAAAACACATATAGTGGAGTATCTTTTGTTAAATTGTTTAATAGAAGATTCACATAGGCATAGTGCTGAACCTGCATTTTCTGTTGTAGATTATGGCACCGGCCGCTAGTAACACTTCCAGTTTTAATTTGCGATCGATTCTTGAAAAAGAGAAGCTTTCTGGAACAAACTTTATTGATTGGTATAGAAATCTGAGAATTGTTCTCAAACAAGAGAAAAAGGAATATGTTCTAGAGGTCCCCTATCCTGATGAACCAGCTGATAATGCTCCTGCCGCGGATCGGAGGGCTTATGAGAAGCACACCAATGATTCACTGGATGTTAGCTGCCTCATGCTTGCCTGTATGTCCTCTGAGCTTCAGAAGCAATATGAGAACAGGGATGCCCATGATATGATTGTGGGACTCCGAGGCATGTTTGAGAACCAAGCTCGGGCCGAGAGGTACAACACCTCAAAGTCCTTATTTGCGTGCAGGTTAACAGAAGGCAGTCCAGTCAGTCCTCATGTGATCAAAATGATTGGTTACATTGAGAGCCTGGAAAAACTTGGTTTTCCCCTTAGCCCTGAGTTGGCTACGGATGTAATTCTCCAGTCGCTCCCTACGAGCTTCGAGCCGTTCATTTTGAACTTTCATATGAACAGCATGGAGAAAAGCATGGCTGAATTGCATGGGATGCTAAAAACTGCTGAGGAAAGCATTAAGAAGAGCTCTAGTCATGTGATGATGGTTCAAAAGGATAGCAAGAAGAGAAAGCGCAAGGGCAAGGCTAAAACTTCGGATGAGATCTCGAGTTCTAAGCCTAAACCTGTTGGAAAGCCCAAGGCTAGCTCTGCCGCTTCTGACACTTGCCACCACTGCCATAAGACTGGTCATTGGCGGAGGAACTGCAAATTGTACTTGGAAGAACTCAAAAAGAAGAAGGGAAGTAAGACTTCCTCTTTAGGTATAAATGTTATTGAAATTAATCTTGCTACTCGTCCTGATGATTCATGGGTATTTGATACCGGATCAATGATTCATACTTGCAAATCGTTGCAGGGACTGAAAAGGACTAGGAAGTGTGCAAGAGGCGAACTGGATGCTCGCGTCGGCAATGGTGCAAAAGTTGCTGCGTTGGCCGTTGGCGTTTACTCCTTATCGCTACCCTCAGGATTAGTTTTGGAATTAAATAATTGTTATTATATTCCTGCCTTGGGCAAAAACATTATCTCTTCTTCATGTTTGGAAGAAGACGGTTATGAATTCATAATAAAGAACAAGTGTTGTTCGATATTTTTGAATGGTATGCTCTATGGTAATTGTCCATTAGTAAATGGATTATATATATTGGATCTTGAGGATATAACTATCTATAACATTGATACAAAGAAGCCTCGGCTTAATGATTTGAATCCCACTTTTGTTTGGCATTGTCGATTAGGTCATATAAATGAGAAGCGTATGCAGAAGCTCCATAAAGATGGTCAACATTCATTTGATTTCGAATCATTTGATACATGCGAGTCTTGTTTACTTGGCAAGATGACTAAGACGCCTTTCACTGGTCGAAGTGAGAGGACAAATGAATTATTGGCCCTAGTACATACAGATGTATGTGGACCGATGAGTTCTACAGCTAGAGGTGGTTTTCAGTATTTCACTACTTTCACCGATGACTTTAGTAGATATGGTTACATCTACCTAATGAGACACAAGTCTGAATCCTTTGAAAAGTTCAAGGAGTTCCAGAATGAAGTACAAAATCATATAGGCAAGACAATTAAATTTCTGCGATCAGATCGTGGAGGTGAATATTTGAGCCATGAATTTGGTGATCATCTAAGGCAATGTGGAATCGTTCCACAATTGACTCCGCCGGGTACGCCACAATGGAATGGGGTGTCCGAGCGGAGGAACCGAACTTTGTTAGACATGGTCCGGTCGATGATGAGCCAATCTGATCTTCCATTGTCCTTCTGGGGATACGCTCTAGAAACTGCTGCTTTCACATTAAACAGGGTTCCATCTAAGGCTGTAGAGAGGACACCATATGAGATATGGACCGGGAAGCGTCCCGGATTGTCTTTCCTTAATATATGGGGTTGTGAGGCTTATGTAAAACGTTTGTCGTCTGATAAGCTCACTCCCAAATCTGATAAATGCTTCTTTGTGGGGTATCCTAGGGAAACCAAAGGATATTATTTCTATAACCGGGAAGAAGGCAAAGTGTTTGTCGCCCGGAATGGTGTCTTTCTTGAGAAAGAGTTTCTCGCGAAGAGAGTTAGTGGGTTTAGTGGGAGCACGGTGCAACTCGAAGAAATTCGGGAACCACTTGAAAGTGTTTCAGCTCCTATTGAACCCCAACTCGGTATGCAAGATGTTGCAGAACCTATTGTCGAGACACCAGCCCCACGTCGGTCGGAAAGGTTCAGTTGTGCACCCGAGCGATTTATGTTCCTAACCACGGGGCAGCGCGACATATTATTGTTGGACAATGATGAACCTAAGACTTACTCGGAAGCAATGGTGGGACCAGACTCCGAAAAATGGCTTGGAGCCATGAGATCCGAGTTAGAATCCATGCGAGAAAACCAAGTTTGGAACTTGGTCGATCCACCTGATGGTGTGAAAACTGTCGAGTGTAAATGGGTTTTTAAGAAAAAGATAGACGTTGATGGAAATGTTCACATCTATAAGGCACGATTGGTGACGAAAGGTTTCAGGCAAATTCAAGGTGTTGATTATGATGAAACGTTTTCGCCCGTCGCAATGCTAAAGTCTATTCGGATTCTCCTAGCAATTGCTGCATATTTCGACTACGAGATATGGCAAATGGATGTCAAAACGGCTTTCCTTAATGGAAACCTAAGTGAGGATGTGTACATGACACAGCCTGAAGGTTTTGTCAATCCGAAAAATGCTGGGAAGATTTGCAAGCTGCAAAAGTCCATCTATGGACTAAAGCAAGCTTCTCGGAGTTGGAATCTTCGTTTTGATGAAGTGATCAAAGGGTTTGGTTTCATCAAGAATGAAGAAGAGCCTTGTGTTTACAAAAGGACTAGTGGGAGCGCACTTGTGTTTCTGGTCTTATATGTGGATGACATATTATTGATCGGAAATAATATTCCAATGCTCGATGCTGTCAAATCTTCATTGCAAAAGAGTTTTTCAATGAAAGATTTAGGAGAGGCAGCATACATATTGGGCATAAAGATCTATAGAGATAGATCGAAAAGACTAATCGGATTAAGCCAGAGCACATACATTGACAAGGTATTGAATCGATTCAATATGCAGGATTCCAAAAAAGGTTTCTTGCCAATGTCACATGGCATCACTCTCAGCAAGAATCAATGTGCTAAGACATCTGATGAGCTCGAGAGGATGAGTGCGATCCCGTATGCTTCTGCTATCGGGTCCATCATGTATGCTATGTTTTGTACACGCCCAAATATCTCCTATGCTCTAAGTGTTACGAACAGATATCAATCGAACCCAGGTGAATGTCACTGGGCTATAGTAAAGAGTATCCTCAAGTACATGAGAAGAACTAAGGATATGTTCCTAGTCTATGGAGGTGAGGAGGAGCTCGTTGTAAATGGTTGCACCAATGCTAGCTTCCAAACCGACAAGGACGACTTGAGATCGCAGTCTGGTTTTGTGTTTTGCCTTAATGGAGGTGCGGTGAGTTGGAAGAGTTCCAAGCAAGAAACGGTTGCTGATTCCACGATGGAGGCCGAGTATATCGCAGCTTCGGAAGCTGCAAAAGAGGCTGTTTGGATCAAAAAATTTGTTTCTGAGTTGGGTGTGGTCCCTAGTGCGTCCAGTCCAATGGACCTCTATTGTGACAATAGTGGTGCCATTGCACAAGCCAAGGAGCCTAGGTCGCACCAGAAGTCCAAGCACATACTTCGGCGCTATCACCTCATTCGAGAGATTATTGATAGAGGTGATGTAAAAATATGCAAGGTGCACACGGATTCGAATATTGCTGATCCGTTGACGAAGCCTCTCTCACAGCCCAAGCATGAGGCACACTTGAGCTCTATGGGTATTAGATACTTGCGGGATAGACTCTAGTGCATGTGAGAGAATGTGTTCTGTCTATGCTAATGTACTTTTGGATAATTGTTATCTGGTTCCATGAATAATTATCATTTACATTGATCAGCAAGTATGTGACTTGTTTGTGAAACTCTTTGTTTTTATGATGTTATTCTAAATAGTCCCTAATCTCATATCATTGTGTGGGACAATAATGATTTATAGATTAGCACATTTGACTGAATGATGATCATGTTTCACGGATCATAGATATGGAGATATCAAATCAGTAATGTGGACACATGTTAGAGAATATGATGTTGGATAGACCCACCCTGAGATACTGCTGGGATTGTTATTTTTAATGTGCCATCAGTTGTTATCTCAAATGGTGTACCTACAGAATCCTTTTGACCTGAGATCATCATTGATTCCAGAATGTGTAGTAACACACTTATGGGCTTCCAAACGCTATTCCGTAACTGGGTAGTTATAAAGGTTGCTTTCGGGTATGTTATGAAACATGTCGTGGGATGTGAGTGATCAGGATGGAATTTACCCCTCCTAAATAATGGGAGAGATATCTCTGGGCCCCTCGAGGTAGTTGGATTGGAAAGTGCATGGCCATGCCAATGTGATTAAAGAGTTAATCATGGTGAATCCACTACTTGATCGAGTGAATGGTCGAGCTATCACAAGGGTGGCACGAATCTCGCCTTGAGCTTGACTGGTATCGTGTGGTAAAGGGATTGGTGCATGAGT
This sequence comes from Phragmites australis, assembly GCF_958298935.1. Taxonomy (NCBI): domain Eukaryota; kingdom Viridiplantae; phylum Streptophyta; class Magnoliopsida; order Poales; family Poaceae; genus Phragmites; species Phragmites australis. The sequence continues at coordinate 8,387,247 of NC_084938.1, forward strand.
ATATCAAGGTTCAGCCGATATGATCTTTGTGTGCATTCGGGAGTCAATATGTCCTGCTAGGTACCGCTATTGACTTGCAATTCGGAAAAGGGTTTCCGGATAGCGGCCGTTTACACATGAACCTAACGGGTCACACACTTAAGGGGATGGAATATAAAACTTGTGCTAACTCTAGTGCAAGTGGGAGATTGTTGGTAATATGCCCTAGAGGCGATCGAGTTTGCGGATTGGATCTGCTAATGGGCTTTAATGTTGATTAAAGGACCATTAGGGTTTAGAGTCATAATGGGCTTTAATGTTGATTAAAGGCCCATTAGCGTGCTCTATATAAGAATAGGCAGGGGCCAAGGCGCATTGAGTTTTTTTCAGAAACCCTGGCCGCCTCCTATTCCCGAACTCCCTTCGAAACCCTAGCCGGGCGCGCGGTGCTAGCACACCGGCGCACGGCGATTCCATCCTTGTACGTGTGGATACCGTAGAGGCGCTGCTACTATTGCGGTACTGATCTGCTCGGGAGTACTCGGGACGTACCCGCGAGCACTCGGAAGGTGCTCGGGACGTGCTCGGGATGAGGTTGACGATCGACTACTTGACGCGCACGACGTTGGATTGGTCTGCTCCAACTCTTCTTCCGCTGCACTGCTCGTCAAGTGGTAACAATTCATGATCCCCTACTCGCATGGCTTCCTGGTTGAATGCGGTAGAGAAAATTTATTTTGTGCTAGCGTAGCCTACCTGCAACCCTTCAGCTGAAGCCCTAAGACTTGTCGTGCGGGGCTGTCACTCTTCTGGTCTTCGACGAGCCGTCCGAGACCGCCCTTCTCCACGGCCCGCCGCATCCGCCGGAGTATATCCTCCAACATGTGCTGCAGATTGACCCGCGAGACGAACGCGGTCTCGAGCTTCTCCTTGGCAGCCCGCAGCTGCGCCTCAAGTCCCTGGTCCCCGGCCAGGCCAGAAGAACCGCCGACGGTTGCGGAGCTGGCAGCTTGCTTCGCCTGCGCCACCAGCTCGGACAAGGAGCGCTCACGGGCGGTTAATTCCACCTCGTGCTTTGCGTTCTCCTCCGCCCTGGTGGCGGCGGCCGCTGCCGCCGCGGCAGCCTCGCCCTCTCGATGACTCAGCTCGCCCTCCCGACGGGCCAGCACGTCCTCCTGTTGGGACACCGAGTCCTCCCGGGCACCTAGATCCGCCGCTGTGATCTCATTGTCCACCTCCTGAAGGGAGATGTCCTCCTCCCAACGACGGATGTCTTCTCTGATCTTCCGGAGGTCGTCTTCCCAGTGTTGGAGGTCGGCGCGCATCTGCTCGGCCTCGCCCTCCCGACGGGTCAGCTCAGCCCGCAGCTCCTCCGCCGCCTTCTCGCGGACTGCGACCGCTGCCTCCTTCTCCTGCGCCTGCCCCATCCTGGCAAGGGCCTCGGCAGCCTGCTGCCTCGACGCCTCAGCCAGGCGGGCGGCGTCTTCTCGCTCCCGCGCGGCTTCCGCCCGCGCGGCCTTCAAAATTTCTTGTTCCCGCGCGACCTCCGCGCGGGTATCTTCCAGGAGTTTCTGCTCCCGTGCGGCCGCCGCGCGGGCCTCCTCCTGGGCGCTCACGAGCTGCGCCCTCTCCGAAGCCAGGCGGGCGCGCTCAGCTTCGAGCTGCTCCTCCTTTGCGCCCACTGCCGCGCCCAGCCGCCCGACCGCCACCTGGACGCCTTCGATCGCGGCCAGGAGGGGGTCGGCGGGCTGGCCGGGCGCCGGTGGAGCGTCGGCCTCCCCGCAGATCGCCTCGGGGGGGTCCGAGGTCTCCATGGGATACCACACCACCATCCGCCCCGGGCTCTGCCTGCCCGGGGTAGGTTCCGCCGGTGCCGAAGACTCGGAGGCGGCCGCATTCCCGCATCGACCGCCGCGTCCGCTGGCCCCGGCAAGGCCACTGCCTCCACCATCATCCGCCCCGGGCTCTGCATACCCGGGGCAGGTTCCGCCGGTGCCGAGGGCTCGGACAATTCCTCCGTCCTCCTCTCGGCCGCCGCTTCCGCCGTCCTCCCGGTGGCTGCCACGACTGTTGGCGCCCCCGCCGTCGCTGCGTCCGCCTGCGTCGACGCAGTCGGCGGGCTCGGCTCTGGCCTCGGCGCCCGGGCCCCTTCAATCGCGGTGGCGCCCGCGGTCGGCCTGCGGGAGATAGGCGGAGATCAAAATTGAAGCTCAGTTCGGGCAAGGAGCGTCCAAGAAAGAGCAAAGAAGGAAACTTACCCGGTCGTCGTCCCCCGATACTGCCATTTGGCCGCCGGAAGCCTGAAGTCCGGGTCCGGTGGCGCCGGCCCGGAGTCCTCCCGTCGCCTCTTCCGCTGGGGGCTCGGCGGGGCCGCCGCGCGGCTCTCAGGCGCCGGCCCAGGCCCCATCCGCAAGAGTCGCGGCTCCAGGACCGGGAATGCCGCCGCTGCCGACGGCGACGGCGGAGAATCTGGCACCGAGATGAGGACTCGGGGACGCTTCCCCCGATCCCCCGGCACCACCACCACTGCAGTGTCGGAGGTGCCCTCCTTTCTAGCGCTGCGGCTGCTGCCCGCAGCGGCCCCGTCGCCAGCCCGCGCCGAGCTGTTCGTAGCCTCCTCGCTGAGCAGCTCGTCCAACCCAACGAGCTCGGAGGCCTCGGGGCTCCGGCTCCTCGGCCGGTCCACGAGCCCCTGGGCATCGAACTCCGGCAGCTGCGCCATGATTGCCACCCGATCAGGATTGGCGCAGAGCGCCATCTCCGGCCACGGGAGTTCCGCCCAGCTCATGTCTTCTACTCCGGTGATCACCCGAGTCATGCCCCTCAGCTCCGGCGGGCCCAAGTCCCAGCTTGCGCCGATTTGGGTCCGGGTGATTTCCTCCGGCCCGGTGTAGAACCAACACGGCCGGGCCCGCTCCCGCAGGGGCGCCAGACGACGGCGCAGGAAGTCCACCACCACCATGACTGAGGTCAGCCCGGAGTCGCGCAGGAGCCGGATGCGCTCAAACACCGGCTCCAACCTCGCGTCCTCTGGTGGCGGCACCTCCCACGTCGACCTCCGAGGTACCACCGCCGCTTCTGGTAGATCGAGACGCTCGTGGGGGTCAACGTCGACGAAGAACCAGTCCCGTTGCCATTCCTCCCACTTGCTGCGCAGTACCTGGGGGATGTAGTGTTCCCCCAGGCCGTCTCGTAGCCGAAGGTTGCAGCACCCCGCGACATCCGCTGTGGAGTGCCCTCTCTTCTTCCCCACCGGTCGCAAGACGAAGAAGTGTCGTAGCAGCGTCGCCGAAGGCGCCACCCCCACTAACATCTCGCAGAGGTGCGCGAAGACCGCCAACACCACGACGGAGTTGGGGCTCAGGTGCACCGGTTGGATGCCGTAGGTCTCGAGCACTTGAAGGAAGAAAGTGGAGAATGGCGGCGCCAACCCCGCCGCCACGAAAGAAGTGAAGAGAACGATCCGCCCGGGAACGGTCATCGCCGGCGTCAGGCTCGCCGGCGTCACCACCACAGCTCCCTCTTGCCCCTCGGGCACCAACAACTTCCTGATCTTAGCCACCGCCTCTTCGTTCCTCAGACGAGACTCCGGCAGAATGCTATCCGGAGCATTGTCCCGACGGCCTCCTCCGACCCTCGGCATCTCGGCAAGAGTGGAGGTGCTTTGGTGATGGAGAAAGGGAAGGAGAAGTGCTCCGGTCGCCTGAAAATTTCCTAAGGGCTTCGGAGCACGAAGAAGGCAAGAGCAGGAGTGCAAGAAGGCGTAAAGAGGGGGATGGACCGATCCCCTCCCCCTTTTATATCTCAAAGTTCAAATGTTGCCGCCCAACGGTTCGCTCGGTGAAACGCCCCCTCGATCGGCGCAACCGCCAGGCGAATCTCCCGCCGATCGTGCGGCGTCAGTGGCTGCCAGGCGTATTTTCCTCGATCTGTGCGGCGGCCGCGCGTGCCTCCCGTACGGTCGTCATACCCTTCGGGAGTTGTGTGGACACGCGTCTACCCGTCTCCCCGACGGGTCGTACCTGAGGCCCGGGTCTAGAAAGGCCACCTCTCGAAAGCCTGCCATGTGGCGTCCACACCAGCCTCGGCCTCGGCCGCGACGAAGGGCCCATCCGCAGTCTCCGTGCCATCGCCTACCAATGGGCCCAGGGGCTATTATCGGTGTATCAGGAACCGGGGGTCCCTGAGTCCCGAGACTAGGCCGGCCGTCCACCACGTGTCACCATCCCACGAGGTCTCCCCTGCAGGATGAGGAAAATCTAAGTTCCGGGAGAAGGTGCTCGGGGCCACAGCCTCTGGTTCCCGAGCACCCCAGTTCCCCGATGACCCGCAGAGTCCAAGTACCGGGAAGAAAGTGCTCGGAAGGGTGCCCGCTCGCCCCCGAGTACCATAGTCCCCCGATGGGCCAAACAGCCAAGTGCTCGGGAGAGAGTGCTCGGGGCTGCACGTGGCGGCCCCCGAGCGCTCGGTTCCCCGAAGGATCTACTCAAGTGCTCGGGAGAGAGTGCTCGGGGCTGCACATGGTAGCCCCTGAGGACTCGATTCCCCGAAGGATCTGCTCAAGTGCTCGGGAGAGAGTGCTCGGGGCTGCACGTGGCAGCCCCCGAGCACTCGGTTCCCTGAAGGTTCGCGCAAGATCACCCGACGCCCCGACGACCCGAAGGGACCCGTTGGCGAGGTGTCAGCGAGTCAAAGGTCCAATGCCGCATTTAATGGGCATGCGCGGCCTGACATCCTGACATTCTCAACTTCCCACATCGTAGTGTCAGTCCCTGCCATGCTTTGGCAGGGGGGCATGGGTCCATTAATTGCACGGGTCCCGTCCCGTATCATCCGGGGTACCTCGGGATAACGTTGCCAGTATCAAAGCGTTCCACCTGCCACCCTGCCCTGACAGAAGAAGAAGACAGGGTGGGCACGCCGGGTGCCTCTGTGGCCGCCCGGTGGGCCCTCTCAATGGCGCCGGGACGTCCACAGTGGCGGGTGGTCGGATGCGCGCCGCATTTTTCCACCGCCCCAGTCACCTCGCCCGGACGGAATGATGACGCCTTTCTCCGTGGCGTCTTGGCACTCGCGCCCCCTCTTTCCCATTCGGGGTAAGTCGAGGTCGGCGTGTATATAAAAGGAAGGGATGGATAACACAGGAAAGCAGACCTAGTTTTTTGATCCAAGATCAAGTAACCTGAGACGAAGAACACCACAAGCAAACTTGAGTAGAGCTAGAGCAAGAGAGCCTCAAGCTCTCTGTTAGACAATACACCCTTGTAACCAGACACATCCTTGAAGAATTCCCTTCAAGGAAGGATATTGCATCCACACAGGAGTAGGGTATTACGCCCCCGTGTGGCCCGAACCTGTCTAAACCTCGGTGCATTTATTTCTTTTTTGACTAGGTCGATCATCCCCCACCACCGGCCGTTGCATTTATATTCGTTTCCATTTATTTCCCCGACGAACTCGTTCAGGATCATCCCCCTGGCCGAATCTTTAAAAAGGGGTCTCTCGGGATCCCTGCGACAGGAGTTCATCCTCCAACACACCGCGACTCATGAACGTTTTCTGCCTCGCGACCTCTCAAACAAATAGACCGGAGATGCGCACAAACAGAAATGCAACCAAGAGTCCCCATGGTTCGGTGGTGTTCGGGCCGGGACTAACAAGGCCGAGCACCGACAGCCCACCCCCGGGGACTAGGCGGTCCCGATCACTCATGCTCGAGCGGTAGAACCACCCGAGAACCCCAGAGGCTCGGTAGTGCTCGGGGTATTGTCACAGCAGCCGGGCACCACAGCCTACCATAAGGACTTAGGTCAGCGATCGTCGCCAGTGCTGTACATCGACTATCATTTGTTTTTATCGTTCCAGAAAAGCAAATACGAGAGCGGGGTTTTTCACGCGAGGAGATCGCTTCACCGAGCAGATTAGCACAAGAGGGTCCCAAGAATAACTCGAGAACAGCGCGACCTCCTTCGTGGGGATGGAGGCGTCAGCGATGAGTCAGGATTTGGATGAAGAGGAGCCCGGACCCCACGGGTGTCCTTCGACCTCGGCGCGGGCGGAGGCCAAAGCCGAGTGCAGCTGCTCAGCGTAGGAGACGATGCTGTCGGTTTTGGCGGGAACGGAGATGGGACCAGCCGGGCCCAGCATCTTCACGGTGAGGTAGGCATAATGTGTCATCGCCATAAACCTGGTGAGAGCCAGGCGCCCAAGGATTGCATTGTAGGGGAGAGGGACCTCCGCAACGTTGAAGACCACGTTCTCTGTCCGGAAGTTGTACCGGCTCGCGAAGGTGACGGGCAACTCGACCTGCCCGAGGGGGAGAGTGTGCCTCGGAGTCACCCCACAGAAAGGGAGGGATGGCTTGAAGCGCTTCGGAGACACCTGTAGCTTCTTGAACGCCCCTTGGGACAGGAGGTTCAAGCATGCACCCCCGTCGATCAGCACTCGGCTGACCTTCACATTGCGGATGGTAGGGGATACCACCAGAGGTAGTCGCCCCACCCCCGTAGTGCTCGGGGGGGTGGTCTACCTGACTAAAGGTGATCGGGGTCTCCGACCACTTGAGGGGCCTTGTGGCCGCTGCGCTCGGGGTTGCCAAGCACACCTCACGCCGCATTGTTTTGGCACAACGGTGAGAGGAGGGCTTGTACGTGCCCCCGTCGATGAAGGTAACGGTGTGCTCGGGCTCTTGAAACCCGAGGTCTTCGTTTTCGGGGGCGCCTTTGTCGTTGTCACTCTTGCAGCACTCCTCACGCTCCTTCTAGCACCGCTCTGTGAGACCCTTCACCGACCGACACTCGGTGAGGTCGTGCCAGTCGGTTTGGTGGATTTCGCACCACTTCCCTACCACTGGCGCCACCCGAAGATGCTCCGACTTTAGTTGTACCGTGGAGGGAGGTGGTACGGGAACTCTTGGCAAGTACTTGCCGATGAGCCATGCCCACCAAGTCGGCTACCTCCCGTAGCCAACGGCCCTCTGGCGTTTCTCCCGCTGCCTAGACAGGCGGGTGCCTAAGGAGTGATTGCGCCGCAAGCAAGGCACTCCCAGGGCTGGCGTCACAAAAGTTGAGTTTGCGCCATATCGGTGCTCGCGTTGTCGGGTTCGGCGGTCGCGGCCCTAATGGGCCCAGCGCCATTGTCCCTGACGCGAGGAGGAGCCGTATGAGCTGACTGTTTACGCCGCTGAGGACGAGGCGGAGCTGGGGCCCCTCCTTCGGCCCCGTTTTCCATTTCCTCGTTCAAGTCCGAATCAGGGCGCTGAAGACGATGTCCACCAGCCATTTTTTCTGCAAAAAATGAGATGGATTCAGGGATATGACTCCCCTACCTGGTGCGCCAGCTGTCGGTGGATGAACACCGCGAGCAGGGATCCTGAGGGATCCCCTTCGAGATTTGGCCGGGGGCTGTGCCTGGAACTACCTCGTACGTGGGGTTAATTCATGTAGGACTTAGGCAGGATGGATCGTCGTCAGCTGGTAGAAATAAATGCACCAAGGGTTTAGACAGATTCAGGCCGCACGGAGGTCTAATACCCTACTCCTGTGTGTCTAGTATGTTATCAATGCTCTTCTAATGTCTTTCTCTGGATCTCTATCGATCTCCGGATCCTTTTTTCTATCTCTAGCTTCAGTTGTTCTATCGGCTGTCATTTACAAGGTGCTCCCTCTCCCCTTTTTATCTATCGGGGGGGAGGCCCTTCAGGAAGTGCCGAGAACGAGGGCACAAGTTCCCGTAAAAAATAAATGGAAAGTGACCATCATTGGTCTACAGTTGATGCTACAGAGGTTTGAAAAAATATCCCTCGGACGGTTCCATTGGTCTTCGCGTTCCAGCTTTAGCAGGCGCAAGGGCACCCACCGGCCAGCCTCTGAGTACTCTCTCATGCCTGTTTGGGTAGAGAAGGTCTGCTGCGGTCTGATGTGACAGGGTGATAAGCCTCGTGCCCATCAAAGATATCTTCAAACCAACTTCCTTCATGGGCCCCGTGAGGGGATATGCGATGGGACCCACCGCATTAATTGTGCCCACGCCTTCCTGCCAGGCGGCAGCAAGGACTTGCGTATTTAGTACGGCAGGCGTGGGGGGAAAGCGGCTGCATGTGACCGTCCACGCTCCCCATTAAATGCGGCATCGGGCCTCCCACTGGCCAACACCTCATCGTGGAGTCCCTGCAGGGTCCACTGTCATGGGGCTTGACGGGTGCTCGGGGCACTCTGGGTGCTCGGGGACCAACTGTTCTTGGCCCCGAGCGCCCACTCCCGGACCTGGCTTCCCTTGGGTCCCCGGGGCACTCTGGGTACTCGGGGACCAACTGTTCTTGGCCCCGAGCGCCCGCTACCGGACCTGGCTTCCCTCGGGTCCTCGGGGCACCCTGGGTACTCGGAGACCTAATGTTCTTGGGCCTGAGCGCCCGCTCCCAGACCAGGCTTCCCTCGGGTCCTCAGGGCACTCTGGGTACTCGGGGACCAACTGTTGTTGGCCCCGAGCGTCCGCTCCCGGACCTTGCTTCCCTCGGGTCCTCGGGGCACTCTGGGTACTCGAGGAACAATTGTTCTTGGCCCCGAGCACCCGCTCCCGGACTTGGCTTTCCTCGGGCCCTCGGGGAGATGGTCCCCGACGGAAGGCGCCATGTGGCACTGTGCTGTCCTGGCCTCGGGACTCGGGAACCCCTGGATCCCATATCACCGACAGATGTGAAGAGTGCATTCTTAAATGGCTTAATCAATGAACTTGTTTATGTTGAATAACCCCCCCCCCCCCCCGGTTTGAAGATCCTAAATATCCTAATCATATCTATAGGTTGCACAAGGTTCTTTATGAACTCAAGCAAGCCCTAAGAGCACGGTACGAATGCTTACGTGACATCCTCATCAACCAAGGATTCAAGATCGGAAGGGTGAACACCACATTTTTTACAAAGATTATCGATAATGAGCTTTTCTTGTGTCAAATTTATATTGATGATATAATATTTGGTTCAATTAACAAAGAGTTTTGCAAGTAATTTGGTGACATGGTGTGTCGGTGACACAGGAACCAGGGGTACCCGAGTCCCGAGGCCAGAACAGTAGAGTGCCACGTGGCACCCTCCCTCGGGGATTACCTCCTCGAGGTTCGAGAAGACCAAGTCCCGGGAGAGGGTGCTTGGGGCCATAAATAGTGGAACCCGAGTAACCGATTTCCCCGATGACCCGAGAAGACCAAGTGACAGGAAAAGAGTGCTCGGGGCTGCGAACAGTGGCCCCTGAGCACTCAAGTCCCCCGACAATAAGAAAAGCCAAGTACCGGGAAGAGGGTGCTCGGGGCTGCGAACAGTGGCCCCTGAGCACCCAAGGGAAGTCAGTTCTGGGAGAGAGTGCTCGGGGCCATAAACAGTGGCCCCCGAGCACTCGGTTCCCCGAGGACCCAAACAGTCAGTTCCAGGAGAGAGTGCTCGGGGCCGTGAACAGTGGCCCCCGAGCACTCGGTTTCCCGAGGACCAGGAAAAGGCGTATCCGGGAGAGAGTGCTCGGGGCTGTGAACAGTGGCCCCCGAGCACTCGGTTCCTCGAGGGCCTGAGAAGTCCTTCGCCGGTGGTCCCCACAGAGGTCTAGCGGTGAGGTGTCAGCTGGTGAGAGGCCCGATGTTGCATTTAAGAGGGTGCGTGGCCTGTCACTTCCAACTACTCCCCCCATGCTTGCTGCCAGTCCCTGCCACGGCCTGGCAAGGAGGCGTGGGGACATTTAATGCATGGGTCCCATCGCGCGTCATCCGGCGCGCCTTGGGATAATGTCGCAGAGCACGAGGCACCCTGCCTACCTCCCAACTGTGTCAGGCCTGCTCTGACCGGGAGGGCACACCAGGCTGCTCGGTGGCTGCCCAGTGGGCCCTCCCCGCGGCGCCTGTTTAAGAACGGCATGATGGAGAACAAGATCGGACGGGGGCGCATTTTCAACCCTCCCTGTCACCTCGCGCAGCAGCCCATGATGGTTGCTTTCCATTTATGGCACCTTGGAACTCGCGCCATCTTTTCTGGGCACGCTACCGCCCCGGCGGGTATTTAAGCTGGGCGGGCTCCCCGGAGAAAGACAGGCAAGACTGAGTCAGGTTCAGACAACGAAGGTTCAGTTCGGTTCAAGTCTTGAAGCCGGACGAGCACCGAAGAACAAGAAGCACGAAGCTCTAGACTTAGACAAATATCCTTGTAACTCAGCAGATACTCAGGGAGACATTCTCAGAGCATTTATAGCATACACACAGGAGTAGGGTGTTAGGCTCAGTGCGGCCCGAACCTGTCTAAAAATCCTCTGAGCATTTACTAGTTCCTGCATCCGATCATTCCATTCCACCTGCATCTCATTTACGCCCATTTATTTCACCTACAAAGCGGATTCAGAATCATCCCCCCGGCCGAATCTCAAAGGGGGTCCCTCCGGATCCTCGCTTGAGGAGTTCACCCTCCGACAGCTAGCACGCCAGGTAGGGAGGTTGCATCCCTGAATTTGTTTTGTTCTCTGCAGAAAAAAATGGCAGGTGGACATCGTCTCCGACGCTCCGGCTCCAGCAACAGTGAATAAATGGATCCCCTAGCTCAGGACACCCGCATAGATCAAATTGTAGATGCCACTACGGGGTGCGATCTTTTTTGTTTTGTAGATGCAAATTCTGGTTATCACCAAATTCGCATGGCCAGAATAGACGAGAAAAAAACTTCTTTTACCACTCCGGTGGGGACTTATTGTTATGTGTCAATGCGGGGTGTGGGATGTCCTTCGGCAGGTGCGGGGCTCCGTGGAGGCGGCCGGGCTCGAGTCCGTGTCTGTGGTTCCCCAGGGCTGGATACGCTAGGCCATCTTGCCCTTGGGTTCTCAGAGATCGCCCAGCGCCTCGAGGCTCTCCCCTCCGCTGTCCAGGAACTGGCGACCCGAGAGGGGCGTGCGCTAGCCCATGGTGTGGCCGAGCACATTCTCGCCTGCTATCGCAGCCGAGACCCCGCCTTCCCGCTTGAGCCAGCCCGGCAGGGCGTGGTTGAGGCGAAGGAAGCCGCCGCTCGGGCAACCATCTGCGATGTCGCCACCAAGGTGGCAAAATTTTTTGTGCGGGAGTCGGGCCTAGGCAGTGATAGCAGCGACAATGCGTTACCTCCTCCTTAGCCTGTAATAAGTTAAGGGTTTTCTCTCTTCTTTTTTAAAGTTGTAATTATGGGAGTGATTCCCTGCTAATTGGATCCTTTCAGTATATTAGAAGCCGTCCTTGGAATGGAACTCCGTTTTGTACTTCTTCTTCCTTGAGTTTGTTTCTACTGATGTCCCGAGAGGCATTGACCAAGTCGAGCACCGGCAGTTTACCCCCGAGAACAAGGTTGCCCCAGCCACTCGTGCTCGAGCAGTAGGACCAACCGAGATCCTTGGGTTTCGGTAGTGCTCGGGGCACTCGGCTCCCGAGCATCCAGCCCCCGAGCCCGCGCGTAGGATCCCGTGCTCGGGGCGCGCAGCCCCCGGGCGCTTGCGAGTACGCGGCTGCTGAGTCAAATAGACACAGATAGACAAAAATTCTTTTGCTCAGGAAGTGAAACCACCTAGCACTGTACCCACCGCGACTCATGAACGTTTTCTGCCTCGCGACCTCTCAAACAAATAGACCGGAGATGCGCACAAACAGAAATGCAACCAAGAGTCCCCATGGTTCGGTGGTGTTCAGGCCGGGACTAACAAGGCCGAGCACCGACAGCCCACCCCCGGGGACTAGGCGGTCCCGATCACTCATGCTCGAGTGGTAGAACCACCCGAGAACCCCAGAGGCTCGGTAGTGCTCGGGGTATTGCCACAGCAGCCGGGCACCACAGCCTACCATAAGGACTTAGGTCAGCGATCGTCGCCAGTGCTGTACATCGACTATCGTTTGTTTTTGTCATTCCAGAAAAGCAAATACGAGAGCGGGGTTTTTCCACAGCAGCTGGGCACCACAACATACCACAACGGACTTAGGTCGGTGATCGCCGTCTGTGCCCATACCGACTGGCATCCGTTTTTGTCAGCGGGAAAATGGGAGAGAACAAATTTTTCGCGCACGAGTCGAGCATCTCACCAAGCAGATTAACACATGGGTTCCAGAGGAAAAACTCGGAACAAGAGCAATATTGGCGTATATTAACAATTTATACTGATGTGATGAATTCTAAATAGCAAGTGATAAGCACAGACATGCTTACCTATGGATAAAATTTACGAAGATGCTCGATGTTCCACGCATTCGGGAGAGGCTGCCCGTCCTTTGTGGCCAATCGAAATGAGCCTTGTCGTGGGGTACTGGTCACGATGAAGGGGCCTTCCCACATGGGGGAGAGCTTCTTACATCCTTCGCGCGTCTAAGCGCGTTAGAGAACCAAATCCCCAACCTCGAGTGACCGAGCCTGGACACGGCACTGATGGTAGCGCCTCAGGCTTTGCTGATATCTAGCGGCTCAGACGGCAGCTCGTCGCTGACGCTTTCCAAGTACTCGACATCGTCGCGCCTTCGCTGTTCTTGCTCACCCTCCGAGTATGCATTCACCCGAGGCGAGCTCCCCGGTGGCTCGGCTTGGCGTGGTCCGGTTAGCCCATAACACAGCGGGTAGCTCATCGATCCAGCCTTTCCCATGCTTTGCGAGCACGTCGTAGGTCCGGGTCTTGAGCCACTTCAGAATCTCGTCATTCGCGCGCTCCACTTGTCTGTTGCTATGGGGATGAGCAACAGAGGCAAAGCAAAGCTTGATGCCGAGGTCCTCGCAGTATCCCCTGAACAAGGCACTTGTGAACTGGGTGCCATTGTCAGTGATGATCCTTTTTGGGACGCCGAAGCGACTTGTGATGGCGCGAATGAATTGGACTGCCGTGTTCTTGGTGACCTTGATTACTGGGACCATCTCCGGCCACTTGGTGAACTTATCGATGGCGACGTACAGGTACTCATAGCCCCCGACTGCTCGGGGGAATGGACCCAAGATGTCCAACCCCCAGACCGCGAAGGGCCAAGACAGGGGGATGGAATGAAGAGCTTGAGCTGGCTGGTGAATCTGCTTTGAGTGGAACTGGCACAACCTGCAGCGCCGAACCAACTTGGAAGCGTCCAGGAGGGCTGTTGGCCAGTAGAAACCTTGTCGAAAGGCCTTCCCGACCAGCGTACGGAACGATGCATGGCCACCACACTCGCCCTTATGGATCTCACTGAGGAGCTCACCGCCTTCTTCCCGGGTGATGCATTTCAGGAGGACATCGTCCGTGCTGCGCCGGTAGAGATCCCTGTCTACTAAGGCATAGCGTTTGGACTATCGTGCAATCCTCACTGCAGAGGCATCATCCTCGGGAAGCATGTTTTCTTTCAAGTACCCTCGAATCTCGTCGATCCACGAGGGTTCTTGAATACCGGTCAGTGCAGCTCACTCGCCAGCGGGACCTCCCACTGAAGGTGCGGCCTGGGTCCCCTCGACTGAGCTAGAGGGTTCCCCTTCATCCTGGTCAGCAAACAGGACAGATGGCCATGTGAGCCTTTCTTCAAAGGTTCCGGCTGGGATGAGCACTCGGGCGGAAGCCAGGCGGGAGAGGTCATCGGCCATGATGTTGTCATGGCGGGGTATGTGCCGCAGCTCCAGGCCATCGAAGTGTCGCTCTAGCCTCCTGACTTTTGCCACGTACGCCGCCATCTGCGGGTCCGAGCACTGGTATTCTTTTGATACTTGGTTGACCACCAGTTAGGAGTCACCTTTGACGAACAGCCGCCGGATCCCGAGATGCACCGCTGCTCGGAGTCCAGCGATGAGGCCTTCGTATTCCGCCATATTGTTTGTTGCTCAGTAATGCAGCTCCACGACATACTGGAGTACTTCACCCGTCGGGGAGGTGAGCACCACTCTAGCCCCCGCGCCTTTCAGCGTGAGCGAGCCGTCAAAGTGCATGACCCAATACTCAGGTCCGTCTTGCCCGGGGTACGCGAACAATTCTTCGTTGTCGACCTTAGGGACCCGCGTCCACTCCGCCACAAAGTCGGACAGGGCCTGGCTTTTGATCGCGTGGCTGCATATGAAGTGCCGGTCAAATTCCGCGAGCTCGACCGCCCACTTGACGATATGCCCGGTACCTTCTCGGTTTCGCAGGATCGGTCCTAGTGGGTATGTGGTCACCACTGAGACCTTGTGCTCCTGGAAGTAGTGTCGCAGCTTCCGGGGAGCGATAATCGCTGCATAGAGCATCTTCTGTGCTTGAGGGTATCTCGTCTTGGCATCCCGGAGGACTTCACTAACGAAGTACATCGGTCACTGTACCCGACGGCCCATGACCGTGGCCTCGCCTGAGGCCTTGCCACAGCCCTCGAGCTCAAGGCAGAGTTCAGAGCCTGCCGAGGTCTCGAGCTCGACTCCCTGGTCGGGACCGGTCCCGCTTCCTGAAGGCTGCTCGGGGCGGCCGGGAGCTCGGACCCAGCACCTTGCCCCAAGCACTCATCACGCTCCACCACCAGCACCATGCTCATGACCTTAGGAGTGGCCGATACGTAGAGCAATAGAGGTTCGGCCTCGCCAGGGGCCACCAGTACGAGCGGCGAGGTCAGATACTTATTTAAGTCTTGGAAGGCTTGCTCGACCTCCAATGGCCAGTCGAAACGACCGGTGTTCTTCAGCAATTTGAAGAGTGGGAGGCCCCACTCCCCGAGCTTGGAGATGAAGCGCCCCAAGGTTGCCATGCAACCAACGAGATGCTGTACTTCTTTGAGCCAAGCTAGGGGACACATCTACTCGATGGCCTAGATTTTCTCGGGATTGGCCTCGATTCCACGACTAGAGACCAGGAAGCCGAGGAGCTTGCCCGCTGGTACCCTGAATACGCACTTCTCGAGGTTGAGCTTCAGGCACATGCTGCGGAGACTGTTGAACGTCTCGGCCAAGTCTTCCAGTAGGGTGGCCCGTTCTCGGGACTTCACCACGATGTCGTCGACATAAGCTTCGATGTTGCGACCAACCTGCGTGTTAAGGGTAATGTCTACGGCCCGCTGGAACTAAGATCCAGCGTTGCGCAAGCCAAAAGGCATGGACACATAGCAATAAGTTCCCACCGGGGAAATAAAAGATATTTTTTCTTCATCTAGCTTGGCCATGCGGATTTGGTGGTAGCCCGAATTTGCATTAAGAAAGCTCAAAAGATCGCACCCCGTAGTTGACTCGACAATCTGGTCTATGCGAGGTAGAGGGAAAGGATCTTCTGGGCATGCCTTATTTAGGTCGGTGTAGTCGATGCACATCCTCAGCTTGCCGTTGGCCTTTGGGACGACGACGGGGTTTGCCAGCCACTCCGAGTGGAGGACTTTTGGGATGAAGCCGACATCAAGGAGCTTGTTGACTTGCTCCTGAATGAACTCCTGGCGCTCAGGTGCCTGTTGGCAAACCTTCTGCCTCACGGGCCATGCGTTTGGGTGCACGGCAAGGTGGTGCTCGATCACCTCCCTAGGGATCCTGGGCATATCCGACAGCTACCATGCAAACACGTCAGCGTTAGCCCAGAGGAAGGCGACGAGCGTGCTTTCCTATTTGGCGTCCAGGTCACCACTGATTTTGGTGACCTTAGACGGGTCTTCGCCCAGCGTGACCTCCTTTGTGGGGATGGAGGCGTCGACGGTGAGTCAGGATTTGGATGAAGAGGAGCCCGGACCCCCCGGGTGTCCTTCGACCTCGGCGCAGGCGGAGGCCAAGGCCGAGTGCAGCTGCTCGACGCAGGAGACAGCGCTGTCGATTTTGGCGGGCACGAAGATGGGGCCGGCCGGGCCCGGCATCTTCACGGTGAGGTAGACGTAGTGTGTCATCGCCATAAACCTGGCGAGAGCCGGGCGCCCGAGGATTGCATTGTAGGGGAGAGGGACCTCCGCAACGTCGAAGACCACGTTCTCCGTTCGAAAGTTGTCCCAACTCGCGAAGGTGACGGGCAACTCGACCTGCCCGAGGGGGAGAGTGTGCCCCGGAGTCACCCCACAAAAATGGAGGGACGGCTTCAAGCGCTTCGGAGACACCTGTAGCTTCTTGAATGCCCCTTGGGACAGGAGGTTCAAGCCTGCACCCGCGTCGATCAGCACTCGACTGACCTTCACATTGCAGATGGTGGGGGATACCACCAGTGGCAGTCGCCCACCCTCGCAGTGCTCGGGGGGTGGTCTGCCTGACTAAAGGTGATTCGGGTCTCCAACCACTTGAGGGGCCTTGTGGCCGCTGCGCTCAGGGTTGCCGAGCACACCTCACGCCACATTGTTTTGACACAACGGTGAGAGGAGGGCGTGTACGCGCCCCCATCGATGAAGGCAACGGTGTGCTCGGGCTCTTGAAACCCAAGCTCTTCGTTTTCAGGGGTGCCTTTGTCGTCATCACTCTTGCGGCGCTCCTCACGCTCCTTCTAGCGCCGCTCTGTGAGACCCTTCACCGACCGACACTCGGTGAGGTCGTGCCAGTCGGTATGGTGGATTTCGCACAACTTCCCTACCACTGGCTTCATGGGAGCGGACTTTTTCTCGACGGCCGCTCGGCATGCCGGCCTACGTGCAGCGCCTTCCGTCGGCAGGACAGGGGCGGCGTCGCACTTTTTCCTCTTTTTCTTTTCCCACTTATCAGAGCGGGAAGGACATGTTTTGTTGGCTGCGGGTTTTTCAGGGCATGGACCGTGCCATGCCCGAGCTTCCGCCGCCTTGGCGCACTTGTCGGCCAGCGCGAAAAGCTTCACGGTGGTCTCGACCTCGTGCGTGCCTAGCTTCTCGAGCATCCGCTCATCGCGGACGCCCTGCCGGAAGGCGATGATGATAGCGTGGGGGGGTGATGCGCGGGATGGTATTGTGGATCTGGCTGAAGCGCTATATGAAATGCCTCAGCATCTCTCCCTCCCGCTGCTTGACGGCATGGAGGTCGCACTCCAAGCCGGGGCGCACAAAGGTGCCCTGAAAGTTTGCCACAAATTGGTGGCACAGATCATCCCAGGAGCAAATAGAGCCTGGGGGTAAATTCATGAGCCAAGAGCGGGCAGAGCCCCTCAGGGCCACGTCAAAATAATTTGCCATCACCTTTTTGTTCCCGCCCGCCGCTTGGACAGCGGTGGTGTAGATCTGGAGGAACTCGACGGGGTCGATGGAACCATCGTACTTCTCTGGTAGTTCAGTCCGGAACTTTGTGGGCCAGTTGACCTGGCGGAGCTCACCGGTAAACGCTCAGTAGCCCGTGCTGTATACCTCGGTGACGGCCGTGCCCCTAGGGGGTGAATGTCGGTGCGCCGAGGAACCCTGGCGGTCGCGGGCTGGCATAGAGGAAGCTTGGTCTTCCATCGCCTTAGCCTCGTGACGGGACTCCCAGCGGCGCTCGAGGGTGACACGCGCATCCTCGATGGCCCTTCGCTCATTGATGTGCAAGCGGAGGTCTTGAGCTCCCGTCGTGATCAGGGGGCAGAACTTCGTTTGGAGCCCCCCCCCCCCCCCCGGCCGACTCTGCCGCCACCCGAAGATGCTTCGGCATTAGTTGTACCGTGGAGGGAGGTGGTACGGGAACTCTGGGCAAGTACTTGCCGATGAGCCATGGCCACCAAGTCGGCTACCTCCCGTAGCCAACGGCCCTCTGGCGTTTCTCCCGCTGCCTAGACAGGCAGGTGCCTAAGGAGTGCTTGCGCTGCAAGCAAGGCACTCCCAGGGCTAGCGTCACCAAAGTTGAGTTTGCGCCGTATCGGTGCTCGGCGCTGTCGGGTTCAACTAACAAAGAGTTTTGCAAGGAATTTGGTGACATGGTGTCTAGGGAGTTCAAGATGTCGATGATTGGCGATCTCAACTACTTCTTTGGATTTCAAATTACGCAATTGAAGGAAGGGACATTCATCTATCAAGAAAAGTACATGAGGGACATCCTCAAGAAGTTTAAGATGGATGATTGCAAGCCAATCAAGACTCCAATGCCTACAAATGGACATCTCGATTTGGATGAAACGGGTAAACTGGTTGACCAAAAGCTTTATCGTTACATAATGGGTCACTTCTTTACCTTTCCACATCTAGGCCTGATATTATGTTTAGTGTATGCATGTGCGCTCGCTTTCAAGCTAATCCTAAGGAATCACATCTTAGCATGGTTAAGAGAAACCTAGAATATCTAAAGCATACACCTAGCATAGGCTTGTGGTACCTGAAAGGTGCTAGTTTCCTAGTCTTGGGTTACTTGGATTCATACTTTGTCGGATGTTGTGTGGATCGTAAGAGTACTTCGGGTGGGTGCCACCTGCTAGGGCGATCCCTAGTTTCTTGGTTGTCTAAAAAGCAAAACTCGGTAGTCTTGTCCATCGTAGAAGCCGAATACATTGTTGTCGGTGCATGTTGCGCTCAAATCCTTTATATGAAGGAAACCTTGTTAGACTTTGGTGTTCGTCTAAAGAAGGTTCCACTCCTTTGTGACAACAAAAGTGCTATAAAAATTGCAAACAATCCTATTCAATATTCTCGCACAAAGCACATTGATATCCATCATCACTTCCTTAGAGATCATGTGACTAAAAATGATATTTCTCTTGATAGTGTAAGGTCGGAAGATCAATTAGTAGATATCTTCATAAAACCTCTAGATGAAACCATATTTTGAAGGTTACACAATGAGTTGAACATAATAGATGCTTCAAACGTCATGTGATGCCTTGTCATATAGACGCATTCATGATAGGTGCTTGTTTAACCTTCTCAATATAGTGGTGAATATGAGTTTTGCTTGAGATGGTAGTCCCCTAGTTTCTCTCAAGGTATGTTGACGGGTTCACCATGACAAATCTTGAGAAAGGAAGTAATATGACAAGATAGATTTATTTTATGCTATGCATTCACATGTCATATAGCTTGCACTCATATTTTCTTTGATGCACTTATTATGTATTGCATGTGCATTGGCGGTAGAGAGATCACAAAGGAGAATATCACTCTTTCAGATTGTTGTTTGCTCTTGATGTGAACATACACCTCTAAAAGTGTGATTAAATAGACGTAAGTGCTTAATACCTATTGAGTCATATCCTAGCAAATTTAAAGTTTTAAGCTTTAAATTCATCAGCAATATAGCTCATACAATCCTTTGGAATTTTTTCCATTCTTTTTATTTGGTTCTTATTGCCTATTGAAAAATTATGTATGCTACAGCTGCTTTAGCACATATTTGCATATGACTGTTTGAGAGCGTAAGGTCTTCACACAAACTAGTCCAAATATGTGTTTATGCTATTTGTTTGTTCGAATTTTGGATTTGTTAGAGATTTTAGTTCTGCATAATATTTCTCTTCTCACCCGATTGTCCGGTGTTCCTTTCTTTGTTCCCACCGGATCATCCGGTGTTCTATTATCCCGCCAGTCAGCTCAGTTCATCCCTAGAAAAGGTCTGGTGCATGTGTCCGGTGATCAGTTTAGAATCAGCGGTTAATCCGGTGTTCAGATTTGAAAATTCTCTAAGAGGTTGTCTGGTGGGTTTGTCTGGTGTTCAATATATTATCACCGGAGCATCCAGTGCATAAGTTTGGTTTCAGCTTAAGGATGTCATGCTTTACGCAAATATTTGTCTGGTGCCTTGTCCGATGCTATACCTAAGCTTCACCGGACCTTCCGATGTTCAAAATTTTAGCGGGACCCACCTATCATATAAGCATTCATTCTCGGCTGACTCTCTCTGTTTCGATCCGCGTCACCGTCTGTACCCCTCTCGCCTCTGCCTGCCTCGCGCCATTGATGAGCTCTGCCGCCTAGCTCCACCGGTCGCTTCCCTGCTCCACCGCTCCACCGCAGGAGCCGTGCTGCCCTGAGCCACTGCAGACTCACCCTGCACCATCGTTGCTGCGCCTGGAGCCGTCTCTATCGCTATCCAGCGCTGCCGGCCATTGAGCTCCTCCCTCACTGCCATATTCTCTCTTTATTTTCGCAATGGTGAGCACAAATTCGGCTGGTTCCTCAATTTTTGCAAACCCTAGAACAATTCTCTAGCAAATTTGCTTCAAATTTCATCAATTTTTTGCTTAGTTCAGTGCAAATTTGCTACAATGTGTTGCAATTCCTTCCTATTGTCATAAATTGAGTGTATGATCATCAATTTTGTGCTTCAATTGCTAAATTTGTTAATTTCACTTAAATTTTGCCTCAAATTCATGTGAAATTTGATCAATTCATTCAAATTCAAGTCAATTCTCTGAAATTGATCAATGCCTTCTGTCACAAACTTGAATATGTAGCATGTTAATCCTTTTTTTCATATCAACTCATGCTTAGGGTTCAATCTGGGTCTTTTTCTTGTCAATATCTGAAACTCAATGCTCTAGCTCATCCATATGTTATATGTCTATCTGTCAGATGTGTCGTGATCACAGTGACAAGGGGAAGGACAATGCAGTTGAGCAGCTGAAGAAGACGAAGTCAAAGGCTTAGAAAGAGATGGATCGTGCTATTGGCACCACAGATGCAGCAGAGTCTCAGAGGGGTTTTGAGATCAGAGACATCACTACTCCAGCGCGTCGGTCCACCCGCACTCGACGCTTTCTGGCCAGTCAAGTAGGCAAAAGAGGGCTCGTCAGGAGCCAGTGACAGAGGAGGAGGAGGAGCAGCTGCAGTCAGAGTAGCCTTAGCCTTAGGGAGAGATTCGATTGCATGACTTGACCTCTTACAAGTCACCAAAGATCAAGAAAATGAGGTTTGTGATGATGTATGAGTGGTTTCCCCCAGTCAGAGATGAGGGGGTAGATCACAGGTTCTACACCATTCTGCAGGAGAGCTTCTTGCACTCTTATCTCAGGAAGAGGGTCAAGTTGAGCCAGCATAGGATGCTCAACTGGCAGTATATGTAGTTGGCTGCAGGGGGAGTGAACGTAAGGCAGCACTTTGATACCATCCTGGGTCTTACAGCTCTGCTCACAGGTGTAGACAGATATGTTGTGGAGTGGGTCAGAGTCTTCTACGCCATAGTATGGATTGCACCAGAGAGGAACTTCATCGAGTTCATGTTCCAGGGAGAGTAGATCAGATTATACAGGAATAGGATACTTTAGGCTCTGGGGGTTCGGGCGAGTTCCAGGTTTCTTCATGAGGTCATCCATCCGAACGATGAGCCCCCTCGATGTCCTTTAGCTGGTGGTGTCTTTCCCACTGATGAGGAGATCAGACCACTGTTTAGGCAGCCGTTTGCTCCAGGATTGCCGAGAGTTCCTGAGGCGAAGGCCATCCACTTGGACCTGAGACACAGTTTGCTGCCAAGGATCTTCGATGAAGAGGCTATCACCAATTTGCAGTAGTGGTTGATCCTCTCCATCCTCACTTACTAGCGTTTTGATATCATGGACCTTATTCTTTGTGAGATTGAGGATGCCATAGCAGAAGGGATGTCTCTGGCTAGACAGCAGCCAAATACTCACTTTATTTCATATTTTCTTGCTCACGTGACCAGGTATCCCGAGTTTCTTGAGACCTACGAGGACTCCCTTACTCAGTTCCAGGAGTATATCCCTAGTGCTCCCACAGACAGACATCATGGTCAGCATGCCATGGTTCACGCTCAAGAGCAGATCCTAGTTGGGGAAAGGGAGAGAGCAACAGCTGAGGACCAGACCCTAGCAGAGGCCAAGGTAGAACTAGCACAGTACATCTTTGATGTGGAAAGCGACAACGACAATGACTCAGAGGACGTCGAGTACTTCCCTCTGGTCGGTAGGTCTCACAACGCCAAGGCAGGAGGTTCTTCTCAGGCTGCAGCACATACTACAGTTCCACTCTCTTCAGCACCTGAGATGACTCCTTCAGTGACTCCTGCTGCACCACCGTCAGAGATGACACTCCTTTTTCAGCAGATGTAGCAGCAGCAAATGGTAGCCTAGGCAAAGATGTAGGCGAAGCTTCAGGCTGATATGCTTCACCAACAGGAGAAGTAGATTGTGCTCATGCAGTCACTCTAGCAGAAGCAGCAGGCCATGTTGCAACATTGCAGACAGACAGGGAGAACAACACTCGGATGTTCTCATTCCTACTTCAACATAAGGTCTTCAGTTGCCAGCTGCACCTCCAGCACCAGTTCCAGCCCTGAGTCCTCTCCCAGGCAGCATTGGTGGTCTCTTGAGTACTCTGGTGTAAGTCTTTCCTCTTTCAGCACTTTTCACCACCGAAATCTGCTCTCTACCTGCCAGAACTTCTCAGAGGCCAGTGCTTCCTTTATTCTTGTCACCTTTTGACCACTAGACCTCTCAGCTTGGAGGACTCTCCATAGCCGATCGTCCCTGATCTGCACCACTCAGTTGAGCCATCTTCTATTGTATAATCAGCTTTTGATGAGCTTGAGGCTACTCTTCAGCAGACAGCAGCTCAGGGTGTTCATACTTCCAGCTCCGACCCTCATCCCGACGCAGTGTCGATAGAGATTCTTGCTCCTTCTGCATCTGTTCAGCCTTCAGCAGGATCCCTCTCACCTGTCATTGATGACATTTTAGCTGTTCATGGTGTGACCTTCTTCGACAGCGTCAGCTCCTTCGTCTCCTCAGGCCCCAGATGCTTAGTAGGGTTCTCTTTTTGGTGCTTAGATGCCAAATGGGGAGAGGGAGTCTAGTGATAGGGGGAGTTGGGAGAAAGAGTCTTAGCATGAGTGTCTAAAGAGCTTTTGTTTCAGGGAGAGTTTGGGTAGTTAGGTTCGGCTTATTAGATCTTATGGTTTTTGATGTAATAATAGGCCATTTGGTTCTCTCTCTTGCTATGTTTCGCTTGTCATCACATTGTGTTTATTTTTCATGCTTGTTTAATTCTTATTCTTCTAGCATGACATATTGTTATAGTGTTAGGTTTTATCTTGCTCAATTGATATATGTTGTCAATTGTCTAGTATGATAGGGTGTACTTCGACTCTTATCTCTTTGTTATCTTTTGTGTTGCCATCAATCACTAAAAAGGGAAGATTGTAGCATCTAGGCCCCTAGGTAAGTGGTTAATGATAACAGTATCATTGTGACTAACAAGTGTGTTTTGAAGGGTATCAAAAAATTTAGTTCACAATTATGATTGGGTATTCTTGGTTCCTAAGTTGATTATATGGACAACCAAAGGATTTGTGCATCAAGATTAAGGATCTTCTAGTTCTAAGTGTCACAAAGGAGATGAAGGACACTTAGAGTAGTATAGGTCTTCTTTCTTAGTCATTTTATCGTACTATAAAGAGAGGCTAAGAGTAGTAGCTTGATCTAGTAAGTCTAGACTTGGTTTGATGCACACTTATGAATTTCTAGCACTAAGTAGCTCATAGAAGTCCTTGGTTGAGTCGTCAAGAAGTTAGAGCTCAAAGAGGGTTGAATTGTACGAGCTCAGCAACAAATATACCTTGCCGGATAGTCCGGTGACTTGAAAAGAATTCTCACCAGAGTTTTTCTTCTGGTTCAGAACAGAAGAGAACTTAGTGCATCAGATGATTCAGTGCCTAACTAGTGAAATCAATGGAAGCTTTTTTTTCAGTGACACGTGTTCAATAGTTTTTGAAGTGTTTCACCAGATGGTCCGGTGTTGGAGTGGTGAGTGAATCAGACTATTTTCAGCAGAAGCAAAATTTCCAAGAGAAACTAAATTTTAGCTCACCAGATTATTCGGTGATGGAAAGAGAGGATCACTAGAATATTTCTTGCAGAGGCAAATTCCAAGTGCAGAAAAATGAAACTCTACTCACCAGATAGTCTGATGTTTATGTTGTGCTCACCGGACAACTCCACTGGAGCAATGTTGTAGAGAGGTTTCACTCACCGGATGGTCCGGTGTAGGCAAAGATGATATCACTAGACTAATTCTTGTAGAGAGGTTTTCTACGAGTGTTTTGGCCTGGTTCTTCTGATCGAATTGACGGGTATTACTTTAGTGGTCACCGAATGATTACACCGGAGGATCAACGGCTAATGACACCTATCACATGTATCTCTGGAGTTTCTAAGCACTGGATTGTCCAGTGTGCGTGAGATGGTACTCACCAGATCATCCGGTGATAATAGAAAAAGTGGGTTGTTAGGCAATGGCTAATTTTTGGATCTCTAGCTGATAAATACCCCCTCACTTGGTTTCATTTCTCTCTCTGATGACCCAGAAAAGTTCATACACCGTGTGTGTTATCAAGAAGCAAGAGAGAGCACTTGAATTTATTACCAAGTCCCTAATTGAAGATTAAGGACATCATTAGTGTTTGGATAGTAGCAAGTGTGCATCTAGCTATAGTCTATGGTCGATTTTGGTCAAGTGAAGTTATTGGCTTGTTACTCTTGGTGGTTGGCAACACCTAGCTGGTCTTTGGTGATTGAAGGTGTCTCAGTGAGCTCTTGGAGTTCTTGTGGGTGCCCCGAGATGAGCTATGTACTTGGTTTGATGCTTGCAAATCCGGAGATGGAGAAGTAGCAATTATGAGGGAGCACTTGAGTCTTGGTGACTCAAGGGGGAGTGATATCCTTGGTGGATGCTCCAATGAGGACTAGGGGAGTGCCAACTCCTCGATACCTCGGCAAAAAAATTTGATGTTCTCTTGTCCATCTCTTTACTATTTTGCAATTTAATTTGAGCATCTACATTCTTGCTAACTTACAATTTTGCATTTTTTTTTATTGTCTTTGCTTGCTTGTTTTGTGACCTTCTCCTAGCTTGATCGTGTAATCGCATTTCCTTTCTTCTAGGCTATGATTGCTATTTGTTCTAGATTACGGTAGAAGTTTTAATTGCCCAATTCACCCACCCTGCCCCCCTCTTGGGCCATTCGATCCTTTTACCATTTACAATAATTTACATCAAAAGGGAGCTAGGAGGATAAAGAACATATCACCTCCTAACCATCCTAGAAACTACATAGTGGAATATTATCACCTATCAACACCAAAGCTATGTGAAGCAATATACCCTTAGGCTCCATCTAAAAGTATGCCACACGAGTAGTTTGCACTACTCATTCCCACCACCTACATCGGTGGGCGTGAAATAACCAAACATGAGTTCCTTCTCACCGGTAGTACCTGAAAGAGCAGTGTGAGTATGAACGTACTCGCAAGACTTAATCCATAATGGGTACATATAATAACCCAACTCTAAGGATTATGCAATTGAGTCATTAGGAAGGAGCAGCTAGGCTTGGTCTGACCGCGGATTGGAACTGGCAGTTAGACCAAGGAAATGACGGTTAGACCAAAATCTATACATAGAGTTTTGGGCTCTATCGGTCGGATAGACGTTATGCCAGCAGTCAGACCATCGACCAACGGTCAGACAGCGAGTCTTGGGTGGTCAAACCACCCAGGAACAGAGAGTTTTGGGTTCCAAACTCCTCTGGCGATTAGACTAGCAGATCAACAGCGGTCAGACCGCTAGGAGTATGTTCTCCCAGTTTGAAAGGTTTCAAAGTGTAATCCTTTGGGATCAAACTTTCCATTTAACATGGTGATGTTTATAGACATGTGAGACGCTCCAATTATGCAAAATTACAATGACATTTATACGTTCTAAAAAAGTTTGGGATATTCGGAGTAGATTTTATCCTCACGCTCCCAAGTTGTTTCATCCTCGGTGTGGTTGCTCCATTGGACTTTGATGAACTTAATAGAGTGCTATCGAGTCTTGCGTTCCGCTTCATCTAAGATTCAAATTGGTCACTCGCAATATGAGAGATCTGGTTGCAATTCTTGATTTGCAACTTCAATGACTTCGGTTGGAACTCGAAGGCATTTCTTCAGTTGCGAGATGTGGAACACATTGTGAATAGTGGAGAGGGATGGAGGTAGGTTCAATTGATAGGACACCTCTCCACGCTGAGCAATGATTTTGAAAGGCCCTACATAACGAGGTGCCAACTTCCCTCGGACTTGAAAGCGTCGAACCCCTTTGACAGGGAATACCTTGAGATATACAAAGTCTCCAATATCAAACACAAGTTCTTGTCAGCAGTGATCCGCATAGTTCTTCTATCAAGACTGAGCTGCGAGGAGACACTTGCGAATAGCCAGAACATGTTCTTCTACCTTTTTGACCAAATCCGGGCCTAGAAAAGCCCTTTCGCCGGATTCGGACCAATTCAACGGTGTTTGGCATCTTTGGCCATAGAGAGCTTCAAACGATGACATTTCAATGCTCAACTGATAACTGTTGTTGTAGGAGAACTCGATGAATGGCAAGCAAATTTCCCTCTTCTTCCTATATGTGAGAGCACAAGCTTGCAACATATTTTCTAGAACCTAATTCACCCTCTCGGTTTGACCATCGGTTTGTTGGTGGTAAGCGGTACTATGAAAGAGCTCGGTTCCCATAGCTTCATGAATGATCCTCCAGAAATGTGAGATAAACTGAGTGCCTCAACTGGAGATGATCTTCTTCAGAATCCCATGTGGGCAAACAATCTGAGTGAGGAACCACTCCGCATATTGCTTAACTGAATACGTGGTCTTGATAGGAAAGAAATGAGTGGACTTTGTCAATCGGTCCACAATGACCCAAATTGAGTCATATCCATGAGAGGTCTTCAGAATCCGGTAATGACGTCAATTCCAATCTCCTCCCACTTCCAGGAGGGAATAGGAAATGGTTGGAGTATACCGTCTGGTTTGAGGTGCTCGCCCTTTACTCTCTAGCATACGTCACACTCGGCAACATATCGAGCGGTTTCTCGCTTCATGCGAGTCCACCAGAATCATGGCTTGAGGTCTTGGTACATCTTGGTACTTATAGGATGAATAGACAACTAAGAATCATGGGCTTCATCCAGAATTTTCCTTCTCAATGCCTTAACCTTTAGAACCACTAATCTCCTCTCAAACCATAGAATACCTTAATCATTCTCAGAAAAAACAGGTAGCCTTGCCTTCCTTCATTTTCTCTCAAATTTGGGCCATGTCCTTGTCATCCTTTTAAGTTTTTTTTATTTGAACTAGGAGGGTGGATTTGATCTCCAAGTTTGCAAGAAATGCCTCTGGGACCATTTCGAGTCCAAGCCTTCAGAATTCATCAAAAAGTGTGGCATTTCCGGGCTTGACCATAAGACGATTGCATCGAGCCTTTCGACTCAGTGCATCGGCGATCACATTCGCCTTATCGGGATGATAATGCACTTCTAGCTCATAGTCTTTGATTAACTCGAGCCATCTTCTCTGTCTCGTATTCAGATCGGCTTGAGTAAAAATGTATTTGAGACTTTTGTGATTTGTATAGATACGGCACAGATTTTCTAGCAAATAGTGGCGCTAAATCTTCATAGCGTGCACAACTGTCGCAAGCTCTAAGTCATGGTTTGGGTAGTTAGCCTCATAGTGCTTCAACTGGCATGAGACATAAGTAACAATCTGACCTTCTTGCATGAGGACACATCTGAGGCCTATGCGGGAAGCATCGCAATAGACATCAAAACCCTTGTCCACTTCGGGTTGAGCAAGAATGGAAATAGTCACGAGTAGTTTCTACGAAGTTTGGAAAGCTGATTCACATTCACTCGACCACTCGAATACACTTCCTTGCTTCAATAGCCCAGTCATTGGCTTGGCAATCTTGGAGAAGTTCTCGATGAACTGGCGGTAATAACACGCGAGCGTGGGTTTCTAGATGTCGATGACATTCTTGGGTTAAACCCAATTAAGGACTTCTTGCACTTTGCTCGGATCAATGACAGCACTATTATTGGATAAAACATGCCCCAAAAAAGCAACTTTTTTGAGTCAGAACTCGCACTTGCTGAACTTGGCATATAATTTTCCAATTTATCATCAGGATGATCATTTGCTTAATCACGACCACGATGATTAACCAGAATACCATCCTGATAGTCCTGGCACATGTTTTGTGCTCAAGATCGGAACACATGCCTTTCCAATATATAGCATCACAACACAGCTTAAGAAATAGTGAGTAATTAAATTATATTAAAAGTTCTTAAGTATTTAACCATTTACAACAATTTACATCAAAAGGGAGCTAGGAGGATAAAAAACAGATCACCTCCTAATCAAACTAAAAACTACACAACGGAAGATTATCACCTATCAACACCAAAGCTATGTGAAGCCATTTGCCCTTAGGCTCGACCCAAAAGCATGCAACACGGGTAGTTTGCACTACCCATTTCCGCCACCTACATCAGCGGGCGTGAAGTAGCCAAACACGAGCTCCTCCTCGCGGTAAAACCTAAAAGAGCAGCGTGAGTACAAAGGTACTCGCAAGACTTAATTCATAATAGATACATATAATAACCCAACTCCAAGGATTATGCAATTGAGTCATTAGCAAGGCATAGGCCACAAGGTTAGTAAATTCATATGCGTAAGCAACCTGACACTTATGTGTGAGCACCTATACTTAATCATATATATTTTTCTACCTTGTAATCACCAACTTGCATATAAATGTAAATGCAACCATCACATGAACATAACTGTAAGTTGAACCATCTCAAACCCATACCAACATACCACACCATATCATCCCACATTTGTAACTCTACAACCGATGTAAATGGATAGAAGCATGCTCATGACCGAGAGCGCGATAATTCAAATTATTTTTACACCCTGCAGGGGGTACTCCTTTACCTACACAACTCAAGGACCATTCGGCTCACGTGTCCACACAGGCCCACGTAAGGGGGTACTTGTGTCAACCTTTCCTAATAAACCCCAACCATTTGATCATACGCCGATAGGTGCTGGGGTCATCCAAAACTACTCCCAGAGCAAATTGGATACCCTTACAAGCTTATTATGCCCACGACACTCGACTCGCACGCCAAAAGGCCACAGCTACAAATGTATTCGGCTTATAATTCTCATATGCGACATGTAGTAAGTGTAAAAAGTGCTAAAGCCAACTACACTGATGAGTGGTGCTTAAACGATACAAGTGGTCTATGACATCTGAGTTCCTCTCCCGAACTTCGTGATATATTTAGAGCATTGCGTAACATCCTACAAGAAACATTTTCTAGATTATTATCCTTTGCAAAAAACTGAAACATAACAGTCGCTGATTTCCTAAAGAGGCAATGGGATACAGGAACAGTTTCATATACCCTAGAACAAGGTCATCAGGAATTCCTTCAATTGCAAAATCTGATTCAAGGAGTTACATTACAAGAAGGGAGTGCAGATAAGTGGCATTACATATGGGGTACAGAGGCTTATTCATACAAGAAATTCTACAATCTGCCCTACAAAAATTGGAAGATCTTCTGTTGGCTTCTCCTAATGGATAAACTAAATACAAGAAACATACTCAGAAGGAAGAAATCTAAAGCTACAAATAATGTCTTTGTGTGCTGTGCTCCGAAACAGCCAGAGGAAACCGCTTTCCATCTCTTCTTTGGATATCAATTTAGCAAAAACTGATGGCAGCTCTTGAATATTCATTAGAACCAAAGTCTGTCTTTCTACACTATGATGGAGTATGCCAAGGCCAGCTTTCAATACCCTCTTCATGAAGGTTTTCATCATAGCTGCTGGGCAATTATGGAAACAAAGAAATGGTCTTATTTTTGAAAGAAGAAATCGTAGTACTGCTTATTGGAAGCAGGAATTCATCAATGAAGCAAGACTCCAATCTCATAGACTTAATAAGGGAAAAAGACTTCTCTTCCTTAACAGGCTAGATTCCTTTTCTTAGCTCTCTTCTTTTCTTTTCCCTCTGGGGATTTTTTTAATAGTGCTCTTTGTTGCTGTTTTCTCTTTGGGCTAAGGCCCTTGTACAGCTTTCCCCTTTTTTTTCTTAATAAAGCAGGCAGTGGGGGCCTCCCCCACTGTATTTCCTTCAACAACAAAAACTCGAAGGAATATTTAGCCCTGACAAGCAATCCCTTGTCTGGCGTCCAACACTACGCAAGAAACAATCGATGGCCCATATGCTCGGTGGCTGAACGACAGCTATATAGATTAAACTGAAATAGCAATCTGTTCATTACAGTATATTTGCTACCTGCTATTTCAAAACACTATGCATGATATGGTTAGCAAACTAGATAGAAGGAAACAACACTATGACCGGTAATACTAGAACCGCTCCACAAAAACATGGATCCGCCATCGAGATTGTGTTAGTGTGATGCTCTTTTCAAATCTACCTTTTACCCAAGGATGTAGTTGTCTACGCATAAAGAGTAATAAGGTCTACTTGCTTCTGCGTGAACACTATATGATTGGTTAGCTATGCAATCAAATCCCATCTCCACTGAGCCATTGCTACAAGGCAGCCAGATTCCACGTGCAGCAATCCTTTCCCTGACTGACAGTGTAAAATTGTCCACTGAAGAGCCATCAGATGACCAAATAAAGCTTATTTCTGTGGTTGAGGTTTTCCAACAGAGTGCAGGTACACCGAAACGGACACAACCCTGAAAGTTGAGCAGATTGCATTACTCTATCATAAGTTTGAAGGTTCTGATTAACAGGAGCTGCAATTACATTTTTGTTAACACTTACGTCGATCCAAGGAAGAATGCGAGGGATAAATGGAAGCGAAACAAAAAGACAGATACAACTGCTGTCAGAAGCATTGCAACTGAAGTTGAATAAACCTGTGAATCCACATTGTCACAGAAAACTGCTGTAAGGTATATCATTAACTAAGTCAATGAGTGCTACAGTAGATTAACTTTGTTACACAAGAGCACACTAGGAAGACCAAAATGAAGTTACATCCATCTAAAAGTTAATGAACAGAAACTTGCATGTTTGAGACAACAGAAAAGCAGTAAATATATGCATCAACAATTTACCTATTGACTACTGTGCCATTAAGGATAATGCATATAAAGGAGTTCACTGTTACTAGTTACTTCCTTGAAACGCCCTTATCCACCCCTCGACCTGTAACGACCCTCAGACAATAACGGGGTAAACACAACATAGAGGACCAGACAGACAGCGACGGCTGAAGTGGAGGATTGTTAGCACTATAGCAGAGTGATGAAACCATAGACTGGAGAGTGGAGACTTCTTTTCATCTTTCTACTTGCTTAATAAAAATAATGACAGTGGCCTCACATAGAGGTGCTAGGGGCTAGGGCCTAACTCAGAAACTATCTAAAACGAAACCTAAATGATAGATACTAACCAAAACAAAAGATCTAATATGGAAAGTAATCAGCTATCCTAGCTAATGTTGCTACCATACTCGCTACAAAATAGCCATGTGGGTACCATTCAAGTTACAATACCACATATGAACAGTACCATGTGAGGCCCTAAGGGACTGCACATGAATACATGATACAACCTAATCAACTTCTGTGGAATTAAAACCTGGCAGCACATACCTTGACTATGTTATCAGCATATTTCATCACCATTGAAACAGCAATTCCACTACACAGTAAATGAAACCATTGTAAGCTGCTTGATTAGGTGACAACAAAGTAAAAACTGTTAGTAGCTGGTACTGTGGTACCTCAGTGCATGGTTAAGAATCATCAGAACTGTGATGAATGAATACCCATGGAAAAAGCCTCTGCGTCAGATAACATAAAGTCAAACTGTTAAAACCATGAATTATGCTATAAAGAACATAAGAGTCTTGTAGTTTCCATGTGCACTAACTTATTCATGACTGCATCATAATCCTGAACACAAATTGCAACTAGATTGAATATCACTCCAAAAATATAAAGCCAAAAGTTCTGCACGTTGATGTTTCTCGATGGGCGTTTTTTTATGATAGCCTGCAATGTCCAAAGATAAATAAAAACCTCTCCAAATGTTTTACACCAAATGAATTCACTTACAGTAAGATATTTAAGAAAAGAGGAACAAGACATACTTCAGTATATACCCCAGCAAAACCACTTAAAAGAGCCATCACCTGCAAGAGAATGACCAATTTAGCAAGATGACTGAAAATACTTCCTACAGTAATCTAAATGAAACTGAATATATCTTCTATTAAAACTCACAATTGCCATCATCCAACCTTCAATAGGAGTTTGAAGAACATGGTCAGACCTGAAAAAGGACAAAGAACGTTTGAACTTAGTCAAAACTCATGTTTCATTAAATAACCAGATGATGACTAGATAATGCAGAAAAAAAAAGGAGAGAAAATTCATAAGTGGTATACTGTCTAGTCCTTACGAAGGATTAAGTTGAGCTGTTGTGCAGCCAGCACACAGAAGAACAAATGCTGCCCACTGAATTTCACTTAACCTGAAAGGACAGGGGAGACACTGAGCATATATGTGCGAAAGACTACAAACAGGGAACAAGTACTGGTGAAGCAAAGACAGTGACAAGTTCCAGCGAGAAGGGGATGAAGAAAACAAAAACTTGTGATCAGCTAGAAGAGCAATCACACAGAGCTGTAGCTCTTTTCTGTCAGCTCTGGTATCTGTTATAGACCTAAGATTTTAAATTCTAATTCAGTTTCTATTCCAAACCGTAAAGAAATGAGTAAAATAAACGGCAATCATGCTCCTTATAGTTCCTGTTCCTAGGGTAAAGCATGACTGTAACAAAACTCCCAATTGCTCAGAGGATACTAACTTTTTCTTCAAAATGATGCGGTACAAGACACCTGTGCTGATGATATTCAGGTTCTTTAAGATTTGGTAAGCTGGTGCGTCAACATAAGCGAAGATATAGTACTGGCAGATAGCAGCAAATGGAAGGGTATGTTAACATGCATAAACATCATGAAATTAAATTGGCTGTATCACAGAAGTACTACACATACCTGCAACAAGTTCTTTACCATGTAAAGAACAGCGGGAATCGGATAAACACTAACTTCATCAACAGATGTGGTTAACCTGAAAATAATAAAATCAAATGGCAGCTGAACAGAGAGAGTTAAACAGAAGCAACAGATTGCAGACTGCAACTACAAGTCTCAGGTGAGGTTTGTGTTTCCCATATTTGGAGTGAAAGTTCGCCAGACCTTGTAAATTTCTTTGGAACATAAGGAAATGTCATGTTAATCAACTTCAATTTGGTAACATACTAATAATAATCTATTCTAGCCTAATGTAGAAATGTATATATGTCCAAGAAATTTGATTTTGCAACGAAAGAGCAATATATACATAAATTTCAGGGCCATCTTTTATTGTACATGATACAGCAGCTCTGTTCATTAAAAAAAATGGAAGGAAGTGTGTGTCTTGGGGGGAGGGTAGACTCACACTTCAAGAACCATGGTAATTATACACCCATGTTAGAGGTGTAGGAACTGAATATGGGTAGCACAGTTGCCAAAATGCAGTCCTCACCTATTATCATCTGTAACACCATGGCGGTTCCATGTCCTAAAAAGGGTAGCTAGTGATAGAAGGCATTTTAAAGCCTCCACCTAGACATATACAAACAAAAAAAATATGAATATAAGATTGTATTAAAAGAACAAAAGGGAAAATCTGACATTACAGTATACACACTAGTTCATGTTCATGCAAACTGTTGGGCAATCTAAAATATAACTAGAATGTATGTCTGGCATCATAATTTTCTCACCGAAAAATTGGCTGTTGTGACACTATATTCATACTTTCCGGCTCTTTTTGACCACACAATTAATATTGCCTGAGAACTTGTTAGCAGCGTCAATGCAAGAGTAACAACAGACCTGTCACAAGATAAAGAAAAGAGGTCAGATAATTTTCAAGAAATTATGTAATTGTAGAAGGAAGGCTGAGAGGGAATTAACACTTACTTTAGCTTCCAACTATAATTGCCTTTTGCACCTACTGCAGAGCTGAGACCACCAGCTGTTGCTGCAGCTGTAGCTGACAAATCAATAATGACTCCACACTGTTAAATAATAAAAGAGCATTTCCATAATGTATCAATAGCTTACCGTTGGCGCTAGACAGTGACCTCCCACTGAGGTTTTCTATATCCTTCTGAGATAAATCGTCACAACTCTCCTTTAGGTGCAAAAATTACATTAGAGATGAAATACAGGGTCGGCGTAGTGAATAAAAACAAAACAAAAAAAGCACCGCTGGACTAGTTACTGCTAGTTTTTTTTTTTTTTCATGTGGGCAGCTAGGAACTGGATCAAAAGTGGTCAAATCTAGTTAAAACCCTACAAATGGTGATTGGTACATGCTGGTCCAGTCTATTTCAACCTGTAAGTAACAGATACCACCAGTTTGTGAACCATCAGTTCAGTCTTCAGCTTATGTATTAAGTAGCTCACTGACACGCTCTCGTAGACCAACACACAAAAGAACAGATACCAGTGCAAAATGGAAAAACATTATTTGGGGTATGCTATATTTACACATACACGGAAAAAGTGTAGCAAATATTCCGAGCACAAATAGCAGGCTAGAATTCCAGGTTCGACCAATCATTGACATCCTCAGGTAGTCGAGCCTAGATCAAAAAATGAGCTGAATCACATGGTTTTAGGTTTGGATTGAGGTGGACAGTTTTGACTTTGCAAGCAACAAGCCAATTATCAGGTAGCGAATTATGTTATACTCCATACAACGTCTGGGTGGGGAACACAAAGCTGAACTTGGTTGCACCGGAAAGAACTAAGAAAAAGCAAACCCTAGGCCTGATACATTACTCTAGCAAGCTATTTAACAGCGCACGCACAATCGCAATTCTCTGTAATTCAATCCTGTCACCCAAATTAACCAATACCGCAGAATGGGCTCACTGCAAATATAAATCTTGTGTTCTCGAGTTAATCCATATCAGAGCTAATCTTGTTGAGTGCATGGCCAATTTGTGAGAACAATGCAATCTTGAACTCCAAAGGCATTGCTGATAACAAATAGCCAGCACATAGGACACGTCCAAACTTCACAAACAAACACATGGTTTTAGGTTTGGATTGAGTCTGGACAGTTTTGATTTTGCAAGAAACAGGCCAATTATCAGGTAGCAAATTATGTTTTACTCCCTACAACGTCTGGGTGGGAAACACAAAGCTGAACTTCGCTGCATCGGAAAGAACTAAGAAAAAGCACACCCTAGGCCCGATACATTACCCTAGCAAGCTATTTAACAGCGCACGCACAATCGCATTTCTCTGTAATTCAATCCTGTCACCCAAAGTAATCTATACCGCAGGCTGGGCTCACTGCAAATATAAATCTTGTGTTCTCAAGTTAACTCATATCAGAGCTGATGTTGTTGAGTGCATGGCCAATTTGTGAGAACAATACAATCTTGAAAGGCATCGCTGATAACAAATAGCCAGCACATAGGACACGTCCATACTTCACAAAAAAAATTTGCAAGCATGCCAATCTCATGCACATTCCCCGAATACACCACACACCTACCTCATTACGACCAATGGATTAGTAACCCTAGTCACTTAACAGCTACAAGAACAACCGGAGCAGGAACCCAACGTACCACAACCAATTCCCAAATCGCACACACTAATCAAGAACCACTGGATCGCCACCCTAGTCAAGACAATTCCCTGAGAACCCCTGAAAGAAAAAGCGAACCTAAAAAGGAAGAAATTACGGCTACTAGATCGAAGCGGCAGCAGACGAAACCTAATCGGAGGACGGCGGAGGGGCGCATTGAATCTGATGAGGAAATTCCTCTCTTTTTCCGTAAGTGTCGAGGGATTCTGCGGTTGTTAATCTAGACAAGCGATTTACCTGATCCTTCACTCTCCTGTACTCCATTGCCGCCCCTCCTCTCCGCTCCGCTTCGGAATCGCTGGACCGCGTGGGGTTGAGCTGCAGTCGTGAAGTCTGGAGCAGCGCGTCACGGCGGTGAGCGGTGGCCGATGGGAGTGTCGAGTATTACTGTGGGGAGTGGCAAAACTGCAATTTCCAGGCTTTAATGATCCTTTTCCTTGTTGCCAACTATAAAATGTAACGATGTGATATAAAAAAGGGAAGTGGCATGCTATTTCTGATGATGATCTTCTCCGATGGTTTACTTAGTATTTAGAGAAAAAAATTTAATTTTTTAGTTCTATCATCGCACCATTTAGAGAGATACTTAGGGGCAGGTTGGTTGATAGTGGTAACATGACGATGAGGAGGCAAGAGGTGCCATCAGTTTTTGTGGCGGAGGACTGCCGATGGGTAGTGGTGGTGGCGGAAGAGGCAAATGCCGTGGGGTGATGGTAACAGCTAGCGAAGCTGCTAGTGGGGAGCCACTAGAGATGGAGCAGGCAAGTGGTGCGAGAGAGCTTGTTGCACTGGTATGCGTTGAAGAGAGAAGAGAGCATTGGTTCGGAGGTTGAAGAAAAATAATGGATACATGGCTTTGAATCTAACAGTTACAAACATCGATTAAGATCACTTCTAAATTCAATCATCAGACTAATAGCACCTCCCTATAAATAGAAGCAAGAGTGAAAAATACTATCCAGATTTATATCCAGGTCTATCTAAAATTCATAGAAAACAAAAAAAAATCTTTGTTATTAATTCAACCTACCGTTACTCTAACTCTCACCAAGTGGTCATGTTACGGTCTTTCTCGTTGTCATCGAGTCATCTCCCTATCTTACCTCTGACTCCCTCAAATTCACCAGCAACCACCCCTCTCCGCACAACACTCTCACATGCAAACTGCAAACTTGAGCAAATTTAGCCAGACATGACGCTAAAAAAGCCTACCTGAGAGGCTCCATAATGCTTACTGGGCAAGCTTGGACATAGAGTGGAGAAGGTCTAAAACTCTTTGAGCCTAGGTAGAGCTTAATATGAATTCTTTACATGTATAAATGATCAGTGGTCCGATCCAGTTCAAGATCAGCCTAACAAATTGGCACGATAACTACCCCATGACGGGCATGAGTGCATATTTTTAGCTTAGAAAAACCAAGCTTGTTGCCAGCCTGGCTAGACGCATAGTTTGCTCGGATCTAGTATCTAGAACTTCAATGTCTCTCTTAACCTCACCTGTTCACTTTTCAATGAACCCTCTTCCAGAGCAACACTCAATGATCTTTTGGTTTAGCATTTTAGCGCGCCTTTCAAAAATTAAAGTGCCACACACATAATGCCACTGCTTGGCTGTTGACAAACTCGCTCATCACCCATGCTCCCGTGCCCTGCGTTAGTTTATTTTCTCACCAATTTGAAAGCAAAATATTGATATAAAAATCCTTGGTCAAAAAGTTGGTTTACCGAGTTTTAGCAAAGCTAAGACCCTATTTAATTAGACTTATTTTTAACTTTTACCTGAAACCGAAAGTCTAACTAAACATGATATTTTTCAAAACAACTTCTTACATGCTAGACTCTTTAAAACCATTCTGAGCTAGACCGAGAAACACGGTTCGACAGGCTTCTGTAGCTTTTGCGGGAGAAGGTTACTAGAGTCCCCTTAAACGTTAAGAGTATTTACCCGTCTATGCCATTCTATTAATAGTGACTCGCCTCTCATTTTCCAGCTCGAACCGATCCTCGCCTGCGACTCCTGGGAGGCGACCTCGCGAGGGCGATTAGGGTTTTCGCCGCTACCGACCTGCCGCCGCTGCCCGTCGTCATGCGGAGAATACGATGCGAAGCTCCGAGATCCTTCTCTCTCTCAAGATCGAGTCTAGGTAGCCACGATGAGCTGATCGAGGCAGCCTCCGGACCTCAAGAAGTAAGTATCCGTATCCATGTGTCTTTGCTCTTCATTAGATCTTGCTTTGTTGCGTTCTCCACTCGCGATTTTCCAGATTTTTGGATGCTGATTTGGGCTCTCTCTGATTTTTCTTTGTGCGCAGCAGGTACATGGACAAGAAGCTTCAGAGTAAAGTCAAAATTTCTGAGGAAATCTTTGTAGTTGTAGCTCCAGGATGACTATGCCTACACTGTCAATAAGCAATCGATATTATTCGATCTTACTCCTATTTTGAGGTCTGTAAAAATAAGATATTAGAAACAGAAAAAGATAAGCAATCGATATTATTCCTACGATAGTAAGTTTAGCTTAAACAATTTATCCCGAGTGATCAAATTTTTTGGGGCTGCAATGCCGGAGTATATTGATCTTGCGACATAAAAACCTTTTGATTGGTCATTGCTTACATTATGCACAAAGATGTATTAGCTTGTTGGGATCTTGCCAATGATCATAATTTTGGTGGATTTCGAGTCATTTGCAGAGGGACGTGAGCATGGCGATCTCCGGTTTTTGTTCTGTTGTTAGACTTCACAAGGTGCATTGTTGATTTAGATGATTCATATGCTGCATTGTCTATTAATTTCTGTTTTCCTCTTGCATTCTGTTTGACTGCGTGAGTGGTGTGGTTGCAGTTACTTTGTGTCTAGAGTTTTCATTTACAGACTGCATGTCATGGATATACAACTTGATTAGTAAATATTAGTGCATGATTTAGGCATGTCTGTGTTAGTGACTAATATAACTATGAAAGTGCCTGTGATATCTGTGATATTTGTTAAGCTCTGAATATTTGTTGCCTCCTTCCCTGCTTATGACTCTTTTTGTGTGTGCCTGTGATATTTGTTGCAGATCTTGGTGATTGTTCTTGAAAGCACTTCACTGGAAGCTCTCCAGAGTTCGACAGTCATACACTGTGTCCAAGTTCAGAAAAACTGCAACTTGAAGGATAGCTGCAAGTTGAATTATTTGCTCTACGAATCTGCTGTATTGTGACGAATGTCCATTTCAAACATTGAATTGTAGTTGTTATGACCGGATGAACAGCTAAAAAAGTTTATGCGCACATCTTTTCTGTGGTATTTTGGCATAAATTGAGTTACTTGGCTACTGCATTTGTTGTTTTGATGAGATGGTTGAAAGTTGTTGCAGCTTCGATGATTTCAGAGTACTGTCTTGTCTATTCTATGCTATCTGGACCCCTTAAGCCAGCATGAAAGAATTTATGTGCATGTACAAAATCACAAGAAAGAATACACGTGGTGAAGCAATCAAATACACATGATTATGGATGGCCAACTATTTATATTTCTAATAATATTAGTTACATGTATATACACCATATATATATATTAGTTTTTCTCCCTAATATCAGTCAGTAAAACAGTTTATAGAAATAAATATGTTCACTTCAAACAGTCAGAAGCATTATAGACATTGAACAATCTATTCAGCTCAAAAGCTATCAACTAAATAAAATTACCAAACGAGCTATCAACTTCTCTAGAACCATAAGCCATAAGAAACTTTTCAAGATTATCACAGAAACAGCTTTAAAAGAAAAAACTCAGTCCACCGTACCGACTCTAACCCCGGCTAATCCAGACGTGCCCTCAGTCCTCAACAGCACTTCAGTGTCTCTACTCGCTACCAATCCAATCCCCCTCCCCTCGCACGGAAATCACCTCACCATCTCACGTAACCGCACTCTCCTGGCCCACCTGTCAGTGACCCCTCCCCTCCCGCCCACGGCGCCCCTGAAAACCGCGCGCCAAAAGCCGTCTTTAATGACGCGCCCTCGCGCCTCGGCCTCCCATCCGAAAGCTTCCCCCCAAAACTGTTTCCAATCTCAACCCGTCTCCTCCCCAATCCCCATATCCCTCTCCCTCCCGTGCGCCGCCGCCGCGGCAGACAAAGCCCTACCTGAAACCCCGAAGACAGCCTCTGCCGCCGGTGAGCAACGGACGAGCGGCGAGAATGTTCTACTCGCACACGATCCTCGCGCGGAAGAGCCCGCTGGGCACGGTGTGGATCGCCGCCCACCTCGAGCGCAAGATCAAGAAGCCGCAGATCGACGGCATCGACATCCCCTCCTACGCAGGTCGGTCCGGCCCGCCCCTCGCCCGCTCAAAGACACGGGCTTTCTTCCCCGTCTGTCGCCCGCCGGTAGAAAGACGGGATTTTTTTCTCCTTATCCTCTTCGTTCTTTGGTTTCCCCGGAGAGAGGGACGGGCGCGCCTCTGGTAGAGGTGAATGACATAGTACCCTTTGTGTTCATCTGGGAAAATGGTGGACCATTGCGGTGTAAGCAGTAAATTCTTAGTTTTGTGGTCGAATCATCTGCGTGGATGCATTGTGCGAAGATTTTGTCCCCAGCCGGCATTATGCAAATGTAAGGGAAACGAAGACTTTGGTTCGGTTTTAGGAAAGTGCTCTTGTGTAGATTCTTTTCTCCCATTAGTTTTGTTACCGACATTTCGGTAACTGGTTGAAATTGTGCGTAAAGATTTTTTCTTGTCGTATGGTTTATGCAGAAAAGGAAAATAAAATATTCGGTACTTTACTAAGGAGCGATATTGGTTATATGCTCCAGAAATTGGGGGCATACCTTGTTGCAATTCTACAGTGTAGGCTGTTTACACAGTTGTTGGGGCCAAGATACGA
Organism: Phragmites australis; assembly: GCF_958298935.1. NCBI lineage: Eukaryota > Viridiplantae > Streptophyta > Magnoliopsida > Poales > Poaceae > Phragmites > Phragmites australis. Next base: position 8,427,428 of record NC_084938.1, read on the forward strand.
ACTTTCGAAGCAAGTATGTACTTGTGGTATTATTGAGTAAACTTAGTGTGTCTGTTGGCTCTTCTATTAAACCTGGAAAACATCAAGTGAAATAATTTAGTATTTCAAGTAGTTCATGTTTGTTCGGAAGTGCCCTTTGTTCCACGCAGTTGGCCCAAATACTAACAGAACATACCCATCAATTGACTTAAAACAAAGCTTAGAGAGAGCCCTCAGGCGGCGATCGGACAGGCGATGGGCGGTGCCAGCGGCGGGGAGGCAACGAAACGGCTGGCAGCGCTGGGTTAGCGCTCGGCGGGAAGCGGGAGAGCTGCCAGAGACGGAGGAGGCTGGCTGGGTGGGGGAGTGAGACGACGGCGGTGCAAGGAGGAAGAGGAATAGCGCAGGCGGACGGAGGTACAAGAAAGGAGGAGAGCGATCGGATGGGGATCGTAGGGCTCACGGCTGTCGACTGTAACGCGACGGAATTTCATTCGCCTGCGCTGTAGTAGGTCCCTAACAAAAATCCTTGAGATTTGGTTGCACAACGATTGTGGCTGGGCATGGGGAAGAATGGAAGATGACTGAGTTATTTGTTTCTTGTGGTCACTCGCAAGTTAGCAACCCCCATTACCTTTTGGGTTTATGTTGTAATGACCATCTCCAGATATCGTAACAAACCAGTTGTTATTATCATTTTGTTGGAAAAATACTTTTCTTTAAAGGTTTTATATTGATCGGTACTTGATTCTATCCCACATTCAAGAATTTTTGCTGTTATTTCCCTGTAATTTATTCTGTAAATCTTTGCCTAGTCTTCTAATGCACGCATTTTACCTTTCCAGAGAGTATAATGTTCCCTGAGGTTCCAATTGCTCTAAGATTATCAGGGCATCTTCTTCTAGGCCTAGTTCGCATTTATTCGTGGAAGGTAAACTACCTGTTTCAAGATTGCAATCGAATGGTAACTACAATCAGAACTGCATTCTCTTCTGTGCAAGTCGATCTTCCATTTGAGTCAGACCATGTCCGGTCTGAGGCCATCACATTGCCACCTACGTTTAATCTTGACGACTTAAACCTGGACGATGCAATTTGTCAGATAAAGTAATCATTTTCTGTTCTTTACATCATTGATTCGTGTCATGCAACCTCAATGTAATACTCATATTTTGTTGAAATTTCCGCAGTACACCAGATAATCATCGGAAGACTCCTGATGAGATTACTTTGGCCGGTAAGGGACGTTCAATATGGTCAATACCTATTGACATTGCATTTTTTTTTGAAGCAATCGGGAGGGGAGACCCCGACATATGTTTTGAATAAAAAAACAGACCTGAATTGCAATCAAGTTTTAACTATCTCATTGGTGTTTCAGATGAAGGAGAATATGTGATGATAGACCTTGATGAGGTATTCATTGCTATCCTGCCCCTTTTTAATCATACGTTCCTTTTCAGTTCTCAAACCAATACCTTTTTACTTCACAAATGTACAGGATGTTAGAATAGAGCCATCAGCACCTGGTCTATCATCACTCATGGCGCCTAAGCCTATTGAGGACGAGTATGTTTCTTGAATATTTTCTCTTTCTTACTCGTGAATTAATGCCTCCTTTTCAATCATGTGCAGGACGTTCCCTCCGTTTGGTGATGGTTTCGGTGATGGGTTTGGAGAAAATGACAATCCCAATGATGAAATTCCTCCCCCAGGCAATTTGGCAGCGAACTCCAACACTGAAGGTCAGGCAGATGGAGCACAAGATTCACCGGAGAAAATGCGTGAAGCTGCACAGGAGGGACCTGGCCTGAACTTAACAGAGTCAATAATTGGAAATGATGACCCCATGGAGGTGAACAATGATTCTTCACCGTTTGTGCAAAACAAGGTTATCACCCCTCCAATTATTGGCGAAATTTCCTCCACTGGTCGACAAATACCTGGGGGATCCATACCCAATATACGAACACCATCCACATATGGTGATTTTGATCATGGTACACCACTAAATTTTAGCTAGTATTTGTCTACTGACACATACCAGAAGTATTTGTTTTTCTGTCTTATGTTTTAATATAATTGAAATTACCTTAGTGATAAAACATTTCCTGATCCAACTTTCCTTTTTTTTTTCCTTTTCTGAATTTAGACAACCAGTTACCTGAATGGAGGATGAACCCATCTCCACCTCAAGCTAGAAATAGAAGACCAAAAGCACAAGATAACAAGAGAAAGAGAAAGAGAAGGGTGAAATTTGATGGTGCAATAGTGCTCTCCAATGAGTAAGTTTCAATTGACCCTCAACTTTGGCATGAAGCATTCTTACCCGTTTACTTGAGCAATATTATAGTGTGGGATAACTTGGAACAATGATTTGCTTTTCTTATCTGAATTTTGAAAGAAATAAACCGCTTCTCAGAAGTTGATGTTTTTTAATAGATTAATATGTTGGTTCAAAAAATGTTGTGTACCAAAAGATGTACCACTAGTCTCGGAAGTCTGAAGTCTGCATACTAATTTCCAATGCGTATCGTATACCTGATACTTCATGATACACGGCGATACCTTCGTGGCATTTTCCTATTTTTTATATTATGTCATTTCTATGAATTTAAGGAACAAAGTTCTATTTTTATGTTGTTTTATGATCTATAGAACATGTACTCTAGCGTTATTCGACACCTGCGTGTAGGATATTTGACATGGTCTAGCAGCTCGTCTCTATTTAGGAGACCCGGCTTCTAAGGTATTTTGGGACGCACAAAGTAATATTCTACACCTATGTGTAGGTGTAGGGTAGTATATCTAATCATGTAGTTACACATTTTGCTATATTGGTTCTGCTTGGTTCTTTAGTATATATGGAGCTGTATCGCCGTATCTATGTTTTTTGGGAAAATTCTGTTTAGGTGCTACACTGCCTCCTTGAGCATTTGCTTGCTAAACAGCTTATTCAAAATAACTCGATACCCATCGTTGTTATTTGGTTGCAAAGTCAAAAGTTCCTCTAGAACTTGGGATAGACGCTGTACCATCCTTTTACCAAAATGCAGTCGCCCGTATAGTTTTACCATCCCAACGCTGCATTGCTTGGAGGTACTATTCTGTACCAGTGACAATTTCATCTTCTCGCGTAGCTATATGAAGAATCAAATTAATGGCGCTGAACTAGATGAGTTTATCCGCAAGAGGAGAAGGCTACCCCAAACGGCCCTGAATATGTGGAGATTCAGCAGGACTAACAGAAACGACAGCTTCTTCCTTGAACATTTGCTGCATGGTAAGCAAATAAGCTCTTTGATTTCTCAGAGGTGTATTAGTTTCTTCCCTCTTCTTAAGAAAACCGTGTTTCAGGGATTTCTCAAACGTTGCATTGGTTAACCCCAAAACTTCTCCCTTTCAGGGATGTGCACTAACCTACATGCAACTTATGGGAGAAACTTCCCCCGCATGAGTGATCCTGAGTCTGCCGCTGGCGAACCCACGGCTGGTGAAGCAAATGGTGGTAGTCAGGATCCACCGCCTGAAAGACAGCTCACCCCAAAGTCTCATGGAAATGAGGACGCACTGCCTGAACGTCAGATCACTTCAAGCCCAAAGCCTCCAGGAAATTCGTATGCACACCCTGAACCTCTGCCCACCCAAAAGTCACCAGGAGAAGCAGATGCAGCACCATATGAAGATATGTTGCCCGAGTTCCCTCGATTCTCCCCAGTAGATATGCCATCTCCAGCAGATGATACTCCTTTCAAAACTCCCAGTAGAACTCCACAGTCTGGACTGGGAGGAACTGGTGTTACTGAAATACCACCATCTGACCGGAGTTATTTATTACGTGGACAAAATACTCATGACTCTGATATGGCATCCCTGTTTCCGATCAGTGAAGATGGAGATGATCAGCCAGAGATTCCTGGGCTCATAAGTACTCCTGGAGTTATATCTAGTGCAGGTACTGGCGTCACAGGATTAGGAAGCATGTCTGCTAGAACAAGGTAATGAGATATGTTTGGACCACATATAGCATTTAGTATTTGAGAGCATGTTGTGACTTTTTATGTCATTGCATTGTAGGGCTGTTGCACAGTTCTTCAAAGATCATATGCCTTCGACCTCATCAGATGAGCAACCTGGAAAATTCGGTTTGAACCGAATCTTGGAAGGGAAAACAAGAAAGCAAGCTGCACGGATGTTCTTCGAAACAACGGTAATATTCAGAATTACAGCCAGTGTTCTTTTTAACATACACTTGCAATATTTACTTTGTGCAGCTGTAGGCAATTTCCTTCTGGTGCTTATTGGATTTTATTTTCATTTTATTTTTTTCCAATAGGTTCTGAAGAGTTATGACTATATTGATGTCCAACAAGACGAACCATATGGTGATATTGAAATCTCAGTTAAACCCTCACTCTCAGCAGCCAAACTTTGACGAAGTTAATTCGAATCATGGATGAATGGATCCCTCATTCCCTCGTTTCATCTGCGAGAAATACTACAGTAGGATTCTGCAGTGGTTCCCTCAACAATGGATGCCTTGAAGTGATGTGCTGGAAACATAATACAGTTACTGCCATCTGTTTTTGCGTAGCCACATGGTCCCGTATAGAATTGAGATTGTTTTCTCAGCCCAAGCTGTCAACATCAAGCAAAGTGATGAAGGGGGTCAAATGGACTTCAGTTTTAACCTATAAATGATATGGTAGCTATCTGTTAACCCCATCCAAAATGTTCAGTGGCTGGGGACTAAGTTAGCTTAGAGAATCAGTGTGTAGATAGTGCGATATCATATATATTTCTCTCTTAATACAATGTTTATTGTGTTTACTTGCGGTCTATTAAGAGTTTTTATAATACACTATATTTTATACTCCATTATCGTCAATTCTGTTTAGAGTCATCTGAATGTGAGTCAAAACTGTGGAGTTAATGGGACTCAAACCATGGCAGTTAGCCACAAGACACATGTAACAACCTGGATTTCAACAAATCCTGATGCTACTAACTCCGGTCTAAGCACCAAATCAGGTTGGAAAATATTACAAATTTTGGTAGAATTTTTTTAAAATTGCTGTCAGAGAAGAGATCGTCTTGCCTCACCAAGTACGGCGAGAGTTTCTTTTAAGAAGGAGATTTAAGTTTAGAAACGAAGTTTGAGAGTAAGTAACACCATAAATGTATTGATAGTAGAAAAAATGTATCAGTCGAGGGGAGTATCACAGCGTGACTTTGTGTTTGTGCACCTCTGTGTCCTGTGTGTTGCTCTCTTCTCTCACAGATCCTATTTATATGGTTGTACGTAGCTTAGCGTACAAGTTGTCGCTATGTGCAAAATATTCAGGACCCGAACGAGTTACATGGTTTTATCCCGGATAACTATTTTTTTTACCTTACATAGAAGATAAATATTTATCATGATAACTATTGTGGTGCATGTTCTCTGAGGGGTGAGCCGATCGCTAATTGCGACCTGTCGCCACGCTGCTAGGGGTGTCAGGATAACCTCCATTGTACTGGGATGTCAGGACGGTATCCACTAGCCTAGATACTTAATACCAGTCACTTCCTTGCGAGCAAAGGATGACCGACGTTTCCCTTCTGGCAGATTTTTCTTGAGGCTTGATAACTCACCCTGTAGACTTTGAGAAACCTGCCTGAGCTCTGGAGACGGGGGCTCCACAGGGGCATGGCTCCGGGAGGTGGAGACTTCAGGAGGCATGGCTCCGGGAGATGGAGGATTCGGGAGGTATGGCTCCGGGAGATGGAGGCTTCGGGAGACATGACTCCGCGAGATAGTTACTTTGAAGCCCGGAAGTCCGAAAGCGGCCTTCGGGAGGTGTGAGTCCATGGGCATGGGTTAGCTGAGCCAAGGGGTAAGGATGTCAACGGGGCCCCGATCCCCATTCCCCGACGGGGAATTCCCCTATTAGGGGACGGGTATGGGAGCATTTTTTTTCCCCACGGGGAGTGTAACGGGGAAAAAATCTCCCCCGTCGGGTATGGCGGGGCGGGGATGGTTACCCAGCCCCCGTCCCTGTTTCCCCGCGGGCCCCTGTATTTATCTGGGCTGTAGCTGATCTTTAGGCCTACTGATCCTCCACTCCTGTCAACCGGCCCACTCCAGTCTCCACTCGGGCCACTGGCCGCATGTTCAAGCCACCGCGACGGACCAAGCCTCTGGGCTTCCAGCTTCTGGCCACTGACCGGGCACCGGCTGCCTCACGGCCTCACGCCACGGGCTCACCAAACAGCACAGCAGACACGAGACACCAGCAGGGCAGCACCGCAGCAGTCCAGTCCAGCACGGGCTCACGGCAGCACAGTCAGACAGTCTGCAGTTCTCTGTTCTCTCCTCAATCGGTCACCTTATCCTCTCACCCACTCCCACTCTCGGACTCTCCCAGGCTCCCAGCGACCCAGCCGCCAGGTGCCAGGCCAGCCGCCGCCAGCCCCCAGCCGCCCAGCGGCACGCCTGCCGGCCTGCGCCTGACAACCCGAGCCCTGAGCGCCCGGCGCCCCACTGCCCCAGCACTCCAACAGACAGCGGCTGACTGGCTGAGCGGCACCAGCGCCTGGCGACCCAGCCCTGCGCGGGCAGCGCGGCTGCGCCCCAGCGGGCAGCGGCACGCCACGCACGGCATGCGCCCCACGGCCCCAGCCGGCCAGCCCCCAGCGTCGCGCTCGCTGCTAGCCGTCCTGCCGTCAAGCTCGCGCACGGCAGCAAGCAGATCGAGGCACAGGTGGCCGCCGTCCGATCCGTCCCGCCGTCAAGCTCCCGCACGGCACACGCACGGCAGCAAGCAGATCGAGGCACACCTGGCCGCTGTCCGACCCGTTCCGCTGCAGATGGAGCAGATCGACTCCGTCATGGCTTCGCCCTCCTCGCCGTTGAGCTCCGACGGCGACGACGCAAGGTGAGAAGCGAGCTCCCCTTCCCAATCCTCCTCCTACCTTTGTATTCGAGTTCGAGTCGTGTCGCTGCGCCGTTGTGTAACTAACCAACGTCGGGCGGTCCACGCGAAGGAACGCTAGCAAGGACTGGCCACCACCTGCTCCAACCGACACAGCACTCGACGAGGCGACCGCTGTTGTACCCCTCGATGCGCAAGGTGCTGCACCTGCACGTGTCATCATGCGCAAGGTGCTTCGAAATCCGGCTGGGAAATGTGCCGCCGTGAGGAAGAAAAGCCGCCTTGCGATTGCAGGAGCCCCAAGTTCCCCAGAAGCTACCTCCTCCGACGTGCATTTGTTGAAATCCATGGGGTTCGATTTCGAAGCTCGCTAACCCTCTTTTCAGTAACAAATTAGCATATGGTTGTTATTGATTCTTGAATTCTATGGTCGATCTGTATTGCAATTTGTATTGATGTTTTGTAGCTTATTTCTGTATTGCAATATGTATGTATGGTTAATCTGAATGGATGCTATGTCGATCTGTATTGCAATTTGATTCCTGATGCTTATTTCTTTTATTGATGTATGGTCAATCTGAATGGATGCTATGTCGATCTGTATTGCAATTTGATTCCTGATGCTTATTTCTTTTATTTGTCAGATTCACCATGTCAAGTCCATGTACTGAGAGTAGCAGCCAACAAGAATCACATTCTGTTAATGACTCAGAGCCAATACAAATTGATGATGATGATAATGAGAATGTGGCTGAAGATGTGAACTTTGGCACAAAGAGAAAGCTTACTTCTGTTGTTTGGAAGGAGTTCAAGAAGGTGAAAGTCTTGGGTGAAATTAAAGCTCAATGCCTTCATTGCCACAAGCAGCTTGGAGGAAAAAGCAGGAATGGAACGAAGCATCTTCATGATCATTTGAAGATATGTACATTGAGAAGAATCAAACTGAAGGGAGAGAACAAGACACTAGCACAATCAGCTTTGAGGTTTAATTCTCAAGAGGGAGGGAAAATATCTGTGGAAAATTACACATTTAATCCAGAACTAGCTAGAAAAGAGCTTGCTGCCATGATTATACTACATGAGTATCCTTTATGTATTGTTGACCATACCGGCTTTCGGAGGTTTGTGAGTGCACTTCAGCCATTATTCAAGATGGTGACTAGGAACACTATTAGGTAAGAGTAGTACTTTTATGTATCTATGACAACATATAAGGATATTGTCTAAGTTTCTATGATGTAATTTTAGGAAGGACATTATCGATGCATATAACGAAGAAAAGAAAAAGGCCCTACAGTACATGGCAGGAGCTAAGTCAAGAGTGTCTATTACTACAGACATGTGGACCTCTGAAAACCAAAGAAGAGGGTACATGGCTATTACAGCTCATTTTATTGATGACTCTTGGACGCTTAGAAACATTATCATGAGGTAATTTCTTATTGCCATTACCTTCATTGAATTGTAATTTAGATTCTTGATTGAATTCTTTGCTACCATCAACTTTAATTCATAAATTTGATTGCATTTCTTGCTGTCATCATGTAGGTTCATATATGTTCCTGCTCCACATACAGCTGAAGTTATTTGTGAGGAGTTGTATGAAGCTTTGGTTGAATGGAATATTGATGAGAAGATCTCGACGGTGACTCTTGATAATTGCACCACAAATGATGCGATAATTCCTGAACTTGTCAAGAAGATTGGTAAAACAAAACTCATGTTGGAGGGGAAACTATTACATATGCGTTGTGCTGCCCACATTCTTAACTTGATTGTGAAGGATGGTTTAGAGGTGATACAACCTGCAATTGCAAAAGTTCGTGAAAGTGTAGCCTTTTGGACAGCCACACCTAAAAGAGTAGAAAAATTTGAAGAAATTGCTAAGTATGTCAAAGTCCCAATTGAACACAAGTTAGGTCTTGATTGCAAAACTCGGTGGAATTCTACATACAAGATGCTTAGTATTGCTTTACCTTATGTGGCGGTTTTTAACCGTGCAACACGTGTTGAGAAACTATATGATTGTGCTCCAAGTAAAGAAGAATGGACTTTTGCTAGAGAGGTGGTTGAGAGGCTCAAGATGTTCAATGACATAACTGCTGTGTTTTCTGGAACTAATTATGTCACTGCCAATATTCAGCTCCTTAAAATTTGTGAGGCCAAAATGCAAATTAGGCAATGGGCTGCTTGTGCAAATCCTATTATAGAAAAAATGTCAAGTAAGATGATTGACAAATTTGATAAATATTGGAAGGACATTAAAGGACCAATGGGAATAGCCACTATTCTTGATCCTCGATTTAAGACCGACTATCTCCTTGGGTTTTTTGAGACCCTATTAGTTCAGACCAATGAAGTGTGTATTGAGAAAGTTAATGAAGTTAGAGACTCTCTATGTAATTTGATGAAGGAGTACCAAGTGGAAGAGGATGAGGATAACACAGAATCATCAGCTCCTCCACTTGACAATTCGGGTTTATTATCTACAATCAGTGCACGTGTTGCAAGTAGAAGACCAACAATCACAAGAGTCAAATCTGAACTAGATAGGTACTTGGAGGATGAGTTGGTTCCAATTGCAACAGAGAACTTTCAGATTCTAGATTGGTGGAAGGTGGCTGGGACACGTTATCCTACATTGAGGAAGATAGCACGTGACATATTTGCTATTCCAGTCAGCACTGTTGCATCTGAATCTGCATTTAGCACTAGTGGGAGGGTTCTTAGTGAGCACCGTAGCCGCCTCACTCTAGAGATCTTGGAGGCGCTAATGTGTTCACAAGATTGGATACGCAACAAGTACAAAGGTATATATGTTGTACAATTCCTATTCATTCAATTTTCAATGTCATGGTTGCAATGTAATTGTTGTCATCTTGTGATTGTGTTTTGTAGATGATGATAATAATGATAAGCCTGAAACCTTTTGGAGTTGCCTTCAAGAGATCCCAGAAAAGATGGAGGTGATGTTCATGTTTTGTTATAGTAGCAAAATGTATGTTTACTCATTTCCTTGTTATATATTTAACTACTTTGCTGCATGTAGGGACTTGCACTTTGTTGAGAGCCTCAGGAGGATAAGAAGTCAAGAATGCATGTGCTTTTGTGCTTTTGTTGCCTTGTTGCTTCCTAGCTGTTATGAGGACAAGAAGTCAAGACTCAAGAATGCATGTGCTTTTGTGCTTTTGTTGCCTTGTTGCTTCCTAGCTGTTCTGAGGACAAGAAGTCACGACTCAAGAATGCATGTGCTTTTGTTGCCTTGTTGCTTCCTACATGAACAATTGCCTTGTTGCTTTGTTGGTGTAGCTCTCTCAATCTCTCTAGAACTATATGTGTGAATTGTGATGTTATTATGATGTTATGAACTTATGATGAACTGATGCTCTTGTTAATTGTTATCTTGTTTTTTTTCTTGTGTGAATTTTGGATGTTGAGGTCTTGTTTTGATCACCTACTTGCAAGATCAATTGATGATATCTATTTCTGGGTAGCGGGGACGGGGACCCCATCGGGTACCCATTCCCCACGCGGGGGCGGGGATGGGACAATTTTCCCCCCCTGTGGGCGGGGACGGGGACGGGGACGGGGACGGGGACGGGGAAATTTCTCTCAAACGGGGACGGGGATGGTTACCCATTCCCCGCGGGAATTTTCCCCATTGACATGCCTACCAAGGGGTCGTCGTGGGTCCTTAACAACGACCCACAACAGTAGCCCCTCGCGAGGGCGGCCAGCGGAGCGGTCGGGCCCACGGTTCTTTCTGAGTAAGGCCTCCGGCGGTCCCTAGCTTTGCTGTTTGATGGCTTATGGTCTCTAGTATCGCTTGGCTTGCCTTGGAAGATTCGATCCACTTGATCTGAACTGTCCGTTCGATGACGTTGGTGACAAGGGGCATTGAATGCACCCTGTGAAAAGGCACGATCACGCCTTGTCAGACGGACGTGGGACGTGTGGCATCTTGTGGTTGGGGGGTCGTGGGGGGTGGTTCTGCTCCCCTATGATCGTGGTCTGGCAGGTGAAGGGACAAGGCATGTGCCCGTTTTTCTAGAGGAGGTAATCTCTCTCTTATTTTTACGAGGAGAGGGATTACCTTGAGCAGCCTTCTCGCTTGCATTTCGTTCTCATCTGCCCTTCGCCTCTAGTTGTTCTTGCTTTGCGCATGCGTCCATCGATTGCTACTCTTCTTTCTTTCTTTCTTGCCGTCTAGCGCCTTCCGTCATCCTCCTACGATCTGTATGGCCAGCTCGAGTGCCCCGGGTGGAGCTGTAACTTAGGCGGCCGTGGCAGGGGGCCCTCTGGTGGCGCCGATTCATCCGTTGTTGATGGGGCCGCTACCAGGGTGGAGCTCCATCGCGCTAGCAGAAGTCATCCTCAGCAGACCACCGTGCTAGGAGTGTCTGCCATCGATGACGCGGAGCTTGACCGGATGTTTAGGGAGGGGAAGCTTCCCTCTAGAGCCGTTGCTTGGTCATCGCTGGATGAGGAGGTCCCGGAGCCTCTAGCCCATGAGGTCATGATGTTCGAGGCTTTCTTCGAAGCGGGCCTGGGCTTTCCATCGGTGCTGTTGCTTGAGGAGGTGCTCCACCACTACTATATGGAGCTTCCGCATCTCCATGCCATTGCTCGCTTGGCCACCTTCGAGTGGGCCATGCGGACGGAGGGGTGTGAAGGGAGGGCGGATTTCTTCGCGGCCCTCCACTTTGCCAGCTTCCAGCCGAAGATGATCAAGGGCGATAGGACAAAGAGGCCCCTCAGTTTTGGCAGTGTTAACTTCTAGATACGGCTGCAGTACTGCGATGCCTTCCCAGCGAAGGCTATTAACGGTCAGTGATATACGGGCTGGTTGCAGCGATGGTTTTACTACAACGTCGGCCTTGCATCCCCCCTTCGCTGCACAAACCGGGATATCGCGTATGTCCTGGAGCCGGAGACGGGGGTCACGGACGATTAGTTTGCCTCGCGGCTGGCCCTTCTTCGGAGGGTGGCTGAAAAGATGAGCATGTGTGACCTCTTGGAGGAGTTCACCATGTTGCGTATTCAGCCCATTCAGATGGGCTGGGACTGGGCCTTCGAGCAAGGTGTGGAAGAGTGGCCGAAGGTGTACTCCGGTCCCCCCATTAGCTCTGGTGAGTCCTCTTTGTTGTCTGGTTTTTGATCCGCAGATGTGAGCCACCTTTTTCTTTTAGAGAGCTGCCTTCCGCTGGAGCGTGCGGTGGAGATCGCGGAGGTGATCCTGGGCCCACCTACTCACGCGGAGTGGGAGCGGCGGATGGCTCTAACACAGAGCTGGGAGTGTTACAACCGCATCTACTTTCACCTCGGAATGGGGGCTTCGGCATGGCGGGATCCGCCAGAGCCTAAGTTTGTCTGGAAACGAGCATGCGCCGCTCCCGCGATCCACGTGAAGCCACTCCGAGCCTGCGGCCTTCTATCTCTAAAGATTCACATACCGGCTCGACGACCGAGTCGTCCGAGGTGCCGCTGGTTCGTAGGAAGCGTTAGAGGTGGGTCAGGAGTGCAAGCTACCCGTCCGGAGGTGAGGGTCAGCTTGGTAGTGGTGACTGGGGGAAGGGCCTAGCCTCTTTGTATATTGTCGGCTACGACCAAAGCTGGAGAGGAGGCGTGGCCTCCGTGGAATATGATTTTGAGTACGCCGGTTTGGACATCGATGACGTTACAGGCTCTTCTATGAGAGGGTTTGAGGGACTTAGTGAGGTGTTGTTGCTTCGTTAGCTATATCATGTTTTGGTCGTGCACCAGGATCTTGATTCGTGTTTCTTGGTATTTTGCAGCGACCATTGAGGTGGATGCGTCTTCGACTCCTCTCCCAGAGGCTTCGGAGCCCTGGCAGGGGTCGAGGACTCCTCTGGAGGTGTCCCTGAATGCCCTCGTGGCCGGTGTTGGGGGCACTGTGCCCTCCACCAGGGCTCCCTTCGCAACGGTCGAGGGGAGCCCTGGCCTTGGGGCCTTGACTCTGGACGACTTCGCCCTGTGCTTGGAGGCGTCAAGGGCCTTCATCGCAGCCTCCTCTCTTCTCCGGAGTGGAGAGGTCCAGGGATTGTTGGCCCAGCGTCCTTTGGAGGAAGTGGAGACATGTAGGGTAGTGGCGGCCCTGCAGGTTAGTAGTTTAGTCGCGATTTGCTGGGTTCGGTGTCTAGTTCTGAGTAGCTCATTTTGTCCTTTTTCATCTTCTGCTGTGCCACGTAGCAAGTAATTTTGACGAGGGCACTGGGAGAAGGGGGTGCCATGCCTTTGTTGCGGCCCGTGACGAGGTTGAAGGCCTTCGTCAGGCCATGGAGGAGGCCCGAAAGTAGGTGGAGTCTTCGGAGGGTCGTCTTCAGGAGGATGCCCCAGAGGTGTAGCTCTGTCGCAGGCTGTCTGTTTTTTGCTTTATTTTTTTTTGAAGGGGGTCAAAGTCTTAATATTTGACTACCCCTTCTGCTTCATGTATTTGGGCTTTTTTCTTATCTAATAGAGATGTGTCTGTCTTCTTGTGGTTCGCCTGTATTGTTCTAGAATGTAGCTAGGGTTAGGGTTAGGGTTTTGGTGGCTCGTGTCGGTCGGTCAAGGGCTCAGTCCCTTTTTATGTGGTGGCTGGCCGACTGACCGAGTCGGTCGGTCAAGATATTTTTTCCTTTTATCCAATGATATAAATTTATTAGGCTCTCTATGGATCCACAAGGTGTCCAAATGGCACGTTTGAATAGTTAAACAGATTCATTTTGATAAGATCTATGTATTCGCGGTCTCCAATCGTTCATCCGAGCTACAAATCAAAAACCAAAATTTTGCCCATTTGGAATAACACACGGTCAACACCCTTTCTGTCATAATTTTTGTACTACACTATTCTCATTACATTTCCCAAAACTCGGGGTGTTACATCCTCTGCCCCTTCAACAGAATTCGTCCTTGAATTCATTATTCACATTACTCAAGGAGGGGGAACAACTAGATATGAACAAGAACATTGCTACAAGCTAGATGTGAACAACTCCAGAAATTTCTCTCTCATTTGAGACTCGAGTTCCCAGGTCACTTCATGTTTCGTCTGATTTGCCCAGAGAACCTCGACAAACTTGAGCGTCTTACGCCTTAACACTCTTTCAGACTCTTCCAAAATCCTCACAGGTCGGGTCTCAATTGCCAGATCATGTTCAATAGTCACATGCCCCAACGTTATATGATGTTCGTGATCTCTTAAGTATTTTCGCAACATGGAAACATGGAATACGCCATGCACGCCTCTCATCGACTCGGGTAGCTCCAGTCGATATGCTAGCTTCCTAATTCGTGCAATTATCGAAAATGGGCCGATGTACCTTGGACTAAGCTTTCCTTTGGTACCAAATCTAACAACACCCTTGGTGGGAGATACTTTGAGAAGAACCTCATCACCCACCTGAAACTCCAAATCCTATCTCCTAACTACCGCAAAACTCTTCTACCTACTTCAGGTGGCTAGCATGTCTTGTCGGATCTCAGCCACGCGTTGCGTCATTTGCTAAATCCAATTTGGTCCAAAACTATTTCCTCACCCACTTCACCCCAACAAAGTGGCGATCTTCTCTTCTGTCCATAAAGAGCTTAAGGAGATGCGAAACGAATGTTAGCATTATGTCTATTATTGTAGGCAAACTCCGTTAGAACATTGGAGCGAGGTAGAAAGCACTGCTAAACTGCAATTCGGTACCCATGACACTTTGCAATATACCCCATCACTTAATACAATTTTAGCTTCTTTATCAGAACATTGGAGTGAGGTACTCCATGTAGTCGCACTATCTTGCGCGTGTAGACCAGTACAAAATTGCCAGCTAAATTTGTGGAACGGATAGAAATAAGATACGCTACTTTACTTAGATGATCAACCTAACCCAAATAGAATCTCCTCCTTGTGGGGAGCAGGGTAAACCAATCACAAAACCAATGGTAATGTCACCCCAAGACCACAAAGAGAACCTTTAATGTTCGCAATTTCTCGGCGGGATGCATATACTCAGCCTTAACTTGCTCGCAAACCCCCACCTGAAGCCACATGTTTCACCATGTCTGTACAACTTTCCCTTCTCCAATGCGCATTTTAACATCTTGAAATAGCCGACCATGTTCCCATACTTGAACTCGTGCTCAGGTATAGGGGACTCAAGAATAACTTTTGTTTCTCTTTCTGACACTCGTGCATAACTATATGAAATATCCATCCGTTCAAAATCAGCTATCAAACATCTCAACGTAGGGGGACAACCTTGTGACCCCAAGCATCTACAACTATTTTTGGCTTTAACTAGTACGTAATTGATGTTAAGGTCGTAATCCTATATCGACTCTAACCATCTGCTCTGTCTCAATTCCAGATCTTTCTGGTGAAAATTTACTTAAGATTCTTATGAATATGTCACAAGTTGCTCCGTGCAGATAATGCCTCCAAACCTTAAGAGCAGAGACCATGGTAGCAAGATATAAATCACAAGAGGGATAATTATGCTCATGATTCCTTAAATGCCTCGACACAAGTGCAATTGCCTTGCTATCTTGCATAAAGCCACATCCCAGATCACTCAGGAAGAATTGAGGCAAGCGGTGAAATGCTCATCGACTCAAGAAGTGTGAGGAAAGGTAGTCACTAACCTATACACTAACATATGAAGGTTATGTCCACAACCATCAATCCATTGGTATTTCACACCCTTATGTATCATCATGGACATTGACATGATAATATTAGGGAAATCTTTCACGACTCGACAGAAATAACCTGATAAACCCGATAGCTCCACACCTCCTCTAGATTAGTCGGTCTCTCTCATTCCACCACCATGGAGACTTTATATGGACCAACTAGGATTCAATGCTCATTAGTCACATGTCATATAAAACCAACCTCTAAAAACCAAAACTTGCACCCTATTTTTTCTTTTTCTTTGACCAAACCTGATTCTTCCATGAAATCCCTATCACGACATTCGGTGCTACTCATGCTCTTTGATCTTAGAATATATCAGTATATAATCAATGAACACCACCACAAACTTATACAGATGCTCATGTACCATGTTATTCATCATCTCGATGAAATAAGCAGGTGTGCTCATGAGTCCAAAAGACATACCCTTAACCTCATGATGACCATTCCGAGTGGAAAAATGCAGTCTTCTCTATCCATACTTAGATTGCAAACCGATCTATGATAACACCTTGGCTCCATTCAGCTGATCGAATAAATCCTCCACCAGTGGGCAATGGGTATTTATTCTTGATAGTCACTATGTTCAGAGCATGATAATCGACACATATACACCTACTTCCATCTTTCTTCTTAGTGAATAGAACTGGATTTCCACATGGCAACACTTCACCTAATCAGCTTCCTAGATAATAGATCATCCAATTGTTTCTTCAACTCTTCTTCAAAAGGGCGAGCCAAATGGTAAGGTGCTATAGTAATAGGTAGAGTATTGGAACAAGATCAATATGGAACTCCACATCACGTTCTGGTGGCATCCCTAGCACTACATGGAGTTCCTCAACCATCAATGTCTTGATTAGTTTCACAGCCAAAATTCCAAGAAATCTGATCTTCATGGAATGTTGTATAGGGCACAATCTTAGCGCACAAATGATTACCACGGAGGCACAGTCCCTTGAAAGACTAACCTCTCACCTGACAAGGTTCTTGAGTCACAATTTCCAATAAGCATATATCACATCTTGATCTAAAATTTTGTCCCCGTGAGACCAACTCTAAGGAATAGGTACTATGAACCATGGTGTACTTTCCCCTTCGAGGCACCCAAAATTTATTCACACAATCTCATAATCACTTGCACGCAAATTTTGTTGTGCTAGCCGACAAGAATGGAAAGCTTTAAACTCCACTAAGAGATAACCCCAGTGGTGCTATACACGAACCAGCACCACTCATATTCTTTCTCTAGTTGACGTAGTGAACATCTACTCAGAAGAGACCTACAAAGGATTGTAGGGATCCATTACACTGCTGTAGTCACGATGAATAAAATGGTCAAGCGGTATGGTTGATCAGGCCATCCATTTGCACATTTTATTCAAACACCATGTTGGGTAGATAGATCAAACCTAATCCCACTCATCCCATAGTCACGATATCTAACTACAAATCAAAACTATCAGAAAACTCCACTAATCAAGGGCAATAAGCCATTGACTGGACCATTCAGCTTCGAATAGCCCAAGAGGATTCCAAGCAGTCACTGCGATACTTCAACTATCTAGGAAGCAACCTTCTTGTTGCTCTTTCTAATATTCTTAGAGGAAATCCTTCAAAAGATATAGGCGAGGGAACATATCAAATACCAGGAGAGACAAAATCACTACCAAACTTGATGTCATGGGTTGCCACTCACAAGGATAGAACTAGGTAACAACACCACGGAAACTAATCACTATGCAACGATGCTAGGCCTCGCTACTAAAGCCATACTGAACCCAAACTTCACGAAGCAAGGATTATTAAGGCGAACCCCCAGGAGACTAGCTTCATACTAGACAAGCTAGACAAGACAGACAAGACCACCGGATGCACATCAGGGATCCATGACTCGATAGTAGGGTTCTCAGCTATGATCTAGGAAAACAAGATTCTATCTCCCCTCTATAGTCCATGAGGATGAGTTGAAGCGGAGAGGCAGTTCATCACCCTCTACAACATCATGATGTTCCTCAACCGTAAAATTCCGAATCATACTCTTGACTAGCACAACATCCATGGCTGATGTCCAAATTTAATCTATTTCCTTACCTTCTCATGAACTTGAAGGAGAAGCATCAATATCCGAATCCAACAACTTATTTCTCTTTTTCCTCTATACTCATATGCTTATGGGAACAACATCAACATCTTCTTTCAAAACTGTCTCTTCCAATTTTCAAGAGAACCTTAGTCCAAGGCTATAACAAAATAAAGAGTCAAATATGTACAACTTACTCATACTATATATAGTGCCTTTATAAGCCTCACACGACAACGGTCTGCCAACATGCACAAGAATACAAGGCAACATAAATATAACAAATAAAACATATCAAGAACATGATGCAATGAATGACAAACCCATCCTATGGTGCACCAATGTGTCAAATTTTAACTTAGTTAAGCCTATGTAAAATTTTAATGATCGTTTGCCTAAGTTAACAAGTAACTACCCTAAGTAACTACTATCTAGCTCTGATACCAACTATAACATCCTAAATATCTACAAACCCGGATGCAAAAAACTCCAGTCTAAGCACACCTAATCAGTTCAGAAAATATTAGAAATTTTGACAGAATTTCCCCTAAAACCGCCATTTCCTTGTGGAAGAAAAAACACACATACACCACATGCATAATATTCACAAATGGAAAGTAAACATAACAGTTTCAAACTAGGACCCGATATAACTTCTTAGATCGGATACACTTTACAAAACAACCACAAGCTGTTTAACTAACCAAACAGCCAGTTACAGCGCTACGGTATTATGGAGACAACTAGGTAATGATTTGAGTGTGATCACTTGCCACCATGTGATGCTAATTTCCCTTTCGAACATGTCGTGACCAATGGTACCTAAAAACCAAATGAAACATAAAAATGAGTAAAAACACTGAGCAAGTACAGTGTGAAACTAGAAGAACAGACACATCAACAATGTAAATGAAGAATGATAAATAGTGAGTTTTTTCTTTGTCCTAGAATATAACAATGAACCACTAGTTTCTGTTTGAAACGGGCAATCTAGAATATATCCTTAGTGTTTACTGGTAAAGTCGAGCAAGTGAGGCCATCACTTACTCACAAGAACATGAATATAAGAACCAAATTACACATCTGATTTGCTCGGAACATGAATGGAATTTAAAGGAAATAATTGAAACTTGATCACACGACATGATCACAATCATGAACTTGAACCATATGAACACATTAAATATGAATATTGAACAAACGTAATTGAGAGTCAGTGAAACATCCATCAAGCACACTCATGCCATAAAACAGGTTCGTCATGCACTTTCCTTAACCGTGATGAGGAACCGACTTCACGCCGTTGGCACTGTCACTCCCAAAACCTGAGGAACAAGATTGTACTCAAAATCTATCCCGAAACATCCACATAACTAAACATTGTCTATCTGAACTACTCTATCCTGCCAAAACCCCCAAATCCCCGATTTAGTCATTTTTTGCGAACTCAACCAATGTTCTGAGTTGCTCATTGATTGAGCCATAACTTTTATTCTGCTTAACCTAGGACAACAAATAAATACCTCTAGAGCATCTACGGGAAATACACTATGACTTACGCTTTAATCACATAGCCGAAATATGGCTCCAATCATTTCTAGTTTTCGAGTGTTCTCTCGCTGCTAGACGATCAAGCTTCCAATCATGCGTCCAACGACAAAGTCGACCACCAAATTATCTATAAGCATCTAGGGATTACGAGAATGTTACCCTTAATGCGTAGACCACGAACCGATGATTAATCTGATGAAATCCCCGAGAACTCCCCTTCTTCCTATTTTCCCTTTTTCTCCTCTCTTTTTCATTTCTTTTCTTATTCTTTTTTCCTTTTCTTTTTCCTCTTTCTTCCTTCTCTGATGCTTGCTATTCAGGTTGGAGCACCGCCAACAGAAGCCGAGCACCATCACCAGCAGGAGCCGAGTACCACCACTAGTAACCAAGCACAACAGCAGGTGACCAGCGGCGATGGTGGCGTGGTGCAGGCGGCTGAACAACAACAGCATGAGCTGGGCGACGATGTGGCATGGCCGAGTAACATGACAGGGTGGTGACCTGTGCAGGATCGAGGGGCGGCGACCGGTAGGCGACGACGATGGTGGCTGGAGGCAGGACGACGGTCAACAGCTGGCGGTTGGCTAAATGGCGGTGGCCAACATGCACGACGGGAGGCGGTGCGGTGTGGGCGGAGCAGAGCCACAATGGGAACGACGATGCTCACCGGCGACAGCGGTGGTATTGAGAAGACGACAATGATGACTGACACGTCGACAGAGGATGACGACAGCGCAATAGCTAGGGTTAGGGTTTGGGTTCTGGTTGCTCGGCATTGGTCAGTGAAGGGCCCGGTCCCTTTTTATATGACGACCAGCCGACTGACTGAGTGGGTCGGTTGGGATATTTTTTTCCTTTTATCCAACGGTCGGAGTTTCTTGTGCTCGCTACAGATTCATCGGGTGTCCAAATGGGACGTTTGAATAGTCAAACGGATTCGTTTTGACAAGATCTACGTATCCGCGGTCTCTAATCATTCATCCGAGCTACGGATCAAAACCCACTTTTCGCCCATTTGTAATAACGCACGGTCAACGTCCTTCCTGTCATAATTTTTGTACTACACTGTTCTTATTACATTTTCCAAAACTCATGGTATTACAACACGGGTGCCATACTTAGATGGGGTAGCCACAGGTATATATTCCAAAGTGTCATCCTTAAATCTACCGAAATTGCATGGAATAACTACTTGAATAGCATAAAGATTTGCCAAGAACAGAGTTTACAACATCAGATGGAGATAATGAGAAACAGAACATTCACTCATCTCGTAAGTTTGCAGCTTCCTTTTCTCTGAATATTTTATCCTCCTCAAGTTCTATACATAGCTGCAGTCCTCGTCAGCAAAGCCTAGCCTTGACCCCGCCGTGTCATACACCACCCTCTTGTTCTTCTGCTGGTAGTTGCCGATGATGGGCGTCTGGTCCTCGTAAGAGAGGCTCGCCATGGCAAGGCACACCTGGGACCCATCCTTCCTCACCACGAACAGCATCCCGGCGGCGTCCACGGTCACGTCGGCGCCGCCCTCCAGCCGCAGTGTCAGCAGTGGCACCTTCACTTCGTCGTGCCCCGTCAGGTCGTAGCACGTGTCGAGGATGGAGAACCCCGGTGCGGCAGGGTAGCCCGCGGCACCGAACTGGCGCGTGAACTCGGCGCGCACGGCGCGGTACACGGATGGCGCCAGGCGCGTGATCACCGTGCCGGAGTCGATGAGCACGTTGCTGGCGCCCAGCCCCTGCGCCGCCACGGGGGTCCCGCCGACGGCCGCGCCGGTGACGTTCAGGAAGTAGAACGGCGGCTGCGCCGGGTCCGCGATCATGCGGGTGTAGGCCACGGACGTCGTGTTACGGTAGGACGTCGTGTCGCCGCCGAGCGAGAGGGAGCCTGAAGCGTTGCCGGACGTGGTGGCCGGCAGGCAGTAGGAGAAGACGCCGCCGTACCGGGACGCCGTCTGGGAGACCAGCGACAGCTCGGTGCGACCGAGGCCCATGAGTCCCGCCGTGCCGCCGAACAGGCCGCGGTTGCTGAGCCCGCACCCGAACACGAAGCCGTGGAGGCTAGCGCCGCCGAGGCCGATCGTGTCCGTGGCGAGCACGCCGCGGCTGAACGACCCGTCGCCGTAGGCCAGCGCGTAGTAGCACTTCTCGCTGTTCCCGCCGCTGCTAGCACAGGATCCAGGCGTGCCGGTGGCCGCCTTTAGGGAGGCAGCGCAGGCGGAGGCGTTGCACGGGACGGCGGCGTAGGTGGCGGAGCCGGCCGGGTCGAAGAGCGGGTCGCGCTGCGCGTAGCACGCGGAGCAGGGCTTGCACTGCACCCAGGTGAGGTCGCTGCCGGTGTCCACGATGACGGTGAGGTTCGAGGCGGCACCGGAGCTGCCGCCGAGCGAGATGGTGGTGACGTAGTTGAGCGTCTGGAAGCGGATGCCGGAGGTCAGCGGAACCTGGGCCGCCACCGCCTGGCCGGAGCTGGACTGCGTGGACGCTGCCGCCCTATTCCGCAGCTGCAGCGAGCTCGCACGCGCTTCGTCGGCAGCGAGGAGACGACTGAGGTAGCGGTCGCGGGCCGTGGGGTCGTCGGGGTTTGCCATGACGGAGTGGTGCTTCAGCTCCAGCACGGTGGCCGCTGTTCTCGGTGCCCCTGCTTTCTTGTGCTCACCTGAAGAACATGACAAACATGGAGAAGTGAGCAAGTGACAACTGCATGTAAAATCCAGTACTGTGGGTTTGGAGCAATGCACTCCAAGCAAAAGTAGCTTCTGAACTTACATCAAAATCTGAATTTTGAATTTGTGATTTTAGAAACTGGAAGTACGATTTTGGATGTACGATATGCATGATGAGCAGTGCACATTCTTTACTTTCCACTGCTGGTAAGGACTAAGGTACAAATGGGAAATTAACCATGAGAACCAAATTGTACAACCCCAGCCAGATTGGTGTGCCAGATGGACCATATGCATAAGTGTAGCCCATGTTGACTGGAACCACCATCAGAAATATTTCAGGATATTTTCATGGAGGAACAAGAAGTGTCATTCTGATATTTATTGGCTTCTCCATTTTTGTCGAAAACTTTTGTTAGGGAGATTAATACATCGAATGCTTGTGGGTGATTATCATAAAAATAGCTACTGGAGGTCGTACCTCTTGTCCATCTCAGAACGAAATGCGCAAAGGCCCATTTGAACATGGATGACTGTTCCCGATTTTTTGGATTTTAGTTGACATTTGCACAAGACATTAAGGATCTGGACCCCCAAACCCCCTATCCGAATAAAACTTCACAGATAAGACTAGGGTCTAAGGTATACTCCTTCCACAGAAAATAGTTCAGGAACACATAAAAGAAAAATTAGCATTGAATCTGAATAGTGAAATTCACTTATTCATTAATACAAATTCCATGAAGACTGGATTTCTTTGTATCAATTAGAAATACGCATTGGAAAACATATAATAACATCATTGTTATAAGCAACCACGGCTCTTTTTGCACAAATTCAACTTCATTGCATGCATGCACATTTCTGTCTTACCTAGTGATAGTGCAGAATTACCTAGCGTTTCAGCACGCTTTGCGTCAGCGTCACGGCTGCTCCGGGTCCTCCTCGCGGCACCCCATTCCTCCAACTCCCGCAGAGAGAGCACGGCGCTCTTCCCGTGTTGGCCGCCGCTGCCGTCGACTAGAGCGCCGACGACCAGAAGCAAGAGAACACAAAGAAGGTGAGCCGGGGAAGAGGCGGCCGCCATTGTTGAGTGGATCTGACAAAGTCACAAGGCGGAAAGAAACGACCAATTAAGAAGGAAGCGGGGGGTGCAAGAGACAAGAGAATGTGAGTGTGTGTGTGTGTGTGTGTGTGTGAGAGAGAGAGAGAGAGAGAGAGAGAGAGAGAGAGAGAGAGAGAGAGAGAGAGAGAGAGAGAGAGAGAGAGAGAGAGATGGACGCTGCTGCCTGTCACCCTGCTTGGACTACGAGTGCGGGAGAACATGCACGCACGAGGGAACACGAGCGTACTGTAAGTCTGTAACCGGTGGATTATCTGCGATCACGGGCACACAGGGGGGGGGGGGGGAGAGAGGGTTGGCCTGTTGTTCGCTTGCGGAGAGGATGGTAGCAGGGCCATGCGGGATGCCGGCCGTGGCATGCGGCTGCACGCGCTCGCACCTGCTCTCGTGAACGAACCATATATAGTCGAACATGGCAGAGATCGACGAGGGCATGCAGTGTCCATTGTTAAATGTTGCTACCGTGCCGATTCCGGGTGGCATTTAGACTAGAGAGTACACAGCAGGAAGAGGACAGGATGCAGCAGATTTCTTGACGGTGGTGACCGAGGGTGACGAGAACATCCAAACTTATGCTACACATGCATGGTATGGCGCGCTGTCCAACGTGAAGGATTAAACTTATAACAGCACCAAGACAAGTAACAAGCTGCCTCAGTTTGCTACCTAATTCGAGTTCTATGATTGATTGCAGATTCACTACCGGAGACGGCTTCTTTGCCGAGTGTCCCAGATTTTACCGCGTGCTTTTTATCGGGCACTCGGCAAAGAGGCTATTTGCCGAGTGCCAGCGAGAAAGAACTCGGCAAACATCTGGCACTCGGCAAAGAGCCTATTTGCCGAGTGCCACAGAGAAAGAACTTGGCAAAGAGGCTATTTGCCGAGTGCCAGAGATAAAGAACTCGGCAAACATATGGCACTCGGCAAAGAGGCTCCTTTCCCGAGTGTCATTTTTTGACACTCGGCAAACCCTATTTTTTCACTTTTGAGCAAGTTCGTGGAGGCTATTTGCCGAGTGCCAGAGAGAAAGAACTCGACAAACACGTGGCACTCGGCAAAGAGGCTCCTTTCCCGAGTGTCATTTTTTGACACTCGGCAAACCCTAATTTTTTTTTCACTTTTGACCTCCAAACTTTTTCTGCAGTCCTCATACAATACCTGGTACTCCATGTTCCAATGTGGCACATTTCTCGGATTTTTTCTGTATTTCTTTAATTTATTTCAATTAATTGAATTTTCTTGGATAATTCAAATTATAACTGCTAGTCATTCGAATAATGAAAAAAAATGAATGGAAAAATGATATTCATGTTATTTAGTATAATGTGAGGCCGTATCCAGGAACAGACCACAAATTTCGAACATCTTGTTCACGAAACATGACCACGAACTTGCGGTCGAGTTGTTTTTAAATTGTATAAAAAGCAAACGAAGTCCGAAAATCATGAAACTTGTCAAGATGTCATGATATCATATGTGGAGGCTGTGATAAAAATTTGAGAAGGTTTTGCACAAGTTGTCACGTACGATACTTGCAAACCGAAGAATCTCCGAAGAAACCTGGGTAAACTTCTTCGGTTTGCAACGGTTACAAGCATCGTACATGACAACTTGCGCAAAACCTTCTCAAATTTTTATCACAGCCTCCACATATGATATCATTACATCTTGACAAGTTTCATGATTTTCGGACTTCGTTTGCTTTTTATACAATTTAAAAACAACTCGACCGCAAGTTCGTGGTCATGTTTCATGAACAAGATGTTCGCAATTTGTGGTCTGTTCCTGGATACGGCCTCACATTATACTAAATAACATGAATATCATTTTTTCATTCATTTTTTTCATTATTCGAATGACTAGCAGTTATAATTTGAATTATCCAAGAAAATTCAATTAATTGAAATAAATTAAAGAAATATAGAAAAAGTCCGAGAAATGTGCCACATTGGAACATGGAGTACCAGGTATTGTATGAGGACTGCAGAAAAAGTTTGGAGGTGAAAAGTGAAAAAAAAATTAGGGTTTGCCGAGTGTCAAAAAATGATACTCGGGAAAGGAGCCTATTTGCCGAGTGCCAGGACGTCTGGCACTCAGCAAAGAATTTCAAATTTTTTTTAAAAAATCCCTCTTTGCCGAGGGCCAGATCGGGGGCACTCGGCAAAGATTTTTAAATTTTTTTTAAGAAAACCCCTCTTTGCCGAGTGCCAGATCGGGGGCACTCGGCAAAGGGGGGATTTAACCCCCGGCCCACGCACCGCACACACGCACACACGCCCGCGCCAGCCGCCCCCGCGCCCGCGGCGCCCGCGCCCGCGGCGCCCGCGCCCGCGCCCGCCCGCGCCCTGGTGCGCCGTGCGCACCGTGCAGGTGCTCCGCCCGGGCCTCCCCTGCGCCGTCTTCACCGGCGACGCCGACGGATCGCCCGAAGGCCTTGCCGCTCGGGCCCTAGACCGGTTCGGCGTCCGCCTCCTCCGTCCGCCGCAGGTACGGCGATAGAGTCCTGCTGTCCTGGCTAAATATTGGACCTATGTAGTTTTAGTTGGTAATACTGCTTGAGAAATTAGCCAATTAGGTCGAACTAGCACACGTTTTGCGATCATAAAAGTTGGTCTGTCTTCGTTAGCTGCTATTGTTAGCTTTGTTTAGGATTGTTAGCTTTGTGCAGTAGGAATTATGCTGCACAGTAAACTTGCTTCCTAATGCATAATTTAAACCTTTGGTGCTGTATAAAAAAAAGACCTTGGTAGTCGGTAGTTTTGGTTGGAGACTGCTCATGGAAGAAGTGTGATTACCTTCCTAGTTTGCAATACATCGTGGATAAAGCTAGAACCATAGTTAGAGGGAAAAAGAATGATGACATTGTTATATATATGTGGTTGGATATAATCTTGTGCATGTCGGCCATCGTGCCGTTCATATATATGTGCATGTCGGCCATCGTGCCGTTGGTTTTCTTGCAGGTTTTGGAAACCTCACCGTGCAGGGGAGGTGCTGCCGAAATTTTGTATTGACAGTTTTATGTTTCTTTTTTTGCAGAGAAGAGCCAGTCGGAGCGGCGCCGGAGTACCTCGGCGACCCCGATCGCCTTCCTTGCCGCTGCGGGTCTACCTGCACCGCGTCGCCTCGCCACTGCACCGACCCGCCACGGCCCCGCTAGCCTGACTCCACCGCCACCCTAGGTATAACCCCTCTTTCCGTATCATGGTCATAGATCACGTAACCCAGTTAGGCGTCTCCCGTTCGAAAGAGATACGGTTGGAAATATGCAGATATTTCCATATCTAAAACCGTATCTGTTTCGAATTGTCCACGTTTTTTGGACAGCCCACGGATGCGTAGGTGGGGTTAGTTTCCATGGTCTGCTCCGATCCGAGACAGAGTTTCGGCATCATCTCCCTGTTGTTCTCCGGATACACACTCTCCCTAGCAGGACGTGTATTTGGAGAACAGCGGGGAGGTGCTGCCGAAATTCTGTCTCGAATAGGAGTAGAGCATGGAAACTAACCTCATCTACGGATCCTCGCGTGGGATTAGGACCTATCCTCACCTATTAGATAGTAGGAACGTCGTGTAGATGCAATTGATGTTTATATTACTCGCCGCTATATATGTTAGAGGATGGAGGACCGTGAGTGGATGTACACGGGCCGCGCAAGTCAGGGTCAGGTCACCAATGAATGGATCGACAAGACCGATGCTTTCTTGGAACGGGCATTTGGCGTGGCTGCTAAAGGAGCGAGTAAAATTTGCTGTCCCTGCAGCAAATGTGCAAACAGGAAAAGACAAACGAAGAAGGTCATGGGGGAACATCTTTGGAAGAATGGATTTACGGCAGACTATACCCGGTGGGTCTACCATGGTGAAGCCGATCGTATGAGAGAGGAGGTGGTGAGACCACGCGTCGAGGATTATGATGCTGATGCCGGGGTAGCAAACATGTTAAATGACTATCACGAGGCACAGTTCGCTGAAGGACGTACGGAGGAGGAGCCAGAGGCAACCGCAAAGGCGTTCTACGACATGTTTGCCGCGGCACAGAAACCCCTTCACGGCCAGACAAAGGTTTCTCAACTAGATGCCATTGGACGCATAATGGCTTTAAAGTCCCAGTATAGCCTGAGTCGAGACGCCTTCGATGGTATGTTGACAGTTATTGGCAGCCTGCTTCCGGAGGGTCACCTTCTGCCAAAGAGCATGCACGAGTCACAGAAACTCCTTCGTGCACTTAAGATGCCGTATGAGCAGATACATGCTTGCCCGAAGGGGTGCGTCCTATTTAGGAAAGAATACGTGGAAGCAAAGTACTGTCCAAAGTGTAAATCATCTAGGTTCCTGGAGGTAGATTCTGGTGATGGCCAGAAGAGGCAGCTTGACATTCCCGTGACAATCCGACGGCACCTTCCGTTCATACCGAGGATCCAACGGCTATACATGACCGAGGAATCCGCGAAACAGATGACATGGCACAAAAATGGCAAACGATACAATCCTGACAGGATGGTACATGCATCCGATGGTGAAGCACGGACCCACTTTGATGGCATTCATCATGAGAAAGCTAAAGAGGCTCGTAATGTACGTGTTGCGCTGGCAACAGATGGGTTCAATCCTTATGGAATGATGGCTGCCCCATACACATGTTGGCCCGTGTTCGTTATCCCCCTCAATCTCCCCCCCGGCATATGCTTTCAACGACAGAACGTATTCTTGTCATTGATAATTCCTGAACACCCGGGGAATAATATGGGTGTGTTCATGGAGCCTGTGATTGATGAATTGGTCCGTGCTTGGGAGGAAGGGGTATGGACATACGACCGAGCTACAAAGAAAAACTTCAAAATGCATGTTTGGTACCACTACGCCCTGCATGACTTCCTGGCGTATGGGATATTCTGCGCCTGGTGTGTTCACGGGAAGTTCCCATGCCCAGTATGCAAGGAAGGTCTGAGGTTCATTTGGTTGCAGAAGGGTGGCAAGTATTCATCGTTCGACAAACATCGGCAATTCCTCCCTCTTGACCATGCATTCAGACGAGACATCAAGAACTTTATGAAAGGTGTCGTAGTGACAGACCCTGCACCACCGATAATGACTGGTGCCACGGTTCGTGAACAGATAGATGGTCTCGAGGTCAATCCAGAAGGTGGTTTTGTGGGATATGGTGAGCAACATATGTGGACTCATAAGTCGGGCTTGACTCGGCTCCCCTATTTTGATGACCTTCTCCTTCCACACAACATTGATGTAATGCACACTGAAAAGAATGTTGCCGAGGCACTTTGGGCAACAATCATGGACATTCCTGACAAGTCAAAGGACAACGTTAAGGCTAGAGTGGATCTGGCAACGATATGCGATAGACCAAACCAACATATGAAGCCTCCTAGTCGTGGCAAGACATGGAGAAGGCCTAAGGTCGATTTTGTCTTGAGCAAGCCCCAAAGGAGGGAAGTACTAGAATGGATCCAGACGTTAATGTTCCCTGATGGGTATGCAGCTAATCTGAGGAGGGGAGTGAACTTATCTACTATGCGAGTCTTAGGGATGAAGAGTCATGACTACCACATATGGATTGAGCGGCTTCTTCCGGCGATGGTTCGAGGCTATGTCCCTGAGCATGTCTGGCTAGTGCTGGCAGAGTTGAGCTATTTCTTTCGCCAGCTTTGTGCCAAGGAGTTATCTCGGACCGTGATTGCTGACTTGGAAAGAATGGCACCTGTGTTACTCTGTAAGTTGGAGAAGATCTTTCCACCCGGCTTCTTCAATCCGATGCAGCATTTGATTTTGCACCTCCCGTACGAGGCACGAATGGGGGGGCCCGTGCAGGGCCGTTGGTGCTATCCAATCGAGAGATGTCTAAAGGTTCTTCGAAAGAAATGTAGAAATAAATGCAAAATCGAGGCTTCCATTGCAGAGGCATACATTCTGGAGGAGGTGGCGAACTTCACAACAACATACTATGGTGACAACCTCCCTAGCGTGCATAATCCACCCCCTCGTTACAATGCTGGCGAAAATGAATCGAACCTCAGCCTTTTCCGAGGCCAACTCGGAAGCGCAAGTGCATCGACCCCCAAGACCTTGAATCATGAAGAGTGGCGCCATATCATGCTATACGTGTTGACCAACCTTGACGAAGTGGCACCGTACATGCAGTAAGTTCTCAACGAACTTGTTAAATACGCCGTCACTATTCTGCATCCAACCCCCTTGTTTCTCGTTGGTACAGGGAATTTCTTCATGAATTCTGGCGTCAATCAAGGGATCCTACCCCGCAGCAGGTAGATACCCTTCTTAGACAGGGTGCGGGAAATGGAATGCCCGATTTCATTTCTTGGTTCAAACGGAAGGTACCGTCCAATTTAGCTCGTACGTAGTTTGACATTCCAAGTTACTCGTACGTGCGAATAATATAACGATGTATCCTGCTTGAGCTTGCAGGGCCAGAGGGATGCGTCTATGTGTGCCGAGTTGAGACAGGTTGCCGATGGCTTTGCCTATAGGGTCAGGTCATTTTCTGGTTATGACGTGAATGGATATCGCTTTCGCACAACAAGCTACGAGCAGAGTCGGCCCAATCGAAGAACCACAAGTTCCGGAGTTTTTACGCCCGGCGTTGATGAGGTCGAGTATTATGGAAGAATTGAAGAAATATACGAACTCAAGTTTCATGGTTCCAAACCTTTTAATCCCGTCATATTTAAATGCCATTGGTTTGATCCTGAAGTAACGAGACGGACATATTGTAATCTTGGGCTAGTCGAAATTCGACAGGATTCCGTCTTACCAGGAGACGATGTCTATATTGTGGCCCAACAGGCCACGCAAGTTTATTATCTCCCATATGCGTGTCAAACCATAAGGCATCTTAAGGGTTGGGATATTGTGCACAGGGTATCGCCACACGGTAAAGTGCCTGTCCCAAACGATGAAGATTACAACTTAGACCCAAACACATATGACGGAGAGTTCTTTCAAGAAGAGGGACTAGAAGGGAGGTTTGAGATAGACTTAACCGAAGCGATCGGAATGGAAGTAGACAATGAAACGGTTATTGAAGAGGACGTTGGAGATGAGGTGCAAAATGTGAAGGACTTACAAATGCTTGAGCGATTACATTTAGACAATGACAATGGCAACATTGCTCATTCGGATAGTGTTGATTATTTCGACATGATTGATAGTGATGATGAGACTTATGATCCAGCTAATCCCGATCATGAAGATTATTTCTAATACATGTAATACTATGTTATTTTGTAATTACGTTTTGTTTATTTTGCATCTCTTTCTAAGTACTTCTTGTTTATCTGTGCTTATTGGTTTACTCTTTTTAATTGCAGGTGATTGAACAAAGATGGTGGGCGGTGGGATGAGGAAGCTAACGTCCTTGTACCGAAGGACAATGACCGCTGCACCGGGGGAGAGTAGGAGGAGGAGCAGCTGCAGGAGGGAGTCGTCGCCTGCCGCCCCGTCGCGTGAGGAGGAGGAGGAGGAGCAGGTGCCCCAGGAGGACGCCGAGGAGGCGCAGGAGGACGCGCAGGAGGACGCGCAGGAGGACGCGCAGGAGGAGGCGCAGGAGGACGCGCAGGAGGAGGCGACAGCAGGGGGTTCCGCTTCCTCTAGTTCGTCGAGCGTCTACTTGCGAGGTCCCGCGAGCCTCCCTCAGCGACCGATACCTCGTGAGAGACGCCCGCTGATTCGACCCGAGGGGGAAAAGTAAGTAACTTTAGATGTTATCACTACTTTATATGATATGTTGAATATCAAAATAGAAATTGGACGATTGTTAATCACTTGGGCAGGAACTGGACGATTGTGGCGAGTGGAGGTGCTCACACACGCCAAGTCAATGGCATCCTCGGTCTTCTGTGCAAGGAGCACTTCCCTGGCCTGGTTGAGTACGCCGGAGTGACAGGGCCGGCCTACTCGTTTGACCACTACGCCGCCGCCCCCGATGCTGCAGATCGGGCCCGCAGGGTATTCAACAACAAGGCGGAGCGGGTGAAGCAAGAGCTGTGGGTAAGTCTTCCTCGCACTACATTGCTCAATACATCGTATTTATTGGACATTCTTAAAATAATGAATGGATACATCGTGTTTGTATGCAGGATTTCTTTAGATGCCAGGACGGACATGAGGCCAGGGCGGATGCGGTGGCTACCAAATGCTGCAAAAAACTCGTGGTGGACATGCATTACGAGGCGCGCATCCAGGCCGTCGTAACTTACCACGGGACCGTCGTTGGAACGAAGGTCACCAAAAGGGACGCAAGAACCATGACGCTGACCCGGGACCAGTACCTGCAGGTAAATACAGAACATTAATACTGATTCCTTTTGAGATTAAGTAGGCTTAATTTCATCTTCTGATATGTCATGTACTTGATGGCCTGTAGATGATTCCTTATTGGTGCGCCGCGCATCCCCAGTGCTGGGAACAGATGGTGGACAAGTGGTGCTCACGCGAGTGGGAGGAGACGCACAACTTGTGCCGGGAGCGGCGTTTGATGATGCCAGGTGTAGCACACCATCAAGGCAGCCGCAACCTCAGCGGATACGCACAAACATGGGTACGCGAATTCATTTATTTATTCTAACGCTCAATTCTGCATGATTTCTAATCATCTTGCTGTTTTTCTCGCAGTCGGCGTCACATGGTGGCCAGCCTTGCTCCATCTTCAAGGCATTTGCTATGGCCCACAAGGGCAAGGCGACGTCCGACGTCGACTACAACCCGGAGGACGGGCCCGAGGCGTACAGCAATGCGACCGTCCACAACCGCCTTAGTGAGTACACATCGATGGCAAGGGAGGTCCATGGGCCAGAGTACGATCCGAGCACCGAGGAGCTTGATGGAGAAGTCGTCATGAGGGTGGGAGGAGGCAAGAAGCATGGGCGATACTGGATTGGCGACGGCGCAATCGACTCGGCCGCTACTCCCAGTCTCTCCCAGATTCGAGCAAGCAGCACGAGCACGAGCCCGGCCATACGACCTCGGAAGGACACTTCACACCACCGGGTGGAGGCACTCGAGGTTATTCCTGGTTTATTCGTCGTTCATTGGTTTTTTCATACCTTTCCTTTGCATTATTGTAACATTAGGGTGAATATATTGTAGGCCCAGCTGGAACAAGAGAGGAGGATACGGGAGCAAATGCAGGCGACGATGGAGAGGGTGGAGGCCGAGCGGGAGGCCGAGCAGCGGAGGATGGTGGAGATTCTTCAGTACATGCAAAGTATTGGCGCCGCTACGGGTGTAGCTCCGCCACCTTCGCTATTCGCTCCACCTCCACCTCCTCACTATTCTACTCTTGTGAGTATAAATGTTTTAGTTTGTATGTTCATGCTTACGGTCAAACCTAGTGGAGTATGAAAGTTTTATTCATGTATGGTATATATTTATCTTGTCTCACACATGCAATCTCTTCTCCTTTGTGCAGAATCAATCGGCGGCATCGAACGATCCTCATGCTTCAGCGAATCCTTCACCAAATCAGTTTCATTGACCATCTTGGTGATGATACTTGTGGTTGTTAATGGTACTTCTATTTGCAATTATGGTTGTAGATGATGGAGCACTTGGATTACTTGTGAACTTATTTGTGATATATTGTGAGACATGTGATGTTTGTGATATATATGTGGTGTTGGTGATATATATGTGCTGTTGATGATATATATGTGATGTTGGTGATGTTTGTTATATATATATCTGTTTGTTTGGATGGGATGTCAAAAACAAATAAAAAGGCTGTTTTCAGTCACTTTGCCGAGTGCAATGGCCATGACACTCGGCAAAGTGACAACATGCTTTGCCGAGAGCCACGGTCCAGGCACTCGGCAAAGATGGCCTGTTTGCCGAGTGTCCTCCAGGTGGCACTCGGCACAGACACCACCTTTGCCGAGTGTTTGATTCACTGGCGCTCGGTAAAGCGGAGGCCTTTGCCGAGTGTCAGCTTAGCACTCGGCAAAGCCTTTGCCGAGTGCCCGATAAAGTGCACTCGGCAAAGAGGTCTTTGCCGACAAACTTTTTACCGAGCGCCCTTTGCCGAGTGTAGCACTCGGCAAAGCCTTTGCCGAGTGTATATCGTCCTTTGCCGAGTGCCTGAGGCACTCGGCAAAGAAGCTGTCTCCGGTAGTGATTGGAAGAGAAAAGAGAGCCTATGGAGCAGGTAGGGATCGGACT
The DNA here is from genome assembly GCF_958298935.1 of Phragmites australis. Taxonomy (NCBI): domain Eukaryota; kingdom Viridiplantae; phylum Streptophyta; class Magnoliopsida; order Poales; family Poaceae; genus Phragmites; species Phragmites australis. The sequence goes on from NC_084938.1 coordinate 8,460,623, forward strand.
TGAGACCGGTGCCATCACCAACTTAGAAGAACGTGAGCTACTTCACCAGAGAGAAGCAAGTTTAACTGAAATTCTGTCCATGATGACGAATAGTGCATCACAATTGTTAAAGTCGTCCCAAATTTCAAGACATAAATATTTGGAAGGTATGCGAAGTATACTTCACAGCGGATCAAACTGTGCATCATTTGGATATTTCTAGAGAAAGTTATAGTATATGGGGTGCATATTTGCATGATTCACACTATATTACCACTACTATAGAAAAACTTATCACCGTCGGTTCCAAATATGACATCACCGACATCTGTCGGTTTTGGAACCGATAATTCGGTTCCTAAACCACTTTCTTGGTTGTGAAAAAATCTAACAATTTTTTTTCTCACTCGAACCACCCACCCATACTAACTGCACAGTCCCAAGTTACAAGTCATGCATTTTCTTACGCAAAATGCATGCACGTGCGGTTGCTTGGTGTCCAACCCGGAACCTCTTAACTTCGTGCGAACCCACAACCATCTCACCTCAACATGTTTTTATACCATCGAACCTATATTTTGTATCATTTCATGTTTCATCTTACTTGGAACTGAGTTGGCTCATACGAAAGTCAAATAAGAGCTTCGATGAGTACATTTCATAAATATAACATGTTAATCATATTTTGGTGCTTGAGTATTGCATATATTATTATTTGGCCATGTCATTACTGGTTTTATCCCTTTTTATGTAGTTTAGGAGTGCTAGGTACTCTCATTAGTGAACCGCGATGAAAGGAGTCAAGCATGATAAGTTATAGATGACAAATTTATTGTCAACAAGATTTGGGCACCTATATTACGTCAAATAAAAAGTTGCCAACTACAAAGGTATAGACCTCATCAAGCGGTACAATTATCATACAAAAATTATCTGCATCTAACTTTGTATAAAAAAGTTATGAATTTCTAAACATAAGTTGCAGACTTGGAACCTCCATTATTAGTGATAGTTTTTAATATGAACCTACAGTAATACTCAACCATTACTATCAGTTTTTTAATAAATTCGACAGTTATAATGCCACTATTATTGTTGGTTTTATAAAAAAACCAATGACATATTTTTATTATTGTTGTCAGTTTTTTCGAATGGATTATCATTGTCGGTTTCTTTTAACATAGACAATGTACTTTATCGTTGTCGCTTTTTAACTAACCGGTAGTGATAAACGGTCTGTCTATTGATGTTTCTACGGTTGTGTATTGTCCCATGGTGTTCATGAGTTTGGAATATTTCCTTTGACTTTTTAACACATATTTGAGGCAGGCCATGCAAGGAAACAAAAGACACGAAGCTTCAAAACAAAGTCCATTTAAAAAGTGACAATACTCGTTAATAAGCTCACTTCAAGGCCCATTTCTGATACTAACGGTTTGAGTACTAGACTCAATTTCTTTCTGGCCGCGCAGAATTTTGCCGTATCCCCGTTGGTAGAAAGTTAAGGTTTCATATTTTGAGTCATGCATGTTCAGGGTAAGTTTGTTTCCTGTTTTGAGTTAATGTATCTTTTAGAGTTTATTTCTTTTTGTCTTCGTGTCTTAAGAGGGCTCTAGAATCCTTATGACATCTATGAAAGGTCAGACCACAAATTTACACATATGTTTCCGTGTTGGGTCTCTTACCCAACTACTAACATTGGAGAAGTACTAAAGTGTTCTCGTCTTCTGTTGTTCTTGCAATTTCTTTTGAGATTATTAGGATTGATCTATCGAGGTCACTCAATTCGTACTCTCACCATTTACGAGGATTCTAGACCCCTCTCTGTCCTAATTAGGCAAAAAATAGGGGTGTGTGCAAGCGCACATAATCGTATTCAGCTACTTTCTCCCAGGAATATTGAGGTCAAGGAGTCAAAGGATAGCTGATTGCCTTAATAAATAGTCGTATCACCGCTATCTCCACTGTGATAGTACTTTGCAGCTCGTACGAGTGCACTTCAACCACTCACAAAGCTGGTGGTCGCTCTACAACTTGCTCGGAGGATCTCATAAGACACAAACACTACCAAGTCATCTACGTTTTGATAAACATCAAGCGTAACAAGTATGGATCACTCACTTGACCTAATTCTAGGCTAATCACCTAGGTAGATGCATACTAAGCCTAAACTATCACTAATCAATTCCTTAATCTTGTGCTAATTACCTTGGTCTTCAATGTGTTCAATTTTGATGGCAAGAACTCCTCTCAAGTGTATGTGTATGCTCCTGAGCTCTAGCACCCTCAAATGGCTGAGTGAGATGTCTATTTATAGAGTCAATCCCTAAAAGTTGTCATTTCTCCTCGGGCCTAGAAAACTGTGAACAATGGCTGGTCTGTTGACCACAAAATTCTAAGCATCGGAATATCTAGTGAGTGCAACTCCAACTATCCGTTGTGCCTCATGCCCTGTCATCGGATCATCTGGTGAACTTCAAACTTCATCGCTGGAACATCAAGCGAGTGTAGCCTCCATCTTCAAGCCGAACATACTTCTCCGCACAAATCACTATGATGTTATCCTTCTGTGCTCATCGGACCATCCAATGAATGTGTCTTATGAAATATGCTCTCTAAAACTTACTCAGTTGCAACCTTTCGATGATCACCAGATCAACCTTTCAATGCTATCTTACGTTGCGTAATAGGATACCCCGGTGTGTATAATTCATCCCCTGACTAGTGCCCCGATGAGCATATTGGATCATCTCATGTATATAATAAAATAGAGACTTGTCCAATTTAATCTCAATTTTGTCCTAGATTCAATAGCTTCTCTTCCTTGATGTTTTGGATCTTTCTCTGGTCTATTAGGACTAGATAAACCTATTGTGCATCACTACTAGGTAATTAACCTAAAGAATATAGATCAAGCTACTAAACCCAAATCACTCTTTGTAGTACGGCCAAAGAAAATAAACCTATCTATACAAATGATGCTCTCAAAACCATAATCACTTGTCTAAACAATAAATCCTTATATCTTGATGAAGGCCTTCTTTGAGCTTGATGTTGAATCCTTTGAGGTGTTTGATACCCAAGTACATCACATAGCATTCATAAAACTAAACCTTTGCACACAGGTGCACTATGTTTGACTATGTTGACATTAATCACTAAAACATACTAACTCTATGCTAGGGTCATTGATATTTCAATCTCTCACTTTTTGGTGATTAATGACAATACAACCAAAGCAAGAGATACAATATAATTAAATACAACTACTTGCTTGAATGCATGATAAGAGCAAGAATTAAAGATACCAATTGAAAGAATGCATTTAAAATATGAAACTTGCTCTTAGCTTGACTTCATCCCCATTTTATTGTCCAAATCATGCAAGTGCTCTTGATGTCAATTGAGAAGCACCTTACTTGCTTTGGTCTAAAAAAAAATCACCCCCCTTGGAATCAAACACCGAAAGGGAAAAATATTAAAAGCGCAAGAGAGAAAGAGCACTTCACAAATAATGATCATTTGGATGTGGAAGACATATGGATCAAAATTCATGAAGCCTCATGAATAGACTAAAATCTCCCTAAATTTGTGCATACATATAGTGGAAGACAAAGTATATACATAATTGAACATTTATGTCAAGTGAGGGAATTTAAGCTATACTATAAAAGGTAGATAGATAAATGATACAAAATAGAAGGATACCAATTATAAAGATGCAAGCATAGCATATGTAACAACCTAAAATTCCATAATGCAAAAATCCCCTAAAATAAATTAAATGATAAATAAATATTCCTCCTTTGATCGTTCCTCTAGTTTAAAGATCAACACAATAAATCATCTAATAAGATAACCTAGTACAGAGAAATAATTAAAGTGATTAAAGGAAAATTAGAAGAGAAAATAAAACAAATATAGAAAACGATAAGAAAATAGGAAAGTAAAAAAAATGAGAAGGTTTAAAACCTCTCCAGGCCGAAACCGTCTACCCCCAGCCTCTCCCCTTTTCCCTCCCCTCGGCCTAACTTTTCTTTCCCTCCCGCGTCCTGTCCTTTTTCCCTTCACTGGCCTAACTCTGCTACTTCGGCCAGCTTCTCTCCCCGCACGCCCTTGCTTCCCCGCCATTGGGCTGAACCGGCCATGACCCATGCGCTCGCTCCCCTCTCCCTCTTAGATGCACTCATGCCCATCATCTACCTCCTGATCCCCTTCCAAATACCGTACCGGTGCCCGTGTTAAAATCCCGTTGATCCTGCCCTATGTTTAAGGAATTAAACCGATGCTTGACACCATGGAAGCAAAATCACAAGCAATAAGGGGGAATGAAATTGATTGCACCAATCAATTGCGTGGAGGACCTGAGCTCAAGTTATGGAAACAACCTCACACCGCTCTAAACCCTAATACACTTTGGCCTCGCCCCTCCTTCCTATAAAAGGATGCCCCGAGATCCCCATGAGAATGCCCGCACCTTACCGAACAAATCCCAAACCTCCTTGCTGTGAAAGCACCGCCCAAAAGTCTCCACAGCGAGTCCGAGACACCGTTGAGGTCCGCCGCTGTCGTAACACTTCTGTGAGCCACCCCGACGCCCCGTGATGCTTCAATCGAGTTTGCCAACATCTCTACGAAGTATTCCACCACTCGCTATTTAAGCCCAAATGCTATAACACCATTTTGCCTAACTTTGACGAGCACACCGCCGTAGGATCTTGTCACTAACACCTTCAAGCTACTGGAGTCGAGGTAGGAACCCTCCCCGCTGTCCGATCCTCCTAGAACAAGTAGGATTAGAACGAAAATAACTCTTCGTGAAGTTACGTCTCAGCTGCTAGATTCAAATCGCTGTCCTGGATTTAATGTAGGCCTATCTAACTCAACGGTCCAGTCAGTGCCTCATTATCAATCACGTGTTGCCACCTCATCCCCTTGTCAACACTTCCATCCGACGTGGCAGTCCCATCATTGCCCAATCAGCACCTATGGGTCTTTTGACCCGCTGATGTCATAGTTGAGCAATACACATCTTTTTCTATAGAAAATTAAATCGGGTAATTTGGTAAATTTTGAAATAAAGGTTTTCTTAATTGGAATAACTTTGGAAATCCCTTAATAATTTTATGAATTCTTTAAATAGGTCTTTTCTTAGTAAAATAATTTAAGATAATCTATTTTAATTTATTTAAATGATGTTTTAATTTCTTTTTAATTCCAACCTCTTGCATAATCTCCTGTACTTTATCTTTTAGCCATGTCTTCATCTTTCATGAGCCATAACTTAACCGTTGTAGCTCCCATCTAATCATTTCCTTCACCATATTTCATTTTTGGTTCTTTCTTGGCTTTCGGTGTTTATTATTTTGCACTTAAGCGCCAACATCTCAGAGGAGAAGTTTGTAGGATTTCAGGACTGGGAGTTCGAGGAACTCACTGGGTACCAAGAGGAAGGCAAGTTGTCCTTGATGCATTTTGTTCCTATCTTATAAATGTTTTATTTCCAAAATTGCATGCTAATAATTTGTTGGGAATCCCAAAAATAGGATCTACCTTATAATTCTATATTCTCCTTGTCGCCTTTGTTTGATGGTTTTATGAGAAGGGTAGATATGGTTAGTCTTGCTTTGGGAATCTCAGTAAAACATAATTGTTCAAGGAAATGTGATAATTGTATTATGCAACATGGGATAAAACTTGTGATAATGTTTTTAGCAACATGGACAAGGAATTTGCACAAGAGGACTATGTGTGTGTTACATAATACAGGTTGGTGGCAGTCTTGCTCAAAATGGTTAAGAACCGATTCATGGTGCGATCAGACCAAGTTTTATAGTACAACCACAAGCCAAGTTATGTGTGCGACCTAGCCAGCTAATTAGTTGTCACGCACGGTTGTTCAAAAGAATCACCAGGTGCAATCCACATGTATGCCAGGAACAATTTCATCATACATGCGGTAACATTATAAGTGATATACAGTTCTATATCGAACAAAAATAACTTTATTGAAATGATTACTAGAGTTTTAAACAGCAACGGAAGAACAAGAGGGAACTCCAACGAAAGCTTCAGAGCACACCACAGGCAATCGACTGGGGGCAACGCGACGTAAGACGCTCCATCTTCATTATAGCCTTCAGCTTCCTCGATCTCCTTGTAGTCTTCTCCAACTGAGCATCATCGATTATTTGGAAACAGCAAGGGTGAGTATATATCATACTCCGCAAGTGTAGGAAAGTATGACATGGGGCTTAAGTTAAGAAAAGGTTAGACACTGGTTTACTGCACTAAGCAACCTTAACCAATAATTCCAAGAAATAGGCATCCTATTTACTAGGTGTGAAGACACAACTTAAACAAGAAGAACAGCTCATCGGATTCCACCCGACTACCAAACTCACCAGATATTTCATATCCGGCTACCAAAACTCACCACGTAATCTCATTACCTGGTAACCCAACCAACCAAACCAAAACCTTGATCCCAACAAGAAGAAGTCCAAGCCACTCTTGACCGTGAGTACGGCTGATCGATCAAATTTATACTCTGCAGAGTTGGCCCATCTTTCCCCACGGGTCATGATTTCATCACCCGCATTACCTGGTGATAGTCTCCATGTTGCCGTGCTGATCGGGCACTTACACACTCCCGAGGTATGCACCAAGAGATCACTACAAGGCCTTTACAAAGCTCCTGCTGACCTATAAGCACCCACTGAGGTTTTACTGCTAACAGATGATTACATCGCTGTAGAAGCCCCCTCTTGTGCCGCTCAACCATCCAAATGGTGCTCACAGAACCAGAGGGTAGCTAATTAATTGGCCAGGCCGTACCCATATAGGCCCCGTGGATGGTTGCGGTTTTAGCTTGGTTACATGTTCAAGAACCGGTCCTTAGGATCCCACACAGGAACAACACAAACCTGCTGTGCAGCATAACCTCAAACCAACCATCCTGTTTGGATCCCTATACCGTGTTGCTACAAATGATTACCACTCCCAATTTATGTTGCATAATCATTATTCAAGTTTAACATTTACCCCAACCATGACAGCAACTAGCGTATCTACCCTTCCATTTCCTATGACTCATCAACGACAACAAGGATAATCATACAAAATCTAGTCAACCGTAATCATAGGTTTCTAATTTAGATAAGCATGCATGAAGGATAAACAACTAATATAAATCCTAAAATAGGTGCAAAATGAGCAAGGACACTTGCCTGGCTACTACTCAGTTATCTTTGTAAACTCGGTTCTGGCATATCTTGAAGTCTCGACCTTGTAGCTCATTGAATCTCTAGAAACGCCATATTCTGGTCACAAGATGTACGGACAAAAGAGAAAGGACAAAATAACTAAGAAACAATACATCAAAACAGAGACAACACATCATACAAACACTATGGTTGGATAGGATATGATTTGGGCACAAGAACTACTCAAATCAGAGTTCAGACAGAGGAGAACAGGTTCTCGGAAGATTAAATTAGGGTTGAAGAAAAAGGAGCCCGAATATTCCCTAAAAATATTCTCGACCAATTACTTTTTGACGGAAAACCCTAACTAACAATTGGAACAGAGTGGAACAAGGCGATGGCCGATGGGGGGCTCTCGGTGTCGCCGACGATGGAGGACACGGACGACGGCGGTGGCGGTCACTGACATCGACGTCAGCAGTAGTGAGTTTCAACAAATTGAGGAGAGCATAGTGTAGAACGCGAGAAGGCAAGCTCAATTTTATGGTTGGTCTTGGCAGCGGTGTTCTGAGGTAGTGGCAAAATAACGACGAACGCTCCCAGGTTCGGTGGTGATCGCGCACAGACATAGCGAAGAAGATGTGCGCGTTCTCGGAGATTGGCAGTGATATTCAAGAAACGGTTTGAATAGAATTATTCATATTTTCTAGAACACGGTTTTGCAGAGATGGTTTGGATAGGGCTTCACCTGAGAAGGAGATCGATCGGTTGGAACTTTGGTGAGATTGTGCAACGATGTTGGAAGTTGGGATCACGCTCCTGGTGGCGTCACTGCAGACGCGGGGAACCCTCAATTTTCCACATAGAAGATGTGATGTAACACACCGTGATGTGGTTAGTGCATCCAAACGGCTCCTGGATTGACGGGGAACACGAATACATTCCGGTGCACGCGCAGAACACTCACAAACATGGGGGTAGCGGCATAGCGACCACAAAATCGTTGGCATCCATTCTCTTCTGGACGAACCACTTTTAAGGATTGTTGAGGACAACCAGGGGCACATATCAATGAAAGGGATCGGTGGTTGGAGCTCCAGTCCACCGGGGAACGCGGCTGACGTTCTAGGTACGCAGGACGTGTGCGGCACTAGGCAGCAGGATTATGACATTGAGAACGGGAGCTCTGTTGTAGCTATGGACAAACCGATTTTTGGAGGATATAGAGGAATAGCAGGGGCACGTCTCGGCCAAAGGACTCATGGATTGGAGTACTAGTTTACCGGGGAACACTATCTGAACCCCGCGCTGCACGTGCAGAACTCCAGACGGGGCAGCAGGGCTCTAATGGCCCAACTGGTTGGTGAGGGCGTGTGGGACATCCAGGAGCACGTGCTGGTCAAAGGCCATGGCCATCCGAGTTCTGATCGGCCAGGGAACACCGATACCATCCGCGACGGCGACAACCATGGTAACATAGATTGGGCCTTGTCCGGGGTTGTGGGTTCGGTTAGGGATCGCAAATGGTGACAACACAGGGGAAAGGGGGAGGGGAAGGGGCTGGTCCTCACCTTGCTGCAACGGTCGGGGAGGTGGTCGTCGAGGCGGTGACGGCAGCGGCGACGGCGTGCGGTGTTTGAAGTCCAACTTACGTTCCTATTGCGCCGATGAAGATCTGGCCAAGCCCTTCAGGGATACTGAGGTTCCGTCGATGTTCTACAAGGTGACATGGGTGGCTTGGCTAGATCTTCACTGGATCATCGGGAACGCTGAAGGATTCTTTGGTTCACGCTTTGGACGTGGCCAGACGTGGGGTAGTAGCACGGTGACGTAGATCCTAGTGACGTCGTTGCTCCTATGGACAAACGGTTTTGGATCATGGTGGGGGACGATCTGAGGCACATCTTGGTGAAAGATCAAGGTTTTTACCTGGACAGATCGCTGGGAATGCAGATGCCAATCGGGGTTCTCGTGGCTGAATGCAGTGGGCAGCGAGAATGGCGAGCCATGGCAGCAGCCTAGCGGCGTGGTAGGGCTTTGGAGGGGTAGGGGAGGACGTGCTGGACCTATGTGAAGGGCTGGGGACGGCTGGGTTATGAAAGGGGAGAGGAAAAGGCTGGAGATGGAAGACAAAATGAATGGCTCAGGAAGATGAAACGAAAAGCTCTGGTTCAAGGACAATAACTTCACTGTTACAACTCCAAATTAGACGTTTTCAGACTCTATCATGTAGTACTCAAAAATATCTACAACTTTGGTATTCATTGGAATTTCTGAAAGCACCATCTTGATTTCCAAATCTTCATCACAAGATAAACTAGTTGAATTCAGCCCAATCTGTGCAGCACTGATTTTGGAGGCTATAACTCCTAGCTCCGTTAGCCAAATTGGGACCTCTATAGTTGCAAATCGAAGCTCTCGATGAGACATACAACTTTGATATTGACAAGATTAGCATTTGAGGCTGTCATGAACTCCGAATCTGAGTGAGAAGACGAGGCTATCGACGAGGAGTAACTGGCAGCCGGCTTCAATTGCCATTATGGCCATTAGAGATATTTAGAGCAACAATTTTTGATCTTGGATTGAGGGAAATAAAGAGGGGATTGATGAAGAAATGATGGGGGAGAGAGGGGAGGGCAAGTGCCATGGAGATGGGTAGACGGGCGGCCGTGTGCGGCGAGGTTGGGCGATGGAAAATTGTCAGCAGTGGTGGCCCTCCGGTGTGGTGTGGTCGTCCCGCTAGTAATCCGATGTGATGCAAGATTGATGGCATGCTGCTGGTTTGGAGTCACGGGCTAGAGAGAAATACATTGAGGAAAGGCAGTGCATGTTGGTTTGGATCAAAAGGACGTGAGATGCGATTGTCCAAGGAGGATTTTTGGATGCTATGAAAAAAATGGAACAAGGATTTGTCTAACCTTGAAATTCCTTAACATATTCTAATATTTTATAAATAAATTTTTCATCACACAAACCAAATTCTTTTGAAACTCTAAACAAAATTTTGGAAAAGCTTTCAAATTCTAGGAAAAATAGTTATTTTATTGCTTTAAAATGCTCACAACCCAAAATCGAAATTTTGGGGTGTGACATTAGTTTTCTTCCAACATAGTGTAAACTAGTTGGTGGAATAGGGAACAAAACAGACTTTCCCTAGATCCGTATGGCGCAAGAGAGATTTCTGTTGTTGAGGTTATTTATGTGGCGGTGAAATCTTAGTGGGTAGACACGTGTTGGGGGGAACTTTGTAACGACCTTATTGTGATTCCTAGCCACACACCTTGAAAGTGTGTTAGTGTTTAGTTGACATTGGCAAAATGGGAAATCATGACTTGTGGGTAAAGTGTATAACCTTCGTAGAGTTTAAAACTGATTAATCATCCATGCTTGTGGTTATGAGCGGTAAAGAATGGCACACATGATTAGTATGGACACACTAAAGGTTTTGTTGGTCATTCATGGTTGTGGAATCATGTTTGAGGTGGTCAATTTTGGTAATGGCTACGATGGTTGAGGTGTGTCACACTCGGTTTTAACGGACAAAACCAGATGCGGTTTATGTATGCCTAGGATATTCAACATACATAAAGACGTCACAGGTGAAGTAACAAAATCAATACTTTTGTACAATAAATGTTAAAGTCTTACTACAATTGACATATATTATCTTCTATGTAGATATCTGCAGCAGAACAGAAGCACTGCTGCCCAGCAGCACTGCAGGCAACCGACCAGGAGACACGCGCCTAGAATGTCACAACCTCATCTTGATAACCTTCAACATTTTCACTCACTGAGCGGCACTACGCATGTCGCATAAGATAGAGAAAATAGCAAGCGTGAGCACATGACGCGCCCAACAAGTGTGAAAAGATAATGATATGTAGGCTTACAACAAGAATAGGCTAACACATGGTATATTTGCGTAAGTGGGAGTAAAGAAAATAATAATGTAATTCAAAAACATTAAGCAGTTATTAAGTGAATATAACCCAACAACCCAACATTACCCAAGGCTAACAACCTTACAAACCATAACCATCCAACCATCACCCGTATCATCAACTTATAGCCAAACCATTACCATGACCAATTAATCATGTGAGGATCTAAGTCTTTCATAACCGTGGGCACGGCTGTTATAACAGTTTTACACTCTGCAGACGTTGTCCAACTTTTATCCACAAGTCATGATTTCCATGCTACTATGTTCGCGAAACACTTAACACACACCAGTGGTGTGCTGCCAGGAGAATAACTATGAAGTATGGTCAATTAGGTCTTGGTACTCCAACGAATGCCAGTCAGGTGTCTAATTGATATGCTAAGTCTTACCCATATCAGCCTCGTGTTTGATACGGTATTTCTTGGGTTGTCGCTCCACAAACTGGTCCTTATATGTGTTACGTGGGCAAATATCATCCAACGGGAAAATAACCAACAAAACCTAATACCTTTTCTTGGAACGTATCCACAAGCTCACCACATGAACAACCATCAAACCAACTCCTTGCCCAAGTCCTAGGGTTCCTTGTTATTAAAACAAGTTCATCATCACCATTGCATATATCCACTAAACATGTATATGACACTTCCCAACATTCCAAAAGCACGGCTAAGCAAATCTACCTAAGAGACTTATATCAACTACTACTTAGACTTCAAGGAATGTAAAAAAAGAACTAGATAAACCCTAACATAGGTGACTACCTATCAAGTTGACAAACATTGCATGTAATTTTGTAAAACAAAATATTTAAAACATAGGTTCAAGATGATCAAGGACACCTACCTTTTACCCAATGCTGCTCAATGTTGACGAAACCTTGGTCTTGAGGTCCCTTGAACTATTTCGGAATGCTATCGACTAATCGTAGGAACTACCGACAAACAACACAAAGCAAACACTAAGAACAACATACCAAATATCATCAGAACACTTTAAAAACACTATAGTTGGATAGATATGAGTTTAGAAACATTTAGATGCAAGAATCGTCTAAATTGGAGTTAAGGTGAAAGAGAATGGGCTTTCAGAAGATGGATTAGGTTGAAAAGGAAAGACTAGCTTACTGGGGTTATCTTCCAATGGGAAAAGAGTTTATTGTGTAATAATTGTGCCAGGATTGACAATATCATTATGCATGGTTCAAGAAGTATAGGGCTGACTAGACTAAGGATGATGATGTGGTGTTGACTTGGCATGTTATGAAAGCATCGACTTGGATTAAAGAAGAGGTACATTGAGGTCCAGTCTCGACCACCCATGATCAAATGGCCGGAGTTTTGCTTCTAGGTTAAGGATACTACTGGTAATTCTGCATAGCAGCGGCGGCTTGGGTTTCGTCGAAGCTAGCAATCGGGTGCGTGGCCACTGACATTGACATTGGGTTTCAGTGGCATTTCAGCGAAATGAGGGATACATGGTGTAAAACGCAGAAAGGCTAATTCAAAGGTATGATTGGTTTTGGAAGGGGTCGTCCAAGGTCGCGGCACAACAAAGATGACTGCTACTAGGTTTGGTGGTGATAGCGAACAGATGCAGCAAAAAAGACGCTTGCGTGATTGGCTATGAGTTTTGAGGAACCATCTAAATAGTGACGTTCATATTTCCCAGAGACACAATACTATAGCACGGGTTTGGGCAGATCATCCCCTGAGAGAAAGAACGATCAACAGAGATGAGACGGGTGACGGCTGTGACATACTGCAGTGGGCAACCATGTTCTGGTCATATCGCTCCTCAAACGGTGAAGGAATCCTACGGTCAAGTACAAGACTCCATGGGACACATCGTGACGCTGCTGACACATCCATACAACTTCTTGATTGACAGGGAACGCAAATGCAAATCTGGTGCACGTGCAGAATACGTCCAGACTGGAGCAGAGAGCACGGTGATCGCGTTCCTGGGGGCGTGATGCGTGTTTGCCCGATCTTCTGAAGGCAATATGATAAGTCGATTAGTGGAGTTTCGACATTGATGATCCAAAGGCTTCGATCAGAACAGATCACGAACCCTCGCAACCACTACACCACTACTCCATGGTTATCAACCATACCAAGACACCGTTGACCTCGCCAAGAAGGCTTTTCCTGCAAGTGAATCGAGCATACAAGTAAGAACAAGTAGATGCAATCTGGATATTGCTAATTACCAATGAAGCACTTGAGTTTGGGGTTCAACAAACCAATAAACGACGAAACTGTATTAAACAGAATAATCTAAGCTAAACCCAAACCTAAACTACGATGACTACTGTATATATATAGGCTGGCATGAGGAGGTCGACCTAGGGTTGTGCAACCATGGAGAGAGGTGTGCACATCCTGAACTCCGACTCCGACACGATTACAAAACCCGGTAGGGTTCAAAACGGTGATGCAACATCTTATTCCTTTGACTCTGATTAAACTATAAGGAATATCTGGTTGAGCTCATATCCATTGGAAATGGCTCATCGTAAGCTTTCCAGAATATCCAAGATTGCCTAAAACGGACTTCGTATGAGAGAGTTATGCCCATTTTACTAACGTACTATCCTTAAACTCGACCACGACAACGACCACGACTTCGACCACGACCATGACTAGAGCTCAGCCTTTGAGGTCGAGTTGACTTGGCCTTCGAGGAGTTACGTCTGAGTAAGATTGTGGTGCTTTTCCCACGTTCCTATGCAATAAAACATCACAAGAATTTAGTAGTAATCCATCCAAGGAAACATGAATAGCAAGGAACGAGTTCACCTAGTGGTCTAATTGTCGTGCACGTGCTCTTGTAATTGGTCTTTGTATGATTTGAGGATTATTTATGGTATTGATCGTATTCGAAGGAGCCATGGGCTCATCGTCCTCCCTCTCTTGAATTGGAGTCGTCCTCGACTCAAGGTTGTTTTCTTCTCCTAAATATGGCTTAAAATCTGAAATATAAAACATGGGACTAACCCCAAAATTTGTAGGTAGGTCCAATTTTTATGCATTGTTATTGATTTTCTCAATTATCTTAAATGGTCCATCAGCTCTAGACATCAACTTTGATTTTCTTAGTTCTGGAAACCTATCCTTCCTTAAATGCAGCCAAACTAAATCACCCGGTTCAAATTTTATTTCCTTCCTACCTTTACTTCCAGCAATCTTATACTTTTCAGTCATGCTCTCTATATTCTTTTTAGTTGTGTCATACAACTTAAGAATAAACTCAACATGTTTCTTAGCATCTAAATTAAGTCTTTCAAAAGTAGGCAAAGGTAGTAAATCAATAGGAGCATGGGGATTAAATCCATACACTACTTGGAATGGACTTATCTTGGTGGTGGAGTGTACCGACCTATTGTAAGGAAATTCAATATATGGTAAACACTCTTCCCACTTCTTAAATTCTTCTTTAGAACTGCCCGCAACATGGTCAATAATATGCGGTTGACGACCTCTATTTGACCATCAGTTTGGGGATGACACGTAGTAGAAAACAGCAGCTTTGTCCCCAATTTAATCCAAAGTGATCTCTAAAAGTGACTCAAAAACTTTGGGTCACGATCCGAGATGATAGTATTAGGCACTCCATGTAGTCGAACGATTTTTCTTAAAAACAAATCAGCTATGTTTGTAGCATCATCGCTCTTGTGATAATGTATAAAATGGGCCATTGTAGAGAATCGATCCATAACTACAAATATGCTATCCCTCCCCCTCATTATCTTAGGCAATCCTAAAATAAAATCCATAGAAATATCCTCCCAAGATACAGTAGGAACAGGAAGAGGCATGTAAAGACCATGTGGATTTAAGCGAGACTTAGCTTTATTACAGGTGGTGCAATGTGACACGTAGCGCTCGACATCACGTCTCATCTTTGGCCAAAAGAAATGAGCGGCCAGCACATCTTTAGTCTTCTTTGCTCCAAAGTGTGCCATCAATCCTCCTCCATGCGCCTCCTGCAACAACAAAAGACGAAAGGAGCTAGCTGGAATGCATAGCTTGTTAGCACGATAGATCAATCCGTCATTCAGCACATATTTATTCCATGCTTTCCCTTTTGTACAATTTTCAAACACTTTTTAAAGTCTAAATTAGCAGTATATAATTCCTTAATGGTCTCTAAACCAAAAATCTTATGATCAAGTTGAGATAGCATGGTATAACGCCTAGAAAGCGCATCAACAATCACATTGTCTTTTCCTTTCTTATGTTTTATAACATATGGAGATGACTCAATAAATTCTATCCATTTAGCATGTCGTTTATTCAGTTTAGCTTGACTTGTAATATGTTTCAGCGATTCATGATCAGAATATATAACAAATTCTTTGGCCATAGATAATGTTGCCAAGTTTCAAGAACACGAACTAAAGCATACATTCTTTATCATAAGTGGAATAATTCAGACTTGGCCAACTTAATTTCTCGCTGAAATAAGCAACAGATTTACCTTCTTGAATTAGCACACCTCCAATTCCAATCCCACTAGCATCACATTCTAGTTCAAAGGTCTTACCAAAATCAGGGAGTTGGAGCAATAGAGCATGGCTAAGTTTCTCTTTCAACAACTTGAATGTTTTTTCTTGTGCAGGTCCCCATTTGAAAATTACTCATTTCTTTATCAACTCGTTTAATGGAGCATCAATGGTGCTGAAATCCCGCACAAATCGTCGATAGAAACCCGTAAGACTATGAAAGCTTATTACTTGAGTAACAGTCTCAGGGGTCGGCCAGCTCTTTATGGCTTCAATTTTTGCTTCATCCACTTCTATTCCGTGTGGAGTAACAACATAGCTAAGAAAACAAACTCGATCCGTGCAAAAGGTGCACTTTTTGAGGTTACCGAACAAACGTGCATCTCTCAAAGCATTAAAAACAACACGTAAATGATAAAAGTGTTGTTCTTATGACTTGCTGTAAATCAAGATATCATTAAAATAAACCACCATAAATCTTCCAATGAAAGCATATAAAACATCGTTCATCAATCGCATGAAAGTACTATATGCATTAGTTAACCCAAAAGACATTACTAACCATTCATACAAATCAAACTTAGTTTTAAATGCAGTCTTTCATTCATCTCCAAGTTTCATTCTAATCTGGTGGTATCCGCTTCAAGGGTCAATTTTAGTGAAAATTATAGAACCACTCAATTCATCAACCATGTCATCTAACCTAGGGATAGGGTGATAATATCTGATAGTAATATTATTGATGGCTTTACAATCAACACACATAAGCCACCTACCATCTTTCTTAGGAACCAAAAGAACAGGAACATCACAAGTGCTAAGACTTTCTCGTACATACCCGTGGTCTAAAAGGTCTTGGACTTATCGCTGAATTTCCTTAGTCTCTTCCGGATTCATCCTATATGCAGCACGGTTTGGCAAAGTTGCTCCCGGAATCAAATCAATTTGATGCTCAATCCCTCGAATAGGTGGTAATCCCTTGAATTTCCTTAGTTGGAAATGCATCCACAAACTCCTGCAAAAGGTTAGCAACAGCAGGAGGCAAAGAGGTAGATATATCCTCAAGTGAAACTAAACCATCTTTGCATATCAAAACATAGCATGGTAGCTCATTATCACAAATTTCAGCAATGTCAGATTTAGTGGCAAGCATAACACACCCTTTCAGTTTAATTCCATCGGAATTAGAAGGTGTTGTTGCTTTATCCTTTTTGGGTGGAAAAAACTTTTTCCGCTACTTGCTGATTTTCAGATTCGTTCTCAAGCTCTTGTCTCTTATTTTCAGCTATCTCTTGTTCACATTTCACAATTTCAGCAGGGGTTAAAGGTACAAAACTTATTTTCTTTCCTTTATGCATAAGAGTGTACTTATTACTTTTACCATGATGTGTTGCATCAGTATCAAACTCTCATAGTTGTCCTAGCAAAAGAGAGCACGCTTGCATAGGAACTACATCGAAATCAGCATAGTCATGGTATGAACCAATAGAAAAATACACCCTAGCTGTTTGCATTACCTTCACCTTACCGCTATTGTTGAACCACTGAATGTGGTGTGGATGAGGATGTGTTCTTGTCAGCAAGGAAAGTTCCTGATCAAATCTGAACTTACCAAATTGTTGCAGCTTTCTCCATCAATAATGACTCAAACACGAAGATCCTTGACTATGAGGAACGTCTGAAATAGATTGTGGCATTGTAACTGTTCCGCTTGCTCCATTTGAGTACTTATCACTCGCTGCACAATGAGTGTTCTATTCTCCGTAGCAGCTGCACTCAATTCTTCCTCATGGTCGATATCCATCTCGAGTTCGTCCTCTTTACCCGCAAGGTTAGCTGCAAGAGCATATTCATCCTCAACATCACTAGTACTTACATATCCACCGTCCTCTTTTTTGCAATGTATGCTTGCTGACTTGGGCAATCCTTCATGACGTGATCCATTCCCTTGCATCGGTGGCATACTATCCCGGTCAACCGGCCTATAGAGGAAACCGAAGAAGACCTCTTGGCTGGACCCTGCACACTTACGGATTTACTTACCTCAGGAGCGTGTGACGGTGTTGAGGGTATTGCTGAACGCGCCCTACTCGAGAAGGGGTAGCAGACCGTGAAGCTGAACATTGGGTTGTTTTGTCTTGACCCGGCGTTGATTTTGAAGAAGTCGAGCTTTCAAAATTGTTCCTTTGCCTCTGTTGTCATCCCTGCAATTCTTTTTCTGCCAAACATGCAAGTTGGAACAATCTAGGAACACTATCATATTCTTTGTAATCAACTATGTCCTAAATTTCACGCCTTAACCCTCCATGAAAGCGTGCCATTGCAGGCTCTTTATCCTTAAAAATATCACAACACAACATACTAATTTGTAGCTCCTGATAATATTCTTCTACGGATCTATCACCTTGGTTTAAGCGCTGCAATTTCTTATGCAAATCTTGTTTAAAAGAGAGTGGAACAAATCTGTTACGCGTAGCAACCTTTAAAGCATTCCATGTTGTAGGCGCTAATCCATCGATGCAAACTCTATTCCACCAGATGATTGCAAAATATTTAAATTCACTAGTGGCTTGCCTAACCCTATGCACTTCAGGAACCAAATGAGCGTTAAACTTCTGTTCGACTATCATCTCCCAATCTAAATACTTTTCACCATCATAAGCACCCACAAAAGATAGTATAGTAAACTTAACCTTAGCAAATGGATCATCATTAACACGTGGGTTATGTTGCTGAAAATCATTACCTCTCATACCTTAACGGTTGAAGTTCAATCGATTCCGTAGTCATGCATCAAAGGCGTCAAGTTTTTGCCTCAAAATTCCTTCATTCGCGATGGACTCCTCTTGTTCATGAGCTGCAACATGAGGATCCAGTCGACCATTGTTCGGTGGCAGATTAACCAATCGATCAAAGCATGTATTGAGTATTGCAATGCTTTCATTGAGTCGTTGCAATGCAGTATTGGTTCCCGCAAGCTTCTTATCAATGTCGTCACTAATAGTTTGCCGATGATCATCCAACAACATTGTGAATTCGTCTCTCAAAACACACTCTTTCGTATCCAATGTTTCACCTACCATGGTTAGTAGTAGACAGAAGATAACAAAAGATATTATCCCTATCGACTACTAGGTGGTGGAGGTGGAGTCACACACTCTCAAGCATCTTACCACGCTCTTGCAAGTGTTCTTACCATACACAACAGTTGGCACCTTATCGGGTGCGAGTGAGGTAGTTGCAAGGGGAGAAACCGTTCTGATCGAGAGAAGGTGTAGCTTGGATAGGCAATATTTAGCAACAAGGATTAAAAATAATTGAAATCAAATTAGCAAAGCTGAATAAAAGTCCATAGTACTCGTCACAGTTGCTGGCCCGAACACGTTCCTAGAACTAGCTCAAGCAAGCCGAAAACTATAACATACACCATCACAATGGAACAAAATTCGCAATGCAAACTGATTCCTTTTTTTGAATTCACTTTTTTTTGGCACTCTTTTCTTCTTCTCTTTTTTTTCTTTGCTTCTTGCTTTCTTTTCTTTTCTTTCTTTCTTTTTTTTTTGCGAATGTGACACAAACTCAAAACTCTTCTACTGCCTTTTCTAAGACCAGTGAGGTATGTGGGTCACAAACTTTTTTTGGAGAGTAGGTATATAAAGGTAATAAAAATATACTCTCTCTCTCTCTGAACTCTGGCTACTTCTGTTTCGACTATGGTGGTCGGATCCGAGAAGGTGGACGACTCCATCTAAGTGGTCAGATCCGAGAAGGTGGGTGGAATGACGGGTCGGACAATGAGTGGATGGTAGGAGTGACTGGTCAGACCTCGAGTGGTTGGTCGGTGGTCGGACCCCGAGTGGTTGGTTGGAGTGACTGGTGGGTGGTCGGAGTGACTGGTCGGAGTGAGTGGTTGGGACTCGAGGGGTGGTCAGAGTGAGTGGTTGGGACTAGAGGGGTGGTCGGAGTGAGTGGTCGGGACCCCGAGTGAGTGGTCGGAATGACTCTTTTTATTACCTTTATACCCCTGCTCTCCGGAAAAAGTTTGTGACCCACATACTTCACTGGTCTTAGAAAAGGCAGTAGAAGAGTTTTTGAATTTGTGTCACATTCGCAAAAAAGAAAGAAAGCAAAGAGTGCAAAAAAAAGAGGAGAGAGAATTCAAAAAAAGAGAGGAGAATCAGTTGCATTGCGAATTTTGTTCCATTATGCTTGTGTCTGTTATAGTGTTCGGTTTGCTTTAGCTAGTTCTAGGAACGTGTTCAGGCCAGCAACTGTGATGAGTACTATGGATTTTTATTCAGCTTTGCTAACTGATTTCAATTATTGCCATTCCTTGCTATTAAATATTGCCTGTCCAAGCTACACCTTCTCACAACCAGAACGGTTTCTCCGCTTGCAACTACCTCACTCGCACCCGATAAGGTATCACGAACCATCCATCGGTTGTGCCAACTGCGGTGATTTGTAAGAACACTTGCAAGAGTATGGTAAGATGCTTGAGAGTGTGTGACTCCACCTCCACCACCTAGTAGTCGATAGGGATAATTTATCTTTTGTTGTTTTCTATCTTTGACTAACCATGGCAGGAGAAGCATCAGATGCGAAATAGTGTGTTTGGAGGGGAGAACTCACAATGTTGTTGGATCATCATCGACAAACTATTAATGATGACATTGACAAGAAGCTTGTAGGAACCAATACCGTATTGCAACGACTTATTGAAAGCATTGCAATGCTCAATACACCCTTTGATCGATTGATTAATCCAACACCGAACAATGGTCGAGTGGATCCTCATGGTGTAGCCTATGAACAAGAGGAGTCCATCGCGGATGATGAAATTTTGAAACAAGAACGTGACGCCTTTGATGAATGACAAAGGAACTGATTGAACTTCAACCGTCAAGGTATGAGAGGTAATAATTTTCAGCAACATAATCCACGTATTAATGATGATTCATTTGCTAAGGTTAAGCTTACTATACCATCTTTTGAGGGTGCTTATGATGTTAAAATGTATTTAGATTGGGAGATAACGATAGAATAGAAGTTTAATGCCCATTTAGTTCCTGAAGTGCATAGAGTTAGGCAAGCCACTAGTGAATTTAAAATTTTTGCAATCATCTGGTGGAATAGGGTATGCATCGATGGATTAGCACCTAGTACTTGGAATGCTTTAATGGTTGCTATGCATAACAGATTTGTTCCACCCTCTTTTAAACGTGATTTGTGTAAGAAATTGTAGCGCTTAAACCAAGGTGATAGATCCATAGAAGAATATTATCAGGAGCTACAAATTAGTTTGTTGCATTGTGATATTATTGAGGATGAAGAGGCTGCAATGGTATGCTTTTATGAAGGGTTAAGGTGTAAAATTCAGGACATAGTTGATTACAAAAAGAAAACAATAGTGTTCCTAGATTGTTCCAACTTGCTGAGCGGGCGAGACCCTTTGAGTATTTAGGCTGGCCACGCCGGCCCGGCCAACGTCAGCACCTCATTTGACACATTCAGCCAAGAGAGGAGAGGAGAGGAAGGGAGGAGAGGGGAGGGGAGGGGAGGGGAGGGAGATTTGTGCGGCGAAGATCTGCTAAAAAAAGAGGTAATTTTTTTCCTTTTTTTACAAACTCGGTAGGATAGCAACTAGTACTATGTTTTCACATAGGTTAGATGTTAGATCTAGGTTTTGTTTTACATACCTGGTAATATATCCACTAGAATTAGGATAAATTGTAGATCTAGGTTTAGAATTAGGGTTAGATGTAGTTCAGCAGTTAGATCATGTTTATACATATATTTTAGCAATTAGAAGTAGTTTTTAGACATATTTTAAGTATTAGATGTAGGATTTAGATACAATGTAGTCGTAATTGATATGATAGATGTAGAATTCAGATGTGTTGATGTAGTGAATCAGGAATATGTTGTTGCAGTATAGATTACATGTTGGGCTATGCTTGTAATGAATTTTGCATTGTAAATATAGTTCAATATGATTCTTTCTGTTATGTCGCAATAATGTTATAGTTTTTGTCGATGGTTGCCAGGTGTGGTGGATGTGTAGCAGTTTAGGATTTTTTACAGGGACAATGAAATCTTATATGGTCCGGAAGGGGTAGTAATGTCTGTATTTAAGTCAATAGACAAGGGTATATCCAGATCAATGTAGAAAAGTGTCGGACACTTGTATGCCTGGTTGATACGGGGTTTCAAAATAGACCCTAAGGTTCAAGAGCTTGTCGGCAACCGTTACAGAGAAGGTGTATCGGGAGGTGTTCCCGCTCTGGGAAGATGAATTGTTGAAGAGGTACCTACATGATGTTGTGCATAGAGGTTGGCCTCTTATATTGCTTGTGCAATGGAAGAATAAGAAGGCAGTTGGGAAGATGCAGGGTCGAGCGTACGCGGAGGAGGAGGGTGATGAGGAAGAGTATGATGAAGATGTTGATCCAGATGGTGCACATTCATCGGATTATCCGACTGAACCGATCAGTGAGGCAGACGAGGGGGAATGAATCTCTTCTCTAATTGAACAGATGGAGCGGGATGATATTCAGTCTGATGAAACTCCTGAGTACGATAGCTTGGATGATGAGGACGATGTTCTGATTCCTGAGGATTGGAACAATTCAAACTTCAACAACCTTATGGTGAATGAGGGGAATCAAGTGGCTTGGGAGTATATACAGAATGAGGTGACCCAAGGTGCTAGGTATCCTACCAGTCAGGCTATGAAGGATGCTGTGACTCAATGGGCGACCTCGCTTCGACGACAGTTTTAAGTTGTCAAGTCAAGCAAGAAGGAATATGATGTCAAGTGCGCGAATGAGGGTTCACGTGGTGGGTGCACGGCTTTAAGGGGAAGTGGGTTGACTATTGGGAGGTGTCAATTGTGGTCGAACACACTTGCATGATGGACAAACTTGAGCGCAGCCACATGAACATCACCTCAGGCTTTATTGCCAATGTGATGTACGCCTAGATTGTGGATAACCTGAACTACGAACCAGGGTCCATAATCAGGCAAATTGAGGAGGAGTACAAGTACACTATTAGCTGCAACAAGGCATGAAGGGCAAAGACGAAGGATATTGAGATGAGGTTCGGGACCTATGAAGCGTCGTATGAGAATTTGTCATATTTGTTGCAGACTATAGCTCAAAGGAACCCGAGGATATATTACGACATTGATAAGTACTCATTGCTATCCAAACTGGAAAGTACATCCTGAAATGTTGTTTCTTCGCAATAGGGACATGTATTGAAGCTTTCAAGCATTGTCGTCCTATCCTGTGCATCGACGATACTTTCCTTACCGGTAAGTTAACGGGACAGATCCTGACTACTATTGGGGTTGACGGGAACAATCAAGTTCTACCGTTGGCCTTTGCATTTGTGGAGAGTGAGAACAACAAAAGTTGGTATTGGCTTCTATACTGTGTGAGGATGATAATTATTGGTGCTCGGCCGGACGTGTACATTATACATGACCGGCATGCTGGGATACTCAAGGTAATTCTGGATCTACAAAATGGAACGAACGATGGCTCGATTGGACCTGTGTGGCTAGGCCTGCAGAGTAGGTGGTGCATGAGAAATTTGGGTGCAAACTTCTTCTACCAATTCAAAAACAAGAACCTCATGAACATGTTCAAGAGGCTGTGCGGTCAGAACCAACAATGGAAGCTTGATGCTCTTTGGAAGATAGTAGACGAGATGACAAAGAAGCAAACCCAGGAGCGTGCAGGGAGGCCCATGATGGGAGCGGAGGATGTACCAGTACCTCTTGAGTCCCTGCCAAATGACAATGAAGCTGGTATCACGCGGAGGAGTGGGTCATCTACCAGGTCATTTCGCGAGTGGATCGAGAATGAGCCCAAGGAGAATGGGCTCTTCTCTATGACACAAACGGGGCTAGGTATGGCTTTATGACTACAAATTTAGCAGAGGTTTACAACTAGATGATGAAAGGTGTGAGGGGGTTGCAGCTGGTGAAGATTGTAGAGTTTATACTTCAAGGGACATACAAGTATTTCAGGGACCGCTATGCAGTAGCGCACATGGTACCGAATAATGCTAGTATGATTTATGGGACGAAGATGACTAAATACATGAAAGACAAGACAGAGAAGGCAAAGATGCACCAGGTGAAGACCATGGGAACTGCACAGCAGAGATACAAAATTCTATGCAGAGACAATGGAAAGAGAGGGGGCAAGCGTGAGAGAGTTATCCATGAGTGCACCATCTTCGATGACATGTGTGTTTGAACCTACTACAAGCCGATGCTATTGCATAAGCCACGCTCCCATGTGATTGCCGCGTGTGCTGTGACGGGGCTGAGGACTCGGAGGTTCGTCTACGACTACTTCAAGAAGGAAGCTCTGTTCAACACCTGGAACCATGATGTCTATGGTTTTGGGATTTATGGTTCTTTCACGAAGGAACTTGGGCCTGATGCTTTGTTCGTACCGGATCCTGAGATGATGAAGCATAAGAAGGTGTGGTGCAGAACTACGAGGCTCCGTAATGATATAGATGAAGCAAAAACTGGACGTCGTGTGAAATGGTGCAACAAGTGCAACGGAACAGGACACACTTACAAGAAACGCATCATTGGTGTCCCAAATGTGAACCCTACGGAAGCAGGTTCTTCCGAGTCTGCTGGAGATGGGAGACGTCCTCGTAGACATCGATCGTCTGCTTCGTCGGCTCATTGAGATTGATTAATGTTGTAATTTTGTGCGTGATGGACATTCATGTGCACACCATTGTACTTTACTAGGTTAGTACCAAGACGGTCACAATGTTCGAGGTGGTAACGTGTTATGTTATGATTTGTTCACATATTTATGTACCATTTGAACAATGTATTATATCATGTTATATGCTAGACGCTTACTCGTTCAGTTCCCACAAATAAAGACTGGTCGACACTTCTTAATCTTTGTTTTTTTACCTATAAAAATGTAACTAACTTGTGAACATGCTGGTATGGCGCAGCCAGAGCTACTCGACCCCTAGATTGATGCCAGGCACCATTCGTACCGCCTTGATGTGCAAGGTGAGGAACTCCCAGTACTTCGACCTTATGTGCCGGATGAGCTAATGAGGATTGACGAGTGCTGGATCCCGAGGTTTTTTAATTTTGAATTTACGGTTCCATATGGATTTAGACACGATATTGGTCACTAATTGTAGTATGCTTGCAGGTTGTGTGTTGCTGGCCTACTTCCACTGTGTCCGCTTGTGGAGGTGGACGTTGTTGGAGCAAGAGTTCGTCTTGCCCCAGCAAGTACAACGAGAGTTTCTTCTAAGGAGGAGACTCAAGCTTGGAGACAAAGTTTAAGAGGAAGGAACACCACGAATGTATTGATGGTAGAAAAAATGGATCGATCTGGGGGGAGTATCACGGTGTTACTCCTTGTTTTTTCACCTCTGCGTCTTTCTATCGTTCAGCCCGTGTGCTTTTCCTAGGCGACCATAGCCCCGTATTTATAGGGTCGTGCGTAGTTTAGTGTACAAGTTACCATAATGTACAAATATCTGGGACCTGACCGAATTACTAGGCCTTATCCCAGATAACTACTTTCTACCCTATTTGGGAAACAAATATCTACCGTGGTAACTATCGTGGTGCCTACCCCATGAAGTGCGGCGAGTCAGTCACCAATTGCGGCCCGGCGCCGCACTGTCAGGGGTGTCAGGATAGCCTCCATTACGCCAGAGTGTCAGAGCGGCGTCCACCAGCCTAGGCGTTTAATGCCGGTAACTTCCTTACAGGCAAAGCATGACCGGTGCTCCCCTTTCGGTAGATCTTTCCTAAGTCATACTGACTCACCTTGTATCCTCCGGGAAGCCAGCCCGAGAAGCTAGAGACAGGGGCCTCGGGAGGCATGGCTCCGGGAGGTGAAGATTTCGGGAGGCAGGAGTCCGAAAGGCCGGGGCTTCAGGAGGCCGAGGCTTCAGGAGACCGAGGCTTCGGGAGACCGAGGTCTCGGGGGTTCGGACTTCGGGAGGCCGGGTTTTGGGAGGCTGAGCCTTTGGGAGGCCGGGCCGGTTAAGTCAAGGGAAGGCTTCGTAGGTACGAAGATGTAATGCGAAGGAACCCGATGACTTCAGAAGTCGAGCCTTTAGCTGAGGGTCTGGAGATCAAGGCTCTGAAGGGACCTGGATAGTAATCTTCAACCAATATCCTCAGGCTGGTTTATATTCCCCCAACAGTACCCCCTCATTCTCGGGCCCCGATGCTTCGGAGGAGGGAGAGGATGTAGAGGAAAACCAACCCCAGCCTGGTATAGTATCAAGGATGCCCGATGGAAATTCCCTGTCCTTAAGAAATTTTTTCGTTGGGAACCATGGGTGTCGATGGCGAGGCCCAAGGCTGATAGCGTACTAGTGGTGGCGATCTGCTTCGGAGCTTGTTGGAGTTGGCATGCGTGGTGTCGGTACCCTGGGTCAGAGGGGCATTGATGGATGTGGTATACTCCGGGGTCCGTGCCGAGGCCAATACAGGTTATCTGGATTCCTTCGGTATGGTTTTTCCTGCCTTTTGAGGTCACCAGAGTAGAGGTTACGTGTAGGATTGGGGGACCCTACACGTTTGCCTAGCAAGATGAGACGTGCCATTGCCACGTTCTGACTGGACAATGCAGGGGGTCATTTAGGGTCTTGTGCCCACGCCCTTGTCACGCGCCGAAAGGATTCTGGGTTATTAATGCGACGGGACGTCCGTGCGAGAAAATAAGGCATTCATTGTGGAACGCTGCCATGTGCTGGCGGAACGATCGGGGCATGGCCACGGTCCCCTTAGGCATTCAATGGGGGACACCGCGGTGTTGGTTCCGCTTCATCTTCTGAGCTTACATGGCTGCTTGACCCGGGTATAAAGTTGGGGTCACCCGACTGGATTCTCCACAACCCTAGGAGTGAATAGTTAACCTTGTCTCGAGTATGGCATCGTCTTCCTCATTATCCTCTTCAGAGATGTCGATGATCTCGATGGCTTCTTTGGGAGTTGGACCATTTCGGTCATCGGTAGAGGCACCGGTGGCCACGTTGCTTCCATCTCTGCAGGGGAGGCGGCTGCATGCTGCTCCAGCCCGACCCTTGGCTTGGGAGGCCATGCCCATCGAGATCATCGATATCTCCGATGACGATGAGGAGATTGACTGGGATCTCCTGCGGAGGGAGAGCGAACAAGCGTTTGTGGAGATGAAGACGAAGGAGGAGGCCGTGAAGACGAGAGAGAAGGTCGTACCGGTGACCTCCTCGAACTCTTCTTCATCCTCCGACAGCTCGGGAGCCAGCTACTGTATCAGCTTCCGCAGCGGCAGGCCGCAGATGAGGTGCATACGTCGTCCCATGCATGACCCTTGTCGGGACCCGTAGGAGGTGAAGGCGGTCTCCTGGAGAGAGTTCTTGGTGAAGTTGTGAGGCATCCATGTCTCACGGTCGACCATGGCCTCGCTGTGGGCCCATGGCTTGACTTAATCACCTTATACTCTTTCTCACCCTATTTTGCTCTATCGAGGTCTACCTTCTTCGTAGCAATTTCTGTACTGTCACTTTTGTATGTGTCTTCTGGATGTACTAGTTGTTTAATAATATAATATGGACCTTTGGGGACGGGCGTGTCTCTTTCTGTATCGGAGTACAAGGGGATCTTTCGAACGGATGACCGTATGTGTGTGTGCCTTTGTGCCTTCGAGCCGCGCTTCTTCGTCCCCTTCGTAGGTGATGGCTAGTTTTTCGGATGACCAATGTACCGAGCCTTCGTATAGATCATTGCCGGTTTTGTTGCTTCTGGGGAAAAGG
The DNA here is from genome assembly GCF_958298935.1 of Phragmites australis. Classification (NCBI taxonomy): domain Eukaryota; kingdom Viridiplantae; phylum Streptophyta; class Magnoliopsida; order Poales; family Poaceae; genus Phragmites; species Phragmites australis. The sequence goes on from NC_084938.1 coordinate 8,488,080, forward strand.
TGGCCTCGGGAATCTGGTGGTGGTAGATACGTAGGGCAACTAAGGAGGGCCGGGTGAAGTAGTGGCAACCTTGTCGTTCCTGGTTATTGCGTACTCCTCGGGCTCGGCACTGGTAGGGCCCTCTTCCAAATCTGTTCCAGATTTTCAACTCAGCGAGGTCCATCTGGAACCTTTGGAGACAAGCTCTAGAGGTGGTCCTTGACCCTTTGGGTTCCTTAGCCACTGCCTAGCTTCGGGTAACCTATAGGATTCTATGTCATCGTTAGTTTCAGGGTGTTATGTAGTAGTACTCCGTGTTACTGTTTTACGTGTACTCCATGCTAGTATTTATATTATCAGTCATATCATGTTGGATGTTAATGTCGGATCTTTATTATTAGCCATGTTTTTATTAACTGTGTTCTGTATCGATACCAAGGAAGACCATTGTGTGGTCATATCCCCTTTCAGATTGTTCACTTGCAACTTTCAAAATAAAAAGCCTTCGCATAAAGAAACCCTACTACTATAACACTTGCAAATACAATAAAATGTTACATGACGGGGTATATTGCCTTACGTACTATAGCAACAGATAGGCAATAAATGCTTACGATGACTCTTATAAGTGATGTACTTTACTTTCTTCAATAAAATGGCTGGGATTTATCATTTCTATCAATACGTTTTTTTCTAAGCCCAATGATTTCATTGGATTCCCTGCCTTACATGCAGAGGCAATAATATCTACTTGCTGAACATTTACAGAATGAAATAACCACACCAAGCAACAACTTTCTCAGGGAATCTCTACTAAGCATCAATGCCACAACTTTTCCAGCTTTCACAGAGAATTCTATGCTCCAGCCCATAGCCAAGGCCGTGCACTCAGTCCATGCACAAGCCCCCATCTATTATAAATAACCTCACCCTTATCTCCATCTATTATAAATAACCTCACCCTTATCTATGGATAGGCCACTCCTTCCTCAGCTCTCTCAACTACAATATCTTTCTCAGCTCCACCAAGCCCACCCAAGAAACATTGGAGGATTTTTATCCCCCAGGGGGTCAAACCATCGATGTGCTTCTGTGGCGACCCTTGTAGGCTTCGCGAGTCTCAGGACATATCCTACATATATGACCTACGCTTCTTCATGTGTACCAACTACCAGTACGACAAGCCTCGACATGGACCGTATGAGTACCCACTGGTATAGCGACATAGATCACTCATGTGGTACTTTCCATATAATTTCATGCACTCTCTTACTAATCTCCCCTCTTGTTTCTTTTGTTCAATCTTCTCCACCTATCTACGACTTCATGCAATGGCTCGACATGGAGCAAAATGAGGACCAGAAGCGGTGGGTGGACATGGAGATGCAGTGGAGGAGGGAAGCTTACCAACGCCGCGAGTACGAGCGACAACAGAAGGAACTACGGATGAAACGGTAGGACGGGGAGCGCATCAGGAACGCCATGAAGGAGCGTGTCATGGCTCAAACACGTGAAGTAGAGAGGGAAAGGAAGTGGGAGTGGGTCCATCGCACTAAGACGGGGGGCCGATGCTCTAAGAAAGGGCAAATATCCTAGGCGCACTCAGTAGAGAGCATCTATTGTACTATGACCTATTTCTATTACCTAAGGCATGTTAGGTTTAGTAGCGGCACGCTATTAGGTTAGTCTTTAGGCGTACTATAGATGCCAACGTTTGTTGTCATCTCTTTACGGTTATGGTTCATTCGCACAGCGATGAAAAACCTCATGTTCCATATAATGTTTATCAGCGTATGTAAACTTCGTGTCATGTTATATGATATTTGTGTTTCATAACTACTATTATTCGACAAATTAGATTTTGTATTCTCACAACGTCACTTCATACAAAAAATTCCACACACTTTACACTAACTAAATAAAAAAATTGAGAAAATTAATATGCAATATTTTTCAATTTACCGAATACAAATTCTATTAAAAAAAACTAATTATACGAAGGTATGGCCTGTTGAACGGGTGAGAGGAAGGTTCCGCCTGTTCAGCGAGCGAGAACAAGGTTTCTCCCGCTGAACGGACGAGACCTTCCTCTCCCCGATTTTTAATTGTGCTGCCAGGCAGGGCCCACAAGGTGTCGCCTGTTCAACGGATGAGACTATGTTGTCGCCCGTTGAACGGACGATGGTAGGATAGACTTCATTATTTTTGAAACGAGCATACTTCATTATTTTTGAAACGGATATGTAATCTTAAAAAATTTGGAAACAAAATATATAAAAAAATTTGGGGCCGTCCCTAGCTCGAGAGCAAAGGTAGGTCACTCCTGTGGAGTCCAAGCCTAGGCATAGAATTCATCCCCTCACCATTCCTGGTCGTCCCTGCCTCTCCCTCTCCCTCTGGATGCCATTCTCTGGCCATTTTCCTCGCTAGATACCCTCCCTGGCTGCCCTCTCCCTGCAGCAAACCCTACACGGCTATTCCCCAAGGATTGGATGGGAGGATCGGCACACGGGGATATGAGGATCAGTTTGGGTTGATGGAGGGGAGATGATCTTGGAGGGCCATGGACCCTGCTGGTAATTGAGATAGGTAAGGATCTCTATTGTGGTGTCTGTTGTCCCTAAGGTGACAGAACCTCTAGATCAATTACTGAAGGTTGTAATTGGGCATGTTTAGGGTTCGATCAGGTTTAGAACTATTTCTTGTGCTAGCGTTTTGAGGGATCTAGGTGTATTTCCCAGCCTCATGGTGAATACAAAAGTTGTAGGGTATTCTGTAAGCCTTCCACGAAGTTTTTGAACATGAGTTTCGGGTGAACGGTTTGGGAGACATGCTATCAGGAAGGGGCACTGTGCAGAATGTTCAAGCTTTTGATAGCAGTTATAGTATTATGAATTTTAGTGTCTACTAGTGGCCGAATTAAAATATTTCTATAACTAGTAGGTTGTAGGAAATTTTGTTTAGTGTTCATACTTGTTTTATTTGTAGATTTTGGATCTGCATAAAAATAGTTACGAAATTATGAACTCTGCTGTTCTGTTTGGGACAGAACGTCGTTCGCGTTTAGGACAGGGGCTTAACGATTGATTTTGGCCTGGTGGTAAAGGAAGAGAAGTTAAGAAATTTTGTTTAGATCCTGGTAGTGCAGGTTGTTTTGGTCCTATATTCATGTATGAACTCTTTACTTGTTTGTTGGGACAGCTGGGTAGTATAATAAGTGTGGTATGTGCCGTGTTTGAGTGTTTTTTTTTACTGTTAATCAGGAGGTGGTGTGAACCTGGGGGCTGAATCCTGTAGCCATTGTTCCACTTCACGTGGTTGAAAGGCAAGTATATGGTTAAGTGGTAAACATGGAGGCAGCCATGTTTAATGATTTAGTTTCAAACCTGCTATGTTTCGTATGAAAAGTGTTTCACTTGTTATTTCTGTGAAAAGATTACTCAATTATGTTTATTGATATTTCACTACATGAAAAATGGGCAAAAGTGATAGGTCATAACCGTCATGGGTCACACCCGTCACCTCGAACGCGTCACTGATGACATGTAATAAGTGACGGGTCACAATTATGATCCGTCACTTATGACTGATATACGATTTTCACGTTTTTTGACGCGAAAAAAAAATCAAAAAAAAATATTTTTCTCTCAAACCAATCCAACTCAGGTTTATCACCACTCACCACGTGTCTCTATCTATTTTTCAGTCTGTTTTTAGAATGTGCATTCCGTGGAAATCGAACTCGCGATGGCTCTTCGCGCGCGTAGCTGCCTAACCACCTCAACCTCGCGTGCATCCTGAAGGGACTCAGATAAAATATTATTTTAACTATTTTGTCGAGGGTCATAAGTGATGGGTCACAGTTATGACCCGTCACCAATGTTAATTTTACAATAGATATAAAAACCAGTTGACTCATAGTGTCTTCGGTTAAATAGTCATAATTTTTGCATATGAACTTCAATTTTGACGTTTTTTTTGACTCTAAGGACATTTACAGAAAAAGTTACATCCGTTTCTTCTTGACTTTGTCAGGTTCGGTGAGTTTTTCGAGGCCTAAAACCGCTTGGAAGATTGAGTTCTCGCCTCCGGAAGTTTCTGCACTATTTTCAGAACAAGCGTTTGTGTCCATAGCCGTTACCCCTTATATCAAACTTGAGAATATACAATGGTTCATATTCTAGTGCTCTGAAGTGAGAAAAATAAGAGAAAAATAAAATAAAAATAATTTTTTTTGCAATGTTTGGATCATTTTCTGTATTTCTGAATAACATCATTAGTGACGGATCATAACTTGATCCGTCACTTATGACAGGCATATGAGACCCGTCACTGATGAGTTAGTCATTGGTGACGGGTCAAAACTTGACCCTTCACCAATGACTGGCCTACAATGACCTGTGAATGATGAGTCGTCATTGGTGATGGGTCAAGTTTTCACCCGTCACTAATGACTGGTATTAGTGATGGGTCACAACTACGACCCGTCACTTTTATCATAAGTGACAGATCATATTACGACCCGTTACTTATATAGTGTCTCCTTTGTCTGTTTTCACGTAGTGTTTGACTAAACTGTTGCATCATGACTTGCATTGCATACATGGAAGTCCTGCCTTGTTTCGCATCTTCGGATGGCGGCAAGGTATAGGCACATCCAGGGTTAGGCCTAGAGGTATGACCTACCTCGGTATGGGCCCCCACGGAAGGGATGGTGGGCTTGAGGGTATACATTGATAGGTGTACCCTCTACTATACCAGTACAAGCTTGATAAAGGATGCATGCATACGCATTTGCATTTTCGTATTAAGAATTAGAGGAACATGTTTATGTTGTTATGCAAGTTATACATTGCTATCTCCTATACTTGCTGAGTCTTGGATTCACCGTTGTTTCTAATGCATAAGTACATGATGACACAACATAGGGGCAATGGGAATAACACCACACTATACATCACTTATTCTCTTAATAATATATACTTTACAACACCGAAGGATCGCCATTCACATAGTGTTCTGTTTCAATCTCCTATGTAATAGGTTTTGAAGTACATTCGTTTCCTTGTACTCACTAGTTACGTGACAAATTGGTTTGCGGGTTCCTTATGCTCTAGGATTCAAATATTTTAATTTCCTTGGTTATTGTCGTAGAAGATGCTATGTTGCCGATAGTCTTACAATATTGGTTTAAAGTTGGAGCGTTTTGATCAGTGGTAAGTCTCCGTATCCTTTTGTTGAGTTGGGATGTTACAAAGTCTCCAAATCCTCCTGAGTCCATCGGGCTCTAAGCCACCTTTGTAACCCAAATCTCCTTGGAGCTACTCATATTGGTAATAATGTCCTTAGACACTCAAATGGTTTGATTGCTTCCGCTATCTTGCATGCCAACCTTATAGGCCATCACCTTGTCATCTTTCTTCTTCTTGAGAAGATAATGGGGGCCATTTGCTTGTATTGATTGGACTTATGACCTTCTTTGTGGCAAAGACAGCAAGTCACATTTGCTTCCTCCATAAGCTTTTTCTCGATGGACCTTTTCCTTGTTTGAGCCAATTCCATAATCTGCTGGCTCAAGCTCATGCCCATATCCACCAATATCTTGAGGAGGTTTGACATTGCTTGCTTCATTTTTTATAAGTCATTTTTGGCCTTCTCTACTTCTTACTTAAGCCCATTGTTCTCACTTGCAAAGTTAGTCTCAACAACAATATTTTTATTGTAAGTAGATGAGAATGATATATCAATTAAATCATCATAAGAAGTAGAAGCATCTGTTTTAGATTTAACAATAAAAATAGAAATGGGTGGCTTCTTGGAGGTCTTAGATTGTTGCTCACAATCCTTAAATTTTGCACTAAGTTATTCACGCTCCTTGTTAAGCAAATTATATTTGCTAACTAATTCTTCATAATTAGCAACAAATGGAACATGAGTTTTGTTGGTTACGAAGTCACCAAACCAGGGGGAGCCTTTGGCCCAGGGAGAGAAATAGCTGAAGGCGGCGAGATGTAACACGTGTTTATGGGGAGATGAGTAAACTATTTTTTCTCTATCCCATCAGTTATAGTGTCACCCTATTTATAGCCCGTAATCAACAACTTCATGCCATAATTTACAGCGTTACCCCTCTAACTGTCACATTCTCGGTATATTCGGGGGTATTTTTGTACCACAGAGTATATTTGCACATTTACAATTATACCCTAGACCGCTACACGGGCTTCGACGGACGCGCGCCTTCACCCGAGTCCCCATAAGGCCAGCTGCACACGGGCCCTATGGGCACCTTCGACCATCCTCAACGCTACGTCCTGAGTCACCCTTCATCTCCACCCGAAGTCCCGCCAGAGGCTTCGCCTGCACTGATAATTGGCGCTGCGGGTCGACCTTCGGTCTCCATGCGAAGGTCCGCCAGAGGCTTCGCTTGCACTGATACTTGGCACCACGGGTCAACCTTCGGTCTCCATGCGAAGGCCCTCCAGATGCTTCGCCCGCGCTCCTTGAAACACAACTGTATTATTCATCATTAAACAGCCACCAGCGGACTTCACCTCAGGATCCGAAGGGGCACGTAAGTTCATTCCCCAACAGTAGCCTCCTACAAGTAAGGTTCATCTTCGATGGGCCGAACCTGTGAATAAATAATATAGCTGAACGCCATGCCCTTCGACCCGTCGAAGACCTCTAGGGGCTCATTTTACCTTTTAGTAGATAGCCGCCTCATGTTCATCATCCTTTTTCTTTTTTTAAATTTTTAACTAATTTTTTATATATGCGAGGATATGACCATTATGCCTCCAAACAATGATCAGGGCTCGATGATGCTAAGTGTCCTTATCTCAAGTCGAATCGTCTTTTATGGCAACAGTTCAATTTCCAATGTGCCTCATTTCAACCGCCGTTAACACTCTTTTTCACCACTATAAAAGTGCTCCACCAGTCGCTTCAATTTTCACTGCTTGAATCTGCTAAAGCTGCAGCTCCCGTACAAAGACCCTCGCAGTCACACTTCTTTCCAAAGCCTAGTGAGAATGGCTCTGAGAGGCAAGACAAGCCGCCCGAAGACCTATTGGATTGGGAAATCTAAGGTTGATGAAGAAGTCCTTGTTGGACTAGTGAAGGAGGGTTTGATAAGTGATGTTTTGAAGGTTAGGCTCCCGAATGGCCAAGAGACTCCGGAGCCTAAAGATAACGAAGCCATTGTCTTCGTCGACTACTTCCGAGCAGGGCTTCGCCTTCCTTGCGATGAGATGGTGCCCAAGGTTCTGAAGCTTTTTGAAATCTACCTCCACCAGCTGACGCCGAACACCATCATTCGGCTCGGCCTTTTCGCTTGGGCGGCGTGTTTCGAAGGAATGAAAGCATCGGCCAGGGCCTTCGCTGCAGCCCACAGGCTCCATCACCAACTGGAGCTGATTTTCGCGCGTAACATGCAAAGCGAAGCCCACTATGGCTGCCTAAACTTCACTTATCGTGTCGGCCTAGCCACACAAGTTGTGGCATACAAAAACAAATGGCCGAAGGACTGGACGCAGTGGTGGTTCTACCACAAGGTGGACCGAGAGGAGTTTCTCGTGTCCAAGTGCGAAGAGGTGAAGGGGAACCGCACCCCCGATGTACAGCTGAAGGCCTCTCAGAAGGCAGCATTTGAGGCCTTCACCAGGTGTGCGAAGCATCTGACTACGTGCGATCTCGTAGAAGAGTTCGTGGCGTCTGGGGTGTGGCCCCCTCAGTCGGGGCTGGACCATCCCAAAATTTTGTGACAAGGGCCCGAAGGGACTCTTCCGTCCCTAGCCGGACTTCCAAGGCTTCACAGGTATTCTCTTTTATCATGTTCTTAACTGCACTTTGGTTCTATTATTTCCTTACATTGTTTACTTCATGGCAAACTTGACGGTGGCTGAAGTGGAGACTAAGGCCACGCTTCTTCTTGGTAAATTTACTTAGGGTGAAGCCCAACTCTGCGCCGACGAGGGGCTCGGTCAACGACTTAACCGGATTTTCGAGTCACGAAGCCTTGCCTATATAGACAGGTCGAAGGTGATTATGCTCTCTTCAAGTCAAGGCAAAGGAGAAGGCTCCTTGAACCCTGAGGCCGGCGGAGAGTTTGCTGGTGGCAGCCAAAAAAAGCAAAAAATTGCCAACCCTTCACCGCAAGCGGGCAAAAAGAAGAAGGTGCTTGCCCTGAAGAAAAGACCTCGCGAAATGGCTCTCGATATCTTAGGCGAGGAATTGACCCCCGAAGGCTCAATGGCCATTCGAGTTGTGCCCCTTCGACAGGAGCCTCCGAAGAGTATGCAGGATATTCCCTCCTCCTCGCCAAAGCCCGCCTTTTCTGTACGCATGGACCTTGCCACCCTAATTCTTAGCGACGAGGAGGACGAACTTTCTGATCCGCGTGCTACCACCGAGATAGCGTGGGGGGGGGGGAGGGAAGATGAGGAGGCTGAAGGGGTAAAAATTGTCAAAGAAGCTGGAGCTGAATCAACCTCTTCCTCTTCATCTTCAAGCCCTTCGTCTAAGGACAATTCGTCCAAAGGCCACAGGGCCATAGAGACCAAAGAGGAAAATACCTCACCGCCCATGCCTCATCGTGGGGGAAAGGGGCTTATGAGTCACAGCGGCTTACTCGACGCGAAGGCTATTGACGCCGAAGCTTTCAAAATTTCTTCGTTTGAGCCAAGCTCGAGGGAAATCAATGACGCAAAGAAGATGTTTGGCAGCTTCATTCTCCCTGAGCTTGAGATTTCTCTGGCGTGAAAGCCTGCTGTTGAGCACATCGACGCCTCCGATGTGGCCATTGCAAAGGTATTTCGCATCACGACTTCAGTTTTTCTTTTCTTACTCGTTCTGACACCTATGAGCTATTGCAGGCTATGCTCATTTCGCGCACGCAGCTCAAGCAAGTAGAGCATTTTGAGGCCCGCATAAAGAATATGGAGGCACAAAGGGCCCTGTTTCAAGCCCAGATGGAGAAGGCCGAGGCTCAAAAAAGGGAGTTTGCCTGACGAGCGAGGGAGGCTGATCTGCGCTTGTAGCAGCTTGAAAAAGAAGTGTCCCTCCGCGCAGGCAAACAGAGCATATAAGAAGAGGTCACCTATCTTCGAAAGAATCTAATGGCATCCGAAGCTCAGGTTTCGGAGCTACAAGTCCTTTGCACCGCTGAAAAAGCTAAAGCACAGCGGCTGCACGAAGAGCTGGACGAGGCGAAGGCTCTATTTAGTGACGCCCTCACTGTGCTAGGAGAACTGGAGCCGAAGGCCGTTGCAGCCTACAAAGCAATTAGCAATACCTTCGATGGAATAGGTGCTTTGGCCACGCCTCCAACGCTTGACCTTGTTGGGTTGGGTGGACTTGTTGGATGGATCTACGAAACCAGCGGCAGTCTTTTGCCCGTGGCCTAGCTATACAGCGACTTCTGCGCCATGGTCTCGGCCAGGAGTTTGGTCCAGTCAATTGAGATGACTGGCTGCGACCATCATGCTGCACTCCAAAAAACAACCTTCTGCTATCCTTCGGATATGTTAATTTCGGTTGTGTTGAGGGCATCGAAGGCCACCGCGCGAGCGTTCACCACCAACTACTAGTCTAAACATGGCCACAAGCTCGCCATTTGGAAGACAGAAATCAACCGCCAACAAGTACATTTTTTTAAGCTATGCTTTCGAGATTTTGCCACCTGTGTATTCATGGACGCTTTGTTCTGTAGGCAAAATTGAAGGATGACCCTTCTGCCAAAGCGACGACCAAGGCGGTCGAAGAGGAAGAGAAGGTGTGAAGAATGCACGAAGCGTTGTTTTTGGGTTTTGAACATTTGGTTACCAATCAAAACATATTGTAATATATACGCTTTTATTTATTGTCAATTATTTTGACTGTCTTTGCTCCCTGCGCAGGTCCTCACTTCGGACATTGCGTAGGTAGCCAAGATGTTGTTCCCATCACTGTGACATGGGACAATATTTTTATGTCTTGGTCTTGCTGGGACTCCTTTCACCGCCACCACCTAGCTATTGATTTTGGGAGGTACTGGAGAGCGAAATGCATGTCCTATGATGTAAGGAATGCCGACTCCAAAGCATTTTGGAAGTCATTTAGCCCTTCGGTTTTAGAGACCCGAAGGGCTGAGCGTGAGGCCTGCAGGATTGTGCGTAGAGATTTTGAGCCTCCGCATATGTTAGTCGATCCGAAGCCAGAGCCGGAAGACAATAATCATGAATCTCTACCGTGTTAGTTTCAATTTTGCTACCACCAAGGGCCTTCGCAAATAGTGCAACATGACGAAGGTATGAGCGCCTTGGCTACATCTTCGTCTACCACTTCATCTAATTAATATCGGATCACCCTTAGATCCAACGATGCCTTTTCATGTCAGCCAAGGCATAGCCTTTCAATTTGACTTTAGCCAATGGTATAAAGATTTTGTAGATCCTGACATTGATGAATTTGCTGAATAAAGTTGTTATCGATGGTCTTTCATTGATTTGGATCTTCGGCTGTATCGCGTCGAAACGTGACCCGAAAAACAACGTCACCCTTGACTTTAAAGCCGTAAGGACCTTCGGCAGAACCGCGTGTGAAGAATCATTTGTAAAATGTCGTCCCCCCCCCCCCCCCCCCGAATTTGAAGCTGTAGGGACCTTCGGCAGAACCGCGCGTGAAGCTTCATATGTTGACGATTACTGACGTTGCCTCGACAAATCTTTTCGTTTAATCGCTAATTCATGCTTGAAGGCCTAGTATCAATGTATCTCCCTTCTTGGTTTCGCTTCGTAGTTCCTATCAATCGTAAATGTGATTGCACAATTTGCGGCGATGGTTATCCAAGTTTGACTTTTATTTCACCGAATTTTCGCGTTTTGCACGTTGTCCGTCGGGATTAACATTAGGTATCTTGTGCCTTCGGCGCAGGACAGGCTCTCTCAGCCCCCGACTTAGTCGAGGGGTGCGCAGCCTCCTTTTAAAGCCGAGCAGCACTTTGGCCTTTTTATTTATTTATTTATTTATTTATTATTTGAAGGTATGTTTTGCCTTTGGTACGGGAGGCATGCACTCTTAGCTCCCGACTTTTAGTCGAGAGGTGCGCTGCCTTCTTTTAGGTCGAGCAACACTTCGGTTTTTTCTTTTTTCTCCTGAAGGTACGTTTTGCCTTTGGTGTAGGGGTAGACACTCTTAGCCCCCGACTTTTAGTCGAGAGGTGCGTCGCCTTCTTTTAGGTCGAGTAGCACTTCATCTTTTTCTTTTTTCTCTCGAAGGTACGTTTTGCCTTTTGTGCAGAGGTAGACACTCTTAGCCCCCGACTTTTAGTCGAGAGGTGCGTCGCCTTCTTTTAGGTCGAGTAGCACTTCATCTTTTTCTTTTTGGTCGAGCAGCACTTCGACTCTTTTTTTTAGCATTACACAGATATTCATGTAACTAAATCATAATCACCTTGTCCTGTGGGTGGAGACGCTGCAGAAAGATAGATGCTTTAAAATATGGACAACTTCGAAGCGAGTAATAAGCTTCGAACTTTGCTGCGGGTTTCTGCCTGTCTAAAGTCGAAAGGTAAGATGTGTTTCTTTGACATTCCATACCTTGACTTGAGTTCTCGACTTGCTTTTTGCCAATTGGTGTGCTTCCTTGTTGCGAAGGCCTGCAGCACTTCGACGATGAATTATGCATAATTTTGATAAATCTACACATTTTTTTATGGGTGTGATTCCGTTTATATCAGAGTTTTTACAAAGGTTATTGCCTCGTTAAAAACCTCACGCCCTGAAGAAGGGTTCCCCTTGTGAGGAAAAGAGTACACACCCGTACATTGTTTTGATTGAGCCACATAAAAGAAAATTACATAAATGCTACACTGATTCGTGTACCTTGACCACCAATGCGAAGACATCTTCTATGGTTACTACACATAAAACTTGTGAAGGTTGTTGGCATTCCAAGTGTGGGAAGCTCTTCCCCTTCAAAAGTGGCCAGGTGATAAGACCCGAGCCTTAACAACCTCTTCACCAAAAAAGGTCCATCCTACTTACTTTGTAGTTTTCCCACGGCTGAAGTATTGGTGAGCCTCCGAAATACCAAGTCTCCTTGAGCGAACTCCTTTGGGGATACCTTCTTGGCTCTCCATTTCCTAGTTTCCTCCTGGTATCTGGTCAAGTTTTCGATGGCCTGTATTCTCACTTCCTCCAGTGCATCTTTTGATATTGATTCTTTGTTCTGAGCTAATTCAGTCGTGACTCTAAATGATTTATTTTTACATTCCTCCAAAGTCATCGCCTCTTTGCCGAAGAGCAAACGAAATGGTGTGAACCCTGTTGGTCTTGTTATCGTTGTTCTCACGGACCACAAGACCTTCGACAGCTCTTCCACCCACTTTCCTTTTAGCCGACCTTGCAGACACCTTGCGACACTAGTTAAGACGATGTCGTTTGCCCTCTCCACAACTCCATTTGATTGAGGGTGATATAATGATGCGAAATGGACTTGATTCCTAGGCCTTCGCAGAATTTTGTGAATCCTTCACTATCAAACTGTGTGTTGTTATCAACGGTCACCTCGCAAGGAACGCCGAAGCGGCAGACAATATTTTGCCACAAGAATTTTTGGACACTTTTTGATGTTACGTTCACCAGCGGTATCACCTCCTTCCATTTCAAGAAGTACTCGACTACGATAACGGCATAACGCAAGTTTCCCAAGGTGACTGGTAACTGTCCGATAATGTCAATTCCCCACCATGTTAGTGGCCAGACTAGTGGTATGAGTTGTATTTTTGTCGAAGTCCTGTTAGAACCCTTGGTCAAGTATTGGCACTTCACGCAGCTTCGGACTATGTACTCTGCATCAGAGACAGCCTTTGGCCAAAAGAATCCTTGCCTATATACATTCCCGACGAGTGCTCGAGTGCCAATGTGCGAGCCACACAGTCCTCCATGTATTTCTTGGAGCAAGTTTTGACCCTCTGCTTGGGATATGCATCAAAGCATTGGTACACAAACTCCCATCTTGTAAAAATTGGGTCCCATAATTTTGTAGTTTCTGAACCGTTGAGCCATGCACTTCACCTCAACATTATCTTCAGGCTCGTAGTAACCACGAAGGTATGCCTCAATGGCTAGCACCTTCACCTTCTGATAATACACATCTGGTGGTATCGGCGGATTTTGCACCACGGCCTTTGCGAGGTCATCGGCCTCGAAGTTGTCATTCCTTGATATGCTCTTGACTGTGAACCCCAGGAAATGCTTTTCCATGCTTCGCAATGCTGCCATGTACTTGACCAGTTCTAGCTCCTTCGCCTGGAACGTCTTTTCAATTTGGCTTGCGACCACCTTAGAGTCTGCATTAACTAGGACCCTTAGGTCGCCGAACACCCGTGCCTTATGAAGCTCGAGGAGAACTGCTTCGTACTTTGCAATGTTGTTTGTCGATCGAAACTCGAGCCTAGTGGTGTATCGCAACTTCACTCCTGAAGGCGAAGATACTACTGTTGCCGTGCCAACACCCGTAGCCCCCCAGGCTCCGTCACAATACACAATCCAAACTGGGTCTAACGGTGCTTCATCTGGAGCTTCGACCTGCGGCAATCTCTGCAACTCATTTTGCAATCCTCCCTATAGCTTCACAGTTTTCAAACATGTCGTGAAGGGGTAAAGAGGTGAGCACTGTTATCTAGTGAGCTGTAAAATAATGGCGAAGCTTTCGCGATGCCATTACTAGCGCATAGGTCATCTTCTCCATTTCGGAGTAAAACCTCTTCAGCCCTGCCAAAGCCTCCGATACATAGTGTACCGGAAATTGCTGCAATTTGTCACTTTCTTGCCTTTCTTGAACAAGTATGGCACTTACTGCTGAAGGGGATGCTGCTGTGTACAGCAACAACTCAACCTCAGGATCAGGGCTGGATAGGGCCATGAGCTTCATCAGACACTTCTTTAACTCGTCGAAGGCTTCCTGCTGCTCTGTGCCCCATTTGAAAGGGTCGGATCCTTTTAGCATTTTGAAGAAAGGTAGGCTTCGCTCGGCTGATTTTGTGATGAACTGGTTCAGAGCTGCAAATCTCCCTGCTACGCGTTGTGCTTGTTTCCTACTCTGGGGAGGTCTCATGTCAATTATTGCTTGAATTTTTTGAGGATCTACCTCGATGCCCCTACGCAAGACCAAGAAGTCCATTAACCTTCCTAATCGCATACCACACGCACATTTTTATGGGTTTAGCTTTAGACCTGCACTTCGTAGGTCTTCGGAAGTTTCTCGGAGGTCATCGAGGAGTGTGTCTTCTCTGATGCTTTTGACCACTATGTCATCGACGTACGCCGAGACATTTCGCCCCAGCTATGATTTCAGCACTATCTTACCAACCTGGCAAAGGTGGCACCAACATTCCTAAGACCGAAGACCATTCTTACGTAACAATATATACCGAAAGAGGTTCTAAATCTTGTTTTCTCCTCATCCTCCTTAGCCATCCAAACTTAGTGGTACACAGAATATGCATCCGGGGAACTCAATATTTCACAGCCAGTAGCGGATTCCACCAGCTGATCAATTCGTGGAAGCGGAAAGTCATCCTTCGGACAAGCTCTGTTTAGGTCTGTGAAATCTACAAATATCCTCCACTTGCTATCATTTTTCTTAACTAGCACTGGGTTGGCCAGTCACTCATAATGCAACACTTCACGCACCACTGCAGTGTCAAGCAACTTCTGCACCTCAGCCTTTGCCGCCCCTTCCTTCTCCTTTGAAGCCTTCCGAAGCTTCTGCTTCTTGGGCTTCGCATTGGGGTCTACATTTAGAGTATGTTGCATGATATCTCTACTGACTCCTTGCAAATCCTTCGGAGACCAGGCGAAGATATCTTCATTGTTGCAAAGGAACAATATAAATCTTTGCTTAGCTTCCTTTGTGATTTCTGCCCCGATGACAACTTTTTTGTCTAGCCTGTCTCGACACAGAAACACTTTCTTGGTCTAGCCTTGTGGTCTATCCTTCGTCATCATCTGTACATGCAGTTGCTCTTCGTGTTCTTCAGGATTTACCAAAGGTCCAACCACTACATGGACATTTCACCGGCCCGGAGTATTTCCCACTTCAATTCTACGAGCCACTTGTTGATCTCCAAGCACCGTTATGACACCTCCAGGACCAGGCATCTTCATGCACAAATATGCATGGTGCGGTATTGCTCCGAATGTATTTAGGACTCCTCGTCCGAAAATTGCATTATAGGGATAGTTGATGTTAACCACATCGAAGGTTATGTCCTCCGTTCGAAAGTTTGATCCTTCGCCAAATGACACCAGGATTGCTATCTTATCCAAGGAGTTGATTGCTTTTCCCCCGAAGCCTAGTAGTTGGGACCTAGCCTGCTGAAGGTTACTTCGTTGCAAGCTCATCCTGTCTAAAGCATTGGCGAAGGTGATATCTGCCGACCTTTCGCCATCTATAAGGATTCTGTGCACTTTATTTCCTGAAATGTTTGCAGTAGTGATGAAAGCATCTGTATGCAGATAATCTAGAACCCTCATGTCTTCCTGTGAGAAAGTAATGGGCACACGGGACCATTTTGATTGAACATACGTAGGCCCTACACCAACATGGTTAACCCTTCACACATATTCATTTCATTGCCTCTTTGATTCAGTTTCTTGATTAGATCCTCTAGTGATTGCCAACACAACATTGTACGCATGGTTTACTGTGCCCACCGATCTGCTGGTTTCTAGAGGGGCTTGGATTGCTGGTCTTGGCGGAGGTGGTGGGAGTTCTCCTTGGAAAGTTGTCAGCTGACCAAAAGTCTGGTCTCACGAAGCCGAAGGCACATGAATATATTGCTGTGTCGGTGCAGCCATTGGTCGCCATTGGTTAGCGAACGTTGTCCATGGGCCGCGGGTCTGATTGGATTCCCACGCTTCCCCCTTGCCTGGAACACGTGGCATGATGCACAATTCTTGCAGGGTTGAAGGGTTGTTTCTCTAAGCTTTCCTTAATGGCCATGACCAATGTACACTGCCTAGTCCTATTGCCGACACCTTCATAATGTGGTCGGGTCCCGCGGATCCCGTCCTCGACCCCCTCGGCCTCCACGGCCTCTACCACTCCAGCCTCCTCAAGCTCCCCTGCCTAGTGCTTCGGTGAACTCTTGAAAGACCTCGCTTGGTATGGAGTCTATCTGGTTGATTTCTTTTTGTTTCAATGTGTATTCAAATGCTTCGGCTTTTTTGACATGCTTCGATCTGTCTCTGGACTAGTCATCGTTTGTGTCTCTGGTTGATGCATTTGTCTTAAGCGTTTTTTATGCTGCCACCTCACTCTTCCTCCACAAGTGATCCAACTTGGACCTTGCGTACTCTTCCATCTTATTGAAGAGTTCTTGCACACTCTCCGGCCTCTTTCGTATAAGCTTTCTCGCAAAAAGCCCCCCTTTGATGCCCTGGATAACAATATCGATGATGGTGTCTTCGCTCAAGCCTTTCGCTTGGCAGCGAATATGAATGAAGCGACCCATATAGCTATAAAGTGTCTCCATTGGCTGTTTCTTTAGTGTGAAGAGGTCGCTAGCGGTAACCTTCTCTGCTCGATTTCCTTGGAAATTACTATATAGGAAATTGCGCAACTACTCCCATGAGTAAATGGATCCTAGAGGCAACGCGGAGTACCACGATCTTGCTATCCCTTTGACAGCTAACACAAAGGCCTTCGCTAGTGTCATGTCGTCTCCTCTAGCGGATTCAACTGTCATCTTGAAACACATAACGAACTCCTTCGGATACGACTCTTCGTCAAACATTACTACCCTAGACATCTTGAAGCCCGAAGGCCATGGTCGTTTCTGCAAGCCAACGGAGAGCGGTGATTCTGGATCACCCGCACATGACCTAAGCTGAAGGTCCTACGCAGGCCGCACTGCAACTGCTCACGGAAGAGTCATGTGGCGAGTCAATTCATCTGCACGCTGCAACATGTCAATCTCTGCTTGCATTTTCTCCAGTGTTCTTCTGGCTTCGTCGTCTCGCTGACAATACTCCGTGGCCTTCTGACTCGCTGTTAAGCTATCTAGTGTGCGCTTTTTCTGCGCAATCTTCCTCTCCAATTCTTCGGCTTCTAGCCTAGCTATTTTTTCCTCTTCTGTCTCATCGTCATCTTCATATTGTTTGAAGTTACCAAGGTTGTCCGACTCTTCGACAACATATACCTTTCCTCTTTCTCCTACCAAAGCCTCGAAGCGGGCACGAAGGTTAGCTTCTATCCTTCACATTGCTGCTATTGCATCTTCTTGGAGAGCTGCTTCGTGATGATCTTCGTCCTCCGTGGGCACCTCATTCACATCATCGTGTCCTTATTGGCTGCCGCCAGCTCCACTGGTCGAAGTGTTGACAGGCTCCGATAGTGCCGAAGGGAGTGTGTTGGCCGAAGCCCCTGCTAGGATCAGCTGCTCTGACAATGTTGCTGATATACAGAGTGGCTTTGTCTTCTTTTTAGGTGGTATGGCTTCGAATTGTTCGATCCCCACGGTCAACGCCAACTGTTGGTTACGAAGTCACCAAACCAGGGGAGCCTTCGGCCCAGGAGAGAAATAGCCTAAGGCGGCGAGACGTAACACGTGTTTATGGGGAGATTAATAAACTATTTTTTTTCTGTCCCATCAGTTACAGTATAGGCCTAGTAACATTAGTATTTTGTTCAGTACTGTCAGTAGTTTTAAGTTATAATAAAACTGTTCAGTAGTTTGTGTCAGTAGTTAATAGTAGTATCAGTAGTTTGTTTAGTAGTGTCAGTAGTTTTATTCAGTAGTGTCAGTAATTATTCAGTAGTTTAAAGTCATATTAT
This sequence comes from Phragmites australis, assembly GCF_958298935.1. NCBI lineage: Eukaryota > Viridiplantae > Streptophyta > Magnoliopsida > Poales > Poaceae > Phragmites > Phragmites australis. The sequence continues at coordinate 8,505,882 of NC_084938.1, forward strand.
TTTTTTCAAGTAGTTTAAATTCATAATATTTTTTCCAGTAGTTATTTAAGTAGCGTAAGTAGTTTTAAGTAAAACTGCTTAGTAATTTTTTTAAGTAGTTCAATAGTTATTAATAGTTACTATTGCAAATGGTTCATTAACTTGTGCAACTGCTTACTTGAAAGTTGAGACTAGTGCTTGCCACCGCGAGTGACATGAACCAAAACCACACAGATGACAGGGCATGGAACAGTTGGACGCACAGCTGACACAATAGGTGAAATGGAAGCGATGGACACATCTCGGCTAGTCTACGACGCTGTGGAGGAGGGTGCTCTTTTGTCATCAGTGGGTGGCGGGTGAATGACGACATATTTAACAGCTGGGCGTTGTGGAGGAGGGTGCTATTTTGTCGGAGTCGGTGGCGTGCAAATCCTTACGGCTGTCACTATCAGCTACCGTGGACTATGTTCGCCACTGAAGTCTACGCGGCGCGCGCGGCATGGTGCCACGCACCCCACTGCGACGCTAAACTGAGTGGCCATCCCCATCCCATCGCGCTGCGTCTCGCCTGACGGAGCCCGCGAGTCGTGTGTCGACCTGGCTCCGACTCGCTAGCGTAGGGAGTGCAAACGGGCCAAGAGCTGGGCCACGCGACCAAATTGGGATGGGCGGACGGCGCGCGAGGGAACTGATATGGAGTATGGGTTAGGCCGGGTGCGCTAGGTGTAGAATAGTGTTATGAAAGGGCTATTTTCTTTATACAAGAATATATAAGGATATATATATCTATCTATAAACAATTGTTTGTGCTTGATTGTTTGTGTGAGCTATATAAATGTATATGTATATGCTACATATGTATAAATATATACATGTATATATAAGAGAACACAAGAAATATAATAGAAAGAAAAAAGAACAAGGACACATAAAATATGAAACTCACTCGGGCCAAATCTGGTCAACGCCGCACTTCCCCTCTTCCCTCTCTTTCTAGTCCGATTGGCAGCTTGGCCCTGCCAATCCCTCTTCTCTCCCTTCCCTCCCTTTTCTCTATGGGCCACGCACCTCTTTTCTCTTTCGGCCCACACACATTTCCTTCCTCCTCTCTTCTTCCTCCTGCTTTCCCCTTCTCTGCTTCAGTCTGACATGCCAACGACATCAAAGACCGCATGAAGAAGACGACGTGCCCATGCCAGAATACACCAGACGACCACCAAAACCCATGCACCCGACCCATGCGGTACCTTTGGCTCCGCTGTTTTCCATCGAGCCTGAGAGAATCCCGAGATCACCCTTAAGCTCAACCTGCTGGCCAATTTGATTCGAGTCAAATTGAGCTCAATCCGTGTGAGATATTCTGTAGAAGCTTATCTATAGAGTCTATATGTTTCCCATGAGTCTTTACAATGCGGGATAAAGGCTAAGACCACTCACTTCTTTTGCATCAACAGAAAAAGGGCTGGCTGATAATAGTCCCTATGTGTTTGTCCCCTCGCGATACCCCCAAGCGAAACTTCCCTTTTATGTATCGTATGCATCTTCCGTCATTTCATTAGACGTTCTTGTTGGATTTGAACGCACATCGGATTACTTACCTTCTACAACCTTCTCTCTCTGAATTCATCTCTAAAAATAGAAAAGCTTCTTTCTTCTGGATTCAGTGTTCAGATTAGCTTCCTTCCGAAAGCAAGTATACTGAGCATTCATTGCCCAGTTTATCTTCAAGAGAGCGTGTTTGAATGAAGAGATCAACCCGGGATTGAAATCGTGAAGTTGCCAGACTCTGAAACCCTAATAGTATCGAATTAGGACTCACCGATGGCCCAGGATATAAATGGAGACCCCCTCGACCTTCTCTAAAGCATTGCGAAGCTTTTTCCCAAGTCGTTGAGGACGGATAGCCACTGTAGCCTCATCACCGATGATCTCTAAGAAGAGAAGCCATAGCCGCACTTCGCTAGAGCCACCAAAACCTCGATGACATTGACATGTTCCCTATGTGAGCTCATCATCCCTCCCTGATGTTTTTCCGCCACTCGTCGGAGCTTTTGGGCCATGGGAGCTCATCTCCGGTAAAGCTTTGGCTACATGCCGCTATTCCAGAGCCACCGTTGATGTCTGTTGTGTCGGATGCAAGTGTGAACGTGTGCGAGCCGTTAGATCTGCCACCGTTGGTCGCGATTAGACATAGACATACTGGTTCAATTAGTTAGATTAGAGCATTGGATCTAGAACAAACAACAAGTGTTTAATGGACTTAACGCCATTAGCTAGCTAAGTCAGCTGAGCCGTGTCAGCGTTCTTGCTTGCATGGCAGTGCCACATCAGCCAACCATGCCTACGTGGCATGCCTAGTCAGCAGAGCTTTTTTTATTGTTTTAATATCATGCTGACATCATAAATCATATATATTGCGCAATAAATATTTTTTCAATACAAAAGTAATTCTAAAATAGGAATAATTTGGAAAATAATTTTAATAAAGTTTAATAATGTTTAGTGGTTTTATTTAATTATGTTTAATAGTTTTATATAGTTTATAATTCAAATAAATGCTAGAAAATTATAGAAAAATCCTAGAAAATCTCATAAAATCATAGAAGACTCCAAAAAAATTTCTAGAATTTTTTTTACAAACATGCATGCTAATAATTAGTCAGGAATCTCAAGAGTTAGAGTTTGCCCTAGTTTTTTCGTATCATCCTTATAACCATGATTTGGTTTTAGTTATAGAAGGGTAGATGATGCTTAGCCTTGTTTTGGGATGGTGATCATGATAACTAGAATAATTGGTCGGGAATCTCAAGAGTTAGACTTTACCCTGGTTTTTCCGTATCATCCTTATAGCCATGGTTTGGTTTTAGTTATGGAAGGTTAGATGATGCTTAACCTTGTTTTAGGATGGCAATCATGATAACTGCTCCATGAAACTTGATAGTGGTCCTTAGCAACAATGATAAAAGATGATGATATAATTTTTGTAGCAATATGGTATAGGGATTTGAGCCATGGTTTGTTGTGACTAATATAGGTTGTACAATTGGGATGTGGTAATCGTGATCAAATCTAAGGATCACTTTATGGAGTGATATTTCTATGTAAACAATAGAACCATAAGCCCGGAACGGGACGGGCCTAACCAATTAATTTGCATACTCTTAGCATTGTGTAGACCATCCAATTGTGTGGAATGGAAGAGTGCACTTCTAGGAAGTTCCATTGGCATAAGAGGGGCTTCCATTGTTGAGGTGTATTCATGTGGCGGTGAAACCTTAGCGAGTATGCACATGCTGAGAGGGGGTATTTTAAAGACTTTGTAGTGGTCAACTCGGCGCACACCTTAGAAGTGTGTAAGGTACTAATGGGTACCAACAACAGAGTATGATCATGAATTATGGGTAAAGTGTACGATCTCTGTAGAGTGTAAAACTGGTTAATCAACCGTACTCACGGTTACGAGTGGCAAGAAAAATCTCACATAATTAGACCTTGATGGTTTGGTCAATCATAATCGTGGGAACTATGATTGAGGTGTTGGTCAATCTTAATGGTGGGAACCTTAGCTGAGGTGTTAGAGGGTTAGTTAAGTCAAGATGGTTGGAATGTTGAGGTGGTTGTTTATTTACAGTTATTTACTTATTAATTTACAACTTTTCAAATACTTTTATTTAAATGTTGTTTCATGCAAAAAGCCATATTGCTATATTATTGTCAAGCCTTCATATGCATATTATTTCCTCGCAATTTGCTGAGAACGACATGTGCTCACTCTTGCTATCATCAAACACTCAATTGGAGAATGAATCGAAGAGTTCACTTCTGATGGATCATTCTAAGATGCATTCTACGTCGATTATGCCTATGGAGATATCGTGAAGGATTAGATAATACTTAGCTAAGTTATATTTTATTTGGATCTTTGACATCGAAGTTCACTTTTGTAATACGTTTAATGATGATTAAGTGTGATATTATAACGATATTCATCTATAAAGTCACTATGCGTTGGGATTTATTCTTGAGCTCAGCAAATAGATAAGATTGGTTAGTTCCTTTGACCAGTCTCGACATCCTAGCCTCCTTCTTAGACTTGCTTGGACAATCAATGAAAAAATGCCTAACTTCTCTACACTCAAAGCAAGTGTTATTGTGTTTTCTTGCATTGAATACTCGACCATCAATTGAAATTGGATATCCCTAGAATTTGACCTTCTTCATGTACTTACCCAATTTCTCAATGATCTTGATGAGTTCTGAATCAACTTCATTTTCACCTGAGTCATATTGATCATCTTCATCTTCTTCACCATCTTCATCTTTATTATTTTCTTCTTCACTTGAGGATGAGTTTGACTATTCTTTCTTGTCATCTTGATCTTCTCTCGTTTGTTTGAAAGAGCAAGGCTCTTCTTATTGGATGACGAGGAAGCTTGATCACCCATCTTCATGAAAAGATCATGTGCGCTGAGTTTTCCAAGTACTTGTGTGGGTGTCATCTTGTTCAAGTAATCGCATTTGTGAAGAATGGTGATGATCTTGTTGTATTTCGGATGAAGAAGAGCTTAAAGCATCATCCTCAGCACATATTTATCCTCCACTTGTGTCAAAGTTAGCCCATTGTGCTCATTGATAATAAAAAATAGGCTTGAGTACATGTCATTTGTATTTTCATGGGGGAAACATGATAAAATTGCTCAATGTAGATTTGACAACATGATATATTTCTTCACGTGCATCTTCTGTATCATCATGAATTTCAATTAGTGTGGTCCAAATATCATGCTCATTGGTAGGACTATAAGTACAGTTAAAAACATCAATGCTAAGTGATGAAACTAAGATATTTCTAGCTATAGCATTGAATTTCAACTCATTCCTATCGGCTTTTGTAGGGTTGTTAGGCCTGCTTAAGGGATTTATGCTGATATTTGTTACCCTCCAAACATCTAAATCTCTGGACATAAGAACTTTTCAATGGGAGAAGTTTGTTCCATCAAAGTATGAAGCCCTTTTGATACCCATCATATCCTCGGACATCACTTACTCACTAGGTGGTAAAGCCTAAAAGTCCAAATATGAGTTGTAGTCTCTGATACTAAATGTAGGGATTGGTGATGCCCAAAGGGAGTAGGTGAATTAGGTTCACTTAAAACTAAGGCTCAATTTCGACAAGATAAACCTAAATCGATTTCTATTTAAATGTGTTGTAAGTTTATCTAGTGTTCCTACTCTACCGCTACAAAGTTTTGCATCATAAGAACTAATCTTACATAGTACATGGGACAAATCTAGGAAAGGTAAATACAAAATAGTAAGTTCAAGAAGTAAATATGGAATGTAAAGGGTAGAGAGAAGACAAACTTAACATGATAATATTTTTCATAGTATCAGTGAGTTGTCGCTTATCCTTAGACCACGTTGGAGCCCCTCGTAAGGGCCAAGCTCCCCGGTCGGCTAACTTCACGAATAGCTGTTAGAGCTTGTAACTGCCCAAAATTGGGATACAAAAAATTTTATTTTATGCAAAAGAAATACATGAAATACAAAAAATAAAACTTAAATAAGTGTACACACACACACATATATATATATATGTATATATATGTATGTATATATACATGTATATATACATACATATATATATACATATACATATATATATATGTATATGTATACATGTAGGGATCGGTGACGTCCTCAAAGGCGGGAGTGAATTAGGATACTTAAAACTAGTTGGCTCTAAAAACTTCACAAGATAAATCTATATCAATTTCTATCAAAATGTACTCTAGGTTTATCTAGTGTGTCTACTTTACTGTTCAAAAGAGATTGCAATCTATCTAGAAAGGTAAATTATAGGTTTGTAAATGCGAAAACGTAAATAAGGTAGAGAGAGTAAAATCGGCACAAGAGATTTTTATCCGGTGGTATCGATGGCATAAACGTCCCCCCTATTTCACGTTGGAGCTCCACCAAGGATATGCACCTGGACGGCACTCAATCATGACTCTTGAGCCACCAAGACCTCAAGTGGAATGAGCCACCAAGGCAAGACCTCACCACAAACCTCTCTTCTTATCACTTGCCACCGTCTTCACTTCGGAGCTTGAGCCACCAAGGCAATGGTCTCTGTTTCCCTATACAAGAGTCTTGCTGTCGCTCCACATCAAATTGGAGGGTCAACAAGTATGAGCCACCATGGTCAAGGTGTTGGCGAGTCACCAAGACTCCAAGGTGCGGATGTACCACTTGGTATACTCTAGGATCACTCCTTGTGTTGGTGATATGCCCTAGAGGCGATCGAGTTTGCGGATTGGATCTGCTAATAGGCTTTAATGTTGATTAAAGGACCATTAGGGTTTAGAGTCATAATGGGCTTTAATGTTGATTAAAGGCCCATTAGCGTGCTCTATATAAGAATAGGCAGGGGCCAAGGCGCATTGAGTTTTTCCGAAAAACAGATCTTGCCACCAAAAACCCTGGCCGCCTCCTATTCCCGAACTCCCTTCGAAACCCTAGCCGGGCGCGCAGTGCTAGAACACCGGCGCACGGCGATTCCATCCTTGTACATGTGGATACCGTAGAGGCGCTGCTACTATTGCGGTGCTCGGGGTACTCGGGACGTGCTCGGGGTACTCGGGACGTGCTCGGGAGTACTCGGGATGTGCTCGGGGTACTCGGGACGTGCTCGGGGGTGCTCAGGTAGTGCTCGGGGGTACTCGGGATGTGCTCGGAGGTACTCGGGTTGCGCTCGGGAGTACTCGGGACGTACTCGTGAGTACTCGGAAGGTGCTCGGGACGAGGTTGACGATCGACTACTTGACGCGCACGACGTTGGATTGGTCTGCTCCAACTCTTCTTCCGCTGCACTGCTCGTCAAGTGGTAACGATTCATGATCCCCTACTCGCATGGCTTCCTGGTTGAATGCGGTAGAGAAAATTTATTTTGTGCTAGCGTAGCCTACCCGTTCCCCTACACCTTGATCCACTCTCTAGGCAGCAATACTTAACAATAACTCGCTCTAGGTCTATTAGCACTAATGACTTTCTAATTTTGTGCTTAATTACCTTAGATGATCATTTTAAGCACTTTGGTGGCTTAGATGTTTTCTCAAGTGTATGTAAGCTTCTTTGGCCTCCAGCACCTTCAAATGACCGAGTGGAGGAGGTATTTATAGCTTCAACCCCACGGACTAGCCGTTGCCACAATGGTCACATTTTGTTGTACTCACTGGATGGTCCAGCGTGTGGAACATTACAAGCGTCAGAACATCCGGCGTGTACTCTCTATGAACTAGCTGTTGAACTCTACTTTATTTCTTGTGAATACTGGAAGGTACGACATAATGTCCTCTTTGAACGTCGGAACATCCGGCGTGCATACGATGCCAACAAAGCCATTTGCAATCTCTCCGAAAAAAATGGTCCGTCATGCTCATTTTGTGAACGCCAGAACATTCGGCGTGTATTAGACTTTGCTGCAAACTTTTTGTGAACGCCGGAGTATTTTTTGTAAGCCGAAGCATTTTCGTTGTGAGCGCCAGAATATCCGGCGTATACAATTTCAACAGAAACATGAATATGTATTTTGGGCATAACTTTTCGATCCGAACTTCGATTTTGATGAACTTAGACTCTATGGAAAGCTTGTGAAGAGCTCTACAAGATTGTACAGAAGTTCATCCCATTTGATCACATAAAAATTCATAAGACAAGTCTAATTCATTCATCTCATTATCCCAGCTTTGCTAACTTCTCTTTTGTGGCATCCATGAGACCTACTAAAGCATATACTTGATAAACATGTTAGTCCTATTAAATATGTTGTCATTAATCACCAAAATCACATACATACTCTAAGAGGGCCATGTCCTCTATAATACACAAAAGGTTTCCAAATTAAGTTGCAAATGTTTGGATTATGAATTGTTGAATATTTTTTATTTGATTTATAATGTGCATTAAATAATAGATTGTGTACATGTATGTACATACATACATTATGTATGTATGTGTATATATATGTGTGTGTTTGTATGTATATATGTATGTATATATATGTATATGTATGTATGTGTATATATATGTGTTTGTATGTATGTGTATATATATATGTCTTTGTATGTATATGTATATATGTGTATATATATGTTTGTGTGTGTGTATATATGTGTATGTATGTATGTATATGTTTGTGTGTATATATGTATGTATGTACATGTATGTATGTATATATATATATATATGTATATATATATGTATGTATGTATGTATGATAAGTTGGCCACGAAGGCGGCCAAGGCGGCATCTCGAGCTCTCATGGTGGCGCTCAGTGACGTCAACACTTCCTCAAGCTCGGAGGAGAGCTCGAAGGAGGAGAAGCCTCCCATGAAGAACAAGAAGAAGAATAAGTACTTCACTAGCCTTTACTTAATGGCGGATGGCAATGACAGTGACCCCAATCTTAATCCTTTTTAGGTGTCACCTTTCTACGACCAGCTTTTTGTTCAAGTCGATACCTTGAATGATGCGCTTGTTAGCCAAGATAGATTACTCAAGAAAGCGGTTCGTGAGGTTAAGGAGCTCAAGTCTAAGCTAGAATGTTCATCTTCTGAGCTTGAGTTGCTTATGTATAGGGTCAAGGACAAGGAATGTGATAGTTATCTTGTGGTCACTAGAGAGCTTGCTAAGCTTCATACCTTGCATGCTTAATTCGCCAGTCAGCTTGAGACTGCTGAGAAGAAGGTTTTTAGAAGGAGTCTAGACCTACTCTCTTAGAGACTTGCAATAATTGCCCTTTGCTCACAAAGGACGACTAGGATGATGCTTGATGAGCATATGACTTCTAAAAAGTTTTGGGCTAGGCTATTAGCACCGCTTGCTATATTCCAATCGGATTTTCTTGCGCTTGATGTTGAATGCGAGTTCTTATGAGTTATGGTTTGGAAGGAAGCCAAAAAGTTTCTCATTTGAGAGTGTTTGGATGTCGTTTTTCATCCTAAAGCGTGGCAGTATTGACAGATTTGAGTCGAGTTCTTCCGATGGGATTTTCTTGTGTTATTCGCCTCATGGTCATTCTTATAAAGTCTTTAATCTTGACACTAATACCATCATGGAATCCTATGATGTGACCTTTAATGAATCAACCCCTTATGCTAGCCCTGTTCTTGAGTGTGAAGGTGATCAAGAGATGAGCGAAAGCATTTTTTAGATAGCGAACTTCCAACTCTCAGTGATGATGAGGATGATCCACTACTTCTTGCCATCACACCTGCTCTCGAGCTGGCTGCTTCTTCTACACCAGTAGAGGGTCTTGTAGCTTCTACTTCCATTTCAGCTCAAGCCTGCACCGGCTACATTTAAGGGGGAGGTGGTCTCACAACCCGAGACTCCTCGGGACATTCAGTGGATATATCCCTCTCAACAAATGATTGGCAACCTTGGTGAGAGGGTAACAAGATTCAAATTTGCTCATCATGCTCATTTATTGATTCTATATTCATATTTCTTTTAAGCTCTATGATGTTAGACACGCTCTTTTTCTGATTTAAATTGGGTCAATACCATGCATGAAGAAGTAGAAAACTTCAAGAGAAACCAAGTTTAGGTCCTTGTAGAGCAACCCCTAAATGTTCACACCATTGGCACCAAATGAGTTTTTAAAAACAAGCAGGGGGAGGATGGATCTGTAGTGAAAAATAAAGCTAGACTTATGGCTTAAGGTTTCACTGAAATAAAGGGGATAGACTTTGGAGAGACCTTTGCACTGATACTTAGACTAGAAGCCATTAGGATCCTTCTTACATTTTTGACATATTAAGGTTTCAAAAAAAATACCAAATGAATGTTAAAAGTGCATTCCTAAATGAGTTTATAGAGGAAGAGTTCTATGTAAAGAAACCCTCTAGCTTTGAGCACCCTAAATAGCTACATAGAGTATATAAGCTTCAAAAAATTTTATATGGCTTAAGCAGGCGTCTAGGGCTTGGTATGATAGGCTTAAGTCATTTTTGTTAGAACATGGCAATGTGATGGGGTTAAATTTGTTCACCTTTAGGTATGGCAATAATTTTCTACTCGGTCAAATATACGTGGTTGATATCATTTTGGTGGCTCCTATCATGCTCTTGTGTCCAAGTTTGCAGAAACCACGAGTAGCGAATTTGAGATGTCAATAATGGGCGAGCTTAACTTCTTCCTTGGCTACAAATCAAGCAATGCAAGTAAGGTACATTCATACATCAGATAAAGTACACCAAGGACTTGGTGAAGAAGTTCGACATGAGTGATGCAAAGCCTCTAGTGACACCGATGGCTACCTCCACCGTGCTTGATCTAGATGAAGATGGCGAGGAGGTAGACCAGTGGGAGTACATGAGTATGATTGACTCCCTCCTGTACCTAACGACGACAAGACTTGACATCCACTTCGTCGTATGCTCGTGTGCCCGTTTCCAAGCGTTACCAAGGGAATCTTACCGCCAAGCGGTGAAGCGCATATTGAGTATCTCAAACACACACTTAAGTATGGTATTTGATTTTTTGCATCTTCTCTCTCTTCATGATTTTTTGATACGGATTGTGCTGGTTGTGGAATTGACAAGAAGAGTATATCCAGTACTTTTATTTCTTGGGTACGTTTCTTGTGTGTTGGTCTTCTCGCAAATAGTCTAGTATGGTGTAGTCAACTGCTGAAGCTAAATATGTTGCTATCGCTAGCTGTTGTTCTTAGATTTTTTGGATGGTTGCAACTTTGAGGGATTTTGGATTAGACTTCAAGAGTGTGAAACTTTTATGTGACAACACCAGTGCCACCAGCTTAGGCAATAACTTATTCCAACACTCTAGAACCAAATACATAGATGTAAGATTCCCCTTCTTGCGAGACCACAATGAGAAATGAGACATTAACTTGAGATACATAGATACATAACACTAGCTTGCCGACATCTTCACTGAGCCTCTAGATGCAACAAGATTTACCTATTTGAGGGGAGAGCTTGGAGTGTGTCATCCCTATGGTATTGTGTGAGGTGGAGTTACAGTTGTACATATACTTTTGTTGTATTTGCATTGCATCTCATCTTTTAAGATAATCATAGTAGTTGAGCTTTGACTTCTATGTCTTTAGTATTTTTAGTTGCTAGACTTGAATTTGGACTAAGTTGAGTAGTTATGCGGAACAATCTTTTAAACTTAGGCTCTTTTTGATGCCTTGACATGAATCATTTAAGCAAGCTAGCTTTCCTAAATATGAAACTTAGCAATTTTATGAATCATGTACACTATGAATGCTATATTCTTGATCACCATGTCCATAATTGATTTCGCTTAGACAATGATTGTGTTAAGGCTAGTTTGATAAATATCTTGTTCCAGGCTTCTTGGTTCAAGATAGTGGATTGAGGAATATTGCAATATATTTTGTCTTTGTCAAATGTTTAGCTAATGATAGAATCTTAGGGGAACATGTGTTCCTTGTGCTAAAATATGATCCAATACGGTTGTCTTGATGCTTCATGTGGTTTGCCAAAGACGTAAACTCATGGTTGCTAAAGTCAACTTGAGTATAACATTAATCACAAGAAATGTGCCTAAATGATCACTTTTGTTTTAATCACTCAATCTAACTAAATCTTTGTTTCATATGTGAGCGTTTGCAAAGTCTACTATCATGAATACTTGTTTGCCTAGTTTGAGATTGAAGTTTGCTAGTTCTTGATGCTTGTATTGCCTCGGCACGAGTGGATGCTTATGTTATGGTCATTTTTAATATAATTCGGCTACTTGAACTTAAATGTACCAAAAATTCTTTAGGACTAGCTTGTAAAGCTTAATGTTCTTATGTCACTATCTCTTTTAGCCTTTATGCAATTGTGAGCTTTATGTTCTACTCTCCATAGCTCTTTTATGTTTTTAGCTATTGCAAATGCTTTGTGGTATACTTGTGGAAGCTCATTAGGATTGCATGTTCATGCATTGCATAGTCTTTTGTTCTTGATGTTTGCATTGTCAAAGGGGAAGAAAAATAGGCACTAAGTCACAAAGAAGAATCTTGCAAGATGAAAGAGGGAGAAAATATGTGAAAAATGTGCTCATTAAGGAGGAGCATTTGTGCTTTTATTGAGCTTTTGCATTTGGGTTATCTTTACCTCTCTTCGATCTTTTGTGATCCTTCTTATTCTAAGTGACATCTTTTGTTTTTTCTTGAGGTTTTGGTCACTTGGATGAGCTACTCTTGTTAGAAGTTTTCAAACCAAAGTCTTTGTGCTTTAAGCGTTGTCAATACACTCATCAAGGGGGAGATTGAGAAACTAAGTTGAAATGTGCCTTGATTTATATATGATGAGTGATTGATAATGTTGTTGGTTTGGTTTGTTGATTTATGGATTGCACGAGCATTCATATTTAATGCAATTATGATCATGACTAACCAAAGTTGCTGAGAAATTGGAGTTGGTATTTTGTATTTAAGTCCAGGAAAATTGTATATGCCGGATGATCCGGCATTGAGGATTTTGTATATGCCGGATGATCCCACGCCTAGGAAGACTACACGCCGAAGATTTCAACTCAAAAGCAAAAATTGAAGTACACGCCGGATGGTCCGGCGATGGGCACAATGAACGTCGGAGCATTTCTTGCAGAGAGGTTGCAAATCGGCTCTGATGGACTTATATGCGCCAGATGGTCTGGTGATGGAAGATGTGAATGCCGGATAATACATCGGACCATTTGTGTAGAGAGATTGCAAAATGGTTTTCTGGTGGAGATGAACACACCGATGGTCCCGTGATGAGCAGTTCTGTACACCGGACTATTCCTTATAGAGAGGATTTCAGACGATCGGTCTAGTGAGTTGAACACGTCGATGGTCCAACGTCTAGGAGGTGTACGCGTCGGAACATCCAGTGTTCACGAATTTTCTAGGATATGTCTTAGGTTGAGGATTTGGATTTGGAACTAACTAGAGATGGTTTGGAGATATGTGTTTGATTGACTTGTATTGTGTAGGTGATGGATGTAACTTGATGACCAATGACGGGATGATCAGGGCCAAGCGGGGTGCTTGGTGACGGACGATCAAGGAGACAGGACGGAGTCAAGTGTGATCCTAGCTGTGCACATGAAGGTCAAGCAAAGTATGAAAGGAAGGATGAAAATAGCATGTTGATGACGTCAAGTGAAGGGGATGCCGGTGCAAGTGACAAGGCGGCTCCATGGATTGGGAGTGGGAGAGACTTGCCGGTGGTCAAGATCGCAAGACGAACTATACGCGTCAATATCAGATTGCTTGCTTAAAGTGTAAGCAAGTGGTGGTGAGTCACGCTTTGAGAAGTGTGCGAGGTGGTTTCGTGATTTAGCCTTAAAACTATAGAAGGATGAAGTGAACGTGGTGTCATTGCGAAGCTTGCATCAAGGTGAAGTTGAGTCATGAAGAAGTCACTGTCGTTTGATGGATGGAGTAAAAAATAGACCAAAATGCCTCAGTGGTAGGTAGAAGGCCATTGGAAGGGAGGAGTATTTTGGAAACAAAGAAACTTAAGGGCTAAGTTACCTCCCTAGGTCTAAATATAGGGTAGGGTTGTGTGGGAGGCTTGAACCAATCATTTGAGTTTGTATGCTAGGGTTTTAGAGGAAAAGAGAGAGAAGTGCTTAGCCTATGTATAGATGAGAGCTTTTGTGAGTGAAATAACTTTGTAACCTGCCTAAAAGAGGGTTGACCTTTGCAAAAATAAAGTGCTTATTTCCTCGTATGTTTGTATTAATCTTCTTCTATTTTCTCTCTATTGGCTCCCTTATTTTGTTGCAAGTTTTACCTTTTTATTGTGATTTTCATTTTCTGTTCAAGTCTGAAATGTTTCAACCTTGTGAAGTTGTTTTCCATGTTGCTAGAGATATAAAATTAACTCTTAGAATTGATCTTGAATTCTCTTGCCGCTAGACCATTAATTCGGAGAATTTCTTCTTATGATGATCTTTCTTTTGGAGCAAAGTGTTCTTCTTTCAAGTTGCAACCTTTTTGTTGCTGTGACCCGTGGAATGAGTTTCAAAGGAACCTACTGTTTATCTATATCCACGAGAGCCAAGCTTTCTTTGAGAATCTTTTGTGTAGCATGTCTTTCTTATGTTTTTGCGTCCGCTCTTGATTTTGAGGTGCGTTGGGTGACAAAATAGGAGAAGGTCATCCATTTTGAAAGAAATTGGTGAGGCGTTTATTCACCTTCCTCTAGTCACCGTTCTTGGTTCTATAATTGGTCTCAGAGCTAGTGTGATCACTTGTTGACCTTAACCGGCTTTGTAATCCGTAGGCGATATTGGAGAAATATGGGAAGATTCCGCTCTTTGAAGTTCGTGATTTTTCATACTAGAAGATGTGCATGGAGGCACCGGAAACCCCTTCCTGACAAGCTCCGATGCATAGATACACTGCCATCCATCGCTAGCTTCATCGAGACCTCATCGATGTCAACATGTAGGTTAGACGAGTTTGTCATGAGATTGTGGTTCTGTTCCACCTCTCGTCGGAGTAAGTGGAGCACGACAATGAGGTTCTGACCATCTCCAGAGAACGCGCCATTGCAGGAGCTCTTTGTGCCACTGTTCTTCACGTCAGAGAAGATGTCGAACAAGGTGAACCATCAAATCATCGTTGTGTTGTCAAGATTAGATCATCTACATATCGTGTCACGTCCCTAAATGTTAATTACATAATTAAGCATTCATAATCATCATAATGTTATGTTTATGCGTGTTCGTTTGATAATTTGAGTTTGAACATGTTCAAAATACATCGAGCTGGCCTAGAGCTCTTTAGGAAGACCCTAAATACTTTGGAGAGAAAGAGAAAAGAAAGAAGAATGAAAAGAGGGGAAAGTTAGAAAATTTCAGCAAAAGAACCCTTCTCGCGGTCTGACCGCAGTCTGACCGCTAGGGAGCAGCCACATGGGCTTGCCATGTGGGTATCCTATGGTTTGACCGATGCCCCTCGCGGTTTGACCACCAAAGCGCAGCAGAGGTGCCCCTTAAGTGGTCGACCGGTCTCTATCTCTCCCTCTCTCTCATTTCAGTCTCTCACTCTGTACCTCCCTAAACCCTAGAGAGAGAAGGTGAGATCCGCTCGATGCGTTCGACGACCGGAGATCGACGGTGGGAACTCTCATGAGCTCCCCGAAGGACTTCCTCAAGCTTCCTCCCCCTTCCCTCCCCACCGAAAGGGTTTCCTCATCGTTTCTTCCTCCACAAACTCATTCACCCTCCGGGAGTCTAATCGGTGGATCAAAGCTGCCTTGGAGGATTTTGATTCAATACAAAGTTCCTCTATACCGAGGTAAACATCCCCCAACCGTTTTCCCGTCGTTTCCTAGCCCTAGACGATCGCCGTCTTGATTTTCGGCAAAAAGCCCTAGGAAAGCTAAGTCTAGATCTCATTTTGGGGGTTTTACCTGTTCGGACCATGCATGTTGTCAGAATGGTCACGTAAAATGTTCCCTAGTCTTGTGGAGTATTTTGGTGCCCTTCGTCGTTGAAGGTTCCGTCGGAGTCCTCGCCGGTGAGCCCGTAAGGGTGCTGCCGATAGGTTTTGGCGATCTGACTGTCGACATACCGTCAGTCTAACCGCCATTGGCCAAAACCTTCTGCACGCGGGTAGTCTCACCGCAACTTCCACATTGGTCTGACCATCAGCCATTTAAGGTTGTGTGTACTTAGGTTACCTTGTCCGGGGTTTCAAACTTTGAAATCCTAATCTTTTAGCGATCTTTTGCAAATGTTTTTGAAACACGATGCTCTATTATTATCCAAGCATACATCATTTACACTTTTTTCCACCATTCATTTGTTTCTGCGTGCATTCTTGATTTGTTTAGATAATGTTGCGCTGACAGTCCAAGCTAGTGAAGGCGACGCCGAGCAACCTGAGTTTTGTGAGTGTTGTGCGGGTAGTGTTAGGCAATCGACAGAGCAGTAAGGCAAGCATCTAAGCATATTGCACCTTTTTTATTGAATTGAATGGAGTCTAAATTGACAAGTCATTGCTTAGTTATATTTGCATGTATAGCATGCTGTTGTCGAGCTTATATGAGTAGAACCTATGTTGATTGCATTACCTCTATCTTGAGTTATTGATCATCTATATCTTTGTAGCCTTGATAATATTGTTGATGTTTAACTTAAGAGTTGCTTGAAATGCTTAGTAATGCATAGGTTCTCGGTAGAAGTCGAGCGATGGTTTAACCATTGTTCACGAGCTTAGGGCTTACTTATTGTTCACAATTACAATGATAATGATGTGGGATCTATGAGATGTGAGAAAGAGGCGAGATGTGGTCGGTGCTAGGGATAGGTCGGGAGTGAAACCCGGATGCCATAGACCGCTTGCATCATTTAAGTACCATCCGTCAGTACCATTGATTTTAGCACTTTCCGTACAACCGCATATTCGGATAATGAATGAATGAGCTAAGTATCATACACTATGCTGACACTTGCCTTGCGGCTCTATGATGCATAAGAAAATAAATGAGAAGCAAGGTGGTGGGGAGCCGGAGAAGTCCGAGACACGCTCACGATAACCCCAATGCCATAGGGGCATGTGCAAGTAGGTAGTTTCAGGTATGAGAAATGTTGTCTCGGGGGCCAAGAAGATGAGCCCAAGTCGTGCGGGTAAAGTTTTACCCCCTCCAGGGTGTAAGAACAATTCGAATTGCCGCGCTCTTGGTCATGAATATGCTTCTGTCCATCCACATCAGTCATAGAGTTCCGAATTTGGGGATATGGCATGGTATGTCGGGTTTGGTTGTCGATGATTATTAATTACATGAGATGACTCATTTTATATTTATGTGCAGTTTGATGTTGCAGGGTAGCCTTGAGTTTTGTATAGATGCTCATACATAGATGTTAGGTTGGTTATGCATATGAAATTACTTAACCTTGTGGTCTACTCCTTGTTAATGACTTATATGCATAATCTTTGAAGTCGAGTTATTATATGTACCCATTATGGATTAAGTTTTGTGAGTATCTTCGTACTCATACTGCTCTTTTAGGCTCCACAGGTGAGGAGGAGCTCATGTTTAGCTACTTCACGCCTAACGATGTAGGTAACGAGAATGAGTAGTGTAAACTAATCGTGTGACGTGTTTTTAGGTGGAGTCTAAGGGCATATGGTTTTACCTAGCTTTTGTTCGATCATAGATGTTAATCTTCCGCTGCATAGTTTCTAATTTTGGTTATGAGGTGAATTGTTAGTTATCCTACTAACTTTCTTTGTTGTAAATTGTGTAAATGGTTAAATTTTTAAGAACTTGTAATATAATTTAATTACTCGCTCTTTCTTAAGCTTTATTGTGGTGTTATATATTGGAAAGACATGTGTTCTGATTTTGGGCACAAAATATGTGCTGGGACTACCGGAATGGTATTTCGGTTAATCATTGTGGTCGTGATTAAGCAAATGATCATCCTGATGATTAATTAGAATACTATTTAAACAGTTCCTCATATATCGATTCATCAGTTAGATCTCAGCCGATCGATCAAGAATCGATGGTATAAATTTAATGAGTCTAACGATGTCGTCTGTCGGCCCATTAACGCTGTCAATGCCACGTCAGCTATCCGAGTCAACACGCCACATCAGCAAAGTTATTAATATGTCAAGCCACGTCGGCATAGGATGTTGAATTGACAAGCCTAGTTAGCTTTTGTTTTTATTTTATTTTTATTATATGCTGACGTCATAAACCCTATATATTGCGCAATAATTAATTTTTCAATACAAAAATAATTATGAAAATAGGATTAATTTGAAAATAGTTTTAATAATGTTATTTAATTTAATTTAATGTTTATATAGTTTTCTAATTCAAATAAATGCTAATAAATTTTAAAAAAATCCTAGAAAATCATATATTACTCCGAAAAATTCTAGAAATTTTTTTAATCACATAATTTCATTTGTTAATCTTTTTGTTCTATTTTAATCTTTTAAAAGCCATAACTTGTCAACCTTATCTCCGATTTGACATGTTCTTTCACCAAAATTTCTAGAAAAATGTGATCTTGTGTGTGATGATGATTGTTGTGTGTTATTTGGTTGTTTTTGGGTCTTAGTTTTTATGTGTTGCCTTTTTGCTTCTATTTGCGAGTAGATGTCAACATTCCGAACTAGTTAAAAGGACTTAAGGACCAAGACTTTGAAGATCCAACTGAGTTTTGTGCATGCAAGTTGAGTTTTTGACCATATTGATCATAGTTTTTAAAATATTTTGTTTTACAAATATGCATGCTAATAATATTATCAAAAATACCAAGTGTTAGGTTTTACCCTAGTTTTCCTTTATTATCCTTCTCCCCATGGTATGTTTTTGGTTATGGAAGAGCAGATGATACTTAACCTTACTCTGGGATGGTAATCATAATAATGGCTCAACTTAATATGATAATGGTTCTATGCAACTATGATAAAAGATGATGATCTAATTTTTGTAGCAACATAGAATTAGGATTTGAGCAAGTGATTTGATTAAACCGGTACAAGTTGTACGATTAGGTTTGTGATAGTCTTGCTCAAATCTAAAGATCGGTTCGTGGAGTGATCTTTCTGAATTAATAGTACAACTACAAGTCTGGTATGGGATAGGTCTAGCCAATTAATTTGTTTTACTGTAAATATTGTGTAGGCTATTTTGTTGTATGGAATGGAAGAGTGTACTTTTAGGGTTTCTATTGGTGCAAGAGGGGGCTTTCGTTTTTTAGGTGTATTCACGCGATGGTGAAACCTTAGCGGGTATGCACGTGCTGAGAGTGGCTTTGTAATGAATTTCTAGCGTACACATCGGAAGTGTGTAAGAGTTATCCGTCGACTAATGGGTGCCCGACAAATATGGAAGACATGACTTATATGTAAAGTGTACAACCTCTGCGAAATGTAAAATTAGTTAACCAGTCGTACTCATAGTTACAAGTGACAAGAAAAATCTCATATAATTAGAATTTGATAGTTTGGTTGGTTTGGTCAGTCATAGTGGTGGAAACTATGATTGATGTGTAATTCAATCTTGGTAGTGAGAATTATAGTTGAGGTGTTGGAAGTTTGGTTAAGTTAAGATGGTTGGAATCTTTAGGTGGTTGGTTAGATGTTGTTATTCACTTAATTATTACTTCATTTTTAATTGTTTTAAAATAAATGAAGTTTCCGTAAAAGTGTTACATTGCTATATTAATGTTAGGCCTTCATATGCATAATATTTTCTCATAATTGCTGAGTATGACATGTGTTCACTCTTGCTATCATCAAACACTCAATTGGAGAAGATGTTAGAGAGTTCGCTGAAGATGGATCGTTCTAAGTTGCTTTCTACATTGATTTGCATGCGGAGCCCTCATGAAGGATTAGATTCTACGTTGCAGTTTTATTTGGATTTTAACCTTGTGAAGGTCATTTTTGTAACATGATTAATTATGATTAAGTAAGATATTGTAATGATATTCATCTACGAGGTCAATATGTATAATATCCCAAAATGAAAAAAAAAAGTTGCTGTTAGCTGGGTTTCATGGGCCAAGTGTGTGCCCAAATAGAATGGGTTAGGCCTAGTCCAAAGTCCATATCGTGGGAGAGGAGACCGTGTAAAACTCTAACTTCCCCCACGTCTTCGCCGTTCCCGATCCTTATGCCAGGCTTCATTCACTCGATCAGGCGCCGCCACACTTCACCTTTGTCGTCCGAGAGTTGCAGCAGCTGGGTACCATCTGGGAAAAAATTCCTGCCTTGCCCCATCTGCATGCACGTCCCTTTTGCCCTCACGCTGCTGCCTGGCTGTTGATCTCGGTGCGGCTGTGCCTACTGCGTAGGTGCGTTTGTCCTCCTTCCAAATCATAGCAAGAGAAAAGGAGGTGCTGATGGTCCCTGCGCATATTGTTGTTGGTTGCAGATTGCCGCTGCAGACCAGAGACAAGCAGGCAGGTGCACGCGGCAAGGGAGAGGAAGAACAGGCTTGCGATCTCATCCTTCGTGTTTGGTATGGAACCAAATATTTTTTTTCCCTGTGAGTTCTATCATTTAAGGTTGCTTTAGGCTGGTGTTTAGGGATAAATCCCATTTGAAAACGTGAAACGTGAGATGATCATTGGGCGGGGCAGGGGAGGGGGAAGGCTAACTCACGCGCGTGCCATGGGCAGAAGTAGCAACTTTTCAGACAGTCCCTCTCACCTTTCTGTTTTTGGAAAATTTTCCTTCTGTGCTATTTTATATTTGGAAAAGTTTTTCGAATAAGTTATTCGGACAAATTTTCTGAACAAGTTTGCCGAAAAAATTATAGAAAATTTTTGAGTAAAAGTTAACAAGAAAAATTTGCTAAGAAAAGTCTTTAAGAAAAAAGTTTTCAAATTTTTTTCTAAAAATCAGAAGTGGGCCCACTGGGGGAGGCACGAGTAACGCACCGCACGCATGCCAAACAGAATTTCTGGGGGCAAGGAGGAGAGCTGCCTTATTTTCAGAACAGGATATTGTCAATCTAATGGTCATTTGGAGACCTTTTAAATGATCGTTGGGGGCTTTTTAGGCCGAATATTAGAATATGATGTACTAGAGAGCAGTAGATGATTCCATTATCTTTCAATAGAGTACCCATACTCTAAATTTGGTTGTATATGTTGGGACATTTGAAATTTTGAACTTTGGATATTCGTAACACAGTAGGGGAAACTGGGTGGTTACTTTGAGACTCTGATTAGGCATAGAACACGCCAGAATTAAATTGTGTGGTAAATACCAAAGTTGTATGAAATTTTGCGTAGATAGTTTAGTGTTCTTATTTGTTGTATTTCTTGTTGTATAAAAATAGATATGAAAATAATAAGATAGCAGGACTACAGTGGATGTATTAATGTCGTGGCTGTTTTTGTAATACAAATTAGTCTAATATTCATAATATTTTCTAACTAGAAAATGTTGCATATTAAGTATGGTTCTGTATATAAGTTGTTATTTATGATTATATATGTTGGATGCAGTCTTATATTTTGATTACATGAGGATAGCAAGTCATTTAACGTGTGTGGCGGTGAAACAATACGTTTGAGCATAGCGACGCATGTTATTCTTTTGTTATGATATGCACATTATATAGAAAGGTTTTGATATTTGCTTTTAACAGGAAATACTGCTCTCAACCGTCCTTAAGCTTTGTCATCGAGGTGCATCGGTAAAAGGCAAGTGACGTAGGGGTGTGGCGTATGTTGTAGAGCTTTTATGTCTTGCATTGCTTTAAAGTTAAAATATGTTATATTACAACCAGCAACATTAACTTGATTGAGTGTACTCATGAACTATGTGATGTTTGTCTTTCAATCATATTACTAAGCAAAGTCATTGTCTTGATGAGCTTGATGGTGTATCTATCATGACTTATGGTGTGGTTTGTTATTAATGATGCATGATGTTTGCATCCATGTCATTGTATATGCATTCATCTGAACAAAAGGTCGGCTTGTTGCAATTAGCCACAACCTCGTATCTATACAATGGAGTTTGCATAAGAGCTTGGATGCTATCGAAAAAGCTCTTAGTTTTCGTGGCATTCATGCATCATTGCAACATTGTTGGAGTTGGTGATAATGGAGTGAAAGGTAAATTTTATTTGGCATTACGTCACTTGGCTTATTTGAAATATGATAATAAATATGATATCTATATGTGAGATATGAAGGTTTCATAATAGTTCTTTGCATATATTATATTTCACCCATCTCTTATCACTTTTAGGTGTGGTTTTGGTGGAAGATCGACGTGCATGACAGGCTATGGGAATTAGTTGGCACTTTCCACACCAACATCATTTTGAGATTTAGTTATTTCATCTAGCCTAATAATTAAGAACTTAGATTACGAGTTTAATCCCTTATAGTTAAATTTGAAATAATTTACCTTGGTTTGTGGGAGATTTAAATAAGTAGCACCTGCTGAATTGTTTGTTATTATATTTAATTGTGGTGTCATTCTTTTCGGTCGTGTGCAGGATTGAATATGCGCGAATCACCCAAACACAGAGGGGTGAATGATTGTGGAAGCTAAATTTAAAATTTAAATCACCCTAATCAAATATGTAATTAAATCGCAAAATTCATTTCAGGACATACATCTATCACGTCATTAAAAACAATGCCCAGAAAGATCCAACAGTTGTATTGCCTCAATTTTTCTATAGAAACTAGACAATCATGCAAAAACTATTCCCGATCTTTGGATATAAAGATATAAAATTCGCATGTCGACTGTGGCAGATTGTGATGAAAATAGATCAAACATAGATAGCACAAGAATTATGAAAATTTGGCCAACCAAAATTTCCACGGAGTTACGTTGATGCTTAATGATGATTTTGGATGAACCAAACCAACGCAAATCACAACTATTGAATTATCCACCGAAAATCACTATGAAACCACGAAAGCAATGAACACAGAGAGAAACTTACTAAATTTCAATCTTTATTGCATGGATGGGTTCACACAATGCATTACAAAGCATCCCTAAAAGGATTTCCTCGAAATCCCTAGATTAGTTCTCTTTTAATCTTCTATATCTAAACGCGGTCGTGTTCTAGCCTTCTTTTGAACTACCGGATTATGCAATCATCAGCTGTGGACCGTTCGATCATGCACATACGAGCCACACCGCCTTGTAGCCTTCGTGAGACTTTGACGAGTTGCTCGGATCGCCACCGCCTTCTTCTCCCCTGCACGCGTGCCCCCGGTGCATCTCCGTAGCTCCCCTCTCCCTGTGACATAGCAGCACCGCTACCTCTGCTCCACCACGCCGCAGCAGGGTTGCTACCTCCTCGCCCCCCATGCTGTTGCATTGCCTCCCTCCCTCTTCCTCACCGTGCTTCTTCTCACCATCGCTGCCTCCTCCCGATTCCATCCCCGGCCATGTCTATCTCCACCTCTGATGAGGACATCACTCATTTAGATACACGTGCTACAAGTGATCCTCTGGTGATTGATCCATTACAAGGACTGATTACACGGGCTCGTGCACGTCGTTTAACTCATGAGGTGAATTCGTTACTCGCTGTCCATACTACTAATTATAAGGATGGGATGCTACTCAATTTTTGAGAATTTTTTATGCTTAGGAATATGGGAGAAGCACCTATGGAATAGCCAAGTCGAACGGGGCTCAAGCCAACTTCAAGTCGGAGTCGGAACTCGGTTCGGATTTAGCAGACAGCGCCGCACTAAAATGGCCATAACTTCTTCATATGGTGTCAAAATAAGGTGTTCTTTGATGCGTTGGAAAGCTAAGGATAATAGCTTTGTTTTGGTACCTAGTCCCAGCTCCAGATTCATGATGGATTATTTTGTGTCGTCAAAACAATGTGCTATGTCACAATTTTGGGCCATATCGGGCCTTGTAAATGTGTTCGGGTCTAAGGCCAAGTTGTGGACGCCCCCTGGTCGCCCAAAACCCTAGCACGCCTCTCTTCATATATCTAGCAGCTGTCGTCATAGATATTTTGGGTTTTGCTTAGATTAATCTGTCATTGAACAGTTTCACCGTCGTTCGGTTTGTGAAACCCCAACTCATGAGCTTAATCATATATGCAATTTCAGATTGTGTTCTTCTGTGTTCTTGCTTGTGTTCTCGATTCGCTTGCAGGAATTATCCTTCTTGGCGAGGTCAATCGTGCCGCGCTTGGTTGATAACCAACGGAGCAGTAGTGTAGCAATTGCAAGGGTTGCGTTCTGTCCTGATCGGAAGCCTTTGATCGTCAACGTCGAGTCTCCACCAATTGACTTACCATTACCTAATAGAAGATTGGGCCTAATCCTCTCATCAACCTCCCGTCCTCGCAGTCTCCTCTGACTCCCCCAAACCCATGACTTCCACCTCCTCTTCTACCGGTAGAGTCAACCCCGAGGAGGAACCGCCTGTCCTACCACTCCATTTTCATCTGCTGTTTGGTGGTAGGATTGCTTGGTTCTTCTGCCCAAATTCCTGTCTCATCATTTTTTTGAACATATTCTATTAGCTCAAAGGATATAAATTCAGTAGACAATATTCACAACAGTTACATTGAAATGCCCATATATAGTAACTAATCTACCTCGTTGATTTGATTCAACAGTATTTTGTTTTCCTTTTGTGAAGCCCAATGATGTGGCATTTGATCTCTCCAATGGGCCAATTCTTGATGATGTGGGTATTGAATAATTCAGTAATTGGATGTGCTAAAGGTTTCTTGCAACCACACTTGCAATGCTCTTATAACCATTTCGTTGTTGAGACGTAGTGTGGCCAAGAAGTTGGTGATATGCTCCTGAACCTGGCGAGAGCATGGGAGATGGTTGACACATCAGCGTCAAATAATCTTGCAATGCAGCTGCCATCGATGGAGCCCTACTTGACAGCCAGCGCCAAATCAGGTACAGATTGTGTCCATATGATGTTGGCAACTCTCGTGTTTTGTTCAACTTGCTTTCTTGATTGAAGGTTTCTTTGCCATTTACTTTACATAGTGTAGCATGGTGTGAGTTGGAAGGAGATTTCAGTGAATGGGATAGTACAGCAAGGGAGAGCTCAAGATAGTTAGTCACTTGATCATTATCCATGCTACTATTTCTTGAATTTATTTTTTTAATCTGCTCATTCCTGTCTCACTACCTGATGATTTGAATCAAACATAACACCGACGTTGATATTATGATTGGATCAGTAATCAAATTGGTTCCACATCAAATATTTCTATAAAAAGTTAGTTCTAAAGGGACAAAAAAACATCTGGAACATGAACTATTACTGACAGAATCTAACCGGTGAAAAGCTGTAAAAGTCATCCTGTCATGGTGCCTCAACTGCTCAGCATTGCTTCTATCTCATTACTAAATTACCTTGTATCAGTGATTATCAAAAGGTTGACTAGCTTGAATATCCAAATGTAACATGCTTTTGTTGTGCTTTTGTAGATTACTGAAACAATGATCAAGAATGATAAGCTACAATCGAAATGCCGAGTGATTCAATCTGATGTGCAGACTATGAAAGAAAAGAGAAAGATGAAGGTATGGCTTCTCTGCATTTTAATGACCATTAGGTAAACTATGAACATGGATTAATTCTCATCCCATGGTTTTGGCAGTTTGGATAACTTGGGTTTGAACTGATAGCGGCTAATATCGGTGCTGCAGTTGGAACTATTTTCAGGTAACATTCAGACTCACATCATTTCTTCTCTTGAAAGTACCATTTCAAGTTAACTGGATCAATATTAGTTAATTGTCATGTATACATGTGAAGACGGATAGATGATTGATGGTTAGATATAATACTAATGTTTGCTTTTCATGTGGCTACATATTATATGCTGACATGATTCCCTGTTGAGATATTTGTCTAAGTTATGTGCAATTAGTCAACACCATTAATCAAATAGATAGTTTAGCTGTATCCAATGATCTGGTGTATGATCTATTTTTCATACATTTCAAGTTATTTGCCAAATGTAATGGGTCCACATTTCATAGCTCTAGCTGGTGCTTGGCAGCCGCTGTTAACAATGCCATTAATCCGCCTAATGTTCTTTTATTTCAGGTGAGGGCCGTGAGGTATATTAAATTTTAGTTTCATAATCCTAGGGTAGTCGAGTGATTCAATGTAGCATATCAATTCGATTCTATCTATATGCTTAGCATGGCAGGTAAAATTTTAGAGAATAGTGATAGGCTTTCTACCAGCCATTGGTCAAGGGAAGCCAGTCGAGCTTTTATTAAGGTTCTGTTTACTTGTAATTTTCAACATTCTAGCTTTCTTGCCACCACCAAAATGTAGCATGAATAGCTTTTGAGTTTTTTCCTGAATGATGGAGACCAGTTGTTTCCGTTGATTTCTCCGTAGTCCTTTAGAACAGATGATGGAGCAATTAAACTACATTATGTATAATTGAATCAGATTGATCAACCCTACTAAATCCATGGGAACTGAGTTCTTTCTGATTGTTAATAAGCATTAAGAAATTCAACCAAAGTAGAGGATTTCAAAAAGCAATACTAGATTTGGTTCCTACAATATTTCTCCATGTGAGTCATAGCACCACATTGATTGTTGTAGAATATGACTATTTTTTTACTCAGCTTTTAAGTAGCTGTTTACAATTTGAACATCTTTATCAAACAATACACATAATCCAATGTAAAATATTTTATTCAAAATACTATAAACTTACTGTACACTCCTACCTCGACGACCAGTCTGTATATAGTCCACCGCCCGGCCATTAATCGAGTCCAAAACGTACTTGAATTCGTCCGGCCAACACAGCTCCTGGGCCTTCTGCTCCATCCGGCTTCCACTGGCCTGCTCCCAGCCAACCAGCTGCGCGCTCACACAGGCCAGCTCAGCAGCCCACCGTGCAAGCCTGGACCACGTGAGCCTCTGGTGCTGTGCCACTACAGTGCCTAGCCAAAGCACCACTAGCCTCTCACGTTTGGAGGGAAAAAATCCAAAATTAGACAACATATATTAACGTATTTATCGAAATAGATAATATATAGTCGTATTTACTAATTTAGCATCCGTATTCGGCACACGGTGTACCATCGTGTACCAAAAAGGTATTTTTGGCACACCGTGTACCGAATACGGCACTGTTACCTGTATTCGGCACACCGTGTACCAAAAAATCACCTGTATTCGGCATACGGTGTGACGAATACGGGCAACAGTGCCGTATTCGGCACACGATATGCCAAAAATACCTTTTTGGTACACCATCACGTCTGCTTTTGCTTTGGCCGTCACGTCACGCCGCGTCTGCTTTATTCTTTTGGCTTTATTCCTGCTTGCTTTCGACCGCCTTTATGCTCTCGCTTTATTCTTTCTGCGCTGCTGCACTTGCATGATGACTCGCTTGCAAACATGCATGCTGGCTCGCTTGCATGCTACCTATAAAATGGCTCGAGCAGAAGCGCAGCAGCAGCCGAGCATAAGCACAGCAACAACGCAGCAAGGAGGAGTAGTGCAAGGAGAGGAGGAGTAGCAATGTTCGGCGTTTAGCAGCAACGGAGCAGTGAGGAGGAGCAGCAGCAGCCAGGACGAGCAGTAGCGCGAGGAGAGGACTGCCTTCTGTAATAATAAGTACTTAGATTATGTATGTAATTAATATTTAGATTAGTAAATGTAATTAGAGTAAGTATAGTGGTTATTCCGTTTGAATACATTGGTTAAATGATATTTAGTTGATAAATTAGAGTACGTAAAGTATTTGCATAATTTTATTAATGAATTTGATTAGTCGGTGTAATAAATTTGATAAATTAGAGCACATAATTAGAGTATTTACATAATGTAATCAGAGCTATTAGAGTTGTATGATTAATCGGATTAATTAGTTTAATTGAATTAATATGATTAATTAGCTTACTCACTAAGAGCACTCCAGCAAACTAGATAAATCCGACTCGACATATATATGTGGACAGGTGGTAGAGGAATGTACAATGTGTATGCTTATGTGGTAATCCCAATAATGATCTCGTAACAGAATCTACAACAGTGTAACCGCAATTATGATCCCGCGATAGGCATGAGAATCGGAGTTACGATCCCGCCACAGGCATCGTAACCAGAGTTACGAACCCACCACAAAAAGCAGTTACGATCCCGCCATAGGCATGATAACGGGAGTTACGATCCCGCCACATGCATGAATTTATGAAAGAGGAGAGAAAAAATAGAGCTTTGAAGCAAATGGTAGCTGGCTTCTCTCTCGTCTCTCTACAGGATAGCGAGCCGGACAGCTTTTCTGCTGGAGATGCTCTTAGGTTAAGTAGAGTAACACGAGGTGCCGAATTTTACACTGTAGATCAAATTAACATAACTAATTTGATTAATTAGCTTTACCACTTATGTTAATATATGGGACGTAATTAACTGTTTATCGTACATACATCTAAGTAGTTATTTTTTACATTTACGTTTGTTTAGCATAGACGCTATGACTATCCATATTTATTATGGAGAACGTCCCGCTGTTTTGCATGGGAGACTTGTATCAATTCAGAACTGCAAGCATATAGAGAGTACGGTTGAGCTACCTATTGATCTAGATGGCTTAAAATCACATGTTATGAGTCTTTTGCGTGTGAAACAACAATCCTATAATATTGTCCTACAGGGTGTGCTGCCACAGCTTGTGCCAAACAGCTCGGTCATTGTCCATACGTTGTTCGATTTGAGAAGGAACAACGCATGGGCTTTGTACTCACGCAAGGCATTGGAGGAGAACTTTGAAATAGGGGTGTACGTAAACATAGTATCACGATTGGTGCAAGGTGAAGCAGTGACTACGTGGAAGGATCAGGCCATCATGTGATGCATGACAAGGAGGGAGGGCATGTCGGGGAGGGCAGTTCTGGTACAGAGGGACCTGGAGTGGACCCTACTGAGGTAGATGCAGGATGCATGGATAATAAAGCTGGTGGTAGCGGGGATGAAGAAGGTGCTGACAACGATGGCCTGGTGCCGACGATCCAGTACTTTCATGGTGTTGGGCTGCTAGATTGTACCATCGTTGAGTATAACACCTTATCTAATTGAGGATACCAGAATAGCGATATTCAGGTGGGACAACGGTTTCGGAACAGGGAGGTCATCCACTTTATTAGCAACTATGTTGTAATCATAAGAAGGGACCACAAGTGCGTCCGGTATAACCCTACAGAGTATGAGGTCACGTGTATCAAGCACCCGAATTGTCCTTACTTCATACGAGCATATAAGCTAAAATACGAGAACTATTTTGTGCTAAGTAGACACACCCCACATACATGCAACGAAGAGGCTATTAGGAATGTGAGCCACGCAGTTGATGCGAGATTCATAGCCCAACTCCTCATCACCCTTGTTGGCACGAACATATATTTGTTGCCAAAATCCATTATGGAGGAGGTGCAGACTAAGACGAGTATGTTGATCAATTACCATACCGCGTGGCGAGCGAAGAAGAAGGCGTTGAAGATGTTGTTTAGAAGTTTCGAAGAGTCTTACAACTATGCCCCGAGGCTATTGCAGAAGATTACCATGACGAATCCAGGGACTTAGTGGCCCATGGCGGATGAGCCAATCAGGCTGGAGGATGGGTCATACAGCACTGATCGATACCTCATTAGGTTTTTCTGGTCCTTTGCACAATGTATCAAAGTTTTTAGACATTGCAAGCCGGTTGTATGTGTGGATGCCACATTTCTTAGCGGCAAGTACCATGGTAACCTTATGACAGCGATGGCGTCCGATGCAAACAATCAGATCATTCCTCTCGCATTTGCAATGGTTGAGAGTGAGAACAATGATAGTTGGCTGTGGTTCCTCACCTTGGTGAGGACACATGTCGTTGGCTATAGGGAATGAGTTTGCATCATCTCAGACCGCAACAAGGACCTCTCGCATGCGTTGGACGTGCTGCATGACAGCACAAACTACTCCATTGCATGAATTGATGTGGAGAGAAGGTGGTGCATGCGACACTTGGGTGCGAACTTATACTCAAGGTACCACAACAAAGGTCTTGTAAAGAGGTTCAAAGGGTTGTGTCTTCAGAACCAGCAGGCGAAGTTCAACGAGATATGATGAGAGTTAAATAAGACCACTCGCAAAATGATGGCAGAGCAGGAAACACAGGAGGACCATCTACGGACGCAAATGGTGGGGAGCCAAACTATCATTAGCCGTTCACGTGCTACGTTTAGCTAGTGGATAGCGGGATATCCGGTGGAGCATTGGGCCCTAATCCATGACACTCACAGTGCCAGGCTAGAACATAGCGTTTCAATGATCATATTTTACTCTTGGTTATGCAAATATCCCATCTAAAATTGTTGTCTCTCATGTTAAGTATACGATCATGAAAACGAATATAGCGGAGGTGTTCAACAATGTCCTAAAGGGTGTATGCAGCCTCTCGTTGTGTGCCATCATTGAGCTCACATTCTATAGAACGGCTGACTACTTTCAAGACCGTGGTATAGCTGCAATGGAGTGCAACACGCGGTTTGCACCTAAGGTGGAGGAAATCATATCCAGAAGGAGGAATAAGGCACACTTTCACCGGACTAGGATCTACGACCGGGCCAACAATGAATTTGAGGTCATGTGTCGCCACCGATACACTTCAGGGTATAGCGCGGGGGACACCATGCAACAATATCAAATTGGTCCTCACGAGGTGAAGTGGACACGCAATAAGCCAAAACTGCACCATATCCCGTGCTCCCATGTCTTCACCACTTGCAGGGACATGGGCGGCAACAACGGATCACAATACGTATCACCCTACTTCACGATCGATGCATTGAGGAGCACATGGCTTCCAAAGATGCGTTCCTTCAACATCGGAAGTAGCTACAAAGCAATCGAGGGGCCTAAGTGGGTACCTTATCCCAAAGCACGATACACGGATCCTGGAAGGCCTAGAGCCACGAGGCTGCAAGGTGATATGGATGCAGCAGATGCTGTTGATGGCCTACGTAAGTGCAAAATATGCAAACAATCTGGCCATGACAGGAGGACTTGTCCGACCCAGTGGTAAACTATCAGGCTATGATTGAACTGTATTGTATTAGAGTTGTTGCAATTTAGTTTGTTTTATGAAGTTAATTGCAGACATGGTTTGTATTGTAAATTGTTATTCACCTATTAGTTTTTGTACCTATTTTGTAATAGTTGTTGTCTTACATTGTTTTTTTATTGAACCTTGAGGCTTGAAATCCTTTGCATTGCTCACGTTCAACTTCCCGAGCTTCTTCAGCTACGGTACGACGAGAACCACAGGGGAAGGATGATTTTCATAGGGCAACAGGTACAACGATAATACGTGATTTTCAGTTGCCTTGATAACTTGGTACTTACTCAATAAATGTATTGGATACCTTTGCAGTTGGTTCTGTTGCGTTCCAGGAGTGTGCGCAAGATTAAGGAGTCAGACCCTCGATTCCACGAGCCACTTGCACGGCAGGACTACTACCGTTCGCTCTCATGATGGCCGGAGCTCCCATGGAGGGCAATGGTAGGACTCCCCTCCCATCGATTGAGGTGTCACCGCTCACAGGTCTCGTCGACCGCTGGCATCTTGAAATGCACACATTCCACTTTCCTTGTGGAGAAATGGCCGTAACTTTGCGGGACATGGCCATACTGACCGGGCTGCCGATCAGGGGCACCCCGTTAGTACTTTTGCGACTAGCAAAGGAGTAGTGTAAGAGTTATATTCAAGCCAAGTAATTATTTGTTATGTAATGCACTTCTTATGTTTTAGTGTTATTCATGCATCACTGAATCTCTGCATCTTGTAGGTTTCGTGTGCAATATGACATGAAGGATGTTGGGCTCTCCATGTCATGGATTCATGGGCTATCACAGTTTGGTCCATGTTCACCGGATGCAGACGAGGCTACAATTATGCAGCATTACGAGGTGTACTTGTACATCATGCTGGGAAGGACATGTTCTACAATACGATAGACGATTATGTACTTCCTCATATTGTATGGTTAGCGGGTTAGCTCGCATTATGTCCTTACGAGCCGACATCTTACAATTGAGGATCTGCTGTGTTGGCTGCTACGTACAAAGGATTGTGTGCCGCAACCCAGCGGTCAAAGAAGACGGGCTCTATTTCAAGCTGCCTACACCTTTTACAGCTATGGAGCTGGGAGTACCTCCCGGTTTGTCGACCATGGGTGAGCAAGAGCTACTATCCAGTCCCCATCTCTGAAGCATTGCAGATGACATGAGGCCTACGATGGGGTATCGGTGGATTCATGCCAGGCTGAGATGGACTCACCAGCAAGACCATGATAACTACTCCTGGGTGATCAATGACCTAGATGTCCTCAGCTCTGATCTCGTGGAGTGGGATCCATGGCGTATGGAACAAGTGGTCAAAATTGCGACTGGAGGCCTCATCACATCCTTTTGTTTTCGTGACTCAAACTTATGAATGACCATATGCTTCTTGTTGTACATGAACAATGTGGAAGTATATTCTCCGGAGCGTGTACAGAGGCAGTTCGGTCACCGACAGTTGGTGCCAGTACCTCTCCCACGAGACGCTGGCCGGGCGCACGAGTAAGTGTGTTATTGTACGTACCATTATTACGTTAGGTGATCCATGTTACAAAATTATAATTGTTTATGTCACGTACAGGAGGAGTGCACAGGGGAATGCAGGCATGCATGACTGGTCTGAGATTAATGCGGAGCACGTAAACAGGTGGACGGAGGAAAGTGGACGGGAGAAAGAAAACAGAGCCCGATTTCTCACCTCATGTTAAGTCTCCAATCGGCCGATTCAATCCGCCCTTCCCCTCCATAAAAACAAAATCAAACCTTTGGCCAATCCTCCTTTTGCTCCACTGCATCTAACACCCCAACTCTCGTCGACTTTGTGCCCCTAGAGAACCCACACACCACCATCGTAGCACCTCCCCCCCCTCCCACCGTCGTTGTGCCACTCCAGCCCTCCCCGACGTCGTTTGATTGCACGCTAGTGTTCTTTGTCCGTATCTCATCGTCCTCGACCACCCACTGTCGAGTTCCACCACCGTAGCTGAACTCCTGAGGCTGCCATACCTCCGCCATTGAAGCTTGCTGTCGCCAAGCCTCTTCGGTCTTCCCCGATGCCTGCAACCCCGTTAAACAAGCTTGTCATCGTCTTCTGATCACGCTCCGCCGATCACCGTCGACTCCCGAGACTCGCAACGCCATCTCCATCCATCTTCGGCCATCCTCCGTTGTCCCGAGCTCATCGCCGTCGCCGTCCAAGGTGGAGCTGAGATAGCCCTCTTCTCAGCCGTCCGATCTTAGATGTACAGTGTAGATTATATCTGAGACATTCCTCCTCTACTCTTGCTATTAATAAAACAAAAGTGTAGTTGTTCCATTAGCCATAAGGCACCACGGGATTAGCTTAGACATTCCTCCTCTACTCTTGCCCATCGCCGGCATTGGAAGGTTAGAAATATCAAAAATACATGTTCATCGTTACCTGCAACAACTTAAGAGCAGCACCTTGAGTATGAAGGTACTCGCAAGACTTACACAATATAGGTATATACTATCGGACTCCAAGGAGAATGCATTTAGTTGAATAGCAAAGAATAACTACAAGTTAAATTTATTCAACAGAAAAGCACTTTAATCAACATAATGACTTGAACAGCTAGCAGTAACCGACAATAAACATAATCTTCAAGAAAAATGTAAACTTATTCATCTCAAATAAGCAACAGTCGATGCTTCTCCCAAAGCCCACAGACTTCACATTTTCCCAAACACAACAAAATTCTACGATGATGCCCAATGGACATTAAGCGTGCTCATGACCGAGAGCGCGACAATTTGAATTGGTTTTACACCCTGCAGGGGAATACTTCTTTACCCACATGACACGAGACCATTCGGCTTGTTCAACCTGCCAGCTACACAAGTGGGTACCCGTGACAACCTTTCCCAAATAAGCCTCAATCATTTGGAGCATGTGTCTCTTGGTGAGGAGGTTAACTAGGTCCACTCCTAGAGCAACATAGATACCTCGACAAGCCCGCTAACCCACAACACAATAGACGTTCAGGCCAAAGGGTCACAACAACATAAGGTATTTAGCTCATCTTCACCATATTCGGATATGTGGTTAGTACTTAAGCTAAATGACACCACGGACGATGCTTAAACGATGCAAGCGGTCTATGGCACCCGGGTCTCCTTTCCCGAATTGTCCCTAACATCACCCACATCTTGTCTCAATTTTACCAACTCACAAGTGGTCCATGGCACACGGGTCGCCTCTCCCTAACTACCCCTGGCACCACCCATATCTTGTCTCAATCTCACCAACTCATCATCACTACTTGCCATTCTTTTGAACAATAATTGAAAACTTTATAACTCACGAACGATGGTGACATCCACCGCTCGACTTCTACCGAAGACCTGGGCAAGACTAAGAACTTACCGTATCACTTTGAAATTGGACCATGACACATTATACCCATGCTACAAGGATCAGGATTAACAATTTTGTAAAGGTAGGTACTATAAAACAAATAGGATCTATCCGATTCCCAACATTGACTCACTAAAGCATGCATATATGACACATAGAAATATCTAGCAAATTGAACAACAATTCACCAAATTATAGGAGAGATAAGACAAATGCTTGCCTGGTGCTTCCTGTACTTCACTCATGAACTCTTCTTGTTCATTCTCGAGTTCAAATATGCGACTCTCTGAAATGTCGTTTGCTAAATAAAGGAACGATGCATCGTAATGAGTATGGATGACATACGATGAGAGGTTTTCCACAATGTATGACCAAAGTGGAGATACAATGCATCATGGCATGAGTTTAAAGCATCAATGATTTTTTCTTAATTTTGATCATTGCTAATCATTTAATATTTTCCGGGATTATTTAAGCTTAGCTCAAGGCTTAATCCTAAATAGAATGTTAATTATATTTAACATGCGGGTGAGTATTTCTAATGAACAGGGAAAACTATAACAAGATTAACAAAATTGGTTTCACCAATTTTGAACTTCATAATAATTAATTATGAATTATTAAAGCTTAAACACATTTAATTGACTAAAGAAATTTTAGAACAAAATTCATGGCTCCTAGCATTTTTAGAAAGTAGAGCATTATCATACAATGCTAAGGAAATTGGTTTCACTATTTTTGGAGCTATATTTAATTTACTATAAATTTTACAAGGTTAAGCTAAATTAACAATGTGAGAATAATTCCATTTCGTGATTTATGAATTAACTGGATTAAACAAAAACCAAAAACCCTAAAATCCTTTTTTCTCCCAGCATGAGCTAGCCACACCAATGGAAGTGGGGTCAGGCTGCTCTGATCGAGTCAAAATCGACCCATGGCCATGGCGCGCGTAGTGCTGCCATGGCCGGTGGCTCGCCTGGCCTCGCAGGTGGCGAGCGGTGTGACAGCACAGTCCAGGAAGAGTGGCAGGAGCATCAACGCATGGACATGAGTCATTTGTGGCACATGTGGACAATGGCGATGACCGAAAGGGGCCAACGACGGTACGCGGCGGGCAGCCAGACTATAGCGGCTAGGTCCTGGCACGCCGTTGGCGAACGGCGGCTCAAATCACGCAGCCGAGGGAACCTAAGGCATCTACACAGGCATGCGAACTCGACAGCGTGCTTCTTAGCCGACGGGCCCGGCCAGAAGATAGCCAGTGGTGGAGCTCGGCTCTCGTGAAGGGCCCCACCGATGTCGGGCTAAAGGAAAAACCGACACATGCGCAAGGAAAATAAGAGTGAAGGGAATCTCACCACGGTTCGGATTGGAAAATGAAGCAGTGACATGGTGGTTCAATGGTGGGTGGTGGAAGGAGCTCGTCGGAGATGAGGAAGACGCCGTTGCTGACCTAGATTCGCAAGGGAGACGTCGGGATCCTATCAGAGAACGAGTGACCTTCCTCTGTGCTCTTCTTGGTGTAGGCTAGGCTAATTGGGCATGGCAGATTTGGTCGGCGGTGGCAATGTGCTGTGCTCAACTCCTCTGTGCTTATGGGCGACAGAGAGAGAGAGAGAGAGAGAGTACTGAGGGAGGGAAATAGAGAGACCGAGGGAGAGGGCAGATAAGGGCGGCGGCTGACGTCTCTGGAAGGAGGCTCGGTGGCGTGGCTCAGTGGCCGGCCATGTTTGTCAACATCAGCGGCAGCCGACCTAGAGAGACAGAGAGAGGGAGGTTGGTGGAGGGGATGACCGATGGCCCCACATGAACAGTGACTCACATAGCAAAAGGATCTCCCTCCTTTCTCTAATCCAATGGGAGCCTTCCCAAGCTCAAATAAATCTAGGACAAATTTGGTATGATGCTATAATTTATAAGCAACTCATTTTAAGTGATTTGACCCAAAAAGCTGAGCCAAAATCAAATTAAAATTCTCCAAAATTGCAACCTTTTCTAACTTGCATAGATTTTTAAGGCTTCAATTTAATTTCCAAAAATCTAGGCAAATTTACTAATATTCTTCATATGCCATATACTAATTTCTAAAATAATTTTCAGCCCTATGTTACATAGAAATTTTATGAGTTCCTTCACAATGCATCACTTCTCATTAAGCCTAATGATTTTTTTAATGCATGCATTAATTATCAAACAATTGAACATGATACTAATGATACTCATGAATACTTAATGACATGTTTATGAATTTTGGGTTGTTACATGACAGCTCTACATAAAAAAGACATTGGGTTGAAAACAAAACGACAAGGCACATCGTGTCCAAGATATCATAGGCTTACCTTTAGATTTGTTCTCCAACTCAGAGTGCATCCCCTCCTTCTCAAGACCTCCTTGGAGAGTTGGAGGCCTATCTCGTTCAACCGGTGGTCCTTCTCGGCAAGCTCCCCCTCGAGTCCAGCTAGCTAGGCCCTCACCTAACAAACTTTGTTGTGGAGCATGTGCATCCGGGACATGGCCATCTACAAAGCATCAGGTCAGCACATATGATTTCATTAATTAAATGGCTCTTGCAGGGTAGCACTCACCATAAAGAAGATGCCTAAGAAGTGTTTCAGGTCGTGACCGCCTTCGACTTGGGTCCCCTTAACGACATCCCTCCAAGGCATGTCACTGAGCAATCCATGAACGAGGGTCTCATCCGCCTAGAGTCACAAAACCTCTGCCTGCCCACCCCTGTCCGGTCAGTAGGAGCCGGGGGTTCGGTGGTCTTATCCCTCGGAGGGTTCTGACTTCTTGGATCTGCATGCATGTGAAGGAGAGGGATCCACATCTCCACCTGAACCCCTTTTGCCCTCACGCTGCTGCCTGACTGTTGATCTCGGTACGGCTATGCCTATTGCGTTTGGCCTCCTTCCAAATCGCGGCATGAGAAAAGGAAGCGCTGATTATCCCTGCGCATCTTGTTGATAGCTGCAGACAAGGAGCCAAGCAGGCAGGTGCACACGGCAAGGGAGAGGAAGAATAGGCTTGCGATCTCATCGTTCGTGTTAGGTATGGAACCAAATATTTTTTTCCTGCGAGTTTTGTCGTTTAAGGTTGTTTTATGCTGGTGTTTAGGGATAAATATCCCATTTGAAAACGTGAGAGAATCATTTTTGGCGGGGGGGGGGGGGGGGGGGGCTGCTGTATTTTTGGAACAGCGCATTCTCAATCTAGTGGTCGTTTGGAGACCTTTTAGATGATTCCATTATCTTTTCATAGAGTGCTCATACCCTGAATTTAGTTGTATATGTTGGGAGATTTGAAATTCTAAACTTTGGATATTCGCAACGCAGTAGGGGAAACTGGGTGGTTCCTTTGAGACTCTGATTAGGCATAGAACACGCCAGAATTAAATTGTGTGCAGTGGTAAATACCAAAGTTGTGGAAAATCTTGCGTAGATACTTTAGTGTTCTTATTTGTTGTATTTCCTGTTGTATAAAAATAAATAAGAAAATAACAAGGTGGCGGAACTGCAATTGATGTATTAGTGTCGTGGCTGTTTTTTAATACGAATTAGTTTAATATTCACAATACTTTCTAACTAGAAAATGTGGTATATAAAGTATAGTTCTGTATATAAGTTGTCACCTATTATACACATTGGGTGCAAGTCTTATATTTTTATTCCATGAGGATAGCAAGCCATTTAATGTGTACGGCAAGGAAACAATACGTTTGAGCATAGCAATGCGTGTTATTCTTTTGCTATGAGATGGCCATTATATTAAAGGTTTTGGTATTTCCTTTTAACAAGAAGTACTGCTCCCAACCTTTTAACAAGGTGTATCGGTAAAAGGCAAGTAACGTAGAGGTGTGGCGTATGTTATGGAGCTTTTATGTCTTGCATTGCTTTACATTTAAAATATGTGATATTAGAACCAGCAACAATAACTTGATTGAGTGTACTCATGAACCATGTGATGTTGTCTTTCAATCATTACTAAGCAAAGTCATTGTGGTCATGGTGTGAAATGTCCTATTGTCTTAATTCGACGAGTTTGATGGTGTATCTATCACTGCTTATGGTGTGGTTAATGATTAATGATGTATGATGTTTGCATCCATGTCCTGCATATGCATTCATATGGAGAAAAGGCTGGGTTGTCACAATTAGCCACAACCTCATACTGGTACAATGGAGTTTGCATCAGAGGTTGGATGCTATCCATAAAGCTCTAGGTGTTCATGGCATTCTTGCATCATTGCGACATTCTTGGAGTTGGTGATAATGGAGTCAAAGGCGTCTTTTATTTGGCATTGTGTCACTTGGCTTATTTAAAATCTGATAATAAATCTATATGTGAGATATGAAGGTTTCGTAACGGTTGATTGCTGAGATTTTATATCTTACCCCTCTTTTATCACTTTCAGGTGTGGTTTTGGTGGGTGATCGATGTGCATGATGGGCTATGGGAATTAATTGGCACTTTTCGCACCAACAATATCATTTTTAGATTTAGTTATTTGATCTAGACTAATAATTAAGAACTCAAATTACAAGTCGACTCTCTTATAGTTAAATTTATTGGTTCGTTTATGAAACAAATTACCTTGGTTTGTAGGAGATTTAAATAAGTAGCACTTGCAGAATTGTTTGTTATTTGATAGTGAACATCATATTAATTGTGGTGTCATCTTTTTGGTCGTGTATCACTTGTCATGATTTTATTTGTGCTTTGGCTTATAGCATGGTGCAGTGATTGTAGTTGCACCCTGGGTGCCCATGGAGGGTCGAGGTGTTAGACTTATGTGTTAGAGATTATTTCTTTGGCTCATCACATATATGAGATTGGTCATTTTCTTGGACCTATCTCGATAGCCGGCCCCGCAACAGCGGCTATGTTAAAAATGGGGGAGAATGGGTTGGGGGATGTCGAGGTAGATGCACGCGCTGAGCTGATTCACCGGTAGACACTCGTGCTACCACACTGTCGGAGGATTAACTCCTGTCACAGGGATCCCGAGAGACCCCTTTTTAGAGATTCGGTCGGGGGGATGATCCTGAATAAGTTCGTCAGAGAAATAAATGGGAATGAATGCAACGGACGGTGGTGGGGGTGATGACCTAGTGCAAGAAGAAGTAAATGCACCGGAATTTAGACAGGTTCGGGCCGCACAGGGGCGTAATACTCTACTCCTGTATGGATGCTATAACTGTCCTGAGGAAGTCCCTCAAGGATGTTGCTGGTTACAAGGATGTTGGCCTAACTATGAGCTTGAGGCTCCTTGTTCTTCGGCTGTAACTGTACTCAACCTTGCTCATAGT
This sequence comes from Phragmites australis, assembly GCF_958298935.1. Taxonomy (NCBI): domain Eukaryota; kingdom Viridiplantae; phylum Streptophyta; class Magnoliopsida; order Poales; family Poaceae; genus Phragmites; species Phragmites australis. Next base: position 8,545,186 of record NC_084938.1, read on the forward strand.
GTCTCTCTTACGCTGTGTTCTTCGTGTCTACTCCCGGACTCTTGTTGTTGGTCTGGTTCATCTTGGGGTTGGGGTTTTTTCACCGTTGTTGGTGTTGTCTCTCGTTGTCCTTCTCCCTTCTGTGTTGCCAGCTATTTTAAAGACTCGCCGGCCACGACATGCCCCGAACGGAAAGGAGGGGGCTCGAGTTCCGAGACACCATAAATGGAAAGGGCATCATCATTTCTTCTGGGTGAAGTGACCGGGGGTGGAAAATGCGTCGCACGCCCGGTCGTCCGTCACCATAAATGCCCTGGCAACAGGCGCCGTGAAGAGGGCCCACTGGCAGCCGCAGAGCAACCCGGCATGCTTACCCTGTCTTGTTCCCCTGCCATAGCAGTGCGGCAGACGGAACGCCTTGATCCTCACGATGTTATCCCGAGACAAGCCGGATGGCACGGGATGGGACCTGTGCAATTAATGACCCCACGCCTCTCTGCCAAAACGTGGCAGGAACTGACGCTGAGTGCGGCGGGACCAGTTAGAGGTGTCAGGCCACGCACGCTCATTAAATGCGGCCTCGGACCTCTGGCTGGTTGACACCTCATCGACAGGCCCCTCAGGGGCCTTTCTGGGTCATCGGGGTACCGAGTGCTCGGGGGTACTGTTCACATCCCCGAGCACTCTCTCCCGAGAATGCCCATCCTTGTCCTCGGGGTACCGGGTGCTCGGAGGTACTGTTCACCTCCCCGAGCACTCTCTCCCGAGCACTCTTGCACGAACCCTCGGGGAACCGAGTGCTCGGGGGCTGCCACGTGCAACCCCAAGCACTCTTGTACAGATCTTCGGGGAACCGAGCGCTCGGGAGCTGCCGCACGCAGCCCCGAGCACTCTCTCCCGGAACTTAGCTTTTCTGATCGTCGGGGGACTAGGGTGCTCGGGGGTGACCGGGCACCTCCCCGAGCACTTTCTTCCCGGTGCACGGATTCCGTGGATCATCGGAGTACTGGGGTACTCAGGGGCCACTGACCGTGGCCCCGAGCACCTTCTCCCGGGACTTGGCCTTTCCTCATCCCACAAGAGAGACCTCGCGGGATGGCGCCATGTGGCGGATGGCTGGCCTGGCCTCGGGATTCAGGGACCCATTGGCAGGTGATGGCCCAAAGATTGCGGATAGGCCCTTCGTCGTGAACGAGGCCGAAGCCGGCGCGGACACCACGTGGCAAGCTTTCAGAAGGTGGCCCCTTCGGTCCGGGCCTTTGGTACGGCCCAACGGGGAGATGAATGGACACGTGACCACACAACTCCCGAAGGGCATGACAACGGGGCGGGCGGCACGCGCGGCAGCCGTGCAGATCGAGGAAAGTACGCCCAGCAACCGCTGACACCGCACGACCTGTGGGAGACTCGCCTGGCAGTTACGTCGATCGAGGAAACTGTCCCGCCGAGTGTGCTATGGCAGGAGACGTTTGAATTCTCTGAGGTGTAAAAGGGGGAGGGGAGTGAACCGCCCTCCTCTTTACGCTGTCTCGCGATCCAGCCCTTGCTTCTTTCACGCTCTTGAGCCCTTAGAATCTCCTAGGTGATCAGAGCACATCTCCCTCTCCACCACCCAGACCACCTCCCCCTCCGACGAAATGCCAAAAGCTGGAGGAAGCCGCCGCGATAGGACTCCGGACAGCGTATTGCCGGAGTCTCGCCCGACGAACGAAGAGGCGGCGGGGAAGATCAGGAAGTTGTTGGTCCCTGAGGGCCAGCAGAGGGCCCTGGTGGTGATGCCGGTGAGCTTCCCGCCGGCGACGACCCGCCCCGGGTGTATCGTCTTGTTCACATCTTTCGTGGCAGCTGGGCTGATGCCGCCGTTCTCGACGTTTTTTCTTCAAGTCCTCGACACCTACGGCGTTCAGCTGGTGCATCTGAGCCCCAACTCAGTCATTTTCCTGGTGGTATTCGCCCACTTCTGCGAGATGTTCGTGGGAGTGGCACCGTCGGTGACGCTCCTCCGGCATTTCTTCGCGCTGTGATCTGCCGGGAAGAAGAGGGGCTACTCCACCGCGGACGTCACGGGCTGTTGCAATCTCCGGCTGCGGGACGGCATGGGGGAGTGATACATCCCCCAGGTGCTGCGAAGCAAGTGGGAGGAGTGGCGGTGCGATTGGTTTTACGTCGACGTCGACCCCTATGACCGTCTCACCCTGCCGGAGGTTGCGGCGGAGCCCCAGAAGGCGACCTGGGAGGTACCACCGCCGTCGGATGCGCGGCTAGAGCCGGTCTTCGAGCACATCAGGTTCCTGCGCGATGCTGGGCTCACCTCAGTGATGGTGGTGGCGTACTTCCTGCGCTGCCGCTTGACGCCCCTGCGGGAGTGGGTCCGGCCCTGCTGGCTCTACACCGGGCCTGAGGACATCACCCGGACTCAGATCGGCGCTGATTGGGACCTGGGCACACCAGAATTGAGGGGCATGCTCCGGGTGGTGACCGGCGTGGATGAGATGAGCCGGGGGGAGCTCCCGTGGAGAGAAATGGCACTCTGCGCCAATCCCGAGCGGGTGGCGATCCAGGCGAAGCTGCCGAGGGGGCCGCAAGCGGTCCGGCGTGGACTGGTGGCCCGGGCGCCGCGAGCGGCGAGCCGCAGGCCAGCAGTGGGGCCGCTGCAGGCAGCAGCCACCGCACCAGAGGAGGAGGCACCGCCGGCAGCGGAGCAGCGTCGACACTGGAGAACCGGGGGAAGCGCCCCCGGCTCTTCACTCCTGTGCCGGAGTCCCCGCCGTCGCCATCGGTGGGGGCGGCATTCCCAGTTCTGGAGTTGCGCCTTGTTCGGCTGGGGCCCGATCCGGCGCCCGGAGACCACGCGATGGCCCCGTAGAACCCCCGGCGAAAGAGGAGGAGGGAGGACTCTGGGCCGGCGCCACCGAGCCCGGAGTTCAGGATTCCGGCAGCGAAATGGCAGTACCGAAAGCCGACAGCCGCGTAAGTCTTGTCCTTCATTCCTTCTTGGGCGTGCTTCGCACGAACTAAGCTCTGGACTTTCGTTTTGATCTTTGTCCTTCTCCCGCAGGCCGCCTACGGGCGCCGCTGAGGGCCAGGGGCGGCCGGAGGCGCCGAGGCTGGCGCCAGCCCCCGAGCCAAGCGCGCCGGCGGAGCCAGGGCTGGCGAGTGCGGTGGCGGGGCCGGGGCCAGGGGACACGGCGGCGGAGACGGGGCAGACGGACGCAACGGTGGTGCCAGGGCCGACAGACACGGTGGCGGTGCCGGAACTGGCGGACGAGGCGGCGGAGCCGGAGCCGGCGAACGCGATGTCCTTGCTGGGACCGGTGGATGTGGCGACCGAGAGGGGGCCGGCGGACGCGGCGGTTGAGACAGAGATGCTGCGGCCGCCCGAGCGCCCGGCGCCGTCTGAGCCCGCCCCTAGCGCACCGAGGGAGGCTCGCTGGGGACCCCGAGCCCCCCGAACTTCCCGCTGGAGCCGGCTCAGGAAGGGGTGGTCGAAGCCGAGGAGGAGGCCGCCCGGGAGGTAGTTCGGAGCACCGCCGCCGTGGTGGCGGCCGGTTTCAAGCAGGAGGTGCCGCCGCCTCCAGCCCCGAGGAGCGGCCACGAAGGCTTTGACTCCGACTCCGACTAGGCTTTTTATAGTAGCTTTTTTTCTTCTTTTCTTTTTGACTTGATGTAAATATGGGAGTGATCCCTCAGAACAGCTATCCTTCTTTGTGAATATAATGGAAGCCTTTCTTTGGGGTCGCAACTCAAGTATTCTCCTGAGTGCTTGATGTAGTTTCTGCTGTTTTCACTTGATGCCCCGAGGAGTACTCAGTCGGACTGATCCCGACCTTTCCTTCCCCGAGAATGAAGTTGTCCCAATCGTCCTTCTCGGTGCATTCAGCCCCCGAGCTCTCGCGAGTCCGCATCGGCTAAGTCAAAAGACAAAGGCACGAACTTCCTTGCCCGGGAGATAGGTCGATCCAGCACGGAGCACGCCATGACCGGTGAACACTTTTCCACCTTGCGACCACTCAGTCAGCAGACCGGAGACACGCGCGGGCGGGAATGTGACCAAGAGTCCCCATGGTTCGGTGGTGTTCGGGCTCAGGACGGACCGGACCGAGCACCGATAGCCCGCCGCTAAGGCCTAGGCTCTGGATTACTCGAGTAGCTCGAGCGATAGGATTACCCAGGGCGCCCAGGGACTCGGTAGTGCTCGGGGCCCTAAAAGCGGACCGAACACCACGACCACCATGAAAGACTTCGATCGGACATTACCGCATGTACGGTACACCTTTCTACAGACCGTTCTGTCGTTCTAGGAAAAAGTGGGCACGCGGTAGGGTTTTGTGTGCGAGGAGACCATCTCACCGGTCAGATTAGAATACGAGGGTCCCCGAGGACGACTCGGGAACAAAATATTATTGAATGTAAATTCGTTTGAATTTAACCACTCACCGGACAGCTGTCGGCCTTTCGGCCAACCGATCCAGGAGGGGTATGCGCTCCGAGCGGGGGTGCCTGGGGACTTGGTTCCCACGGTCGGGGCGCCCGAGCACCAAGGGGCACGTGAGGAGCCCGTGGTCAGGTGATCTCGACCACTCATGCTTGAGCGGTAGGACCACCCGAGGACCCTTGGGGTCGAGCAGCGACCTAGGCGTTAAGGCCCTCGCGGTCGAGCTGCTTTTTCTTTGATTGCCGATCTGTGACTTAAGAGAAAATGGAGAAATTCCTTGCTTGGTGCGCTCTGGTAGTGCGGTACTTGTTATAGACTGCTCTCGTTTTCGACCAGAGATCTCTCGAATACCCAAACCGGCGGACAAGAGCAAACAGAGGCATAACCCAGAGGTCCTATGGTTCGGTGGTGCCCGGGTATGACAGACCAGACTGAGCACCGACAGCCCGCCCCTGGGGCCTAGGCTCCGGACTACTCGAGCAGCTCGAGCGATAGGATTACCCAGGGCGCCCAGGGACTCGGTAGTGCCCGGGAGCCTGCCACGACACCGAACACCACAACCTACCACATCAGACGTAAGTCAGCAGCAACTGCCCACGTGCATACTGATCGGGATTCTTTTATCAGCGGGGAAAAAGAGAGAGCGAACTTTTCTCGCACAATCGAGCATCTCACCAGACAAATTAAACATATGGAATCCAGAAAAACGAAATTGACACATGATTGCATTTTAACATTCATACTGAATTGATAATTTTTTACGAAGTTGGATGACTTACCCAGTTAGTGGTAACCCCCGGTCAACTTGGGCGGGGGGAAAGCCCCCGGCTGGTTGACCTGAGCCGCGAGCGTGGCCATCTATGGGTAGAACTTGCGCAAGTGCTCGATGTTCCATGGGTTGGGGAGCGGTTGCCCGTCTTCTGCAGCGAGTCGGAAGGAGCCTTCTCGCGGGACCCCGATCACGGTGAAGGGGCCTTCCCATATAGGGGATAGCTTATTCTTTCCTTCGCGTGATTGGACGCATCGGAGAACTAGATCCCCCACCTCGAGAGATTGGGCCCGGACATGGTGCTGATGGTAGCGCCGCAGACTTTGCTGGTAACGAGCTGCCCGGACGGCAGCATACCACCAGCGCTCCTCTAAGTAATCGACGTCATCGCGCCTCTGCTGCTCCTGTTCGCCTTCAGAATAGGCATGCACCCGAGGGGAGCCTAGAGTGAGCTCGGAGGGGAGGACCGCCTCAGCGCCATACACGAGGAAGAAAGGAGTCTCCCCAGTAGCGCGGCTTGGCGTGGTCCGATTGGCCCATAGCACGGCAGGCAGCTCGTCGACCCACCCCTTCCCGTGCTTTGCGAGCACGTCATAGGTCCGGGTTTTGAGCCCCTTCAGTATCTCCGCGTTGGCGCGCTCAACCTGCCCGTTGCTCCGAGGGTGAGCGACGGAGGCGAAGTAGAGCTTGATGCCAAGGTCTTCGCAGTAGTCCCCGAACAGGGCACTTGTGAACTGGGTGCCGTTGTCGATGATGATCCGGTTCGGGACACCAAAGCGACTGGTGATGCCGCGGATGAACTGGAGCGCCGTGTTCTTGGTCACCTTGATGACTGGGACCGCCTCCGGCCACTTGGTGAATTTGTCGATGGCGACGTAGAGGTACTCATGGCCCCCGATTGCTCGAGGGAATGGACCCAGAATGTCCAGCCCCCAGACCGCGAAAGGCCATGACAGGGGGATGGTGTGAAGAGCCTGAGCTGACTGGTGAATCTGCTTTGCATGGAACTGGCTTGCTCTGCAGCGCCGAACCAGCTCGGAAGCATCCTGGAGGGCTGTAGGCCAGTAGAAACCTTGCCGGAAGGCCTTCCCGACCAGCGTGCGGAACGATGCATGGCCACCGCACTCGCCCTCGTGGATCTCAGCGAGAAGCTCACCGCCTTCTGCCCGGGAGATGCATTTCAGGAGAACACCGCCTGCGCTACACCGGTAGAGATCCTCATCTACTATGGCATAGCATTTGGACTGTCGAGCAACTCTTTCGGCCGACGCCTCATCCCCGGGGAGGAACTTTTCCTTCAAGTACCCTCGGATGTCGTCCATCCACGAGGCATCTTGAGAACATTCAGCAAGTATAGCGCACTCGTCGGACGGTGGCACCCTGATGGGGCTTCCCACTGAGGGCGCCGCCGGGGTCCCCTGAATTGAGTTCGAGGTTTCCCCTTCGCCCTGTTCGGCAGGCAGGACGGAAGGCCGTGTGAGTCTTTCTTCAAAGTCTCCGGCAGGGACGCGCGCATGCGAGGAGGCCAGGCGGGAGAGGTCGTCGGCCAGAGCGTTGTCACGGCGAGGGATGTACCGCAGCTCCAGGCCATCGAAGTGCTTCTCCAGCTTTCTGACTGCTGCCACGTACGCTGCCATTTGAGGATCCGTGCACTGGTACTCTTTGGATACCTGGTTGACTACCAGCTGGGAGTCTTCCTTGACCAGGAGGCGATGAATCCCGAGGCCCACCGCGGCTCGGTGGCCAGCGATAAGACCTTCATATTCTGCCATGTTGTTGGATGCGCGGAACTGCAGCTGCACGACGTACCAGAGTTCTTCACCCGTTGGGGAGGTGAGAACCACTCCGGCCCCCGTGCCTTTCAGCGAGAGGGAACCGTCGAAGTGCATGATCCAGTATCCGGGCGCTTGATGCTCGGGATATGCAGAAATCTCTTCTGGGACGACCTCGGGGACGGGTGTCCACTCTGCCACGAAGTCAGAGAGTGCCTGGCTTTTGATCGCCTGGCGACTGACAAAGTGCAGGTCAAATTCCGCCAGCTCCACCGCCCACTTGACAACACGCCCGGTGCCTTCTCGGTTCTGGAGGATAGGTCCCAGTGGGTACGTGGTAACCACCGAGTCCTTGTGCGCTTGGAAGTAGTGGCGCAGCTTCCGGGAAGCGATGAGCACGGCGTAGAGCAGGTTCTGAGCCTAGGGGTACCTTGTTTTGGCCTCCCAGAGGACTTCACTGACGAAGTACACTGGGTTGCTGTACACGGCGGGTCTGGACCGTGGCCTCACTCGAGGGGCTGTCGCAGCCCCCAGGCTCGGCGGCGCTGTCGGGGCTGACCGGGTGCTCGGGCTCTACTCCCTGGCCGGGAGGAGTCGAGTGCTCGGGCTCGACCCCCTGCTCAGGGGGAGCCGCGAGGATGGGGGAGATCCCGGGGGCGGCCGGGAGCTGGGACCCAGCACCTGGCCCCGTGCACTCGTCACGCTCTACCACCAGCACCATGCTTACGACCTGAGGAGTGGCCAATACGTAGAGTAGCAGTGGCTCGCCTTCGGACGGAGCCACCAGCATGGGTGGTGAGGTGAGATACTTCTTCAGTTCGCGGAAGGCCTGCTCAGCCTCCGGCGTCCAGTCAAAACGACCGGTCTTCTTCAGAAGCTTGAAGAGGGGGAGCCCCCGCTCCCCAAGTTTGGAGATGAAGCGCCCGAGGGCCGCCATGCAGCCAGCGAGACGTTGAACCTCCTTGAGTCGAGCCGGGGGTCGCATCTGCTCAATGGCTCGGATCTTCTCTGGATTGGTTTGATCCCTCGGCTGGAAACCAAGAAACCGAGGAGCTTGCCCGCAGGTACCCCAAAAACACATTTCTCGGGGTTGAGCTTCAGGCGGGTAGTGCAGAGACTATTGAAAGTCTCGGCAAGGTCTTCGAGCAGGGTGGCGCGGTCTCGGGATTTGACCACGAGATCATTGATGTAGGCCTCGATGTTGCGGCCAACCTGCGAATCAAGGGTGATGCGAATAGCACGCTGGAAAGAAGAATGGAAGGAATGGCTTTAGGCACCTGGAGGGCACCTGCAGCTTCTCGAAGGCCTCCTTGGATAGGAGGTTGAGGCCTGCGCCCGCATCGATCAGCACTCAGCCGACCTTGATATTGCAGATGGTGGGGGACACCACCAAGGGTAGTCGCCCCACGCCTGCAGTACTGGCGGGGTGATCGGCCATACTGAACGTGATCGGAGCGTCCGACCATCTCAGGGGCCTTGTGGCCTCTTCTCTCGGGGTTGCCGAACACACCTCGCAGCGCATGGTCTTGATGCCACGCCGTGAGGAAGGCGTATAGGCGCCTCCGTCGATGAAGGCGATGGTATGCTCGGGCTCCTGAAAGCCGAGCTCTGCGCTGCCGGGGGCGACCTGAGTGTCGCCTTCCCTGCGGGACTCGTCGCGCTCCCTCTGGCACTGCTTGACGAGGCCTTTGACCGTACGACACACTGTGAGGTCATGCCATCTGGTCTGGTGGATTGGGCACCATTTGCCTGGCTCGGGCCCCGCAGGAGCGGGGGCTCTTGCTGGAGTGGGAGCCCGGGCGGGGACCGGAGCCCTTGCGGGAGTCGGAGCCCTTGCGGGAGCTGGAGCCCTAGGAGGGGCCCTGGCAGTGGCTCTCGTGGGTGCAGGCCGTCTGTCAGCGGCCACCCGGCATTCTTGTCGGCGATCGGGCTCTTGGGCTGGCCTAGGGGCGAGGCCCTTGGCCGGTTCGACGGGAGCAGCCTCGCACCTTCTTCTCTTTTTCTTTTCCCGCCTGTCGGAGTGGGAAGAACTTGGTTGGTCGGCGGCGGGGCGCTCGGGGCACGGAGCATGCCAAGCCCGCGCCTCCGCCGCCTTGGCGCACTTGTCGGCCAGCGCAAAGAGTTCCGCAGTGGTTTCGATCTCGTGCGTACCTAGCTTCTCGAGCATCCACTCGTCGCGGACGCCCTGCCGAAAGGCGACGATTATGGCGTGGGGGGCTATCCGCGGGATAGTGTTGCGGACCTGGCTGAAACGCTGAATGAAGCACCGTAGCGTCTCCCCCTCCTGCTGCTTGACGGCATGGAGGTCGCACTCCAAGCCGGGGCGGGTGAATGTGCCCTGAAAATTAGTAGCCACGAACTGGTGGCAAAGGTCATCCCAGGAGCTAATAGATCCTGGGGGTAAGTTCATGAGCCAAGAACGGGCAGAGCCCCTCAAGGCAACATGGAAATAATTTGCCATCACCTTTTCACTGCCACCGGCCGCCTGGACGGCCCTAGTGTATATCTGGAGGAACTCAACGGGGTCGATGGACCCGTCGTACTTCTCTGGCAGCTCAGGGCGGAACTTGGAGGGCCATTTGACCCGGCGGAGCTCACTAGTGAAGGCATGGCAGCCGGTGCCGTACCCTGTGGCCCGGGTGGCGTTCCTTGGCGGTGAACGTCGGTGAGCTGGGGAATCCTGGCGATCGTGGGCCGGCAAAGAGGAAGCCTGGTCCTCAGCCTCGGCCTCCTGCCAGGTCTCCTGCTGGCGCTCGAGAGTGACACGCGCATCTTCAAGGCCCCTCCGCTCGTTGAGACGTAAGCGGAGGTCCTGGGCTCCGGACATGGCCAGGGGGATGGTGCTCCGCCTGGAGGCCCCCCGGCCAGTGCGAACGTTACCCGTCGATGGGTCGGTTCTGGCGGTGCCACGTTGGGTGGTGGCGCGAGAACTCTCGGCCAACACCTGGCGGCGAGCTGTGCCGACCAGGGCGGCGACTTCTTGGAGCCAGCGGCCTTCCGGGGTTTCCGCCATCGCCTGGACAGGCGGATGCCTAAGGAGAGCGTGCATCGCAAGCAGCGCGCTCCCGGGGTTGGCCTCGCCGAAGGTGAGCCTACTCCGGAGGGGCGCCCGGCGCTGTCCGAATGCGGACCTAGCGACCGGAGTCTCGACCACTTGCTGGGGGTCGGATGGTGCACCGGCGGCGGTGGTGGCCCGGCTGAGCCCTACGCCTTGGTCCCCTTGGGAGGGGAACACCGCACGTGCAGATCGCGGTTGCGGCTGGGACGCAGCAACGGCTGGGGCCTCCTGTGGGAGGGGCTGCATTTCCCCGCTGGAACTGGAGCCGGAACGCTGGAGGCGGTGACCACCGGCCATTTTTTCTGTGGAAGAAAACAAACAAACAGATTCAGGGATGCTTCCCCCCTACCTGGTACGCTAGCTGTCGGAGGATTAACTCCTGTCGCAGGGATCCCGAGAGACCCCTTTTTAGAGATTTGGCCAGGGGGATGATCCTGAATAAGTTCGTCGAAGAAATAAATGGGAATGAATGCAACGGCCGGTGGTGGGGGTGACGGACTAGTGCAAGAAGAAGTAAATGCACCGGAATTTAGACAGGTTCGGGCCACACGGGGGCGTAATACCCTACTCCTGTATGGATGCTATAACTGTCCTGAGGAAGTCTCTCAAGGATGTTGCTGGTTACAAGGATGTTGGCCTAACTATGAGCTTGAGGCTCATTATTCTTCGGCTGGAACTGTACTCAACCTTGCTCACAGTGTCTCTCTTGCGCTGTGTTCTTCGTGTCTACTCCCGGACTCTCGTTGTTGGTCTGGTTCGTCTTGGGGTTGGGGTTTTTTCGCTGTTGTTGGTGTTGTCTCTCGTTGTCCTTCTCCCTTCTGTGTTGCCGGCTATTTTAAGGACTCGCCGGCCACGACATGCCCCGAACAAAAAGGAGGGGGCTCGAGTTCTGAGACGCCATAAATGGAAAGGGCATCATCATTTCTTCTGGGTGAAGTGACCGGGGGTGGAAAATGCGTCGCACGCTCGGTCGCCCGTCACCATAAATGCCCTGGCAACGGACGTCGTGGAGAGGGCCCACCGGGCAGCTGCAGAGCAACCCGGCGTGCTTGCCCTGTCTTGTTCCCCTACCACAGCAGTGCGGCAGATGGAACGCCTTGATCCTCACGACGTTATCCCGAGACAAGCCGGATGGCACGGGACAGGACCTGTGCAATTAATGACCCCACGCCTCTCTGCCAAAATGTGGCAGGAACTGACGCTGAGCGTGGCGGGAGCAGTTAGAGGTGTCAGGTCACGCACGCTCATTAAATACGGCCTCGAACCTCTGGCTGGTTGACACCTCATCGGCAGGCCCCTCGGGGGCCTTTCTGGGTCGTCGGGGTACCGAGTGCTCGGGGGTACTGTTCACATCCCCGAGCACTCTCTCCCGAGAATGCCCATCCTTGTCCTCGGGGTGTCGGGTGCTCGGAGGTACTGTTCACCTCCCCGAGCACTCTCTCCCGAGCACTCTTGCACGAACCCTCAGGGAACCGAGTGCTCGGGGGCTGCCATGTGCAGCCCCAAGCACTCTCTCCCGAGCACTCTTGTACGGATCTTCGGGGAACCGAGCGCTCGGGAGCTGCCGCACGCAGCCCCGAGCACTCTCTCCCGAAACTTAGCTCTTCTGATCGTCGGGGGACTAGGGTGCTCGGGGGTGATCGGGCACCTCCCCGAGCACTTTCTTCCCGGTACTCGGATTCCGTGGATCATCGGGGTACTGGGGTACTCGGGGGCCACCGACCGTGGCCCCGAGCACCTTCTCCCAGGACTTGGCCTTTCCTCATCCCACAAGAGAGACCTCGCGGGATGGCGCCATGTGGCGGATGGCTGGCCTGGCCTCGGGATTCGGGGACCCCTGGTTCCTGATACACCGACACACACGAAACCCCCCGAGATATGGATGCTCCATGGGAGTGCCAACGAATGAATACGTTTGGAGCGATGTTGTAGTTTAATGTCTGATGGGATCTGAAACAAGAGGAGGTGATTATCTGCTATGTTTATCTCCTAATTTCTCCATTTTCTCAATAGGAAAATGGGTCCCATATCCTCACCCAATATTGAGGTGCGGTGTGATTGGGGATGAATGTGGGCGTAGCCAGGAGTATGTACTCCTAGGTATACAAACTAGTTTTCCTATATATGTATATGTGAGCCAAGGAGATGAATAAAAGAGAAATAGGAGAGAAAGGAAAAGAAAAGGACAAAGAAAAACCCTAACTGAAATGGGTCAAATCTTCTTCTTCTCTCTCTGTTAGCTGGCTCCACCCCAACACATCCCTTCTCTCTCTGTTAGCCTGCCTTCCACCGCTCCCCTTTGCCCAACCCTAGCGCCCGACCCGCTTCTCTCTCTCTAACTTTCTCTTCCTCCTGCGAATCCACTTGGGTAAGGACCAAAGCCATGGCCCAGTTTTTGGCACATGACCGCCTCACCCCGTTTCACGCTGCAGCCCACCCCACTGTCGGGTCGCCCACAGTGCTGCCTTCTTCTTCCCGATGCCGAGCCTGTGCTTCATCTGATAAAGCACCAACATCAGACTCTCTGATTGAATGCGACTCAGCTATGCATCCAAGACCATCTAGAAGCTTGTCAATAGATTTGCGCCAACATCTTCAATCGAACCCCATTCATATTAGGGAAGTACGATAGGGATATAACATCATAGTTGTGGCTTATCCCCAAATTCTACATCCCCTCAACTACTATATAAGGGTACCCTAGGCATTGCAAGTATACACCTAAAACCACCCTTGCCTTGTGGGAACCGCTCCACATCTCCAGTGCCACCGAAGATCCTCTTTTCCATCTTTGAGGAGAAGCTTGGCCATGCCCGATCTCAACCACCGAAGCCGATTGATTGTCACTAAAGGTCCCTACGGCACCGCTAAGTCATGTGGAGGCTTCCAGTAACAGCTTCGTCGACTATCTGCCCCCAAAATATCGTCCCCGGCACCAACCGAAATTCTTCGCCGCTGCTTACCATCACTGAAGCCTTGCAGCATGACCTGCATTCCAGATCCCCCCAATGTGTTTGTTGATCTCTCACCTCTCTTTTCTATCACTCGCTGGAGCCATTTGACCACCGTAGCTCCATTCTGAACAAGGACCGAGTGTGCGCCGCCGTGCCGAACCATCACCGTTGTTTGAATCCCCAGAACTGAAGAGGACAGGTTGGAGACCGCCCAATCTTGAGTCAATGTCCCGGATTAAAAGCTAGTGTACCCCTTCGACCTAGTTGATCTGAGCCATCCAATTAGAGTTGTGCGGTGCGGATTTAATGAGCTAAGTTTTGTCCTCGGCCACCTCACCTTGCCACAGTAGAGCACCAAGTTAGTCCTAGGCCTTAGTAGGCACCCCAGTGAACGTCCACATCATGTGGCAGCCCAGTAGGCTAACCCAATCAGCTTTTAGTTTGTTTAATTTCATTTGTCATGATGATGTAATAATTAGCTTTGTTGACGTGATAAAAGTTGAATTGCAGTAGAAAAATAATTTTGATAATCTTTATAAATAGTAATTTATTTGGTTAATAGTAAATAATTTATTAATAGATTTTATAATTCTTTTATTTAGTAAAGAAATAGTTTTTAAAGGGAGTTAAGAAATAGTTAATAGATCTATTTAATGTTTTCTTTAGTTAAGTAATCCCAATAAATATATTTTATAGTATAAAATATTTTTGTAAGATAGGATTGATTTGATAATAGTTTTAAAAATGTTTTTTAATATGTTTATTAATTCTGTTTAATACTTTTTTATGTGTTTAATAATGCTTTCTTGAGTAAATAATTCCAATAAATGCTAGAAAAATCCTATAAAGTCCTAGAAAATCATAGATTGCTACGAAAAATTCTAGAAAACTCCTAGTCACATAGTTTCACCTGTAGTTAATCTCTTTATCCTATTTTAATCTTCCAAAAGTAGTAACTTGTCAACAATAGCTCCGATTTGATACGTTCTTTCACCAAATTTTTTAGAAAAAACCTAATCTTTTGTGTGATGATGATTGTTGTGTGCTATTTGGATCTTTTTTAATCTTTGTATTTATTGTGTGTGTATTTTCGCTTATTTTTGTGAGTAGACACTAACGTTCTGGAGGAGCATAAAGGACTTTAGCATCAAGACTTTGAAGACCCAACTGAGTATTGTGAAGGCAAGTTGTGTTTTTGACCATATTGATCCTAGTTTTTCAAAAAATTTATTTTACAAACATGGATGCTAATAATATTGTCGGGAATCCCATAAGTTAGGCTTTACTCAAGTTTTCCTTTTTCATCCTTGTCGCTATGGTTATAGTTTTGATTGTGGAAGGGTAGGTCATGCTTAGCCTTGCTTTGAGTTGGTGATAATGATAATGGATCAACTAAATATGATAATTATCTTATGCAACTATGATAAAAGGAGATGATCTAATTATTTGTAGCAACATAGATTTATGATTTGAGCAAGTGGTATGGATGGGATCGGTACATGATGTATGATTGGGTTTGTTGTAGTTCTGCTCAAATCTAAGGGCCGGTTTGTGGAGCGATTATTCCAAGTTAAGAGTACAAACATAAGTCTGGTATGGGACGGGCCTAGCTGATTAATTTTCTTTACTCTCAGTGTAGTATAGACAATCTGGTGGTACCAAAAATAAAAGGATGTACTTCTTGGGAACATAAGGTGCAAAAGAGGGCTTCCGGAGTGGAGGGTGTACTCCCACGGCAGTGAAACCTTAGTGGGTAGACACATGTTGAGAGTGGCATTGATGCTTTGTAATGATTCCTAACCACACACCTCAGAATGGTGTAAGTGTTTGGCTGACAAGGGCATAACAGGAAATCATGACTTATGGGTTAAATGTGCCTCTGCAGAGTGTAAAACTGGTTAATCAGTCATGCTCATGGTCAAGAACAATGAGGAACCCTCACATGATTAGAACATGATGGTATGGTCGGTGTGGTCAATTGTGGTTGTTGGAACCATGGTTGGGGTGTGGGTCAATCACAGTGGGAACTATGGTCGAGGTGGTTTGATAGTTGGTCAACCTTGGCGGTGGGAGCCATGGTTGAGGTGCTTGGTTTGTTCAATCTTGGTGGTGAGAACCTTGATTGAGGTGGTTAGTTTGGTGGTTAAGTCAGGATGGTTGGAATCTTTACACTAGGTGAAAAAAGGTCTTCAGTAACGAGTGATAACTGTCATATGTGACGGGTCTTGCACCCGTCACCCCGAACGCGTTATTGATGACCAGTCATCGATGACGGGTTATGACCCGTTACCGGTGACCATATTAGTGATAGGTCATAATAGTGACCCATCACTTATGAAGATCATTAGTGATGGGTCGTAATCTTCACCCATCACCGATGAACGATTTTCGCGTTTTTTGGACATGAAAAAGTCAAATAAAATATTTTTTCACCAACATCCCAATGTAGGGGCTATCACCACTATCCATGGGTCACTTGCTATTCTTTTCACTATTTTTATACTCTGTGTTATGTGGGTATCGAACCCGCCATCTCCCCTCGCGCGCGTAGCCCCCTTACCACTACAGCCTCACGTGCATTGTGATGAAGCTGGGTATTTTATCATTTTAAGCTTTTCTGAAGAAGGTCATTAGTGACATGTCATAACCGTGACCTATCACTAATGACTACACAATAGTAATAGGTCTTAATCTTGACCCATCACTAATGACTATTTTTGCCAAAGGTGATCCGGAGTGCCTTCGGTAAAACAGGCATAACTTTTGCATACGGACTCCAATTTCAATATTTTTACTCTACAAACATCTACAGAAAAAGCCCCTAACTTTGTTAGGTTTGTCAAATTATTTGAGGCCAAATTTGGTTTGAAAGATTGAGTTCTCGCCCCCTGAAGTTTTTGCATCATTTTTGGAACGTGCATTTGTGTCCATAGCTACCATCCCTTACATCAAACTTTAGAATAAATGTATAATAGTTCCTATTCTAGTGCTACTAAGGTGAGAAAAAATAAGAGAAAAATAAAAGAAAAATAAAAAAATTGTGCCTACTACACTGTCGTACCCTATACCAATTTTGTTCAACGTGTGAACAGAAATTTATGAAATAGGCTAAATATAAGTTGTAATTTGTTGATGCATTTTTCTATAAATGTCTGTAGTCTCATGCCTCTTGGGTTTGTATCTTAACTATAGCATGGTTATAAGTTTAGTATTTACATTTGAGCTTTTATGCATAAATGTTCAGCTATAGCATGGTTGTAACCTTTCTGCACAATATCTTTTCAGATCTGCATAATAAATTTAGTTTTTAGTTGGGCAAATTAATTAAGAAAAGACAGTACCTGGCTAGCTCTAATAACAGAGCTAAGTCATAAGTGAAGGGTCATAACATGACCCGCTACTTATGACCTGTCATAAATGACGAGTTGTAACATCACCCGTCACTTATGGTTGGCCCAAGAAGACCCGTCACTGATGACTAACCTAGGATGACTCGTTACTGATGAGTTAGTCATTAGTGACGAGTCACAACTTCACCTGCCACTAATGTCATCAGTGACAGGTAACTTTATGACCCATCACTGATGACCTGTCATAAGTGACGGGTCATGGTCCAGCCCCGACCCGAGGCTACATAAGTGACGGATCATAATAGGACCTGTCACATATGACTCTTAAGTGACTGGCCCTTTATCCTGGCAACCCGTCACTTATATAGTGTCTCCTTTGTTTGTTTTTCACATAGTTTGAGGTACTTTAATTTACTATTGTTCACTTAATCAATTACTCACTTTGAAACTGTTTTGAATAAATGTTGTTTTATGAAAAAGAGCCATATTAGCCTTATTCTTGTTAAAGCCTTCATATGCATATTATCTTCCTCACAATTTGCAGAGTATGATATGTACTCACACTTCCTATAACCAAAGAATAATCAGTTTGGAAAGACATCAAAGACTTCATGGAAAAGAGAGCATCTGAGGGAGGTGTTCTCCATCGATTGTCTATGGAGTTACCTTGAGAAGATGAAGACTACGCTTAAGATTCACTGCAGATATTTGATTCATCGACCCATAAAGGTCTCTTTTGTAAGACAATATATTCAATTAAGTTGGATATTGTAATGATTATCATCAATGAAGTCACTATATGTTAAGATTGATTATTGAGCTTAGCACATAGTAGAGATTGGACCATTTTGTTGGTCCAATCTTGACAGAGCTCCCCACATGCAGGTGGATCTCCTACTAGACCTCTCCTAGATCCTCACCATCGTCTCCAATATGGTAGTACTTTGTTGCTTCAACACTGTGCACTCAAATCGCTCACAAAGGTTGTGGTCACTCCAACCTCCTCGGAGGGACTCGCAAGCCACAAATGCCGCCAAGCCATCTAGATGTCAGCAAACACCAAAAGGAACAAGTGTGGATCACTCACTTGATCCAACTCTAGACGGATCACCGAGCTAGATGCACATTAGGCTTAAACTGGCACTACTACAGATAGTGCTATCACTACTGGCTCCAAAACCCTCTGCACTGTCAGTTTTTGAGCCAGAAGTGAGCAACATGCAGTGATAGTCCCCGACTATCACTGTTGGCCTGAGAAACCGGCAGTGAAGGGGGTTGTCACTGTCAGCAGGTGATTTCGACCGACAGTGATACCCGTGGAATCACTGTTGGCTGAATTGTTGAGCTAACAGTGTTTTGCCTCTTCTCTCTCTCCTACGTCTCTCTCTCCTCTCTATCATCTCCTCTCTCTCGCCTCTTCGTCCTCTCCTCTCTCTTTCCTCTCTCCGTCTCTCTCTCTCCCTCTCAATACATGCAGACAATGAGACACATATTTAATGTAAATCAATAATAAAGACACCTTCATGAATACATAGTAATTCATGTCATTCATTAATACATAGTAATTTATGTCCTTCATTAATATGCAAATAAAGCTACTTAATTTGGCTTAACGATATATATGCTGTCTAACCCCCTGGTAGACTTCCTCTTTGTCGCATGATCTCTACTAGAAGGTGTACTATCATCTGAAGGTCACTCACGTGTTGAAAGCACAATCTGTTCATAAAACTCAGCGTTTGGGTTGATAACATGTTCGATGAAAAACCCGATGATCTGTTCTTGAATGGCATATCTTTCCAGAATGCCAAAGTGATCTGAAATTGGATTTGAAGATCAATGGTTATGGCAAGATTAGTATGCTACTCTCATGCTCTGGAGGTCCCCCATTACTTCCACATAAAATCCAACTTTTTAGTTAGAAACTCTTGAGGATCGACACATGGGTTCTTGTCTAGAAAATCTACTTTCTTACTTAGTAAGTTCTTCAAAAAACACTTACGATGCTAGAAAATAAGAGAAATCAGGACATCAACCTCCTAAGCCAATTTTAGCACCCTAAATGATGTTAGCTTAAAAAATCAGTATTTTTGCTACATCGCGGAGACAGTCAGACCTTCCCTCATAGATTTCCAAAAGAACATCTTCCGTAGCTTTCTACAATGCTAAAGTGGTCTGAAATTGGATTTGCAAATCAATGGTTATGGCCAGATTACTAAGCTACTCTCTTGCTTCGAAGGTCCCCCGTTACATCCACATCAAATACTAGTTTTTAGTTAGAACCTCATGAGGACTAACATGTGGGTTATTGCCTAGAAAATCTACTTTCTCATCCAGTAAGTGCTTTGAAAAATAGTTGTGGCATTAGAAAACCAGACAAATCCAGACATCAACCTCCCAAGCCAATTCTAGCGCACTAAACGATATTTTCTTGAAAAATTGGTATTTTTTCTTTGTCACGTGGACAGTTAGACCTTCTATCATAGATTTCCAAAACAACATATGTCTTAGCTTTCCAGAATGCCAAAGTGATCCAAAATTGGATTTGCAGATCAACGGTTATGGCAAGACTAGTAAGCTACTCTTGTGCTCTAGAGGTCCCCTGTTACTTCCACATAAAATCCAACCTTTTAGTTAGAAGCTCTTGAGAACCATCACATAAGACCTTCCCTTATAGATCTCCAAAACAACACCTACCTTAGCTTTCCAAAATGCCAAAGTGATCCAAAATTGGATTTGCAGATCAACAGTTATGGCAAGAATAGTAAGCTACTCTCGTGCTCCAGAGGTCCCCCGTTACTTCCACATAAAATCCAATTTTTTAGTTAGAAACTCTTGAGGACCATCACATGGGTTCTTGTCTAGAAAATCCACTTTCTCATTCAGTAAGTGCATCAAAAAACACTTGCGGTGCTAGAAAACTAGAGAAATTAGAACATGAACCTCCTAAGCCAATTTTAGCGCCCTAAACGATGTTAGCTTGAAAATTTGGTTATTTTGCTG
The DNA here is from genome assembly GCF_958298935.1 of Phragmites australis. NCBI lineage: Eukaryota > Viridiplantae > Streptophyta > Magnoliopsida > Poales > Poaceae > Phragmites > Phragmites australis. The sequence continues at coordinate 8,564,506 of NC_084938.1, forward strand.
CATCGCAGAGACAGTCAGACCTTCCCCTATAGATTTACAAAACAAAATCTTCCTTAGCTTTCCAAAAAGCCAAAATAGTCCAAAATTGGATTTGCAGATCAACTGTTATGGCAAGATTCGTATGCTACTCTCATGCTCCGGAGGACCCCCGTTACTTTCACATAAAATACTAGCTTTTACTTATAACCTCTCGAAGACTAACCCCTGGGCTCTTCTCTAGAAAATGTACTTTATCATTCAGTAAGTGCTCTGAAAAACACTTAAGGTGCTAGAAAATAAGAGAAATCAGGACATCAACCTCCTAATCCAATTTTAGCGCCCTAAACGATGTTATCTTGAAAAATCAGTATTCTCACTGCATCAAGGATATTGTCAGACGTTCCCTTATAGATTTCCATAACAACATCTTCCTTAGCTTTCCAGAATGCCAAAGTGGTCCGAAATTGGATTTGTAGACCAACAGTTATGATTAGATTAGTAAGCTACTCTCATGCTCCATAGGTCCCCCGTTACTTCCACATAAAATCCAACTTTTTAGTTAGAAACTCTTGAGGACCAACACATGGGTTCCTGTCTTGAAAATCTAATTTGTCATCTAGTAACTGCTTCAAAAATCTCTTGCGGTGCTAGAAAACCAGAGAAATCCGGACAGCAGCCTCCCAAGCAAATTTTAGCGCCCTAAACGACGTTATTTTGAAAAATCAGTATTTTTGCTGCATCACAGAGTCAGTCAAATCTTCCCTTATAGATTTCCATAGCGACATCTATTTTTGCATTCTATAATGCCAAAGTGGTCCGAAATTGGATTTACAGATCAATGGCTATGGCCAGATTACTAAGCTACTCTATTGCTTCGGAAGTCCCATGTTACTTCCATATAAAATACAACTTTTTAGTTAGAAACTCTCGAGGACCAACATATGGGATCTTGTCTACAAAAGTTACTTTCTCATCTAGTAAGTGCTTCGAAAAACACTTGAGGTGCTAGAAAACTAGAGAAATCCGGACAGCAACCTCCCAAGCCAATTTTAGCGCCCTAAACAATGTTTTCTTGAAAATTAGTATTTTCACTGCACCGTGGAGATAGTCAGACGTTGCCTTATAGATTTCTAAAACAACATCTTCCTTAGCTTTCCAGAATGCAAAAGTGATCTGAAATTGGATTTGCAAACCAATGGTTATGGCAAGGTTAGTAAGCTACTCTCATGCTCCGGAGATCCCTCGTTACTTCCACATAAAATCCAACATTTTAGTTATATACTCTTGATGACCAACACATGGGTTCCTGTCTGGAAAATCTACTTTCTCATCAAGTAACTGCTTTGAAAGAAACTTGCGGTGCTAGAAAACTAGAGAAATTAGGACATACCCCTCTTAAGCCAATTTTAGTGCACTAAATGATGTTAGCTAGAAAAATTGGTATTTTCATTGCATCGTGGAGACAGTCAGACCTTCCCTCATAGATTTCCAAAACGACATCTACCTTAGCTTTCGAGAATGCCAAAGTGGTCCAGAATTGGATTTGCAGATCAACGGTTATGGCCGGATTACTAAGCTACTCTCTTGCTTCGGAGGTCCCCCGTTACTTCCACATAAAATACTAATTTTTAGTTAGAACCTCCCGAGGACCAACCCATGGGTTCTTCTCTGGAAAATCTACTTTCTCATTCAGTAAGTGCTTTGAAAAAGACTTGCGGTACTACAAAACCAGAGAAATCAGGACATCAATCTCCTATGCAAATTTTAGCACCCTAAACGACGTTAGCTTGAAAAATCGGTATTTTTGCTACATCGCGGAGATAGTTAGTCCTTCCCTCATAGATTTCAAAAATAACATCTGCCTTAGCTTTCGAGAATGCCAAAGTGGTCCAAAACAATTTGTGCATTTTTTGAAGCATTGCATTTGAAGAATCGAAAGAATTACCCCTTAAACACGTATAGAAATTGAAAAGAATATGTAATTTCATACCTCAACATCATTAAACATGACAGCGTCTCCGTCTCCACTGAATGCGTGCACGGAAGTAAGAACATAGAACCCGCAGAGATTGTTGTCAGCTAGCTGCCTCATACACTTCAAGAGGAATGGATTCGTCAACGGAATGAATTGAACATTAGTAGGAAATGCAAGACGTGAATATTCCCAGTGTAATGAGAAGTCAGGTTTTACATCATACTGCTTCTTTTATGGATGAAAGACAACAATTTGTTTTTGTAGTATCTTGTGTACATCCTGTAAGTGAATATGAATACAATTAAATGATCAAGTTTACCTATTTAGCATGTCGATGAGATCTTAGTAAGTTGACTTATCTCTCTTTTATGAGTCCAAAACAATAATCTTGCTCAACTCTAGATAGATGACGAGGATCCAATGAAACTATAGAAATATATCACACCACAGCAAATTTATACTAGAATCGAGTTCCCCAAAAAAGCAGAACGCCCTGGCATGTAAAGATGTACTCAAAGCTATAGGGTAAAAGTATGAAGGTCTTGTGTTGGTGGTGAAGCAGACACTTAAATAAGTAGTCCTCAGCGAAGTCTAGATTCTTCTTTACAAGTTTCTCGTTGACAAGCCTAGGATCCATGAATCCTACTTTATTATCTAATTCTTGTCTGCATGAGTGGATCTCCATTCTATGAAAGAGAGAATTTAGCCATAAAATTTCAAGGTACAAGATCATATAATGTGAATTATATGCATAAGTCACTTACAAAGTTCATGCCCTGACTATGGCCATGTCGAGGACATCTTCCTTGTACAGTTCATACAAGTATTCAAATTTCACCAAGAAGGAGCCACCCCCTTTGAGAAAATGTTCATCTCTATATCTTACATGGAACACCTCTATACCCTGCCTAGACTGCTATAAGTACGACAGATATAATCGGCACATTTGAGTTGTAAGGTTATTTTCAATATCTTGTTTGACCAACGGTTGCCTAAGTCAAATGGCCATGTAACATTCAACTTTGGGATTACCCCTCCCGCAACAAGCCGTGCTAGTTCCTCTGTTGTTAATCTTTAATCAGCCAGGAATCCTCAATTCTTGGAGCATCCTGAACGATTGGACTTGATTTGCTCTTGACTTGCTTCTTGCTGATGCGTTCCTAGTTAGTTGGTGGCTTACTTAAAGCCGCCCTCGTATGTTTAACTTTGGTTATATTCATGAAAATTTTCATACTATCTTCAGGCACAATAGGCTTCGGTGGAGGTGCTGGAGGATGGAAATGAGCCGTTACACTGGTGTCCATAATCTTTTTGGTTTCCTCAGGATTAAGTGAATATACATCCTTGGGTTTCATCAACTTCTTAGATGGCACCGACTTCTTAGATGACGTCGTATTCTTGGATGCTGTGGAATCTGATCATGTTTTTCGAGATGATGGCTTGCTTCTTGATGGTGCTGGCTTCTTGAGCAGTGGACTTCTTAAAGGCGATGGCTGAGGAGGTGGGCTTCTTCTAGGAGATCGCTATAGAGAGGGAGATCTACGAGGCATTGACGGCCCGGGGTGTAGTGGAGAGTAGAGGTTCTCGAGAGATGTCCCTGATGGAAACACTATATAGGCCTTCTCCCACGTGATGAATGTGTTTTCGTTCTCTCCTATACTGTTTGCCTCCTCCTCTGCGGGGTAGTCCACCTCAACATGACGGTAATGGTCAACTACCTCGTCTACTTTGACCATGATGTAGCCCTCCAATATCGGACGTCCGTGCAAAAGTTCATGGACGCCGTAGGGATAAGCCACACCGGAAGCCACAATGATGGTAATGTTCTTAGATCAATGTGTAGTTCACATGGTATCTGCACTATAATGTGGTACATGGGATAACTGATGGAGTCAGCTCCTGGAATTCCCGTGGAAGCACAGCTACTCCGATGATCACCAAGGCTGGAGCGCGCAACATTAGGAGATGATGTCGGCTGTTCCTATTCGCTCCTAATGATGCCCTGTTCACGCTTGATGGCTTCCTATACTGCTTATCTTATTTTTGCATCTGTCTTCTCCCTCTCATGTTTTAGCGCAATTTCAAGCATGTTCATCATCCTAGCTCATTCTACCTCTCGTTCTACATCTTGCTCTGCTTGGGATCTCTTTCGACTCTTGTAACTGTTGACGGCACTTGTGAATCCATATTTCCAACCCATCACACCAATGCCTCATGTGCGACCACGGTGCTCTTTATTTCCCAAGGCCAAGGTGAGCTCATCCCTATTCCTATCTGGCTTGAAAGAGCCTTGTGCAGACTGTGTGTGGACGTCCGCAAGTCTTTTTGCAAGAGTTTGCGTCACTTCCTGGTCTTTGGAGGTTGTAAAGCATAAGCTTCCATCAGATGAGTAAGAAACACCCCTCCCATGAAGGAAGCACGTCGACCGTTTGCTCCAACCCTTCGTCTCAAGCGTGACACCTCTCTCTTGTAGTTCATCTAGTTCTTGTTCTCACTATTGTTCTTTCCTCGCGTACCACGACTGGTGACTTTGTGGAGGTAAATGTTCTTCTTCAAGTTTTCTTTGTTCACCTCACTCAACTTATGTGCTTCTTCCGACAACTTGTACTCTGCAAAGGTTTTCCAATGATCTTCCAGTTGTAGCCATTTGCTAAAATCCGGCGTTGTACCTTTCTGCATATAGGTTCTATTAAGAGTGCCCTTATAATTCTTAAATGAAAGGCCCATGATCATGTGTCTTATGCTTAACTACTTCCATTATGTCTCATCAGGAAAATTGAACTTCCCTAATATGATGGGTCATAAGATGTCGTTCTTGATTGAATCGGGAACCACATGAGGATCACCTCATTCACCAGTCCACAATCTGTAGCTGATGGTCATGTGATCCTTAATAGCTATCCCACAAACTAACTTGTACGGCCCCAAAACTTTCTCTGCTGCAATTGGCTGCCCTGCTGGTGAGACCTCCGTGATCACAAATCGTCTTATAAGCATCTTTGAGGGACCTCGGATATGATGCCGCTCCTGGGATTGCTCATTATCATGACCCTCCGGAGCATCAGGCATCTACAAATAAGCGAAAAAAGTATTGAGAACCTATACGATAATATGTATAACACATGCATTCATCAACTTTTGAATTACATCATTGTCTACACAGGCGTCTGTTTGATCCAAGTTGAGGTAGTGGCTCGGACTACCTTTTCAATGTTTGACGGTAGTACATCTCCTTCTGGCACCTAGGTCGGATCGACGATTGGTGATTTCATCCCTTCCTGAGAATTCTGCATACGATGACAATGAGTAGTTGAGTATTCTACAGATAGAGAGCTGAGGAAGTAGGGGGATAGAGAGAAAGCCGATGAGGGATGGAGAGAGATTGTCGAAGGAGTGAGATAACCAGGAGGGAGTTGATAGATAGAATGCATACAGATACTTTCATTGTGTTGGCTGATTGAGTAAATAGATACCATAAATAGATGCAACATCTTCATCTACAAACCCAACCTAGCCTTAGAAGAAACAGGGACAAAAAAAAAAGCATTCACGCTAAATCTCTCTTCTTCGTCGATACATTATAGAGTTCTTGGTTATCGTCTAGTTGCTTCCTCCATCCAATCACATAAATGATATGCAGGACATGGCAAAAACTTACAGAACACATAGCAAGGGCATGTTAGGCGAACAAAACAAATAATTATGCTTCATCTCTGGGCTTAAAAAGTTACTGTATACAAATTATAATTCTGTAGTGCTCCAATTGGTGAGAGAGATAGAGAGATACATACATGTGCAGGAACTATACACTACTCCAGAAAATAAGAACTAGTATATCTAACTCAATCTGACATCCAGCTCAAGGGGAAAAAATAAAATGCCTCACATGCATCATGCATTCATGTAGCCCACTCATGGTAAAGTTTCATGCATGCCATGATTAATTACCTTCCTTTTTCCGCATTCAGAAGAATTTCAGATAGACCTACAAAAGAAAAATTGACAGTTAGAAAAAGTGTGTGTGTGTATAAAAGCTACCTACATGTGTAGCTAGCTACAAAATACATGGCATGGTTCCACAGTTCACAAACATATATGCAGATAAATCATCTGACCCAACAACACTGCACTAGCTTATTTCTAACGCCATGTTTCTCTCTCTCTATATATGTTACAATTAATTACCTCAATCTCCCTCCATCTCTTGGTGGCTCCATCTTCCATGCCCATGTTCCCAACCTATACAACTACTAATAATCTTACCAACTAGCCATATGTACCACCATCTCTTCCTCAATAATCTCCTATCTTAATCATAAATCTCATGTCTGCAAATAGAGATATATATACCAAATTATCCATTGTCTTCCAGCACCAAATAGAGAGATATATATACCACCTCACTGTCTGCAAATTTTGATACAACTCATTCCATGGACTGCTATCAATAAGAAACATATAGAAGAAATCATGTAAGAAATGCAAAAGCAGCGTAGTCATTCTCTCACGCTTAATTTAACTGATTTGAACAACATCATCTGAAAAAATAATCCTTAGGTCATATTATTCATGTTACCAAAAGAACGCACAACACCATCAATTCACATCTTTTTGTCAAATCCATGGACCTGTTGTTTTTCTGTCACCAAATTTTGAAGCTATGCAGTAAGATAACTAAGATTAGTTCCACTTTCTCAGGGAACAGCATGTCTTAAATGGAATCTAGTGTGAAAACATGAAGGCTTTTTCAAAGCCCGCAAATATAACACAAAGGAGGTGAAAATACAACATAAGTTCTAGACTCAAGGGACATCATTGAATTTTTGAGACGAAGAAGTTAGAGCCCCTTAGCCAGTTAATGTGAGCAACTGCAGACCGTTGAATAACCCTAAGTCCATTTACCATCTCTTATACATGTCTCCCAGTATGATGCTTAGGAGGTGATCGAGTCTCAACTTTCCTATCAAAAGCTCTCATGTTGCTATGGTACGGGTTATCTTTATGAAGACATTTACGATAATCTAGGTACACCATTTTTTTGGCAGTTCTTCAACCATAAGCTCTCTATTTTATTCAAGCAATACATGCATGCATAATAGCCTTTTACAGTCTGGCCCGATAGGTTACCAAGGGCTGGCCAATCTTAGATTGTTACGAATAGCATTGTGTGTTGGGTGAAGTTCTCTCATTTATATTCATCCCATACTTGCACACCATCATTCCACAGTGTTACAAGATCTTCAATTAATGATTTTAGCTATACATTGATATTGTTACCAAGTTGTCTTGGCCCTTGTATCAGCACTGGTATTATAATGTATTTCCGCTTCATACACAACCAAGGAGGAAGGTTGTAGATATATAGAGTCACAAGCCAAGTGCTATAACTGTAGCAAATATGCCCTTGGGGAGATTGTAGCGACCATATTTAGGGCATGTATGTGATTTTGATGATTAATGACAACATAGTCAACGGGACTACCATGTTTGTCAAGTATATGCTTTAGTAGGTCTCATGGATGCAATACATGAAGAAGTCACCGAAGCCGAGACGAAGAATTATCAAATTGGAGAAGTCCCAGAGAAAGTGTACCCGCCGGAAGGTCCAGCGCAGAGGAGATTGCACATGTCAGAGCATTTCAGCTCATGGTAACTGTACATGCCAAATTGTCCGGCGATATGGAGTTGAATACACCGGAGTATTTCTTGCAAAGAAGGTTGAAAGTATTGAAGATTGAAGATCAACATGCTGGATGATCCGGTACGCTAATGATATGCACGCTGGAGTATTTCATGCAGAGAAGAAAGTGGCTCGGTTGGCAGAAGCAGTGTACACGCCGGATGGTCTGGCAATGAAGCTTGTGAACACATCAGAACATCCGGTATTCATAGAAGGTTTGAGTGGGGTTCCAACGGCTAGTTTTTTGGATGACGTACACGCCGGATAGTCTGGTGAGTACAATGTTATTTACATTGGATCATCCGGCGTGTACAGTAAAGTTGAAACCATGGGGTTGAGGCCATGGGGTTGAGGCTATAAATACCCCTCCACTTGGCCATTTAAAGGTGCTGGAGTCCAGAGGAAGCTCATTTACAATAGTGAAGACATCCAAGCCACCAAAGTGCTAAAAGTGATAATCCAAGACAATTAGCACATAGATTAGTGAGTGATTAGTGCTATTAGGCCAAGAGAGAAGTGTTGCTAGCTGATTGCTGCCTAGAGAGAGGATCAAGGACTGATCCTATATTGTACCAAGTGGTACGTTGGCACCTTGGAGTTTTGGTAACTCGCACGCACATTGGGCCATTATTGGCTCAAGCTTGTTGACCCTCTGACCTGTGTGGAGTAGTAGCAAGAAGCTTTTGCAGGGATGCAGAGACCCTTGCCTTGGTGGCTTAAGCTCCGAAGTGAAGACGGCGGTAAGTGACCAGAAAAGAGGCTTGGTGGCTCAAGAATCGTGACCAAAATAGTTTTAGTGACCGAGAGCATATCCTTAGTGAAGCTCTAACATGGACCAGGGGTGGCATTTATGCCATTGATACCACAAGATAAAAATCTCTTGTGTCAAGTTTGCTCTCTCTACCATCTTTACATTTTCACATTTACTTCTTGCAATCTATCCTTGCAGGTTTACCTTCATAGAGTAGTTTGCTAAGTTTGGCTATAGGTTGCAAACCTTTAAACAGTAGAGTAGACACACTAGATGAACCTAGAGCACATTTAGATACAAATTGATATATGTTTATCGTGTGAAGTTTTTAGAGTCGATTAGTTTTAAGTGTCCTAATTCACCCCTCCCCCTTTTAGGACATCATCAATCCCTTCAATTGGTATCGGAGCCTCGTGCTCTTGATAGGTTTATCCATCTAGAGTTGTGATGTTCAGGGTTGGGATGGATATCAGTAGGGCTCCACTATTCGATGGCACTAACTTTCCCCATTGGAAAACTCTAATGACTTATCATTTGCCTGTCAAAGGTTTAGATGTTTGGAGGGTCACCAAACAGGGGATGAGACTGCATTCCACAAACAAGGAGAGACAATGTGATGCTATGGCAAGAGTATCCTTTTATCATCTCTATGCATCGATGCTTTTAATTGTGTTTATTCTCTCACTAATGCACATGATATTTTGACTAGTCTCATTGAAATACATGAAGGCACAAAAGATATGGGCAATGAAAAATATCATGTGCTAGTCTCTAAGCTCAATAGTATAAAACAACTTACCTATGAAAGTGCTAATGACATATACTCACGTTTGACTATTCTTGTCAAAGAGATAAATGAGCTAGTTTGACACAAATTGGAGACGATCAAGTGGTGCGAAGGATACTTCAATCTCTTCTCTAAAGTACAAGTTGATAGCCTCCATCATCTACCACAAGAATGACCTCAAGAAGATGACTCCGAGCCAAGTAATCAGCAAGGTCACCACCCATGAGATGACAATGAAATATGAGGGTGGAAGCTTCTTCCTCATCCAACGCCAAGAACCTTGCTCTTATATGCAAGCAAGTGCCATGCTCATACATGGTTGGGAGAAAGGACCGGAGGTGGAACCAATCCAATTAGGTGCCCAAGGAAATCATCACCAACATGAAGGGCCCTAATCGGTTTAGATTCCAAAGAAGACTTGAAGTCCACGGGTTGGTATTAGGGATTCGAAGACTTGGCACATAATATGTAGTGAATATTCAAGTAAAGAAGCGAAGTGTATAAGATTGGGTACTTTGATGAAGATCTTGATCATCATATACCCAAATTCTCATCCAAAGCTAAAAGAGGTAATGGTAGCTAGATTTGTGTTCATGCATTTTTGTTTTGAATCTAGTACCTTTGCCCTGTCTAGGATTTCATATGCATATTTCATTTCCTTACAGTGCCTAGTGCAGGTTTTTCATATGGTAGGTTGCTTGTATTTCTCTCTAACCCATGAGCAACCTACACGGTTTATTAATTGAAGATTCTTTACATAGTATATTTCTACAATTGGTGTTCTTTATGTGCCATGAGTCCAATCTATAGGATAAATCCCTATTATTTTTAATAACAAGTGTATATCTCTCACAAAGTATTCAACACTTGTATGCACGCATTTAGGAGGAATATATCCTATGGGTTACAATTTTGGAACTAACATGTGTTGCAAGTTGTATTTTTTTTAAGTCTCATGAAGTAATCCTCAAAGCTCCGTAGGTATGCAATGCTTATTGGTCAATTGATATCATTGTCAATTTATTTGTTCATTTAAGCTACCTTCATACATAATATGGCTTAAGTTTCCTATCTATATAAATTGTCTAGTTGCGCATATGTTTCTATCTTATCATATATATGCACACATATAGGGGGAGTTTATGTCATATTATGTGAGTTTCATGAATTGTGATCCATATATATTTTATTTTAATTGGTACCATGTCCTTGAATTAAATCCCATCAATTGGTATCATTTTATTGAATCATGATTCATGAATCTCTCTCTCATGTGCTCTAACGTTTTTCCCTTGAGTTCAACATGTGTTTGTAACCCTTTTTGAGGATTATTGACAATAAGGGGAGAATTTTGATAACTAAAGCAAGTGCAATATGGCAAGTCTAGTGGAGAACAAGCAAGGAAGCAAGATGCCTAAATATGCCAAGGTTGACAAAGGGGAGAAACTCTTGCATAGGTCAAGGGAGATAGTGGCGATGGAGAAAGGTGAGTCAAAACAAAAAGGGGACAAAGTGAATACAAAGTAAAGGTAAGAACAAAGGTTAGTTTCCTCACAATTGATATCATTTGTTATTCTTACCATACATCCAACCAAAATGGTAGGGCATTGTTCATTATTTGTGCCATTTACTTTTAGTACTATCTATTTGCCACTTGCTTTGGTTGTGCTGTCATCAATCACCAAAAAGGGGGAAAATTATAGCAAACATACTCTTGGGGAGATTCTAGTGACCATATTTAGGGCATGTATGTAATTTTGGTGATTAATGATAACATAGGCAATAGGAGTAACATGTTCATCATGTATATGCTTTAGTAGGTCTCACGGATGAAATACATGAAGAAGTCGCCGAAACCGGGACGAAGATTGATCAAATTGGAGAATTCCAAGATAAAGTGAACACGCCGAAAGGTTCGGTACAGAGGAGATTGTACACGTCGGAGCATTTCAGCTCATTGTAACTGTACACCAGATGGTCTGGCGATATGGAGTTGAATACGTTGGAGTATTTCTTGCAAAGAATGTTGTAAGTGTTGAAGATTAAAGATCAACATTCCGGATGGTCCGGCGCACTGATGATATACATGCTGGAGTATTTTGTGTAGAGGAGAAATTAGCTCGATTGGCAGAAGCAGTGTACACACCGAATGGTCCGGTGATAGAGCTAGTGAACACGTCGGAACATCCGGTGGTCATAGAAGATTTGAGCGGTGTTCTAATGGCTAGTTTTTTTGGATGATGTACACACCGGATGGTCCAGTGAGTCAATGTTGTTTACATTGGTGAAGCTCCAACGTGGACTAGGGGTGGCGTTTATGCCATTGATACCACAGGATAAAAATCCCTTAAGTCAAGTTTGCTCCCTCTACCATCTTTACGTTTCCGCATTTACTTCTTGCAATCTATCCTTACATGTTTACCTTCATGGAGTAGTTTGCTAAGTTTGGCTATAGGTTGCAAACCTTTGAACGGTAAAATGGACATACTAGATGAACTTAGAGCACATTTAGATAGAAATTGATATAGGTTTATCTTGTGAAGTTTTTGGAGCTGATTAATTTGAAGTGTCCTAATTCATCCCTCTCTTAGAACACCACTGATCCCTTCAATGACTACTGCTCATGTTGCCGAATGGATTCATCTCATCCGTGCTCAACCCAAATCTTATATACATCACATATTTTGCAAAAGTTTTATGTATTTCCTATCGATGTTCCTCCACTGCGTAGAATCAGCAGGGTGTCTCAGCATTCCATCATCCTTGCGCTCCTCGATGTAGCATCACATAAATTCGGTATGACTTTTGTTCACGAATAAATTCTTCAAATGGGGTACTATAGAAAAAATACCACATCACCTTGACAGGAGGCCTTTTCTTCTTTCCTTTACCATCGATATCATCATTGTCACGCTTGTACCATGTTACACCACAGATGAGGCACGCTTCTAAGTCTGTATGCTCTTCATGATACAACAATTATATCATTATTGTAAATCCATATTCAAAATATCTATAAGATTTTGCAATTACTAACAAATAAATTACCTCGCCATCTCCTACTGGCAATTGGCCCGGGTTGGAGGAGCTGTCTTTCGTATGCTTTCGCGTCCACTTTCGATGAGTGTTTGTTGGTGACATCCCTAGAATTTTTCATTATTAATCAACCCTTATGTAGGACTAATTATGTAAAAATAAATATTCTCATGCCTAAAGTTTCTATATTGGAGCTTGCTAATTAATTAAAATATAAAAATATAATTGGAGCTTACTATATACCTTAATTTATGACTAATTTTTCTAATTCATTAAAGATCAAAAATAAATATGCTCATACATATAGCTAATGTAAATCAGTAACAAAGACACTTTTCACCATAAGCACTCAGATAGTGTCTAGGGTCAAATTACACGGGAAACTTATATGACAATAATTTTCCTAGATGGAACAAATCTACAGAGAGTAAAATCAATGTGGTTTGATTTCCAGCTATCCTAAGCTATCCAAAAGGTCATTATAGACTTCAAAATTCATTCCTATGGTTGATTTTGGAGTGAATTGCACAAAACTACAAGTATTGTGCCATTTGTAACATAAAAATACAAGTATTGTGACACAAAACCCAATTTTAATTGAATTCACCCAAAAACTGGTCTAATATTTCTCTAAAAATCATAGAACTTTTTGTACGTGTGCCATAATTCGTGTCCAACCAATTTTAATTGGATTCACCCAAAAAGACTATGTAGAATTTAAACTAAATTCTCCCAAAAAATGGCTACTTTTATATAAATGGAGCATTACAAAGGAACTCACTTTTGGAGAATTTTAGTATATAAATGGAGCATTACAAGGAGTTATAAAAGTAGCCTTTTAATGAATTTTAGTTTAAATTCTACATAGTCTTTTTGGGTGAATCCAATGAACATGGGTTGCACATGAATTATAGAACACGTAAAAAAAGTTCTATGATTTTTGGAGAGATATAAGACCACATTTTTTGAATTCAATTAAAATCGGGATTTGTGTGAAATTAGCGCACAATACTTATAGTTTTGTGTTACTAGGCACAATACTTGTAGTTTTGTGTTATTAATGGCACAATACTTGTAATTTTGTGCAATTCACTCTTGATTTCGACATGCATTGAAGATTTGTCTAGGGTCTCCATAGGAATAAGATCAACTTTAGTTTTTAAGCTAACATTTTGAGTTAAAATGCTAAATATAGGATATAACTTGGGGTTTTTAACTTGAGGCTCCTAGAAGCTTGCTTGCTATTGGACAAAACTCCAGGGTTCACTTACCCTAAAAAATGAAGAAAAGGCAAATGAGCAAATGGAGAGGAAAGAGGGGATTTTGTTTGGATAATTAGAGAGAGCTCATCTAGACCTTCTTCTTGACCAAAATTGAGCTTGAGTGGTGGAGGAATTAATGGGGAGAAGGGATGAAGTGGTTGCAGCCTTGGGAGAGTTTGTGAGGGAGAGAAAACAAGAACTGGTCTGTTAGCTCGAGCTAGAAGAAGGTGGGGAAGGGGAGGGCCACTTGGAGGCATCATTGCCAGCTCATACAACCAGCTGACAATGATGTGCTTATATCACTGCTAGTCGGTAATTTCAGCCAGTAGTGATGATGGATCTAGACATCACTGCCAGTTCATAAGCCACGATGACTGAATCTTCCCACTCAACTTATGAACCAGCGGTGATTACCCATCACTATCAGCCTATTAGGAACCGATAGTGATGGACCGGTATATAAGGTCGACTTTGTAGAAGTGTAGCACTAATCAAGTCCTTAATCTTGTGCTAATTATCTTGGTCTTCAATGTGCTCAAGTTTGATGGCAAGAACTCCTCTCAAGTGTATTTGTATGCTCCTGAACTCTAGCGTCCTCAAATGGCTGAGTGGATGGTATATTTGTAGAGTTGCTATATTTACCCTTATGAGTACCTAATCGATCCCACAAATGGTGTACAATATTTTTATATACTCCACGTGTATTTATCAACAACAATAATATTTAGCGGTGATCTAATTTGGTTAATTAGCAACAATAAAAAGAAGAATGCACGAAGTATAGCCTGATAGAGACACCTTACTAATTTGGTAATGCATATGTTAATTATCAATTGTTGTCAAAGATGCAACTAATAGCAATGCTTCTTTATGTGACTGTAACATCACCTAAAACCAAACACAAAGCCGGCCTTAGGATGTAGCATTATTTATGAGAACGGAAGGATAAATGTTTGAATTAAAAAAGAAAATGATCTAACCAATTGGGACCAGTAAGATTTGTATTTTTGTGAGTTCGGGAGTGATGAAATACCTTAATTTTAAGGGTGTTTGGATAAAGAGGACTACATACTCAATGAAGGGACGATTTTAATTTTGCCCCTGCCAAAACTCACAAAAACTTTGCATGCCAAGAATAGGTGACTAAATTGGCAGCCATTGATTTGACCACATATTAACATGGAAATGAACCATAGAGCCAAGTGAAAATTAAAGTCTTGCCAAATTAGGTAGGAAAGTAAATGTGTGCCAAATTTGGTGAATGTTACCAACAAATGGGTAAGGCAAGTGTTGGAAAATTTTGGCACAAACCTTAAAATCTTGCCAAAATTAAAGTCTTGCCATTATTTTGTATACTTTTGTTGCAATAATCTTGATTGTTGTAACTCTAGATCAGAAATAAAATTGTTCTCAAAACATTAACATTGTATCAAATTTTATCGTATGCTGTAAAGTAGATCTAAACCTATGCAGTTATAACCACTAACTAGTTTTAAATACATTTAAATAATGTTTGTATTTTGCATTATCATCTTGTATGTAGATAATAGATACAATTCTATGTTTGCTCTTCACTATAAAGCTATGCCATAACTGGCTGAGCACAAAAAAAACATATGATGTATTTTCATTAAGACTGAGAAATGGTTAAGTGATTTATATACCTCTCTTTTTCAACAGCAATGGCAATGCCATTGGTAGTTGCAATTCATATGTTTGTGGAGATTGATATGCAGATGATAAGCAATAACAGAGAACAATGCAAACACAAAATGCTTAATTGGTGTGTACCTCTTATACAATAGCAATGGTGATGCCATTGGCAATTGCAATTCATAAGTTTTATGGAGTTTGATATGCATATGATAAACGGTAACAGAGAACAATGCGAACACGATACTTCTCCCGATGCTTTAATTGAAATAATCTTAGGCATATGCTAGTGTACAAATTTTAAAACATATCAACAACTGTGACTAAAGTCATGAATTGTTAACTTTGGTAAATAGCACTACATCTGTAAGAACATAGAGCTCTGTTGTTCAATCAGACAAGCATCCACAAGTTAACTATCCGATCACCATCATAAATCGCATTAATGCAAGGTTCAAATCTGCATATTAACTCTTACAGGAAAAAATAGGCAGCTACGCACGAATGGACAACCATGCAACAAGACAGTTGGCTTATGGCAAGGTGGAGAACGTGGCACTGCCTCGTCAAAATATCACTTTTCCGCCGCCGCACGCTAGGCGACAAACCTAGCATCCGAACCACATCTACGTGCGCACGGTCCGGTGAGATAGAGTAACACCTCGAGTATCCGTTCCATGGCTACCTTAATCTCATCGCAGGATTTGCTCTCATTAAATGCTTTCAATAAAACCAACTCCATCACATCTCTATAAATACATACTCTCTTTCCTTTCACAACAGTAGGCAATAGCTAAAAACTCTTGAGAAGGGCCATAAGAAGTTAAAACTCCCAATCCAGCAGTCCTATTACCATAGCTCCTACAAAACGCCCGCCTACCCTGCTTCCGTTCCCAAACACCCTTCATATTACACTTCCCTGCTACTCCTCATTAAAGCCTTGCAAGAATTAGATAGATCAACCAAGAATCTCTAGACAGGATTCCTTCCTAGGGCTGAGAATGCATGCGAAGGAATGGAGAAAGTGGCCACAAGAGGTATGGAACCGTCTGGGCAATGGTGTCGAAGATGAAGAGGTGCTCGAGGTGTCACCACTATCGAATATGCTCCAGCTTGGGTCGCCACCGCTGCAGGTTAGCTGTTGTTTCTATCCGTAAAGTCAACTTTATTTTGGAGTTTTCCTTACCCCTTTCCATTCCTCTTTTCTGGTCATTTGTAGTGTTTTTATTTGTTGCATGTTGTTTTGAGCTTATGGATGCAAACATGCATTTTGGATTTTTTTAGGGAATGGGAAAGTCAAGGAAGATGTAGCAATAACTTAGCTAGGTTGATTTCCTGATTTAGTTGTTCTTGAGGGTTTTGAAGTGAGATTGTGAGGTTGTACATGTTACCTCCATATGATCTAGTTTCAATCAAGTACGGCTTGTATCAAGTGACTTTTGAACCTATGCATTTCACCTCTTCTATGTGGTTTTTGTGCTAGCTAAGCTCTATGTCGTTGCTTGGGTAGAAAACACAACATGGTATGGATATGGCACCAATTACCTAAGTAGGGATATGACTTTGTTGCGGATATTTTTAAAAAAAATAGAGAGATGCATATATATCTTTTGTAGCTACTACTTTCACACTATGTATCTAAAAGAAAAGGTTATGGAGAAGTGCAATTAAGCAATGTATTTAGTATTGTTCCCTTTTAGGTCATCGATTTTAGCAGTCATTTATGAGTAACTTTTTTTTACCAGAATACCAGTTTATGAGTAACTTTAATGCTCTGTCTAAGTTAAATACCAGTTGTTTTAAACTTCTTAAAATTTGACCTTTGTTACATTTTGCAAACGATATCCATGTTTAGTACTCGTCAAACCATCAGTAGGTGTCCTCCAAAGAAGTTAATGTGGTATTCAGACTGTAAGACAATGCCAATTATTAATTTCTTAAATCTTAGGGCATTACTTGTTTTAGGGGAAATTGATGATTTGCCAATGAAAAAGATGGCATTCCATAATATACCAGCTAGATAAATGAAGCTAACTATATGTCACTCAAAACACTGCTTGGTCCAGGAATGGTAATTCATCCAATATTCCCTCTTCTATCCTTGTAGAACAGAACATATATAAATAAAGTTATTTCTAGTTTGTTCAGTGTGCTAAAATACTATCATCTACACATTGGTGTCGATGTTATTGAAAAGTTCAGAATAAAAGGTAAATGATTGTATATGCTATCTCAAACTAATGTTTTAACACAATACGTTCCTATTGAATCTCTTTCTTACACTAGTTTTCTTATATTTGCATTCACCACAGCAACACAACAGAGGTGCAGGTATGCCCCATGAGCAATTGGCACCCCAGGGTCTGACTGTTGGATCTGGCCCATTAGGCTTACGCTTGACAAAAAGCGATTTGCTTGTGAACTCAATCCAAATGAAGCTTGCTCAAGCTGCCAAACCAAAAGGGAGACACACAACATCTGATGATTATCATGGTGTTTTAGACACAAGATCTATTACAAATCCAACAGTGAAGCCTTCTCAATTCCATGCTTTCATTCTAAAAATTGGGACTTGGGAGGTTACTTTTCTCTACCTAAGTACTTGTTTGGAAATATTATTTTCCTAGAATTATTCTTTTCTTAGAATATAATATAACACATTGTATCTTTATAGTTCAGAATAGTCCTCACAAAAAGGTTCAGAATAGGGTCTAGTTAACTTTATAAAAAATACATTTTGTAAAGTTTCTAAAATAGTTGTGAGAGACAAAGAACCTGATGCTGGATTTGGTAAAATGAACTAGGCCAGCTATATAAAGTATTTACCATTTTTATGGTCTATCATTTTTTTACATCTAATTTTTTGTATTGGCAGTGGAAATCAAGGTATGATGGAGATCTTATAGCAAAATTTTATTATACAAACAGCAAACTGGCTTGGGAGATACTCAATGAAGGTCTAAAGAGCAAGATTGTGATATATTGGCAAGATATATCTGCATTGAAGGTAACTTGTCCAGAGGGTGGATCTGGGACCCTGGAGATTATGGTATGTGAACAAATAATGTTATCCAAAATATTTGTTTGGTGAATAATATCATATTCTTGCAACTATCCTCTGAAGTTGGAAAGCTGTTTTTTGTCCTGAAAACTAAAAGCATGCATGTTTCCCAAAACACAGTATGACTGAGATTTAGTATCGATGTCTAACAATAGTTTATAAAGGAGGAGGTTGCCATTATTACCTTTTGCTTTTGTCCAAATTGTATGTTGCCTGCTCCAATTAGTTGTCTCGGAGGCCAAGCTTTTACAA
This sequence comes from Phragmites australis, assembly GCF_958298935.1. NCBI lineage: Eukaryota > Viridiplantae > Streptophyta > Magnoliopsida > Poales > Poaceae > Phragmites > Phragmites australis. The sequence goes on from NC_084938.1 coordinate 8,582,942, forward strand.
AGAAACCAACCCACAGCCGTGGAGGAATACTTCGTGGCTAACAACCATAGATTTTACTGATGGGCAAGCAAGTACGCACAGGTAAATATTAGATATATAGTTGTTCCTCTTAGCCAAAGGTATTCTTTGCAATATATGGATAATGCATAATGTAGGACAAACTATAATTCTTTTCTTTTGTGAACAGACAAACTACAATTCAAGTCGTGATGAAAACATAGTAAACAATCAATGGATGTTCAATTCGAAATATTTCTATTTTTAGAAAATAAAATGTATGTAGTAATGTTGAATAGATGGTAACCAAAAAGGAAAAAATTCTGAACACACCAATAAAATAGTACATAAACTAATGCATCATTCTTTCTATTTACAATTCATGAAAAAAAAATTGAATTTAGCAACTATTACAGATGTTTTAGGGAATACTATGGTACAAACATGCAACATTTTTTTTCTAATTTTCCCTCTCTCAATTGTATGAAGAGGAGTGGATGGTGAACTCCTAAAATATTTGCAGTTTAGATAACTCTTGAATTTAAATATTTTGTTTAGGAGTAACGACGAGGTAACATGTGCTATGAACTGGAAGCAAGAAAAGCTTATAAGGACCAGTTGTGTGTGTGTGTGTGTAGAGAGAGAGGGGGAGGGAGGGAGGGAAATTAATGATATTGATATACATCTACATAGTATAGATAGTTGTATACATAAGTTACTTTTTTTTAACAGTCATCTATTTCTGCACATTTTTCTCGATTTAAGAAGTGATTTTTCTTCCTTTCAGAAGGCATGTTCTGCAGTGTGCACCAGGAATATTGAACAAGCACATTGTGAAACTCCTTTCGAGTAACCATCGTCTATATTCATTGAGTCAGGAAAACACTACTGATCAGGAGAGTCCTTATTTTGAACAATGGCAGTCAGAGCCTGAAGTCTTGGAGAGTTCCAACGTCCAAAGTTTATATCGTCGTCATGATTATCACCAGGTTGGGCGACAGCAAATTGTGGAGCCGGTTCCCATGTCAATTGGAACAAACGCTGTAGGAAAAAATCATAATGGATCCCAGGATGGCATGCCTACACTCATCCCAAGCTCAGGTAAACTTAAGAAGACAGAAATTCAGCATTTATCCTTCTTGTGATTAACAAAAGGTTGAACTTACAGAATCACATGTTGTGTTTTCTGCCATGTGCATAGTGTACCAAAATCAGCCTGTGTCATTTTCTGAACCATTCTAGCAGCACAAATATTACTCCAAAATCATATACTATCTTTTGGTCAAAATTCCATCTACTTGAGGTTCTCTACCCAGTAAGTCCACTGAAATTCTGTAAGCAATTATGAACGCTCTTACAAGTAACAACTTCAGACCCAACTTATTCGTTTTGAGACTTTCTGTCGTTTTGAGACTTTCTGGCCAAGAAAAATTGCAATCTGATCACCAAACACTAGATTAAAGCGCCATTTAATTTCATTTCAGCACCGAAGATTTTTTTTCATTTGTGTACCGGAGAATTGATAATTTGATTTTTTACAAATTTGTACTTCCGCGGTTAATATACAGCATGATATCGATTCATACTGCAAGTAATGTGTCAACTCTTTGTTTCCCATTTTCAGTTCCTACACGTGCCTCTGTGATCACAAGAACTCCTTCAGGTGGCCTTGAACTGCAGAGGGATATTTTCAACTCTAACAACTTATCCATGCAAACGTCTCGTCAGACACCACTCAACATCTCCAGTGGTAGGATCATGAATGACACAGCGAACTACATGACCAATCCAAGCAAGCGACAGAACCTTCTTACCAGCGTCGGCGCCTCTTCGAGCAGCCTGATCCGGCCGGAGGACGTAATGAAGTTCGTCAACGACTTTAGGACCACCCGTCATGTCAATACAAGGATCCCGCCAATGTACTCCCACGGCTCATCCAAACAGAAGACGAGGGAGCTGGATTTATCTAACTATGCCTTCACCAACTCTACTACTCATACCTTCAACCAGATCAATTCAGCAAATCCGTCGAGCAATGATAACTCCACAATAAACGCAATGGCACTTGAGAAGATAACCCATGATCTCCTCAGCGATACCTACACTGACACCGAGCCCTCAGGCACGGCTGAAGAAGCGATGATCATTTCAAGGGTCAACTCCCTCTCCAACCTGCTCCAGCAAGACCTGGCACCAGCCACAGTCCAGAGCTCTCAGGCCAGCAATGCCCATAATGCTGCTGCTGCTGCTGCTCCTCATTTTGACGTTGAAGCAACTACCCAAGTGCTCGACGTGGCTCCTTCGGGAAGCAGTGGTGGCAGCTGCAGCGGCACCGGACGCAACAACGGCCTGCTGCCGTCGATGGGGATGGAGAGGATGTCGTGGGAGCAAGAACCAGCGGCCGACATCGAGATGGACATGGCATACCTGTCCGAATTGCTCCCTTTCTGCCCCTGATATATATGGTATGTTCGTAGCTGCTGCCTGCATTACATGTGGGGCAGCAGCTAGCAGTGCGTATGATCAGACAGAATAGGGTTATCGCGTCGCCGTCGACGTGCGATGATTCGGGTCAGTCGTGTTTTGGCTCTTCAACTCCGGTAATAAGCGGTCCGAGACTCTGATGGACGGTATACCTATGTGTGGGTTTGTCTGTGGTGTGGTAAAAACATCGAACTGGTTTGCCGATGGTCACTGTGCTGTTGTGTGCCGTACTGATCTGTTAGTGAATGCTAATGAACGTTGTTATGCTGCTGCTTTATGTTCCTTTCTTTTTCGAGTTGTATGCTGCCATTTTCATCCGTGGAGGTCGTACTTTTTCCGGTGACTTTGGGATGGTGGAACTATTCTGAAAGCCTGTGTGAGCACGGCGTTGTTGGCATGCTGCTAGATGCTAGCTACTGCTGCCGTCATGATGCAACTGAAGGCAAAGCATGGGCTTACAGTTGCATTGCATGTTACAGTGACAAGGCGAGCATGAATGAAATACTGGAAGCTCCATTTAGACTTCTATGGTCTTGCCCAGGGAGACCTATCCATCTCCACATACTGCAGCTAGCTGAAGGCCCTTGCAAATGTCCTCGCGGACTACGATCAATCAATCTCTGAGAAGGCACTTGTTCTTCAACTCATCCGATGTCTTTTCTCGAAGTATACCGTGCTCAAATCCATCCTTCCCCTCTAGAAACCTTTCCCATCCTTCATGCAAGCACGGGGATATCTCCTCCTTGAGGAAACAACTAAGGACCAGGGGGCTAAGGCTGCAGTGGAGTTCACGCTCTTTGCGGCCTGCGTGCCCGCTGGGAACAATAGCTTAGGAAACAATCGTGGCTCCATTGACAACAGCCCTACTTCTGAAGATCACACTAAACAAGGTGGCCCTAATTGCCACAAGTAGAGTGGATGCGGTGGCCGCGGTCATGACAACCATAACAACAATGCGTGTGACAACAACAACAACAACAGGCGATCCGGAGCAAACCAGCCACCTTGGGGACCTGATTACCCACCCTATGGGACTCCTTGGGGTGCTGCTCCTTGGTGCGCCCCTTGGACTGGAGCTACTGGCCCGGGTGTCCTGAGCCTCATCCTCAGCATCCAATGCCTAGACATACCCGACCTTCGCATCTGCTCCAACGACAACACCTCCACCACCCTCTGCCAGCATCCAATGTCGATAGAGGCAAGTGGCCTCACCTAAGCTCTAGCTTCATCATCTCTACACCAGCCCACCACCAACAGTGATTGGTTCTTTGACACTAGTGTCACCTCCCACATGACGGGCGATAATGTTAAGTTGTCTCGGTATTATCCTTTTGCATCGCATTCGTCATCACATGTCATTGTTGGAAACGGTTCTACTTTCCCCATTCTTGTTACATGATCTTGTATATTAACCATACCTTCTTCTACTTTTTATCTTAACAATGTGTTACACACACCTAATCTTGTTAAGAGTCTTATATTCGTGCGCAAGTTTACATCTGATAACTCATGTTCCATTGAGTTTGACCCATACGGTTTCTCTGTGAAGGATCTACATAGAAAAACAGAAATTATGAGGTCCAATAGTTTTGGCGACTTGTACCCATTCCTTGGCACCAAACAACTTTCATCTCTAGAGGTTCACACTGCTTCGACCATCTCCACAGATTTATGGCACTACTGCCTAGGTCATCCTAGGCACCAGACATTATCCCGTTTGCTTTCCAATAATGTTATTCCATGCAATAAAGCTAGCTCTTCCTCTTCGGTTTTTGAAGGATGTCAGCTTTGCAGACATGTTTGGCTACCATTTACTACTTCCACATCTTGTACTCATTTTCTTTTTCAAATTATTCATTGTGATTTGTTGACCTCACCCATTGTGAGCCCTTCTGGCTATTGCTTTTATCTAGTTATTCTTAACGATTACACACACTATGCATGGACATTCCCATTACGTCACAAATTTGACACCATCATAGTGCTTCAAAAATTTTATTACTTTGTTCTTAACCAGATTCATCTCTCTATCCAATCCATTCAGTGTGATAACAGTTGCGAATTCGATAATGCAACCATTCAGCAATTCCTAGCCACCAACTTTTTGCCTCTCCTGTCCCTATACCTCTTCCCAAAATGGTAAAGCCAAACAAATGATTCACACAATCAATGATGTTATGCGCACTCTTTTATTTTATGCTCACATGCCTTCCATTGTTTTGGTTGAAGCTCTCCAAATAGCCACTTGCCCCTTAAATCGACATCCCACCAAACCTCTACAATTCTATACATCCTATGTATCCCTTTTTCTTGAGTCACCATCGTATGCCCATCTAAGAGTTTTTGGTTGCCTCTGCTACCCTAACACGATAGTCACTGCCAAGCACAAACTCAAACTCGCTCCATAACCTGTGTTTTTCTTGGATATCCCACATATCACAAAGGTTACCGGTGCCTTAACATTTCCACATGCAAGATTCTTATCTCACGTCATGTTACATTCAATGAAATAGTCTTTCCCTTTCGGTCCCAACATTCCACAGAAAATCCCACCACTCCACCAAACCCCTGCACAGCTGATCTAGTGTCATTCCCGAGTGATATGCTACTGATCCCAGGACAATCATCCATGTTTCTGCGCCTCGCAGTCCGGATCCATCATTTTATTGTTTCATGCGCCCCACTGCGAGGCCAACCTCTAACATGTCGACACCTGGCTCTGCCTCACGAATCTCCTATGCTCGCGACATGGTTCTACCTACACCAAGTTCGCCTTCTCCCACTCTCTCCCACTAACGAGCACGGTATGCGCACATGTGGGAAAGCAGGCTTTGTTGTTCCAAAGGAAGAATTTAACCTTCATACTTCTGGTATTTCTCCGATTTCTTCCTCTTACCATCAAGCTCTTAAAGATCCGCATTGGTACAATGCCATGTTAGATGAATATAATTCTTTGTTGAAGAACCATACTTGGCATCTTATTCCTCATTCAACCAGTGCTAATGTGGTCACTGGAAAGTGGATCTTTCGGCATAAACTACATCCCGATAGCACTCTCTCATGTTATAAAGCACGTTTGGTGGTCTGTGGTTTCACTCAATAGGAAGGGATAGACTACAATGAAAACCAATAATATTTTATAATGTCTATCTTTAGTAAATAAATAGTTAATAGATTTTTTTATGTTTTCTTTAGTTAAATAATCCCAATAAAAATGTTTTCTAGTATAAAATAATTATATAAAATAGGATTAATTTGATAATAGTTTAAAATGTCAAATAATGTTTTAAATATGTTAATTAATTATGTTTAATACTTTTATATGTGTTTAATGATGTTTTCTTAAGTAAAACAATTCCAATAAATGCTAGAAAAATCCTATAAAGTACTAGAAAATCATAGATTGTTACGGAAAATTCTAGAAAACTCTTAATCACATAATTTCACCTGTAGTTAATCTCTTTGTCCTATTTTAACTTCCAAAAGCAGTAACTTGTCAACCGAGCTCTGATTTTTGATCCATTCTTTCGCCAAAATTTTCAGAAAAACCTAATCTTTTGTGTGATGATGATTATTGTGTGATATTTAGTTCTTTTTGGATATTGGTGTTTATTGTGCATGTATTTTCACTTATTTTCATGAATAAACGCTAATTTTTCTAAGGAGTAGAAAGGACTTTAGGATAAGGACTTTGAAGAGCCAACTGAATATTATGAAGGTAAGTTGTGTTCTTGACCATATTGATCCTGGCTTTTGCAATATTTTATTTTACAAATATGCATGCTAATAATATTGCTGTGAATCCCAAAAGTTATGTTTATCTAAGTTTTCCTTTATCATCCTTATCGACATGGTTATAGTTTTGGTTGTGAAAGGGTGGGTCATGTTTAGCCTTGTTTCGGGATGGTGATAATGATAAAGGTTGTCTTATGCAATTATGATAAAAGATAATGATCTAATTTTTGTAGCAACATAGAATTAGGATTTGAACAAGTGGTATGGATGGGACTGGTACAAGATGTACGGTTGGGTTTGTGGTAGTTTTACTCAAATCTAAGGACTGGTCGATGAAACAATCATTCTATGTTAACAATGCAACCATAAGCCTGGTATGGGACGGGCCTAGCAGATTAATTCCCTTTACTCTCAGCATGGTGTAAACCACCTGGTGGTATGGGGAATGGAAGGGCGTACTTCTTGAGAACTGTAAGGCACTAGAGGGGGCTTCAGGAGTGAAGGGTATACTCCCACTACGATTCAAATAAGTTAAATATTGTAATGATTATCATCAATGAATCACATAGCAGAGATTGGACTATTTTCTTGGTCTAGTCTCGACAGAGCTCTCCACACACAGGTGGGTCTCCTAATAGGCCTCTCCCGGATGCTCACCGTTGTCTCCACTATGGTAGTGTTTTGCTGCTTTAGCACAATGTGCTCCAACCGCTCACAAAGCTCATGGCCGCTCCAACCTCCTCGAAGTGTCTCGCAAGACACAAATGCCGCTAAGCCATCTAGGTGTTAGCAAACACCAAGGGTAACAAGTGTGGATCACTCACTTGATCTAACTCTAGGTTAATCACCTAGGTAGATAAACATTAGGCCTAAACTAGCACTAATCAAGTCTTTAATCTTATGCTAATTATCTTGGTCTTCAATGTGCTCAACTTTGGTGGCAAGAACTCCTCTCAAGTGTATTTGTACACCCATGAGCTCTAGCACCCTCAAATGACCAAGTGGGGGAATATATTAATAGAGTCAACCCCCTAAACTAACAATTGTCCCTTGGGCCCAGAAAACTGTGAACACCAAATGTTGCGTTAAACACAAAATTCCAAGCTCCGAAACTCCGGTGAGTGCAACTCCAAATTAGCCGTTGTGCCTCATTCCATGTCATCGAATCATTCGATTAACTTCAAACTTCATCACCGGAACATCCAGTTAGTGTAGCCTCTATCTTCAAGCCGAACTGTCTTCTCTGCATAATTACTCTGGTGTTATCCTCTGGTGTAGTCATCGAATCATGCGACAAGTGTGTCTTCTTAAATATGCTCTCTGAAAACTTTGTTTCGGCTTCAATGGCTTCTCTTTCTTGATATATTGGATCTTCCTTTGGTCTATTAGGACTAGATATGTCTAGTGTGCATCACTACTAGGTAACTAATCTAAAGATACTAAATCAAGCTACTAAATTCAAACCCCTCTTTGTAATACGATTAAAGAAAACAAATATATCTACACAAGTGATGTTCTCAATAATATGATCACTTGTCTAAATAATGCATCCTTATATCTTTATGAAGCTCTTGTTTAACCTTGATATTGATTCCTTTGAAGTGTTTGATACCCCAAGTACATCACACACAGCTGACCGGTGTCTTCCCCGAGTGATATGCTCCTGATCCCAAGCCAATCATTCGTGGGTTCAACGCCTCGCAATCTGGATCCATCGCTTTCTCATTCCATGCGCCCCACTATGAGGCCAGCCTCTAACATGTTGACACATGTCTCTACCTCACCAATCTCCTCTGCTCGCGATGTGGTTCTACATACACCAAGTTCATCTTCTCCCACCTCTCCCCGTCACCTGTCGTAGCCCTTGCACCCAACCAACCTAAGTGTATTCGCTACAACAACCCAGTAGCTAACGAGCATGGTATGTGCACACGTGGGAAAGTAGGCTTTGCTATTCCAAAGAAATAATTTAACCTTCATACTTTTACTATTTCTCTAATTCCTTTCTCTTACTGGCAAGCTCTTAAAGACCCAAATTGGTACAATGTCATGTTAGATGAATATAATGCTTTGTTGAAGAACAATACTTGTCATCTTGCTCCTCGTCCTGCAGGTGTTAATGTGGTCACTGGAAAGTGGATCTTTCGGCATAAACTACATACCGATGGCACTCTCTCGCACTATAAAGCACGATGGGTGGTCCATGGTTGCACTCAACAGGAAGGGATCAACTACAATGAAACCTTCAGTACTGTTGTCAAGCCGACCACAATTCCAGTTGTTCTAAGTCAGGCCATCTCATCTTCATGGACAATTCATCAATTAGATGTGAAGAATACCTTCTTACACGGTAACCATTCTGAAACCGTTTTCTAGAAACAACCATATGGTTTTATCGATTCCACACAATCCAAACATATTTGTTGCCTTAATAAATCCCTTTATGGCCTCAAACAAGCTCAACGCACTTGGTTCTTGTTGTTCACCACCTTTCTTTTGTGTTTGGGCTTGGTGGCTTCCAATTCTAATTCCTCTCTTTTCATTTACAAAATGTGTGACTCTCTTGCCTACTTACTCCTTTATGTTGATGATATTATAGTAACCGCAAGTTCCACCACTATACTTCATTCCATCATCAGTTCCATGTGTCATGATTTTTCTATGACTGACCTTGGCACTCTTAAACAATTTATGGGTGTTATGGTTGAGCCAACTGCAACCGGTCTGGTTCTGTCCCAGCATCAATATGCCCTAAACCTCCTTGAACGAGCCAAAATGACAACTTGTTTGCTCCATATGTGTCTCATCAAGGCAGAATTTTCTTTTAGTGGTACACGGCGTACCCCTCGACAGTGAGGCGTCGTGGTAACTTTATCAATCTCCAAGCTTCGCATCTCCAGTCTCCAGTAGACATTGTATGAATGCTATAGTGATATGAGTGTGTGCATGCGTCTACGTGTTGTATTAGGGTTTCTAAAAAAAATTATAGTGGACCTATCTTTTTTCATCGACAATAGGACCGCATTCCTCCCGGGCCATCTCAACCCTCATCCACGTCTGCTTCCCATCCATCTGTCTTTGTCGCTCCATCATCATAGTCCCCCATGACCGATCTCCCTAGCTTGAGGTAAAAAGGAGTCCTAACGAGAAAGGCGCAGTGGAGATGGGAACTGGGTTTAATTGCTTTAAGATTTATGGAGAAAATCGTGTAGCTTGGAGAATTGAACTCCTACAAATGGTAAAGGGTCGGGTCATGTGGAATTATTTTTTCTGGTATCAGCCACGGCGTAAGGAATTGCACTTGTTAATTCCATACCGGTTGTCATTCTGTTTTGCTTTTTGGAATGGAATGTTGGGATATCGGGTCATTTTTGTGTACCGTTTTAGGAATAATAAAATAATATAGAAACATAAAAATTGCACACTACCCACGTCTTTACCCAAACACAAATTACTTTTCTTCTTCGAATAAAAATATTTTAATACAACATTTACAAGCATCTAAACGTCAATTCATGCCACATACTCGTTCTTATTACCTAATATTTAAACATAGCATAACGGGTATTATTATTCATGTCATTCTAGGTTAAATGAGCAGAATGGAGCGGAATTACGCATGGAATGGAGTATGCTTTGCATTCCGATTTGCTCCGTGGAATGGAATTGATAAGAATGGTACGAACTAGCTAGTACCCCACGGCAACTGTCACGAGCGCAACCAAGAGCAGCAATTGGTTCATATAATACATCCTTCCATGTTCGTATATAGATGATTCATAAGAAATTAAGAAAGCCCTTTCCTTGTGTGAAGAGGCTTTTTACTTGGAATAGAGACTTTATGGATTTTAGAAACACGCTGACACCAATCAGAGGTTGGCAAGGTAAGATCTATTTCTGTACTTCATGCTCCATTGTAAAGTGATTAGGTGCTGGAAAGCCGGTACCAGGCGAGATCTGCAAAATATTGCAAATAGCCTATGATCAAAGGGCCCATGTTTAATTTCAGTCCAACAGTTCTCTTAGTGTTTCAATCATGCAAGGACAGGTGCATAAATATTTATAGGGGATGCAATGACCCCATGTTTAATTCCAGTCAAATAGCGGTAAGGATATAATTGATAAATCAAGCACTATGCAGCTAAAAGGCTCAATTGAGGTTGATTTCAGACATCTAATGACACATTGTGTTTAAGGAATTTAACTGTAAGAAGAAATACTACTGAGTCATTTCAGATTCTGTTGTAGGCTTTTTTTTTAAAAGTAGGATAATTTAGGGTCTATGGAAAATTCATGAATCAACTGATCAGATTATAAACGAGCTTCGACCAATGAACCGCACATGATCGAAGTCATATCCTGAAAACTAATGAAGAGATGGTTGGAGGTAATACTTAAAATCGACAGCACATTGAAGAGGTAAATCTGTCAACATGCACAAAGCATTAAAGCAACAAAGCTAATTTAAGTGACCCTTAAATCATTTGTGGAAAATAATTGCAAGAAGAACGATAATTGCCCTAGGAAGCATAGACCGATAATACAATTGGACCTTTTCCCTTAAACTGACTAATGAACTCCTGAGGCTCAAAGCAGAATGAATCAAGCGAGCTAGATTAATCTAGACAGAAAGCAGCTATAGCATACATACATATTAAATTATGCTCAAAGCAGCTATACCATTCTTCAGACATTCAAAGAGATTACCTGGGTGATCAACAAAATACCAACTCCCCAAAAAAATTGTGCTGCTGTAGATTTATCTTTGAACAAATTAAAGAACCCATGGTAGCTCAAGTAAATAAAAGAAAAAGGGAAAAACTGCATGCACCTAACATTTGCAACGTCACATCTTTCAGGATTACATGCTCTCTAAATACTGCCAACATGTCATGTGTTGCATACTATCTTATTTTCCCTTTCTACCATAAAATTCCATACGTTCTAGATATGTGCGAAAAAGAACTTTACCATTGCAGCTTATAAAATCTTCTAGAATAGCTATTGATCTTCATCCCATTCATCCACTCATTGAATTCTACAGTTTACATTCTATTTTTTATCAACATTGCGTACATAGATAATTAGAAGGGCCATATCAGATTTGAAATAGCTTAGCTAATTATGTAGAGCAAGTGAAAGACAGTACGAAATCAAATGTATCATAATTGCATATTACATGCAGTATAATAGTTGCAGTTTAGATTCCCTGAGCAAGTGGAGGACGATGATACCAAAGTCAAGCTGAGTCCAGATTGACGGCCAAGCTGCGGCGTAGCCAGATAGTCACCAAATTGTGAAATTGGAGTCCAGAAAATAAATGCATGATTATAGAAACACCATGTGATGTATGAGTTGATTGCAGCAATACTTCCGCTCTTAGGGAGCATATCAGTTGCTTCCTTGTGTTGTTCCTGCTCGCTATCAGCAAAAAGCGACTCTGCTGATTACAAAGACCGAAACATGAGCTTGAGCTAAATCAGCATATCTCTCATGAAAATTTTTAACCAATCAATATTCAATCGCTAGAATTGCAAGTACTTGGGCAAAGAGAATAACTTGAGTAAATTCCTGGTGTAATCAGAAAAAGATCATCTAAAAATTTAAACAAAACAGGTAGGGGGAGGGGGCATGTTGCACCTTGGCTTGCTTCAGAGTGGTGGCCGGCATGGAAACCTCGGAGGACGGAGCGTGCTAGACAGCTTGCGTGAAGGAGATTGCCAGACCGAGGCACACAGCGGCGTGGGGGTTGCCATCATGCTAGTAGGCTAGGGGTCCTCGGCATTGGGAGTGCCCGAAATCCGGAATATCAATCTATCTGCTGCATGCGAGAATTGAAGAGCCAAGAGGATCTTGGGGGCCGAGGACCAGTGGCTATGGCGTAGGTTGGAGGTCGATGGCGGCAGGTGCGCGGGGGAAGATGCAACGTGGGTACGAACTACGGGAGCGACGATGAAAGGATAGGGAGCAGGAGCCATAGAGTGCCCCACGATGCAGATCGGTCGGCTCCAAGTAAGCAGCGACGTGGCCGCACGAGAGGCCGAGTAAAGATGGCCAAATGGGCCAATCGGGCCGGCCCGGCACAGGCCCATCTCGGCACGGCCCAAAATCGGCACGGCCCGATTGGCCCATTTACTGTTACGGGCCGTGCCGTGCCGGCCCGCGTGCCGAGCCGTCGGCCCACGGCACGGCCCAACTGTCACCGTGCCGTGTCGGGCCGGCCCACGGCACGGTCGGCACGATGGGCCCGGCCGGCACGATGGGCCCGTTCGGCACGGTGGAGGCACGATAGGCCCGTTTGGCACGACGGGCCCGATCGGCACGGTGGAGGCACGACGGGCCAGGTCGGCACGGGAAGGCACGACGGGTCCGGCCGGCACGGGAAGGCACGACGGGCCCGGCCGGCACGGTGGAGGCACGTTGGGCCCGTCAGCACTAAAAAAATAGGAAAAAATCAAAAATAATAGCTAAAAAAATCCAAAAAACAATAAAAAAAATATGAAAAATAAATACATAACATCTTTATTGATTGGTTGCCTCGTTAAAAACCTTTCTACTAGAAGGAAAAAAGAGTACAACCAATGATTATGCTCCGAAAATTACATGGTTTCATTAGAAACCCCAGAATTTTGCTTGCAATTTTTCATATGCTTCCTCAAGTGTCCCGTTCCATGTGAAGATCTGGCACCTATTTCTATACTGCATATATTACACTTAGCAAATCTTACCTGTTCCCCGTTAATTTCTTTGAAGACCTTTTCAAAATGTTGTCACACTTGGGACCATGCACCTGAGTTCTCGGCGCCTTGATCCATGAATTGAAATATGGAATTAGTTTCTTGATGTGAAGTGAATACTCGATACTTGGCTAGCAAATAGGAAAAGAGAGATGGGTGGGCAGGGTGGAGTTTGAGATGGAGTAGATGGTATTTATAGGGATGAGAGGAGAGGTAGGTGGGGGTGGGGCCGCGGGGGGTATTTTAAAAAAATAAACAAAAAACATGAATAAAAAAACTTAGAAATAATAGGGGCACATGATTTATTCTAAAAATGAGCTTTATTGATAGGTTGCCTCATTAAAAACCTTTCTAGCAAAGGAAAAAAGAGTACAGCATAGCTCAGAAAATTTAAAATTACACGTTCTCATCAGCATCTAGATACAAATTTTGGAATGATTCTTCAAGCTCAGTATTTTCTGCAGTGTGTTGCATTCGTGCTTCAGCTTGTTCCCAATCCTTTACTATGGTGAGTATTTCAACCATCTCACTTGACAGATTTGTTCTTCTCTCTTCGATTATCCTTCCTATAAGACTGAAGGCAGCCTCAGAAGAAACTGTAGATACATGAACTGTTAACAAATCTCGCGCTAACAGTGAAAGGACTGGATAATTCGTCTTGTGCTCATGCCACCATTGCAGTATGTTGAAGTTTTCTTGTTCGTGGCTGATAACGTCATTGTCGATGAAGGTAGTTATCTCCCCTCCGGATGTTGGAATTCCGGTGCCCGTAGACGATCGTGACGAAGAGTCTGAACTTCTTGATGAAGAACCTGTACCAAATATTTTTCCCCACGTTGTCGTCTTCTTACTTGTTGTGGGTGCTAGTGGAGGTCGTTGCAGGCGAACTCCGTCATACTTTGTTTCATATTTACTATAAACTTCGAATAACTTAGAACGAACATTAGTATAATAATTAGAATAATCATGGCCAAGAGTATCACCTAGAATTGCGAGAACTCTACAGAAAGCTGCAATTTTAGCTCTAGGATCTAAAATAAAGGCAAAAGCGTATAACAAAGGAATTTCTTTCCAATACTTTAAGAATTTAGATTTCATAGGAACTACACAATCTCTTAAAAGATTGTCATTTTCATAGTTGTTTAAATGAGTAGCAATTTCAACAATATTATGCACTACTAAACAAGATGTTGGATAATAAACTCCTGATAAACTCACAGTTGAATCATAAAAAAATTCAAGAAACTCCAGTATCCTTTCAGCAACATACCAATGCGCTTCCGTGAGTAAAGTTTGACCCCCATGCTGATGGTAATGTGTACGAATAAACACACCAAATGTGCTCTTATATGGTATAATATTTTTAAGCATCAAGAAAGTAGAGTTCCATCTCACCGGCATGTCCAGAGCAAACTTACGTGGACGCACACCCATTGCAACACAATACTGTTTATATGCTGCAATTCGTTGGTTAGATGAGTTCACAAAAGATATTGCAGTACGAAAATCTTCTAAGTATCGCGATAACCTCTTCAAACCGGATTTTACTATAAGATTGATAATATGACAAGCACAACGTTGATGTAACAAGAAAGATTCAGCATAAGTACTAAACAACGGAGTAAGAATATCCATTGCTCTAGAATTTGCACCGGCATTATCTAAAGTGATAGAAAATATTTTATTCGTGAGGCCAAAGTCTGCAACTATTTGAGATATTTTTTCAGCAATATTTTCACCAGTATGCGCGTTGTCAATCAAGCGAAAACCTATTATTCTCTTTTCTAATTCCCAATCATTATTAACAAAATGAGCAACCACACTAAGATAATCCTCTCTAGCCCTACCTGCCCATATGTCCGAGGTCAAAGCGACTGAAAATGTACATGTTTGCAACATTTCTTTAAGTTTGCTACGACACGTATTGTAGTATTTTACCATATCCATACTAGTTGTCTGTCTAGAAACATGCGTGAACCTAGGATTATGAGCTTGCTTAATATAATCTTCAAATGCAGCAGACTCACCGATATTGAGTGGTAGATCCGCTCTTGCAATGAAGCGACATAGCTCTTTTCGAGCATTGGCAGAGTCGTACTCCCAATGATGAACAGAGCCGTCGGGGTTGTACTGCAACACCGTCTGCTTCATGGCTGCTCCACTCTTTCGCTTGCAACTTATGGCGTGCCTCTTCAAGTGCCCCGTTCCACCCGAGGGCTTTGCAGATAATTCATTTTTACAAATATAACACTTAGCATACCTGACACTTACCCCATCTTCCTCTTTGTAGATCCTTTCAAAGTCTTGCCAAACTTCGGAAGTACCGGCTCTTGATCTTTTAGACCCGCTGCTTGCTAATGTGTGCGCACTTGTAGAGCCTGACGATGGCACTCCTGCTGCATCACCTGGATCTGTATGTGAACCAACCGGAGGTTCACCGTCGGGTCCATCATCACCTGCAGCACTAGTATCAAAGGGGCCGTAGTCCCCTGTGAGTCCTTGGAGAAAAAAATCATGATCTATGGATGTATCATGATCACCGGCATCCATGATCAATGTCGAAAGACACTACAAAAATTGCAAATATTCAGAGTTAGAAATAATCAAATAATAAAATAAGACTCAACAACGATGCAAAAAAATCACCAAGATTTCTTCAACTTCAAGATAGCAAATCAGCAGGATGATGATTTTGGAATTGCTCGGATTGTTTTGCAACAATTCAAACTAATTTTGCCAAATTATCGCTAAATCTCATGAACTTTGAGACAAGAATGAGAGGAGGAAACAAGAGAGAAAATGGTGTTGCTGGTGTGGAATGGAAGGGCAAGGTGCTCCTCTATTTATAGGTGAAAAATGGTGATTTTTGCAAAAAAAATTCGAATTTTTTGGAGCTCAAACGGTCACAAAACGGCTATAAAATTCAAAAATATCGGGTTAACGGGTTAAACGGGCCGTTCCCGGCCCGTTTAACCCGTTAACCCACGTGCCCCCGCCGGCCCATCGTGCCCCACGTGCCGGCCGGGCCGTGCCCCCCGCGGTGGGCCGTGCCGGCCCGGCCGTGCCGTGGGCCGCCGCGTGCCGAGCCGGCACGGTGGGCCGTGCCGTGATGGGCCGGCCGTGCCGTGATGGGCCGCCGCGTGCCGTGCTGGCCTGGCCCGGCCGTGCCTCCTGGGCCAGCCGTGCCTGAGCCGGGCCGTGCCGGGCCGTGCCGTGCCCGTGCCGCCCGTGGGCCGGGCCGTGCCCATGCCGGCCCGACTCGGCCAGGCCGTGCCGTGCCGGCCCGGCCCATCTCGGCTCGGGCAGGGCCGTGCCTGGGCCGTGCCTACAGTTCCGTGCCTCGAGCCGGCCCAGTAAGCACGGCCCATTTGGCCATCTTTAAGGCCGAGTTTGGTATACAAAAACAAAGGTAATGTTAGATGTTAGATTCCATTAGGACTCCGGATCGTCGTTTAGTCGTGCGAGCAATTACCGTCCATCTCGCAATTGCTGGCACCGACTTGCTAAGATCATCTCTAACGATTTTTCTTTGCAAGTCTCATTTCCTTTACGAAGAAATTCTCGTTTCCTTCAGTGCTTCAACAGCTTCTCTTTACAGTTCCCTTCATAAAGGATAGAGAATTATATCTCATTCCCTTCATCTTGGGATTCTCTCTACTTTCCCTTCACGATTATCTTTGGAAAAAAGCTGTTAGAGATAAAAAATAAATAGAATGAAAATGAAGAGAAGAATCAAAAAAGAAAGAAAAATAAAAAGAATATGCTTGAAGATGACCCTAGGGATTCCTCTCAAAAATAAAGGGAATAAAAATAAAATGAAGAGGATAATCAGAAACGGAATCCCAAACCTAAGGGATTCCTCCTCATGAAACCCTAGGGAAGCAGCCGCAACGGCGATGGCGACCGGTGGCGACAAGCCCCATCCCTCGACGCCGACATCAAAATGGTCGAGCTCACCTCCCTCGATGCCCCGGCCGCCGCCGCCCCCTCCACCCGCTTCCGCCCCAGGGCCAAGGGCAAACCCAGGCTGAAGCCCGAGCCCAAGCCCAAGCCTGAGGAGCCCAAGGCGAGGCCGTGTCCAAACCGAAGCCGGAGCCGGAGACCGAGACCCCTGTGCCGCCGGAGGATAATCGTGTGGATGCGATGGAGGTGGACGGGGAAGGGAACGCTGCTGGCAGTGGCGGATCCAGACAAGCAAAGTAGGTAGGGCGAACTTTAAGAAGAGATAAAAAAATACTTTAATTAAGACAATAGGTAGGCGAGGTGAAAAGATCTTCAACATAAATCGATAAAACCATATGAACCTGCAAAATGGAATGGAAAAGAACCGAAGGTAAATATATATGCAATTATGCAAATATACCAAATGTAACCTCACGCATAGCCGCAGCCCGCACGGGGCATGGCCGCACGCATGACCGCAGGCCGCACGGCCGCACGCACGGCCGCACGCACGACAGCAGGCCGCAAGGCGCACGCACGGCCGCAGCCTGCCCGCCGCAGCGTCGCCCGCACGCCTGCCCACAGCGCGCGCGCGCCCGCCGCACTCTCGCACGCCCGTCGCGGCGGCCGCGCTCGTCCGCCCAGCGCATGCCTGCCTGCCGCACTCGCGAGTCACGCCCGCCGCGCCTGCCCGCTTGCCTTCGCGCGCCTGCCAGCCCGACGCCCGT
Organism: Phragmites australis; assembly: GCF_958298935.1. NCBI lineage: Eukaryota > Viridiplantae > Streptophyta > Magnoliopsida > Poales > Poaceae > Phragmites > Phragmites australis. Next base: position 8,600,565 of record NC_084938.1, read on the forward strand.
TGCGGCTGCCGCGCCTACCCGCCCAGCGCGCGCTCGCCCGCCACGCTCGCGCCCGTCGAGGCCGCCGCACTCGCGCCCCGCCCGCCTGCCTGGCCGCCCGGCGCCCGCAGCACACTCGCCGCCGCAGCACGTCCAAACTGAAACATCACAACAGGGAGAACAGCTGAGATTAGGGTTGCATTCATTTGCATTTTTTGGGCTGCGAATTGTGTGGACCTGGGCCACTCAACCAGTGGGCCTCACGGGCCAGGACAACACCACGCTGGGGAGCTCGGGCGGCCGCCCAGGCTCGCCCTAGCGGTGGATCCGCCCCTGGCTGCTAGTGAGGAGGAAGAGGAGGGGAGGACTTTGTGGTGCGGGAGATCAATGTGTACTTCATTCCCAAGCCCTTCGATGAGGACACCAAGGTAACGGGCTAACGGCTCGCGGAATCCCGTCCCTGTTCCTTATTTAGTTTCTGGCATTGTTGATGATTGATTAACCGAGAGCTTAGGGAATGGAATTTCTGAAGTCTTTCATTAGGTTTTATCTGGATTAGGGTCATGCCTATGGTTTGTGTAGGTTGTAGTGATCGATGTGGCTGCAACATTCAGAGCAGAACGCTCATGTTTGCTTTGCTCAATCATTTATCGTGCTCATTCTTCAATTTGGCTAAGTCCTAAATCGGTTGAATTGAGTCCTTTTGTGCATAGTGTTTTTATATCAATATTCTTGATTCTATATTGTTATTTTATATATTATTATCTCTATCACAGCTGTACGTAATGCAATATCCCCTAAGGCCATGTTGGCGCCCATACTAGTTAAATGAGATATGTGAAGAGGTACATCCCCTACTGTATATATTCTTTTTGTGTGGTCAATTTCTATTATTAAACATATAAGTTTATTTTACTTCTCTAAATGCATTACGATTGTATCAGGTTAGCGTGAAGCCATTGAGTTCAAAAGTTGAAGTAGATTTGAAAAATATTGTAGGTGTAAAGAGTAGTGGGGTTCCCTCGCATGTAGATCCACGCCGGTAAAATATCAGCAGGTGTTGTATGCCACGTTTGTTTGAAGCCGTGGTCACCCCACCAAGGTTTCATTTACAGACCGGAGCTCGGTTACCGAGCTCCGGCGGTAACCGAAAATGCGCGATAACCGCGGTTACCGGTCAAAAATTCAAAAAAATTCGGAGAAAATTCATTCGGCAAATTTTAAATTTTTGCGAAAAAATCATGTTTTTGCCCTCTCGGTAACCGAGCGGTTTGGGTCGGTTACCGAGCGGTTTGGGTCGGTTACCGAGCGATTTTCTCGCATTTTTGATTCGGTCGGTTACCGAGCGGTTTGGGTCGGTAACCGCTCGGTTTTCTCGATTTATCGAGCGGTTTTATCGAATTTCAGCGCAGTTCAACAAAAAACCTAAAAAAGGGTTCAATCTTGTAAAATCAATAACTAATTCATCCGAGCTTCAAATCAAGTGAAACAAATTTTGTTGGCTTCCTTGTAACATGATCTACATGATAAAAGTATTTATACTCATAAAAAAGTTCAAAATTTTCTGTGAGAAATTTTATTTGTTAAACCAAGGTAAATGCATAGTTTACTCTTTGCTAATCCAAAAATCATGAAACTAATTTTGTTAGTCTTCTTACATGATCCTATATCTTTTAAAAATATATAAACTCATGAATTAGTTATTGTATCATGCATGATTGTGTAAATGTGTTGCGACTAGATTAATTCATAACTGACCCATCACACCTTAAAAATTAGTGAAACCACTTTCATTAGCTTATTTATATTATGATTTACGTAGAAAAAATAATAGTAGACATGAAAAAATTAATTACAGTGATGTTTCTTAACATATTCACTTTATGCTTGTGAACTTTGTAAAAATCATAGAGAATTTAATAAAACTCTAAATAAAGTGAAATCAATTTTAAAGATTCTCTTAAAATACGTTTTATACAAGAAAAATATGTGTTTGCATGTTACACTTTTTCTTAACATGAGTTAATAATTGAGCCGCGCGCTTCAATTTTTTTCATTTTTTTCAAACTTTCTCCCTATAGAATATGATGCAAACGACATTATTTTTGAAAAAAAAATTCACAGAAGTTCTTAGAATTATGTCTAGTTTTTTTTAAGATTTTTTTGATTTTTTTTTAAATTTTTTTATTTTTTTCAAATTTTTTGAATTCAAATTTCGGTTACCGAGCGGTTTTTGAAATCGGACCGGACCGGGAAGGTCGGTAACCGCGATTTTTGAGCGGTTACCGACAGTTTTTTGAACCCTGCACCCCACGCGACCAGTCAGCAATCACGCAATCAAGCTCTCTGACCAAGCTTCGCGACTAGTCAGCAGATCGCAGGAGCAAACCCTTTACTGAAATACATCGCTCAGGATGGGGGGAGCATAGCGCTCCCTAATATCCTCGGAGGTAGACATGGAGGCCGGACCTCCCACCGCCCTCCAGGATGCTCGTGAGCAGATGAAAAGGTGTGGGTCGTGCCAGCACCATGACTGGAATACCAACCTACCAGCCCGGACACTGCAAACCATACCACTCTCTTGGCTTTTCGCTGTCTGGGGGCTGGACATCGTGGGACCATTCTCTAAAGCCCCAGGAGATCCTAAATTCCTACCCTCAGGCACGACCGTGGCCACCATGTATGAAACTAGTCTCAGGTCACTGGCGAGCTCCAGTTTCCCGACCTCATGCGGTCGGCTTTGCCGGGGTGGTCGGCCACCGATCATACAACTCGTGGAGCGCCAGCTCTGTGAATAAGGCTGCTCGGTGATGAACCTGTTTGTCTATTTTGCAGGACCTTCCGGACGAGTGTGAACATGACTTGTAAGTTTTTTTAAATCCAAGTAATCGAACTCTCTATATTGCAGGACTCCACGGATAAACGCGGTCTCCCGCCAAATTCCAAGATTTGTTTAGCCCGCTCGCTCGTGTTAATGGGATGAGATCCAAAGCTAACTCGCTCACACGATGACAGAGTAAAGGCGCCCGGGGGTTAACGACCACAAGGCCGCAAGTCCTAAATTTGGTCGAGTGCTGGTCGCCACTGAAAGGCTCGTCGTGCTAAGGGTTTCCCTCAACACCAGGAACATTGCTTGCGAGTGGCTTGATGCGATCCTCCCTAAGCGATACAGGCACTCCGAAAGCTATTCATCATCCAAACACAAAAAAGACCCACATAAAGGCCAATGCCTATCATTACAAAGCCCGGGGGCTGGTTCTAGACAAACCTATGACATTCCTCCTAGGACCCAAAATACCCCTGAGAAGGTCGAACCATACGGTCCAAAGACAGGAACGAACGGCATACAAAAATGAATCAGCCCGGACGCCGAGTTCCTCTACGGTCATCTGAGTACCCTCAAAATCGGCGCCAACTGCCGACAAGAGGTCCAGGTCGAGGAAGTGGTCGCGGACGCAGGCAAGGGAAAGGCAGGAACCAGAGACTCTGACCTCAAAAAGATGGTCTCTGACAGCTCGCGAATCCTCTGCTCGAGGCCGCCAGAAACCACCTGATATGACCGGTCATGGTGTTCCTAGGGGTCGGATGAACCTGGACACCGGCGGACCAAAGCAACGAGTCAAAAGGGGTAAAAGCTCGGCTGAGTTGGTCGTAGAACGCCACTCGCCACTCGTCACTCTCCTTGGTCAGTCGCTCGAGTTTTTTTCGCACCACTCTATTCAAATTTCTCTGCAAAAGTTTCTTTTCTAAACCCTAGATATACCTAAAATGTCTTTGGACTCAATCTTGCTCAAGTCCAAACCCTTAGCCAAGTCTTCTAGATGGCCCAACAAAGGATCCACAAAATCTGTAATTTTCGTGGAGTCCTGGACAACCTCATCTTCACATGACGTTTCGGAATTCAAAACGGCCTCAAATGCAAATCTTGACAATACCAAAGTTATAGATCTCATCGAGAGCTTCGTTTTGAACCTATGGAAGTCCTCTTTTGGATAATGGAGCTAGGAGTTATGGCCCCCGAAATCAGTGTTGCGCAGATAAGTCCGAGTTCAAACAGTTTATCTTGTGGTGTATTTTGGAAATTAAGATGACGTTTTAAGAAGTTCCAATTATTACCAAAGTTGTACATATTTTTTAGTACTACAATTTAGAGTCAAGAAACGTCCAATTTAGAGTCCGAACGATGGAGATATCATCCTCGGAATAGAGAGCTGCGAAAAAGAAAACCGTAACCGACTCGAACTCGAATCCGATTCATGTTCGGTTTGGAATCCACCTCAACCAGCCGCTCCTAGCCCTATAAGATGGTTTACGGTTTGGTGTCTTTTATGGGTAGATTGTTTAGCCATGCTTTTGGGATGTTGAGAAGTGTCATAATATTGACTAATGAACATATGTAACAATGGTCGTTAATGTGTTGATGGTCTAGCAACATGGAACCTTAGGCCTTGAGCAAAGTGGTTTTGATGGTTGTCATGGTTATGATGTTGGTTTAGTGTTTGCTCAAGTAACCTAAGTAAGGACCGGTTCGTGGAGCGACAACCAAAGAAGTAATGTACCAACCACGAGGTTAATATGGGTAAGACATGACATACTAGTTAGAGTCTATGTAGCATGTGTTGTGTTAGCACAAAAGGGGGCTTCTGTGTAGGAGTTTAGCTTGCGTAAATCCTGGCGGTGAAACCTAGTGGGCAGACACATACTGGATTAGTCTCTGATTAGTGGAAAATATCATTCAGTTATTCTTGGCGGCACACCACTAGCGTGTGTTAAGTGTTTCGCAAACACAACAACATGGAATTCACTGACTCGTAGGAAAAGCTGGATAACCTCTGCAGAGTGTAAAACTGTTATAACAGCCGTGCTCATGGTTATGAGAGACTTGGATCCTCACATGATTAGTGGGTTGTGGTTATGAGTTTGGTTGTGGTTATGGTTCTAGTACAGGGAGTACTAGATGGTTGTGGTTACGGTTCTTGTACAGGACATACTAGATGGTTGTGATTTTGGTTATAGTACAGGAAGTACTAGACAGTTATGGTATGAAATGTGGGAAGCCTTGTATGCTGCTTGTTGGACTGTATGGGTTACATTCACTTATTACTTGTTTAATGTTTTTGAGTCCAAATATGTTTTCATTACTCGCATTTACGCAAATATACCATGTGTTAGCCTATTCTTGATATAAGCCTGCATATCATTATCTTTCCCACACTTGCTGAGCGCGTCATGTGCTTACACTTGCTATTTTCCCTACCCCATGCGACATGTATGCTGATGCTCAGTGAGTGAAGATGTTGAAGACTATCAAGACAAGGTTGTGATGTTCTAGGCGTGTATCTCCCGGTCGGTTGCCCGTGGTATTGTTAGGTACCAGTATTTCTGTTCCGCTGCAGATATCTTCATAGAAGATAATATATGTCAATTGTTGTAAGAGTTTAACATGTATTCTATAAAAGTATTGCTTTTGTTACTTCACATGTGACGTCCTTATGTGTTTTGAACATCCTGGGCACACATAAACCGCATCTGGTTTTGTCTGTTAAAATCGGGTGTGACAGTCACTCGACGTACTCGCCCACTCGATTGCTGACCCCTACCCACATCTAGCCGCCGCCTCCAAGGAATGTCAGTCGGAAGGGTGGTCGACGGGTATGGTTGGGGATTCGATGAGGGCTGGGGGGCCAATCAGCGTAGGCGGCGGATCAGTTCAGGCAGAAGGCTCCGACACTCTGGGAACTCTATGACCACAATGACACAAACTTGTCAGGAAACAAAAGCGTGGGGGGTCCTTTCAAAAAAATGTTACATAACAAAGGTTACAATCGATTTTTTACTCCTCAGCGGCCTCCACCTGGAAGATGGACGTCACGTAGTCCACCGCCCCCTGGCACTCCTGTTGAAGTCTCTCCTCGGCTTTGGGTTCGGCAACCATGGACCCTTCTCGGACCAAGTCCAGGTTGAAGTTGGGGTCACGGCTATGGTAGCACTAGAAGATATACTCCGCGGTCGCCATCACCGCCTACGAGACGTCTTCCGCTCCCCTTAACGCCAGGGTGGTTGGGAGCTCAGAGAAGTGCTCCGCAAGGAGCCGGAGGGCGTACGCCCAGGCTCAGGTGGTGTGGTCATCTTTCAGCCCGATCACTCCCAGCCTGAGGCTACCCAGGGGATCCACCAGCGCCCCAAAGGCTTCTCGAAGAATGTTGAGGGTAGTGCGTTCATCCTCCTTGAGCTGAGATCGCTCGGCGGCCAGCGCGACCTTCTCTTGGGAGAGCTCGCCGCACCTCCTCTACAGCTCGGCTAACTGCTTCTCCAATTCAGCACATCTGCTGGTTGCCGTCTCCTTCTCTTCGACCAGCTTGCGGACGGTATCTTGGAAACGGCCGACCCACGAGAGCAAGTCAGGAGTCAAAACAGACTACTCGACCGAGCCTGTGGGGCCTGGAGCAGCCGTCGATGCTCCGGGGGTCAAGGCCAACGCTGGCACAGGCGTCGGGGTATCTGGCCGGGGCACGGTTGGGGGAGGGGGTTGTCACGGTGGTCACGAGGGCCTGCGACAAACGAGCAGAGTTGAGGAATCAAGAAGAAAATGATCAATTCAATGTATCTACACTTGCCTAGAGAAGCGTACCTTAGCGATGGAGGATGGAGCACCAGCTTGGCCCTCACAAAAATGAGTGGGCCACTGGCGCTTGGGGTCTCGCGGGGATGCTTTGACGCCTCCGCATCCGACAATCCTTCCACCGCCCTCTTCCCATGCCGTGTAGACGCTAGGCCCGCGGTAGTGGGGTCAGACCTTGCTTGCCCAGGGTGGGTCTGGTCGCGGGGAACCGGGTCGGTCCCAATCTGGTCATGGGGCACTGGGTCGGTCCCGGATTAGTCGCGGGATGCCGGGTCGGTCCCGGTCGGGTCGCGGGATGCCGGGTCAGTCCTAGACCAGTCACGGGATGCCTGGTTAGCCTCCTGCTGACTGATATCACTCACGAGGCCGCCGTCCTCGACCACCACCTAACCCTGCGAAGGTTGGATGCCTCCAGACCCAGTTGGGTGCGAAACGCAACTAGGACAGGGGACGTCCAGGGCGGGGGCAGACACTTCCCGATTGATCTCCCGAAGGGCCTCATTGACCTCGTCAATTATTGGACTTAGGGTATCGACCTCGGGAAGATGCTAAAGACAGCTCAAAAAATAAAACTCTGACCAAGGGAAAAACTTGGAATAGAAAATTCTGGAAAGATACTAAACATACCGGCCTAACCTGGGCCCTCTTCACTAGAGGGAGCTCACATAGAGGGACACACGGAGGCCCTCCTTTCCTGGCGGCCACTGCCATCAGCGGTCTGACCCGCAGGTGGATAACCTCGTCGGGAAGATCTAAAAACAATGATAGTAAAACACCATTCGATCAATCCTCTCGAGGCAAGGGGATGGCTGTAATATTACCTCCGGAGCTCTCCCGGGTATCATCATCACTTCCGGTGTACAGGTAGGCCAGGCGCGCCCTTTGACATAAGGGGCACAGCCGGCGCTTGATGAAGTCACGGACGACGTCCGACCCCGATAGACTGGCTTTTACAAGTGCCCTGACCTGGTCGGCAAGGGATAGTAGCTCGACGGTCGGTGTGGGAGAGCTTGCCCAACTCTCTAAAAGGCGCGCCGGTGCCTCGGGCACACAAAGGTTGTCGAGGGAGTCGTCGATCATGAGGTAGAACCACTCCTCCCTCCAGCCCGACCACGAGTTTAGATTCATCTCCAAGTAGGAACTAGTGACACTATCTCGGAGATGGAAACTGCAGCTCCCGATGGCCAGCCCTTGCTGCAACCGGACCACATAGAAAAATCTGAAGAGAATGAGACATGGCTCGACCCCAATGAAGTTCTCGCACATGTGAGCGAAGACACTCAGCATGATGATGGACTTGGGGTTCAGATGAAGATGGTAGATGTCATAGAAGGAAATGACGGTGTAGAAGAACTCGAAAAAGGAGGAGACGAGACCCGCCAAGAAAAACGAAGCAAAGATTACAATCTCCACCTAGGGGGGAGCAGGAACTTCTCCCCCAAGGCAGTACCCGGAGGACAGACGATGCAGAAGCAGTCGATTTTCATACATCTGCTTCAGCTTCGCGGCAGTGCATTTGGACTTGGGGAAGTCAGCCTCCTTTCCGGTGCGCGGCACCATAAGGATGTAGTGGTGGTTGTTTGAAAGACTCTGGAGGGGACTGGAGGCGATGGTCTCTAGTGCAAGGGCTCGGATGGCGGAGAGATTTCTGGGGCCTTCTGTCCTCTCATTTAGAGGATCGACTCGGTTCCGCCTCCTCGGCTCCCGAGGATCCATCTGGGGAACCAAAATTCCCTCGAAATCTAGCGTCCATTAAGGTTTCTCTCTCCCACGATTCTCTCCCTTGCGCATGTTTCCCTATTTTCTCTCTCTCACTATCCTTTTTCTATGGACGATTAACCTCCCCTCAGGATGCGGTTTTCTGAGCTAACCACGAAAGTGGACCGTATCGCTGATCACTCCCCGGGTGAACTCATGTTCACATGGGGCCCAAGTGGTTCGACTGAGTCCAACCACGACTATTTGACAAACTGCTTAGTCTACCGCATTCGCGAAGGAGCTTGTGGGCTATTGTCAGTGTAAAGAGTAGTGGGGTCCCTCGCAGGTGGACCTACACTGGTAAAATATCAGCAGGTGTTGTATACCACGTTTGTCCGGAACCGTGGTCACCCCACGCGACCAATTAGCGACCGCACGACCAGTCAGCGACCACGCAACCAGGATCTCCATCCAAGCTCCGTGACTAGTCTCCTCTAGTCGCAGGGCAGGTTGTGTCTAAACAGTATAATCACAATAAATATTTTTTCACTCGAGTATTTCCTTTCCCCAGATCCTCTTTCTGGTCGACCAAGGCGTGGTCGGTGTAGAGCTATCATGTCCCATCCCGTAGCATTAAACGCTACGGGACGGCCTGATAGGCATGTCAGGAGGTTTTTTTGAGGTGCGCAGGCGGCACGTGGGGACGAGACAGGGCAGTCCAGGCGAACCGGATGACGCAGGCGGTGGAGCGATGGGACAAACTCTGTAGCGCCGTAGAGTAAGTGGGATACGTTTGCTCTTAGTAATGATGGATCTAGGTGGGAAGCTCTACCTAGATCTGGCTCTATGTTTTGACTCACGTGTAAATTATCTTTCTCTCTGATATATAAAAGGAGGAGTACCAGGCTTGTAAGGGGGGAGAGGGATTTGGGAGAAGAGGACTGGGCAAGAACATCATCTGTAACCAACGGAAACCACAAGAAAAGAATACATAGGATATAGGACTATTACCCTAAGAGGGGCCTGAACCTAGATAATCCTAGGTGTTTTTAAGTCACACACATACAGGCAAATTCAGTAGGCACTCCCCGAACTAAGATCACGCACCCGTCATCCGATACACCCCGGAATCATTGTCTGGGATCCCCCCCCCCCTGACAAATACGCAGAGTGAAAATTATGACGAAGAGGTCCCCGCACTCTGAGACTAACAAAACAGGTGAGTCATTTTTAATCTTGCAATGTCACACGACCTATTCTTCAAATGTACCTGAGCTTCAAGGTGAGATTTTATTATCTGTTATACCTTTAGGTAAAGTTCAAGAATTTGTATTCACTTTATTGGTTGAATCCCAGTGTCAGTACAATTAACATACTTTTGTGTTTAATGTTTGGGCACTTGCATGATTGTCGCTTTTCTTAGTGCACCTTATATGTGTTCTCAGTGGTGTGATGGTCGCTTCTCTTAATGCACTTTAGATGTTCTGTCCTGCTGTTCATGACTATTTTTACTGGTTCATTTGTTCCCTGCTCTTTGTGTTCGTTGCAGTCAATTATGAACTTGCGGCTCATCGTTTATACAAAATAACATGTAAATGCTGTTTTTTTACCATTCCATAATCTCTGGTTGGTGGTATAAACGCGAAGTATGCAATGTCTAGATCAGGTTGTGGCTTAGAGATTAGATTTTATTTTCTCTAGCATAAAGTAATTTAGGGATAAGAATCATTTAGTTGGGAGTGAGTCATACGAACTTAGGGTGTGTTTGGTTAGAGAACAAAGTTGGATGGGATATGGTCATCTATATTTTGTTGCATGGAGTGATCTAATTTCTTGTTTGGTAACATGGATAGGGCTACTAAGTTAAGCTAATATAAGATTCATTTCTAGCTTAATCGGGTAACAGTTCAGCTTCCATGAAAATAATTCTCTCACTCATTTTGTACACATTTCATTATTATCATTGGTATTTCTTCTCGTCTTTTTTCAGACACTATCATCATCCAAGGCAGCTGATGTGGCTGCTTATGCAGTTGGAGTTCTTAAAGGCAACTTGGTAAGTACGATGACAACTTCTGTAGTTGTTTGGTTGGACACAACTTGCTTATGAGTTGCCAGGCTACTGTAACCTATGGAGTTGTGGGCTTGTGGAATGCACAGTTAGCTTAGGGTAACTGTGGCAATGACAGTAAGCAAATCCTAAAAGTTCAGTTATGCGAATGGCTTGGACTGCTCTTTTTAGCTGTAATAGTGTATTGGAGGGACATGTTGGTGCTTTGCTTGTGTCTTAAGTTGCTACCTTCCTGTCAAAGAGAAATTATTCAGGAACAAGTCCCTGCCTCCCTGGCTTATGTAATTCCTGGTTGCTTGTTACCCATTGATCTTGTATACCCATACTCATATTTAAATTTTCCATCACAGCTGATGTAAACATCAGTCTGAGATAATGCTAGTACTTGATTATCACAGTGCAGTCATTGATATTGCTTTCTTATTGCCCATGTACCCCTCAACACTCTCCTTTCCCGAGGCTCCCCACACAGCTCCACCCAAATTAGCAGCACTGAGTTTGTTGTCTCCCTAGTTTCTTGTCCTTGATATCTTAGTAATTGTAATTCAAAGCTTACACATTCAATAAATCTTTTTAGCTCCTGAAAGAACTTTTGGCTGTTCGACAACATGGACTACTAGTGTCAGATGTTTATCCTGTATGGTGTTCTAGAATCAATCTCTTGCTTTGTTTTACAGGTTCATTTGAATCATATTGATGCAGTGCTGCAATTTCGACCATCAATGTCATATGTAAATTCTGGCCGATCACATGCTAGGCAGGCTTTACAACCCCGGGAAACGAATGGTGGTACTAGTGGCTCAATTGTTTCATCAGTTAAGGTGCCGCAGAAGTTCTCTGTCTGTTAGACTTAGTACCTTTTGTTGCTCTGAAGGTTTACCAGCCTCAAAATTGCGCAATCAACTGGTTAACTATTGTTTTCTACTACTCTTTCTATTTTCTAGCCTTTTCAATATGATCATTCGAGTGAAGTGTTGCATAAATGTGTTCTTGTCTTGCCGATACTCGGACTGATCATGTAAAACATCTGAGGAGTCTAATTGCCTGCAATTATAAGTCAGCTGCTCCGTTTGCATGGATGTAAGAGTTACTTAGCATTCGCTTATTTTGATGCCTAATGCCAAGGAGAATAGATTAGTATGGCCTAGGAATATGGTCCAACATTTCGTCCTTGGTTTTTGTAATCAACTATTTAATAATGCTTTCCCTTACTAATGTGCCAGCATCATTTCATTTACTGTTGAGTTGTGCTTTTGGTTGATAAGCCTCTTGCTTTCGGTTGTAGTGTTATTTTGATCAGTTACTAAAAAAAGGAGTGCGCTATTAATCAGAATAAGTTGAATGTAGTTATGTATCTTTTGGTGCTGAGCATCTGTTCATGATCATGTCTTACTTGTGCTTACAAGGAAATCAGCGCCTAGAAGATTCCAAGGACTACGCAAAAGATTCTGAGGTTAGGAATAATGACATTATTATTGCTTACTTCTTGGAAATTGATTTGCCTTAGCTTGTTTTCAGGATTACTTTTGGAGTTTTGGTACAGTTACGTTCTATTTTATCATTTATGCTGAGCTTTGGGTCTTGTAAGTTGTGACATTAGGTGCGTCAGTCAAGTTTGCATTTGGTGATTATTACATGACTAAACTTCATAGTCTTTTTGTCTGCTTATTATGTATGTTTCTATCGTGTGAACTTTAATGTGTTTTTGACATACTCCTCTATTGTTCCAACCATGGATTTCCCTCACTTACCAACCAGAAGGGAGTACTATTGCAACTAAGTACCATGATAAGATGATATCAAATGAGGGCGGCCCTATTGATTTCACAATGAACACGTAAGTGCTGTATTAGTTAGTTCATCATCAATGTTGTCTAAAAAGTGTTCCTCATTTGTGCACTGCAACTTTCTTTTCCAATCATTTCTTCTATTAAATGGATATGTGTGCATACAGAAACTCACAGTACTCCGTCCAATCAAAAGTAAGTGATTTGGATGTTAGCATGGTCGCAAAACATGGCTTTCACCACTAATTTCTATTGTAATATATATTGAAATCTTATTGAAATTATAGTAGTATGAAGATATATCGATAACCAAAGTTTAAAAACTGCATTACATCACTTATTATTACTGGAGGGAGTACTAGTTAGAGGGTAACTTCTAAAAAATGGCATAGTTTGCTAGTGCTGAACTTATCTAGATTAGATCAGAACTGGCATAAACTAGAAACTTATCTAGATTAGATCAGAGGAGTGCTGGATTATGTTTTGTTGTTTGCAACAATTTTATCTAAATGGATCCAATAAGATTAGTGTACTATATTGCAAATAACATGTTGAACAAATTCGGAGTGCTCAATTCGGTATCAGGTTGGCCAAAAATGAATTTGTAATGGTGAGGTTTGTAGTTTCCGACATTCCGCAATTACGATTCAGTAGCATTTATGGCCAAATCTGTCAATGTGGCAAACCTTTGGTAAGAATATCTGGGATAGTCTTAGAGAGACTACAAACAGAGAATATGCATTATACAATAACAGCAGCAGCAGCAGCAACAACAACAAAGCTTTTGCCCCAAGCAAATTATGTAGGCTAAATATGAAACCCAACGAGAGCTGAAAACAGATCATATAATATATAAAAAATAATGAAGTATCAGTAATATTAATAATAGTAGAAGATCACTATCTTAGGTCATGTTTCAGGCATGTGGATTGCTAATTTTCATGTGCTCTTAACCAAAGATGGTTCTTTGGATGCATTCCAATCCTCCAAGTCTCTCTTTGATGCTTCCTCCCACTTTATATGTATTATAATTACACATATTCATGCATCAACCTTAATAGCATAGTTGCAATATCTACATTGATATAACTTTATTTTGTTGGCATCTTATTTTTCCCTCCTTTTGCTTTGTTATAATCATTGTCAGGATGAGGTGAAATTTTACCTAACAATTAACCTTTTCATCTAGCATGCCAACGCAACTGATACTGTTCAATTTATTATTCAGATCTGATTATGTAATGTCCTTGTGTCCTGATGTGTCGACAAGCAGCAAGCGTACTAGAAGATTCCAAGCAATAAGGTGCAGTGCACATCATTTCCCCACTATCTGTTTGCTTGGGTTCTGAGGAATTGTGGGTGTTTCAGTGGTGCCTCCTGTTATGAGTATATTATGGCAAGACTTGCCTTCTGAAGTGTTCTTTTTTATTTATTTTATGATTTATGAAATCGTGAACATTTTTTCTACCTTTCCTTAATTAATACGAGTTAGTAGATTTCTCCTCCACTAATCACTTCGTGAAATATGAAAGCGTATAATGTTAAAAAATGACTAGTATTCTGCAAAGTGTTAGTTGGAGAATTAGGGGACATTAGTGAGTATGAGAAGAGTAGATATGTAAGTATGGCACGCATAATGCTGTCAAAGAAAACTAGAATTCTGTAAAGTGTTAGTTGAAGAAATAAGGTGACATTGGTGAGTAGGAGGAAAGCAAATATGTAAGTATGGTATGGGTACACCATGTTATGAACCTAGTTCATGAAGGGGTAAATACTGAAAGAGGCCGGATGCAAACAGCTTGAAAGAGGGAGGCTGGGAGGCGCAAGCGAGAGTAGATAGATCTATACTGAGGAAACTAATTTGTTTCCGTCTTGCTTAATTCTGAACTGCAGTGCATAACCTCCTGTTATATGGAGGAAAGACCGAACAATTCTATATGCTCTCTTCGCCATTTAATCATGAAAGAGTCACTTTGGATGTCAAAACGTTCTCTAAACTTTCACTAAAGGGTGATGGGTCTACCGCCTACGTCCATGACGCATCACAGTACCATTTGAATTCACATCTCTGTCTGATCAAAATAAATGTTGAAACACAAATGCCAACATTCACTATTCATGCATGTGAGATTATTCAATACATCAGACATAATAGATTTACTACTATTTGACATCATACATATCAGCCTATTAGGTTTACTACTAATTGTGTTTCTCTGTTACTTTGTAATATGTGTATCAGTGATAGCTTCTTGATACTTATGAAGATGTTTTCATGTACTCTGAATTGTGTAGTGCTATTTTCCCATGTTGGTAGGCAATTTCTAATACTGATGTCACAACTTAAGGCATGCTACCAAAGCCCAAATAACTCTCTGCATTCGATATATTGTGACGAGACTTAATAACTACTATATTTTGCGTTTTCTTGAACAGCTATATTTCACTTCCCTTTCCTCTTTAGTATACTTCCTTTTCTTTCTAGGATTGTTGTCACTGTGCCTGAGGTTTACAATGCATGTGACACACAAGTTACACTTTTTTATCCGCGTTTCATAACAGGGAGATGGTTTCGCTACCACTGGAAGACCGTCTGAAGAAATGGTTTACTGAGGTAGATGTGAGATGCTCCGATTTTAATGAATGCTAGGAACTCTGATATGATTTAGAATAAGAAAAACCTGTCAATTGGTGAGATTGTTTTCTAATATTTTTTTGTTCACTTGTTTGAAATAGGTCTCAGAAGTAAATCGATTTGATGCTCTAATGCACCTTGCTCCAACCTATTCAGAGGAAGAAATCTTGAAAGTTCTTCCAGAGTATGCAGATTTGGTACCAGACGACCCTAGGAGGAACAGGATATTTTTTTCCATTGTGTAAAAAACATGGAATTCTTAAGGACTATAAATTCATATCTGCAGCAGATTTATCCTTTCTAAAGTACTATCCTCATGTAGTCAATGAGCAAGAGTGTGCTTGGTCTGCTCGTGAGATAACTATCCTCCGTGACTCCAAAGAGGTGTGCAGTACTGTGGCTAGGAAGATCGAGAATTCAACCAGATCTAATGTTCCTTCAAAAGGACCTCATCCAAATATGAGCAAGGGCAGGGATGGCCCGGCTCAAGGAAGTGAAAACCATGTGCACTCTGTTTTAGATACTGTTTTCACTGCCAGTAAAGTTCGCAGGTCAGTGTGTACAACTTCGCAGATTACCTTGGCTGTTCTTTTCTGATGCTCTAAATATTGTTTATGACTCTAGTATCTTGTGATCGTTTAGAGTAAATTCATTCATTTTCCTCAGGTCTAAATGGATATTGTACATTGTGCCCTTGATATTCCAGCTTATTTAATTTAATATCGTAGCAAGAAGTATCTATGTGCCAGTTATTTCTTAATAATGGCAAGGTCCCAATTATTGGTGAAGTGCGATCCAAGGTGGAGAAGATGATGGTGTGCTGTAGTTTTTGTCTAATTTTTGATAACTATTCAATTATTCCTGTCAATCTAGAGTCTATACATGGTTGGGTTTTCTAATTTTTGAGTGGAATATCCGACACCGCTAATGAATTATGCACTTACAATTTTTCTGTGATTACTACCAAAACAAGCAGTGTACCATTAGTTATTGACTTATTGTCTTGTACAAACTATAATTGTACAGTATTAGGCAGGAGAGAATGCTGTTTCATCCCACAATGGAAAGCCTAGCAGAGGTGCACAGGGTCTTTTATCTCCCAGTAAATTTTGCATCAATCAAAATTAGTTGAGGTTCAGGGTCATCTAAGTCCGATACTGGTGTTAGTTGTTGTGGTATACAAACTATAGTTAGACACTGTTAAGAGCATGGAGTTGCATCCGAGCAATGTATATAGTATACACTATTAAGGGCTAAATGGGAGAGCATGCAGTTGCATCTGGGCAATGGTGAGACTGAACAGGTGAGGTTCTGGGTCTCTGTAAGCTTTACAACAATGTTAGTTATGGTGGCATACAAACAATAGTTAGATACTATTAGGGGCTAAATGGGAGAGCATGTTGTTACATGCAGAGATATTAGGCCTGAATCGGTGAGGTTCTCAGTCTAGGGCAACTGCTGTACTTAGCAGCTTTTTTTATTACAACAAACCGGAATAAAAGCTGTTAAAATCTGTAGATTCATATATTTGCTATTGTAGCTGTAGGTTTTTAATGCTACCACATAGTTGCCCTCAAATGTTATTTACATCATTGTGGACGAGTATACAAATCTTTATATAGATTATGTAAGGACAAGTGTTCTCAGTGCTAGTTGCCAAACATACATCTGGGGATTGACGCAGGCGTGTGGCTGGCAGATGACTTTCTTTTTATTGTGTTGGGTTGTTGGGTTAGAATTGCACATGAGCCGTGATTTTGCTTTGTTTTGGGTCCCCGATAGGCACCATGGTTGAAAACTTAAATCCGCCTCCGATCCGTATCTTATTAGGGGCGGGTTTAAGTTTTCTGATGGCAATAAGACCGAGTAAAGAACTATCCATTGCCAGGAGTGTCTGGAACTTAGAAAGCTAGGGCAAGAGCCATTACTTAGGCTACCGGTCTCCTTTTTGTTATCAATGTTTCTATATCTACTATTACTAGTACTTTTTTATTTTTCTCTTTATCTTTTTTTTATCTTGTGGATTTTATCTCTGCTTTATCCCCAACTTACTTGGGACTAAAAAGGCTTTGTTGTTGTAATAATAGTGCTAACTGAGCAGCAGTAATTCATAGTATTATCAGAAAGTCCGTCACCCAGTGGCTTACTGTGGGCTGTAACTTCAGGTGCCAACCTTTTCAACGCAGGGTGGTGCGAAGGTCTGGTGTCTCGTACCTAGGCCACCTTTCCACCTAGACAATTTTATTTCAACACTATTAATAGGACTACTAGACTTAATTTTCCTTTTATCAGATGCAAATCTGTCTGTAGACGCTAACCTCTTTTCGATGATTATTTTGGCCAGAATTATTATTCACTGATGATTTCAAACAGAAGATTCTTACAGCTGGCCTGAAGCTAGCCCTCGTCATCTCACCTATCCTAATTACTTATTTTGGGGTGTTATGCTTCATATTGGTTCACACAGCTTCAAGGTTTGTTCTTTTTGTTTGGAATCTATTTTTCTTGCGGTCCTTTAATCTATTAATTGTTTCTTACCTTGTTTATTCCAACAGAGTTCTTCATGTTCTGCAGAGGCACAGCAAAGTTAGTACATAACCAATCTGCTAGGCGTAGTTTCTGCCGCTCCTAATCCTCGGCCTTAACTGCCGTGCAACTCGTCAAAAAGCCAAAGTGGCACGTTCAAAAGGAGGATTATGAGCAAAAATATACACAATTTCGTTGACCCACCGAGATATCATTCCAACAATGGCAATAGGCCTCACACATCCTTTCAACAGTAACAAACGTCGGGCACAAACCCACGGAGAAGCTTTGTCAGCAGACAGCTAACCGTACCAATTGCTTAGCCGTATCAACAATTCTGAATTCTAGTAATTTGTTGAGCGTTAACCTGTTGTTGCTGCCTTGTACCATCTCCTGATGAACTATTTATATAGAGAGAGAGAGAGATTGTCAATTCAAAACCTTTACAATTATCATATGTAACTTTACAAGAACTGATTTCCTGTCACACTAACAAAAGGTGCTCACACAACACAGCTATGACATGAGATCTCATCCTCATGTGCGTATGTACACATCTTATGTGCCAACAGAGGCAAAAGCAACAAAACAGAAAGGGGAAAGGCAATTAACAATCATCAATCTTTTACTCAGCAATCTTGAAATCCAAAAATGACGTCTAAACCTCCAGTGGTCTCACGCTATGTACATCATCGCCTGTTGAGATATATCAGAAGACGCTCTTATCCAAGCAGCTCAAAACATAGTTATCTCATATCATGATTCTAACAACATAAAAAAAAAAATTCATCGACGCAGTTCGTGCGCTTTGGAGTAGTAAACATGCATACATTTCACCACTTAGAATACAGTGCCAGTTCTACAATGACAAATTTTCAATGTCACTCATGCATGCTACTCTGCAATGTTTCTTCGATAACAAAGGTTAGAAAATATCGCAAATTATTGTTTCAGCATCCATCATCTTAAAGAGATGTTATTATTACAATGTCTGATTAAAAGGTGAGCTAACCAAATAATCGATGAAAAAATTGTCCTTCGACATAACTGATCATGCCATTGCTTACACATCAATAGTTCATCAACACTTTTCTAATCGCCACAGCTAAGACCAAAATCAGGAGGCACCTAAGCAGTGACATGGATGCAGCGACCTTGATCAGAGGCCTAAAAATGATAGCAGAGGTGAGGCCACATACCTCGATGAAATGGTTCAGCAGCAGCTCACCCTGTGGGTGGTAGCTCTGCCCCTTGGAAGAACTACTACTACCTCCTTCCCTGCTGGCCTTCGCCTGGACAGTGCTCGATCCATGGCCTCCATGAACGTTCTGATGGCGCGGCATAGCACCGTCGAGCTTGGAACGGATCTCGGTTAGTAGCCGAGATTGCTCGTCGCCGATGGACACGGTGGATTCCCTTAATTTTGTGAGTTCAGCTTCGAGAGACTGCACGGTGGCTTTGATCTGCTCGATGTCGGCTTCCAGTGAGGCATTGCTCTTGCACCTTTTTTCGTCTTCTTCGGCGATGATCTCCGGCGAGACCCTGGCCGAGTGCGTGCCGAATTGCGCGGAGTAGCTCGGTGCACACCGGAGATGGTGGGAGGCCGACCGGTAGAGCCTTGGCGGCGGCGGCTTGTGGCTCGCCCACTCCTCCTCCCAACTAATCAGCTCCCCGATGTCCGACACCGTCCTCGCCGGCCTTCTGTTGCTGACGTTCTTGCAAGGATTGGTCTTGTCGCCGTCGACGACGACGTCGAGCTCCGAACAGAGCTCCTCCAGGCGCGCCGCCGGGAGGGACGCGTTCCTCCTCGACGGCGCGCCGTTCTTGGTCAGCTTCCTCAGCCAGGGGAGGTCGACGGCCGGAGAAAATGGATCGCTGTCGGCGGCGTGGATGGCCAGCAGCCTGAGGTTGAGGGAGCTGATCTCCATCTCCTGGTGGAAGACGACGGCCTTGAGGAACGCGAGCGTATCCTCGTCGTGCTGGATCCGCTCCTCCGCCACTCGCCGGAACTGCTCCGCCCCCATCCGCTCCGCCGCCTTCTCCGCCTGCAGCCGCAGGATCATGGCCAGCGCCTCGTCCGCGCCCGACGACGCCGCACGCCTCTCCTCCTCCAGCTCGGCCCTCAGCTCCTCCACGGTCAGCGTCTGCTGCCGCAGAGCCTCACGTAGAGCGGCCACCTCGCCGTCTTCAACTCCGGCCATTGATTGCAATGGGCAAGTAAATCTAGAACTTGGAGTAATTACCTAAAAGAAAATTTATGCTTCACTCAGGTGATTAGGAACTAAATCTCTACAAAGAACAGTAACAGAACAATGTCAAATCAGTAGCCCAGTACTGCACACCCCTCGAAGAATAAATCTTTTAGAACTAAAAGGGAGAGAGAAAAAAGAGAGAACGATTTGCAATCACGGACATGACAAATCTTGCTTTTGGCTGGTTCGTGGAATGGATCGTCACCAAGAGAATGCAAAGTGGAAGAAGACAAGCCGTGACGTATGGATTACCGCGTGTTTATCCTAAACCGAAAGAATAGAAACTAGGAGGTAGACAAAGCACCAACCTTTGAGAGAGATCGTGTTGCTGGACGCCAGAAGCTCCGATTTTCCAAAGAGAAGAAGTACTTCACAAGTGTCAATAATTGGCAACTTTAGGAGAAACGAAAGCAATGGGTATGCATAAAGTAATCTTCTTGTTAATTGTCATTGTGAAAGGGGCAAGAGCAAAGTTGTAGTGTCAAAAAGGGGGTTTACATAAATTTGCTTAATATATGTAAGGTATCCAATCAACTTTGTTTAATTCATCCATTATTACATCCTTTGTTAATTTCAATCAACCCCGCACAATTATTTCTCAATATCAGGATCTGCCGCCATCTTGACCCAACAAAAAACTAGAAAAGAAAAAAGAAGCAGATCAAGTCAACTTGCTAAATCGGAACCGGGATGATTCCTAACAATGAATTCGGTATACCAGATGACAGACGCGTTGATCTATGTTTCTTATAGGTATATATCAAGCTAGACTTAAGAACACAAGGATTTATTTGAGATCAGACCTCCGGTAGAATAATAGCCCTACGTTTGGTATATTGTCTTATGAAATTGGATCCACTTGTTCCAGAATATTCTCCTCCCTTTATATACCAGGGGAAAGGGTATACAAACAAATGGACCAGGTCAAACTCTGTGGCAGACTTACTCCTAACGAAACTAACTACCCATAGCTTATCATGACGTTGGATAGATATGCCTACCATGCTCTGGTCGTCCTGCACATCCTGTCCCATCACCAAACACCATCACGATAATTGGCTAGACCATTCTGTAGCATTAAATGCTACGGGACGGGTTATTACTCCACCACGCCTACCCATGACATCGCTTGTAGAAAGGGCGTGCCTGGGGTGGGGTGGACTGAATGGTTTACTGTAGTAGACCGTGGTCGCCGCACGACGAGTGCTCGTAGCCGAGCCTGGTCGTGCCACTTGGATCCCAGGTGAACGCAAGTTCGCCTTGGGGAGTGGTCGTTGATGCCATCTGCTTTCATGGTTGACTTAGGAAACCACATTCTGATGGGAGGTTAAATATCCGGAGAGAGAACGTGGGAGAGATAAACATTAATTGCCACTGAAACTAAGGAAATTTTGATTCCCCACGCGCAGCCTTTCGAATTTCGAACGGATCGAAACCTGTAGCGATTGAGATATCGTGGTGGCACTTTAAATTGGAGTGCCCATGATTCTCCATGAATCCTTTTGCTGCCTCCCTTAGCCTCAAGGCTTTCACGCTCAGAGCCCTTTGTCTCCGTCTCCGTTCTTGCCCTCGCAGCATCTCCCATCGTTGTCCGATGGCTCGCACTAATAGTGAGCCCGCCTTCCCAAGTCCAAGTGTGACGTGGCGAGGCTGAAGGCGATGTATGATGCTGGCCTACTCACCCATCACCTTTCCTTAGGGTATCGCTCCGAGGAGAGCACACCTGCTCCCCGCAAGGGGGAGATCATGCTATTCGTCTCAAATTTTTTTTGGCAGGCTTCATGCTACCCTTTTCTGAGTTCTTCACCACTATCATCTCCTTTTACAACATCTACCAACTCCATTCTCATGCTGAGCATTTTCGCTCATATGTGAGAACTTTGTCGGGGTCGGGACGTGCCTCGACCTCTTTCGATTCTTCTACACTTGCTGGTCGGTGACTGGGCCGGCCATTAGAACTTGCAGGTTCTGCCTACGTGACGGTGCCACGAACTCCTATATTGAGGTGGGCCTTAAGTCGTCGTGGTCAGGCTGGAGGGAGGATTGGTTCCACCTCACGGCTGATAGCTCGTTGGACAACCTCCACGTGTCAAGCGCGCTAGTGCAGGTCACAGATAACTAGGGGAATTCACCCACGACTACCCCGAAGCTACTGACCCTGGCCAAGCGGGTTGGCCATCTTTGAGAAGCTAGGCTGACGAGGTCGTACGTAATTTGCGACTTCATCAAGCGCCGGTTGTGTCCCTTGTGAAGGCGATCATTTCCGGCGTTTCTGGACTCCGGGACGAACAATGACACCCTAGAGAGCTTCATAGGTAACCCCGCTACCGTTTTCTTGGTATCGCCTTTTTGTATAGGTGTACGACCTTTCACATCTCTTCTATTATTCAGATCTTACTGACGATGTTGTCAACTCACGGGTCCGAATCCTAATGCCGGCTTCCATGAGGAAAGGCGGTCCCTCGGCCGGCGCACTTCCTCTGTGTGATCTCACCCCACTGGAGAGAGCGCAGTGTAAGAGGGTAAGTTTGGCATTTCTAAAATTCCCACCCCCCAGCCTTTTCATGAGTTAGATTTTCACGGTTGGCGCCATTGCAAGGTCTCCATGAGTTTGATGTTTTGTGCCCAATCATCGACGATGTTCTGGACGCCTCCGATGAGGCCATCTCAGGGAGAAGAATTCGTCGTGACCTCCACCTCGGCGACTAGCAGAGCACGACTTCACCTACTCCTAACCTAGCTGGTCATGCCTCCGACCCGCCTGGTAACGGCCACTGTCAATCACGGGCGGAGGTCTTGCGAGCGGTACCAGTCATCAGAGAAATGACCAGCCTCGTCCTGAGCCAGCCGAGGACGACCAGACTGCTCGTAGTTAATCGTTGACCCTAGGCAAAGGTCTTGCGAGTGGTGCTGGTCTACAGTGGAGTGACCAATCTCACCCTGAGCCAGTCTGGGGTGACCAGATTGCTCGCCAAGCCTCCGCGCAAGGGGAAAAGAGACCGATGGAGGATTCAGCTTTCGTGGAGGCACCTAAGTGCGCCTGTGGGACACCGATCGCTACCGGTGCAACGACAGATATGACCTCCTCCTCGCCCGGTCAACTCAGTGGCTTCGTGAGGTCGAGAGTTGTGCTCACCCCTCCAACCACGCAGTAAGTCCTCTAGTTAGGCATAGATGCTTCGAGTTCTTTCTTCACTCTGCCATTTGTTGTCACTGTAGGTCCTCTACCCTTGTTGCGACTCCTCTGGCACCTCAGTCATATACTCCAGCCCCTGAGCCAGCAGTGGCCTCGATGCTGGAAGCACTGGTCGTGATCCTCACACGTCCAAAGCCTACCACAGAGCCCGCTTCTGCCTCCGACCTACTCTCCCTAGTCACCGGCCTCGCCGCCTCCATCAGCAAGCTTATCGCTAAGAAGGAGGTGGCAGACCACAGATGCGTCAAGCTAGAGAGGCTGGTGGCCAAAGAAAAGAAGGCGAGGCACTCACTTCAATGGAGAATGACATGTTTCAACAGGAGAATGCCACACTTTAAGAGGAGAAGGCCACACTCATCACTCGACATTCCAAGCTGATAGAGGATGAGCGAATGACCCACGACTTTCTTTGAGCTACCTTCATGGTGATGCAGGGGCCCCTGAGGAGCGTCGGGATAGAAGCCAATGAGCCGAAGGAAGAGTCCACACAAGGTTGGGCCTACACCATCAACATCCTGATGGAGAGCAGAGGATGTGGAGAAGGCGACGAAAGCTGTAGATGGCTACGTGCTCCAGTGCTACCGTAAACGCAGCCCCAATTCTACCTCAAGGTTATCTGAGAGGGGACCCTGGCTGTCGGTCCCAAAGCCATGGAGAGTGATGAGATTGTAGGCCTGATCTTCCGATAGGTAGCGATAAGTCGGTAGGTGGAGAACTCGACGTTGATGATCCAAAGGCTTCGACCCGAACAGATCGTCTCCCTTGCAATCACTATACCACAGCTCCGTTGGTTATCAACCGTGTTGCGCGGTTGACCTCGCCAAGAAGGCTCAATCCCTGCAAGCGTACCGAGAACACAAGCAAGAACGTAGAAGATGCAATCTAAAATATTGCGAATAGAATTCAAGCACTCGAAGTTGGGGTT
Source organism: Phragmites australis (assembly GCF_958298935.1). NCBI lineage: Eukaryota > Viridiplantae > Streptophyta > Magnoliopsida > Poales > Poaceae > Phragmites > Phragmites australis. The sequence goes on from NC_084938.1 coordinate 8,624,256, forward strand.
CCACAAACACTTGCGGCGGCCTAGTCAGTCCGGAACAAGAGCGAAAATCTCACAATCTGTGTGTAGATCAATATCTAAGCAAAACTCAACCCTAATTAGGGTGGCGGCTACTGTATATAAAAGTATAGGGTCAGCCAAGGACCCCTGGATGCGTCCCTAATGGACTCCAACACGTTACACGGCCCAACGGCCCAAAAGATAGTGGCGCAGCACCCTGATAGATTCTGGATGTCCATTTGTTTCGACGATTTCTATTGACTCAAAAAGAATTTAGACATGGGACCAGTCCTGTTGGAAAGCTTATCTCCTTAGCTTTCCAACCATGTGTAGAACGTCAAAAATGGAGTCCGTATGCGTCCTGGGCCACGATTTTAGTGCAGTCTGATCCTGGACTCCGAAACGGACTCGAACTTGATTGGACCTCCACCTTGGCTTGGGCGCCCTTGCTGTTCTTCTCCTGTGTTCGTAAGTAACAATACATCACAATTATTCAGTAGCATCCCATCCTTATCAAAATATAAAGGAACACTAAGGAACGAGCTCACCTCATGATTTAATTGACGTGCACGAGCTCGTGTCAATGGACCTATTGTTGGAGGAATACTCGGTGTGTGTGCATCCGAAAGAGTGATGTCCTCATCAGAGAGGCTGCAGGCGGAGTGCCAGGGGGCAGTGGAGTATGTAGGGTCTCTCTTTCGGGTGGAGACCATCACATTACTTGGGCTCAGCAATCAACATAGACTCAGCAATCACATGGGTCTTTCGCTAAATCATGACAACAAAATTCGTCGCAAAATTTTTCCACGTTAGATCCATAATTGGTCACAACATTTTCCTACATCAGATCCATGTCACTGGATTGTAGAATTTATGAACATTGCTATCCATGTGGCAGCACCGCAACCACCAACTTGTGACATTTTTTGTTTCAACAGTGATGATGCATAATGTCATAAAAGTAATGATGATACAATATCGTCAAAATTTCTATGATGAAAAAGCTTTAATTTGTCACTGAATTTGATTAGAGACGCAAGAAAGGTGACAAACAAATTTTCATCATACAACCGTCACAAATTTCATGCCATGGCAAATATTAAATAATCAATGAGGAAAGCTTATGGTCGCGGAATAGCATATTTGTTGTAGTGTTTGTCCTGCTTTGGTGGCTTCTTCACATGTTGCATCCATGAGACCTACTAAAGTATATACTTGGCATACATATTAGTCCCATTAACTATGTTGTCATTAATAATTAAAATCACATACATGCGCTGAAAGGGCCATGTTTGGGACACTCGCGACATGGGGTAGCTATAACATAGAGCAAGAGCTCGTTGTCTGGTTGGGGAGCGGTTAGTATAGGAGGGGAAGGTACATTTTGAGATCCTGGAAGGCCACCTCCGCTTTTGGCGTCCATAGGAAGTGGTCGCTTTTCTTCAGGAGCTTGAAGAGCGGCATCCCCTTCTCTCCCATCCTTGAGATGAACCTACTCAAAGCTGCCATGATCTTAGTTAGTTTCTGGACTTCCTTTAACCTCTTGAGGATCTCATCTGGTCGATGGTCCTGATCTTGTCATGGTTTGCTTTTATCCCTCGACTAGACGCGAGGAAAACAAGCAACTTCCCCGATGGGAATCTGAACATGCACTTCTTCGGGTTTAGTTTAATGTGTTACTTCTTGTAGGACAGAGATAAGTGACTAGAGGAGGGTAAATAGATGCCTTAATAAATTTCTTTCGAAATTGATGGCCTTCTGACCTTCTCTTATTCTTGAACCGGACACACCTCAAAACCACATGCAGAAGCAAGAGAGACAAGAACAAATGCAAACTTCCAAAACAAATGCTCCTCTCAGATGAATGTGAACACTAGGTTCCCGTTAAGGCAATATTAAGAGTCATAGCGTAAGGAATCAAGAAACTTGATGAAAAACACTAAAACACAAGAGAACTAGCCACCGGAAGAAGGGATTCTTCAAGTTGATGGATCTAGCAGGCTGGGATGGTTCAAGACCAACTCATATGAGATGATTCACCCTCTAGCAACAAGAAGAACACCTCTTACATGACCTAAAACAAGCAGCTCTCATGGAAAACAAAAATTAACAAGGAAACACCAAAAACATGCACGAAAATGAGATATCCAAAAGAAGGATACTAGAAGAAAATGAACTCAAGCATATGCAAAAAAAACTCTCTTCATTAAGATCAAAGGAACTCCCTCTTTTGGCAGATTACAAAGTATTTTTCTCATAAAACCTCTCACCTAAACATAGGCTAAGCACCCCTCTCTCTCCCTCTCCACACAACACAAGTGGAAGGCTCTCAAAACTCTCCAAAGTTCTCCTATTTCCACCAATCATACCCCTCTATTTATAGGCCTAGGAGGCTTGCTTAATCCTTAAGCAATCCTGTCCCTAAACTACCCTTCACTTACGATGCACTCCCACCTACCACGGGGGTAGTCTAGTCCAAAATTTTCTCTATCCATCAGATGGTCGTGGCACCTTCATGACTTAGCCTTGCCCCGATGCAAGCTTTGCAATGATGCCACGTGCACTCCATCCTCCCGCAATTTTTGCGACCAAACCTCGAAATCACCTTGCACGCTTAATCAAAGTGTGATAACCACTTGCATACAACTTATGCAAGCATCCTGATGACAACACGTGTACTCCGTCTTATGATCTTGACCATTGACAAGTCTCTCCAGCTTCCGATCCCTAGAGCCGCCTTGTCACTTGCACCGACATCCTCTTTCGCTTGACTTTGCCAACACACCATCTTCATCCTCCATCTCATACTTTGCTTGACCTTCACGTGTACTGCTAGGATCACCCTTGACTTCGCACGGCTCCCTCGATTGTCTGGCACCAAGCTCCCCGCTTAGCCCCAATCTTCCTACCGTTGGCCACCAAGTTGCATCCACAACCTACACATCATGAGACAAGCAAACATGTACTTCCAACACCATATAACTCCATCACAAGTTAGTTGAAATCAAAATCCCTGCAGAAATGACACATCTCTGAAAAATCATGAATGCAGGATGATCCAGTGTTCACTCCTCCTGAGTGTTGGACCATCCGACATGTTCCACTAAGCAGACCAAGTCTTCTGAAATTCTTTATGCAATAAATAGTCCGGTGTGTATTCATGCCCATCGTTAGACTATCCGATGTATCCATTCTTGCCGGAACCCATTTTGCATCCTCTCTGGAAAAATTACTCCAGTGAAACATCTGATGTACACATTGTCTAGCGCCGGACCATCCGGCGTATATAAGTCCGCCAGAGCCAGTTTGCAACCTCTCTGCCAGAAAAGCTCGATGTTCACTGATGCCCAACGGCGTACCATCCAATGTGTACTTATATTTTTGCTTCTTCATTGAAATACTCTGGCGTGTACTACATATGAATCTCGGATCATCTGACGAGTTCCTTTTCTTCAGCGCCAGATCATCCGGTGTGTCTAGTTTCCCTAGACTCATAGACAAACACGCCAACTCCATTTTCTCTGCAACTTTGGTTAGTTATGATCATAATTGCAGCTCATAGACATGCTTATGCAATCTCAAAATCATCAAACCAAATCAACGCCATTGCTAATCACTCATCACATATGAACCAAGGCATCTTTCAATTTGGTTTCTCACTTTTGGACGTTTTCGAATGTCTCCTGGAGGTCCGCGACTAGATCGTCCTTTGTCCTACTCTTTACAACCACGTCTTCAACATACAGCTCGACATTTTTACTATGCAATGCTCAAAGGATGAGTTGAATGCATCCTGATAAGTGGCACCAAAGCTTTTCAAACCAAAGGGCGTTACGAAAGTTATTTTCTCCTCATCTAACATATTAATGTTAATTTGGTGGTCCCTTGAACGAGCATCTAAGAAGTTTAGCAGATCACTACCGGCCATCGAGTCCACAAGCTAGTCGATCTGGGGTAGAGGGTATAGATCTTTGGGGCACGCCTTATTGAGGTCGGTGAAGTCGACGCACATCCTCCACTTACCATTGGGTTTTTGGACCATGACTAGGTTAGCCATCTACTCCAGGTACTGCACCTCTCAGATGAAGCATGCTTCTAGGAGCTTGTTGATCTCCCTACGAAGTGCTTCCTTTCAGTCGGATGCGAATCAACACACCTTTTGCTTTACTAGTTGCGTGTCAGGTCATACTAACAACTTGTGCTCGATCACGTCCCTAGGGACCCAGGCATATCAAACGGACTCCAATAAAAGACATCCGCATTTTCTTGGAGAAAAGTGATGAGCACGAATTCCTATTTGGGGTCCAGGCTGGCCCATGTTTGGACCGTCCTGGATGGGTCGACGTTACCTAGGCATACTTCCTTGAGCCGATCATCGGGATTAGCGATGACATGTACCTTCACCAGGCGACCACTGGGCCCGGCATTCTTGGGCTATGACCCAGTAGCCAGTTCAACCATGTCAAGGCTCCTCTTATCACAGTGTAGGGCAATCTTTGGATTGCCCAAAATAGTGATGGCTCCTTTAGGACCAGAGATCTGGATTTGGGTGATGGCCATGAACTGGATCATCGTTGGTCACCCTAGGATAGCATTGTAAGAGATCCCAAAGTCCACCACATAGAACAAGACCTTCTCGGTCCTGAAGTTGATCGGCGAGCTGAAGGCGATGAGCAGCTCGATTCACCCTAGCAGCTTGGCTGAAGAGCCAGGGGTGATCCTGAAGAAGGGAGGGGACGATTTCAATGCACTCCTCGTAATCTAAAGAGCGTCTAGTGCGTCGGCGAAGAGGAGGTTGATGGAGCTTCCTCCATCGACCAGCATGCACCCCGTTCAGATGTTGTGCATCGTGGGTTCGACCATGATGGGGTAGCATCTGGAGTGCTTGACGCGTTGCTGGGTGTTCCACCTGGCTAAAGGTAAGAGGTACCTCTGACCACTTCAGACATAGACTCAGGCTTGGAATGGTAGCGCATACCTCACAAACCATCGACTTGTACTCCCTATTAAAGGAATATGTCGCAGTGCCCCCAAAGATATGGTGGACTATGTGTTCAGCCTGTTAGAAGCCCAGAGACGATTGGTCAGGGTTGGCCCCGTCCTCACCATCATCGTTGCGACTGGGTTTGCATTTCCCAAGCTCCTGCTCGATGATGCCCTTCATGACCTTGCATTCGGTCAAGTCATGGGCATCAGTATGGTGGTCGGGCAGTAGCCTCTGCCCTTCTTCCTATCCTTCTTTTGAAGTGTCAGCGCGGTTGGCCAGTTTGCTAAATAGCCATGAAGTCAGGCGATGGAGCCTTCTGCTTATTTTTATTTTTCTCCTTCCGGCTGACCCCTTTGGAAGAAGTAGGCTGATCGGAGGTCGGTTGTGGCTTCACGTCAAACTGGCACTCTATGGCCTTGGTGGCTTGCGTGCATTTGTCTACGAGCTCAAAGAGCTTTTTGGTGCTCTGGACTTCCTTGGTGGCCAGCTTTTCGACCATCTTCTGGTCTCTAACCCCCTTTCAGAATGCTACGACCACTGACTTGCTTATGATCTTTGGAATCTATTCTGGCATTCGGTGAAACGTTGGATGTAGTCTCATAGCGGCTCGCTATACTGCTATATGACTTGATACACGTTATCCTCAACACCTGGTCAGGCTAGGTTCCCTGGAAGTTGATGACGAAATGGTCGCACAAGTCTTCCTAGTACCGAACCGACCCGTGGGGAGGTTCATCAGCCAGGACCATGCTGAACTGGCAAAGACAATCGGGAAATAGTTTGCCTTGACCTTCTCACTACCTCCCGTGGTCTGCACCATAGTGGTGTAGATCTATAGGAACTTCACTGAATTGGTCGAGCCATCATATTTTTCGGCTAGGACTGGTCATAACTTGTCTGGCCAGCGTACTTCTCTTAGTCAGGTAGAGAAAGCATTGCACCCCATCCCATATCGAGGAGCCACTCATTGTTGGGCAGCTGCACATACTCGGAGAGAGAGCCGACAGTCTCGTGGCCCTGGCAAAGAGATAGAGGAGTCTGACGCCTCCCTTCGAGGGAAAGGTGAGAGATAGAGCCGCTTGCCCTTTTCTTACTCTTGCCGAGCGCAGTCCTCCTATTTCGAGGTGACCATCTGACCCTGAATTACGTCTTGAAGGTCGCAGTAGCGAAGCGAGTCCCACAGTATAGCAAGTGGACTATCCCGGTGCGGTGGGGGTCTCCTCAGACTCCCTGCAACTAAGAAATCATGAGTTACCCTGAATTACGTCTTGAAGGTCGCAGTAGCAAAGCGAGTCCCGTAGTATAGCAAGTGGACTATCCCGGTGCGGTGGGGGTCTCCTCAGACTCCCTGCAAGTAAGAAATCATGAGTTTCCTCCTGCCACGGACCCAATGCAAACCTTGCCGGCCACCATCCCAACCATTCCTTATGGTGGACGGGGTGGCGGCTGTGACGGTCTGGCGCCGAGCAGTCTCTACCATGAATGCAAGATCATGAAACCATGACGCTATTGGTGAACTCTTCGAAACCACCACTAGATGGTGGATAAGAAGTACTCATGCAGTATGCAAGTTCTACGTGCAGGTCATGGCCTCGTAGTCAAGCCGCTAACCGTGGAGCAGTGAGACATCATGAGGGGGGAGGCCCTGGCGCTCGCGTTCCGCATGTGCTGCGACGGCCTTGAAGATGCCACTTCCAAGGTCTCAATCTCATGTGCGCGTTCCTCCAGGTAGAGTTATTGTTGCTGGGACAATATAGGACCATCTCCATGCCTGGTGTTGGGCTGGTTTCCCTCTTGGCCTACGGCCTGGGGCTCACCTCCAGTTCTCGTAGCATGAGCATTGTTGTTGCCCCCACTACATGAGTCGCCATACAAATTTTACATTCTGTCTCAGAGTCCTCGGACTCCGGCTCGGTGCCCCATGCCTGGAGCACACCGGGCTTGTCTGGGTCGTACCCCATGATAAAAACATCATGTTGGTCGGGGTCTTCGGAACGGGACTCTGCGGCCGTCAGAGATCTGGATGTGGGTAGCTCAACCATAGTCTCCAAATCTAAACAAAACATGAAAAACACGTCTCTACCTGGTGCATCAACTGTTGGGGGATGATCCTCGTCAATGAATCCGAGGTATACCAGACGATGGACGTGTTGATCTACGTTTCTTATGGGTGTACATAGAGCTAGACTCAAGAACACAAGGATATATCCACGTTCATGCCTCCCATGGGATAATAGCTCTACGTCCTGTGTATTGTCTTATAAAAATAGATCCACTTGTTTCAGAATGTCCCCCTCCCTTTTATGTTCCATGGGAAAGGGTGTACAAATAGACAGACCATGCCAAACTCTGTGGCAAACCTACACCCGATGAAGGCAACTATTCATAGCCCACCATGACGTCGGATAGGCATGCCTACCCTGCTTTGGTTGTCCTGCACGTCCAGTTCCATCACCAAACGCCGTCACACTCACTGGCCAAGCCATCTCGTAGCATTAAATACTACAGAACGGGTCACTACTCCACCACACCTGCCCATAATATTGCTCGCCAAAAATGAGTGCATGTGAAGAGAAAATACTTGAGTGGATAGTATTAAATACGTTCTAACAGGTAAGTTGAATACTTGAATGTCTGGTTATAGGGTTTCCTTCTGCGACTAGGGACTGGTCGCACGAGCTCTACCCTAGTCGCATGATAAATTATATGGTTTTAAAAATATCTACTAACTGATACTTAGCGATATAAGATCCATCCTGTGAGACAACCCCTTATGATAGAACTGTGGGTCCCCAAATATCAGTCTCGTTTGTTTCGATGGATTTGGACAGGGGCTAGTTTTTTAAACGACCGTCACGAAGAAGCCAATCCAGCAGTGGGATGGCGCGAAGCACCCAAGAAAAAGGAGGCGCCGACGGACCAGTCGGAGGCTTCCACGTGTCCGTACAGCAATTTCAATAACTTGGAAAACGACGGGGTCTCTGTTTTGTATCTTTCGTCAAAGATTCACTCACATTAGGCAACTCGTTTATCTTTTGGAAGAATTTGTTGGTTCGGTGTAAAAAATGCACACACATCATATGATATCCACACACTTGTGAATGCATCCTCTACGAAACACATATAATTTTTACCACCGAAAATACTCGTGTGTAACAAGGTGTCACTAGAATTTGAAATCTAGTCGGTCTCCACCTACTGCCATCTCATGAAGAGGTGATCTTCCTTTAGTTGATTTCTTCATGTGTCAAATTAAAATTACAACTGCAAATTGTATATCGAGGGTAAGGCCATTATGCACAACGCTTATATGTGTTCAGGCACTAAGGTCATCGTGGAGCAGAGCACGGGTACTCCCGTACGAGACCCTGTTGTGTGCGTTGTAGCTCCCTCAAAAGAGCTCTTAAGCTTGTCAAACTCCTAAGCATATAAAATAGTTCCTATTGGAGGTTGGAATTCTTGTGTATGTTACACACACGAGTCGCCACAGCCGGGCCACCCAGCCACCCATGGCCTTCCCTCTAACCCCATCCCTCACCCTGCCACTGAAAGCCCAAGCCCCTAAAACACTAACCTCAGTGATAGGATGAAGCGCTCCGGATTATCTAGTGCTTAAAACTATTATTATATCAGCTTTTAGATCAGTCGCTGGAAAATAAGAATCTTACGATAGATTATACCACAGTCATACAACACGGAGAGGGGTAAGAATGATTCACTATCCCAAAAATACATAAAGTATTTCTACGGCTAATAGAGTTTATGCTATCTGAGAGCACAGAATGAACAACATCAAGGCACGCCACTCCACAGGCAACTCGGGGGTGGACGCGATCAAGACCTACTCGTCAGCTTTACTGTCTGCTTTGGTGAAGTCCGGATCGTCCTCTGAAAGCACAAGCAAGAGTGATTACTAATGTACTCAGCAAGTCCCAACCCTTGCCCTACGGCAGGGGTATAAATACATGCATATGATATCGGTAAGGAATAAGCTGTAAGGTTAATCTTTGCGAAAATGCCAAGTTTACGCATGCAATTGTGTATTTTCCATAAAGCGATTTTGTAAAAGCGTCATATCAATATTCTTAAATGAAGGGGGTTCGACCGTGGTGGAAAGTCACTAGGGTCCAAGTTTTAATGTGATCGGACACTCTGTCCACGGCAACCCACGGCACACAGTTGGACCTATTCTCCAAAAACAGGCCCACCTTGCCCACACACTCACCAAGAAAACACAAGCAACCCAAGCTAGTTGCTGTGACCGAACCATAGCTCAACCATGACCGTGGGCACGGCTATTCGAATAAGTTTACCTCTGCAGAGTGGTACACTTTACTCATAAGCTGAGTTTGGCAACATACCACCTTCGTGGTAGTGTGACTCAACAAAGTCATTACCCACCATAACATCATCTTACTAGTCGCCCACGGGAGCTAACTAGGGATTCCTAGCCTATAACTAGGCCTCTAACCGGTTGCCAAGCCTGCAACTACTTACACCTGCTCCATAGTTTCCCATTGCACACCTGCCTCCAGACAATCGGTAGACTAGCTGGCTGGGTTTAGACTAAGCCATGCCACATACAGGGTCGAGTGGCTATACTGTGAAGACTAGGTAGGATGTCACATCAACTTAATCCTTAAACGAGCTAAGTCAAATATCTCCACATGGAGCTTGCCACACAAGCAGCACTCCTTATGAAGCCTGCCACATAGGCAGCGCTGCAACCCCCAAGGCGTTCCCAGCAGAACCTTGATTTGCCCTAGCTCTAACTAGTTCTCGGTTATTATCAATATCCAATAAGTTTTCCCATCCCACAACTCACGCAACACCAAGCACCAAGTTTTACACATTTTGCAAAGCTATATTTAGTTAAGCATGAAATAACAGTAGAGATTACCGTCCTAAGCATACTATTATCAAGTTAATTGTCTTAGCATAAATAAAGTAGCTGAGACGATTGTCCTAGGGTTACCAATATTATATTCAGGATGATCACAAATAGGCTGGTAATCTACAATATGACATAACTAGCTCAACAGTTTAAATTATGCCAGCAAGTCATTCTTCATGTAGCTAATCTGTGGAAAATGGCTACTACGAGTTATGATGATAAAACTGGGTTTAATATGATCAAAGGGAAATAGATTGATACCTGCCTTTGTTGAAGTCCTTGAGGGGGTCCTGATCAAAATCTTGCCTCCCAGCTCCTCCTCATCGAACTCTCTGGTTTCTAAAACGTGGGCAGACAAACAACAAAATGCACAAATAAATACAAATAAAATATAAATAAAATTTAAATAAATACAAAACTAGTATGAATAAATATGATTTGAATATAGATTAATATTGGTGGAAGAATCGTTGAAATCGGAGTTGAAACGGAGGAGAAATGGGCTTCGAAAGTTGGTCGGGAGTTTAATTCAAGAAAAAAGGGGAATATTCTTTGGAAATAGGATTTTCGGGAAAAATGGAAAAGTTATTGTGCTATAGATATTGTTCATTTGGGTTGGCTAAAAGGGAGATGGGTTGTGGCTGGGCTGCTGTTGGGTCGAGGTGGCCCAACTCGACCCAGGAGAGGGGTGATGGCCAATGGAGATGATGTTACAACCAGACCCACTTGTCGGATTACACACACTCAGAGAGAGAGAGAGAGAGAGAGAGAGAGAGAGAGAGAGAGAGAGAGAGAGAGAGAGAGAGAGAGAGAGAGATAGGATATGGTGAGTGACGGCGGGGAGATGGCACAGGATGGCGCCTTGGCCCGGTAGTGCGGGAACAGCGACGTGGGTTCTCACAGCCGTAGCTTGCCAGAGAGCTCGCCGGTGGCGGCTATAATTCTCGGATTGGAACGAGATATGACGTAGGGTGTTTGCCTAGGAGCGATGGAGCTAGTGAGGGGGCATGTCATTGGTGGCGGTGGCTGGGATAGTGTTAATGCCTCGTCAGAGTTGGGAGCGGTGGTGGTTGATATGGGAAACACACAGGGAGTGGATTTGGCTTGGGCATTGGGAACATGTGTGTGGTGCGGAGAAGGGGTAGCTGTGCTTGGTTTGGCCAGTGGGGCATTGATGGCGGCCAGCGATGGGAGAGGAGGTGAGGCAGCGATGGCGGCATAGTGGAAGCTCGGGAGAGCGATAGAGAAGCTGGACAGGGGGGCTAGGGAGGTAGAGGGTGGTCGGCTGGAGCTTTCTATGGAGTCTAATTGGCTGGTGGCAGCTCTGGGTAGTGGATCAATGGCGGCGACATGGGAGGAAGGGAAAATATCAATGGGAGAGAGTGAGATGAAGTGAGAGAGGGTGATTCCTGCCTTGGTGAGCTCGATGAGCGACGATGGGGAGCGAAGGAGGGATTGGTCGGGCTTTTATAGCTGGGGAGGGGAATGATAGAGCCAGCAGCGGGGATCCACGGTGGAGCTCCGCGCATGGTATGGTGTGGTGAATCATTAAAAAGGGGGGCGTTAATGCCAGCGATGTAGAAGCTTGGACGTGTGCAATGTGCGGCAGGAAGAGTCAAGCTCGGCAGTCGAGGTAGCTAGGTATTTACTTCACGCGTGCTCAACTTAGCCGGCGATGCTACTCGGGTGGTCGTCACACGTAGAGGCAATGGTAGAGAGGCAGTGACGCAGCGGTGTGAACCGATGACTCCAGTGCGGTACGGGTGGTGGTTGGAACACGCACGGGGTCAGGCGACCAGTAGCTCAGTGTGGCCGCACGCGTGTGAGTCGCAGCGAGTGCAAGAGGAAGAAGAAGGCCAGTTGGGCTGGGCCAATATGCAGGGAGAACAGAGAGGAAGGGAGCGGGACGGGAGAAGAGAAAATAAGAAGGAGGTGGCCGGGCCAGTTGGTGCGTGCGGGCCGTGGGAGAAGAAAAGAGAAGGAGTGAGCCGGCGGGGAAACTGGGTCGCGGGAGAGAAAAAGAAAGGGGAGAGGGAGAGAATGAGATGTGTCGGGAAAATGGGCCGGAGAAGGATGTTGGGTTGAAATGAGCCCAAGGAGAGAGAAGGGGAGAGAAAAGATTTTAACATTTTTGTTTGGGTTTTGAAATTTATGTCTTTTGCAAAGATTTTTGAAAATTGATTTTCAGCTAAAAACTGGGATGCTACAAACCTACCCCACTTAAAAAGAATCTCACCCTCGAGATTCAAAAACTTCCTTAGACAGAAAGGGATACTCTTTTCTTAGGGCATCCTCTAGTTCCCATGTGTCTTCTACTTCGGTATGCCTGCTCCATTGTATGTGACACAAGCGTACTGTTGATCCTTTGGTCTAACGGGTGACATCCAAGATCTTTTCTAGAACTTCCTGGTACCGAAGATCATCATGTAGATCCAGTGTTTCCATAGGAACATATTCTTCTAGTATCCTTAGACACTTCTTTAGCTGAGAAACAAGGAAGATATTGTGTACGTCAGTCAGTTCTTGTGGTAATTTTATCTGGTAGGATACTACACCAATTTTTCTCAGAACTTGGTAAGGTTCGATATATCGGGGAGCCAACTTTTCATGGACTCGGAACCTCCGAGTTCCCCATTTTGGTGAGGCTTTAAGGTACACATACTCTCCAATCTTGAAGTCCAGATCTCTTCTTCTTTTGTCTGCGTAGCTCTTCAGATAAGATTGGGTTGCCTTTATTTTTTTCTCTTATTTCTGCAACACGATCTTCTGCTTCTTTGATGAGAGCAGTTCCAAGCAAGGTATGTTCTCTAACTTCAGACCAGATTAAAGGTATTCTGCACTTGCCTTGATGCATCACAGTACACCACAAAGTCCTGATGGATGTTGGGTAAGACAAGCATTGGGGCAGTTGTCAGCTTATCCTTTAACTCCTAAAAACTTGTCTCACATGACTGTCCATTCAAACTTCTTTTCTTTCTTGAGAAGCTCGGCCATAGGTTTGGCTATCTTAGAGAGCCCTTCAATGAATCGACGGTAATATCCCGCTAATCAAAGGAAGCTTTTGATCTTAGACACATTGGTTGGTTGCGGCCAGTTGGCAACTTCTTCTACCTTCTCGGGATCCATAGCAACTCCTTCTGCTATCAGGATATGATCAAGGAAGGCGACCTTTTCTAGCTAGAATTCATATTTATTGAACTTGACATACAACTTATGGTCTTTGAGCTTTTCCAAAATTACTATCAGATGTTGTTCATGCTCTTGGGCACTTTTAGAATATATTAGTTTGTCGTCAATAAAGACTACGAAAAACCTATCCAACTCTTCCATGAACACCTTATTCATGAGGTTCATGAAGTATGCTCATGCATTGGTTAAACCAGAAGACATTATTGTGAACTCATATTGCCCATAACGGGTCACAAAAGCTATTTTTGGGACATCTGATTCCCTTAGCTTCAGTTGGTAGTAACCTGATCTTAAGTTTATCATGGAGAAAAACTTGGCTCCTTTCAGCTAATCAAAGAGATCATCTATTCTCGACAAAGGGTACTTGTTCTTAATGGTCACTTCATTCAAGGATCTATAGTCCACACACATCCTCATCCTTCTATCTTTCTTCCTGACAAAAAGAACTGGTGATCCCTAGGGTGATGAACTGGGTCTGATGTATCCCTTTTGCTGAAGCTCCCTCAAATGTTCTTTCAACTTGGCTAGCTCTCCGGCTGCCACGCGATAGGGCCTCTTAGCTATGGGGGTTGTCCTAGGGATGAGATCATGATGAACTCAATATCCCAGTCTAGTGGCATACCAGGTTATTTCTCTGGAAAGACATCCAGATATTCATTTACCACCGGTACATCTTCTAGGGTCTTAGCCTCCAGGTTATACATTATGGAGTCTGGCTTACAACCAAGTGTATGACAGGTTACTCGTGTCCCTTCATGATTGGTCAGGGTCACTGTCCTAGCTACACATGCTATGGTGCCATCATGCTTGTTTAACTAGTCCATTCCAAGGATTACAACTATCCCTTTGGACTTAAGCACTACTAGGTATGCTGGGAATATTACCCCACTTAGAGTGATCCTTAGCCGAGAGTATCCCAACTGACACTTAATGTTTGCTCCGGGCGATCTGGTTACTAGGGGGGTTTTGAGTAGCACTGTAGGTATATTATACTTTGCCATAAAATTGGATGATATGAAAGAGTGCGATGCTCCAGAATCAAACAGTACTATTACAAGTATAGATTCAACTAAAAATTCACCAAGCACAACTCCAGGTGCATCCTAAGCTTCCTGCGCATGGATGTGGTTGACGCGCGCTCTTTCGAAGGGCTATTGCGACATTGCTGGTTGGTTGGGGGCATGAGAGGCTCCACGAATGGCCCCAGACATTGTCGGTTCGAGTCCATTCACAGTGTTGGACTGAACAGACGCTATTTGCTTGGCCATGTAGGAGCAGTTGACGATGAAGTGCCCGATCTCGCCACAGTTGAAGCATGCTTTGCTTGTGCTAGCCACTTGGCCACAGTAGTTCTAAGATTTGACATTGCTCTGATTGTGGTAGGAAGGGTTGGATTGATGTAAAGTAGAGGCTAGAGTCTTGTACTGCACGGTGGACTAAGCCTTCTGGCTAGAGTAAGCGGGACGCTTGAACCTCTAGGACCTTTCCTGTTGCTGAGCTCTGTGAGCGGTGAACTTGCACTTCTTGTCTTTGTACAGTTCTGATCTAGCTTCTTCCAGTAGAATGGTTATGTTTATCAAGGTGTTGAAGTCTAGATAGATATGGGGAGCCAGTTGTGCCTTTAGGTTGCTTTCCAACCCTTTCTTGAACCTGCTTTGCTTCTTCTTATCGATGGAGACTTCTTCTAGTGCATAACGAGATAGCTCAACAAACTTTTAGATGTACTCCTTAACACTCATGTTTCCTTGCCTCAGCCTCCTGAACTCCATAGTCCCTTCCGAAACATGGTACTGATGGAACTCTTCAAGCAACTCCTCCCAGGTGATAGCTGCGCTTTCACAGTAGTTCTCCCACCATACCAAGGTTGTGCCAGCTAGCTGATGGGATGCTGAGAGAACTCTGTCTCTTCCTAAACAGTTGATAGCATCTAGTTTCCTTTGTATGTTCCTCAGCTAGTCATTTGCATCCATGGGATTATCAGATCCTTTCAAAGGTGGGTGGCTTGATCCTAACGAACTCAGCCATATTGTTGGGAAGTCCATGGGCTTGCTGTCTAGGTTAATTGATTCCTTCAGCCAGAGCGGCTAATAGATGGGTCTGTTGTGCCATAACTGCCACCAAGTCATTGATAGGAGGATCTGGTAGTCTTTGACCATTCCCATTTCCTTCTTGGTTATCTACTTCACTTTAACCATGATTTTCCTCTTCTGCCCTATGGTTCTCTTGACGTTGTTGGATTCTAGTGGACTTCTTGGGTGTCATCTGCTCAAGAAAGGGGAGGGGAAGCATAATCTAAGGGCGGAGAGACTAGGGTTGTTTTTTAAAACTCTTTTTAAAGAAAGTTCACAAGGCCTCACAACTTGCTAGCACACAAGGGAAAACACACTCAAGGGCAGACAAGCACACCACTAGCTCGATTTCTTAAAGGAAAAAAAGGGTTACAACACTGGCGGGTACCACACGCGACTATTATACACAAGGGGTACATATGTCTACTTGTCCTAGGATCGGACCAAGGTGCTTCATCCAATTTCTTCTGGAGCTCTAGGCTTCTGAGGTACTGATGAGATATGTGCTCTCCTTGGGACAAGGGTTCTCCGATAGTGTGAGGGGAATGTACTCCTCATCTTCTTCCATGTCAAAAGTCTTCTGGGTTAGGGGGAGGGGTTCTTCTTCATCGGTGGCTTCACAAGGGGTGGGTGGTGGTGGAGCAGGAACAGCCTCTGAGAACTTCCTCTTGATGCTCCTCATGGGACAGAGGGGGACTCCTTCAAACACTGGGTGTTCTTCCATGCTAGGGAGGTGGAGGATTCTCCCACTGGCACGACCAGTGAGGTAGGCCTCACTCGTCAGCTTGTTGTGGCGCTCTTCTACTGTCTTCACTACTTCTTTGGCTGCTACGATGCGGCTTTTAGTTTCTGCAAATTTGGCTTGGGCTTCGGCGAGTTGGACACGTAGGGACCTCCCACGCGTTTCTGCTTCTTTGGCTTGGCGAATGCATGCTCTTAACTGCGTCACCTACTGGTCATATAGCTTATCCAGGGCCAACAGGTAGCATGTCATGGCCACAATGATAAGGTCGCTGTTGGAGGGTTAACTCCTATCGCAGGGATCATGAGGGACCCCTTTTTAGAGATTCAGCCGGGGGGATGATCCTGAATATGTTCGCCGGAGAAATAAATGGGTATGAATGCGATGGCCGGTGGTGTGGAATGATCTAATACGGAACGGAGTAAATGCGCTGGTGTTTAGACAGGTTCGGGCCGCACAGAGGCGTAACACCCTACTCTTGTATGGATACTATAAATGCCTTGAGAATGTCCCTCAAGGATGTTGCTGGTTACAAGAATGTTTATCTATCTTAGAGCCTGGGGCTCCTTGTTCTTCAGTTTTACGTGTGTCTGCTGGCTTTAGGTGCTCTCGATCTTCTCTTCTCTTCGCTGCTTCAAAAACTCTTCAAAAGCCTCTGCTCTGTCCGTGCTGCTGGCGGCTTTAAATACCCGCCGGCAGTAGCGTGCCCCGAACGGGAGGGGGGGCACGAGTTCCGAGACACCATAAATGGAAAGGGCGTCATCATAGCCTCTGTGCGAAGTGACCGGGGTGGAAAATGCGTCCCACGCCCGGTCATCCGTCACCATAAATACACTGGCAACGGGCGCTGTGGAGAGGGCCCACCGGGCAACCGCAGAGCGGCCCGGCGTGCCCGCCCTGTCTTGTTCTCCTACCACAGCAGCACGGCAAATGGAACGCCTCGGCCCTTACGACGTTATCTTGAGACGGGGCGGATGGCACGGGATGGGATCCGTGCTTTTAATGACCCCACGCCCTTCTGCCAGAATATGGCAGGAACTAACACCGAGCGTGGCGGGAGCAGTTGGAGGTGACGGGCCACGCGCGCTCTTTAAATGCGGCCTTGGGCCTTTGACTGGCTGACACCTCATCAGTGGGCCCCTCAGGGGCCACTATCGGGGGGCTCTCTGAGTCGTCGGGGAACCGAGTGCTCGGGGGTCACTGTTCACCTCCCCCAGCACTCTCTCCCGAGAATGCCCTTTGTTGATCCTCGGGGAACCGAGTGCTCGGGGGTACTGTTCACCTCCCCGAGCACTCTCTCCCGGGCACGCTTGTACGGATCCTTGGGGGACCGAGTGCTCGGGGGCTGCTGCACGCAACCCCGAGCACTCTCTCCCGGAGCTTCCTTCAGTGGGTCCTCGGGATACTCGGGTGCCCAGGGGGCCACCGCTCGCGGCCCCGGGCATATTTCTTCCGGTACTTAGCTTTCCTGATCGTCGGGGAACTCGGGTGCTTGGGGGTCACCGTATACCTCCCCGAGCACTTTCTTCCCGGTACTTAGACTTCGCAGATCATCGGGGAACTTGGGTACTCGGGAACCACTGACTGTGGCCCCAAGCGCCCTCTCCCGGGACTTAATCTTTTTTACCTTGCGGAGGAGACTCCGTGGGATGGCGCCACGTGGCGGATTGCTGGCCTGGCCTCGGGATTCGGGGACCCTCGGTTCCTGATTCACTGATAGTCGCTTTCTCACATCCCCAAGCCTTCCAAAGCCTTCATCCATGCCATCCAAGTTGGGCGATTTCTCTCCACTGAGGGAAAGAACCTTATGGACATATGTCCGATAGGCTTCTTGTAGATCTGGCAGAGGTAACGCACGGCTTTGTGAGCAACAACTTGGTAGATGTCAGCACATCTAAACCCTGTGGTGGTCACACTCCACGACTTCTTGTTGGGGTGGTCTTACTGGCTCCAACATGGATGGTGACCTCACAGCGCTCGATGTCATATTCTCCAAACTCCCTACCAATGTACTCTGGGTGTTCCATGATTTCGAGCCTGGTCATGGCAGCCTACTGCACCGCCAAGGGTGTCCAAGCAATACTCAGTAACCCATCCTTGATCTTCCATCTGTAGAAAGAAGGTCAGCGGTTGTAAAAAGGTTTTTCTGTAAAAGAGGGAAGAGTAGAAGTTTTTGTAATATAGTTTTAAATTAAAATATTACATCTAGGTCTATGGTCTCATCCTACATCCAAGTATGGCTCTGATACCATCTGAAACACCACGAGTTACCCTCGGTGCTTAAAACCATTATTATACCAGTCCCAGATCAATCGCTGGTAAATAAGAATCTTACAACAGATGATAACATAGTCATACAACATGGGAAACTGTGAGAAGGATCCACCATCCCAAACATACATAAAGGATTCATGCGGCTAACAGAATCCACGCTATCAGAGAGCAAAGAATGAATGGCATGATGGCACGCCACTCCACGGGTAACTCTGGGGTGGACGCGACCGAGACTGAGGATACATTCATATGATATCGGCAAGGAATAAGTTGTAAGGTTAATCTTTGCGGAAATGTCAAGTTTACACATGCAATGGTGTATTTTCCATAAAGCGGTTTTGTAAAAGTGTCATATCAATATTCTTAAATTAAGGGGGTTTGGCAGTGGTGAAAAGTCATTAGGGCCCAAGTTTTAATGTTGTCGGACACTCCATCCATGGCAACCCACGGCACACAGCAGGACCTATTCTCCAAAAATGGGCCAACCTTGCCCACACACTCACCAAGGAAACTCACACAACCCAAGCTAGTTCCTGTGACTGAACCATAGCTCGTCCATGACCGTGGACATGGCTATTTAAATATATTTACCTCTGTAGAGTGGTACACTTTAATCTCAAGCTGAGTTTGGCAACATACCACCGTCGTGATAGTGTGACTCAACAAAGCCATTACCCACTACAGCATCATCTCACTAGCCACCCACGCGAGCTAACCATGGGTTCCTGGCCTTTAACTAGGCCTCTAACCGGGTCACCAAGCTTGCACCTGCTCCATGGTTTCCCGTTGCACACCTGCCTCTAGGCGATCAGTAGACTAGCTGGATGTATTGTGAAGACTAGGTAGGATGTCACATCAACTCAGTCCTTAAACAAACCAAGGAAAACATCTCCACATAGAGCCTGCCACAGAGGTAGCACTCCTCATGAAGCCTGCCACACAAGCAGCGCTTCAACTCCCAAGGCATTTCCAGCAGAACCCTAATTTGCCTCAGCTATAACTAGTTCTCAGTTATTATCGATATCCAACAAGTTTTCCCATCCCGCAACTCATGCAACATCAAGCACCAAGTTTTACATAGTTTACAAAGCTATATTTGATTAAGCATGAAATAACAGTAGAGATTACCGTCCTAAGCATACTATTATCAACATAATCGTCTTAGCGTAAATAATGTAGCTGAGACGATTGCCCTAGGGTTACCAAGATTATATTTAGGATGATCACAAACAGGCTAGCTAATCTACAATAGGATATAACTAGCTCAACATTTTAAATTATGCCAGCAAGTAGTACTTCATGCAATTAATCTGTGGAAAACGACGGCTACACGTTGTGGTGATAAAATTGGGTTCAATATGATCAAAGGGAAAAAGATTGAGACTTACCTTTGTGGAAGTCCTCGAGGGGGTCTTGCTCGAAGTCTTTCCTTCCCGGCTCCTGCTCCTCCTCCTCCTCGAATTCTCCGGTTTCTAAAATGCGGGCGGACAAACAACATAACACAAAAATAAATACAAATAAAATATAAATAAATTTTAATTAAATACAAAACTATTATGAATTGATAGGATTTGAATTGAGATGAATATTGGTGGAAGAATCATTGAAATCAGAGTTGAAACGGAAGAGAAATGGGCTTCGAAAGTTGGTCGGGTGTTTTGATTCGAGAAAAAGAAAAAAGGGGGATATTTCCTGGAATATTCCTTGGAAATAGGATTTTTGGGAAAAATGGAAAATTTATTGTGCTATGTACTGTTTATTTGAGTTGGCTAAAAGGGAGATGGGCTGCAGCTAGGCTGCTGTTGGGCTGAGGCGGCCCAACTCAGCCTAGGAGGGGGGTGACGACTGGTGGAGACAGTGTTACAGCCAGGCCTACTTGTCAGATTACACACACACACACACACACATATATATACAGAGAGGAGAGAGAGAGAGAGAGGAGACAGTGAGTGAAGATGGGGAGACGGCGAAGGATGGCACCTTGGTCGGGCACTGCAGAAACGACGACGCGAGCTGCCTACAGCGGTAGCTTGCCAAAGAGCTCACCGCCAGCGGCTACAAGCCTTGGATTGGAATGAGATATGGCCTAGGGTGTTTTCCTCGGTGCGGTGGAGCTGGTGAGGAGGCATGCCATTGGCGGCGGCAGCCGGGACAATGTTAATGCCTCGCCGGAGTTGGGAGTGGCAGTGGTTGATATGGGAAACACACGGGCAGTGGATTTGTCTTGGGATTCTGGGTGTTGGGAGCATGTGTGTGGTGCGGGGAAGGGGTAGCCGTGCTTGGTTTGGCCGGTGGGGCATTGACGGCAGCCAACGATGGGAGAGGAGGTGCGGCGGCCATGCCAGCACGGTGGAAGCTCCAGAGAGAGGCGGAGATGCTTGACAGGGGGGGCTAGGGAGGTAGAGGGTGGCTGGCCGGAGCTTGCTACGAAGTCTAATTGGTCGGTGGCTGCTCTAGGCAGTGGATCGATTGCGGTGCCATGGGTGGAGGGGAAAATCTCAGTGAGAAAGAGAGATGAAGTGAGGGAGGGTGATTCTTGCCTTGATGAGCTCAGTGAACGGCAGTGGGGAGTGAAGGAGCGATTGATCAGACTTTTATAGCCGGGCACAGGAACGGCAGAGCCGGTAGTGGGGATCCATGATGGATCCCCATTCGTGGTACGGCATGATGAATCATCAAAATGGGGGGGGGGGGTTAATGCTGGTGGTGTAGAAGCTTGGATGTGTGTGGCGTGCGGCCGGAAGAGTCAAGCTCTGCAGTCGAGGTAGTGAGGTATTTACTTCGCGAGTGCTCAATTTGGCCAGCGATGTTTCTCAGGTGGTCATCGCACGTAGAGGCAATGGTGGAGAGGTGGCGATGCAGTGGTGTGAATTGATGACTCTGATGTAGTATGGGGCGACGATGGAGGTGGATGGCTGGTGGCGGTTGACACAGGTGCGCGGCGTCTGACGGCCAGTGGCTCAGTGCAGTTGAGCGCGTGTGAGTGGGAGTGAGCTCTAGAGGAAGAAGAAGGCCAGCTCGGGCTGGGCCGATGCGCGGGGAGAACAGAGAGGAGGGGAGCGGGCCATGAGATGGGGAAAGAAGGAGGTGACTAGACCGGCTGGTGCATGCGGGCCGCTGGAGAAGAAAAGAGAAGGAGTGGGCCAGAGGGGAAATTGGGCTGCGGGAAAGAAAAAGAAAGGGGAGATGGAGCGAAGAAGATGGGCTGGGAAAACGGGCGGAAGAAGGATGTTGGGTTGAAATGAGAGAGGGGGGGGGGGGAGAGAAAAGATTTTAACATTTTTGTTTGGGTTTTGAAATTTATGTCTTTTGCAAAGATTTTTTAAATTCGATTTTTGGCTAAAAACTAGGATGTTACATAGGCACTGGTATGGTCGTTGACTGAAATTGTTGGAGATTTCAGCCGACTGAAGCTGAGACATTCCAGATTAAGACTAGCCTAATGTGATTAACAATGACCCAGTGTTTACAATGGCCCAAGACTATTTCAAAACCGACCTGTCGTTGCCAAGGTGTAATGGAAACTTTTAAAATTGTGATCATTTCTCTAAACAACAACAACCACAGTAGCAACAATAACGACCATGAACCAAAATCATTGTCAGATATACTTTACCCAAAGAGAGGAGAAGGATAAAGAAGAGGGGGATATATTTTATGTTCAAAGAAGAGGGTTGCACAAGTGGCTACAGACATTTTCCCCATACATTTCTACTTTTCTACAGGGTAGGAGTGACTCCATGTCGCTGTGGTGCAAGATGTCAAGGTTTGCTATGGGAGGTGTTCATGTAGGTGACGCCTACCAAGTGTTTGGTGGAATGTTCGGATGGTGGGAGAGCTTCGTGGGCGTTGGGCTGCGCATCTGCATGAGCTGCATGCTCTACCTGGTGACCGAGGATGTGCTGCACCAGTTTATGATGTCTACGAGGTGATAGAGGTGCAAATGCTCGAGTTGATGAGCATGTGGCCTGTCGAGGCCCTCGTTTGGTTTTGGATGAGCCAAGGAGCAGAGCAAGTGCGGTATGGCACCCACCGGTGCAATGTCTACAACGGATGCTACTCACTAGACGTCTGTTGCATGCACCCCTTATGAAGCCACCAATGCTGGACAATGTTGACAACCGCATCGGTGAGTCAGCGCTCTCATCCGTGACCTCAGCCATGGCTACCATGACAACAACCTCGGCCACTGCTGCATCTACACCTACGCCAACTTCTGCCCCTGTGTTTTGCATCCACCTCTGCACTGGTGTCCACCCTCGTAGCTACGTTCCACGCCATGTCCACCGCAGCGACATTCGACACGATGTCGTCCATAGGTACTTTTGCCGCCACCACGGCTCCTGCATCGACAGCCACCCTGGCACCATCACCTGCATCGGTGCCCACTCCTGCATCTACCACAACAACATAACCCACTACAAGCATCCTCCACTGGCTCTGTGTTAACCACACTAGGGTTGTTCAATGTCAACTCCACCATAGCAATGGAGTTCAGCTCAGACTCATCGGTGACCGGCTCCACTGCTACCGCGACCATCGACCTCCCCATGCTCGACGAAAGGCCTCTACCACCTCTCCAAGCATCCGCTGCCATCTCTCCAAGCTTCAGCGTTGCCATGCTTGCCATCTCTGACACCACGTCAGTGTGCCATCATGGTGAACAACAACTACCAACAAATTCAAGAGGATCAAGAGATCGTGGACACCCCATTTGCCGACCGTGCGGAGTGCCTGGGCGCCTGCAGGGCAAAGGTAACGACATCGCTTCACCCCCGCGCTCTACTCCTGAACTACCATTCGCTACTACCAGATCCACTAGGCCAAGAGCGCCACTTGGTGCAATGGCACCGTATCACGGACTGGGCTGATGGGCTAGATGATGAGCGGGATAGCAATGGGCTGGGTGGCCCACTCAGACTGAAGACAACAACTGTATATGAGAAGCATCGGGAGAGGAGACATCAAAGAACAGAAATGGTATCTCCTACCTCGGCTTCTCCTTCCTCCGTTTCCTGCTACTTTTGAACCTTCTGTACTCTTGCTTCTCTTGGATCTTCTAGTGCTTCTCTAGAAGCTTCTGATTCTCTCTTTCGCTACCAATTACTAATCAATTGTGGAGCAATCTGTATGTGGTACTCGAGGTTCGTAACAAAATGGTATTCGAGCCAACTTCCATGCAATCCGTCGCAACCACCACCAAGTTTGTCACC
Organism: Phragmites australis; assembly: GCF_958298935.1. Lineage (NCBI taxonomy): Eukaryota > Viridiplantae > Streptophyta > Magnoliopsida > Poales > Poaceae > Phragmites > Phragmites australis. The sequence goes on from NC_084938.1 coordinate 8,647,621, forward strand.
AAATCACCCACCATGAGCGACGAGGAGGAGTGGGCTACCATGTCCGAGGAGAAGAAGGTGTGGTGCATGGAGATGATGGACCAAATGCTAGCCATGCCGACAAAGATGGCGCGCGGCATGGGGAACGAGACCTCTCAGCTGTCGTCTTCTCAGGTCGGCAACACCATTAACAGTGAAGCCCCCACCACCATGCCCCTCTCAACCGAAGCCAAATCCATCACCGAGATAGCCGGCAGCGACATTGTGACGACCTCGTGGTTAGCGCAGCTCCAGGCATTCACGACATCCACCACCTCCAAGGATCTCATCACCGATGCTGGCCTTGCTGCTTCAGCTTTGCTAGCCAGAGATGTCGTCACCGGTGACAGCAACATCAAGAGGCCCACCAAGTGTTTGACAAAACGCCCGCCCTCTGACATTGATGTTTCGGCGTCTGCGGATGTTTCGGGCATTGTTCCAATGCAGACGCAAATCTCTGTACCCATGGCGGTGGCGAGACCGTGGGGTGGGACAAAGCGTACATGATGAGCTTCACCGAGATTGGGGACACCGACAACTACATGGCGACCCAGCTGCCGCACAACGTCCTTGTGCTCGCGGTCGTGTGCCTGTCGAATCCTGATCTGGTCTACGTCATCCTAGAGCCGTGTCTCATTGATGTCAACGTGCCCCCACACCGTTCGAGTGAATGCCTCCCCAACAGTAGCTGCAGCGGCTTCCACCATGGCGACCTCGACAGCGCCACCTAGTGTATCAATAGCTTCATCATCTTTGATCCTGGGACCAGCCCCGATCTCTACACCTCCAGGAAGAGCGACCTCTACGTCATCTGCATCAGCAACATCCGCAACGGGGCGGCCTTCAATGCGCAGGACAAGATCCTCTCCCTCTTCTGTAGCGAGCTGCGCGTCCCGTAGATGCACAACCTGCGCTGCAGCCACATCTCAAACACGCTCTGGTGGCACGCGCACAGCGGCTTCGACAGTGTAACCATGCATAGCGCCATTGTCATCCACCCCAAGCGCGTCACCTCCAAGGTGTTTGTGGAGCATGGCAAAACATACATGCTCCGGGAGATCAACGCCAGGCTCACCAACGACATGTTCTTCACTGTCGCTAGGCACCGATTCACGATTGCGCTGCAAGAGCCCAATATCTCCAAATTCAAGTCACAAGAGTAGATGCTCGCCACCCGTTCAATGGAATGTCTCCATCAATACCCCAAGCGTCTATGCGTGATGGTCATGGGCGACTCTTCGGCTTCGCCATCCACGACTGCGCTACCCAATGGGTGGAAGGACAAGTTGCCAGGCCTTACCCTGGAGTGCTTCACCTTCAACGCCAGTAGCAGCAGTGACTACACCGGTGGCAGCATCGACTAAGACGGCTACATGATGCTACACCAGCTCTATGTCTCGAACAGGCTTGTCCTCGCCTTGGCGCATGCCTGCATCATCGTCTGCGGCTGACTTGCGGTCACCGCTCCACTCCAACTCCAGCAGGCACCCAAAACGAAGCCTGTGGTTACTGCTACTCAAATGCTTGAATCAATGATCAAATTTCCAAGACTAACTCATGCTGAGGCCACTGATGTTGCAAGTGTTGTCCTGGATGGAACTGACTGTGTCATACTCAGTGGTAAGAGTGCTGCTGGAGTATACCCCGAGGTGGCCATGAAGATTATGGCTCGTATATGGATTGAGGCAGAGTCTTCCTTGGACTATGAGGCTGCTTCCAAGGTCATGATCAGGTCAGCACCCCTTCCGATGAGCTCACTGGAATCTTTTGCATCTTCTACCAAGGCTACTGATTCAGAGTCGACAGAGGTGATCCTAGAGGTTGCACTGAAGTTAGCCATGCAGAAACAGTTATGCAAGCCTGGTATGATGTCATGGTGTGTCTGCTATGGTGGCTACATCAGTAAGTGCAACAATATCACCTTCTACCAGGGGCAGCTCTACATGTTCAACAAGCTCACCACAAACCTCTGTCTTTGAGATCTCGGAAGACGACAATGGCTTGATGGTTTCTCATGTTGAATTTTGTGTGACCAAACTACCTGAGGACAAGGAAGGGGAGTCTGGTACCTCAGAAATGATCGTCAGGTGCATGGCAGTGTTGTGCTACAAGTTTGTTGATCCTTCTCTGGTTCACCATCACCAACATCGTCGCCGACCTCATCGCTCTCCTCTACAAGTGTGGTCTTCCCACGGTACCTTGGGGATTCGTGGAGCCCCAACTACAAGAGAGAAGAAGCTCTGGACTTCCAGTTGACCAATCGACAAGCAAGGCATATGTTAGGATGGCTGACAAAAGAAGAAGACAATAAGTTAGATAATCCAGTTGTGGGGTTCCTGTTAGCCAATGCTTACAACCAGTGGACACCCTTCTCTGTGTATGGGTAGTTTCCAAAACCTCGTTATAAGCATGGAGCAGCTGTTGTACAACAGAAAATGTATCTCTTTGATGGAAACCACTATGGCCATTACCTTGGTGACTTGCAGGTTCTGGACTTCCAGAGTTTGTTGTGGTCCCAACTGGAAGCTAAATCGCAATTGGGACTTTCAGTGTCAACTGAGACATGTGCTGGGCACTCATTGAATTCAGGGGCAAACAAGATCATGTCTCTTGTATTTGCTCAGTTGCTTCAACTACTTGTCGGGTTGCAGCAAAAGCATGCTGGGGAGACTATCACCAATGGAAATCATGCTTGGGAGACCGCTACTGATGATGGAGGACTAGGGACTTGGCTGTCCTACAACCTGAGCTTGTTGAACAAGTTGGTCGAGCAGTTGGTGGCCACGCATTTACGCAAGATGGAGGTATGTCTATCAATGGAGATTGCTATGGTTTGTCAGTTGGGTTGGGAGCTCTTTCCTGCTGGATCAAGTCGGTTGATGTGGTCAACTATCACGAAGTGTCAAGTGTGGGACCTCAGAGGTAAGATGCTTTGCAAGACTCCGCTCCATCAGCTCGAGGGCAAGCCGAGTCTTGGGGGGGGGGGGGAATGTCACAGACTGGGTTGGTGGGCTGGATGGTGAGTGGGATAGCAATGGGCTGGGTGGCCCACTCGGACTGAAGACAACAACTGTATATGAGAAGCATCGGGAGAGAAGAGGACATCAAAGAACATAAATGGTATCTCCTACCTCGGCTTCTCCTTCCTCTATTTCCTGCTCCTTTTGAACCTTCTGTACTCTTGCTTCTCTTGGATCCTCTAGTTCTTCTCTGGAAGCTTCTGATTCTCTCTTTGGCTACCAATTACTAATCAATTGTGGAGCAATCTGTATGTGGTACTCGAGGTTCGTAACACACCGGCTCTTGTAACCTCACCCCTGGCATCAACAACTCTCGGTCTATCGCTAGGGATCACGTGTACCGATCGCCATCATGGCCGCCATGGTTGGGTCTAGCCCTGTGGAGTGAGATGAGGATGTTCGTGGGCACTTCAATCGAAGCTTTGGTGATTCTCGACTCTCCACCGTCACCTTTGCGTTTCACGGAGACCTCACCATCAATCGGGAAGCTGTGCCGGGGAAACATCGATGGGCATCTAGAGGAAGGAGAGCAGGACATGGAGAAGGCCTTTGATCACAAGACCACAATCACTTCTAACAAGCGGCTTCAAAGCACTTTGAAAAGAATTAGAATGGAAAGTACCCCTGATAGTGAGGGGTTTCTATTTTGCATGCTTGGGGAAAGGATTTGAGCTTCAAAGGGAAAGGATTGGTGAAGTCCTAGGTAGCTTCGGATATGACAGTGAGAAGGGCATTGAGGTAATGGGGTGAATTGCAGTTAAGGTTCTGAACTAGATGTCTGAGAAGGCAAATAGATCCTTCTGTTGTGCTGTGAAGACAGAAGGCTAGGCAGTCACTGAATCAGTGATGATTATCTTCTAGGAAGTTAAGTTTGACATTGGTGTTGCAATTAAAAGGGATGTTCCACTATGAAGGGCCAATGAATCTTCGCAAGTGCTGCTTTGTCACACCCGATTTTAGAAAGGGACAAAAGCAGATGTAAACCACATGTATGCCAGGATCAAGTTTCATACATGCAGCAACTTCATCAGTGTATCACATGCAGTATCATTATTACAACGTTTAATAAATAAAGAGACCACAAAGTATTGAACAAAAGCACACAACTAAACTCCACGAACTCCAACTTCCACAGGCAATTGACCAGGGGAAACGCCAGCCTAGTAATCTTCATCTTCATCAACGAAGAAGTCTAGATCTCCTTCAATGTCTGAGTGACGCTTGGAGGACATTTGGGTAAAAACAACAAGTGTGAGTACAACTTGTACTCCGCAAGTGTGGAAAGACAAAATGCCATGCAAGCTTAACCAAGGAACAAGTTGTAACAGTTAAAGTTTTGCATAAAAGCCAACTATTCTAACGAAGTATTATGAAAGCATCCTACTTGTCTAGGTGAATCATCAGTAGACCTCCAACTCCTAGAAACATCTCCACATGTTTCCCAACCACCTGAATCCCACATCAGGCTCCCAAAAGACCAAACCAACCCAAATCCATTCGGCTAATTATGTCAGGATCCAAGTCTCTCATATCCGTGAGCACGACTGTTATAACAGTTTTTACACTTTGCAGAGGTTGTCCAGCTTTCCCCACAAGTCGTGATTTTCCTTGTTGCCGTATCAGCGAAACACTTAACACATGCCCGGAAAGTCACTACAGAGCCGTTACAAAGTTTCATCCAGCATGTGCATGCCCGCTACGTTTCACCGCCGTCAAAGTGGCATTCACACCACCCATAAGCCCCTTTTTGCGCCTTGTAGCTCCGGAAAGTTTTAACCCTTCCCTTCCACTGCACACCTCATACCACTAACCCAATGGTTTTAGCCTTTGCCGTCCCCACACAAGCACCCTTCCGTTTGGCATGCACAAGACTGGAATCCGCTAATTAATAGGCTAGGCATGTCCCATACCAGGTCTCGTGGTTGGTACAATATTTCTTTGGTTGTCGCTCCACGAAGTGTTCCTTAGTTAGGTTACTTGAGCAAACACTAAACCAACAATATAACCATGATCATCACTCCAAACATCTCTTTGCTCAAGGCCTAAAGTTCCATGTTGCTATGCCATCCTTAATATTCCCAACTCATAGTTGCATTAATTCGTTAATCATGTTTAACCATTAACCCTTCCATCCCTTTGTGCAAAGCTAAGCATGACTACCCATCATATCCACTACTAACAACTTAGCGACAAGGAATTATATGGAACATGATACTATAAGTACATAGGATTCAGAATTAACAGCACGCATGTTTGAAATAAGGAACGCATTTTAAGCAAAACTGGGATCAAAATGTTCAAGAACACTTGCCTCTCCCAACTTGCTGCTTAGACTCTTCAAAAACTTGGTCCTGGAGATTCTCGAACTGCTCTTCGTCTGCTCTCGAAACACATCGGAAAAACATACAATAAAACCAACTAATAACAGTACACCAAACAATAGCTAGCATCTATAAAAAAGGTACTACAAGATAGTACACGTCGCTACGAACACGTGAGTGCGAAAACCATCTAAATCGGAGCTAAAACGAGAAAGTTATGCTATAAACAAGATTAGGGTTAAATCTGAAAATAAAAAGGGCTTAGTTTAAATAAAAATAGAGAGGTTAGGGGCCTTTTTGCAAAAATTGAGGGACATATTTGTAATTATGAAAAAGTTTAGGGGCTAAACTGTATAAATATAGGGGCTTTTATTTAAATACAGAAAAGTCCAGGGCTTATTTGCAAAATTGGCATAATTCCCGAATTAAAACAAATAGAAATTATGACTGGATAAGGCGTGCTAACGTGGCATTGCCACGCGGGCTAAATCGCTAAGGTGGCCGACTTATGTTGGCGAAGACGTGGCTTGACTTGTTGACTAGGATTAAGTGGCCACGTGGCATCATGCGATTGGACGTTGAAAGGGTATGCAAAGCTTCTAATCGTGGCCATCCAAAATAGATCTAACGGTCGAGGGAGAGGGGGGCATATTCGACCGACTCCAGAGAGGAAGGCGGCGGCGGATAGCTCAGGCGCGGTGGCGTTGTCGTCGAAGAGGTGGCGGACCTCATCACCGGGCACAGGGGTCAACGATGAGCGGCGGTGGAGGAAGAAGGGGACAAGAGGAGTCTATTTTAGCTCTTACCTCGGGCGGCAGGGCTTCGATAGGCGATCGGCGGCAGGGTAGACAGCGGCGGCCTCAGGTGAGCTACGGGGAGGGAGCTCCGGTGGCCAAAACGCGTCGGTGAAGACACCAGCGGGCGCGGCAGGTGGTGGAGATGCTCAGGGGCGGCTCGGCTATGGCAATCAGGTGACGGATTTCGCCGGGGCGAAGTTTGGCTGAGCAGCTATGGCGACGGCGGAGGAGCTCGAGATGGCGCGAATTTTAGATGGGAAACCGAGGGGTGCTTGGGTGCTTATGTAGGCGGGCATGCGGCTGCAGATAACCTCGAGTTGGTTGGGATTCGGACTCGGGGGAGGAGGGGAAAGGCGCGCGGCGCACGGTGCTGCCCGAGTCCGGTTCGGCTACGGGAGGAAGAAGGAGGCGGGGGGCGCTAGCGCACGGGCAGAGGCGGGTTTTCGGCCTGGGCGCCAGCGGCGGAAGCGGCTGCGCTGATGGGCTGTGGCCTCCGGCCGGCCCAGGCAGGAAGGCAGTGGAGATGGGCTGGCGCTTGGCCCGGGAAGGAGGGAGGCCGATCAGCTCAGCCCATGAGGAAGATTTGGTTGAGCTGCCAAGGGAAAAAGAAAAGAATAAAAAGAGAAAAGAAAAAGAGAAGCCCAAGGAAGAAAAGGGGTTTTTCTTTTTAGGAAAATTTTTGCAAACTTTTCCAAAAACTTAAATGACACGCCTTGGGGTTTTCCAAACTTATTTTTCGCACAATAAAAACCCTAATGCAGCTTTTCCGGCATGAATGCAAACAATCTATAATATAGCCTAGGTTAATTTCTAGGTTTTAGAAAATAATTTCTTTCTCCTAAGATTTTGAGGCAAAGACTAACACCCTATTCTAAGGAAAAGAATATTTATTACTATTTCCAAAAAGTTGATAAACTAAGGTGTTACAAACCTACCCCCCTTATAAGGAATCTCGCCTTCGAGATTCGGAAGCATCGGAGAAAAGATGCAGGAATTCTGTCTTCAAATCTGATTCTCTTTCCCACGTTGCCTCTTCTTTGGAATGGTGTCTCCACTGTACCTTGCACATACGGATCTTTCTGTTCCTAGTAACTCTCTCTGGTGTCCCTAGAATCCTGACGGGATACTCCATGTAGGTGAGATCCTCTCCAACTTCTACTTCCTCTAGAGGCATCTGCTCTTCAGGAACTCGTAGACATTTCCTCAACTGTGACATGTGAAAAACATCGTGAACATCTGCCAATTGAGGCGGTAGCTCCAATTGATATGCTACCTCTCCTCGCTTTTCCAACACTTTAAAAGGTCCTATAAACCTAGGTGCAAGTTTTCCTTTTACTTTAAATCTGCGAAATCCTCTTATCGGCGAGACTCGTAGATACACGAAGTAACCTACTTCGAAGGTCAATTCCCGATGTCGGTGATCTGCATAACTCTTCTACCATGATTGAGCTATTCTCAAATTTTTCCTGATCTGTTGTACTTGTCTTTCTGCATCTCTAAGAATTTCTGGGCCAAACACTTGATTTTCACCAATTTCATTCCAGTATAGCGGTGTTCTGCATTTTCTTCCATACAAGGCTTCAAACGGTGACATCTTCAAACTAGTCTAATAACTATTGTTGTAGGAGAACTCTGCATAGGGAAGATTTTTATCCCAACTAGTCTTATTTCTCAAGGCACAAGCTCTTAACATATCTTCCAAAATTTGATTTACTCTCTTGGTTTGACCATCGGTCTGCGGGTGATATGCTGAACTGAAGTTTAACCGGGTGTCCAATGACTCATGTAGTTTTTGCCAAAACTTGGAGGTGAACTGGCTTCCTCTATCAGACACTATCCTCTTGGGTACTCCATGCAGACACACAATTCTGGCAATGTATAGTTTAGCAAGTCTAAGTCCTGTGTAGGTGGTCTTGACTGGGATGAAATGAGCAATCTTTGTCAAACAATCCACTATCACCCAAATAGAATCATATCCAGATTGAGTTCGGGGCAATCCAACAATAAAATCCATACTGATTTCTTCCCATTTCCACTCTGGTATTTTCAAGGGTTAAAGCAACCCTGCGGGTCTCTGATATTCAGCTTTGACTCTTTGACATATATCACATCTTGCTACATATTCCGCAATTTCTCTCTTCATTCCATACCACCAATATCGATCCTTCAGATCTTGATACATCTTGGTGTTCCCGGGGTGAATAGAATATGCAGACTCATGCGCTTCTCGAAGTATAGTTTCCTTGATAGATTCGATATCCAGAACACAGATTTGTTTCCCAAACCATACCGTCCCATTCTTATCCTTGGTAAAACCTAGGGCTTTACCCTCCTTAATACGCTGCCTGATTTCCATAATCTTCTCGTCCTCAAGTTGTCCTTTATGAATTTCTTGTTCCAAGGTCGAATCGACTTCCATCACCACAGCTTATGCGCTGTTTACCAACCCCAGATTAAGTCTCTCAAAATATTTGCTTAGCTCGGGGTGTCTGTCTTGTATGGATATTATTCGGAGATAAGTCTTTCTACTCAAAGCATCGGCAACTATATTCGCCTTTCTGGGATGGTAGTTAATTCCTAAATCATAATCCTTGAAAGCTCTAACCATCAACACTGTCTGAGGTTAAGATCTGGCTGAGTAAAAATATACTTCAAACTCTTATGATCCGAATATATCTCGCACCTTTTTCCAATTAAATAGTGTCTCCATATCTTGAGTGCGTGGACTACAGCGGCTAACTCTAAATCATGTGTTGGGTAGTTCTCCTCATGCTTCCTCAATTGTCTTGATGCATAGGCTACAACATGGCCTTCTTGAATAAGCACACATCCTAATCCTTGACGGGAGGCATCACAATAAATGGAGAACGGTTTCTGTGTATCTGGCATGGCTAGTTCTGGCGCAGATGTTAGTCTTTCTTTCAACTCTTCAAAACTTGCCTCACAAGCAGGAGTCCATTTAAAAGTTTGTCCTTTCTCAAGTAATTTGGTGATGTGTTTCGCAATCTTGGAGAATTCTTCTATGAACCGGCGGTAGTATCCTGCTAATCCAAGAAACCTACGGATCTCGGAGACATTCTGGGGAGACTTCCAATTCAAAACGTCTTCCACCTTTCTTGGGTCAACTGATATTCCTCCGGTAGAGATAATATGACCAAGAAAATAGACTTGATCTAGCCAGAACTCACATTTGCTCAACTTAGCATACAACTGATTATCCCTACGCTTCTGTAGGACCAATCCCAGATATTCTGCATGTTCCTTTTTATCCCTTGAGAAAACTAGGATGTTGTCAATAAAAACTACTACAAACTTATCCAAATACTCCATGAACACTTTGTTCATCAGGTACATGAAGTAGGCAGGGGTGTTGGTCAATCCAAAAGACATACCGTATACTCATATAATTCATAACGGGTGATGAAGGCGGTTTTAGGAATGTCCGAAACTCGAATCTTCATCTGATGATATCCTGAGCGAAGATCGATCTTGGAGAACATACATGCACCTCTAAGTTGATCAAATAAGTCATCTATTCTGGGAAGAGGGTACTTATTCTTGATGGTCACCTCGTTCAAAGCGCGATAATCTATACACATCCTTTGGGTGCCATCCTTCTTGGGTACGAAAATCACTGGTGCACCCCATGGTGATGAACTAGGTCGGATATAACGCTTGTCTAACAACTCTTGCAATTGTTCCTTAAGTTCCGTTAGCTGATTAGCAGCCATTCTATACGGCCTCTTAGATATAGGAGTTGTACCAGGTACTAGTTCTACAACAAACTCGATGTCACGGTCAGGTGGCATGCCTGGTAATTCTTTTGAAAAAACATCCGGGTAATCATGAATAACTGGAATGCTCTCCATTGGTGTTCCATCAGCTTGATTAACTGTTCTCCTAGCCATTGGTGAAACTTTTGCAACGTATTTCACTTCTTTTCCTCCTTTCGCAGACAGACGAACAGCTCTTCTTGCATAGTCAATAATTCCATTGAACTGGTTAACCAATCCATCTCTAGTATGATGTCTATTCCTTCGGATTCCAAAACGATAAGGTTTGTCGGGAAATCTACCCCCCTTATCTTAATACTAAGGTTCGGGCATACATGCCTTGCTTTCATTTCTCCACCCGGAGAGCTAACAATCATTCTATTCTTCATAAGAGATATAGGTAGATTGTGGCTTGCCACATACTTGGTTGATATAAAAGAATAAGATGCTCCAGAATCAAATACTACGGTAGCGGGGTTGGAGTTGATAAGAAACATACCGATCACAACATCCGAGGCATCTTGAGCTTCGTCAACTGCCACATGATTCACACGGCCTCTATCCACATTCTGCTTTGTTTGATTCTGGGGCTGATTCCTATTACGGTTCTAATGGTTTGCGCCTTGGGTGGGTAGATGATTCGGACTCTTAAGAGGGCATTGGTACACAAAATGTCCCTCTACTCCACAATTGAAACAGGGTTTTCCTTTGGTGGAGGCTTGAGGGTTGTTGCCAATGTTGTTGTTCCTTTGAGGGATCTGACTTGAATTGCGTGGAGGTTGAAAATTGGAGCGCTGGTTCTGTCCTGCATTCCTGGATGAGCTCTGATTTGTAGACTGGGCCATGGGTTGATTGTACTGTTGACCAGAACGATTCATAGGTCCAGACTGGAAGGTGTCATAACGGGGCCTAGCATTACTGCCTAACTGACCTGGGCAGTCCTTCTTGCGCTTGCGCTCAATATTGTTTCTTGTGCTCCAGGATAAGAGCACGATCTACAAGGGCCTGGAAGTTCTTGAAATCATGAGAAGCCAGAGAATACTGCAGTCCATCATTTAGCCCTTCCAAGAAACAGTCTTCTTTTTCTCATCGGTATCTACATCCTCTGGTGCATACCGGGACAACTGGGTGAACCTAGTGACATACTCACTCACAGTCATTCCTCCTTGCTTGAGTGATATGAATTCCTTTCTCTTAATCTTGATAGCTCCTTGGGGTACATGATGAGCTCGGAAAACGTTCTTGAACTCCTGCCAGTTGATGCTGTCAGGTTCTTCATGAGCAGCAACATAGGCATCCCACCAGTCTGCAACAGGTCCCATCAGTTGGTGTGACGCGAACGAAACCTTTTCTCTGGTGTTGCACTGAGCGACTGAGAGTTTCTTTTCGATGACCTTGAGCCAATCATCAGCGTCCATAGGTTCAACAGCATGAGAGAAGGTAGGTGGTTTAGTCCTTTGAAATTCTCCGAGCTTGTCACGGGATTGTTGTGGTGGTGCAGGGGCGGTGACGAGGGGATTCTACTGCAATTGGGTCATGGTCCGAGCCACTCCTTGTAAAATCTGAGTTTGCACTGCCAAAAGCTACTCGAGAGATGGCTGTGGTGGTGGGGAGGGATTATCATTGTCTTGCCCATCAGAAGTATTGTCATTAGTGTTGGCGCGATTCTTTAGGTTCACCATCTAAGATAGGGGCAGGTAGATGAGGAAATAAGGAATTTATAAAGAACAACAGAAGGAAAACAGAGGTAGACTCCCAAACTAACTAATATATTATATTATAAGGATGCATTCATGAAGAAGATCTTCACAAAACATCACTCACTCAAACAAAGATCCAAATCATTGCATAACACACCACCAGATCAACTTACTCACTAACACACGATTCTAACGACTCATAACAACTATAGGACAACCTCCTAAACGAACTCCTAACTCTGTCGAAACCTCAGGGTGCTGGAGCTAGACGACAACGAGCTTGAAGACAATGCGGGGAACGAGGAGTCTCTTCCTCAGATCCAGAGTCAGATGAAGAAGATTCCCAGCAGAACGGGTGGTGACGCTTCTTGTTGCGTAGCTCACTTTGCACTTGAGCTAGCTTGCCTCTGATGTACTGTAGCACCTCGGTGGTCCGATCCAACTCCTGGCTCAGCTCCAAAGCTAGGGGGGTTTGCTCTCCAAGCCTGGTAGTACCTTTCGCGATGACAGGTGTAGCAGTGATGTCGATGAAGCCACTGATGTGTTGAGGGTAATGGTTGTATTGCGTGAAGATCAAGTCATCGTTGTGGCGGTGGCAGAGGACCAGTAGGGCTTGACGTGCGGCGTCACGAATTCCAGCCTCGAAGGTAGCTCTTGGTGAGATGGCGTAATGGATGCTCGTCACCTCGTAGGCTCCACGCTCCGGTAGTGAACCGAAGATGACCACTTCGACTGGCATCGGCGTACTCAGTCTTCACTCCTGTGTATTCTGGTGCCTTCTCGGATCCCAGATTATGAAGTATCTCCCAAATCTTGGTGGGGATCCATCTGGCGCGGTGTTCGTCTGAGTGGTAGACATGGCTCCATCGCTGAACTCGGGGTGGCCGCTGTCTTGCAAAGGCCATGGCACGAGTCAGGGTCAAAGGTCCAGCAGGAAGGCGGCCCTTAGTACTCTTGCGCGCAGTCTTACGGGTCCAGGCCATCTACAAAATTTTAAAAATAAGGAGAGTTAGCAGCAAGGTTTAAATAGAATTAGCAAGGAAAGTACGGAAAAGACGGAGCATAGTTTTCAAAATTAGTTTTCTTTATCAAAATAGTCCTTAGAAAGTCATCCATTCTAGCTAGGCTTGCGACCTACGGTCAACACGGCTCTGATACCACCTCTGTCACACCCGGTTTTAAAAAGGGACAAAACCAGATGTAAACCACATGTATGCCAGGATCAAGTTTCATACAAGCAGCGACTTCATCAGTGTATCACACGCAGTGTCATTATTACAACATTTAAATAGAATAAATAAAGAGACCACAAAGTATTGAACAAAAGCACACAACTAAACTCCGCGAACTCCAACTTCCATAGGCAATTGACCGGGAAAATGCCAGCCTAGCAATCTTCATCTTCATCAACGAAGAAGTCTAGATCTCCTTCAATGTCTGAGCAGCGCTTGGAGGACATTTGGGTAAAAACAATAAGTGTGAGTACAACTTGTACTCCACAAGTGTGGGAAGATAAAATGCCATGCAAGTTTAAACAAGGAACAAGTTGTAACAGTTAAAGTTTTGCATAAAAGCCAACTGTTCTAACGAAGTATTATGAAAGCATCCTACTTGTCTAGGTGAATCATCAGCAGACCTCCAACTCCTAGAAACATCTCCACATGTTTCCCAACCACCTGAATCCCACATCAGGCTCCCAAAAGACCAAACCAACCCAAACCCATTCGGCTAATCATGTAAGGATCCAAGTCTATCATATCCATTAGCACAGCTGTTATAACAGTTTTTACACTCTGCAGAGGTTGTCCAGCTTTCCCCACAAGTCATGATTTTCCTCGTTGCCGTGTCCACGAAATACTTAACACACGCCAGTGGTGTGTCACCCAGAAAGTCACTACAAAGCCATTACAAAGTTTCATCCAGCATGTGCATGCCCGCTAGGTTTCACCGCCATCAAAGTGGCATTCACACCAACCAGAAGCCCCCTTTTGCACCTTGTAGCTCCGGAAAGTTTTCACCCTTCTCTTCCACTGCACACCTCATACCACTAACCAAATGGTTCTTGCCTTTGCCGTCCCCACACAACCACCCTTCCGTTTGGCATGCACAAGACTGGAATCCGCTAATTAATAGGCTAGGCATGTCCCATACCAGGTCTCGTGGTTGGTACAATATTTCTTTAGTTGTCGCTCCACGAAGTGTTCCTTAGTTAGGTTACTTGAGCAAACACTAAACCAACAATATAACCATGATCATCACTCCAAACATCTCTTTGCTCAAGGCCTAAAGTTCCATGTTGCTATGCCATCCTTAATATTCCCAACTCATAGTTGCATTAATTCGTTAATCATGTTTAACCATTAACCCTTCCATCCCTTTGTGCAAAGCTAAGCATGACTACCTATCATATCCACTACTAACAACTTGGCAACAAGGAATTATATGGAACAGGATACTATAAGTACATAGGATTCAGAATTAACAGCATGCATGTTTGAAATAAGGAACGCATTTTAAACAAAACTGGGATCAAAATATTCAAGAACACTTGCCTCTCCCAACTTGCTACTCAGACTCTTCAAAAACTTGGTCCTGGAGATTCTCGAACTGCTCTTTATCTGCTCTCGAAACACATCAAAAAAATATACAACAAACAATAGCAAACATCTATGAAAAAGGTACTACAAGATAGTACACGTCGCTACGAACATGTGAGCGTGAAAATCATCTAAATCGGAGCTAAAACGAGAAAGTTATGCTGTAAACAAGATTAGGGTTAAATCTGAAAATAAAAAGGGCTTAGTTTAAATAAAAACTGAGAGGATAGGGCCTTTTTGCAAAAATTGAGGGACCTATTTGTAATTATGAAAAAGTTTAGGGGCTAAATTGTATAAATATAGGGGCTTTTATTTAAATACAGAAAAGTCCAGGGCTTATTTGCAAAATTAGCATTATTCCCGAATTAAAACAAATAGAAATTATGACTGGATAAGGCGTGCTAATGTGGCATTGCCATGCGGGCTAAATCGCTGAGGTGGTCGGCTTATGTAGGCGAAGACGTGGCTTGACTTACCGACTAGGATTAAGTGGCCACATGGCATCATGCGATTGCACACTGAAAAGGTATGCAAAGCTTCTAATCGTGGCCATCCAAAATAGATCTAACGGTCGAGGGCAAGGGGGGCTTATTCGACCGGCTCCAGAGAGGAAGGCGGCGGTGGATAGCTCGGGCGCGGCGGCGTTGTCGCCGGAGAGGTGGCGGACCTCATCGCCGGACACGGGGGTCAACGGCGAGTGGCGGCGAAGGAAGAAGGGGACAAGGGGAGTCCGTTTTAGCACTTACCTCGGGTGGAAAGTCAGTCGGCGGCGGGGTAGACGGCGACGGCCTCGGGTGAGCTACAAGGAGGGAGTTCTGATGGCCAAAACGCGTCGGCGAAGACACCAGTGGGCGCAGTAGGCGTGGAGATGCTCAGGGGCGAAGTTTGGCCGAGCGGCTATGGCGACAGCGGAGGAGCTCGAGATGGCGTGAATTTTAGATGGGAAACCGAGGGGACTTATGTAGGCGGGCACGCGGCTACGGATAACCTCGAGTTGGTTGGGATTAGGACTCGGGGGAGGAGGGGAAAGGCGCGTGGCGCACGGTGCTGCTCGAGTCCGGTTCGGCTGCGGGAGGAAGAAGGAGGCGGGAGCACTAGCGCACGGGCGGAGGCGGGTTTTCGGCCTGGGCACCAACGGCAAAAGTGGCTGCGCTGCTGGATCATGGCCTCCGGCCGGCCCAGGCAGGAAGGCGGTGGAGACGGGCTGGCGCTCGGCCCGGGAAGGAGGGAGGCCGATCAGCTCAGCCCATGAGGAAGATTTGGTTGGGTTGCCAAGGGAAATGAAAAGGAGAAAAAGAGAGGAAAAAAAAGAAGCCCAAGGAAGAAAAGAGGTTTTTCTTTTTAGGAAAAATTTTGCAAACTTTTCCAAAAACTTAAATGGCGAGCCTCGGGGTTTTCAAAACTTATTTTTCGCACAATAAAAACCTTAATGCAGCTTTTCCGATATGAATGCAAACAATCTATAATATAGCCTAGGTTAATTTCTAGCTTTTAGAAAATAATTTTTTTCTCCTAAGATTTTGAGGCAAAGACTAATAGCCTATTCTAAGGAAAATAATATTTATTACTATTTCTAAAAAGTTGAAAACTAGGGTGTAACATGTTTTCAAGTGAGCTATTTCGTAAAGTCTTTCTTTAGTGGGGTATATGGATAATCAGAGATTGGTGGAGAGAAGATACAATTCTTGTATAGGATATATGTGATATCATGTGATGAAAAATTGATAAACGCAAGAGTGGCGTAATTGTGAAATTTGTAGAAGACCAAAGTGATTTAATATTTCATATGATTATAATATTAATAATATGTTACTTGATATGCTCATTGTAGCATAGTTATGTATGTGAGGATGATGCTTGTGGTAGCCTAATAATTTTTGTGTTTTTGATATGTGGAATAATTTTGTGTAAGTGGTGTTGTATGGATTGATGTGAGTCAAGTTTGTAAAACTTATGCTCGGATCAATTATTGGTTTTATTCATATGCAAGGGTCGTTCTGAGAGCGAATATAGTCGGTAACAAGATCAAGACTAAATTCAAAGAGGAATTAGGGTCAAAACGGTTAAACAGTCATGTGAAACATTCGAGTTAAAAAATAGTGCATGTGAAGATAATCACATTATTAGACGTATATTAGAGATAGACGAACTATAATGTGGTTAAGAGATTTGTACCGTAAGACTGTGTCCAACGGTTTTTCTTTAGAGGCTAAAATCCCTTCACGACGGGATTTTCGTTCCCTTTAGCGCTCCAACGGATTCCCTTCATGATTCCCGTTGCGAAGGGATTCCCAGGGTCATTCCCTCTAGCACGGGATTCTCTCTCTTTTCCCTTCGTGATTCTCTACAAAAGGAAGTTGTTGGAGATGAAAGGAAATAAAAGGAATGAAAATGGAGAAGAGAATCGGAAAGGAAACAAAATGAAGAGAATATTGTTAGGGACAATCTAAGACGGAGTCTACGGTGCGAAGCGTCGTAGGATGGCGTGAAAGAATTTATTCTAAGCATGCTATGTACGATAGAATAAAGAAAAGGGAAATCAATGGTCCTCGGAGTACTTGTTTTCCACACGCATGTGCTTGTTGCCGTGGGGCTGTGTAGTGAGCTGGAGGCAGCTCGGCCCGTGGTGGCAGCATGTGGAGCTAGAATAAATCTTTTTTATTTTTATATTTTTTAACTTAAATAATTGAATAAATAGACTCCAAATAAAAAAATTCTAACAATAGACGTTAACCGTAGCCCTCTCAAAGGGCGATAAGTATGTCACAGTAGCACAGACAAATCTTACCGCCCTCTCATTAGTCGGTTAGTTCTTACCGAGGAGAGGATGGGTAGCCCTATTATAAACAGTGTCCCGTGATGAACAGTACTTAATGATTAATTTTCTACTTTCTCTGTATAAAAGAGTGTTTTTCTGTTACTCTAAAAATTCTAGAACTTCCTGTACGTGTTTCATAATCTATGTGAAATCTATTTTAATTAGATTAAAAAAGCCTATGTAAAATTTAAACTAAAGTTCTAAAAAAAATCTATTTTATAACTTCTAGCAATTGTTAGGGTATCAAATAAATTCTCAAAAATCTGAAATAATTCACTAATATTTTTCTTATGTAATAGATTAATTTTTAAAATTATTTTCAGCCCTAGTTTTATATATGTTTAAATTCAAATTGACTTAAAAGAATAATATCACATGAAATTATAAAAATACATATAAATTGAGCATTACGAAGGAACTCATTTTTTCACCATATAACCTAGTACTAAAAATAATTTTAGAAATTATTTCATTACATAAAAATAATATTAGCAAATTTTTCTAGATTTTTAGCAATTTATTTGATGCCTAACAATTACTATAAGTTATAAAAGTAGACTTTTTTAGTATTTTAGCTTAAATTCTACATAGAATTTTAGTTGAACCCAATTAAAATAGGTTGCATATGAATTATGAAATACGTAAACAAAATTTAGAATTTTTAGAACAACATAAGATCACTGTTTTAAATATAGAAGGTAGAAGTGGAAATTAAACGTTAAGTATTGTTCATCACATAGCACTGTTCATAACGCAGGTTATCGCTCTCTCAACCGGCGGTAAGACCTAACCGTCCAATAAGAGAACGGTAAAACCTGTCCGTACCACTGTGGTATGTTTATCGCTTTTTAAGAGGGCTATAGCTCTTTTATAAGGTGGTAGGTATTTATTATTGTAAATTTTTTCGTTCAAAGTTTATTTATTTAATTATTTAAGTTAGGAAATATAAAAAAACTTGCAGAGGCTTGCGAGCTGCTGGACCGAAGAAGCCTAGTGGCCTGGCGCGGGTGCTGTGCAGGCCGGCAGGGAAGGCGACGTGGCCCAATCGGCAACGACTGAGGAGTCCGTGTTGGACTGGTTGCTGGTCAACAATAAATAGGGATTTGTCGATCGGGAACAATACTTAGAAGAACAGAGAAAACCGATCTATTTTGTAGAGAGGAAAATTAGGGTTTCGTGAGGAAATTTTTAGGGATGTTTTGTAATGTATCTTGTGAACCCATTCGTATAACAAAAATTAAATTCTTTTGAGTTTTGTTCGTGTTCATTGCTTTCATCGTTTTGCGATGATTTTCGATGGATCATTCACAATTTGCATTAGTTTGTTCCATTAAAAATCATCCTAAGATATCATGGTAACTCTTTGAGAATTATGATTGTTCAAATTTTTGTAACTCTTAAGATATTTACAGTTAATCTATTTTCATCATAATCTGTCACTGTGTTTTTGCTTTTTTATATCTTTAAATACATAGATCCGATTGATCTTATTTTTATGGGAATAGTTTCGTACGATTGTCTAGTTTCTACAGTAAAAAAGTTTAGAACAATCTAACGGTTTGATCTTTCTCAGCATCGCTTTTAGTAACATAATAGCATTTGTCCTAAACTGAATTTCATGAATCAATTGAATATTTTATTAGAGTGATTTAAAATTAGAATTTAACTTTCGCAATCATTCACCCATTTTGATCGGATCTTTTGCACATATTCGATCCTACAATATGGGTTTGCTAGGATCGGTGGTGCTGTTATTTCCTTGGCCTCCACACTGTAGTGACAGTACAATAATGCTCTTGTCTCCTTGGCCACCACCAAAGCAAAGAAGTGATAGGATGTTCAGTTCTCTGGAAGGTGCAAAATCAGTTCAACGGAGGGCAGAACATGCTGTCACTGCAGTTCTCTTAACAGCAGACCAAGGTGAAGTGATATGTGCAATGTGCTCACACTTGGTTCAATTGAGCTAATTGTTTGGTCAATGAAAACTGGTCGATTATTGGATATACTTAGTCCCACAGCTGTGAATAAGGGTGGGCTTAATTCTCTTGATGCTTTGGTTCTTGATCTTGCATGGTGCACTCTAGTACAGACACATCTGGATGTTTTCAAGCTCGGCAACAACAAGAGTTCAAAAATTCTTGGTTTATGGTGTCGGTTTGAGGGCAAACTGAGTTTCAAGGGGGAGAGGGAGAGAATGTCACGGACTGGGCCGTAGATTGAGCTTTCGGCTGGGATGCAAGGGGCCAAGGGTGCCCACTCTGCAGGGAGCTGCATATATAAAGCAAGCACACGCACGGGAGACATCATCGATGAACAAACAGAAGCTTCTTCCTCCTCCGGCTATCTTCCTCATTGCTGCTCCTCTAATCCCATCCCCTTCTGTTCCTCTGTTCCCAGTTCCTCTTCTTCTACCTAAACTAGGACTCCATTTCTTCCTCAAATGTATACCTGACTTGTTGAACTCGTTGGAATACACACTATAGCTGTCGGTTGGATTGATTTGGTGTTCTTGTGAGTCGATTGATGTGTTGGATTGAGCGGGATCGTGACAAGAAGGCAAGGACAATTTACGGAGCAACTGCTTTTAATTCAATCGAGAGAATAATGGGCGTGTATCAACTTTAAAACCAAACCAGGTTTTGGTACTCCAGAGCTGTAGACCCAACAGTTTCCTGAAAAGGAAATAAATAAAGCAAATTCTCTTCCTCTGAGAAGGGACAAACGAAGTGGCAGTGTGGCACACTGAACGAAGCCAAATGCCAATTCACTAGCCTGTAATGTTCCGGGTCTCAGAGCCCCTGCTCTTCCAATAGGTAAAATTATTATCTGGCAGCACATGCATCAAGAACCACGATACGTAACATGCAAGCTGGGAATCAGCCATCGAACATCAGTGGAGTGCCGACAAACAATTGGACGTTACACGGTAGAATCACATAGAAATTCAGAAATAGCACACCACTAACATAGAATTAGAGATACTAGATTTACTTTACTCATTCCAAGGAGAGAAGAACTTCAGAAGCCGAACGCCGAGAGAACAACGGCACAGGTGAAAGCAAGCGTCAGGAGGGACGTCGTCGCCGGCACCGGCAGCGCCGCCGCGCCGTTCTTCGTGTTGTGAGGCCTCGCCGCGGCGCCCCCACCCCCACCTGTAGCTGCGCTTGTGCCGCCACCGCCGACGCTGCCACCCTTGTGCCCTATGGCCATCCTCCTGGGACGCTTGGTCTCCACCACGCTCACCCCATGCTGTTTGAGGATCAGCCCATGCCCAAGCTTCCTGGGGCTCTGGATCTGCAGGATCTCCTTCTTGCCTTCAATAAGTTCAGTTCATGAACAAATCAAACAGTTTCTCAGGGACATTTAATTCTCCGGAAGACGATTAGTGCAGTCATGGCAAATGATGACACACCAAGAACAAAAAGGACAACTGACCATGCAATTCTTGAACTTGGAGATGTGGCCGGAGATGATGGTCTGCAGAGATCCTGGTGCTTGTTTCAGCTGCACACCATGAGCCCTGGGAAGCAAGGGTGAGGAGGAAGAGGAGGGAGAGGCCAAGGATGCCTTTCTTCATCTTGAGATGGACTGATCACGAAAGCTTCAGCTCTGATGTGGAGTTTCTGTCTGTGGAGACTCCTCTTATAAATCCAGCAGAGTTGGTGCTAAGATAAGACCAGCAAGTAATCAGGAAAGATGACACCTATGATATGCCTTTGTGCTTTTTCTGGGAGCAGACATTCTGAAAAGATTGGGGAACCATGTGAAGTGGAAGTGCTCTTTTGTTCTTGTTACTCACTCCTGGATTCTGTAAATCAGGATTAATGGCATAGTTCAGGTCCAATGGGACCTGAATAAGCCGATAAGATTGCTGATTTTGGCAGTCTCATGCATGCAACATTTGTCGAGGGTTAAGCTCTGACAATATTTCTGGGGTGTACTTGACGACGAACGCGTGATCAATGTTTTTGGTGGATGTGTATGTCGAAGAAAACTCAAAAACACGAAGAATTGTCCAAGTTCAGATCTCCCGTAGGATAACAACCCTACAACTTATATATTTTCTTGTGGCTTGGAAGAACTTGTTCCAGAAAATGAGTCCCTATCTTTTAAAGTCTAATCCTTCTCCCTTTATATAGTAGGAAGAGAGTGATACAAACAAACAGATCATGTCAAACCCTGAGACTGGCCTAATACAAAAGGAGCCAACTACTCCTAGCCTATGATGACGAAAGGTAGGCAGGTTCTCGCTACCCTGGTCGATGACGAAGGGTATGCCTTATCCTGTCACCATGCACTGCACGCTCACCTGTGAGGCTGTCTGAGTGGATGACATTAAATGAGATCTAGACGAGTTAGGTGAGTACCCGTCCCGCGACCAGCCCTTGCTGATCGCAAGATTTCCTTCTACGATCAAGGGACTGGTCGCGCGAGGTCTGTTTGATCGCACGATGGGGTCACGGTCTTGATAATATCAACTATCAGCTGGCATTTGCCGGTGTGGACCCCCTTAATAGGATACCCTCTTACTCTTTACATCGACAGTAGCCCCCAAACTCCTTCATAGATGTGGGAGACTGAGTGGTTTGCCCCATGGTTATGGTCGGGCCTAATCGCACCACTTGGACCCTAGGAGGACATAAATTCACTTGGGGAGTGGTCGTCAACGCGGTCCACTTTCGTGGTCGGCTCAAGAAACTGCATCCCAACGGGAGGTTAAACTACAAAGAGAGAGAGAGAACGTGGGAGAGAAAAAAAGGCGGACATGAGAGATAGGAACATTGATTACCATAGGACACAAGGGAATCTCGGTTCCCCATGTGCGACTTTTTGAATTTTGAACGGACTAGTCCCCACGACAGTTGAGATACTATAGCGGTCCTATAAATGGAGCATCAATGGCTCCCCACAGATCCTTTCATCATGTCCCGTAGCCTCCAAGATTTCCTTCCATCGCCACCCGTGCTCCAGCTGCAAAGCTTTTTCCCTTCATCGCCGCCCATGCTCCTGCCGCAACCTCCTTCTCGCTCTAAGCCTCTGACCACGCCTGCTGAAGACTTCGCTGATCAGCACATTCAAGAAGCAGTGGTCGAGTGTAAACATAAGTTCATAGTCCAGCGAGAGATCCTGAAGAGCGATCTTCGAGATGTGCTAGCCCTACCACTACTTAGTCGTGTGTGGTCTTAGGCTAGCCAAGTGATACTCGACCAGCTCACCCTTGCACGGGTTTGCGACCTATTTCTTTGACCAGCTTGTCGAGAGAAGCTACTTGCAGCTCAGAGAGGCGTAGAGCAAATGACAAGGGAGGATGACTAGCGACGGGCGTATTTCTATGACCGCCTAAGCCGGACATTGACCTCATATGATTTGCTACCTCGGGCTGCATGTGTTTAGATCTACCCTACTCCTAGAGACACCATGAGTGGCCATGTTGAATGGCTCTTGACAGCTTCCGAGGAAGTGGGTGTGCATGAGCAAAAGCTTTGCAGTAACATCGGTGACCACCTACATGCAGCCGCATCCCATAGCGCATGTATTGCTTTTTCCTGCGTCAGCGAGCACTTGCCCAACCTTGACCTTGCTCCGGCGATCTCCAAAGGCTTCGTCGGCATTCGGAAGGCCACAGAGGAGCTTTGTGACCTTGCGGGCTCATTTCGCTTTGCAGCACAATCTCCAATATGGTATGTTTGGTTTGACCCGCTAAGAGGTATCTTTGGATCCTAGAGATACTGGGATCAAAATCGTAAGAACCAACCCCCGGGCATAACCCGAGAGGTTATTTTGTAATAAAAGGACATGTCTTTAAATAAATCATTCATGTGTTCATGCGGTGAGTGGGTTCTGAGTGACCGCTACGTTTGGGGGGTACCACGGCTTTCCGTGCTGCTTGCTAGTTAGGTTTGTGGTGACTAGGACAACCCTTAGCATGATGAGCCCTTTGGTGGCAACCAGCGCTCGACCCGATCTAGAACTTGTGGCTTCGCGATGACCAGCACCCAACCTGAGCTCAATTAGCGCTCGACAAGCCCTTTAGTGGCGACCAACGCTCGAACCGAGCTCGACCATCATTCAATGAGTTCTTGAAATTGTGCGAGCAGCTTCCTAAATCCCCCCTCCCTAAATGATTTATTGCTTACCATAATGAGCGAATAGGTCACAAAGGAATCCTAAGTTGTAACATAGCCCCCTACCGTTTGGTTGGCAGAAAAAGCTACTGACCAGGCGATCAAGTTTTTGAATCAGAAAAACTCACAATCCGTCGAGAGACCATTATTATCTAGAAAATCCTACAAAATAGAGAGTCTGGTTTTTTAATCAGAAAAACTTACAAGCTATGTTCCACGCTCGTCTAGAAAATGCTGCAAAATAGATAAATAGGCTCATCTTAGAGAAACCCTATATGTAGAACTTGCGCAATTAGGCTATATTTCAGGAGCTGTGCAATTCACGTACATCCTCCATAGTTAGCTTGATCGCACTAGGTCGGGTAACATCAACAACTTTGTAGGGTCTCTCCCATTTAGGGGGAGAGTTTATTCTGTCATGCCTCATTTTGGATTTCTCTAAGGGCAAGGTCGTCTATGACTAGTGTCCGCTCCCGTACCTTGTGGTCGTGATAACATCTGAGGCTTTGCTGATATCATGCTGCTCGAATTAGAGCATGATCGCATAACTCTTCGATCAGTCTTATATCATCCTCCCATCGTGCCATCTAGTCGTCGTCCGAGTAATTGGTCACTCAAGGAGACTGAAGGGCAATCTCCAAGGGAAGCATTGCTTTCGTGCCAAAGAGCAGGAAGAAGGAGTTTTGATCATAGCCCTACTAGGTGTCGTTCACAGCGACCCGAGTACTGTGGGGAGCTTGTCCACCCAACATCTTGAATAGCTCTTAAGCCGATCAAAGACCCGGGTTTTAATCCTATGCAGTATCATCTCATTTGCCCTTTCGACCTGTCCATTGCTTTGGGGGTGCGCCACTGACGTATAGCAAACATTGGTACCTATCTCTTTGCCATAGTCTTGGGAAACGCTACTGGCGAATAGAGTTTTGTTATTCGTAATTATGCGGTTTGGACTTCCAAACTGCACTACCAACCCATGTATGAACTTGATCGCTACTGCAGCGGTGATCTTTCTGACGGGCTTAGCTTCAATCCACTTAGTGAATTTGTCGACGGCCACGAATAGGAACTCAAAACCGCCAAGGGCTTTAGGGAATGGTCAAACGATATCGAGCTTCCAGACAGCGAAAGACCAAGAGAGTGGTATGGTTTGCAGTGCTTGGGCTGATAGATTGGTATGTCGGCCATGGTACTGACATGACTCGCACAATTTCACCAGCTCGCAAGCATCCTAGAGGGTTGTGGGGAAATAGAATCCTTGCAGAAATACTTTTCCGACCAGAATACGATATGAAGCGTGACTACCACATATACATCCGTGGATAGCAGAGAGCATTGTGCTCCCCTCTTCCTGAGCGATGTGTTTCAGTAAAAGGTCTTACCCCCTCTGTGGTAAAGACGTCCCACTACCAGGGAGTATTCGCAGGCTTGCCACGTGACCCTCTCTACTGATGCATCATCATCATGGACTACTTGACTATGAAGGTATGCCAAGATTTGATCCATCCAGGTTGTATCGGAATCAAGCAAGGCGACCACATGATGGACGCCAAAAGTCAACCGCACCAAAGGAGACATTGCCTCAAAAGGTGTTGCTTTTGGTGCTCCATTTCCAAGCAGAGCATCCCCTTCACCTTGGCCAAAGACCATGGTAGATGGTTGTGTGAGTCTTTCTTCAAAGACTCCGACGGGAACAGTTTCGTGAGAAGAAGCTAAATGTACCAGCTCATCAGCGAAAGTTGTCCTTGAGATGGACATGCTTGACCTCGAAACTGATAAAGCATCGCTCCACCTTTCTCATTTCGGCAAGGTATGCTGCCATTGTCCGATTAGAGGATTGAAACTCCTTATGGACTAAGTTTACGACCAGTAGCGAGTCCCCTATCACTAGCAGGCATTTATCCCAAGCGCGGAGGCTACTCGCATTTAGGACAAGAGGCCCTCATATTCCGCGATATTGTTAGTGTTTGGAAAACATAATTGAACTATGTACCTGAGGATGTTGCCAGTCGGTGAGGTCAGGACCACTCCAGCCCACGCTCTCTTTAGCGTGAATGACCCATCAAAGTGCATGCTCCAGTGCCCATCCGTCTCTGGTCGTTGTTCTTTCTCAGGCTCAAAGAACGACCATTTAGCCACAAAATCAACCAGCGTCTGGGACTTGATAGCCATTCGGGGGACAAAAAGAATATCGAACTCCCTAAGCTCTATTGCCCACTTTGCTGTTATTACTACCGCATCCCTATTGTGGAGAATTTATCTAATCATGAGGAAGGAGATTACCTTGATTTTGTGGGCCTAAAAGTAGTGTCCGAGCTTGCGAGAAGCCATCAACACGACGCATGTAACTTCTGAGCCTATGGATACCGAGCTTTCGCATCGTGTAGGACCTCACTGACATAGTATACTGGTCACTGAAGACCTTCTCGTTTGAGGATTGCGCTCACGACCTATGGGGTAGCTGCAACATAGAGCAAGAGCTCCTCGTCTGGTCAAGGAGCGGTCAGTACAGGAGGGGAAGAGATGTACCTTTTGAGGTCCTGGAAGGTCGTTTCTGCTTCTGTCGTTCACAAGAAGTGGTCGCTTTTCTTCAAGAGCTTGAAGAGCATTATCCCTTTTTCTCCCAGCCTCGAGATGAACTTGCTCAAAGCCGTCACACACCCTGTTAGTTTCTGGATTTCCTTTAACCTGTTCGGGGATCTCATCTGGTCGATGGCTCTGATCTTACCAGGGTTTGCCTCCATTCCTCGGTTAGACACGAGAAACCCGAGCAACTTCCCTGATGAGACTCCAAATGTGCATTCCTTCAGGTTCAGGTTCAGCTTCATGCAATATTTCCAAAGGTTGTCAAACGTTCCCTTGAGGTCCGTGACCAGGTCGTCCTTGGTCCTACTTTTCACGACCACATCATCAACATATACCTTGACATTCCTACCGAGCTATGGTCGTAGAACAAGCTAAATACAACGCTAGTAACTGGCATCGACGCTTTTCAAACGAAAAGGCATTTTCACATAGCAAAAGACCTTGAAAGGTGTTACAAAAGCCATGTTCTCCTCATCTTCTGTATACATGCTAATAGATATGTCCTATGAGCGACTAGGCCGATCTTTTTTTATATGTTTTGGCCACGTCCGTTTCTCAAAAGCACAACTTTCCGATTGGACTCCGTCTGGTCTATCCTTTTTATTCAAAAAAAGATCTGATGTACCCCGAATGGGTATATAAGAATCTTAACAGGTTGCTGCATGTGGTTGAGTCAACAATTTGGTCTATCCAGGGTAGAGAGAAGAGATCTTTTGGACATGCCTTGTTGAGGTCGGTGAAGTCGACACACATCCTCCACTTACCATTGGGTTTTCGGACCACGACTAAGTTAGCCAACCACTCTAGGTACTACACCTCTCGGATAAAGCCTACGTCCAAGAGCTTATTGATCTCCTCACGAAGTGCTTCTTTTTGGTCGGGTGCGAACCAACGAGCCTTTTGCTTTACTGGTCGCACCAACAACTTGGGCTCGATCATATCCCTAGGGACTCCGGGCATAACAGACGGACTCCACGAAAAGTCGTCCGCGTTCTCCCAGAGGAAAGTGACCGGAAGAGAGGCTTGTAGTGAGACCTTAGTTTGGTGGCTTTATCCATTTGAGATTTTGGTGGCTTAAGGGTTACGATCAGGTGCCGTCCAGGAGCTATAGTCTAGGTGAATGCTCCAACTGAATTAGGGGTGTCATTTATAGTATAAATGCCACAAGATAAAAATCTCTTGTGCCAAGTTTGCTCTCTCTATCATCTTTACGTTTTCATATTACCTTTTTGTAATTTATCTTTGTATTTTTACATTTATAGAGTAGTTTGCTATGATTGACTATAGGTTGTAAACATTTGAACGTTAGAATAGACACATTAGATTAAGCTAAAACATATTTAGATAGAATTTGATATATATTTATCTTGTAAATTTTTTTAAGCCGATTATTTTAAGTGTCATAATATATCCTCTTTTGGGATGTCACTCATCGTTTCAGAGGGACATATGGCATTGCAATGAGCAGATTTGCTGGCTTTTATGCATTTGTTGGGTGCAGATTTTTCATAGTGCTCCATGGACCATGGCCCTTTGCCGGATCTCGTCCACAATATGGCAGCTGTAACCTTTAAAGTCAGCCAACAGGTTTTCATCTTTTTTCAGTGACAAGTCCAAAATCCAAACAGGAGAAACACTGTCCAGTTTTTTTTCTTGGGACATGTAGTGTTCACTGGATAGTAATGCAGATCGAGAACAGAAATAAAAGGAGACCACATGCCTATAATACATATTTTCCAGGAAGCATACAAGAAAATTTGGGTGGTCCAGGTTCGGAATAATTGACAGCTTGATGCAAAAAAACAATAAAAAAAGTTTTTTGTGGACTGAAATTTAAGCTCTCCATCGCCTACCTAGTCCATAAAATATATTGTGAAGCACTCCACAGGGTCCTCAAATCATTTCTGTTACAAACTATATGTGCTCAGAAAAAAACATAAAAGATTGTAAACAGACAGACAAATCCCAACGGACTGAAAGGTAATGTGAGATCTATCCACAAAAGTACGCACCATATCTTGTGCACATGAACATGATAGGTAACGGCAACGAGTGATCACAAACAGTTGCAGTAAAAGGCCAGAAAGATGACACCCATGATCCATAGATGCCTTGAATCAGCATCGAATAAGCAAACCATGGTACGTGAGAACAGTTTATGCCATTATTCCAGGATCAACCAAGGCACAGAGGTCTAACAATAAGACAAATGGACCATAAGTTTCGCACACATAAGTCCTCATACAAAACATCCATTTAGTTTCAGACACAGGGATCAAAACATCAGCTATGTTCTCAGAACCAAAGAGAGGAGCGTAGAGAGGCACCAGATTTCTCGCAAGTATCCATATACAATGAATTAAACAAAGCCATAGCTTATTGTGAATAGCTTTACAAATAGCTGGAGCAGAATCAACGGTATTTTATATTTGCGAATGAAACAAATAAAACAGTACAAAGCATTTACAGTTATTGTTATTATTTGTACGCACATACGCACAATTTATAATAAATAGTACTAGTCATGGTTCATAGGGAGCACCTGAGGTGACCCTTGAGGCTACTTTATATCTGAAATACATTAGTCTGGAACCTTTCGTCGTATAATTGCCAGTGCCCGTACCTACCCATGTGGAAGGAGGACCTAGGTATGTAGATGTTGGGCTTCACTAGCTTCTCCAGATTCTTCAAGTTAGCAGCAGCTTGATCTATTCCCCTGCTCGTCAAATTTGCGCAGCCAAACAGGTCCAGAACCTCCAGTTCCTTGCATCCTCCTGGGATTGAGTTGAGGCCAACAGCAGTAAGCTTCGAGAACCTTAGCTCGAGATGTTTCAGCTTTGGCATGAACTTGGATATCGTAATGGCTTCCCTGTCACCATCCTGGGGACATTCTCTTAGATAATCCTCGGGAACTATACCAACATGCTCGGATGGGTCGATCCAGTTGAATATGTTCCGCTTGAAGACCATGAGGTTCTGGCAGCTCTGACCAATCACCTCTAGTGACTTGTATGAAACCTCATAGCAGTTGCTGATGTCCAATTCTGTAAGCATAGGGCAGCATGCTCCAACAGTAATCATCGATCGATCAGTTACACCCGGGCTAGTTTTGATGGAAAGTATACTGAGGTTTTTAGACCTGCACAATAACTCTCTCAGTGATACTTCTAATCCAAATGAAGAGATGGAGCCAGAGTTACTGACTCATAATGACATGCAAATACCAAGCAAAGAGATAGCACCAGAGTGACTCACTAATGATGTCATTTAAATTCCATACAAATAGATGGCACTAAGAATTAATTTAGATATATGGACCTGAACAGCATCTTTCGTTCAATGTTACTGACGCAACTTTCCCAACAACAATAGTAAACAAACTAGGACATATGTTAAACTGAGAACAGTCAATCTAAAATAGCTAGTGAAGCATAATTTGAGCTACCTAACGTAGAAATCAAATAAAAGGGTGTATGATGCTTCTCACAAAACACAACAGCTCAGGCAAGGTTAAGAGAATATTTTCTGTCAGCTAAGGCAATATCAGGTTAGTAATTAAAAAAAAAAACACAAGACCAATATTCAAACAACATAGTAAGTGCATCCATTACAAATGTTTGATGAACATCTTATTAAAGAAAGATAAGGCAAAACATGCACGGAAACAGATACCACTGCATTTACACGATAAGCTGAATAACATATTTATATGCTGTTCGTTTCATTGTGAATCAGTAATAACAATTTTATGTGGTAAATCTAGGTACTTTTCTGTGTATTGAAAAGGTGAAGGAGGATAAGGGATGCACAAATAAAAGTAAAGCACACCATATTCCAAATGGAACGTAATAAAACACCGGATCCGGATAGCTTCCCAGCTGAGTTCTACCAAGCCTTTTTGGATAGCATCAAGAAAGACCTGATGGAAATGTTTCATGAAATGCATGCTGGGAACCTCCCGATATATAGCCTAAATTTCAGTGTAATTACGCTGCTGCCAAAAATTAATGAAGCTTGTCGCATCCAACAGTATAGATCGATCTGTCTACTAAATGTCAGCTTCAAAGTGTTCACTAAGGTGGTCACCAACAGAATCAATAGTGATACGGACCATATAATCCGTCCCACACAAACGACGTTCACACATGGAAGAAATATCCTAGAAGGGGTGATCATTCTTCACGAGACATTACACGAACTCCATCGAAAAATGATGAACAATGTAATACTCAAAATTAACTTTGAGAAAGCCTGCGACAAAGTAAAATGGTCATTCTTGCTATAGTGAAAGGCTTCTCACCTAAATAGTGCATATGGGTTGAAAGCTTCATTTCCAGGGAGAGCGTAGCAATAAAAGTCAATGAAGAAACGGGCCATTACTTCCAAACAAAAAAAGGTCAAGGCGACCCTCTCTCTCCGATTATGTTTAACATTGTGACAAATATGTTAGCAGTACTGATTGAGAGGGCTAAAAATGCAGGCCAAGTCAAAGAAGTTGTACTCCATTCGGTCGAAAGTGGGCTATTCATAGATGATGATCTGGAAAAGGCTAAGAACACGAAGCTCTTGCTTTGTGCATTTGAGCAACTCTCAGGGTTAAAATAGACTTCCATAAAAGTTAAATATTTTGCTTTGGAGCGGCTCAAGACAAGACCAATCAATATGCTAAAATATTTGGAGATGCAATGGGTGAGTTACCCTTGCGGTACCTAGGAATCCCAATTCACTATCCAAAACTCAGACACTCTGATTGAAAAGGAGTAGAAGAATGAATAAAAAAAAACTGAGCAGCTAGAAGGCTAAGTACTTAACTACGGTTGGCAGACTGGTACTTCTTAATTCAGTATTTAGTAGCCTACCCACCTATATATGCCCTTTTTCCAAATCCCACGTAGGGTTCTAAAAAAGATCAATTATCTGCGATCAAGATTCTATTCGCAAAATGATAGTTACAAAAAGCACTGCTTAGCAAAATGGAAAATCCTGTGTAAACCCAAAGACATAGGTGGACCAGTGATAAAGGACCTTAATATCTGATGGAAACTTGCGTAACCGAACAAAATGGTGGGCCTTCGGAACCCGGATGAGATCCAAAGGCTTAGTGGAAATACACATAAGCTAGGGAACTGTGCACTGTAATTAATGTCCTCTCCTTTTTTATTACAGCGCCACCCTTATTTATAGGTCGTACCCGACCATTCTCCGTCACTATATACAATAATACTCCTCTAACTGCCACATTCCTAGATATTCGCGGGTATTTTGGTACTATCTTAAGCACGTCTGTCCTATTTACAATCATGCCATTCTCGGTCTTCAGTTGCTAGCGACGATCCTCCCTTCGCCTGGGCTCCCCGAAGGTCCATGGCTGATGGCACCTTCGGCACACCTTCGATCGACTTCCTCATGGCACCTTGCGATGGTCCTCGATCGACTTCCGAAGACCTGCCGAATGCTTCGCCTACGACGACACCTTCGACGCCCCTGCGGTCATTCCCCCCCCACACGAAGCTCAACGAAGACCTTCGATCACCTTTCGAAGGCTCGACACAGGCATCCCCGATCGCCGAGCGTCCGCAAGGTACCTGTAGAGTCCAAAGGGTTACTGCAACATCACAAATCCACAACAGTCATACTCTTGTCAGTAAACACTACCGCAGAGGCCTTCGACCTTGCATCCTAAGGGGCCTATGAGACCATCCCCCAACAGTAGCCCCCCACGAGCAAGACTCTTATTCTATGGGCCGAACAAGTGAACTAGATGGTACCAACGAGCGCAATCCCCTTCTGCCTGTCAAAGGACTCGTGCCCTACGGTTTACCTTCGGCCCAGGAGACCATCTTGCACACTCGGAGGGTCTAACTTTTTCGTAACGGTTCAAATCTCGAGGTGTTGGTTATGACTCTTTTCTTAACTACCATAAAGTTCACGGTTCGGATCCTGAACCGACGCCTCTTCAACTAACAACAACAACAACAACAAAGCCTTTCAGTCCCAAACAAGTTGGGGTAGGCTAGAGATGAAACCCATAAGATCTTGCAAGTCTAGTCATGACTCTGGCACGTGGATAGCTAACTTCCACGCACCCCTGTCCATGGCTAGTTCTTTGGTGATATTCCAGTCTTTCAGATCCCTCTTTACAGACTCCTCCCATGTCAAGTTTGGTCTACCTCGACCTCTCTTGACATTATCCGCATGCTTTATTCTTCCGCTATGTACAGGCGCTTCTGAGGTCCTGCGTTGTATATACCCAAACCATCTCAAACGATGTTGGACAAGCTTCTCTTCAATTGGTGCTACACCAACTCTATCACGTATGTCATCATTCCGAACCCGATCCTTTCTTGTGTGGGCACACATCCATCTCAGCATGCGCATCTCCACTACACTCAACCGTTGGACATGTTGACTTTTAGTTGGCCAACATTCTGCGCCATACAACATCGCAGGTCTAATTGCCGACCTATAGAACCTGCCTTTTAACTTCTGTGGTACTCTTGTCGCAGAGGACGCCGGAAGCTTGACGCCACTTCATCCATCCGGCTTTGATTCGATGGCTCACATCTTCATCGATTTCACCATCCTTCTGCAGCATCGACCCCAAATATCGAAAGGTATCCTTCTGAGGTATCACCTGCCCGTCAAGGCAAACCTCATCCTCCTCGTGCCTAGTAGTACTAAAATAGTAGTACTAAAATCGCACCTCATGTACTCAGTTTAGTTCTACTAAGCCTAAAACCCTTCGACTCCAAGGTCTGTCTCCACAGCTCCAACTTTCCATTTACCCACGTCCGACTATCGTCGACTAGCACCACATCATCTGCAAAGAGCATACACCATGGGATATCACCTTGTATATCCCTTGTGACCTCATCCATCACCAAAGCAAAAAGATAAGGGCTCAAAGCTGACCCTTGGTGCAGTCCTATTCTAATTGGAAAATCATTGGTGTCACCATCGCTTGCCTCTTCAACTAACTTAAAAGTTTTTTTTTCGGTTACGACTCTTGTCTTAACTGCCATAAAGGAGACAGTTTGGATCCCGAATTGACGTCTCTTCAACTGACTTCAAAGTTTCAACCGCTATATATATCACCCCGCGGGTCATTTTCACCGTAAACTCTCCTACTTCAAGCCTGCGCCCACAGCTTTTCACGCTTTGTACGAAGGCATACTTAACCTTCGCAGTCTTGACCCTTCAGGAAAAAAGCCAGACAGCCTAACCTGATGGCTCCCAAGAGCAAGCCTGGCAAGCTAAAGACATACTGGATTGGTAAGTCAAAGGTTGACAAAGAAGTTTTGGCCGATTTAAAGAGATAAGGCCTGATAAGCGACGTGTCAAAGGTCAAGCTTCTTAAAGATCAAGAGACTCTGGAGCTAGGAGATAATGAGGCGATTGTCTTCGCGGATTATTTCAGAGTTGGACTTCGCCTACCATGGGACGAGATGGTGGCGAAGGTCCTCAAAATTTTTGAGGGTTTTCTCCATGACACCAACCGCCATCGTTCGGCTCAGTCTCTTTGCATGGGCAACGAAGTCAAAAGGAGTGAAGGCATCGGCAAGGGCCTTCGTTGCTGCTCACCAGGTTCACCATCAGCTGAAGCATGTCTTTGTTGACAACATGCAGTCCGAATCTCACTACGGTTGTGCGAACTTTACCTACCGAGGAGGTCTGGCCACGCCTGTTGTAGCTTATAAGAACAAACGGCCGAAGGATTGGATGCAGTGGTGGTTCTACCATAAGGTAGACAACAAGGACTACCTTGTGTTGAAGTGCCAGGAGCTCAAGGTAAATCGCGCCCCGGACGTGATGATTAAGGGCGCCCGGTAGGAGGCCTTCAAAGCCTTCACAAGGTGTTCAAAGCATCTGAGCACCCGTGATTTTGTTGAGTTCCTTGCCGCAAGTATCTGGTTGCTCAGCGAAGGGTGGATCCCGTCATTCGGGCCGAAAGGACCAGAAGGACTTTGCCATCCCCAGTTTGATTTCACGGGAAAACTTGGTATGTACCCTAGCCTGTTTTTCCTTGGCCTTCACTTTGTTATTTTTCCTTATTCGCTTGTGGTTTGCAACAGCTGTAACAATTACCGAGGTGGAAGCCGAAACACGCTTCCTCCTAGGAAATGTTACCGTGGCCAAAGGCCAAGCCTGTGCTGAACTAGGCCTTGGTCATCAGCTCAATAGGGTCTTTGAGTTTCAAGGCCTCAGCTATGGAGATAGGCTGAAGGCCTACGATCAATCGACTGAAGCTGTTGATGGGGCGAATGATGCCCGAGGCAAGGGAAAGAGGAAAGCTAGGAGCCCTTTGGCCCGCGCGAACCCTCTAGCCAGCGGGACCAAAAAGTTGAAGATCGGTGTACCAAAGAAGTTTGCTTGCGGTGGCGCAATGGAAGACCTCGATGCCGCGATGGAGGCCAAGAGTCCTGGAGGCCCTAACGCTATAGTCGCAATAGAGACACCTCTCTGGCAAGCGCCTTCGAAGGGTGCGATGGAGCTGGCCATCGCCTCCCCAAGACAGGCCATATCTACCGCGACAGTCGTGCTTGCCCCTCTCTTCGACACCGATGACGACGAAAATTCTCCAGAGGCCAAGCTCCAGGACACAAGGACGGGCGAAGGGGCCAGCTCGGCAGACCAAAGACACAGAGTCGTCCAACACCTCAAGCTCGTACTCCAACTCCTCCAAAAGTCTGCCCAAAGAGGAGGAAAATGCCTCACCGCACCCACGTTACGATGGAGGCAAAAAACTTATGTCCCTTGGCACCTCTAGCAATGCCAGGGTTATCAATGCCGAAGCATTGTGGGTGACTTCGTTTGAGCCGAGCTTCGGAGAGGTTAAGGATGCAAAGAGCATATCCGACAGCTTTGTCCTTCCCGAGCTCGAAATTCAGCTATCTGGGAAAACAACCTCCGACCTTCTAGACGCCTTCGACTTCACGACCGCCAAGGAACTTTGAGTTATTATTAAATTTCCCTTCGACTTGATCTTTTTGGGCCCACTGTTTATAATGATTTACGCTTCGCATGTATGCTTATCTCGCGTGCCCTGCACAGACACGCCGAGCAATTCGAAGCTCGCGCCAAAGGGGCTGAGGAACTGCGGGTCCTGCTAGAACAAAGAGCTGAAAAGGCCAAAGCCAATACGAGAGAATTTCTCCGACAGGCAAGAGATGTCGAACAGAGGTCACAAGATCTGGAAAAAGAGGTGGCAACCCTTCGCTCGAGCACACAAGATCTGGAAAAGGAGGTGACCCTTCGCCAATGTGTTAGAACTTCAGACTGAAAATGAACGCCTCACCAAGGTGTTGCTCGAGACGAAACAATTTGCTTGCGATGCTGTTTGGGAGAAAGTACAAGTTCTGGAGCCGAAGGCAACCATGGCCAATGAAGCTATCGGCAAGACTCTTGAAGGCCTGGGTGCTTCGGTTGTTCCTCCTATCCTCGAGCAAGCTAAGCTAGATGGTCTTCTCGGGTGGATTGCAAGTCTTATGGAAGTCTTCAGCAAGCAACTCACCTGTATGGCAACTTCTGCGCCATGATCTATAAAAACGAGTCAAAGTGGATTGACCCACAAGTCGAAGCCTTATCCAGTCTTTGGAACTGATAGGGTCTGACCACCATAAAGCACTACAAAGCTCTTCGTTCTGCTACTCGCCGAATGTGAGTACCGCGACAGTGTCGAAAGCGTCGAAGGCCTCCGCCAAAGCCTTCACCAACAACTACTGGTTCAAGTACGAGCGTGGCCTCGCTCTTCAGGAGGCAGAGAACAACCGCTGAAAAGTGAGTTACTCCTTGCTATGCTTTAGCATCTTTTCATCATCATTTTTTATTTAACCGTAACTTCTTTTTGCTGTAGGCTGAAGCGAAGGCCATGAACGCTTCGGCCATCGCAGGAAGCTCTACACAGCCCACTCCGGCGTCTACCCCTTTGCGAGAGGCGAATGAAGCTCCAGATGTATGTCCGAAGTAGGCATGAGCGAGGGTTTACTTAGTTGTGATTGAAACATTTCAGAACTTTGTAATATATCTACGCTTAATTTCTCCTTTAAACATTTTGACAATCTTCGCTTACTGTGCAGGTCCTCCCTGGGAATCATTCCGTCTTCACCATCCTCACATTCAATTTGAGCAGTATTGGCGAGCGAAGGCCAAGATCTATGACGCAAGAAACGCTTGTTCAAAAGCGTTTTGGGAGTCATTTTTCCCTTCGAACCTAGAGATTTGAAGAGCCGAAAGGGAAATACGTAGGATAGAGCGCGGAGAATTTGCCCCTCCAATAGGTCTTCTCGAGCCGAAGCCTGAGCCTTTTGAAGAAACGTATGACACCGCTTTGCTTCGGCATTTTTGTTACCAGCGACGAGTTCAACCATCACAAGTGGTTATATTTGTCGAAGGTGAGAGTGATCAGCATGCATTTTCGGCCGATACTTCTTTAGATAGCTATGTCGAGTCTCCGCTGGACCTAACAAAACCTTTTGTTGCAAGTCAATGTATTGCTTTCCAATTTGCCCGTAGTCAAATGTACAAAGACATTGTAGATCCTGACATCGATGAATTTGCCGAATAATTTTTGTCAATATTTGTTGTTCTTTTTCTATGTGCCTTCGACCAGAATTTTTAGCCGTAGGAACCTTCAGCTGCAACGTCCTCCCAACTTTTAAAGCCGTAGGGACCTTCGGCTTTAATTGTGTAGCTGAGAGTTGCTTCGACATATTTGTGATGTATTTCGATCATGTCTAGTGGACCGTTGCCTCAGCGTGAACCAACTAGCCGAAAGGGTGCGCTTAACATCGCAATTGCTATCAAAGTTGAATTTTTTCTTTGCATAGTACTCATAATGACTCGGTAACATTTTGACTTCGTTTAAATCGAAGCTCATAGCCCCCGCTTGGGTTTGGCTCCATAGCCATTCAGCCTTCGCCTCAAGATTGGGGGACACTTCGGCTTTTTATTTTTAACTCTAGAGATGCACGACATCTCAAACAAGCAACTTAAAAGGTGCTTGGCCTTCCAGAAAATGAAATCACATAACAATCAATGTACACTTCAACGTGTATACATGAGGATGAATGCCCCGATGCGTTGATATAATGCACGTGGAAAGTAAAACTTCAACACATGCATATAGGAAATATTCTTTTTCATTCAGTTTTTAATTCTCGGGAAGTCTGTTTTGACTTTGGTGTGGGACTAGTATTCTTAGCTCCCGTCTTGCTTATGATCTGAAGGTTCGATTAAGTTTTCGAAGCGAGGACAGGCACTCTTAGCCCTTATCTTTTGTTTTGATTCGAGAGGTGGCTACCTTCATTTAAGGTCTAGCAACACTTCGGCTTTTTTCCTAAGAAGATGCTTAGCCTATACCTGGTTTATGAACACTTCGTCTTTTATCTTTCCAAAAGTTTGTGTTGACTTCGGTGCAGGGCTGGTACTCTTAGCTCCCGTCTTGTTTATAATCCGAAGTTTTAATTGATACTTCGGAGCGAGGGCAAGCACTCTTAGCCCTCGTCTTTTATTTTTAGCCGAGAGTTGCACTACCTCTGTTTAAGATCAAGCAACACTTTGGCTTTTTCCTACGAATGTGTGCCCGTCTTTTAAGTCGATGGGTAAGTTGTCAGGCACACTGACATTCCTTACCTTGACTTTTCTTTGGATAGTTGCGGCTCGCCTTGCTTTGTCGATTGGTGTGCATCCTTCAATCGAAGGCCTATACCACTTCGACGATGAATTGCGCAGTAATTCTATCAAAGCATATGCTTTCTATGGGGTAACTTTTTATAATCACAAGGGTTTACAAAGCTAACTGCCTCGTTAAAAACCTCACACCCTAGTGAAAGATTCCCCCTGTGAGGAAAAGAGTACAACACCTGTGAGTAGCTATATAAGCTACTGATGGAGGAGGGGACTTGGCAAGAATTACTCCGAAATAAATATATGAGAACAAAACCACTTTCGCAAGTTGAAGAAAAACCAAGTGACTCGCACTTCTGGGCCAGACTAATGAAAGTTAAAAGTATCTTATTCCGATATGGTACTTTTGACATAAAGGATAGTTCTGAAATTAGATTTTAGGAGGACATTTGGTTTGGCAACTCACCACTAAGAGTCCAATTTCCTTTACTTTATAATATCGTTCAAAATAAACAGACTCGGTAGCAAAGGCAATGGGTCATTTCCCACAAATATTTCTTTTAGGCGAGACCTGACTGGCACGAAATTGGTCGCGTGGAATGAATTGACGGCACGACTTACCAACATCACTTTATCCAGGGAGTGAGATGAGTTCAAATGGAGTTTAAACTAAACTGAACGGTTCACAATTAGCTCTCTGTACAGGGCCCTGGTTTAAGAGGATGAACCAATCAAGAATAGTCAAATATGGAAATTAAAACTACCATTAAAAATTAAAATCTTCCTTTGGTATTTACACAAGGATGTTCTATTGACAAAGGATAGCCTAAGCAAAAGACAATGACTTAGAGATCAGAAGTGTTACTTTTGCCACAAATCTGAGACAATTAAGCACCTCTTTTTTATTGCAGTTTCGCACGTTCTACATGACTAATAATTCAGGTAGCATTGAATATTTACCAACCATGAAGTTTCCAAAACATATTTGGGAATTGGCTGCAGGGTCTTAATAAAAGTTTGAAAGGATATATACTAGCGACAACATCTATATTTTGTTGGTCTCTATGACTATGCAGGAATGGCATTGTCTTTAACTAGAGGAAATATGTTTCTCCTTCACATGTTAATTTTACTTGTACACACTAGCTTTATTCGTGGTCTGAACTACATCGGCAGGAGCATCGCGAAATGGTTACTATGACATGTAAGCGACTGGGTAAAGCAACTAGAGAACTCTTTACTCGGTTTGGATGGCAATCTAGACTCTGGATCCAAGGCTAAGCAGAATAACCTCCGCTGAGGAGATGTAGTCTTGCTAGACTTTTGATTGATTGTTTTATGTCTCATGTATCTTTTTGTCGTTAATTAGTTTGTGGATGTGTACATCGTAGTTATGCAGAGATCAAAGGTAAACTCTTGTACGTTTGTATCAGCTTGCTTGATGTAATGATGAGAGTTTAATAAAGCTTCATTCTCCAAAAAAAAATGCAACAACATAACCAGAAAAAAGAAATTATAGAATATTGCCATGGTCTTTGATCTGACGTGTAAAAGATTATTCACACCGTTACTTATTAATTTATTATCAGCGCGTTAACCATGATAACTTGGGAAAAGTATATCATTTATGAATACTCTATAGTTGGAAACGCGAAATGAATAGCATATGCACCACACGGGACAACATTAGCTTCAAACTAATCAAAAAAATCTTTTTTTATATGACCTAATCAAAGAATATATGGACCTCTTCCAATTTCAGAGGAGATTAAACTCCGACCGGATACGCAAGGCCCAATCTTGCTCAACCATTTGGGCACATTAGGACACACCGGCCATCAAAGATCCCACGCACCTCTCGGCAGCGAAGGCGAGCGCGTCGTCGGAGCAGTATCGGACGCGTACCTCCCGGAGCTCCCCGGCCGCGAGCGCCGCGGCTGAGCGGAGCATGGCGTCGACGCGGCGCTGGAACGCGGGCGTCCACCACGCGGCGGCGTCAGCGCCGACGGTCGACGCGAACCCGGGCTCGAGGTCGAGCGCCGCGAAGAGCCCGGGGCGGGACCGCGCAGCGTCCCGCCAGGAGCGGCAGCACGCCATGGCGCCGCGCCACAGGTCCTCCAGCGACAGCCGCGAGAACGCCTCCGCCAGGCACACCTGCGTCAGCTCCGACCAGTCCCGCTCCTCCGCCGCCGGCACAGACTCCGCCTCCCCGCCTGCCACGTCGCCGGTCGCCATCTGTGTAGCTAGGGTTCGCTGATTTTTCCCCTTCACTGTTTTGCGTTTTGATTTCGGTGTGAGGATCGAGCGAGTGGAAGGAGCGATCTGCAGTAGTGCGACACGTGGCGGGCCGCAAGAGCTTGGTGGCGTTCATGGTCTCACGAGTACTGTGTGGCCTGTGAGCCAGCAATTTAGCCCGGCCTGGTAAGTCCATGGTTTTCTGCTATCAAAGCCCATGCTTAACGCGGAGGCGCCTCAGCTTTGAGATTCATCTGATTCCAAAAAAGACCTTTAAAAAATCTGCTTAAAAAAACTTCGATACTAGTCCTTCGTCAACCTTTTTTATCTCACCTAGTGTTCTTTTTTTCCCCGCTTAACAACGAAAGATCTTGGGGTTTAGCCTGCGTAGGCAAAAGCAGATGTAGACTGGTTTATATCTAGCTGAGGTATATTGTTGAACATTGTCGAGGATTAGAACTATGGGTCTCACGGTAAACAAGATAGAATGTATGAAGAGAAAATAAAAGGGGATGCTTCTCATACGCCGTGTTACTCCGACATATGTACGATGGAGTAATGTTCACAAAAGCATGGGATGCTTCTTACATAAGTTGTGAATGAATGAGTAAAATGACTCGTAGAAGTTGGGCATGAATGTGGGAATGAAGTGTGGATCCTCTGTTGGCGCGCAGGTCACATATTTATACTTGCGGTCTTGATCATGGTCGAGGTGTCCTTTGGCGAAGCGTTCGTGTCCCTGTGTGGAAGATGTTGATGTCTCTGAGATGGTGTAGAACCGACCTCAAATCATGTGACAGCTGTTACTCGATAACTTCTCGACGTCTAGAAAGACTTATACGTGTTAATTCCCACGTGGTATAGTTTATTAATGATTTTAGTGGGGTTATTTAAGTACATAATGTAAATTAAATTGACCTATTTTGACCGGTCATCAAAGATGTCTTTAGAATATTGATAGTGAGGCTTGGAGCAAGTGCTTTGGTTACTCATAGGGGTTACGGTTTTCCTAGTGGGGCTAGGATCCGCGAGCGTGGATCTAGAAAATTTTGAAAGAGTGCGTCCTTTCTAACATGATATATCATGTATCATATGCACTATATCACAAGTTTAATAAAAATTAAAGTTCAAATTAAGCAAAATGCAATACAAATTGTTAAAAATGTACCAGTTGGTTTTATGGATCAATTTGAGAGTTAACAGCATCAAGTATGAAGTATCAAAGTAAGACAGTATGTAGTAGTATGAAGTATCAAACATTCAAACAAAATTCACTAAAGTCAACCTACATCAAAGTATGAAGTATCAATTTTGAGATCTAAAAATCAAAGTATGAACTATCAAACAAGAGTACAAGACTGAAGAATACATGTACATCACTATTCGTCTATTTACTAGATTCAATACAACTACAGCACAAAATTCTAGTAGCTTAACATTTTCACTCCAACATTATACAGAGTGAGCATTGTCAAGTGCAACCATGTTAACGATCATGGTCAGAGACGAGGTAGTCTAGGTAGGTCCAAAACTACTATAGATTTTGGGGAGTAGCTTGCTACCACACCATGGAACCAACACCACACCACAGACGAAATCAGGGGAGCTCAATTGAACATCCGCTATAGTGGCGCCTCAATCTACATCTGTTGGTGCTTGGTCTAGGATCACCTCCTAGAGCATGTGTGTCGTGGATGACCCCTACGTGTCACAGGTGTGAAGGATGGTGCCGGCCTTGGCCTAAGATCGTGTTGGACTGGAGACAACGAAGGGAGAGAGAACAGCGAGGAGAACGAAAGGATAAGAATGATGACTAGTAGATGACAGCAGTTAGGAAGTTGGAAGCCAGGTACCGGTGGTGTATATAAGTAGTAGGACCTTTCTTTTTAGGCCCACCTGTCATTGTTCCATACCATTGCCAGTGTAATTTTTCTTTTTAACACAAATTTATGTAAGAATTTATTTTATATTTGAACTATTTATGTTTTTTTGCAAACTTGGAACTTATTTGTTGTAATTATGATGTAATAAGACTTTTTAATATATTTATATTGTATTTTTAGTAAATTTTATACTCGTATATCAAATTTGTAGTGTTATAAAAATTTTAGAGCGCACACCCAACGAAAAATTCCTAGCTCTGTTCACGGTAGCATCACAAATTCATGAACATGACCCAACAGCAGGCCAAACCAACACCAGGGCATGAGAGACTAGTGTTTGATTCCATGACACATAGGCTCTCAATTTGCTCTGATTCAGCGCCACATCCACTCAACAAAACTGAATCAAAGAGTCAAACGAGTAGAGACATGGACAACCACATAGCATAGAGCAGGCGACTTGGCGTCTGGTGAGCTGGGTGGCTGGCAGATGCTAGCGTACCTACTTCAGGGCCTTCAGACTTGAGCAAGGGAGCACGAGACTGCAGCGGGCTGGCGGTCGGCGAAGCACGGGAGCAGACGAGCTCTAGAGCCTTGAGGGTGTGAGCACGACGTTGCAGGTTGGTGGCAAGCACGGCAAGAGCGGCGGCTCCGTGCCCTGATGGCCGGCGATGATGGCGTGATGTGGTGTCTTAGATCCGCCTCTGCCCCTGCCCATGCCCCTGGACGGCTCACGGCTAGCGGGCTAGGGTGACAGGGGTCTGGGCGTCGGATGTTTGGAACTCGGCTGAGCAGAAGTGGATTGTTGGGCTTGGGAGCTTCGGTCCTGAGATGACGAATTGGGCTAGGTTCAGAGTACTCTACTGATTTATTTTTGTTGTGTCTCGGCCCACCCGGTGACCCACCTAGATCCGCTCTATCCGCAAGGATAGCACATATGTGGTTGGTAACTGGGCAAACTTGTCAAATGGTATCCGTGCGACTCGCTATGAATTAAGAAAAATATGGTTTCTATGAATTAAGAAAAATATGGTTTTGTTTATATATAATATAATTCTAACATGGTATGTACATATTTTTTTTACATATTTGTGTAAATATGTGTATTTGTACAAAACTTTAAGTTTTTTACCTTTGTTTGAGAAATAAACATATGTACACAATATTTCTTTGATTATTTAAGTCATCATGGGAATCTGATGGGGACTGAAACCGTGTCACCAACACCGCTAGTCGCTTAAGCAATATCTCACACTTAGTGTGTATTAATCAGCACATGTTACAGTAATAAGGGGGTGTTTAGTTTGTACACACGTTTGCCACACTTGCTACACTTGCGGCATACCACACTTTTTTTAGACATGTGCTCCACGTATCATTGACACGTATTCTTGCTACGTTTTTCTAAACTTGTGGCTAACATAAATTTTGTGGCATACCACACTATGCATCGTAATGTTTCATAACTTGTGCAATCCTACGAAAAAAAGTCATTAGTGACGGATGATAACTGGTATTAGTGATGGGTTTTGTACCTATCACTTTTATCGCGTCACTAATGACCTAATGTTAGGTCATTAGTGATGGATTGCAATCGTGATCAACTACTACTGACTGAATATTAGTGACGGGTTGTAATCTTAACCCTTCACTAATACCGACGAATATTTTTAATATTTTTTAGACAAAAAAATCAAAAAAATATTTTTTCACCCGAGCTATCTCAACGTATGCTCATCCCATATACCTCACAAGCCACACTTTTTCACATTGTTTTCAAATTTGCGTTCCATGGAAATCGAACCCGCGACCTCTTTCCCGCGTGTGTTGTCATCTTACCACCTCTGCTATCATGTAGTTATGATAGAAATTGGATATTTTATCATTTTAATCTTCTTAGTTGAAGGTCATTAGTGACGCGTTATAACCATAACTCGTCACTAATGACTAATTTTATCAAATTTCATCGAGGGTTATAATTTGATAGGTAATTCAGAGTGCATTCGGTAAAACAGGTATAACTTTTACATAGAGACTCCGATTTCGACATTTTTTGACTCTATGAACATTTAAAAAAAGTTACATCTGTTTCTCTCCGACTTTGTCGGGTTCAGAGAATTTTTTGGCCAAAAATGGCTTGGAAGATCAAATTCTCACACTCGCCCTGCCTCTCTTTGATCTTCTCATGGACAGCAAAAGCCAACTTCATCTCCTTTGCTCGTCTCCTCTCCCTTCACCTGCACACACACAAACATTCCACAATACCGAGTAGATACTCACGCCATACACTCAAGCATCACACACAGTAGAAACACCAGCACCGACCTCTGCTCCTCTTCGCACCCTTGCATGTCCTCCTGCCGCTGCCGTGCATGTAGCCGTGCGTGCTGCCGTTGTGCTGCACCGTCGCCACCTCGTCCTATGTCCTTGGTGAGCACACCCCTCCCCTCTTTGGCCGGCTCCCCTCCAACGTCACTCCCTACTCCTTGCGTGATAGGTGAGATGCCGACGACAAGCTTCTCACCTCGGCTGAGCACATCTCCGCCCCTTCCTAGCTGAGCTGCCATCCCGAGGTCGCACCGTCTCGACAACCCGAGGCTGCACCATCCTCACGAGCGCCACTGCTCGGCCGTGCCGTGCCGCCTGCTCGTGCGTTGTCCCGCGCACTCCTCCATCACGCCACACCGCCACCATCCCTGCGCGTAGCCGCACACTCCGCATCGCCACCATGTGCGCTGCCACCATGCGTAGCCGCTCGTGTGCCCTTCGCTATCCCATGCATGTTGTCGCTCACATCATCCCCGTCGTGCTGTTGGCCCGTGCCGCCGCGCCGTTCCCTCACACCGCTGGTCCACCTTTCCATCCGCCCAGCTCCCGCTGCCTTCACCTCCTCTGCATGCCAGCCGCCGCCGTTGAGCCGCCTTCATTTGAGGCTCTACTAGTAATGATGTTTGTGCCTCTAAATCTATTTCTTATATAACGTCTTTGGAGAAAGAAAATGTTAAGCTAAAGGCTCAACTTGAGAAGCTAACTAGTAAGTATGTTTTACTACAAGAAA
The DNA here is from genome assembly GCF_958298935.1 of Phragmites australis. Lineage (NCBI taxonomy): Eukaryota > Viridiplantae > Streptophyta > Magnoliopsida > Poales > Poaceae > Phragmites > Phragmites australis. The sequence goes on from NC_084938.1 coordinate 8,692,174, forward strand.
ATCACAATGAGCTTTCATGCATTCATGAAAATCTTGTAGCTTCTCATACCAAGCTAGAAATAGCTTATGATGTAATTCTCACAACGGTAACATCATATGAACCTCGTATGGACAATAGCAATTTTCTTTGCATAACATAGATTTAACATGTGCTAGTCCTAACAATTCATTTGATGCGAAATTTATAACCAATGATTAATTACCTATTTATTATGATGATATGATTAATTATTCTCATAGTGATATATCTATTTCCATTAGTACTCGTGAGACTAAGTTTTTGAAGGAAATGGAAACAAATGAAAGACAAAGCTTATGTGGAGAAGCCATAAAGAAAGTCAAGAAAAAGGCTCTACCTAGGATAAGATCAAGTTGACAAATAACAAAAGAAGAGACCTCAAGCAAATCAAGAACATATATGACAAGGGGCAAATCAAATGGTCATCAAGGTGAGAAGCCTTTAGTGAAGGGTGTTGGTGCCAAAATATATTATACATGCCACAATAATGGACATTTATCTTCATCATGTCCCCAAGGCAAAAAGGAATGTATTGGAGACTTAGCTAATTGTTTGAAGATTTATCATATTGCCAAAAGTGATAAGTCATGTGGAGAAAAACAATTATCATCTATTCAATGTTACTTCATAGGTAACACTCTACCACAATATCTTTAAAGAGATAAGTGTTCTTAAAATTCATATCTTTATAATAGATACATAGTCCAATAGGATTTCTGTAACTTTTCATATACCAGAACTTTCAATTGAAAAATTACAATATCCGATTGTCCAGGAAATTATTGAAGGTTCCTAGCCCTTTACATGTGTAGGTTTTTGTATATATGTATGAATAATAGTTTGTGCTTTTTGCTTATCTAGCATCACATCATGATTTACACCCTCATATTTTTATATGCTATTCTCATGATCATAACAAGTTGATGCAAACTTTTGAATCGAGATACTCCATCTATGGTTATGTTTGATTTGAGTTGCTAGTGGAGTTGTCAAAAATCATCTATTTAGAATTGTCTTAATCTCCAAATCTTATTTCAAGTTCTAGAAAATCTGCTTTCAACGGTCTGACCGCTAGGTTGTCAGTTTGACCGCTAGAATTATACAGAGAAGTTTTTGAGCCTTCTACTTCTAGCGGTATGACCACACATTCTCCCGGTCTGACCATCAGAGCTCTTATTTAATGTAACTTGTCTTTACTTTAATTCTATTTGACTCTTTGGAGAAATTAATAGATTATTATATTATGGGAGAGTATTATGTTTTGTACATATTACTTACTCATGCATTGTGAATAATCGAGGAATACCACTTAGGATTGATATTATTACTTATCTAGTATCTATATGGTATATCAAGCTCATTTAAGACTCAATGTCTCAATATATCTATTAATTGATCCTTATGTGGTTTTAATTGAAACTTTAGATCTTTGTTATGCTTTATGCTTCTCTTTTTATCTCAAGATTTAATTGGAATTATTTTCTCATTCGGATCAAAGCAACTAATAGCCTTATGACAATTTATTTATGCTAGTTAATCTTGTGAAGAATGTGACTTGAGGTATGGTGCTTAATTGTAAACGTTCATTGCATGCTTTGTTGAAAGAAGGTTGATCTATGTTATCTTGCAATTACCATTTTGAGATATCTTAATATGCATTATATTTACTTACAATTGATAATTATAAAAGTGGTAATATTTGTTGATCATCTTCCTTTCAACCTCGTGCTTCTAATTATTGGTTTCTTTTGTGAAACTTGTTTATAGAAGCTAAGATTTTGCTATCTCACCGCTTGTATCATTTTCAATATACTTGGTTGAGATAAGCTTTTGAGCATGAATGCAATTCTTTCATTATATTATATGCACAATCTTATTGCTTAGTTTATTTATTGAACTTTGTGAATGATCATTTGTTGATCTTGTTTCTTAGATGTATTTTAGACACCTTTTATGATTTATATGTTTTTTGTCCAAATTATATCTTTATTGAATCTTAGAAGTGATGTGCATGATTGTTTAAATTTATTATCTATAGGATGTTTGCTTTCCTTGATCCAACATAGAGAGTAAGCCTCTCTCAAAAATTCTTAATAGCTAAAAGGTGTATATTGACTTCAATTGATATCTAATTCATATTCATATGCACCATTTATGATAGAGTTTACTCTATGTGCTAAGATTTTTGCTAACCTTTACGGACCCAATGAATTTGGGGACCAAATTGTACTTGAATAAATTTTAGGTACAACGGAGATACATTGGATGCTTGACTCATTCATAGACAAGGTCTTTTTAAAAGGAAAATCTTTTCAATTGGAATTCATAAAGAAGGACTTCATCTTTCAATTGATATATATAAAGAAGATCATTTCCTTCAACTTTAATTGGAATCATAAATAAGGACCATATCAAAGTAAAGCTAAGCAAGAATAAGCAATAACTTACTACATCAACTAATGCTTTTAGGTAAATTGTTCTTAATTTATGTGTCCAATGTCGAAGGTTCAACCTTATGTAGGTTACATCATAGCATGAAATTAACTTGCGGAAATTTATTTTTCTTGCAAGTGACTAAAAACTTCTTTATTACAAATATGAGCAATTTGAAGTAGCATATTTTTGTGAGAACTCTATAATTATCTTTATGATTCATCCAATCCCAAATATGCAAAAGAATTCATATCAAATGTTTTAGTAGCTCTTATATGCAATATTGATGAAAATTGTAAAATTTATCCTTTTGCTTGAGATTTATTGGCTTTGGTTAGAAAACATCTCAACGTTTGCTTGTTAAGTCTGGTTGTGTTGAATTCTTTCATCTTAATCCGTTTTGAATGGCATTATTAAATATATAAGCTTATAAGATGTTGACACTTTGTGATAAACAAAATACTTGTTATAATATCAAATTTTTTGCTATATTCAATTTGAGCCTAATACATTGTTTTTGTGTTTTTGATATTATTTTGGAACTCATGCTTGACTTGCTTTCAATTGAATTTATTTTGATTGACATCTCTTTCAATTAGTATGGCTTGGATTTTCATTTGGAATCTCTTTTCACCATTTTTGATCCATTGCATGGTATGATCTCCTAAATTGTTCGTAATTGGATAAGTGCAATTGATTTCACTCAATCTATGAGAAATGCACACTTTTTTGGAGAGCTCATACTATAAGTGGTAGTGCATTAGCTTTCGATGATTCCTTTCTGGTATAAGGCTAATGTGCTTTGGGGATAATTTCTTTTTGGCAAGCTCTCTTTATTTGGCAAGTTCTCCAAAGTTCTTATATTTGGGCATTGATGGCAAGTTCTCCAAAGTTCATATATTTAGCAAGCATGCCTTAATAGTTCTTGTGTGTAAAGAAAACTCCGTCCAAAATTTGAGATAGACAATATATGCAATGATATTCAATATTCATTCACACATGTATAGATTGTGGGGGAGTTTGCTCTATACATAAGTTAGTTTTGCTAACATCAAAATCTTAGTGATGTTTGATGCTAATAAAGCGGGTGTTGGTAATCTCAAATAACTTAGTGGTGATTGATGCTACCAAAACTTGATCTTAATATACATTGTATCTTCGGATTATATGTATATTAAGAACTTCATCTTTCAAATATAATCATTTAGTGAGATTATCATCAATTACCAAAATAGAGGAGATTGAAGGTGCATTGAGCCCCTAAGTGTGGTTTTGGTAATTAATGATAATATCTATGGACTAACAATTGTATTGAGAATTGTTAGTAGGTTATTTTCATAGGTGATGCATGGAGGATTAAGCATGAATTCATTGAGAAATGTTATGTGATCAAGATAAATGCATCAAGATGAATGAGCTCTAGGTAATGCTCGGCTAAGTTGTGGTAATACCTATGAACTAACAATTATGTTGAGAATTATTTATAGGATATTTCATAGGAGATGCATAAAGTGATAAAGCATGGATTCGTTGAGGAATGCCATGGGATCAAAAGATATGCATCAAGATCATTGAGCTCTAAGTGATGCTCATGTGAAGAAGAAGAAGCTAAAGAGGAAGAGACCTCGGAGTTTGAGGATGGTATTAAGAATATTGACAATAAGCGTGAAGACCATAGCTGCTTGTGGAGATCAAGTAACTAAAAGTATGAAATTATCAATTGAGTTTTATGGACTAACTCATGTTCAATGTGATTGAGAGTCAGTTGGGGTTAGGTTCCATATGAAGGCAAATATTCAATTGAGATATTCAATGTGCCGAGTTGTAAGAGCAAGATGAAGACGAGCTTAGTGAACAACTTGTGTGCTTGATGCTTGCGGTTCATACCTCGGTGGTGAACCGGATGAAGATGATGTGAAAAGAAAAGTCTTCCATGCTTGTTGCATATGAAGCAATTAAGTAAACTTCATCAAGCTTCTGGAAGATCAAGAGATGGTTGAGATGGGAAGTGAGGACGAACATCGTCATCAAGCTCAAGTGAAAAGTTGATGACAACCTAGAGAAAATATTGGGACTCGGATGATGTGTTCGTCAAGTCCAACGGAATGACTAGTTCAAGGCAAAGATATAACATATAGGGCATTTTCTTTTACCGGTCAATGGTAATTAGAAAAGAGGAATGATCAGATTGATAGGATAAATATCGTACTATTAAGAGGGGTCTTGACGATTGGTTGAGTTTTACCATGTGTTGATAAGCTCAATCTTGCATATGTATACTCTCTTTGGTATGATGCTATTGTTTGCAAATGGGTTTTGCAAATAGCTCAAGTTCATGTTTCTACTCTGTGTGGCATGTCACTAAGTTTGCAAAGGTGGTTTGCAAGTTGACATAGTAAATGTATTAACCCTTGGTCACATGGAACCTTTAGGTTGCAAATTTGTTTTACAAAAGTTTAAGGTTCATGTAGTTTTTATTATGATGGATCTTTGGACTATGTTTTATGTTTGATCCAATGGGTTTGAGGTCAAAAAATCAGTTGGGATCTGTAGCCCTCTGAATAAACTTTTCGTAGAGTCTAAGATCACCTAAATCGGACATCGGATTAGAAAGTTATCGTCGTTTCTCTAAGTGTTAGTTGTGCTGGTCAAGGAGTGGCGGTCTGACCGCTAGGAACTCCGGTCTGACCGTTAGGGTGACGGTCTGACCACCAAGGTGGGCAGTCAGACTCCTGAAATTTGCAGAGAAATTTCATCTCTCTGGAACAGGTGGTGGTCTAATCGCCAAGGTGGCTGGTCTGACCGCCAGGGGTTGCCGGTTTGATCGCCAGAGAACAGAGAGTTTTTGACCTCTATTCGAGGCTCACGGTCTGACCGTCAAAAGGGTCGGTCTGACCGCTAGAGGCCTGAAAAGTCAGTAACGGCTAGTTTTAGAGCCGTTTGTCCAGTGGTAATCTGATCGCCTGTTGTATTGCGGTCTAACCGCCAGATGCGTAGAAAAGTCAGTCTTTGGGCAACGGCTATATTTCGGGTTGTAGCCTATATATACTCCATGTCTAGCGGCTTGTAGGGCTGTTGTTGCCCCCATTAAGCATACTTGAGCTAAGTAAAGTCCTCCCCACATTGTGCATATGTTGCACATAGAGAGGGTTATGAGGCAAGAATGAACTGCATTTGCATTAGTGATTGAGCTTTAGGCACTTTGTGAGAATCAAGTCCATCTTGGCTTGTTACTCTTGGAGATTGCCACCTCCTAGACGGCTTAGAGCTGGTTGCGCCGTTGAGCCCTTCAAAGAAGCTTGTGAAGGAGCCATGGTGGTGATCGTGAGAGGCTTTGAGCATGCCTTGCCAGAGAGGCAAAGTGCTACGCTAGTGGAATCGAGGTAGTGGGTGATTCATTGGATTAATCGGCTCAAGATCAAGTTACTCGTGGAGAACCTCTTCTCATGGTGAGAATTTCATATTTGATAGAGGAGTGGTTAAAGGCTTGAACCCACCTCAACATGGATTAGGGGTGATCGGTAAATCACCGATACCACGGGATAAACTTCGGGTGTCATCTCTCGTGCTATTTACTTCTATGTTGTGATATTTATTTTCATGTAATTTACCTTGTGCAATTTATATTCCTAGAATAATAATTGCTTACATGTCACCCTATGTTGTAAATCTTGACATAGACATAGATATAGAATTGGTCACTTTGTTGCGACATAGAGCTTAGGGTTTTTTTATGTGTTGTAACCGATCATTTTAATTTTATATCTTTATCGGTTAAATTGATAGATAGTTTTTAGAACCGCCTATTCACCCCCTCTAGTCGGCCTCCTTGATTGTACACATGGTGTTTGTTTGCTTGTAAGAGCAAGGTCCATGGTGTCGAATGAGGAAGTGGCTTCCACCCCATGTTTATGGTTATCTCATGGGCGGTGATTTTGCCGAGTACTTGAGTTGGAGTCATCTTCTTGATGTCATTTTTGTCGTAGATGATGGAGACTATCACTAGTACTTCGGAAGAAAAGCTTAAAGTATTCTTATCACCACTTGATCATCGTCAATTGACGTCAACCTAGCCCATTTATCTCATTGACAAGAATGTTCAAACATGAGTACATATCATTAGCACTTTCATGGGTAAATTATTTGATACTATTAAGCTTAGTAACAAGCACATGATATTTCTTATTGCACATATTTTTTGTGCCTTCATGTATTTCAATTAGACCATTCCAAATATCATATGCATTGGTGAGAGAATAAACATGATTAAATACGTCAACATTTAAAGATGATAAAAGAATACTCTTCACCAATGCATCTAATTGCCTCTCCTTGTTGGTGATGCGAGATCTTATCTCTTCCTCGGTGACTCTCCAAACATCTAGACTTTTGGCTTGCAAATAATAAGATATTAGAATTTTCCAACGGAGTGCCATTGAAAAGTGGAGCACTATGGGTATTAATCTCAACCCTGGATGTCACAACTCTAGAATGTTAAGCCTATTAAAAGCACGTGGCTCTGATACCAATAACAACACGTGGCTTTAACGTCCTAAGAGGGGGTGAATTAGAACACTTAAAAACTATTTGGCTTAGAAAAATTCACAAGATAAATTTATCTCAATTTTTATCTAAATATGCTCTAAATTTATCTAGTGTGTCTATCCTACCATTTAAGATGATTGTAACATACTCTAGGAAGGTAAATTCTAAGTACGTAAATGCAAAAATATAAATAATGTAGAGAGATAAATTCAGCATAAGAGATTTTTATCCTATGGTATCGATGGCATGAATGCCACCCCTAGTCTATGTTAGAGCTCCACAAAGGATAAGCCTCTTTCGGTCTTGACTCTTGAGCTACTAAGTTACCAAGACAAGTTCTCAAACACGATGAGCCACCAAGCCACCAAGACAAGGTCTCACCACTAGCCTCTCTTCCTGTGGGAAATCGTCCAAATAATATTCTAATTAATCACCAGGAGGATCATTATTCATAATCACAACCTTGATGATTAAATAGAATATCATCCCGATAGTCCAAATGCGTGTTTTGTGCCCAAGATTGGAACACATGTCTTCCAACATCTAGCATCACAATATAACTTAAGAAAGAGCAAGTAATTAACCTTTATATTACAAGTCTTTAACATTCAACCATTTCGATAATTTACAACAAAAGATAATAACAACTACGCAGCGGAAACATAAACATATATAACAAAAGAGAGTGGAGCCACATGCCCTTAGGCTCCACATCAAAAGCACGACCTTCGAGAGTAAGATGCACTACTCTTGCCCACCACCCTGATCGGCAGGCACGAAGTAGCCAAACACCGTCTCTTCCTCACCAGCAGTATCTAAAAACGCAAGCATGAGTACGAAGGTACTTGCAAGACTTAAACCATATAGAGCACATATACATAGCTCGACTCTAAGAATTATGCGTTGAGCCATTAGTAAGGAAAAGCCACATGGTTAAGTTAAACATAAGCGGTAAGCAATCTAGACATATATGTGTGAGCAACTAACTTAACCAACAACAACATAATTCTACCCTACCATAACCAACTGAACATACAAAACTGGAACCATAAGAACATACATGTAACAAAGACCAACTCAACAATCTCACACATATCCAACTATCAACCACAAGCAAAAACTCTACGACCGATGCAGATGGACAGAAGCATGCTCATGACCGAGAGTGCGGCATTTTGAAATGTTTTTATACCCTGCAAGGGATATTCTTGGACCCACACGACTTGAGAACTATACGGCTTGCATGACCACATAGATCCATACAAGGAGGTACTCATGTCAACCTTTCCCAATAAGCCTCAACCATTTGGATCATGCATCGCTTGATGCGGAGGTACTAAAACTACTCCCGGAGCAAACTAGCACCTCTTACAAGCTTGCCCGCTCACACCGTCGATGTTCACGCCTAAATGATCATAGCTACAGAGGTATTCAGCTCGCCTTACCATTAGATCGACATGTGGTGAGTAAGGTAAGTGCTAAAGCCGACTACACTGACGATCGGTGCTTAAATGATGCAAGCGGTCTACAGTATCCAGGATCCTATCCCAACCTGTCCCCAGGACTTTCCTCCGGAGCAGATAACACCCCTAGCACCGCCCACATATCGTCTCATACTCATCACTCGTCTAACATCATTAACCCATAACCAACATTTTGATCATTATGAAAGTAAATAACGCCTATGCTCATGAACGATGAAACAATTCACCGCTCGACTTCTACGAATGACCTATGTATTGCTAAGCATTTCGATTTAACTTGTAATCTAGACACCAACAACATACTCAAGACGACAAAGAAATGATGAACAACAATTCAAGGTAGAGGTAATGCATTCAACATAGGATCTACCCATTTGTACCCAATCTTAACTCGACACATGCAAACATACATAAGCATAATTTATTAATTTTAAACTTCATTCAATTGAAAAAGGGTGCAATATACTTAGTTGCTTGCCTTGCTGCTCAGGTGGCTACCTATAGTTACCCACGCAACACTCGCAGAAATCCAGAAAATTGAAGTTGTCTTTGACCACGGTCGTCTCCCGCTCCGGCTCCTTGTTCGCTAAACAAGAACGCGTGCAATGATGAGCATGAATAAATGCAACAAGGTATGCCACAATACTAAACAACATGCTAGAAGTATAAAACATGCGAATCAATGCAATACTAAATGATCTAAATAAAATCTGGAAAATAACAGCCATCCGGAATATCCAGGTTGGTTCCGGGTGTTCGGGTCCGGACCCTCCGGGTGAACCTTCGGAAGAGGCGCTCGGTTACTGCCTTTTGCTTGTTTGACCTGGAGTATCAGGGTGAATCCAGAATATCCGGGTTCCGGAGCCTCCGGGCCATCCTACGGTGAAGGCGCTCGGTTAGCCACTATTCTAACTCAACCCGAAACCTCTGGGCTGGTCCAGACTATCCGGGATGTGCCGAACACTCCGGATGAGGCTACAGGAGAGGCTCTCGGTTATTCATTAACGCAGCTACCCGGAGTCTTCGGGCTTACCCGGATTATTCGGGTCATACAGACTTGGGTTCTTTCACAACTTTCCCCCCGAGTGATTCGACTCACTTTACAAATCTATGCTACACAAACGTGTATATGCCCTATCCAAAGAATTCTAAACCCATCTTGCACTCTAAACTCTAACCAAATTTGAACACAATTCGACGGACGATTTTTGCTGAACTCGGAGTATCCGGGTGAGGCTGGAATATCCGGGTTAGCCCAGAAAACTTCTCTCGAGTGGATTTTTGGGTCGATTCAAGTTACGATCTTTTCCACGTCTAAAGGGAACATGTTAGGGATAGTCCAAGGGTTCTGGAACTTACTCATCAACTAGCAACACGATTCTAGAGCTCATATTCGTCCAAAACTATAATTTTGCTCCAAAAAGCTCAAGGATGCTAAGAACTACTTGATTCTCCCATAAAAACGAAAATGAATTGGATAGATGAGCAGCTCATGAGCTAGAAAATGCAATGGTACCACATGCATACCTTGGCCTTACTCCTAGAGAGAGAAATCCAAGGGAGAGTGAGAGAGCTTGAGAGGGGAGAGAGGGAGGGGGCTGCTGCAGCTGCTGGCTGCACGGTGGGGGCGTGGGGAGTGAGGGAGGAGAGAGAGAGCAGGTGGGGTTACCCACTTGAGTAGTTGGGATGGTGGGGCCCACATGTTAGAGAAATGAGGTGTTTTCAATGCGATTTCTATTCTTTTCTCTCCTAATTTTCTTTCCCTTATCCAAATGATTTTAAACAAATTGCTATAATATGGCAAAATAATTCCCCTCTAATTTAATTATGATGCTAATGACACATGATTAAGCTTAATCACAAGATTACAAAATTTGGGATGTGACACTTTCGATCACTTGTTGTCATGATCACTTCACAGCTTCAGTCACCAAGGCAAAGGTCTCCGCATCCCCGTACACGTATCTTGCCGTCGCTCCACACCAAGTCAGAGGGTCAACAAGTTTGGGCCATCAAGACCTAAGATGCCGGCGAGTCACCAAGACTATAAGGTATTGGTGTACCTCTCGGTACATGCTAGGATCACTCCTTGATCCCTTTTTCAAGTTGCAGCACCTAACTACAACTCACTCTAGGCCTATAAGCGCTAAGCACTTATCTAATCTTGTGCTTAATTATCTTGGATGATCACATTAAGCACATTGGTGGCTTGGATATCTTCTTAAGTATATATGAGCTTCCTCTAGACTATAACAGCATGCCACACATTAAATGATTGAGTTGAGGGGTATTTATAGTCTCAAACCCGTCAACTAGCTATTTTCCCAACGGCTCAGAAAAGCTGTTAGCACCGGATAATTCGTTGAGAACAATAGTACTAACACCGAATTATCCGATGAGTACAAACTCAGAAACTAGCCGTTGGAACTCCACTCAAAGCCTCCGTGGACACCGAACATTTTGATGTGCATTCAAATTCATTAACGGACCTTCCGGTGAGTTATCTTGAACTAGATCGCGCTACTTCTTCTCAGTGTAAAATGCTTTGGTGCATTGATCTTCAGAACGTCGGACCTTTCAGTGGGTTGTTCTTCGTTATTCAACACTTGCAGTCACCTTTGCAAGTAATGCTCTGGTGTACACAAACCAAGCATCGGACCTTCCTGTGGGTTAGTCTTCAGTCTTCTGCACTGTTATTCTTCTTTGCAAGAAATACTCCGGTGTTACCTAGTGTAGATCACCAGACTATACGGTGAGGTACTCAGCATTCTCCTCCTTTGTCAGAAATACTTCTGTGAGTTCAATACATAGAGCACCAGACTATCTGGTGAGGCTATCAACATCTGTGCATAATGCTTCGATGAGTGTAAACTCTACTGCACCGGACGATCCGGTAAGGTCAATTCTTCTGGGACTTCTTCAATTCAATCAAACCTTATTCCGGCTGTGGTGACTTCTTGATGTATTGCATCCATAAGACCTACTATTATATATTTTTGATAAACATGTTAGTCCTAATACCTATATTATTATTAATCACAATCATAATCTAATAAGACTATTTTTGCTATATTTATTGGATGATAAATGGTAGAAACAACAACTATTTAGTGGCAAATATTTTATTTTCTCATATTTATAGGATTTGCTCAACAAGAGACATGTTTGTTTCGTTGGGAAGGTATCTCGTGTTTCTGCAAGAACGAAAGCCGGTACATACTTTTTGTTCAGCATAAGTTTCTAGTGGGCGTCCGTGTAACAAAGTTTTTGTTTTTTTAAGGCAAGTATATCGGTACAGTTTTATAGATTATCTTGTATATTGATATATAATCTTAAAATATTTTAATCAATCTCTACATTAGGTTGTGAATGAAAGAAATGAAACAATGATAAATCATAGTCCTAAATTTTAGTTTATAAATGGTTCGCTTCATGGAACAACAATATATTTCTCTCGCCTCCCTCTTTCTCCTCTACATTATTTAAAAATCCTATATAACATTATATGAGACAATATGTGAGAATATCTTACTATTGTCAACTATGCTAGGATAAAATAAAGCGCGTGTGAATACCTTACAATTGGAAAAATAAGCTCCGCGTTTCTTTAGAAAAAAAAAGGTCCGCGCATTTTAGATACCCAGCAACCGTCACATCAACTAAAAACCCAAATTAACACCACCCACCGTAGTACCTGTGCTCTCTTCAGTTCAATATGGACTAGGACGGCGAACGTGCCCGGCACGGTGGTAAGGCTCCGTGGTGAGCCGAATTTATTTGGATTCGAAGCCTGGTGACGTAGTGGTTCTGATTTATTTCGGTTTTCACAGTTTTTTGGCGTGACGTTACAGAAGAGATTACGATGTTCTTGTTGTCTACGGGATTCTCAATGAGTTCTGATGATTTTTGGATAAACGTTTTCTTTAAGCTGTGTGTAGTTATAGGGTTAGTATGTGCGTGCGTTAGGTATGTGTGGAGTGAATGTGTGTGTTCATATTTAGATAGTATAGCTGTATTTAGTGGTGAAGAGTAAAAAAAAAAAACATGGACTAGGACGGTTCAATGAAAACCCTAAAAACAGCCCTTTAACCGTGCACCCGAAACAACCCGACTCCCTGAATTCCTCGCCGCCGTCTCAACCCACCCACCCACCCATGGCCGCCAACGCCGCCGAAGCCCCCTCCGCGGTGCCCCCGTCGGTGGTCTCCGCCGCCGAAGAGACGCTCGCGGCCGCCGAGTCCGTCGGGGACCACCTCTCCCAGCTGCTCGCGGCGGCGGCCGAGGACCCCGACGCCGTGGCCGAGCTCCCGCCCCTGCTCCGGGCGCGCGCCTTCCTTGCCGTGGCGCAGGCCGCGACCTCCCTCTTTTCAGGCATTGCTCGCGCTTCCCCTTCTCGTTGCATTGTCTTTACCTTTCTTCTGATTAAGCGTCTCCTTTTGGGTTTTTTTCGCAGTGCGGCTAAGGTGTTCGGGAATTGACCCTAACGAGCACACTATCAGAAAGGAGTTTGTAAGCTCCTCTCAGCTCTGAGAATCCTCGTTCCTTGGAAATTTGAATTATCTTTGTTTCTGATGTCCTTGGAGTAGAAGTTAGATTTCAATGTTATTAGCTGGAACAAAGATGGTGTATTTCCGTTTATTATATGTACTTGATGCGAGTATATGTTCACCTGGGAGTATTGCACGCGATTGCTGTGTGGGCAAACTAGGCTTGTTGAATGTGGACATGGTTTACAATGTACTGTATGTTTCGTGGATCAGAACAGAGCGTCTAGGTTTGTAATATCACCTTTGACATGGTTTAGTGTTTAGCTTTGTGTGCTGTTGTTGCCCATGTGGAGCAGAGAGTCTGTTTGGGAGATAGATTTGGGTGCCAGAAAATTTTAGTATTTGTGATTCTTGGGGTTATATGTCTATTCTATGATATTTCTATATATATAGAATATGGTATCTAATATGACACCCGATTTATCAAAGGGATTCGGTTGGTGACTTACCCATTTTATATAGCAATCCCTGATCAAAGAGAGAACAATATCCATTTCAAAACATTTCTAATGGATTCCTTGGTTCGGACCGACAAAGTAATGGCACTCGATTATTATCAACCCGACTGCAATCTTTTCTGTCGCTAAGGATTGCACCGTGTGGGGATATCTTAAATAGAAAACTATATGTTTATTTCTGTCAACATTTGTGCTAAATTTGTTTTAAGTTCAATATAATGAGAAAGTTTGGATATTGACAGTTCTTGGGTGAAGAGTTCGATGTGTGCACATCATGAATTGGAAAATTCAATCTTTGTATTTTGTTAGCTATTCTGCTACTTCTTGGAAGTTATATTTTAGAAGAAGGTTTTGATATTTTGTAATCCTTGAATGGAGAGTCCTATGTAGCCACATGGAAATTCAATCTTTATAAATTTTCAACTATTCTGCTACTTGAGCTGGGAGAAAGTTTTGATATTTTTTATTGTTGGGTGGAGTCTATGTGGCCAGTATTTGCAGTGAAAATGCAGTCTTTGTATTTTTGTCAACTAGTCTGGCACTTCAGTTGGAAGTTTCATTTTCTGAGGCCTCGTTCTTTTCTTTCTAGGAGAGGTTAAGCCTGTGGCAGGAGAAGTTAAATCGATTTGAGGACTGGGATAAGGGTAATTTACTGTGTATTTCACGCTTGATTCATTTCTAGTTTATTCATGTATATGCAACGCTGGTACCTACTTACTGCCTGAATTGAATTGCAGCACCACTTCGCCCTACTACTACACTGAATACACAAGCAGCAGCAAGGTTCATTGGACGCTCACTGCCCCATTTGACATCTGGTACATAATCGGCTATTTTGTGTGGGTGCTTGGGTTTTTGTTGGATGGAGATGAGGTTTTATTCTTGTTGTTTCAGATCAGAAGAGGAGCATGCAGGCAATCAGTAGAGGAGGAGGAAGAGGCTGGTCTGGGCACAAGAGAAAGCCAGAGCCCGCACCAGAGAAGAAATCTGTTCGTGCTGCTGCAGAAGAGTTCCTTGCAAAGGCTGCTCAGGAACTTATTGGGCATAGTGATAGCAGGGTGAAGGGCCCTGTTAGACTCGTTCCTGATGAAGATGAGGACTAGATCAGTATGTTAGTTTTGTCAAGATATCAGGTATTAATTGTTGCTGGTATGCTTACATAGCTTTGTTATTGAAAATAGATCTGACATAAGGGTATATATGGCAACAAAATCACGGTTCACAGGATCTCACTACATGATGTAAATCATAATCCATGTATGCGATACTAACATTAGATGCCTTTTATAGATTATTGACATTAGTAGACTTAATATTTAGTTTCTTGATTTTCTACTATTCAACTACCTAATACAAATATCTTCAGGTTTCAGTTTTAGATAGTTCTTTCTTGTACTCTACTGATGCAATGTAATTTAGGTACATATATTTTTTTAAATCGGATAAGTCCATGTTTGTTACCTACTATGGGGTTTAGTCCAAAGTGCACCCCCAGATCAACTTTTAGCTTCTGCAGTATTCTATGCTGACATGTATAGTGCAGTTAGTTTAAACACATGCTGTTTTAGCCCTTTAGCCAGTTGCCTAGCTGTCACTGCCAGGGTCTGGAAAATTGAAGAGGGAATACAGATGTCAGGTTATGTCTTGTAGTGATGATTTTCAGCTCGGAGTATGGCCAAGTTGTAAATTACTCTGTCCAGACAATTTCACAGTTTCAAGTGAAGGCATATTTTTGCCTGTTTCTTATGTTTTGCCTTGCTAGCAGTACTAGATCTTGGAACGCGTAGAATGAGTTGACTACATTTTATCTCATGATGGTAAATTGTTGTTATGATCCTAGGATCATTAGGGAGATAAACATCCGCCAGGAGGATAGCTAGGCAGTGGCTGCTGCTAGGGGAGGAATTAAACTATAGATCGGCTGATATAGATTGGGGATAGTCGGGTGGATACTCCCTTTATATAGAGAGGGAAAATTACAATCCTAAATCAATTCCAACTCCAAACTTATCTCTAAATAAATCAGCTCGAATCCTAATATATCAAACTTATCTCCTAATTAAAAGGTAAGATTTATCTCCTGCTGCTGCCATGATGATCCTTGGGCCTACCGCCCCACACGAGCGGCTGGCTGGGCGCCATGACAATTGTAGTACCTAATATTGTAATATGTAGTTCACCTGGCTCTCCGTTCTACATAAGGCGTAAGGGAGTTTACATATGCTTTGGAGGGTCTATTATTTCTCATATGCAACACCCATATGCACAGTTTTTGTACATTCAAGTACATCTCAGTTCTTCCAAGAGATGCATCATTGAAATGCACATGGGCTTGTGATAATTAGTTTAGGCTTGGCTAGCAGAATCTATTGGTGTTGACTGGTAGATACAATAATCTTTCTTGTCTCCAAGTGTGTGTTTCATATTGAACTTTAGTATTCTGTTGAAAGAATTGTTAATAGATGGCATATTTTTATTAATAGGATAGGACCATGTATAGTTTGTGAACACAATTTTTTTTGTCATGCTATTTCTAATACATAGCTTTAGAGATTGACAGCAGCAGGGCATTGGTTTTGGTGAAAGAATTGTTTATGCTGTTGTACCACAATCACGTGTGTACTGTAGTTCTTATCCTGTGTTGCATTTGTGAGCAATACTCAGTACACAACCTGGTATTGGTTGGTGTAGAAGCAATCAACAAAAGTTTACTTGAGTACTTGAGATACTCTAGCTTCACCTACCCACCAAGCCTCAGTTTTTCTTGCAAGTTTAAGCACACCAATATCGATGTGTGATCAGATGGGGAGGAACACCAAACATGTGGCATTTGGGGAAACAGGTGACCTTTTTTTTTAGGGGAGAAAAGTAAACTGGGTTTTCAAGAGGGGGGGGGGGGGGGGAGGAAAATATTCTCTTCTTTTAGTTGATGAACTAGAGTAGCAGAAATATCGAGGTTCTTGCGATTGCGTTATTTCATTGGAGTGAAAATTTGTCATGATATGTTGTAGTGCCATATGCATTTCTCAGTTTGATGTAGAATCCAGCTAGCTCCAGAATGGTCCTCGATTAACCAGTTTAAAATTAGCAATTTTCAGCCAATGGAAATTAGTTCTCCACCTTTTGGAACCCTAGTCAAATGTTTTAGCCCAATCAGCTCCCCATCATGGCAATCTTTTGCTATCTGAGCATTTCTGCCCAACATGTGATCATCAAAATGTATGCCATTGCAATTTACAGACTTGGCAAGAGTTGTTCTTTTTGAACCATGTACTTCAGAACGAGCGCACTTGGCTTGCATTCTATTGCAGTCCCCTTTTGACCCCTGACTATTTGTTCTGTTTCTATGCAGCAAAAATGGATGCTTGGCAGGTGACATGCCTGCTTCAGCGGCTGTGAAAAGCAAGATACAGTTCTGGATGATGAAGATAAATTTACCTACAGTGCTGTGTTGTAAATGGGAACAGGGAATGGAGCAGAGGCTTGCTTGCTTCCTATGTTGCGGAAGCAATTGGCTTCAAATCTATTAGTGCTGTTTATCTTAATTTCTTTCCAGAGAAAATTTTGACTTCTTTTTATTAGTGGAGCTGGAGTAACTATATGGTGAGTGTTGTGCAATACCCTTAATAATGGGTGTTGTCTATATTACTTCTCGAATGGCAACTAGATTTGCCAAAAATTTTGAACCTGCAATTTTTGGGGTACTCAGACGTCTGCTATATTAATGTTAATTGATGAGCAGCTTTTGCAGACTGGGTGTGCCTGAGTGCTCAAATATGTGTACCGATTCTTATACGGTAGGGTTCATATGCTCTACACTTTCCGCATCATATTAATTATTCGTTATAGTATGGTGGAGTCGCAGATCACAACATTCTGTTATTTTGTGCAGTCTGGATCTATGTATGTGCATTGATCCTAATATGGGCAAATTGCTTTCCATACAACTCTTTGCCAAATCCTCCTATAGTCTGGATCTATATGTATGTATCTGTTATTTTGTTCAGCTCCTTCCGTTTGCTGAGTAGATCTTCTATGTTAAGTTTTTGTTTCCTATGCCGAAGATTTGATCGACATTTCAGATGTACCTTTGGATATTTGCTCCTGATCGATTAGAAAATGCAGCTGATGGCTGTCATTTTCGCTTCAGGCGATGGTGATAGCTGGTGAAAATACCTGCCGAATGGGATGATGCTTCTACAGTGTACAAGGAGATGCTTCATCTTGAGAAGGATGCTGAACAAGTTGTTTTGCCTACTGCCAACGCTTACAGGGCTTCGAGGTTTGCCATTGTAAGGCCATGGGCGATGAAACTACAACTTGGTAGATGCGCTAGAAGTCATTACAATTCAGCTGTAACCAGATTCTTTAAGAACATGCTCTGAATTCTGAACATTGGTTGTTTGCCGGAATATGTCGAACAAAATAAAATCATACTGCTAAAGCTGAAATCAGGATAGGAGTTACCTTTCTGGAGCGCTGCAGCTAAGACCGATGTGCTACTATTTTTCAATGGAGTCAGTATCCTTGTTCTTGTATTGGCCTGGGGACAAGGCCTCGTGCTCAAGCTCAGTGGTGTTCAGTGATCTTATACCCGGTGTTGTGGTTTCAACTTTCACAATTATATAAGGAAACACATATCGTGCATCTGGAAACCTATTGCATATTTGTAAAAGATTATTAAAGTATTAATCAAGTATTGTTACAATTGTGCATAAAACCATAGTTAGCTAATTTGCTACAACTTTCTTTCAAACATTTCCATTCCATTATTGATAATAAAAAATTTCCATGCTAAAGTACAAGAGGGGAATAAAATTTCCACAACAAAGTGCACGTTTAGTAAATAATTTTCAATAATTATTTAACCAATTTAAAGTCAAAGGAAGCAGAACCAAACTCAAAGAAAGTAGGCATAACATGGCTTGTATGTGTTTCAGTTTCATATACGCATTCTCCTGAGCACAAGTACTTTCTAACAAAAGGAATTACATTCACTCCGGGCTCTGATTGCAAACCGGAGTTCCGAAGCACACAGTGAGTAGTAGGATACCACTTTGGTAACCATCTTACAGAATAAACCCAAGAAAACCTTACACCAACTAGCAAGCTACTAACTTTAGAGCTAACAAGAAATACTCAGGAAATCCAACTACTAACTATCCGTTACACAAGGATCCTGAAAGCATGAAGGCCAGCCGAGCAAAACCAGCAGCACAATCACAGAGCATAAAAGAGTTAGCCCACTATAAGCCTGTTAGGAAACAGATAGGCTACGCTAGTCTAAAATAAAAAATTTCTACCGCATTCACTCAGGAAACCATACTAGTAGGAAACCATGGATCGTTACCACTCGACGCGCAGTGCAGCGGAAGAAGAGTTGGAGTACACCGATCCAACGTCATGCACATCAAACTCCTTGAACAGCTTCTCGATCAGAACCTCGACCAGCCCTGCGCAGATGGTCACGCTCCTCGACCAACTCCGAGCAGATGGTCGTGCTCCTTGACCAGTTCATCGACTAGCTCCCGGTCTGTCGCGACCTCGACCAGTTCTGAGTGGTCGTGTCGTGTTATCCGACCAGATCCGAATGATCGTGTTGTGCACTCCGACCAGATCTGAGTGGTCGTGTTGTGCTTCGCGACCAGTCCCGAACACGTCACGATCAACTAGTCGAGAAGATCAGTGCCGCAATAGCAGCAATGCCTCTACAGTATCCACACGTACTGGGTAGAAACGCCGAGCGCCGATGTGCTAAAACCTCGCGCGCGACTAGGGTTTTAAGGAGATCGTGTGAAAGGCTATGACTAGGGTTTTGGAATGGCTCAACCTCTGCATACCCCACCCTACGTCTCTCCTTATATAGAGCTCACTAATGGGCTCCCACGTTGAAAGCCCTTTAGGACTCTAACATCTCATGGATCACAATCCAATAAAACCCATATACGAATCCAATTCGCATATTTTGTTCCAACCCATTAAGTGTGTGACCTGTTAGGTTCATGTACATATGGCTATAACTCGGAAACCCTTTCCAAACCGAAATCAATAGTGGACCTTAGTAGGACATGTTGACTCCCGAGTATACACAAAAGATCATATCGGCTGAACCTTGATATACACATGCACCGATCCCTTCGTCTCACGATACCAATCAAGCTTAGGGCGAGATACGTGTCACCCTTGTGATAGCTCGACCATTCACTCGATTAAGTAGTGGATTAATCATGATTAACTCTTTAATCATATTGGCATGGCCATGCACTTTTTTAATCCACCTACCTCAAGGAGCCTAGAGATATCTCTCTTGTTATCAAGGAGGGACAAATTCCATCTTGATTGCTCACATTCCACGACATATTTTATGACAAACCCGTAAACTACCTTTATGACTACCTAGTTACGGAATAACGTTTGACAGCCCCAAAGTATATCACTACACATTCCGGGAATCAATGACGATCTTAGGTCTAACAATCCTACATGTACATCATTTGAGATAACAACTGATGGCATATCATAATAACAATCCCAACAATATCTCAAGGTGGGTCTATCCAACATTATGTTCTCCAACATAAATGTCCGTATTATTGACTTGTATCTCTATACCTATGATCCATGAAACGTGATCATCAATCAATACATGTGTTGATCTTATGTATCATCACAATGATATGCGACCAGGGATTGACTAAGAATAACATCATGATATAAACAAAGAGTTTTATAAACAAGTCACATACTTGTCAATCAAAGTAAACGATAGTCATTCTTGGAATAACACATTATTCAGAAGTACATGAACACAGACGTGTGATACAATCATCTCTATGATTGCCTCTAGGGTATATCACCTTCAATCTCTCACTTGCACTAGAGTCAATCATATAAGTATCTAATACCCATAGCTCTCATGTGCGCCTCATGCTTTGGCCGCGGGAGTGTCTTTGTCAATGGATCAGAAATATTCAAATCCGTGTGCACCTTGAATATCTTCACGTCACCCCGATCTAAAATCTCTCGAATAAGGTGATAGTGCCGCAGTATGTGTTTGGACTTCTGATGCGACCTAGGTTCTTTTGCTTGCACAATGACTCCATTATTATCACAATAAAGATTCATTGGACTAGAAGCACTAGGCACCACACCTAACTCAGTAACAAACTTTCTGATCCAAACCTCCTTTGCAGCTTCAGAAGCTGCAATATACTCGACCTCCGTCGTGGAATCGGCCACCATTTCTTGCTTGGAACTCTTCCAACTCATTGCTCCTCCATTGAGGCAAAATACAAAACCAGATTACGATCTCGAATCATCCTTGTCAGTTTGGAAGCTAGTATCGGTGTAACCATTTACAATGAGCTCCTCCTCACCTCCACAGACTAGGAACATATCCATAGTTCTTCTCAAGTACTTGAGGATATTCTTTACTGTTATTTAGTGAGCTTCACCTAGGTTTGATTGGTATCTACTTGTAACATTTAGAGCATAGGAAACATCTAGGCGTGTACAAAGCATGGCATATATGATTGACCCGATAGCGGAAGCATACTGGATCACACTCATCCTCATGAGCTCATCAGTGGTAAGAAGGACATTGACTCTTGTTGAGAGTGATACTATGTGACATTGGCAAGAAACCTTTTTTAGAATCCTGCATATTGAACCTTTTCAATACCTTGTCGATGTATGTACTCTGGCTTAATCCGACCAGCCTTCTCGATCCATCTCTATAGATCTTTATTCCCAATATGTATGATGCCTCTCCTAGATCTTTCATTGAGAAACTGTTTCATAACGAAGATTTAATAACATCAAGCATTAGAATATCATTCCCGATCAATAATATGTCATCTACATATAAGACCAGAGGCATAAGATCGCTCCCACTAGACTTTTTGTAAACACAAGACTCTTCTTCATTCTTGATGAAATCTAACTCTTTGATCACTTCATCAAAACGAAGATTTCAACTCTGAGAAACTTGCTTCAGCCCATAGATGGACTTTTGCACCTTGCATATCTTCCTAGCATTTTTTGGATCGACAAAATCTTTAGGCTATGTCATGTACACATCCTCACTTAGGTTTCCATTAAGGAAAGCCGTTTTAACATCCATCTGCCATATCTCATAGTTATAATATGCAGCAATTGGTAGGATGATCTGGATAGACTTTAGCATTACGACGAACAAAAATATTTCATCATAATCAACACCTTGAATTTGCCTAAAACCTTTCGCCACCAATCGTGCCTTATAGATGTGAACATTTCCATCAAGGTCTATCTTTTTCTTAAAAACCCATTTGCACTCAACTGCTTTAACACCATCGGGTGGATCAGCCAAGTTCCAAACTTGATTATCGTGCATGGATTCTATCTCTGATCTCATGGCTCCAAGCCATCTTTCAGAGTTTGGTCTCACCACCACTTCCGAGTAGGTCTTAGAATCATCATTATCCAACAATAATATATCGCGTTGCTCCGTGATTAGGAACATAAACCTCTTAGGTGCGCGATTGACCCTTTCCGACCGACGTGGGGTTGATGTCTCCACAACATGTTCTGCAATATTCAATTGTGGTTCAGTAGGGGTCGAAACATTTTCTGATGGTTCCTAAATTTCTTCGAGTTGCACCGTGCTCCCACTAACTTTCTTTGAGAGAAACTCTTTCTCTAGAAAAACACCATTTCGGGCGACAAATTAAACACTTTGCCTTTAAAGGGATCGGTGACGTCCTAAGAAAGGGGTGAATTAGGACACTTAGAACTATTTTGGCTCCAAAAATAACACAAGATAAACTTATATCAAATTCTATCTAGATGTACTCTAGGTTTATCTAGTGTGTCTAGTCAACCGATCAAAGCACTTGCAACCTATCTAAGAAGGCAAATTGCAAGAATGTAAATGCGGAAATGTAAATAAGGTAGAGAGAGCAAATTCGGCACAAGAGATTTTTTCCTGTGGTACCGATGGCATGAATGTCACCCCTAGTCGACGTTGGAGCTCCATAAAGGATATGCTCCCGGTCACGGCTCTTGAGCCACCAAGTCACAACGGCAAGGCCTCCACCTGGATGAGCCACCAAGCCACCAAGGCAAGGTCTCACCCCTAGCCTCTCTTCCGGTTCCTTACCGTCGTGATCACTTTGAAGCTTGAGCCATTAAGGCAAGAGTCTCCGCGTCCCTGCACAATCGCCTTGCCGTCGCTCCACACCAAGTCGGAGGGTCAACAAGCTTGCCGACGAGTCACCAAGACTCCAAGATACTGGCGTACCACTTGGTATAAGGTTGGATCACTCCTTGATCCACTCTCTAGGCAGCAATCACCTAGCAACACTCTCTTTAGGCCTATAAGCACTAATCTTGTGCTTAATCACCTTACATAATCATTTTAAATACTTTGGTGGCTTAGATGTCTTCTCAGATGTACACGAACTTCTCTAGACTCTAGCACCATGCCATACCTTCAAATGACTGAGTGGAGGGGTATTTATAGCCTCAAACTCGTGCACTAGCCGTTAACCCAATGGCTCAGAAAAGTTGTTAACACCAAATGATTCAGTGAGAACACTAGTACTAACATCGGATCATACGGTGAGTGCACTCTCACAAACTAGCTGTTGAAACCCCACTCAAGCCTTTGTGAATACCGGACACTCCGGTGTATACTTCATCTCTATCACCGGACTATTTGATAAGTTATCCTGAGCCATCCGAGCCTTTCCTTCTTCTACGTGTAAATTGCTCCGGTGAAGGCATCCGGTGCATATCACTTCATCACTGGACTATCCGATGCTTTGATCTTTTTGCTGCATCTTTGCACTGTTTATTGTCTGGTGTGTGCAACACATTGATCACCGGACCATCTTTGGCTTTGATCTTCAACTTGAATGGCTGCAACCTTCTCTAGACAAAATGCTCCGGTGTGTATCTTCTCTGATCACAGGACCTTCCGGTGAGATCTTCAGGCCTCTCTCCCCTTTGTCAAATATGCTCTGGTGAGTTCAACACCTAGAGCATCGGACCATCCGGTGAGGCAAATCTTCCTGGGATTTCTACAATTCAGTCCAATTTTGTCCCGGCTACGGTGGCTTCTTCATGTATTGTATTCATAAGACCTACTAACATATATTCTTGACAAACATGTTAGTCCCATTAACTTTATTGTCATTAATCACTAAAATCACAATTATGACCTAATAGGGCCATTTTGCTACAATCTCCCCTTTTTTGGTGATTGATGACAACACAACTAAAACAAGTGGCAAATAATAAATGATACTAAATGTAAAGATCATAAACGAGCACAAAGTCTTACCATATTGCTTGGATGCATGATCTTACCACTTAGTCCCCCTTTATTGTGACTCTCCCTTTCTCCATTGCCACTATCTCCCTTGAACGACCTATGCAAGAGCTTCTCTTTTGTCAATCTAGGCGCCTAGCATTTTTTCTTCTCCCCCTTTGTCAACTTCAGTATTCCTAGATGTTTTGCTTGTTTCTACAATATCCTCGCTTTGTTCATCTTGGTTTCATCGTCAAACTTCTCTCCCTTTATCAACAATCTCCCAAAAAAGTCTATAAATATATGTTGAACTCAAGTGAAAAAATATTAGAGTACATGGGAGAGAGCTTCACAGATCATGATCCAATAAAAGGATATCAATTATATGAATATCACTACAAATGAATGATACTAATTGTAGACTATGAAAGCACATGAATCATAATTTATGAAACTCACATAATATAGTCTAAACTCTTCCTATATGTGTGCATACATATGATGAGGAAGAAATATATGCACAACTAATAATATGTCAAGATAGGAAACTTAAGCTATATTATGCATGGAGGCAGCTTACATGAATAAAAGATTTGACAAAGATACCAATTGAAGCATTTAAGTATTGCATACCTCTGAAGACATGTTGATTGCTCCATGAGACTACAAAAGATGTCACTAGAAACACAAGAAAAGAACCTATAACTAATAAACAATGTAGGTTGCTCATGGATTAGAGATAAACACAAGCAACCTACCATATGAAAACCTACGCTAGGCATTGCAATAAATTGAAATAAAAAACCGACACTAGGCATTGCAATAAATTGAAATAAAAAACCGACACTAGGCATTGCAATAAATTGAAATAAGGATATGCAATCCTAGATGAGGCAAATAAGCTAGAAGTAAGAAACAAAATACATGAACATAAGTCTAGCTACTATTTACCTCTTTTACCTTTGGATGAGGATTTGGGTATGTGATGATCATGATTTTTATCAATACGCCCATCTTGTATACTTGGCTTCTTTGCTTGAACTTTCACTTCATCTTGTGAGCCAAGTCTCCAAATCCACATAGCCGCTTCGGGCTTCAAGTCTTCTTTGGAATCCAAACCGATTGGGGCCCCTTCATGTTGGTGATGACTTCCTCGGGCACCCAAATAGGTTGGTTCCACCTCCAATCCTTTCTCCCAACTATGTGTGCAACCATCTTGCTATTGTCCTTCTTCTTGAGCTTGTAGTGGTTGCTCTTGGTCTTGATCTTGTAGTTGGGTTTGGTGTAGAGGTTAGAGGTCTAGTTGGAGAGGTTTTTCATCTTCTTCTTCTCCTTGGTCTCCTTCTTCACTTGTTTGCATTGGAAGGACTTGTGGCCTTCTTGATGGTATTTGAAGTATTTCACGGTAGACCCCTCCGCAAGCTTCTTCGCCATGAAAGCATGATTATCTTGAGGAGGTTGGACATATCCTTTGCCCTTTAAACTTGCTAAGTCCTTCTTAAGCTTCTCCATTTCTTGCTTAAGCTCATCATTCTCTTGTGCAATGAGGTTGTTAGATGATTTTACAATAACATTCTCAACACAAATCTCATTGCAAAAGTGTGAGCTAGATAAAACAATAAAATCATCACAAGAAGTAGAAGCATCTATCTTAGGATTGAAATTAAATTGAGAGGTAGATTGCTTCAAAGGGATCTTAGTTTAAGATTCAATGCACTCAAATTTAGCCTTAAGATCATCATGTTCCTTGTTTAGAAAATTGAATTTGCTCAATAATTGTTCATAATTAGAGACAAATGTAGCATGAATGTCATTGAGTGCATTGAATTTCTTAAGCTCTTTAGATTGTTTTTTTAAGGGCCCTTTGTTTCTCATTGATCAAATGAAGGAGTTCATCATATGAGGGAGAATCCTCATCGAATTCATCATCACTTACATTGCTATCTATACCTTTGGTCATAAGACACTTGTGAGATGACTTGAGTGATGACGACCTTGATGAAGAGCTTTTCTTGGATGGGGGGATGGTGAAGCTTTCATCACTTGAGCTTGACTTTTCATTGTCGTTTACCCATCTTCCTATGCTTGCGAATGCCTTGGCTCTTCCCCTTTTCTCTCTCTTGTTCTTAGTCTTCTTCTTCTCCTTCTTGATATGATCAATTGTGTTGACCAAGTCTTCAATGGAGATAGGATGATCAATCTTGGCATTGATACTCTCCATGTTCTTCTCTAGCTTTGAAAAGAGCTTGGCCATCTTAGGATCAATTTTTTCATCATTTTATGTGCTTTGATCATCTTCTTCATAGCTCTCTTAATCTTGATCACCATCATCTTCGCTTGAGCTTGAATCTTGCTTTTGTCTCCTCATCCTTACCTTCATGTGTTGGCATTGAGCTTGCTTGCTTGTGAGAATAAGGTTCTTGGTGTTGGATGAGGAAGAATCTTCCACCCCCATGTTCATTGTCATCTTATGAGCGGTGATCTTGCCGAGCACTTGACTTAGAGTCATCTTCTTGATGTCATTGATGTCGTAGATGATGGACACTATCAACTTGTACTTTAGAAGAAGAGCTTGACGTATTCTTCTCACCACTTGATCATCTTCAATTGACGTGAAACCTAACCCATTGATCTCATTAACAAGAATGTTCAAATGAGAATACATATCATTAGCACTTTCATAGGGTAGTTGCTTGATGCCATTGAGCACATGATATTTCTCATTACGCACATCCTTTGTGTCTTCATGTATTTCAATGAGACTAGTCCAAATATCATATACATTGGTGAGAGAATAAGCACGATTAAATGCATCAACACATATAAATGATAAAAGAATACTCTTGGCCGATGCATCTAATTTTCTCTCCTAGTTGGTGATGCGAGGTCTCATCCCATCCTCGGTGACTCTCCAAACATCCAACCCTCGGGCTTGCAAATAATAAGTTATTAGAATTTTCCACCAGGGAAAACTTGTACCATCGAAAAGTAGAGCACTATAGGAATCCATCCTAACCCCGAAAGTCACAACTCACTAGACAGTGAAGCCTAACCGATCACAATGAGAATAAGGCTCAAATGTCACTTGAATTGGCAAAACCTTGTGAAAGGTATGAGGCTCTAACACAAATTGTAGAGCTAGATGTGAGCCATATCTCTGATACCAATTAAAGGGATCAGTGACATCCTAAGAGAGGGGGCGGTGAATTAGGACACTTAGAACTATTTTGGCTCCAAAAATAACACAAGATAAACCTATATAAAATTCTATCTAGATGTACTCTAGGTTTATCTAGTGTGTCTACTCTACCGATCTAAGCACTTGCAACATATCTAAGAAGAAAAATTGCAAGAATGTAAATGCGAAAATGTAAATAAGGTAGAGAGAGTAAACTCGGCATAAGGGATTTTTTCCCGTGGTATCGATGGCATGAATGCCACCCCTAGTTCACGGTAGAGCTCCACAAAGGATATGCTCCTGATCGGCACCCGGTTACGGCTCTTGAGCCACCAAGTCACAAAGATAAGGTCTCCACCCGGATGAGCCACCAAGCTACCAAGACAAGGTCTCACAACTAGCCTCTCTTTCGGTTCCTTGCCGCCGTGATCACTTCGGAGCTTGAGCTACCAAGGCAAGGGTCTCCACGTCCTCGCATAATCGCCTTGCCACCGCACCACACCAAGTCGGAGGGTCAACAAGCTTGCCGATGAGTCACCAAGACTCTAAGATACCAGTGTACCACTTGGTACAAGGTTGGATCACTCTTTGATCCACTCTCTAGGCCTATAAGTACTAATCACTTACTAATCTTATGCTTAATCGACTTGGATAATCACTTTAAACACTTTGATGGTTTGGATGTCTTCTCAGGTGTACATGAACTTCTCTAGACTCCACCAGCACTTCAAACCTTCAAATGACTGAGTGGAGGGGTATTTATAGCCCCAAACCCACGTACTAGCTATTAACCCAACGGCTCAAAAAAGTTGTTAACACCGGATGATTCGGTGAGAATATTAGTACTAACGCTAAATCATCCGGTGAGTACACTCTCACAAACTAGCTGTTGGAACCTCACTCAAGCCTCTGTGAAAACTGGACACTCCAGTGTACACTTAATCTCAATCACCGGACTATCCGATGAGTTATCCTGAGCCATCCGAGCCTTTCCTTCTTCTCTGTGTAAATTGTTCCGGTGAAGGCATCCGATGTACATCACTTCATCACAGGACTATTCGATGCGTTGATCTTCGTTCTACCTCTTTGCACTATTTATTGTCGGGTGTGTGCAACATATTGATCACCGGACCATCCGGTGCTTTGATCTTCAACTTCAATGGCTACAACCTTCTCGGGACAAAATGCTCTGGTGTGTATCTTCTCTGATCGCCAGACCTTTCGGTGGGTCTTTAGGCCTCTCTCCCCTTTGTCAAATATGCTCCAGTGAGTTCAACACCGAAAGCACCGGACCATCCGGTGAGACAAATCTTCATGGGATTTTTCCAATTTAGTCAAACTTTATCCTGACTGCGGTGGCTTCTTCATGTATTGCATCCATGAGACATACTAACGTATATTCTTGACAAATATGTTAGTCATATTGACTATGTTGTCATTAATTACTAAAATCATAATCATAGCCCAATAGGGCTATTTTCACCACAGCCTTTTTCCACGCACTAGCCATTAACCCAACCTTCAAGCATGCAGTTCCTCCGTCAATGGCCAGGCTTATGGCAGTGGTGGCAAGCATCAAAAGCAACAGGGCCAGCCTTGGACTTTCCAACAGGTTTAGGCTTTGAGCTCGAGATCTCATCTGATGCTTTAGCCCTGGCCTTGCGCTTTGTCTTTTTCTATCCTTCTGAACCATCATCACATGACTAGAGCTTTTCTTAATGCTTTCCTCAGCAGTCTTAAGCATCCCATGCAATTTAGCTATGCTCTTCTCTATGCTATTCATATGAAAACTCAAAATGAACGGCTCAAAGCTTGCAGGGAGTGACTGGAGAATCACATTAGTAGCCAACTCAGGACTAAGGGGAAAACCAAGTTTTTTTAGGCTCTCAATGTAACCAATCATCTTGATCATATGAGAACTAACTGGATTGCCTTCTGTCAACCTGCACGCAAACAAAGACTTGGAGGTGTTGAACCTCTCGGCCCTAGCTTGGTTCTCAAACATGCCTCGGAGTCGCACAATCATATCGTGAGCATCTACGTTTTCATATTGCTTCTGAAGCTCAGAGGACATAGTGGCAAGCATGAGATAGCTAACATCAAGTGAATCGTTGGTATGCTTCTCGTAAGCCCTCTGATCAGCGACATATGCATTATCAGCTCGTTCATTAGGATAGGGAACCTCTAGAACATACTCCTTTTTCTCTTGTTTGAGAACAATTATCAAATTTCTATACTAATAAATAAAGTTTGTTCCAGATATCTTTTCCTTTTCAAGAATCGAATGCAAATTAAAACTGGAATGGCGTTAACAGTAGGTGCCATGATCTACAACAGAAATAAATATGCAAAGTTTAGCACTATATTTATGTAAACCTTTCATTAAACAATTTAACAAAATATACTCCCACTATATGTTTTAAAACCGTTTCCCTCTAACGACATATAGTGGAACAAGATCCATATTTGATTAGGTTCTAGTGAGCTTTGGCATCACTGCTAGAAACTTAGGTGACATAGGTAAGCAACATCTTGTTAATCACATCCCTATGTGACTCTTGTTTGTTGGGTGGCATTGAATGCACTGGCGCCTAACTCTATGCCTCAAAGCCCAAAACCGTTTTGATAGCTTTGTTAAGTAAACCAACACTATACGTGTGAATATCCGACATCCACCCTAACTGGTTAACATAAAAGATGTCACCATGCTTTGGCAGACCTACCAAATAATGATCACAACCTATATAGGTGCAGCTATTGGAAGGACATCAATTACTCTTAATTTTTCTGAGGGAGGCTATTCTATTATGTAAACATATCCATCTCATAGAAACATGAATAAAATAGCATGACATGAACATACATAAGCATCACAGGCAATCGTATTAACTGTGATATAGTATGGCCCCTTTACATGGTGATCTCCATCGCCACGGTCCCTTTCCTCCGGGTTATCATGCTTCGAGTCTCCATGGTTATGTGCTAGTCTACTACATCTAATAGTACTAGAGAAATTACATGAGAACATGAAGCATCACAAGTCGACATGTAGGCTGTTATACAATAACATGATAGCATTTGGCTGAAAATTACACGCATGCATCATATACACATAAAGGCCATACTATTCACATCATTCCTTGCAAAAACAAGTTAAGCACATAATTGAATTCTAACGGGATGATGAAAACATGTTATTCTTAAAAGCCCTAGGCTCGGATAGCACGACAGTTCCACTAGCCGGTTAGTGGGCGGGGGGTCGAGGGCGAAGGCGAAGCCCCCCCCATGGGTTTCAGGGTAGTGCCCTGAAAACCTCTTGGTAATACATAGATCATATCTATGAAATCGCTGTGAAAATCTCATTGGATTGATCATATCAAGCTGATTCCGCGTCATTCACAATGCCTCAATTTCTATTGGATCAATCATATTGATCATCGTGTGAAGTTTTTTGGAATCGATGACAACACACATAGCCTCGATTTGCTGTTCTTTCAACATGCAGCGGTGCATGCTGTTAGCCCCAATGGTGATTCCAGTCGGTAGGAGCAAGTTGCACACATGGCCAGGTGGGTAAGCGAGCTAATCCTTTGGTCATATGATTCCATTGACTCACACCTCATCCGACCCCTATTACAACAAACAGTGCAATAACCGATTCATCACATGAACCGATCAAGATCCAATCTTTTACTACCACATATCATCTATACGTGACTGATCTAGATTAAAAACTATGCAGGATGGCTTTGATAACACTGTTGGAAAATGGGTAGGCTACGCTAGCCTAAAACAAAAAATTTGTACCACATTCACCCAGGAAATTATGCTAGTAGGAGATCATAGATCGTTACCACTCGACGTGCAGTGTAGCGGAAGAAGAGTTGGAGTAGACCGATCCAACGTCGTGCGCGTCAAATTCCTTGAATAGCTTCTCGATCAGAACCGTGACCAGCCCCGCGCAGATGGTCATGCTCCTCAACAAATTCCGATCAGGTGGTCGTGCTGCTCGACCAGTTCCTCGACCAGCTCCCGATCAGGTTTGTCGCGACCTCGACTAGTTCTGAGTGGTCGTGTCATGCCATTTGACCAGATCCGAATGGTCGTGTTGTGCACTCCGACCAGATCCGAGTGGTTGCATTGTGCTTCGCAACCAGTCCTGAACGCGTCGTGATCAACTCATCGAGAAGATCAGCACTGCAATAGCAGCAACGCCTCTACATTATCCACACGTACTGGACAGAAACACCGAGCGTCGATGTGCTAGCACCTCGTGCGCGGCTAGAGTTTTGGGAGATCATGTGGAAGGCTGCGGCTAGGGTTTTAGAATGGCTCTACCTCTACACGCCCCACCCCACGCCTCTCCTTATATAGAGCTCGCTAATG
Source organism: Phragmites australis (assembly GCF_958298935.1). NCBI lineage: Eukaryota > Viridiplantae > Streptophyta > Magnoliopsida > Poales > Poaceae > Phragmites > Phragmites australis. The sequence continues at coordinate 8,723,515 of NC_084938.1, forward strand.
GGCTCCCACGTAGAAGCCCTTTAGGACTCTAACACCTCATAGATCACAATCCAATCAAACCCATATGCGAATCCAATTCGCATGTTTTGTTCCAACCCATTAAGTGTGTGATTTGTTAGGTTCATGTACATACGACTATAACTCAGAAACCCTTTTCAAACCGAAATCAATAGCTGTCCCTAGCAGGACATGTAGACTCCCGAGTATACATAAAAGATCATATTGGCTGAACCTTGATATACACATGCACCGATCCCTTCACCTCACGATACCAGTCAAGCTTAAGACGAGATACGTGCCACCCTTGTGATAGCTCGACCATTCACTCGATGAAGTAGTGGATTCATCATGATTTACTTTTTAATCATATTGGCATGACCATGCACTTTCTCAATCTACCTATCTCGAGGGGCCCAGAGATATCTCTCCTATTATCAAGGAGGGGCAAATTCCATCTTGATCACTCACACTCCACGACATGTTTCATGACAAACCCAAAAACTACCTTTATGACTACCCAGCTACGGAATAGCGTTTGACAGCCCCAAAGTATGTCACTACACATTTTGGAAATCAATGACGATCTCAGGTCTAAGGATCCTGTAAGTACATCATTTGAGATAACAACTGATAGCACATTATAACAATCCCAACAGTATCTCAAGGTGTGTCTATCCAACATTATGTTCTCTAACATAAATATTCACATTATTGACCTGGTATATCTATACTTATAATCCATGAAATATGATCATCAATCAATACATGTGCTAGTCTTATGTACATAATAATATGCGACCACGGATCGACTAAAAATAATATCATGATATAAATAAAGAGTTTCATGAACAAGTCACATACTTGACTATTAAAGTAAACGATAGTTATTATTGAAATAACATATTATTTAGAAGTACATAAACATAGACATGTGATACAATCATATCTAAAAATACCTCTAGAAAATATCACCTTCAAAACCCCAGTTATACCATCTACGATCACCACACGAAATTTCTTGATATAGAAGTTCTTTCACCAGCACCTTGAGTCCTCCATCCACTTCAAGCACCAGTTCCTGGTCCCTCACCTGTCCAGATTACTCCCAGTGCTACAGAAGAGACCACAAATATCGACAATAGCATCAGCGGATTGAGGAATCGATTCGCCTTGATGAACATTTGTTACTCACCAACTACAACCACCAAAAAGTTGCCGACAATGAAATACTAAGTTGGAAAAACAAGAATCACGCTGTTGTTGCTATGGTCAGAAATAAAATAGATGGTTTTGTGTGAAGAATGGCGGTCATTTATCTCTCACTTTATGAAGAAGGAAACAGAATTGGGTTACTATTAACCTTTGAACTTTACTGTCTAATGATTAGGTTAATGCTTGAGGTTTACTTGAGCTTAAACCCTCTAGTAGAGCATACATGGGCAAATAACCAATAGAGAATCTATTATGGTTGCCACAGATAGTCTTTGTTTCTGCTTCCAGGGAGAGTAAATATCCTTTTTACTCTGTTAAAGCTCTTCCCAGAGATGTCAGTGACCAAAAACCTTTATTGATGGATCTTGGCCAGAATATAGATAGAAAAAAAAAACCCTTTTCATATTGAAAAATGGTGGTCCTATAATGCTGCTGATCTTTCATCAGGAAAGGAAACCAGGGGTTGAACCCTTTTACCTAAGCCGCTAATGGCTGACTACCTGTTTTTATTTTCTTCGAAACTACTTGTTACCCACGGCTCCACCAGTTAACAGCCACACTTGAACAAAATCACTAATTATAGATTCAAACTTTAGGGAAACACGGATGAGGATAAGGCAGTCATGTTCTTGTTAGATTGTTTGCAGTTCTGTTAGTCAACTTTCTGAAGTTGTACGCAGCTGTACAATTCCAATGCTTACAAAGTTGACATTTGGAAAGGATATAAAATCTACTTTCTAACAGATCAAATGTCATAAGATTTGGAGGTTTCTATCGAAAGTTATGATAATTTCAGTGCGTGCTGTACAGACTATCACGATGACGCGTGAAGATAGCTAAACATGAGGAGTCCTAGGCTTACAAGAAAATTATGGGATGCCATCCAGCTGATCTAAGGATTCCAAATTCATTAGGAAACCTTCTTTTCATGTTCTACACGGACTCAAATCGTTCCAATTAAGGAAAAAGAAGATAGGAAAGATTTATTTCGTTTCAGACTCGGTTTCAGGCTACCCTGGCTGAGCTGGAACCTGGAATAAAACGACCGTATCTGCTACGTACAAAGTTAGTCTGAGGTGTATGAGTACTCATTGGGAAGCTAATTCCAAGTAATTCTGACGCATCTAGCCCCATTGTTAGATTCATCGTGATTCAATATCAATCATCAAAAAAATACATCAGTTGTAACTTAGGTTTCATGTTTCTTTCATAATAGAGTCTAATTCGGTCCCAAATATCCTAGGGGCTATATAAACTTATGTACATAACCTGATAGGTCAGATCACGTTTATTGTGTAACTCAGATTGCTTATTGCATCTAAGAAAGTCATAGCGAAGTGCAAGGGGCGGGACATACTGAAGTGCCAATATCTAGAGAGTAGAAGCTCCTGTAGTTAATGACTTTTTTTTGTTTTTCTCCAACTTTATATCATCTTGGCTAAGCCTAAATTTCCATCAATTGTCAAGAAGGCATCATCCGTCCATAACATGTATAATAAATGAATAAATTCCTGGGCATATCTATCCAGTTTCAAGGACTCCATAACAACAAGTTTAGGTAGGAGCAACATTGTCTACAAATATTCCACTTTCACAATATCACGACTCACGAGCACAAATACACCATCGTCCGTATTTACATGTTACTAACTGAAACCTTACAGTTTCTAGAATTGGCAAACCATGAATTAAGAAGAGATGTACCTGGAGTGCAGAAGCTCATGTATGGAACTACGTTGCGAATGTGGCTGCCCCCGTGTACCTTCCTCACATGGCCGGACTTGAGACTGATACTGAAGTGAATAACCCATTCGCTGTCAGCACAAAAAGAACTCCAACGCCATCCGCAAAGCCAACCACTAGGTGAAATGGAGAGGGCATTAGCAGGGAGCAGCATATCTTGGTGCGATGCACGGTGGCGAATCCCATCCCAGCCCACTGCCGTCCTCCATGTATGGTCATGAACGGAATGCTCTGGCATGGTGGTGGGTGGATCAGACATTTCCCCTGCGCTCAAATCATGCTTGAGGATTTTGTTGCTTATATAAAGCTTGAAGTAGATCGCATTTCCAGCAAGGGCACTGCGCGCCAAGTTATCCAAATAGTCTTGCGGAAAGAGGTGGTCGGTTGGCTCCACAGAATCAAGGCTACTGCCCCACTAGGGCCATGAGCCCATGAGGAAGGGTCCGCGGGGGCAGTCGAGGTGGTCGCACGCCAGCAGCGGTAGCACAGAGCACCCCGCATTCCAGCAGTCACGGAAACATCTCCGAGTGCCTTGGCAGATCGGGCAACTCCTGCTTCTCACCAGTGATGGGGTCCTATAGGACGAGGGTGTTCTCGACGGGACCGTCCTTGACGAGGACGACGCGGCCCTGGCGGGAGTCGAGCGTGCGCCAGCCACAGCCACCGGCGTGACCCATTATGTGAAAAAAATGCTTTCGGTAAAAGATGATAACCGTCATACATGGTAAGTTTTTTTATCTCGAACATGTTACTATTGACTATTTATAAATGACGAGTTATGAATTGTCACTGATAACCTTTATAAATAACGAACTATAATAGTAACTCGTTATTTATAAAAGTCATCAGAGATAGGTCATAGTTATGACCCATTATTAATGATTAATTAACGTTTTTTACATAAAAAAGTCAAAAAAATTATTTTTTTACCTGAGTCATCTCAACATAGGAGCTATCACTACTCGCTATAGGTCATTTGCTACTTTTCACAATGTTTTTATACTGTGTGTTATGTGGGAATCGAATCCGCGACCTCCCCTCGTGCGCGTAGCCCCTTTATCACCACATCATCGCATGTATTTTGATAAAGTCGGATCATTTATCCTTTTAACTTTTTTGCCGAAGGTTATTAGTGATACATTATAATCGTGATCCGTCACTAATGACTGTACAACAGTGACGAGTCGTAATCTTTGACCCGTTACCAATGATTGTTTTTGCTAATAGGTGATCTGAAGTGCTTTCGGTAAAATAGGCATAATTTTTTATATGAACTCAAATTTCAACGTTTTTTTTTACTCTACGAACATCTACAGAAAAAATTACATCTATTTCTCCCCACTTCATCAGGTTTGACAAAGTTTTTGAGGTTAAGACTTGAAAGATTGAGTTCTCGGCTCTTAAAGTTTCTGCACCGTTTATGAAATATGCGTTTGTGTTTATAGCCATCATCCCTTACATAAAAAATTAAGCTGAAATATACAATAGTTCCTATTCTAGTGGTGCAGAGGTGAGAAAAAATAACAGAAAAATAAAAAAATATTTGTGCCTACTACGCCGTTATACCCTACGCCAGTTTTGTTCAAGGTGTGAATGGGAATTCATGAAATAGGCTAAATATAAGTTGTAACTTGTTGATGTTTTTTTTATAGTGTTTATATTTGTGCTTTTATACGTAAATATTCAGCTATAGCATGGTTGTAACCTTTCTGCACAATATCTATTTAAATCTGCACAATACATTTAGTTTTTAGTTAGACAAATTAAGTAAGAAAAGACAGTACCTGACTAGCTCTAATAATAGAGATAAGATATCAGTGACAGATTATATTACGATCCATTACTTATGACTAGCCTAGAAAGACTCATCACTGATGACAAGTTATAAATGACGGATCATAACGTAATCCGTTACTGATGACTAGCCTAGGATGACCATTCACTGATAAGTTGATTATTAGTAATAGGTCATAACTTCACCTGTCACTAATGTCATCAGTGACAGGTAACTTTATGACTCGTCACTGATGACCTATCACAAGTGACGGGGTATGATCCGACCCTGACTCTGACTCGAGGCTACATAAGGGACGAGTCAAAACAAGACTTGTCACTTATGACTCTTAAGTGACGGATCCCTCACTTATTTAGTATCTCTTTTATCTTTTTTTTTAACTAATAGGTTGGGCAAAAGTATGACATGGGGACGAAGCAAGCGTGGTCGTCGTCATGGAGGTTGCAGAGTACGCCCAGCATGGGCGGAGCTCGGTGGAGCTCGCGGACATGGACACAGCACCAGGGCCTGCATGTGACTATATGAGCACGGCCAGGCGAGGCGCGTGGTTTTGTTCTGCGGGACACAGAGGATTACCTCCTCGTTGAGTAGTCCATCAGTTGTGTCGGATGTACCCCGGAACTTAGATTTTTCTTATCTCTCATTCACTTTTTAAGCTGTTGGATTTATATCAAACAGTTACTCCATGTTCCTTAGCCGTATGCTCCCTCTCTCTCATATTCAACCCTGCTTCCTATCCCTCCCCACGCTACACCTGACCGCCTCTCCCTCCTGACGTCGCTTCCTAACCCACCATTCCTCGTTGGCATTGGAGCTACTCCCCTCCTTATCCATCTCTAGTGGTTCCTTCCTCACGCTAACCTATCTTCGATGGGCTGTCATCAATTGCCCCTGCTCCGACCCTCCTCATTGCCAGTCTTCCACCACCAAAGCCGGTGCCCATGTCATCCCGCTGGAATGATGTAAATCCCTACACAAAACCCTAATTCCCATACCTATACCCAAACCCTAATCTCAACTTCTTTTAAAATTTTGATGACTTTCATTTGCAAGATCTCAGTCACCTGATATCTAGCAAAACTATTTCTGTTATAGTAGATGTGTGTGAGCGTGTCTCCCTAGTTTGGTAGCATAAGTGCAGGCATACGTCTACTAATTAATGGGGTTCTTGTTTGATGAATGGACCATCTGTCCTGAGACTAGCCCATTCCTGTGATTTTGTATGGTTCAAAAAATGTAATAAGTCGGTCCATTGTCACCTCTATCAGAAATTAATGATAAATAATAATTGTGTTATCTATCAGAATTTCTCTAGGAAATTTTCACCAAGGGAAACATTTGTTGTTTCCTAAGACCATCTCCAACTATATTCCATTTATTTCGTTCCCTTCCCGATTCCCTTCCCCGTTCTCATTCCTTTTATTTTCTCTCATCTCCAACAGCTTCCTTTCGAGGGAAATCGCGAAGGTAAAGGAGAGAATCCCGTCTCGAAGGGAATGACCTTAGGAATCCCTTCGTGATGGGAACCGTGAAGGGAAACCGTTGGAGCGCTGAAGGGAACGAAAATCCCTTCACGATGAAAATTTCATCCCCGAAGGGAAGCCGTTGGGAGTGGTCTAATCCCCTCAATCCCCCTTCTCCCTTCCTCCAAATGCAAGAGGATACCCCAAACACACATATTACTACCCACATGTCTTCATTTCCTTCATCTTGTGACAATTTTATGCCAATTTTTCTCAAATAATTGTTGCATATGCAGTGCTATTGCAAAATTTTGGTTGATTCAAAGTTGAATAGAGCTCTACACCTGTACCCACCTTCTGCACTAAAGAAAACTAAATCCACAAATTTCTTTCCTTAACACTTAGATTTTGTGTGGTTTCCCGCTGAAGATTGGTCTGCCAGAGGATTAAAAAGAAGGCTATAACGGGAGTTGTCAATTGTTGCAACAATTTCATCATAAGATTTCTATTGTTTAATTTTATTCTCTAAATTATATATAGCCTTGCACTATTCCATGGTTAAAAGTCACCAAGTGTTTAATTGGAAGGGCATTCCTTTGTCATGCTTTGGCTACTGCAGTCCTGTACCTCATTACCGTTAAAGCGGTTGAGCTCCTGATACTTCGATCGCGGGTTCTGGACGAGCTCATGAGGTCAGATGAGCATTGGATCCCCAGGTTTGCAATTCATTCCCTTCACGTACTTCAGGTGTTCGTGAGGTACTCTGACTTACTTTATATTTTTTTTGCAAGTTACGCGGGGCTCGACTTCTCCTGCTCTACAAGCTTGTCAAGGTAGATGCGGGGATTGGGCGAGTAGAGTCTACATGGTGATTCAGTTTTGACCGCACCTTGCTCACTGAGCTAGTGGATAGGTGGAGTCCAGAGACGTACATGTTCCATCTCTCTGTGTGGGGATATGGTGCCTACACTTGTGGACATCTTGCTCCAACTTGGCCTACCTTGTGCAGGCCAAGTGGTGGGGACCTTGGCCCCTTCTGGCGTGATGACTTCTTGGCATGGTTCGGTGCAGTTGTCCTGAGGGACAGCGCCACCGTACAGGATGTTACTTGGGTTTGAGACATATAGACCTACGAAGGGGTTTCTACTTTAGTTTGTGGTATGTCACGTATCTAACGTTTCTTCTTGTGCTTAATGTTTTGCCTCTACATACTTAATGTTTTTTATTTTGTAACTGATAGGCGGATTACATCCACCCCGAGGTGGATGACAACGCGGTTGTTAGGCACTTGGAGGCCTACTTGTTGTGGCTATTCAGGTGGATCATGTTCACCATCACTCACAACAACTTGGTCTCGAAGATCTTGATCCCATACACCATGCAGATAGCCAATGCTGGACTGGGAGCGGTTTTCCAATGGGTGACCGGTAGTGAACCACAACTCCTATGACATGGAGCCAGACGATGTGGACGAACCCACCATGGGTTCAGTGTGGTGCCGATGACGGGTAAGGTATCTATCATGCCTATGTTGAATCTATTAATTTGTGAGTCTAACGAGCCTTCTCTATGTAGCTGACATGGACCAGTGCCTAGACGCACGGGGTGTACCTAGACTTCATAGCCTAGTTCGATGACCTCATGGCTATTGGGGAACGGGTTGGCTACGCTAGCCTAAAACAAAAAATTTCTACCGTATTCACCCAGGAAACCATGCAAGTAGGAGAACATAGATCGTTACCACTTAACGCGCAGTGCAACGGAAGAAGAGTTGGAGTAGACTGATCCAATATCGTGCGCGTCAAACTCCTCAAGTAGCTTCTCGATCAGATCCGCGACCAACCCCATGTAGGTGATGATACTCCTCGACCAGCTCTGAGCAGGTGGTTGTGTTCCTTGACCAGTTCCCTCGAGCAGGTCTGTCCTGTCCTCGACCAACTCTGAGTAGGTGGTCATACTTCTCGACCAGTTCCTCGACTAGTTCCTCGAGCAGGTCTATCGCATCCTTCACGCCGAGGAGATCAGTGCCGCAATAGCAGCATCGCCTCTATGGTATCCACACATACTAGGTAGGATTGCTGAGCACCAATGTGCTAGCACGGCGCGCTGCTAGGGTTTTGGGAGATCATGTGGAGAGTTGCGGCTAGGGTTTTGGAGTGGCTCACCTCTACATACCCCACTCCATGTCTCTCCTTATATAGAGCTTGCTAATGGGCTCCCACGTTGGAAGCCCTTTAGGACTCTAATTCCTCATGGATCACAATCCAATCAAACCCATATACGAATCCAATTCATATGTTTTGTTCCAACACATTAAGTGTGTGACCTGTTATGTTCACATACAAATGGCTATGACTTAGAAATGCTTTCCAATCCGAAGTCAATAGCGATCCCTAGCAGGAGATGTTGACTCTCGAGTATACACAAAGATCATATCGGCTGAACCTTGATATACACATGCACCGATCCCTTTGCCTCACAATACTAGTCAAGGTAAAGGCAAGAGACATGCAATCATTATGATAGCTCAACCATTCACTCGATCAAGTAGTGGATTCATCATGACTAACTCTTTAATCATATTGGCATGGCCATGCACTTTCTCGATCCAACTACCTTGAGGGGCTAGAGATATCTCTCCCGTTATTAAGGAGGGGCAAATTCCATCTTGATCGCTCACACCCCACGACATATTTCATGACAAACCCAAAAACTACCTTTATGACTACCCAGTTACGGAATAGCGTTTGACAGCCTCAAAGTATATCACTACACATTCTATGAATCAATGACGATCTCAGGTCTAAGGATTCTATTGGTACACCATCTGAGATAACAACTGATGGTACATCATAAATAACAATCCCATCAGTATGTCAAGGTGAGTCTATCCAATATCATGTTGTCTAACATAAATTTCCACATTATTGATTCGGTATCTCTATACCTATGATCCTTGAAATGTGATCATCAATCAATACATGTGCTGGTCGTATGTATCATCACAATGATATGCGATAAGGGATTGACTAAGAATAACATAATGATATAAACAAAGAGTTTCATGAACAAGTCACATACTTGCCAATCAATGTAAAATATAGTCATTCTTCGAATAACATATTATTCAAAAGTACATTAACATAGACGTGTGATATAATCATCTTTATGATTGCCTCTAGGGCATATCACCTTCATCTAACCTAGAGAGGCATAACCCTAGGAACATGACTTCCCGGGATGACAATCGGGCAAACAATCACCATCGTACCTCACCGGTCAAAGGTTATCCAATCAATGACTTGTATCAGTTCATCGACAACTGGTGAAGATGCTTGGTGCTTCTGAATAAGCTTCTTATACCCCCATCAATTTAATCGGGAAATGTCCCGACATCGATCAAATCAAGACCAATCTTTGATTGCCGTGGAGAAGACTCCCAGGGGCATTGGAACCAAGCAAAACACCATAAATTGATTCCTGACCTTCTCTCCAGATCTACGGAACTTAAGCTGGCGGGCAAGGTTCCGCCCCTGGATGATCGAGAAATATGATGGAAGCACAAATTCCGTTGAGTTTTTCAGATCTATACCACGGTCATGCAAGCAGCTAGTGAGAACAAGAAGGTAATGGCGAATTACCTCCCCACGGCCCTAGAAGGGGCAGCCAGGACCGTTGACCAATCTAATGCCAGGGACAATCTACTCGTGGGAGCAGCTCTGCGACGTATTTCGAGCTAACTTCCAGGGTACATATGTTCGTCCCAGCAAGAAGAACGATCTCCAGCAACACCCGGAACACTATCCTCAAGATTAGTGACTACGATGTCATCCAGGCGTTCACTCATGGGGTCTAGAGCCGGTGCTACGTTGAAGACATCAGTAGAAAAGAGCTCAAAACTGTTAAGGAGCTCATGCAAATTGTTGATAAGTCTGCCAAGTCCGAGGATGTGTTCCTCTACGCCAAGGAAAAGACTCTGGGCATAAAGCGTCCTCAACCCGGGGGCAGTGAGGAGAGTGCAAGAAGAACGTCAAGGGAGGTAAGGGCAAGAAAGCTAAACGTGATGAAGTTTTTGCAGATCTGCCGGATGTTCGTCACGACTAGCTCTCCGGCCCTTCTCGGAGCAGAAGTGTAGGACCGAGAATGGTGACTAGAGGGGGTGAATATGTGCCTTACCAATTTCTTTTGAAACAAATGGCCTTCTTTTATTTTATCACCTAACGCACCTAAAATACAAAAGCAAAAGCAAAACCGAAGAGAATCAAGTTGTTATGAAAATGTCTAGAAAAACACATGGCTCTTGTGGGTATATATGAACCTAGGTTCCATTGAAATTCATCACATGAGTCAACTCAACTCAACAAAAGATAGCAACTTGAAGGAAGAAGCCTTTGATCCAAAGACAGATCACTGGAAGAAGAGATTCTCCAAGTTGATGATCTAGAGGTAAGAGAATTCAAGACCCACTTATACGCATTTGTATGTGAATTTTATGCCTCTAGTAATAAGAAGAACAACCTCCCAAGGTGAAAAAATTTCAGCCTTCAAACTAAAACGAAAATCACAACCAAAAAGAAAAATCTCGTAACAAAACAAGGGAGCCAATAGAAGGAAACTAGAAGGAGATGAATACAAGCATCGGAGGAAACGTGTACTTCATTTCTTGCAAAGATTAGCCCTCTTTTCGATAGATTATAAGGTATTTTCTCACAAAAAACTCTCACCTCTCTCCTTTCCTCTAAAACCTAGCACTCAAGGCCCCAATGGCTAGCTCAAAACATCCCACACATTCTGACCCCTCTATTTATAGGCCTAGGGAGGTAACTTACCTCTTAAGTTTTCTTGTTTCCAAAATACCCATCTCTTTCAATGGCCTCCTACCTACCACCGAGGTATTTTGGTCTATTTTTCGCTCTGTCCATTGAATAGACGTAGCTTCTTCATGAGTTAGCTTCACCTCAATGCAAGCTTCGTGATGATGCCACGTGCACTCCATCCTTCCACGGTTTTGAGGCCAAGCAGCATAACTACCTCGCATGCTTCTCAAAGCGTGACTCATAGCTACTTGCTATCACCTCAAGCAAGTATCCCGATGTCGATGCATGTACTTCGTCTTGTGATCTTAACTGCCTACAAGTCTCTCCCGCTCCCGATTCCTCAGACCAGCTTGTCACTTGTACCAGCATCCTCTTCGCTTGAGTTTGTCAACACGCCGTCTCCATCCATCTTCACATGCTTTTCTTGGCCTTCATGTGCACAGTTAGGATCACTCTTAACCCTGCCCAGTCTCCTTGATCGTCCAACACCAAGCACCCCGCTTGGCTCCGGTCATCCCGCCATCGACCACCAAGTTGCATGCATCACCTACCGGTGTAGCTGGTGCAGGCTCGAAAACAGCTGAAGTAGAAGTAGATGCTACAGGACCCTTTACCGGTGTAGAAGAAGTAGGAGCCAACTTGGGAGCAGGTGTGACGAAAGGAAGTAGTGGATCATCCTCATCCTCACTGAGAACTGGAAGGTCGCTATCTACAAAGATGCTTTCACTCATCTCCTGATCACCTGCACACTCAGGAATAGGGCTAGCATAAGGGGTTGATTCATCAAAGGTCACATCACAGGACTCCATGATGTTGTTAGTGTCAAGATTAAAGACTCTATAAGAATGACCATGGAGAGAATAACCCAAGAAAATTCATCGGAAAAATACGACTCGAACTTATCAAGATGCCACACTTTAGGATAAAGCGTCGATAGCCAAAAACTCTAAAATGAGAAATCTTCAACTTCTTCCCAAAGTGCAACTCATAAGATGTCAAATTCAAAATTGAGTGCAAGAAAATCCAATTGGAAGTATAGCAAGCTGTGCTAATAGCCTATGCCCAAAACTTCCTAGGAAGTCCTATGCTCATCAAGCATCATCATAGTCATCTCCACCAAAGTGCAATTTTTCTCTCAACTACGCCATTCTGTTGAGGAACACGGGGGTAAAAAATTGATGCTCAATGGTATGTTCAAGATAGAAAGCATTAAAGAGATAGTTCTTGACTAGGTGCCATTATCACTGTGAATTGCTTTCAATGCACTAGTGAGTTTCTTGAACAATCACAAAGCTAAGCTCCAAAAGTGTGACAACACTTAATCCTTGCTCACAAAAAGAAGACTAAAGAGTAGCGAGAGAAATCATCAACAATGACAAGTACATACCACTTCCAACCCATCGAACAAACCCGGGAAGGACCAATAGTGTCCATATGGAGAAGTTCTCCTAGTCGTTCAGTCATCACCAGGTTGACTAATGGGTGGGAGACGACAACCATCTTGCCATGCTGACAAAGAGTACAAACTAGGTTCTTCTCAAACTTAAGCTTGGGCAATCCTCAGATCAAGCCTAAGGCACTCAAACGAGTAAGCAAATCAAAGCTCATGTGCTCTAGTCTCTTATGCCATATCCAAAGCTCAGAAAAAGGTTGAGCAATCAAACAATGAGAAGAACCAATAGACTCAAAGAAATCAGCTCTAAAACCTCTCCCAACTCTGGAAATCTGACAAATCAAAGCATTCGAAGAATCAAGAACTCGAGAAGTATCGTGTTTGAAACGAACTTCCAAGTCCTTATCCAACAACTGAGATACATAAAGTAAATTGTATTCCAGATGCTCTACCAAAGCAACATCTTTGAGAGTGAAACTCTCATTCACCTTTACCATACCTTTAGCTTTCACCCTTCCTTTTTGATCATCCCCGAAAGTGATGTACTCGTGTTGTTTCATTGGGGGAGGTTGGAGAACCCTGATGAATCTCCGGTCATATGGCGTGAATAAGCAAAGTTAATGAGCCACTTGTTCTCCAGGCCTCCTCCTGCCACCTACATCAAGTAAGAGGAACACGAGTGCTTAGTGGTGGGGTAAGTAAAAAACTTCTTAGGTATCCAACACCGAGTCGCTTGAGGAGAAGTTGTGAAAATAGGTGGAGGCAAAACAGCTCTAGTACACTAGGGCGAGCACCATAATGAGAAAAATGTGGTCCGCCAAAGCGCTGTGACACAAAGCCTCTCTCACGTGGATCAGAATCATATGAGCCATGGTATATTCCACATCGGGCAACACCTTTAAAGGAGAACGGAAGAACATCAGAAACTCATGAGCGAGAGTGAGAAAAAGGTCATGTATACCAAAAGTGGGGTGATACATGTCCTGAGTACCCACTCCCACTCACGCTGCTCATCTCTTGTACGGCGAAAGCAAAACCCAACAAGGTAACCCACTCTCCGACAGTAGGTGCAATGGTAGCATCTCTCAAGAACTCGACTGCCGGTCACTCTAGGCTCCCTCATAGGGGCTCTCATCTTGGCTGTGGAGCTCTCTTGGGTTGTGATGTGGCTTTCTTCTTTGTGGGTTGTGGAGTGGGTTTCTTGGTGAGTTGTGGTGTGGTATTGATTTTGGACTTCGCGGCTTCTAGGGTAGTAGATGAGGTGAAAATAGTCTTACCCACCTCATTGTAAGCCACCCTCTCAAAACCCAAACCCAAGGCTAAACCCGCCTTATCGGCACACATCTTGGACTTGGAAAAAATCAAATCCATTTTGCTCTTGCCTTCTGAGCACTTCTCCACAAGAGAAAGGAGATACTCATTCTCGGCCATAAGCTTTTAAACCTGCCCTCTAACCCAACTGAGCTTGTCCATAAGGATTATGAAAGTGGGACAATTTGGTTGCACATCCTTAGAACTCTCGGCACTCTCCAATCTAGACCTTGGATCTTTCATGTGCATAGCTTTCACATCAACATCCTTTAAGAGCAAAGGGCAATGCTTACAAGCGCCTAAGAGAGTAGGTCTAGCCTTCTCCTCATAGAGCTTCTTCTCGGTAGTCTCAAGCTAACTGACGACTTGAGCGTGCAAAGCCTGAAGCTCAGCAAGATCACTCATGATCACAAGGAAACTATCACACTTCTCATCATTGACCCTAGACTTAAGCAACTCAAGCTTAGAAGGTGAACATTCTAGCCTAGACTCGAGTTCCTTAACCTCCCTAACCATCTTCTTGAGCAATCTATCCTAGCTAACAAGAGCATCATTCAAGATATCGACTTGAATAGAGAGCTGGTTGTAGGAAGGTGATACCTTGAAAGAGTCAAGCTTGAGGTCACTGTCATTGTCGTCCGCCATGAAGCAAATGCCAGTGAAGTTCTTGTTTTTCTTCTTGTTCTTCATGGATGGCTGCTCCTCCTCTGAGCTCTCCTTCTCACTTGAGGAGGTGTCAATGTCGCTGAGCACCACCACAAAAACTCAAGATGCCACCTTGGCCACCTTCTTGGCCATTTTGTCATGGTTCTTGAAGAAGGGCTTTTGTTCTTCTTGTGCTTGTCATGGTCGGGGCCGTGATCTTCCTTCTTATTGAGCCATGGGAAATCTTCCTTGAAGTGAGTGGTGTCATCACACTCAAAACTAGCTCGAGAACCGCCTCTCCTCCAGTATCTTCTATTGTTGTAGAAGAAGGTGAAGTTCTTCATTATCAAAGCCAAATCTTCAACATATAATGCATCCACCTACTCCTCTGTGATGGAGACCAAAGAGGACAAAGCAAATCCGCTAGGTGAAAGGTTAGCACAAGAGAAACTAACTCTAACCTAACTACCACCACTTAGTCCTGAAACCAACACTATGTTTTGAGAGAAGGGTTTTCCTAGGCCTATTCTAGCTGCCTTGGCTATCTCGATGGATTTGAGCTTGCTGAAGAGTTCATCACAAGTCAATGTGTAATAATTTGATAACTCTTCAATGCTAAAGATCTTCACTTCCCATATGCTACGGTCAAGAGCATAAAGAAGCTTGATCACCCTCTCATGATCAGAGTAGGATAAAACACCAATGGATCTGAGGTTACTAACAATTTCATCAAACCTAGCAAACATAGCATCAAAAAATTCTCCGCGTCTTTGCACAAACATTTGATATTCTTGATATCTCCTTAGCTGAGGTTATTCTGCTTAGTCTTGGATCCAGAGTCTAGATTGCCATCCAAACCAAGTAAATAGCTCCCTGGCCGCTTGCTCCAGTCGCCTACATGCCATAGTAACCATTTTGCGATGCTCCTGCCAATGTAGTATAGACCACGAATAGAGCTAGTGTGTACAAGTAAAAATAAGATGTAAAGGAGAAACATATTTCCTCTTGTTAAAGACAATGTCATTCCTGCATAGTCATAGAGACCAACAAAATATGGATGCCGCCAGTAGTATATATCCTTTCAATTTTTCACTAAGACCCCGCAGCCAATTCCCAAACATGTTTTGGACACTTCGCGGTTAGTAAATATTCGATGCTACCTAAATT
The DNA here is from genome assembly GCF_958298935.1 of Phragmites australis. Lineage (NCBI taxonomy): Eukaryota > Viridiplantae > Streptophyta > Magnoliopsida > Poales > Poaceae > Phragmites > Phragmites australis. The sequence goes on from NC_084938.1 coordinate 8,739,061, forward strand.
ATTAGCCGTGCAGAACGTGCGAAACTGCAATAAAAAAAGAGGTGCTTAATTGTCTCAGATTTTGGCAAAAGTAACACTTCTGATCTCTAAATCATTGTCTTTTGCTTAGGCTATCCTTTGTTAATAGAACATCCTTGTGTAAATACCAAAGGAAGATTTTAATTTTTAATGGTAGTTTTAATTTCCACATTTGACTATTATGGATTGGTTCATCCTCTTAAACTAGGGCCCTGTATAGAGAGCTAATTGTGAACCTTTCAGTTTGGTTTAAACTCCATTTGAGCTCATCTCGGTCACCGGATAAAGTGATGTTGGTGAGTCATGCCATCAATTCATTCAACGTGACCAATTTCGTGCTAGTTAGGTCCCGCCTAAAAGAAATATTTGTGGGAAATGACTACATCACCTTTGCTACCGAGTCTTGTTTATTTCGATTGATATTATAAAGTAAAGGAAATTGATCTCTCAATGGTGAGTTGCCCAACCAAATGTCCTCCTAAAATCTAATTTCAGAACTATCCTTTATGCCGAAAGTACCATATCAGAATAAGATACTTTTAAATTTCATTAATCCAGCCTAGAAGTGCGAGTCACTGGTTTTTCTTCAACTTGCAAAAGTGGTTATGTTCCCATATATTTATTTCAAAATAGTTCTCTCCTCCTCCGTCAGTAGCTTGTATAGTCACTTACATAGGAGGGAGGTATTTTGGATATTGTTGGGGGATGGCCTCACATGCCCATTTGGATGTAGGGTCGAAGGCCTCTGTGGCAGTGTTTAATGACAAGAGTATGACTTTTGTGGATTTGTGATGTTGTAGGAACCCTTTGGACTTTGTAGGTATCTTGCAAACGCTCGACACCACCGGTGCATGTACGGGTGCTGGGATCGGTGAAGCCTGTGTCAAGCCATCGGAAGGTGATCGAAGATCTTCGTTGAGCTTTCACGTGGGGGAATGACCGAAGGGGTGCCGAAGGTGTCATTGTAGGCGAAGCATTCGACAGGCCTTTGGAAGTCGGTCAAGGACCATCACAAGATGCCACGAGGAAGTCGAGTGAAGGTGTGCCAAAGGTGCCATCGGCTATAGACCTTCAGGAGCCCAGACGAAGGGAGGACCGTCGCTGGCAACTGAAGACCGAGAAGGGCATGATTGTAAATAGGAAACACGAGCTTAGGATAGTACCAAAATACCCATGAATATGCTAGAAATGTGGCAGTTAGAGGCGTATTATTGAACATAGTGACGGAGAACGGTCGGGTACGGCCTATAAATAGGGCGGCACTGTAATAAAAAGGGAAGGACTTTAATTACAGTGCACAGTTCCCTAGCGTGTGTGTGTTTTCCACTAAGCCTTTGGATCTCATTCGGGTTCCGAAGGCCCACCACTTTGTTCGATTACGCAAGTTTCCAATAGTTGGCACCATCCGTGGGGAACGACACCTCATGAAGCCATACCACCCAAAAAGAAGACGACGGCCACTAATGAATCAGCGGCACATCAAACACAGCTTTCGGAGGGGGCTGCAGTCATGGCCAACGCTTTAGCCACGGTGGTTCCAAGCATCACCTCGTCTGAGGCAGCCGAGGAAGTTCAAGAAGAAGAAAATGTTGTGGCTGTGCTGGCCAATGGAGACGGTCGGGTTCGCGAGAGCAAGTTCATCAGGAAGATGCAGATGCTTCGGTGAGAAGGGTTGAAGAAGGCCTTCGCACTCATTTCGAAGTTTCAACAGCTGCAAGAGAAAAAACCCCTCGTGTTGAGGAACATGAAACCTTCAAGCATTTTTGAGACTATGAAGATGAAGAAGAAGAAACCTAAGCAGAAAGAGCAACGTGGCTAGAAGCTGAAGATCTAGAAAGGCAAATTGCACAGAGGAAGTGTATGCGAGAGAGCTTGGCAGCAAGTCGGAAGGTGGCTGAATATCACTGGTGAGCGGTCGAAGCCAGAAGAACTCTGGAACAAATGCAATAGCAAATCAACATACTGCAGTTAGAGGGCGAAGAGACATGGAACATTATCACCCCTTCATCGTCATTTACAACATGGTATGTGCTAGATCTTCGGCATAGGCCACGCTCAAGCGATCCAGACTCATCGCTCTCCACCGGCTTGCAAAGCCAGCCATGCCTTTGGGTTTCAAAATGCCGAGGGTTGTGATGTTTGATGGAGAATCACATCCGAGGAAATTCATCATGAGCTTCAAGGCAGCAGTTGAATCTGCTGGTGGAGATGATATAACATGGGCAAAGGCCTTTGTGTTGGTGTTAAAAGGGATAGCTAGATCCTGGTACTCCGCCTTACCTCCAGGGTTCATCTACTCATGGGACCAGTTGTGCGATACCCTTTTTTGCAATTTCCAAGGCAATTGGGCCAAGAAAGTCACAGCCGACAACCTCTTTGCAGTAAAAAAACTAACTGGTAGAGTCACTAAAAGAGTACATGTGCCTCTTTGTACATGTGCGCTGTCAGGCGAAGGGCTTAAGTGAGGACACAATCATCGATGTCGCTATCCAGGGCATAAGAGGAGGGTTACTGGCAGGAAAGCTGCTATGAAAGGCCGCAGAGTGTCCATGAATTATTCAATAAAATGGAGGAATACACAAGGTCTGAGGTGGACCATCATCAAAGGAAGAGCGAAATGGCAGCGTCAAAAACATCGAAGTCCTATCCCTCAAACAAGGAAACAAACTTTGGCCCATAGAAAGACAGGCTGAAGCACTCGAAGAAAAGCAAGGCCTTCGGATACAACTTGAAGCAAAAATAAGTCAACCACATAGAATCCAGACCTGACGGTGTCTTGCATGAGTTCGTCGAAGCCTAAGGTGGGGGAGCCCACGACGGTCGAAGCAGTAGAGGCCACGAAGGTCGTGGTGGCCGATGTGGATGAGCACCCAGTGATCCAAGCACGTTGTACTATGAGTTGTATGGCGAAGGTGTTGGTCATACAACTAAGCAATGTTCGCATGTTGTTGCCATGAAGAAAAGCCTAGGCAAGCAACTCTTCGATCCGGCCAGGGTAGTGCATCACGACGCACCATACAAGACGGGCAGCGCGTGGTAGTTTCAGCAGACCCAGGGTCAAGCACACGTGCTGAACCCTTCGGCATTCACCTCTCAATGGTGATCAATGGCTTTGATGCAGCCATATGTTCCAGCACCTTCGGCCCCACTGGACCAAACCTATGGTCAGTTGGCGGCTTTTCAAGTAGCGCTCCCACCCCCTCTGCCAAGGTCTGCAATCGAAGCTCCCATAGAAATCAGCAGATTGGTGAACACAGTAACCCACGATTTAAACATAGTTTTGGCAATTACTAGTGGCTCTAATCAGGAAACAGAGTCTAAGAGGCAGCGAAAAGAATAAGTGCAAAGGGTTAACCATGTCTGTGTAAGCCCAAGGTGGGGGAGCCTGCGGCGGCCGAAGCAGTAGAAGCTGTGGAGGTCGTGGTGGCTGAGGTGGATGGGTACCCCGTGATCCAAGCATGTTGTACTGTGAGTTGTGTGGTGAATGTGTTGGTCATCAACAAATGGTCCGCAAAATTTGTAACACCCAGTTTTAAACAAACAAAATCGGGCACAACACATGTATGCCAGGATCAAGTTTCATACATGTGCTTACATCATTAGTGTATCATCACAGTGCCATTATTACAACGTTAATTAACTTACTACAAAAGGACCCGAGGGTCTAAAAGAAAACACAGTGGAACTAAAAAGAGGTCTTCAGTGCCAGCGGGGCTTCCATCTTCCACAGGCGTCAACCGGGGGCAGACCAGCCTAGAACAGCAGCTCCGGGTCGAAGTCGTCCTCGTTGAAGGTTGCAGCTTCATAGACGGCTTCTAAACAGCGAAAGAATGTAAGGAAGGGGATAACAAGGGTGATTACAAAGATGTACTCTGCAAGTGGAGGGAAAACATGATATGGGGCTTAAGTCAAGGAACGGCTAAACACGGATAACTGCACTAAGCAACTTATCCTAAGATTCCAACATTAGGCATCCTATTTACTAAGTATGAGGACACTGCTATATCAAAAGGATTGACTCATTGGATTCCATCCGACTACCAAGACAAACCAGGTAATTCCATTACCCAGCTACCGAACCAACCATACCAAACCCAGATCCCAACTAATCCTGAAGAAGTCCAAGCCTGCTCTTGACCGTGAGCACGGCTGATCGATCAGTTTGATACTCTGAGAGTTTGCACAGCATTCCCCATGAATCGTGATTCCCATGTTGCTCCATACTTCTGGGGTGTGGAGTCGGGGTCTCACTACAAGACCTTTACAAATATCCCACTAGCTTGCAGGCACTCACTGAGGTTTCACCGCTAACAGATGATTCCATCGCCGCAGAAGCCCCCTCTTGTGCCACTTAACCGTCCAATGGTGCCCACAGAGCCAGAGGGGTGGCTAATTAGTTGGCCAGGCCATACCCATATAGGCCTCGTGGTTGTGCGGTTTAGCCGGGTTACATGCTTCAAGAACCGGTCCTTAGGACCCCATACAGAAACAAACACAAGCCTGCTGTCCAGAACCACCTCAAACCAACCATTCTGTTGGGATCCCTATACCAAGTTTGCTACAAAATTACCATTTCCCAAATATTGTTGCTTTGTTCATTACTCAATGTTAACATTTCTCCCAACCCTGACTGCACTAGCATATCTACCCATTTTATAACATGATAAAACAACGACGATAAGGAATATTTATTCAAAACTAATAAACCCTAACATGGGATTTCATATTTAGACAAGCATGCATCGTAGATAAAACATCTACATAAATATCCTAAAACTAGGTGTAAGATGCTCAAGGACACTTGCCTTCGACGGAGTGTTGCTCAAATTCCTCGAAAACTTGGTCTTGGAGATTACCGGACTGCTCAGCTCCTAATTCAACATACCGGAAAAAGCACACAAAACAAAACTCTAAGTACAGTACACCAAACAATGCTAAATCTAGATAAAAACCCTATAAATACACATCGCTACGAACATTTGGGCGCAAAAATCACCCAAATCGGAGCTACGAGCAAAAAGTATTGAGCTTTTGAAGTTCCAGGGGCTAAACTGCAAGTTTTAGTTGATTTTCAGAGAAAACCCAAATTAATTTTATACTGGAAATTCAATTTATGATGCAATAAAGCATTTGCTGAATTATTTTGCTACTGGAAAATCCATGGAATAGGTTAATGGGCCCCGTGGACCACGGCCTTATGGCCGGTCCATGGTTCACGGTAGACCGAGGCTCATAGGGGTAAGCTCGGTCTAATCCGAGCCATCGGTTTGGATCGGGTGGCTGGAATTAAACAAGACTGGTGGGCGGCGGCGCGGGATGGGAGAAACGGTGGCTAACGGCAGCGAGCGGCCGGAGCCTCACCAGCGTGGAGCAAAAACGCGCCACCGGCCATGAAACTCGACGGGGCTTGGCACAAAAGAGAGAGGAGGGGACACGGGTTCTCACAATGGGTCTCACGGCGGTGGAGGAGCTCTGAAGGTGGCCGGCGATGGAGAGCGGCGGGTGGTGATGCTCGGTCTCAGCGGGGATGGCGTCCGGCAGCTGAAGGAGCTCCAAGAGGTGTCATGATGCGAAGCTCGAGGTCCTGCGACACCGTAGGAGGGAAAAATGAGGTCACAAGAGGTTCAGCAAGGGAGAATTTTGGGCGGCGGCGAGATCTTACCGGCGGCAATGGCAAAGACGGTGGCGGGTTCGAATCCGTACGCAAATCACAGGGGAAAAGGATTGTTTGGGTGCGGAAACTCGCAAGGGAGATGATGAGAGGCTTAAATAACTGAGGGAGGGAGAGGGACGGCCGGATTTGAGAGGATTCGGCCGGCGCCATGATTTTCGTTAAAAGCATCGGTTTCCAAATTAAAGAGAGGAGAATGAAGGGGGAAACGGCCGGGGAGGAGGGAATAGGGGGCGGCGATCATGGTGGTGGGGTTTGATTAGCGATTTATGGCGCAGGGAGGTGGGATTGATCGGGCGCGGTGATTTTGGGGCCAGTTGAGTCGGGCGGCGGGAGGTTAGGGAAGAGGAACCGGTTGGGTGGGCGGCTCAGCTGGCGGCTCGGCTAGCGGCTTGGGCTGGGCCCGCGCGCAGAGAGATCGGGGCAGGGAGGGGGAGTGGCTCGGGCGAGGGAAGCCAGCTAGGTTGGTGGGCCCACCTGTCGGTGAGGGGAGGCGGGGAGAGGCCGGCTTGGGCGCTGGGAGACCGGCTCGGCCTAATGGGCCGGCGCGGGGTGGATGGGGAGGCGGCCCACGCAGAGAAAGAAAAAGAGAGGGGGAGGGAGGAAGTGGGCTGGGGGAGAAAGGATTCGGCCTGAGAAGCTTTTCCAATTTTGAAATGCTTTTCTTTTTAGATTTTACTTCAAATTCAAAAGGGGTTTAAATGAGCGACTTCTAGAGAATTTTTTGCAAACTTTTTCCATGCATAAAAATCTATTGAAACTACGACAGCATGAATGCAAAAAGCACAATTATAACCTATGGCCAATTAAATTTAGAAATTAATTTTCCATCTAAATTGAATAAAATAAAACTCCTATTTAATTCTAGCAAAATTTTAAATTATTGCAAAAATTGAGATTTAGGGTGTTACAGAATTGAAGTGGGATACACTCTGGGTCGTTGCAATGTTCATGTCATAACAGAACCTTCGTCGAAGCCTCAGGAAGACGAGGGCCTCCTATAGACACAACGAGTACCGGAGGCTATGCCTGAAGGATAGACCAAGAAAGTGCTACTATGTCAGGATAAACCAGAAAGAAGAGTGGCAATAGGAGCTGAAATGACAGAAGAAGCTGAATGAAGCATGATAGAATTCCGCAACAACGAGGATGTCTTCGCTAAGACACCGAAGGATATACAAGGGCTTAATAGAGATATCAACGAGCATAAGCTTGTAGGATCTAGGATACCGACTAGAGGGGGTTGAATAGGTGGTTTTAAAACTAATTGCTAAGGAATCAAGAAAACTTGCAGAAACAAACTAAATATCACTAGAGTAATACGAAAACAACAAAAACCATGTCAAGGTTTGCAATCCTAGAGTGACATGCAACAATTTATATTCAAGAAAAATAAATTGCATAAAGTAAATTTTCTCAAACTAAATTACTCAAGGATGACACAAGAAATATTTCTTCTCTATCAAGTGTCCAATTTGTCACAAGAGAAAGGGCTCACACCGAGAAACTTGATCTTAAGTCGGAGTAGAACAAGAACTACTCAATACCTCGATTCCGCTAGAGTAGCACTTTGCCTCTACGACAAGGTGTGCTCAAAGCCTCTCACAATCATTGTCATGGCTCCTTCACAATCTTCTTTGAAGGGCTCAATAGCGCAACAACCTCCAAGCTGTCTAGGAGGCAGTAACCTCCAAGAGTAACAAGTCGATGGTGCTTGCTTGAAGGAGCACTAGTGCCTCAATGCTCAAACTCTTCAAAGTTATGGACTAGATGCTCTCACACTCTCAAAAATACAATCACTAAGCCAAGAGAGGGAGAGGAGGAAGGCAAGAGCTCAAAAGGGTTGTAATGAAATGCTAGAGTGGTTCCTTGAACCAGCCAAGCTCTTATTTATACCCCAAACTCAAGAATGTGGCCGTTACTGTTCATTTGATACCTCTGCACACTGGACGGTCAAACTGCAGCTCAATCGGCAGTCGAACCGCCACAATTACAATGGCTACAAAAGGCGTGATGATGACACTAACACACGGTGGTCAGACCGCAACTCCTCACGGTCAACCGCGAGCAGGGAACAAAGTGCCAAAAACTCTCTGTTCCTAGGGTGGTCAGACCGGCCATGCCAGCGGTCAGACCGCCAGCCAGACCAGAGGGTCCAAACCCCTATGTTTGTTTGGTGGTTGTTGGAGCAAGAGATTGTCCTGCCCCAGCAAGTACGGCAAGAGTTTCTTCTAAGGAGGATACTCAAGCTTGGAGACGAAGTTTGAGAGGAAGGAACACCACGAATGTATTGGACTGGGCTAGGAGGAGTATCACAGGAAAACTTTGTGATTATGCTCCTCCGTGCTGTGTTGAGCGTATCGTCTTTTCTTCTTCTCTTCCAGGTGACCATGACCCCCTATTTATAAGCAATACGTAGCTTAGTTTACAAGTTATCACGATGTACAAATATCTAGGACCTGGTCGAATTACTGGGCCTTATCCTGGATAACTACCTTTTACCATACATAGAAGATAAATATCTACCGTGGTAACTATGTTAGTGCTTGCCCCCTGAGGGGTGAGCCGGCTGCCAATTTACGGCCCGACGCCGCTCTGCCGGGGGTGTCAGGATAAGCACCACTTGCATCGGCATTTATCACCCGTCACCTCGCATAAGGTCGGCAGCAGAGAGGGGGGGGGGTGTCCTTTCTTCCTCGATATTATCTCCGGAGGCCGGTCGCGCCTTTAGGCTTCGGAAGGCCGCATGGGCACCGAAGGGCCAGCCCGAAGGGGTCTGCAGCCCCTGGGGATAAGGACTCCTATTGAGTTCGGAGGCCGAAGGCTCCGAGGGTACTTGCTGTAGCTACGAGTCTTCGGAAGGCCACGTATGAGCCGGAGAGGTGGTCCGAAGGGATTCACATCCTCCGAGGATGGGGCCTCCTATCGAGTCTAGAGGCCGAAGGCTCTGGAGGGACCTTTGATAGCGACCGCCAACTATTATCCTCAGGCTAGTCTATTTTCCCCCAACAGTACCCCATCATTCTCTGGCCTTAACATTTGGAGGCATGAGAGGATGTAGGGGAAAACCAACTCCAGCCTGGGTTTGTAACAAGAATGCCCGAAGGCCATTCCCTATCTCTGAGGAGTTTTTCGACGGGAGCTGCGGGCGTTGATGGTGGAGCTCAATGCTGACAGTGCATTGGTGATGGCGTCACACTCTGGGGTTATGTTGAGGTCGGCTATGCAGCCGATGTTGAAGTTGGAGTGGAAGACTAAAGACGTTCAGCAGAGGAGGTACGTTCCGGAGCCTGTTGGAGTTGAAGTATACGGTATCGGGACTTGGGGCTGGAGCGGCGTCGATGGAGGTGATGCGCTCCTAGGTCCGTGCCTAGGCCGACCTAGATTCCTTGGACTCTTTTGGTGATGGGTCTTCTCACCATTTGAGTTTGTCAGAGTGGGGGATCACATGTGGGATTAGGGAATCCGCACGTTTGCCCATTTGAGGTCGGTAGGATGGGATGTCACTAGCATGTTTCTGACTAGATAATTCATGGGTTTGTCTAGGGTCTTGTGCCCACACCCCTGGTAGGCCCCAAGAGGGGACTAGGTCATTAATGTGACGGGACACTCATGCGAGAAAATGAGGTGTTGCCACGTCTCGGTGGAATGACCGGGATATGGCCACAGGCCTCTAGAGATTAATGAGGGATGCCACGGAGCGATGTCGAGTTGGTTCCGCTTCTCTTCCTGGGCAATCATGGCCGCTCGGCCCACGTATAAAGTGGGGGTCATTCGGCTGGATCTATCACCATCCCACGAGCGAACACTTAACTTGTCTTTGAATATGGCATCGTCTTCCTCCCCATCCTCTTCAGAAACATCGATGATCTCAACTGCTTCTATTGTGGCTGGGCCATTTCAACCACCGGTGGTGGCGCTGGCGGCCATCCGACTTTCATCCTTGCGGGGCGGGCAGCTGCCTGTTGCTCCTGCCCAACCCTCGGTTCGGGAGACCATGCCTGTCGAGATCATCGATATTTCCGACGATGATGTGAGGATCGACTAGGATCTCCTTCGGAGGGAGAGTGACGAGGAGGAGCGAACTTCGGCGGCAAGGGCTGGGAAGAAGCGGGAGGAGGACCCAACAGTGTCTCCTTCTGTTTCTTCCTCGTCTTCTAACATCTCAGGGGTCAGCTACTGCATCAGCTTCTGTGGCAGCAGGCCGCGGATGAGGTGTATACGCTGCTCCATGTGCAGCCCCTACCGGGATCCGCAGGAGGCGAAGGTGGCCTTCGGGGGTGCTTCCCAGACATCCCTGTTCTGTCGTTCGACTATGGCCCTGCCGCGGGTCACAGTTGTCTTTTGCCACCTTGCACTCTTTCTCCCCTTGGTTTGCTCTCTCGAGGTTTGCCTCCTCTGCAGCGGCCTTTATACTGTTTGCTCCTTTGTACGCGTCCTCCAAATGCACGATTTGTTTAATAATATAATTTGGACCCTTGGGGGCGATTGTATCTCTTTTTGGGCCGATGTGTGAGGGGATCCTTCGAGCAGGGGACCGCATGTCTATGTGCCTTTGTGCCTTCGAGCCGCTTTTCTTCGTCCCCTTCGTAGGTGATGGCTAGTTTTTTGGATGACCGATGTGCTGAGCCTTCGCATAGATCATAGCCGGTTTCGTTCCTTCCAGGGGAGAGGTGGCCTCGGGAATCTGGCGGTGGTAGATACGCAGGGTAACTAAGGAGATCCAGGTGAAGCGGTGGTGACCTCGTTGTTTCTGGTTATCGCATACTCCTCAGGCTCGGCACTGGTAGGGCCTTCTTCCAAATTTGTTCCAAATTTCTGAACCAGTGAAGCCCATCAGGAACCTTGGGAGACAAGGTCCAGAGGTGGTCTTTGACCCTTTTAGCCGCTGCCCAGCTCCAGATGTAATTCGCTTGGGGCCTGGAGACGACGTTGTCAAAGGCGAAGCCGAAGGCCAGACGGGAGAGGTGGTCCTCGACCCCCTCGGCCCTTAGCCCCTGCCCGGCTCTAGAGGTAATCCACCCGAAGCTTGGTGACGGCGTATCGGAGGCGGAGACGAAGGCCAGACGGGAGAGGTGGTCCTCGACCCCCTCGGCCCTTAGCCGCTGCACGGCTCCAGAGGAAATTCGTCCGAAGCCTGGCGACAGCGTGTCGGAGGCGGAGTCGAAGGCCAGACAGGAGAGGTGGTCCTCGCCCCCCTCAGCCCTTAGCCGCTGGCCGGCTCCAGAGGTAATCTGCCCGGAGCCTGCGACGATGTGTCGGAGGCGAACCGAAAGGCCAGATGGGAGAGGTGGTCCTCGACCCCCTCAGCCCTTAGCCGCTACCCGGCTCCAGAGGTAATCCACCTAGAGCCTAGCGACGGCGTGTCAGAGGCGGAGCCGAAGGCCAGATGGGAGAGGTGGTCTTTGACCCCCTCGGCCCTTAGCCGCTACCTAGCTCCAGAGGTATTCCGCCCAGAGCCTGGTGACAGCGTGTCATAGGCGAAGCTGAAGGCTAGACGAAAGAGGTGGTCCTCGACCCCCTCGGCCCTTAGTCATTGCCTGGCTCCTACAACAACTAGCTGGGGATACCATACTTTTTCCCATGCCACGCAGAGTGGGATTTTACTTATTGTTAGCATGACCTTCATAAACGATGTATGAACCATGTCTTTAGATGAGACTGCAGGGTAGTGACTTTACCTGTTACCATACGTGTATGAGTCATGCGGGCCATACCTCTTCGGTCTGTTGGCTGCGCCTATTGGGGGCTAGGGGGCTTTGCATCCCACTAACACGGAGGGGCTTGCCTTCAAGATGCCGTGGGATTTTGTCAGATAGATTTTTTGGAACCTCTCCGTCTAGCAGAGGTTTTGTGAGACTATTTGGTGGAGGTTTTTGTAAGACGCTCCGCCTTGCAGAGGTTTTTGGAAGTCTCTCCATTTTTGCCGGAGCTTTTGCAAGACTGTTTGGCGGAGGTTTTTGTAAGACGCTCTGCCTCGCGGAGGTTTTCGAAAGTCTCTCCATTTTTGCCAAAGCTTTTGTAAGACCTTCCGCTTTGTCAGAGGTTTGGTAGGACTCTCCGTCTTTTGCCAGAGGTTTTGTAAAGAGCTCTCCGTTTCTGCTGGAGGTTTTGTAGGACTCTCCGTTTTTATCAGAGGTTTTGTATCCTTTTGTAAGACTCTCCATTTTTGCTGGAGGTTTTGTATCCTTTTGTAAGACTCTTCTTTTTTGCTGGATGTTTTGTATCCTCTTGTAAGACTCTCCGTTTTTGCCGGAGGTTTTGTATCTTTTTGTAGGACTATCCGTTTTTACCGGAGGTTTTGTATCCTTTTGTTAGACTCTCCATTTTTGCCGGAGGTTTTGTATCCTTTTGTAAGACTCTCTGTTTTTGCCAGAGGTTTTGTATCCCTCTTGGCATGTATTAACGTCGAAGGCTCTACACACTATCAGGGCTACGTAATACCTTCCAGGAAACCTAGGCAGCCTTGCCTTCCAAGTGACCTAGGCATGCTACGCCAGCGGTGTGTAGGCTCGTCGTGCTCCCAAGGAAACACCCCGGGTAAACCGCAACACTGTCCACCAAGGGCATGCCCTGGCACGTGGCATTTATACAAACGAAGCTGTGCAATGCCTTCCAGGAAACCTAGACTTGATGCCCTCACAGTGACCTAGGCATGCTGAGCTCGCGATATATAAGCATGTCGTGCAACGAGGATTCCTTGCGACAGCATTCCTCAGAGCACCGCATCTTCACATCAAGGTAATCCCTTGATATGAGGCATCCACACTACCAAGGCTGTGCAATGCCTTCCAAGACACCCTGGCATAATCTACCCTCTGGGTGACCTAGGCATACTGTGCTGCTGTAGGTGTGTGGGCTCCACTGCCTACTAGGGCAAAGCCTACCCTCTGGAAATCCTTTTCAGGTGACTTTAGGTTTAGGCAAGCAATGCCTATAGGTGCATGGGTGTGTCACGCCTCCCGAAGAAATTTGTCAGGGGCGCTGAAACTACATTACCAAGGAAGTCCCTTAATAACTGGCATCTACGCACTATCAAGGCTATGCAACGCCTTCCAGGAAACCTAGACTTGATGCCTTCGTGGTGACCTAGGCCTGCTGTGCATGTGATGTTCATGCATGTCGTGCAACGAGGATTTCTTGCGATAGCATTCCTCAGAGCACCGCATCACCGCCCCGGGGACATACCCCGGGGCGTGGCTTCGACACTGCCGAGGCTATGCAATGCCTTCCAGGACACCCTGGCAAAATCTGGCCTCTGGGTGACCTAGGCATGTGGCACAACTGCAGGCGTGGGTTTTGCATGGTTATGTTACTAGTTAAGTTTTGCAGTCTACTATTGGCAATAAGCTGCTAATTGCAGTATAAGATATAGCTAGGTCAGATGACTACTCATAACTCATGTCAAAGGAAGATGTAACTTAAGTTCTACTGCTTACTGCTAAACAGGGACATAATCCAGATCTACCATTCTACCTAATGGCTATCTATTGTAAAAGCTTCTAGCAGTAAGGTTGGAGGCCTCCAACATATTTTTTATCGTACTGTACGAAAGATAGACCAACTGGGTAAACTATCTATAGGTACCAGTGGGCGTACCTTTGCCAAAATAAAGCCTTTATTATGAGGCTTGAAGGTCTCGAGGCCTACGACTAGGCCGGGAGAGATGGTCCCTGACCCCCTCGGCCCTTAGCCGCTGCCCGCTCCAGAGGTAATCCACTCGGAGTCTGGCAACGGCGTGTTGGAGGTGAAGCTGAAGGCTAGTCGGGAGAGGTGGTCCTCGACCCCCCTCGGCCCTTAGCCACTGCCCGGCTCCAGAGGTGATCCGCCTTGAGCCTGGCGATGGCGTTCTTGACTCAGTCCTCGCCGCTGGGGAACTGCACCATAGGTAGTGGAGTTGGTGGCAACGGAGCAGGGTCAGAGGGCCAGGGATCTGCTCGGGAGTTTCCCCCAGGCTTCCGACCCTTGTGCCATCCTTCGCTGGTTCCTTCTGTAGCCAGGTATCCTACTTGTCTTTCGAGGTACTCCTCCCAGAAGGTCGTGAGGGTCCGAAAGTCATTGGTGTTGTGGCCGCACCCTGGTTCATTAAGGATGCACCCGTATGCCTCCGGGGGTGCCGGTGCTTGTGGTCGACGCTGAGGTCGCCACTGGGGGCCGCATGCCCTGGAGCCTGTGGTTTCCCCAGGGCCTCCTTTTCTTTGGGGAGACCGTCGGGGTCATTTGGCAAACCAGTTTTTGGAGCCGGAGTGGCTCCAACTGTGCCTCCCTAGACGAGGTGGATTTGGGGTTCCCCACGTGTGGTTGGCGTCTCGAGGGCTGCATTGGAGGCGTAGTCGGGGTCTGCGCACTCTGGAGCATTGCGCCTCTTCGGAACCTTCCTTTGCCGGGGGGGGGGGGGGGAGGGCGAGGAGGACGCTGGGTATACATGTTCTCCGAAGGTGTAGGCTCGCCCGGGGCGTCCCAGGTGTTGTCGAAGGAGATACCCTGGGACCAAGTCCAAGAGAGGACATTCCGGGGTTTGACCGCCCAAAACCACTGGAAGGCAGCCTGCTTAGCAGCGACCTCGGTCGTGACCTCTTCTGGTGCAATGAGGTCTTCACTTTGTAGAGGCTGGAAGGGCTCCGTGCTGTCTGGAGTTTCTGTACCGACACAAGGTTCTGGGTTGGTCAAGGCCGGAGGAGCGCCGTCCCATATTGCAGTGGGGTTGGAGGGTATACGTGATGCGCATGGCTGAGACGGCCACGCGTATGGTTGCATAGTTGTAACAGTGGATATAGCGGCTAGCGCGTTTGTGGTTTTTCTGGTGGATTCCTACCTCTCTTAGCACTTCTGTGTCCGCATCCCCACGGACGGCGTGCTGTTGGAGCAAGAGATCGTCTTTCCCCAGCAAGTACGGCAAGAGTTTCTTCTAAGTAGGAGACTCAAGCTTGGAGACGAAGTTTGAGCAGAAGGAATACCACGAATGTATTGATCATAAAGATATGGACTGGGCTACGGGGAGTACCATAGGAAAACTTTGTGATTATGCTCTTCCGTGCTATGTTGAGCGTGTCCTCTTTTCTTCTTCTCTTCTAGGTGACCACGACCCCAATTTTTAAGGCAATACGTAGCTTAGTGTACAAGTTATCCCGATGTATAAATATCTAGGACCTGACCGAATGACTAGGCCTTATCTAGGATAACTACCTTTTACCTGACATGATAAATACCTACCGTGGTAACTATGTTGGTGCTTGCCCCCTGAGGGGTAAGATGGCTGCCAATTACGGCCCAGCGCCGCTCTGCTGAGGGTGTCAGGATAAGCACCACTTGCACCGGCATTTATCACCCATCACCTCGCGTCAGGTCGGTGGCAGAGAGGGGAGTGTCCTTTCTTCCTTGATATTATCTCCGAAGGCCGATCGCGCCTTTAGGCTTCGGAAGGCCGCATGGGCACCAGAAAGGAAGCCCAAAGGGGTCCGCAGCCCCTGGGGTTAAGGCCTCCGAGGCCGAAGGCTCCGGGGGTACTTGTAGTAGCTCCAAGTCTTCGGAAGGTCACGTATGAGCTGGAGAGGTGGTCCAAAGGGATTCGTAGCCTCTAGGGATGGGGACTCCTTCCGAGTCTGGAGGCCGAAGGCTCTGGAGGGACCTTTGATAGCGACCGCCAACTATTATCCTTAGGCTGGTCTATTTCCCCCCAACAGCGATCAGACTGGAACACTACTCGATCAGACTGGGACTGAGTTCTAGTGAGCA
This sequence comes from Phragmites australis, assembly GCF_958298935.1. Classification (NCBI taxonomy): domain Eukaryota; kingdom Viridiplantae; phylum Streptophyta; class Magnoliopsida; order Poales; family Poaceae; genus Phragmites; species Phragmites australis. The sequence continues at coordinate 8,754,485 of NC_084938.1, forward strand.
TCGACCAAGTTTATATAGCAGTCAGACCGGTCGTGCCAAGCAGTCTGACTGCCACACATGAAACTCGAACAGTACTGTCTTTCCTTGGTTTCTCTCAAACTAAATTTTCCACTCTATATGAAATGCAAGTTTGAGAAATTGTGGCACTATAGATATCTCAAGTAAATGCACATCAACCCCTCTTACTAGTAGAGCGCTTATCCTATCAATCCGGTCAATTTCTCTTCTCTAATCTACTTTGACCGGCAAAATAAAATGCCCTACGATTATACCTTCCCTTGAGCTAGCCATTCTTCATGTTTTCAACTCATGCATCTTCTAGCTCCGCAACATCTTTGTGACTAACCTTTTCATAACTCATTCAAACATGTTAGTCCACAAAAGACATATTGTCATTAATTACCAAAACACGAATTAGGGACCTAGATGCTTCAACGCTGAAGGTTGACCCGAACGCAAAGCCAAAGAAGCAAAGGCTTCAAGAAAAGAGAAGACGCAACGATGTTGGGGTCATACGCGAAGCACTACACTTTGAGTCGTTGGTGAACCCAGTATTAGTCAAGAAAAGCAATGGCAAATGGAGAATGTGTGTTGATTTCACAAATCTCAACAGAGCCAACCCGAAGGATGACTTTCCTTTACCACGTATCGACTAGTTGGTAGGCTCCGCAGTTGGGTGTGAAAAGTTAATCTTTCTGGATGCATACTCTCGATACCATCAGGTCTGGATGGCGAAGGAGAATGAGGCAAAAACAAGTTTCAGAACCTCCTCCAAAATATTTTATTTTGTAAGAATGGCCTTTGGGCTTCAGAACGCTGGGACCACCTTTGCCAGATTGGTCTAGATTGTACTGAAGTTGCAGTTAGGGAGAAATGTATCTGCATATGTTGACGGCATAGTTGTCAAAAGCAACAAGGAATATGATCACTTGGATGACCTTCAAGAAACTTCTACCAATTTACGAAGTGTGGGCTTAAAATTGAATCCAGAGAAGTGTGCATTTGGTGTGCGCTCGGGAAGGTTATTGGGATTTTTTGTGTCGAAAAGAGGCATCGAAGTAAACCCTGAAAAAAATTAAGCAATACTTGATATGAGGCTTCCACAGAGTAGAAGAGAGACACAACGCTTGGTGGGAGATTGGCAGCTCTAAGCCGATTTATAGCCAGGTCTACTGAGCGAAGCTTGCCTTTCTTCAAAACTCTCAAGGGCTCAGACCCTTTTCATTGGAGTGCAGAGCAAGAGAACACTTTTGATGAGTTGAAAGAGTATTTGATGAAGCTCACAGCTTTGAATAATCCAAATCTGAAGGCCAGGTTATTGCTGTATATAGCGGCTTCCCCTTCAGCGGTAAGTGCGGTGCTTGTTCAAGAAATGCAAATTAATGAGAAATTGCAACAATTTATAGTGTACTATGTGTCGGAGGCATTAGCAGGGTCGAAGAGGTTCTATTCTGAAATGGAAAAAAAATGGCATATGCGGTGGTGATGGCATTGCGAAAGCTTCGAAACTACTTCACAGCACACAAGATAACGGTGCCGACGTCATCACCCCTTTGCGACATGTTTGAAAATCGTGAAGCTATGGGAAGAATTGGGAAATGGGCCACAGAGCTTGCACCATTCACGGTCACACAGATGGCGATAAAATCACAAGCTTTAGCATAGTTTCTACCAAATTGGACACCACAGACTAAAGAACTGGAATAAATACCATTAGACCCAATGTGAATGATAAATTGTGTTGGAGCTTGGGGGCTTCGGGTGCTGGTACAGCAGCAGTTATAACTTCGCCTTCAGGCGTTAGGCTGCATTACGCAACCATACTTGATTTTCAGTCGACACACAATGTCGCAGAGTAAGAAGCGGTTCTCCTAAGCCTTTGTCAGGCATGAGCCCTTGGAGCCCGAAGGGTACTAGTCAAGGCAGACTCTCAAGTGGTAGCAAGCAAAATTGACAAAACATTTCAAGCGAAGGAGCCGGAGCTACCTAAGTATATGGCAGCCATGCGAAGCATGGAAAAGCATTTCTTGGCATTCACTGTCAAGAGTAGATCAAGAAATGACAATTCCGAGGCTGATGACCTCGCCAATGCCACGTCACAAAATCTATTGTTCCCTTCGGATGTTTTTCATCAGATTTTGAAGATACTAGCTATCGAAGCTCCTCAACAAGTGGCTTGTAGTGTCACTATCATTAAGAGCGAAGATTGGTGCTCCTCTATAATGGCCTACCTTTGGGGTCATTATGAGCCCGAAGATCTGGTGGAGGCGAAGCGCACTATGCAAAGAGACAGAAACTATAAGATTGTGAGGGCTGATTTGTACAAGATGGGAGTTTGTGCACTGATGCTTCGATGCATAGCCCAATTAGAAGGACAAAGTTTGCTCAAGGATATACATGAAGGATTGTTTGGCTCATACATTGGCACTCGGGCACTCGTCGGAAAAGCGTTCAGACAGGGATTCTATTGGCCGAAGGCTATCTCCGATGCAGAGGCCATAATCCAATGTTGTGCAAAATGCCAATACATGGCTAGGGGCTCAAACAAGCCTTCGTCAACAGTACAGCTCATCCCACCAATTTGGCCCTTGACTCGGTGGAAGATTGACATCATTGGACAGTTGCCAACTGCTCTAGGAAACCTTCGCTATGCTATTGTGGCAGTTGAGTACTTCTCTAAATGGGTGGAGGTAGTCCCGCTGGCGAGGATAACATCAAAAAATGTACAAAAATTCTTGTGGCAAACCATCATCTGTTACTTCGGTGTTCCTCATGAAGTAACAGTTGATAATGGGACGTGGTTTGACAGCGAATGCTTCAAACAATTTTGCGAAGATATGGGAATCAAAGTCCGCTTTGCTTCAGTGTATCATCCCCAGTCAAACGGAGTGGTGGATAGGCCGAACAGTATCATCTTGGATAGTGTCTCAAGGCGCCTAGAATGTCTCCCGAAGGGTAAGTGGGTCGAAGAGTTGCCGAAGGTATTGTGGTCAATCAGGACGACAACAACAAGACTGACGGATTTCATGTCGTTTCGCTTGCTCTTTGATGAACCCATGACTTCAGAGGAATGTAAAAACAAATCATTTCGTGTCACAGCTGAGATGGCTCGGAACGAAGAGCTGATAACAAAATGCACTAGAAGAAATGAGAATGCAAGCTATGGAAAACCTGAGGAAGTACCAAGAGGAAACAAAAAGATGGAGGGACAAGAATATATCCCCAAAGGAGTTCACTCTGGGGGACCTGGTGTTCCGAAGGCTTCCCGATGCTTGGACTGTGGGTAATCTTCGAAGCAAGTGGGATGGATCTTTTTTGGTCAAGAGTTCAAAGAGGCATGCTTCTTACCACTTGTCTACTCTCGAAGGAGAAGAAATTCCACATACTTGGAATGTTGATAGCCTTCGCAAGTATTATGTGTAACCAAAGACTACAGGAGGGACCTTCATAGTAATAGACAAAGCCCTTTACTTTAATGTATTTTTACATTTAGCATTTCAATTCATGTACATGTGTTGCACTCTTTTCCTCATAGGGGGAACACTTCTCTAGGGTGTGAGGTTTTTAATGAGGCAGTTACCTTTGTAAACCATTGTTATTATAAAAAGTTACCCCCTAGAAAGCATATGCTTTGATAGAATTACTATGTAATTCATCGTCAAAGTGGTACAGGCCTTCGATTGAAGGATGCACACTGATCGACGAAAGCAAGGCGAGCTACAGCTAGCCAAAGAAAAGTCAAGGTACAGAATGTTGGTGTGCCTAAAAACTTACCCATCAACTTAAAAGACGGGCACACATCCACAGGAAAAAGCCAAAGTGTTGCTTGATCTTAAATAGAGGCAGCACACCTCTCAGCTAAAAATAAAAGACAAGGGCTAAGAGTGCCTGCCCTTGCTTCAAAGTATCAATTAAAACCTTGGATTATAAATAAGACGAGAGCTAAGAGTACCATCCCCACACCAAAGTCAAAATAGACTTTCAGGAAGATAAAAAATGAAGTGTTGCTAAACCAGGTATAGGCTAAGCACCTTCGTAGGAAAAAGCCGAAGTGTTGCTATACCTTAAACAAAGGCAGCCCACATCTTGAATCAAAACAAGACCTTAAAAAAATCAACTTTGATCGCAATTGTGATGCTAAGCGCACCCTTTCGGCCAGTTGGTTCACGGCAAGGCAACAGTCCACTAGACATGACCAAAATACATCACAAATCTGTTGAAGCAACTCTCAGATACGCGATTAAAACCAAAGGTCCCTACAGTTTAAAAAGTTGGGATGACGTTGCAGCCAAAGGTTCCTATGGCTAAAAATTCTGGTCGAAAGCAATGAGAAAAAGAACAATAAAGAATGAAAAAAAGTTATTCGGCAAATTCATCGATGTTAGGATCTACAATGTCTTTGTACATTTGACTACAGGCAAATTGGAAAGCAATACCCTGACTTGCAACAAAAGGTTTTGTCAGGTCCAGCGGAGACCCGACATAGCTATCTAAAGAAGTATTAGCCAAAAATGCATGTTGATCACTCTCACCTTCGGCAAATGTAACCACTTGTGATGGCTGAACTCGTCACTGGTAACAAAAATGCCGGAGCAAAGCGGTGTCATACATTTCATCAAAAGGCTCAGGCTTCGGCTCGAGAAGACCTATTGGAGGGGCAAATTCTCCATGCTCTATCCTCCATATTTCCCTTTCAGCCCTTCGGATTTCTAGGTCCGAAGGGCAAAATGACTCCTAAAATGCTTTCGAACAAGTGTTTCTTGCATCATAGACCCTGGCCTCCGCTCGCCAATACTGCTCAAATTGAATGTGAGGATGGTAAAGATAGAATGATTCCCAGCAAGCCCATGACATATAAAAGTTATCCCGCATCATAGTTAAGGGAACAACATCTTCGGCTACCTGCACAGAGTTCGAAGGGAGGACCTGTGCAGGAAGCGAAGATTGTCAAAATGTTTAAAGAAGAAATTAATCATAGATATATTACAAAAGTTTTGAAATGTTTCAATCACAACTAAGTAAACCCTCGCTCATGCCTACTCCGGACCTACATCTAGAGCTTTATTCGCCTCTCGCAAAGGGCAGACATTGGAGTGGGCTACGCAGAGCTTCCTGTGATGGTCGACGCATTCGTGGCCTTCGTTTCAGCCTATAGCATAAGGAAGTTATAGTTAAATAAAAAATAATGATGAAAAGATGCTAACGCATAGCGAGGAGTAACTCACTTTTTTGGCGGTTGTTCTCTACCTCAAGGGAGAGGCCACGCCTGTACTTGCACTAGTAGTTGTTGGCAAATGCTTTGGCGAAGGCCTTCGATGCTTTCGACATTGTCGCGGTACTCAAATCCGGTGAGTAGCAGAACGAAGAGCTTTGCAGTGCCTTATGGTGGTCACACCCTATCAGTTCCAAAGACTGGATAAGGCTTTGACTTGAGATCATGGTGCAGAAGTCGCCATGTAGGTGAGCTACTTGCCGAAGACATCTAGAAGACTATGCAATGACCCGAGAAGGTCGTCCAGTTCAACTTGCTCGAGGACAGGAGGAACACCCGAAGCTCCCAGGCCTTCAAGAGTCTTGCCGATAGCTTCGTTGGCCATGGTTGCCTTCGGCTCCAGAACTTGTACTTTCTCCCAAATAGCATTGCAAGCAAACTATTTCATCTCAAGCAACAATTTGTTGAGGCGTTCATTTTCATTTTGAAGTTCTATCACATTGGTTTTGGACACCTCAGCACATTGGCAAAGGGTTGTCACCTCCTTTTCCAGATCTTGCGTGCTCGAGTGAATGGTTGCCACCTCTTTTTCCAGATCTTGTGACCTATGTTTGGCATCTCTCGCCTGTTGGAGAAATTCTCTCTTATTGGCTTTGGCCTTTTTAGCTCTTTGTTCTAGTAGGACCCGCAGTTCCTCAGCCCCTTTGGCACAAGCTTCAGATTGCTCGACGTGTCTGCGTAGGGCATGAGAGATAAGCATACCCTGCCAATCATAAATCATTACAAACAGTGGTCCCAAAAAGATCAAGTCGAAGGGAAATTTAATAATAACTCAAAGTACCTTGGAGGTCATCATGTCAAAGGCGTCCAGAAGGTCAGAGGCTGTTTTCTCAGATAGCTGAATTTTGAGTTCAGGAAGGACAAAGCTGTCAGATATGCTCTTTGAATCCTTCACCTCTCTGAAGCCTAGCTCAAACGAAGTCACCCACAATGCTTCAACATTGATAACCCTGGCATTGCTAGAGGTGCCAAGGGACATAAGTTTTTTGCCTCCACCGTAACGTGGGTGCAGTGAGGCATTTTCCTCCTCTTCGAGTAGACTTTTGGCGGAGTTGGAGTACAAGCTCGAGGTGTTGGACGACTTGTGTCCTTGGTCTGTCGAGCTGGCCCCTTTGCCCATCTTTGTGTTTGGGAGCTCAGCCTCTGGAGAATTTTCATTGTCGTTGGTGTCGAAGAGAGGGGCAAGCACGACTGGCGCGGTACATATGGCCTGTCTTAGGGAGGCGATGGCCAGCTCCATTGCACCCTTCGAAGGTGCTTGCCAGAGAGGTGTCACGACTATAGCGTCAGGGCCTTCGAGACTCTCGGCCTCCATCGCGCCATCGAGGAGGTCTTCCATTGCGCCGCCGCAAGCTAACTTCTTTGGTACACTGATCTTCAGCTTTTTGGTCCCATGGCCAGAGGGTTCGCGTGGGCCGAAGGGCTCCCAGCTTTCCTATTTCCCTTGCCTCAGGCATCATCCGCCCCATCAGCAGCTTCGGTCAATTGACTAAAGGCCTTCAACCTATCTCTATAGCTGAGACCTTGAAACTCAAAGACCATGTTGAGTTGATAGCTAAGGCTTAGTTCGGCTCAAGCTTGGCCTTTAGCCACAATAACTTTTCCCAAGAGGAAACATGTTTTGGCTTCCACCTCGACAATTGTTACAGCTGTTGCAAAGCACAAGCGAATAAGGAAAAATTACAAAGCGAAGGCCAAGGAAGAACAGGCCAAGGTACATACCAAGTTTTCCTGTGAAATCAATTTGGGGACAGCAAAGTCCTTCTGGACCTTTCGACCCGAACGACGGGATGATCCACCCTTCGCTGAATGGCCAGATACTTGCGGCAAGGAACTTCTCAACAAGATCAAGGGTGCTCAGATGCTTCGAACACCTTGTGAAGGCTTCGAAGGCCTCCCGCTAAGCGCCCTTAATCACCACGTCCCTGGTGCGGTTTACCTTGAGCTCCTAGCACTTCAACATAGGGTAGTCCTTGTTGTCTACCTTCTGGTAAAACCACCACTGCATCCAATCCTTTGGCCATTTGTTCTTATAAGCTACAAAAGGTGTGGCCAGACCACCTTGGTAGGTAAAGTTTGCATAGCCGTAGTGAGCTTCGAACTGCATGGTTTCAACAAAGACATGCTTCAGCTGATGGTGAACCTGGTGAGCGGCAATGAAGGCCCTTGCTGATGCCTTCACTCCTTTTGACTTCGCTACCCAGGCAAAGAGACTAAACCGAATGATGGTGGTTGGTTTCAGTTGATGGAGAAAAACCTCAAAAATTTTGAGGACCTTTGCCACCATCTCGTTGCATGGTAGGTGAAGTCCAGCTCTAAAATATTCCACAAAGACAATATCCTCATCATCTGCTGGCTCCAGAGTCTCCTGATCTTTGGAAAGATTATCAGGCCTTCTCTCTTTAAACTGGCCAAACTTCTTCGTCAACCTTCGACTTCCCAATCCAGTATGTCTTCGGCTTGCCAGACTTGCTCTTGGGAGCCATCAGGTTAGATTGTCTGGGTTTTTTCCCAAAAGGGTCCAGACTACGAATGGTTAAGGATGCCTTCGTACAAAGTGTGAAAAGCTGTGGGCGTAAGCTTGAAGTAGGAGAGTTTACAGTGAAAATGACCTGTGAGGTGATATATATAGCGGTGGAAACTTTGAAGTCAGTTGAAGAGCCATCAGTTCAGGATCCAAACCGTCTCCTTTATGGCAGTTAAGACAAGAGTCGTAACCGCAAAAAAAAACTTTTAAGTCAGTTGAAGAGGCATCAGTTTAGGATCTATATTGTGTCCTTTATGGTAGTTAAGAAAAGAGTCGTAACCAACACCTTGAGATTTGAACCGTTACAAAAAAGTTAAACCCTCCAGGCGTGCAAGGGGGTCTCCTGGGCTGAAGGTAAATTGTAGGGCATGAGTCCTTCGACGGGCCGAAGGGAATGGAGCTCGGTGGTACCATCTAGTTCACGGGTTTGGCCCATCAAAAAAGAGCCTTACCCATGGGGGGTTACTGTTGGGGGATGGTCACACAGGACCCTTTGGATGCAAGGTCGAAGGCCTCTGCGGCACTGTTTACTAACAAGAGTACGACTGTTGTGGATTTGTGATGTTGCAGTAACCCTTAGGACTCTCGGTGCCACCGGAGCATGTACGGGTGCCAGGATCGGCGAAGCCTGTGTCGAGCCTTCAGAAGGTGATCATATGTGTTCTGACGTCATGCCTTGATTTGGTTAGTGTTGGGGTCGTTATTAAAGACCCCCGACGGCCCCTTGGCTTAATTAGCTCAGCCTCCCAAAGGCTGAGCCTGTTTCCGCCTTCTGAAGCCCCGGCCTTCCGGAGCCTAGCCTCCCGAAGGTTCGGTCTCTGAGGCTTCGGCCTCCTGAATCCTACCCCTTCCGAAGGCCCGGCCTTTCAGAGCTCAGTCTCACGAAGGCCCGGTCCCCGAGGCTTCGGCTTCCCGTTGCCCGGGCTGGCTTCCCGGAGGTTACTGGGTGAGTCATCAGACCTCAGGAAAAATCTTCCAAAAGGCAAGAACCAGTCGTACTTTGCCTGCGAGGAAGTGACCAGCATTAAATGTCTAGGCTAGTGGACGCTGCTATGACACCCCAGCACGATGGAACCTATCCTGACACCCTTGGCGGTGCGGCGCCGGGTAGGCACCATGATAATTACGACGGTGGATATTTATCTCCCGACAGGATAGAATGTAGTCGTTCGTGATAAGGCTCGGTAATTTGGCCGGATCCCAGATATTTGTATATTATGATAACTTGTACGCCAAGCAACGCATGGCCCTATAAATAGGAGGCCATGGTCCTCTGGGCGAAGAGGACACAGAACACGCATCACAGCGAACATGTGATACTCCCCCCAAATCAATCCATTTTTCCTACCATCAATACATTCGTGTTGTACCTTCCTCTTAAACTTCATCCCCAAGCTTGAGTCTCCTCCTTAGAAAAAACTCTCGCCGTACTTGTTGGGGCAAGACGAGCTCTTGCTCCAATAGCGCGCTGTCCGTGGGGATTCAAACACAGAAGTGCTAAGAGAGGAAGGATGCCACCTAAGAAAAAGACCACCAAGGCCACATCGGCAGCGGCCGACCCCCCAGTCATGCCTTTGCGGCAGTCCAGAGGGCTATACGCCACCGGCATTGACAACGGTCCCCCAGCCAGGGGGAACGGGAACCTTCCGGCCACCACCGACACAACCATAACTACAGTTGCGGGTGACACCGAAGGGTTCTCTACCCCAGGGACCCAGCAACAGCAAGGCGGGGCCCCACTGCACCCCTAGGGGCTGCGGCCGGTGCTACCGCCGGAAACTCCGCTCTGCCTTAGCAGCAATCGCGCTTGGTGGCACTCGTGGCAGAGATGGAGGAGCTACGGACGGCCCTACCGGCCGAGCAGGAAGCTACCCACACCTTCGCCACCACTCCAGGGACGACCAGCGCATTTTCGACCGAAGCTCTACGAACAGGCGAGCCCCTCGGCGCAAGGACACGACCCATTCGATCCCCGGAGCCCCGAGGCCGGCGTCGTGAGGACCCCCTGCAGGACCACAACTCTCCCCTGTGGGCTGACCTTCAGGCCATACCCTTCCCGGAGGGTTTTCGGACCCCGAAGTTGCCCAATTTTAAAGGCAATTCAGACCCCGACGAGTTCGCCCAATCCTACGCCCTAGCCATAGAGGCCAGCGGGGGCGGACCGGCCACGATGGCTAAATGCTTCCCCCTCACCCTAGAAGGGGTGGCCATACGCAGGTTCTGGGCACTGGACCCTGGCACCATTCACACCTGGTCCCAACTCTGAGACCTCTTCCGCAGCAACTTCCAGAGCACCTTCATCGAACCAATAACCTCCGGCAGCGTGTTCACTATCAGGCAGGGGCCAGATGAAACCCTCTGGGACTACTTTTGAAGGTTCTCCCAGACCAAAGCCCAGATTAGGGGCATATCAGACTCTTCGGTCATTGATGCCAGAACCTAGGGCCTGGCCGAAGGCCCCCTGTACGATCGACTAAACCGGTGCCCAATACGCATGGTAGAAATCCTCATGAGAAAGTTTGAGGAATATGTGTGTGCAGAGGAGGAGAAGCTCTGTCGGAGGTGCTCACAAGCTCGTGAAGCTTCTCAGGCCAGCACCGAGAGACCACACTCGCAGGCCGGATCGTCACACGCCCCGGCTCCCCAGACAAAAAGGAGCTTCGAGGAGGCCCTTACCGCCGGGTCCCAAAGGGGGCGGCAATGGCAACGCCGAAACATCAGCAATATCAGCCCAAGTCGTGGGGCTCCGAACCAAAGCCACCCCAGGGGACGTGGCCGAGGATGCTCCGGAGGCCTCCCGGAGCGAAGCCACGCCCCAACTCAGCGTTCCGAAGAAGAATCCTGGTGCACTCTACACGACGTGGGACGAGGGCACAATACCGATAACCGCCGAACCCTCACCACCTTCTGAGAGGAGTACCTCGGGAGGCAGGCGGCCCTCGCCTCCAATGGTGGGGCTCCCAAGGGGTAGTCGGAAGATCGTAGGCCATCGGCCAACCGACAGGTAGAACACCTGGCCCTACAAAATCCTCCGTAGCTGGCCCAACCTTCACCACCCTAGTCATCCCTAGAACCGCACAGTGATGAAGGAGCGCGGGGCAAACGGATTGTCCTCGCCATTACCGGTGGAGGGAGCTCCGGAGGCACTTCGAAACGATAGCGGCGAGACTACGCCCACAGGGTGCACCACATCGGAGCAACTAGCATCCATCGACAGACCCCCAACTGGGCCGACGCCCTAGAAACATTCACCGTCGACGACTCCGAGGGGGTAAAATTTCCCCACTCTGATGCCCTGGTCCTCTCAGCCAATATCGCCGAAGTCGAGGTCCGAAGAATACTGGTTGACAGAGGCAGCTCGGTGGACCTCCTATTCATGCATGCCTTCGACCAGCTCCGAATTCCACGAAGCCGGCTCTCATCAAGCAGCAGACCCCTCCAGGGATTCAATGGAGCCCCCCTCAACGCCCTAGGACAGATAGAACTCCCGGTCATCTTCGGCGAGGGCTCTGCATCACGATCCGAGGTTATCACCTTCGACGTCGTGGATGTACCATACGCCTACAATGCCGTCCTAGGACGGGGGACCGTGAACAGATTCGGAGCTGTACCCATCAACATTACCTCTGCCTGAAAATACCCGGACCCCAGGGGCTAATAACCATCCACAATGACCAAGACCTGGCTAGACGCATCGAGTATGGGTACCCTGCTCTGTCGGCATATCCACACTATGACATGGGAGGACTTGAAAGATCCTCCATCGGCGCACCCTGGGCACCGCTGCCCTCCAAGGCCATAACTAGAAGGTGACATAAAGCTAGTCCCCATACACCAAGACCAACCCAACCGGACCTTCCAAATAGGGGCAGACCTCGCCTTCGGGCAAGAAACCCAACTTCTGGCCATCTTACGGAGTAACCTCGACATCTTCACATGGTCCCCACAGGACCTCCCAGGAGTCGACCGCAGCATCATCGAGCACTCACTCCAGGTCGACCCGAAGGCAAGGCCCGTACGCCAGGGGCTAAGCAAGCTCTCCCCGGAGTGGGCAGAACCAGCAAAAGAAGAAGTCCAGAAGCTTCTGAAAGCTGGTGTTATCCGAGAGGTTATCCACTCTGATTGGCTCTCCAACACCATCCTGGTCAAATGGCGTATGTGCATCGATTTCACGTCATTAAACAAAGTATGCCCCCGGGATCCGTACCCGCTCCCCCGCATTCACCAGCTGGTGGATTCTACCGCCGGCTGCGAAATGCTAAGCTTCCTCGACGCCTACTCCGGATATCACCAGGTGTGGATGGCAACGGAGGATGAAAACAAGACCAGCTTTATAACCCCCTTCGGAGTATACTGCTACGTCCGGATGCCCTTTGGTCTTTGAAACGCCGGGGCCACGTTCTCCCGCCTAGTACACAAGGTGCTGCAACAGCAGTTGGGCCGCAACATCGAGGCCTACGTAGATGATATCGTGGTAAAAAGCCAACTAGAAGCCACCCACGTTGCCGATCTACAAGAAACATTCAACTGCCTCCGAGCTGCTGGCGTACGGCTAAACCCAGAAAAATGCGTATTTGGCGCTAGAGGTGGAAAAAAGCTAGGGTATCTTGTCTCCCGAAGAGGCATCGAGGCCAACCCGGGCAATCCTAAAGAAGTATAGCGTCTGGCCGGCCGTCTCGCAGCCCTCAGTCGCTTCCTCGTGAAATAATAGCCTACACCCTACTGATGGCCTCGCGCAAGCTCTGGCATTACTTCCTTGCCTACGACATCACTGTCCCAACCTCGTACCTGCTAGGCGACATGTTTCACATCCGGGAGGCGACGGGACGCATCGGCAAGTGGGCGGTAGAGTTAGCCCCCTTCATCGTAAGGTTTGTAGCCCGCACGCCGTAAAATCCCAAATCTTGGCAAACTTCATCGCCGAATGGACCCCGGCAACAACCGAACCCAACACCACGCCCACCCAAGACATCTAGACCATCTACACCGATGGAGCATCCTGCTCCGCGGGCGCCGGAGCTAGCGCGGTCCTCATCTCCACCACAGGCCAGCAGGTCCAATACGCCACTCGCCTAGATTTCAAGATGACCAACAACATAGCTGAATACGAGGCCGTCCTCCTAGGCCTCCGAAAGGCACGAGCCTTAGGAGCAGCTAGAGTCATCATCCGAACCGATTCTTAGATCGTCGCCGGTCACGTCAACAAGGACTTCCAAGTCCACCATCCAGACATGGTAACATACCTCGAGGCCATTCGCAAAGCCGAGGCACACTTCCGCGGTGTATCCATACGAAGCATACCACGAGCAGACAACAATCAGGCAGACGCCTTAGCAAAAGCTGCAGCCACGGGCAAGAACCCACCAATAGGCACCTTCCCCGAGACCCTGCACCGGACGACCGCCAGAACCCTTGACGAGACAGCCGTCACCATCCTCCCCATCCAAACTGCGGACTGGAGGGCCCCCCTCCTATCATTCCTGAGAGGAACAGCATAACTGGACGACTCAATTGCACTCCACCGCATCCAACATCGCGCCAGGGGCTACCACCTCATAAATAACGCCCTTTACAAGACAGGTGTCTGCGCTCCCCTCCTTCGATGCATTACTAAACAAGAAGGAGCCACCCTCCTCAGAGAAATACACAAAGGCCTGTGCGGCAGTCATCTGGCGCCTCGTTCTCTAGCTGGTAATGCTGGTAATGCACTTCGCCAGGGGATCCATTGGCCTACGATCATGTCCGACGCGGAAGAACTCATCCGCACCTGCCAAGGATGCCAATGGATGGGACGACGAAGCCACCGACCTCCAACTCCTTTGCAACCAATCACCCATGTCTGGCCCCTAGCTCGTTGGGGTATGGACCTCATCGGTCCATTTCCCCGCACCAAAGGAAACCTCCAGTACACAGTGGTCGCATTGGAATATTTTTCCAAATAGGTCGAGGTCGAACCCCTCACTGCGATCACATCAAAAAATGTCTAGAAACTTTTCTGGAAGAACATAATCTACCACTTCGGTGTCCCACGATAGCTCATGGTGGACAATGGCACACAATTCAACTCCGGGCCTTTTAGACAATTCACCGATGACCTCGGCCGAATTATGCTTCGCAGCAGTTCGACACCCTCAATCCAATGGAGCCGTCGAAAGGGCCAACGACAACATCCTCTCTAGTCTAAATCGACGCCTCGTCGGCTTAGCTCGAGGCCTACAGGTCGACGAATTACCCAAGGTTTTATGGTCCCTCCGCACCACTGTCACGCGGGCCACCGGGTTCACACCCTTCCGCCTCCTATACGGAGACGAAGCCATGACCCCCACCGAGGTCAAGGCCTGCTCACTCAGGGTATAGCTCCCACAAACTGACGGAGAAAGGGAGCTCTCCCTCGACCTTACTGAAGGCACGCGGCGGCTCCACGCCATTCAGAACCTAGATCACTACATTAAGAAAACTAAGGCTTGGTACGATCCAAGGGTTGCGCCGTGAAACTTCAAACCCGGCGAACTCGTGCTTTGATGTGCCCTAGCCTCGGGAAAGCTACACAACAAATGGGAAGGCCCATACCTGGTCCTCAAGTCTAATAGACTCAGCTCCTATCGACTAGCCGATGCAGAGGGCACCCCCGTCGAACATAGTTGGAACGCAAAGACCCTCCGCAAGTATTATGTATAAAGAACCCCAACCTCAACACCCAAAAAAAACCCAGCATCTTGGAGGCATAAGCCTCTGTGTTGGACATGCATTCTGTCCGCCATCTTTAAGGTCTCGCCAACCTACGTGGTAGATAGGCAAAGACCGCTCTAGCATCTTGAAGGCATAAGCCTCCGTGCCGGACAGGCATTCCGTCCGCCATCTTTAAGGTCTCGCTAACCTACGTGGCGGATAGGCAAAGACTGCTCCAGCATCTTGAAGGCATAAGTCTCCGTGCTGGACAGGCATTCCGTCCACCATCTTTAAGGTCTCGCTAACCTACGTGGCGGATAGGCAAAGACCGCTCCAGCATCTTGAAGGCATAAGCTTCCGTGTTGGACATGCATTCCGTCCGCCATCTTTAAGGTCAAGCAAACCTACGTGGCGGATAGACAAAGACCGCTCCAGCATCTTGAAGACAAAAGTCTCCGTGCTGGATAGGCATTCCGTCCGTCATCACTAGGGCCTAGCAAACCTAAAATGTCGGATAGGCAAAGACCGCTCCGGTATCTTGAAGCTAGTGCCTTCATACCGGACAGGCATAACACCCCCCGTCATTTCTAAGGCCAGGCTGCCATAGGCATGGCGAGGGGATAAAAACCCCAACAAAACTGAGTCTGTCACCCGACCCTTCGGATGCCCCTCGAAGTCTCGCACCCCGTGGCCATCAGACGACCACAGGATGCGAAGGGGCTGGGACAAGGGGCACAGGCGAAACGTCGGCGCGATCAATCATAAAAAAGGGAGAGGAAAAAGAACATACAAAAGTCTTTTTATACAGTTAACCATTGTACATCGAATCTACGCCCAGCAAACTGGCTAGCCTACTACGCCCCCCTGTACCACTATGGGAAGATGAGGGTGCCCAACGGCCATGCCTCCCAGACACACTACGGGACCTGGAGAGTCGTCCACGACAACTGCGCACAAGAGGCCGACGCGAGCCCCCTCCACCAAAGGGGCTGCTACCCGAAACAGAGACTCGACCCCGAGAAGACGAAAAATCCGCCGGGAGAGGATATGAGTCGAAGGCAGAGAAGTCCAGCTCTTCCCCTGCCCCACTAACGAGGCCTCCACGGCCTGTGCCACCTCCACCTTCACCTCAGCCAAGGTAGACTAGAGAATTTCCGAAGCCACCCTTCCGTCATAACCCCAAGGAAGGACGAAGCGCCGTAAGAAGCGTGAGCCGGCAACCTCCCGGGCCGTTCAGGCCGCACACCAATCATCTCTTGCGGTAAAACATACATCTGGAGTGGACATCGGGGGATCCTCTGGCTCGACCTTAACCAAAACGTCGGCAGCCACTTGCGGGTCAACGCGCCCATCAGAATCGCAGGGCATAACAAAGCGACTCCGTCAACGAACGAATGGAGTAGCCCCCAACGCACCAGACGCACTCGATCCCTCCTCGGAGGCATTATCTAAGGTACGGACGAGGCCTCCTCTGGCTCGGGCCGTCGTACCTATACACGCAAAGCAGACTCCGGTTAAAACTCAAAGGCTCAAACGTCCCAGAAACAACACAGGTAAAACACAGGAAGACAGGGGCAGTTTCCATCAAATAAAGATTATATACATAAAGCAGAAGGAGGCAGTCAACATACTAGAACTCAGACCCCCTCCCCGGGAAAGAAAAGAAAACAAAGACAGCCGCGATAGAGCTACACCTCCGAGGCATCCACGCTTGGCTCCGGAGGGGCAACAACGCTAAGCAAAGCTCCCCCAGAGGACTGCGAAGCACCCGTAGACTCCGAGTGAAGCATCAGGCCTCCCAACGAAGAACTTGGGCGAAGGCCCCCCGAGGAACCCAGAGTCCCCTGACCAGCCATAAAGCGCAACGTCACGCTCTGACCATGCTTCGCCCATACGCCGCGACAGAAGCTCTCCAAGGCTGCGCCAATCTCCACCAGAGGTGCCTCTGGCTGGAAGACCTAGACCATGGAGTCCGGCACCTGCCGCTCCAGTGCTTCGAAGGGACCAACCCCCACCTGGTGCAGCAGGGTCAGTTGAAGTGCAGCAGCCACACGAGCGCTGGACCTCGCATAGGCCTCCACGGCCCTAACCATAACCTTCGCGGCAGACCAAAGCCAAAAGAGCGGCATGACCGACGCCTCTGAGTTGGAGGGCAGTGGTGGACATTGAGCCCCAAGGCCGCTCAAGGCATCAGAGGTAATCCGGGCCACCTCCGACGCTAGCGTCGTTAGCTGCCGGCACTCCAAACGCAGTGCCCTCTCTGATGCCTGAATCTCCTTCAGCTCTCAACACATATTTACAACCGCCACCCGAAGGGTGTCAACGCCACTCTCGGCAGACACACAGGCTGCGTTGGCCGCATCGGCAACCTCCTTCGCCTCCTGGAGGTCTTCGGCAGCCTTCTGCGCCTCAGCCTCCACACGCTCACGAAGCACCATCTCCTCATGAAGACGGCCCTCCGCGGACACCGCCCGTTTTCGGGCCTCTTCCAAAGCCTGGCGTCCGCCACCTCCCAGCGCCCTCGTCAAAATTACTTGCTACAAAGCACCACAAAAAGATAGAAAAAGACAAGATAAGCTACCCAGGACCCAACACCAGACCCGGCGATCATAACTAACACTACTGACCTAAAGGGCCGCCACAGCCAATCGTGCCTCCAGCTCCTCCAGGGGACGCTGGGCCAACGCTCTCTCGACCTCCCCACTCCAAAGCAGAGAGGAGGCCGCAGCGAAAGCCCTTGACACCTCCGGGCGTAGTGCGAAGTCATCCGGGGTCAGGATCCCGAGGCCAGGGCCCCCCTCAACCACTCCAAATGGACTTCCGGCGGAGGGCACGGGGCCTCGGGAACCAGCCACTGCGGGCAGGCCACCAGCTAACTCTGGGCCCCGCAGGAACAAAGCCACGTCCCCCAAGATGGCCCTCGGAGACCCCTCCGGAGGAGTCCGTGATCTCTGCTGGACCTTCGAGGCCCCGAGGGTGGAGTCAGGGTCGCATCCACTTCGAAGGTCGCTACAAAAAAAAAAAGAAATACAAATTAAGATCCCAGTGCACGACCAAAAGGGTATGACAAACAAAGCAAACCACACCTGGTTCCCCCTAACCTCTTACAAGAGGACCCATAGCATCCTCAGCATCCGAGTTAACACGATCGAAGTTGAAGTCCACGGAGGCCACGCCTCGCCGTTGGCTCTGGCTGTGACCCGCAATATCCAGGGAGCCCCGGTCCTTCCCCCGGTCATCGCCGCCACCCTGGTCCTCACCTCCGGACTGATCGCTCACACTCCCAACCCGCCTAAGGCGCTTCTTGCGAACTAGGGGCGCCTCCGACGACTCGAACATCGAACCAGTATGCGAGCCTCCGGATGTTGAAGGCCTCCGGGCCTCGAGCGTCCTTGTACGAATGGGGGGGCCCACACGCGCTCGTTTTCCAGTAGCCCTAGGCTCTGGAGGATCCCGCCATGCTGAAGCCCCCACGCCAAGGTAAAAAAAGACACGATTATACCGCTCCCAACTCCATGCCAGGGCCACCCGCCGCTCCCGCTCCGCGATAGTAGGGGAGCCCAGGATCACCTCTGCGATCTCCGCCGCGTGCTCCAGCGGGAGGCAGCTCTCTGAAAGAAAAAAGACGGCTCACATCAGCAGATCGATAACCCAACTACAAAAGG
This sequence comes from Phragmites australis, assembly GCF_958298935.1. Lineage (NCBI taxonomy): Eukaryota > Viridiplantae > Streptophyta > Magnoliopsida > Poales > Poaceae > Phragmites > Phragmites australis. Next base: position 8,772,618 of record NC_084938.1, read on the forward strand.
AACTCACCAGCGCTGACGGGCAGACCGGAATACACATTCGGCCACTCTTCCACACCTTGCTCAAAAACGCAGTTCCAGCCCGTTTGGAGGGGCCGGACACGCAACATGGTGAACTCCTCCACGAGGTCACACATGCTCATCTTCTCGGCCACCCTCCGGAGAAGGGCCAGCCGTGAGGCTAACAGGTCGTCCGTAATCCCCGTCTCTGGCTCCGGAACATACGCGATATCCCGGTTCATGGAGCGATGGGGCGATGCAGGGCCGATACTGTAGTAAAACCACCATTGCAACCAGCCGGTATACCACCGGCCGTTGATGGCCTTTGCCGGGAAGGCATCGTGATACTGCGGCCGTATCTGGAAGTTGATACTCCCAAAACTGAGGGGCCTCTTCGTCCCCTCAACCTTGATCAACTTCGGCTGGCAGCTGGCAAAGTGGAGGGCTGTGAAGAAATCCGCCCTCCCTTCACACCCCCCCGCCCGCATGGCCTACTCAAAGGTGGCCAAACGGGCAATGGCGTTGGCATGGAGCTGCGGGAGCTCCACGTAGAAGTGGAAGAGCACCTCTTCAAGAAACGGCACCGAAGGAAAACCCAGGCCCGCCTCGAAGAAGGCTTCAAACACCACGACCTCATGGGCCAGAGGCTTCGGGACCTCCTCGCCTACCGAAGGCTGAGTGACGGCTCGGGAGGGGATCTTCCCCTCCCTAACCATATGGTCGAGCTCCTCGTCACCGATGACAGACAATCCCAGCGCGATGGTTTGCTGGGAGTGGCTTTTGCTAGCGCACTGGAGCTCCACTCCCGGCAGCAGCCCCATCAGCAATAGGGAAGCTGATGAAACCTGAGGGTCCCCCACAGCGGCTACTCCGGCCATCTCGCCCGCCGCCCGAGTTTTGGCTTCACTCGGGGTACTTAGGTCAGCCATATGAACCGCAAGAGGATGGCAAAAGGAGCTAAACTATGAGAGAGAGGGGAGTAGAGATCAAAGGACAACTCACACAAGGCAAGAGGCACCAAAGACAGAGGCAGATGAGAACGAGGAGTCAGCAAAAGGGTTGCTCTGGGCAATCCCCCTCCTGCTACAAATAGATAGAGACTTGCCCCCTCGAGGCAGCGAGCGCACGTGCCATCCTTTTGCCTGCCAGGCCGAAATAGGGGGGGAGCGAAACCGACTCCCTTGCCCCCCCAACGACAAGATGACACGCGTCCCACGCTCCGCCAGATAGGGCAGGACTACACCTCTCTCCAGGGCACATTCAATGCCCCCTGTCACCAACGTCATCCAACATGCCTTTCCGTCACCCGGGTCAAATAGTCCCAGGCAAGCCAAGCAATTCACGAACCACGAGCCATCAACCACAAACCAGGGACCACGGGGGACCCTGCTCCGAAGGAACCGCGGGTCCGACCACTCCGCTGGCCGCCCCAGCGAGGGGCTACTGTTGGGGGTCGTTATTAAGGACCCCCGACGGTCCCTTGGCTTAATTAGCTCAGCATCCCAAAGGCTGAGCTTGTTTACGCATTCCGAAGCCCTGGCCTTCTGGAGCCCAGCCTCCTGAAGGTTCAGTCTCCGAGGCTTCGGCATCCCGAAGCCTCCCCCTTCCGAAGCCCCGGCCTTCCGGAGCTCAGCCTCCCGAAGGCCTGGTCCCCGAGGCTTCGGCCTCCCGCTGCCCGGGCCGGCTTCCCGGAGGTTACTAGGTTGAGTCATCAGGCCTCAGGAAAAATCTACCAAAAGGCAAGAACAAGTCGTACTTTGCTTGCGAGGAAGTGACCAGCATTAAATGTCTGGGCTAGTGGACGCCGCTCTAACACCCCAGCACGATGGCACCTATCCTGACACCCCTGGCGGTGCGGCATTGGGTCGCAATTGGCGATCGGCTCGCCGCCTTCAGGGGGCAGGCACCATGATAATTACCATGATGGATATTTATCTCCTAACAGGATAGAAGGTAGTCGTTTGGGATAAGGCTCGGTAATTTGGCCGGATCCTGGATATTTGTATATTATGATAACTTGTACGCCAAGCTATGCATGGCCCTATAAATAGGATGCCATGGTCCTCTGGGCGAAGAGGACACAGAACATGCATCACAGCGAACCTGTGATACTCCCCCCAAATCAAACCATTTTTCCTACCATCAATACATTCGTGGTGTTCCTTCCTCTTAAACTTCGTCCCCAAGCTTGAGTCTCCTCCTTAGAAGAAACTCTCGCCGTACTTGCTGGGGCAAGACGAACTCTTGCTCCAATAGTTAGTGCCCTCATGAAAGACACTAAGAGTAGTCCAAATCTCACGGACAGTACAGAGGTGCTAGACTCTGTCAAAGTGATTACGACTTAGGCTTATGAATAATATATTTCTATCCTTGTTGTTGGCTTCAAATTGTTCAATTTGGACCTGAGTAGTAAAGCATCAGGGATCTCATAGTTGGAGTCCACAATCTCCTATATTGCACTTCCTTGGTTCAAGAAGTAAGCCTCCATACGCACCTTCCAGTACGAAAAGTCTTGACCTTCAAAGAGAGGAATATTCCAGTGTCTCTCCATTGTCGCCTATAGATCATAAAACCGGTTAGAGTTAACAAGTGATCAAACTGGCCCTGATACCAATTGTAGGACAAAGAATGGAGACTAGAGGGGGTGAAAAGGCACCTCACCAATTTCTTTCGAAATGGGTGGCCTTCTCCTATTTTGTCACCCAACGCAGCTCAAAAACAAAAGTGGAAGAAAAACCAGACAGAAACAAGTTATTCTGAAAATCTCCAGAAAAACACATGGCACTTGTGGGTACATATGAACCCTAGATTCCATTGAAATTCATCACACGAGTTAACTCCACAAAAGATAGCAACTTGAAGGAAGAAGCCTTTGATCCAAAGAATGATCACTGGAAGAAGAGATTCTCCAAGGTGATGATCTAGAGATAAGGGAATTCAAGACCCACTTGTACATATTTGTATGTAAATTTGATGCATCTACAAACAAGAAGAACAACTTTCTAAGGTGAAAAATTTTCAGCCTTCAAACTAAAACAAAAATCACAACCAAAAAAAGGAAAAACTCGCAACAAAGTAACGAAGCCAATAGAAGGAAACTAGAAGGAGATGAATACAAGTATCGGAGGAAACATGGACTTCATTTCTTTCAAATGTCAGCCATCTTTTTGGCAGATTACAAGATATTTTTCTCATAAAAGCTCTCATATATTACAAAGGCTAAGCTCTTCTCTCTCCTTTCCTCTAAAACCTAGCACTCAAGGTTTAAATGGCTGGCTCAAAAATATCCTACAAAACCTACCCTTCTATTTATAGGCCTAGGGAGGTAGCTTAGCCCTTAAGTTTTCTTGTTTGTACCACCGAGGCATTTTGGTCCATTTTTTGCTCTTTCCATCGAACAGCTGTGGCTTCTTCATGACTTAGCTTCGCTTGACGCAAGCTTCATGATGATGCCATGTGTATTCCATCCTTCCACGGTTTTCAGGCCAAACTACGAAACCACCTTGCATGCTTCTCAAAGCGTGACTCATAGCCACTTTCTATCACTCAAGCAATTATCCCAATGTCGACACGTGTACTCCATCTTGCGATCTTAACCGTCAGCAAGTCTCTCCCGCTCCCGATCCCTCAGGCTGCCTTGTCACTTGCACCAGCATCCCCTTTGCTTGACTTTTTCAACATGTCATTTTCATCCATCTTCACATGCTTTTCTTGACCTCCATATCACAGTTAGGATCGCCCTTGACTCCGTCTAGCCTCCTTGATCGTCTGGCACCAAGCACCCAGCTTGGCCCCGATCATCCCGCCGTCGGCTGCCAAGTGGCATCCATCACCTACATAACATTAGACAAGCAAACACATATCCCAACTCCATCTCTAGTTACGTCAAAATTAGAATTCTCAGTTCAAAGCACATCTCAGAGAAAACGTGAATGCCAGATGTTCCAACGTGCGCACCTCGTGAGCGCTGGACAATCCGGCGTGTGCAAACCATAAAACTGACCAACTTTTGGTCCTCTCTACAAGAAACAGTCCAGTGCTCTCTTCACACAATCGTTGAACCATCCAAGGAGTAACATTCACCACAGAACCATTATGCAGCCTCTCTGCAGGAAAAGCTCCAGCGATCTCTCCGGCGTCCATACCCAACATCGTCGGACCATTCGGCGTATACTTCACATTTTACCTCTAGTTTGAAATGCTCCAGCGTGTACACCATCTAAGCGTCGGACCATCAGGTGAGCTCAAAATCCCATGTTCTGGACCATCTGGCATGTATAATTTTCCGGGATTCAAAGACAAACACGCCATCACCATTTTCTCTGTAACTTTGGTTAGTCATGATCATAATCGTAGTACATATACATGCTCATGCAATCCAACAATCATCAAACTAAATCAATACACTTGTTGATCACTCATCACATATAAACCAAGTCACATTTCTACTTGGTTTCTCAAGAAGCTTTACACCAAGCTCTGGCAAATGTGGCGGGAAGCCTTGATGCGACTTCCGCCAAACTAACCACCATAGCATCTATGAGTGCCGCCTCTGTAAAAAGTTGGTCAAGGCGGAAGTAAAAAAAAAAGCGGCCAAGGGAATGAAGGTCCAGGTCGCGACCCAAAGTAAGGACTCCGACTCAGATGGCAGCGGGGATAACATGAACACGATGTCTTTCTAGCCGAGCGAGAGGACAATTGACCACATGTTCGGTGGTTCCATGTCCTATGAGTCCAAGCGGCAGTACAAGACTGTGGCCTGAGAAGTCCTAGCCGCTATTCCTAATGGTCGTCAAGCCATGAAGTGGTCGGACACAGAAATCTCTTTCGACCAAGAAGTCTGCCCTGATAACTTCGTACGGGCGGACTGCTTTCCGATAGTGGTCAAGCATATGATAAACAATTCTAGGGTTACTCAAGTCCTTATTGATGGAGGAAGTTCTTTGAACATCCTGTTCGCTAATGCACTTAGAGGAATGCAGATCTCCAGGTCTACGATCAAGCCAGTTACTCAAGCCTTCCATGATATAGTACCTAGGTCCTTGGCCACTCCAATCGGCCAGATGTCGCTACCCATCATCTTCGGGAAGCCTAACAATTTTTGAACAGAAAAAAAATCATGTTTGATATGATCGATATTGAGACGTCATATAATGCCATTCTAGGAAGACCTACTCTTGACAAATTTATGGCAGCCATGCACTACACTTATCAGTGCGTGAAGATCCCGGGACCCGAGGGAGTCATCACTGTTTGGAATTGTCCTAAAGCAAGTCTCTGTTGCAACAAGCATAGTCTCAATACAGCAGTTCAACACCAACCTAGCGAGGAACCCAAAAGCTCAAGGACCAAGGTGGATAAGAAGCCTCAGTCGTAACCGCAATCACAAGGCCTCGAGATGCACACCCAAAAGACTCAAGGGCTCAGCTTCACAATTCATCTGAAGCTCGTGAAATAGCGTCTACGCTACACCTAAAACAATAAGGGATACTGTTTATTGGCTTAATTCAGTCTGTATCATTTAGGTTTAAGAAAATGGGTCCACATAGCTCGAGGGTCATCAGAAGTTCTCTATAAGTTCTAAGTGTAAGTCCTTAGAGTGCCTTTTTGTAATAATAAAGATCATATTGCTTATGAAGTTGATCGATTTTCTTTTTCTGACTTACTTGTCTTTCCGCTCATCTTCATGCCTAGCAAACGGGATAAGGCGCTTCTCGGATCCTGCATCCCAAACGTGCACCCGAGGCAGCGAAAAGTTTATCTTGACCTAAGAACAATATGAGTTCCTTTTTCTTCAAAGATGTTTTTACTATTTGGACTGCCTACCTGGAATTTCTATTTTTGAGTCAATAGTTGGGGGCTTAATAAGTAATAGGCACTGGAAATAAAAAACAACATATTGTGTACCTTTTGAAAACATATTTCTAATAAAAGGAGAAGGAACATTACGTTGCGAACTCAGGGTTGCAAAAAGTCTCCTTATCACGCTCCACTAGTGACCGGAGGCTACTATGCCTCCCACTCAAGCGAACCTAAGGCTAGTCGTAATAAGCACTTCGGCTAGTGATAAATGCGTCCTAAACTAATCGAAGAAAAAAACCATTAAGGAGATCACGATATGCTGTCAAAAGAGTCTAGCATGAAGTACTCCCATTAAACTTAAAAAGCACTTAAAGTTCCCAACCAAACTAACAAAAATTACCAAGTGTTTTACAGAAGCACGAAGACACTTACCATGATGATGGAGTTGGAGTTCAGATGGATGAGCTCGAGACCATAGAAGGCCAGCACCTCGAGGAAGAAATTGGATGGGGGGAAGCCAAACCCACAATGAAACAAGTCAAGGAACACCACCAAGCTGTGGGTGTCCAGGCTCGGGATCGTTTGCCCCGCCGCCGGCATGCAGGGGATCAAAACCCAAGGAGGAATCACCTCCTCGCTCTCGACCTTCTACAAGGCCTTCTCCGTGATCTAACTCCTACCACTCTAGGATTGTGCTCACCATCTCGTTGGCAGATGAGCTCTCTTTCTCGATCCTCTTCTTGCCCATGGCGGGAGAGAGATTAAGGGAGGAGGGTTTTTGGAGGGCTCTTGGAGTAGAGGCGCAAGGAGAATGATGAGGGCGGCGGAAAGAAATCAATGATAGAGGAATGGACATTGAAGCGAGCGGGCTTTCCTTTGCCTTCATGCAGAGAGGAGGCTCTCGGAAATGGCTGTATGGCTGACGACATGGCATGACCTGAGGCCATGATCTCCCTCTTTATCATCACGTCGCATTTAATGATCAGCGCATGCGGGTAGTTCGCGCCGTACCCCGAGGAGTTCGCCTCCTCGTGCACCTACCGTAATTATGATACTATGGCAGGGAAATACTCTCACCACTACCCGGAATCTCTGTTGCGATGTTTCAAAACTTAAAGTTTACCAGTAACAAACCTTTTTCCTTCCAAAGGGCTAGGTTTGCAAAAAATTCTACTCGGATGGAATATCTTCTCAAGAACTCTCTTGAGAACTCAGAGGCATTTGAAAACCCGAGTAGGTGATCTTAAAAACCCAGGAAACCCGGTTAGTTGTTTTATCCTAATCAGAAGACCGAGTTTACTCGATGATATGATCGGACAAAAAGCTTATCTTTACTGGCTACATACTTGAACTGTCAAAGCCTCATTTCATGTACTAATGGGAGGCTTAACGATAGATAATGGATAGTTGCCATATCTAGGCATCTCAGGGTTTTCCGTAATTCTTGGGGTATATCTTTATCTCTGGGAAGGGGATCCCTGGAAGAAAGGAAACTACTCGCAGATACATAAGTCATCCCGTAATCAGGAAGGTCTATCTCTAAGAATAGGAAGGAAGAGTCCGGAGGACATACGAAAACCCCCTCAATATATACGGAACTGAGGGGCCCTACGGAGGGCATGCCAGAACAAGTTGTGAAAACAATACGATTTCCAGGAGCCCATACAAGACAATAGAAGCCAATGAAGAAACCGCCGACTAGGTTTAAATCCATCTAGACTAGCGACATCCCCTTGTAACAAGCTCAAATCAATACAAGACAAACATGATGTAGGATTATTACCCTTATGAAGGCCTGAACCGTCTAAAAACCCCTGTATGTTTTCCTTGTGATTCGTCTACTAAAAGTATCCCCCTATTCTTCAACAAGTTCGATAGATTGACGATTTACCAATCGTCAACACCACAAGTTTGAGCAGTGTTCACAGCTATGGCTTCACCACCACTTTGTCTGATGCACACACAACACTACGGTGGTAGCTCCTCTAGGTTGTCTTACACCTGGGTAAGTGACCACTACGGCGGTAGCTCCTCCAGGACATCTTACATTGGTCCGGGTGACCACTATGATGGCAGCTCCTCCAGGTCATCTTACGCTGCTCCCTGTGAGGCCGTCTTACACTTATCTATGTCAAGAATACATAATAAACTTCATTACTTTTGCATTTGTGCGAACATGTTTTGATTTATAAACCACTTGCAGAGTTGTAGATTATGATGACATCATGGCATCGATAGAGTACATGGAGCAAGTCATCAGGGAGAGCACAACGAACACCTCGACTGGCTTTGATATCGTCCTCAACTTAGGTGGTACGCAGGATGAGATTGGGCCCTCTCAGCTTGGTGGCGCTCCTCTTGTAGGCACGCAACTAACCCAAGAGGACTACGTGGAGCGGCCGGCCTTCATGAGTATTCGTCTCGCTTGACTCGCTCACATACTCAACGAACCACGTTAGAGCAAGAGGGGGCGCATTTGGGAAGTAGTTATGGACTACATTGCGTGTATTATATATTAACATATGTTATGCTGCTATGTACTATCCTACATCTGGTTTATTATCTTGACTTCATTCCTCCATCAGCATCATGCTATAGGACTCCATCCAACTGTTCGATGTGCATTGTGATGTCAATATCTCAAACACAATCAATTCTAAAAATATATCTACTTGTCTCCTATTCACAGGTAGCCATGCATTGTGATGTCCACGCTAGCATGTCATGTCAATCTATCAGTCTTTCAACGTGCGATATGAGTCTAGATTTGCAATATTTCAAAATAGACACATATTTTTGTAATATTTTGATTTAAAAAAGAAAAAAAGAAAAAAATCTGTCTAGCCAGAGGTGAAGCCCAATTGGCCCATATGGGTGCAGACGCACCTAGACCCAAACAAAAATCAGTTATTACCATCCTGTATTCACCATAAATGCACCCCCATGGCCCAAAGTCATGCAAACCCCAGGAAAGCCAAGCAACCAGCAAAACTGCAGCCATGGATGGCAAGCCTAGCAACAACGCTAATAGGCGAAGGCAGCCTGCCAGAGGCCAGCCAAGTATGAACATGGATGTAGCCTGGGAGTAGGCAAGAATCTAAAAAAAAGGCAGGGATCGATCCCCTCCTTTTATCGCTCTCTTGGCACACGACTGCTCGAGACGTGCACCCGTTTGCCCCTTTACATCGCTTTGCTGCCCGCGTGGCCGCACCGCCTCAATCCCCATTGCTGGCCACTAGAGCACCATAGAGGATCGCCCAGCCATGGCCAAGGCTGCCTCCCTCGCCAGCTGCCGGAGCATAGCCTATCGTGGCCCGTGGCCTCGTCACTCGTCTGCTGTCCTTGACTCCTCATCCATCGATCACGAAAGCAAGGCAAGAAATGCAAGAAACTTCAAACGATCTTCTTTCCAATTCTCTCGATTATTTCATCCCCATGAAGTAGAGCCTCTAAATTTGGTTTCAATTTTATGACCCTTAGGTTGTATTGTAGTGTTAGGGTTTTAATTTGATGGAACGGTTTTATAAAAGGAAAGCACTAAATCCAGATAGCACCAACAATGCAAGAAATTCATGTCTTGATGATATCAATTGGGAAGAGGATATTAAATATAATCCAGGCTTCAGGAATGAAATTGATGCATACCATCCTAACCAGAGAGTGGAGAACGAGCCTTGACAACCTCACACCTGATAAGCATAAAGCAAGTTAGAGGCTAAGGGCCTGTTTGTTTTAGGTTGTTTATAGCTTTTGCTTCTGTCAGAAGCCCAGAAGCCAGAATCCCAAATAAGGTTTGCTGAAAAGTCTGCTTCTGAGGAAATGAACTAGAAGCTGAGAGTAGCTTTTCTGAGAAGTAGTGTACTGAGAAGCCAAAAAATTATTGTAAAATCCAACAGCTAAAATCCAAAAGCAGCTTTTCAAAAAAGCCAAAAGCACAACTTTTCAGAGAAACCAGAAGCAGAAGCCTAAACAAACAGGCCCTAAGGACATGATGGTGCTAGTAACATGCAAGGTGAGTTTCATGGCTTGCAATCGTTGATCATGATATAGGGTAGTACAACTTATTATGTTCATTGTTTTTTCTCACCAGCTTTAATTAGCCATTGTGGTAGTTGTGAGAAAGCATAAGGGCATTAGCGGTTTCTTTAACAAGATGCCTATTTTATTGAATGTGGTGGGTGGATCATCTAAGAGAAGGGACATGATTAGAGGTATTAATCATGAACAAGTGAGTTAAGCCTTACGTTGAGGGCAACTTCAAACTGGGACAAGGTTTAATATGAGCACCTCATGTTGATTACATTAACAATCACAAACACCTTTGTCATTAGTATTGCAACAGAAGGATCAAGACATTGTGAATCCAATTAAATGTGTGAAATCAACTATATGCTATTTGCATGAGCTTAGAAATCTTGGGTGGGAAAAAGTATTAGATGAAGTGTATGATTTTTTTTACATGAATGATATTACCAAATTGTAAATGGAAGATGTATATATTGATCCTAAGAAGTATAGGCAAAAATCTGGAATTACAAACAAGCATCGCTATGAAATGTATTGCTTCAATGATGTTGTTGATTCACTACTTCAAGAGCTTGATAGTCGCTTCAATGAGACAAGCTTTCAATTGCTTGTTTGCTCAGTCGCTTTCAATCCAAGAGTCTCATTTCATGATTTCAATGTGGATAATTTGATGAGCCTAGCAAAATTTATCCTAATGATTTTAATTATGGGGATTTGAGAGACCTTAGCCATCAACTTTGCCTCTACATCACTGATGTATGAGAAGATGATATATTCCAATATACAGACTATTGGTGATTTGTCCCAAAAAATGTTGAAGATAAGGAATAATCCTTGTAATACATTGTTCTATCTACTTTTCAATCTTGTACTAGTATTGCCTATCGCTACAACAGTTGAGAGGTGCTTTGTGGTCATGAAAGTAGTAAAAACATATTCGTCCACTTGCATCGGCAATGAGTACTTGAGACATAGTCTTATTTGCTACTTGAAGAATGAAGAAAGGTACTAATGGGACCGTGTTTTGTCATTTCAAGAACATGGGGGACGTAGATATGAATTATAAAAGGTAATGCATTTATTTTTATTGGACCATTCTATAGATTCTTTGCTGAAAACTAAATTATTTGTTCTCTTTCATTTAGGCCATCGAGGACCTTGAGGTTGGCTCTTGTATGTTGCCAATGTCGACCGGCTTTTGTTTGTGATTTTGTCCTTATCTCATTCACTACACTAAACTAACCAATATTATTAGTTGGTTCCTTTATTTTGGTAAACACTTTTATTGCTATTTCATTCTCGTTGTGCAACGTTATCACTTATATTGAACTATTGATGTTAAAAGTTGCCGGTTATGCTATTAGTTAGGTAACGTTGCTTGAACATCATACATATCGCTATAGTTGCAATGAAGTGGTGCACCTCTCTCCATTTTACACTAGCTTCGCCCGGGGTCAAGTGTGTTACAGTGAGTTACGTGTATGATTGGTGATTGTAGTGACCAACGGATCATTTTTGCGATGCTTCTTTTCACAGGACCCATTGATTAGAAGAAAAAGAATCGCGTGCACACCAGGCGACCTAATGGCAGATAATATGTAACAGAGTTCTCCCATCTCTAGGTAAATACTCAGTAAGGTTGTTGAAAATTGTGGTGACTCAAGTATTATCCACGATTTAAATGTTTAGATCATCTTCAATGGATTCCCTTCGCGGTACCTGTTCTCTTCACGATAGGAAAGATCCTGTGAAGGGAACCAAACCCGTGCTCCAAGGGTTGCTCGTCGGGGGCCGGTGTGGGACTGGAGAGGAGAGAGGTTCTAGGGGCGCGAGACTCTCCCTCCTATCCCTTCGTAGATACGACGAGCGGGGCACCGTGCAGTCGCGTGCTTGGGCAGAAGAGGCGGAAGCGAGGGGCGGCGACGACGGCGCGCGGGAGGAGGGCGGCAGAAGGTTGGTGGCGACGGCGAGGGCACTCAGGTTGCTCGCGTTCGGTCTCGGTGTCAGCCACGTCGCCTCGGGCGACGTCCTCGCCGACGCACTCACCGACCTCCGCCTCACCCTCGCCTTGCCCTCGCTGGCGCCCCGCGTCGCCGACGGCCTCGGCCTCTTCTTCGACAACCTCGTCTCGTGGTCCCAGGCGCGGGGATGGTTCGCCGAAGTCGTCCCCTCCCTCGCCCGCCTCCTCCTCCGCTTCCCCGGCTTGCTCGATGACCACTACACCAAGCACCAAGGCCGCCGCTGACGGCGCATCCAGGCTCCGGATCCTGGGTTCGCAGGGCGCAGGTCTCGTGCTCCTCAGCCAGGAGCTCGTCGCCACGCTGCTCGCCCGCAAGCTCTTCTGCCTCTTCCCCACGGCCGATAGGAGCGAGGCGTGCCTTCCCACGATCAATTTTGACGGCCTGTTCACGTATGTCCTCCCACATTTTGTGTTGTTTTGCTAATGAGTGGAAGAAGCACTGGATTATAGATTTGTTGCTCACTGATCGATTGGCAGGGCTCTGAGTCACAATTCAAGGCAAAGGCAGGAGCAGAAAGTGAGATGCATTGTTCACTATTTTGATAGGGTGACTGATTCTACACCTACTGGTTTCGTCTGGTTTGAGCGGAAGGTTCTAATTCGCCAATCGGTCTCGGATGGCGTTGCCTACCAAACATTGACTTGTGGATGAAATTCACTGCCCCCCTCTGCAAATTCAGGGTAAGAAAATTATATTGGAATCTGTTCGTGTGATCCATCTTGCCGCTCTATGCATCTGGGGGAAATGCCATGTTATGTACTGAGTATTGATATACCTACATTTTGACACTAAGGTGCACATGATAAGTAATTTATTTCCTGGTATTGGCACGAAACTGGAAGGAAGGCTAGTAGAAATGGAAAAGAAAAAAAAAATACTCTGCCCACACACAAACTATGATGATATCAGAGTTCATCAGAAAATAATAAGGAACATCTAGGAGTTTTATTGTGTTGTGGTGATTATCAAATTGCCTCGAGTTGTTTACTGTTGAGATGAAACCTGCTGATTGTATGTTTTCTTTTCATTAGTAGGTATTTTCCTCAGGTTTTATAGAAGATGAGGAACAAGAAGCCCTAGAAGTTGACTTCGCAAATAAACATCTGGGAGGAGGTGCACTTTCCAGGGGCTGTGTGCAGGTCTCTTTCTTTTTATTGGTAGATTTTAGTTTCCTTTTTCAACTTCGTAGCAAATGCTTCTGTTTGAGGTTGCAGTATTCATGTGATGCTGTTCATTCAGTGTATGGATTGTAACTTATAGACCATTTTTAAAGGTACTTAGAAAATTACTCATGTTGCCTTCTGTTGTGATTATATGCCTTAAGTTCGTGTCAAAGAGTTTATATACATCAGCTCTATGTAAAGTGAACAAGGCCTTCAGTGGTTTTTCTGATCAATCGAAACATCAGCTCTATGTGAAGCTTTTCCAGGTTGTTTCTCTGATCACTCCATGTAATTTATGATAAGCTTTTCTAGTCCTAACGTGGTAAACTGGAATTTACAATAATATACATGGCATCAAAAATTCAGCAGTATGATAGAGATATGTGCTGATTATGTTTTCTCTTTCAAAACACGAACCTGACATATATATTCGTGGTAGTGATATGAAAATGATAGAATATTGGAAGTTTATTGGTGAAGGGAATGCGGTTGTAGCGTAGGAATTTGAAGGGAACGAGTCTGAGAAGGGAATCCCTCCAACAAGGAATTTTAGGATAGAAAGGGAACGAAATGAAGAGAAACGGTTGGAGATGATCTCATTAAAACTTGGACATCAAAACTAGGCCAGTTCATCTCCTAAATGATATTTATCTTTTATTTTCTCTTCTTACAAGTTGTTTCTCAGGTTGAACTTTTTTGGATGATAGACAACAACATACTATATGTTAGAAAAAGATTTCCGATTTTTATGATTATTTTAATAAGTAGGGAGCATTTGATACATGTTTAAACTTCAAGATAGGTACGGTGTCATTAATCATATCAAAAAATTGACTTAAAACACAACTTGTGTGAGGCAAAAAAGATAAATTTAATCATGATTGAATTGACCCTATTTTAAAGTTTGGGGGTTCAAAAAGACAATTTTGTATAGGATGCTAAGTGGGGAGATTCAAATTGTAAGACAATGACTACTAAATTATGTTTTTGCAATGTTTTGTTTCAACAGGAGGGCCGAAAAGGATCCAAGCCACATCAAGCAAGCGAAAAAACAAACCGAAGGAAAAATAATGCAAAATTGAGTAACTCCCGAAGCAATAGTCTAAGTTTTAATTCCCCTTAGAAGTTTAAAAGTAGTATTTTGTCACCCACAATCTCCATGCGTTTTGAAATTCACCCCGTGACCTGTTTTCATGCAAATTGCTTTGACTTGAAGAATCTGGTCCACCAAATAGAATCGGCCCACAGCCTGCGTGGCAAGTTAATTCGGCTGGATTGCATCTGACTCGACTCAAACCATGTTACAGCTAGACATGTCGAGAAAGCCACAAAACCATGTTCGGATCGTGCTAACGGTCACATGAGCAAGAAACAATCCAGTCGAGCCAATTTGCCACCCAAGCTATCGTGGACTGGAGTATTAGCTTTGGCGACCAGGTTATTTACGTCAACTAAATTTGCAAGAAAGCGAACAGCAAGTGTGAACTCCAGAACACATGGAATAGTGGGAGGCGAAATGCCCAACTTTTAAATCTGTATGGGAGAAATTAAAATCTAGATTACTTCTAGGTAATATATTTTTTACAAATTTAGAAAAGATAAGGCCGAACATACGAGAGCACAGCCGTCCCCACCGGATGGATGCCGCCCCTCCCCGCTGCGTGTTCCGCGTGGCATGGCGAAGCAGCGAGAGTCGCAGGAGACACAAGGAAAGGAAAGAGAGAGAGGCAGCAAACAAGCGGCGGCCTCCTCCATTTATTCCGTTCGTCGGCGTCATCACCGAGACCGAGACGCTTACCAGCAGTGGCATGGTAGGGGTAGAACGGTAATCTCGCGTGCTCCGCATCAGTGGACCGGATGGTGGTGGGAGTATTTAATTGGCAGGAGCAGCAGGACTGCACTGTCAAGCTGCCGCCACCTACCGTCGTCCGCCATCATCCATTCCTCGCCCATCGATGCGTACGAAGTCCCCACCGGCCACCCCGCCTCAACCACTGCACCACCATGACGCCTCTCTCTTCTCTCTCCCCCATTGGGATTCTCTTTCCCTCCCTCGAGGGGGTGAGGAGTGAGGACAGATGAGCAGACAGAAAGTACAGGCCGGGGGAGGGGTGGCCATGACCGTGTCCACCCCCAATCCATGCTTTTCCTAATGGACCATGACATTTCTAGAGAGAGAGTGTGACAGGGAGAGCAAGAAAATGGACGTAGCGCGCAGGCGTGCACGATGCGCTGGACTGCATCATCACATTGGCACCACCACCTTCCCCTCTCCCCTCTCTCTCTAGTCTACACAGAGAAACCCACCACCAGCAACGCAGCAACAACACAAACACACGGGTTCCAAGAATGCCCAAGATGCGAGAGACCTTCCCCTTCTCGCGCAGACGGCAGATGTGTGGAAGCAAATCAGATCTCCCTGAAGCGAGCAAGGCAAAAGGGAAAGGCGAGACGGCGCCCAACTGTACTACTTGTCTACTTCCATCCACGCACCATTACCACCGCTGCCCACCCACCCTCCCTCCTGTCTACTACTACTGCTGGTAGGATGATGGGTACAGAGAGAAACATCAAACAAGAGAAAGACGAGATGAGAGTTGAAACTTGAAGAGTCGGTCGGTGGCGTTTCTTGCCGGGCGTGCTCGCTCGCCCTCCTGTTGCCACCGATGGGCCTTTTTGGGTTTTCGGCACCACCTCGCCTCACTCATGGGTCAGAGCCAGGAGAGCTCCCCTTCACACGCCGTCCCCGCGGCAGGAGAGAGAGAGAAAGGGAGAGAGGGGAAGCGCCGGGCGCAAGAAACTTCCCCCACCTCCACCTCCTCCTCCTCGCCTTCCGCCTTTATTTCTGTATTGTCTCCTTCCTTCCTCGTTCCTATCTCCTTCTCCGTCTTTCCTCCTCTCCTCCTTTGGTTTCTTGGGGGAAGGAATTTGAGGGGAGGTGAGGCGAGGCGGCCATGAAGAAGGCCAAGGTCATCCTGGCCCAGCCGGCGGCGGGGGCGCCGTTGCGGCCGTTGGTGCCGCGGCGGTCGCCGCTCTCTCCCGCGCCCGGGCCGATTCGCGGTGGTGGGGAAGAGGCGGCGTACAGGGCGAGCCTCAGGTACCGCGGCCTCCTCCAGGACTACCGGGAGCTCGTCAAGGTGGGCTGGGTTCTCTTCTTGGAGCTTCACTTCCTCTCGGTCTCGGTGTTGCTCGCCTGTCTGATCTGGTCTGATCTGGGTTTTGGGGGTTTTGCGTTCCTTGATCGGTTTTGGAAGGGGAGTTCATCACATCTTGGTTCTAGTTTTCGCAGTTTTGTGGATGTTGGTTCGAGTTCTGTTGAGATTTGCGGTGTTTGATATGATCTTGGGGTTTTATCCCTGTGTTCTGTTGATTTCTTTGAGGTTTTGTCGGTGTTTCTCGTGGATCTGAAATGTTTCTTAGGTTGAATCTGTTTAATATGCTGTTGGTTTATTCTTGGCATTTTACCGCAGTTTGCAATTCCACCTTTTATTGAAGATTTGTGTCTTCCATGTAGTAATTTTTATTTTTATTTTTAAATTGAGGGCACTGGGACTCCGATAGTTTCTTGTTAGTTCATCGCAACCCATAGTTTGAAGCTATCTGATGATTAGCTTATGTTGACTTCACCAGGAAACCGAAGCAAAGAAGAGGAGGCTGCGCATGGAGAAGCTCAAGAAGCAGAGGCTCTTGGCTGAAGTCAAGTAATCGTCTGATCATAGTATTTTCCCTACAGTTTGTGATGAGCGATCCATCGGCATGATTGTGTTGAATGTTGCAAACTAAATCCTAGTGTAAACCTGTGATTTCGCAGGTTCTTGCGGAGAAGGTTCAAGTCCTTGTCTGAAAACCCATCCCAGACAGTTGTTTGTAGAGTGAGGAATCCAGCAATGCCGCCCACATTGCGGATCGAAGCTTGGGCTGAGGACGCCAAGCACCGGTCGGTCGGAAGCTCCGGCAAAAGCCAGGCGGTGCAGCTAAGACAAGATGGTCCTCCAATGGTGCCTCCGGTGATTGACCTCAACGAGGCCTGTGAGCTGGTAATGCTTGGGGTTTACCTCATTTCGCTAGCTAGCTGCAATGCGTGTAAATTTTGTTGTCTGAACAGGGTTTGGCTCATTTCAGAGTTACGATGAGGTGGAAACTGAAGAGTTTCATGGTTACCCGGAGCAGCTAAGCATCGACAAGGTGAAGAGGTACCCGTTGGAAGGTGTTGGTGCTGCTGGTCCAAGTGACGTGAAAATGCCCGTGTTCTTGGATGTCCGGAATCCGGCTGGGCAACCTGGGAAGAAGAAGATCTCATGGCAGGATCAGTTAGCCCTGAAAGTATAGGTAGGTGATGATATGTAGTGATGGTAGTCGAGGATCTATATGTGTAGTCGCTAGCCCGCTAGTTGTAAAAGAATCCTTGGGAGAAACTGGATGGGTGCTTGCTCATGTCTCATGATGAAAACTTGGGGGTGTCGTGTGCATTATCGACCACTGATTTGTTTATGGTTCCTCCTTTTGTGGTGGGCTAATGGTTCTACTATTTATTTTAAATAGATATCATTTTATAATACGGGCAGTCATATTATAGAAATTTATATGAAAATGATAATAGTAAATTTATCGTGAAAAATACGTTTCATACTTTAAAATCATCTAATTCTTATCGATTTTTATCAAGTAAATTAAAAATAATGATAAGTAAGAGAATGAGGTGTATTAGAGATGATAGCAGTCTCCTTTTGTTGAAAAATGCGTACACTTATAATCTTTTGACATAGTATTAAACACTAAAAGCCGACGGAGGGGGAAACGACTATGACCATCTTCGTGAGGTGTTTTCAGATTCTACTTTTTGGAAAAATATAGGTGACGATTGGTACTTACCAGCTTTCAGTCTTCGAACTCTCAGTAAGAGGTCTGATTTTCGGAGGCTGCGAACCCCTCTAGTACGTATGTGGTCTTCTGAAAATTTGAAGCGACAGCAAGTTCCTTCAGAGCCTTCGGCTAGCAAGAGGTTGGGCTCTCGCAGGTTACAGACCCCTTCAGGTCACCCCTTTGGTGCTCATACGGTTTTTCAAAGTCTAAAGATGCAGCCAATCTTTGCAGATAATATCAGTGAAAAAAGGACACCCCTGCAGCTAGCCTGATGCAAGGTGACAGGCGATTAATGCCGGTGCAAGTGATGTTTATTCTGACACCTTAGCGCGATGAAAGTCATCCTGACACCCCAAGCAGAGCGGCACCAGGCTGCAATTAGCAACCGGCTCACCCATTAGGGGCATGCACCACAATAGTTACCGCGGTAGATATCTATCTTATTTAAAATAAGGTAAAAAATAGTTATCCAAGATAAGATCCGGTAATTCGGTCAGATCCTATATATTTGTATATCATGATAACTTGTATACTAAGCGACATACCCCTTATAAATAGGGGGTCGTGGTCATTTGGGAGGAGGAGACCCCCGGTGGGAAGGATTTTTCTCCTCTGATCAGATGTAAAAACTCCTCTTATAACCAGTTGATACATACTATAAACAAAAGCATATGACATTGGGCTGTTATCCGGCCAGGAGGCCCGAACATGGTAAAATCTCTTATGTTCTTAGGTCCATCACAGACACACCCCCTCTCTCGCTCTCTCCTCTCAGCTCACTTTTGTCTCTAAGCTTGAGCTTCCTCATTAGAAGAGGTTCTCGCCGTACTCTGTTCACGTAAGATATCCTCCTGCGCCAACAACGCGCTGTCCGTGGGGATACAGATACAAAAAGGCATGACAGGAAAGAGGTTGGGAAGACATCAAAAGAGCAAAACATATCCTCGGGTTTGTAGACCGAGACGAGGCCTCCGAGCATAGGTCCATGCGGAACGTGTTCGAAGGCTACCAGAGCCACCCTCCGCCCTTCAGCAGTCATTAGCATCTTGCGGGTGAAGAAACCGCCATTGCATCGGCCCGGGCGCGCGCGAACGACAGCCATGGCGTGTCGTGAGCCGCTCCTGAGGTCGTCCAAATGCAAAGCACGTACGAGTGTTGCTCCCCATGCCCATCCAGCCTTGAGCGAAGGCTAAACCAGGTGAGAGCCAAAGCAGAAGGTAAAAAATCCGTGCAAACCTCCACGCACAAGGTAATAGCTTGCATCCATTTATTGTGTAGCAATTGAGATTACCTTTATTTGTTACTAGTATCAGCTAGTGGACGGTGAGCTTGCAGGTGGGCTAGCAAATACTCCTGCTAGCTTTCCAAAAAGCTAGAAATACCTCTTAGGATATAGCCCACCTGACACACCCACCATCCACGATAGGGCATGCGCCTCAAGACTTGACCAAAGCCCATTCGTTCACACCGTGCCCTGGGATCTTTATGTTTGTGGTGTAGAAAATAGTAATCTGTTTATTGCTATCCGCGTACGGGGGCCTCTATAGTCTACAACAGAGGGTGAACGCTGGACGATGTCGTGTTGTGTTTGCCTCTGTCATATACGATGCTAGAGAGTGCGCTGAACAATCAAAATTGACCCGCAGATGGCCTGGCAAGCTGCATATATATCTTTTACTATTAGAAGCATGGATGTTTTTATTTGTGCACACACGGCAGCCTTATACACACGGCAGCCTTATGTGAGTCTGTCACTGTAAATAGGGATGACAATGGGTTTAGACCTGCTCGGTAACAACATTCCACACCCTTACCCGTCTCAAACAAACGCAACCGCTACAATAGCTATACCCATACATAGTTATAATTTTTACCCATACCCATACCGAGCGGGTAACGGATACCCGATGGGTTACCCACATCTGCTTTAGCAGGAAGCTGCACAATAATAGAACTATAGCAGGAATACAGGATGCATGCCATATACACAGTAATAGCTAAACAACAAATGTGATTGTCCTAGAACCAAATAGTCAGGAAGTCCATCAGACATCATCATTCATCAAATTCAAGTGCACATGCTGTTATTGTGATCTCAGACGTGCACTCAGCTGTCTCAATAGGACAAATGCATCAGGCATCACAAGTTAACAACATATGTGCACTCAGTAGCACAAGGCATCAGGCATCATCAATTCAGCATACAAGTAGTTTATCAGGCAACATACAAATAGACTAGCACAACTACATACCAAATAGACTAATACCACATTACATGGACCATCAATCCTTCGAGTTTAAAGGATACTAGCTATTACAAATTCTGAAATTCATCACATGCTAGTTATTACAACCAAGGAGATGCATAAATTTGCACAAAAGACATTGCCTCCGTCAAGTGATCGAAAAAAAAAGGTTGAGACTGAAGATAATGAGGTATCAGTGTCTGATGATATGCAAATTCCATAGATTTTATTTAGGTGAGCAGTGACTATCTCCAGCAGAAGGTCATGTATAGTATATTATACAAAAGCATGCATCTTGGTGTATCATGAAATTGTTTGCATTCACCAATGACAACTACCATCAAAGAACAATTAAAGATGAGGGGACATGCAATGTATGCAGCTTACCATACCAAACTTTCATCTAAAGTAATGTCACTTGTTCTCCAAAAATATATAGTACTAGTATCTGACAATGTAATGACTAGGCTTGTAATAGCTATGCAAGATGAGGCAAGGCGCACCTGATCAGCATCGTGGTCCCTAGGCAGTCTCAAAGTGTAAGTTCCTACATGCATGACAACATCACATGAATGTTACTATGTTAGTAAATATGAACAACCATAAAAAAAGAAATAAATGTGGCCCCAAAAATGAAATGAATGTCACATGACTCACATGAAGGCCCTCTTGAATATCTTGGAGAGAAGACCAGAAGCTAACAGGTTGCTTTTCTTTCTCATCAACTACAAAATAAAAATGAAGAATTAGTTTGTAGCTAGAGCTACACCTCGAGCAAACAAGATACTTCTACAAGTCTATTATGCCCACAACACCTTTATTACGTTACCTCTACAAGCCTATTATGCCCACGACACCATAGGCCAACAAGCCAAAAGGTCACAGCTATAACAGGTATTTGGCTTATACCATTATATCAACATGTGGTAAGTACAGAAAGTGCTAAAGCCAACTACAAAAATGAACGGTGCTTAATCGATTCAATCAAGTCTATCGCATCCGAGACTCTCTTCTTGAGTCATCCTTATTGCCCACCATATCTCATCTCATCCTCACTGACTTACACATCCCATCATCATCATTGTATTTGTGAAATAAGAGTAAGCCCTAAGCTCATGAACGACGGTCGAACAACCGCTCGACTTGAACCGATGACCTAAGCCTTGCTAAGCATTTCATATTTATTTTAAGTTAGACCATTGAGTGCTATACCTAGGGTTACAATGGATCAAGAGATAACAATTCTGAAGAAGGGTAATGCAACAATTAGGATCTACTCCCAAAACCCGATATTTAACTAGCTATCATGCAAGACATACATATAGCATAACTTATCAATTTGACACAATATATGATCCAAAGTAATATGATGAGTATGCTTAAATGCTTTTCTTGGTGCATAGTTGCTTCACACACAATATGACCATCAGGTTCCACCTCAAGAACACCCCCCGTCACTCTCTAGTTCGTTCATCGTTAAAAGAAGGAATGGTGTATCACAATTAAAGTGACAAAATTATATGATACATGCACCAAATTCTATGAAAATATAACGGGACATGAGATACTGAGTAATGAACATGATGCACCAAGAATCATATGAATTGAAGTGCAAAATCTCATGGTATAAAAGATTTATTTAAGGTCTGTTTGGAAAAGGACCATACTTAAGCTAGCTATCAAGATTAAAAGAGCTTCACAATTTAAACAACATTTCCATACCAAAGTATATTTTTCCTGGGTAGCACTAATCATAACATGAATTATCCAAGTGGTTTCATAATTTTAGAACAACGCATTAATTAACTGCGATTTAATTAGCCCAAGCATATTTAAATAATTAATTAATTATCAAATAGTGTTTCTGGAGTTCCACTATTTTTAACATGTAGTTCATACTCATAAGAAGCTAAAGCAACTGATCTCATCATTTTTGAAGTTCGTATGAATTAACTATGAAATTTACAAGCTATCAGCAAAGTAAAAAAAAAATGCATGATGAACAGCAGAATCCGGAGGGTCCGGGTTGAACTCGGAACCGCTGGGTGAACATCCCGATGGGGTTCCTTTGTTAAAAATTGCTTGGATTAACCTAGAACCTCTGGGTTGTAGCAGAACGCAAGCTTTTCGACGATTCTTTGACCGATTCGACTTGCATATCTCTCTAAATTGATGATAAGTATGTTTAGATTAATGTAAGGATTCTAGACCTCAATTACTCACTCCACAAGAACAAATCACTAGATCTATCGCATCCAAACTCCTCATATTTTCTCCATTTCAACACGAACAAATGACACTTCGCAACCACACATTTGCAGCTCAAAAACCTACCCAAAACGGAACTAAAAATGTGCATTCTCCCCATAGGTACCTAGGAGACTTACCCAAGGTCCTTGCCAAGGTTTGAGACCATCGGGGAAGAATATGGAGAAAAAAGCCCGGAGAAGAGGAATCAAGCTGCTGAAATTTTTAGAGGAGGGAGGTGACAAAATTGGTTGCAAATTCTTCAAAACTTCATGCATGCAAGAACAAATTGGATGGATGGAGAGCTAAAGAGGTGGGGATGTGGTGGTATAACATGCATACATCGAATCCTTGTTCTTGAGTGGGATTTTTGGTGAGGAAATGGAGAATTTGAGGGAGAGGGAAGAGGGTGCTACAACTCTTGCTCTTTGGCATGTTGGAAAAGAGAGAGAGTGGGCATGAGGGAGAGAGAGGGGGAGGGTGGGGCTACAGGTGAAGGGAGAGGAGGGGGTGTGGGCAGGCCAAGCCCAAGTGGGCCCCACTTGCTAGTGTTCTAAGCCCATTTCAGATGAAAATCATTTCTATTCCTCCTCAATTTCTCCTCCCATTTTGTTCACTCAAGAGAGGTGGCTCCAAAATTCTAAGGATTTTTGTGCCTCTCAAACAAAACATGATGAACCCAATTAAATTAGATTCACCTAAAAGACTATGCGAGACTTAAACTAACGAATGTGGTAACCTTGGATTAGTGTTATAGATTAGAATTTTTAATCACGACACTTATGCACATATAGTTACCTAGTGGCATACCTAAGTATATATTTGTACATGCTCACATACATATAAATATAAGTATCACACATATATACACTGGTACTAGTGCACTCACCTACATGTTGAAACCCTAACTGTCGCTTCTAGTAGTTAAGCTAATAGATGATCACCTAGTTAATCTTGACTTGTTTCAGCTTTCTCTTAAATTAATGCCAGTTTCGCGTAGCTAAGAGTTGCCGATCGTCTTCCTACTAGGCTAGCTTTCGTCATTTTCCCAGTCATTCTTCTTCCACTTTGGCATTCCTTTGGTTTTGTTCTAGTGTCCCTTTGTTTAGTCGCTATGCACTTTTCATTGTTAATCTGCATAGGTTTCAAGCCAAGATTCTAAACAAGGATGCAAGGAAGGAACTGAAGGTGGGACCCGATAATGAGTAACCCAGGAGACTCGAATGACAAGATCAATCGAGAATTAACCATCGTCAATGCAAGTCCTAACCCCTTTATCATATTGATCCTATGTTTGTAATATAATAAAATGACAAACTAAAACCTGGTAGTTATACATGCAAGCTATATATAATTGTTTCTCTTTAAATGCTAATAACCCATTTACTGAGCCATACTACAATCACCACTCGCAATACTCAAACGGTAACCCAAGAATACTCCCAATACTTGATATAATGATGTTGGATGAAACCCTGTCAACTAGTATGCTTAAGGCTAGTTACTCTACTCTCTTTGTAGATGCTTGATCTGTCCTCGAAGAGTACTTAATCACTTATTACTATGATCACTTGATTTGCAAATGAGTAAAATGTGTTGATGTGGTTGATGGTGTGAGTGGTGGAAAATGGTGCGGTGATAAGAAAACCTTGAAAACCGCTTTGGCTGGGGCGAGTGGGAAAGTCCTCTTAGAATTAGGGGATTATCTCCTACGAGTATTCCTTTGGGAAGGATGCATCCTGGTGAGCAAGTCCTTAGCGGAGGATTCCTGATGTGAAGATGCTTTCCCTGGTCCTGTAAGGTCTGAATCGTTGAGCTGTTGTGCTAAGCTATCCCGTGCAACCATTCGTCCTATTATGGGAAGGACTTGATATCACGCCCCATTAGCTGAGCTCGGTACCCATCTTGGAGTCAAGGGTACAATGGAAACTCAGGAAAAGACTCGTTACTATGCACAGTACGAAGGCTGGCTGGTGACATTGCAATGGTCAGACTCGAGCCGCAATTAATCCAATGCTCTAGACCCCTATTTATTCCATAGGTGGATCATGTAGCAACACGGTGGATGGGTACAGGATCTTGATATAATTTGTTCCTCTGCTTGCAACAGTTAGAGGATGAGCATATCATGTGGGTACAGTATACAACCTCTGTAGAGTATAAATATATTCAAATAGCCGTGTCCACGGTTATGGACATGCAAAGTTACAGATTCACATTGGTTAGTTTTGTGGTGTGCATACCCTTTGATGTGTGAGTGGATAGTATGCCTGTGTTTTGGAGAAATCTGACTGTACGCCATTGAAACTGGTTGGATTAGATGTCAACTAGCTAAAAGATGAAAACTATAGGAGAACGGATAGCTTTCCCCAGGGCCAACAACTCTTATCAATCAAACATGGATTTTTTAACTGGTTTAAATTGAGCGTTACATCTTAATTCACATTGCATGTAAAACTAGCTTTGTGTCCAAACTATAGTCCAATGGCTTATTCCTTGGTTACCTCTCTTATGCATCTACTCAATCTCTTGAAGTAGTGTTGGGGCTTGTTGAGTACCTTTCATACTCAGTCTTGCTACTTTTAGATTATTGAGATGGAGATCAACCTTGACCTAGATGAAGTTAAAGAGAAGAAGTCTAAGGTCGCGTCTACACGTAAGTTGCCTGTGGTATTGGGTTGTTCTACTTTGTGCCACTTTGTTCCGATGTAGGCTCTTCTGCCTGGCTGATCTGCCATGGATCCTAGTCCACGAGATCATCGTTACTCTTTTCAAGTAATTATTTTATTCGAAGTACATATTTGATATCATTCCATTGAATTTCGTGCGTATCAACTACTTCATCTAGTAATTGATACATGAGACACAGGGAAACTGAGATCAGGGTCTTACAGTATCTGATCTCAAGTTCAATGAATTTCTTTTCTAGCTTTCTCACCTCTGCAAGGTAATCTGTCATAGTCTTGTTGAAGATATGACACTCCTTGCTAACTTGCTTTACCACCAACTGTGAATCCTCTAAAGAAGGCGGTGGACCCAAATGTAGAAACTACTCGAAGACTAGCGAGCAGACTCTCATACTCGGCTACATTGTTTGTGGCTGGAAAGTCAAGAGCCCACTTAGCTATTCATCCGATGGTGTCTCTGTTGTGGAGGATTTCAACAAGTGGAAATATTAATTCTATGGTGATCTTATGAGCCTGGAAATAGTGCCTTAGTTTACGACACACCATCAACATCATAAATAGCAGCTTCTGGACTTGTGGGTAGCGCTCATTGGTACCATGGAGCATTTTGTTAATGTAGTATACTGGTCGCTTGCTCTTATCTTGCTTCTCAGGCATTCCTCGCTCCACCACCAATACTCCGCTTATGGTGTGTGGTCAAGCCGTATATATAGCATGTGTTATTTGTTTGGATCGGGAGCAACTACCACAGCAGGGGGGATACATCTTGAAATTTTTTAACGCCTCATCTGCCTCTTCAGACCCTTCTTCAAACTTGTTGTGTTGGGGTACTAACTTGAAGAAAGGAAGCCTCTGGTCTACGAGTTGGGATATGAAACGACTAAGAGCTATCATGCACTTGGTTAGTTTTTGAACTTCACGTACTGACCTGGGGTAGGGCAAACCCACGTTCAAGGCAGGGGGTGCACAGGACACCGGATAATTTTTCATTTTTCAGTGATCCATCATATGTACTAGACCCATATGACACTTTCTAACCTAACAAGTAGGACATCTGAACATCTAGCTTAACAAATAAAACACCCAGTTATTTTTGTTCTATGTCCACCACTGCCTGAGGATTGCATTTTCTCGATGGCCTTGATCTTATCATGATTGACCTCAATTCCCCGGTACTGACACCGGGTACCCGAGTAGCTTTCCTGCATCAACTCTAAACGCACAGTTTTCTATGCTAAGCATAACTCGAAATAGAAGACATCAGGAGAGTTTCTTTCGAAGAAGTAGCCGATTTATTTACCAATTGAGTGTACCGCAGGTACTTTTGTTGGTAATTGGAGTTCTGCGCACAACTACAGTAAAGTGTCTAATTTCACCCTTTTTTAAGCAGATGTTCAGATGTGGCGTTATGTTGACTGTGATTGAATCCAGGAGGCGCTCTGATGCACACGATATCCTTGTCAAGACGTATCTCTCAGATTGTCCGACGAAGCATCCAGATTGAGCATCCTCTCACAAGAAGGCTTGGTGGTCCTCAACTTGTGTTCTTAAGCGTAATGCCTCTTCATCTAACTCCTTGGCAGGGACATTGATCAAAATCTGGACAACTTGCTTAGTTACTGAGAATATGATTAAGTCCTGAAGATTGAAGAATGTTTCCGGAGGTGTTAATTTATACTTGGTTCCTTTCCTTTTGTTTCTTCCATACATTCACGGGGAGCTGAAAGGATGTTAGAATAAGCACGGATGGCATGTCTAAATTAGGATACGTAGCACGATAACGCACTGGCACAAACCAACCAATGAAGACGGGGTCTATTGCTTCCTCGCAAACATCACTAACGTTATCTCTTGCATATGTAGCCAACACAGCCTCTTTTTGAATGTGACTGGTCATTCATTACTCAGAAATTTCCAGGACTGTATAAACGTTGCTTGATGGCCCTGAATTCAATGACACAAGGCCGTTCCTCTATAAGGAGCCAAGCTGCCCAACACCCACTTTCTTCCCGAGTCTAGTTTACACTCTATTGTCTTAGTGTCGATATATAGGTTCAGTGCTTCTACCTTTCCCTAAACGAAGTCATACTAAGAAAAATATTATGATGAGTTAACAAGAACGGAGCAATGCGCAAGTTAATGATGAGTAAATCATTGAGTGTTATGAGAATGGCAGGCCTCGGGACAAACTCTTTGAGGAATCCTCTGTAGTTAAGTAATTACAAGCATCCCAAAATTTCTATTAGTAACTTGTACAAAATGCTTGTGAAAAACACTATAAGAGGGTCTGCCTTACAAGATAAGCAAACTTTATAGAGTTGTCTGAATGCATTCATAGATCATTTAGGCGGTGTTAGGTCGCTTGGCTACGACGGAAGTCAATGTGCATGTGGTGTGAGCCACTCTAGAACCGCACCGACATCCTGCATTTGAAACGAGAAATGCTGGCACGCAAGATTTCTTGCTTGCAAAGTTGTAAGTTGCCGCGCTCTTCAGATATGGGACTGTTAGCCTTGTTTGATCAGTCAAGAGTGAAACAAACACAATACTAGCCTTAGACGTCGCCTGCAGGAGCTAACAGATCAGTAAGCTGCTTAACTCATCGAGCTCTTCTTCCGGGCAATTGGTGAGCACCGCTGTGCAGAGATTTATGCTTCCTCTTTGGCTTTCTAATTTCCTCAATGTACAATTGAAATTTATTTCTTCCTATCACATACTACAAACATTAATTGTAGATTGCTAGTGTTGCTTGAATTTATTTGGATCCCACCTACTATAGTTGGCCACCAGCACGGCCCTGACAACATCATATATATGAGCATAATTTGAGACAAAATGTAAATAGAACTAGAATGAAACAAGAATAATCATTGGTAGTGTAAGGACATCATGAAGAGTTTCAAGCTCATGAGGATCACTGGGGATCGAAGGCGTCAGGAAATTTTCCATAGTAGCAGTAATAAACTTAACCATGCCATTTGGCATTTCTACTATTGTGTACACGCTATCACACTATCTGTAGAACTGAGGAAGACGATTAGAGGAAGAGTGAATAGGAGCCTCACTAAATTCTTGGATGACCTATCCTAATCTTTCACCCAACGCACCTCAAATCAAAAAGTGGAAGCAACAAATCCAGAGAAATAAACCACTCCAAACATCTTCGTGAAAAACCATAGCTTGAATGGATAGGAAACCTAGGTTCCATACAAGATCAATCTAAGTGTCATAGCTCTCAAAAACTTGCAAATAGATGAGAGAACACTTAAATCCAAAGAACTAGGCACCGGATGAAAAAACTCTCTAAGTTGATGGATCTAGATGTGGGGTATGGTTAAAGATCAACTCATATATAATTTTTATCCCTCTAACAACAAAAAGGACAACTCCACTGTACAAAAAGGACAACTCCAACATAGTGGAAAAATTCAGCTCTTCAACAGAAACCAAAATCACCACAAAAACCGAAAAACTTGCAATCAGGCAAGCGAGCCAAAAGAGGGAAACTAGAAGGAGATGGATGTAAGTATAAGAGTAACCACAATTTTCATTTCTTGCAGAGAAACACCTTATTTTTAGAGAATTATAAAGTGTTTTAGCTTACAAAGTTCTCACCTAACACATAGGCTAAGCTCTCATCTCTTTTTTTTTTCTAAAACCCTAGAACTTTCTCCCAAATGCTCTCAACCCCCTCCTCTATATTTATAGGCCTTTGGGAGGTTCCTTACCCCCTAACTTTCCTAGATTTCTTTCTTACCCCCCCCCCCAACATTTCTAGATATTTTGCTCTCCAAGCAACCTAGTTTCCTTATTGGCAAAAGAATATTCCCGATGATGACACATGTACTCCGTCTTCCGATCTTTACCGCCAGCAAGTCTCTCATACTCCCAATCCCTCGAACCGCCTTGTTACTTCCACTGATATCCTTTTCGCTTGACTTTGTCAACATGCCGTCTTCATCCACCTTCTCCAATTTTGCTTGCTCTCCACGTGTACAGCTAGGATCACCCTTGAATCCGCCTAGCCTCCTTAATCATTCGGCACCAAACACCCTGCTTAGCTCTGATCATCCTGCTGTCGACTGTCAAGTTGCATCCATCACCTACACATCACAAGACAAGCACACACGTTTCTCCAACTCCATATTCAATTAGTCAAAATCAAAATTCTCTACCAAAAAGCTCATCAAAGAAAAATCATGGACACCAGATCCGGTGTGTATAGTCTATGATCACCGGACCATCCGGTGTGTACACATCTTCCCTCCACCGAAAACCTTCTGGAAAAAAGGTTCGGTGAAGCCTCCAGTGTACACTCCTTTTAAGCACCGGACCATCCGGTGTGTACAACTCTTCTCTCCATTGAACCAAAGGAGATCTCGTGGAAAATGCTCCGGTGAAGCATCCGGTGTTCACACTTGCTCATCATAGAATCATCCGATGTGTACAACCACCAGACAAGTATTGTAGTATCTCCTAGAAAATAGTCCGATGTGTACTTCTCTTTAACACATGACCATCCGGTGAGTTCTTCGATTTTCATTTCTAAGTTGAAATGCTCCTGTGTGAAAGCTTCTGAACACTGGACTATCCAGTGTGTACAATTTCTCTAGTGTCGGATCATCTGGTGTGTACATTTTTCCTAGTTCAGAAGAAGAAAATTCCAACTCCCATTTCTCTCCTACTTCGGTTGGTCATAATCAAAATCATGCATAGTCAAGCTCATGCAAACCTAACTCAACTCAATTTAGACTTTATCAATGACTCATCACATATAAACCAAGGTACATATCCACTTGGTTTCTCAATCTCCCCCTTGATGAGTTCATTGACAACGCACATAAAAATCAAATAATGAGTTGAAGCACAAAAGTCAATTGACATATCTAAGTGATCAAAAACCAAAGGCAAGCAAGAATAATATCACTTAGCATAAGATGAAATGCAAAAGCCCGAAGCCAAAAGTCAAACCAAAGACAAAACACTCTACTCTCTCTCCCCCTTGTTAACAATGGATACATTAAGAAGGCAAAAAGAAAGGTACCCTTGAGGTTTCTTTTGTTGTTGTCATTTTCAATTTTCAATTTTTTAATAACGAGCATTCTAAATCATGCACATATGAATCAACAACTTGAACAAGCTATGCTATCAAAAACAATTGCACCAACTCAACTACTTCAATCTTAAAAAACATTGAGACTTTGACACTTCATTGTGATTAATGAGACTGATTGCTTGACAACCATATAAGATATGATTCATTTGCAAGAAATTATATGCACCATCAGCCTTAGTTTTCAACCATGCCAAGACTATGTCAAAACGACAATTAGAAGCTTAAGGTTCTTGGTTTCGGTCATACACAACTTCTTCCAATTTCATATCAAAGTGCAATGATAAGCAGTATTGTAAAGAAGAGCTGCATCAATGCATATATCCTTGATCTTTAGGCTATCAACTATTTTTCAGCATTTAGCTCATAACTTTAAAAATTCACATTTAGTTCTTTTAGAAAAGATCAAAGTAATTCTTGGGAACTATCGTAACCGAATAGGGTAGGGGCCATTGGAACCTCGAGGTGTTCCGAAGGCTGAGAGGATGAATAAACAAAGTGGGGATCTATGCACTGCAATTAATGTCTCTCTCTTTTTCGGTTGCATTGACAACCTATTTATAGGCCGTACCTAACCACTCCCGCTATAGTTTATAATATTATCCCTCTAACTATCACATTCTCGGAATATTCGTGGGTAGTTACGGCACTTTCCTAAGCACGACCGGCCTATTTATAACTCTACCATTTGTTGTCTTCGGTTAGCAATGGTCACCCTTCACTCTGTTCTTCGAAGGCCCATGCTTGATGACCCCTTCGGCCTCTCTTCGGCCGTCCTTCTGGTGGTGCCAAGCGAAGATCGTCGACTAGCCTCCGAAGGCCCAATGATGGCTTCGCCTGCCTCGAACCTCTAGCGTCCCTTTAGTCCTCCGCAACACTAAGCGAAGGCCTTCGGTCCACCTCCAAAGGCCCAGTGTAGGCTTTGCCGATTCCATCCATTGGAGACGTTCATGTAGTTCTACCGCAAAGTGTGCCTTCAAGGTGTTGTACGATTCTTGTACATGACAGACCCATGACAAGTGTAAGCAGAGGTCTTTGACTTAGCTTTTGAAGGGGCATGTGAGACAATTCCCCAACAGCAACCCCCACTGGCAAGGTTCCTCTTTGATGGGTTGAACCCGTGAATCAGATGGTATCGCCGGACGCCATCCCCTTCGGCCCGTTGAAGGTCTCGCGCCATTTTATTCACCTTCGGCAAAGGATAACAAATTTTCTATTAATGATCATTTATGTTACGATGTTTCAATTTTTGAGGCGCCAGTTACTATTTATTCAGCCTAGCTGCTAATTAAGAGGCAGTTCAATTCCCTATACATGCCTTTTCAACTACTCTCTTTTTTCACCGCTATATATATAACTCCCCGTGGTTCATTTTTACCACTTGCTTCCTTCAAAATCCCACGCACATAGCTCTCACGCTCTGTGCGAATGTACTCACAATCCTTTGCTATCCTAACCCTTCAGACCTAACACCAGGTAGCGCAAACCGATGGCTCTAAAAGGCAAAGCCAATAGGCCAAACACCTGTGATCGGGAAATCGAAGGTCAATGAAGCAATCTTGGCTGGTCTTAAGAAACAGGGTTTGATATGTGATTTGATGAAATCTAGGCTTTTGAATGACCAAGAGACCCCGACACCAGAAGATGATGAAGCTATTGTCTTTGTAGACTATTTTCAGAGTCAGACTTCACCTAACCTAAGATGAAATGGTGGTGAAGGTTCTTAAGTTTTTTGAGATCTACCTACATCAGCTGACACAAAACGCTATCATCCGGCTCAGCCTCTTTGCCTCGACGGTGAGATCCGAAGTAGTGAAGGCTTCAGCTAGTGACTTTGTTGCAACCCACTAGCTCTATCACCAGCAGAAGCCGGTCTTCGTTGACAATGTATAGAGCGAAGCCCACTACGGCTCAGCGAACTTCACCTACTGGGTAGGTTTGGCCATGCCTTCTATGTCTTATAAGACCAAATGGCCTAAATACTGGAAACAATGGTGGTTTTACCATAAAGTAGATAAAAAGGACCATCTTGTGTTGAAGACCGAGAACTACAAAAGTAATCGTGCCCTGAATGTCGCGATAAGGGACCCCCAACGGGAGGCCTTTGAAGAGTTTATGAGGTGTGCAAAGTAACTTAGCACTCATGACCTCATTGAAGAGTTCATCGCTGTGAGCGTATGGCTACTTAGCAGAGGGTGGACCACTCCATCCTTTGGGATGAAAGTTCCCGAAGGAATCTGCCACCCCGAGTTCGACTTCATGGGAAAACCAGGTATCTAGTTTGGTCTAAATTACATTAATCATGGATTTTTTATTTATTTGTATGTTTCTATGTTGAAACAGTTGTGACTACCGCGGAGGTGTGGAGGCCAAAGCCTGTCTTCTTCTGGGGAAATTTACCACAATCGAAAGGAAGGCTTGTGCCAAATTGGCCCACGGCCGCTGGCTTAACCAAACTTTCGAGCTCCGAGGCCTCAATTATGCCACTAGTCTATCAACCAGAGGTGCTGAAGAGGCTAAAAATGCTAGAGGGAAAGGAAAAAGGAAGGACTGGAACCCTTTGGCCCGCGTTCACAAGAAGAGGAAGATAGGAATATCGAAGTAGGTTGCTCGCCCTGATGAGGACCTCATCGGCAAAGCTAGGGATGACAAAGGTGTCGGGGTTTGGAGCACCATTCTGGTGACACCTCTCTGGCAGGCACCTTTAGAGGACATGCTGGAGGTGGCCATCCCTTCGCCAAGACACGTTTCATGCACTACGCCAATAACCCTCGCCCCTCTCTTTGCTTTGAGCGACGACAATGACAAAGTGCCGCCAGAAGCACAGGACGCCGCAACTAAGGGAGCTAGCTCGTTTAGTTCAGACTCTGACTCTTCACAAAGTCTACAGGCTTCAGAATCCAAAGACGGTGGGAATGTTTCACCATATCCATACATTGGTAGTGGCAAAAAACTAATGTCACTAGGCACCTCAAGCGAAAAGCAAGAGGGAGACAAGGGGAAGAGCCAAAGTATTTGCAAGCATTCAAAGATGGGTGAGTGAAGATGAAGATTCAAGCTTGAGTGATGAGAGCTTCGCCACCCACTCCTCCAAGAGAAGCTCTTCCTCAAGGTCATCATTATGCAAGTCGTCATCACACAAGTGCCTTATGGCCAAACGTATGAAAAGCAATGTTCGATGAGGATTTCCCTATCAACAAGGACTTCTTGATTTGATCAATGAGCAATAAAGGGCCTTAAAGAAACAAGCTAAAGAACTAAAGAAATTCAATGCCCTTAATGACATTCATGCTACCTTTGCTTCTAATTACAAACAATTATTGAGCAAATCTGAACTGCTAAACAAGGAGCGTGAAGAGCTTCAGGCCAAATAGTGCATTGGATCTCAACCTAAGGTCCCTTTGATGCAATCTACCTCTATATTAATTTCAATCATAAGGTAGATGCTTGCACGTCTTATGATGATTTAATCGATTTATCTAGCTCACCTCTTTGCAATGAAATATGTGTTGAGAATGTTCTTATAGAACTATATAATAAACTCATTGCACAAGAAAATGATGAGCTCAAGCAAGAAGTGCAGAAACTCAAGGACTTGGCAAGATTAAAGGGCAATGAACATGTCCAACCTCCTCAAGATAACCGTGCTACCATGGTAAATAAGCTTGAGGAGGGGTCAGCCGTGACATGCTTCAAGTGCCATCAAGAAGGCCACAAATTCTTCCAATGCAAGCAAGTCAAGAAAGAGACCAAAGAGAAGAAGAAGATGATGCACTTCTCCAACAAGACCTCCAACATCTACACCAAGCTCAACTACAAGATCAAGACCAAGAGCAACCACTGCAAGCTCAAGAAGAAAAAGAATGACAAGGTGGTTGCACATATGGTTTTGAGAAAGGACCGGGGGTGAGACTAACCCATTTGGGTGCCCAAGGAAGTCATCATCAATATGAAGGGGCTCCAATCGGTTTGGGTTCAAAAGAAGACATGAAGTCCACAAGGCCGCTAGGGGATTTGGAGACTTGGCTCATAAAATAAAGTGAAGGTTCAATCAAAGAAGCCAAGTGTAGGTGCATTAATGAAGATCATGATCATCATATACCCAAATCCCCATCCAAAGGTAAAAGATGTAATGGAGCTAGATGCAAAATCTTTCAACTATTGTAGCTCATTTGCCTTGTCTAGGATTGCATGTGAATATTTTAATTTGTTGCAATGTCTAGTGTAGGTTTTCATATGGTTGGTTGCTTGTGTTTTTCTTTTTCTTATGAGCAACCTACATGGTTTATTAGTTGTAGGTTCCTTTCATGGCACTAGTTTTACAATTGGTATTTTTCATGTGCCATAATCCAATCTATAAGATAAATCCACATTGTTATCAAAATCAAGTGCATATCTCTCTCAAGTATTCAAAATTCGTATGCACACATTTAGGGGGAGCATATCCTATAGGTTGTGATTTTGAGACTAACATGTGGTACTAGATGTATCTTTTATAGTCTCATGGTGCAATCAACACAACCCTGGAGGTATGCAATGCTTGAAGGCTTAAATTGGTTTTATTTTCAATACTTTTATTCATTTAAGCTACCTTTATACATAATATGGCTTAAACTTCATATCTATACATTGTCTAGTTGTGCATATGTTTCTCTCTTATCATTTGTTTGCACACATAGGGGGAGTTAAATCATATTATGTGAGTTTCATGAATTGTGACCCATGTGCTTTCATTTCAATTGGTACCACTTTCTTAAATTGAATTTTTACAAGTGGTGTCCCTACAATTGGTATCATTTTTTTGTATCATGACTTATGAAGCTCTCTCCCGTGTGCTCTAACGCTCTTCCTCGAGTTCAATATGTGTATTTAGCCCTTTTTGAGATTGTTGACACAGGGGAAGAAATTTGATGACCAAGGCAAAAGGCATGCCTAGTGGAGAACGAGCAAAATACAAAGGTTTACAAAGAGGGACTCATCTATATTTGGTATCAAAACCAGGCAATGAAGGAGATCTTGCATGGGTCGATCAAGGGAGATAGTGGCAATGGAGAAAGGGGGAGCCAAAATAAAAGGGGGACTAAGTGGTAAGAACATGCACCCAAGCAATGTGGTAAGGCTTTGTGCTCTTTAAGATTGGTATCATTTATTATTTGTCACTTACTTTGGTTGTGTTGTTATCAATCACAAAAGGGGGAGATTATAGCGAAAATAGTCCTATTAGGCTATGATTGTGATTTTGGTGATTAATGACAACATAGTCATTAGGAATAATATGTTTATCAAGATTATATGTTATTAGGTCTCATAGATGCAATAAATAAAGAAGCTACCGAAGCCAGAACAAAGTTTGATTGAATTGAAAAAGTTCCAAGAAGATTTCCTCACCGGATGATCCGGTGTAGAGGAGTTTACACTCACCGGAGCATTGTGTCTAGAGGCTGATAGCCTCACTGATAGTCTGGTGAATAGGACATGACACCACCGGAGTGTTTCTGACAAAGGGGGAGAAGGCTAAGGACTTCATCGAATAGTCCGGTGATCTTCACTGGGTAACACAAGAGTATTTCCTGCTGAGAAGAATGCAAGTGCTTGGTTTCTGCACACCAGATTATAGCACTAGAGCATTTCTTTCAGAGGCAACTACAAGTGTTGAAGAATAAAGAACAACCCACCGGAAGGTCCGGTGCTTTGAAGACCAATGCACTAGAGCATTTCTTGTAGAGAAGAAGTGGCGCGGTCTAGCTCAAGTTAACCCGCCGGAAGGTATGTGATGGAATTGAAGATCTCACCAGAGTATCTGATGTTCACATATGAGTTTGAGTGGGTTCCAACGGCTAGTTACTTCTGATGTACTCACCGGATGATCCGGTACTTGTACTAATGGTATCACCAGATCATTTGGTGTTCACAATTTCTGTGAGACGTTGGAGCAACGGCTAGTCCATAGGTTTAAGGATATAAATACCCCTCCACTCAGTAATTTGAAGGTGTGAGATTCTGTTGGAGTCTAGAGAAGACCATAGTCACTTGAGAAGACATTCAAGCCACTAAAATGCTTAAAGTGATCATCCAAGGCAATTAAGCATAAGACTAGTGAGTGATTAGTGCTTATAGACCTAGAGAGAGTTTTGCTAGGTGATTGCTGCTTAGAGAATGGATCAAGGAGTGATCCAACCGTGTACCGAGAGGTACACTGGCGCCTTGGAGTCTTTGTGACTCACCGATAACTTGTTGACCATCCGACTTGGTGTGGAGCGGCGGCAAGACACACATGTACGGGGATGCGGAGACCCTTGCCTTGGTGGCTCAAGCTCCGGAGTGATCATGATGGCAAGTGACCGGAAGAGAGGCTAGTGGTCAGACCTTGCCATGGTGGCTTGGTGGCTCATTCGGCTTGAGACCTTGCCTTGGTGGCTTGGTGGCTCAAGAGTCATGACTGGGTGCTGACCGAGAGCATATCCTTAGTAAAGCTCCAATATGGACTAGGGGTGGTATTCATGCTATCGATATCACGGGATATAAATCCCTTGTGCCGAGTTTGTCTCTCTACCTTATTTACGTTTCCGCATTTACGTTCTTGCAATTTACCTTATTAGAGTAGGTTGCAATTGTCTTGAGCGGTAGAGTAGACACACTAGATAAACCTAGAGCATATTTAGATAGAAATTGAGATAGCTTTGTCTTGTGAAGTTTTTGGAGGTAATTTGTTTTAGGTTTTAAAATGTCCTAATTCAACCCCATCTTAGGCGTCACTGATCCTCATAGCAGTCTCCTCAGATGGATCACTAAATCGACTGATAGCCTGCGGCAAGTGGCTCACCTTTATGGCAATTTTTGCGCTATGATCTCAAACCAAAGCATTATCCAATCCTTGGAGCTGACGGGCTGTGAACATCACAAGGCGGTCTAGAGCGCTTCGTTCTGCTACCCGCCAGACATGTCCACTGGGGTAGTATCGAAGGCCTCAATGGCCTCCGTTAGGGCCTTCATAAGCAACTGTTGGTGCGAACACGGGTAGGCATTGCCCTTCAGGAGGCGGAGTACAACCATTGTAGAGTAAGTAATTCTTTACTATACGTTAGTGTCTTTTCATTATATTTTCATTTAGATCTAACTTGTTTTTATTTAGGCTATTGCGAAGGCTGCGAATGCATCTGCCATCGTAGGAAGATATACCCAGACCGCTTCAGCATCACCTCTTCGCAAGCAGCTAAGGTGCGCAAAATGTAGGTTCGGAGCATGAGTGAGGGTTGTTTAGTTGCACTTGAAATTCGATATTATTCGTGATGTTTGTAGTATATCTTAATTTCTTCTTTAAATAGTTTGATACTCTCCTCTTCCTATGTAGGTCCTCCCTTCGAACTCTATGCAGGTAGCCAAAGATGTTCCCATAACTATGATGTGGGACCACTTTTATGTGTCATGGGCTTGTTAGGAATCGTACCATCATTGCCATCCAGACATAGAATTTGACCATTATTGGCGAGTGAAGGCCAGAGTTGATGATGCAAGGAATTCTAATTCGAAAGTGTTTTGGGAGTCATTCTGCCCTTCAGACTTAGAGATCTAAAGAGCCGAGAGGGAAACTTGTAGAATAGAGTGCGGGGAATTTGCCCCTTCGACAGGGCTTCTTGAGCCAAAGCCTGAGCCAATTGAAAAAGTATATGCCACCACTTCACCCTTGCAGTTTTGCTACTGGCAACAACCGCAGCCATCACAAGTGGTTACCTCCGGTGAAGGTGATAGTGATCAGCCTGTATCTTTGGCAGACACTTCTTTGGATAGTTATATCGATTCCCCATTGGATCCGAAAAAACCTTTTTCCGCAAGGCGGGGTATTTCCTTTCAACTTGGTCACAACCAAATGTACAAAGATATTATAGATCCTGACATCAACAAATTCGCAGATTAATCTTTGTTATTCTTTATTACATTCTTCCACAAGTCTTCGGTGTGCAACATTTGAGTCGTAGGGACCTTTGGCAGCAACGTGAGCGAAGCGTCCATGAAAAAAATGCCGCCCCTAACTTTTAAGCCATAAGGACCTTCGACAACAATGCGTGCGAAGCGTTGATGGGAAAAATGCCATGCCCCCCCCCCCCCTCTCGACTTTTAAGTTATAAGGACCTTTGACAGGAAACGCGCATGAAACGTCGATGGAAAAAACACCGTCGCCACCAACTATTAAGTGTAAGGACTTTCGACAGCAACGCATTTGAGTGCTGCTACAACTTTGTCTTTTCTCATATCTTTTGACCCAAAGACCAAAATCATGTTGGCCGAAGTGTGTGTTTGAAGACCATTTTCCTTTTTCCCGTTCACTACTCTCATTTCTTGTTTGGGTATTGCTTTAATTATTCATACAAAGGTGTGTTGCCCCCACTACAAGTTTAGCGACACAAACTTTCTTTAATTTGAAACCGAAGGCATGCTGCTTTTTATTCGAGATTTAGCATTACCTTGGTGCATATGCATGAAGAACTTGCACTTTGATGCATTGTCGTAACGTGTGTGTGGAAAGTAAAGCTTCAGAGTGAGGACATGCACTCTTAGCCCCCGTCTTTCACTTCCCATTAGGCAAACGGTATAGGCATGTGGCCACACTAGTTGAGACGATGCCATTCACCCTCTCACAACTCCATTCGACTGAGGATGATGTACTAAAGCGAAGCAAACTTTAATTCCCATGTCTTAGAAAAATTGTTTCAAACCTTCGCTATTAGACTTCGTGAGGTTTTCCACAAGAACTTTTGAACATTTCTGAAGTTATCTTTGCTAGCAGGACTGCCTCCACCCATTTGGAAAACTGTTCAACTGCCACCACAGTGCAGCAAACTTTTCTTAGAGCAGCTGGCAACTGGCCAATGATGTTAATTCCCCACCGTGTCAAAGGGAAAATCGGTGGGATAAGTTGTATCTACGATGAAGGCCTGTTTGATCCCTTCGCCATATACTGGCACTTCGCATAGCTTTGGATCGTGGTCTCCGCATCAAAGATGGCCTCAACCAGTAGAATCTTTGCCTAAATGATTTCCCTAGCAGCGCTCGAGTGTCGATGTGTGAGCCACACCGCCTTTCGTGTATTTCTTTAAGTAAATCCTTCCCTTCTGCCTGGGATATGCAATGAAGCATCGGTGCACAAACTGCTATCTTGTACAGGTCATCTCCCACAATCTTGTAGTTTTTAGCTCTCTGCATCATACGCTTTGCCTCCACCTGATCTTTATGCTGGTAATGACCTTGAAGGTAAGCCATTATAGAAGATTGCCAATCTTCGCTCTCAATCGCAATGACACTACGTGCCACCTACTGAGGGGCTTCGAAAGCTGGTATTTTTAAATTCTGATAAAACATCTGGAGGAAATGGCAGATGTTATGCTGAAGCTTTGGTGAGGTTATCGGCCTGTGGTGTCCAGTCTGCCAAAAACTCTGCTAGGGCCTAAGATTTATCATCGTCTGTGCGACGAAGGACAATGAAAAGGTGCTATTTTTGTGGCCCGTTTCCCAATTCTTTCCGTGGCTTCATGATTTTTGAACATGTCACGAAGGTGGGTAGAGGTCGGCAAAGTTATCTTGTGGGCTGTGAAGTAATGCCAAAGCTTTTGCAATGCCATCACCACTGCATATGCCATTTTTTCCATTTCATAATAGAACCTCTTCAGCCCTACCAAAGCCTCTGAAACATAATGGACCAGAAGCTGTTGCAACTTTTCATTGACTTGTGTTTCTTGCACAAGTATTGCACTTACTGCGAAGGAGAAGCCACTATGTATAACAACAATTTGACCTTAGGATTTGGGTTGGTCAAAGCTGTGAGCTTTGTCAAATACTCGTTTAGCTCATTCAAAGCATTTTGTTCCTCTGTACTCCATCTGAAAGGGTCAGAGCCTTTGAGAGTTTTGAAGAAAGGTAGGCTTCACTCAGCAGATCTAGCAATAAACTAGCCGAGGGCTTCCAGCTTTCCAGCCAAGCGATGTGCCTCTTTCCTGCTTTGCAGAGACCTCATGTCTAGTATTGCTTGTATCTTTTTTGGGTTTACCTCGATGCCCCATTTTGACACCAAAAAAGCCAACAATTGCCTAGAGCGCATATCTAATGCACACCTTTTGGGATTCAATTTTAGCACCACACTTCGCAGATTGCTGAAGGTTTCCCGAAGGTCATTGAAGTGGTTGTTTTCTTTGATGCTCTTAATGACTATGCCCTTAATGTACGCAGATATATTTCATCACAACTGTGACTTCAGTATAATTTGGACCAACCTGGTGAAGGTAGCTCCGGCATTCTAAAGGCCAAAGGCCATTCTCACAAAATAATATATTTCGAAGGAGGTTCTAAAGCTTGTTTTTGCCTCATCCTTCTTCGCCATCCAAACCTGATGGTATCCGGAATATACATCCAGAAAGCTCAACATTTCACAACTAGTTGTGGAGTCTACTAACTGATCGATTCATGGCGAAGGAAAGTCATCCTTCAGACAAGCTTTGTTTAGGACTATGAAATCAACGTGCATTCTCCATTTACCGTTGCTTTTACTGACTAACACCGGGTTGGCCAACCACTCAGAGTGTAGTACATCGCATATGATCTTGGCATCGAGCAACTTTTGCACCTCTACCTTCGCTGTATCTTCTCTTTCTTTTGAAGCCTTCTGAAGCCTTTGTTTCTTTAGCTTTGCATTCAGGTCAACATTTAGAGTATGCTCGATAATATCTTGTTGCCAACTTGCAAGTCCTTTGGTGACCATGAAAAAATGTCTTCGTTATTGGGAAGGAATTCTATCATCCCTCGCTCAGCCTCCTTGGTCATTTCAGCTCCTATGACCACTACTCTATCTTGCCTATCTTGACAAAACAACACTTTTTAGTTTGGCCCT
Source organism: Phragmites australis (assembly GCF_958298935.1). Classification (NCBI taxonomy): domain Eukaryota; kingdom Viridiplantae; phylum Streptophyta; class Magnoliopsida; order Poales; family Poaceae; genus Phragmites; species Phragmites australis. The sequence goes on from NC_084938.1 coordinate 8,813,662, forward strand.
CGAGCTATGCTTTTGGTACTCGTTGTGTCTTTAGTAGGTCTCCGCCTTCTTGGGGCTTCAACACAGGATCTGCTATGATGTGAACATTGCAGCGGTCCAGAGTGTATCCAACCTCAATAAAGCAAGTTGCTTGCTGATCTCCCAGCACTGTTATGACGCCCTCTGGATCGGGCATCTTCATGAACAAATAACCATGGTGTGGTATTGCGCTAAACTTGTTTAAAACCCCTCTTCCAAAGGTAATATCTTCCGTCCAAAAATTTGACCCTTCGCCAAAGGATACCGGTATCTGTACCTTGCCCAAAGCATTGATTGCTTTTCCATTGAAGCCTATCAACGGTGATCCAACCTGCTATAAGATACTTTGTTGCAAACCCATCCTATCAAAAGTGTCGGTGAAGATGATGTCTACCTATCTGCCATCATCTATAATGATCTTGTGGACTTCATTACCTGAAATGTTAGCCGTGATAACGAAGGCATCTATATATGGATATTCCAGGACTCCCATATCTTCCTGAGAAAAGGTGATGAGGACATGAGACCACTTCAAATGGACAAAAGAAGGGCTTACGCAAACGTGGTTCACCCTTCGAGCATATTCTTTTCGTTGCCTCTTGGACTCGATCTCCTGATTATTGCCAACAGTAATTGCCAGCACCACATTCAATCCATGTGTTACTGTGTTTACTGACCTATTGGTTTCTGAGGGAGCTTCGATTGAGGTCTTGGCGGAGGGGGTGGAAGCAGTGCTTGAACAACCATAGATTGAGCATAGGTATGACCTGGTGGAGCTGAAGGTGTCGGCCCATGCAGCTGCATCAAAGTCATTGGACACCATTGAGGAGACAATGCCAAAGGGTTTGGTCCATAAGCCTGGCCTTGGCCCTGTTGACATTGCCATGCATTGTATGACCTATATGGCGCGGTGTGATGCACTACTACTATAGGGTTGAAGACTTGCTTCCCTAGGCCTTCCTTCATAGCTACAATATGTGAACAATGTTTAGTTGTATGACTGGCACCTTCACCATGTATTTCGCAGTACAACCCCTGGGTCATGAAGTGCCCGTCCTCCTCAACCTCTGCAACCTCTACTGCTTCGGTTGCCATGGACTCTGCTGCCCTGAGCCTCGACGACCTCTTGGGAGATGTCCTCGAGCCTGGGTTCTATCTGGTTGACCTCTTTTTGCTTTCGAGTATACCCGAAGGACTCGTGTTTCTTTGGTTTCTTTGTCCTATCTTTTAGCTGGGTCAGTCTTTTCAATGTTACATTCAAACTCATGTTTGATAGCATGTAATGCAACAGACAACTTAAATTCATCGATGTTGGCATAAATGTTCCCAACAAGCATTGGTGGGTCATTTTTTTCATATAATACTTTAGATATATGAGGTGGCACATGCTCCTTTACTACTAAATCCCTCCTCCTCAGAGTCAGAATCAGATTCAACATCAGACTTAGGAATATAGTCTTTGTATTTGTCAACTACAGGCTTCTTGTTTTCCCAAGGTTTTGTTTCATTATCGTTGTACATGTCCTCCTATAGGGAAAATGGCCCTATTAGGCCATGTTTGTGATTTTCGTGATTAATGACAATATAGTCAATGGGACTAACATGTTTGCCAAGAATATATGTTAGTAGGTCTCATAGATGCAATACATGAAGAAGTCACCCGAGCTGGAACAAAGAGAGGAATGAATTGGACTTGTTCCATAAATTTTAATGTGATCAAATGACATGTATTTCTATATAATCTTGTGGAGCTCTTCACCGAATGATCCGGTGTTCACAAAATGAACACACCGGACTATTATTTCCAGAGAGCTCTAAAATGAACATATGCACATAGGATAATCCGATGCATTTGTTCAGTGTTCAGTGAGTTATTACACGATAATCCGGTGTTCAGAGATGAGTCTGAGTGGGTTCCAATGTCTAGTTTCTTCTGCTATACTCACCGGATGATCCGGTGTTCACAAAATAAACACACTGGACTATTATTTCCAGATAGCTTCAAAATGAACATATGCATATAGGATAATTCGGTGCATTTGTCCGGTGTGCAGTGAGTCATCACAGGATAATCCGGTGCTCACAGAGGCTTGAGTGGGGGTTTCAACGTTAGTTTGTAAGAGTATACTCACCAGATGATCCGGTGTTAGTACTGTTGTTCTCACCGAATCATCTAGTGTTAACAACTTTTCTGAGCCATTGGGTTAACAGCTAGTGCGCGGATTTGAGGCTATAAATACTCATCCACTCAATCATTTGAGGTAGCTGGAGTCCAGAGAAGTTCATATACACCTGAGAAGACATCCAAACTACCAAAGTGCTTAAAGTGATCATTCAAGGCAATTGAGCATAAGATTAGAGAGTGATTAGTGCTTATATGTCTAGAGAGTGTGTTGCTAGGTGATTATTACCTAGAGAGTGGATCAAGGAGTGCTCCAAGCTTGTACCTCTTGGTACGCCAGCACCTTGGAGTCTTCGTGGCTCACCAGTAAACTTGTTGACCATCCAACTTGGTGTGGAGCGGCGACGAGAAGCGTGTACAGGGATGAGGAGACCCTTGCCTTGGTGGCTTAAGCTCCGAAATGATCACAACAGTAAGGAACCAGAAGAGTGGCTAGTGGTGAAACCTTGCCTTGGTGGCTTGGTGGCTCATCTGGGTGGAGGCCTTATCTTTATGACTTGGTGGCTCAAGAACCATGACCAGTGCCGACCGGGAGCATATAGTTTGTGGAGCTCCAACGTGGACTAGGGGTGGCATTCATGCCATCGGTACCACGGGAAAAAAATCCTTGTGCCAAGTTTGCTCTCTCTACCTTATTTATGTTTCCGCATTTACTTACTTGCAATTTACCTTCTTAGATAGGTTGCAAGTGTTTTGATCGGTAGAGTAGACACACTAGATAAGCCTAGAGCACTTTTAGATAGGAATTGATATAGGTTTATCTTGTATTATTTTTTAGCCGAAATAATTCTAAGTGTCCTAATTTAACCCCCCCTCTTTAAGGACGTCACCGATCTCTACACCTCCTCATCAATACCCACATGTTTATTTTCTAGTGCAGGGTTCAGGGGCAATTGTCTTCAGGTTGTATTGTAGTGGAAGGTTCCTTAACTACATTCTTATCAGTTTGAGTTGGTTGATTGGCTTCACTCACACCTGGCTAGGATGGAGCTGGCAGGGATGGTGTACATGGGATTTCAACATGTGTAGACCTATTTTTGTGTTCAATTTGTGGGAAATTCTACTCAGGTATATGAGGTGGATCACTTGTGGGTGCTCGGTAAAGAATCATGCGAATGATCTTGCTATCAACATGTTTGGAAAACATTGCAAGTAATTCTTGGTCCATTGTGACTGGAGGGTGGGTTTTGGTGATAGAACAGTAGTATTGCAATGTAACTACTTTGCCATAACCACACGGGTATTCACTTAAGATTTCATCAACAAGGTCCTTGAAGTTTGTAGTGGCAGAGTCTACAACCTTGCTGAAGTTAGAGCAACCGAATTCAGGCCCATTATTGCTACCAAACTGTTTGATTTCAAACAAGAAACTTGTTTTCGGGTCCATAATGTAGGGTTTGGGATTGAGAAATTTGGGGGAGGGGAATTGCGATGTGGTGTGCTGGGGTCGGGGTCAGCTGAATGACCGAAGGGAAAAATGACTATTTTTCCAAAAAAAAACTGACAACAAGTACACGCATAACAGCCGTTCGACATAATGGAGTTCACCGTGGTGGCGCATGAGGGCAGCAAAATCTTGTCCAGTGGCACATATGGGACGAGTACATTTCTGGTGGCTGAGAAGGGATTTCAATCGTTTCTAATAGCACATAAGGAATTGTCTCTTTTCTACAATGCATGTTTCCAACAAAAAAACCAGTTGAACTTACACAACAAAAAAATATGAAGCTGAATTTGATGATTTAATACTGCTATCGCTAATACATAAAGGGTCATCCTTGCTCCTCTTTCACTACCGGTTTGGTAATAACCGTCAGATCTAACATTAAGCCACTATCATTGTCGGTTTGTAGCTGAACCGATAGTGATACTTCAATGCTGGTCTGGAATACAAACTAACAATAATAAGGATTATCACTACCGGATCATAAGCTCACCGACAGATCAATAATTGAGCTATTATTAACTGGCAATGATAATCCTTATTATTGTCAATTTGGAATACGAATCGACAGTGATAATTCTTCTATAAATCCTGAGCCCATATCCTTCACTCCGTTCCCATCTCATTGCGCTCCCCATCTCACTTCGCTCTCCAGAAATCAAACCCGACAGGTAGTGGTGGTTGAAGTGGTGCGATGATCACCATCGTCACTTCGACCATCTGTACCCCTTGTGCCCATCTTCCCTGTCTTGACCGTCTCCCCATCTCCTAAGCCGTTGCTAACCTCGCGGCCGCACCTCCCCATCTCCCTATCTTCTCCATCTCCCTATCTCTCAAGCCGTCCCTAGCCATGGTCCCAGTCGCCCCGTCTCCCCATGTCCCGAGCCCATCGCCCCATCTCCTGAGCCCGTCGCCTCATCTTTCGAGATTGTCGCCCCGTCTCCCAGTCGCAAAGTTTCCCCATACTCAAGATTGTGGCAATAATATGATCTAAACGAGTTGCAGAAAATGCATTCGCTTCAAGATGATTGTGTTTTCGTCATTCATTTAAATTTAGTATTGTCACTGCGGTTTCAAGATGATTGTATTTTCAAATCAGGATCATAGTTGGGCATGAGGATGAGGATCAGTATGCCTTATGGTGCAAAAATGTTCTCTAGTAGGAACTAAGAGTTTTGAGCAGTTTTGTACCATATGGTACATTGATCCTAATGCTCATCGTTTCTTCCGTGAATTTAGATTTAAAGTACTCTACCGGGAATATTTTACCATTTATTTAGATTTAAAATACTCTATCATGAATGTTTCAGCATAGGGTCTCTGTCTTAAGTTTAATCTCAAACTTAGGTAGATCCCCATGTAGAAGAGTTCTTGTTATAATACTTTTGCATATATTGATGTATTATCAGTGCCTATTTAAGGTATGAACCGGCAGTGATAATTAGGTTATCACTACCGGTTTATACCTAAACTGGCAATGATAGTTGAGTTATCACTGGTCAATGATATTTATTATCACTGACATACTGTTCTCTGTAGTAGTGCATGCCAATGAATTAAGCCTGCATATTCGTACAAGTTGTTCTCTTTAGTAGTGCATGTCAATGAATTAAGCCTGCATATTCGTACAAGTTTGCAAAGAAACATTTCGACAGATCAAATACCACTTTTTTGCACAAATATTAAAATGTAATTCAATGGTGGTTCAACAGCACGATTGGCCTTCTGCTGGTGCTAAGCAAGTTCCTGCCCACCCATCCGGTGTTTGGTTTCCTCCCTGCAATCATAGTAGAGGGCTGGTGCTGCGATGCAGCAAGCACCTCTGCAGGTTAGGCTGGCATCTGGCATCCAAAGCTTTGGGGTTATTTGGTTTGTGTCCACGGTGAGCCAAAGTCAAAATTTGTCCGTCACTAAAATCGTGGCATAGCCAAAATTTTGGTAAGAACGATATGTTCGGATTGTTACAAGCAAGAAACCCAAAACATTGCCAAAAAGCTCTAGGCTGTAAGTATGACATGTGAGTCCCATATGGCACTATTTTGTTGCAAAAAACATAATCAGTATGGATCATGTTTTGTTGATTTAATTACAACAAATACGATAGTTAAAAGTAGGTATATGTTCTACGTGTATATTTATTAGGTTACGTAAAAATCGGTGTCCCTCTACAAAATAGCATGCACACAACCATGTACTATATAAGCATATTTCTGCTTCTAGAAGACAGGGAATTTATTAGGAGGGCCTGTTAAAAGTCAGCAAGTTGTCCACGGATTGAGGAGAGCGTGGAGCTCCGTAGTCCAGACCAACATGGATACGCAGCCTGTCTATTACTAATGTTCCATCATCGCTTTACTATCTATATTGCTCTTGTCCGTCGCCTGCTTGAGCTCATTTCATCCTCACCTGGTACATAGAAAGATGACGTGGTATTGTCGCCCCTGATAGCCCCGTCGGTGATGACGGTTAATTATTGAATAAATCACGGTACATTACATCGTTATATACAAAAAAGATATGAATTTTAGTGTCATGAAATTTGATATTGCTTCGTCAAAAGAAAAAAAAAGGTTCGACCATCAACGTCGTCAAAGTTGTTGATCAATCATTGATTTTCAATTTAAGCAAATCAGAATTTAAAAAAGGCAAAGCTTCTTCACCTCAACGTCGTCCCTTCGTTGTCCACTGTCCACAAATCCAATTCTCATTTCCGCTCCCTCATCAATTGTATTTGGACTGTTGTCCACTGTCCACAAATCCAATTCTTATTTCCGCTCCCTCATCAATTGTATTTGGACTGTTAAAACAACCAAATCAGATCACATGGTCAAGACATTAGCTTTTCTAATTGAATATACTGTATGATACATATCTGTTACTTGAATGTGATTCATCAAAGTAGACCGCAACCTCACATTTTTGAACCTACATTGAGTAGCAACGAAAATGTACAATATATCTCGGATCAGGAGCAAGCTAGTGAATTGCTATTTGGAAATACAAAAATAAATAACAAAGGGAAGTTTACCAATATGAGATAAATCAGGGAGTAGAATTAAAGAAATGTCAAAATGAAATACATATTTTGGACCATCATACCATCATAAGATTAATTTACTTATCTTTTCATGGCATGATCAGAAGGAGAACTAAGGGGAAACTCAAAGGAATCAAGCCAATTTCAGGCTATAAAGAGATTTCATCTTAGGCTAAATTTATCTGTCTTTGTCAACTTCAAAGTCGAATACTTAGGTCCTGAGCATGGGAATTAAAAACAAAGTTGATGTTAAGAACATAACCAGCAGTTCCATGTCTCTGGTTCTGTAATCAAAGGGGTCCATGCATGCAAACATGATAATATGAGCCGCCAGCTTGTGGTTTCCAGGGTGACCAATTATGATACTTTTTTTAGCCAACCTGGAAGATTATTGAAAGTGTTAGGAAAACAACATAAAAAATTATTATCTGTGGGTTTGAACCCTCATATGCACGACAGACAGAGCAACAATAAAATTCATTTAAAACTAACCTTCACATCTGCAATATAGGGTCACTGATTCACAAAATATGCTCAAATATGAGAAGACAGGAGCCCATGATCTGTCACTGGCTCCGAAGCCTTCATAAAGACGAACTGTTAGGTTTTAGTGTGTTGAATCTTACACATCTCACCTACATCATGGATTATGTTTTGATGCCTTCTTACATTCACATTTCTACTTTATTAGCCGAGCTACAATCCTATATGTCAATATCTATCCCTGAATCAAGCACGTTTCAAGTGTTAGTTCAGAAAATAGAAATGTTTCAGACTAAATTGCCTCAAAATTAGTTGATATCTTCTTTCACATATCTTCTCCAAATCCAATACTGCTATCTAACTATTAAACTGAAACATGCCAGATTACAAAGAAGTAGCTGGGAATTGGGATGGTTTAGGAATAATAGAAATTTCATGTAAGCCTTTGATGTCGACTTGTACTATGATGTCACGTTTGTAGCTCTCAGTTGAGATATCTCCGAATATTAGTAAAGCTAATTCGTCACTATTTAGCATTCCATACTGGATTGGGCCATCTTTATCTGATCCTATTATATATATAGCTCAGCAAACTGAGGTTTGTTATTAGATCTTGGTAGTAAAGATCATATACAATGGTGTAACTGATTATTAATACGAAACACATAAGGTCCATTGCCTCGGTTTATTGATCTGTCTATATTAGCACCCATAGATGTAAAAGCAAACAAATTATTGTACTGTCTAATTTTTCTAAATTTTTTTTGATAGGCTATCTCCATTATAGTCAACCAATCTTGCGAGAAATTCTGGACGCTTTTTAAATGGAGGAATACTTAATTTTCCCTCCTTTACAATATAGATTATAAATTATATATGTCATCCTAAATCTAGACTCGTATTTAACTCTCTCTTTTCATTCCAAAATATGGCACCCCAGTATGGGCATGTGTATTTTTTGGTGCACCGTAGTATGGGCACTCTCTTTTAGATATTGGATATATTCCTCCAGGTATGGACAAATATGCTATTTTTTGTATATTTAGTCTGTGTCATTTTATTCTATTTTCTTTGTAGCATTCATTATTGTCATTGCAAGTTAAATTTCTTAATTCTAAACTTGATCTTTTACGTTTGTTACTTGTGATTCTCGTCAATTGACACATCGTGTAAGACCAGATGCAGAAAGAAAAAACAAATTATTGATCATTTATTTATACTAACAAGTACCGAGTAAAGAATGTAGATTAATACTTAAATTCAATATTACAGCCATCTCGATTAGTTTGCAAATTCAGTAAGGAAAATTTGATACTTAGACACACTCTGCATCCTCACTACGAATAAATTGCCTAATAAAATTGAGTGCATGAGTAGCTATTTTTATCACTGATTTATGTTGGGAGTCGTTGTTAAGGACCTCCGACGGTCCATGGCTTCGCTGGTTCATGCCCATGGGCTCACGCTTCCCGTAGTGCGCTTTCTGACTTCCAGGCTTCGGAGTAACTACTTCCCGGAGCCATGCCTCCCGAAGCCTCTATCTCCAGGAGCCATGCCTCCCGAAACCTCCATCTCCCGGAACCCCCATCTCCGAGGCTCGAGCAGGCTTTCCGAAAGCTACGAGGTAGGCCATCATGCCCCAAGAAAGATCTGCCAGGAGAGGAACGCCGGTCATCCTTTGCCTATAAGGAAGTGACCGGTATTAATTAACTAGGCTAGTGGGTGCCGTCCCGATACCCCAGTACAATGGAGGTTATCCTGACACCCCTAACATCACGACGCCAGATCGCAATTGGCGACCGGCTCATCCCTCTGGGTACAGGCACCCCAACAATTACCATAGTAGATAACTATATCCTATTCAAGATAAAGCCATGTAATTCGACCTTATTCTGGATATTTTGCACATAGCGGTAACTTGCATGCTAAGCTACGCCCAACCCTATAAATAAGGGGCTATGGCCGTTTGAGCAAGGGGACACGCTCAACACATCACGGAGGAGCATAATCACAAACTTTTCTTGTAGTACTCCCCCTAGCCCAGTTCATATCTTTATGATCAATACATTCATGGTGTTCCTTTCTCTCAAACTTCATCTCCAAGCTTGGGTCTCTTCCTTAGAAGAAACTCTCGCCGTACTTGCTAGGTCAAGACGATCTCTTGCTCCAACAATTTACTTATTTTCTATATAGTATTATACACTGGTGGTTATAATCTAATACACTAAAATCATACACCCCTTCAAGGAGTATCAAAGCTCGCAAAGCAACTTCTTCATAAGCTGCTATATGACTTTCTTGAACATTAGCCTAGAGAATGAATGTTCTTTCTATTGGGTATAATGATAATATTGGAATATCAATTTCAAGACCAATTAATGTGCTTCCAATCCTCAGTGATTTCACATATGAATGATGCAAGTTGTATGCCACATTTTATGATCACATTCATTAGTAAAGTGACGAATGATAATACAATGTTAAACATTCCCTATTACATCCATTTCAGCCTGGTCGTCTACTTTCAACCTTTACATAGCTATATAAAAGCCTCAGTTTGACGTATGATGAGAATAGCTGTTCGAGATAGTGACGTTCCCTATTGCAACTAGTTGTTTACCTATAACAATACATACAAAACTTAAGTTATATTTTTGCTCAAATAGTGCCACATAGTGCAGAGCAATCAAAACCCTTCGCTCCTCAGAGGTACGAAAACCCTTCTCTCCTAGGAGGTACGCAAAACCCTCTGCTCCTCAGAGGTATGAAAACCCTCCGCACCTCGAAGGTATAGCCTCGGTTGTGTCGAGGTATCAAAACCCTCCGCTCCTCAGAGGTATGAAAACCCTTTGCTCCTCGGAGGTACGCAAAACCCTCCGCTCCTTGGAGGTATAAAAACCCTTCGCACCTCGAAGGCATAGCCTCGGTCACGTCAAGGTATCAAAACCCTCCGCTCCTTAGAGGTATGAAAACCCTCTGCACCTCGAAGGCATAGCCTCCATCTTGTCGAGGTTGAAACCCTCCACACCTCAAAGGCATTGCCTCGATGGCATCGAGATGATAAAAACCCTCCGCACCTCAAAGGCATAGCCTTGGTCACATCAAGGTTGAAACCCTCAGGTACCTTGAAGGCGTAGGTCGAGTACCGTCGAGGTATGAAAACCCTCTGCACCTCTAAGGCATTGCCTTATTCACGTCGAGGTCGAAACCCTCCGCACCTCAAAGGCATTGCCTCGATCCACGTCGAGATGATAGAATCCCTCCGCACCTCAAAGGCAAGCCTCGGTTGCGTCGAGGTCGAAACCCTCCAGTACCTCGAAGGCGTTGATTGAGTACCATCTAGGTATAAAAACCCTACGCACCTCGAAGGCATAGCCTCGGCTATGTCGAGGTCGAAACCCTCCACACCTCGAAGGAACTGCCTCAGTGGCATCGAGATGATAAAACCCTTTGCACCTCGAAGGCATTGCATTAATGGTGTCGAGATGATGAAAACCCTCCGCACCTTGAAGGCATTGCCTCAGTGGCATCGAGGTCCAAATCAGCTTATTCATTATTCCTAAAATCACTTCATTCCTTGCATGCATACATACATTCATACGTGCATACATATATACATACATACATGCATACATGTGCATATACATACATGTGGCATAACCGCCTTAGAAGCTTCCCTGCATCAACTAAAGGCATGGCGATAACGCTAGTAAAATGTGCTCTCTGCCTGTTCACGACCAAAAGACATGAGGGGGTTGAGAGGAATGATGCTTTGCACAGTATACACTGCGCAATGTGCATAAGATGCAAAACACGCCCTCCGCTCGCTCGTAGCCAAAAAACGTGAGGGAGGTTGGGAGTCTCTGAGTCAAAAGGCTTGGCCGAACCCACAAAAGTTGTAGGATTTCGCTAACTCTAAGAAAACGTATTACTTTCAAATCAATTACAGGACTGGTGCAAGAATCGAGATCCACCGGCAGGGCTCCAGATGGCTCTACCTTAGTTGAGCCTCACCGCGGCTAATCACTGATAGGGTCACAGACTGCCTACCTCAGCATTGCCATCAACTCTGCTTTCATGTACCGTCGCGCGGGGCTCCGGACGACTCTACCTCAATTGAGTGTCACTATAGCTAACCACTGAGGGGGTCACAGACTATCTCCCTCAGCATCGTCATCGACTCCACCTTCGGCTACCATCACGTGGGGTTCCAAACGGCTCTACCTCTGTTGAGCCTTGCTGCGGGTAACCATTGAGGGGGTCACAGACTTCCTCCCTCAGCATCACCGTCGACTCCAGCTCTGGCTACCATCGCACGGGGCTTTGCACCACTTTTCCTCTGTTGACCCTCGTCGCAGCTAATTGCTCAGGGGGGCCGCACACTACCTCCCTCAGCATTGTCATTGACTTCGCCTCCAGCTACCATCATGCGGGGCTCCGGACGACTCTGCCTCCATTGAGCCTCATTGTGGCTAATTATTGAGGGAGTCACAACCTGCCTCCCTTAGCATTGCCATCAACTCTGCCTCTAGCTACCGTCCGGGGGGGGGGGGCTCCAGACGGCACAACCTCTATTGAGCCTCGCCACGACTAACAGCTGAGGGGATTGCAGACTACCTCCCTCATTATCGCCATCGACTTTGCTTCCGGCTACCATCACGGGGGGTTCTGGATTGCTATGTCTCCGTTGAGCCTCGCCACGACTAACCGTTGAGGGGGTCGCAGACAACCTCCCTTAGCATCACTGTCGACTCCGCTTCCAGCTACTGTCGTGGGGGACTCCAAACGGCTCTGCCTCCGTTGAGCCTCGTCGTGGCTAACACCTAAGGGGGGGTCGTAGACTACCTCCCTCAGCATCGCCATCAAATCTGCTTTCGGCTACCATCGAGGTGGGCTCCGGACGACACGACCTTTGTTGAGACTTGCCGCAGCTAACAACTAAGGGGGTAGTTGACTACCTGCCTCAGTATAGCTATCGACTCCGCTTCTAGCTACCGTCTTGGGGGGCTCCGAAAGGCTCTACCTCCGTTGAGCCTCGTCGCGGCTAACCATTGAGGGGGTCTCACACTACCTCCCTCAGCATCACCGTCGACTCCGCTTTTGGCTACCATCATGGGGGGCTTTAGAAGGCTTTGCCTCCATTGACCCTCACCTCAGCTAACCGCTGTTGGGGTCACAGACTACCTCCCTCAGCATCACCATCGACTCCACCTCCAGCTACCGTTGCGGGGGCTCCGGAAGGCTCTTCCTCCATTGAGCCTCACCGTAGTTAACTGCTGAGGGGGTTGCAGACTGCCTCCCTCATCATTGTCGTCAACTCCGCTTCTGACTACCATCACGGGGGGCTCCGGACGGCAAGGCATCCATTGAGCCTCACCATAGCTAACAACTGAGGGGGTCGCTAACTACCTCCCTCTGTATCGTCGTTGACTTCGCTTCCAGCTACCTTCTCGGGGGCTTGAAAAGACTCTGCCTCTGTTAAGCCTCACCGTGGCTAACCGCTGAGGGGTCATAGACTGCCTCCCTCAGCATCACCGTCGACTCCACCTTCGGCTACCGTTGCGGGGGGGCTCCAGAAGGCTCTGGTTCTGTTGAGCCTCATCGTGGCTAACCGTTGAGGGGGTTGCAGACTACCTCCCTCACCATCACTGTCGACTCCACCTCCGGCTACCACTGCGGGGGCCACTAGACGATCCTGCCTTCATGGAGCCTCACCGTGTATACCGTTGAGGGGGCCACGGACTACCCCCTCAGCCTCACCGTTGACTTCACCTCGGGCCATGCCGCGTTGCTCCTTCTAGCCCTACCACATCTACCGTCGAGGGGCCCCAGAGAGCCTTGCCTCCGTTTATCCTCACCGTGGCCAGTGCTGAGGGGATCATCGACTTCCTTCCTATGCCTCACCGTTGGCTTCACCTTCGACCACCATCGTGTCTCACCGGATGGCCCCGCCTCTGCTGAGCCTCGTCGTCCCTTAGCTTGGCTGTTGTCTACGCCTCCACCATAAGCGTCAGGGCCCACAACCTCCGCCATAGGCGTAAATTCTAAAAAGTCCACCATAAGCATTGAGGTCCATATCCTCCGCACTTCAAAGACCCTTACCTCATACGCGTCGATGTCCAAACCTATGTGAGTTTTTGTCACCCTAGTCGCACCTAAGACACTAAGAACACACCTATAATCGCACCCTCCGACCATAAACAACCACAAAGGTGCGAGGGAGTTGGGAAAGGGGAAGCTTCCAGAGCCTAGGTGCGAGTGAAAACACGTCTGGCCCAATCATGACACTTCTTTTCCTAAATCTGAGGATCTGGGAAGATGTTCTTCCAATTAAACCCGGCATGTTTGGAGGATCGCCGGACACTTCTATCAAGGAAAAAAGCACTACAAATAAATCAGGAAATAGCAAACAAATCTAAGGATGATAGTATATTCATAATTTCACATCCAAAAGACGCGCACATGCCTCTCCGAGTTCCTAGTACTCCGGACTACTCAAAAAATAAGAAAAAAGAAAAAACACCAAAAAAGGATAGGGAAGGAAATCGCTAGGTCCTAAAAGCGATGCATGTGCTTCATGTTTGGCCTACCGTTGCAAAAATTGATGCAGTAGCTGGCCCCAAAGCTGTCAGAGGATGAAGAAGAGCAGCAAGACTCCTCCCCGGCCTCCTAATCCTCCTCCTTGGTCTTCTCCGCCTTGGCCACCTCCTTCTCCTTCTTTTTCACCTTCTCCTGCTCATCAATCTCCTTCTCCAAGAAATCCCAGTCGATCGTCTCCTCATCATGGGAGATATCGACGATCTCAGCAAGAAAAACAGTGCGGGCTGGGGATCGAGATGGAGCAACGGGCGGTAGCCCCATCAGCGAGGATGGGTTCACATAGCCCGGTGCCAGCTCCAAATCGGGATAAGGGCCCTTTGGATCGCTCGCCCCCGATGGCGTTGTGGCTAGCGGAACCGCGCTAGCGTCAGGGGTGGCCTAACCCCAACTAGGTCACTTGAGATCATCGACATCTTCGATGATGAAGAAGAAAGAAACACCGTGAGAAACCAAGGAGGATCGCCTCCTTACCCTACAAAGGCAACAATGGATGGCTAGCTAAGTGAACCCTCTCTTATATAGCCAGGCCGACCATTAACATGTGCATCAGGAGGGAAGCATAATCACCATGGGTGTCATTCCGTGGCTTTCCCAATTGCTGCTCTGGGGGCTCATGGCCGCGCCTAAGTCCAAACTTCACATATGGTGGTGCCCCGCGTTAATGCCCTGGCTTTTTTGCACACACATCTCATCATGTTTATTGATGGAGCCTCTTTAGGTGCATGCAAGGGCTATTTGCACAAGACCCCAAAGAAACTAGCATGTTACCCCATCAAACGCTCTGCCATTGCCTGCTGTCATCATTTACTCGTGCCACAAAAATAGGAGAATATCTCACCTGCACACGCTATCTCCACTATGACAATTCAAATAGTGAAAAGATTCACCATCAGAGAGCATGCTTGGACTACCTAGAGGCTTTAGAGCCCATCATCCCCATCAAACCTCGCCGGTATTCGGCTCCAACATCGACTACGCCTCTGTCCTTGGCATAGGCTTCGGCGCTTGTCATCTCCGTCGAGACTCGCCATGGCCAGCATCGATGGGGTCACAGACTTCCTCCCTCGACGCCACCATCGACTTCATCTACAATCACCTTTCTAGGCTTTGGAGCCCATCATCTCCATCAAACCTCTCCAGTCTTTGGCTCCAACATCGACTTATCCTCTGGTCTCGGTGTAGCCTTCAAAGCTCGCCATCTTTGTCAACCCTGGCCGTAGCCAACGGTTAGAGGGTTGCAGACTTTCTCCTTCAACACTGCTGTTGAATCTATCTCCGATCACCTTGCTAGGCTTCAGTACCCATCATCTTCGTCAAACCTCACCGGTATTCGCCTCTGACATCGACTATGCCTCCGGTCTCAGTGTAGGCTTTGAAGCTCGTCGTCTCCATTGACCCTCGCTACAAACAACACTGAGAGGGTCGCATACTTACTCTTTTAGAGCCGATGTCGACTCTAACTCCGATCACCTTGCCAAGCTTCAGAGCTCATCATCTTTGTCAAACCTCGCCAGTCTTAGCCTCTGACATCGACTATGCCTCCGGCCTCAGTGTAGGCTTTAGAGCTCGTCGTCTCCATCGACCCTCACCGCGGCCACCCCCGAGGGGGTCACAGACATCCTCCCTCAGCGCCACCATCGACTTCATCTCTGATCACCTTGCTAGGCTTTGGAGCCCATCATCTTTGTCAAACCTCGTTGGTCTTCGGCTTCGATGTCGACTACGCTTCCAGCCTCAACATAGGCTTTGGAGCTCGTCGTCTCCGTCGACCCTCATCGCCCAATGCTGATGGGGTCACATACTTCCTCCCTCAGCACCACTGTCAACTTAATCTCCGATCTCCTTGCTAGTCTTTGGAGCCAATCGTCTCCATCAAACCTTACCAGTCTTTGGCTCCGACATCGACTACGCCTCTAGCCTTGGCATATGCTTCGAATCTTGTGATCTCCGTTGACCCTCACCTTAGCCAGTGCTGAGGGGGTTGCAGACTTTATCCCATCGACACCACTTTCAATCACCTTACTAGGCTTTGGAGCCCATCATCTTCATCAAACCTCACCGGTGTTTGCCTCTGACATCAACTACGGCCTTAGCGTAGGCTTTGAGCTCATCATCTCCATCGACCCTCATCGCGACCAGTGCTGAGGGAGTCGTAGTGTTCCTCCCTCAGCGTTGCTGGCAACTCTATCTCTGATCATCTTGCTAGGCTTCAGAGCCTGTCTTCTTCGTCAAATCTCACTGATCTTCGCCTCCGACATCGACTACACATATGGCCTCGGTGTAGGCTTCGGAGCTAGTCATCTCTATCGACCCGTGCTGCAGCCGGCACTGAGGGGGTCGTATACTTCCTCCCTCGATGCCACCATCAACTTCATCTCTGATCACTCTGCTAGGCTTCAGAGCCCGTCGTCTCCGTAAAACCTCATCGGTCTTTGGCTCCGACGTCGACTACACCTTCGGCCTCGGTGTAGGCTTTGGAGCTCATCATCTTCGTTGACCCTCGTTGCGGCTAGCGCTGAAGGGATCGTAGACTTCCTCCCTCAGCGCCACCGTTGACTTCAATTCCGATCACCTTGCTAGGCTTCAGTGCTCGTCGTCTTCTTCAAACCTCACCGGTCTTCCACTCCGACGTCGGCTACGCCTCTAGCCTTGGCGTAGGCTTCAGAGCTCATCATCTCTGTCGACCCCTACTACGGCCAATGCTCAGGGGGTCACAAACTTTCACCCTCAATGCCACCATCGACTCCATCTATACTCACCTTGCTAGGCTTCGAAGCCCGTCGTCTCCATCAAACGTCGCCAATCTTTGGCTCCGATGCCGACTACACCTCCAGCCTCGACATAGGCTGCGAAGCCTATCATTTTCGTCGAACTTCATCACAACTAGCATTGAAGGGGTCGCAGACTTACTCCCTCAGCACGACCGTCTACTTCGTCTCCGACGAGCCTCGCCACTCTTCGGCTTTGACGTCAACTACACCTTCAGCCTCTGCCTTGAGGCTCCGAAGCACATCGCCGCTAATGACCTCCCCTTCTGGTGATCATCGCTAGGCTCTGGAAGGCATCTCCTCCATTAAGCCTCTCCACCGCCTCCCTTAGCTCCCCTATCGGCTTCCCCCTTGAAAATTGTTGTGGGACTTCAAAGCACAGTCTTCGTCAAGCCTCAGCACCCCTCAGCCTGCTATCGGCCTTGTCACAGAGCTCTGAACCACTCCATCTCCATTGAGCCTCGATGCCATCGCTCATGGCTGCCGCTAAGAGGTCAATCTGGGTAAAAAGCTGTTCAGATATCCTGACTCGAAGGCGGGGCTGGGGCTAGTTTCCTTTGCAATTTTGCATTCGCTCACCCCTCCAGACCTCGAGGCCAGCGGATGAGGGGGTGTTGTTGGGGGACATGCCCCAACCATAGATACTATAAGGAGTCGCAATCAAGCACTCCTCCGGAGCTCTAGGGTTCTGGACCCCCTGCAGCAACCACGGCGTCAAGAGCCCATGAGCCTCCTCCTCGGGTCACCAACTCTCGTAGCCTGGGGGAGCTAGTTGACCCCTGATGCCCCTTGGTTTTACCAGTCTAAGCCCGAAGATCCAGCTCATGACCCCTTCGAATCCCTGGCTTCAAAGCGATCTCGAAGGCCCAAGTCTGGGAATCCCCAGAAGCCCGGAGGCCATGGACCCCCGGAGGTTGGAGCAAAGATGCAGAGTCTCTAGTAAATATCAGTGAAAGCAGGCCCATTGGCCATGTGATGTCTGTCATGAGATGACTGGCTTTTAATGTCGGTCATATGGTGGCCATCCTGACACACCAGGAGGAAGTGGTGACTAACCTGACATGCTGGACAGTGCGGCACCGCAATAGATGACTAAGCTTGCCATCACTTGCTGCCACGGTTAGAAAATATCCTCAAGTAGGGTTATAGTATTGTAACCTAGGCTTGGGCCATGTTACCTGGCCGGCCCTAGGTCCTTGTTACATAGGGGAAACATGTATCATTATCCCGGTAGGTTAATGATTTTATACTCGCGCCCTAAATGACACTACAAATACATACCTATAGCCATCAGGCCAAGGGACATATTTGTATCATCACCGTATTGGGCATTTCTTTACTCTCTACTTCTTCTCCAAGCTTGAAACACTCCTATGAGTGAGCCCTCGACGTACATTATTTGTGGAAGATATTTTCTTCCACCACCACCTACCATGAGGATCCTAGTTGCATACTCACATCTAAGAAAAATTTGGCAGACTTTTTTGACTATTGGTAGGGCCACAATCCAAATGAGGATAGGGTTGCCAACATTTTGGTCATGCCAAAACATTGGTAGTGTTGGTTGAGGGATAAACAGAAACAAATAGAAGGTCTACCAATCAGAAAGGTTATTACTGTTTATTTTTATTTCTATATGATGGACTTTCCTAGTCCTCCTGTCAAAATTTAACTGAATTCTTTTATTATTTTTTAAAGTTATTTTGCGCGTTGTTGTCATTGATTCCTGCCGCCGATGAGCTCCCGCCGTGGTCTGAACTAACCTGTCGCTGGGTGTTGGGAAGGGTTTGAGCCCATGTGTAATGTACTAATGGTCCTTCCTAGGTGTTTGCAAGAGCGTCTGAAAACATTCTGACAGTCTTTTTTTTTTTTTTGCGATTTGTAAGAATGCTGACTAACCAATTCGCATACGCTGAGACAGCAAGAACAGCTGGAAGGATGTTGGCTAACCCAATTTAACCACTATACTATTATCAAGACTAGCACATGTAAATAATAATCGAAAAGAACAGAAAGCTTTAAGATCAAAGTATCAATTTCTTTCTGAAAATAGGAAGGACGATTTTTTATTATTTTTTGAAGCGTACATATGTACAAATGAGGGGGGGGGGGATCCTCTTTTGAGAAAAGATCAAATTCACGCTAATTAGAAAGGAAACAAATTCTCAATTAGCCAAAGAGATAAGAACAGGTTGAACAATAACCAGTGGAAGAGGTTCGATTGAACCATAATATTTAAGATTTCTTGACTGCAGGTTGAGCTTCAATGGAAGGTCAAGCGCACCACCGGCTCTGTTAGCCCAAGGCCGACCGACCAATTGTGACCATGCACCGTGTCCAGCCCCTGCATGGCATGCGGGCGGAAAGGACACTGTATTGTCATTCATTTTGTGTTTCATGCACTTGCTTCTGAAGTCTGAAACATGGCATTCATTTTGTGCTCGCCTACTTTCCCACTACATTGGTACCCATAGCTCCTTAATAGCTCTGCTTTTCTTCGTCTGTGTGTGTATATATACTATATATATACGCGGTCTCTTCTTGCTTCGTGGTTACGCACGTCAACACTTAACTCCAATAATCTCTCTTATAGCAATGCAGAATTTTGGGAACGGGAGGCATTGGGAGAATTTCTCTGAGAAACGTATATACAGGCTGATTGCATTATTATCCTTTGTTTGTTGCTGCAAATTAAATAGTCCCTATAAAGATCTAACAAAACTTTGTTGCAGGAATATGCGCACTTCTCTACCTCTTTGTCGCCACGGCATGGTCAATCGAGTTATTTCGGGCAACCGTCTTTGATAGTCACTGGACCCTTGACTATTTGCATTTCTGTCTTTGCTTGTTATTCTATTTCTGAGAGCAAGTTTATAAAAATCTTTTGAGTGTAGTTCAGTTCATACAAAAGTCTTTTAGTTTGGGATGTCTTGGGGTAGGTGAGAATGGGTTTGCAGCTGATAATGGTTTGGTTCAGTTTGGTTTCACAATAATAATAGTTTGGTTCGGTTTGGTACCAGCTCCAAAATGTTGGTTTCAAGCGGTTTGAACCCATCATCGATAACGAAGCTAATACTTAGTTAACTTATTCATCTTGGGTTTAAAATCTTGGGCTTTGTCGAGCATATATTAGGACTGTCAAGATTAATCCTGTTTTAAATGACTTAATTGTCAATTAAGCCAGGTGTAATTTGGTCTGGTATGATAGCGTGGTATTAGAGCCAAGATTGATAGAGTTAACAATAGCATAACTATCAAGTTGGAATGATTCTTCCACTTGTAGGTTACTAGTTTTGTTTCCTTGAAATGGTCTGAAAGTCCTTAAAACTAACTGACCCTTTAGAGTGTCCTTGTCACCACTAACTTGGGATTTGATGATAGGATGAGAACCCGCAACAATTCTGGAGACGATGAACTAGAAGGCTCAGATGAACAGAGCCCACCCCCATCGCCAACCTTGGCGGAGGTGCTAATGGGAATAGAATAGAACCGTCAGAATCAAACCCAACTTCTCGAAGCTTTGGTTCAAAAAATGCCTCCTCATGATGGAGGTGGAGCCAATCGTCACGATGACTACACTGAAGTTCTTCGCACTCATCCACCCGTCTTCACTCACACCTAGGATCCCCTCGACACTGATGACTGGCTTCGCACCATCGAGGAAAAGCTTACCCTTATTTGGTGCGAGGATCATGAGAAGTCCCTTTATGTTGCGCATCATCTTCAGGGAGGAGCTGAGGCATGGTGGACGAACTTCCTCGCCATGCAGCTGGCCAATCATCACATATCTTGGGTAAAGTTCCACGAAGCTTTTCATGCCTACCACATCCCTACCGAGGTGTTGGATATTAAGAGGTGGGAATTCGGGGATCTTAAATAAAGGGATAAGTCTGTGATGGACTACGAGCAAGAGTTTGACTACTTAGCTCAGTATGCCCCTGAGGAAGTCAACACTGATGCCAAGAAACAAGGTCACTTCATAAATGGGCTATTAAGTAAGATGCAAGATAAGCTTTCGATTCGTGAGTTCACCGACTTCAACAATCGGGTAAACAAAATGAAGAACCACCAAGAGGAAAAGAAGTGCAAGAGAACTCTTCTTCCTCCGGCGGGCGGTAGTTTGCAACGCCCAAACACGGGGTTTCCTCCTCCACCCCGTGCATCGTCTCAGGCTCCTCTGCAACCTATGTGGATTGTTTGACGTCCTCCTCGTCAACAAGGATAACCACAAAGGCCTGTCGGAAATCAAGTCAACCTGGGCGGTGGCTCAAGGGGCCCATGCTACAACTGTGGTCGTACCGGACACCTGGCTCAAGAGTGTAGTTTCCCCAAGAAAGGTGGTATGGTGAATGCCCTGAGGCAGCCAACGCCATCTCTAGTGCAGCCAACACACTAAGCATCTGAGGACACATAGTTTCCCAAGCGCGGTCAAGTCAATCGCATCACCGCCGAAGAGGCTCAAGAAGATGGCAGTGTTCTTGTGGGTACATGGCTCATGAACTCTCATCCCACAATACTTTTTGGTTCCGGTGCATCTCATTGTTTTATCAAGAAATATTACATTATGCATCATAATCTTGCCACCCAAATACTGTCCACGTCCTTCTGCATAAAAACACCAGGAGCCAAACTACACGCCAACCAAGTTATTCCAATGGCAAAGATTCTACTCGATGGGTTCACCTTTCTCGTGAGGTTAATCATGATAGAAACTAGAGGGATAGATATCATATTAGGGATGAATTGACTAACCAAGAACAGGGCCATCATCCACTGTGCCCGAAGAGTTATCACACTGAAAGATTCATTCGATATTTGAGTTTCCCTCAACCTTGATAAGGGCAATTCCCATCTTTATGCGTTGGAGGGTGCCCCAACTACCGAGATCAATTCCATTTCCATGGTGTGTGAGTATCCAGATGTATTTCCAGAAGAATTACCGGGAATGCCGCTCGACCGGGAAGTTGAGTTTGCTATTGAACTAGTACCCAGAATGGCCCCGGTATCTAAAAGATCTTATCGGATGCCTCCAAATGAGTTGGTAGAACTGAAGAAAGAACTCAAAGAGTTACTTGAGAAGGGATTTATTAGTCCGAGCTCCTCACCTTGTGAATTCCTAGCTCTTTTCATCAAGAAGTAGGATCAAAGCTTGCGGATGTGTGTTGACTACCGTACGTTGAGTGAGGTCACCGTTAAGAATAAGTACCCTCTTCCTCAAATTGATATTTTGTTCGACCAACTCTCTAGCACCCATTTCTTTTCCAAGATGGATCTAAGGTTAGGCTACCATCAAATCAAAATCTGGATGGAGGATATTTCAAAGACGGCTTTCTCTACTCGTTATGGGCATTACAGGTATACTGTCATGTCTTACGGCTTAACCAATGCTCCGACCTACTTCATGTATTTTATGAACATAGTCTTTATGGAGGAGCTCGAAACCTTCGTCGTGATCTCTATTGATGATATCCTCATTTATTCTAAGACCAAAGAGGAATATGCTGAACATCTGCGGGTTGTTCTTGAGAGACTTCGGAAGCATTGTCTTTATGCCAAGTTCAACAAGGGTCAATTTTGGATGAAGGAAGTCTCCTTTCTACATCATGTTCTTTTCGAGAATGGCATCACAATTGACCCAAGCAAGGTACAAGATGTGCTTAGTTGGTTGCAGGCCCGGAGCGTCATTGACATCTGGAGTTTCCTTGGACTTGCGGGTTATTACTGTCGGTTCATCGAAAACTTCTCCAAGATTGTGAAGCCTACCACTGAGTTATTAAAGAAGGGTGTGGCTTTCAAGTGCTCTGATGCTTGTGAGAAAGCTTTCCAAGTCTTGAAGACTCTTCTCACCACCACACCCATTCTAGCTCAACCAGACATGCAGAAGAGTTTTGATGTCTGTTGCGATGCTTCTGGCATTGGACTTGGGTGCATCCTGATGCAAGAAGGTCAAGTCGTTGCTTATGCCTCTTGCCAGTTGAAACGTCATGAGGAAATCTATCCTACTCATAACTTAGAGCTTGCGATAGTTGTGCACGCTCTAAAGATTTGGCGTCATTATCTTTCTTAGAAATCATTGCAATATCTACACCGATCACAAAAGCCTCAAGTACATCTTCACTCAAGCTGATCCCAATATGAGGCAATGAAGGTGGCTTGAATTGATTAAGGACTATGAATTGGAAGTTCACTATCATCTCAGCAAGGCTAATGGCATTGCCGATGCTCTGAGTCAAAGGTCCCAATGTAATTGTCTAATAGTCTAGTCCGAAGTCGCCACCCTTTGCGATGAATTTTGAGGACTTGGCATAGAGATGGTCAAAGAAGGATTCCTTGGTAACCTTGAGATCAAATCCATGATTCTGGTTCAAATCAAAGAAGCTAAAGGACTAACAGGGGCATGTACTGGATTCGGGACAAAATGAAGGAGAACAAGGCGAGTTGTTTTTCTGAAGATGGTCAGGGCGTCTTATGGTTCGGAAAACAGCTAGTGGTTCTTAAGATCCATGAATTGAGAAAGAAGATCTTGGATGAACTCATGCTTCATTGCTCTCCATTCACCCTGGAAGCACAAAAATGTATCAAGATCTCAAGCAAAGGTTTTGGTGGACTCGTATGAAGCAGGAAATTGCTTGATATGTGGCCAAATGTGATGTTTGCCAAAGAGTAAAAGGCAGTCATCTGAAACTAGCTGGCACCCTTCAACCATTGCCGATTCCTTCTTGGAAATGGGAATAAATTGGCATGGATTTTGTATTTGGACTACCCAAAACCTCTCCAGGGTATGACTCCATTTGGGTCATCATTGATCATTTTACCAAATCCGCACATTTCCTTCCCGTCAAGACAGCCTATTCTAGAAAGCAGTATGCAGAATTGTACCTCACTCGAATTGTTTGCCTTCACGGTATTCCGAAGAGTATCATCTTCAATTGAGTCTCACAATTTACTTCTTAGTTTTGGAGGAATCTCAATGAAGCCATGGGCACTGATCTCTTCCATAGCATCGCCTACCATCCTCAAAATGATGGACAAATTGAGAGGGTGAATCAAATACTTAAGGACATGTTGTGAGCTTGTGCTCTCACCTATGGAAAGAAGTGGGACATTTGCTTGCTATTTGCAGAGTTCTCATACAATAATAGCTATCAATCTAGTTTCAAGATGTCACCTTTTGAAGCACTTTATGGAAGGAGGTGTAGAACTCCCCTCAATTGGTCTCAATCCGGAGAAAGAACATTCCATGGCCCAAACTTGGCCAGGGAAGCAGAAGAACAAGTCAATACAATATACAAGCATTTGCTTATGGCACAATCTCATCAAAAGAGCTATGCCGATCGTCGCCGGCGTGAACTCCTTTTCAATTTGGGAGACTATGTCTACCTCAAGGTTGCTCCTTGCAAAGGAACCCAGTGTTTCTAAGTTAAGGGAAAGTTGGCACCTCGATACGTTGACCCTTTCCAATTCATTGCTAGGTGTGGAGCAGTGGCCTATCAATTGGAGCTACCTCCATCCTTTTTGAACATGCACAATGTCTTTCACGTCTCCCAACCAAAGCTGTAGAACTGGATGGTAATGATCTTCAATCTGGCATTTCCTATTGTGAGCATCCGATCCGCATCCTTGATGAAGCCAAATGGAAGACGCAATGGCGTTTTGTTAAATTTCTAAAGATTTAATGGAACAATCATTCTGAAGATGAGGCAACATGGGAACGTGAAGATCAGCTTCGCGCTAATGTTCATGAGCTTTTTTCCAATATGTAAATGATGCTATAGTAATATAGATGTCATATCTTTGCCTATTGTTGAGACAAGTTCGCTGTAAGTGATGAAACTCCTATCGTCCCACCCACACCACCTTTGTTTTGTTAGGAATCTGTATTCCTAAGTTTATTAGATATGCACACAATCACCATCAAGTAACCGAGGAGACCTCGCTAACCTTTGTTCTCTCATGAATATAAGTAGAAGTTATTACTTTATCATGTCAATGAACTAAGATGAGAAAGGATGATGACACCACCATCACTCACTCCACACCCACATGTTATCTTGTAGAATCCTTGTTGAAGGATTAACTTATCTAGGTGAATATGGCACTAAGAAACCTAGGAGTTGTGTCGCCTTTCTGATGCCATTGATGTTCCATTTCTAGAACTTAAGGGGGGGGGGGGATTTGGGACAGCCCAAAGTCCTTAATATGGTCATTAAGCAATCATGAGAATCATGTGCATCATATTCAAAGTTTTGAGCAAGTAATCAATGCAATTAAAGAATTAAACAAAAATAGTTAAGTTTAATAATAATTGAGGCCTTGTGAAGCCACTCATATTTTTGCTATGCGACATCGGGTTGGAAATAGTTTTATAAATTAGTCCATGGCATGAAAAGAATATTAGTGATTTTCCCAAATTTTTGCGAATTATTTTGAAGCCTTAAAAATTACAGCAATTTAGAAAATGTTGCAAAAATGAGGAATTTTTATTTGAAACTTGCTCAGGCTTTTTGGATCAAACAAGTTAAAAAGAATTGCACATGAATGATAGTTTTGCGCACTTGGGAAGGCTTTCCTTTGGATTAAAGAAGTGGCAGAGATCTTTTTCTTCTAATCGGTCCCTCCTCTCGCTCAGCCGAGTGGCTTCTAGAGTGCAGTTGGCACTTTCATTGACTGAGACCGGCCACGCCATGTCATCGGCCATCGAGGCGCTTCACGCAAGTTCGGCTACCAACCTTACCCCCGACCCCCTCTCTCTACTCAGTCTCTCTTCTCTCTCTCTCTCTCCCTCTCTCTCTCACTCACTCAGCCAGACTGCAGAGTAGAGTAGAGCGCAGCACATCAGTATGTCGCTGACCAAATTTGTTGTGCCCAAGCTCAATTCGAATAGGGCCGAGCTCCGTGGAACCTCTCCAGAACTTTCCCATTTGGATTCACCGCCATCACGCAGCCCCTCACTTTCCTCGGCTTTGGCACCTTCACTCCGCCCCTCGCTGATGCGACGCCAATTTGAAGCTCGTCTACCCCAGACAACTGTGTGTTGAGCTTCACCTCGCTCACCTGTTCCTTACATACGCACTTGTTTTCCTTTGGTACGTCACCAGCGCACCTTCCCTCATGCACTATCATCCACCTGTGCACGTCGCCAGCTGAGCCACAGCTGGGCTCGTCGATAAATAGGCATGCCGTTGATACCGCATGCTTGTGTAGGTGCTGTAGAAACTTTTGGTCAGGTCAATTGCACCGCCGTTGTGCCACCGGTGTGCCAAACTGAGTCACCGTCGTGCAGCCGTCGCTATACGCTGTCGCTTGCTGCCTTCTAGTCGTCGTCGTTGACCACGTGTGCCTCAGTCAGGTCCATCATGTTGTGTTGATGCTTCAATCATGTTCCCCTAGCTGACGCCGCCGTGCCCTCACAGCTGGCATGGCTACCAGTGCCGCCGGCCATAGCGCTGGTCAAATTTGACCTGGGTCAAACCCGCCAGTCCCACTGTCAGCCACTGAGGCTGGAGTCCCCCTAGTGTAAAAAGTATTTTGGGCATTTAAATATTCGCTAAATTCAGAAATCACAAAATTGATTATTTGTTCAACTATTAATTCGGCGGAAACTTGTAAAATGCATAGGAAATTAAGTATTACTCTGAAAATTGTGAAACAAATTTTGTTAATCTTATTTTATTATGCCCTATTCATTAACAATACCCACACTCATGTTAAACATAATTAACTTTATAATTAGAATTAAGCTTGGTTTTAAGCTTAATTAATCAATAAATTATTAAATGTTAACAAAAATCCAAATTAAGAAATCTTGAGGCTTTAAGCTCATGTCATGATGCATCGCATCTCTATGATTATCATACACTATGAAGCCTCCTTCATTGCATGTCATCATACTTGTTGCGATGCACTGTCATCTTTTTTGAGAAAATGACACTTTGGAGTGTCGCGCGGTTGAAACCACAAACGAACAAGTGGAGTTCTGTGAGGGTAGCGTATGAAGCATCAGGGAAGCACTACACAAGCATCTATCATATTTCTCCAATATTTTGGTGAATTATTGGTCAAATTGTTAGATTTTGCTATATGTTGTATATGTATGTGGTGATGAGCCGATGTCGGGAATTGGGTAGATCATATTTGTTGGATCGTATCTAACTTGACAAAGTTGTTAATCCTAATCCTTGTAGCCTGTGTACTTCTATGACATGGTCCAACTTAAAAGTGATAGGGTAATTGCTTAGCCTTACATAGGTCCTCGATAGAAGCTGAGCGATGGATGTCACCGTCGTTCGTGAGTTACAAGAATTTCAACTACAATTACAAATAAATGATAAGTTGGGATGGTGAGTTGAAAAAATTGAGATGAGATGTGAGCGGGTGCTAGGGGCATTTCGAGAGGGGAAACCCGAATGCCATAGACTGATTGCATCATTTAAGCATCGTCCGTGGTGTCTGTTGGCTTAATCATTTTCCGTACTTTCATATGTCAATCTAATGGTAAGATAAGCTGATTATCATATGCCATGCTAACGTGCCTTACGGCCCTATGATGCAAAGAAAAGGTACAGGGAGATGCAAGGTGGCGTGGAGCCATAGCATGGCTGAGACTTGCTTGCGGTAACCCCGATGCTATAGGGGCATGTGCAAGAGGATAGTTCCAGATATGAGAAAGGTTATCTCGGGGTTCAAGAGGATGATCCCGAGTCATGTGGGTAAAGATGTACCCCCTGCAGGGTGTAAGAACAATTCGAAATATCGCGCTCTCGGTCATAAGCATGCTTAAGTTTCATCGGGCAACATCATAGAGTTTCGATCATTTTGGGAAAAATGAATGAAAAGTATGTGGGCTTCTAGAAGAAGCATCTGCTAGTACTCAATTGCAATAAGAAATTTTACTTTATTGAAGTTTATGTTTGCTGTGAGTCAATACTAGTTGTTTACGTCATTACATAGGTTAAAGTACTTTCTGCTGAGTCAATTTAACTTTGTGACTATTCCTTTCTATTCAACTAAATGCATTATCCTTGGATTTGGGATAGTATATACCCATATTGTAAGTCTTGAGAGTACCTTCGTACTCAGGGTGTCGCCCTTAAAGTTGATGCAGGTAGCGACGAACTGGTTTACAAATACTCTTATCCCGCTGATGCTAGATATGTCCAGGAGTAGATAACGAATGTCTGAGCTAGTCCCGATGGTGCCTTATGGAACTTGGAGCAAGGTCTGTAATAAAGTTATAATTTTTGCACTCTATTCGTATCTTGTGATGAAACTATGCTATAAATGGTATATGCTATGATCTTGGGTTTTGTCGAGCATATATCAAGACTGCCAGGATTACTCCTGTTTTAATCAACTTAATTATCGATTGAGCCAAGTGTAATTTGGTCAGGACTAACAATAGGGCTAAGGTAGTATATCTCCTTCACAAGGTGAGTAGTGAGATAGACCATGATATCAAAAATGGATGGTGGAAAATACATCTCAAGAATACATAGAGTCTCAAAATGTCTTTTTTCTAGCTCCTCCAGCAAGTCTGGATTGAGCACTTTTGCTCACTTGCATTGAAGAAAAAGCACAGGCTCAGGATAGCCTCACAAATCTTAATTGGGAGGATGTTCCTAATAGCTACCGCAAGCAATAATATCATCATCACATGGCAATTATGGGACTTCATCATGGCGAAATTCATTTTTATCTCTTCCATCGAAACAAGTCTTGCGATGTTGGGTGAGTAACCGGAGGGAATTTCATACTATGCAAGAACACACATAATTCTTTTTTCTCCTTCTTGGAGAGAGTGATAATTGCTGAGGGTAGGTATTTTCCTTTATCCGTATCATGTGCATGAAGCTTTGACCTTAAGCCCATTTCTTCTAGGTTAGCTCGTGCATTTTTATGATCATTTCCTTTTTTGCTTCATTTGGAGCAATGTACTGATCAGACTCTTGCATATATTCTTCTTTATATGCGTATTAACAATAGAGTGGTGAACATCTAATTTTTCTTAATACTTTAGCTTGAATAGTATTAATTTCTTGTTCCGCATTCCTTTTTATTTATCATCCTTGGAGGATCATTTTTGCTTATCAAGAAAAATATTGATATTCTTAACCTGATTGTTGACATCTTCCCTGCTGAAATGTCTTGGAGGTAACGCTTTCTCTCTTGTGCCATCAAACTGCTTGTTCATGTTTCGGTACGGGTACTTCCTAGGAAGGAAATGTCGATGCCGCATTATACTATTTTTATTGAGTTGTTCAACCTGAAATTGCATGTGTCATCTAAGTAATGGGGGCAAGCTTCATCTTTTCTTTTGTTCTAACCTGATAAGTTTCGAAGTGCTAGCAGATCATTGATGGTGACGAACAATATGGTGTGCAAGGTAAAGCACTCTTACTTGTACTAATCTCAAACATCGACACCTTCCAACTAGAGTTTCTTAAGAGCATTGAGGTACATATCGATATCATTGCCAGATTATTTCGGTTCTGGTATCAAGATTGACAACATAATGTATTTACGTTTTTTACAAAGCTAAGGTGGAAGGCTGTAGATTGACAATACAACAGGCCTGGTGCTATGTGAGGTACTCATATTACCAAATAGATTCATGCCTTCTGTGCTCATAGCAAACCTAATATTTCTCAATACTTCAGTGAACCAACCAAATACAGAATCAATGGCTCGCCACTGAGTGGAATCCACCGGTTGTCATATCATTACGCTATTCTTACGACGCTCCTTAAGCCAATGCACCAATCGGGCCTCCTTTCTATTGGCAACAATCACTTCAGACGGGGAATTACAAGAAAATACTACACCACCTTCCTAGGAGGTCCTTTATTTTTCTTGCCTCCCTCGCTATCACCACCATCATTTATACGCTTATATCGATGGGTTCCACAAATGGGGTATTGATCAAGCTCTGCATACTCTCCATAAAATAAGATATAATCCTGCTTACATGTATGTATTTTTTCTATTCCCAGTCACAAAGGACAAGTTCTTCGCATCATAGACGCCCTTGGGCACGTTCAGTCATGAGTTGCCTTCAGCTGTACAATTTTTTAGGTCCTCAAATAGCCACATATACTTCTCCTTATAGTTAGGATAAAAGGACATATGGAATCTCATACAAATTCCTAGAATTTAGCAAACTCATCATTATTATACTCGTCATGCCGCTTGATATCCCGCACCATCTGAAACCTAATATGTCCTCGTCCCTGAGATCATGATCTATATTACCTGGTGTAAGTACTTGATCCACACTGTCAGCATGGAGACACCGATCCATCTCTCCTTCGTTAAGGCCTTCCTCGCCATGTTTATTCCAACATGTATAATTATCTTTAAATCCACACATGACCAAGTGTGTATGGATATTGTCTTGTTTCAGAAACTTCTTATCATTCCTGCAATCACGACATGTATAATACATTGTCGTTTTTACCATGATCTTCCATATCCGCCAATGCAACACTTACGAAATATTTCACCCCGCTCATGTATTCTAGACAAGTTCGGGTTTCAAGGTACATCCAACTTTTGTCCGCTATCTATAATGTAAAAACATTCATTCTTAATTAACAATTACATTAATTGTGTGATTAAGCATGAGATTAAAAATTCCATAAAATTACACTAGATCGGTAGTATCTTACGGTAGACCGAGAAAACCTAGTATCAAATATAACATCAATACAAATCACTTGTACTATGATTTTGGATAAAGATACAAAATAATTGATTACAACTCAAAGCATAAAAATCTACTAAATAGGGGTTAGAGAGGAGGAAAGGGGGAGATGCAAGTCTTCAAATACCTAGCAAGAATTCAAACTTCAAATCAACAAGATATTAGAGAGTCTCTAGCAGAACCGAAGAAAATCGCCAGAAGTTGGCTCCAAAGGTCGCACTCTATAACTGCTCAGCATGCAGTAGTTGACTGGCTCTAATAACAGAGCCAATGACAAGTGATGTTACGACCTGTCACTTATGACTTATCATCAGTTAATCATAAGTGACAGGTCGTAACATCAACTGTCACTTATGACCAGCTCAAAGAGAACCGTCACGAATAACAAGTCATAAGTGACGGATCGTAACATAACCTGTCACTGGTGTCTGGCCCAAAGAGAACCGTCACTAATGTGTTATATATTAGTGACAGTTGTAGTTACGACCCAACACTAATATCATTAATAACGGGTCATGATCCGATCTTGATTCGAGGCTATATAAGTGACGAGTCATATAAGAACCTATCACTAAATCGTGCCTTCTTGTTTATTTTTCATGTAGTCCTTGAGCTTACTAGCTTTCTTTTTTTCCCAGACTATAGTTTCACTCCGGTGCTCTATGCTATGGTCCTGACCTCAGTAGGTTGAATATCCCGGTGATAGACCTGGGAACAAGCGTGACAGGGAGGAGTGGAACAGCACCCGCCGATGTTCCAGCTGTTTGGGGTGAGATTTGGGAATGTAACGCACCGCGATTGCGCTTATTTAAAAAAGTAGTGTATTCAGTAATACATATGCACGTGTTTCTTTGTCTTTGACTATAGTTAGAGGCTTAGAGCCTTAGACAAACTCCAGCTAGTCCAAAGAAAGGTATGAAACCCTCTTTTTTTGTTCCCCTTGCAGGTAGGTACTCTTGTGTTCACTTCTCTACTGGTAAGTTTTTTTATGAAAAATTTCTGAGGTCCTTTGCCTTATGTTTATCTTTCGTATGGTCCTCCTAGTCAATGCATGATTGTTCGACAGACCCGGCGATTGAAACAAAGATGCAGAAAAATGACTAGAAATCAGGAAAGATGCACTAAGTCACTCATATTAATTGGTGCGGGAATGATAACAAGGAGTACAAATTGTTGAAGAAGACATAGCCATTGCTAAGCACATATGCTACCTTAGTTAAATAGTTAGTTGGCTGCCTGGTGGCTGATTGCAATAGAGGCCCAAACATTCAACATTCCAACTGCTGCTTCGTTTGTAGATTCAAGTGTTAGCAAAAACAACTCACACGGATCACCTGGAACACAAGATACATATTGAGTTTGTGCTTCGATGGGACAGCGTTTTCTGTTTTTCATCCGGCAATATAAAGGACTCTGAACAAGACGTGGCCGGTATGCCCTCCTACATGCACGCCTCAACCGTGAACTGCGATCACGACGTTCCTACGACTCGCTCCGGCGTGAACGTGCACACGTCAGAGCTAAACTTACGCATAAACAGAGGAACCGGTCATGAATATGACATACTAGCTAAGCACCTATGTGTTGCAAGAAAACGTAAAATTGGATGCGGTAAAATTAAACATAAATTTAAGTATAAATGTCGTAGTTTTATTTTAGATGGGATCTAAAAATATAAGGAGATTATTCGCTAATTTTTTTCTTAATTTTCTTCAATTATTTTTATTAGTAAAATAAGTCTAAAGTGAGTAAATTATTTAAATTTAGGATTTTTTTAATTAGATGAAAGAAGAGTAGGGAAAGAGACGATAAAAAACCAACTTATGCTTTATGCAATAGAGACTAACAGAAAAAAAATAACAAACGCACAAGATTTATTGTAACAAATCGAGGATGAGGCCCAGAACACGGCCGTGTACGTCGTATCGAGCCCCCACAAACAACGTTGTGGGAATGACCTCTTACGAGGGCTGGCACAGGAAGAGGTCTACGTTTCATCACCTTTGCTTTTTTTTTAAAATGTCTTTTTTATCTAGTCTTCTTTAGAGGTTATTCGTGGGTGCCGTGATTCGAACCCCGACCGGCTGCTCCCATGCAGCTTTTACCAAAGGAGCTACTGTCATCACCTCCGATTCGGCTGCATGTCCATGTCAAGATCACCGTGTAACACCTGAAGAAGTTTGAAGACTACAACAAGTCTATGATATCTTCATCGGCTATGATAAAAAATGTACTGCGTCTACGATCTGATCATCAAGCGCGTCCATGTGTCTCGAGGCGTGGTGTTCGATGAATCTGGTTGTGCTACCAACATCGCCGCCGGCCTGAATCCTACACGTTGGCTATGCCAATTGCTAGCAAAAACAACTCACACGATCACCTGGAACACAAGACACAGATCGAGTTTGTGCTGTGAAGCGACAACATTTTCTGCTTTTCATTCGGCAATATAAAGGAATTTGAACAAGAGTGGCCGGTATGGCCTCGTACATGCATGCCACGACCATTCGCTGTGATCACGACGTTCCTACCACTCACTCCCATGTGAACGTGCCCACGTCAGAGCTAAACTTATGCACAACCAAAGGAACCGGTCATGCACTTGACATACTAAGGACCTGTACAACGCTCCTACGTGGCCTGGCACTTACGGGCCGTTTCCATCCGAGCCTGCTACGGTGGATGCCAGCCTGATCGCTCAAGGACGCTTGCGGGTGGAGTCACTGCTCCCTCTGGCGGTCGACACGTCGAACAGTTTGTCTGCAACCTGGTGGAGTCCGGCGCTTGGTTGTTACCTGAGGCAAAAATGGTGGAAGTAGCTCGGGTGCATTATGGGTGAAGACACTTAAATGAGCTCTTAAATTTAACGGTCCCTTTAAACATCTATAAAATAGTAATCCCCATTGTAGGTTGAGGCTCTTGCATATTTACTTGATGATGTCGTATTTTTCTCTCTCTTTAAGCAGCTAGATAAGAGTCTTTGCATTGTACATGCCCTAACATAAAAACAAACAGAAGCATTACAGTAAAAAGTTTGATCACAGTTGGTTAGCAAAACTTATCCCAGCCAGTTTCCTAAACCGATTAAAACATAGCGACTGTGATAATCATAGTCAATTTGTAGCAAGTACTGGCTGTGATAATGAACCGATTGGGATAATAAATCTGCATATTTACATTCAAATTTCAAATCACATTTCATATGACATACTGATGCGTCCAAAATAGTTATCATATTTCCTAGTGATTTTTTTAATATCTTTGATAATTATTGCTCAGCTAATCATTGATTAATTGTGATTTGCATGAGATATGTTTCATTTTTGTAAACCCGTAGGAAAAAGGAAGATTTTGCGCAATCCATGCAGATAAATGCAAAGATCTCACAGAAACAAAGCCAACCGTATCAGCGGTATCTTGATTGGAGTTTTCAGAAGGTTTGGAGGGTTGTGGTATGGTCAGTGGAGACTGTACCACTCCCCCTTGGGTCCAGCTCGTCAAACCAAACAACTTTTATGAAGGCGGCATCATCGAATGACTTCCAAAGACAATACAAAAACCCTATTACAATGGTTATTTAAAGACGACATCGATCTACATCAAAGAGACCCATCAGAAACATCGAGAGGCTGCTATGAGATAGAGAGAAAACCTAATTACCGCCATTTTCATCATAGTTCATCTACTTCCCCTCCATTATATCGATTATAATAGGTCTCCATTTATTTGATGATGATATTCCTAGCTTATATTATGTATTTCATTTCCATTGCGATGACCGAGTAGTTCCCTTAGGTATAGAGGATACTTAGGCGCCATGTAATGCACTATTAGTGTTTCGGGAGTAATCTTAACATAGTTTTTCTTATGCAAATCCTTATGTTTGTCTCTAGCCTTTCCGAGTTTTGTTTGGCCACAAACACGAGGATCGGGTATATAGCGGGAGGCAACGATGGTGTGAATGACCAAGTTGTAGACCGGTGTTCTGTAATAGGGACTATGCCTGGCTGCAGTTGTGTGATGGCATTTTGGAAGCAACAAGATTTATGAGTGTTTGAATATATATACAAATATAAGGAAATAATAAGAAGAAAAGAAAAGGAGAAAAAGAGGAGGGGGGAGAGAAGGAAAATGAGCTGCTTTTCTCACGGCCCATACTCCTCTCTCTCTCCTGGCCCAACGTGCCTCCCTTTCTTTTCTGGCCTAGCGTGCATTGGCCCACACGCAAACATTTCTCGGTAGGCCAGCCCGAGCATGGCCCGAACCCCCTCCTTTCTTTCTCTTAGCCACACCAGACCCCCTCCTCTCTCTTGGCCCATATGCTTTTTCTTCCTCAGCTGCATCAAGGTAAGCTGGCCTGCTCTCCCTTCTCCTACCTCCTGCGCTTGCCGTTCCTCTCCCAAGTCACCATCACACTATCCTTTCCCCAAGTTGGTGCCTCTCTATCTCTAGCCGCCATCTGAATTTCCCCTGTCGAATCCTAACCAAATCCCTAATCTATCTCTTCTCAATCCATTTTAAATCGGATCGGATAGGGTCCCTAGTGGAAATCCCAAGCAATCGGGTCTCTATCTCTCGATTGAGATGCCCTAGCCACTATCTATATAAGGGAGGGACATCCACATTGAAGGGGGTGGATTTTGAAAGTTTGGCTGAAGCCTTGTTGACGCTGAGAGCCAATCTGTATGTAGGATTCGGAGCCTCGGGCCCATCAGCGCGAGGCTCCGTTACTAGACCATGATTCTCCCCTGCAAGCAGACCTGCAGGTCATACCCTTCCCGGAGGGTTTTGAACCCCCATGCTACCCAAGTGTGGGGGAGATTCGGATCTGGAGGAGTTTGTTTCCTTGTACGCCCTCACCATAGAGGCCAATGGATGTGGGCAGACCACCATGGCCAAATGCTTCCCTTTTGCTCTAGAGGGAGTAGCCCTCCGATGGTTCTGGGCGCTAGATCTAGGGACCATTTACGCATGGGCCTAGCTCCGAGATGCCTTCTGCAACGATTTTCAGGGCACGTTTGTCGAACCAACGATCTCCGGGATCCTATTCACCGTTAAGCAGCAACCAGGTGAGACCCTTCGCGAATACTTCTGGAGGTTTTCCCAAACCAAGGCCTAGATCAGAGGCATATTGGAGTCATCAGTCATCGACACCGCAACCCAGGGCCTGGCCGAAGGGCCCCTCTATGATCGGTTAAACCGACACCCTATGCGCTTGGTGGAGGCCCTGATGTGCAATTTCGAGGAATACACGTGGGCGGGGGAAGAAAAGCTCTACCGGAGGCTCACACAGGCTGCCACCACCCCCAGCGTTGATCTAGAGAAGTCACACACCCCTCTTCTGCCAGCAACAAAAAGAGACCTCGAGGGGGCTGAGGGCTTCAGGGTGCGCAAGGCTAGGAGCCGACAGCACAACATCCACAACATCAATCAAGGTCGAGGAGCTCTAATCCTGCCCCGTCTTAGAGGCCGCGATCGACGGCGCTCCGAAGCCTTCCCCGAGAGGAGAATTACGAAAATTGTCCTACCTCATCCGCTGGCCCCAGCTGGCCCTACCTCCTTTGCCTCCGCCTCCTATGGAGCATTACAAAAACAAGGGAGACAGGGATAGGTGGGTAGTCCTCACCGTAACAGGGGGAGGAAGCTTCGGCTTCTCCACAAAATGATAGCGATGAGACTAAGTGAATGGGGTGAACCATGTCGGGGCAACTGGCATACATCATCAGACCCCCACATGGACCGACGCCCCATAACATTCACTTCCGACGACTCCGAGGGGGGTAAGCTCCCTGACTCTGACCCCTTAGTCATCTCAGCCAACATGGCCGAAGTAGAAGTCTGGAGGGTGCTGGTAAATGGAGGTAGTTCGGTAGACCTCCTCTTCATACACGCCTTCGACCAACTCCGCATTCCATGGAGCCAGCTTTCCCGAGCCCACAGGCACCTGCAGGGGTTCAATGGGACCCCTCTTGATTCCTTAGGCCAGATAGAACTTCTGGTCGTCTTCGGCAAAGGCTCCGTAGCACGGACCAAGGTAATCACCGTCGACGTTATGGACATACCCTATGCTTACAATGTTAGCTTGGGTCAGGGGACTCTGAACAGGTTCGAAGCCATTCCTCATCACAACTATCTCGGCCTAAAGATGCCCGGTCCCTTGAGGCTAATCTCCATCCACGATGATGAAAGCTTGGCAAGGCGCATCGAGTACGGGCACCCCGCACCTCTCAACAGCCATCGCGTTCATAACATGGCCCAAGAGAACTTCGAGGACCCCCTTCGACGCACCCTGGATGACTTGGCCCTCGAAAGCCACGACCGGAGGGGATATAAAAAATGTTCCAGGATGTCTGGACCACCCCGACTGAATTTTCCAAATCGGGGCAGACCTCACTCTGAAACAAGAAGCCCAGCTTCTAGCCATCCTATGGGGCAACCTCAATGTCTTCACATGGTACCCATAGGATCTCGCTGGAGTCGACCGCTGTATCATCAAACACACCCTCTGAGTTGATCCAAGGACCAGGCCAATATGCCAAGGGCTCCGCAAGCTCTCCTCTGAGCGAGCAGAGGATGCTAAGCAGGAAGTCCAAAATTTGCTAAAGGTTGGAGTCATCCGAGAGGTTATACACTTCGAGTGGCTCTCAAACCCCATCCTGGTCAAGAAACACAGTGGGAAATAGCGCATGTGCATCGACTTCACATCACTCAACAAAGCCTGCCCCCGAGATCCATACCCTCTCCCTCGCATCGATCAATTGGTAGACTCCACTGTTGGCTATGAGTTGCTGAGCTTCTTGGTTGCGTACTCCGGATATCACCAGGTGTGGATGGCTATGGAGGATGAGAACAAGACTAACTTCATCACCCCTTTCGAGGTATACTGCTACATTCGGATTCCTTTTGGCCTCCGAAATGTCGGAGTCACCTTCTCTCGCTTGGTGCACAAAATCCTAGCTCAACAATTAGGTCGCAACGTCGAAGCCTATGTCATATGTCGATGACATCACTGTCAAGAGCACGCTTGTGGTTGACCACGTTGCTGACCTTTAGGAAACATTTGATAGCCTCCGGGTGGCTGACGTGCGACTGAATCCTGAGAAGTGTATATTCGGCTCCAGAGCCAGCAAGCTGCTGGGATACCTTGTCTCCCAGAGGGGCATCGAGGCAAATCTTGGCAAGGTCCCCACCATCACAGAGATGTCGCCCCCCACTAATGTGAAGCGGGTCCAGCGCCTGGCCGGCTGCCTCGCATCCCTTAGCTGTTTCCTCGCCAAATCCGCCGAGCATAACCTTCTATTTTTCAAAATGCTAAGGGATCCAAACCTTTCCAATGGACTCCAGAGTGCCAAGCCACCTTCGAGGCCCTCAAGGCCTACCTTTCCGACCTCAAGATGCTCGTGATACCCCTTTTTGGCGAAGGGCTCCCCCTGTACTTATTTGCCTCTACCTCCGCTGTAAATGTTGTACTAATACAGGAGGAGGAGAGTGAAGGTCATTCTACACAAAAGGGTCATATACCATATGTCAGAGACCCTAGCCGGGGCCAAGACGCGTTACACCGAGTTTAATAAAATGGCATATGCCATTCTGGTGGCATCACGCAAAGTCCAACATTACTTCCTCACCCATGATACCACTACACCAACCTCATACCCACTTGGTGATATGTTTTGCAACCGAGTGGTGACCGAACACATCGGCAAGTGGGCTGTGGAGCTAGCCCCCTTCGCGGTAAAGTTTGTGGCCTATACAGCCATCAAGCTATAGGTCTTGGCCGACTTCATCGCCAAATGGATTCCGGCACCTGCAGGACCCCTCATAACCCCTCCTAAAGATATATGGACAATATACACTTACGCAGCTTATGGTTCCGCGAGCGCGGGGGCCGGTGCGGTCCTCATCTCCCCCATAGGCCACTGGGCCGAGTTCACTGCAAGCTTGGAGTTCAAGGCAAACAACAACATCACCGAATATGAAGCCATCCTCTTAGGCCTTCGGAAGGCCTATGTCTTAGGAGCCGCCAGAGTCATCATCAAGGTTGACTCTCAGGTCGTTGCTGGGCATGTGGATAAGAGATTTCAGGTTCAACATCCAGACCTAGGTAGATACCTCGAGGCCATCCGTAGGGCTGAAGGGTGCTTCCACGGCATATCCGTACGAAGCATACCACGGGCGGACAACCGCCAGGTGGATGCCTTGGCAAAAGCTGCAGCTTGGAGTGGAGACATGCCATTGGGAGCCTTCCTTGAGGTCCTCTACCATCTAGAGGTCGGTACCCTAGATGAGACGGCCACCACTGTCCTCCCTATTGAAGCACCGGACTGCAGGGCCCCCTATTATCCTTCTTGAGTAGAGCAGAGGAGCTGGACGACCCCGTCACGCTCTGTCGCATTGAACATCGCGCCATGGGCTACTCTTGGTGGACGGGACCCTTTATAAAGCAAGGGTTTATACCTCATCCTCCTCTATGTCACCAAGCAGGAGGGGGCCACCCTCCTCTAGGAAATTCATGAAGGACTCTATGGCAATTATCTAGCGCCCTGTGCCCTAGCTGGTAAAGCACTCCACTAGGGGCTCAACTGGCCAACGATCATGTCCAACGCGAAAGCCCTAGTCCACACTTGCCAAGGATACCAATGGATGGGATGCCGGAGCCACTGCCCCCTACTCCCATACAATCGATCACTCCTATCTGGCCCCTGGCACGTTGGGGCATAGACCTCATTGGACCATTCCCTCATGCCAAGGGCAACCTTTGGTACATAGTAGTGGCATTGGAGTATTTCTCAAAATAGGTCGAAGCCGAGCCCCTCACGGCAATCATGTTAAGGAATGTCCAGAAATTTTCTGGAAAACTAGAGTCTGCCACTTTGGCATTTCGCGACAACTCACAGTTGACAACGAGACTCAATTCGACTCTGAACCATTTAGAGAATTCTGCACTGAACTCGGCATTGAGTTATGCTTCACTGCAATCCATCACCCACAGTCCAATAGGGCTATTGAGCGCGCTAACGACAACATCATTTCAGGCCTAAATCGATGCCTCGTTGGTCTGGCTAAAGGCCTATGGGTTGAAGAGCTTCTGTTGGTCTTGTGGTCCCTCCGCACCATGGTCACATGACCCTTAGGGTTCATCCCCTTCCGCCTGCTATACAGTGACGAAGCTATGACTCCAACCGAGATCAAAGGATGCTCACTCCAGGCTCAACTGCCACAGACTGCCGGAGAAAGAGAGCTCTCCTCGACCTCGCTGAAGGCACGCGGCTCCACATTGTCTAGAATCTTGATCACTACATCACCAAAACTGAGGCTTGGTACAATCCTAGGGTTGTGCCTCAAAGCTTCAAACTCGAAGACCTAGTGCTTCAGCACGCCTTGGCTCTGGGGAAACTACGCAACAAATAGGAAGGCCCATACCTAATCCTTGAGTCCAATAGACTTGGCTCCTACCGATTAGCAAACATAGAAGGAACCCCTCTGGAGCACATTTAGAACGCGAAGATCCTCCGCAAGTATTGAGCATAGGAGGCCCCCTAGGATAGGGCCTCTCGGAACGACTTCATCCACATACGGTACGCCCTATCAATTACTCCTCCAATTCAGCATTATAGTTCACTTTCGACCATTACATGACTTACCAATTACCTTAGATTTGACACATGATGAGAATAGCCAATTGATCTAGGGATAGTATCTACTCCCATTAGCTATTCTCTCATAATAGTACATACAAAACTTGTCTAGAGATGTATCATTCCTTAAAAAACACTCTGGCATCTTCAAGGCCTCGCCTCCGTGCCTGAGAGGCCTATACCCGCTAGCATCTTGAAGGCCTCACCTACGTACTGGAGAGGCATGTACCCTCTGGCATCTTAATGGCCTCACCTTCATGCCAGAGAGGCCTGTATCCCATCGAACCACTAGCCAACAAAGAATTTAGATCTGCTCGCACCCAACAGAACTAAGCACCCCTGAAATAATCATATCCTCTGGCCTCTAGCAGCCGCAGAATGCTGGGGGGGGGGAGGCAAATGAAGCATCGGCGTGATAAAAAATAAAAGGGCAAGGAGTGAAACCAACACGGTGCAAGTTTCTTCATGCACAACATATACAGACATTGTGCCCAACTAGTTGCCATACATTGAATCCAAGCCTAACAAACGATCTAACCTACCACACCTCCCTGGATTATTACGGGATGTAGAAGGTGCTAGATCACCACTCCTCCTCAAAGCACCATGAGATGAAGAGGATCAACTCCTATAATGATGCACGGAGTGGCGACGCGGATCTTCCTCTAGCAACGTCTCCACAGCCTCGACTTCTTCCGCCTTGATCTTGGCCATGGCAACCTAGAGGATATCTGACGGCATCATTCCGTTAGGACCCCATGGAAGAACAAGACACCAAGAAATGTGTGGGCCCGAGGCCTCCCAAGCTGTCCACCAATCATCCTTCTCAGCAAAGCATTCCACTGAGGCACGAGCAGAAGTAGATGTGGTGGGGTCCTCCAGCTCCCTTTTAACTAAGATGTTAGCGGCCACCTCCAGATCCACGCACCCTTGAGAATTGTGAGGCAGGGTGAAGAGATCCCACTGCTGCCTCCGAAAAGGTAGGGTGGCCCTGGATGGTCGGGATGCACTAGACCCCTCCCCGAAGGTAGCATCCCCAGCGCGGGTGAGGCCCCATCTGGCCTTGGGTCGCCACACCTATAGGCACAAATCCTACTCAAGTTAGCCATGTGACACGAGCATTCTAGAATAGCACAAACATAGATATTTACAAAGCAGGAGGCAGACATTGCCCCATTTGGTGAATGAAGCCAAATTACATAAAGCAAGGGAGGCTGGTCAACATACTAAGACTCTAAGCCACTACAGGAAGAGAAGAAAAACAAAAATACCAGTCTACTTAGAGCTACACCTCCAGAGGTGGGTCATGCAAAGTGTCGTCCCCGCGGGGAGACTATTCCCGCAGAGCGACGACCAAATGCGAAGGATGTCTAGATGATAGCGGTATG
This sequence comes from Phragmites australis, assembly GCF_958298935.1. Lineage (NCBI taxonomy): Eukaryota > Viridiplantae > Streptophyta > Magnoliopsida > Poales > Poaceae > Phragmites > Phragmites australis. Next base: position 8,854,919 of record NC_084938.1, read on the forward strand.
TCTGGGAGCTCCTGACAAGGAGCCTGACCCCACGTAGAAGAGCCCGAGCAGGGAGCCCCTCTATTGCTCGGCTTCAAATGAGCTGCCATGAAATGCAGTGTCACGGTCTGGCCATGCTTCGCCCACACACCCCAATGGAAGTTGTCCAAGGCCAGGTGAGTCTCCACCGGGGGTGCCTCTAGCCGAAAACCCTCGATCATGGAATCCAGCACCAGTTTCTCCAACGCTTCAAATTAGCGGAGCCCCGCTAGGTGCAGCAAGGCCAGCTAGAGCGTCGAGGCCACGAGTACACTGGACTTCGCATAGGCCTTGGTAGCATTAGTGGTTGCCCTCACGGTAGACTGGAGTCAGCGAAGTGTCGAGACCAGCGCCTCTAAGCCAGAAGGTATTGGCAGGCCTTCAATCCCACGTCTACTCAAGGCATCATGCGTGGCTTGAGCCGACTCCAAAGCGAAGTGTCTCTTTTGTCACCCGATCCTGCCCTAGCTTCCGCTGGACTTCGGATACCGTAATCTAGAGGACTTGGGCATCACCCTCTACTGACACGTGGGCTGAAACGGCCACTTCAATGGACGTCTCCGCTTCCTGGAGAGCTTCGGTAGTCTTCCATGCCTCAGCCTACACACGCTCCCACCGTGCCACTTTCTCTTGCCAGAGGCCCTCCTCGTGCTCCCGCCGTGCCACCTCTTCCTGCAAACGACCTATAACACCCTAAATTTCAATTTTTTACAATAGATTAAATTTTTTAGAAGTTAATAGGAGTTGCAATTTTGTTCAATAGAAAGAAATTAATTTCTAAATTTAATTTGGCCATAGGTTATATAAGTTTGATGCATTCATGCAGTCATAGTTGCAATAGGTTTTTATGCGTGAGAAAAGTTTGCAAAAGATCGCTAGAAATCGCTCGATTAAAACTCCTTTTGAAAATTAGTTTAAAATCTTAAAATAAAAGCATTTCCAAAATTGATAAAGAGCTCTTGGGCCGAATCTCCTTCCCCAACCCACTTCCTCCTCCCTCGCCTCTCTCCTTTCCCCCACCCGAGCAGGCCGCCCCCTTTCTCCCCCGCACACCCCGCTAGGCCGAGCCGGCCTGCTTGCCCCCAAGCCGCTCCCCTCCCTGCCCTCTATCGCTGTTGCGTAGGCCCGGCTGGAGCCAAGCCAAGCTGTGCCGCCCGCTGAGTCGGCCCCTTTCTTCCTCATCCCACCGGTGCCCTTCCGCTTGTGGAATCCTTCCCCAAAATCGCCGTCTCGATTCGTTTCTCGCCAATTAAGCGCCTCTACTGCAATCCTCGCCTCCCCAATCAAGTGCCTGGTCGTTTTCCCCTCCCTTAAACCCTCTCAAATGTGATTTCCACCGCATTTATTTCCTTTTAGGCCACCGGCCATTTCCTTCGAATTCTGGTCGATTGCATTCTCCTCTTGCGTATATAAGCCGGCCATCTTCTTCCTTGCGAGGTTCCGCACCCAAATACACTTGTTTCCCCCTTCCTTCCGCTCAGAATTGTCCTCAGCGCCGATTCTTCCCGAACGCTGGTGAGTTAGCTCTGCCACCTCAATTCGTCACCGGTGAGCTCCCTTTGATCAAATCTATCCCTCTCCCGTGTGCACAGGTTCCTGAGGCCCCATTTGCACCGCTTCTCGGCGTCTCCCCGTCGTCGGAGCTCCGCCCGCACCCAGCTCGAAGACCCGCCGTTCACCCTCTCCGTTGCCGGCTGCCCTGAGCTCCTCTCCGTGGGGAAGAGACCCACGGTGAGCTTCCCCATGATGCCCTCTCTCTTTTGCACCCCTTTTCATCAAGGTCCATGGCCGGTAGCGCATTTTTGTGCTACTCCGGTGAGGTCCCGGCCGCGCGCCGCCTTCAGCCGGCCGTCACCCGTATTCGCACCGCCGGTCCGAGCCCCCTTTGAAACTTGGCCGTCGATCTCGGATGGATGGCCCAGATTAAAACGGCGCTTACCCCTTCGGATTGGTCCACCATGGACCAATGGATCGGCCCTAAGGCCGTGGTCCACGGGTACATGGACTTATTCTTTGAGCTTTTCCAATAGAAAATAAAACCGGTTTCAATTTATGACATCATAAATAATGTTTTTCAGTATAAAAACAATTCGGATATTTCTCTAAAAATTGACTAAAATTTGCAGATTAGCCCCTAGAACTTCAAAAACTCAATACTTTTTGCTCGTAGCTCCGTTTTGGGTGATTTTTGCGCTCAAATGTTCCTAGCGACGTGTAGAATCTTTTTATAGGGGTTTTACCTAGATTTTGTTCTGTGTGGTGTACTGTCCTTAGAGGTTTCTTTTGTGTGCTTTTCCGGTCTGTCGTTTAGGAGGTGCGCAGTTCGGGAATCTTCAAGAGCAAGCTTTGAGGACTTTGAGCAACCCTCCGCTGAAGGCAAGTGTCCTTGAACATTTTGCCTCTATTTTAGGATTTCATGTGTAGTTTTATCCTTCAATTGCATGCTTGTCTAAATGGAATCCCACTTTAGGGTTTACTAGTTTTGTATGACAATTCCTTGTCACCGTTGATGGATCATGGGGTAAAATGGGTAGTTTTTGCTAGTGCAGTCATAAGTTGGGGAAATATTAATATGGACTAATGAAATATGCAACAAGAAATTGGGTAATGGTAATCTTGTAGCAACATGGTATAGGGATCCTACAGGATGGTTGGTTTGAGGTGGTGCTTTATAGCAAGTTTGTGATTGTTCCTGTGTGGGGTTCAAAGGACCGATTCTTGAACATGTAACCAAGTGAATCCACACAACCATGAGGCCTATATGGGTACAGCCTGGCCAACTAATTAGCCACCCCTCTAACTATGTGGGCACCGTTTGATGATTAAGTGGCACAAGAGGGGGCTTCTGTAGCGATGTAATCGTCTGTTAGCGGTGAAACCTCAGTGGGTGCCTGCAAGTTGGCGGGAGCTTTGTAAAGGCCCTGTAGTGAGACCCTGACTCCACACCCCGGAAGTGTGAGGCAACACGGGAATCACCACTCGTGGGGAAAGTTGTGCAGACTCTGCAGAGTACCTATCTGGTCGATCAGCCATGCTCACGGACAAGAGTGAACTTGGACTTCTTCAGGATTAGATGGGATCTAGGTTTGGTATGGTTGGTCAGGTAGCCAGGTAATGGAATTACCTGGTGAGTCTTGGTAGTCAGATGGAATCCGAGAAGTCAATCCTTTTTGTTTCAGTTGAGTCTTCACACCTAGTAAATAGGTTGCCTGTTGTTGTAGTCATAGGTCATAGTTGCCTAGTGCAGTTAACCTGTGTCTATCCTTTCCTTGACTGAAGCTCCATAAAATGTTTTCCCTCCACTTGCGGAGTACATTTTTTTACTCACACCAGTTGCCCTTCTTTTGCATCCCCTTTGCTAATCAGAAGCCATCAATGAAGCCGCTACCATCGAAGAGGACGACTTTGACCTGGAGTTGCTGTTCTAGGCTGGTATGCCCCAAGTCGACGCCTGTGGAAGATGGAAGCCCTGTTGGCATTGAAGATCTCTTTTGTTCCACTGTGTTTTCATTTAGACCCTCGGGTCCTTTTGTAATAAGTTAAATACCGTTGTAATAATGGCACTGTGATAATACACTGATGATGTAGCACATGTATGGAAACTTGATCCTGGCATACGTGTGTTGTGCCCAGTTTTGTTCCTTTAGAACTGGGTGTTACACGACTCTACGCAGACTCCGCTCACCCCTTGATCTCCTCCAAGGCTCCACGGAGCCTTGCTGCTTCATCTCAGGTTACGTCACGGGCCGCAGCGAGATTCTGGCGCCACGCACTTCCTAACGCCCTCATCAAAAGCAGTTGCTGCGGAACACGACACAGGAAAGATAAGGTAAGCAGCCCAAGAAACCACAGCCAAGGAAACCTTGGGTAGAAGCATACCTGCCAGGCCGCAACCTCTAGGTGCGCCTCCACTTCCTCCAGAGAGCTCCGAGCCTTAGACAGCTCAATCTCTCTGCTCCTAAGAAAAGATGAGGCGAAGGAAAAAGCTTTCAGTGCCTCCGAGCGAAGCATGAAGTCTTCCAAAATCAAGGCCTCGAAACAAAGGCCCCCTCTATCGGTGCAGCTGTTGCCACCACTGAGGGACCAACTCCCTTGGTACTAACCATGAGGGCCAGAGCATGAACTGTCATGACGTCTCGAGGCGTCAAGGCCGTCACCTCCAGATTGACCATCATGGACACCTCCGGAGGGGTCATCACATTCTGCTAGGGCTCTGGAACCTCTGGAGTGGGAGCCACAGATGGGTCCATCTCGGTGACTAGTGAAACATCCCAAGAACGCAAGTCAGGATCCTGGCACATCACTACAGCAAGATATAAACCAACAGAGTAACGTCTCACCAAGGCCCTTGATCTGTTCATCAGAGGGGCCCGTGACATCCTCACCATCTGAGTCAACGAACCCCCAATCCATATCAAAATCCTGGGAGGCCTCACCCTCTCTTCGGCTGTGGCTATGGGAGGACCCTTCCCACGATCGCTTCCTCCGAGCCTGGTCTCACCTCTAGACATAACACAAGCGACAAAGGTGTCGGCAGCCTGCCTTAGCGCTTCACCCTGGCCACCACTGCCCTGGACGACTCAGTCATCGAGCTAGTCTGTGAACCTTCAGAAGTAGGAGGGAGCTATGCCTAAAGAGGGATCGTAGGGATCGCGGAGGCCACAGCACTAGAAACCCCGCGCCCTCGCTTCCCGGGAACCTGGGGCTCTGCCGTGTCTGGCCACGCTGAAGCCACTACTCCGTGGTGGAAGCAGATGCGGTTATACCGCTCCTAGCTCCCAACCAGATCCATACGCTGGTCCCACTCTGTGGTAGTAGGCAGACCCAAGAACTCCTCCATGACTTCGGCTGCTCACTCCAGTGGAAGGCAATCCTTTGAAAGAAAAAGACGTTTCACCTCCGCAAAATCAAAGCTATAGAATGAGGTTGACTCACCTGAACTAACGGTGGGCCCGGAGTACACGTTCGGCTCTTTGTCCCTGCCTTGTGCAAAGATGTGTTCCCAATCCACCCGAAGGGGCCAGATATGTAGCATTGTGAACTCCTTCACGAGATCACGCATCCTCATCCTCTGAGCCACCCTTTGGAGAAGTGCCAATCATGAAGCGAGCTGGGCAACGGAGATCTCTGCCACAGGGGTCCGAATGTACTCAATGCCCTGATTCGTAGAATGGAGGGGGGCCCTGACACCTACATCATAGTAGAACCATCGCTCTGACCACCCAAAGTACCACTGGCTATTGATGGCCTTCGTTGGAAATGCATTATGATATTCTGGTCGAAGCTAGAAGTTCACGTTGCTAGAGCTAAGGGCCTTTGTCACTCCGTCCTTCGTCTGGGTCTTCGGCTAGCAACTCGCCTCATGGATGGAGGAGAAAAGTTCCTCTCCCTTCGCATCCCTATACCCGCATGGCCCATTCAAAGATTGCCAGGTGGGCAGTCATGTTGACCACAAAGTGTGGTAGCTCTATGTAAAAAAGGCGAAGCAACCCCTCGAGAAGCAGCACTGCTAGGAAGCCGAGGCCCATGTCAAAAAAGGCCTCGAACACCATGGCCTCGTGGCTCTAAGGATCCAGAACTGCTTCATCCTGCAGTGCTCGAGTGACGAACTTAGAAGGGATCTTCCCCTCCTTGACCATCTGGTCGAGCTCGGCCTCACTGATGGAGGATTCCCCCAGCTTGCTGGTCTATCGGGGATACTTTCGGATGGCACGGTGGTCCTCCACACCAAGTGGCGGCCCAGGCAGCAGCGGAGGAATCGCCACCGCTTGAGCATCCGTCACCCTGCGCACATCGACGACTCCGCTTTGAGCACTAGAGCTAAACATGATGATCCCTGGAAGGCAACGAAAAGCACTGGATGACAGTGGAAGATGGGAGTGCTATGGTGAGTCACGCGTGTTGGCTAAAGCAGATGCAGATAGAAGCATAGGCATTAGGTAGGGCCTCTAGTTGGCTGGAACCTCCACCTTATAAACTAAGGTGGGAATTACTTCCTCCTAGAAACGCACACGCATGCCTCGTCCTTTCACCCACGAGGCCACGGTCATTGGGGAGCGAAACCACCCCCCACGACCCTACAATGATGAGGCAACACGTGTCCCACTACTGCTCGATAAGGCGTGACCATGCCGCTGAATGCAGGACGCATTGAATGCCCCCTCACAGGTGTTACCAGATGGTCAGTTCAAATCGATTTGTTTGAACTTTGCAAAACAACTTGAACAAGATGAAGGACCGTAGGTCACTAGACGCGAAGCCAGGGACCGTCAGAGGCCCCGCTTCAAAAAACCGCAGGGCCGGCCACTCCACTAGCTGCCCTCAAGAGGGGCTACTATTCAGGGTTGTCGTTAAGGACCCCTGACTCCCCTGACTCCGTCAGCCTACTCCTGAGAATCACAGATCTCCAAAGGCCCTTCAGGTCTCCAGGCTCCGGGGCTCTTCGAAGCCCCTGCCATCCGAAGCCTAGGCGGGCTCTCTGGAGCCCCTACCCTCCGAAGCCTAGGTGGGTTCTCCAGAGCCCCTATCCTCCGAAGCCTAGGTGGGCTCTCTGGAGCCCCTATCCTTTGAAGGATAGGGTAGCCTCCCCTGAGCCTAGAGGGTGAGCCATCAGGTCTTAGCAAAAGATTAGCCAGAAGGGGCCCACAAGATGTTCTTCGCCTGCAAGGAAGTGACCAGCATTTAATACCCATGCAAGTGGAGGTCATCATGACATTCCAGCGCAAGTGGTTGCTGGCCTCACACCCTGGACAATACGGCGCTGTAATAGGTGGTCGGCCTAGTGCATCACCCTTAGGACCACTTGCACCATTTATTTGCTATAGTGGATAATATCTTCTAAGTAGGGTAAAAGTATTCTACCTAGACCTAGGCTAGTGATTCAACCGGCCCTAGGCCTATGTGGTATAGCGATGGCTGGTATCTCTATCTCTGTTAGAGCAAACTTGTATACTTGCACCCTAACAACACTATATATATAGACCCTTGGCCATCATGCGAGGAGAGGAGATCTTTTCTTATCAATATAAACAACACACCGGTATTCCTTCCTCTCCACTTCTTCTCCAAGATTGAGTCTCCTCTCTAGAGGAAGTTCTCACCGCACTTGTTTGTGGAAGATATTTTCTTGCACCAACAGTGTGTGAGCACTCAAGATGGAATTTGTCCCTTCTATATAACAGGAGAGTTATCTCTGGGCCCCTAAATGTGGTTGGATTAGAAAGTGCATGGTCATGCCAATGTGATTAAACAGTTAATCATGAGTTGAGTAATCCACTACAAGATTGAGTGAATGGTCGAGCTATCACAAGGATGGAACGTGTCTCACCTTGAGCTTGGCTAGTATCGTGAGGCAAACGTATTGGTGTATGCATATATCAATGTTTAGCTGATATAATCTTTATGTATATTCGAGAGTCAATAAGCCTTGCGAGGGACCATTGTTGATTTCGGTTCAGAAATGAGTTTTCGAGTTGTAGCCATTTGTACATGAACCTAACGGATCACACACTTAATAGGTTGGAACAAGACACATGGATTGGATCCGTAAGAGAGTTTGATCGGATTGTGATCCATGTGGGACTAGAGTCCAGATGGGATACAAACGTGAAAGCCCATAGCAGGATCTATATAAGGGGAAGCATGGGGAGGGACGCGTATGATTGAGCCACTCCAAAACCCTAGTCGTGCCCGCTGCACCCGACCTCTCGAAACTCTAGTTGTATGTGCAGTGCTAGCATACCATGTTCAATGTTCCACCCCAGCACATGTGGATACTATAGAGGTTCTCCTGCCATTGCAACGCTAATCGGATTGGTGACGGCAAGGTGTGATGATGGAGCTTGGAGTTTATCAAAACTTGTCGGGGAGCTTGTTGAAGCTTGTTGGTTGCTTCCTCCACATCGACGCTCATGACATTGGACTTCTCCAACTCTTCTTCCACTGCACTGCGTGTCAAGTGGTAACGATCTAAGATCCCCTACTCGTATGATTTTCTGATTGAACATGGTAAATTTTTTTGCTTTGCAATAGCGTAGCCTATCCGTTCTCCAACAGTGTTCAGGCTCATCGTTGATCTTCTACTATGGTCATCATTGATTTGTTGTTGATAGCTTTGCTGCCATGCTATTCTTATATTGAGACATTGTGTTGATTCTCTGTTAGCCTGATATCATTGATGTGTTGCCATCTAAGTGTTGTTCCAGCTAGTTGTGGGTTGCTTCTGTGTGCCGACCGATCATGGTGCTATCCATTTATGTTATGTTACCTATCTCCCTGATGCTATTGTATGGTTGATGTTGATGATGGTGCATGCTCCTGATGTTTTTGCTTCTATTACCAAATGATGAGGCCCAATACCTAGCTCTTTTGATGGTAGTAGTGTGTTTCTCCTTGCCCCGATTGTCTGATAGCTGGTCTCTATTCTTTTGCTGGCATAGCTGTCTTGTTGCCAGCCCCGCTGCCCTGTTGTTGTTCACTTGTTGCCAGCCTTGCTGTCTCATTGTCATTCGCCTATTGCCACTCTTGCTGCTCTGTTGCCGTCTACTTATTGTTGGCCCTGCTGTTGTGGTTGTCTCTCTGTTATTCGTGGCCTAGTGATGGTGGGTTTGTTTTGTGGCTGCTGGTAGCTTGATGATGGTTCATGGGAGTATTGCTCGATCTTCTGAAATGTCATGTGATAAAATGATTTGGTGGAGTTTCAATGTTGACGATCCGAAGGCTCCGACAAGAATAGATCGAGAAGCCTTACAACCACTACACCGCTACTCTATGGTTATCAACTATGCCAAAATGCAGTTGACCTCGCCAATAAGGCTTTTTCTACAAGCGAATCGAGAACAGAAGCAAGAACATGGTAGATGCAATCTAAATATTGCTAATTACTAATGAAGAGCTCGAAGTTGGGGTTCCGCAAACTGATATATGACAAAACTGTCTAAACCAAATAATCTAAGGAAAACTCAAGCCTAAACTATGATGACTATTGTATATATATAGGGGGGGACAAGAGGAGGTTGACCTAGGGTTGTGCGGCTGAGGGTGTAGGTATACACAACTTGGACTCTGACCCCGACATACTTACAAGACCCGATAAGGCCCAAAACGGTGATTCAACACTTTATTTCAATGACTCTTACTAATTCCTAATGAATCTAAGGGTGACACCAGATCCATTGGAAATGGATCGTTATAAACTTTCTAGTAAATCCAAGAACACCTCAGTTGGACTATATATCCGAAAGTTATACCTATTTTATTAACGTGCTATCCTAAGACTTCGACTAGACTTTGGAGTCCGACTAGGGCTTGACTTTGAGTCCGATTAGATTTGGCCTTCGAGGGATAATGTCTAGGTGTGGTTGTGGTGTTTCTCCCATGTTCTTAAGCAATAAAACAACACAAAAACTTAGTACCATTATATTCTTTACCAAGAAAGTATGAATAGTGAAGAACGAGTTCACCTTATATATATATCCGAAGGAGCGATGTTCTCATCATACTCCCCTTCTTTACAAAAAATTATCCTCGGTTTGCATATCGCATTATCTTGCTCATAAACTTCTACACAAAAGCAAAATACGCAAGTAACTCTCGTTATATAATATTATAAATTCTTTATCAAACAATTTCAATTCTCTTTTAAATGATTATACCTGATCATCATTTGCCATAATAGACAACAGTGGTATAATGTATGCATTTGTCACTTCTTGCTCCCCTTCTTTACAAGATGTGATATTGCATGATATCATGCTATCAATTTGCATCTTTTGTACAAAGTAAGGTGCATCAATGGTTGTGGTGTACGGTAGCATCCAGTAATGTTCCCATTCTTGTGAACTATTTAGTGGTTTGCAAATATAACTAGAGAAACATGACATGGCATTAATAGTGCTATCACAGTCCTTTAAATGATCACTTTGTAGCACAATAGTCAGAGATTTTAGATTTGAACAAATATAAACTCGATGCACCATATATTATAATTTATCATTGTATTTTCCAATACCATGAAAAGTATTTTGTGATAAGCATGGTAAGTCAAATTTAAGTTTTAAATTCTCCTCTAAACTATTCAGATCACAAAGCAAATCAAATTACATATAACCTAAAGTATTTAGAGAAGATAGCAATTTCAGCTCTTCTAGCTCACTAGGAATGCATTGAACGTGTTTAATTTTAGAATGACTATTCATTTGTAAAATAGAATTAACATATTCATTCTCAAGTTGTGGTTGTGATATAAGTGAAGCATTACCACACAACTCTTTTTTATCACAAGGAATAGTAAACAAATCATCTTATGACAAAGATAAATCAAGAATTGGTGGACAATTTTAGCGTATCAAAACATTTCTCACCTTGAGTGATTTTAGCACCTTTTTCAATACCTTTGTACTTTTCCTCAAATAATATAGGTGCATTAGCATTTGTACCTTTTTGAAACATGCATGGGGTGGCAAGTGTCTCCTCTTTCTCCTTGTTTTTCTTCTCTTCATCCATTGCTTTGTTGATTTTGTTATCCTACAAAAGGTTAGAAACAACAGGAAGCAAAGAGCTAGATATATCCTCAATTGAAACTAAGGCATTTTTGCATTTCAAAGCATAACATGTTAGCTCATTATCATAAATTTCAGCAATGTTAGATTTAGTGGTAAATATAACACACCTTTGTAGTTTAAGTCCATCAGACTTAGAATTTGGTGTCGCTTTCTCTTTTTTGGGTGGGAAAATATATTTTTCTACTTGTTGATTTTCAAATTCATGCTCACGTTCTTTTCTCTCATTTTTAGCTATCTCTTTTTCACATTTTACAATTTTAGCAGGGGTTAAGGTAGAAAATTTATTTTCTTTTCTTTATGCATGAGGGTGTACTTATTACTTTTAGCATGATATGTTGTATCAGTATCAAACTTCTATGGTCATCCTAACAAAAGTGAGTATGCTTGCATAGGCACTACATCAAAATCAGCACAATCATGGTATGAACTGAATGAAAAATGCACCGTGGCTGTTTGCACTACCTTCACCTTACCGCTGTTGTTGAACTACTAAATCTGGTATGGGTGAGAATGTGTTCTTGTCGGCAAGGCAAGCTTCTTGATCAATTCTGAACTTACCAAGTTGTTGTAGCTCCCTCCATCAATAATGACATGAACACAGTAATCCTTAACTATGAGAAACATCTAAAATAAATTGTGATGTTGTAGCTGTTCCACTTGCTCCATTTGAGGGCTTAACACTCGCTGCATAGTGAGCGTCCTATAATTCTCTATGGCAGTGGCACCAAACACTTCCTCGCTGTTGATATCCGTCTCATGTTCATCCTCATCAACTGTATGGTTAGCTGTAAGAGCATATTCATACTTAACATCACTAGCACTTACATATCCACCGTCACATGTTTCAATGTATGCTTGCAAACTTGGGTAATCCTTCATGACATGGCTCATTCCCTTGCGTCAGCAGCAAACAATCCTAGTCATACGGCCGGAGCAACAGAAAAGGAAATCTTGGCTGGAGCCTACACACTAGTAGATTTTCTTACCTCAGGTGCATGTGATGGTGTCGAAGGTGCTGTTGAACGTGCGCTACTCGAGAAGGGGGTAGCAGACCGTATAGTTGAAGGCGGGGTTGTTTTAACTTGTCCTAGTGTTGATCTTGGTGTAGATGTGCTTTCAAAATTGTTCCTTAGCCTCTGTTGTCGTTCCTGCAATTTTTTTTTTTGCCAAATATGCAAGTTGGAACAATCTAGGGACACTATCATATTCTTTGTAATCAACCATGTCCTAAATTTCTCGCCTTAACCCTCCATAAAAGCGTGCAACTACAATATCTTCATCCTCAATAATATCGCAACATAGCATACTAATTTGCAGCTCCTGATAATATTCTTCTATTATTCTATTGCCTTGATTTAAGTGTTGCAATTTCTTATGCAAATCTCGTTTAAAAGAGGGTGGAACAAATCTGTTTCGCATAGCAACCTTCAAAGCATCCCATGTAGTAAGGAGCTAACCCATCGTTGCATATCCTATTACATCAGATGATAGCAAAATCTTTAAATTCACTAGTGGCTTGCCTAACTCTATGCACTTCAAGAACTAAATGAGCATTAAATTTTTGTTCTACCATCATCTCCTAATCTAGATACATTTCAACATCATAAACACCTGCAAACTTGACTTTAGCAAATGGATCATCATTAACACATGCATTATGTTACTGAAAGGTATTACCTTTCATACCTTGTCGATTGGAGTTAAGACGGTTCCTTTGTCATGCATGAAATGCATCACGTTCTTATCTTGAAATTTCATCATCCATGACAGACTCATCATGTTCATAGGCTGCACCATGAGGATCCACATTCCTCTTGTTTGGTGGCTGATTGACCAACCTATCAAAGCATGCATTGAGCATTGCAATACTATCGTTGAGTCGTTGCAATGTAGTATTTGTTTCCGCAAGCTTCTTATCGATGTCACCATTAATAGAAAAGTAGTGCTCATCTAATATCATCGTGAGTTCTTCCCTCAAAACACACTCTTGTGCATCTGATGCTTCACCTGCCATCGTTAGTAGCAAATATGAGACAACAAAAATTTATTATCCCTATTAACTACTAGGTGGTGAAGGTGAAGGTGGAATCACACACTCAAGCGTCTTATCATGCTCTTGGAAGTATTCTTACTAATCACAACAGGTGGCACAACCGGTGGCTGCTTCGTGATACCTTATCGAGTGCAAGTGAGGCGGTTGCAAGGGAAGAACATGTTCTGATCAAGAGAAGGTGGAGCTCGAACAAACAATATTTAATAGCAAAGAATAGCAATAATGAAATTAGATTAGCAAATCTGCATAAAAGTTCACAGTACTCATCACAACTGTAGACCCGAACGTGTTCCTAGAACTAGCTCAAGCAAGTCAAAAATAGGATAGATATAAGCGTAATGGAACAAAATTCGCAATGCAGACTGAATTCTCTTTCTTTCTTTTTCTTTCTGATTTTTTGTACTCTTTGCTTCTTGCTTTCTTTTCTCTTTTTTGGCACTCTTTGCTTCTTGCTCTTTTTTTCCTTTTTTTTTTTACTATGACACAAACTTAAAACTCTTCTACTATATTTTCTAGGTCCAACGAGGTGAGTGTGTCATAATCTTTTTCTAGAGGTTAGGGGTACAAAGGTAATAAAAAGATATGATGCAGCCCATGAACAAGAGGATGGTTGATGGGTCACCTACCTTTTCTAGATCCAAGGTGGTGAGTGGGTCACCTACTCTCTCTCTCTCTCTCTCTGGACTTTGGCTTGCTTTGTTTCGGCTATGTAATTGCTACTCAGACTTTGCCTGGCAAGGCACGATATGATGGGTGTGGGGGGTGTCCAAGAGCAATCAGAAACAAATAGACTCCAACTAGGTTGTGACCATTTTGAAGACACCCATCTATCTCATCTGACCTCTCTGAATTCTCAAGTAATGAACCATGGGCTATAGATGGTTGGGGCATATCATCATCCGGAGAGAGTGGTCTCCATTCCCAAGGAATATTTCTTCGTGTGCTATAAGACATTAACAACTGGCTCTCGAGTATTCCTATCATCAAGTTTTTCTATTTAAACCTAGTAGGTGGTCGAATTCGACTAGGTGGTCGAACCCGAGTAGGTGTTTGAGGCAGCTTGTGACACGATCTCGACTATAGAAGACAAAAACCCTAATTGAAACGGATGCAGATAAGGACAAGCCGAGATACATGACAACTAAAATAGCAAACACTCAACACTAGAAACTAGAACATGATGACTCTACCAGCAACAAAGACATGATGGACTCGAACTCAACAACATGAAAACTAAAAACAAAATTGTGAAAGGCACAAAGTGGTTTGGATAGCAGAAGAACTAAAATCTAAATCTTTTTGTGAGGTAATTAAATGGACTCTAGGTAATGGAACACAACTAAACAAAAGGGGATAAACGAGATTACCTAACGGGTAACCGAAGTTCTGATACCACTTAGTGGGAGTATTGCTTGATCTTCCGAAAGGTAATGTGGTAAGTTGATTTGGTGAAGTTTAGACGTTGATGATCTAAAAGCTTCGACAAGAACAGATCAAGAACCCTCGTAACCATTACACCACTACTCTGTGGTTATCAACCGTGCCAAAGCATGGTTGACCTCGTCAAAAAGGTTTTTCCTGCAAATGAATCAAGAACACAAGAAATAACATGGTAGATGCAATCTGAATATTGCTAATTACCAATGAGGAGCTTGAAGTTAGGGTTACACAAACTGATATACGACGAAATTGTCTAAAACAAAATAATCTAAGTGAAACCAGAGTCTAAACTATGATGGCTACTTTATATATATATGGGGGACATGAGGAGGTCGACCTAGAGTTATGTGGCCAAGGGTAGAGGTGTACAGAACCTGGACACTGACCCTAACATGCTTACAAGACCCGAGAAGGCCCAAAACGGTGACACAACACCTTATTTCAATGACTTTGACTAATTCCTTATCAATCTAAGGGTGAGACTAGATCCATTGAAAATGACTCATTATAAGCTTTCCAGCAAGTCCAAGAACACCTCCATTGGACTCCGTATGTGAAAGTTATGCCATTTTATTGACATGTTGTCCTAAGACTTCGAGTAGACTTTAGAGTCTTACCAAGACTCAACTTTGAGTCCGAGTGGACTTAGCCTTCGAGGGATAACGTACATGTGAGCTTGTGATGCTTCTCCCATGTTCCTAATCATTAAAACAACATAAAAAATTAGTAGCATCCTATTCTTTGCCAAGAAGTATGAACAGTAAGGAATGAGTTCACCTTGTATGTATCCTCATCAATGGTGTTGGTGCCTCCTGTTGCCTTGTTGCCATCTAATAATGTGACTGGGTGTTTACATCTATTGCCTAGTTGGCTATAAGCCTGATGATAGTCATGTTGCTTGGCCTTTGGCTTGTTGTTGATGATTGTGCCCTTTTCATTGCTTAGGGCTTGATGCTGCCTATGTACTTGCTCATGGCCAATGATGCTTATTGTGGCCCATATGATGCTATTATTAGAGTCCATGTGGCTAATTGTTGTGTTGTCAACCCATACTGGTTGTTTTGGCAGGAGAGATGCCTCATGATAGTTGTTTTGCTATCGGCTAGGGATGTATAGTTGAGACATAGGGTTGCTTGTTGCCTAATCTTGTTGCCTTGTTGCCATGACCTATGATAATAGTTTGAGGTCAATATACTAGTGATGTTAAGCGCAATGTCGTGCTCCTGGTTGCAAGTTCGTCTGTGGTTTCGGTGATGTTGTGAATTGCGCCATGCTCCTAGTTCGACGGTGTTACCTTTTTATATCGCATGAGGCTGATGATGAGGTTCACCTGAGGATGATGATGAGCAATTGAGTATTCTATACTAAGGTTGAGGATATGAGATTGATGATTTCATAATGATCATATAACCCGAGGCCCATGATGGAGATCACCTAAGGCCAACAACGTTGTCATTCAAGAAACTAATAAGGTTTTGTTATATTATTGTCATGTTCTCTCCTTTACAGCTTATGCAAGCTTAGAGACCACCGAAGATGATGACCATTATTGCAACTTAATCAGAGGTTGTCTGCACTACATACATAATTAACTGGAGGCTTCGTGAAGCCTTGGGAACCAAGAGTTGTATGATTGCTAGTAGTTGGTTAGCTAGATAATGTATGGCACAAGCTTATGTAAAATGAAAACTTGTACTTTGTAATTCTAAAAATAATTAATAAAGATCAATGTTTCCTTTAAATTGTTGTCTTCTACTTATTTTGTATATGTTTTGTATACTGGCATGTCCGTGCTTTATATAAACCTAAGAGACATTAGAAAGAGTTCATTTCTCTTCCGTGAAATAGCAGTGAAGAAATTCCACAAGGGATTAATGGTACAACCACGACATGTAAGGCATTATTTTGGGACTCGTGGTGATGTCTAGATCTCCTTAGTTAAAATGGAAGACTTGCTCGCGATGAAGATGGTGAGGGAGATCGATGCCAAGGTGGAGACATGGTAGAGACGGTGATTGGAGGCCACGGAGGCACCTAGGGCAAAGCTCTAAGGTATGGAGATGGTGTAGAGTGGTGGCGGCTCCTAGGGTAAAGCCAAAGTGTTTAAGTTGTAACTTGAAAGTGGTATGGTGGCACGATATGTACCAAATTTCTCCAAACTTGTTGGAACCGGCTCAGTCGATGTGTGGTATGGTAAGGCCCAAGTGGTACAGCGTACCAGACTCCTCCAAACCTTCTGGAACTTAGGGGGTTCGGCCCCGATGCCTAGTACGGTTAGTAGGGTCCCAACATGGTCGCCTATAGCACTGATTTTTTGTGTGCCGTCATCTTTTCCTGTAGATGTCAGTGGTCCATAAACATAGTATATATTCTATAGAAAAAATTTGAGAAAAATTCTCCAAAGGGTATTTCTAATTAAACATTAAACCTTAACCTCCAAAACTTCAAAAATGTGTTGAACTATAAAGTTAAGGGGAAGTAAATAAACATTTATTGCTTGTGTTGCCTCCCAAGAAGTGCTTTTCGTTTATGTCATTAGCTCGACTTAGCCATTTTATCAACCAATACCTGGAAAATGAGGGATCATAGAAATGTTCCCTCCAAGATCTCTCATTCTTTGTTCAACCATTTCTTTCTTGACCTTCTTCTTTCTTGGGAAATGCAAAAAAAAAAAGCTCTCCCAGGTAAGTTGAACTTAATGTTCTCTTCCTGCATATTAATTAAGTAACATGCAGCTCTAAGAAAAGGTCTTCCGAGAATAATGGGAATATTAGCATCATCGGGTATTTCAAGCACAATAACATCAACAGGTATGGGGCATTCCTTTGTCATGATAATAATATCTTCTTTAACACCTACGGCTTTAGAGTAGGAAGCATCAGCAAATTCTACGTGTAATTACGGTGCTTGTTAAGGGCCAAAATCAAGCTTTTGATAAAGGGTTGTAGCCATAATTAAATTGCTAGCTCCTAGGTCATATATAGCATTAAAAGTATGAGTGCTAATACAAATAGAAATCATCGGCTCTCCCAAGTCTTCAACCTTGGTGGCATTCTCTCTTTGTACCTTCCTGTGTGTCTAAAAAGCAATTCTTTGTATAAAATCATTATTAGTGGGGTTAGAGTAACCTTCAATGTGGAGGAAACTTGTATGCATAATGCTAACTAATTTATCAACCGGTTTTTTCCAAAGCCTCCATATATTTCTTTATAAAATCCTCTACCTTAATGGGCTTACCGATGCTTGAAACTCTTAACATCTTAATTTGTCCCACCGGGTTTGGCTTCAATTGACCTGCAAAATGGCTAAGTATTCTTGTTTGTCGTTCCACAATCTTCATGGCATGACTCTCTATAACTTTAGTCCTGTTCTCAAGATTAATGATATTGACAGACAAATTGCTAATCTTGCTAGTTATGTCGAATATAGCAATATCATGCTCCTTAATTTTATCAGTAAATAATTTGTTTCGTTTGAGAAGCTATGAATTGTTTTAACATGGAATCCATAGAATTGTTATTATTTTGAGGATTGTTGAAAAGCTGGTTGATACTAGTTACGTGCACAATATAAGTATCGCAAATGCACGGGTCATCTGCAGCCATTCACCTGGAGTATTTCAAGGTTATCATATTCACAAGGATCAGCAAACAAACCATAGAGTTTTCTACATAATCTAACAAGTTAAACATTTACGTAAAACGCAATTGCATACAATATTCCATAGATTATTTATGTTATTCTACTAGTCAATAGGAGAACAACTAAAAAATTTAAAGAAACAATTTGAAAACTGAAAAAAAAATGAAAATAATTTTGTAAACAAGAAATTATATGAACTAATTAAAGTCAAATAAGAAAAAAATACTTAAAAATGAGTAAATAAGAAGAAAGAACCGTAGGCTAACTCACTCAAACACGCTACCTAGGTCAATCTTACACGTTACGTGGGCCGAAAAAATTAACCTGGACCGAGTAGCCAACATTACTTGGGCTGAATAATGCGCTGGTGTACAGTAGGAGGGTGCGCGGAGAAGCGCCCAATCTCAGCCATGCCTTGGCGCCCCGCCGCACTTATATTACCGGTCGCCCCGCCCCGCTGCCCCCTCCCATCTCCGCTTCTCCCCATCTCTCTTGTTTTGCTCGGATCCAAGCAACAGGCGGAAGTCTCACCATCAGCTGAGGTGCGGTTTCCTCTCTCTCTCAATTTCTTGTTTTTTCTGATTTATTCATGAAACTGGACCGATGGCCCTGTAGTCTCAGATCCAGATTACAATCAATATATCTGTTTGCCGTGATTACGTTTTTTCTCACGTAATTTGTGGGGTGGATTTATGATTAGTCCAAATCTAGTCTGCAGATAAGTGCATCTCCCTGCCCTCTGATGCCCTGTCGGCAGATTCAATTTCGGTGAGAGGACCCGATAGGTTGATGAGGAACTGAACAAGTGGTTGCTGCCTTCAATTGGAAGGTGAGCCAAGAAAAGCTTGTCCGGCAAAAGCGGTGCGGCTCCCGCCGGGATGGGCGGACTGTTCTTGGCTGCCGAACCACGACTGGAGGCGTAGAAGGCAAGGAAGATGTCACTTCTCGTAGAGCAGAGCAAGAAAGAGGTGCCGCGGATGACGCCGGACGACAGAGAGCGACTAAACAATCTCCTTATCACGCTGGCGCCGGTGCTGCCAGGCCACATCGTCGAGCTCTTGCACAAGCATTGCATTGGTGACTGCAACAGCGACGAGATCGAGATTGACGTCCACTCTATGGAAGACTCTGCCCTGTTCGAGCTTAAGACGCAGCTTGACAAGTTCGATGAGGAGATCAAGACCAAGAGAGCCGAGGACGAGGACGTCGACATCTGCGGCGACGCCTCCCCTGCCATTTTCCCTCATACCGGCAAAGCCAGTGGTAGCCCGAGCCCAATCAGCTCCCTTGCAGTTTTGTCAAAACTAATGAAAAGGTCTAATGAAAAGCTTATATATTATCAAACAGGATCTCTATGTGGTTTGGAGGTGCTCGATGTCCTTCGTGATATATATAGCTGGAAGCAGATCACATCTGTGATCTGCAATTGTGTTCTAGAGCTGGACATGTCAGGCTATTTGTTCCAGTTCCATTAAGCTATGCTATGGGCTTGCCAAATTTATTTGTTTCTTCAAGGTCGGAGCAAGCGTTGGTGCTTCATGTTGTGCCAAACTGCATTCATAGTCAGAGTTCTTGATCTTTAAGGAATTATTACTGCTAGACGGATTGGCATGCCTATATTGTGCTCGTTTTTTGTTGAACAGAGCATAACAAAGGAAAACTAAAAAAAATAGGTTCATTAATTTTGGGTATCTCAATATTTATTTATGAATTTATCAATACTTAACACATTCATTTAATTATAGAAAAAACAATAGTACTTTCATACATGCACATAATTTTAACATGTAGACAACAGTAATGCAAACCTAACTAAATTTGTTTCATATTTTTTGAGTTTTAGATATTTTCCTATGCATTTAGACTATTTTAACAAATTTATCAATATAAATATTATTACTTTCACTATTTTCTAAAATTTTGCTATATATACTTATACATATATATGTGTACATAAACATATATATATACACACACGTACACATATATAAGACCCATATAAACTTAGGTTGCTCCCTATCTTAGTCTTTTAATATATGTAATAGATGACTATTCACTATTCAGCAAACAATAGCACTACAGAGGTTACTTCATGTTCCTTTTGTTTGGTACAACAGGGACTGCCAATGGGCCAGGGTCTCCTCCATCACCGCCGGCTCTGTTTCCCAGTCCTCCGGCTCTCCTTTTCCACTGCCGCTATCTTCTCTCCTCCTGGTTCGCCGCCACCAGGTAGTTGCTCTTTGTAGGATCTATGCAATTAGCTAATAGTATTAGCACAAGCTTTAAGTTCTTCCCTAAATTGCAGAACATGGCTGTCGTACCTTGTTTGTACTTAATTTTTTTGATCTTGAGTATCTAGTTTCAATGTAGCTTTTTTTATCATGAGTACCTAGGGCACATTCGGATTGAGCCTGCCCAGCCCTGCTGAAACGATTGCTCACCAAAGATGTGGACGACTTCCGCGCCGCTGTTTCACCCGCATGTTGGCGAGAAATTGACTATACGGGGCTGGGCGGCTCATCCAAACACTAGCCAACTTGGGCTGGGCGAGCCAAAAGCTTGGAGCATCTGCGCCAATCCAAGATGCTTAGTAAATATTAGTACGGAAGATCTTGGACAAATGATTAATATTGGAAATTTGCAATTAGATGATTAGCTGTTGCTCGATTAGTGCTTTTGTGTGCTAATGTGCTACCTAGTTATTTGTTGCCTAAGCTTGATGGAATTGTAGTTCTTAGTGAACCAAGTTGATACTTGTTAGTTTGCTAAATAGATGTCGAAATCTAGTTGTGAGGGCACAATAATTCGTTTCTGCACTCGAGTGAATATAAACAGTAGCATTGTTGGTTTATATGGGCTCTCAGGGACATACCTCGATGCATCTGGTATGGTCATCCCTTCTGAATATTAGCTCCAAGAAAATAAGCATGTACTCATAATTAATCATTACACATCCAGCGTATTTACATGATCTTCGTTGAATAGAAGTGCAGCATATACATAGAAGATCAATTTCTAACACAATTTACAGACACATATGAAGGGACTATACATGACAAGACAAAGAAGCATCCATTTATTTGATGTGTGTCTGAAAATTAGGCATATGAAGGCCTGCCTACTCGATTGGGTAGGAAGGCTCCATGGCGAGGCCACACATGCCCTTCTTGTCCGAAATGTCCTTCTCCATTCTCAAGTAACCGTTTTCACCCCATGTTGTGCCCCATGAGTTCTTCATCAGCCAATATTTTGTGCCATCACTTGTCTGTCCATAACCAATGGCTGCAATCCCATGGTCCAAGTCAGTGCCGCATGAGCCAGTCATCACACCGCCAGAGTAGAACTGAAATGTCATGTCTCCTCCATCCACTGCCACCGACACAGGCTGCTTGGCCACCGCCTTCATGAGGGCAGCCTCATCGTTGGCCGGCACGTCCTCGTAGCTCTTGATGGTTGCGGCACTGTTGGATCCACTCTTGCACTTGCCATCTGCTGCCGTGTAAGGGTAGCTGGACTCCGTGGTTAAGCCGCTGTTCTTGATGATGAATTTGAAGGCGTCATCCATCAAACCACCCTCGCAGCCCTGGTCCTCACCATGAACATCACAATCCACCAACTCTTGCTCCGAGAGCGAAATGAGCTTGCCGGTGCTGAGCTTGACGATACCCTCCATGGCAGCCACAGCTGAGAACGCCCAGCAACACCCTGCAAGTTATGTTTCAATAGATGTCATCAAGAAACAGTGTCAGATTTTTTTATTGACACATGTGCTGATGTGTGTTGTCCTCAATGTACTTACCACATTGGCCTTGATCCTTGATAGGAGTAACAGCGCCCTTGGTCTTCCAGTCAACAGTTGCCGGAAGCGCATAGATGCTAACATTCTCATACCTAAACCCGGTGGGAAACCTCGCCGTGCTCGGCCTAAACCCCTTGTGGGTCTTGGTTGCCCTGAACTCGTCGTTGGTGAGGTCGGCGAACTGGTTCACGCCGAGCCAGAACTTGCGGTTGCGGGCTGCGTTGAATGACTCAATGAACTTGATGTTGGCCTTGAACACCTCGAACCGCTGTGCCTTCTCGGCGGCATCCTTGTAAACGCGGCCATACTGGGTCATCCACTGCTCATGCCTGGCCACCATGGCTGAGTCATTGCTCAATTCGCGAGCCGCAAAGACGGCGCTGCAGAAGAAGGCGCAGCCGAGAACGGCGAAGAGCAAAGCCTTGAGGATGGCCATGATCGAACAGGCCTCTCTGTTGCTTGCTACTACTGCTGCTGCTGCTATTGCTGTGCGCTATGCTTTGGTTTCGTGATTAAAACTAGACGGAATGGGTATATATAGGGAGTTACTGGTATGTATATATGCTAGTAAGAGATACTGTGCTTGTACGATGTATTATGATGAAAGGAACACCTCCGTAGGCGTGAAGTTCATACGGTTGCCAGATGGTATAAAATTCTTGTGCATGAGACGTACGCTCACTGCACAGCTGAGAGCGACCCTTGTTTATGCCTGGCGTTCTCAGCTAAGTAGAACGACACTCATGCGCTCCATTTATTCTAATAAAAGATTAAGAGCTGCGTTTGGCCACAGGCATTCAACATAAATTCTGAAGGAAAGGTTTTTTTTTTGTTTTTTGGTGAGGAACGACAGAAACTTTTTTGTAGGTTAGGTTCCAGGGAACCTTTCATACCAATAACTGGGATTTGGGTATATGCGACAGCGAGATGTAATGTTAATATATTGACAAACTTGTTTACCTCCCGGAGTTCATTGAACATCATGACCACTGGACAAGTAGGTTACTTCACAGTGTGAACGAAAATGAAAATCTTAACAAAATAGTCCCCTGAGCTTTCGACACTTAGGTCCGTAAACTATTAGTATGACTTTAGCTTAGCTAAAAAAGTATGATGATGATTTCACATTCCCAAAAGTGCATAACCTGTCATTGAGCACTCATATGCATCATGTTTAAATTTTTTAGCTATGTTTGAATGGATTTGAAATTTGAATTCTAATTGGTAAATAAAATGAAGAAATGTGCAATGTGAAGCAACTCAAAATTTTACCATACAAATTAGGGCTGCAACACATTTTATAAATTATTGCATAAAGTAAGATGAATATTAGAGATTTGTACAAAAATTTTGGG
This sequence comes from Phragmites australis, assembly GCF_958298935.1. NCBI lineage: Eukaryota > Viridiplantae > Streptophyta > Magnoliopsida > Poales > Poaceae > Phragmites > Phragmites australis. The sequence goes on from NC_084938.1 coordinate 8,877,788, forward strand.
AATTAATGGAAGTCAGGAAAATTCTGGGAAGATTAAAAAACAGCCCTTATGGGGATTTTTGATTTAATATATACAAGGGATATTTGGTTGAATCCTGATAAAATGGGCTGCACTTGAATCATAGTTTTTTTTAAAAAAAATTGGCATTACTGTTTAGATCCGGAAAGCCTCTGTTTTAATATAGGAAGACAGGGGAGGGAAAAAATAAAACAACAACACTGTTCACCAGCCCCACTAGTTAGCCTCCACCTTCTTTTCTCCCTCCTCCCAAGCATGCTCAGGCCAAAGCGACAAACGGCTGAGCATGGCCAGCCACACCCAATGGCCATCCATGCTGTTTTCTCCCTCCCTCTCTCTGCTCTTTGGGTCCCACCGCCGTCGCCGTCACTCCCCTCGGCCAAGACCCCCTTCTCTCCTCTACGTTCACTCTCCCTCAATCGCTCTCCCTCTCGCCGAGCCGCAGCGGCCACGCCCAACTTGTAAACTCCACCGTCGCCAAGGGAAAAGAAGGAGCCACGAGGATGTCCTCCACCAACTATCGTCGCCATCCACCGCCTGGAGCCATGCCGCTAGTCTTCTTCCTCTTCTTACCCTCCAGCCAAAAACGTCTCTACCACCTCACCGTCACGCCCCCATCTCCGTCTCTCCTCCGACCCCGCCAACCACTTCTTGGGCTACACCGCCGCGAGGTGAGGCTCGCCGGCCATCTCCCTCCCTATCGTCGCGCGCTACCATAGCCGTCGCCGTCGAGGCTCTGGCCACACCCTTCACATGCATGTCACCTAGGATGAGTCCCTGTAGGCCTTTGATGCTTTAAGCTAGACCTCGACCGTTGACGCACCACTGTCGCCACCAATGAACTTGAAATAGCACCGTCGACAGAGTCCCAGTGGTCTGACTAGGGTTTCTCTCGGTCTGACCGCTGCCATGTTCCAGAACATTTTGAAAATGCTTAAACCAATTATTACACTTATTTAACCCAATCGAAGCTTGTAAAATGCATATCAAATTGTATATAGCTCCTAAAATTATAGATCTAATTTTCTTAGGCTTGTATGATCCTGTTCTACATATTAAAAATGCTAGCACTCATGAAAACTAGTCCTGAAATTATTTAATGGATTAATTACTCTGTAAATTCATTAATTCATAACTAATTCATGTGAGGTCTAAAAATCACATGAAACATTTGATAAATTGTTGTCACTAGCAATTATTAGAGAAACAAATTAAGCTTATAACAAATGTGTGTCCATCAATACAACTCCAATTTAAACAATTTTTTGTATTATGTTCATGGCATTGTGCACTGCATCATTATCATTTTTCGTGCATTTTGTATGCATTAATCGTTACACTTCATATGCAATGATATTGATGCACTGTTTTAATTCTTTAGAGAGCATCAAAAATGGAGAGCCATGCAGGTGGACTTGAAGTCGAACCTTAGGTGGTTAGTGAGGGTGAAGCACTAGACCAAAGCAAGCATCTATCATGTTCATCTTGTATTTTCGTGAATGTGATGAGATGGATGTTGTCATCAATTATGTCGAATTGCATGTGTTGGTGTATAGTGTCAGTATTGAAATGGGTAGTTGCTAATTGTTGCACGAGCCTATACGACCGAGAACGGCGACTAGAGAGGGGGGAGTGAATATGCACCTTACGAATTTCTTGTGAAATAGATGACGTACTCCTTGTTCATCCAATGCACTAAAAAATACACTACCGGAAGCATAGACAATGCAAGAGAGAAAGATTCAGTGAACCATGACTCCATGGATGAAATACAAACTATTGGTTCCATTCAAGACCATTCCATATATCTTTGTGTACAAAAGCTCACAACTTTAAAAAGAAACAAGACCAAAGAAGATCATCGGGCAATGGAAACTCTCGATGTTGACGATTTAGAGTCAAGAGAATTAAAGAGCCATCACATATGCATATGTATGTGAATTTTATGCCTCCGGCAACAAGAAGAATACCTTGCCAAGGTGAAAAAATTTCAGCTCAAGACAAAAAACAAAATCACCATCAAAAAAGTAAAACTGGCAACCAAAACAATTAAACCAATAGAGAGACTAGAAGGAGATGAAGAACACTTGCAAGAAAATAAACTTCATTAAGCTCAGAAGTTAGCCCTATTTTATGCAGAATACAAAGTATTTTCTCTCATAAATGCTCTAACCTATTACAAAGACTAACCCTATCCTCTGCTCTCTTCCAAAACCTATCACTAGGCTCTCAAATGACTAGCTCAAGGCTTCCCTACAGCTATATCCCTCTTTTTATAGGCCTAGGGAGGTGTATTAGTTCTTAAGTTTCTTTGTTCTTAAAATACCCCTAACTTCCAATGGCCTCCTACCTACCACTAGTGCATTTTGGTCCAATTTTTTCTCCATCCATCGAATGGTCACGGCCTCCAGACCTCCCGCGGTGTTGAGGCCAAATCGTGAAACCCTAGCACACTTCTCAAAGCGTGACTTACCGCCTTGCTTACACCTTAAGCAAGCACTTCAATGTTGATGTGTGTACTCTGTCTTGCGATCGTGACCACCGACAAGTCTCTCTCACTCCTGATCCCTCGGGTCGCCTTGTCACTTGCCCCGGCATCCCCTTCGCTTGACTTGGTCAACACACCGTCTCCATCTATCTTCCATGCTTTGCTTGACCTCCACGTGTACTACTAGGATCACCCTTGACTCTGTCCGGCCTCCTTGATCGTCTGACACCAAGCACCCCACTTGGCTCTAATCACCTGCCATCGACCGCCAAGTTGCATCCATCACTTACACACCATAAGACAAGCAAATATGTTTCTCCAAACCATCTCTAAATCATCTAATGTTAGCTCAATATGAAAATCTTCAATTGAAATCCAATTCAATTCAGAGCACATTGCAGCAGTTTTCTGAACATCAAATGTTCCGGTCTGAACACCGGAACATCTGGTCCTAAAGTACCACTCACCAGAACATCCGGTCCAGTTCACAAACAACACATCGGAACTTTCGGTGTATACACCGGAACTTCCGGTGTGAAGATTTCCAATTTTTCCCTGAAAGATTTCTTCTCTGCAAGAACGCTTCGGTAATACCCACCGGTGTAGCCATCACACTCACCGTACCTTCCGGTGCATTGATTTCCAATTTCACTCAAAAAACTGCTCTCTACAAGAAATAGACCGACGAGTATGCACTGCCCACACCGGAACTTCCTGTGAACACTGAACACACTGGAACTTTTGTTGTGTGTAATTTTTCTACGAACATAGAAGAATTTACCAATTTCCAACACTGCCAACTCGAGTTAGTCATGAACAAGAATAAGCATCAACAAACACATGCTAACCAAGTTCAAGACAAATCAACCATAGTCAATGCCTCATCACATGAAAACCAATGCACTTCTCCACTTGGTTTCTCAGATCCCTCCTTGTTTAATTGCATTATCTACTTCTTGTAACCTGAGATGATGCAAAGTATTGGTTTAATTTGGTCATGAATCATGCTTAGCCATGCTTAACTAAATGGTAGAAGTCAGGCGGCGAAAGGTCACCGTCACTAGCGTGATATAGGATGTCTTCTTCATCCGGATAGGTTCAGTTCAGAGATATTTGTGATTGTGGTATGCAAGACTTGAGTGAAGGGTATGAGTGTTCGGAAAAGGAGTCCTGAGCACCATAGCTTCGCTTGGGTTGATTAAGGATAGACCATTAGTATTGTTGTCTTAAGCACTTTTCGTACTACTACATGTTCAACTATGGTATGGATATGCCAATTATCTTATACCATGTTGACATTTGGCCTATGACCCTATGATGCGTATGAGAAAGAGATAAGCAGAAGCATGGTGGTGAAGATCTAGGGATGTCCGAGACATGCTCGTGGTACCCTCGATGCCATAGGGATGGGCGCAAATGGTCAGTTCCGGGTTTGAGAGAGGTTGTCACCAGGGCCAAGTGGATGGACCCATATTGTATGGGTAAAAATGTACCCCTACAGGGTGTAAAAAATATTCGAACAGCTGTGCTCTCAGTTATGAGCACGCTTTTGTACATTTAGGGATCAATCATAGAGTCACTCAAATGTTGTGTGGATGGGAATGGCAAAGGATGATATTATGGTTATGCAATGTGTCATGTCATTTTACATTAAGTTGAGAGAATTGAGTATGTCTAGGTGTTATCCTAGGTCTACGAAAATATATAGCAAGTCTAGTTGTTACTCTTGAATATTGTTCAATCATATTTTTATGCAAAGTGATAGCTTGTAGCCTTTTTTGTTGCTAATTATTGCCAATTGTATGATCCTTGGAGTTGGAACTATATATATTTATATGAGTAAGCCTTGCGAGTATCTTCGTACTTACAGTTCTACAATTGAGTTTTTGCAGCTAAGAACGAGGCTATTTTTGGCTACTTTTACCCTGTTGATGCCGATGATGAGCAGGAGTAGCGGATGACCGTTAGATGTTAACCCCGGGGGTTCTCGTGGGCTGAGCACTGCCTGCATTTTTGTTTACTTTTTCTTATGTATTCAGCTGCGTACTCCATGGCCATGTGCTAGGAAATGAACATATTATGTAGCCTTTTGGATAGTCTATGTTTGAAATCAATGTGAAAGCTATGTATGAGCTGTCCTCATGTTAATTTCAGAAATGTGCACTTGGACTTGTGATTGTAATATGGATCAAGATATGTAATGTAAATTAAAAATTGCTCTCTTTTTATGTCATGTGATGAAGTCTTCTGGTTCAAGATATCTATGGATCTTGGGCACACATATCAGGGAATACCGGTACTCATTTTAACTTACTTGATGCATTTTTAGCTGCCATTAAATTATGGGTTACTTGATATGCATGGATCTTGGGCACACATATCAGAGAATACCGGTACTCATTTTAACTTACTTGATGCCTTTTTAGCTGCCATTAAAGATGGTTGTATGCTAACACTTATTTTCATGGAGAACCGACAATTTGGTTGGCTCCTCCACAGATGATCCTGATTCCAGACTATTATTTATTTGGTGTCCTGCTTTACTTTAGAAGTAATCAAAAAGTGAGTTAATGACGCTAATACTACTACTGTGGTACAAATCCATGAAAATATATATAATATCCCAAATCAAGCACGGCAAGATTTCAACAGCGTTTCATCCCCTGTGGCTGTTTTTTTAGAAAATGGAAAAGTTCCGACCTTTTGCATCTAAGGATGCATACAGCCCTAGTTGAATTATTACATCATCCCAACATAAAGCTAATAGGGAAGTATAAATAGGAATAGATTATAAAAAGATTACATGACTTTATCCGGCACATAATCTATGATTAAACTGCCAGCCCTTCTTGGCGAAAAGCTCCATAGCCACCACCTCCAAATTTTGGCACACCAGTTTGATATCTTCCCTTGTTTCCTCCTTTTGTAGCAATCTCCAAAATCTGAGCCAATAGGTGCCCCTGAATAGTGCCTGCAAAAAAGAGATTGTTTCTGTTTTCTTAAAAACCAAATCATTGCGGCAGATCCAAATCGCCCAAAATAGAGCGGCTACCCCAACCAGAATTATCTTCTTTTTTTTAACTCCCATGTCACTTATCCAACCACCTATAATATGATTTATGTTCGTAGGCATAGGAATCCCTAAGACGATCTGTATAATATGCCAGATTGTCTTAGCCAAAGGACACTTAAAGAAAAGATGATCAATGCTCTCATTGAGATTGCAAAAGCTACATTTGAGATTCCCATTCCAGTTTCTTTTGGCCAGATTATCTTTGGTCAAAATTACACCTTTTGATAAATACCATAAAAAAACCTTTATTTTGAGTGGGAGTTTAAGCTTCCAAAGCATACGTGGCCCGGGGTAGGAGGGTCGATGGATCAATCTGCAATACATGGACTGAACGGAAAATTGGCTATTGGCATGTAGGCCCCAACGAAACTTATCTGCTTCATTTGTTAAGTCAACATGTATTAACTTTGATACTAACCTCTGCCAGGCAATTAATTTGTCACCAACAATAGGTCTACGAAAAGAGATATTTAGCGGTGTTGATCTCATTACCTCCACAACCGTGTCATGCTTTCTCCTTGCTATATTATAAAGAGAGGAGAATTGATCACAAAGAGGCTTTGTTCCTAACCACGTGTCTATCCAGAATCTAGTTTGAGTTCCATCGTGTATGTGGAAAGAACCCAATTTAAGAAAATCCTCCTTAATTTTCATTAACCCAGACCAAAAATACGAATCCCCTGGCTTTCCTTTGACTTGGGTGAGTGCTTTTGTACCAAGGTACTTATTCCTTAGTAGACGTTGCCAGACCCCATCCTCATTTAGTAATTTAAATAACCACTTACTAAGGAGGCAAATGTTTTTTAATCTTAGATTGGTAATGCCCAATCCTCCTTGATCACGGGGTTGACAGAGAATATCCCATCTAGAAAGTCTATATTTCTTTTTATGATTATCTCCTTGCCAGAAGAACCTCAACCTTATATAATCGAGTCTCTTTACAACACCTCGGGGAATTTCGAAGAAAGACATCATGAACACTGGGAGGCTGCTTAATACAGAGTTGATGAGCACCAATCTGCCCCCTGCAGACATGAGCTTTCCTTTCCAGCTGCTCAGCCTTTTCTCAAAACGCTCTTCCACCCTTTTCCAATCATTGTTTCGTAATTTCCGATGGATCATAGGTATTCCTAGGTATTTGAATGGCGAAGAACCAACATCACACCCAAATAGTTGTACATATTGGTCTTCATATTCCTTAGCATTACCGTAACAGAAAAGTTCACTTTTGTGGAAGTTAATTTTGAGTCTGGATAGTTGTTCATACACACAAAGAAGCAGTTTCAAATTCATTGCCTGCTCCAGATTATGGTCTAGGAAGATTATAGTATCATCTGCATATTGCAGAATAGACAAGCCATCCTCTACCAAATGTGGAACAACTCCCGAGATCTGTCCATCCTTCTTAGCCCTTGAAATCAAAATTGCAAGCATGTCTGCCACAATATTGAACAAAATGGGCGAGAGGGGATCCCCTTGTCTAAGACCTTTTTGTGTCTAGAAATAAGGCCCTATCTCATCGTTGACTTTTATGCCAACATGGCCCCCAGATACAAAACCTTGAATCCACTGACGCCATTGTGGCGAGAATCCTTTCATTCTCAAGGCTTGTTGCAAGAAGGACCATTTGACCTTGTCATAGGCTTTCTCAAAATCAATTTTCAAGATTACCCCATTTAGGTTTTTTCTATGCAGCTCGTGTATGGTCTCGTGGAGAATAATAACTCCATCCATTATATTTCGACCAGGCATGAAAGCTGTTTGGGTTGGAGATACCACATTTTCAGCAACAGCCCCTATTCTGTTGGTTGCCACCTTGGTAAAAATTTTGAAGCTGGCATTGAGTAAGCAAATAGGGCGATACTCCTGAATTTTGAGTGCATCGCACTTTTTAGGAATGAGTGTGATAACACCAAAGTTGAGACTAAAAATAGGTAGTCTACCTTGGTGGAAATCCACGAAAAGATCCATAAGATCCCTTTTAATCAATTCCCAGAAAACTTGGTAAAATTCAGCTGGAAAACCGTCTGGACCGGGAGCTTTATTATGCTCCATACGAGAAATGGCATGCCACACCTCCTTTTCATCAAAAGGTGCGGTTAGAATCTCGTTTTCACATTCGCTGACCTGTAGAATATCAGTCAGAATATTCTCATCCATTGAGAAATTATTATTTTCGGGCTTTCCAAACAGCCCTTTGTAATATTTTGTGATATACCGCTTAAGGTTAGCCTCCCCAATCACGGTGCCTTCCTCTTGCTCTAATTTGTATATTCTTTGTTTACGGTGTTTTCCACTAGCCACCAGCTGGAAGTATTTTGTATTACTATCTCCCTCAAGAAGATCTTTGACTTTAGCACGTTGATACCATTTGAGCTCTTCTTCTCGTAACAAATGCGCAATCCTCTCGTTTAGGAAATGCTTCATGGCCACTTCATGAGACGTTAAAGGGGTCGTCTCGGCTTTTTTTATCCAACTCATCCACCTTCATATTCAGGTGTTTCTTCTCTTGTTTAATGGTACCAGATGTGTTTTTGGCCCAGCCCCTCAGATATTGTCTCAGGGTTCTAATTTTATATTGCCATCTTTCAATAGCATTGGAACCCCGCTGCTCATTTAGCCATATGTCAGTGACCATCTCATGGAACCCATCCCGAATCAGCCAGCCAAGCTCAAATTTAAACAAAGGTTGTTTGCCATAATGAAATGCCGCTCCCGTATTAAGAAGCAAAGGGGTATGATCTGATCTTCCCCTATTTAGGGCCTGCACCGTGACGCTCGGGTATTTAACTTTCCATTCAGTGCTCATAAGGACTCTATCAAGTTTCTCAAAAGTCGGCGGGTCTCGGTCGTTTGCCCATGTATACTGGCGACCTTGAAGCTCAATCTCTCGAAGGTCCAATGCATCTATGACCGCATTGAACAAACGAGGCCACCGTGGGTCAAAGTTGTCATTATTCTTGTCCGCCGGGCGTCTCATAATGTTGAAATCCCCCCCGATCAATATTGGGTTGGTTTCAATGCTACACACCTGAGCTAGCTCCATCAGAAATTCAAACTTTGATTCGTCTTGGGCCGGTCCATACACCGCATATAATGCCCAAGTAAAATCACCCACCTTATTCTTTAATAAGAATTTTGTATAAAAATCCCCTTCAACAATAGAGCCAATATGGAACACCGCCGCATTTACCCCAATAATCATGCCACCTGAACGACCTCTTGGTGCCATGCTACTCAAGACCACCACATAGGTGTCTAAGAGTTGAAGAAGGAAAAGTACTTCTGCCCGATTCTATGATTGCAATAAAATCTAATTGTTGTTCTTTTGCCGTGTTGGAGATGAAATTATGTTTAGCCAAGTCTCCCAGACCTCTGCTATTCCAGAAAATCCCTTTCATTTAAGAAAAAATTTAGATGGGGTATTTGGCTTTCTTCTTGGGCGGTCAATCTTGCCCTTAGATTTCCCTGCATTGTTTTTTTTCTTTCTTGGAACCGCGTTTAGATCATGATATATGTGATCTAAACCCTCATCATCGAAGACCTCAGTTAAATCACGACATAAGTGACTGAGGGTCGCATCAATACCTCTTGAATCATCGTCATCCTTTGAAGAGTAAGAAACTACCGGTCTACTACCATGTTTTTTCTCCTCTCTAGAATTACGTTTTTTTGCATAGACAGTTAATCTGTCCACCTCAATATTTTTTAAAGAGATAACAGATTGAGAAGTGGTTCTTTCATCATTTCCCAGTGAAACCCCTAAATTCTTAATATTGGAGGTAATGAGCTCTGAAGGTAAATAATTAAAAGACTTAACTGAAAAACTGTGCGTACCTTCATCAAGATTCCTCCGAGCTGCAAGGCGCTTTGCTTTAGACAACGCATCCTTGTCACCTTGAACTGCAGCACGCCTGCTAGATCTCTGTCCACCGGTACTCCCAGCGGGGACAGTGATTAACTTATCTTCTGATGGCTCAATAATATGCAATTTCAGACCCTTAGAATGAAAGGCCTGAAGAGCTTCGGCCATAGCATGATTGGTCATATTCGCCTTAATGCCATTCGATTTGCATAGAGCCTGTAATCTGTTTCGAGGTAAAGAATGGAAGTCATTACCGAGCAGTTTTATTTTTGCCGGCTCTTCAACCATTGGTTCAGCCTGCACCTTTTTATTGCACAAATATTCTGCTAGCTGAGAAGTAACACATTGTTGGGCCACATCCATGAGAGGAGCTACATCATAAGATTGCCTCGCACTATGCATTGCAGGCTCCACCGGTAGCTGTCCGGCAATGCACTCAGTGATAGCTCCAGCTCTCCCATCTGCCATCAAGCAATTCAAATGCATTATTGACGGGAGCAAGACATCCCGCCCGCTACACACGACTCCGATCGCCGGGACAGGAAGCACAATATCAGACCGGACAGCGCCACCACATGCTGAAGATGCAATCAGACTGAGGACAGCGTCAGCCAAGCTCCCAGCGCAGCACCTGACCCGAGCTGTGAGACCTTTAGCACCCAGTTCAGAACCACCCAGAGGTAAAAAAGCCATATCATCAGGAGCACCGGCGACCGGCTGCAAAGTTTCGGCCCGCCTGAAGACGCTAACACTAGCAGACCCAGCTGTCGCAGGAGGAGGTAGGCTGCTAACTCGTCCCACACCCAAAGCTTCACATATTTCAGCACTTATATCAGCCGAGCTCCGAGGCCAAGAAAAAGAATGAACCACAGCAGCACAACCCGAGGTCGAGCCCTCAGCCTGCACTTCATGAGACAAACTTCCCTGACCCAAGATGTCAAGAGTGGTGTGCACCAAACGATCCACAACAGCATCCCTCGGTTTATCATCTTCCACAATCGGTATATTCATCATCGCCGTACTTGCATCAACGGTTTTTTTTGAACTATCCACCGACTGCAAATATTGGTCATCCTCCTGCATATCATTCATCTTGTGGGAAGTATCCTGAGACGCAGAAGAAATCCCCTTTTCTGTGATTTTTGGGCGTTTAGAATCTCTATCTGACTCCTTGAAGCTATCATTGTTATTCGGATCTTCCATGTTCTCATCTCCATGATCAGAAGCATGATCCACAACCCTGCCACCTCCATCGACAATCGATTCAACCTTGAAAAAAATCTCGTAGATCCCATCATCAACCACAATATATGTAGCATCTGGAATAAGACTAGCATCCGTTACCGCAACCAAAATACGCACCACTCCAGTGTTTCTAGTGGACACCATATCAACCTTTTGGGTGGCCCCAAGAATGGTGCCAACTGCCCACAAAGATAGGAAAGATCTAATTTGAAAAGGAACCCCATACACGTTGACCCAAACCTTCTGAAGATATTCCACAGGTTCAATCTTTTGATCCCATTCCTCAAAAGCCATTACGCCTTCGTCTTTATCGGTCCTAATTTTCTTGATTGCAATCATCCGTTGTAGCTCCACTTTGCATGGAAAAGGGACCACAAACATATTTTTGCCTTGCTCCTGAATCTGCCATTGCCACTTGACCGGTATCAGCCTCTCCAACTCTGCCTTCAGCAGTTCAGCAGATACAACCCCTTCCGTGATACGAATCAAAGCCGTAGTCGACTCTCTAGAAGGTTTCTTAGCAGCACCTTTATACGGAATTTGAAAGAAACCCAAGCCGTCTCCAGCGAAACCACAAAAAGTAGCTGCAGGTTTTGGCCCATGTAGCAATGGGCATGCTGGAGTAAAATGCTCCTCCTCACATATCTCACAACAGATCACCATTTTCTTCTTTCTATTCTTATTACCTTGCTCAATGTTTTCTCTGAGATTAGAAGGTGCCTCCAAGCCATGTCCTGCACCTTTCTCAATTCCAAATTTGGTTTCCAAAAGCACAACATCAGAGCCCTTTCCCTTCTTAGCTTGACCGACACCACAAGCATCGGCACTCTTTCCTTCACCAGCATCTTCGCTTTTCTTGCCAGCACCCTCATTGTCGATACGATTCCAGTCAGTCCTGCGACCGCTGAAATGGTTCCTGCCAAAGCCACAGATATCCACATAGTCTATGCCTTCACCACGATCGTCACCGCGATCTCTGCTCACACCATGGCCATCTGCACGGCCTCCATCACCACGGCGACCCCAGCCCTTGCCCCTGGCATGAAAAGGATGGCGCTCTTTGTCACGAAGATCACCATCACGGCCATCACGTCCACCCCTTGATCGTTGGCCAGGAAGATTGAATAATCGCAGTGCACGATATTGACGACCACCATGCCCTCCTCCGTCAACTTCTTCCGCCTGAGAACCACGACCGGCAAAAGAGTGGCTCCCGCTCGGACCATGGTTGCCGCCAACGCCTCCTCCATGATTCCCGTCTCCTTCGCCGCCACGAGAAGCCATTACAACCTCCAGAAAAGATCTTCGATCACCTGTGATTGTACCCTCCCAGATATGATTTCGGAGGTATAGCCGCCGACGAAGCGAAGCCAGGCCAGGGTTCCGAATAACCCAGGAAGATGGGCTTTTAGAACTGTCAGATAGGCCCAGCTTGCGATGCCCAGATTTCAAATTTTGAAATCGCATCAAAAACGGATCACCATCCCCCTCCCCCCTGGCAATCACCGGTCGCCGGCCACCGCCCGGAGAAGACAAGAGAGAATGATCACCGAGTTGACTACAGATTGCCTTGTCCACCATATCGGCAAGAGATAGCGCCGGCGAGACCCGCGGCCTCGGGAGCGGTCCTTTCCAAACTTGGGCAGGTAGGCTTTGACGAGCATCTACCGTCTTCTGCCGGCCTGCAATCACAGATGATATCTTTACCTTGGGTTGAGGAACCGTCGGCGCGACACCGCCCAAAAGCGATTCTGACGGAATCGCGCTAGCGCTGATTGAAGGAGCAAGATCCGGCCAACGCCGAGAAGCACTCAGAGCCTTCGGTGGCCGGACGTCAACCAAGAGCTCCTCAATCGAACGCAAATGCGCAGACCGGCCGTTCTCCATCTTCGTCGTAAAGCCATTTTCCCCCACCGTCGAAGTGTCAGGTCGTCGCCGTCTAGCCGCACGGACCGCCGACACCCATCCAAACCTCCGCCTCATCTCCGCCTCATCGCCTCCTCTGTATTATCCTAAGCCCATTGGACAAACATTCTTGATAGAGGGTGATGGTGTGGCTATGGTGCAAATAATAAAACTCTACATCAGAGCAGCCGACCTCCAACAGAGCTAGTAGTCGACATATCATCAGCGTTTTTTACATCAGTTTTCATAGCAAAGTAACTAGAGCAGAAAGATAAAACATCATCAGCACTCCTTTTCTTTTGATATCTTCAGCACGAAGCTCCATCTCTCTCTTTTGTTCTTTTGTTCTTTTTTTCTTTTTTTCTTTTTTTCTTTTTTTGAGGAAAGAAGCTCCATCTCTGATGGACATCTCTTCATAGTTCTTGCCATCCCAACCTGAGGACCTCTGCAAGATCTTCAGCTGAACTTTCAGTAATTGTTCAACACCAGAAATGAACTGCTCCAGTTGGATCGACACGACATCGAAACCCCTAATGACTTCGTGAAGGTGCGCCTCCTCCGCGACCATGTCACCTGGAATTCATGGGCCTGTTCAGCCCGCGTCATGCCATTGCAATCCAAGCGTCCCGCTTTTTTCTTTGCAAAAGGACCTTCAGTTTCCTTGGAATCAACTTTATTTTCAGATGACGGAGAGAAAATTTGGATTTCGTGTAGATTTTGCCAAACATTCCCCCCTCCCCGCGCCCGGCCCCAAGCCCTAACCCTAGTCCTTGTAAAATAGTAGCTAGCTTCTTAACACCTTCAGGATATTAACCAGACTTATTTTATACTCCTCCGTTGTTGTCTCTGAAAAATCAAACTGTTACGGGAGTTCCGTAGTCCCTGTAGGACAGCAGTGGTTATAACATTCACACGATCAAATTTTCTGCTCACTAGCCATTTAGTAGCAACTGATTCATAATCCTTACCAATATGTATTTGCAAAAAATCAGATACATATCACTGCTTACTAGTTTAGTCGCAATAACACAATAAAAGAACAAATGATTAACGGATTTAATATCACAATAAAAAACACAAACGGGAGGTTTGATCATGGAAATTATCATATGTTGGTAGAAAATTAAAACCATCATGAATGATTTTTACAATGTTTTGCTCTCAGTATCGGCTTAATACTTAAAAGTAGCCTTCCAATGCCTAATGGCTATCTTCGGTCCTTGATCAAAATGTGATAATACCAATTACAATTTTGGGGTTCTAGTTATAATTAACAGCTAGAACATGAGCTAAATTACCATGTAATTACTACTGTACTACCAAGAAAAATAAAGACAGGAACCCTAACACAGTTAAAGTGCTACAACAAAAGCAGATAATTAATTGAAACTCTTCTTCCGCTTTATGGTTGCTCAACTCGAATGAAACATGAAATGATACAAAATTATAGGTTAGATAAAGGATCAGCTCTAACGGTAGTAATCACATGGTGAAATGATACATCGAATGCTTAAGTTGATTTATGATGAAGTTATGGAAAACATGTGTCAGTTTGCATGTGTTGTAGTGAGATATTAAAAAATTCATAATATATTAATATGAAGTTGGATGATATATATGTAGAGAGAGAGAGCTCTTAATGAGATCTACAACTTTGTAATTGATAACTTTTTTATTTGACACCATCTATATGACCAAATAATAATCCAAATATTCATGCAAGAGGTGTCAAAAAGAATAAATTATCCCATAGTTGTCGACTATAACTATGAGGTGAGATAGTATAGAAGCTTCACGCGAAGGGAGAGGTCACGAGCTCTACTCCCACAAACTGCACACACACACGTATTTCGAGTGAGGTGGGATGGTAAGGAAGCTTCGCACAAGGGGAGAGCTCTCTGGTTCGACTCCACAAACAACACACGCATGTACTTTGTGTGAGGTGAGATGGTAAGGAAGCTTCACGCGACTATAAGGGTAGCTTCTTGAGTTCAAATGTTACTCTTTTATGATCTTGTCAATTGGTATCATTTACCGTTTGCCACTTGCATTGGTTGTGTTGTCATCAATCATCAAAAAGGGAGAGATTGTAGCGAAAATATCCCTATTAGGGTATGATTATGATTTTGGTGATTAATGACAACATAGTTAATGGCACTAACATGTTTATCAAAAATATATGTTAGTACGTCTCATGGTTGAAATACATGAAGAAGCCACTGTAGCCGGGACAAAGTTTAGTTGAATTGGAGAAGTCTCAGGAAATTTGTTCTCACCGGATGCTGAAGGCTATAATCACCAGAGTATTCTAAGCAGAGGAGAAAGAAGGCACCAGATAGTCCGGTGTTAAGACCCATGTACTCACTAGGGTGTTTCTGCTCAGAAGGTAAAATAGAACAACCCACCGGATGGTCCGGTGATCAAAAGAAGATATACACCAGAGAAATTCTTGCAGAGAGGGTTGCAAGTGCTGAAGAGCGATGATTAGTTGACCGGACGGTACGGTGTTTGGCTTGTGCACATTGGATGATCTCATTGGAGCATTCTTACCAGAGAGGATGTAGCTGTTGAAGAAGAAGAAGGATGAAGTCACCGGTAGTCCAGTGATCACAGAGATAGTTACATCGGAGCATTTCTATGGAAAAGAAGAGAACATTTAATTAATCGGATGGTCCGGTGTTCATTTCATTCACACCGGATGATGCACCAGAGCATTTTACACAGAGAGGCTATAAAGGCACGGTTTGGCTCAGGATAATTCACCGGTTGGTCCGGTGATGAAGAGATGCACACTGGAGGCTTCATTAGAGCAATTTACACAGAGAAGATGCAAAGCCTCGGATGGCTCAAGATAACTCATCGGAAGGTCCAGTGATGGATTTGAGTATACAACGGAGAATCCGGTGTTCAGAAGAAATATGAGTGGAGTTCCAACGGCTACTGTCTACTGATGTACACACCGGATGGTCTGGTGCTTGTACTACTATTGTCACCAGATCATCCGGTGTTCATAGTAAAGTTGAGCCATTAGAGCAACGGCTAGTCTGCAAGTTTGGGGCTATAAATATCCCTCCACTCGGTCATTTGAAGGTATGGCATGCTACTGGGGTCCAGGGAACCCCATATACATTTGAGAAGACATCCAAGCCACCAAAGTGCTTGAAGTGATCATCCAAGGCGATTAAGCATAAGATTAGTTAGTGATTAGTGCTTATAGGCATAGAGAGAGTGTTGCTAGGTGATTGCTGCCTAGAGAGTGGATCAAGGAGTGATCCAACCGTGTAGTGAGAGGTACGCCGACACCGTGGATCAAGGAAAAAGACAAACCACACTAATTGCCAACACTATAGTTGGGATTGTTTGAACTCAATTGTTGACTTGCTATTTATTGAGTTCAATGATCGCTTAAGTGAAACTAATTCTAATTTGCTTAATTACTTACATGGCTGCTTTCCGTCCCAAGAATTCTTTTGGTGATTTCAAATTGGATAGCTTAATAGAATTAGCTAAGCTCTATCCTGATGATTTCAATTCAGTTCAATTGAAGGATCTTGCTCACAAGCTGCATATTTACATTGACAATGTACAAGCTAATGAAAGCTTTTCTAAATTGAACACTATTGCTGAACTTGCTAAACTGATGGTGGGTACAAAGCAGCATCTTGCTTTTCGTTTGGTATATCGGCTTCTAAACCTAGTACTTATTTTGCCTGTTGCCACCACATCAGTGGAGAGATGTTTTTTGGCAATAAAAATTGTGAAGAAGATATTACGCAATCGTATCGAAAATAAGTTTATCAATGATTGTATCACTTGCTTTGTTGAGCCAGCCTTTCTAGTTACAATCCCAAACGATATTGTGATAGATCTCTTTCAAAAGATGGAAGAGCGTAAGCATAAAATGCTTCTATGAGAAGTAAGCACCAGTGAAAAGAATATTTTGAAATTTTAGTACTGTTGTTAAATATAAATCATTATAGCATGTTGTATTCGTCATTTTTTCAAGTTACTTCATATTTCACAACAATGCTATTTAGAATAGTTATCTCTACATTCCTTAATTTTTGGATGTTTGGATTAGTATGCGAGTTCATCCTAATTGGTTGGTCTCTATAACTTTGTTGATACTAGATGTTACAGTCCTATGATCATAAGAAGGATAAACATCCATTGAGAGGATAACTATGTGGCGTCTGCTATTAGAGGAGAGATTCAGAATACTGGAGGGGGGCTAGATTAATTCTTCTTGTTTGCTTTTCTCCTAGATTTCCCTCTATAAATAGGGCGGGTACATGCATGGACAGCCTGAAGAGTCCATGCCGTATTCTAAATATTACTTTACAGACCATATACTTTACTCCTATTCGATCTATTTCTAAACTGACTCTATCTCCTTCCTAACCGAATATCTCCTTTATTTCTTAAAACCTCCTACCTAATCATCACATATTCCTAAAACCTCCTACCTAATCTGAAAACCTCCTTCTAAAACGTCCTTTATTTCAAAATAATTCTATCTCCTACCTAAAAACCTCCTTTATTTCTTAATTCTTAAACGTTCTTAAATCTGAAACCTTCCTTCTAAATCGCCTATGGCTATACTGCTACAGCACTCAGGTTACTGTTTGCGTGAACACTGACCCGCTATGTTCTGCACCTGCTAACTTTGTTACTTCAATTTACCATTATGATATGCTGGCGTTGAATTATTGTACTATTACTATGTATATTTGTTTACTAGAAACTGTTATCGTAGTTGATGGTTTATGGTGACACCATCAACCTTAAATTCTGGATCCGCCCCCTACTGTCACCGGCCTAACCCTATTGTTGTCAGTCAGGCAGAGTAGTGGGCAAAATACTCAAAACAACTAGATGGGACCTCGATGCCAAAGTACTCCTAGAATTTGACGGATGAGATTAGGGACGATGTAATTTTTTTTATCATTGGATCGACTCACAACTTACTTCACTAAAGATGACATACCACCTAATTACTATGTGAACAGATATGAAGTGAAGTAGTGACCCAAACTACCCATTGGGTCTCACTTACACCCCTGTATGAGATATACAGCCGGATGCACCAGATAAAGAGAGCAATGTCTCCATTTTGGCTGCCACCCTCGGCCCCCACCAAGAATTTGCTCATCCGTGCAATGACAAAATATTTTACAAAGCACCATCTGCTTCTTAGTAACAAGACAAATTATTCGTGAAGTTGCATCCATCCATCAAGAAGCACGGGATGCAGGAGCGCCTCATAACCATCACACATTAGAATTATAGTGCTCCAAGGAAAGTAATCATCACATATTCTTAATCGATAATTCCACATGGTCTGCTTCATGAAATACAGAAGTGAACATACATACCAGACCTATTTGTAGCACAATTTGCAGACACGTATAAATGAACTATATGTTACAAGACAACGAATAAACCATTTATTTAACATGTATGTTTATGTATGAATATGATGAATTTGAAGATCTGCCTACTCAGTGGGGTAGGAAGGCTCCATGGCGAGGCCACACATGCCTCTTTTGTCCGAAATATCCTTCTCCATTCTCAGGTAACCATTCTCTCCCCACGTCGTGCCCCATGAGTTCTTCATCAGCCAGAATTTTGTGCCATCACTGGTCTTTCCATAACCAATGGCTGCAATCCCGTGGTCCAAGTCAGTGCCGCAGGAGCCGGTCATCACACCACCAGAGTAGAACTGAAATGTCATGTCTCCCCCATCCACTGCCACAGACACGGGCTGGTTGGCCACCGCCTTCATGAGGGCAGCCTCATCGTTGGCCGGCACGTCTTCGTAGCCGTTGATGGTTGCGGCGCTGTTGGATCCGCCCTTGCACTTGCCATCCGCCGCCGTGTAAGGGTAGCTGGACTCGGTGGTCAGACCACCGTTCTTGATGATGAACCTGAATGCGTCGTCCATCAAACCACCCTCGCAGCCCTGGTCCTCACCATGGACATCACAATCCACCAACTCTTGCTCCGAGAGAGAAACGAGCTTGCCGTTGCTGATCTTGACGATGCCCTCCGTTGCAGCCACTGCTGAGAACGCCCAGCAGCAACCTGCAGTTGATTATGTTTCAATCAATGTCATCATAAACCAGTGTCACAAAATCTCTTTTGGACTCATGCAAATTATCCTGTACTTACCACATTGGCCTTGGTCCTTGATAGGAGTGACAGCACCCTTGGTCCTCCAGTCAACAGTTGCCGGAAGCGCATCGATGCTGGCATTCTCATACCTAAATCCGGTAGGAACCTTCACCACACTTGGTTAGTCTTGGTCACCCTGAACTCGTCATTGGCGATGTCAGCGAACTGGTTGACGCCGAGCCAAAACTTGCGGTTCCCCACAGCGTTGAAAGACTCGATGTATTTGACATTAGCCTTGAATACTTCAAACCGCCTCGCCTTCTCGGCAGCATCCCTGTAGACGCGGCCGTACTGGGCCATCCACTGCTCGTGCCTCGCTGCCATGGCCGAGTCATCGCTCAGCTCGCGTGCTGCGAGCACAGCGCTGCAGAAGAAGGCGCAGCCGAGGATAGCAACGAGCAAAGCCTTGGGGATGGCCATGATCGATCAGTTGCTCTTGCTACTACTTCTGGTGCTGTGCACTAAGCTCTGGTTTGGTGATTGGAGCTAGCTGGCATACATGGCTATATATAATTACTGGAATGTATGTATTTAAGTAAGAGATACGGTGCCTGTACATTGTATATTATGTGGAAAAGGCACCTGCGTAGCCGTGAAGTAGAAATGGTTGCTAGATGGGTATAAAATGCTTGTGCATGAGACGTACGCTTACTGCACAGCTGAGAGCGACGCCCAGTTTATGCCTGGTATTCACATATATGTGAAGTAGAAAAATTAAGCGCCCTATCTGATCATAGGCATTCAACAGAGAGCCTAACCCTAAAGGAAACAAAATAACTTCTTTGGAGTTTCCACGGAACCTTTGGCGCCAAATATGGGGATTGTGGTAAACGTGATTGCAACTTAATATTAATATGTCGGCAAACTTGTTTGTACAACGGACTTGTTTAAACATTTTGGCCGCTGGACAAGTAGGTTTTGAGTTCACATTAAGTTTTGAGTTCACATAAATGTGAACAAAATGGAAAATAAAGACATTAACGCTTAAAGGTTCACGTAATCACTCCTCTTGACTGCACCTTCTCCAGGTTGGTTTCTTTTCTTCAATTAGATTGTACTGTGATCCTAAACTTGATTCATTACTAAAAAACCCCTATATATGTCGCCACCCTCTCTTTCTCTGTGATGGCGGTATGTGGAGGTCAAGGAGCGCGACGATCTGACGAGGCTTCCATAGGAAGCCGGATCTGGCGATGAGGCCTCCATGGGGGTCGAATTCGACACCTCCGTTGGACGCCATGTCCTCCACGAGGCTTCCCTGCTGCCGCCTTCGACCTCCATGTCCTCGCGAGATCCTCCTCCGCCTCGGTCTCCCCACCAGCCTCATCCTAGGCGCCTACCTTGACACCGCGGCTAGCACCTCCTAGCGCCCGCGATTCATCGTGATCCGCCACTCCCAGAGCTCACTGCCACTACCTGTCGCGCCGGCTCCTTCTTCGATGCTTTCAAAGGCTCCTCTGCGCCCGTGGTGGCCACATCCGCATCCTCGATAGCAGCAGTAGTTGTGGTGTTGTCCTCGACGGCAACAGTAGTGTGTGTTGTGGTGGTGGCCTTCGTGCCGCCGCATTTTTCTATGCAGGGCGGCCAAGCGTATGGCGGTGGAGCGGAGTGCGCGTGCCGGCCGAGCACATGGCGGTGGAGCGACGAGCGAGGGGCACCGACGAGCTTGAGCGATAGTGGATGCTAGTGAGCGAGCTGCGGCAGAGCTGCCGCAGGGGGCCGAGTGGCTTCCGGGATTTTTTTTTTCCTGAAAATACCAATACTGCCAGTGGATAATAGCCAGCAGTGATAACAATCCGACTATCACTATAGTAGCAGTAGTCGTGGTGTTGTCCTCGACGGCAGCAGTAGTGTGTGTTGTGGTGGTGGCCTTCGTGCCGCCGCATTTTTCTATGCAGGGCGGCCAAGCGTATGGCAGTGGAGCAGTGCGCGCGTGGCGGCCGAGCACATGGCAGTGGAGAGGCGAGCGAGGGGCTTCGACGAACTTGAGTAGTAGTGGATGCTAGTGAGCGAGCGGCAGAGCTGCCACGGGGAGCCGAGTGGCTTTTAGGATTTTTTTTTTCTAAAAATATCAATACTGATGGTGGATAACAGCCGACAGTGATAGCAATCCGATTATCACTACCCATTGCAAAATTGGCAATGAAAGCCAGTTTGAACCCAGCGGTGAATGTGTATTATGTAGTAGTGATTGAAGTTTGATTGAACTTCAACATCAAAATGAATCTAGTAGGTTGCCAACTCTTAAAACCATGCCACCCACGTTATTTTGATCTTCCTTCAGAAAAAGGCATTGCTTCGTTGCGAGAGAAGTATGATCAAGTTATCTTGATTCAAGATCTCATCTCTCTAATTTGAGGGGTTTTGTTCATCTTGTGACTTTCCTTCCTTCTAGAATAAGTGGTACTTCCTAACGGTAACAATACTAACAATGTGTCTAATAATGTTAATAAGAAAAATACCAAATCAAACACAGTGAGTTTTGTATGGATTCCTAAAAACTGACTGTGACTGTCTACCTGATAACCACCTAGTTTTCTTTTGGCTTGCAGTCAATTTTTCGGCCAATAGCATGTTGACACATAATGCAGCATTTTTCTGTAACCAACAAAATCGACTGGATTTTCTAAAATTGTAGTCGGTTTTTTGGATATCAATTAACGAAAAGAAAATCAACTGCATTTGCGTTGGGTTGCAGTCAGTGTTTATTTTAGAAAAAGGACATGTAATCAAGCACTTTTTGGTGACCAAAAAATTTGACTGAAATCAGTCAATTTTACGAGCTGTAGAAATAACGAACCAAAAATGATCGGAAATTAGCATCTATACATAGATGCGTAACTGGAACTGATCTCTTGCATCATGCATACCTGTACGTAGGCTTTGAAGCTTTTCCACTCATTGTGGCAAGTGCTCATCCTACTGGTACCAACTAACGAGCGCAAAAGTAATTACATGAAGTCAATTGCAAGGTACGTAACACATATCACACGACATATGCATATACACAGTCCTGAGCTACTTCTATCAAAATACCTAAAAGTTGTAGTTTAATGAATGAAGAATTACATTGTAAAATTAATTATAAATCTAGTAAGATGAAATTAATTTAGAAATTGTGATTTAAAATTGCTGAAAAGTGTACTCCTCCCGAAAGGCATGCAGCCTTCTCATTGGCCATACAGATGCTGCTCCTCCTTGTAAGTGGTTATGGAAGTCATGCTGTCAGAGCAAACAAAAGGTCTTCGTCTGGCTAATGATGAATCATCGAGTCAATACGAGGAATCTGCTCAGGCGAAAGCACATCCAGATCCCATCTGCCCACTGTGTCCTCTGCCAAAATGCCACCGAAGAAACAGTAAAGCATCTCTTCTTTGCTGTCAATTGTCGCAAGTTTGCTGCCTCTCCCTCCATATCATTTCGGACCTCTGTCTTCCCTTGGTGGAAATGATTCAAAGAGGAGCGTCAACCCTCCTCTCATAACTGCTACATGGAAGTTGTTATAGTGGCATGCTGGATGATTTGGAATTGTAGGATCCATAACGGGGATGAGAGGGGTGAATAAATATTTTATAAATTTCTTACAAAATCAACAATTTACTTCTTATTCATCCAAGGATCCTAAAAACACACAAACGAAAACATAGAGAGAAAGTTCTAAAGTGACATGACTCAACGGATAGAATAAGAACTATAAATTCTATTCAAGACCCTTCTATATATCTTTTTCATAAAAGCTAGAAACTTAAATGAATAATAAAATAAAAAAATAGTCACTAAAAAAACAACTCTCCAAGTTGATGGTCTACAAGCAAAATGATTCAATATCCTCTCAAATACATGGGTATATGAACGTTTATACCTCTAGCAATAAGAAGAGCAACTTTCTAAGGTTGAAAAATCGCAGCTTAAAGACAAAAACGAAAATTAATAAGAAAAACACAACTGAAAAAGAAAAACTTGCAAACTTGCAAGGGAACCAATAGAAAGACTAGAAATAGAGGAATTCAAGTATATGTAAAAACATAAACTTCCTAGTTGGATCCGCAATGAGTCCCTATCTGATGACAGAGTGGTTGGTTAGCATTCTTTTTTAAAATTTTCATTGGAGATAGAGATGTTTGATCATGTAAACAACCCCAATGCTTGCTCACACATCACTAACCTCTCCTAACTGGTCACTTTCCATCATCCTACGTTATGTGGCACAACACTAAGTGGCCAACACGGTAGCTTTTAATTTACCTAAAATTTTTGGCTCATACCAACACGCAAATCTACTCTGTAAACCAAGCCCAAAAGAATATCCATCAGCTTACTTCCAAGATATGGGTGTGCTCGGAACACACCAATTTCATCTAATAGTGCTGGATACAACGCCATCATAGGCCTCTGATTGATTCTCTGATTGTTGGACGGCATAGGCAGTGACTGGTATTGTACTTTGATCGGTTCACTATACAAGACAGTTGTTAACCTTGATTCCTTTTCTTTCCTTTATTGAGAACAAAATATACTACACTTGATTTTCATGGGGCAGAAGAAGACTGTCACCCCTGAGAAACCAAAAGCACAGATGATGCTAGCACTAGAAAGCCTCCCGGCACAAGATGAGAAGGATAGGAGCCCAAGCCCGCACCCGACGTCCTCCTCTGGCAGCAGCGAAAGCCAGTATCACAGCTCGAACCCTGACCCATCACCGAATCGAGAGAGCTGACGTCGGGCAAGTGACGATGAATACAATCCCGCCGAAGAGGTATTGATACTAGCGAGTCAATACATTTTATACTTGTTGAATGGAGAAATATTCTTTGTTTATATCAACTCCCCTTTTTTTCTCTCTAGATGGCGGCAGCACAGCCTCCAAGCCAGACAGCTGGTAGTGTTGCACGAGCCCAAAAGCCAAGGACACAAACACAGTGGCCGATGGACAAGGTTACCATCACAGGAATCGATGCTGACAGGCTGCCTACGGATGAAAAGGCCCTGAATAAATTCCGGAGGGTCGCAGGGCTCATTGTTCGAGAAAGGGTGCCGATAATGACTATGTTCGATGACCTCAGTGATGAAGCGAAGAGGGACTTGTTCAATAATGTCGTCATGGAGTATCTGGAGTACCCTGAAAATATGAGCGAGTGTCAAAAGAACGCCGCGATCAATGCAGCAATGAAAGAGATCATGAATCTTCACCGAAGCTTAAGAGCAAGCTTGTGAATCGGTACTTAGCAAAATGGGTGGCACCATTCGAGAGCTACAAACACTTGAAACCAGAAGATTGGGATGCTTTTGTGTAGATGAAGAACTCAAAGCAGTTCAACAAGGAGAGTGAGAAGAAGAAGCAGCTTCAGGCTAAGAACAAGCATGACCACAGGACCAGCCTAGCCGGGTACGCTGGGAAAAGGGCGAAATGGAAGGCAGAGGACGAGAAATTAGCCAGAGAAGGCCGCGAGAATCCTTGGAATCAATTCACAGGATGATCATGGTCATATTTGCGTGCAAGGGGTGAGCTATCCGAAAGCGGAGAAATCACATTCAGAAACAGCAAAACCCAGGCAGTCGCAGAAAAAGTCAAAGAAAAGGTAGCCGAAGCCGGCCAAGGTTCTTTCACCGGGGTCAGGGAAAGTGATGTTCTCACAGCGGCGCTGGGAAACCCGGAGCACCCAGTTCGAGTGCGAGGTATATCAAGTTCCCAGGGCTGAAAATACGGCTTTCCCGAAGACATCGGGATGTACAAGAAGAGGAAGAGGTCGGCTGCGGTGGATGTGGATGCATTGACACGGGACATCACCCAGAAAGTTTACTCAAGCATCATGGGGCAGTTTGCAGCAAAGGGAATAGAGATTTCCATGCCACATGATTTTAGCCCCGGAGTTGTAGGGAAGAGTAGCTACGCCTCCAGGGAGGTCGAGCAACAAGTAGCTGCTACCGAGACTGAGCCGGATATAATCGACCTGCTAAAAGGGCCCACGTCCTACAACCTTGTAATCAGGCCTGACGGATATCACATCGAGGTTGAAAGGGGCCAGGTGCTTCCAGGCGTCCGTATCTAACATACAGCCCTGATACGTGCAGGCTATGCCATGGTTACGATGGATATGGTACATAGCAATACCACTAATCACGTGTTGAAGGTCCCCCCCCCATGAGGAAGTCATAACTCTCGGTGAAGCTCTTCATCAAAGGATCCAGTGGGATAAAGGTGACATCGTGGTCTCCAGTGCATCCCAGTCTGGACGAGCTACAAGTGCACCGCCGCCGCGCCGGTCACTTCATGAGAAGGTAGCTCCAGAGAAACCAGCTTCACCGCATTGTCCTCCGCATCCGACAGCCTTGCTTCCAGACCCAATACCATCTCCCCTAGAGAGCCCAAAAAAGAAGAAGGAAAAGGAGGTCGAGAAGAAAGACTCTAAGAAGCCCCTGTCAGAGATGTCGAATGCCATTGTACTGGCGAAGTCGAAGTCCATTGTACCAGTGAAGAAGTCCATGGACATTGCACCAGTGTGGACTCAGGCCAACACAAATTTCAAATATGGGAAGCCCTTGATGATGGTAGATGAGCTAGCAAGGGCGGGAAAAGCATGTATCGACCTGCATTAATTACTACGTCCATGCTTGTAGAGTCAGCAATGATCAATCCATAGTCGTACAGTACAAACGACGACACTTCTTAAGTGATCAGGACGGCTACTTCATTGTGGGTTTCAATGACTTATACGACCTCTTCAACCTTGATGGCCTGGACGTATCGTTATTACGGGTCTTCATATTGTAAGTCCCTTGATACTGGATATTCATTAATTAATACCATTAAGACTTGATCTAATTGTGTCCTTATCTGTAGACATTGGATGAAAGAAACAAGGAAGAACAAGGATCCGTTGAATTTCTTGACCCTGAGGCCATTTCAATATCGATCATCCAACTTCACCCCGACTACGCTGCGAATCATGTGGCTAGGGCAATGCAACAATACTCAAAAGTGAAGTACTTGATGGACGCCCACAACACCGGTGGCCATTGGATCTTACTTAACATTTGCCCCAAGTGGGACTTGGTGTTCTACGTCAACTCGTCAAGACCAATATCTACGAAAGGCAAACTTAGATCATGTGATTACAGCGTTGTAAAACAACTCATCGACACGTAAGTTTTGCCTGTCTTAATTTATATATTAAAATTTTCTAACATTCAAAGGCTCTATAATTGATCCCTCTTTATGCAGGGCTTTCGACAAGTACCTTCGAGCTCAACCTGACTACGACGCGAAAGCTGGCCGTAGGCTGACACACAAGATCGGGTACACGGTAAGTGCTACCAAACAAATTACCAAATATTCTCTGTTGCTGTTTTTTTCTCTTTTCATCTAACAGTAAAGTTTCTTTTCAGCAGTGCCACCAACACCTGCGGATTCTATGTTGTGTGAAACATGCTCCTCACACTCCGAGCAAAGAATATCAAATCCCCCGATGTAAGTTCAATACAAGATTATTCGTAACTAATTTCGGTAATTAGTTTAATTCTATGGTAACATGACATTGGTTACGCGTTAAATTATGCAGAAATACAAGTGTATGTTTCTCGAAGTCGATGCACTCCCAGATATTCGACGATGAATCGCTGAGTTCATGGTGTCTGACATTATCAGCCCACAGGGCGTTTTCCACTATAGAAGCCTTAAGTTATGAAGTCTTAAGTAATTATGAGTTGATCAGAACTTTATAACATTTATGATTCTATAATAAATACATTTGAACTTTGTAATATTTGCAATTCTGTGATGAAGCGAGTAATCCTACAAGTGTGTTTGTCGATATGTATTTGGATGCGTTGCTATTATTTGCAGGGAAAAGACGGCTGCCAAATCCTGGCTACGTTCCAGGATGCAGCTAGGAAACAACTCATTCCTACCGAGCAAGAGAAACATAAGTAACGAGTAAACTGTCTACCCGTCATTATGTTCTTTATAAGTGACGGGTAACTCACTTATGTCCTTCTCCCAGTACATAGGTGAAAGCCATAAGTGACAGGTGAAGAAGTCACCCGTCACCTATAAATTTCTCCCCAAACATGGGAGACGGTCATAGGAATCCATAAGTGACGGGTAACTAGGTTACCCGTCACTTATTATAAATAAAAGTGACGGGTGAAGAGCTCACCCGTCACCTATAAATTTCTCCCCAGCACATGGGAGACGGTCATAGCTAACGGGTAACAGTTATTACCTATCACTTTTGTTCATCATTGGTGACGGGTCCACTCCCATCACTAAAGTCATCAGTGACGCGATTAGGGTGACGGGTACGGTTCCCGTCAACCATGAATGTTATCACCCATCACCCATATGCCTTTTTCACGTAGTGCCCGTTACCAGAGCCTTCATTGGAGGCTTTAATCGGAGAGGTACGACACCGGGGTTCGAACCTCGGTGGGCTGGCTGCACCCTTGCTGCCCTACCGCTGTGCCCCATGCACGCTCGTATCGACTCACAACTTACTCACTTAACTAAAGATGACATACCACCTAATTGCTTTGTGAACAGATATGAAGTGAAGTAGTGACCCAAACTACCCATTGGGTCTCACTTGCACCCCTGATGATTTCAATTCAGTTCAATTGAAGGATCTTGCTCACGAGCTGCATATTTACATTGATAATGTACAAGCTGACGAAAGCTTTTCTAAATTGAACACTATTGCTGAACTTGCTAAACTGACGGTGGATACAAAGAAGCATCTTGCTTTTCGTTTGGTCTATCGTCTTCTAAACCTAGTACTTATTTTGCCTGTTGCCACCACATCAGTGGAGAGATGTTTTTCGGCAATAAAAATTGTGAAGAAGATATTACGCAATCGTATCGATAATAAGTTTATGAATGATTGTATCACTTGCTTTGTTGAGCCAGCCTTTCTAGTTACAATCCCAAACGATATTGTGATAGATCTCTTTCAAAAGATGGAAGAGCGTAAGCATAAAATGCTTCTATGAGAAGTAAGCACCAGTGAAAAGAATATTTTGAAATTTTAGTACTGTTGTTAAATATAAATCATTATAGCATGTTGTATTCGTCATTTTTTCAAGTTACTTCATATTTCACAACAATGCTATTTAGAATAGTTATCTCTACATTCCTTAATTTTTGGATGTTTGGATTAGTATGCGAGTTCATCCTAATTGGTTGGTCTCTATAACTTTGTTGATACTAGATGTTACAGTCCTATGATCATAAGAAGGATAAACATCCATTGAGAGGATAACTATGTGGCGTCTGCTATTAGAGGAGAGATTCAGAATACTGGAGGGGGGCTAGATTAATTCTTCTTGTTTGCTTTTCTCCTAGATTTCCCTCTATAAATAGGGCGGGTACATGCATGGACAGCCTGAAGAGTCCATGCCGTATTCTAAATATTACTTTACAGACCATATACTTTACTCCTATTCGATCTATTTCTAAACTGACTCTATCTCCTTCCTAACCGAATATCTCCTTTATTTCTTAAAACCTCCTACCTAATCATCACATATTCTTAAAACCTCCTACCTAATCTGAAAACCTCCTTCTAAAACGTCCTTTATTTCAAAATAATTCTATCTCCTACCTAAAAACCTCCTTTATTTCTTAATTCTTAAACGTTCTTAAATCTGAAACCTTCCTTCTAAATCGCCTATGGCTATACTGCTACAGCACTCAGGTTACTGTTTGCGTGAACACTGACCCGCTATGTTCTGCACCTGCTAACTTTGTTACTTCAATTTACCATTATGATATGCTGGCGTTGAATTATTGTACTATTACTATGTATATTTGTTTACTAGAAACTGTTATCGTAGTTGATGGTTTATGGTGACACCATCAACCTTAAATTCTGGATCCGCCCCCTACTGTCACCGGCCTAACCCTATTGTTGTCAGTCAGGCAGAGTAGTGGGCAAAATACTCAAAACAACTAGATGGGACCTCGATGCCAAAGTACTCCTAGAATTTGACGGATGAGATTAGGGACGATGTAATTTTTTTTATCATTGGATCGACTCACAACTTACTTCACTAAAGATGACATACCACCTAATTACTATGTGAACAGATATGAAGTGAAGTAGTGACCCAAACTACCCATTGGGTCTCACTTACACCCCTGTATGAGATATACAGCCGGATGCACCAGATAAAGAGAGCAATGTCTCCATTTTGGCTGCCACCCTCGGCCCCCACCAAGAATTTGCTCATCCGTGCAATGACAAAATATTTTACAAAGCACCATCTGCTTCTTAGTAACAAGACAAATTATTCGTGAAGTTGCATCCATCCATCAAGAAGCACGGGATGCAGGAGCGCCTCATAACCATCACACATTAGAATTATAGTGCTCCAAGGAAAGTAATCATCACATATTCTTAATCGATAATTCCACATGGTCTGCTTCATGAAATACAGAAGTGAACATACATACCAGACCTATTTGTAGCACAATTTGCAGACACGTATAAATGAACTATATGTTACAAGACAACGAATAAACCATTTATTTAACATGTATGTTTATGTATGAATATGATGAATTTGAAGATCTGCCTACTCAGTGGGGTAGGAAGGCTCCATGGCGAGGCCACACATGCCTCTTTTGTCCGAAATATCCTTCTCCATTCTCAGGTAACCATTCTCTCCCCACGTCGTGCCCCATGAGTTCTTCATCAGCCAGAATTTTGTGCCATCACTGGTCTTTCCATAACCAATGGCTGCAATCCCGTGGTCCAAGTCAGTGCCGCAGGAGCCGGTCATCACACCACCAGAGTAGAACTGAAATGTCATGTCTCCCCCATCCACTGCCACAGACACGGGCTGGTTGGCCACCGCCTTCATGAGGGCAGCCTCATCGTTGGCCGGCACGTCTTCGTAGCCGTTGATGGTTGCGGCGCTGTTGGATCCGCCCTTGCACTTGCCATCCGCCGCCGTGTAAGGGTAGCTGGACTCGGTGGTCAGACCACTGTTCTTGATGATGAACTTGAATGCGTCGTCCATCAAACCACCCTCGCAGCCCTGGTCCTCACCATGGACATCACAATCCACCAACTCTTGCTCCGAGAGAGAAACGAGCTTGCCGTTGCTGATCTTGACGATGCCCTCCGTTGCAGCCACTGCTGAGAACGCCCAGCAGCAACCTGCAGTTGATTATGTTTCAATCAATGTCATCATAAACCAGTGTCACAAAATCCCTTTTGGACTCATGCAAATTATCCTAAATGTACTTACCACATTGGCCTTGATCCTTGATAGGAGTGACAGCACCCTTGGTCCTCCAGTCAACAGTTGCCGGAAGCGCATCGATGCTGACATTCTCATACCTAAATCCGGTAGGAACCTTCACCACACTTGGTTTAAAGCCCTTGTTAGTCTTGGTCACCCTGAACTCGTCACTGGCGATGTCAGCGAACTGGTTGACGCCGAGCCGAAACTTGCGGTTCCCCGCAGCGTTGAAAGACTCGATGTATTTGACATTAGCCTTGAACACCTCAAACCGCCTCGCCTTCTCGGCAGCATCCCTGTAGACGCGGCCGTACTGGGCCATCCACTGCTCGTGCCTCGCCGCCATGGCCGAGTCATCGCTCAGCTCGCGTGCTGCGAGCACAGCGCTGCAGAAGAAGGCGCATCCGAGGATAGCAACAAGCAAAGCCTTGGGGATGGCCATGATCGATCAGTTGCTCTTGCTACTACTTCTGGTGCTGTGCACTAAGCTCTGGTTTGGTGATTGGAGCTAGCTGGCATACATGGCTATATATAGTTACTGGAATGTATGTATTTAAGTAAGAGATACGGTGCCTGTACATTGTATTATGTGGAAAGGGGCACCTGCGTAGCCGTGAAGTAGAAATGGTTGCTAGATGGGTATAAAATGCTTGTGCATGAGACGTACGCTTACTGCACAGCTGAGAGCGACGCCCAGTTTATGCCTGGTATTCACATATATGTGAAGTAGAAAAATTAAGCGCCCTATCTGATCATAGGCATTCAACAGAGAGCCTAACCCTAAAGGAAACAAAATAACTTCTTTGGAGTTTCCACGGAACCTTTGGCGCCAAATAGGGATTGTGGTAAACGTGATTGCAACGTAATATTAATATATCGGCAAACTTGTTTGTACTACGGACTTGTTTAAACATTTTGGCCGCTGGACAAGTAGGTTTTGAGTTCACATAATGTGAACAAAATGGAAAACAAAGGCATTAACGCTTAAAGGTTTACGTAATCACTCATCTCGACTGCACCTTCTTCAAGTTTACTATGTAAAAAACAGATAAAAGAGACACGAAATTAGTGACCACAAGTCACTTATTGTAAAAGTGACAGGTTGTACACTACGTGAAAAACAGACAAAAGAGAAACTACATAAATAACGGGTCGTAATATGACCCGTCACTTATGATAAAAGTGATGAGTCGTAGTTGTGACCCGTCACTAATGCCAGTCATTAGTGACAGGTGAAAACTTGACCCGTCACCAATGACGACTCATCACTCACGGGTTATCGTAGGCCAGTCATTGGTGACGGGTCAAGTTTTGACCCGTCAACCCGTCACCAATGACTAACTCATTAATGATGGGTCTCATAGGCCTGTCATAAGTGACGGGTCAAGTTATGACCCGTCACTAATGATGTTATTCAGAGATACAGAAAATGATCCAAACATTGCAAAAAAATTTATTTTTATAAAAACAGGTAGAGACAGCCTGAAAAATAGGTACAGACACGTGACGAGTGGTGGTAGGTCTGAGTTGGATTGGCTTGGGTGAAAAATATTTTTTTTACTTTTTTTCGCATCCAAAAAGCGCGAAAACTGTATATCAGTCATAAGTGACACGTGACCAATGACCTTAATAAGTGACGGGTCAAGTTTTGACCCGTCACCAATGATCTTATTGGTGACGGGTCCTTACCCGTCACTTATTACATGTCATCAGTGACGCATTCGGGGTGACGGGTGCGGGACCCGCCACCCATGACGGTTATGACCCATCACCCTTGTCCATTTTTCATGTAGTGGTAGTTGTGACCCGTCACTAATTACTCGTCAGTTATGTGTAAATTTGTGACCCATCACCAATGAATAACTCATTAGTGACAGGTCGTCCTAGAGAGTCATTAGTAACGAGAACTCAACCTTCCAAGCCATTTTTTGCCTCAAAAAATTCGTCGAACCCAATGAAATGGAGGAAAAATGGATGTAACTTTTTCTGTAGATGTCTGTAGAGTCAAAAAAAAAAGTCGAATTCGGAGTCCGTATGCAAAATTTATGTCCGTTTTACCGGGGGCACTCTAGGCCACTTATTTGAAACATTAGTTATATTGCTTATTTCAATTCTGCGGCAGCTTACGGTCACAGTTATGACCCGTTACTTATGACTTAATGAACTTTTATCACATTTTTAAAATAAAAAAATCTCAAAAAAATATTTGTTTACCCAACCCAAGCTAGTCATAAGTGTCGACTCATCAGTGACGTATTCAGGGTGACGGGTAACGGACCAGTCATCCATAACAATTATGACCTGTCACTTTTGAGCTTTTTTCACGTAGTGCTTGGTTTCTTTTCTTCAATTAGATTGTACTATGATCCTAAATTTGAATTCACTACTACAAAAACCCCTATATATGCCGCATCATCACTGCCGGATCATCAAAAACCGGTAGTAATAGTTGTATCACTGTTGGTCATTAAAAAAATCAGTATCACTGCCAGTTTTAGAAAGCAACCGACAGTGTTAATAGGTTATCACTGACAGTTCGTATAAAAACCCGACAGTGATACACATCACTGCTGGTAGTGATGAAGGATCTGGATCTGAAATATCTATTCAATCGGCCTTTTTCTCGCAACCAAGCTCGGAGTCGAGATTTGTTCCAAGTCCTGAGCTCCCGGCACAAGAGATAACACTATTACAAAATAGGTCAACAGTGTCGATTCTAAAACCTCATCAGTGCCAGTTTTGGAATCGGCACTCCATAAGTGGCATTGATAGTCGGAGAATATCAGTGCCGGTTTTGGAACCGGCACTGATGAGGTTTTCCAGAATCAAAAAAAGGAAAAAGGCTAGGCAAACGAGCCAGCTCGATGCATTAAGCCGAGTCCGCTGTCAGCCCCACACAACGGAGCTCATCGTCGCCGAGGAAGCTGCCACCACAGATCCTTGCCCCATCCTACACAAAACACGGGGCACAAAGGCCACCACCACAAAAGCCGACCATCTTCACCAGCGCCACCAACACTCGGTGGTCTAGCTACTGCTTCCCGCTCGATCGGACCGCGGCGAGCACCTCCCCCAGCTGCTCCTACTTCATGTCCCGCTCCTCCTCACACTCGCCCACGCAGAAGAATGTAAATAGGCTATTGCATGAGGCGATCTTGTCGATGAGGCTGTCGGCCTCAGGCTCCTAAGACAGTGGAGGCAGCTTGGTTGTGCCGGGCAGCGAGCCATCTGGCTTCTCGAGCTCGAACAGGAACCTCAGCGTGGTCGATCTCCTCTTGGCCGATGGAGGCCTCGGCGCCACCTCCGCTGCAGTAGTCCCCATAGCCTTCTCCTCCCTACGCACGCCTTGCTGTTCTCTCCCCCACAAGTCACCGTAAAGAGGTCATGAGAGAACACCTCTGTGCTGAAGTCCTTGTCGTTGGTGTCATCTCCCCCGTCCATGCCGTCGTTCGCTGCCTCCACGTCAGATCCACAGCCTCCGCCCCAAATCCCGTCGCCCCTGCGCCGAATCCGCGAAGAGGCCTACGAGGAGGGCAAGGAGGGTAGTGAGGGGGGAGGAGAGGAGGGGCCGAGAGGGGAGGAGATAGGGACGCCAACGAGCTCGAGGCTGAGAGTGTGATAGAGAGAGAGGGGGGAAAGACGAGGATAAGATCGAGAGAGTGAGTCGACCGGACGTTGGGCACGAGCAAAACTATATTTCATCACAAATTCGGGTCCGTAGGTAGTATCAGTGCCGATTTTTAATACTAACCGGCACTGATACTACTTACCAGTGTCAGTTTTTGTCTGAATGGATGAGTGTATGTCTGATTTTGGTATGAACCGATAGTGACACCCTAGCAGTGTCGATTTTGACCGCATCAACACTGATGAGTCGACACTTATGACTAATCTGTAGTAGTGTAAGGTCTCTTCTCCTCTCTCTCTCTCTCTCTCTCTCTCTCTCTCTCTCTCTCTCTCTCTCTCTGTCTGTCTCTCTCTCTCTCTCAGTCTCCTCGCCCTCTCTCTTTTCTTCTCCTCGATCCCTCTCGGTTCCAACCCCACCGCCCACCACCGGCTGCCATTTTCGCGAGATCCTCCTCCTACTCGGTCTCCCCACCAGCCTCATCCTCATGGCCACCACCCTCACCGCCCTCCTCACGGCCACCACCCTATCTTTCTCTGTGGTGGCGGCATGTGAAGGTCGAGGCGTGGTGATCTGGCGAGGCTTCCACGAGAAGCCGGATCTGGTGATGAGGCCTCCATGGGAGGCCGGATCTGACACCTCCGTTGGCCTCCATGTCGTCCAAGAGGCTTCCCTACTGCCACCTTCGACCTTCCCTACTCTCCACCAGCCTCGTCCTAGGCACCTACCTTGACACCGCGGCTAGAATCAGATTTGAAAGGAGAGGCGGCGGCGGCTCAAACTCAATCTTGATGATCCAAACGCGCCCGGGTCTCTATCTCTTGGGCAAAAGCACACGCGTAGCTCCTGGATTCTTCCCCTTTTTTGATCCATAGCCTAACTCTATCTCTAACTCACGAATTTGGTTGGGATTTGGGTCGGCCGACGGATGATCTTGTGTGTTCTTCACGGTTTTGGCTCGGGCTTCGGCAAAACCGACGCGTGCTCAAGCTTCTAAATGCTCTGGTGAACTCATTGGGTGGTTGGGTTGTCGATTTCCGTCTCGGACACAGCGGCGACTACGCCGGCGACAGTGGTCGGCTGCTGCTACTGTGTTGCGATACCGAGCTGAGTATTGAGGGAGGGAAAAGAGGAGAGAGTGGCTGGGCTGGGCCAAAACAGAGAAAAAAAAGAGAGGGGAAGGAGAGATGGGCTGGGCTGAGTCAGGCGGGCCGAGCTGAGAGAGGGAAGGAGAGGAGAAGAGGAATGGACTTCGGCCTTTTTATTTTTAACAGCTTTTTCCTTTCAAAATTATTTCACTTAGGTATATACTCATGTATATATATACATACAAGGTATTTACTACACATATATATAGCTCACATAAACAAACAATCAAGCAAGCAATCAATACACATATATAGCCATAAACATTCTTTTTATAGAAAAATACCTCTCAATGTATATATGTATTTATGCACATGCATATATGTATATACATGTATAAAGCACATATACACACTTAAGGTTTTATTTAATTTTGCAAAGCTCTTTTTAGTTTTTTTTAAAAAGTTTTTATTTTCCTGGTTTTAAGAATTTGGATTGTTACAACAACAAATGAAGTTATCACCAAAACTACGAAAAGATCTAGATGGCTAAGTTGTATCAATAACAACGGGAAAGGATTAACAAAAACAAAGATGAATATTTGGCTAACCACAAAGAAATCAACTAATTGATGAAGAAATATATGGACTTACGCGGTATAGATGAACTAAAAAAAGATTGAACCTTGGATGAACCCAGCGGAAAAGCAAAGACTAAAGCTACACACAAAAAGTAGCTGAGGAACAGAAGCTAATTTGAGTTCAGAGAAACCAAGTAGCAGCACGAGCAGCACTAAAGTTATGTCACCACCAACCGATAGCAGCCCATCTAGTGATACCATCCGAGAGCAACCCATTGAAACATGTGTGACCAAAAAGCTCTTCACATACCACATAGAACAAAGGGCGGAGCCTGCAGAGAGGGGTCGAGCCAACAGGAGGCGGGTGAGCTGACAGTGGGCGGAGTCGGTAGTGGATTGGCAAAGTCGATGCGCCGATGGCTGGAGGGAAGCCAGCGACAGGAGAGGTCAGGACAAATAAGATCTAGGAGCCTCGATGACGGCGAATTGACGCAGGGAACAACTGGATCAGGAGGAGACCGACAGCAAAGAGGAAAGCCGGTGGGTGAGGGGTAGCCAACGGATCGATGGGAAAGACGGCAGGATGAGGGTAGCCGATGGGTGGAACAAGATCAGAATGAGTTGTGGCTTAAAAAACCCTAGCTATGATACTATATTCTGAATAGTACACGTGAAAGTATAGTATAAAAACTCTAGTAGTCTATATGTAGACTCTACATTCCTAATAGAATCGTCCGTAATGTCTCCACCAGCTCCATTCCTCTTCTCCTGACTGGCACCTTAGTCCCCATTAGATGCACGAGGTGGGTGTCGCTGAGATGGTCCAGGAGTTCATCCATGTCCTCACCCCCAAGATGCAGAAGTTGATGCTCTCTCTCTCTCTCTCTCTCTCTCTCTCTCTCTCTCTCTCTCTCTCTCTCTCTCTCTCTCTCTCTCTCTCTCTCTCTCTCTCCTGTGCATGACTAATTATCTTTGTCTGTTCACCTCTTTTGATTTTCATCTTCAGTTTCAGGTGCCAGCTATAGGAGTCGGCAAATTAGTTTTGGAGGTTAACATGTAAGCTTTCTTGCCACTTTGAGTTTGTCCATAGACCTTCTGAAAGTGCCTAGAGGGGGGTGAATAGGCTTTTCTGAAATTAAAACTAAAACAGCGGATTAAATCTGCCAGATACTCCGGTGAAGGTCGGATACTCCGGTCTAGTACGGAGTATCCGGTCTAGTCCGGAGTCTCCGGTGTATACAGGAAATCAAGAACAACTACGAATTAAAGCAAGTAGCTAGAATCTATAGTTGAAGGTAGGTCTACTAGTTATCACAGAGCTAAAATAACAATTAATACTAGTAAGATGATCACTAGGGCAATTTATATGAAGAATCACAAATTCACACGATTAAGTAAATTGTACAAGTAAAAACGCGAGAGATTATCCTAGAGTTCGGCCACCTCACAAAGAAGTGCCTACATCTCCGTTGAGGAGCTCACAAAGAGCCGGGTCTTTTCCAACCCTATCCTCTTCTAGTGACCACAAAGATCAAACTAGAATTTCCTTACTTAGTTCGAAGTTGATTACAAACTTCCCGTGGCACTCCACAAAGTTTGGGTGCTCTACGGGTGACGCCTTGCCGTCTAGAAGCACGAAGCTTCAAGAGTAATGATCACAGCGAATACTCGAGGAAGAACTCAATGCTCAAGTGGCTTAAACCCTCTCCAAACACAAACTCACTAAATTTTGCAAACTTTGCACTAGAGTTGGTTGGAGGGACTTTGAATGCTCTTAAAGTGCTCAACGAGTCTAGAGTTCACCAGCAATAGCAAGCCTTAAATGCCATGGGGTATGGGAGTATTTATAGACCTCTCTCAAAAACTAGCCATTACTGTTCTGTCAGACCTGACCGGAGTATCCAACCCCAAATCCAAAAATGCCGTCAGAACGGTCACAGAACGTGTCAGAACTAGCCGTTACAATTCTATTAAGTTACCGGAGTCTCCGGTCCTGACAGGGCTTTCAAAAAGACTAAGTCCGGAGACTTGCCGGACCCTCCAGCCTCTCCAGGTACCGGAGTATCCGGTGAACACCGGAGACTCCGGTCTTTTATCAAAAAGATTATATGCTAACTGAGACACCCCTGCCGGAGTCTCTCTCGGAAACTCCGGTTAAAACTTTTTCTCTGGTGAACACTGGAGACTCCGGTCTTTTTCAATAAAAATAAAGACTTAACCGAGACTCTCTGGCGGAGTCTCCCTCGGAGACTCTGGCCTCAAAACCCACCAACTACCGGAGTATTCGGTGGATACCGGAGACTCTGGTCTTCTTTCAATAAAAATAAATCGGAACCGAGACTCTCTGCCGGAGTCTACCTCGGAGACTCTGGACTAAACACTGAGTACCGGAGTATCCGGACTCAGTGAACTTTTGCAGAACTAACCCGGTGTCTGTGGGTGAGTGTGCCTCTCAACTTGTTGGTTCTAAAGGATATCTTGAGCATTGAGACACTAATCAAGCAATCAAATGCAACCCTCTTAATAGAGCGGCTATCCTAGACTCAATTTCAAAAATAAAAGAATTTAAATCCTATTGAGTACTCTTAGTTGCTTCTCCTTTCGTTTCGACGAGCGTCAAACGTCATATGTCTTCTCAACTAAGACTTAAACCTGTTCATAACTTAGATAAACATATTAGTTCCTTAATCGTTTTGTCATCAATAAGCCAAAACCCACTTAGGGGGCCTAGATGCACTTTCAATCTCCCTCTTTTTGGTGATTGATGATAACACGATTAAAGCTTACAAAAAGATATTTGAAATAGGATTTTGAATTCTAGAAGATATGGTGAGCTCCCCCTAAATGTGTGCATTGGTTTAAGCTTGAGTTATACGCAAATGCACATATTCAAGATTTAAATTCGCAAGAGCTCCCCCTATATCCTAGAATCCGTGGGATGCAATATTAAGTAAATAAGATGCATATGGCAAGATAAGAATCACAATTAATTTAAGAAAGTACGACAATCATTACACTAACATAAGAGTCTTACAAATTCAAATGCAGCACAAAGTTCATCACAAACAATAGAGTCCAAATGTCCAACAACAATTAAGGATGAAACAGAATCCAAAGCTAGAAAATTAAGAAAACTAAGAATTGGATAATTCTCTCTTCCCCTTTGGCATCAAGCACCAAAAAGAGAGAGAACCTAAACGCTGCTGGCTTCTTCATCGTCATCGGCATCATCATCATCATCTTCATCATCACTTCCCTCAGTGTCATTGCCAGGAGCGGCGTCAGAGGAGTCATCTTGAGCTTGAGGTTGAGAGCTCTCTGCAGCTGCTTGGGCTTCATCATACCATGCCCAAGGGTTTTCAAATTCAACCAGTGCACTTTTCGCTTCATCCGAAGTGATGGGTGAACAAGGTGACTGAAGGTTCATGGAGGTGTACATCTCTTTCTGACGCTTCTCTATTTTCTTTAAACGAACACCTTGCTCCTTGATTTGAGTAGCATTATGAGTGCACACTCTGAAAATGGCTTTGAGAGCACTTTTGATAAAAGATGACCCTCGAGGAGGAGCACGTCTCGAGGCAAACTTCCTTGAGCTTGGAGGAGCATGAGGAGGTGATGGCGAGGGAGATGGAGCTCGGATGTTCAGGGGTCTCATCCGATAGGGTTCATGCTTTACCTCCTTCACAAAAGTTTTCTTGGACACTCTCTCAATGATAGACATGATGTAGGGAGCGTATCCACAGCTTTTGATGGGCGATTTGGATGTAAACACAATTTCTTCCCAAAGGAAATACGCCACACTGAAGGGAGCATGATCATTGGACATGGCGGCGAGGAGATTCCTAGAAATGCTCCGCACAGTTGTTGCATCCCCACTCTTAGGTGCCAAGGTGAGTCGAAACAGGGAGTTTAAGCAACGGTAGAAAGGTCTCATCCCTGTAAGTTTTCCAAACTCGACTCGTCCATGATTTAGATACATGAACCCAAGCTCTTCCAAAGTCAGCTGATTCTCGTTATGGATTTGATCTTTGGATGTGTCTCGAGTATCAAAATGAAAGTGATGAGCAAATCCTCTGAAGCTTATTCTGTACTTGACTCCCTATGTTATCCAATGCATAACGGGATTCTCAGATCCCTCGAACCACACGGTAGCATAAAATTGTGCAATAAGTTCCTCGCACCAATCATACTTGAAAGCCATTATGTTTTTAACTTTCTTGCTCTCACAAGCAGCAATGACTTCATTGAACACGGGATCATCTTTCTGAGCTATGTAATTCCAATCAATCCACTGCATATGAGTAATTGGCTTCTTCTTGGCCAAGATCACCGTTTCATAAAAATATGCTTGGAAGTCATTCCAAAAGGGATGATCTGCGACATTTTTCTCATAGTCATATGGGTTGTTCAATCTCTCATTGACCACCCTGGATACATGCTTCATGTAGTTCATCGTTTGTTTTGGAGTGTCAAAGATGCTAGCAGTTCTTAGTGGTCTATGGAGTTTCAAGGGTCCAATGACTTCATCAGTTTGCTCTTCTTCCTCATCATCCTCGGGCTCAGAACTATTTTCTGTAGCAATGCCTTTGCCTCTCTCTTCTCGAGAAGGCATCCCACCTCTTCCCCTTCTTGCTGTCACCTTGGCTAAGCCCTTTCCACGACCACTTTCGCGGCCTCTCATTGCTTGACTTTTGGTCCGACATAAAGTGACAACATCTCTTTCATAGTGTTCAGTAGATCCCCCTTCTTCGATGTGAATACCTCTGCCTGAGGCCACTTTGCGGACTCTTTCACCGCTTACGTGCCCACTTCCACTATCCTCGGAATGTGCCGGTGCTCTCGCCTCTTGAGCGCGAGGATCACTCTTTTGTTTCTTCTTCCTCTCAAATGTGTGACCCTTTAAAAAGCGATCTCCGACCATTGCAAATAACCTGAGAGAGATAGAATGAATTTGTGGACATGAGAGACACTAATTAAAAGAGGTTGCTGAAAATCAGGCAGACACTGGAGTATCCCGAGAAATCCCCCAAAACCTAGGGTTTTGGAAGATTCGACCGATAAGAGTTGAATCTGGTTTAGGGATGAGTTCTAGGAAGTATATGGAGCTATTCTACCAATGGAAAACGATCCTAGACAAGGGCATTGAGAGATCGGGAATATTTGTGAAAAAGTACCTTTTTGAGCAAAAATACTCCGGGGATTTTGATGAATAGGGATTTTCGGAGATTCTGGCCTTGAATCCAAGTGAGAAACTATGAAAATCTTGAAGCTCCTTGGTTGTTCCTCAAAAATCGCCGGAGAGAGTAAGTTTGGGAGAGAGAAGTTGAGAGTAGATGAATATGAGGAACTGTTCGGGCAGGGGGTTATATAAGAAATTTGGAGACACCGGAGACTCCGGTCCTGATACTATACCAGAGACTCCGGTGAAGACCGGAGACTCCGGTCCTGATACTTATACCGGAGATTCCGATGAAGACCGGACTATCCGGTAACTGGAACCAGGACAGGAATCAGCTTGAGTAGTGAACAGTGTCAGGTCCAGATACTCCGGTGAACACCGGACATTCCGGCACTTGGAACTATGACAGAATAGATT
Source organism: Phragmites australis (assembly GCF_958298935.1). Taxonomy (NCBI): domain Eukaryota; kingdom Viridiplantae; phylum Streptophyta; class Magnoliopsida; order Poales; family Poaceae; genus Phragmites; species Phragmites australis. Next base: position 8,918,684 of record NC_084938.1, read on the forward strand.
GAACGCTGAAATTTGGGAGGAGTTTTTCGGGAGAAAGCTGTTGGACATAAAGGACTAATTTGCTAAATGTGATCAGCCAACAAGCATCATTACATAACTATGATCACAAATTGCAAATCATGATCGAGAGATCAAAGAACCAAATAATTTTGAGAAAATCACTCAAAAATGCAGTTTTCGCAAACTTTTAGCTAAGAAAGTTACAAATCTATAACAAGCAAATGTATGCAACAGTTCAAGCCACGTTTCATGAATCTAGGATATTTAATTCACTTCTCAACTCGCAAAACCTTTGCTCGTCTAGTGGCTTAGTGAGGATATCGGCTAGTTGTCTTTCGGTTCTCACATGGCGAATATCGATATCCCCTTTTGTTGCATGATCTCTCAAGAAATGATGTCTAATATCTATGTGTTTGGTTCTTAAGTGTTGTACAGGATTGTTGGCTATTTTGATGGCACTCTCATTATCACACAAAAGTGGAATTTAGGATGTTTTGTGACCATACTCTCTTAGAGTTTGCCTCATCCATAGGAGTTGAGCACAACAAGCTCCCGCGGCAACATATTCGGCTTCGGCGGTAGATAGGGCTACGGAGTTTTGTTTCTTGGATGACCATGACACTAAGGACATACCCAAGAATTGGCAAGTCCCCGAAGTACTTTTTCTATCTACTTTGCACCCGACATAGTCGGAGTTCGAATAGCCGATAAGGTCGAAGGATGACCCTTTACGATACCATAAGCCAAGGTAAGGTGTATGAACTAAATATCAAAGAATCCTCTTAACGGCCATTAAATGACACTCTTTAGAAGCGGTTTGAAATCTTGCACATATGCACACACTAAGCATGATATCGGGCCTAGATGCATATAGATAAAGCAAAGAACCTATCATGGAACGATATACCTTTTGATCCACGCTTTTGCCTTCTCCATTGAGATCAAGATGTCCATTAGTTTGCATAGGTGTCTTGATTGGTTTGGCATTCTCTATGTCAAACTTCTTGAGCATGTCTTTGATATACTTGGTTTGGCAAATGAAGGTTCTTTCCTTGAGTTGTTTGATTTGAAATCCGAGAAAGAATTTCAATTCCCCCATCATAGACATCTCAAATCTCATTGTCATGATCCTACTAAAATCTTCACAAAATTTTTGATTAGTAGAACCAAATATAATGTCATCGACATATATTTGGCAAACAAATAAATCATTATCAACATTCTTGGTAAAAAGAGTAGAGTCGGTTTTGCCTATTTCAAAGCTCTTTTTTGACAAGAAAATTTCTAAGGCATTCATACCATGCTCTAGGAGCTTGTTTTAGCCCATAGCGCGCCTTATGGAGTTTGTTAACATGTGCGGGATGCTTGAGATCTTCAAAGCCGGGCGGTTGCTCCACATATACCAATTCGGAGATTGATCCATTGAGAAATGCACTCTTTACATCCATTTGATATAGCTTGAAATCATGGTGAGTAGCATAGGCTAATAATATATGAATTGACTCAAGCCTAGCTACGGGAGCATAAGTCTCACCAAAATCCAAACCTTCGATTTGAGTGAACCCTTGAGCAACCAATCGAGCTTTGTTCCTTGTTACTATCCCATTTTCATCTTGTTTGTTGCGGAAGACCCATTTTGTCCCAATCACATTTTGCTTTGGCCTTTTCACCAAAGACCAAACTTCATTTTTTTTGAAGTTGTTCAATTCTTCTTGCATAGCCATCACCCAATCCGGATCATCAAGAGCTTCTTCTACCTTCAAAGGCTCCAAAAAGGAAACAAAAGAGTAAAATTCACAAAAATTTGCAATTCTTGAATAACTAGTTACCCCCTTTTGTATATCACCAAGTATGTTGTCCACGGGGTGATCTCTTTGGATGCTTTGATGAACGCGTGGGTGTGGCACTTGAGATTGATGTTGAATATCGTCCACTTCATCATCCAAAAAGTTATTTAGGTCTTCATAGTCTTGATTTTGGTCTTGTGGTCGTTTGTCGTCTTGATCTTGAGTTGATGTTGATGGTTCCACTTGCATTGATGAAGATGGTTGATCTTGATCATTTTGAGTCTCTTGAACCTTTTGTTGCTCTAAAGGCTTGATTTCACCAATTGCCATCTTCTTTATTACTTCGCTTGGTATTTCTTCGTCACCTAGCACATTAGGATCAACTTGCTCCACTTGGGAGCCATTAGATTCATCAAATGTTACGTCTCTTGCAATTTCAACGCAACCGGTGGTTTTGTTGAAAATACGGTAGGCGTAGGCATTTGATCCATAACCAAGCATAAAACCTTCATCTACTTTTGGAGCAAATTTTGAACTTCTTGCCTTCTTGTTTAAAATAAAGCATTTGCTACCAAAAACCTTAAAGTAGGAAACGTTTGGTTTGTTACCGGTTAGAAGCTCATATGCGGTCTTGTTCAATATCTTGTGTAGATACAACCGGTTGATGGCATGGTATGCGGTGTTGATTGCTTCCGCCCAAAATTGATCCAATACCTTGTATTCATCAAGCATTGTTCTTGCGGACTCAATTAGAGTCCTATTCTTCCTCTCGACCACTCCATTTTGTTGAGGGGAGTAAGGAGCCGAGAATTCATGCTTGATTCCCTCTTCATCAAGAAACTCTTCAACTTGTATATTCTTGAACTCACTTCTGTTGTCGCTTCTCACTCTCTTGATCTTCACTTCGAACTCATTTTGGGCTCTTCTTACAAACTTCTTGAAAATAGCTTATGTTTCGCTTTTATCATGCAAGAAGAATACCCAAGTGAAACGTGAAAAGTCATCAATAATAACTAAACCATATTTGTTACCTCCAATATTTATGTAGGCAATCGGCCTAAATAAATCCATGTGGAGGAGTTCCAATGGTCTTGTAGTTGTCATCACATTTTTCACGGGATGAGATGCTCCAACTTGCTTTCCCGCTTGACAAGCACTACAAATTCTATTTTTCTCAAAAGAAACATTTGTTAGTCCTAGGATATATTCACCCTTTTGAAGTTTAAACAAATTCCTCATGCCAACATGAACTAGTCGGCGATGCCAAAGCCAACCCATGCTAGACTTAGCCATCAACCAAGTTTTAGGCTTCACTTCATCCGTTGAAAAATCAACAAGATAAAATTTACCCTTCAACTTACCGGTGAAAGTTATTGAGGCGTCTTCCCTTCTAGAGACAATCACACCCTCATTTGTAAAAAGACAATTATAACCTATCTCACATAATTGAGATATAGATAACAAATTGTAGTTAAGAGATTTGACTAATAAGACATTTGAAATAGAATGATCATTTGAGATGGCGATTTTACCTAGGCCTATTACCTCTCCTTTTCCATTATCGCCAAAAATGATGTTTTCATGAGGTCCTCCATTTTCTTCAAAAAAGGAAAACATTCTCTTTTCTCCGGTCATGTGATTTGTACATCCACTATCATGACCCAACTTGATCCACCGGAGGAGTATGCCTACAAAACAAAGTTATGCCTTTATTTTAGGTACCCAAATTTGTTTGGGTCCTTTAGCGTTAGTCACAAGCGCTTTTGGCACCCACACATTCCTTTTAACAATTCTATCTCTTGTGCGGGGACCAACATAAAGAGCAACCACTTTACCACGGTGGTCTCTCTTGATCATATATGAGGCATAGAATGAACATTGAGGAGCATGAGTCTTTGGTTGCCTTGTTTGAGCCGTGTGATCAATTGCTTACCTCCTTTGACAAACTTGAGGAATTCCACTCCATTCAATAGCATACAACCATTAGGCTTGCTCGTGTATTGGTCAAATCCAAGACCTCTCTTTTGCTTGTTATCCTTTGCTTGGATGGTCTTGTAAAGTGCATCTTTTGATTTATAGGTTTTGATGCACCCGTATTTGACCAAGGCATTTAACCTCTCATTCTCCTTTTGTAACGCTTGCAAGGATTCAACATTAGTTGTACAAGCATTTATATCAAAGTTGAAACAATGAGAGCATCCATTGCTAGTAGATGCACTAGATAGTAAATTAGCTTCACTAGAGTTGGATGAGCCTTTCTTAAGGATATCAATTTGTATTTCAAGAGTTATATAATTTTCATCTAAACAAGATAATTTCTATTGAAGCAAGAAATTGTTACTCTTAAGGTCGGCAATTGAGGAATTGGTCAAATCATAATCATTTGACAATTTCTCAACTTTTTCCTTCTCTTTAGCAAAGAGCTTCTCGAGTTTAAGGTTTCTCTTCTTTTCAAGGATGAGCAAGTCCTCTTGTCTCTTGAGGGTCTCTTCATGACTATCTATTGTATCCATTAGCTCCTTTATTTTAGCCATGACATTTTTATTCAAACTTTTAAACAAGTTATCACAATCACTATCATATTCACTATCACTATCTAAAAGTTTGGATTGAGATTTTACCTTGCAGCTTTTAGCCATGAAGCACTTTGGGGAGTCGTCATCATCATCACTCATTAAGAGTGATTTTCTTGGTGTTGGCTCATGGATAGTAATGGTGGCGACTCCTTCATCATCGGAGTCAGAGTCGGAGTTTGAATCCCACTCTTCTCTAATGTGTGCTTGGCCCGAATACTTCTTCTTGTATATCTTGTTCTTGTCCTTCTTGTATGGCTTGATTTTATTGTCTTCTTTGTCCTTTCTTTTCTTCTTGTTCGGACAATCGGCTATGAAGTGACCAATTTCGTCACATTCATAGCATGCCCTCCTTGATGTTCTCTTCTTGGGCATGTATCTCTTGTATTTTGAATAGCCTCCCTTTCTCATGAACTTTTTGAATCTTTTCACAAAGAAGGCCATTACTTCATCTTCGGAGCTTTCCTCTTCACTTGTACTTGATTCTTGAGCTTGCTTGCTTTTGCTTGCCTTGAATGCAACCTCCTTGTGTTTTGAGGTTGAGCTTTGTTTTGCATGAAGCTTTACTTCATTTGCTTCTTCTTCCATGAGCTCATGAGCAAGGATCCTTCCAAGCACATCGCTTGGTGTAAGCCTCTTATAGTCCCTTCTCTCTCGGAGGAGTGTCACCAAAGTGGGGTTTCTAGGAGCAAATGCTCTAAGCAATCTCTTTACCACTTTGTGATCATCAATGTCCTCACTCGCAAGCCCTCTTAGCTTGTTCACAAGCACCATCATCCGATCATACATGGCTTGAGGAGTTTCATGATCTTCCATCACAAATCTTCCTAGCTTGCCCTCAAGCAGCTCTATCTTGGATTCTCTTACACTTGTTGTCCCTTCATGAGCAACTTGAAGAGTATCCCAAATTTGCTTAGCTTCTTCAAGTCCATCCACTTTATTGAATTATTCCGGACTCAAAGCACTAAGCAACACACTTGTGGCTTGAGCATTGCGATGCATATTTTGTTCTTCACTTGAGGTGAGCTCTTGATCTTCCTCCGGCAACTCAAATCCTGTGCAAACAATCTTCCAAATACTAGGATGAAGAGAGATTAAATACTTTTTCATTTTGTGCCTCCAAGCGGCATAATGTGTACCATCGAAAAATGGTGCACACCCGGAAGGCACGGAGATATAGTTGCTTGAAGAATTTAAACGATCATAATTGAAAGGAATTTCACTTCCCTTTCCTTTACCATTACTGTCATCACTCTTTGATGGATCATCTTTAAAACCCCTCGAACTTCCGGATGTCGACATTTTAATATCCTCCAAGCGGTGAAGCCTTGTAGGAGGTTAGGCTCTGATACCAATTGAAAGTGCCTAGAGGGGGGGGTGAATAGGTTTTTCTGAAAATTAAAACTAAAACAACGGATTAAATCTGTCGGATACTCCGGTGAAGGTCGGATACTCCGGTCTGGTCCAGAGTATTCGGTCTAGTCCGGAGTCTCCGGTGTATACAGAAAATCAAGAACAACTACGAATTAAAGCAAGTAGCTAGAATCTATAGTTGAAGCTAGGTCTACTAGTTATCAATGAGCTAAAATAACAATTAATACTAGTAAGATGATCACTAGGGCAATTTATATGAAGAATCACAAATTCACACAATTATGTAAATTGCACAAGTAAGAATGCGAGAGATTATCCCGGAGTTCGATCACCTCACAAAGAAGTGCCTACATCTCCGTTGAGGAGCTCACAAAGAGCCGGATCTTTTCCAACCATATCCTCTTCTAGCGACCACAAAGATCAAGCTAGAATTTCCTTATTCAATTCGAAGTTGATTACAAACTTCCCGTGGCACTCCACAAAGTTTGGGTGCTCTACGGGCGACGCCTTGCCGTCTAGAAGCACGAAGCTTCAAGAGTAATGATCACAGCGAATGCTCAAGGAAGAACTCAATGCTCAAGTGGCTTAAACCCTCTCCAAACACAAACTCACTAAATTTCGTAAACTTTGCACTAGAGGTGGTTGGAGGGACTTTGGATGCTCTTAAAGTGCTCAAGGAGTCTAGAGTTCACCAGCAACAGCAAGCCTTAAATGCCATAGGGTGTGGGAGTATTTATAGCCCTCTCTCAAAAACTAGCCGTTACTGTTCTGTCAGACCTAACCGGAGTATCCGGTGAACACCGGAGTATCCGGTCCCAAATCTAAAAACGGCGTCAGAACGGTCACAGAACGTGTCAGAACTAGTCGTTACAATTCTGTTAAGTTACCAGAGTCTCCGGTGAACACCGAAGTCTCCGGTCCTGACATGGCTTTCAAAAAGACTAAGTCCGGAGACTTGCCGGACCCTATAGCCTCTCCAGGTACCGGAGTATCAGGTGAACACCGAAGACTCCGGTCTTTTTATCAAAAAGATTAAATGCTAACTGAGACACCCCTGCCGGAGTCTCTCTTAGAAACTCCGGTTAAAACTTTTTCTCCTACCGGAGTATCGGTGAACACCGGAGACTCCAGTCTTTTTCAATAAAAATAAAGACTTAACCGAGACTCTCTGGCGGAGTCTCCCTCGGAGACTCCGGCCTCAAAACCCACCAACTACCGGAGTATCCAGTGAACACCGGAAACTCCGATCTTTTTCCAATAAAAATAAATCGGAACCGAGACTCTCTACTGGAGTCTACCTCAGAGACTCCGGACTAAACACTGAGTACCGGAGTATCCGGTGAACACCGGAGTATCCGGACTCAGTGAACTTTTGCAGAACTAACCCGGTGGCCGTGGGTGAGTGTGTCTCTCAACTTGTTGGTTCTAAAGGATATCTTGAGCATTGAGACACTAATCAAGCAATCAAATGCAACCCTCTTAATAGAGCGGCTATCCTAGACTCAATTTCAAAAATAAAAGAATTTAAATCCTATTGAATACTCTTAGTTGCTTCTCCTTTCGTTTCGACGGGTGTCAAACGTCATATGTCTTCTCAACTAAGACTTAAACATATTCATAACTTAGATAAACATATTAGTTTCTTAATCATTTTATCATCAATAAGTTAAAACCTACTTAAAGGGTCTAGATGCACTTTCACCTTCAAGTATCTCACAGGCGTTTGTTATATTAAAATTATCATCTTCCTCATCATGTTTTTTTCGTTATTTCTTTCTATTTTCTGTACCTGAGCAGGAGGTCGTGCATTTCCTTGATAGTCTTCTGATTGCAACAGGAACACAATTGTTTTTTCCTTCCTTTCATTTAAATAATTATATACAATATTAATTGAATTAACCATTCTGTATCATTTTAGCGGACTCTGCTTTCTATGGACTCCAATCTGAAATAAGGTACTTTATCATCTTAGTTTTATCTATTTTATCAACTTGGTTTTGACAATTTCCGGTAACTTCTCATGAATACATGTGTAGAAAACTGTGGTTCTAGAATTTCCGCACCAACATGCATGAACGTGAAAGTGTTTTCTTTCATATGAACAAGAATTTGGTTCAAAGAAAACAAAATACATAAGTTTATTCCTAAAATTCCGCAAGTAGATATGGACTGCACTATCATGTGTCGAGTATCTCATTTAGCGTTCTCATCTACAGCCTTTCATTACTTCAAATGAGCATTAAAATTTGAGGAAGATGTGCTTAAACCATCCAATTGTCAAGCTTAATGGTCTTTCCTCTTTCTATTTAATCATTTGCGCATTTGAAATTGCTCTGCAACTTCCGCCCGCCACCACCATCAGGCCAACCACAACCTGCGACGTCAACCCTAACTCTAAAGGCGGTGGCAGAATGGTGTTGGGAGGAGAGGGACAAGACGAACTGACGTTGTCAGATACGCAGCACTCCCGAATCTCAAAACGCACTATTCTTTTCGCGCGGGCTGTGTATTGGAAATTTTCGGGTGCACTACAGTACAGGGAGGCGCGAAGCAAACCCTTCCTGTTCCCTTTTTTCCAGGGAGTACCAGGCCCTTTTTTTGGACTACAGGTTTTGGTACGTTTGCTGGGGACTGCCATTTCACGTGCGCGATGCGTACGTGAGCAGTGAGGATGTCAACCTTATGGACGCTTCCCCTATATCTACCATCATTCAAGACTTTGAACTCGGATGGATCTCAAGTTCTCAACCGAAGAATACCAAGACTTGTTAAGTGAAAACATTTAGTTGAAATAGGACCACTGAGGGAATAGCAGGTAGCGGATACTGCAGGAATTCTGCACCGATCGTGTCCTTAAAGAACAGCACAAAAGGTGGGCACGGAGGCTCCAGTTGACAAAAATTCTTGTGACGTATTACGCCAGACTTGGTTTCTATAGCTAATGAAATAAGAAAGAAAGATAATCTGCTTATTTGACAACATACCAAATCCTCCGATAATACATCAAAACAGAGTATGCTGAGCTTTCAATGTCAGGGACCAGAAATAGGTAATACTACTTCATTCTTTCAGTGCCGGTGGCTGTCCAGAAGAAAGCCTCTCCGACCTCGCCTTGTTAGCTTTTTCCATGTAATCTTGGTGGGATTGGTGCTTTGCCCCTACGATGAATAGAACACACATTTACCGGTGCCTTTAACAAAAATAAAAACACCCAAACAAAAACCACCTCAGCAAAGCAACAGTCCACGTCTAAGATTGATGATACCATTTAGAAAAATCAGTTCTTGTTCTCTTGGGATTTTGCTATATCTCAATAACACAAGAACACTTCAAAGGAAATGTGATGCAATGATTTCGGGTATTTATTTCAGAACAGGTAAACTGTATTACTAAGGGAAAGTATAAGACATCCGATATCAATGTGCAGTCATCATTTCCTATATTATAATCCAGAATGCAGCGAATCGTTTCTATTGTGCACTTAGGCCAGTCAGACCATGGCACACGGCAGCCAAATGTGGACATTAAAGTCAGGAACAAGAGAAGTGAGAGAACTCCCATGGAGAAGAGTTGCTGAGTTGGGATACTTCTTATACGAGCAAGTTAGTTGCATTAGTATACCTATCAGCTTATCTTGTAGTTGAACTTTACTAGGTCTGTTTAAGAAGGTTTATCTGAGTTGCTTGAAAGCAATTGAATGAAAAGCTTTTCTCTCACATATATCAACTCTACTACTCCCTCCCTCTCTCCCTCCTTTTCATATGGCTGTGCATCTCTCCTCTAAGCACAGTTCCATTTGACCATTTTGCCTCTTCAAACCATGCCATTTAGAAGTCCATTTCTCAAGCCATGCCATTTGGAAGACCCTTTCTCATGCCATGCCATGTGGACGTCTCTTTCTCAAGCCATGCGTTTGGCCATAGTTATCCAAATTTTGGATTAAGATACTCAACAGTTTCACAGCATTAAGGTTGAGAAAAGATTGGCATTGCATGTGACTCACTTGAATATTAGGGCCTGTGCAATGTGATTCTAATAAAGACCGCTTAAATCTGTGAATTTTCAATTGTTTGTGACGCTAAATTATTAATGGCACACCACTGAAAATTATATGCCAGTAAGGGCAAATCTAAAGATAGCGTCAGACACAAATCAATCGAAATTTTAACCAGTTTATACCGAAAATCCTATTGAGACTACCTTGTTGTATGTATAACTGCTCCATCTGCTCCCAAAAGTCCAAATAGATATCACTTCAGAATACGTGCAGTCAAATTTTAAAAAAATTGACCACTAATATACGCAAAAACAATTTGTATTTCTCTCATGGAAATGGTACTAGTAGGTTTGTTTTTAAAATTACTTACATATGATTGTATGTTTAAAGCTTTTATTAACATCTATGTAAAAATGGTGAAGGTCAGACATAGGTACTGGATACCATGCGATGTCCTAACAGATTACTATTCTGGAATCTGGATCGGATGGAGTATTTCTTATTTGCTTCGACCATACCAAATTTAAAGACCACTAACCAAATTAAAAACAACACAAGTGATAATCAAAGATTTGTTTCTGTACTTTTTCGATCCTATGTAAACAACAGATGCAAATTACAAATGTTTTAGCACTTCATGATGCCATGGGTTGTTTCAGGCTCCTAACTAGTAAACACAAAGGTGCTCTGTGCTACTGCCGTGTAGCACCAGAAGTGGTTGAAATTCAAGATCTGCAACATGTACAAACTATAACACTTGCGGCAGCCAAGGTGAATGGTGGTAAAGCATCATAGTGGCTTTTCTTGTCATCGATGATCATGCAAACCTAAGTCAGTAAACCCAAGAGCCTTGACACAATTTAATGTTCCACACGAGATGGGCAACTTATGTCAATAAATCCTTGATATAATGTAGTGCTCCTTAAGATATGGATGCTAGATACTTCTATAAAGCTACATAGATAAATCCTGCTACACGATTTATGCAATGTTGAGTATACCTACATACATAATGGTCATCCAATGTAATCAGTGTTGAACATGCAGTGCTGATAATCACATCCAGGCCTTGCATCATGGACAGTGTCAAGTGCATGGTTTACGACTATATGACCCATACATGCTTGCGTTGTTCCATGAAAAATGCTCAAGTGCAGTAGTATCATTTGTCGGTAAAGCTATATTCTTAACCTATGTTGACAGGAACCATAACAAAGTGCTTACTGTTTTGCAAGCAGAACATATACAGAAACATACTATGGAAGGGTGTGGGTTTCAGTAAAGGGTAACGTATTCCAACGGCGATCCAATTCCCTAAAGTGTATCATGAATATATTTGTAGTACTGTCTAATTTGAAATTTTCATACCCTGCCTAACCTGATTGATGATAAAACGTCAAAGCTGAACCTCCAAAACTACGTTGCTATTTATCATAATGGAAGAGGATGCGTAGGACATATTTCTCATCACATTGTTCACAGACTATATTTATTCAGCTAAATTGTCTCATTGAAGATCCACCATCTTTTCAATTGTTAGCAACTATAATGCAAAACACGGTATGCATGTCAACCAACATAAAAGTACAAACTTCCTATCCATCTTTGTTCAGTAAATGCTATTTTGCAAGCTCAGCAACCTCCCGGTGGAGATATATGCATACTGCTCATCTAAGCTTACAACTTTGCTCACCAACCACCAAAAAGTTTAAGGCATAGGAAACACAAACACAAGGATGTGATTTATGCATTTCTAAGGAAAAACTTCACCTTGTCCTGAATATCAAATTGTCCAGACACGAGCACATGAACAAAACCCTCAAGTGCCTCACCATTCTGACCAATCTAAACATAACTTCATTTACAGGTTCCAAAGGAATGAAATAATATCAACAGAACAAGCGCAAAAGAATCCCTATGTTGAACCCCCAATATAATCCCTTTTGATGTGCTCCTAAATGCCAAACGACATTACCACCTCAGGAAACAAAACCAGTACCCTTAGATCATGTTACCCTGGAGAGCGGAGATCCATTCCAACTATCAGAGATTGGCCAAAAATAACACCAATCGAGCTAAGCCCGAAATTACCAAACCCTAGTTCTCATGAATTAGCCGCGCAACACATAGATAGAAGTGCAGAATAGGACACTAGCCGAAGCGAACCTAACAGATGTTCCAAATTCCAACAATTCACTGTAATAATGAGGACGAATGGAATCACGGTTAGGGTTTTAGGGTGGGGGGAAGGGTTGATACCTCGGGTCATGAAGTACCAGGGGACGCCGAAGACGGCGGCGAAGATGGCGATGCCGGCGAAGACATGCTTCTTCTCGCCGCTGTAGAGGTAGTGGTCAATACGCGCGCGGAACCCCCCGCCGCCGGCACTCGTGGCCTCTCCTCCCATCGCCGCCGCCGCTGCCTAAGTGCTGTGCTAGTTCGGTCGTGCGTGGTACCGGTGGGCTACGCGTCGCGTTGGTGGGTTTCATTTCCAATTTCCTATTTTGAAGTAATCGCTAATTTGGTCCTTAAGTCTCAAATAATACCATTGTAGTCCTCAAAGATCCAAACGATCAAAACTGACCAATTTGGTTTCTACTAGCGTACGTTTCAGCTAAAAAGTTATGAAAATATGGATGCGCTATAAAAAAACTATTGAATGAATACGTTAGTAGCGATATCGTAGTTTGATTTTAGATAGGGTTCGAAAAATGAGTAGTAGATTATCTGTTAATTTCTCTCTTAATTAATTAATTTATGTTTATTAGTAAAACGAGTTACATATCCGTAGTGGTAGTAAGACGAGGAGGATAGAGAACGAGGGTGTATGATAAAAATGGGTAAATTATTTAAATTTTAAGAGTTTATATTAGATGGGAAGAGAGTAGGAAGAACAGGTGACGCAAAACCAATTCATATTTTATATAGTAGAGATAGCAATCACATACGTGTTTCACGTGAAATCTATAATATTGTGATGGGGTAAAAAAAATCACAGAAGAGAAAATTAAAAATACACTTCTATAGATGGAAGAAAATAATGATACATTAATATTTATTAATACTGATAATGTCTATTAATTGTATAGGTTTTTAAATTAATTAGAAGTTTTCAAACAATAACGAGGGGAGAAGATGGGGGATTAATTTTAATTGTGGATCGTTTGATCATGTAAGATGTACGATGAAAATCGTTCGGATCTATCCAACTCATCTATTTTATAGAAGTATAGATAGAGATAATCATATTTACTCATTGCTGTCAGTTGAATACTGGAGAACACATTACTAGTGATTTAGGTCGGCAACTTTTTGTTATACTAAGAAGAAAATTTTGAGGTAGTTCTCTAGAATTCGATACTGCAAATTTTGCATATACAAGTTCATTTTTTAAGATACGATAATCAAATTTTTGGATGTATAATTTTGTAAGTTTGAAACATGTAAAATTCAAAAGTGTAGTAAGTCATTGTGATTTAAACTATCTTAAACTTGAAAAGCTAAATACGATGAATACCAAATTTCTACAGGAAGAGTTACATAATTTTAGTACAAAAATTTGAAAGTCCAGAGTTCAGCCCTCGAATTAGAAAAAAAAAATGAGAAAAATGCAATTACATAGACGTTTCTTATAGTAATACTAGGAATTGCATAAGTGTTTCATACATATGGAATCAATTTATGATATAATGATACAAATAAGTAAAAAAATAGCGTAATAAAAGAGAGATTCGTATACACGAATTTCATAATATAGTCAAGTAATTTCAGGAGGAAGGAGAATTGTGAGTAACTAGATAGGAGAGTGAAAAGAACCATTCATATCAACGGTGTGAGAATGATCAAGATAGTGACAATTATTTAGTGAAAGAAAATAATTCTCTCCTTAGTAACTTGGTGTAAAAATAGTATGATAGAGATGACCTCCGTAGTAGATGACTGTGAAAGTAATGTGCGGGCGATGATGCACCCTCTTCAGAAAGCCTATGTTATAGGTGAAATGTGGGAGGCGGTGCACCCTTTGGAGGACCCATGCGGTGAATGTATGAAAGATAACGTTTAAGAATGGAAGATAAATAATGAAAAATTGAATATATGGAAGGTAAATATTGGACGTCTGGGTATGGAAGGCAAATAATGAAAAATTAAAATATTTTTGGAATGAGAAATATGGTCTAACTTTGCACGGTGACCATTTAATCAACTCTGGTAAACGATGGAGATCTATCGGATCTGTCACAATCATGTATTTTATAGGAGTATAGATCAAGATATAATTAAAGACAAATAATAAGAGATTGAATGCATTTTTTAATGTATGAAAGAAAAATATTAGTTATCTAAATATGGAAGGCAAATAATAAAAGATTAAATGTATTTTTGGAAGGAGAAACATAGTCCAACTTTTTACAGTGACCGTTTAATAAACTCGGGTGAACGGTGAAGATCGATCGAATCTGTCACAATTTATGTATTTTATAAGAGTATAGAAGTATATCTAAAATATACAAGCCTTTTTTTATGTAAAACAATATAATACTAGTATGATGCTGAATCTCTACCGAACACTGTATTCCTTAGGATTATTAGCGACTATTGGCAATTGTTAAGATTTTCCAAATTTCAACAACCGAACTATTCCGTCCATATTGAATCATTATCTTGCTCAGTCTAATTCAGCTGTCAAGAAAATTATTAAGATGTTTCAGATTCTAACAACCAAAGTATCCGGAGGGCCACATCGAATCATCATCTTGTTCAATCTATAATTCAATGGTCAAAGAAGAATTTGTCCATTCACGAAAGTATTGTGTTCAATATTTGGATCACTTGGCCTGACAACTACAGCAACTGAATTTGCGAAGTGGCCAATTGCAAGCTTATACAAAGATCCCAATGGTGCATAGAATAAGTGAATCTTGGTGCGCAGAGAAGATCAACGCCCACATAACTAGCTAATGTTCCAGTTATGAGCAAATACAGGGGCATCAAGGATACAATCCATGAAATTTTAACTAGACGGGGCTAAATTTGAGTTCTTTTAAGGGACAGTACAGCTATTGGAATTTTCACATTCAACGGGGTTTTTATAGAGAATAAAGCTTGGCTTGGGTGGTTAGTAGATGTGATTATATTTTTTATTTATTAAGATTAAATCTTAGATTTGCTTCTTACTTATCTTATAAAGGTGAAATTATTTTAATAGTAAGCAACACATTCACCGATAGTGATATATTTTGATAATTTTATTAATTTTTAAATTCTACATCTCCGATTTTTAGCAGAGTGTGTGCCTATGTGTGGTGTAGTTTAAAAAAAAACTGGGTTTTCATGATTTCAGCCCGAGCGCACACAACATCTAGCCCAAGCTATAAGGGACTGAGATAATCGACGGACAGGATGGCGCTATCCACCATCGGCCCATTGAGATCGACGAACCAAACTGCCCCCAAACCCCTCTCGGCCTCCTGCCCTCCTCTCAAGCTCGAAAACTCACCTCCTCGCATGGCGCCGCCGCTCGCCGCCATTCTACGCCGGCACCTCCCCCTCCTCCCCCGCCTCCACCTCCTCCTCTCATCCCACCACCTCCGCCTCTCCACCTCTCACTACCCGTCCGACCAAAGCGACTTCGAACCCGACCCCGACAACTCCTTCCCACCCCCCGACGACGACGGCGAGCTCGCCTCCTTTCTCCACCGAATCTCCAGCGCGGCCTCCGCCGCCTCCTCCCTGAAGCACGCTATCTCCCTCCTCCTGTCCTCCTCGTCCTCGTCGGGCCAGTCGCCGGCCTCCCCCGCCCTCCTCGTCCGCGCGCTCTGGGAGCTGCGCCGCGATCCGGACGCCGCCGCTCTCGCGATCCGGTATGGCGACGCGTGCTCCGCCGTATCTGGGGACGAGGGACTAGGGGAGGGACCGCCGCCGCCGGCCGAGGCGTGGCACCTGGCCGTATGGGCCACGGGGAAGGCGCGGCGGTTCGACCTCGCGTGGGCGGTCGTGCGGCGGATGCGGCGCCGCGGGGTGCTCACCCCTCGCGCCATGGTTATCCTGATGGAGAGGTGTGATCTCGTGCACGGAATATGTCTTCATTTTGCATTGCATGTTATGTGCTAAGTAGTATCTTCATGATACTGCTCTGGTGTAACACTATTTTGTTGGGCACAGTTCAATTTTGTAGATCGGCTTATTATAATTATGCGATGTATACGTGGTTGTATGCATCATGATGTACAGGTGAATTCTTTCATTTTGGGCAATGTGTGGCATTGGTTGATTAAGAAGTGGGTATCACCGTGCAACAATCATTGTAGAAATTAGCATTTCGGTGCTAATTTAGTTGTCAAGATTTCTTTTTGCTGCTTGGGAGTACATTTGTGAGTTCTGGCCCATGACTCAGTGCTCTACACTGGTTTTCAGGTAAACAGTGTAGTGATTCTAAAGAATGGTGAACACACTATTTAGAAGTAGGAACAAAAATTTATGTTCCAGTTTAAAATCTTAATCTTCATAGGTTGACACACTATTCAATGATTAAATTTTGTGTTACCTGTTTGATCCACTAATGCAATTCACACTTTGTCGTTGTGATCATAAGAGGGAAAGGTGGATGTTTGAGCTACAGGCAGTCATTTTAAGACCTAAATATGTTATCGACATACTCCTGCGTTAAAAGTTAATAAAACATGCAGTTGTTATGGGTCCTCACCGCAGGATGTTGGCTCTATGCAGATGGTAGTATAAATGTATAATCATTGATGATTGGTATGAATGCCTGGATTGATTTAGATATTGGATTGGTGTTTAACTTGTCATCTTGATTTATTGAGTATAGTCTTGCTGCCTCTTTGGCAGTCATAATTCTTAATTTGGACCTCTCTCATCTTTACGAAACTTATATTATTATTTTTGCATCATGGTCTTTTCATTGTAAGGATTTGGATATGAAATCTCAGGTATGCGGCTGCCAATGAAGTGAATAAAGCAATCAAGACATTTGACGTGATGGAGAAGTTTAAAGTGGAAGCAGATCAAACTGTGTTTTACTCCCTTCTTCGTGCTCTTTGCAAAAGCAAAAACATAGAGGATGCTGAGGAGTTGCTTCTTCTGAGAAAGAAATTCTTCCCACTCACTGCAGAAGGTTTCAATATAATTCTAGATGGTTGGTGCAATGTGATCACTGATGTGGCTGAAGCTAAGAGAGTCTGGAGAGAAATGTCAAATTACTGCATTACTCCTGATGGTATGTCTTATACTCTCATGGTCAGTTGTTTCTCAAAAGCAGGGAACCTTTTTGATACCCTGAGGGTTTATGATGAGATGAAAAGGAGGGGTTGGACTCCTGGTATTGGTGTTTATAATTCACTTATCTATGTTCTGACAAGAGAGAATTGCATGAAGGATGCACACAATATATTCAGCAAACTTACAGATGAAGGCCTCCAACCAGATGTTGAAACATACAACAGTATGATAATTCCACTTTGTGAAAGTTGCAAGCTGGATGAAGCGCGAATGGTGATGGAAGGCATGATACTTAAGGGTATTGTTCCAACCATTTTGATGTACCATGCATTTTTGAAACAAGAAGGCATTGACGAATCATTGAAACTTTTGCAAAAAATGAAGGAGGATGGTAATGGCCCTAACAGTGATACATTTCTGATGCTTCTTGATAAGTTTTTTCAAGTAAATGAGTCTGGAAATGCTCTTAGAGTGTGGAATGAAATGAGAAGATATGACATTAGCCCTGCTCGTTCACACTATATGACCGTGGTCCAAGGTTTAGTTAAACATGGATGTATACCAAGAGCATTAGAGTATTATGACGAAATGAAGGAAAAAGGTTTTGCTTCTGATACACAACTTGATAAGGAATTCAAAACCTTTCTGTTGGCCAACAGAGACCACTGGAGAGGAGCAGGCAAATACAATATTATTCCACAACGTGGCAAACATTTTACAAGACGGTCAAGAATGCAATAACAAATGTGGTTCGATTAAGTTTGCTTCTAGTGCATTTTGTGATATGGGGGACTTTATGCCAACAAAGGTGAATTGGACCAATGAGAGGTATGCTTAGTTGACATGTTGTTCTTAAATCCTGAGTCATTGCTAATTAACATATATTACAGTTTGTGTGAATCTAACTGCGAAACCATAGTAAATACAATATTTGTTTTTGTTGCTGCTTCTGAAATGATTATCTTTGAGCTCGGTTTCCACCTACTTGGTGCTCTTTCCAGAAATTTATACAATGGTCTCATTGGTAAAAATCTGTTAATCTTGTTTGCTCTTGCATGGCCAATCATTTCGTAGGTTGCCTATGTGGAAACACAATGGGTAAATTGTCTGGAAATTTGGATATGAATAATATTTTCAAGGGTCTAGCTTGGTTATTTAGCGTATTGAGGCGCTTGGATTTTCTTCTTTATCGGAATGTTCATCTAGTAGCTAGCTACTGTAAGTGCAAGGCCAGAAATTCAGTCCCTTGCGATGTAGAAATATCAGCAGTGAACTTTGAAAAGTCAAGTATGACATATACATGCTTTATGTCGTAATACCATGCTAAATGAAACCAATGAAACTGCTCAGAAGCTTTTAGTAGTTTAATACATGGTTATGGAGCAGTTGTACTGGGAGCGTCTATACATAATGGATTGGAGCTGTTAAATCAGGTATTACAGTAAATGATATAATATGATTACTATCCCTTGCCCCACCTGTTCCCAAATAGATATCGTTTAAGAATATCTGCAGTAAACTTTACAAACTTAACTACTAATATATTCCTTCTATTCGTAATTATTGTATGACATCCTAGAAAGTGAGCTGTCAAATCTCGATAACTTTGACAATTAATTTAAGAAGAACAGTTTGGATTGGTCATATGGTAATAGTGTAATTGAATTTGTCGTAATTTTTTCAAAGTATAGTAATTTTACAGTTTTTATCATTATTTTCATAAAAATAAGTAAAAGTTGAATATTGGACCGTCTCAATATCCAAAACATCATACATTTACGAGTGAAGGTAATACACAGAAGTATTAAGGATTGTCGCATAAAAATGGTATTAATGGATTTGCCTATTTTTACTAACATATGTTTAGTAAATTAATGGTCAAAGACGTGTATGGAGGAATACATGGACAACATTGCTACATATCTCAACTGAAATGTGGATTTCTGATTTTTTTTTCAGGACAGAGTTGGATCATCAGGCTTTATTGAACATTACTGTAGAATCTGCAGTCTTACATGCAGAAAAAAAATATTACAAAGTAATACTAGGAAGTAGGAAGTGGATGCCACCAGTTAGGTTGAATCAGTAAAAGGCTAAATGCAACAAGTTAGCTATACTCACCGACCAAATTAGTAGCAAATTGGATGTTATTGGCTAAGTGTTCGTACGTTGTAATAAAAACATAAATATTAGATACGGTAACATCAAATATAAACTCATGAAGATGTGGATGCGCAATAGGTGCGCTATTGAACGAATACGTTAGAAGCTATGTCGTAATTTGATTTTAAATAAGATCTGAAAAATTAGGAGGAGATTATCTGCTAATTATCTCCTAATTTTTTACTTTCCTTAGTAAAACGGGCTCTACATCCGTAGCTGGTAAGAGGCGGTGAGGCTAGAGAAATAGGGTGAATGATAAAAGTGGATAAATTATTTAAATTTTAGAGATTTTTATTAGATGAAAGTGGAGTATGGAGAAAAGTTGACGTGAGAATGAACTCGTGTTTTATATAGTGGAGATACATAATAGAGATATGCAGTTTGTATGTATATGTGTCGTGGGCTGAAGTATCCGAATATTTGATGGGCTACAACAACCGCATCCAGCTCAACCCACTACACAATCAGGCAATGCAGCCTAGACTAGACCAGGGTGCAATGTTGCAACTGTAAATCCAATCGGCGTCCCAGTCCTCCACGCCTCCGAACTTAGGACTTCATGGCGGCATGCATCATGATGTCCAAGATCTTGATGCTACGCAACGCGGCTGCCCGAGCACAACATCGTAGCCACCACATCCTTCCCCTCTTTGCCCGCACTGCTGCCTCCAACAATTGCCATCATTGACCCCTATCGCCCTGTCTCCGTCGTCATCCTTGCCGTCCGTGCCCCGGACCACCTCGGTACAAACTTGCCCCACCATGACGGATGGATCGTCACCACCGGTGTAGCGAAAATGACTCTATTAGACTATGATTGTGATTTTAGTAATTAATAACAACATAATCATCGAGACTAACATATTTGTCAAGAATATATATTAGTAGGTCTCATGGATGTAATACATCAAGAAGCCACCGTAATCGGGATAAAGTTTGGTTGAATTGGAGAAGTTCTAGGAAAATGTACTCATGAGATGGTTCGGTGTCAAATGGACAGAAGCAGCAGAGCATTGTTGACAAATGGGAGAATGCAGATGACTTCACCGGATAGTCTGATCATCATCGAAGGATCATGTCGGACTAATTCTTGCAAAGAAGAATCCAAATATAGAAGAACATAGATCAACTCACCGGAAGGTTCGGTGCCTATGTTGTACACATCGGATGTTTCATACCGGAGTATTTCTTGCAAAACTGTTTTCAAGAGTTGAAGATCGAAGAATATCTCACTAGATGGTCCGGTGATAGGAGTTGTGTACGCCGAAGGCTTACACCAGAACAATTTACACAGAGAGGCTGCATAGGCTCAGATTGCTCAAACGTACTCACTGTATAGTCCGGTGATGGAGATGATGTATACACCGGAGTGTCCGGTGTTCAGGATGATTTTGAGTGGAATTCAACGTCTAGTTTCTGATGGTGTACTCATCGGATTGTCTGGTGATTGTACTATTGTTGTCACCAGACAATCCGATGTTAACAGCTTTTCTAAGTCGTTAGGTTAACGGCTAGTTGGCGAGTTTGAGGCTATAAATACCTCTTCACTCGATCATTCGAATGTTTTTGTGTCCAAACAAAATACAGACACTTGAGAAGACATCCAAGCCATCAAAATGCTAAAAGTGATCATTCAAGGCAGTTAGCAAAAATAATCCTATTAGGTCATGATTATGATTTTGGTGATTAATGACAATATAGTCAATGAAACTAACATGTTTGTCAATAATATATGTTATTAGATCTCATGGATGCAATACATAAAGAAGCCACTGTAGTCGGGACAAAGTTGGACTGAATTGGAGAAGTCCTAGGAAAATTTGCCTCACCGGATAGTCCGATGCTCCAGGTGTTTGAACTCACTGGAGTATATTTGTCAAATGGGAGAGAGGCCTAAAGACCTCACCGAATGGTCCGATGTTTGAGCAGAGTGTTCACCGGAGCATTTCTTCCAGAGAAAGTGTGCTAGTCCGGTGATCAGTGGGAGTTGCACCGGAGCATTTCTAGAGAAAAGAAGAGAATGCTCAACCCACCAGATAGTCTAGTGTTGAGCAGGATGAATGCACCTGAGCATTATTACCAGAGAAGGATGCAACCACTGAAGATCGAAGGTTCAACCTATCGGATAGTCCAGTGCGAATAGAATGAACACCGGATAATACACCGGGCAATGAACAGTGCAAAGAAGCAAAAGGAAGTTCAACCCAAAAGATGGTCCAGTAATGAAGCCTGTATAACACCGAAACATTATTTTCAGAGAGAGTTGCATTGGTTCGGTTGGCTAAAGATATCTCACCAGGTAGTCTAGTGATAAAATGATATGCACTGAATGCATACATAGAGCAATTCACACAGAGAAGGAAGAAAGGCTTGGATGGCTAAGGATAACTCACCGGATAGTCCGGTGATAGTGATGAAGTATACACCAGTGTGTTTGGTATTCACAGAGGCCTGAGTGTGGTTTTAACGGCTAGTTTGTGAGAGTATAATCACTGGATTATCCGGTGTTAGTACTACTGTTCTCACCAGATTATCCGATGTTAACAGCTTTTTCAGAGCCATTGGGATAATAGCTAGTGCGCGGGTTTGAGTCTATAAATACCCCTTCACTTAGTCATTTGAAGGGGTGGTGTGTTGCTGAAGTCCAAAGAGGTTCATGTACACTTGAGAAGACATCTAAGCCACTAAAGTGCTTAAAATGATCATTCAAGGTGATTAAGTACACCATTAGAGAGTGATTAGTGCTTATAGGCCTAGAGAGAGTGTTGCTAGGTTATTACTGTCTAGAGAGTGGATCAAGAAGTGATTCAACCTTGTACCAAGTGGTATACCAGCACCTTAGAGTCTTGGTAACTGGTTAGCAAGCTTGTTGACCCTCCGACTTGGTGTGGATGTAGCGAAAATGACCCTATTAGGCTATGATCGTGATTTTGGTGATTAATGATAATATAGTCATTGTGATTAACATGTTTGTCAAGAATATATGTTAGTAAGTCTCATGGATGCAATACATGAAGAAGCCACCGAAGCCGGCACAAAGTTTGGTTGAATTAGAAAAGGTCACAGGAGAAATTACTTCACCAGATGTTCCGGTGTTCACATGGTTGAACACACCAGAGCATTGTGTCCAGAGGCATTTGACCTCACCAGATGATCCGGTGCTCAGAGGATAAACACCGGAGCATTTCCACTAGAGAAGGTTGCAGCTGTTGAAGATTGAAGGTCAACACACCGGAAGGTTCGGTGATGAAGAGAAGTGCACCGGATAATACACCGGACAATGAATAGTGCAAAGATGAAAAAGAAACAGAAGACCCCACTGGATAGTTCAGTGATTGATTTGAACACACCGGAGGAATGCACCAGAGCATTTTGACAAAGGAGAGAATGGAGTGATCTCACCGGAAGGTCCGGTGCTCTGAAGATTTGTACACCGGAGCATATTTTCTAGAGAGGGTTGCATTGGCTTAGCTGGCTGAGGATAAAGCATCGGATGGTCCGATGATGAAGTGATGTGCACCGAAGAATACACTGGAGAATACACCGGAGCAATTTACACAGAGAAGATGAGTGTGTAATGATGAAGATTCAAGCTCAAATGATGAAAACATCACCATCCACTCCTCTATGAGAAGCTCTTCCTCAAGGTCATTATCACACAAGTCATCTCGCAAATCATCCCACAAGTGCTTTATAGCCAAAGGTATGAATAACGATGTAAGTGATGATGAATTCGATAAGTATTCTCCTTCCTATGATAAACTCCTTCATTTGATCAATGAGCAACAGAGGATCCTTAGGAAACAGCCAAAAGAGCTTAAGAGATTTAATACACTTAATGACATTCATACTACCTTTGTTTCTAATTATGAACAATTATTGAGCAAATTCAATTCGCTAAACAAGGTGCATGATGAGCTTAAGGCTAAATTTGAGTGCATTGAATTTTAAACTAAGGTCCATTTAAAGCAATCTACTCTCTATTTAATTTCAATATTAAGATAGATGCTTCTACTTCTTGTGATGGTTTAATTACTTTATCTAGCTTACCTTTTTGTAATGAGATTTATGTTGAGAATGTTGTTATAGAATCATCTAACAACCTCATTGTACAAGAGAATGATGAGTTTAAATAAGAAGTAGAGAAGTTCAAGAAGGATTTGACGAGTTTAAAGGGCAAATGACATGTCTAACTTCCTCAAGATAATTGTGTTTTTATGGTAAAAAAGCTTGCGAAGGGGTCCACTATGACATGTTTCAAATGCCATCAAAAGTGTCATAAGTCATTCTAATACAAACAAGTGAATAAGGAGACTAAGAAGAATAAAAAGATGACAAACCTCTATAATAAGATCTCCAACCTTTACACCACGCCCAACTACAAGAACAAGATAAAGAACAACCACTATAAGCTTAAGAAGAAGGAAAATTAAAAGGTGGTTTGCACATATGGTTGGAAGAAGGATTGGAAGTGGAACCAACCCATTTGGGTGTCCAAGAAAGCCATCACAAACACGAACGACCCCAATCGGTTTGGGTTCCAAAGAAGACTTCAAGCCCGAAGCGGCTATGAGAATTTTTAGGTTTAGCTTAAAAGATGAAATAAAGATTCAAACAAATAAGCCAAATGTACAAGATGGACGCATTGATGAAGATTATGATCATCACATACCCAAATCCCCGTCCAAAGGTAAAAGAGGTAAGTGTAGCTAGATTCTTGTTCATGCATTTTGTTTTGCTTCTAGCTCATTTGCCTTGCCTAGGATTGTATGTGTTTATTTCGATTTATTGCAATGCCTAATATAGGTTTTCATATGGTATGTTGCTTGTATTTCTCTCTTATCCATGAGCAATCTATATGGTTTATTAGTTGTAGGTTTTTTATAGTACTAGTTTTATATTTGATATCTTTTATGTGTCATGATCCAATCTATAGGATAAGTTCCTATTGTTATTAATAATAAGTGCATATATTTCACAAGTATTTAACACTTGTAAGTACATATTTAGGAGGAGTATATCCTATAGGTTGTGATTTTGAGACTAACATGTGTTTCAAGTTGCATCTCTTGTAGTCTCGTGGAGCAATCAACATGTCCCTGAAGGTATGCAATGCTCAAACGCTTCAATTGATATTATTATCAAATCTTTATTTATTTAAGCTATCTACATGCATAATATAGTTTAAACTTTCTATCTCAATATATTGTCTAGTTGTGCATATGTTTTTTTCTCATCATATGTATACACATATATATGAGGAGTTTAAACTATATTATGTGAGTTTCATGAATTATAATCAATGTGCTTTTATAGCTTTTAATTAGTATCATTCTTTTGTAGTGTGATTCCTACGATTGGTATCATTACAATTGATATCATTTTTAATTGGATCATGATTTGTGAAGCTCTCTTCCATATGCTCTAATATTTTTTCCTTTAAGTTCAACATGTGTATATAGTCCTTTTTAGAAGATTGTTGACAAAGAGGGAGAAGTTTGACGACCAAAGTAAGGAATGCAAGATGAACAATGTAAGGAGATTGTAGCAAATGCAAGAGACATGAAGATTAACAAAGGGGGAGAAGCTCTTGCTTAGGTCAAATGAAAGGAAATAGTGATAATTGAGAAAGGGGAGCCACAATATAAGGGAACTAAGTAGTAAGAACATACATTCTAGCAATGTGGTAAGACTTTATGCTCATTTATGATCTTTACATTTGGAATTATTTGTTATTTGTCACTTACTTTGATTGTGTTGTCATCAATCACCAAAAATATGAAAATTATAGCGAAAATTATCCTATTAGGTTATGATTGTGATTTTGGTGATTAATGATAATATAGTCATTGAGATTAACATGTTTGTTAAAAATATATGTTAGTGAGTCCCATGTATGCAATACATGAAGAAGCCACCGAAGCCAGGATAAAATTTGGTTGAATTGGAAAAATTCCTAAGAGAAATGACTTCACCGGATGGTCTGTTGTTCACATAGTTGAACATATTGGAGTATTATATCCAGAGGCATTTGACATTAACGAATGATCCGGCGCTCAGAGGAGGATACATACTGGAGCTTTTCCACCAGAGAAGGTTGTAGCTGTTGAAGATCGAAGGTCAACACGTCGGAAGGTCTGGTGATGAAGAGAAGTGCACTAGACAATACATCGAATAATGAACAGTGCAAAGATGAAAAAGAAGCAGAAGACCCCATCAGATAGTTCGGTGATTGATTTGAACACACTGGAGTAATGCACCGGAGCATTGTTGACAAAGGGGAGAATTCAGTGACTTTACTAGAAGGTCCGGTGCTATGAAGATTTGTACACCGGAGTATATTTTTCAGAGAGGGTTGCATTGGCTCGGCTGGCTAAGGATAATGCACCGGATGATCCGGTGATGAAGTGATGTGCACCGGAGAATACACCGGATCAGTTTATATAGAGAAGATGTTGGCTCGGATGGCTAAGGTATACTCAACGGAAAGTCCGGTGATGAAGATGGAGTATACACCGGAGTATACGATGTTCACACAGTTTTGAGTGGGGTTCCAATGGCTAGTCTGTGAGAGTGTACTCACCGGATGATCTGGTGTTAGTACTACTGTTCTTACCAGATCATCCGGTGTTAACGATTTTTTAGAGTCGTTGGGTTAATAGCTAGTGCGCGAGTTTAAGACTATAAATACCCACTCACCGGCCATTTTAAGGTGCTGGAGTTCAGATAAGCTCATGTACACCTGAGAGGACATCCAAGCCACCAAAATGCTTAATGTGATCATCTAAGGCGATTAAGCACAAGATTAGTGAGTGATTAATGTTTATAGGCTTAGCGAGTGAGTTGCTAGGTGATTGCTACCTAGAGAGTGGATCAAGAAGTGATCCAACAGTGTACCTCTTGGTACGCTGGTACCTTAGAGTCTTGGTGACTCGCTGATAAGCTTGTTGACGCTCCGACTTGGTGTGGAGTAGTGGCAAGGCTATTGTGCAGGCACACGGAGACCCTTGCCTTTTTGGCTCAAGCTCCGAAGTGATTACGGTGGCAAGGAACCCGAAAAGAGACTAGTGGTGAGATTTTGCCTTAGTAGTTTGGTGGCTCATCCAGGTGGATATCTTGTCTTTGTGATTTTCTGGTTTAAGAGCTATGATTAGGTGCTGACAGGGAGCATATCGTTTATGGAGCTCCAAAGTGGATTAGGGGTGGCATTCATACCATCGATACCACAGAAAAAAAAATCTTTGTGCTGAGTTTGTTTTCTCTATCTTATTTACGTTTTCACATTTAAATTCTTGCAATTTACCTTCTTAAATAGGTTGCAAATGTTTTGATCGGTAGAGTAGACACACTAGATAAACATATAACATATTTAGATAGAAATTGATATAGGTTTATCTTGCATTGTTTTTGGAGGTGGAATAGTTTTAAATGTCCTAATTTACCTCTCCCTCTTAGGACATCATTGATCCCTTCAGACGCGAAGATCCTTACCTTGGTGGCTCAAGCACCGAAGTGACTACGACGGCAAGTGACTGGAAGAGAGGCTAGTGGTGAACCCTTACCTTTGTGGCTTGGTGACTCATCCGGTTTGAGGTTTTGCCTTGATGGATTGGTGACTCAAGAGCTATGACCAGGTATCGACTGGAAGCATATCCTTGATGGAGCTCTAACGTAGACTATTGGTGGTATTCATGCTATCGATAATAGCATACCACGAGGTAAAAATCACTTGTATCAAGTTTATCTTTTTACCTTATTTACGTTTTTATTTACATTTTTGTAATTTGCCTTGCTAGATTAGGTTGTAATCTTTTTAAACGGTAGAGTAGACACGCTAGCTAAGCTAGAGTACATTTAAATAAAATTTAGATATGTTTATTTTGTAAAGTTATTTGAGCCAATTTGATTTATGTTTTTATGTGTCCTAATTCGTTTCCGATTCCCCGCATTGGTTCACCGGTTGTATCGGGAAGGCGTCGCCGACATCTGGTTCTTTGCTTCTCTCCTACGTTTCCCCGCATTGGCTGAGTTGATCGGCTGCTACACGTCTTCCGTCCGCACCTGCTCTGATCTAGTGCCGACGATCGGCGGTGGAGTCCATGGCGCAGCGATCGCCACGACGAGTCCCGCTTCTTCCTCTCAGGCGACATCAGCCTCCCGATCGCCTTCCGCGTCCTCCACGCAGGTACAGAATATTTTTTTTGGGTGACAACTAGCTCCGATTCCACCGTGACGTGCCACTTTCCGTTCTTCCATCCGCGTAAAAAAAGCCATCCTTTTTACCCCTAGTTTGGCACGAATGTGGTTCCAGACCAATCGATCCCAATATGTTTACTCGAGGACATGTGTGATCTGCGTAGCTCTCTGCGTTGCCCTTGTGATTACACTGCCATTGTTCCTTTTAGCTCTCTTTCAGCAACATATTCTACCATACAGAAATTCAATGAGAAAAAATAATTGGTTTTCGAAACAGTCAACAGAACTGTTCATCAAATTGTGCTAGCGCTTCTGCATCAGCTCACACCAATCTATGGCGCAGGCGCCGGCGACGCTCGCGCATTGCTACAAGGTGCCAACTCACGCGCGCGCCACAGTCGGCCGCCCCTGCCGCAGAAAATAAATCTCACATCCCTTACTAGTGGGCCCCACGCTGCAACGGTAAAGTCCAAATCAGAAGATGCGCTCAGCCTTCTACTCCGCTGGCTGCTGCCACCGGGGAATTCGCCGCCGCCGGACACCACAGCAGTGACGCCACTCGTCCTCCCGAGCGTTCGAGCCCAACGGCTACTTTTGACCCGCTCCCCCTACTTAAACGCACCCCGTGCCGTCGCCTCCTTCCCCACCCGACCCGACCCACCTCCCTCGCGCTCCGGGACTGACATCGCCGCGTGCTTGCTGTGCTTGCCTGTCTGGTGCTGTTTTCTCTCCTCCGACAATGGCGTCGAGGGCGGCTCTCCTCCTCTGCGCTTCGGTGGTCTTTGCTGTGGCGGCGTGCTCGGAGGCCAGGGACTTCGTGGTCGGCGGCGCCAGCGACGGGTGGAAGGTGCCGGCGCAGCCCGACGCGCTCAGCAAGTGGGCCTCGGCTAACCGCTTCCACGTTGGAGACAACCTCGGTAAGAAAAGCCTCGCCGCCGTCGTAATCCCCGGTTTACCGTCGACGTCGCTAGCGATCTGTTCTGGAATCGCGAGATTGCTATGATTTTGATATTCTTGCTTTCTCCCCTGTTTCCTGAACACCTCTACTTTCTTTGTTGTCCAGTGTTCAAGTTCGACGGCGCGGCGGACTCGGTGCTGGAGGTGTCCCAGGACGACTACAACGGCTGCAGCACGGCGACCCCGCTCGCCATCCACAAGGCAATCACCGGCGCCGCCACGGTGCCGCTGCCCCGCTCCGGCCCGTACTACTTCGTGAGCGGCGCCCCCGGGAGCTGCGCCAAGGGCCAGCGCCTCGTCGTCGTCGTAATGTCCGAGAAGCACGGCCGAAGCCACCAGCGGGCCTTCTTCGCGCCGGTGCCGCCCCCCGCGCTCGCTCCTGCGCAGTCGCCGCTGGCCTCCGGGCTCGTTGAGGGCCCTGCCGCTGCGCCGGCGCCGTTGACCGGGGCGGCAGGGAGGACGTCTGCGGCCGCGAGGAGCGGCGCTCTGCTTCTTCTCGGCGCCGCCGTTCTTGGGGCCGTGTTGGTTGTTGGGTGGTAGTCGAAGTGTGGAAAGCTTTTCGTGTGGTGTTGGGAGATTCTTTGATTCGTCCTTTTGCTCTTAAGCCTAAAGAGGGAAATAATCTGCTTCTTCTGTCTGTAGAACAAGAGAGGTTGTTTCTGTCAAAGGATCAATCATAAATGGATAATTGACAGATTATGACCTTGGTTGCATCAAAATTTTATTTTGGTGTGTGGCAAATCACTCTTCCCGCTTTGCCATCGCCCATCTCATATACGCGCTTGCCGGTCCCCCCCTTCCCAATGGTCCGGGGCTTCCACTAGACAACCATTCTTCCCCTTCGTTCTTCTAGCAATCCAGAAGAGCCAGCACCGAAATCGTGCGTGCAGTTTTCGTATGAAAACCTATGCTACAAGAGGGAGTCTAAGAAACATAAGCAAATACAATTATCGATCTGATTAATCGACGATATAGAATACTGCATTTGACTGAGACATAGACAACATGCACGGTATCGAAAGGAAAACGATTGCGTTGCTTTGCACGTGAAACGGACAAAAATTTCCTGCCTGGCCTGCGTGAGCCGGCTCCTGGCCAGCCTCACCACCAGTGGCAACGTACGGCCAACAAAAACCTCCTGCAAATTGACATAATATATTCCAAAGACTTCTTTTTGGCACTTTATTGAAGTTTGAGATATTTCGGAAAAAACAATGAGTAGAATGTACTAGAGGCGTTGTAAAATGTCAACACAAAATGACAGAGGCGATGTTTTCGCGACATTTGATGCTAATATCATTAATCGGTGTTACTTGCACCATGCAATTTATCACCGAAATATAGTAGTGCTCTAGGGTGTTCCCTCCGCTGCAAATCAATCATACAAGATGTCAGCCAATAGGAGGTTTGTGTAGAATTTCGCCATTGATATCCTTTCCCGAGCTTGGACTGTTTCTAGCGTCTTCCTTGAGAGTTGAAGCTGCACATTGGCAGTCTAATCCACAATTGAAGTTCCAAAGGCATGTGTTGGAGGTCCACCAAAGGCCTCCAACGTCTTAGACCCTGTTATTCTAAGCCCGCCACCAGGCTTTGGAACCCCTCTAGAGGCCTCAGGCTCTGATTCGCCACGAAGACCAAGCCTACGGGCCCACGGCCCTTGAAGCCTTGGGGGAGTGATCGACCCTTCGAAAGGACCAGCGGAAAATGGACCCACCGGTCATGTGATACCTTCCACGAAGTGATCGAGATTTAATAATGATATGGTCGGTGGCCACCCTGACACACTGGACAGGACCATCACTGTAGCTAACGACCGGCCTAGTCCTATGGCCACTAGCCGTAACAGTCATGACCACTTCTGTAACAGTCGTTGCCACTTGCCGTAGCAATGTTTTACGAGGCTAGCCTAGACCCTGACTGTACAGTGACGACTTATATCTCTATCAACCCCGTAAGAGGTATGCTTATACACTTACACCCTGGATGTCACTATAAATGTAGTCCCCAGCCACCATGCTTGGGGCAAAGATTTTTTCTAGTCACTTTAGGTGTTGCCTTCCTCTCCACTTCGTCTTCAAGCTTGAGCCATTCATGTGGGTTGGTTTTCGCCGCACTTTGTTCGTAAAAGGCTTTTTCTTCGACCAACAGCTGGTGCCGTTCGTGGGGACTGACGAGTAAGTACTTGGAGAGGTAGAATGTCACCAAAGAAAAAGATTATCAAAACAACGGTCCAAGCGGCTGGCTCCATGGTGACGCCTGTGCGAAAGTTCGCACAGCAGAAGCAACCAAACATGCGCTATGCCAACGCTAGCGCCCTAACTAAGGGCGACGACGAGTCTACTCTTCGACGAAACGAGGGCCCCATGGCCACCACCAATATGGCCACGATCCGGACCGCGGTTGATGCTGTGGGGCCCCACTGGTTCGGAGGCCCTTCAGCAGCAGTACAGTGAGAACATCGCGGCACCCTAAGGGGGCTGCGGCTGAAGTCGCAATTGTACATGCCGCCATGGCCAGCCAGCAGGTTATGGCCAGTCAGCAGGTACATGTGGCGGCTCTTCAGGCCCAACTGGAGGAGCTGCATGCTACACTTCAGGCTGCACAGCCGGTTGCGACCATAGCTTAGGCCGCTCCCGGGACGGCCAACGCCATGGCAGCTCGGGCTCTGAGGGCCAGCGAGGGCATCATCTGTGTCCCTCATCATCCCCAAGTGCCATGCTCGGTCAGAAAGTAGGCACTTGAGCCTCATGCCCATCGGCGTGAGGCTAAACTCCTTGATTCTGACTCTTCCCTACACGTGAGCCTGCAGTCGTGCCCTTCCTAGATGGGTTTCGAACCCCCAAACTACCTAAGTCCAAGGGCAATTCAGACCTGGATGAGTTTGTTCACTCGTACGCCCTTTCCATCGAGGCCAACAGAGGTGGGAAGGCCACCACGACCAAGTGCTTCCCCCTCGCTTTGGAGGGGGTAGCCCTCCGATGGTTCTGGGTGCTGAAACCGGGGGCCATTTACACCTGTTTCCATCTTTGAGACACTTTCTGCAACAACTTTCAGGGCACCTTTGTTGAGTCGGTGACCTCTGGGAGCATGTTCATCATCAGGCAATAGCCGAGCGAAACCCTCCGGGAGTACTTTCAGAGGTTTTTCCAAACTAATGCCCAGATAAAAGGCATCTTAGAGTCATCGGTCATCGACGTGGCAACCCAAGGTTTAGCCTCCGGGTCTCTCTTTGATCGACTGCACCAACACTTTCTGCGTACGGTGGATTCTCTAATGTGCAAGTTCGAGGAATACACTTGTGCGGAGGAGGAGTGGCTCAGTCAGGATGCCATGGATGTCGCTGCGGTGCCCTCCGTCGAGCCTGCAAGGCTAACCCTGCAAGCGGGGTCCTCTCGGTCCCCGTCACCTTCTCTGGCAAAAAGGGGCTCCGACAATGTTGAGGGCTTTGGAGGGCGCAAATCCTGATAGAGTTAGTGACACGACATCCACAACAATGACCACATGCAGGGGCCTCTGAACTCGCCCCGATCTGGGGGTGCGATCGAGGGCGCTCTGGCTCCTTCCTGGAGCGATAGTGCGCCCCCAGCCAGCAACCCAAAAAGGGGTACTGGTGCACTCTACATGGGACTAGATGTGCCCACAATATTGAGGACTGCTAAACCCTCATAACCTTTTGAGAGGAGTACCCCGAGTGGTAGGCGATACACATGGTAGGGGATAGTGTGAGGAACAGTGACGTTCTAAGACGGGGTTGAATTATGACATTTAGAAACCTATCATAATATAAACCTATCTCAATTTCTATCTAAATGTCCTTTAGGTTTATCTAGTGTATTTACTCTATCGTTCAAGAGAATTGTAACCTACTCTAGTAAGGTAAATTGCAAGTATATAAATGCGGAAACGTAATAAGGTCGAGAGATAAACTCGGTACAAGGGATTTTTATCCTGTGGTATCAATGGTATGAATGCCACCCCTAATTCACGTTGGAGCTCCACCAAGGATATGCTCCCGGTCGGCACCCGGTCATGACTCTTGATCCACGAAGCCACCAAAGCAAGACCTCAAGCCAGATGAGCCACTAAGCTACCAAGGCAAGGTCTCACTGCTAGCCTTTCTTCCGATCACTTGCCGCTCTGGTCACTTCGGAGCTTGAGCCACCAAGGCAAGAGTCTCTGTGTCCCTGTACATGTATCTTATCACCACTCCACACCAAGTCGGAGGGTTAACAAGCTTGAGAAACTCTGGGTCAAGTTACCGGTGAGTCACCAAGACTCTAAAGCACTGACGTACCATTTGGTACAAGCTAAGATCACTCATTCATCCCTTCTTTAAGCTGCAACACATAGCTGCAACTCACTTTAGGCCTATAAGCATTAAACACTCTTTAATATTATGCTTAATCACCTTGGATGATCACTTTAAGTACTTTGATGACTTGGATGTCTTCTCAAGTGTCTATGAGATTCCTTGTACTCCAGCAGCATGCTACACCTTTAAATTATTGAGAAGAGGAGTATTTATAGTCTCAAACCTGCCAACTAGCCGTTTTTCCAACGGTTCAAAAAAGCTGTTAACACCGGATGATCCGGTGAGAACAATAGTACTAACATCGGATCATGTGGTGAGTATAATCTCAGAAACTAGCCATTGAAACTCCACTCAATGCCTCTGTGAACAACAGACACTCCGGTGTACCATCAAATCCATCATCAGATCTTTCGGTGAGTTATCTTGAGCCATCCAAGCCTTTGCAGCATCACTATGTAAAATGCACCAGTGCATTCATCCGGTGTTCATTCTATTCACACCGGACCATCCGGTGAGTTAAACATTCTCTTCTTTTCCCTAAAAATGCTGCGGTGCAACTATCTCTATGATTATCGAACTATCCGGTGAGTTAATATTTATTCTTTAGCACTTGGAATCGCCTTGCAAGAAATACTCTAGTGCTTTATACCCTTCAGACTATCTGGTGCGGTCCTCAACCTTCTCCGCCTTTGTCAGAAATATTCCAGTGAGTTCAACACACAGAGAATCAGACTATCCGGTGAGTTGATCTTCAGTCTTCTGCACGTGCATTCTTCTCTGCAGGAAATACTTTGGTGTTACCCAGTGTAGATCACCGGACTATCAGATGAGGTCCTCATCCTTCTCCCCTTTTGTTAGAAATACTCCAGTGTGTTCATGTCCTATTCACCAAATTATCTAGTGAGACTATCAGCTTGTGGACACAATGCTGCGGTGAGCGCAAACTTCTTTGCATCGGACCATCTGGTGAGGAAAATCTGTCTATGACTTCTCTAATTCAATCAAACTTTGTCCTAGCTATGGTGACTTCTTAATGTATTGCATCTATGAGACCTACTAATATATATTCTTGACAAATATGTTAGTTTCAATGATTATGTTGTCATTAATCACCAAAATCACAGTCATAGCCTAATAGGGCAATTTTCATTACAATATCTCCTTTTTTGATGATTGATGATAACACGACCAAAGCAAGTGGCAAACAATAAATGATATCAATTGTAAAGAGCACAAAACCTTACCACATTGCTTAGATGCATGTTCTTACTATTTAGTCTCCTTTGTTGTGGTTCCTCCTTTCTCTATTGCCACTATCTCACTTGATCGACCTATGTAAGAACTTCTCTCCCTTTGTCAACCTAGGTGCATCATGATGCTTCTTGTATCGTCTTCTTCTCCTCCTTTATCAATTTCGGTATTCCTAGATATCTTGTATATTACTTCTTACTTTGGTCATCAAACTTCTCTCTATTTATCAATAATCTCAAAAGGAGCTACAAACATATGTTGAACTTGAGGAAAAACGTTAGAGTACATGTGAAAGAGCTTCATAAATTATGATCCAATGATATGATACCAATTAAAAAGATATACCAATTATAAGAATAGGAGGCATTGATATCAATCAAAAGATAAACAATAATCATAATTCATGAAACTCACATGATATAATCTAAAATCCCCCTTTGTGTGTGAATACATATAATAAGACCCACTTATGAATACCACTTGTAGGAATGTAACAATATATGCACATCTAGACAATAAGTAGAGGTATGAAGTTTAAGTCATATCATGTATGGAGGTAGCTTAAATGTAGAAATAAATTGACAATGATACCAATTAAAGCCTTTAAGCATTACATACCTTCGAGAACTTATTGATAGCTCCATGAGACTACAAAAGATACATCTAGCAACACATGTTAGCCTCAAAATCACAATCTATAAGATATACTCCCCATAAAAGTATACATACAAGTGTTGAATACTTGCGATACATATGGACTTGCTATTAATAACAATGAGAAGGGTACCCTATAGATTGGTTCACGGCATATAAAAGATACCAATTGTGAAACTAGTGCCATGAAAAAAAATTTAACTAATAAACCATATAAGTTGCTTATAAGAAAGATAGAAACACAAATAACCTACTATATGAAAACCTATACTAGGTATTGCAATAAATTGAAATATACACATACAATCCTAGATAAGGCAAATAAGCTACAATAATTGAAAGGTTTTTTATCTAGCTCCATTACCCTTTTTTTACGTATGGATAGAGATTTGGGTATATGATGATCATGATCTTTATCAAAGTGCTCGATCTTATACACTTGGCTTCTTTGCTTAAACCTCCACTTCATTTTGTAAGCCAAGACTCTAAATCCCCATAGTCACATTGAGCTTCAAATCTTCTTTGGAACCCAAACCGATTGGGCCCCCTTCATGTTAGTGATGACTTCCTTGAGCACCTAAATAGGTTGGTTTCATCCTCGGTCTTTTCTCCCAACTATATGTGCAACAACCCTACTATTGTTCTTCTTCTTAAGCTTATAGTGATTGTTCTTGGTCTTAATCTTGTAGTTTAGTTTGGTGTAGATGTTGAAGGTCTTGTTGGAGAGGTGCATGATCTTCTTTTTCTGCTTGATCTCCTTCTTAATTTGCTTGCATTGAAAGGACTTGTGACTTTCTTGATGACATTTGAAGCATGTCATGGTGGACCTCTTCATAAGCTTTTTCACTATAGTAGAATGATTATTTTGAGGAGGTTGGATATGGTTCTTGCCCTTTAATCTTGACAAGTTCTTCTTAAGCTTTTTCACTTCTTACTTGAACTCATCATTTTCTTATGCAATGAGTTCACTAGATGGTTCTACAAGAACATTCTCAACACATATCTCATTGCAAAGGGGTGAGCTAGATAAATAAATTAAATCATCACCTTAGGATTGAAATTAAATAAATAGGTAGATTGCTCCAAAGGGGTATTGGATTGAAATTCAATGCACTCAAATTTTGCCTTAAGATATTCATGCTCATTGTTTAATAAATTAAATTTGCTTATAATTAGAAACAAAGGTAGCATGAATGTCATTGAGGGCATTGAATTTATGAAGTTCTTTAGATTGTTTATTAAGAGCCCTTTGTTTCTCATGATCAAATGAAGGAGTTCATCATAGGAGGGAGAATACTTATCAGATTCATCATCACTTATATCACTATCCATACATGTGGCCATAAGACACTTGTGTGATAACTTGCGCGATGACAACTTGCGTGATGATGATCTTGAGAAAGAGTTTCTCTTGGAGGAATAGGTGGCAAAGCTCTCATCACTTGAGCTTGAATCTTCACCTTCACTCACCCATCTTCTCATACTTACAAATGCTTTAGCTCTTCCCTTTGTCTCCCTCTTACTCTTGGTCTTCTTCTTCTTCTTGATGTGATCAATAGTTTCGACCAACTCTTTCATGGAGATTCGATGATCAATCTTAGTATTAATCTTCTTGATGTTCTTCTCCACTTGAGAGATGAGTTTGGAGACTTCTAGGTCCATTTCTTCATCACTTGATATGCTTTGCTTATCATCTTATTGCTCTCTTCATTTTTATCTTCATCTTCGTCATCTTTGCTTGAGCTTGACTCTTGCTCTTGCCTCCTCATCTTCGCCTTTATGTGTGGGTATGGTACTTGCTTGCTTGTGAGAGCGAGGTTCTTAGCGTCGGATGAGGAAGAGTCTTCCACCCCTATATTCATGGTTATCTCATAGGTAGTGATCTTACCGAGCAATTGACTTGGAGTTATTTTCTTGATGTCGTTGTTGTCGTAGATAATGGAGATTATCAACTTGTATTTCAGAAGAAGAGCTTGAAGTATTCTTCTCACCACTTGATTATCATCAATTTGAGTAAAACTTAACTCATTGATCTCATTGACAAGAATATTCAAACGTGAGTATATGTCATTAGTACTTTCATGTGTAAATTATTTGATGCTATTAAGCTTAGTAACAAGCGCATGATATTTCTTATTGCACACATCCTTTGTGCCTTCATGTATTTTAATGAGACTATTCTAAATATCATGTGCATTAGTGAGAGAATAAATATAATTAAATGCATCAATATTTAAAGATGATAAAATGATACTCTTCACCAATATATTTAATTACCTCTCTTTGTTGGTGATGCGAGGTCTCATCCCTTCCTCGATGACCCTCTAAACATCTAAACTTTTAGCTTGCAAATAACAAGTCATAAGAATTTTCTATTGGAGGAAATTAGTGCCGTCGAAATGTGACGCGCTATGGGTATGCATCCCAACTCCGGACGTCACAACTCTAGAATGTTAAGGCTATCAAGAGCACGATGCTCTAATACTAATTGTGAGGAACGATGACGTCCTAAGAGGGGAGAGGGGTGAATTAAGACACTTTGAAACTAATAGCTCTAAAAACTTAACAAGATAAATCTATATTAATTTATATCTAAATGTGCTCTAGATTTATCTAGTGTGTCTACTCTACCACTTAAGAGGATTACAACCTACTCTAGTAAAGTAAATTGCATGTATGTAAATGCGGAAACTTAAATAAGGTATAGAGATAAACTCGGCATAAGAGATTTTTATCCCATGGTATTGATGGTATGAATGCCACCCCTAGTCCACGTTATAGCTCCACCAAGGATATACTTCTGATCGGCACCCAGTTATGACCATTAAGCTACCAAGGTATCCTCAAGCCGGATGAGCCACCAAGCCATCAAGGCAAGGTCTTACCACTAGCCTCTTTTCTAGTCACTTACTGTCGTGATAACTTCGGAGATTGAGCCTCTAAGGCAAGGGTCTCCGCGTCCCTGTACACGTGTCTTACCATCATTTCACACCAAATTGGATAGTCAACAAGCTTGAGCAACTTTGGATCAAGTTGCTGGCAAGTCACCAAAATTTCAAGGCACCAATGTACCACTTGATACAACCTATGATCACTTCTTAATCCCTTCTTCAAGTTGCAGCACATAGCTATAACTCACTTTAGACCTGTAAGCACTAAACACTATCTAATCTTGTGCTTAATCACTTTAGATGACCATTTTAAACACTTTGGTGGCTTGAATGTCTTCTTAAGTATCTATGAGATTCCTTAGACTCCAGTAGCATGCCACACCTTCAAATGACTGAGTTGAGGGGCATTTATAGTGTCAAATACGCTAACTAGCTATTTTTCCAATATCTCAGAAAAGTTGTTAACACCGGATGATAGGTGAGAACAGTAGTACTAACACCAGATCATCTGGTGAGCACTACCTCAGAAACCAGCTCTTAGAACTCCACTCAATACCTCTGTGAACACCAAACACTCCAGTGTACTTTCAAATCCATCACCAGATCTTCCGGTGAGTTATCTTGAGCTATCCAAGCCTTTGCAGACTCTTTGTGTAAAATGCTCTAGTGCATTCATCCGGTGTTCATTCTGTTTACAACGAACCATCCAGTGAGTTAAAACTCTTTTTTTTTCTTCTGAAAATGCTCCGATACAACCATCTCTATGATCACTGAACTATCCAATGAGTTGATCTTTATTTTTTAGCACTTGTAATCGTCTCTGCAAGAAATCCTTCGATTCTTTATACCCTTCATCACCAAATTATTCGGTACACTCCTAAACCTTTTTTATGTTTATTAAAAATACTCCGATAAATTTCTATCCTATTCATCAACTATCAGTAAAACTACTAATATTTAGATATAATGTTCCCGTAAATACAAACTTTTCTGCCGCTCCGTCACGCTCTATCAGGCGGTCCATACTCGGAGTGTGCCTCGCACGGTCTTGTCGAGCTGGGCGCTACGTGAGACGCTATCCGCCGCTCGGCCATCACCGCCGCTGTCGCACAGTGCTCGAGCGCACCGCCGACGTGTGCCGGCCTTGACTCGCCATCGGCCCGAAGCGACCCACCGTCAGTCACTGATCAGATCCAGGCGAATCTGCCACCAACGCCACAGACTACAACAAAAACTCCGTCCACAGAAGATCCGAGCTGCCACACCAGATCCGAGATGCTGACATCACCGCTGACATTATAGGAACTGTTCATGCTGACTATGGCCAATCATCCGGTTACGTACCAAAAAGTTTGCACGCACAGTTTTTTGGCTAATGTTCACGCACAGCGTACCAGGAAGTCTTATTTCTTCGAAATCTATCATATTTTTTTATCTATATTTTTTCTTCAACATGTCCTCCGTTAAATTTGATATTGAGAAATTCGATTGAAAGATTCAAATAAAAATTGTCTTGCACAAGTTGGCATTTGAAAGACATTAAGTGCTAAACTAGCGAAATAGCATATGATACAGGGGAGGAATTGGATTAAAAAGTATTCTCTTCCAAGCAGCATAGTTTGTCTACAGATATTGTGCTTGAAGTGACAAGCGAGATGACTACCGTCTCATTGGACATGCTGTACTTGAAGAAAAGTTTTGTTAATAAATTGCATCTCAAAGTACGTATATACACGATTCACATGACATAAGTTACCTCCATTTAGTTTCATCTTAATGAATATAATTTGCTCATCATTGATCTCGAGAAGTTAGAAGTGAAAATTGAGGACGGAGATACGACTATTATTCTGGTTGTTTCTTTGCCTGTTATCTTTAAACAATTCAAGGGAATTATGTGTTATGGCAATCATGATACCCTTAGTTTTGAGAATGTTAAATCAAATTTGTTATCTAAGAAGAAATTTAATGTTAATTCTCGTTCCAAAGGTAATGCTGAGGGTTTAATTATTAGAGGTAGATTATCACATAAAGACAATTCTTCTAGATTAAAGTCTAAATATATATCAAGAGACCATAAATTAAGACTTTTTTCTGTTACTGTAAGAAAGATAATCATGATTTTCTCAGTGCTTAAAGCTGAAAAAGAAGGAAGAAAGGAGTAAAACTCAAAAAGAAAAATCTGCTGAGGTTAGTTTGTTGAAAATAAATCTGATGGTGAAGCTCTAATCGTGATATTTCTAGTTTGAGGAATCGAACTTCTTAGATTATTGATTTGGCTTGCACTTTTCATATATATATATATATATATATATATATATATATATATATATATATATATATATATATAAAGAGTGGTTCATGACACAACATGAAGGTTTTGCTAATCATGAAAAAGAGCATTTAGTTTGTCATTTGAAGAAATCTCTTTATGTTCTTAAACAAGCTCCTAGGCAGTGGTATAAAAGGTTTGATTCCTTTATGATTGAACAAAAATATTCTCACAACAATTATAATAATTGTGATTACTCCAAACAATTTTCCAATGGATCTTTTGTTTATTTGATGCTCTATATTGATGATATGCTCATTGCTTCTTATGACAAGTCCTTGATTGATTAGTTGAAGGCTCAATTTAGTCATTAATTTGAGATAAAAGATTTTAGTCCTGTAAAGAAAATTCTTGACATAGAAATTCAGTGTGACTGCAAAGCTGGTAAAATATTTCTATCTCAGCAAAGTTACATTGAGAAGATATTTGACAGATTTAATCTTAGTACTTGCAAGGCTATGTCTACACCTTTTGCTTCACACTTTAAGTTATATTTAAGTTAGTGTCCTACTAATGAAGAAGACAAAGATTACATGTCACATGTTCATTACACCAGTGAGATGGAAATTTCATGTATGCTATGATTTGCACTCGCAGATTTTACTCATGAGTTAGTGTGGTTAGCAGATTTATGCATAATCCTAGCAAAGAATATTGGAATGTTGTTAAGTAGATTCTTCGTTATTTCAAATGTACTTCTAATTTTGTCTTGATGTTTGATAAAAATAAGGTGAAGACAAATAATATTGTTCATTTTGTTGATTTCGATTATGCTGGTGATCTTGATAACGAATGTCTATTTCTGGATATATCTTCTCTCTTTGTGATTCAACCATTAGTTTGAAGGCTTCACTACTGTCTGTTACTGCTCTTTCTACTATTGAAGCGGAATATATTTCAGCTACTGAAGGTGTCAAGAAAGCTCTTTGGCTGTAAGGTCTGGTTTCTCAACTTGGTATTCCACATGATATTAATATTGTTTATTGTGATAGCCAGAGTGCTATTTGTTTGACTAAGAATGATACGTTTCACGCAAAGACCAAGCACATTGATATCAATCTTGACTTCATTCGTGATATTGTTTCTCAAGAGCAAGTTATTATGGGAAAGATATATAGTAAAGATAATCCTGTATATTAAGTAATTGCAGGGTTTGTGGTACTTAGCAAGTCACTCTCAAATACTAAGTTCAAGCATTACCTGGACTTAGTAGGTATTTGTGGTACTTAGCAATCCTTCAGGGTTTCTTAGATAATTTCTTCAAGAACTTATGTCGAGGGTAAATTCCTGACAGTGATTCCGGGGTATGCTGGACAGTGGGCACGTGGACGGTGTTTCAGGAAACGGGTGTGTGTGTGTTCGGTGGACTAGTGGACACAAGGAGTTATACAGGTTTGGGCCTCCCAGAGGATAATAGTCCTACGTCCTGTGTGTGTTATGAAGGATCTCAGTTGATTACGGATGATGTTTTTTCCTAGTTCCCTCCTCCTCCCTTTAGGAACGAGGCCCTCGTCCCTTTATATAGCAGGGAGGAGGAGCATTTACATGTGGGTCCAAACAGAAAGGCCTCTACTCATCCTAATATCTAATCTAGATCATCATTACAGAGGACCAGGCGTGCCCACTTGCTCTGAGGGCACCATGTGTCTAGTTGCCGTGCGTTTAATGCCACAGGACGGGACAAGGTCCTTTTGTGCCGACTCCATCCACTCGCCTGGTCGGGCTACTGATGACGTCCCATCCGCCATGTGCCGCCGTGCAGGCCTACAAAGTTCTATCTTGCATCATTTAATGCTATAGGACAAGATAGTGCCCTTCAGCGCCGACCCCATCCACTTGGCTGCTTGGGTTGCTGACAACGTCCCATCCGCCGTGTGCCGCCGCATTTAATGCTACGGGATGTGACAATGTCCAACTGCGCCGTCCATGACTTCGTCCTCTGGTGGTGGCACCAGGAGAAAGAAAACACTTGAGTGGATATTAGTGACTGCGCTCTGGACAAGTTACGTCAAATCTGGCCCTGCGACCAGTGGGGCTGGTTGCGGGTGTAAGCGATGGTATAGGGAGACTAGTCGTTGTGGTCTCACGATCAACCAGACTTTGGGGAGTATGTGGCTCTAGTTGTTAGGTCCCCTGTGGAGCCCGTTAGTCAGGGTACCCCTTTACTTAATATACTGACAACTTATTTATAGGGGTCTTAACTCAAGGGAAGGTTTGTTAGATATCATGCCACAAATATAGAGTCCTATTCAGATACATTCCAAAAAGGCACCTATAAATATGGACCAACCCCTATACTTGTGCACTGTATAATCATAATAAGATTTTTCTCCTGTGGTTTTTTTACCTCCACATTGGAGGGGTTTTTCACATTAAAACTCGTATCTCTTAGATCCAATCTCCTAACACCTTGTAATGCCACATCTTTCAACGCATATGGTAAACGTTGGTATAGACACTTGCAATGGTTATGTAGACATCTAACAATGCATATAAATACGTTGCTAAAGGGTGTTCCTCTTGTAATGACATTACAACCAAATTATTAGGTAATTGCAGGGTTATATCATAGTGCGATCTTGGTAAACCAACTGCCTCCCTGAGGAATCGATATTTAAACCTAGGGTCACTCTAGGAATTTTGTGTTGCATGTTCTTTGAAGTAAAATTGGGAGAATGGCCACATATAATAAGGACATGTCACAAAGCAAGTAGTGGTGTCCTTCTCCTGGGCCTTCTTGACAGTGATAAGATCTTGAACGGTGTTGTTGTTGTCATCACCGTAGGAGTCAACATCGACGTTCTCTGGCTTCTCGTCAAGGACCTCCTTGGGCTCCTTCTTTGGCTCCTCCTTGTTGTTGTCATCTGAGATATCGCCGACCTCCTCAGACTCCACCCCATTCAGAGCATCATCAGTGACCTCATCGTTGATGAGTCCAAGTTGTGTATCATGGTTTTATGTGTTTTGTCTTCAAATCATACTAATTACTTATCACTTTTATATTAATTGTAATAATTTAATGCGTAAGAGGTACTTGTTGAGTAAAATGCAAAAATTTTGGATTTAGTCCCAAAATTTAAGGTACATATGTGTAGAATATGCAATTTTGAACAACTTCTATTTTGGAAGCATTGACTGAATTGAGACTAGGAGGTTTGGAGGAGTGCGGTACAATCTCTACTGACTGTACCACCTAACTGTACCACTCGTCAGAAGTGTTGCCTCCTCAAATAGATCAACTTCTATAAAGGGGTTGCTGTCATTTCATAAAGGGGACACAATGAGAATTCAGTTAGAGATGAAGGAGAATCCGTCGCAAGACCAGGTAGAGTCTAGAGTATTATGAGAAATCCAAATCCATCACCGCTTGCACCCTAGACCACTTCCAAAGGATTATTAGTTAGAGATTCAAGGTTGAGATATTGAGATGCATTGTAATAGCCATTTGCAATGAAGGAGCTTTGGATTATTTGTTTCATGCATATTTCTTTCTGCAATCGAAGGGAAGTTCTTCATTTTATTTATTTATTTATAATTTGCATTGATCCCTTTATGAGTGAGTAGTCATTTTAGTATTATAGAGATGCAGGGGGTTGAAGATGGTGTAGAGAAGATTGAATGCTTCATTTCTTTATGGTGAATTGTTGGTTCAGGTTACTAGTTGTTTATTACACCTCATGCACTTAATACTTGATGTCTTCATAGGGTGCTCGACATCGTGTTCTAGGATTTATTATTATCATAATTATCTTGATCCGCATGAACAATTGCTTTTTGAGTTGACGATCCAGAAGAACCCAGTGAGTAACAAGCTCGGGGAACATTGGTGACCATTCACGATCCGAGGAACAACATGTTGCTATGAAGCTTAATGCGATGATCTAACTAACGTCTTAATACTCGCTTGCTCACCCAGACCATGGGAGTGAGGGGTGGATGCCAGAGCCATGATGACCTTGGCAAAGGGCGGAGTGGTGTTTTAGGGTAACATGCCTACAATTATGACATGAGTCCATAAACATATTTACCTACATTTTGGTTATAGTTATCTATACCTACCCATGATCCAAAATCTCCAAAGCCCTACTTTACTATTGTTGCATCATCACCCTTTTATTTCTAGCATTTAATTTATTGTTATTGTTATTGCTTTATTTTATTTCTCTCATTTATTTATATTGCTCTCACACAACCTTACACCTTATTCGTATATTTATTAGTGTCAGTGATATAGTTGTTTCTTAAATGACCAGCTTTCCTTTAGCTCCTTAGGTTCGATAATCTTGATACTCTTAAAGCAACTAGCTGCATGATCTTGTATGCTTGTAGGTAACATCAATCGTCACCAAGGTCCTCCAAATAGATGCCGCCATCGTATCCAAAGTCCACATCGGACCACTCCTCCTCTGGCGCATCCTTAGGATCCTCCTCTACTTCCTCCTCCTCCACCACCAAGGGCTTGGGAGGCTCCACCACAAGCACAGGTGCGACACGATCTCCCACCACAGGTACACCACTGCCATTTCCCACCACAAATGCGCTATCAACTCCCACCTCCTCCTCTTCGCCGTAGAAGGATGTCGGCTAGTTGGTAGCCTCATTCTCGGACGACGATGGTGAGGGCAGCGCGAAAAGTTCAAATGGTGATGGTGGCAGGGACTCGAGAGGTACAGAGATGAAGAGGAAGAGGAGGTCATAGCGTGTATTGGCATTGTGAAGCGAGCTAGGGAAAGAATAACGAAGAGTGGAGAGTGGAGCAAGAGCAAAGAGTGAGATATTGAGGTGTGAAGAAACCCTAATATCTTCTTACGCGAATAAAAGCACGAAGCGGTGCCTAAAATTCTAGAAAACTCTATGTATTTCTAGACGGTAGTTAATAAGAGCCGTCTGTAATCTAATGGCCAACCCAAGCCCACCCAAATGGCAAATCTCGATAGACGTCTGTGATTAGGTGATAAGGCAAACGACTACAGTTACCAACCGTCTGCCAAATACAAGGCAGATGGTTACGCTGTGGAGCCATCTGCCATAACTGAAAACTGTTCATCTTCGACCAATTAGTAGACACCTATTGGTGAGCTCCGAATGTGATTTGAATATCGCAGTCGTAGTATTACCATTTTCCGTTTTTATATGGCATCATAGATTTCTCTTTCCGTAGTATTGGGGAGAGTACTAGTACTTGTTTGCTTCGAATACCTGGCTATAACGCTTTTAGAGGCTCTTATATCATCCCTGCAAATGATGTTAAAGTGCACAGTGGTCTG
Organism: Phragmites australis; assembly: GCF_958298935.1. NCBI lineage: Eukaryota > Viridiplantae > Streptophyta > Magnoliopsida > Poales > Poaceae > Phragmites > Phragmites australis. The sequence goes on from NC_084938.1 coordinate 8,963,677, forward strand.
TCCCTACTCACTATACCACGGGAAGGCATTGGTTGTATTGGGCCTGCTATACTGGAGCCAGAAGAAATATCTTCGGCCAAGTCAACCTAAAAAGACTAGTCTATTGGGTGTCCCCCACATGTTTATGTCATGCTCCCCTATAATCAAAATCTAATGTGGGACTAAATCCAATACATGACTACTCGTATACTATGAGAATGCAGGAGGTCACTATAAAAAAATTAATATTTTTTTAATAATTGCATAGTGTAGCTCAGAAACTACTCAAGTAATCCACTTTAATACTTTAGTATAAGGATATGCTACTCTCCTGGTATTTTGGAGAGAAAAAAATAGAGAGGGGATGTAAAATTTAAAAAAGCTTGAATGCATGGTGGCGATGAATACTGGATAATTACTGTATCCGAGCACTCTTGGGTTTTTTACAATTCTCGAGGTATATCTCTATCTCGAAGAAGGGGATCCCTAGATGAAAGAAAACTACCCATATATACCCAAGGTATACCATAAAAAGGGAAGTTTATCTTTAAGAATGAGAAGGAAGACTCTAGAGGACATACGACACCCTCATATTTATACGGAGCATGGGGCCCCTACGTAGGGCATATCCATTAAAAGTGAATACAAGCCATTGCAATCAGAGTAATACGAGCAAGAAAGTCACTGACTAGGTTTAGATCAATCTAGGCTAGCCACACCCCCGTTGTAACATGCTCTGTTCAATATAAGACAAATAGGACATATGGTTATTATCCTAAGGGAGGCTGAAACCTGTATAAAAATTCCTCTGTGTTTTTCTATGATTCATCTACTCGATTAGGTAGACTTCAGTGATAACACTCCGATGATGACTTCAACGATGAGGTAAGCCGATTTATGGATCAATGTGCCAATGATTATGGCATCAAGTTTGAACTACTCAGTTACCAAGACTATGGTGAATTTCCTATTCATCATAAGCCAGGATCCTCCTTAGAAGTTTCTGACAACATGGATTATCAAGATACCAATCTGGAGCAATCTGACGAGAAATCCATGATGGATCTGAATACTTCCTCTAGCGGAGGTTACTCCCGAGAAGTCTTCGCTATTAGAGACAGAGGTGACGATGACCCTAGAAATGGACAAGGCCCTCCAGCTCTGGGTATGGGTGATGGTCAGCGCCAGATGAGTACACCTTTCTAGATCCTTAATGGAGCACCAGTTTTACTGTCTCTCGACATCAGCAATGGGCTGAATGCTTCAGATATGTGACCACTAAGAGGATCCATCTCCTATAAGAGGCCCTCACACGACCTCTAACCATAGATTTGGCGGCCCTGACCAGTAAGGACTGGATAAACTCGGTGATCAACTCGATGAAGGAGGTCATCATCTAAGCTGAGAATTCTCATTTGGCCTTGGTCGAAAATAGCGCTAACCGGGGTAGATCACATAATCCTCATTGCGAGACGTATCAGACTCTGAGAGGTGTAACCCCCGAAACAAATGGATAGGGCCAATAACCGGGCGAATAACCACCACTGAACCTTGCTAGTCAAAGGTCATTCGATCAATGACTTGCGTGAGGTTATCGATGGCCGATGAAGACAATCAAGGATCTCCGAAAGGGCTTCATCTACCTCTCAGTAATCCGATTAGGGGATGTCCCAACACTGATCAAATCAGGGACGATCCTCGAATGGGAAAAACTCCCGAGGATGCTGAAATCAATCAGGGCACCATCAACAAATGTCTGGCCTTCTCTCCAGATCTACGAAACGTAAGCTAGCCAGCAAGGCTCCACCCCAGGATGATCAAGAAGTACAATGGAAGCATGAATCCTGTTAAGTTTCTCTAGATCTGTACCATGGTCATCCAAGCGGTTGGTGGGAACGAGAAGGTAATGGCGAATTACCTCCCTACAACCCTTGAAGGGGTAGCCAGAACATGGCTGACCAACATACCACCAGGCACTATCTACTCATGGGAGGAGCTTTGCGACATATTTTGACCTTCCAGGGTATATACATTCGCCTTGGCATGGAGAACAACCTCTACCATTACGAGTAGACGGGGAACAGAACCTTTCATGAGTTTGTGCACCGCTTCAACAATATCTGAAACAACATCCCCAAGATCAGTGACTACAATTTATACATGCATTTACTCAGGGGGTGAGGCGGGGGGGGGGGGGGGGAGCCAGAGGTGTGTCGAGGACATTGCCATCAAGGAGCCCGAGAAGGCAAAGAGCTCATGATGATCGTCGATGAGTCCGCCAAAGCTGAAGACGCACTCCTCTTCGTCAAGGAGAAGACTTAGGGCATCAAATACCACCAACTCTGGCTCAGAGGCGACAATGTGTACTTTTGGAGGTTACCAAACAAACGTGCATCGCTCAAAGCTTTAAAAATAGCACATAGATGATCTAAGTATAGTTCATGTGACTTGCTGTAAATCAATATATCATCAAAATAAACCGCTATAAATCTTCCAATAAAAGAATGTGAAACTTCATTCATCAATCGCATGAAAGTAATTGATGCATTAGTTAATCCAAAACAAATTACTAATCACTCATACAAGCCAAACTTAGTTTTAAATGCAGTTTTCCATTCATTTCCAAGTTTCATCCTAATCTGGTGGTATCCACTTCACAAGTCAATTTTAATGAAAATTATAGAACCACTCATCTCATCAAGTATATCATTTAGCCTATGGATAGGATGATGATATCTTATAGTAATATTATTGATAGCTCTACAATCAACAGACATATGCCAATTAACATCTTTCTTTGGAACCAAAAGAATGGGAACAACACAAGGACTAAGGCTTTCTCGTACATACTCGCGGTCCAAAAGGTCTTGGACTTTTCGCTGAATTTCTTTAGTTTCTTCTGGGTTGGTCCTATATGCAACACTGTTTGGCAAGTTCACTCCTAGAATCAAATCAATTTGATGTTCTATCCCTCAAATAGGTGGTAATCCCAGGGGTACCTTAGCTGGAAATACATCAATAAACTCCTGCATAAGGTTAGCAACAAAAGGAGGTAAAGAGCTAGACATATCCTCTAGTGAAACTAAGGCATCTTTGCATATCAAAGCACAGCATGGCAACAGATTATCATAAATTTTAGCAAGGTCAAATTTAGTAGCAAGCATAACACACCTTTTCAATTTAATTCCATCGGACCTAGAGTTGTCATCGCTTTCTCCTTTTTGGGTGAGAAAATATGTTCCGCTGCATACTGATTTTCATATTCATGCCCACGCTCTTCTCTCTTATTTTTAGCTATCTCTTTTTCACATTTCACAATTTCATCAAGGGTTAAAGGTAGAAAAATTATTTTCTTTCTTTTATGTATAAGAGTGTACTTATTACTTCTACCATGATGTGTTGCATCAGTATCAGACTCCCATGGTCATCCTAACAAAATTTAACATGCTTGCATGAGCACTACATCAAAATCGGCACAATCACGATATGAACCAATATAAAAAATGCACCCTAGCTATTTACATTACCTTCATCTCATCACTGTTATTGAACCACTGAATGTGGTATGGGTGAGGATGTGTTCTTATACAAGGCAAGCATCTTGATCAAATACAGACTTACCAAATTGTTGTAGCTCCCTCCATCAATAATGACTCGAACATGGTAATCCTTGACTACGAGGAACATTTGAAATAAATTATGGCATTGCAACTGTTCCGCTTGCTCCATTTGAGCACTTAACACTCGCTGCACAATGAGTGCCCTATAATTCTCTGCGGCCACGACACCAAACACTTTCTCATTGTCGATATCTGTCTCATGTTCATCCTCATCACCTGCATGGTTAGCTTCAAGAGCATAATCATCCTCAACATCACTAGTACTTATATATCCATCGTCTTCTATTGCAATGTATGCTCGCTGATTTGGGCAATTTTTCATGACATGGCTCATTGCCTTGCAACGGTGACATACAATCCCCATTATATGACTCGTAGAAGAAACCGAAGAATAGCTCTTGGTTGGAGCCTGCACACTAGTAGATTTGCTTATCTCGGGTGCTTGTGACAGTGTCGGAAGTGTTGCTGAACATGCCCTACTCGAGAAGGGGGTACAATCCCCATTATATGACTCGTAGAAGAAACCGAAGAATAGCTCTTGGTTGGAGCCTGCACACTAGTAGATTTGCTTATCTCGGGTGCTTGTGACAGTGTCGGAGGTGTTGCTGAACATGCCCTACTCGAGAAGGGGGTAGTAGACCGTGTAGCTGAAGGGGGGTTGTTTTGACTTGTCCAAGAGTTAATCTTGGTGTAGATGTCCTTCCAAAATTATTCCTTGGCCTTTGGTGTTGTCTCTGCAATTTTTTCTCTACCAAACATGCAAGCTGGAACAATCTAGGAACACTATCATATTCTTTATAATCAACTATGCCCTAAATTTCAAATGTTAACCCTCGATAAAAGTGTGCCATTATAACCTCTTTGACCTCAATAATATCACAATGCATCATACTAATTTGTAGCTCATGATAATACTTTTCTACAGATCTATTACCTTGGTTTAAGTACTACATTTTCTTATGTAAATCACGTTTCAAAGGGGGGTGTAACAAATCTGTTATGCATAGCAACCTTCAAAACATCCCATGTAGTAGGCACTAACCCATCATTGCATAGTATTCCACTAGATGATGGCAGAATCTTTGAATTCACTAGTAGCTTGCCTAACTAGATGCACCTTAGGAACTAAGTGAGCATTAGATTTCTGTTCTACTGTCATCACCCAATCTAAATACATTTCAGCACGTAGACACTCACAAAAGATGGTATAATAAACTTAACTTTAGCAAATAAGTCATTGTTAACATGTGGGTTATGATGTTGAAAGTTATTACCTCTCATACCTTGATGGTTGAAGTTCAATCGGTTCATTTGTCATGCATCAAAGGCATCGCAGTTGTGCCTCAAAATCTCATCATCCGTGAGGGACTCCTCATGTTCATAGGCTGCACCATGAGGATCCACACGCCCATTGTTTGGTGGTTGATTGCCCAACCGATCAAAGCATGCATTAAGTATTACAATACTATCATTGAGTCACTGCAATGCAGTATTTGTTTCTGCAAGCTTCTTATCAATGTCATTATTAATAGCTTGTCAAGGATCATCAAACACCATTGTGAGTATCAATGTCGTCATTATGAGTTCTTCCATTAACACACACTCTTGCGCCTCCAATGCTTCACTTGCATGGTTAGTAGAAAATAGGAGACAACAAAAATGTATTATTCCTAGCAACTACTAGGTTGTAGAGGTGAAAGTGGAATCACACACTCTCAAGCATCTTACCACGCTCTTGCAAGTGTTCTAACCAATCACAACAAGTGGCACAACCGGTGGCTGATTCGTGATACCTTAGCGGGTGCGAGTGAGACGGTTGCAAGGGGAAAACTATTCTAATCAAGAGAAGGTGAAGCTTGGACAGGTAATATTTAGTAGCAACGAATAGCAATTACAGAAATCAGATTAGCAAAACTGAATAAAAGTCCATGGTACTCATCACAATTGCTGACCCAAACACGTTCTAGAACTAGCTTAACCAAGCCAAAAAAAAGGATAGACACAAGCACAATGGAACAAAATTTGCAATACAAACTGAATTCTCTTTTTTTTCTTCTTCTTTTTCTGTATTTTTTTTTTGCACTCTTTGCTTCTTGTTCTCTCTCTCTCTCTCTCTCTCTCTCTGTGAATGTGATACAAACTCAAAACTCTTCTACCACCTTTTCTAGGTCCAAGGAGGTGAGTGGGTCACAAACTTTTTTCGAAGAGCATGGGTATAAAGGAGGTCTCTCTCTCTCTCTCTCTCTGAACTTTGGCTAGTGTTGGGTGAAAATAGACCACCCTGAGGATACTGGTTGGCGATCGCTATCAAAGATCCCTCCAGAGCCTTCGACCTTTGGACTCCCAGCAGGAGGTCGGGCCTCCGGAGATTGTAGACTCCTTCGGGCTACCCCTCCGGCACATACGTAGCCTTTCGAAGACTCGAAGCTACAGCAAGTCCCTTCAGAGCCTTCGGTCTCTGGACTCCCAGCAGGAGGCCGGGCCCTTGGAGGTTGCAGACCCCTTCAGGCCACCCCTCTGGTGCCCATGCGGCCTTCCGAAGCCTAAAGATGTAGCCGACCTTCGGAGATAATATCAGGGAAAAAAGGACACCCCTTGTAGCCGACTTGACGTGAGGTGACAGTTGATTAATGCCGGTCCAAGTGGTGCTTATCCTAACACCCTAGCGTGATGAAAGTCATCCTGACACCCCCGGCAGAGTGGCGCCAGGCTGCAATTGACAACCGGCTCACTCTTCAGGGGGCATGCACAACAATAGTTACCATGGTAGATATTTATCTTCTATGTAGGGTAAAAAGCAGTTATCTAGGATAATGCCCGATAATTCAGCCAGGTCCTAGATATTTGTACATTGTGATAACTTGTACACTAAGCTACGTATACCCTATAAACAGGGGGTCGTGGTCATCTGGGAAGAGGGGACCCCCGGGGAAGGATTTTTCTCCTCTGATAAGATCTAGAAACTCCCCTTGTAACCAGTTGATACACACCATAAGCAAAAGCACATGACGTAGGGCTATTATCCGACCAGGAGGCCCAAACCTGGTAAAATCTCTTGTGTTCTTAGGTCCATCACAGATACACCCCTTCTTTCTCTCTCTCCTCTCAGCTCATTGCTGTCACTAAGCTTGAGCTTCGTCGTTAGAAGAGGCTCTCGCTGTACTCTGTTCGCGCAAGATGAACTCTTGCCGCAACAGCGCGCTGTCCGTGGGAATGCAGATACAAAAAGCCATGAGAGGAAAGAAGTTGGGAAGACATCAAAAGAGCAAAACATGTCCTCGGATCTGTAGGCCGAGATGACGCCTCCGAACACAGGTTCATGCAGAACGTGTCTGGAGGCTACCGGAGCCACCCTCGGCCCTTCGGTAGTCATCAGCATCTTGCGGGTGAAGAAACCGCCATTGCATCACCCAGGCGCGCATGAACGGTAGCCAGGGCATGTCATGAGCCACTCTCGAGGCCATCCAAAGGCAAAGCACGTACGAGTGTGGCTCCCCATGCCCGTCTAGCCTCAAGCGAAGGCTAAACCAGGTGAGAGCAAAGGCAGAAGGTAAAAAATCCGTGCAAACCTCCACGCACAAGGTAATAGCTTGCATCCATTTAATATGCAACTATTGAGAATACCTTTGTTTGTTACTAGTATCAGATGGTTGACGGTGAGCCTGTAGGTGGGCTAGCAAATACTCCTACTAGCTTTCCAAAAAGCTAGAAATACCTCTTAGGATAGAGCCCACTTGGCACACCCACCATCCATAGTAGTGCATGCGCCGCAAGGCTTGACCAAAGCCCTTGCGTTCACACCGTGCCCTCGGATATTTATGTCTGTGGTGTAGAAAATAGTAATCTGTTTACTGCTATCCACATATGGGGGCCTCTATAGTCTACAACAAAGGGTGCACGTGGATGGTGCCGAAGGGTAGCTCTTGACTTTTTACGGTACCCGTGTATCCTTGCTCTGGCAAGCTTACCGTGTTGTCAGTGGCAGGTGCATTTACAATATGGCATCCCGACGTGCTTGCGTCCCACTTGCATGCGGATATTTTCACACACGCCTAAACGCCAGGAGCAACTCAACTTGAGTACGCACTCCTCTCTGTACTAGCTACCTGCTAGCCACTCCTAAAAAAGTAAAATATCTCAAGGTGGTTGCCTGCTAGCCACTCCTTTAAACAGAGCAGACCCATTTAAAATATGGCGAAGTTAAGGCTTGTGTCAGTGCTGCAGGCTGCTTCTTATCCTCCCACCTAGAACTTTGCGCTCCATAGCATGTTGTGCTCCTTTTTTTTACTCACCTGTGTGAAGTCCCTTGCTTTTTATATCCCACGTGCATTACGAAGGCCTTGTAGCTGGACGGTGCCGTGTTGTGTTTGCCTTTGTCATTTCACCATGCATGCAGGCTTATAAAAGCTACAAAGCCCCTCGCACCCGAGGCATTTCATCGTGTCGAGCGTCGCTAGCTCTAGCTCGAGCACCAGATAGCTTGCCGAAGCCCCTGTGCACTCGGTCAGATCCTCTCCGGAGCCATCCACTCGCTTGCCAAGGCCTCCCCTCGGCCTCAGCCAGAGCCCTCCACTGCACCAGCCGGAGCTCTTCTGCTCTGCTGACCAGAGCCTAATTAGACCGAAGCTTCACCGCATCTTCATTCCTGAAGCCACAGAGCCCGCTGCCTCGACGCCGGAGCACCCTTCGCTGTAGGACTCGCTACGCTTGACGCCGAAGCACCTTCACCCTCTACGGAGTTCATCCTCTCCATACCAGAGTACCTCAATCGCCAGAGCTCCTTCGGTCCGCCACCAAAACCTCTACATTCGGTGGCCAGAGCATCTCCATGCAAGATGCTCTCTCCGTCGCACCACCGCATCGAAGGCACACTCCAGCTCCGGCTCCGACCAACCTCGACTATCGCCCTATGCATTGTCGTGCTAAGAACCGTCCTCCAAACTGACCACAACCACCTGCACTCTTGCAGATGAGCGTCTGTTGCCGCCACTGCCACTGAAGAAAGGCACCTGCCTGCCATCACAGCTAGTAGCGCAGAATGGCGCCACAAGGCTGACCATGTGATGGCCGGGGTCCATACACGCACTGCGTACAAACAACTAATTATCCAAAGAAGAAGAAGTATCCCTGCATGCGTACGCTCGCGTATGGGTATTGGGAGAACACGGTGGTTGGGAACTTATGGCAGAAGATGTTGGTGCCCCGAAGTATCGCTGCCGAAGTACTCGCCACGCCCTGGTCGGAGCATCCCCCGATGCCGAACCTCATCGTGCTCGACCCCGGAGCGCCCTTCACTTTCGAAGCCTCACTCACCTCCGGCGTCTCCATGCCTTGCCAAACTCCGGAGCCCCTCAGCCGAAGCCTCTGCGAGCTCAACGGGAGCCTCGCCGCTCCCCTCCACTTGCTGGACCTCCTTCGTGCTCCCCGCCGGAGCCCTTCCGCACTCACGACTAGAGCCCTCCGTGCTCTCTGCTAGATCAGGCACCGAGCAGGGAGCACACAAGCTCTCAGGGATCACACGCGTGCACATAGAGAAGAAAGCTAATACTGCTCACCCCACAGAAGCTCACCAACTACATACACACAAGAGGAGCACCTCACGACGAAGCTTCGTCTAGCTTCCGCAAACTACTATGTTCTACGGCTAGAACCCATTCGCCTCACCACTGGTGGAGCCCTACTCCGCCAACTCCATGCCGAAGGCCACCGCCCGGACCACCTCCGGCTCCGGAGGCCATCTACCAGCTCCACCTCTGGCCGGACTACTCTCCAGCCCGCCGGTCACGTCCTTCACCCCTCTGGCTGCCAAACCGTCATACCGAAAGCCGTGCTCCTCCCTCATCCACTCCGGAGCACCCTCATTGGTCTACCTCGACCAAACAGAGCCATCCGCACTCCACGGACGAAGGTCTGTCCGGCTACTAAAGTCCTCATGCTCTATGACCGGAGCTTTGTCCAGCTACCGGGAGCCCCTCCAAGCTTTTTGCTGGAGGAAGTACTCTGGACCGCCCAACGGCATGCCGACTCTCCTCCGCATGCTGGTTGCTGCCACAGTTGCATGTGAGTGGATAGGTAAATGACACACTACATGCCCGCGTGGCTTCTGCATCCACTACGTGCTTCATAGACTACGGACATCAGCACCGCGCTCTTGTCATCGAGTGTCATGGCGCTTATTTGACATCGGTGGCACTCGAGTGCGCCATGTGCCTCATCGAGCTCTGCTCCTAAGGAGGCCTCGCTCCACACCAGAGGCCTCTCACCAGGGCCCCAGCCTCTACAGCAACCATGGCGACTCATTCTGCTCGGAGCCTATTAGCAAGTGCGACAACGACAACCTTGCAGGCCCAATTCCCAAGGAGCTCTTCAGGCTCCAGAACTTAGCGAAGCTGTTGCTACTGAACAATGATCTTTCCAGGTTCCCACCAACGAGCAGCGGCAACTGTACCACTCCACCGGCTCTGGCCCAGTGGTAGCCGGCTGAACGACGCCGTACCCGCCGAGATGGGCACCCTCAAGAACCTCAACTTCCTCGACATAAGTGAGAACCACCTCGTTGGGCCAGAGCATCACCGGACACATTACCGTGCAGTCCCCAGCTCGTTGACGACCCCGACAACCAGCTCTCTCGGTGTTGTTGAACTTCATCACGCTCAACACCTACAATGCCTTCTCCGGTGAGGCTCCTGAAGACGCTATCCTCCCAGAAGTTGCCCCTTCGGAGGCCTCCAAAGGCATGCATGCAAAGGCAAGAACCTGCGGCCACGGGCGTGTGAACGTGTTGCCACCTTCCACGAAGGACGAGCTCCTCCGAAGGCTAGGATACGTGCCGGAGCTCACCTCCGCGCCTCCAACCACGAATCACTTCAGAAGCATACCCCGGTCGCTCTCCACATCGGCAATTGGAATCTCTGCTCCCAGCTCATGTTGGAGGCCAGGGCCGGCCGGTCGACCGGGAGATCATTCGTACGTTGAGGACTGCATCTCTAGGCGCGCCCTGCTGCTGCCTGCTAGCGGCCACCCAAGGACGTTTGATTACATGTGGCCAGTGGCCAGGCATGCATGCATGCAACCATGCATGTTCTATGGCGTGCTGCTGCTGCATGCGTGCATACAAGACCGCACACATCGACCCTTGTGTGCGCATACGCATACGCCCGCGCTCTGGTCCACCAGACCCGCATCCTCGTAGGAGACCGCATCGGAGGTCAGCCTTTGGCCCAACTTTGCTTTGGAGGCCACCCTCGGTAAGCTCGGTGCCAGACGGAAGTGTCTTGAAAAACCCTCCGCAAAATGAAGATATCTTAAAAACCTCCACGCCTGATGGCATAGCCTTAGTGACGGAGATATCTTAAAGACCTATCTCAAAAGTACCTCCGGCATCTTGAAGGAGTGCCTCCATGCCGGAGAAGTATTCCGTCCGCCATCTTTAAGGTCTAGCTAACCTACTTGGTGGATAGGCAAAGGACCGCTCTGGCATCTTGAAGGCATAAGCCTCCATGCTGGACAGGCATATTCCGTCCGCCATCTTTAAGGTCTAGCTAACCTACGTGGCAGATAGGGAAAGACCACTCCGGCATCTTGAAGGCATAAGCCTCCATTCTAGATAGTCATATTCCGTCCGCCATCTTTAAGGTCTAGCTAACCTACGTGGCAGATAGGCAAAGATCGCTCCGGCATCTTGAAGGCGTAAGCCTCCGCGTCGGACAGGCATGAACCCTCCGCCATCTGAAGGCCTAGCAAGCCTCCGTGGTGGAAAGGTACAGAAATCCTCAGGCATCTTGAAGGCAATAGCCTCTGTGCCAAAGAGGTATAGCACTCTACGCATAAAGATGTGTGGGCCACTTATACATACATCATACATACATACATTCATAATCATACATACATACACTCATACATCATACATACATACATACATCATACATCATACATACATACACTCATACATCATACGTACATACATACCTACATACATGTACATATGATTACAGATGGTCAGGGAGCCAGAGGGCTTAGCCGATCCTGCACAGGTTGCAGAATTTCGCCGTTTCTTGTCGGAACACATTATGTTCAAAACCCTCCGGCATCTTGAAGGCAATAGCCTCCATGCCGGAGAGGTACAAAACCCTCTGGCATATTGAAGGCAAAAACCTCAGTGCTGGGAGGGGTAATTATTCTCCAGATAAATACAGGCATTGTGCAGGAGCGGAGATTCCAACAAGTTGAGTGATACTCGGAGTACGTAGGCTCCGGACAACTTCGCCTTCGTTACGTCCCTCAGCGTCGCCATTGACTATGCTTCCGGCAATCCAGCACTGAGGGGGTAATGGGCTGCTTCCCATAGCCCCATCGTCAACTTCGCCACCAGCTTCCATCGTCGTGGGCCCTGGACAACTCCGCCTTCATTACGTCCCTCAGCCTCGCCGTCGACTACGCTTCAGCATCCACCGTTGAGGGGGTAACGAGTGGCTTCCCGTAACCCCATTGTTGACTTTGCCTCTGGCTCTCCGCCACCGGGGGCTCTGGACGGCTACGAACGGGTTGCCTCCTTTACGCCCCTCAGCTTCGCTAATGACTCCGCTTCCGGCATCTACCGCTGAGGGGGTAACGGGCTGCCTCCTGTAGCCTCGTCATCATCTCCACCTCCGTTAGACCCCTCAGCTTCGCAGATGACTTCGCTTCCACATCTACCGCTGAGGGGGTAGCGGGCTGCCTCCTGCATCCCCATCATCGACTTCGCCACCTCGGCCTCGTCATCAACCCCATCGTCGACTTCATTTTTGGCTCCATCAGCGCAGGCTCCGGACGACTCTACCTTCAACGCGCCTCTCAGCTTCACCGACGACTCCACCTTCAGCTTCACTGCGACACTCCGTCAGGCCTCTCCTCCATCGAACCTCGTCGCCATCACGTGCAGTTATCGCCGAGAGGTTTTTGAGGATGGGAGGACATTCGGGCATCCAGACTTCAAAGAGGCTGGAGCTAATTCATCGTGCATCTGCTCGCCCCTCAAAACATCAGAACTAACGGATGAGGGGGTACTGTTGGGGGAAAATAGACCAGCTTGAGGATACTGGTTGATGATCACTATCAAAGGTCCCTCCGGAGCCTTCGGCCTCCGAACTCCCAGCAGGAGACCAGGCCTCAGGAGGTTGCAGACCCCTTCGGGCCACCCCTCCGGCATGTACATAAACTTCCAAAGACTCGAAGCTACAGCAAGTCCCTCCAGAGCCTTCGGCCTCTGGACTCCCAGCAGGAGGCCGGGCCCCTGGAGGTTGCAGACCCCTTCAGGCCACCCCTCTGGTGCCCATGCGGCCTTCCGAAGCATAAATATACAGCCGGCCTCCGGAGATAATATCAGGAAAGAAAGGACATCCCCTATAGCCGACCTTGGTTTAAGTACTGCATTTTCTTATGTAAATCACGTTTAAAAGGGGGGGAGGGGGTGTAACAAATCTGTTACGCATGGCAACCTTCAAAACATCCCATGTAGTAGGCACTAACCCATCATTGCATAGCCTATTCCACTAGATGATGGTAGAATCTTTGAATTCACTAGTAGCTTGCCTAACTTGATGCACCTTAGGAACTAAGTGAGCATTAAATTTCTGTTCTACTATCATCACCCAATCTAAATAAATTTCAGCACGTAGACACTCATAAAAGATGGTATAGTAAACTTAACTTTAGCAAATAAGTCATTGTTAACACGTGGGTTATGATGTTGAAAGTTATTACCTCTCATACTTTGATGGTTGAAGTTCAATCGGTTCATTTGTCATGCATCAAAGGCATCGCGGTTGTGCCTCAAAATCTCATCATCCGTGAGGGACTCCTCATGTTCATAGGCTGCACCATGAGGATCCACACGCCCATTGTTTGGTAGCTAATTGCCCAACCGATCAAAGCATGCATTAAGTATTACAATACTATCATTGAGTCGCTGCAATGCAGTATTTGTTTCTTCAAGCTTCTTATCAATGTCATTATTAATAGCTTGTCATGGATCATCAAACACCGTTGTGAGTATCAATGTCGTCATTATGAGTTCTTCCATTAAAACACACTCTTGCGCCTCCGATGCTTCACCTGTCATGGTTAGTAGAAAATAGGAGACAACAAAAATGTATTATTCCTAGCAACTACTAGGTTGTGGAGGTGAAAGTGGAATCACACACTCTCAAGCATCTTACCACGCTCTTGCAAGTGTTCTAACCAATCACAACAAGTGGCACAACCGGTGGCTGATTCGTGATACCTTATCGGGTGCGAGTGAGGCGGTTGCAAGGGGAAAACTATTCTGATCAAGAGAAGGTGAAGCTTGGACATGTAATATTTAGTAGCAACGAATAGCAATTACAGAAATCAAATTAGCAAAGCTGAATAAAAGTCCATGGTACTCATCGCAATTGCTGACCCAAACACGTTCTAGAACTAGCTCAAGCAAGCCAAAAAAAAGGATAGACACAAGCACAATGGAACAAAATTCGCAATACAAACTGAATTCTCTTTTTTTTCTTCTTTTTCTGTATTTTTTTGCACTCTTTGCTTCTTGATCTCTCTCTCTCTCTCTCTCTCTCTCTCTCTCTGCGAATGTGATACAAACTCAAAAATCTTCTACCACCTTTTCTAGGTCCAAGGAGGTGAGTGGGTCACAAACTTTTGTCGGAGAGCAGGGGTACAAAGGAGGTCTCTCTGTCGCTAACCTTTGGCTAGTGTTGGGTGAAAATAGACCACCCTGAGGATACTGGTTGGCGATCGCTATCAAAGGTCCCTCCAGAGCCTTCAACCTCTGGACTCCCAGGAGGAGGCTGGGCCCCGGAGGTTGTAGACCCCTTTGGGCCACCCCTGCAGCACATACGTAGCCTTTCGAAGACTCAAAGCTATAGCAAGTCCCTCCAGAGCCTTCGCTCTCTGGATTCCTAGCAGGAGGCCGGGCCTCTGGAGGTTGCAGACCCCTTTAGGTCACCCCTCTGGTGCCCATGCGGCCTTCCGAAGCCTAAAGATGCAGCCGACCTTCGGAGATAATATCAGGGAAAAAAGGACACCCCTTGTAGCCGACTTGACGCGAGGTGACGGTTGATTAATGCCGGTGCAAGTGATGCTTATCCTGACACCCTAGCGCGATGAAAGTCATCCTGACACCCCGGTAGAGTGGCGCCATGCCGCAATTGACAACCGGCTCACTCTTCAGGGGGCAGGCACTACAATAGTTAACATGGTAGATATTCATCTTCTATGTAGGGTAAAAAGTGGTTATCCAGGATAAGGCCAGGTAATTCAGACAGGTCCTAGATATTTGTATATCATGATAACATGTATACTAAGCTACGTACACCCTATAAATAGGGGGTCGTGGTCATCTAGGAAGAGGGGACTCCCGGGAAGGATTTTTCTCCTCTGATGAGATGTAGAAACTCCCCTTGTAACCAGTTGTTACACGCCATAAGCAAAAGCATAGGATGTAGGGCTGTTATCTGACCAGGAGGCTCGAACCTGTAAAATCTCTTGTGTTCCTAGGTCCATCACAGACACACCCCTTCTCTCGCTCTTTCCTCTCAGCTCATTGCTATCCCTAAGCTTAAGCTTCCTCGTTAGAAGAGGCTCTCGCCGTACTCTATTCGCGCAAGACGAACTCTTGCTCCAACAGCTAGCTCTGTTTTGGCTATGGATTTTCTTCTCGGACTTTGTCTGAGATACTTTATATACTGAGTACGTTGGGTGTTCGAGAGTAGCTAGAAACAGATATACTCTGACTAGGTTGTGGGAGCGAAACCAAGTAGGAGGTTGAATCCAACTAGATGGTCGAACCGAGAAGATGGTCGAATTTGATTGGTGGTCGAACTCGAGTAGATGGCCGAAGCGACTAGTGATCGAACCCGAGTAGATGGTCGAAGCATCTAGTGGTCTAACTTGAGTAGATGGTCGAAGCGACTAGTGGTTGAACCCAAGATACTCGACAACTAAAATAGCAAAGACTCGACACTAGAAACTAGAACATGATGACCAATACCAGCAACCAAGACATCGGCGATAAATTCGAATTCAACAACGCAAAAACTAAAAACAAAATTGCGAAAGACACAAAGTGATTTGGACAACAGAAAAAACTAAGATCTAAATCTTTTTGTGAGGTAATTTTCTGGACTCTAGGTAAAGGAACATGACTAAACACAGGGGATAACTGAAATTACCTAACAAGTAGCTGAAGCTATGATACCACTTGATGGGAGTATTCCCTATCTTCCAAATGTAATATGATAAGTCGATTGTTAGAGTTTCGATATTGATGATCCAAAGGTTCCGACCAGAACAAATCGAAACCCTCGCAACCACTACAGCACTACTCCATGGTTAGCAACCGTGCTAAGACACGGTTGACCTCACTAAGAATGCTTTGCCTACAAGCGAATTGAGAATGATGCAATATGAATATTTCTAATTACCAATGAAGTACTCTAGTTGGAGTTCCAAAAACCGAATAAGCGGTGAAATTGTCTAAATAGAATAATCTAAGCAAAACCTGATCCTAAACTATGATGGCTACCATATATATAGGGGGACATGTGGGGGTTGACCTATGATTGTGTATCCCTGGTAAGAGGCATACACAACCTGGACTTCGACCTCGGCATGCTTATAAGACCCGACAAGGCCCACAACGGTGATGCAACATCTTATTTTAATGACTCTGATTAATTCCTAATGAATCTAAGGGTGTTACCAAATCTAATGGAAATGTCTCTTTATAATATTTCCAGCAAGTCCAAGAACGCCTCAATTAGACTCTGTATGCGAAAGTTATGCCCGTTTTACCGACGTGTTGTCCTGAGACTCCGGACCGAATTTGGAGTTCAACTTGAGCTCAACTTTGAGTTTGGGTAGACTTTGCCTTCAAGTGATGACGTCCATGGGGAGCTTGTGATACTTCTCCCATATTCCTAAGATATAAGACATCACAAGAATTTAATAGCACCCAATCCAAGAAAGTATGAACAACGAGGAACGAGGTCACCTGGTGGTTTAATTATCTTGCACATGCTCTTGTAATTGGTCTTTGTATCTCCTTAGGAGTAGTGTTGCACGTATCCAAAGGAGTGATGTCCTCATTAGGTATCGAGCTCAGCTAATGGGATATGAGATCAAGTCCTACCCATAGGATACATGGTTGCATGGGATGGCTTAGCACAGCAGCTCAATGATTCAGTCATTACACAGCCGGGGAAGGCACCTTCAAATCAGAAATCCTCCCTTGAGGACTTGCTTACTAGGAGGCATCCTTCTCAAAAAAATAATGGCATGAGATAATCCCCCAACTCTCAGAGGACTATCCTGCTTGCCCCTGCCAAAGTGGTTTTCATGGTTTTCTTAACACCGCACCATTTTCCACCACTCGCACCATCAATCACCTAAACATATTTCACTCATTTTTAAAGAAAATGATCATAATAATAAGTGATTGAGTACTCTCCAAGGAGAGAACAAGCGTCTTTGAAGAGAGCAGAGTAACCAACCCTAAGCATATTAGTTGATAAGGTTTCATCCAACATCATTATATCAGGTATTGGGAGCAATCTAGGGTTACAATTTGAGTATTGTAAGTAGTGATTGTAGTATGGCTCTGTAAATGGGTTATAACTAAGTAGAAACACTACGCGGCATTGCCGTGCTTCACTTGTTTTTGCTACTTATTGTGTGACCCCCTGTTTGGTTATTTTGCTCTTTAAAATCATGACCCATGTTGAAATTCATATAGCATTGAATGGTGTAGGAATATAGGAAGCATATATTACATATAAAAGGTTCCATGCAATTAAAGGTTTCATACACTTAAAGAGACATGAGATATTATATATTTTAGTTTTCTATTTGAGGCAAAGTAGTCCACAATGGAGAAAACACTGATTAAGATAGGTTTCATTTCCAATTATGTATTAGAAAGAGAAAGAGATCTATCCTCCCCTTCTCTTAGGTGGTTCTTTTTGGTTTGGTTGGCTTCAAGAAAGAACAAGAAAGGACAGGAAAACTCTTAACCCTGTTACTACTGGTTTCTTGGGTGCGGAATGAGAGCATAATGCCGATTTTTTTTAAAAGGTGTGAATGGTAGGCCATTCCCTTTATGTTTTTCATTCATCGCTACATGCCTTTTTCTCCTCCAATTGTTGTTCTCACTTTCTCTCATAATAATTCTGTCTTTTTGGAGGGTTTACTTGTTAAATTACATGTTCCACACATTTGCCAAAAAAGTATAACTTCCAATTTGAAAAAATATAGGGTCACTTTCTAATTTGTTCCACACCTCTCGCCTGATAGTGTCTACCTTTTTTTTTTGTCTCCAATCGCCATTAACAGGTGGTTTAAACTGCAAAAACAACAAACATACACAATTCTGACACAATTTCTATTTGTTGAGGGTTTATTTGCTAAATTGTATGCCTCACAGAATTTCCAAGAAGTATAAGATCCAATATGCAAAAATACTAGGTCTTTGTGTTATTTTTGGAAATCACTAGAATCGCATGTACAAATATATGTTAGGGCCTTGATGAGATTAATGTGAATGGAGACATTAGCATTAAATGAAGGAGAAGGTATGTTAGAATTAGATTATTTCTTTTACTGTGAATGCTATAAGGAATAAAAAAGTAACTCAACAAGCTTCAGTACATACTTGTTTAGGGTTTACTTGTTGTTGTAAGAAAAATTTAAGCTTGTTTGACTATTTTACCCACAGTAGGTAAATCACTACTACAAACCCAACCTAGGCCGACAATGATATAGAATGGCCGACGGCCCGTTAGTGAGATTGTGTAATAGCTGACGGTGGTGATGTTCCCGATGGTTACAAGTTGAACCCTCGGTCATTGTACCAAATGACAAACGGGTCAAAAATTTTCCGAGGGGCACACGATGTCCCGTTGGGCATTTGACCTAATGGCTGACGGTTGAACAATTACCGATAGTTTAAATTTACCGTTGGCTGTGCCCATAGCCGACAGTACCTGCTAGCTGCCGACTGTAACACCCTAATTTTAGCATTTTTGAATTAGTAATGAATTTTGTTAGAGGTGTTTGTTTTAGCTCTTGAAACCCTAGAGATAAATATTAATTTATGGAGCAAATAATTGATTTAGGAACTATTTGTCGCATTCATGTTAGACTAGATGCATTAGGGTTTTATTGTATGAAAAATTCCCTTTTGAAAAACCCCGCGAAGCGCCGTTTAAAATTTGTGAAAGAAATCAATTCAAAATCATAAAAGAAAATCCAGAAAATCTTTCTCAGGTCGTTTTTCTTTTACCTCCTAATTTTCTCGACCCATTCCTTTTGGCTCGGCCCGCATCTCCTCTCTCCTTCGCGTCGGCCTTGCCTCCTGCTTGGGCCACCTCCCGTCCCGGTCCCGCACTCACTCCGGCCGAGCCTGCCGCTCCTGCGTGAGCCGTTGCCTCCTCTCTTCTTGTCACCGACACGTGGACCCCGCGCTGTCTTCGACTGCACCGTGCCGCTCGAGATTGACTCCGCTCCATCGACACCACCACCCGCCTGAGCCGAAATCCCAACAACCCAACCTAATCTATTTCCCCTTGCGTGACCGCCCGCCTATATAAGTCCAACCCCCCTCTTGATCTGTTGACGCCCAGATACAAAAGCACCGCACCGCCGCCCACCATTGCTACCGCCGCTCGAAGCTCGTCGCCCGCTGCATACGCCACCTCCCCGCCATGGCTGAGCGCATCTCCGGCACCACGTGCTCGCATGGAGTCTTTTCCACCCCCTGTCGTCGCCCCTCCGCCGTCAAAGCCCCGTCCTCAACGAGGAACCAAGGAGCTCTGCCGCCTTTCCATCGCTGACCTCCTTCCTGAGCCGCGCCGTTGAAGGTGAGTCGTCAATTGAGTTCGCCGTGAGCTCCTCTTCGTTTTCCACCGCTCGCCGTCGTCCCCCGTGCCCGGCGACAAGGTCTCCGCTCCCTCCGGCGAGAGCACCGTCATCAATCCCCTCCTGCTGCCGTTTTCCCTCTCTGCAGCTGGGCGGCCAGTGCCGCCCCCTTGCCCAGCCGTCCGATCCAAATCCAACGGATGAGATTAGATCTAAAATACCCCATTAGGCCATCCAATCCCAAGTCGACATGTGTCCACTTTAAACCCAGTCAACACACAGTGCCACCTCAGCTGTCGAGTCAGCAGGCCAGCTCAGCATCTAAGCTGATGTGTCATGCCACGTTGCCTAACCTAGCCCAGTCAGCAAATCAATCTTTTCTAATACAAAAAAAATTCCAAGAATTCTTGAAATTGATAATTTTGCAAATAAGCTCCTGAACTCTTCTGAAATTAATTAAAAGTCCTATCTTTTTTAATTTAGCCCCTAAACTTTTCCAAAATTACATTTAGGTCCCTCTATTTTTACAAAAGGCCCCTAAACTCTCTATTTAATTCAAAATAGGTCCTTTTTCTTTTTCAGATTAACCCTAAAACTTGTTTTTAGCATAACTTTCTCGTCTTAGCTTTGTTTTATGCGATTTTTGTGCTCTCGCGTTCTTAGCAGCGTGTACTATCTTTTAGTATCCTTTTTATAGATGTGAGCTATTGTTTGGTATACTGTTCTTAGTTCGAGAATCTCCAGTACCAAGCCTTTGAAGAGTCTGAGCAGCAAGTTGGAAGAGGCAAGTGTCCTTGAACATTTGATCCCAGTTTTTGAATGTGTTCTTTATTTCAAACATGCATGCTATTAATTTTGAATCCCATTTACTTACAGTACCATGTTCCATAGATTCCTTGTTGCATAGCTGTCAGTAGTGGTTTATGGGTAGTTTATGCTTAGCTTTACACAAGGGTATGGATGGGTTGTCAGTTAAACATGATTAATGAACTATGCAACTAAGAGTTGGGAATTATGGTAGCTTGTATGGCAACATGGAACTTAGGGATGTCGAGCAAAAGGTTGGTTGATGATGGTGCGTGAGACACAATTGTGTGAAACACTTTGGTGGGTGATAGTATTTTCTTGGTGTCCTAAGGACCAGTTCATAGAGTGACAACCCAAGAATTATCGTCCATCCACGAGGCTTATATGGGTACGGCCTGGCTTAGTAATTAGTGCATCCTCAGTATAGAATGAGCCACTGGTGGTGTAGTGGAAGGGAAGAGTGATTCTTTCGAGAGCTACAAGGCGCATGAGGGGGCTTCTGGGTGGTGTGACTCCACTTTGACGGCGGTGAAACCTTAGCGGGCTTACTCTTGTTGGGAGGATGCTTTATAACAGCCATGTAGTGATGTTTGGGCGACACACCACTAGTGTGTGTTAAGTGCTTGGCCGACACGGCAACAAGGAAATCAGGACTCGTGGGGAAAGCTGGGCAACCTCTGCAGAGTGTACAATCTGATATATCAATCATGCTCATGGTTATGAGAGACTTGGATCCTCACATGATTAGTTGGTTTGGTTCAGTTTTTTTGGTTGGTTACCTGTGAAGGGTGAATGTCAGTGGATGGTTTTTGGTTACCTGTGATGGGTATCAAGTTGATTGGTTTGGGAACCTGATGTGGAATTCAGGTAGTTGAGAATTATGTGGAGACTAGGTGAGTGCCCATCCGTTGCAACGAAAACACAAGCAATGCATAGGGTAACATCAAAGTTGTGAGTTCAAACCGGAAGATGTTGCAAACCATAAGAAATAAATGAAAAACATTATTTAGTGACTACCTATTGTGGGAGGCTCCAATGTTGGGCAGGTATGGCGGCCATCGGACCTCGCCATATTGGTCGACCAGCACATGCCACCTTGTTCTTCCTCGAGCAGCAGCAGCTCATTAGCGTTGGACACCTTGTGGCCCGGTGTCGGTGATATGAAAGATGTTCATGAACCAGCCTGCTTAATCATATGAAAGTCTTCATATGTGCTCCAATACTGAGGGGTGTTCTGATACACAGTCGATTAGACCCTTAATGCAATATTTAAGATTGCATCTTGCACCATATGATTTACAAAGCATATTGTGACAAGCATTTGCAAATTTGAGCATGCAAAGAATTATATCATGCACTATGGATTCATTCTCCTTGCCATTAAATTCAGTGGAATCCATTTTTGCTTTACAAATATCTGTTTCAACCAGAGAAGCTTCAATGTTGTTGGTAATTCCTTATTATTCAGGTATGCAAATGATGAACCATTCAGAGTGGTTGAGGTCAGATCTGGCCTTGGTTGCTTGTGAAAGCATAAGATCTCCACAAGAATTTCTAGAGCTGTACCTTGCGTCTCCCAGGAAGAAGAATGTAAAAAAAAATCAGCAGCCAGAACAAGCTTAGATAACTCAGAACCATTCTCATGACTAAAGAGTTTATGTTTCAACCCAATCAAATTACAAAAAAAAAGAGAGGCCAAATCAAGTCATTCGCCATCACCTTCTACAGAATCCTTAACACATCACTCTTACAGTGAAGTGGAAAATCCTTATCATCAAATAGCGGTAACAGTCTGCCAAAAACAGTCCTAATAACAGGAAAATGGCAGGTATTTATGCAAAATATAAAACATAAACTCTTTAATATCATAGACTTCATAGAAGGAGAGGAGTCATGAACCAGAAACAATAACAACATTTCCACCTACAATGAGAGCGAAGAGAGCATTTCAGTTTTGAATACATCTCCCAGTGTGCCTAGAACCATCTGTTTTCCAACCTGTGATGTTAACAACAAAAGGCTCTTTCTTAAAGTTCAGTGAGAACAACTGCGTGCAAAAAGAAAAAGAAAAATAAAATGCAGAATATCTCCTTTAGGAAGTGAAAAGTAGAACGAAACCTTAACCTGTTAGTTTTTAATTCCTCCATTTCGGGACATTGCCTCCCACATTAGTTATTTGTATTTTTCCCCAATGTAAGCCAATGAATAAAATATCATTAACGTCTATATTAGCTTTCAACATATGTGGGTACGAACAAACATGTCATCACCCATATAAATTTGCCCAAACAGCACAGATGTTGGCCGATTGAAGTAAATGAATACATTTGGTATTTAAGCAACAAACTTATATCCATAAACACCTCATGAACTCTATGTATAACATCCAAGAGCCAACGTACAATCAAGCTTCGAAAAAGCCTTAATTGCTGCCAGAATCACTTGTGGTTCTGATCCCCGGGAGCAAGTCAATCTTCAGCACTTCAAGGATGCATGAGAAGTCCTTTGACAACCGAAACCAAATTTGCATGGCAGAAAATGTGGGGCTCCTCATAGGCTGGCTAAATCAAAAGCTAAGAACATGATAATCACCTTAGGTCCTTGAGGACACATGCTCCCAAAGCACCAACTTTCATCTCAAGGAAATGATGGGACATTCTTCCTCGAGGACACATGCTCCCAAAGCACAAAAAGTAATTGACCTTGGTTGTCCAATAATATGTCCACACAATATAAAGTATCTGAACAAGGAAAATCAATATGAATATTAACCTTTATAACAAGCCCAAAATATCCTATATCAGAAACCAATGTAGTAGGGGTATAAGGCTTGATAACTTCTTCGCTAGTAGCATCTTGTCCTCTGCATTGACACAAGGGAACACAGAGATGGTTAAAAAAATGGTGCCCTATAAAAGCATAATCTAGGGACAAAAAGACAGAATCAAAACCTGCAACTGATATGTTGGCCAATTGGAAGGCCCAGTACAGAAGTTGGAGTTGGAAGAGAAAATTTGAACTTGGCCACGTTATGACTTATTTGCTTCTTTTCAACAAGTTTGAACTCCTTGAAGTTCTCAGGATGCAAGCAGCCTGAGGGGAAATAACATCACAATTATCAAATTGAACTACAACGTATTAACCTTCAATTACAAAAAGCACGCTTAAGTGCAAATAACTTTTTGGTGATAAACAAAAGAAGTAATGGACGCTAGGATGAATTACCAAGTCCTACAAACAACTAATACTGGTCGACAACACATACCACAAGGAAAGAAAAACTATGAGAAGATTAAGTTTTTGGAGAACACAGTAATAGCATAGGGCATTAGAAAAGTGTTTGGCGTGAAACCTATCAAACCGACCTGACCCTCTCGATGTTGTCTAGCTCCTGGACAATGACAGCCGGGCCACATAGAAAAACCTGAAGAGATCGAGATATGGCTCGACCCCGATGAAGTTTCGCACATGCGAGTGAAGACGCTCAGCATGATAATAGAATTGGGGTTTAAATGAACATGCCAGATATCATAGAAGGAAATGACGATACAGAAGAACTGGGAGAATGAGGGGATGAGACCCGCTAGGAAAAATGAGGCAAAGATTACAATCTCCCCCTGGTAGGGAGCAGGAACTTCTCCCACAGGGAGGTATCTGGAGGACAGACGACGCGAAAGCAGTCGATTCTCATACATCTGCTTCAACTTCGCGGTGGTGCATTTGGACTTGGGGAAGTCAGCCTCCTTTCCGGTGCACGGCGCCATGGGAATGCAGTGGTGGTTCTTTAAAAGACTCTGGTGGGGATTGGAGGCAATTGTCTCTAGCGCAAGAGCTCGGGAGGCGGAGAGATTTTTGGGACCTTCTGTCCTTCCATTTATAGGATCAACTAGGTTCCACCGCCTCAGCTCATGAGGATCCATCTGGGGAACCAAAATTCCCTCGAAATCCAGCGTCCATTAAAGGTTCCCCTCTCCCACAATTCTCTCCCTTGCGCACGCTTCCCTATTTTCTCTCTCCCACTATCCTTTTTCTATGGACACTTAATCTCCCCTCAGCATGCGGTTTTCTGAACCCATCGCTAAAACGAGCTGCGTCATCGACCACTCCTCGGGCATGGCTTGAGTTTGTCCAGGGCTCAAATGGCACGACCAGACCCAACCGCGTCCATGTAAGGATTGGTTCAGACCACCATACCTGCGGGGGAGCTTGGGGGCTACTGTCGGAGTAATGTATATGGGGGTCCCCTGCCACAACAAACGTCAACGATCGGTTTTTGCGGGACTGCTTCTTTTTCTCTAAACAGGGTCCACCGCGCGACCACTCGTCATCTGCACGACCACACTCTCGACCCCCGCTGGATTTCTCGCGACCA
Organism: Phragmites australis; assembly: GCF_958298935.1. NCBI lineage: Eukaryota > Viridiplantae > Streptophyta > Magnoliopsida > Poales > Poaceae > Phragmites > Phragmites australis. The sequence goes on from NC_084938.1 coordinate 8,988,334, forward strand.
GTCCCTACTGGTCGTGAGGCAGGTACTTGTCCAAACCAAACCACTCTCATTTAATGCTAATGCCCATGCAGTTTTCCTTTTCCACCAGTCGAGGCGACTAGGGCGGACACAGATCTTCCATGTTCCCTCCCGCGGCATTAATTGTTACAGGATAGGTTCGTGGACGTCACTAAAGGCATGGCAGGTGCGCGTGGGCAGCCGGTGATGGGACGGAGCAGGCCGGGCGACCCGGACTGACAAGTATAGAAGGAGTTGACGGATGGGACAGGCCTCACAGCGCTCCGGAACTAGCGTGGCCCGTGCGTGCTCCGTAATGATAGCCTTTTGTTGACCGTCTAGATAGGGATGGGTCAGGTGGATGGGCCCACATGTAATGATCTTCCCTCTGGGCTATAAAGGGAGGAGAGGAGAAGGCCCCAAAAGAGAGCTACAAGATCATCTGTACCCAACTGAGACCACAAGAAAAGAATACACAGGATGTAGGGCTATTACCCTAAGGGGGTCAGAACATGGATAATCCTCGGTGTTCTTAAGTCACACACACAAACAAATTCAGTAGGCACTTCCCGAACAAAGATCACGCTCCCGTTGTGCGATATACCCCAGAATCATTGTTAGGGATTTCCCCCTGACAACTAGCATCATGTAACAAATGTTGTTTTAGTGTATCTCTAATACCTTGCACCTCTAGAGCTATAGAATCAAAATGGCTATTGAGCGATTGATCTAAACCTTTAGCTAACATGCCAAATTTGTTAATCATGGCAGCACCTATGGATTGATCAACCATATGTGTGATTTGTCCTTGCAAAGCATGAGAAGAATCACTTACATTGGGATTTACCTCAGTTTTTGCATAGATGATCGACATTGAATCGCTCTTCTTGATCACCCCTTGTCTTGTCTTTTGGTAGCACGCAAGCATCACCCTCTCCACCTCCTGCTTTTGAGCTTCAATGGCTTGGCAATCGTCCTCGGGAAGCTCTTCAAGCGTCGGCGCAATGGTGTTGTTAGGGTTGATTTTGGCTTCCTCACTAGCCATGGTACAACAGCTAGAGGAGAGGATTGGCGCCAAAATCCTAGGTGTTGAAGTAAATGGAGAACCATCATTCCCCAGCGGAGTTGCCAGTTTGTGTGGGCACAAAATTTGGTAATCCCGTGCAACACACAAATCCATCCTAGATAACTATCGCTTCTCGCAGCAACACGCAACTAGTTTAGGAGCAAACAAGCAAAGAATTTTGACCAGCAACCATGAGAGCTATCGTCCGAATGATTTACAAGCAAATCAACAAAAAACTGCCACCCAAATCACGGGGATTCAATGTAGTAGCGAGGAACTAACCCTAAACTACCCTAATGTGTAGGAACGAACAAAAAAAACCGAAAGTAGATGCAATTTTTTCAATTGACTGGTTTGTGCAATAGGCCTCCACCCCCTCAACTATTTATGGGGGTGGGCTTGGACTTGGAATTTATAGGATACGACTCTAACCCTAGCCTACATGCGTCCTGTTCGGCTAAAAATACGAGAAGAATCTGAACATATCCAAAGTTCCAAGTCGATTCAGACTCGGACTGAACGGCAAATGGTCTGACGAGAACAAAAATGTGAACACAGGACCATCCGGTGAGTTCAATCAGACAGCAAACCTAAATTCTATTTAATGAACATTGGATGGTTTGGCACAATAAATGAACTAACTGGAGGCTTTCGCCGAAACAATTTTTCTAGAGAGCAACTTCTCTGCAAGAATTTCTTTTAAACGCATTGGATAATCCGCTGATCACCGGATGACTCGCCGAACTAACATTTCCAGAGAGCAAAGCTTTATGCAAGATTTTCCTTTGAACACGTCGGATAATTTGGCGATCACCGGATGACTCGTTGGATTAATATTTTCAGAAAGCAAAACTTTCTGCAAGATTTGAGTAAATATTCACCGGATGGTCCGGTGCTTTACCAAGTCGATTCGTACTCGGACTGAAAACCAGATGGTTCGACGATAACAAAAATGTGAACACAGGACCATCCGGTGAGTTCAATCAGGCAACAAACCTAAATTCTATTTAATGAACACTGGATGGCTTGGCACAATAAATGAACTAACTGGAGGCTTCCGCTGAAACAATTTTTCTAGAGAGCAACTTCTCTGTAAGAATTTCTTTTAAATGCACTGGATAATCCGCTGATCACCGGATGACTCGTCGAACTAACATTTCCAGAGAGCAAAGCTTTCTGCAAGATTTTCCTTTGAACGCGTCGGATAATCCGGCGATCACCGGATGACTCGTTGGATTAATATTTTTAGAAAGCAAAACTTTCTACAAGATTTGAGTAAATACTCACCGGATGGTCCGGTGTTTTACCAAATGCATCACTGGAGCAATATTTCTAGAAAGCAAACTTTTCTACAGAATTTCAGCATTCCACATACCGGATAGTCCGACGATGACACGGCTTTCAACACCGAACTATCTGGCATGTAAAAAAATTTAGCCCTATCATTTTTGCTATCAACAGTATGTATGTAATCCTATCTGCTACACTGAAATCTAACGATTAGTCCTCCAAGCGTCAAAAGCACCATCATGAAACACATCCTATGTGTAATACCATTGTTCAAAGGTCAAATAAATACTACCACGACCAACATTCACCGAACCCCTTGTAATTGTTCTGTTCTATTATTCATTTCATCGGCTCTAAAAAAAATCGTTTCATCTGAGCAAACTGAACGGATTCATTATCTATCGATAGGATGTATGTCCACTGTTCCATTCATGCAATGCTCCCCCGTAGAGAATGGACTTCGATGTGGTCTAATGAGATATGGAGTGAAACTTCTAGAATGCTAATCTCTGAAGTGGTTGAAGACTAAGGTGGTGTTTGGTTCAGCTATTTCTCTCCGTAATCTGATCACGCTGGTAATTAAATATGTTACATCCGTTTGTTTCGATATGCACGTAAATTGATCCCGTGAGATCCGTTAACAGCCTATCATAAACTTGATCCCGCCGAACTCTGGGCGTAAATGGATACCGCATCCCACGCACACAACAAGAAAAACTCCGCTCATATGCACAACAACGCCCAAATCCCTTCTCCCGTGATAGCAGGTACTACTGCAAAAAGCTATAATAGTACCGATTGAAAAATAATCAATGTCGATTTTTCAACCAGTATTTTTTACTCAACACTGATACTCGACTAGTATCAGTATCAGTTGTTCACCCGGCACAGTTGCTATTTTCAGCGAATAAAAAAAAGAGAAAATTGACGCGGCGGGAGCAGCATCTGAGCCAGATCGAAATCGAGATGGCTCGGATGCCACTCCCCCGCCGCTGCTCCACCGTCACCGCACCCACCGCCACGGCCACCACCGCTCCTCCGTTGCTCCCCCGCCACCACCGTCGCCTCCTCCGCGCTGCACAGCGTCGACGCCATTGGCCCCACCAAACCCAGATCCATCACTCCCCTGCCACCACAGCCGCCATCGTTCCCCTGCCGCTCCCCCGCCACCACCACCACCTCATCCACGCTGCACGGCTTTGACGCTGTCGCCCCTGCCAAGCCTAGATCTGTCGCCACCACTCCGCGCTCAAGCCCTCCACACCGGCCGCCTCCTCCACACTACGCGGGGTTGGCTCCGCTCCCTCGGCCGCTTGTGCCGTGCGAACCAGCTGGCAAAGTGGTGGGTGGAGGTAGGAGACTGAGAGAGAGAGAGGGGAGACTAAGAGAGAGAGAGGAAAGAGACGGACGAGAGAGGGGACAGCGGAGACTGTGGAGGCACGGGAGGGTAAGATCAAGAGACTCGAGCCGACGGATGCGAGGTGGCGAGAGTATAATCAATTGAATACAAAATTCGGGTTCGATCGTTTTATCCGTTCCGGTTCGTATTAAGAACCGGCACTGATACTATTAGTGCCGGTTCTTAATATGAGCCGACACTGATACTAATTATCAGTGTCGGATTTTACTTGAATGGATAGGTGAATGTTTAATTTTTTACTACCAACCGGTAGTAATACTCTATTAATACCAGATTTGACTGAACCGGTTCTGATGAGATCATACTTATAACTAATTATATAGTAGTGAGGATTTCGAGGCTTCGATCAGCTGGCAGCTTCAGCCAGGACGGACCTGGTCACTTGCGTCGGCGATGCAGGGGCTCGATTTGCCTCTACACAATGTGCTAACGGCATAAGGCATCGCCGCCACAGCCCAACATGATCGGCGCCTACTGGACTGCTGCTGTCTTCCTGTCCTACCCGATGTCACCACGGCAAGCGCCAGAACGGGAAATGTCCCTGTTCAAGCACACACCTTCTCCTTACAGTTGTTGGATTCCCTTTTCGTTTTAAGGAGGATGAGCGATTTGCAAGATGAAGAGGGCTATTGGCCGGTGATTATGGTTTCTGATTCCATTATGTAGGTGTATTAAACAGAATTGGAAAACTTTCCATTGTTTCCACTCCCAGTGGTATCTGATACCATTTATGTTTACATTTGCATTTCTCAACCAAACACCACCTAAATTGTATCCAAGTGCTGAAGTGCGTGCCCCCTTAGAAATTAGAACAAAGGATCTGCACTATTTCAAAAGCTGCCGTTGATCACTTTACTAGCATATTTTAATTAGTTTCCATTGATAGACAGGCACTGAATACGTAGTGCCTGTACTCTAGTGCATATGCTTACCAGCCCAATGCACATTAAATGACTAAGTACCTTTTCTAATCCAGCCACCAAGTCCGTTAATAGCACCTAGAGTACTTGTTTATAGCGTATGCACTGCCACATAAACACTATTCCTTACCCCTATCACTACCAGATAGTGTATTACTATCGGTTCTCGATATAAACCAGCAATAAAAATAGATTTTTTTTACTATTGATTCATGTTATGATGTGATAGTAATAGTAGAGAAAGTATTACTACTGGTTCCTGTTATTAACTGATAATAACAATTGTAGATATTTTGTCTTCAAAAACTTAACTTTTTCATACTAAATTGGATGGAAACAAACTTTATATTAATATTATAGCAATTGATGAGATCTATAACTTCGTAGTTGATAATATTTTTATTTGAAGCAATCTATAAGCCCAAATAATCATCCAAAAATTTAGACAGAAAAAATCAAAAAAATAAATTACCCCATAGCCATCAACTAAAATTATAAGATGAGATGATAAGGAAGCTAATTTTTTCAATCCCAAACTGTCAATTCCAAAACTAGTAGTGATACTACCAAGTATTATTGTTGACTAACCAGCAGTGATGTCAGTTTGGAACCGATAGTGATGACTTTTTTTATAGTGTCGGTCTTCAAACAAGAAAATGGAATCGAGCATACTTGTAAAAATCATACAGGGTAATACTCCGGGTGCTGTTTTGGCGGGAATGAACATTGTAAGATTCTTTGCTGAATAAATACAGAAGTTACAAATTGTATCAATGTGCATAAATGTGCTTGTGTGTATGTTTCATTGTCGCCAACCAAGCAATGATAACTATTGTACCATGCCATCTTCAATAGTGCCACTATATATAGTTTGCAACTACCAGGAACAGCGCACATTGAAAGAGAACAAGAGGGTAAGGTGTCTGTAGAAAAACACTCTAAATCTTCCTCTATCGGAATTTAGGAATGGAAGGTACCAGGAGATAGCCAATAATCCATATGAAGTTAATCTGTCTTGGTTAAGTATTAGTGTATATTGCATTGAAGTTTATTGAAGAGAGTTTGGATAATGAGCCTACATGCAACAGCAACACTGTTGTTCCCCCTTCACCTCTTGTTAAAGTTGTATTCAAAAGGAGAATTTTTATATATTTTATTTCTTTAATATTTTCAAAAATACTCGGCCGTTTTAAAAAATCGTAGGTCTAACCTACCTTCACCCGTTCAACGGGCGAGATCTGTCTTGAGAGTTCGGATAATGAGCCTACATGCAACAGGAACACTGTTGTCCCCCCTTCACCTCTTGTTAAAGTTGTATTCAAAAGAAGATTTTTTTATATATTTTATTTTTTTAATATTTTCAAGAATATACGGCTGTTCCAAAAAATCACAAGTCTAACTTACCGTCACTCGTTCAATGGGCGAGAACAAGGTCTCGTCCATTGAACGGGTGAGATCTTGTGAGCCCCGATGGTCAACTAATTAAATAATCAGAGAGAGAAAGATCTCGCCCGTTCAACAGGTGAGACCTTGTTCTCACCTGTTGAACAGACAAGACCTTCATGTCGCTCGTTCAACGAGCGAGCGGCAATATGTTCATATATAGATTTTTTTAATTTAACTTTTTTGTATACGGCAATTTGAAAAATAGTCCACATTCATTCGGCGATAAAATGTTAATTATGTAAATATTTGTCGACAGTAACCGAAATGTTAGTTATGCAAATATTTGTCGACAGTGGTTATTGTTTTGAAAATTATGTTTCTATGTAATTTGTTGACATTTGTTTAGTTATTTGATGTAAAATTGTATGAGTAATTTTTTAGTGAAGTTATGTTGAGAGGATACAAAATCTATTTTTTCGAACAATTGTAGTTGTGAAGCACTATTACTATAGAACTTGGCACGGATATTACATATGCTGACAAATATTACATGGAGCATGGGGTTTATCGTCGCTGCGTGAAAGGGCCCTAACCATAAAGAGATGATGACAACAAACGTTAGCCTGTACGGTATGCTAAAGACTAACCTAATAGCATGCCCCTGCTAATTCTAACATGCCTTAGGGAATGAAAAAAATACCAAGTTACAATAGATGCTCTCTACTGAGTGCACTTAGCGCGACGGGCCCTCTTTTGCTTCCTTTCCCTCTCTGATTCGTGTGCTTCAACCGTGGTGTGCTCCTTCACTGTCTTCCTCATGCGCTCCTCCTTCTCATGCTTTAATTGTAGTTTCTCCTGTTGTTGCTCATATTCCCAGCGTTCCTACGCTTCCCTCCTCCATCGCATGCTCATGTCGACCCACCGCTTCTAGTGCTCATTTTGCTTCATGTCGAGCCATTTCAAGAAGGCACAGATAAGTGGAGGAGACTGGACAAATGAAAGAAGATGAGAGATTAGTAAGATAGTGCATAAAATCATATGAAAGTGTCATATAAGTGATCTATATCGCTATACCGGTGGGTACTCGTATAGTCCATGTCGAGACTTGTCGTACTAGCAGTTGGCACACATGAAGAAGAATAGGCCATATATGTAGGAGATGCCATGGAACTCACAAAACTTACAAGGGTCACCATAGAAGCACATCAACAATTCGACCCCCTGGAGATGAAAATCCTGCAATATTTCTTTTGTGGGCTTAGTGGAGCTGAGGAAGACATTACAGTTGAGAGAGCTAAGGAAGGAGTGGTGTATCAATGGATGAGTGTGAGGTTATTTATAGTGGCTAGGGTTGGTGCATGGGCTTGCATGAGGGCTAGAGCATAGGATTCACTGTGAAATCTAGGAAAGTTGTGGTATTGATGCTTGACAGAGATTTTCTGTGAAAATTGTTGCTTTGTGTGATCATTTTATTCTGCAAAAGTTCAGTAAAGAGTTATTGTTGCCTCTGGATGGAAGGCAGGGAATCCTACGAAAGCATTGGGCTTAGAAAAAACATATTGGTACAATGATAAAATTAACCTAGCAATTTCATTGAAGAAAGTAAAGTACATCACAAATAAGGGTCATTGTAAGCATTCATTGCATGTCTGTGGGTATAGTACATAAGGCAATATGCACTGACTCGTACACATTCTACGACAAGTTATAATGGCATGTAGTACTCCATCGCTAAATGAAGCATGCCTTATGGAAAGACAGATTACCTGGTGTAAGAAAACATCTACTGGGTAGGTGGAAAAGATGGAGGCTTTTCATCCAGATATTCCCATCGGATCTCTTGAAAGTTTCATCCATGGGGGTAGGGCTTGCTGCACACATACCCTTGTGCCATTCCGTGTGCCACAGGCCCTGGCACAGTCGGTAAATCGCACACGCGTTGTGGAGAAACCTGCATGTTACCGCATGTAGTGAAGGCATTTATCCTACCACTCTTCAATGAGCTGTTGTAGCCTCATCTTCGGCCGTTCAACATCCGCACGCCTCATTACCTCAACCTCATCGTAACCATAATTGATGTTCGCATACTCTTCTTCGTCTGTGTATCATTCGTGCTTGCACCTAGGCTTGTTATACTGTTGGATGGAAGCTGGTGAACTAGATGCACACTTACCCCACAACAGAACCAAGCAACCATAGCAAGTGGGAACGGTTTCAGGCTTGCTATTATACCATAGTCGCACCGTGGCATGCGTGCCTTGTGCTCTTCTATCTCCAACTCCAGCTCTCTCTTCTTCTGCTCTTGGTCTTCATTTCTCCTTCACTCTTCATCCTTACGCTTGCTTCTGTCAAGGATGTCTTGCCATGGCTTGTAAGGGCCCATCTTACCCTTAGCCTTGTCGCACCCAGAGTCAGACCCAAAAACCATGGAATGGATTGTGTTGGATTGTGTTGGAGAAGAAGTAGCCATGGATGGGTTACCCTTATATATATACAAGGGGGTATACTATCAGGAACTGTTGAGTGTGTTGGAGGGAGAGTTATTGCGATACCAGGGTGGGTCTCAGGGATTCCTTTCGTGCGGATGTCAAAAGCGGCTGCTAACAAAGGGAGAAAGATGCGCAATACTATAGAAGAAGGGATAAGATCACGAGCAAGTATTTCCTCCTCATTTTACTGCGTGTAGTCAGGATATGTCCAAGCTATAGGATAGGATGCTTAAAGCTCTGTTGTATGGTCACTTTGTTTGTAAAGCTTAAGTTATGATAGAGGTGTTGTCATTTAATGGTTAAAGATGAGTCGTGTGGTCACTTCGTATCTAAAGTGTGAGTCACGACAGAGATGTCGTGCTACAGGTGTTGTCATTTCATGTTAAAAGCTGAGAGGTGTGGTCACTTTATGTCTAAAGCACCATGTTCTTGTTTGGATCCTTTGACGGCGATGCCTTTTTACTCAATGATAAATGATATTTACAGAAAGTTGAGTATACCTCTGATTGCATCTATTTGCAAAACAATGTAAAGAAAGAACTTGTGTTGCCACATCTGTCCACTATCGTCGAGACGTCTTGTATATAAATACAACCCAATCAATTATCTACTCACACATCTCCTAACCTCGAATTGAATAGAGAGAATGGTGTATCCTTATCCTCTCAATGGACCCATCGATCGACCACCTCCACACCCCCATTTAGATGTCTATGGTAGAGATTTCTATGGGAACCACAATGCTCTTCCTTGCTCATATTGGTCGCCATGTCGACATGTACATGATGTTGTAGTCCAAGTTTATGGTATTTTGGTGACGCAAAACGTCGATTCTTCCATTGTCCACATTTCAGAGTACGAAAAAATAGTACTCACCTTCTTTACTATTTTTGCAACACCATTTACTTATCTCATCTATAATTTCTTCTAGACGGATGATTGTGGGTTCTAGTACTGTATTGACCCACACATAGAACCACACATTCAAGAATATATCCATCACCTTCATGTCATCATCGAGGAACTATAGGAACAGCTGCACCCAGAGAGAGCCAGAAATGAAGAAGCTATATCTCACCTCGCATGGTGGGTTAAAGAAACAACTGGGAGTAATATCGATGTGATCTTGCGGTAGGTAGATGATTTAATTTCGTATTTGATGTGTATTGTTTTTCATTCCCTAAGACATGTAAGGTGAAGCGCCGGTACACCACAAGGGGTATCATATATGCCATCGTACATTCGGTCGACATGTTTTCATGCCACTATTATGAAATGGTCATTGTATGAGTAGTTTGAATAAAGATATTATGACGGTAACAATAAGATAGTACTTTGAAGAAAGACAATTATATAACACCATGAAAGTAGCAATGACATAGCTGCCTACAAGTTACGTCCACTCTTAGGGACAAGGCCCCTGGTTGCATCCATCCTCGGGACCTTACGCCTCCTCGCTCTCACCTAGTTAGTTGAGTACGTGAGGTGGTCTGGTGGAACGATTGGTCGTGCAGGACGTCCAGCCGATGATGGAGTAGCGTACTCGTCCTGGGAGGGTTGTGTCCCCAGCATTGGTGCGCTAGGTAGCTGCGATGCATTGACCTTATTGCCCTGTATGAAGATGAAATCATACCTAGGGACCTGAGTAACATCCCTACTAAGCAGTTGCATGTAACTACCATGCGCCTCTACGTCCTAGAGATCCTCGATCTCTGCACATGGAACAACAAAGAAAACATGTTAGTATCGATAAACCGTGACATACGTAACAATTTGTTATGCATGAAGTGAGTGTTGTACTTGAGCTGGGGATGCGAGAACTCGAAGGACTTGGGTCCATGGAGTAAGGCTGTGTTTCCCCACTGGTGGCATAGAAGGGGTCACCGCCACCGGTGAAGGTTGGCCTAGACACCGTGACGTCGTAGTTGGGGTCAATGGCGCTGGGGAACAAAAGCCAAGACAACATGCCACTGTACTAGGGGTGACCAGCCCCGATGAAGGATCACCTCGCTGTAGTAGGGGTCGAAGAGGAAGCTAGGGTCGAAGACGTCCTCGATGGGTCGACGGTGAAGCTCAGACGTACCGGTGGGTGCGGAGGCTTGGTGAAGGTAGAGAATGGGCATGATGGGACATGAGCCGATGCTCATGGTCTGTAATGTCCGAGGATGAACTATAGCTCATCAATCAGAAGACCTTGGCCATGTTCCGGATAATGTGGTGAAACACCACGCTCATCTCCGCCCTTGGGACCTCACCACCACTGTCAAGCCGCAGCTTCGACACACATGCCTCGACATCAATCTAGTGTAGTATGTCCCTCTACAAAGGAAACCTTTGGTTAATTAAACAATTTTTTTACCATCTATTGTAGTAAATACGTACTCGTGTAGTGTTATTTGTACTTCAAGAGAATGCACCTGGTCCCTACCCGTCAGGTACATGTCGCGCACATCCACCACGTGCCATGTAAGCTCAGTCGGTGTGTACATGACCCAGATTCACGTCCAAGGCACGAACCACAAGAGGTATGCCACGTACGCCTTCTTAGAGTGTGGCCAATCCTCGTTGATGACGTGCTCGGCAGCTTGGTCTCATTCGTCAACCCACCACTGCACACGCGATGGAAACACGCTCGTGAAATAAGCCCCCCTCTGTGTCAACCTGCAAAAAAAATATATGTGAAAATAGGTGTAGAAGAGGGTTGTATGAAAATGTAATTACAACGTTAGGCACTGACCTAGCCACCTGTAGCGGGAATGCTTGGAACTTCTCAAATTGTCGCATCACGTGATGCGGTGAGTATTCCTCAATGTAGATGTCAAAGATGAGGGCGTAAGTCATGAGCCAGTACTCCTGATCATGTAGGTAGAGCACTGAAAGTTCAAGTGGAGCGTGTTGATGAACCTCGGCCTCCATGTACGGAGTCCAGCGGACACAGTCCACTATCATCTCATCGAACTGGTGAATAAAGTCTGGGTACATGTGGTGTGTCCACGTTGAATCAACTCGGCTATGCAACCAAAATAAGTTAGAGAAACAAAAATATATCCGTAATGAACTTATACATACACAAGTAGCATAGTACTTACCCTATGTCTGCACCACAAGGACCCCATGGTCAGACCGTTGATGCCGTCTGTAGTGAACTGGTAGGTGCTATAGTCCACAATAGGCCGGCTGATGGCGATGCGATTGTACGACCACATATGAAGTAGTAGGGGACACCCGGTCAGGATCGCATTGATGTCGATCTTCATGCAGCCGTCGCATAGTCAGTGGTAGGTTCCAGCCAGCATAGCTGAAGCCCAGCTGCACTTCAGGACCTCCCTGGGGTCGACGTCTGCAACCTCTCTGGCATTGGGGATCATGCTCCTCAAGACCGTGTTAATATGGGCCTTGGTGAATATGACCCAACCGAACAACCACAGGAGGTACGCCTCCAGGTGGTGGGAGACGTCCTCATCGCCTGCCTATGGGTGGATGTTGTCCGCCTGTAAAAAATGAACCAGTACCAATATCTTATTCCATTAGTAACATGACGGAGATAAGAAAACAGTACAAGACATAAGTACAACAAACTAAACGAGAAAGATCTTCGTCGGGCCGTGCTTCCAGTCCCTGGAAAAGGCTTGAACGGGGCTACGCCGTCCCTCCGTTCAACGTCAGAGAAGTGGGCAAGCATCTCGTCGTGCCAACCCATATCCACGTCCCCAACCCCAACAACAGCACCCACGCAAGGCAGGACCATCAGGAGCAAAACATCCTCGAGCGTGGGCACCATCTCGCTGCACGAGAGGTGGAACGTGTACATCTCAGGATGTCACCTGTTGACAAGGGCCGTGAGGAGGGCCCTGTCGTAGCTGAACCGCTTGGCCACCTCTGAGGACCCCGCCAACACGTCCACCTCCACTAGCTGGTACAACGAAAGTAGGCCAGCAGCACGCAACCTGTAAACATAATACAATTAGCGATGAATAACAATAAAAATCAGTATGAAATGTTAAATGTAAAATGGACAAACCTCGGAATCCAGCGCTCATCAATCCTCATGAGCTCATCCGACACACGAGGTCGTAGTACCAGGAGCTTCTTAGCCTGCACCACAGTGCAGTACGAATGGTGCCTAACGTTGACCTTAGGGTCAAGCAGCTCCAGGTGCGCATACCTACATGTTCACAAGTTATTTACATTTGTATATGCAAAATAAACACAGAGTAAGAAGTGTTGACCACTCCAGACCTGGTCTAAGCTGGTCTTTATTTATGGAAACTGAACAAGTAAACATCCAACATATAACATGACATAATAGATTGTTCAAATCGTACATAAATATGTGAACAAATCACAACCTAGCACGGTACAACCTCGTACATAGTAGCAGTCTCAGTACTAAAATAGAAAAGTACAATGTTGTGCACATGAATATCCATCACACCACGAATTACAACATTGATCGATCTAAATGAGCTGATGAACTCTCTCACGCTTGCCCCCTCTTCTTCCTTTGTCCATGTATAGAATTTCATATCTGTGCTATGGAGTTCCTATGATGTTTACGCGGTGCATGTCCCTTAAAGTATGAACTCTACAATCCCCACCAATGGCAACCCCCTCACACCTTTTATCACCTAGTTGTAAACCTCTCCTAAATTTGTAATCATAATGTCGTACCTAGCCCAATTTGTGTCGTAGAGAAGAGCTCACTTCTCCTTTAGCTCATTCTCAATCCACTCGCTAAATGACCTGGTAGATGACCCGATCCTCCATGTGATGCCTGCTTCATTGTCCTTTGGCAGGGACTCAAGAGGTACTAGTTCGTCCTTCGGCCCCCTCATGGGCCTCCCTACACGCTCTTGTGTTTGCTTTTTCGTCAACTTATCCAGTGTCTTCCAAAGAGCATCAAACTTCAGCTGCTGGTTCTAATCGCACAACCTCTTGAGCATGTTCATGAGGTTCTTGTTCTTGAATTGGTGGAAGAATTTTGCATCCAAATGCCTCGTGCATCACCTACTCTGCAAATCTGGCCACACAGATCCAATCAGGCCATCGTTCGTTCCATTTTGCAGATCCAGAATTGCCTTGAGCATCCCAGCATGGCAGTCATGTATAATGCACATGTTCAGTTGGCAACAAACAATTATCATCCTCACACGGTATAGGAACCAATACCAACTACTGCTATTCTTACCCTCCGTAATGCAAAGGCCAACAGTAGAACTTGATTGTTCCCATCGACCCCAATAGCAGTTAGGATCTGTCCCGTGAACTTGCCGATAAGGAAAGTGCTGTCGATGCACAAGATAGGTCGATAATGCTTGAAAGCTTCGATCATGCCCCTATTGCGAAGAAACATCGCTTCAAGAAGTACTTGCCAGGTTTGGACAGTAATGGGTATTTATCAATATCGTAATACGTCATCAGCTTCCTTTGAGCAATGGTATGTAGTAAATGTGGTTGATTCTCATACAACGCTTCGTAGGTCCCAAACCTCATCTCAATTTCCTCTTCTTCGTCCTCCATGCCTTGTTGTAGCTGATAGTGTACTTGACCTCCTTCTCAATTTGCCTGATTATGGACCCTGGTTTGTAGTTCAAGTTGTTCACAATATGGGTGTACATCACATTGGCGACAAAGGATGAGGTTATGTTCCTATGGCTGGGCTTAAGTTCATCCATTATGAAAGTGTGCTTGACCACAATCAAGACCTCCCAATAGTCAACCCATTTGCTCTTGAAGTGGTGCAGCCACCACAAGCACCCCCCCTCATTCGCACACTTGATATCATATTCCTTCGTCGAAGCAATGTCGCCTATTGAGTCAAAGCATCCTTCATAGCCTGACTGGTAGGATACCTAGCACCTTGAGTCACCTTATTCTACGTATACTCCAAGGCCACTTGATTCCCCTCATTCACTACAAGGTTGTTGAAGTTGGGATTATCCCAGTCCGCGGGTACCAAAGCATCATCCTCATCATCTGAGGTGTCATACTTAGAAGATTCGTTAGCCTCACGATCATCCCGCTCCATCTATTCAATTTGAGAAGAGATTTGTTCCCCCTCGTCTACCTCATCGGTAGGTTCATTCGAATAATCCGGTGAATGTGCACCATCCGGATCGATATCCTCCTCATACTCTTCCTCAACACCCTCCTCCTCCACGTACCCCCACCCTGCATCTCTCCAACTGCCTCCTTATTCTTCTATTGCACAAGCAACATAGAAAGCCAATATCTGTGCACAACATCCTACAGGTACCTCTTCCACACTTCATCTTCCTAGAGCAGGAAAACCTTCCAATACATACCTTCTCTGTAATGGTTGCCCACACTATTAATGGTCATCTTTTGAATCTCGGGGTCTATCTTGAAACCTCGCATCAACTAGGCAGACAAGTGTCCGACACTTTTGTGCATAGGTCTGGAGATATCCTTGTCTATTGACTTAAATACGGATAATACTAACTCTTCCGAACCATATAATATTTCACTGTCCCTATAAAAAATCCTAAACTGCCACATATCCGACATACCTAGCAACCATCGATAAAAACCCTAAAATTGCAACAGAACATAAATAATTATGTAAAACTACATCTACAATAGAAAATTCATTACAAACATAGCTCAACATACAATCTATACTGTAACAAAATATTCTCAGATAGTACATCTACCATATCAGTTATGACTACACTATATATATATATTTAATACCTAATATATTTCTAAATACTACATCTAATTTCTAAAATATGCGTATAAACATGATCTAATTGCTAAACTATATCAAACACTAATTCTAAAACTATATCTACATTCTAACCTACATCTAGCGGCTATCCTACCAGATTTGAAAAAACATTCTAGATCTAGCCTTTAACCTATCTCAAAACCTAGTATTAGTGATTATCCTACCGGGTTTATAAATAAATCAGAGGAAAAAACATACATTTTTCCTTCGACAGGGCTTGGCCGCACAATTTCCTCCTCTTCCCTCTCCTCCCCTCCTCTCCTCTCCTCTCCTCTCGATTCAGTGGAAACAAATAAGGTGTGACATGGGTAGGGCCGGCCACGCCGGTTTAAATACCCAAAAGGTCTCGCCCCCTCAACGGTGAGACCTTTTGAGTGGGCCCGTAAGGCGGCGATGCCACGAAGGTCTCGGCCGTTCAGCGGGCAAAATCTTCCTCTCTCCGGTTATTTAATTCGCTGACTGCCAGAACCCACAAGATCTTACCCGTTTAACAGGCGAGATCTTATTCTCTTTCATTAAACATGCGACGCTAAGTTAGACTTTCAATTTTTTGAAACAACTATATATTCTTAAAAATATTAAAGAAATAAATTATATAAAAAATTCTTCAAAAGGACGGGGGCTGCCGTTGGTGGGAGCGATAGAGAGCTGGGCGGTGCCGCAAGCCCACAACACAGAACACTAGCTCTAGCAGTCATGCTAAAGCGGACTTAGTCACCTGACCACCAGTCATTTTCCATCGTGTAAATTTCACAAATACATAATTATTTATGTTATTTAACACAAAACTATAAATTTAAAAATCTGTTTTACAAAACTACGACTATTTAGGCTCTTAATAACGCAAAACTATAAAAAAAAAATTTATCCCACCTGTCAGCCACCTATAATTATGTGTACTTTGTAACGTAAAATTATAACTTTGACAATCTATTTTACAAAACTATAATTATTTATACCCTTAGTAACGTAAAACTATAATTTTTTTGTCCAATCCTACCTTCACCTTTCAGTCACACATTTTCAGCATAATTAGAAAAATGACTAATGTATGGCTAACGGATAGGATCAGATAAAAAGTTATAAATTTGTGTTACTAAGGATATAAGTGGTTGTAGTTTTGTGAGATAGAGTTTTGTGAGATCGGTATCAGAAGGTGTAGCTTTGCATTACAAATGTATAAACAGTTATAGGTGTGTGAAATTTACTATTTTCCATCATACATTCTATGGTTTCAAATCTTCCATTTATCAAACTTGTATATGTGTTCTCTGGATTCTTTGACTAGTGGCTGCTTACATATATTTTGAAATCAATTGCATCTATGTTGATCCTAATTAAAAAATACTCCGTCCAGTTTCATATTTCCTGTTGTTTTAGACTTGCACACTTGAAAAACTGCATCCATGTTGTACACTTGTAAGTTGGAATAATAAAGTGATGGGGCCTCTGATCCAACAGGCACTAAATACTCATTGTACACAATTGTACGTAGATCAGCTAGTCGTAATATCAGTTGCCAGCAGTAGAAATAACTCCAACTTGCTGCAATTTCTGGTGGCAGTTTTTTTTATAAGAAATACGTATTAATAAAAGCAGTCTTGTCTGGATCGTTGTAATAAGAAAGCTCCTCCCTGTTGTCCTTGCTGGAGCTGAACGTGATAATGATCTGACCACAGAATGCCCATAGGAGATTTTTCTTACAGCTATGTGTCTTGCGATTTGTAAGCTCTACATATATTTCCTGTTGTAAATTAATCACCTTTAGTCTTATGAGCTGATCTGATGAGCAGCAGCTTTCTGGCTACTGGTTGGTATTCCGATCCGTGCAGGAAATGTGGTTCGATGTTATATCTGAGATTGATGAAAATTAATAGCCCACAAACCTTGACCCGTGTAAACCATGCTCTTGTCCTCACACTTTACATACCACTCCATCTCAGGCCACAAGCTGCATTATTTCATTCAACAACGCTTTGATATCACCATTTGCTTTTTGTCTAACATGTTACTACACTACGTGAATAAGAGATATGGATAACAGGTGATAACATTTATGGATGATGGGTATCGTACCTGTAACCCTGAACGCGTCACTAATGACTAGTTATTGGTGACGGTTACGGACCTTTCACCAATGATGCACAAAGGTGATAGGTAATAACTGTTACCTATCATCTATGACCGTCTCCCATGTGCTGGGGAGAAATTTATAGGTGACAGGTGAATTGTTCACCCGTCACTTATATTTATAATAAGTGACGGGTAACTAAGTTACCCATCACTTATGGATTCCTACCACCGTCTTCCATGTGCTGGAGAGAAATTTATAAGTAACGGGTGACTCCTACACCTGTCACTTATGTTCTTTAAAAGTGACGGGTAGCTATGTTACCCGTCACTTATAGCTTTTACCCATGTACTGGGAGAAGGACATAGTTACCCGTCACTTATAAAGAACATAAATGACAGGTAAACATTTTACCCGTCACTTGTGTTTCTCTTGCTCGGTAGGAATGAGCTGTTTCCTGGCTGCATCCTGGAACGTAGCCAGGATTTGGCAGCCGTCTTCTCCCTGCAAACAATAGCAACGTATCCAAATACATATCGACAAACACACTTGTAGGAGTAGTCGCTTCATCACAGAATTGCAAATATTACAAAGTTCAAATGCATTCATTATAGAATCATAAATGTTACAAAGTTTTGATCAACTCATAATTACTTAAGACTTCACAACTTAAGGCTTCTATAGTGGAACTCGCCCTGTAGGCTGATAACGTCAGACATCATGAACTCAGCGATTCGTCATTGAATATCCAGGAATGCACCGGTGTCGAGAAACATATACTTGTATTGCTGCATAATTTAATGCGTAATCAATGTCATGTTATCATGGAAATAAACTAATTACCGAAATTCGTTACGAATAATCTTGTATTGAACTTACATCGGGGGATTTGATATTCTTTGCTCGGAGCGTGAGGAGCATGTTCCAAGCAACATAGAATCCACAGGTGTTGCCCGATGGTTGTTGGTGGCACTGCTGAAAAGAAACTTTACTGTTAGATGAAAAGAGAAAAAAATAGCAACAGAGAATATTTGGTAATTTGTTTGGTAGCACTTACCGCGTACCCAGTCTTGTGTGTCAGCCTACAACCGGCTTTCACGTCATAGTCAGGTTGAGCTTGAAGGTACTTGTCGAAAACCCTGCATGAAGAGGGATCGATTATGGAGCTTTTGAATGTTAAAAAAGTTTAATATGTGAACTAAGACAGGTAGAACTTACGTGTCAAGGAGTTGTTTTACAACGCTATAATCACACGATCTAAGTTTGCCTTTTGCAGATGTTGGTCTTGACGAGTCGACATAGAACACCAAGTCCCACTCGAGGCGAATGTTAAGTAAGATCCAATGGCCACCGGTGTTGTGGGTGCCCATCAGGTACTTCACTTTTGAGTATTGTTGCATTGCCCTAGCCACATGATTCGCAGCATTGTCGGGGTGAAGTTGGATGACCGATATTGTAATGGCCTCAAGGTCAAGAAATGTGACGGGATCCTTGTTCTTCCTTGTTTCTTTCATCAAGTGTCTATAGATAAGGACACAGTTAGATTCAAGTCTTAATAGTATTAATTAATGAATATTCAGTATCAAGGGATTTACAATGTGAAGATCCATAATAACGATACGTCTAGGCCATCAAGGTTAAAGAGGTCGTATAAGTCATTGAAACCCACAATGAAGTAGCCGTCTTGATCACAAGTGTCATCATTTGTACTGTACAACTACGGATTGATCATTGATGTCTCTACAAACCTGCACGTAGTAATTATGTAGGTCGATACATGCTTTTCCCGCCCTTGCTAGCTCATCTACCGTCATCAAGGTCTTCCTATATTTGAATTTTGTGTTGGCGTGAGTCCACACTTGTGCAATGTCCGTGAACTTCTTCACCGGTACAATGGCCTTCGACTTCACCGGTACAATGGCCTTCAACATCTCTGGCAGGGGCTTCTTAGAGTCTTTCTTCTCGACCTCCTTTTCCTTCTTCTTTTTTGGGCTCTCTGGGGGAGACGGTATTGGGTCTGGAAGAGAGGCTGTCGGATGCGGAGGAGAATGTGGTGAAGCCGGCTTCTCTGGAGGAGGAGAAGGCAATGAAGCTGCCTTCTCAAGCGGTGACCAGCGCAGCGGCGGTGCACTTGGAGCTTGTCCAGACTGGGATGCACTGGAGACCATGATGTCACCTCTCTTCCACTGGATTCTTTGATGAAGAGCTTCATCGAGAGTTATGACTTCCTCATTGGGGGCGGGGGGGACCTCCAACACATGATCAGTGTCATTGCTATGTACCATATCCACCGTAACCATGGCATAGCCTGCACGTATCGGGACCGTATGTAAGATACAGACGCCTAGAAGCACTTGGCCCCTTGCAACCTCGATGTGATATCCACCAGGCCTGATTACAAGGCTGCAGAACGTGGGCCCTTCTAGCAGGTCGATTGTATCCGGATCAGTCTCGGTAGCAGCTACTTGTTGCTCAACCTCCCTGGAGGCGCAGCTACTCTTCCCTGCAGCTCCAGGGCTAGAATCCTGTGGCATGGAAATCTCTATTCCCATTGCTGCAAGCTGCCCCATGATGCTTGAGTAAACTTTCTGGGTGATGTCCCGTGTCAATGCATCCACATCCATTGCATCCGACCTCTTCCTCTTCTTGTACATCCCAATGTCTTCGGGAAAGCCGTATTTCCAGCCCTGGGAACTTGATACACCTCGCACTCGACCTGGATGCTCCGGGTTTCCCAGCGCCGCTGTGAGAGCATCACTTTCCCTGACCCTGGTGAAAGAACCTTAGCTGGCTTCGGCTGCCTTTTCTTTGACTTTTTCTATGACTATCTGGGTTTTGCTGTTTCTGAATGTGATTTCCCCGCTATCGGATAGCTTACCCCTTGCACGCAAATATGATCGCGATCATCCCGAGAATTGATTCCAAGGATTCTTGCGGTCTTCTCTGGCTAATTTCTTGTCCTCTACCTACCATTCGCCCTTTTCCCAGCTTAACCGGCTGCGCCGGTACTGTGGTCATGCTTGTTCTTAGCCCGAAGTTGCTTCTTCTTCTCACTCTCCTTCTTGAACTGATCTAATTTCTTCATCTGCACAAAAGCATCCCAATCTTCCGGTTTCAAGTGTTTGTAGCTCTCATACAGTGCCACCCCTTTCGCTAAGTACTGATTCACAAGCTTGCTCTTAAAGCTTTGGTAAAGTTTCGCGATCGCTTTCATTGCTGCATTGACCGCGGCGTTCTTTTGATGCTCACTCATGTTTCCAAGGTACTCCTGATACTCCATGACGACATTATTGAACAAGTCCCTCTTCGCTTCGTCATTGAGGTCATTGAACTTAGTCGTTATCGGCACCCTCTCCAGAGCAATGAGCCCTGCGACCCTCCAAAATCTTTTCCGGACTTTTTCATCTGTAAGCAGCCCGTCAGCATCGATTCCTGTGACGGTAACCTTGTCCATCAGCCACTATGCTTGTGTCCTTGGCTTTCAGGCTTGTACAACACTACTAGATGCCTGGCTTGGAGACTGCGCTGTCGCCATCTAGAGAGAAAAAAGGGGAGTTGACATAAACAAAGAATATTCCTCCATTCAACAAGTATAACATGCATTGACTCGCTCGTATCAATACCTCTTCGGCGGGACTGTATTCTTCATCACTTGCCTGACGTTGGCTCTCCCGATTCGGTGATGGGTCAGGGCTTAGGCTGTGATACTAGATTTTGCTGCTGTTGGAGGAGGACGTCTGGTGCGGGCTTGGGCTCCTATCCGCCCCATGTTGTGCCAGGGCGGCCTCTAGTGCTAGCATCCTCTGTGCTTTTGGTTTCTTAGGGGTGACAGTCCTCTTCTTCCCCATGGTTTCTTAGAGGAAAGAAAAGGAATCAAAGTTAACGATTTTCTTAAATCTACTAGTCGAATTATCCCGATGGTAGTGCACAAAATAGTACTTAGCAAAACTATAGAATATAGATACGTGTGAAGTCAACCGCACATTCTCAACCCGTTGAATAAAAGTTTCCATGTATTTAAGAAATTAGTACTCGTGCCTAAAATGAAAGAAAAATGAAAGCAACCAAGGTGAGCAAGGTCCAACCCAACCATGAGGCATGTTGTGAATCAAAGCCTTCTTTACTCGAAGGAACCACACCAAGATTCTAAGACCCACCACAGCCCTATTATGATCCAAATTTCACCATTGGCTCCAACTAATACATAACAAACCTTATCACCTAACTAACATATATAAGTAACCGAAAAGTAACACTAATAGCAGAGGAAGAGAGATTACTTGAAGAAAGACAACATAGGAAGAAAGATACCGAATCGGATGGAGAGGGGAGATCATGATGCATGCATGGTGCACATTTTATGGTGCTCTAAGAACACTCTAAGAGCCATTAGAGCTGCCATCACCTTATTTAAGTCTTTAAGTCACGTAACTTGCGAGCCCAACGGTGGCATTTGAGGCGCATGAAGGAAAAAAGCAATAGACTCGGAGCTCAAGAAGCTTACATATAATACGTATTGTGTGGCATGTGATGGTGCAACTGGAATGTAAAGACCAGGCAAAGAAAGTACGGACTGCTTGTAACTAATTAACTCCAATGGCTCCGATCAACAATATGAAGAATCTCCAAGATTTTACCTCGAGCCCCTGCCTTAGGAGGAGATTCCAAGTTTCCAACTGCGTTGCAAGATTCTTTTCTGGACATACTGATGGCATATATAGTTGTCCTTCATGTATTATACTACCACATACTTTTTCATCTTTCCAGATACATGCATGTTTTTAATATTAGAATTAACCAGAGATTATTATGACATTTTCCCCATCCTACAATTCAAGTTTTTCTATGATTACATTGCTTTACTAATTCATTTTGACTTTCTTCCAAGATTAAACCTAGCATGAGGGCGTCCAGAGTACATGCATATTTGTGAAAGAAAAATAATCATGACTATATGCATATAATTGGATCTAGGGCTTGTGGTGATGACATGCGTGTACATACAATGTCCTGGAAACACTTCAAACATACTTGAGGTAGCCGGCTATGCTAGTTAAGTATGTACGTTGGTCAAAAAGTTCAAAGATGCATGTTCAAGAAGGGGGAAGGAGAGAGAAGTACTTGGACCTCGGGGCTTCTCGACGACGGTGACGAGCGATGGGCGACGGGGTGACGGTGGGGACGAAGACGGGTCGGGGGCGACGGCGACGGGTGGACGGCGACAGGTGACGGCGGTGATGGGGAGACGGGTCGACGGCGACGAGTGGAGGGCAATAGCTCATGGCGGCGGGTGGAGGGCGATGGCAACGGCGAACCCTAGCTTGCGTAGACAAAAAGACTTAGGCAAAACGAGACTACACGCGTGGGGACTAGCTAGGGTTATATAGTCATAGATGACGGGTGATAATATTACCCGTCACCTATAAGTATCACCCGTCACTTATTGTAATTAAAAGGTGACGGGTTAAGAATATCACCCATCACCTTTTACTTCGACTCGGCCTGTACATATAAGTGAAAGGTGAAGGGTTATAAATGTCACCCGTCACTTGTTGTAAGTAAAAGGTAATGGGTTATTAATATCACCCGTCACCTTTTACTTTCACTCGGCCTGTACATATAAGTGATAGGTGACGGGTTATAAATGTCACCCGTCACTTATTGTAAGTAAAAGGTGACGGGTTATTAATATCACCCGTCACTTTTTACTTCGACTCGGCCTGTACATATAAGTGATAGGTGACGGTTATAAATGTCACCGTCACTTATTGTAAATAAAAATTCAAATTTGACATTAATATTACAAATTCAAATAACTTGAAACTTAAAATTCAAATTTGACGTTAACATTAACAATTCAAATAACTTAAAAGTCAAATTTGCCATTAATATTACAAATTTGACATTAATATTACAAATTTGTCATTAATATTACAAATTTGTCATTAATATTACAAATTTGACACTGAAATTCAAATTCACCGTTTTCGTGCTTTCATGATATGGATCCCTTCGTTATGGTCGGGGCGAATGTATGGAGTTTCCTCGATCGGCGAAAGGCGTGGCTCGACTGCAGTAACAAAAGGGGGAATTTCATTGAATTGATTGAACTCCTCCTCATCAACGACATTGCAACTACGACGATGCGTCTTTTTTCAGCGAGAACCACATAGTGTTTCTTCTTTGTTGTGCCAGTCACATAAAAGACTTGACGAACATCTTTAGCGAGTACGAAGGGTTCAGACTTGTATCCGACATGTTTGAGATCAACGCTAGTGAACCCATACTTGTCATTAGTGACGCCCTTTGCCCCATGTACCCAACGGCGAAACAGGGCTACCTTGAATCCCAAGTAGTTCAGCTCCCAGATCTCCTCTATTTGACTGTAGTATGTGCCCCACTGCATGTCTTTGTCATAAGTATCTATACGGACACCACTGTTCTGGTATATGCTCTTCTCATCTTGGGCAACCGTATAAAATGTGTATCCGTTTATATCGTACCCTTGATATGTCATAATTGTATATATAGGGCCTGATGCTAGTTTTTTTATTAGAGCACTTGTAGGAGTACTCGATTTTCTGATTCGATCTCGGAACCAAGTCGTGAACATTCGCATATGTTGCCTTGCAACCCAAGTTTCAGTCTGCCCTGAATTCTCTTCAAGCAGCATCTACTTCTGCTCATCGACATATCGGCACACTTCGCTCATTTGTTGCAGAACAAGGAAATGAGCTTGGTCGTAAGCCTTCGGATCAGGAGTTATTGCCATCTTCCCCAGAACTCCCACACCTGCGAGCCTCCCCTCATAACGAGACTTCGGCACGCTAATTGGGTTATTTGGGTCAATGTAATTAATAGACCACTCCAATGCCTCCTCTGTCGCGTAACCTTGCACGATGCATCCCTCAGGAAAGGCTCGATTCCTTACGTACGACTTGAGAATGCCCATATATCTCTCGTATGGAAATATGTGATGCAGGAACACAGGGCTAAGCTAGTGTATCTCCTTCACAAGCTGAGCAGTGAGATGTACCATGATATCGAAAAATGATGGTGGGAAATACACCTCAAGAATACATAGAGTCTCAAAGTGTCTTCTTTCTAGCTCCTTCAGCGAGTCTGGATCAAGCACCTTTTGTTCAATTGCATTGAAGAAAAAGCACAGGCTCAAGATAGCCTCACGAACCTTTATTGGGAGGATGTTCCTAATTGCTACCGCAAGCAGTGACGTCATCATCACATGGCAATCATGGGACTTCATCATGGCGAAATTCATTTTTAGCTCTTTCACCGAGACAAGTCTTGCGATGTTAGACAAGTAACCAGAGGGAACTTTCACACTGTGCAAGAACTCGTAAAATTCTTTTTTCTCCTTCCTGGAGAGAGTGATAGCTCCTGGGGGTAGGTCTTTTTCTTTGTCCTTATCTTGTGCATGGAGCTCCAACCTTAAGCCCATTTCTTCAAGGTCAGCTCGTGCGTTCTCATAATCCTTTCCTTTTCCCTTCATTTGGAGCAATGTACTGATCAGACTCTTACAGATATTCTTCTTTACATGCATGTTGTCGATAGAGTGACAAACATCTAATTTTTCCCAATACTCTAGCTTGAATAGTATTGATTTCTTGTTCTACATTCCTAACTGTTCATCATCCTTAGAGGATTGATTTCGCTTACCAAGGACAACATTGATATTCTTAACCTGATTGTGGACATCTGCCCTATTGAAATGCCTCGGAGGTAACGCATTCTCCCTTGTGCTATCGAACTGCTTGTCCATGTTTCAGTATGTGTGTTTCCTGGAAAGGAAACGTCGATGCCGCATGTATACTATTTTGTTTGAGTTGCTCAACCTCAAACTGCATGTGTCATCTAAGCAATGGGGGCATACTTCACCTTTTCTTTTACTCTAACCTGACAAGTTACGATGTGCTGGCAGATCATTGATGGTGACGAACAACATGGCCTGCAATGTAAAGTACTCTTTCTTGTACTGATCCCAAACCTCGATGCCTTCTAACCAGAGTTTCTTAAGATCATCAACTAAAGGCCCGAGGTACACATCTATATTGTTGCCAGATTGTTTCTATCCTGATATCAAGATCGACAACATAATGTATTTCCGCTTGTTACAAAGCCAGAGTGGAAGGTTGTAGATGACAATACAATAGGCCAGGGGCTATGTGAGGTATTCATGTTACCGAATGGATTCATGTCATCTGTACTCATAGCAAACCTAATATTTCTCAATTCTTTGGCGAACCAACCAAATGTGGAATCAACAATTCGCCACTGAGCAGAATCTGCTGGGTGCTGTATCATTGTGTCGTTCTTACGACCCTTCTTATTCCAACGCACCAATTGTGCCTCCTTTCTGTTGGCAAACAGATGCTTTAGATGGGAAATTACTGGAAAATACCACACCACCTTCCTAGGACCACATTTACTTTTCTTGCCTTCGTCCCCATCACCACCATCATTTCTACGCTTATATCGATGGGTTCCACACACGAGGCATTGATCCAACTCTGCATACTCTTCACGAAACAAGATACAATCCTGCTTACATGCATGTATTTTTTTCTATTTCCAGTCCTAAAGGACAAATTATCTTCTTCGTGTCGTAGACGCCCTCGGGCACCAAGTTCCCTCCGGTAGAATGTCCCTTAGCATATCCAGCAATGCTTTGAAACTTTTGTCAGTCTAACCATGGGTTGCCTTCAGCTATAGAAGCTTTAGGTTCCCAAAGATCCGCTTGTACTTCTCCTTACAGTTAGGATAAAGGGGCGTTTTGGAATCCCACATAAATTCCTGGAATTTAGCAAACTCACCATTGTTATATTCGTCGTGCCACTCAACATCCCGCACCATCTAGTCCACATTCTCCACAAAATCCTCGAGATCATTATCATTCAAACCTAATATGTCCTCATCCCTGAGATCATGATCCATTTTATCGGGTGTGAGTCCTTGATCCACACTGTTGGCATGGAGGGCCCGATCCATCTCTCCCTCGTTAAGGCCTTCTTCGCCATGTTTGTTTCAACATGTATAATTCTCTTTAAATCCACGCATGACCAAGTGTCCATAGATATTGTCTGGTTTTGGGAACTTCTTTTCATTCCTGCAGTCACAACATGGACAATACATTACCGTTATACAACGATCTTTCATATCCGCCAAGGCAGTACTCATGAAATGCTTCATCCCGCTCAGGTACTCCATACAAGTCCGGGTCTCGAGGTACATCCAACTTCTGTCCGTCATCTACAATTAATGTAAAAACATTCATTCTTCATTAATAATGACCTTAATTTCGTGGTTAAGCACGCGATTAAAAATTCCCAACAAATACACTAGATCTGTGGCATCTCACGGTAGATCGGACAAACCTAGTACCAAATCTAACATAAATACAACTCACTTGTACTAAGATTTTGGACAAATATGCAAAATGACCGATTACATCTCAAAGCACAACAAATCTACCAAATAGGGATTAGAGGAGAAGGAAAGGAGGAGATACAAACCTTCAAAGACCTAGCACCAATTCAAACTTCAAATTAACAAAATATTAGACAGTCTCTAGTGGAACCGGAGAAAATCGTCAGAACTAAGCGCGTGGTACTGTTGACCACTGTTCGGCCTGCACAGTGGCTAGCCATCTTTATAACAGATCTAAATAATAAGTGACGGGTGATAATATTACCCATCACTTATTACTTCTCATAAGTGATAGGCCATATTACGACCCGTCATTTATTACTGGCCCAGGAAGACATGTCACCTATGCCAAGTCATAAGTGACGGGTTGTACTATGACCCGTCACCTATGACTGGTGCAGGGAGACCTGTCACTTATGATCAGGTTATAGGTGACGGATTTATTCATTACCCGTCACTTATGTCATAGGTGACGGGTAATATTATGACCCGTCACCTATAACATGTTATAAATGATGGGTATATACCTGGTCCCAACCAGAGGCGACATAAGTAACAGGTAGGGTAATGAACCGTCACTAAATTGTGTCTCCTTTGTCCGTTTTTCACGTAGTGCTATCTGCAGAAATAGAGGAGACGATGACAGTAAAACCATGTGAGAGCACATAAGAATGTGAGACATTAGGAAACAAGTATAACTCCTAATAAAAGTGACTTCATATATAGTATCATTACAATATCTCACTTAATCATATTTAATCATCTTACAAAAGTGACATTTAAAGACCAAGATCCAAATAACCAATCTCATATATGTGCTGAGCTCAAAAATAACTCCTAACACATTGTGACTTCATATATAATATCATTATAATATCTCACTTAATCATATTTAATCATCTTACAAAAATGACCTTTAAAGACCAAGATCCGAATAAAAGTGCAGGGGAATTATGTGGAATCTATCATTCATGATGACTCCATAGGCAAACTGACGTAGAAAATAACTTAGAATGATCTATCTTCAGTGAACTCTCTAACATCTCCAACTAAGTGTTCGATGATAGCAAGTGTGAGCATATGTCACACTCAACAAGTTATGAGGAATAATATGTATATGAAGGCTTAAACAGTAATATAGCAATATGGCTCATTTACATAAACAACATTTATTCTAAAATAAATTAAAAGCAAGTAATAATTAAGTAAATAACAATAAATAAGCAATTACCTCACGATTTCAACCATCTTGACTTAAACAACCTTCCAACACCTCAATTATGGTTCCTACCACAAAAGTTAAACAACACCTCAATCATAATTCCCACAACTATGATTGACCAAATCAATGAAACTGACAAGATTTATGGATTAGACTTCCTTTCTTTCCAAGGTTTGTATTAAAAAATGCAACACTCTGTTCTGACCATGTTGCACTATGTATCATCATTTGATAAACCGAGAAGTGTTTTTTTTCTCTGATTCAAGTAGAAATACAAATAAAAAAATTCAAAGGGTATTAAAAAATCAAAAATCTTGTCAACAATACTTAGTCTACCCATTTCTCTTTTAGGAATATATTTATGCATTTGCCCACGATTATGGATTAAATGGTTCTGAACTCCTAATTGTGAGTACAACTGATTAACCAGTTTTGCACTTTATCCACAAGTCATGTCTTCCATATTTGTCGAGCACTCGTTGGCTGACTGATAACTCTTACACACTTACGTGCGCTAGGAATCCATAACAAAGACCTTCTCAACACATGTATACCCACTAAGGTTTCACCGCTGCATGAATACACCTCATCAACGGAAGCCCCCTCTTGCCTTATGGAAACCTTGGAAGTACATCATTTCGTTCCATACAACCAAATGGTCTACACAATAATGGGAGTAAAGAAAATTAATCAGCTAGACCCAACCATACCAGATTTGTAGTTGTACTATTAACTCGGAAAAATCACTCTACGAACCGGTCTATAGATTCGAGCAAGACTACCACAACTCAATCGTACAACATGTACCAGTATCATCCAGCCACCACTCAAATCCTAATACCAAGTTGCTAAAAAATTAGATCATCATGTTTTATCATTGTTGCATAGAACCATTTTCATATTTCATAGAGCCATTATCATGACCATCATCATCCCAAAGCAAGGCTAAGCGTCATCTACCCTACCATAACCAAAACCAACCATGGAGATAAGGATGATAAAGAAAAACTAAGGTAAAGCCCAAATCTTAGGATTCCTAGCAATATTATTAGCGTGCATAATTGTAAAACAAAGTATTTTAAATACTGGAATCTATATGGTTAAGAATGTAACTTGCCTTGACAATACAGTTAGGTCTTTAAAGTCTTGGTCCTGAGGTCCTTCTAGCTTCTTTGGAACGTTGGTGTCTACTCGTGAACATCAGCAAAAAGACAACACATAAACACTAAGATCCAAAATGAACCAAATATCACACTCAAAAATCATCATATACAAGATCACATTTTTTTGAAACTTTGGCAAAAGAACGGATCAAATCATAGATATTGTTGATAAGTTATGACTTCCAAAAGATTAATTATAGATGAAACTATGTGTTTACGAAAATTTCTAGAATTTTTCAGAGCAATCTGTGATTTTATGGGATTTTCTAGGATTTTAAGAATTTATTAGCATTTATTTGAATTATATAACCATATAAAATAAATAAATAGAATTAAATAACATTTAAACTATTTTTCATTCCTATTTTCATAATTATGTTTGTATTTAAAAACTAATTATTAATCAATATATAAGGTTTATGACATCAGCACAGAAATAAAACAAATAAACATGAAACTAATGCTGATTGGGCGCTTACTTAGCGCAATTGTGGCCGACACATCAGCGGTCATGCTGAGGTGGCGTGCGGACATGGCCATCCAACGTGGTTTTGACGGTGTCACATTATACTAATGATTGACATTAAGTTCATTAAATCCGAAGCATCCATGTGAGATATGATGTCTAGATCTAATCCTCCCGAACTGGTACGTTATGATCTAATCGTGACCCCACATAGAAGAGCCGATAACTCACCTGAATCGGTTTCGTTCCCGACATGCGAGACGGCGTCGTAGAAAATCCCCGCGGCGGTGTGTTCACTGGAGATGGCCAGAACCTCGTCATCATGTCCTATCGACTCCGACGAGTTACAGAAGACGATCTCTAGAGGACAACGAACCCATTTTAGGTACGTGTCATCAACGGCAAGTTGTGCAGAGAGCTGGCGATGTGAAGCTACGGTGCTCAGAGCTCGGCGAGAGGGCTCCCTAGCAGCGGGTTCGCTAGGCTTCTATGGGGGAAAGGTGGCGGATGCTCCGGAGATGGTCTAGGGGACCGGACGACATATATAGTTGGGAGGGCGAGAGAGTCTCAATCCAACATGGTTAAGGTTTCGATGAAGTCCATCTCGTGCACGTCTCGATTTCCTTCGTTTGAGCTTCATTCGAACTATATATGTATATATATACATGTATAGTTCTTTTTAGAAATTGGGTTGTTACAAGCGAATTCCACAACTAAAATGATGTGTGAAAATTTGTCATAGGACTACACTTGTTTGCGCCCTTATCACAAACTAAACGTACTTTACACAATTTATAAGAAAAATACACTTTTCGGCAAACACCTTTAACTTTAATGTTAGTTGACAAGGGTGGCCCACATGTCAGACTTTGCCTTCATCTAATTTTCATTTCCTGTCAGAGTCTCATATGTGGTTTGTGGACCAAACTTGTCAGCTACGACCAAATTAATGATATGCGCCGAAAAGTGTAGTTCTCTGGTAATTCATACAAAGTATGTGCAGTTCTGTAGTGATGATGTAAATAAGTGTTGTTTTGTGATGATTTTGCACATATAGGTGTAGTTTGCTAAAATTTGCTCAAAGCAGTAGTAAGTAATAAATGCGCCATATATACCATGAGTCTTCTACTCCACTGAGGTCTTGCGAATCTGACCTGCACACAAGATATGTACGGTCAGGGAGCATGACCAATGCAGCTGTAGTATCCAGCTTTCCAACTGCACCTTGCCGCATTGGCCTGCAACGACAAGCTCAAGCATGTATGATTCGTAATAGGCATCTCCAATAGAGTAGGTTTTTACAGCTACAGTACTCTGAAAACACTGTAGCAAGTTCCAAATTTACTGTCCCGTATGATTCGCAATAGGCCATCTCTAAAGAGTAGGTTTCTACTGCTACAGTAGCAAATTCGAATGGAGGAGGAGAGTAGTGGAAGGTCTGTTGGGGATAAAAAAAATAAAGAGTACTGTAATAATGTAAGAGAATATTGTAATAGTATTATAAGAGATAAATTTTTAAAATATTTATTAGCGGTAAGCTAACTCGCGTGCATGTTAGTGCAGTGTAGCACTGCAGGACTGCAGGTGATGTCATGGATCAGTTCATGTCCAAACGTGCCCAGGGGTCCATGAAAATTTGAGGGCCTCAACCCAGGTACGTACGTGACTTGTGTGTCAGTGTATATATGAGTGTTTCAGTGTCACAGGAACAAGCAATATGGTCTCACATACGGCTGTGTAGGCCGCCTGCTTTCCAGAATATACATGTATCATAAAGAGCCAGAGCATCAGCTTCATCGAGTGAGCTCCTACAACAGCCATTGGCTTGGGATGCAAAGGGAATTTGTGGGAAAACATACACATGTTAAAGCTAACTGCTCAAGATCTGCAGGCTACGTGGATTGGAACAGTGGCAAAGCTAGGTAGAGATATCTGTGCTCTAGCACAGGATAAATTAAAATTTTAGTAGTAACTATCTTATTTTAACCTGCAAACGGGCAGATAGCCCGATGGCAAAACCTCTAAGGTGAGAGTGTGCCGACGAGGATTTTCCGTACACCCCGTTGAGGCGTTCAATGAACACCGTGTAAAGGGTATTCTGGTCTAAAATATATATCTTATTTTAATCATATGTGCATCATAATAAATTAAGCTTTAGAATCAATATTTACTTTATATTGTGTATTTAGCACCAACATAATTTAAGTTCTAGCTTCACCCGCTTTAGACACGCTGGGGTTTCCTGATCGTCGCGTCGAGCTGTTTATGACCCTAATAAAATCACCTATATTTAGCACTGGACTGGTTTATTAACATTGACGTTGACCACTACCTTGGACAATGTGATTGACCTGCAACACTAATAATTCACCTGCCGTTCAATTAGTACTCGTGAACATTTGTCCCCTCTCTGAGTAGTGTGTAGTTTCTAATAATTAACTTATATATGTTATATATGTAGATTGTGGAATCTAAATCTCTCAACAACAGCGAGGTGATTTTTTTGTCCCGTGTACTTCTGAAATTAAGACTTGGATCTTCAAGTAGGTAAAGAAAGATAGAAAGAAGCGAAGTTGTGAACTGTCGTTATAATGGATCGTACACCCTCGATAGCTGGTCATCATGTAGCGAAAGAAAGAAAGGTCCACTTCTCACCCTTCTGATTTCTACCTTCCAGAGTGCAACGGCAGCACAAAAGGCTCCAGCGAGCTAATTCAAAAACATGTGGCTGGTCTCTGTTGATATGTTACAGTGTATGAGCGTCACCACCAACCATGCATTCCTGATGCCTTCCAAACCTATAAAATAATTAAGCAGCATCAAGCCCGTCACCTGGCAAATGAGTGTTCTGGTTGCATAAGACTGCATACATGATCCTCAGAAGTACATGGCCTTCTGATGATCCCTTCAATAAAAGAAAATTGCTTTCACAGTGGTCACGCTTATGCTCTCTTTATTGTTAAGATTTTGAAACTGGGCTCGTCAAGGGAAACTGCAGGTTTGAATTCTCTAATTGTAGCACTTGCAAAGTGAACTGTGGTTTGTGTATTAATTCAAGTACTCCAGCAGTCCTACCCTGCAGTGTGGTAGGTAAGACAGATGAAGAATTCATTTATACAGCATGTTTTATTGAATTTATATTGTCTACTCCCTTTTTTTTTGCAGAAAAAAGAGACTTATCATGTGTACTAAACAAGGACATTAAAGGATCATAGTTTCGCATACCACACACTCCAGGCTAGAGATGTCTTCAACTTATCTGAAAGCACATTTTTCGTGTTCTATGAAAATTTTAAAAGTCCATCTCTATGATTCTCATTCAACTTATCAATATGTTCTGAAAAACGGTTCTTTTGTCACAGTTTCCTCATTCAACTTGCCAATGTATTCAACAATATGCTTTGTTAATATCAATTAATATAATATTCAGTTCCTTAATGTAAAGTCTGTCAATGTCATAGACAAGTACACCACATCCTAGATTTGTAATAATGTCACAATTGGAGATGGACTGCTCCGAAGTTGCAGGCCACTGTGCAATTTTGGGAATGTACGTAATCTGCAAATTTGCAGTTGAGAACTCCTTAAACAGATGAGCTGTCGCTTCTCTCTTGAATAATTAATGGTTTGAAAAAGTGTGTTCCGTATGTAATGTTTTTTCTTATTTAGAGATGTACTGCGGAACTAAAACATAATTTTACAGAATTAACAATTAATTCCATTAGAACTTCGGTAATAATAATAGTTGGCCTTAACAAACTACGTAGTTCCATGCATGCTTCTGTTTGAAGAAAGCCATCAAATTATCTTGTAGTTTCCATTGTCTTTTTCTCTGCCCCAGGAGTAGACGTGCTCACCTTTGATCCATGGACGCGAAAATAGAATATGAACCATGGCTGCTTGAAAAGTATATCACAAGCAATTGATATCTGTTCTCATGGTTCGCACACAACATGCATGCTGGATGGCGAAGTGTCAGCGGAATTTCTTGTAGTGCTTGACCCAAACCTAGTAGCTGTTTGCAAAATTAGCAAATGTGGAGCTAAGACATTTTCATTTTCATGTAGTGATGCACATACGGTGAAACCAAAGAAATGCTTTGCACTTTACTTACATCGCCAATACCCCCATAGCCGAAATGCTTTTCCACTTCTCAGCCACAGAATATGTATGGTGCCCTGAAAAATTCCCATGCTTCCCAAGCCTATCGCTTGTCCAGAGGAGGTGAGAGGACTGCTTCGCAGCGGATGCTCTTGCACTTGATGACACATATGCACTCCGGTGTAAGCTGAGCTTCGCAGCCTCCAGTGACACCACGTTGCTCGCTCCTCCAGCACTACAACACTTGTGCAGTTGTGTGTGTGTACCCCATGTCTCATTCACAATGTTTGCATTGGTTTTGCCGTAAAAAGAAAATGTTTGCATATGCGCTCGCTCAGACAGGGCAGGCAATGAAATAACAATCCAACAGAATAGGTTATACGTGCCATCTATCAACGATGGGTAGACACAAATCAGTACTGATGAAATATCAATACCGGTTCGTAATATTCTAAGTTTAATTAATGATTGAGCTCGATTGAACCGACGCTGATAACTTTTATCAGTGTCGGTTCATTAGTCGGACCAGCAGTGAACAACAGGAGTCGGATGTTGATAGCAAAAAATTGCATGCCTATATTTTTTTACACACCGGATGATCTGATGCTTAAGGCCGTGTCATCACCAGAAGATCCGATGGGTAGAGAAGTGGAATTTTGTAGAGAGTTTCAAACTCCTGGGCAATGGTCCGGTAAAGGTTCTGGTGTAATCATCAAATCATCCGGTGAGTTCATAATTTCTAGCAAAGAGATTGCAAAGTCATCTTCTGAAAATAGTTCGATGAGTTATCTGATGAAGCGTCGGATCATCCGGTGAGTACAAAATGAATTCTTGCAGAGAGTTTGGCTCTCTGGAAAATCCGTCCCGTGAAGCATCAGCTAAGCATCGAATTATCCGGTGTGCACAAATACACGTTGTTGCAGAGAGCTCAGAACTTTTGGGAATTGATCTCCAGCATGTGTATTTCATACAGCAGAACATCTGGTGTGCATTAAAACTGAGTTTAGTATTCAAGCCTAATTGAACTCACCGGATAGTTCGGTGTTCACATTTTTGTTCTCATCGAACCATCCGGTATTCAATCTAAGTCCAATTCAAATTTATTTTTTAATCTGTTCGGATTCTTTTGATAGTTTTGGCCAAACAAGGCATGTGTAGGTGGGTTTTAGGGATAGAGTCTTATTCCATAGGGTCAAGTCCAACCCTCCCCTTATAAATAGTTGAGCGGATGGATGCTGATTGCATCTATCCACAATCAACACAAAATCAATTTATTTTCATGTCTTTTTACTTTTTCTCTTGTTTACCCTATTGTTCTTATTCTTCCTATTGATGTCGTCTTTGATCTCCATGACTTAGGGTAACCCGTCGGTTGATCATGCCCTGATGGGGTCCTTCCTGGGTACGATTTGCTGATGAAGATCCGTCACCGTAGTGTCAAACTAGGCTTCCCAGGTGCTGCTCGTCGAGTTAGTTATCCTTTATCAGTTTGCTCATAAATCAGTCGCTCGTTGCTGCAAAAGTGCAATAGTTATCTCCGTTGTTGTACACTCGCGCATGGTGTCGTGGATTGCACACGAGGTGCTCGTGTGTTGGCGCGAGCATCCCGAATTTCTGTGCCAACACCGGACCCAAAATTTTACGCAGGTAAAATGCATTCGTGAACAAGTCCGCATGTGCACGAGCTCAGCCTTATCTCCTCACCCTCACCCAATGGAGCTCTCAGCCATCTCTCTCTCTCTCTCTCTCTCTCTCTCTCTCTCTCTCTCGATGGAGCCTAGATCCACACTCGCGGAAGAGGTGGATGTGGCGTCCCAAGACTGGGGCTTCTTCGTGGCAGTGGGGCACCAAGGATTGCGACCTTCACGTCCGACGTCACCCTTCACATCAATAGGCCTCACGAGCCACCTCTTTTGCGGCCATTGTGCCGCCGTCCGCTCGGCTTTGTCCGCCGTTGCCGTCTTCGAGCGTCGGTTCGCCTCCGCGAGTAAGGTATGGGTCGCTCTCCATCAAATTATTGCATCGGGTTTGGGTCGCTCTCCCTGATTGAGTATGTGTGAAAGGATCGAATGGCCCAACAGAGGGTGAATTAGGCACTAATTAAAACTTCTATTGATTTCTAGAACAAGTAGTAACCTTAACCTAGATGAAAAGAAATGTGACTACAAGAACAAGTTAGGACAAGGCAATAAAATAAGCAAGCAAAGAAACTAAGAACATGCAGAAATTAAAAACTTGCAAGTATGAAAAAGCTCAAAGTAAATACAGGAATGTAAAGAGGATACCAGATTTTTTTTCCAATGTATCAAGGAGTTGGCACTCCTCCTAGTCCTCGTTAGAGTATCCACTAAGGATATCGCTCCTCCTTAAGTCTCTAAGACTCAAGTGCTCCTTTATGATTGTTACTTCTCTATCTCCGGATTGGCGGACAACAAATCAAGAATATCACTCTTCCTAGGGCTCCCACAAGAACTATAAGAGCTCACCGAGATTACCTCCAATCACCAAGACCGGCTAGGTGTTACCAATCACCAAGAGTAACAAGCTATAAGCTTCACTTGACCAAGATCAAGCCTAAACTACAACTAGATGCACACTTACTACTCTCCAAGCACTAAAGATGTCCTTAATCTTCAATTAAGAACTTGCTAGACAACCAAGTGCTCTCTCTTGCCTCTAGATGAAACACTAAGTGTATTGGCTTCTCTGAGTGCGCAAGAGATAGAACTGAAAACAAGTGAGGGTGTATATATAGGATAGATGTCAAAATTTAGCTGTTGCCTAATCACCTAATTTTTTTATTAACACTGGATGATCCGGTGAGCATCTTCTTACTTACACCGGATAATTCAGTGAGTACAAATTTCAAAGCCACACTGTTCCAGCTGTCATTAGCTGATACTTAGAGAAATAGTCCGATGTAGGCATCCAGTAAGCATACCTTTAACACTGGACCATCCAACCAGTTGATCTCCAATTTTCAACTACTCCTACCTTCTCTGCAAGAATTGCTTCAGTGTATTCTTCTATCAACACACAAGACCATCCGATGAATAGATCTACTTCAAACTGCTCGAGCAACCTCTCTGCAAAAATTAGTCCAGTGTTCTATCTCGCACAATGTTGGACCATCCGGTGACCTCAATTTCATTTTCCTCAAAAAATTTACTTCTTTTGGAAATGGTTCGGTGCTCTTACAAATCCATCATCAGATCATCCGATGAGTTTAACTTCATTTTTCCTAGAAATTGAAGTTGAACTCACCGGATGATCTTGTGTAACACTTGACTTTTTCTGGACACATGTCCGAAACAAAAGCTCTGGTGAGTTGAACATATTTATCACCGAACCATCCGTTGAACATCATGACTTGTGAAACAAAATGATCTAATGTGACCAATTTTCACAGGACCCGATTATCCAGTGAGTTATGTTGTACTGAGCTCGTCCAATTCAAACTTCTTTAAGCTCTAACTTCTCGACATCTCGACCAAGGACTTCTATGAGCTACCCAGTGCTAGAATTTCACAAGTGTGCATTAAACCAAGTCTAGAATCAACTAGGTCAAGCTACTACTCTTAGCCTCTCTTTATAGCACAATCACAAAACTAAGGAAAGAGACATATACTACTCTAAGTGTCCTTCATCTTCTTTGTGACACTTAGAACTAGAAGATCCTTAATCTTAATGCACATGTCCTTTGGTCATCCAAACAACTTAGGAACCAAGAATACCCAATCATCATTGTGAACTAAAATTTTTGATACCCTTCAAACCAAATTTGTTAGTCACAATGATACGATTGTCATTAATCACTGAAATACTTACCACTTACTTAGGGGCCTAGATACTACAATGTGTCTCGGCTTGTGTTTTTTCCTCTCCAGCGACCAGGAACTCGTACGATGAAATCCTAATGGGCCTTGGGATGCCGGAAGGCGGGGATGAGGTCAGGAAGTACTACAGCCTAACTGCGCTCTCTGATCTGCGAATTAGTGAGTTTGTTGTAGATGATTTTTGGGTGCTATAGTATTCTATTTTGGTGTGAATTTGTTCAATTGTGGTAGTGATGTAGTTTGACCTAAGGTTATGGTGGCCTGGTGAGTGAAGTGAGAATTCATGAGGCTTGTACACATCGATCTGTTGTGTGTAACGTGTTTAGTTGATGAATTGGTATGTTATATTTGGAGGTACAGAGTCTCTGATTTGCTCTAATGTTAGGTTATGCGAATTGCTGGAGGTGAAACATGGAAAGCTTGATGTGTTTTTTATGTGTGGTTTCTCTGAGATGATGATATTGATATATCTGTTGGATGCATTAGTGTTTTTACCCATGTAGCTTTGTAGTTTTTTTTTTCTGTTTCTATGGCTGAATTATCTGAAAATATTGCTGATTTGGCCCATGTATTTGGTTCTTTCTATCATATCGATTCAAGAAGCAAATTCCGCATGGCATAAGGATGGCACTAGCAAGGGCCTAGGATGATGGATAGCAGTAGCTAGAATTTCTAATTTATAGATGACTGATTGTTTCTAGGACTTTTGGTTTTGACCTATATATGTTCATTTTGTTGTATGACATGTGTATATACGACATATCTTCATTTATAATATACTGGGCATTCAAGTTACCAATGAAATGAACTAAAATATATATGCTTGTCTCATTTTTTTTGTTTTGTATACATGATAGTAAGGCCGATGGGCTATGCCAAACCAAGCCATGGCACCAGCATGGCTACAAATGCCATACAAAAAGCAATACTAATTTTGAACTAGAATATACAGGAGAGCCATCAGTGCCGGCTCATGCAAAAAGCCATCACTGATAGTCATAGTACCAGTGCCGGTTTGTCTCACAAATCGGCATTGACATTCTGAGTATCGGTGTTGGTTCTGTATTATGGACCTGCACTGATACTCATTATCAGTGTCGATTTACAAACCGGCACTAATAGCATTTTTAAGCTGGCACTAATGACCATTTCATTAGTAGTGTAATAATGTGCCACACCAAAGAAATACGCCATATAGATTTAACTTATGTTGTTGCTGGTATTGTTTTTGAGGTTTTATTGCACCGTGGATATGTCTTTGCTTACAAAAGAGAGCATGTATGTATTTTTCACTGTACAACTAATCAAGAGCTCAAGATACTACACATTGAGAACTGTTAGTGGAGATGGTTATACCCCTGTCCATCAGGGGTTAAACCCTAGGTTTCTTGTGTGCCTCATTAAGGCTGTATTTTGTTTCGACGGGTATCTCTAGCCTTTAGTAGGCGTTGTATTAGTATGTCCAGGCGTCTACAAAATGTACTGGTATTTTAAAAAAAGACACTACACCTTGTACCATCGGGCCCAATCATTTGTGCGAAATAAAGGTTTTGATCAGCATCTTGTATCTGACTAAGCATTAGCATAGCGCATGAACAAATAGTCTAGAAAAATAGCAAGAGAGTTCATTTGTTACTACTGTATAAACAAAAGAAAATAGCAGTCGTCGGAGTTTGCATGGCCATCCCTCTTCCATCGACTCATGTGGTCGGGGGTGGTAGAGGGTCATGGTGGGCCCCTGGCGAACTGAAATGATGGTTGCATAGTATTTCATTTATTTTTAGAGGATATTAATTTTTACATATTTTTTATTTTTTTAAATAACCGGGATGTATTTCATATAAGCATAAACATGATTACAAAACATGCCTTACAAAGCCACCCTTGAGAATCATTAAAATTACATATGGGTCCTTGCAAGATTCCCCAGTCTCCGTCGTCGCAAGCAATTGGAGGAGCTACTCGACAAACCACTATCCTTAGACGGAGACCACACCAAGCAAGAAGCTTGAAGTCGATGTCCTCCTCGACGAAGAAACTCCGCAGATTTTTGAAGCACCAACGAGTAGCACACCGAACGTGCCGGCGTACTCTTGAAACAATGAACGCACATGGCTTTCTTGATGGCCAGAGGCTGCACCATCGCTGAAGGACAGATGGAACCACAACCTAGCGCCACCGACCGCCAGCAAGCCGGAGATGGAAGCTAGAAAACTAGCCCAACAACATCAAACCAAATTTTGATATCCCACCCACACCATAGTCCGGCACCACTCAACCACAATCCAGTGACTCGGAAACACAACAAACACAAAGGGATCGGAAGAAACCCCCCCCCCCCCCAACCGCATCCTCACCAAATGAACCGCACGGGTGACGAGATGGAAGAACAAAAGCCAACCAAACACCTTCATAAGCACCATCGAAACCCTAACATACCCTAACCCAAGCTAACTTATCATCTAACTATTACTCTACTACCATGCCTGAGACTCTGGGTATCGATCCACCTTGGGCTTCAATTTCTCAGCCCACTGATACAATATGGACTGGATCAGTCACCTTCGGCCTAATTTTAGTGCATTATTGTCTCAAAAAAAAATGAGGTGATGGCAAAATGCCCACTGGACGTACGTGTATTGCACTCCTTTTGCTTGCTTCCAAATGAAAACTTTACGTCTGGCTAATTACAAAAACCGAGTCAACTAACTGAAATACTGAATGTGCTCACTCCCTAACTACAGCCGTATCACCAGTCCATGCAATATTTTTCTGAGTATCTATAGTTGGGAGAACATTATACTGTAATGTTCCAACAATATAATAATCTTCCAGATCTTTTTGTATGATATGAAAACGTTCACAGGTAAGGGTCTATTTATTTTAGTTTGGGATTCTGAAAATCGACTTTTAAAAGCTGAAACTAAAACAAACGAGTAGATTGTAAAATATGTTTTTCAAAATCTAACCTAATTTTCTATCACAATCCACAAGCCGCTTCTCGCCAGTTCTTTACAGACTGTGATAGTAGAAAAAATAGAAGTAGCCACATATTTCCAGTGTAATTACCTACTAATATTATTACTATTCTCGAACCGTTCCCCTCGTCCTTCTATTCGGTCCCTTCCCATCCGCCCCCACCTAGGCGTCTCTATGCCCCCCCATGCCCCTCCCCACGCGCCCCACGAGGCGCCTCCTGCCGCTTTCTACTTGTGGTTGGGAGCCCAGTCCTCTACTTTCCACAAGTCAAAAGTGTTATAATTAGGTTAAATAGACATAAATATATACTCAGAAAAACTAGAGTATTACGGAAATTATGTAACCAAATTCAACTCACCATATAATCCAGGATGAGAAACAACCCTCAGTTTTTAGAACCTCAACTATTTACAATTCAACTTTTAAAATCTACAATCTAAAAGATACTTTTCAAAATCTCAAACTAAAACAAACAGACACTAAGACCAGTAACCGCTTGTTAAAACTCCACTGCCCAGAGCCCAATCTAAGGTGCCCGGAAATTTGGGAGGGGGGGGGGGCAAAGTTTCATATTCCATGAAATTTGGAACAAAGGTCAAAGATAAATAATGTTTTTAATTGATCATTGGTCATGATCTACCTCTCTCTACGTACTGGACATGAATCGTCTGACGCACTATACGGGTACTACACACCTGCTACCGCGTGAATCCAGACCCGCATGTCGTGCCAGTACATTGGAGGACCCCGTCCTTTCTCGACCCTAAAAAACCTGATCTACCTCTCTTTGGCTCAGGGAACCAAATGCCAATAGCTAACTTCTTCGTCAGGTCCTTTAACTAAACATGCTTGTCACTTAGATTGATATGTAGGTTAGCCAGGTGTTCCGAAGCCTCCTGCCACAAAGTCAACTAGATTACTTACAAATAGTTGGCATATGTCGCCTCATGAATTCCCTATGCTTCCCAAGCCTACATTGCCCACACACCGGATCTTAAAAGACATGCTTGACACGCCTCAATGCACGAAGGCGCAATGGCATGCTGCTTCTTCATCTTCTAGGTCCTCTAAAGCTTCTACATGGGGGGTGCACTCGGCACTTAATTATATCTTTACTGCGGTTTATCTCTTTGTCTGCTTTGCAGCCTCCCCACTTGATTTAACTTTGCGCCTTGGCACGTGTGTGCTCTGGTTGCATGGTACAAGCAAGAGCAATGTGCGACCGGCCACTAGGAATTACTTGAGGTGCCCACAACAACATGGACCTATCCATATCAATCGAGTTCAGTTTTTTTAACCATAATGTCGAATATATAAAACACAAATAAGTTCTCGTGTCATATTTTTCCTTACTCTCCTCCTATATAATAAAATCCTTTAAAATTTGAATAATTTACTTACTTTTATCATCCACCCTCGTTCTTTAGCATCCCCGTCTCGTTAACGGCTAAGGATATGTGACATGTTTTACTAATAAAAAAAAAATTAGGAGAAAAATTAGCAGATAAGCTCCATCTCTTTTTTGAATCACATCTGAAATCAAACTACGGTATCGCTCTCGACATATTCGTTCAGCGGCACTTTAATGACTCATCCACATCTTTATACCTTAAGTTTGTATTTGATATTACAGTATCTAATATTTATATTTTCGTTGCAATGCACGAATACTTAGCTAGTATAAAATTATAACACAGTGTACAGGAAGAAAAGGTTGATAATTAAAATGGTAAAAGATGACAACAAGTGCCATATTCAAGATGAATAGATAAGGCTGGTTGGTTGGCCATATTCAACTACTTTATAGCAGAGCACGATGAATAAATAAATAAGGCTGGTTGGTTGGCCATTCAAGTGTGGCATCATTGTTCATATATATTTTGTTTAAGAGGAAAAAAATAGAATTCACAGATATGTTTTTATGTATTACAATCATCTTATGACAGGAAGTAGGTTGTGGATCAAAGAAAAAGGGCTGGTTTTGGCATGACCTCGAGAATTATCACTGCTGCGCATGATCAGGATGAGGTTTGTCGGTTGATCATTATTTAGTTGTGGCATGAGTTGGGTAGCAGTGTGGGACTTTCCATGATAGCGCGAGTATTTAAAATGCGTGCCGCTAACATATTCATCATCCCACAAGAATATCTTGCCTTGTTATGCCATGAAATCCCACTGCCACAGCAAGCAACACCATATATGCGCCCACAAATGTTTTGTGGTGCTTAGGTGATATTCGGCACCTCATTGCCTCACTACTTGAAGATTCAATCTTAATATCAGTATATAGAGTCCTACTTTCCTACTGTAAACGGATAAAGTCTGTCAAATTCATGAGAAGTTTGAAAATCATTGACACGGTTGATATCTAGCGAGACTTTAGTTCCAATAGAATCATTTAGTCATATTATCTTTTAATTTTCGTGGTTCGTTATCTGCCACACAAGTGAATGCCACATCTACATTTGATCCATGGGTACAAGCAGCACATCAAAACTAAAAGATCGACCGTTAGCTAGCAATGAAATTTCAGTTCTAGAGCTGTTCTTTGCTCGGAGAATCAAGGCATCCAATCTTGGTTTTGCGTATGCTTCCCAAAAGTCTGCGTGGAGTGTCGCAGCTCCATTGCATATCTTCGAAGTGTCAGAGCAACCTCATGTAGCTGCAAGAAAAATAGGCCAATAAGAATAACAAACCACAAACTTCATTTTGGTGAACCGATGAAGGCAGAGTGAAACTGAAGAGATGCTTGATAGCTTACTTACATGAACACAGATTTTTGGTAGAGAAGTTTCTCGCATGGTTGGATAAAACCTGCGTATGTTACCCCACGGAGGACGATCTGGCTACACCAACTTCCCCTATGCTTCCGAAGCCTTTGGCCTGTACGGAGGAGGATCAGGGACTTGCAATATATACGCTGTTGTATGAATCACGGTATATATGTTGCTAACCGGCCGGCCACAAGTATATATACATGGCGAACCCACGAGAAAATTAAGTTTGGGCTGAGAGGAGAAGAATCGAATGCCGGTCGGTACTGACCGAGAGGAGGAACTAAACCTTGGGAGGCTAGCACAAGAAACTTATGGACTTTGCTCTGACTCAGCTGCCTGAAACTAAACCTTGGAACTTTTGGTCCAAGCACACGGACCATCTGCTTTTGATCCAAGAACCACCGCTTGGTCTTCAACCTCCGGGACTCCGGTTATCTTCTTCCTCCGCCCCATCTTATTCGCCCCGCCATGCTCCTCGCATGTCTTTTGCGTTGGCTCCCGCCGAATCTCCCATGACCGTTGTGCTAACCGCTTTGTTTTCGTTATCTTGCCGCCGAACCTGCCCATCACCGGGCCGGTCTGCTTCCACGATCTTCCCTCTCATCACCGGCAAAATGAAGTGAATGTTCAAACAAAGAAGTTAAGTGTACAAGATTGAACGTATTGATGAAGATATTGATAATCATATACCTAATTCCTCCATCTAAAGGTAAAAGAGGTGATTGTAGATAGATTTTTGTTCTTTTTTTTTTATTTTGCATTTAGTATATTTGTCTTGTCTAGAATTGTATGTGCATATTTTGTTTTCTTGCAATAACTAGTGTAGGTTTTTTATATGGTAAGTTGCTTGTATTTTTTTCTAACCCATGAGCAACTTACATGGTTTATTAGTTATATGTTCTTTTTATGGCATATTTCTACAAGCAATATCCTTTATGTGTCATGAATCCAACCCACAGAGTACCCTTCCCCATTGTTACCAATAACAGGTCCATATCTCTTACAAGTATTCGACACTTATATGCACATATTTAGGGGTTTGTGATTTTGAGACTAACACATATTTTAAGTGGTATCTTTATCAATTCATTTAATCTTTTAAGCTATCTTCATGCATAATATGGCTTAAAATTTTCTATCTTTATA
Source organism: Phragmites australis (assembly GCF_958298935.1). NCBI lineage: Eukaryota > Viridiplantae > Streptophyta > Magnoliopsida > Poales > Poaceae > Phragmites > Phragmites australis. The sequence continues at coordinate 9,032,858 of NC_084938.1, forward strand.
TATTGTGTAGTTGTGCATATGTTACACACCTACAAATGGTAGTCACAAGTAGATCTCATCATATATACACACATATAGGAGAGTTTAGATCCTATCATGCGAGTTTCATAAATTATGATCTATTTTTTTATTTTAAATGATATCCACATAACCCTTTTATCATCACAAGTGGTAATATTCAAATGGATCATAATTTATGAAATTCTCTCCTTGGTGCTTTAACGTTTTCCCTTGAGTTCAACATGTATTTGTAGTATTTTTGAGATTGTTGACAAAAGAAGAGAATTCTAGCGACCAAAGCAAGATACAAAATTATTGACAAAGTGAGAAGCATGATGCAAGCAGTGCGCATGGAAGGGTTACAAGTGATATCAAGGCAACAAGCATGCAAAGCAAGGAGATCTTGAATGGGTCGATCAAGAGAGATAGTGACGATGGAGAAAGAGGATAATTATCTCTATGGTAGTCACAACAAAAGGGAGATAAATTGAAGGTAAGAACAATATATGACAATGATAGGATATTTCCCTTACAATTGGTATCATTGATTGTTTTTACCCTGTATCCAAGCAAAGAGGCAAGGCATTGCACGCTTTACAATTGGTATCATTTATTGTTTGTCACTTACTTTGGTTATGTTATCATCAATCACCAAAAAAGGGGAAGATTATAGCGAACATGACCCTTTTAAGGCATATATGTGATTTTAGTGATTAATAAACATAGTCAATGGGACTAACATGTTTATCAAGCATATGCTTTAGTATGTCTAATGGATGCACACTTGAGAAATTCTAACATTATGTAGCTCAAAAAAGCCCATGGATGAGTTAAACAAAACATAGAACTGAAAGAAATTTGAATTGGACGAGTTCTGGAAAAACTCTACACACCGAATGGTTTGGTGCTGAAGCAGTTGAACATGTCGGAGTGTTTTCAGAAGGAGTTCAAGGTTGTACATGCCGGATGGTCTGACAAATACAAAGGAGGCTTCGTTGGAGGATAAATGGCTCTAACGGCTAGTTTATGTGATCGATCCACACTAGATGCTCCAGTGCTTGGAGCAAGTGCACGCCAGATCATCCGGTGTTAAAGAAAAATATGACCATTGGAGCAATGGCTAGTGCGCGGGGTTGAGCCTATATACCCCCCCCCCCACACACACACACTCGGCCATTTGAAGGAGCTAGAGTACAGAGAAGCTCAAATACACTTGAGAAGACATCCAAACCACTAAAGTGTTAAAAGTGACCATCCAAGGCAATTAGCACAAGATTAGAAAGTGATAGTGCTATTAGGCCTAGAGAGAGTTGTTGCTAGGTATTGCTTCCTAGAGAAGGGATCAATGAGTGATCCTACCTTGTACCAAGTGGTACGCTGACGTCTTAGAGTCTTAGTGACTCATCGACACTGTGAGCCTTGGTAGCTCAAGCTTGTCGGCCCTTCAGCTTTGTATGAAGCGACTGCAAGAAGCTTGTATAGGGACACATAGACTCTTAACTTGGTGGCTCATCCCATACCTGTACGCCATCTGTTGGAGCAAGAGATCATCTTGCCCCAGCAAGTACGGCGAGAGTCTCTTCTATTTATAGGGTGGTACGTAACTTAGTGTACAAGTTATCACGATGTACAAATATCTAGGACCTGACCGAATTACTGGGCCTTATCCTGGATAACTACTTTTTATCCTACATAGAAGATAAATATCTACCATGGTAACTATTGTGGTGCATGCCCCCTGAGGGGTGAGCCGGTTGCCAATTGTAGCCCAGCGCCGCTCTGCTGGGGGTGTTAAGACGACTTGCATCGCACTTGGGTGTTAGGATAAACACCACTTACACCGGCATTAATCGCCTATCACCTAGCGTCAGATCGGTTGCAGGGGTGTACTTTGTTCCCTAATATTATCTCCAGAGGCCAATTGCGTATTTAGGCTTCGGAAGGCTGCATGGGCACTGGAGGGGTGGCCCGAAGGAGTCCGCTGTAACACCTAGTTTTAAACAAACAAAACTGGGCACAACACATGTATGCCAGGATCAAGTTTCATACATGTGCTTACATCATTAGTGTATCATCACAGTGCCATTATTACAACGCTAATTAACTTATTACAAAAAGACCCGAGGGTCTAAAAGAAAACACAGCGGAACATAAAAAGATGTCTTCAGCGCCAGCGGGGCTTCCATCTTCTACAGGCGTCAACCGGGGGCACACCAACCTAGAACAGCAGCTCCAGATCGAAGTCGTCCTCGTTGAAGGTTGCAGCTTCATACACGGCTTCTGAATAGTGGAAGAATGCAAGGAAGGGGAAAACAAGTGTGAGTACAAAGATGTACTCCGCAAGTGGAGGGAAAACATGATATGGAGCTTGAGTCAAGGAATGGCTAAACATGGATAACTGCACTAAGCAACTTATCCTAAGATTCCAACATCAGGCATCCTATTTACTAAGTATGAGGACACTGCTATATCAAAAGGATTGACTCATCGGATTCCATCCGACTACCAAGACTCACCAGGTAATTCCATTACCCGGCTACCCGACCAACCATACCAAACCCAGATCCCAACTAATCCTGAAGAAGTCCAAGCCTGCTCTTGACCGTGAGCACGGTTGATCGATCAGTTTGATACTCTGCAGAGTTTGCACAGCTTTTTCCATGAGTCGTGATTCCCGTGTTGCTCCATACTTCTGGGGTGTGGAGTCGGGATCTCACTACAAGACCTTTACAAAGCTCCCACTAGCTTGCAGACACCCACTGAGGTTTCATCGCTAACAGACGATTCCATCGCTGCAGAAGCCCCCTCTTGTGCCACTTAACCGTCCAACGGTGCCCACAGAGCCAGAGGGGTGGCTAATTAGTTGGCCAGGCCGTACTCATATAGGCCTCGTGGTTGTGCGGTTTAGCCAGGTTGCATGCTTCAAGAATCGATCCTTACGACCCCGCACAGAAACAAACACAAGACTGTTGTTCAGTACCACCTCAAACCAAACATTCTGTTGGGATCCCTATACCATGTTGCTACAAAATTACCATTTCCCAAATATTGTTGCATAGTTCATTAGTTAATGTTAACATTTCTCCCAACCCTGACTGCGCTAGCATATCTACCCATTTTATAACATGATAAAACAACGGCGACAAGGAATATTTATTCAAAACTAATAAACCCTAACATGGGATCTCATATTTAGAAAAGCATGCATCGAAGGTAAAACATCTACATAAATATCCTAAAAATAGGTGCAAGATGCTCAAAGACACTTGCCTTCAACGGAGTGTTGCCCAAATTCCTCGAAAACTTGGTCTTGGAGATTACCGGACTGCTCAGCTCCTAATTCGACAAACCGAAAAAAGCACACAAAACAAAACTCTAAGGACAATACACCAAATAGTTCCAAATATAGATAAAAACCTTATAAAAAGATTCCACACGTCGCTACAAACATCTGGGCGCATAAATCACCCAAATTGGAGCTATGAGCAAAAAGTATTGAGCTTTTGAAGTTCCACGGGCTAAACTACAAGTTTTAGTTGATTTTCAAAGAAAACCCAAATTAATTTTATACTGGAAATTCAATTTATGACACAATAAAGCATTTTCTGAATTATTTTGCTACTGGAAAATCCATGGAATAGGTTTATGGGCCCCGTGGACCACGGCCTTATGGCCGGTCCACGGTTCACGGTGGACCGAGGCTCAAAGCGGTAAGCTCAGTCTAATTCGAGTTGTCAGTTTGGATCGGGCGGATGGAATTAAACAGGAGCGGCGGGCGGCGGCGCGGGACGGGAGAGGCGGTGGCCGACGGGGCGGGCGGCCAGAGCCTCGCCGGCGCAGTGCGAAAACGCGCCACCGGCCACGAAACTCGATGGGGCTTGACGCAAAAGAGAGAGGAGGGGACAGGGGTTCTCACAACGGGTCTCACGGTGGCGAAGGAGCTCCGAAGGGGGCCGGCGATGGAGAACGGTGGGCGGTGATGCACGATCTCAGCGAGGATGGCGTCCGGTGGCGGAAGGTGCTCCAAAAAGCGACGAGATGCGAAGCTCGAGGTCCTGCAACACCGTAGGAGGGAGAAACGAGGTCACAAGAGGTTCGGCAAGGGAGAATTTAGGGCGGCGGTGAGCTCTTACCAGTGGCAATGGCGGAGACAGCGGCGGGCTCGATTCCGTGCGCAAATCACAGGGAAAAAGGATGGTTTGGGTGCAGAACCTTGCAAGGGAGATGATGAGAGGCTTAAATAATCGAGGGAGGGAGAGGGGTGGCCGGATTTGAGAGGATTCGGCTGGCGCCATGACTTCCATTAAAAGCATCGATTTCCAAATTAAAGAGAGGAGAATGAAGGGGGAAATGGCCGGGGAGGAGGGAATAGGGGGCGGCGGTCATGGTGGTGGGGTTTGATTAGCGATTTATGGCGCGGGGAGGCGGGATTTGATTGGGTGCGGCAATTTTGGGGCTAGTTGAGTCAGGCGGCAGGAGGTTAGGGAAGGGGAGCCAGTCGGGTGGGCGGCTCGGCTGGAGGCTTAGGCCGGGCCCACGCGCAGAGAGATGGCGGGGAGGGGGAGTGGCTCGGGCCCTTGAAGCCGGCTCAGCTGGCGGGCTCACTTGTCGGCGAGGGGAGGCAGGGATAGGCTAGCTTGGGCACTGGGAGGCCGACTCGGCCTAACGGGCCGGTGCGGGGGTGGAGGGGGAGGCAGCCCACGCAGAGAGAGAAAAAGAGAGGGGGAGGGAGGAAGTGGGCCGGGGGAGAAAGAATTCAGCCCGAGAAACTTTTTCCAATTTTGAAATGTTTTTCTTTTTTATATTTTGCTTCAAATTCAAAAGGGATTTAAACGAGCAACTTCTACCGAATTTTTGCAAACTTTTTCCACGCACAAAAATCTATTGCAACTACGACGGCATGGATGCAAAAAGCACAATTATAACCTATGGCCAATTAAATTTAGAAATTAATTTTCCATCTAAATTGATCAAAATAGTGGTGTATGTATCGATGCCTATGACAGCAATGGCAATAGGAAGACCTACTATAGATTCATAGAGGAGATTTGGAAGCTTTAGTATGGACCGTTGAATGCCCCTCTTTTTCGCTGCCAATGGGTCAAACTCCTAAGAGGAGTGAACATCGACAAGTATGGTATGACTATCGTGGATCTCAAACTCATCGGTTACAAAGAAGAACCATCAGTACTTGCCAATGATGTTACACAAGTCTTATATGTAAAGGACTCGGCTGAGAAGCAGCGCCACATGGTTCTTCAAGGAGAAAAGAAGAATTGTCAAAGTTAAAAATATCATCAACGAGGAAGATTACAATAAATTCGATGACCACCCTCATTTGGAGAGAACATCGACCTAACTCATATAGAAGACACTAAGGAAGATACTTACATATGCAGTGATCATAACGAAGGCCTAATCATTAACTGAAAAAAGCTTTGATGTATTCATTAAGGATTTGCTTAAATTTGTATTAATTAATGACATATTGTTTCATATTAATTAATTAAGGATATATATCCTTTAATGTAAATACTATTTAATAAATTATATGAATGCTATAAAAAAATAGTATACACAATATTAAAGGCATGCTTTAATATAAATACTATGATTTAATAAACTACACGAATAAACTTTGAAAATGTATCTAAATATTATTTTAATAAACTGTAAAGAACTAGTATCACTGCGGGGTGTAGTGTAGAACCGGTAGTGATACCCCTCACATCACTGCCGGTTGTGTACTATAACCAGTAGTGATACTTAGAGACAGTGATACCCCTCGCATCTTGTCGCCTGGCACCCAGTAGCCCCGACGGCAGCTGCCCCGGTGCTCCCTCTCCCCGGTGCCCTAATGCCTCATCGCCCCGATGCTCGTCCACCACCACAGTGCCCCGACACCCCACCGCCCCGGTGCCTCGCCATCCATCGCACAGCCACAACCCCAGTGACCCGCTTCCCCACCACCGCCCCGGTTGCCTCTCCTTTGCCCCTGCAAGATTCCGCTGCGACCACTTCTCTTTGTGGGCTTCGGCCGAGCTGTCTTGCCTGAGCACAGCAAGATGTGATTGCAGATGCCCACGTCTAGAGTACCAAAGGCTCTTTTAGGGTAGATAGGGAGAATGACGAGCTAACCCTTGCATTGGGAAACAAGAAGCATCATGGCCGCACTCGAGGCCAAGGTTTGAGGCCTCAAAAAGACTCTGAATGTTATAGGAGTCGGAAGAGAAGTAAACAATAAATACAAGATGTCTTGGCTCTTTTACAAGAAGAATGCCAACAAGAGACATACAACAGAAGCTCGTATATGACAAGCCATACAAGAAGCCATCGGCCAGCAGCAAGTACAAGACAATGCTACTATTCTCCATAGCCCTATGCTCGTCGGAGTAGCTGCGCATCCACGGGTATTCTTGAAGATGAATGATGTCGTTATCCCATGGATGATATCAAAGAAACCACACAGTGCAAGCATGTCGTTCCCACTGCGAACGTTACGACCAAGGTGGTTGTGGGCTTGTCTTGGTCATGCGTGGAAGTTGCCTAATACCGCCCAGATACGTCAAGTTTCAAGTGGATAGCGTACTATCTGGGTACCGCAAAATGGACATTGATGTCCCCAGAGAGACAGGGCAGAAAAAACTGGGAGCAAACATTGGTAATTTCGTCCTATAGAACAAGCACTACATATTGTTTGGCAAAGTCACAGACGCTGAAGAAGAGGAGATGGACTTCCGAACATACCTCCCTTCATCAAGAAGATCTCTGACCCCAGAATCGCCTCCACGCAGAAGATCTCCAACTCATCCTCCACCAGCACCTGCACCAATAAGAGGTTCGAGTCCTCCACCGCCAGCACTTGCACCACCTAGAAGTTTGAGTCCTCCACAGCCAGCACCTACACCTTCTAAGAAGTCAATTTCATCTTAGAAATCGATTTCATATCAGAATCAAGTGCCACCTAAGATGTTAGCATCACCTTAGTAGTTAGAACAAACTCCTAAGGAATTGAGACGGGTAGTGAACACTAGTGTAATTGCACACTTCAAGCCAGCTCAGCCTAAGAAGCAGGATCCAGTCAATCCTATAGCAAAAGTTTTTCATATCCATAGAGAAACAAAAATAGATGGGGCGATTGATCCAAAACCTAAATTGGACTACGAGTGCATCAGGGGTAAGCCTTACCTAAAGGATGTCGGGATCCAACAATTTCTTGCTGAAACCGGACTTACAACAGACCAAACTGATGGGGATGCCCCAATTCCACTACAGAGCTTAGATGGTTGTTTAAGTTGGGCACACCACTGGTCAAACCAGATGTGATGGACAATATATCCTATCAAATGTAGAAATTCCATCAGTTATACATGACGGAGTCGAGCAAGAGTAGAACAATGATCGACACTAGCTACAAATATGAAGATTTCCACAACAACTCCAACATATTGTAGCTATAATTCAAGAAAACTTACAATGTGTACCATCAAGATGCCATCAACGTGTCTATCATGAGTTGCTGGACACTATAAATGTCTTATATTTACAACTCATGGTTTACATTCTTCTAACATTTAATTGCATCTCTAACTTATTCTTATGTAGAATGGAAGAAAAAATGTAGGAAAAAGTGCATTTACAAAATAGGATTTCTCGACCCAGCAATTATCAATGAGATGCTTGTTAGAGATAATCCGGTTGAAGTCGAGATCTATGCATGGAAGGCTGTAGTCAAGCAACAATACAAGACATTCATACTTTTATCTTACAACTTTATGTATGTGTTTCCTTATATGCTCGTTCTACTCTTTTATGAGCAACTTGATGTTAGGACTACTTAGCTATGATGGCGCGCGCGCGCACGCACACACAAGGATCCAGTGATACCTGCACACACACACATATATATATTAGCAAGATTGTTGTATTTGACTCATAAAGAAGACCACACATAGAATTTCTACCTGTAATATATGCTAAACAGGTTAAGTCGATCATTTTATTATTTGCTCTAGTAATCTTCCATTCGATTGAATCTCTAAGTCCAGTAATACTATTCATAATCATACACAGGGCATTCGCACGATACTATATGGATAGTGTTCGATACCTTCCATACACGAAGACCTTCAATGCCTAAACCAACTTTCTGGTATGTATGGAATATTCATATCTTTAATTCCTACTAAATGACTAATTTCATGCCGTTGATGTTTCATATCTAGAGAACTAGATGGAGCGGGGTAGGGGTGGGTTTTGCCTCCACCTGCCCCCACCTGCATATCCCCCGCCCTGCCCCGACCCGAGACCGAGTGATTTTTATTACCCCACCCCGCCCCGTGGAGCCCCGACTTTGACCCGTCCCACCGTGTTTAAAATCGTTAAAAGCTCTAGATCAAGTTTAATTATAAGATAATAGCTACTACAACATACAAATCAATAAAAAGCCACATGTAAGATTCACAAGACCTAACATAACATGACAAAGTTACATATATGCATTAGTTTACTAAAAGTTTCGTTATAAAAGGATAATAAATTCTTAATAAACTCACTAAATGTGCATATAATATATACTCCGGGGCAAGGCAGGGTGGGGCGGACCTTGATGCCTCCGCCTCACCCAAACCGTGCCCCACCTCGTCTTGCCCCACCCTAACCAGTGCTCCGTTGTAACACCCTAAATTTCAATTTTTGCAATAGTTTAAAATTTTGCTAGAATTTAAAATAGGAGTTGCAATTTTGTTCAATAGAGGAAATTAATTTCTAAATTTAAATTGACATAGGTTATATAAGATTGTTGCATTCATGCCGTTGTAGATGCAATAGGGTTTTTATGCGTGGAAAAGATTTGCAAAAGTTCGCTAGAAGTCGCTCGTTTAATTACTCTTTTGAAAATAGTTCAAAATATAAAGGAAAAGCAATTTCGAAATTGATAAAGCTTCCCGGGCCGAATCCTTTTGTTCCCCGGCCCAATTTCTCCCTTCCCCCTCTCTCTTTTTCTCCCTCCCGAGCGGGCCGTCGGCCTCTTTCCCACACTGGGCCGCACCCGAGCCAGATTCCCTTTGCGCCCAAGCCGACCGCCTCCCTTCCTCTCATAGCCAAGTGGGCCCCGCCCCGAGCCGAGCTGCCCGTAACCGAGCGGCCCGAGCGCCCGAGCCGCGGCTCCGTTTCTTCCACCTCCCGCCTAGCCGAATCGCCCCACGTCCCGCCCCCTGGTTTCAAAACCGCCTCCCCTCCCGAGCTGTTTCCCTCGCCAAATCCAACCGTGCCGTGATCCCCTCCTTTCCTTTACACGCTGCATGGAAACCGCCCGCCATTTCCTCCCCTCTTTCCCTCTCTAATCAATCCGAGTAATGGCCATTAGCTCCCCGATTGGAAACCTCCCCGGCCAGTCCCCTTCCTCCCTCTATCTCACCTATTTAAGCTGGTCATTCTCTTCTCCGCAATTTTCTGCACCCAATCTACCTCGTTTCGCCGGGAAACGCCGCCGCCGAAGCTTCTTCTTCGACTCCTGTGAAGCGCGCCGCCGCCCCTATTTCTCCGATTCCGAGCCGCCTCTGGCCCTTCTAACATGTTCTCCGGCCCTACAGGACTCCCCGTCGTTGAACCCGAGGCTCGCCGTCGTCGTTGAGCCACCGGAGCCCCGTTCCCGACGCTTTACCGCCGCCGTCGCCGTCTGCCACGTCGCCCAGCCACCTCGAGCCCCCTCCGGTGCCACTTGCTCTTGGGCTGAGCTCGCCGCACCCCTCCCTCTCCTTTTCGCCACTCGCCGGCGTGGTTCGACTGCCGGAGCGCTGGTCCAGCCGCTCTCTGGCCACCCCGCCGCCTTATACTTGTGCGCCAGCACCTCTGGTCCACCATGGACCGGTGGACCGAGGGCCTTCTCTTCGGTCCACGGTCCATGGACCCGGTCTGTGGGTTTTTCAACACAAAGATAATTCAATTTTCACTTTATGACATCATAAATAATGTTTTTAGTATAAAAACAATTCGGGTATTTCTCTGAAAATCAACTAAAACTTGCATATTAGCCCCTGGAACTTCAAAAGCTCAATACGTTTTGCTAGTAGCTCTGATTTGGGCGGTTTTTACGCCCAAATGTTCGTAGCGTCGTGTAGAATCATTTTTATAGGGTTTTTATTTAGTTTTAGTACTATTTGGTGTACTGTTATTAGAGTTTTCCCTTGTGTGCTTTTCCGATATGTCAATTAGGAGGTGTTCAATTCGGGATTCTATGAGATAGTGTGTTTGAAGACTTCGAGCAACCCTCAGCTGAAGGCAAGTGTCCTTAAACATATTGCTCCTATTTTTAGGGTTTATATGTAGTTGTTTATCCTTCATTACATGCTTGTCAAAAATGGAATCCTATGTTAGGGTTTACTAGAATTTTGTATGATTATCCTTGTTGTCATTGATCAAGTCATGGGAAATGGAGGGTAGATATGCTAGTCGCTGTCATGATTGGGTTATATGTTAATCTTGACTAATGTCTATGCAACAAGAATCAGGTATGGTAATTGTGTAGCAACATGGTATAGGGATCCTAACAGGATAGTTGATTTGAGGTGGTGCTATACGGCATGTTTGTGGTTGTTCCTATGTAGGGTCCTAAGGACCGGTTCTTGAACATGTAACAAAGCTAAAACCGTAACCATCCATGGGGTCTATATGGATACGGCCTGGCCAATTAATTAGCCACCCTCCGGTTCTACGAGCACTGTCGGACGGATTAAGTGGCATAAGAGGAGGCTTCTGCAGCGATTTAGTCGTCTGTTAGCGGTGAAACCTCAGTGGGTGCTTGCAGGTTAGTGGGAGCTTTGTAAAGACCTTGTAGTGATCTCCTGGCGCACACCTCAGAAGTGTGTAAGTGCTTGATCAGTAGGGCAACATGGAGACTGTCACCTTGTAATGCGGGTGATGAAATCACGACACGTGGGGAAAGATGGGCAAACTCTGCATAGTATAAATTTGATCGATCAGCCGTGCTCATGGTCAAGAGCAGGCTTAGACTTCTTCAGGATTAGATGGGATCAGGGTTTTGGTATAATTGGTTGGGTAACCAAGTAATGGGATTACCTGTGAGTTTTGGTAGCCAGATATGAGATATCTGATAAGTCTTGGTAGTCAGATGGATCCGATGAGTTGTTCCTTCTTGTTACAGTTGTGTCTACATACTTAGTAAATAGGATGCCTGTTGTTGAAGTCAGAGGTTATAATTGCTTAGTGCAGTTAACCGGTGTTCATCCTTTCCTTGGCTTAAGCCCCATATCATGGTTTTCCCACACTTGCGGAGTACAGTATGTACTCACACCCGTTGCTTCCTTTCTTTCTTGCATTCTTCCGCTGTTCAGAAGCCATCAATGAAGCTGCAATCTTCGATGAAGACGACTTCGACCCGGAGTTCCTGTTCTAGGCTGGTGTGCCCCCGGTCGACGCCTGTGGAAGATGGAAGACCCTCTGGCGCTGAAGCTTTCTTTTCCGCTGTGTTTTTTTTAGACCCTCGGGTCCTTTTGTAATAGGTTAATATCGGTATTATAATTTGATATTGTAATGATACACTGATGATGTAAACACATGTATGAAACTTGATCCTGGCATACATGTGGTTGTGCCTGGTTTTGTCCCTTTAAAACCGGGTGTTACCGTCCCATCTTGCCCCAACTGGCGGGGGACAGATGGAGACCTAGCGGGTCGGGTGGGGACTTAGACCTCTATTTATATCTTTTTTCAGTGTAACAGGCAGGAATTAGATAACAATTTATGTGGCTTCTATGCATGTGAGTTCATGCACACATTAACCAGAGACAAGGTGCTCCAAGATGATGCAGCAGTATGTAAATACATATTGATGTGTGTTTCTCAATTTATATATGTTTCTCGATTTATATATGTTTTCTGTATGATTGATTTTTTCAATTCTTCTAATAACAGCTAATCAAGTTGAACACAAGTAAACTTCTGTAACATCACATCAACGCCATTCAAGAAGAACTCATCAGGTTCATCAATAATAAAGTGATAAGTCCAAAAGGCGAGTTTTATGAGCCGGCATATAAAATGTAACCTTCAATGAGCACTTGGGACTTGCCGAATTCACAAATTCGGGTAACAAGATAGGTTGAACTGCTTATTTATTTCCCTTGCATGAATATTTCAAGTGAACCCTAAGATTTCTGAAACAAATTATGAGTTGAAGAGTTTAAGCTCTATCCCAACCAACCAAGAAACATTTATAAATAACATGTTACTTATGTATGTTTATATGTGATTTATGAATGAAATATGTCGAGCTAGAAAGATTTGTGATGAATTGTGTATGGATATGTGCTGTTTTTCTGAATATGTTATTGTCAACAGAGATCTAGGTGGGGGTGAGGATTATCACTGCCGATTTATGTAATGGACCGGTAGTAGTATGTACAATAACCACCAATTTTGTAGCTGGTATGGATTAACACTGTCACTTAATCATTGTCGGTTCAAAAACCGACAGTAAATTAGTCTTTGAACCGATAATAATGATATTTTCTGTAATAATATAATACTATACTTTAATTTGTTTCTAAGCACAAATTGTACACAAATGACAAATAATACTCTATTATGGTACCATAACACACCTTAGCTGCTTGCCGCAACCATGGGGTTTTCATAGTCAAGTTTAACAATATAACAAATTAGTTTGCCTCATCGTATGGAAAATTTGGTACCCAAATGCTATTGATTTCCATCTTAAAAAGGGGAAAAGTCCACTTTTGGTACTGTACAGTCGAGTTGGTCCAATTTCCGATTTACCACTATGTACCCCAAACCCGGTTATTTTAACCCTTACTTTCAATACCAGTTCAAATCAGGTTTTGAACCGCCTTGAGTGTGGTTTTGGCTGACGTGGCATACATTTACCATAGCTTAATATTTTGGAAAATTCTGAGTTTATTTTCTAGTTAGAAAAATATCTAACGGTAAAAATTATGGACCTTTTAGCACTGCTGAAGATATTCAAATATAAAGAAAATACTTACTTTGGCCATAATCACCGACTAACTAATTTTGGAATATTGCAGATCTATACACCATTGAACAGTTGGCCGCCAAGGATAAAACCAGATCGAACGCGTGTCCAAATTTTTTCCTGGAACTAGATCACTTTGTAATTGATTACAGGGCTTTAGTCGTCCTTGAATCTGTGATAAAACTACAAAAGAGGATGGAATGTGTCAAGATTTCCCTAGTGGGAAAGAAGTCAATGCCAAACGGCAAACGGGGAGCAATATCTAAACAAACATATCACAGCATGACACATCCAACTATCGTATAATCTAAACAAAAGAAAATTACTGAGGCAAACACGCGTGACCTATTCAATTGGCGTCACACAGATAAACTTTCAAAAAAATTCAATACCAAACCGTTCAGACAATTAATCTCGTTCTTGTTAAGCTACTGTGCTAATACTCGATAGCATTTTCCTTCAAACAATCTATATATCGATATCGACGAACGTTTCAATGCAGAATCTCGCTTGCTCCACCAGATAAGCTAGTTTTGATCTACATGTTTGGTGAAAATTGACTTTTGTTGAGCTATCGCACTCCATGCTTTGTCCTTCATCTCAGGAATCTCGTTCTTGTTGTTAGCATTGGCAGCCGCCATTAGACTTTATTTCCGGCCGTACGTCTTGTTCAGCTCCCCTCCCCATCCAAACTCGATGAACGAAAACGAGGTTTCACACAATGTCATGTGCAAATAGGTGAGAAAAGGTTGGTTAGAGCACATCCTCTTTATGTAGTTGAGCTGATAGGAGCGCAAAAAGGGTATACTTTTCTGAGAGATCGGTAGTGCCTCAAACAATAGGGGTGGACTAGAAGTTATTAAGGTGATAACCAACCGTTTCTCTAATCATTTTTCAGAAGTGATCATTAGATTTAGACCATACTACAAATACATCTAGTTATTATCGGTATAAAATTATTAGAAGCTTACTGATAATTTTGATGTGCTGGTCATTTTTATCGCTTGACCGGATCCAGGATCCATGTGCATATATTTATACTCTATTCGGTTAAATTTTTAAAATTTTAACCAATAATAACTTTAAAATATTTAGTTTAGAAATTTAAAATTATATGTATAGATTTTTTTAAAAAAAATCTTTCATAATATCACAAATTCAATAGATTTATAAATATATTGTAATAAAAAATAGTGATCAAAATTATATATTAAACACTATGTCTTATTTAAAAAAATATATATTTATAATTGGAGGGAGTAATACAGTACAAGTACATTTGCACAAACATGTTGGCCGGCCGAATAGCTGGCACGCTCATCCTTGGTTGGTTTCTTGAAAGAAGAAGAAAAAAACGCCTCTACCACCTGGTGTGCATGTGCAGCACCTTACAGTCGAGCGTGCTTCAAAAAGCCAACTGCTCGGCGCATCGGCATCACGTAAGCAAACGCGCGCCACGACGACCTATTCCATTGGTGTCATGCATGGTCGCGTGCGATGTGTTCAATATCAAAATGGTATGATACTAAACAATATTACATATGTAAATTAGGTTCACAAAAACGTGAAGAAGTTGTGCAAGATTATAAATAATAAAGCAAAACGTTAGAGATTTTATAATATCTAAGAATGCATTATAGGTATATGTAGTACCAAAAAATTAAATACATATATAAGAATTCTAGAATTCACATTTAAATACATATATAACAATAAGTCCATACCAGACCTAAGCTGCTTGGCGCTAGCCATGGGGGCAATGGGGGGTTTCATAGTCACACTTAAACAAAAATACCAAACTGATTTTGCATTAACCTTTGCAAATTCAGTACACCATACCCTTTGGTATCTTTTTTGAAAAAGGAAAAATATCCGATTTACCTCCCTGTAATTTAAAATTGTTTATTTAACCCAGTGCTTTCAATAAGAGTTTAAATAAGGCTTGAAACAACCAGAGGCTTTTGGCTGACGCGCATGAATTTACTATAGCTTAATATATTTCAGAAAATGATGGATTCATTTTCCTAGTTAGATAAAATATCAAACAGTGTTTAACAATTATGATTCATTCAAACACTCCTAAACATATTTCAAACATAAATAAAATACATTTTTTGCCATTCTCAACTACTAATTAATGTCCTTAGAAGCATCGAAAAAATCCATAACTTTTTTAGACAGCTTGCTATTTCCTTAATAAAGAAAATGAATTCAGCCTTTCTAATTGTAAGCAAGATTTTAAGAAATACTAAATTATTTATCTACTTTCTAAAATATAAAACCATCTCCAAGTATTTTATTTGGATATCTAGAACCCAAATAATATCTTAGTGTTGATAACATGATTTGACATCTATAGTAGTCGTTACAATGATGATCGGCTCAATGAAATATTGTTGAAACTAGTCGAATACGTGTGAGGTGATCTTCGAGCTAGTGACCAGCGACCACAACCAGTAACCAGCAACCACAACTAGTGATCAATGACCAGCGACCACAACCACGACCAGTGACCACCGACCATGGTGATCTCCGAAAACGAATTTCGGCAGTTGGTCTCCGAATAGGTGGAAGAACTGAAAGGATTCGAGCACATGGGTACATCGAGCAATTGGTCTCTAAGCAGATACTCAAATCCAGAAGGTAGTACATGAGCAGATGTTCGGGTTGAGCATGTAGTCGAATCAAGAAGACCGAACTGCAATAAAGGATACTTGGGAAAATATATATGAGTTTATGCGGTTCACTAGGAAAGATATATTAGTGATAGAAAGTTTGGACATTAGAAGGTACGGTCGAATCATATCTGTAAGTCTAGTTTGGTTTGAATTATGAGTCATAATCTTATATTAGCTCTTTAAATATGAGAGGACCACGACCAATTGAGAATCATCATCCAATTCATCAAATACAATTTATATTACCTTTCCTTTTTTATCTCTTTTGTCTAGCTCCTATAGTCTCATTCTCTTTTCTAATCTACATTGCTACATGTTCTCGATCTCGATGACCAAGGATAAGCCGCTGGCCATCTATGCTCTGACGGGGTCTCTCTCGAGCGTGGGTGACAACAAAGATCCGATGACGTAGCGCCACGACGAGAGTATCCTAGGTGTTGCTATTCAGATATTGCACACAAGATGCTCAGTGTTTGGCGCGGTATATTTTTTTGCGTCAACACACTTTTAGGCGACCCCGCTAGGGAATCAAAACTTTCAGCTATAATCAATCTGGCCAAAAATTAATCAAGGGGGCATTGTTACATCTGTGCTCATAGAAATGGCACTACCATCTATCTACACTAAGCCCGAGGTACAACCCATTGTAAGTAGCACACTTACAAAAGTTATAATTGATCAATTAGTTGGTACTGATATGGCTAAACATTGTGAAAGAATGGCTGAGGGTTTAGATTTATCGAGCAATATTAGAGCTTTAATGTTTCAAGTACTAGATGAGCAACGTCAAAGAACTCCTATTACGTGACGTTAGTACTCTAAATATTAATTCTTTTGGTAACATGCAACATGATCATGTGATTTCCAGTTCATTGGAAATACTTACACCACAGAGGACATCACAAATAGAGTGCCGATGAATGATCAACATGGCTGAATTAAGGTGATGAATTCGACAAATTATTTTGAGCCTCCATTTGCTGGTAATTTTGGTGACATGCAACAAGGAAGTTTACATATTAATTTATCGGCGATGTTTTCACCTAATGCAGTTATGCAACAAGTTACGCCAATGAACAATATATATGGCCAAAATTATATCAGCAATTCAAATACTTATGGTGGGTCATCTGCACCAGAGGTTGCATCACAATATTCACTTAACTTGGCCACATATTCGGCTAATGATCATGGTTGAGTAGTTGAGTCAGTAAATATGCAAGCGCCTAATACATATGCCTCGGCTACGGATTATAGCCGAGTTGCTGAGAATTCAGCGAGCGTGCATACATCTTCATATCACGTTGCAACCTATGTTGTGCCTTGCACATTATCACAGGTTCCGATTCCATATGGATCATTGCCGGAAGCAAATTTTAGGACTCCTTTGCAAAATACTA
The DNA here is from genome assembly GCF_958298935.1 of Phragmites australis. Taxonomy (NCBI): domain Eukaryota; kingdom Viridiplantae; phylum Streptophyta; class Magnoliopsida; order Poales; family Poaceae; genus Phragmites; species Phragmites australis. Next base: position 9,049,951 of record NC_084938.1, read on the forward strand.
CATATATGCAACCTCAAAGTTATGAAACACCACGGTTATGTGATGCACTTAAAGCCTCCACTTTGGTTTTAGATTATAGCCGAATAAACGAAAAATCAACAAACATGTATGGACCTACGTGCAACACTATGGCATATAGTTCATCTTCATGTATACCTTATTCGGTTATTGGGCTAGAGCTACATAAAGGAAATTATGGTTGCAATAGTGTTAAAGAAATAGTGCATACAACTGAATATATGCCTAGCTTGAACAATGCTAAAATAGTGAATTCAGTTTGGGGACAATTTGATATGAAAAAAGGAGTTTGGCCTTCATCATATGAAGAGCCAAATTCAAGCTCAAAAGAATAAAGGCCAGCTATTATTTCTAATTTGTTGGTCATAGATAAAGGTATTTTAGTCGTACCCATGATGAGTTTAGCTAACATCAATAATGGCAACATGTCCACGCTTAATTAATGAATTATTCGAAGGAGATCATAGCGCGATTGAAATAGAATTGGAAGAACAACGGAAAAAGTTGCGTTCGTGCTATTAGAAAACAAAGCAAGACGTCGTTAAGATAAAGGAGTTTTCATCTATCGATACCATGCTATAAGAGGTATGATATGCAAGTATGCTATCTGTTTCCCAATCTGATTCTATAGTTTTAATAGATTGATCTATTGGTGATACTATACTTAATGTCCCAGAAGATTGAGTAAAGAAGGTAATGTAAATAGATAATCAGGTTTGAGTACAAATATTGAAAAGCACCAAAAGCATCGACCCAACGTGATGTGAGAATATGGCCTGTAAGGTGCCGAATACGATAAATAGTACCATATTCGGCACCTTCTCAGTACTGAATATAGGAGTTTTCGGTGTCTCAGGTATCGGAATCGATTTTTCAATATTTAAGGTGCTGAATACATATACTAGATTTATAAATACACCGATATATTATTTATTTTGACAAATATAATGACATCTATTGCCTATTTTTAGATTTTTACCTGGATTTTGAGATGTTACAATTGGTACCGTATTTCAGATAGTACGTTGTACCATGCCTTCAAAAGGTATAATGAAATAGTAATTCCTAGATCCACAACCAAATTTTCGCCTGTATAATGAAATCCATCCGGAGTATCCGCGTCCGTACGGTGCTGTGGGCTGCCCGCGGCAGTTGCTGAGGCTGAGCTGAGCTGAATCCCACTCCCCCGAATTTACTCCCCCATTTACTCCCTCCACCTCCTCTAAATTTATGATCCCCTTCCTCCTCTCGCCCTCGTCACCTTCCGCTTCTCAAGCTCCCCTTCTTCCCTTTTCACACCAAGCACGACCTGCCAAACGCACACCGCATCCCCCAGAGTCCAAAGAAGCCAACAAGATTTGGAGAGAGAGAGAGGGTAGAGGCTGGGGAGATCCGCCACTTGCCCACCTCCAAGCTGTCCCCCATGACACCACCGCAAGCACCGCCACCACCACCACCGCAAGAATCAAACAACGCGGCCTCGCACTAGCACCAAGATCTTTCCTTTGTCCCCGCTTTTCGCCCGTCCTCGTGCCATGGGCCGTGGCGGCGGCCGCTGCTGCGCCCTCCTCATCCTGGCGGTGGCCGCGTGGTGCGCGGCGGCGCAGGAGCCCAACACGGATGCCTACTTCGTCTCCCGCTTCTTCTCCAAGCTTGGCCGCGAGGCGCCGTCGTCGGGCGGCGGCGGCGCGGTATGTTCTTGGCCTGGGGTGTCCTGCGACGGCGAGGGGCGGGTGGTGGTGTTCGCGGCCGCCGGGATGGGTCTGTCGGGCGCCATCCCGGAGGACTCCGTCGGCAAGCTCGGGCGGCTGCAACTCCTCGACCTCAGTAGCAACCGCCTCACCGCGCTGCCCAACGACCTGTGGGAGCTCAGCGCGTCGCTGCTCGCGCTCAACCTCTCCGGCAACGCCATCAGCGGCGCGCTCCCCAACAACGTCGGCAACTTCGCGCGCCTCCAGGCGCTCGACGTCTCCCACAACGCCTTCACTGGCGCGCTACCGCAGGCGCTCGGCTCCCTCGCCGGATTGCAGGTGCTCAACGCCAGCCACAACCAGTTCCAAGGGCAGGTCCCCGGCGCCGTCGTCACCGGGTGCCGGAGCCTCGTGGCCATGGATCTCTCCGGCAATGCACTGAACGGGGACTTGCCGGACTTGTCACCGCTCCGGTTGCTGGCCTACCTCAACCTGTCGGGCAACCGGCTCGGCGGCTCTGTCATCGGGGCGTTCCAGGAGCAGTTGAGGGTCATAGACCTTAGCAACAACCGCTTCTCTGGCTTAAATTTTAGCAGTGGGTATGCTGGCTCGTCGTTGATGTACCTCGACTTGTCAGGCAATGAGCTTCTTGGAGAATTCACCATTGCCGGCCGGTTCCGGAACCTGAGGCATGTGAATCTTGCACACAACCCGTTGTTCAATGGCAATTTACTCTTGTCCGTGGGTGAGATCTCTGAATTGGAGTATGTTAATTTTTCAAGCACTGGATTGCATGGGCATATCCCCACGGAATTTTCGTCCCGATTGGTTGGATTGAAGGTGTTGGATTTGTCACAGAACAATATCAGCGGGGTAGTCCCTGACTTGAGCTCTCTTCAGCTACGCGTTCTGGACTTGTCCGTGAACAACCTCACCGGTGAGATACCTGTGGCATTGGTGAAGAAGTTGGCATCAATGGAGCGGTTCAACTTCTCATACAACAACCTCACTGTATGTGCCTCTGAGCTCTCTCCCGAGGCGTTTGCAGCTGCATTTGCTAGGTCCAGGAATGACTGCCCAATCGCTGTGAACCCGGACCGTATCAAGAAAAGTGGGGGGAAGCGTAAGGGGATGAAGCTGGCATTGGCCATTGTGCTTTCGCTTTTCTTCTCTGTTTTTGGGTTGCTTTGCTTGGCATTTGCATGTCGGAGGCGGAGGAAGATGTGTGATGCACTGCCTGTGGTTAAGCAGGTGTCGTTCAACGAGGAGCCTGGTGTATCTGGGCCATTTGCTTTCCAGACAGATTCAACAACATGGGTTGCCGATGTGAAGGTTGCAACTTCAGTGCCAGTCGTAATCTTTGAGAAGCCACTACTGAGCTTCACATTTGCCGACCTCTTGGCAGCGACATCGAACTTTGACAGGGGTACTTTGCTGGCAGAAGGGAGATTTGGTCCGGTGTATAGGGGATTCCTTCTTGGTGGAATTCAAGTTGCTGTTAAGGTGCTGGTCCATGGGTCGGTAATGGCAGACCAAGATGCTGCCAGGGAGCTCGAGCGGCTGGGAAGGATCAAGCATCCTAACTTGGTTCCTTTGACTGGTTACTGTCTGGCAGGGGACCAGAGAATTGCAATCTATGAGTACATGGAGAATGGAAATTTGCACAACTTACTGCATGACTTGCCACTAGGAGTTCAGACCACTGAAGATTGGAGCACCGACACATGGGAGGACAACAACGGAGGTGTCACAACTGAAAACATCACACTGGAGGGTACTGAGACATGGGTGTTCCGACACAAAATCGCATTAGGTGCTGCGAGGGCACTGGCATTCCTCCATCACGGCTGTATCCCGCAGATTGTCCATCGGGATGTTAAGGCAAGCAGCATCTACTTCGACTGCACAATGGAGCCTAGGCTGTCCGATTTTGGGTTGTCAATGATCGCTGGGACAAGCACCGACAACGATCTCCTGCACCATTCCCCAGGCTATGCTCCGCCAGAGTTCTCCGACTTGGAGAACGCCATAGCGACTGCAAAATCTGATGTTTACAGCTTTGGTGTCGTGATGTTTGAATTGGTCACCGGCAAGAAGCCGCTGGGTGACGAGTACCCTGATCAGAAGGAGGCAAGCCTAGTGAACTGGGCCAGGGCAATGGTGAAGGCGAACCTAGGGTCCAGCATCATCGATCCAAAGATCCGTGACACCGGGCTGGAGCGACAGATGGAAGAGGCGCTGCGGATCGCCTACCTGTGCACCGCCGAGCTGCCGTCCAAGAGGCCGGCCATGCAGCAGATCGTTGGCCTGCTGAAGGACATTGAGCCTAAGGTAGCGGAGCAGGACTGAAGCGATTGATTACTAGTAGTGTTTTGGGTGGTGGTACTGAAGGATGTTTAGGCAGGCAGTGAGCTCTTAGTTGTTTTGTCCCAGTGGAGCTCACTGCGCCATGTCCTGCTCTGCTAAGATATATCTGTTTCTTTTTTTTTTTTCTCTTTCTTTGATTCTTCCACTTGTTGAGATGTTGCAATACAGCTTTGCCATACCTGCCCCCTTACTGCTAATCATGTTACTACTACTGGAGCTATGACACATGGAAGCTCTCACCAATGTGCTTATTTGGAAGAGCAAACAGCACCTGTTCGTCTGCCTTTTTTTGCCTAGTGTTGGATCATATCAAACCCTTCAATTCAATACATGTCCCACAATCTGAACAGTGTGTCAAAGTAACTGTTCAATTCACTGATAGATATGATATCTGTTGCAGTCCTCCACTGTCGCGAAAGTGTGTTCATCACTGTTTAGAAGATTAAAGCGTGTTCCACACCATCATTATGTTTGCAACCCTTTTTCACCGGCAAATGTAGAGGACATGGGTGCATGCCATGGGATGGCAGATGGCTCTTCTTTACTCGAATTCACCGGCACTTTTCTGAAAAAGAAAGAGAGGAGCAGGTTTGCATGGATTGCAAAACCAACCTGCTCTCGGCTCTCCTCTGGGTTACGGCATCTAAGTGCGTTGTTAATAATGCTTTCTTCCCATGCGCTGCTGCTGGATGCGGTGATGGCTAGGCTTTTGGAGAAAGCCATCACTGCAAATGCACACAGCTCCATCACTCTCTTGACCATGCATGGAAACCCCTCCCGATCTAACATGCACGAACCTTGATTATTGTGCTTCTGATTTGTGTAAACACTCGATTTGAAAAAAATTGCTACACACAAGTCAAAAATGTTTTAGCGATAGATTTGTCGAGTGTCTGAATATATATAAATAATCAAAACGCTAATAGTCCAATTGGTGTGGTACCCGTGTCTGAATATATATAGATAATCGAAACCATTACCGCATGCCTCATGTCAACATCCGAAATTTGGGCGTTTCGCCTTGATTAGCGTCGTGATTTAGGGGAAGATATAATAATTGTCCATCATCTAAGGTACAGTCAAGCAAACGGTATGCATGGAAAAGTAATAGGCTATAAAAGAAAAATGGCCAAATTGCAAAATAGTTAGGACGTCAGGATCAGATCACGGCTGTGTAGTTCAATAAATTAAAGTGGCTTCCAGTGGCTTGCTTTTGTGGGAGTCTTAGGAGGCCAACTAACCAGTACTTGCATGTGCCCTGTATCATACGTTTTAGGTAGTACTCCATTGCTCCAAATACAAGCTAGATCATGTAACTTGCAAATTGTTTTGTCAGCCATGAGAACTCCTAACACAAATGTGAATGTGTGCCCTAGCTGTTTTGGTCCATTGCATGTGATTATGTTGACCATGTACTAATCTTTTGCTTGTTTGTTTTTGTAGGCTCTTATGGCAAGAAGGGATGGAAGTGGGTCGGTGGCTAGATAATTAGGTCCAATTTGAACGCCGGAATTTTTCATGATTCATATGAGAATTGTACCGATTCCTGCGAAATTCTTGTGTTACAAAAGAGGCATTAGGTATGACTCTTCTTTACAAAGTGGCAACCACTTTTATCCATACAACGATTATACAACTAATATTCAGCATTAGGAATTGAATCTGGTCTTAACCAAGCCAATTATACTTCGTAGTTCACGAACTTGAAGTTTCAAGGCATTCTTCAGGCCCAATTTTAAATGATATTTCTGAATCTTCATCTTTTCACGGTATGCTTTTCAGGGATAACCATTTTGTCGGTTTAAGATTCGTCTTCATGTTGTCATTGTCACAACACAATTTGTCCATACATTCACAAGGTATCTGTGAGCAAGGTTCTACTTGGTCCAGTTGTTGGAATCTCTGCCTCTACGGATACCAACATCTCAAATGATGGCCTTGTGCTAAAAACCAAACATATGAAGACAAAGCATGATCCAAACTAGCTCAACCAAATTTTAAGGCAGCAGCTACGGCTACCAGTACATTAACATCCCTCAGCCAACATTGATATGCAAGCATATTGCAGGAAAAATATAGAGCTATGCTAGTAACTGTTTGTTACGGTTTCATAAAAGATCTATTTTACATGGCCACTCGAAATCCATGATTCGGTTATGGTCAAAACCACTCATTTGTGTTTGCCAAACATAAACCAAAACTCCCACTCATCAGTTTGAACTGTTGCCAAATGGGAGCAGGTGTAAGCGTGTAAGACACTTTATGTGATTATTCTTCGGCACACCCCGGGTGCACATGTAATCATGCCCAAGAGACATCATAATTCCTTGCTTAGAGCACTAACAAACTTGATGAGAGATCATTTGCCATTGTAAAAATGGGCTGTGAATGGACGTGCACTCATTGGTCATTATTATGAACTTTTGGAGTACAAATTTATTGTTAGAGTGCGAGCTCTCTAAAATTAAACTGTGATATGGCCGACCATAGCCTATCCGCAACCTAATATCATTTCACATCAACCCTAACTTGGTATAGGCCCAATTACTTGAAAAAATGTTCAAGAGGTGCTATGGTTTCAATAGTTGGACACATTAAACAGTAACAAAGAATTTAACTGTGGAAAAAGTTTTTTTTATCTTGAGTAAATTTTTCAAAACTACAAATTTAGTATAGATGCAATTGCATAGGACTACATATAATTTGGGTTTCTATACCACTAACAAACATGAATCGAGGTATCCAGAGCTAATTGAAACCTGGTGTCAAATTATATGAAGTTCAAACTAAAATGTATCTTTCTGAGAGCTAGCTATGCTAAAATATACATAGTATGAAGTTTTACTTTAATTTTTTATCTGACTGAAAGATTTTAACCATGAACTTGTCAACGAAAACCGTTTGTATGTCTAGCTGTACTATATGTTGGGTGTAAGAGCATGCATAATGGGTGCTTAGAGGAGGTGTTTATGGAAAAAAAATCAGATTTTTTTCGTAACTGCAGTAGCACAGGTGCTTAGACGAAGGGTAAAATGTTTATTTAAGTATCGCTGTTTATATTAGTGCTAAAAAGATAGTTAGCCATATTTAAGCACATATAGTCTTTGTTTGCATTGAAACTTATAATTTTTAAGCACATGTAGACTTTTTTTCATTGGAAATTACCATTTTTATACATATGTTTAACACTCTCTTTATTTAAACATTTAGTCATAAGCATTTTGTATTGTTCATGTGTTAAATGTTAAGTATGGTTGTGGCATGTGAGCGTAGCACGGCGGTGCATAAAAAATGCGGATGTGGGGGCAACATCCATGACGCACAGTTATTTGTGCCTCTCTGGCTCGGTTGGTGTGAATGTCTGAAATCTTTGACCTTATTGCTCGGGAGTAGGGATGACAGAATTTGACCAACTCATTGTCCCATGGTCCTACAAGGAGAGAGAGCCAGCTAGTATACAAATATTTGTCATCTTTTTAAAAATATTTATCCATTCTTTAGAAGCGTTCGTCTCGAAATATTAATCTATTTTTTGAAGGGGCAATAAGCCCTAGATTATGTTAAATTGAACATAGAGCTTACATCCCCAGGTTGACAACCAAACCCCCTAAAAAAGAAAAAAAATATAAAGAGATAATATCCAGGTCGTCTTCTTCAGATCCAGCCCCTCTCATCTATCGCATGGCCGCCTAGTTGAAGCATGGCAGGGGAGAATACTGAGAGTGGGTACAATATCAGCAGACTAGGTCCTGGAAGTGGCACCAAGTGTTGTTTCACTGCAGACTAGATCCTGGAAGTGACTCTGTTCGTCACCTACCTAGCACCGATAGATTGAATAACTCTGAAAGAACATCGATTGTCACCTTCTCCAATGTGATAGCAATGGAATCCAACGCCACCATCAAACCAAATCAAAATAGTGACCCAGAAAATGTAGCCGACGCCGCCTGAGAGAAATCCAACGACCTGGAACAAAACCCCAAACTAGGGAAGCTCAAAAACACTCAAAAATTCTGAAACTACTACTAGATACATACCCCCACAAGACCCACACTGTATGGGCTGTCGCCGCTGGCTACTCCATCGGAGCAGATCCGGAGGTAGCAAAACTCCCGGTACAAACCCTAGATCTATAAAGGGGGGAAATTTATTTTTGCTCACCAGTACCTTCCCTTGGAGGCCATCTATGGCGGCTCGCCGTTCGACAGCCGCGGTAATGAGTCCGGTGACCACAACGACCACCCCCACGGCAATTAGCATGGCGTTTAGGTCCAAATACCTCAGAATTGGACGACATGCTTCAAAACATAAGGGCCACAACTCATGGACAAATTTGGAGAAAAAAAAGAACTTTTGTACGAGCTTCGTAGAGACTCTGTATGGAAGAATGTTATTTCCTCATAAAATCCTTCATGTTGCCATGTTCCCAGCAAAATACAAGGGCCAAGTTACGTACGTGGACAGAAAAATACGTGAGATTTCGTAGGTTAATTGGGGAGGGTAAGCAAGAGGCTGAGCAGAAAATATACAATTATTAGACCCGTATGTGTTTCTTCGGTGTGTATTATTAGGAGTTTATAAAGTTTAGGCTGACACTCTGTAATAGTACTAGAAAGAAATCTAATAAACGAGTATATACTGATTCTTCATGCAATGCATGGTTATATTATATGAAAAAATAAAAAAAGGTGGATTCTTCACATGCCAAAGTTAATCATAGATGTACGGACAAGGATTCGGTACTATGAAATCTAGCTGGAGGTGCAGCTTAAACTAGCCCACCAGATGTATTTCGTAGGATCTAGCAGAAGCCAGTGACCAAAACGTAGGAACTAGAAAGTACAGTAATATGAAGAAAAACGATAGGAATTAAATATCATTATCGTGAGAAAAAGAGAGAGAATGCATTTGATTTCTCAAAGTAAAAATTAAATATGCGGTTAAAGTTCATACGGAATTGGGCCATAGGAACCACTCTATAGGAATTTAACATCCTCAATCTATTTTCCAAACAAGCTTCGTACCAAATATTTCTTAGAATTGAAATCCTTCGGAAAAAAGTTCCATCTAAAGAAAACTTTATTTCTACAGTCATTTATTATTCCTGTAAAATGACAAGTGTCCTCGAATAGCCGCCTTCGCTTTGTCTACCGGGATAAACATTTTCTTCTTTTTCTTCTTCAGAGTACACTAGTACAGCCTCAAGCCACGGAAAACGATATCTTTGTTTGGTGAATATTTAGATTGGTAGCATGAAAATTATGAGTAGATTTGTCTTAATAATAATTTTACAATGTTATATTTAACATGCAAAAAATAGCATTGTAAGCTCTTAAACTATTTCAGCTCATGCAATCAAGCCCCTAAAGTTTGATTTTGTTGATTTGAGCTACAAAACTATTCACCAGTGTTCAATGAAGCGTCTGAAGTTGAATTTAGCCTCCAAACTAAAATTACGAGTAAATTGATCTCCAAACTGGTTCAAACCCTTCAAGCATAGATTTTGAGTGCCTCCACTCTCCACTAGTAAAGCTTTTCTTTATTTAAGCTGTTGTATTATTTGAGTCTAGTAAGGCTCCTTTGCTTATTACACGATTCACAAATTAGTAAACCAAACAATTTTTTAATGTTGACATCAAAATACAGAAGAAATAAGCGATTATTGAACATTATAATGTGTTTGTGAATTTTTCTCTAGAGAAAAGTAGCATGTTTTATACTTTATTGCCTCAACTTAACACTTATGCCATACATATATTGATTGGACAATTTTTAGTAGAAAAGGAGTTCAGTTGAACCAATCGAAATAGTAGCGGGGTTCAAACAGAAAAGATCAAATTTGATGGGATTGGTTCCAAAAAAGTCAAATAGCTGAAGGGTTCAGATCAACAAACCTAGACTTTAAGCAAGGGCTTGGTTGCACAATAAAAAAAAGTTTAGGGGCTCGTAACACAATTTTTTCCTATAACTTTATTAGGTTTTACAACCAAAGTGCAGTCCGAACTGTTCAAATATGCATTTTGCTGGTCATGGCAGTGTCTGAAATGCCCAAAAAACAAATAAATTCCATGGAAGTATACAGAAAACTTCAGAACAGTTATTATTTAAAACTTTCAATTAATAAAAATAGGCCATTTCTTTAGTGAAAGACCAAGTACTGATCACTGGCCGGCGCAAGGCACGAGCTATGGAGTCCTAGAGAAATGTAAGCAGGCACCAATCCACGAGATAACAGGAATCCGACAACGCTCTGGGGTTCGAATTTTGCTTCAAATGGAATCGCGAATCAACATGTTGGAAGTTTGGACTTTGGAGCAGAAGCTGCAGATGACAGAGGACGAGGTCAACGAGGGACCGTTGTCTTGGTTTGGTAGAAGCAGAAATGCTTCATGTTTGCTTGGACTCGATTTCTGTACCAACTAGTAATTGAATTATCTGCTCCATAATGCACGGCTGACTAGGTTTGGACTATCTGGGACCTGGAGGGAGCTGTTCTCGTTCTTGTTTAGGCCCTCTTTGGAATAGAGGAACTGTAGAGGAATTTTGGAGGATTTGATTCCTATATGATTTTTTTTCTATGGAGCCCTTTGGATTATTGGATTGCATAGGAAAATTTCTATAGGATTCATTCTTTCCTTCACTTTTTTAGGCTCCTTTGGTTCGAAGGATTTTCACAGGACTCTTCATTTATCTGGAATTGGTCCTGTTCATGCCGTTGGGTTTAAAGGAATCAGGTAAAGGAATTTCGTAGGAATACTGTACCAATCATATGAAAGCGCAAGATTTCCAAGATCAAGTCAGAGCTCATTTTTTTTGCTCGCTCACGTAGGCTCGAGGTAAACCTACCCAAACAACTTCCGCTCTAAAGTTCCTGTGTTTTCCAATCCCGTGTTTTCCACCTACCACTATCATATTCTTATATTTTTCCTATTCCTACGTTTTTTCAATCTTACGTTGTAAAGGAGCCCTTTAGATGATTTTAAACATGATCTCCAACTCATGTTTAAAATTACTTGAGAAGTCCAATGCACAATATGTCTATCTCTCTCCCATTCTCTCTTTCAATAAATTCTTCACGCTAAAAACATCATGTGCTTTTCCTATAGCATATCCAAATAGCTTTGTTGTACAATTCCTGTGTTTTAAATTCGTTTATGATTTCAAGTGGCAGGACGGCAGGACACTTTAATCATATGTTTTTCTGGTCCTACGTTTTGAGAATCATGTGTTTTTTGAGTCCTTAGTGTTCTGCTGTTACCTCCATTTGGACGAGATACCTTTACAAATCACTTCCTTTGTTGCTTGAGAAAACGAAAAGGTTAAATAATGCCCTACAGGGGAAAACAATTGCTCATGTTCTTTGCGAGATTATCTATCTAGACCTAATAATGTTCTACGTGAAATCAATGATCTATATTAGACAGGTGTTTTATGGTGTGAAGGCCTTTGACTCCGGCACTATAATAATAAACAGTTGTGTGCATCTTTTGATGTAGAGATTAGGATAATCTTATTCTATTATCTAGAAAAAATTCTTTAAAATGTTGAGTGCATATGAAAGACGTTTCACTAGATTACATGTGCAACGTTGAACGTGTTTTTTCAAAAAAAATTAATTAAGTTCTGCAATTTTTTGAATCAAGTGTTCCAAAGTATTGAACGCATATGAATGCAAATCTAGACCACAGTGATTTCATTATACGGATCAGAAGAAAATAATACAAAAAGAAAACGTGTGCCGAGCACTCGTGGGCCGGCCCACTTTAGTAGTGGGCTGTCTTGGGCCTAACGAACTACGCGACGAACAGCTGCAGAGCCGCCGGCGCCGTCTTCACGACGCCCCACGCCGGCGGCGACTTCGCTTATTCCACGCGCGCGACGCACGGTTGCGGGCAGCGCAGCATTCTCTTGGTTTGCAGGCACGGCGGCGGCGGCGGTGACGGCAATGTTGGCCCGAGGGCGCCGACGGCCTCCATGGCGTACATCGGAGACGTTGATGTAGACTGCGTGGCCGGAGGTGGCGAGGCGGGCTTCGAGGAAGGCGAGGGAGATGGGAGCTGCGGCTCCGGACGGCACCGTCGACGAGGAGCACGATTTAGTCGAGCAGCTCGAGGATGCGGAAGCTGGCCTGATTTCTGGTTTGCTTTAATTTCTGTGAGATCTAATGGTTTACTCTAATCTCTAAAGCTGTAACTAGTTGGGAATGCCAGAGCCGAGAGGCGGATTGCGTTGAGTTTTTGCATTGTTTACACAAAGATGTTGTGATTAATGGCTCTCACTCTCTAATATTGATCATTCTTAAAATTTTATTCATCTGAAATTTACTTAGCTTGGATCTTTTATTAACAATTCTGCTAATTTTTTGCTTTTGAGAAACGTTCTTCTTCTCTGACACTGGGAAAAAATAAAGCACGGCACACCAATCAAAGTCCCAGGTTTATTCTAGTGTCTCTATCCATACCATTTCTTGCGCGAATGTTTGAAAACAAATCCAGAGAAACAACCTACTTTTCCATTCAACATGAAATAATTGAGGAAATTTGTACAGTTGAGGAAACTGTTGAAGATGGTTTTGTGGTGACATAGTTGTTCAACTTGCAAAGTGACGATGTTATATCTGTAGCGGTGGCGGTACCTTCACCTTGTTTAGGTTCCATTTGGTATTGTGGTGGCTTTTCAAAAGCATTTATCGAAAGAAGACCAGCATTTGGAAACTACTGATGAACATACTGAGACAATTTACAAAGGAACATAGTTGTTGTGGAAGACAAAGTTGTGCTGACATGGTTAGACTAAGGACTTTGACATCTAAACAAGTCTTTGTTCAACGAAAGAACAGCGATATAACATGCCAAATAAACGATATTGGCGTGATTGGTCATAAGGCGGTAAGACCATAGACCTTATTACATCAGCATGTGGAAGTGGTGATGAGGTAGACAAGACCACAAGTTCACAACAAAGAAGCTGAAAGGAAATTACACAGTAAAAGTAGTTCATACGTTGGTCTACAAGCCACGCCTCTCTGACTCGGGGAGATTACCTTCATTGCCCTCAAACTGGGTGGGTTTGCTTCTGTCTGATTTGCTATTAGTTTTGCTGTTCTTCACTTGCTGATTATCAGAGAAGGTTTGTTCTCCAGACTTACTCTCAACTGGAGTTTCACCGTTGTTCTTGTCTGCATTTGTGGGGAGATCCTTCTTCCTTTGCTGCTGCGTTCCAGACTCCAGCAGTGCAGCTTCAGAACCCTGTTTGACATTGCTTTGCAGTGATGTACCAGACCTGTCTCCTTGCAGTTGCTGCTGTCCCATGCTCTTCTCAGGGGGTGATAGTACTTCTTTGGATGTTGCTAAGCTAGGAGAATTAGCTGTCTCGTTGGTTCCCATGGCACCATCTTTTGACTGTTGAGGCCTGTTCTGGTCAGATTGTGTCTGCAGCTTGGATGGTGCATTAGTTGGTGTTGCTTGAGCTTGTCCAGTGCTATTGTCTTCGACTTTTGCCAGGAAATCATTCTCCTTGGCCTTGCCAGTTTTAGCGACTGGTGCTGCATCATCACCTTGCTTCTTCTTGTTTTCAGCTAGCTGAGCCCTGGATTGATCTTTTGGTAGCTGCTGTACAGATGCTCCTTCCTTGTATGCTTCATTAATATCTCCCAGAGTCTTCGCTGGTGAAGGCCCAGGAGAAGATGCTCCAGCATTCCTGGGAACTCGCCCACCCGGCTGCTCATTGGGCGCTACCGTGGTAGTTTGACTAGTTCCATCGATACCAGTCTTCTCATTCTTTGTATCAGATAAGGAAGACACTGGTGGAGATTGGTCTAAAATTTGACCTGCGTTATGTCATGAATAAGCCTATGACCCATGGAAGAATAGTTACAAAGGTTATAGAGAAATTCTCTACCTATGACTACTAACCCTAAAAGAAAAATGTAACTAGATGTTGTCATAGTTGTAATCTAGATAAACAAGGCACCATTTCAATATTTCAGATTTTTTCAGTATTAGCTACTTTACCTGGTGTGGTACGACTTTGTGTGTCAGGAGTTGGTGCTAGCCTTCCTGGTGCAGTAGATGGTATGACCGCCTTGTTCTTGCCATTAGCATCAAGAGTACCTCCACCCCGAACTGTAGAAGCATTCTGTCCACCAGAAGCTGGTGCTTGCACTGGTGCAGGTGATGCTGCACTTGGATCAGCCATTGCTGCCTTGGCTGACTCATCACCACTGATGCCACGTAAGGTAGGGCCGACTCCTTTGATTGATTGTATTGTTTGTTGAGAACCTAAAGTTGGTTCTGCCTCCGTTTTGTCAACAGATCTTCTGGTTGTGCGACCATCACCACTGTATGTAACGTCCAGGATTTCTCCTCGGTCACCTGGTGCTTGCTTCCCACGGGCATCACGAGTTGCTTCTTCGATTGGTGCTGAAGTAGTGCGACTCTCAGAAGGTGGTGTCTTCCTTGGTGTCACTTCTGGCGCCTTTTCACCCATGGTGGGACTCTTTTCTGAGTGTTCATCACTTGTAACATGAGTACCTCGATCAGCTCCTTGCACTAGTGCTGAGGCATTTCCAGCACCAGATGGGGTTTGCCGTGGTGCTCTCATGTCAATACCTGCTGTTCCAGCCAACCTGTCAGTGCTGGGAACAGCAGGAGGAGCTTGTTGGATTGATGATGTGGGAGCACTCCAAGCACTGGTTGTTGGTGATTCCCTTGGCACTGGTGATATTGTTTCTTGCTCATTGATGTATGTTGATCTTTTGGGGCCATCAGTAACACGATCGTCAGGAGCCATCCCTCCTGGTGGTGAAATGGTTGTCCTTTCATCAGCAGAGCTTGGAGCATGAAGAGCTCTTGTGCCAGTGGACAGAGAACCACCGGTTTTTGCATTATCTTGGGCCGTTGCAGTTTGATTTTCTCTGTCATGCTCATGCACCTCTGAAGGCTTCTTGGGAATGGCAGGTGCTTCTTCTTTGGTGGGTGCTTCAGAATCCGCAGGCTGCAATTGGAGTGCTGCTGCTTCACTTTCATTAAACATTCTCCGTAGCCTTTCAGTCTTGAATCTTTCATCACTAATGTTGCCCTTCTTGTCTTCTTTAGATTCTACTTGCAAAGGTGACAGGTCAGATACTTTTTGATCAGAAGGTGGTGCTTTAGCTTGCCTCTTGGCATTCTGGGCTGGAGATGTTGTAGCCCTATTTTGATCAACCTCTGTAGCTTTCTTGGAGACAGCATTCGAGGGCTTCTTGGGCGTGGCAGGTGCTTGAGAATCCGCAAACTGTAATTGTGATTCTGCGGCTTCACTTGCAGCTAACATTCTCCTGAGCCTCTCGGTCTTGAATCTTTCATCATCACTACTGACACCCTTAATATCTTCTTTAGATTCTACTTGCAATGGTGACTTGTCAGGTGCTTTCAGATCAGAAGGTAATGCTTTAGCTTGCCTCTGGGCATTCCGGGGACCTGATTGTACTTCCTGGGCTGGAGATGTAGCCCTATCTTTATCTGCCTTTGAATCAGGATCATCAGTTTTGTGGGGAGCTTTGGCTGATCCTGCACTAGGCTTGTCATAAGCAGCTGCTCCAGTGGTTTGATTAGCTCCAGGGATCTTGGCTTGTTTTGGACTAGGTTTGGCAAAAGATCCTGCCCCATTATTCTGGTTGCTAGCACTGAAGAAACCAGAAACTTGGGGCTTATCAGGAAACTCTTTTGGTGATTTTTGGCTGGTTTTGCTAGGAGATGAGGTATCTTTGTAGCTGGACTTCTCGGCATAGGTTCTCTGATGCGTCTTGGCAGAGGAAGGGGTGGCAGCTGGTGTAAAGAAGGTACTTTTTGTGCTATCGACACTGCTAGGTGGTTTCTGAGGGGTAGAATATGTCTGCCTTGAGGGTGCTGGAGGATTCCCGGTGGCTGGTGTAAAGAAGCCACCTTGTTTTGTTTGGATAGGTGGGGAAGGCTTCTGGTCAGAGGCAGTTTCATGTCTTTGCGGAGCTGATGGAATGGAGTTTGAGATGGTACCGGTGCTAGGTGGTGCAACTAGCACTGTCTGTGGCTTTGTGCCCTCCTGCTGCCGAGGGTCTATGCGAATGTCGCGACCGAACTGCGGCAATTGTTCTGTCTGCCATTGCTGCTTCTGCTGCTGCTCAAGTTGCTCCTTTATGTGCTGCTCCTCAACAGTCTTCATGTCCTTAAGCACCTGCTTCCAGGAGTCCCTGGCAGAGATCCTGTCCCACCACCTCTGCACGTTCTTCCTCGAGTCGTACAGGTAGGCGAACCTCTCGGATGTGATGACGTGGTAGGTGCCCGGCAGGTGAACGAGGTCGGCGAGAGTGAACTTGTTCCCGGCGAGGAACTCAGTCTCGCTGAGCCTCTGCTCGTAGACTTCCAGGACTTCCTCCAGCTTCCGCTTCTCCCGGTCGATGTCCTTGTTGTCATCATCGTCTTCGTCGTGCAACGGGAAGGCGAGGTGGCAGAACAGCGCCCTGCTCGGAGGGTCGAAGGCGTGCTCCTCGTGCCGGAGCCATTGTTCAATGGAAGCCCTCTCGAGGACATCCTTTCCGAGGAGGAAAGGATACCCCTGACGCTCGTAGGTTTCTGCTATATAGCGGCAGATTGCTCTCGAATCTGCAGTTCACAGCACAGGTCAGTTCTGCATTCTGTCTCAAGGTGCATAATTAATATTTCTGGTTTATATTTTCGAAAACAACATTTATATTTCTCGTTTAATTCTAGTATGTAGTAAAGAACTTCTGCTACATAACGTTGCTTGAAAACTATAAGGAAAGGAGCACCAGTTTGTGTTGGTACCATGCAATCCTGCTAGTACAACCATAATGAAGTATTCCATGAATCTAATCATTTTGAAAACATTTCAACGAGACACGCAATCCTGCTAGTACATTGTTGCATTTCATTACCAAACTGTGATCCTGGAACAATTCTCTCCTAATGCTTCATGAATGACTGGGAACAAACTTGTTTATACCAACTTTTGATCAGCAAGAGTTCCTTATTCTTTTCATTTTGATGAATGTGTTGAAATGGAAGTGGATTAAGAGTTTGGGAACCAGAATGCTGAATAAGAAACATAGTCAGAGGCTGTAGAGCTTATTTCTTTCTTTGTCTCTTTGAATTTCATGTCACATTGCCAACCAGTGAAAATCTTATATAATCTTCTAAATTCCTGTGAGAAGTTAGATTCATTGGACATACAGTTTTGTTCCCATATTATTTTTTGTTCTTGCTGACAATTGTTTTGTTTTAAAGAAGTTTACTTATTTGGCCTGAAGCAGAGTAGTCTTTGTATCCTGATACTTTCAGACGCTCCAATTTGATTGTTTCAGCTAGTAGACAATACTAATTAGAAGAATTAAGGGTGACACACATCAAAGGTTTGAATTTTAATCTCTTGCCACATTCTCATTGTTCTCCACAGCACTAACTGCTAAAAATGTCTTCAATCTTGGTGAAAGAACAATACCATCAGCATATATCTTCCATGTTAGTATAGACACTGAGTTAATCTTTTATGCACAAATCATATACATACTGCTTCCTTAATAAGATTATTAATTAAGTAGTTACTTCAATGAAAAAATATTAAATACATGAATGGATGCATTAGAATACATGCCCTTTGTGGCTGGTAAATATACTGATGTAGGCTGGCTTATAGTATGATCTTTTCTGCCTGACTTAATATGGAAAGAAATAAAAACTACGAACTAATTGGAAGTATTTTTTGCATCTTTATTGGATAACTACATTAATTCATTTTTACTTGCGTTTTACATATCTTGCTTTCTCTGAGGAATGCATACTGTCTTTTACTCCAAAATGTTATTCATCAAGCGACCCATACCATTCTTTTTTTGTAGGTGATTCACCTATTGAAGTCATTGCACTTGAACGACGTATCATTCTAGCATGTGCATGTGTGACTTGCAAAACAGTATGTCACTGTAACCATGCAACCTTAAGGAATCATGGAATGCACAACACAGAATTATGATGCTCGATTATGCCATTAGTGAGTAGCATTACCTTGCAGAAATACAGGTCCATCATAGAATGGAACCGGAACACTCCTCGACGCCTGTAGAGAAGGAGAAAGAAGGTACAAACTTGAGATGAGGTCAATTTGTATAAGCTAAACAAACTGCTGCCTCTAAAACTTCTTGTGCATAGGACAATGGAATATAAAGCAATTACCTGGAGGCTGAATATGTCCTTATAGGAGGCTTTGATTGTCTCAAACTTGACATCTTTTTCATACAGGCATGCGAGCACCCTTGACACATCGGGTAGGATCATGGATTTCTCATGGTAGACATTCACAACAGGAGGAGACCTTGCTCCGTTGTTAATGCTTGTCATGGTGGCAAGAGCTCAGGCTTGCTGGTTGGAAGAACTGGAGGTAATGGTGTGAATGCATGGTTACTGTCGTCATTGTTTTAATATTAGAAGATATGCGTGCCTGCCTGAAGAAGCAAAGAGAAGATGCCTAAAGTGGCAGCCTAGGAAAAAAATTACGATCATAGAATGAGAAGTAGGACTAGAAATCAACGAAAGGGAAAAGGAAAAGGGAGCAAAGGGGAGCAAAGCAAAAGGTAAAGTGACCTAAATCTGGTGGATTTGGATTGTGGATGATGTTGTTTTATGTGTTTCTTACCATAAACTTATAACAGTAGAGATGCAATGATTAATTCCATGAAGGTTGCATGTTTAAAGGGAAAGGGAAAACGAAGGCTCTTCGCTGACGAACTGCGCCATTGGCTGAGCTATATCGCTTTATTCATTACTTGCCACTTTAATTGAAGGAGATGCAGATTGCTGGTACGGAAGCACACAGGTTGTGCTCGAGAAGGCAAGTTTAGCATCAGAGACCTATGATGTCCCCTGCCCGGCGTATCAGACAAACAGGATGGGTGATGAACATCCAGGGTACCCTTTTACCAGGCATGGGAGCTTTATCTTTTTAGACAAAATTATAGTCAATAGGATATTATACTATAGGCAAATGATGCTTCATTGTCTTGGATTACAAAATCCAGGACGACGAGTAATGTTGAAAAAACCGCATGTAGCATGATGATAAAGGCTTGGACAATAATGTTGGGCCTTACCATTGTCTGTAAGTTCATTTCCATTGTAATTGCTCCTCAAGCAAGGCCGTGAGCAGAATTTACATTTGGTATGAGTGATTCACTGATTCCATGATGCAGTTGAAAGTGTGTGCTGACATCGATTTGGTTGAAGATCTCATGCGCGCAGTCCCTGCACAAGTATTTCACAATCTGACAGGAAGCATATAGGGCGCAGCTGTTGTGGTCCTGCAAAGTGAACAGCTAGCATGGAAGGAAGTGCTTCAGCTTCTGACAAGGAATGAATTCCTGATGCATTCTCTCTAATTGCAGTTGTTAGATCTGAACTTCTGAAGCTTCTGGGTTGAAGAAAATAACCCCTAAACCTGTTTTCCATCCTTTGTCCAAGTTGAATCAACGAAGCATATAATATTTTCGTTGTCAGATGATAGTATTAACTGCAAGAGTAGAATGAGAAAGAACCACTGTATTGCTTGCACTATCGGGAGACATTGGAATTAACTGAATGATGAGGATTGTGAGTATTTCCGTTATGCTCTGTTGGTTTTGCGTGATCATGGTAAGGATAGAAAATCTGAGCCCAATTGTCTCCCCCCTCACTCGCATCGTCTCCCCGTGAGACGACTTGGGGGCGATTCGCCTGCCGTCCGAGTTCCCCTGGCCGCTGCCGCCGCCTCGGCCGCTCGGCAGCAGCGGCGGCCCCCCTCCCTCTCCCCCTCCCCAACTCCCTCGTCTCCCCGCCTCCCTCCCCCTTCCCTCCCTCCCTGTGCCCTGGTCGTCATCGTGTCTGGCGCTGTCCTCTGGCCGTTTCCTCCCCACCTTGGTCGGATCTCGAACGTGGGGTGGCCGGATATGCAACTTTGGCGGTCGGATCCACCCCGTTGTGTGGTGAGCCGGCCTCCGATTTGCAGGGGTGCTGCCTCGTCGACGAGCTTCAGGACGGGCGTTGTCACACCTAGTTTTAAGACCAAACTGAATGTAAACTACATGTATGCCAGGATCAAGTTACATACACGTAGTGATGTTATAAGTGAGTAGCAGACACAATATCCATTATTACAATATACTTTATTACATCAATAACCAAGGGGTCTAAAAGCAGATTACAAAGCAGCGGAAATTAAACTCAGCACGAAACCCGAACTCCACAGGAAGTCGATCGAAAAGCTGCCTGCCTAGAGCTCAGCTTCATCTTCAGGAAAGTCCTCGTAGTCTTCAGGCTATGAGCCGCGACAAGATTATGAAGGAAAGAGCAAGCGTGAGTACATAGAATACTCAGCAAGTATGGGAAAAATTATGACATGGGGGCTAAAAGTCAAGATAGACTTAACTCAAAAGTTTATTGGCATAAACGCTATTTTATTTGTAAACAGTTGTAAATGCAAACTACTTCTATGTGAATGATTTCTCTAAGGCAAGAGCCAAGATTCCCACCACCTTGCTCCATAACCGAGGTTCCAACCACCTCTAAACAAAGCTAACTAGAATCATAGTTCCCACCACTGTGATCAACCAATTCTAACCCAAGACTAACCCGAAGAACCACCTGGCTAATCATGTGAGGAGTCCATTCCACTCATGACTGTGAGCACGGCTGACATATCAGTTTTCACTCTGTAGAGGTCATACACTTACCCACAAGATGTGTCCTCCTTTTTGCCTGTGTCGATCAAACACTTACACACTTCCGAGGTGTGCGGTCAGGATTCCATTGCAAAGCCTTTCCAACGCCTCTCTCAGCACGTGATGACCCGCTGAGGTTTCACCGCCGTACATAAGTGGAGTACACCCTCCACCTCAGATGCCCTCTCTTGCGCCTTACGGTTCTAGGAAATACACCCTTCCGTCCCCATATCACCAAGTGATCTTCACAATGCTGAGAGAAAAGCAAATTACTGGGTTAGGCCCGTCCCATACCAGGCTTGTCATTGTACTGTTTTCATGGGTGATCGCTCCACAAACCGGTCCTTAACATGGTCTGAGCAAGACCGCCATCAACCCATCAATAGGGTAATAACCAAATATCCGAAAGCCCACAATTTTGCACGGAACACATCCACAGGCCCACCAACATGCCAACTTGCCCAGACCCTACTATATTAGGCTAAGCACTTTTACCAAGGTTCTTCAATATCAACATAATTCGACTATGCTACCCCTGAGTAAGCATAACTAAGCACATTCTACCCAACATGAAAACCAATCTATGGTTACAAGGAAGATTGAGAAAAAAACTAGTAAACCCTAACAATGGGGTATCATGTTGACGAGCATGCAATTTGTAAAACAAAACTTTATAAAAGTAGGCGCAAAATGTTCAAGGCCACTTGCTTTCTCCGATGAGTTGCTCGAAATCTCCGAAGTCTTGATCCTGGATGTTCTCGAACGCTTCCGGAACAAACTCCTCTACAAGCGAGCAAACAAGCACCACTAAGAACAGACACTAAACAAAGCAAACAAATAAAATGAACACTAGAACAAGCTAGGGCACAAAAACAGGAAGATTTTGGCGTAAGAACCGCCCAAATCGGAGCAACGAAGCGAAAACTACGGCCAGACGAAATTCTAGACGACTAAAAAATGACAAAAACTATTTTATGGAATTTTTCTATTAAAGAAAACCTATTTTCAGAATATTCGGATTATTGTGAATTATTTTCTAACTGGAAAATCAAATTACTGCACAATCGCTGACGTCATCTGCTGACTAGGCCGCTGTCTCGGCTAAAAAGCGCTGACTGGACTAGCCACGTCGGACACGGACGCGCACGTGGCTGCTGACTAGGCTAGGCTAACTCGGCACTAGATTCATTAAATCGGAGCCGTTGATCTCGGATAGGACGGCTGAGATTAACCAACGCGAAGGGGTACGCTGCTTCTAATCTATGCCACAGAACGATGATCCAACGGTTGAGAGGGCGCCTACCTCTTCTTCGGTGAGATGGCGACGGTGACGAAGGCTTGGGGCGACGGAGGATGGCCGGAGACAGCAGAGATGGCACTGTGGTGTTCGGACGACGTCGATGAGCGGTGGAAGAGGAAGTAGAGGGTGCGGCGACTCCGTTTGATGGCTTGTCGGGCGTCGGGGAAGACTGGGAAGGCTCGGCGTTGGCAGGGCTTCAACGACGAACTTCGGCAGCCTACGGAGTTGCGAGTGAAGGTCAAAGCTTGATGGACAATAGTCGAGGACGTCGACGTGCGGATGGAGAGCACCGACGGAGGCTCAGATATGCCACTTCTCCTCTTCTATCTAACACCTTGAACGGTCCAATACATCTGGGTGCTAGTTTTCCCTTGACTTTGAACCTTCAAAGTCCCATGATAGGTGAGACTTTGAGATACACGAGATCTCCAATTTCAAAAGTTAATTCTATTTGTCTGTTATCAGTGTAGCTCTTTTGCCTTGATTGTGCAGTCCTTAGATTATCTCGGATCATTCGGACTTGCCTTTCTGCATTCTGTAGTACTTCCGGTCCAAATACTTGACTTTATCCGGTTTCATTCCAATATAACGGAGTTCTGCACTTCCTACCGTACATGGCTTCAAATGGAGACATCTTGAGACTGGCTTGATAACTGTTGTTGTAAGAGAATTCTGCATATGGAAGACTCTTATCCCAACTGTATTTATATTTCAGAGCACATGCCCTCAACATATTTTCTAGGATCTGATTTGTCCTTTCTATTTGGCCATCGGTTTGAGGATGGTATGCTGAGCTGAAGTTTAACTTTGTATCCATGGACTCATGAAATTTCTGCCAGAATCGTGAAGTGAACTGAGTGCCTCAATCTGACACAATCTTCTTGGGTACGCCATGAAGACAAACAATCCGTGACATATACAGTTCTGCAAGCCGTGCACTTGTATACGTGGCCTTGACTTGGATAAAGTGAGCAACCTTTGTCAAACGATCTACTACTGCCCATATTGAATCATAGCTAGACTGGGTGTGAGGTAACCCAACGATGAAATCCATACCAATCTCTTCCCATTTTCATTCGGGAATCTTCAAGGGTTGAAGTAATCCAGCAGGTCTCTGATGTTCTACCTTTACTCTCTTACAGGTGTCACAAAGGGCTACATATTCTGCAACATCACGCTTCATGCCATACCACCAATATTGTGCTTTCAAATCTTGGTACATCTTGGTACTGCCTGGATGGATGGAGTAGGCTGATTCATGGGCCTCTTTCAGAATTGTATCCTTAAGCTCTTTTTGGTCCGGTACGCAAATGCGTTTTCCAAACCATATGATACCTTGATCATCCTCAGAAAATCCAGGGGCTTTGCCTCCCTTTATATTTTGTTTAATCTCTTTGATTTTCTCATCTTCCAGTTGTCCTTTACGAATCTCTTCATTTAAGGTAGGCTCGATTTTCATGACCACAGGTCCTTTATTCATGACAATTCCCAAGTTGAGTTGCTGGAATTCTTTGTACAGAGCTGGTTGAGATTCTTGTACTATGATAGTGTTGTAATACACCTTCCGACTCAAAGCATCTGCGACTACGTTGGTTTTACTAAGATGGTAGTGGATTCCTACATCGTAGTCTTTGATCAATTCTAGCAATCTGCGTTGCCTTAGATTTAGGTCTGACTGGGTAAAGATGTATTTTAGGTTCTTGTGATCCATACAGATTTCACACCGATTACCGACAAGATAATGTCTCTAAATTTTCAAAGCATGAACGACTGCGGCTAGCTCTAAATCATGAGTTGGATAGTTCTTCTCATGATTCCTTAATAGCCTTGATGCGTAAGCCACGACTTTTCCTTCTTGCATAAGAACGCATCCAAGACCTTGTCGAGAAGCATCACAATAGACATCAAAGTTCTTACGAACATTCGGTAGAACAAGCACTGGGGCTGTAGTCAATCTGTTCTTCAACTCTTCAAAACTGGCTTGACAAGCTTCGGACCATTGAAACCTCTTGTCCTTTTGTAACAACTCCGTGAGTGGCTTGGCTATCTTGGAAAAACCTTCTATAAATCGACGATAATACCTAGCTAATCCAAGAAAGCTCCGGATCTCCGAGATAGATTGAGGTAGCTTCCAGTTCAAAACATCTCTAACTTTGCTTGGATCTACAGCTACTCCACCTGCTGAGATGACATGGCCAAGGGAAGAGACTTGCTCCAACCAAAATTCACATTTATTGAACTTAGCATATAATTGGTTATCTCTAAGTTTCTGCAGTACGAGCCTTAAGTGTTCTTCGTGTTCCTGTTCATCCTTTGAGAAGATAAGGATATCATCGATGAAAACTATCACGAACTTATCCAAATACTCCATAAACACTTTGTTCATGAGGTACATGAAGTATGCCGGGGCATTGGTTAACCCAAAAGACATAACCGTAAATTCATAAAGACCATATCGGGTACTGAAAGCTGTCTTGGGTATATTTGACTCTCGGATCTTCAGTTGGTGATAACCTGAATGAAGATCGATTTTGGAGAAGACACATGCTCCTTTTAACTGATCAAACAGATCTTCAATCCTAGGTAGCGGGTACTTATTCTTGATAGTTACCTCATTGAGAGCTCTATAGTCCACGCACATCCTTTGGCTATCATCTTTCTTCTCAACGAAGAGAACTAGGGCTCCCTATGGTGATGAACTTGGGCGCACAAAACCCTTATCCTATAATTCTTGGATTTGTTTATTAAGTTCCACTAGTTTATTTGCAGGCATCCTATATGGCCGTTTGAATATCGGGGCTGTTCCCAGTACAAGCTCAATTATAAACTCAATATTTTGGTATGGCGGCATACCTGGCAAGTCATCAGGGAAGACGTCCAGATATTCGCACACCACATTGATTGCTTCCATAGGAGCACCCTTCAAACTATTGAGTGCACAATCCCCATTTGATGGAATGGTTGCCACGAACTCGATACTGGTACCTTCTTCATTGGTCAGTTGAACTGCTCTTCGGGCACAGTCTATCATACCATTAAGCTTTGCTAACCAATCCATTCCGAGAATGACATCTATACCGTTGGATTCCAAAACTATAAGGTTGGCTGGAAAGTCCACCCCCCTTATTTTCAGACGTATCTTGGGGCATATATACTTTACCCTCATTTCTCCACCCGGAGAGCTAATAAGCATTGGTCGATTCATGGATGTAATGGGCAAATTGTACTTCGCAATATACTATGTAGTGATGAAAGAATGCGATGCTCTAGAATCAAATAATACTGAGGCTGGGTTTGAGTTGATAAGAAACATACGAAGCACAACATCCTAAGCGTCCTGGGTTTCTTCAGCGGTGATGTGGTTGACTTTTCCGTGCACGTAGTTCTATTGTGCACAATTGCCTTGGACTGAAGCTTGATTTCCATTACGTCCCTGGTTCTGAGTTTGACCTTGCTTCACACTATTGTTGTTGTACTATCCTTGGGTGATAACTGGACGTTTCTTTGGACATCTATTGGCATAATGCCCTTCTTCACCACAGTTGAAACATGCCTTTCCGGTGATGGGAGCTTGGTTGCCATTCTTTTGCTGAGGTGCTTGTGGTGGCATCTGACGAGTGGTCTGGAAGCTCGGACGCAAGGTTTGCATCTGAGGTCTATTCTGGTTCTGCTGACAAAAGATTGGTCCTTGCTGAGGCGGTTGTAACGGGGACGAGAGTGACTGCTTGAACCCTGGCCTTGGGAGGACGTCTTCCTCTTGTGCTCCATCTGGCGGTGTTTGTTTTCCACCACCAATGCTTTGTTCACCATAGCTTGAAAACTGGTAAAGTCCTAAGGAAACTATGCATACTGAATCCCATCGTTCAGTCCCTCCAAGAAGTGCTTCTGCTTCTTTTCATCA
Source organism: Phragmites australis (assembly GCF_958298935.1). Lineage (NCBI taxonomy): Eukaryota > Viridiplantae > Streptophyta > Magnoliopsida > Poales > Poaceae > Phragmites > Phragmites australis. Next base: position 9,075,951 of record NC_084938.1, read on the forward strand.
GTGTCCACATCAGCTGGTGCATACCTTGACAGCTGAGTGAATTTGGCCACATATTCACTTATAGACATTGATCCTTGCTTTAGCTCTTGGAATTCCTTCTTCTTGATCTTCATAGCTCTGGCAGGTATATGATAAGTACGAAAGCTATTTCTAAACTCTGTCCGAGTAATAGCTTGAGGGTCTTCATGTGCATTAGTATAAGCATCCCACCAATCTGCTGTTGGTCCAGAAAGTAAATGTGAGGCAAACAAGACTTTTTCTTTGTCATTGCTTTGAGCTATCTGAAGTTTCTTTTCTGTAGCTTTTAACCAGTCATTTGCATCCATTGCCTCCATGGCTTGAGAGAACACATGTGGCTTGGTTCTCATAAATTCCCCCAACCTGTTCTGTGGCGGAGGAGGGGCTTGTATCTATGCTGGGGCTTGCTGTATATTTGCTATAGTCTGAGCCAAGCCCTGCAGAATCTGTGTCTGCATCATCAGCAACCGCTCCATGTTGACCTGTGGCGATGGGTTTGGCAATTGTGGGTTGGTGTTGTCGTCGTTGTTATTGCTGTTGTTGGCATTGGCGTTGCCAGCGTTCCTCCTTATGTAGGTGTTCACCATCTGATGGAGATCGGAAAGAGAGGTTGGAAACAAGAGTGACAAAACAGAATAATGATACAGGATAGGGTTGGAAGGAAAAGATTCAACTGATATAAACTCAAAGTATGATAAAAGGGATATGGCTTTGGACAGGGTGCAAAAGGTGACCCACAGCTCGCATCGAGCACACATAACTAAGCAAACTTAACACTCAAACAGTTCATCACTTAGAACAACAAGCAAAATGATTCTAAACAATTTATTAAAACTATCTCATGGTGATTATCCTAAGCATGAGATCCAGCTGCTGGTCCATCAACTGACTAGTCAGCATGCCCTGAACACTCCGAGCTAGAAGGGTCATTGCGTCGTAGCCTCTTGTGAGAGGGTGAGTGGATGGACTGGTCCTCATAGTCTGAAGAGCTGGACATCCCATTAATGCTCTTCTGCAGCTCTCTGATTAGTGCCTCTGCCTCCCAAAGATGCTTGCATGTGTCCTGGAGCTCATCCAAAGCCTCATCCATGTCCTCATGCAATGTCGTAGCCAGTAGCACCTGCTCACGAACCACACCACACTCCTCGTGTGTGGTTGAATTCACCTTGATGTCCCTGCTCCCACGTTTTCGATGGGGAAAGTAGTCATAGGAGGTCCCCCTCAAGGAGCTCCTGTTGCTCTCACAGATGCCAGCCAATGCCTGTCTTGCTGCGTCTCGGATCCCTGCATCGAAGCTTGCCCGAACTGCCACTGCCTTGTGGATTCCCACGATCTCATAGTTGTCGTTGCTTTTTGGGGAACCGTAGATGCATACCTCAACAGTCCACTCCTTGCGTCCTGGATGAGGCTGACAAAGTCCGTGGTACACGGGCGGCTTGGTGTACTCTAGTCGTTGCAACATCTCCACCAGCATCATTGGCGCCTTCCCTGCATCCAATCCCTCTGAGTGGTACAGCTTTTTGCCTTCATGCTGAGGAATGATGATAACAGGGCTGGGTCTAGCTGAAGTGTTATGTGCAAAGGTGGCAAAGGCGCGGGGAGGAATGTAGCCGTTAGTGGGCTTGCAAGCAGTCTGCCTGTTGCGGGCTATCTATAGGCTGAAAATAGGAGAGTATTAGTAAAATATTTGAAATAAAATGATAGAAAGAAACACAAGGGTAAACAAAAATTTTGTGAATATAGTTTTTATAAATTAAACTCCTAACACGCGACCATTTCTATCTAGGCTTGCGTCCTACAGTCGATATAGCTCTGATACCATTTCTGTCACACCCGGTTTTAAGACCAAACCGAATGTAAACTACATGTATGCCAGGATCAAGTTACACATACGTAGTGACGTCATAAGCGAGTAGCAGACGCAATATCCATTATTAAAACATACTTTATTACATCAATAACCCCAGGGGTCTAAAAGCAGATTACAAAGCAGCGGAAATTAAACTTAGCACGAAACCCAAACTCCACAGAAAGTCGACCGAAAAGCCGCCTGCCTAGAACTCAGCTCCATCTTCAGGAAAGTCCTCGTAGTCTTCAGCCTCTGAGCCGCGACAAGATTATGAAGGAAAGAGCAAGCGTGAGTACATAGAATACTCATCAAGTGTGGGAAAAACTATGACATGGGGGCCAAAAGTCAAGATAGGCTTAACTCAAAGGTTTATTGGCATAAATGCTATTTTATTTGTAAACAGTTGTAAAGACAAACTACTTCTATGTGAATGATTTGTCTAAGGCAAGAGCCAAGATTCCCACCACCTTGCTCCACAACCGAGGTTCCAACCACCTCTAAACAAAGCTAACTGGAATCACAGTTCCCACCACTGTGATCCACCAATTCCAACCCAAGACTAACCCAAAGTACCACCTGGCTAATCATGTGAGGAGTCCATGCTGCTCATGACCATGAGCATGGTTGATATATCAGTTTTCACTCTGCAGAGGTCGTACACTTTACCCACAAGACGTGTCCTCCTTTTTGTCCGTGTCGATCAAACACTTACACACTTCTGAGGTGTGTGGCCAGGATTTCACTGCAAAGCCTTTCCAATGCCTCTCTCAGCACATGATGACCCGCTTACACCCTCCACCCTAGAAGCCCTCTCTTGCGCCTTACGGTTCTAGGAAGTACACCCTTCCGTCCCCATACCACCAAGTGATCTTCACAATTGTAAGATCCCCGTTACGGGATCTCCTGTGCCATCTGTATCAGTCCTTGGATTACGTAGCTGATACGCATAGTATAATAGTTGTGGTACCATAGTCAAACTTTGTATGTAGATAGTATGGTTCTGGGTACAAAAGGCTTACAAACCACACCAAATATTACAAGCCTAGCCTAGCGGCCATCAAAACACACCACGGAAGCAAAAGGCCAAGCTACAAGTAGCGAGGGTGTGAACGTGACTTTAGAGACTATTCTTCATCCCCGGCTTCACCAGCGGCGAAGTCGGCATCGAGATCTTTATCTGAATGATATTAAGAGTGAGCACGGAAGGTACTCAGCAAGCCCTATACTACTTCAAGGTGTTGATAGATGCATAAAGGGTTTATTCAAGGATAAGCTTTACGGTTTAGATTTAAGCGTAAAACAGTTTATGCAGATTACCAATTGTATCAACTATGATCGATTTCAAATATTTTAAGTAGTTCGAAATTCCGCAACAAGATGTATCTGGGGTTTCTCGGTCCTGGGAGGGGCTATACCTCACTTCGCAGTCCCTTTTATCACATCTGGTGTACCTCTAGTACCACACAGCTTCTGACGGAGTGGGCCAGGAACCTCATCACACGGACATCGAGTCCACACACTCACTCATCAAGACTCACGCACCTGGAGTCTATTTAAGCGTGACCATGCCTTCGCACGTCCATGACCTTGGACATGGCTATTCAAATAGATTTATACTCTGCAGAGGTTGTACAGCTTTACCCACACGATATGCTCAGCCTCCATCCGTAGCTAGCGGAGGAGTGAATCATACCGAGACTCTCCCAACACCTTTCCTGGCAGGCTTTTCCACGAGGCACGCCAAGTCCCATAGCTACATGTTCTGAAGGCCAGCATCCCTTTTTTAGCCTAAGTCGGTCCCTGAAACCTCCAAACAGTGGGACAAATAGACCCTTGGCTGCTCGTTGCTCTCAGCCTCCTAGTATGATGCCCAACTCAGTCTAGTGAAAAAAAAGTCAAGTCCTACCCATACAGGACGCATGGTTGCACAGGGGTGGCTAAGCATGACGGCGCAAGACTCGATCCTTAAACGACCGGGCTAGGCATCTTCATGGGCAATTAATACCATCATGTAACTCAAGCCCCCAAGAGCATCCTCCCTGGAGGACCACTCTACCTGCCCATGCTAAAACAGTTTTCATCCATTTTTACATATCACCCTCCATACCCCACAGGAAATCAAGGATTTCACAACCATCATGAAATTCACAACCATCAAGGATTCATGGTATATGAGTTGTTATTGATAACAATAAATCTTGTCTCCAAGGAGAGGTGTTTTAAAAGCGACATCTCCGAGGAGACGTATTCAATCCTAAGCATGCTAGATATTATGGCGTCATCTGACGTTAATATAGATAATGACCGGTAATCCTAGGGTGATATGTATTCTGGATGGTAATATTCAAGATATGGCATGTGTTTGATAGGATTAACTATTACAAGTAGTTTTGTAAAAGCGTAATATATAGCACATGCGATAACAAATTCGGTTTTAGTTCATCATGTATATTATTTGAAAACATAGGTTCAATATGATCAAGGAGATAGTACTTGCCTTCTCCGGAATTTTCTTCAAAGTCTTGATTGTAATTGGGATCCTCCTTGCTCATGATGCTTCCGGCGCAGCACTCGCAAAACTCTGGTTGCCCTGAAATAGCGACTATAATTAATAATGGCAAAACTAAAGAAGAATCAATTAACACCAAATGGAAAGAAAAATGAGCCCTAATGGATACCATAACGTGACAGATGAGTAGATCTCAATTTTAGATGAATTTCAGCGAAAGAATCACCAAAATCGGAGCTATAATGGAGAAGTTATGGCTCCCGAAAGATTTAATCAGAATTTAAATTGAGAAATTAAGAAATAACACTGTTCATAGGTGGGGCCCATAGAACAGTAACTGCCCCCACACAGACAGTGACCGGTGGGACCCACATGAATAATACGGGTTTGGGCCAAATGAGCTTGGATGGGCCGGATCCGGACCTGGATGGGTCGGATCCGAGCCTAAATGGGCTTGGGACAGGCTTGGTATACACAGTACTGGGTTGAACAGTGATAGCCCACTCATGTCTTGGGCTGGTGGTTACTGGGCTAAGGGAGCAGGGCCGAAGCTGAGTCGGCCCATGGGGCACAGCCTGTTAGTGGTTGGGCTGGCCAGGTCGGCCAGCCGACCACTGGGCCGAGCCAGGCCGAGCTACGCGGGCGTGCCTGCGCAGCGCGAGTGGTGGAGGGTAGGGGAAGGAATGACCGGAGGCGAGAAATTCACGGTAGCGAGCACGGGGAAGATCGCCAGTGTTAGGATTCCGTAGTGGTTTCGTGACGGGAAGTTGACGTCGGGCTTGTACGTGGTATGGCGGATGCGGCAGGGAGCACATCGACGGCGGACGGCAGCGAGAGTGCCACCAGACGGTGGCCGAAGAGGGGTAACGGCACGGCCAGAGCTGGGTAGCACCTCCCTTACACGGGGAGGGACCAACTTGCACAGAAGAGAGGCCTAGGTATCATGGCGTGACGACCAGCCACACTTATGGAGAAGAAACACGCCGGTGGCGATAATGGCGATGGCAGCGGAGCTAATCACATAGCAGCGCGCGGAGATAAGCTACGAGGGGGCCCTGGGGACACCTACATGCTACCTACACAGACGCAAGAGAGAAATGGGAGGCTCACCAAGAGCAGGAACGGTGACGGGCGGGGCGGCAGCCGGCGATTTGTTAAAGGGGCGGTGACGGCGCTGCTTGGCTACTGGCTCGGGCAGGCTCCCGTCGGGCTTTCGGTGATTGGACGGTGGCACAAGGACGACGGCAAGTTCCTAATGCTCCTCGGCAACACGTGGTCGGCTGATTGTTGATGGCGAGGTTGTGACGGCGGTAATGCAGATGGTGGTAGTGGATTGGATGGCGAAACAGGGAAGGGGTGAGAGAGAGACCGGACATGCTATTTATAGAGGGAAGGGAGAGGTGGAGAGAGGCGGTGTGCGTGGGGTGGAGTCACGGGGACGTCGGCGGCAAGGTGGCGATCATGCCCACCTTTTTCTCTATGGTATGGGCCGTCTGCGCCGGCCAAGCATGGGTAGGGTTGCGGAAGTCCCGTGTGCAGGGCATGGGAGGAGAGAGGATGCGTGCGCGAGAGAGAAGAGAGAGAGGAACGAGGAGCCGGTCGGGAGATCTTTCCTGGAGCGGAGCGACGACCGGTGCGGTGCGAGTGTGAGGTGGAGGAGGGAGAAGGGAGAAGACGGGCGCGCGTGGGCCGGGCGCGGCGCGTGGGAGGGAGAGCGGCTGGTGGGCTGCCTAGCTGGGCTGCGCGCGGGCGAGAGAAGAGAAGGAGCTGGGCCGAGCTAGCTGGGCTGAAAGAGAGGAGAAAATGAATTCGGCCTGAGAAGAGGAAATAGAATTAATTGGGATAAGGATAAAGTTTAAATTCAAATTGAGGTATTTGAATTTGGATTTGATTTTGAATTTAGATCAACTTCATTTAGAATATATGATCTTTGGATCTTGAGACTTTTTGATGATGATTTGAATCCAAGAATTTGAATTTGAATTGGATTTGATTTGAATAGAATCTAAGAGTAGGTTTTGAAATTGAGAGAGATTCCATTTCAAACCACCCCAAAAAGAACCATAAGAATCTCAACCAAAGCATATGAACCATCCTAATGTAGAGATTACTTTGGAATTGACTCTTGCGCTATTTGGAACACTTATTCAACTTAGCACATCTAATGTACATGAAGATATATATTTACATCGACATACTCATCTTCTTAACATTAGTTAGATTAATAAACCCTAAAAAGTTTTAGTTTGGAGCTAAATTTGCAACTAAATAAACATGCTCAACTCAGGATGTTACAACAATGCTGAGAGAAAAGCGAATTAATGGGCTAGGCCCGCCCCATACCCATCAACAATGTAATAACCAAATATCTGAAAGCCCACAATTCTGCCTGGAACACATCCATAGGCCCACCAACATGCCAACTTGCCCAGACCCTACTATATTAGGCTAAGCACTTTTACCAAGGTTCTTCAATATCAACATAATTCAACTATGCTACCCATGAGTAAGCATAACTAAGGACATTCTACCCAACATGAAAACCAATCTACGGTTACAAGGAAGATTGAGGAAAAAGTAGAAAACCCTAACAATGGGGTATCATGTTGACGAGCATGCAATTTGGAAAAAAAAACTTTATAAAAGTAAGTGCAAAATGTTCAAGTGCACCGATGAGTTGTTCAAAATCTCCGAAGTCTTGATCTTGGATGTTCTCGAACGCTTTCGGAACAAACTCCTCTACAAGTGAGCAACCAAGCACCACTAAGAACAAACACTAAACAAAGAAAACACATAAAATGAACAATGGAACAAGCTAGGGCACAGAAACAAGAAGATTTGGGTGCAAGAACCGCCCAAATTGGAGCAACGAAGCGAAAACTACAGCCAGACGAAAACTATTTTTTGGAATTTTTCTATTAAGGAAAGCCTATTTTTGAAATATTCGGATTATCCCAAATTATTTTCTAACAGGAAAATCGAATTACTGCACAGTCGCTGATGTCATCTGCTGACTAGGCTGTTGACTCGGCTAAAAAGCACTGACTGGACTAGCCACGTCGGATACGGATGCACACGTGGCTGCTGACTAGGCTAGGCTGACTCGACGCGCGATTCATTAAATCAGAACCGTTGATCTCGGATTAGACGGCTGAGATTAACCAACACGAAGGGGTACGCTACTTCTAATCTATGCCACAAAATGATGATCCAACGGTTGAGTGGGCACCTACCTCTTCTCCAATGAGATGTTGACGGTGATGACGGCTCGGGGTGACGGAGGATCGCCGGAGACGGTAGAGATGGCGCTGCGGTGGTTGGATGATGTTGATGAGCGGTGGAACAGGAAGCAGAGGGTGCGGCGACTCTGTTTGATGGCTTGTCGGGCGTCGGGAAAGACTGGGAAGGCTCGGTGACGGTGGGGCTTCAACGACGAGCTTCGGCAGCCTACGGAGTTGCGAGCGAAGGTTAGAGCTTGACGGTGAACAGTCAAGGATGTTGACGTGCAGACGGAGAGAACTAGCGGAGGCTCAGACGGCATCGGGAAGGCTCTGTGCGACTTGGCAACGGCGGCAGAGTCCAGAAAAATTCGGTGACGGTGCTAGGGCTGACGGTTTGAGGAAACTCGATGAGGATTGCGAAATTGGGCGAGGTGGAGTGCGAAGATGCTCGGCCGAGGGACCAATTGAGGTTTTATAGAGAGGAGAGGGAGAATTGAATCGATTGGTGGCATTGAAATAGGCGGGCCAAAATTAGCTCGGTTCCTTGATTTCATTCACCTTCCATCACAAAAATGAACTGACGTGATTGCCTTCTTGAATGCAGCATAGGTTTCCAAACAATCGTGGCCTCCTTCCATTACTATCGCGCGGAATCGAAGGAATCACAGATGGGCTGGCAGCTGAGGAGGAGGAAACGGCGGGGAGGAGGATGTAGCTGACAACTGGGTCCCACACAATAGAGAGAGACAGAGAGATGGAGAGATTAAGGAGGGGAGGAGAAGACCGGCCGTGACAAGCGTGGACGGACGGTCCGGTTGGCACATCCGGCCTGCTGTTGTTCCTTTGGCAGTCCGCCCTCTACGTTGTGCAGTGGCCTGCAGATGCGGAGATCCGGCCGTGTTGGTGGCCAACTGTCCATTCGGCGTTCCCGGTCGGTTTGGGTCGGCGGCTACTTGGTAGTGGTTAGGGGTGGTTGCTGATATCGCGGTACATCAATGCGATGGGCGGGCCGGCGGTGGCGGCTGTCCATGTTGCTTTTGTCCAGATGCTGGATGTCTATGGCCCTTGTGCGTCATACGGCCATCTCTCGATGGTGGGTGCTGGCCCCCAGTGCTCCTTGTGGTGATGGACCGCTATTGAAGACGACGTTGGTGCTACCCTGGCAGTCATGTTGTGCGTTGCTGCAGGCTAGGGCTGAAGGTGACATGCCTTAGAGGTAATCATAAAGATGATTGTATCACACGTCTATGTTAATGTAATTTTGAATAATATGTTGTTTAAAGAATGACTATCATTTACTTTGATTGGTAAGTATGTGACTTGTTCATGAAACTCTTTGTTTATATCATTATGTGACTTGTTCCTGGAACTCTTTGTTTATATCATGATATTATTCTTAGTTGATCCCTGGTCGCGTATCATTGTGATGATACATAAGACCAGCACATGTATTGATTGATGATCACGTTTCATGGATCATAGGTATAGAGATACCAAGTCAATAATGTGGACATTTATGTTAGAGAACATGATGTTGGATAGACCCACCTTGAGATACTGATGGGATTATCATTTATGATGTGCCATCAGTTGTTATCTCAAATGGTGTACCTGCAGGATCCTTAGACTTGAGATCGTCATTGGTTCCCAGAATGTGTAGTGGCATACTTTGAGGCAGCCAAACGCTATTCCATAACTGGGTAGTCATAAAGGTAGTTTTCGGGTTTGTCATGAAACATGTCGTGGGGATGTGAGCGATCAAGATGGAATTTGTCCATCCTTGATAATAGGAGAGATATCTCTGGGTCCCTCGAGATAGTTGGATTGAGAAAGTGCATGGCCATGCCAATATGATTAAAGAGTTAGTCATGATGAATCCACTACTTGATCGAGTGAATGGTCGAGCTATCACGAGGGTGGCACGTATCTCGCCTTGAGCTTAACTGGTATTGTGAGGCGAATGGATCGGTGCATGTGTATATCAAGGTTTAGCCGATATGATCTTTTATGTATACTCGGGAGTCAACATGTCCTGCTAGGGACCGCTATTGATTTCAGTTTGGAAAGGGTTTCCATGTCGTAGCCGTTTGTACATGAACCTAACGGGTCACACACTTAATAGGTTGGAACAAAACATGTGAATTGGATTCATATATGGGTTTTGATTGGATTGTGATCTATAAGAAGTTAGAGTCCTAAAGGGCTTTCAATGTGGGAGCCCATTTGGGAGCTCTATATATGGAGAGGCATGGGTAGGGCGTGCAAAGGTTGAGCCACTCCGAAACCCTAGCCACAACCTTCTACACGATCTCTCAAAACCCTAGCCGCGTGTGCGGTGCTAGCACATCGGCGCTCGGCGTTTCTGCCCAGTACGTGTGGACACCATAGAGACGCTGCTGCTATTGCGGCGCTGATCTTCTCGGCGAGTTGAACGCGACGTGTTCGGGACTGGTCGCCAACCGTGATGAACTGGTCGAAGTATATGCTTGTCTAGTTGTAGAGAACAACGCGATTACTTAGATCTGGTTGGATAGCACGGCATGACCACTCAGAACTGGTTGAGGACGTGACAGACCTGATCGGGAGTTGGTCGAGGAACTGGTCGAGGAGCACGACCAATTGCTCGGAGTTGGTCGAGGAGCACGACTACCTGCTCGGAGTTGCTTGAGGAGCATGACCACCTGCGCGGGGCTGGTCACGGATCTGATCGAGAAGCTACTCAAGGAGTTTGACGCGCACAACGTTGGATCGGTCTACTCCAACTCTTCTTCCGCTGCACTGCGCGTCGAGCGGTAACGATCTATGATCTCCTACTAGCATGATTTCCTGGGTGAATGTGGTAGAAAATTTTTGTTTTAGGCTAGCGTAGTGTGCCCGTTACCCAACAGGGGCTTCGCCCCCGATCGTCTCTTCTTGGCAGATGCTTTGTGCTCTAGTGCTGCTGGTTGATCTCTTGCTTTGGTTTGGTCGTTCCGTCATGCCTCTGGCTTCAGGGGGTTGTGCCGTGGAAGGGGGGAACTAAGGGTGAAAACCCTGACAGGCTCCATGCCTTGTCGACAACAGTTACGCCCGCGAGCATCATAACCTCCCTGGAGGCGTCGTGATGAAGCTTCCCCTGTGATCTCTCCGGGTGAAAACCCTGTTCGGCTTCCTGGACGAGCGACGGTGGTTCCTTCACCACTACCTTCCTGAAGGCGTCATTTCGGAGAATCCCTCTGTTAAAATATTTGGTGCTACAACTGGCGACACTCCTTGCAGGGCACACCATCCTCCATTGCTGTTCCGCCCCTTCATTCTCCTGGTCAGTGGGGCTCCCCATTACCTTTCGACGCTTTGCGGCAGTGGCTATGTTCCGATGTCCCAGGACCCGTCTTTGAGCTTGCGGTTTGGCGTGGGAGCCGCCGACCAAGTTGGGTAGTCAGGCGTGAGAGCATGGCTCCGCCTGTTGAGTTGTCGGGCTGTCCTGGTCGAGGTTCTAGCAAGGCATAGTTACTTGCGGGGTAGCGTTGTTTGGTATGAATGCTATTTGTTGTGTAGTTGCCGGGTTGTAGCTGCTTTCTGTACCTTCGTCGTCCAGTTGTTATTGTGGGTTTGAAGTTTCTTTCTTTCTTCTTTGTCCTGCGTGTGAGTTGAGCTCCGCGGGTTGTATTGCAGTGCTTGTTCAGGTTTTTGACCCGGTTTCCCTTCTAAACTAGGTCACTCTTTCTTCTTAATACAATAACATGCAGCTCTCCTGCGTATTCGAGAAAAAGGATAGAAAATGTTTGGAAAAACCATTGCTTGATGAAGAATATTGTGAATACTGCATTCCTTTCTTACGAGCATGGAAACTTCAAAATTCAAGGAGCACTGTCGTGTGTGCAAGTGTATTTCTAGAACAAAATGTTTAGCGTTTGTAAACAAAATCATTGGTTGTAATAGAAATCATCGTGGTATATGGTCGTTACCTGCAATGGAGGAATAATACGACTGTACAGATATACTTAATCCTCTAATTTACTAGTATACCTAACAACAACAGAGGCATTTTGAGCAGCATATGCTATGACCAAATATATGTTGCAACAGAAACTTTGCATGTTCAGTTTGGTACGTGAATTTTTAGAAGCTACATTACCGTGGCCTAGGAGGATAGTCATTGGACAGAATCCAAATGTGTGCTTTATTTTATTTTATTTTTGCACGGGAATGGTTCATTCATTACCCAGACTGAACAGCAGCCTCGCTACCTGCAATAGAGTTTGCAAAGTTTGGAGCAGTGGGAGACTCGAACAAGTCTGTTTCCACGCCCAACCGTGAACCATGGCCTGCAAGCTCATGGGCAACATTATTACATGCCCTAGGGCACCAAATTACAGAAGCTTGTGAGAAAGAACTGACGACGATGCTCTTGGCTCCCCGCACAAGCACTTCAATGTCAGCAATGTCCTAGTCGATCCCATTTAATGCCTTCAGCAGGTTGGCTGAGTTGCACTGGAAGATGGCATGTTCCACTCAGTATTGCTGCCACTTTTTTTTATAACTCTTGTATATTAAATCAGTGGAAACAGAGTACAGGGTCTAGGGGATTAGAGCATCTTCAGCAGCTTACCTATATAAATACCAATATCTAAAAACTGTCAAAATAAGAGTTTTTGTTGCTCCAGCAGTCCCCCTATATGGATACCAATACTTAAAAAATTTAGAAGCTCACCCTATAATCCTCAAGCTCACCCTTGATATAGGGTGAACACCAAGCTCACCCTATCCTCCTCCAAAAACGGTGCACGGACATTTCAGGTTCCAACCGCCGCCGCCTGCGGCACCCGTCCGTCGCCCCCGCGCTGCCTGCCGCCTCCCCCGCCACCGGAATAACTGCCGCCGCCCCGCAACTCATCCCACCCTTGCCGCCGCTGTTTCCCCACCGGAATCAAGCTGGAGTAGCACCTTGACCACCCACCTCTTCTCGCCTCCAAGCACGGCGCCATGTCCCACTTCCACCGCCACCTGTCTGGCGCCTGAAGGACCGTCGCAGCCCTCTGGAAGAGCCCTGCCCCTGCGACAAGCTCCTCAAGGGGAATGAAGATCAATTGCTGATGTTTCTTGAAGTGCATCGACAGATTGAAGACCACACGACGCATGAACAACTTCAAGATGATCTTGTGGAGCATATGTGGTAACTCTATGGCCAATAGTTTGTTCATGTTTCTTCATGTTTTATTTGGTTTATTTGGACCCTACGTTATGTTTGAATTTGAATTTAAATTTTAAAAATTATGGATTTGAAATATTGTTGAATTGTATGCGGTAGAAACATAAAAGTTTGAATTATTGTGATGTGAAAATGAAGTTGATATAGAGTATATATGCACAATAGGAAGAGAGATAGAAGAAAAAGAAATATAGGGTGAGCATATAGATAAGCTGCCGAAGCAGGTGCATAAAAAGAGCTCACCCTATATAGACTTATAGGGGGAGTATTATAGGTAAAATGCTTGAGATGCTCTTTGTCCCTAGATTACATAGATGTAGCTGCTCAGCTACAGTGAAGGAGTCACAGCGTAGCCGGTGTCTCAAGGATGTTGTTCTTAGGATGTACCGTTGAGACTCAAACCTACAAACAAGGCAACGAGATAACACACAACAACAACGGATGTTCTTGTTGGGGACCCATGGTGTCAACAGCAAACAAGGACATCGATCGATCGCGATGATAGCATCCAAGGGCCTCTTTTGTGCGAGTTGATTGACTTGCCGGCGATCCCCCGACTGCCTCCTCGGTCTTGGCACTTTAGGTTGAGCATTGAGCCATAGATATGTAGTAAGCACGCCGGGCTCAAGCAATTCTGAACATGTGAGCTGCCGTCAAATCAAGGGAACACTCGCCATTTGCTCTTTTGGCATCGGTGACACATGAGGGCTCAATCAGCTTAATAATGCTCCTATCACGTTACTGCCGAAGAAGGAGGGGGCCTCCTTGGCGTCGGATTTCCGCCCGATAAGCCTTATACATAGCATTGGCAAACTAATCACCAAGGCTAAGGCCGTTTGGCTCGCTCCATGGTTGAGTTCCCTAATCACAAGCAATCAAAGCGCATTCATCGCTGATCGTTTGATACATGATAACTTCAAATTGGTGCACTCTACTGCAAGGTTACTCAAGAAGAGAAAGAGGCCTAAGATCTTATTTAAACTGGACATTTCTAAGGCTTTCAATTTCGTGAACTGGGCTTTTCTCATGGAGGTTCTGCGGGCTCGGGGTTTCGGTCCCCCTTGGTGCAGTTGGATTGAGGCCATCCTGAGATCTTCATCAACTCGGATACTTCTCAGTTATATTCCCAGGCCAGCTCTTAGCCACGCTTGAGGTTTGCGACAAGGAGACTCCCTCTCTCCCTCCTTGTTTGTGTTGGTCATGGATGTAATCACTCGTATTTTAACCAAGGTGGGTGAGGTAGGCATTATTGACTCTATAGGGCATGGCTTAATCTTGCACCGTTGTTCACTATATGCAGATGACACTGTAATTTTCTTGTCACCAACCTCGCATGATATCCAAGCACACTTAGCTATCCTCCACTTCTTTGGGGTGGCATTTGGGCTCCAAATGAACCTGGACAAGTGTGCGGTTGTTCCCATCAGCTGTGCCGAGGAAAAAATCAATATTATCAACGAAAATCTCCCATGTGGATTGTCATCTTTCCGTATCCAGTATCTGGGAGTTCCTCTCACGATCAGTCAGCTCCGCAGGAGCCATCTACAGCCGATGGTGGACAAGGTCGCCGCCAAACTCCCTGCTTGGCAGACCAAATTATCTTCAAACCAGGGTGAGTCACTCTTGTGAAATCGGTGCTGTCTTTAACTCCCTTGCACATGCTCATCTCCATTGCGGTCGCAATGTGTGTGATCAAGGAGATTGATGAGATTAGGAAGGCTTTTCTCTAGGCTAGCAACAAAGAAATGTCTGGGGGTCGCAGCTCCATCGCTTGGCCAAGGGTTTGTCGACCGGTGGATTCTGGTGGCCTCGGAATTTAGGATCTTTGGATGGCTGGGCTGGCTCTGCGCCTCAGATGGCTATGGTAGCAACGGTGCAACCCCTCCAAGCCATGGGCCGCTCTTCCTATACAACATGAGCATGAAGTTGTTGCACTCTTTGATGCTTCTACCAAATTTGAGGTTGGTAATGGCGAATCCCCATTCTTTTTGACAGATGCTTGGATTGGAGGTCGTTCTATACGATCCATGGCACCAGACCTTTTTGACTGTGTCGCTCTTTCACTTTTGAAGAGCAGAACGGTTAAGGATGTTTTCTTAATCGAAGGTGGGTTCAGGACATTACAGGCCCCCTGACCATACCAGCAATATCCCAATACTTGCAGCTATGGTGTCAACTTGAATCCATCAACCTGAATAGCGTAGAAGACAGAGTGATTTGGAAATTGACTCCTTCTGGTCAATACTCAGCTAGATCAGCTTATCACCTCATGTTTCAAGGTTGCGTCCGATTTGGGGGAGCCAGACTAATTTGGAGATCATGGGCTCCCTTGAAGGTAAAATTCTTTAGTTGGATGAGGCTCCATGGTCGCCTATGGACAGCAGCACAAAGGAGACAGCATGGACTAATCCCTGATGATGTCTGCAAGCACTGCTCGTAGCTACCTGAAACCACCGACCATCTACTCCTGCACTACACCTTGGCAAGAGAGATTTGGTGGTGGGTCTTGGCTATTCATGCTCTTGAGGTGGCGTTTTCTATCCTAGACTAATGGCTTGATCTCCGGGGACGCGTGGCCAAAGATTATCGCAAAGGTATGGACTCCCTAATCCTTCTCTCCTACTGGAGGATTTAGCTATCGTGCAATGATATCATCTTCAACAATTGCCGCATCTCTTCTGACTCCATGGTGGCCCTCATCTGGGAGGATGTCGCACGCTGGTGTGACGCCAGGGCAAAGAAACTTTCCATCCTTAGGGAGCGGCTGCGTAGTTTTGGCTCAGTTATGTAACTAGTGCCGGTGTTAGGACCATTCAATTGCTTTTCTTCTTGTATAAGCTTGTTTTTTCTGGTGTTTTCGGGAATGTGACTTGACACGGGTCGTGTAACACTCACGTCCTTTTTTTGTAATACAAAGATGCGCATCTCTCATGCGTATTCGAGAAAAAAGGGGAACACTGACGACAGTTGTGAAGATGGTCGGTGCTCAACCCGAACGATAGCTACATCATGGCTACTTCTGTGATTGAAGATCAGAGTTGCAATCGCAGTAGTTACCTTGGATTGGGATTAGTGTAGCAGGTTGGTGAATCTGGTGGTTGCATATGTGAGGTGGTATGTAGTAGCACCAATTCTTGCATCTCTTGATCTTGTGAACTGGTCCGTCTGAGGCCAGAGCATCGATGAGTACAGGGCAATACTAATAGAAGGTGCATTGACAGTGCCCCCCATCCCATCGAGGGAACCACCTTTGTGGTAGGGGTCAGGGGCATGTTTGAGGAAGACAGGACCAGCTATGTGTGTGTCGTCAATGTGGTTAGCCAGGTTTGCGACGAACCGTTCAGATCTAGATCTGAAAGTTGCTAGAGCAGAGAACAACTAGGAGCTGACTTAAGCATGCCTACGGCGGCAGGGAGGTGGAGCGGAGATGGGCTTTTAAGCCACTCCCAATGCTTTGTTTCTTAAGTAATGTCTAAGAAAAGGCAGAGTAAGAAATTGATGTTAAGAAACAAGTTTTCAATGTATGCATGTGTGTTGCTTGTTTCTTAAGGTCTCTTAAAGCAATTTATTGTCTTACAATCGTCTAGGATTGCTCAAAGAGCTAGCTTCTTCCATAAAAAAACAAGCTCCTCCTCTCTCCTTTCTAAATTGCTTGTCACATTATCTATTTGCTTAGGTGGACAACAAATTAATATCTAAGAAACTAGCATTGAGAATGGCCTAAGGATATGTTTGGTTCCTTGAGTTTCATCCTGGATCAGTTAGTCCTAGATCAGAGGACCTCCTCATGTTTGGTTGCTTGTATTTTACCAACTCGTCCAGGCTGAGGGCGTTCAGATTCTCGAAATATACCCAACATATGCTGCATGAATTAGTGCAGCGAAATCAGTCAACACATGCGCGATACAGGATCCATCCTGGCCAGCTGAGCCATTCCTATCACCCCACTCTCCTTATCGCTCCGCTCCTTCACCCCCGCCACCATAGTCCACCCCCGCCACCGCCCACCCTCACAGACTACCACCCTCCCTCACAGTCCACCATCGCCCCCCTCAAACTGCTCGCCACTGCTTGCCTCACAGTGTGCAACCGCCGCTGCCCGCCTTAGACTCCACCATCGCCCGCCTCAGACTGCACCGCCACCACCCGCTAAAGGAAGCCACCGCCAGCTCATCGCCGAACCCTACTGCTGGAGCCATAGGAAACGCCGCTGCTAAAGGAATCGTCCGCCACCCCAGGAGACCCAACGTGAGGTGAGGTATCTTCCCCCCCTTGTCCCCAACCGTGTATGTGTTCATATGTTGGTAGATCCGCGAGATATTTGTCAATTGGTTGCACAAATTGGTGGATCTAGGAAAGTATTGTCCATTTATTTGACCTTAAAGGTAGGTGTCGTGATTCTTGGATTCCTGTCCACTCAAAACTTGTGCTTCTATTTGACCTTAAATGCCTTATGGAGTTAGGGTTAACCTTGCTTATGGAATTTGCGGCTGTAAACCCAGAATAGTGAGGCATGTTTCGTTGATTAGACAAATCATCTTGTTATTTTGCAGGATGACACCACAGCACAGAAGTTAATGTTTGACGAATGCAAGAATGTATAGCATGAAGTCTTATGTACGCTGCAATTCATGTAGTTGCAACCAATATTGTAGCTCATATGTGTTGTAGGATAGACTTGCTGTTGTTATGAGGACAACTCATGGGTTAATCATGATGTTAGAAAAATCAATCTTTTTAATGCATTTTTATTGTGGTAAATTCCATCTTCTTTGCTGGAAATAGTGTTTGAATCGTCAATGTACACTTGCACTAAGAACAGAATTTGTCGTAAGGCTGATCAGTTGGATCAATGTTTGGAGCATTTGTTCCAAGAGAGGTGTGCCGAAGGGATAAAATCTAGTAGCATAATGGATCCATGAATGTTGGCAAGTTAAAGCAAGTAAATTAATTGAGTAGTGCAAAATGGTTCTAATTGTTCATCGCTTCACTTAAGTAGTGTCCATTGATCAACAGTAAGGTTTGATTGCATTGACAACCAACATAAAAACAGCAGCTCCCTTTGATTAAAATGGTAGAACATACAGTTCAATGTTAAAAGCCTATAGCCCATTAGCATCCTGAACTATTAAAATCCATAGCCTCAGATCATGAACTACAAATGGACACTACTTAAGTGAACTTGGACAACAAGTTTGCTAGTTATTTTTCAGATTGCTAGTTATAAGATCATTTTATCACATTTTGTCAATTGAATTCGTAATGTTTATCAATACAACATGCATGCACTGTGTACTCCATACTAAACTCATATGTTTTTGCATTCCCATGCGTAATGCAGATGGACCAGAGGAGGCTTAGAAGGAGAAAAATCAAGCTACTCATTAGTGTTGCTGGATATTTGGCTACTAGTATGGTGGTCTTGTTACTCCGATCTAGATTACGAAATAGGAGGCAACCTATTACCTATGGTCCAATTTAGGAGAGAGATAAAACTAGGATAGATTATTTGAATAACATAATTTATAGGAATGATACTTCTTGTATCGATACAATAAGGCTTAAGAGAGATGCTTTCTTTAATTTGTGTCAACTTTTGAGGGAACGAGCTTTGCTCCATGATAGTATACATGTTTGCATTGAAGAATAAGTTGTCATATTTTTTAATACAATTGGGCATAACCTAAGGAATAGGATGGTGGGTACTAATTTCAATAGATCTGGTGAAACAGTGAGTCGATATTTTAGATTAGTCCTCCACGCCATAGGTGAGCTAAGAAATAATCTTATTCGGCCACCTTCATTGGATACCCCAAGCAAAATTGCACGGAGCCCAAGATGGGATCCATATTTTAAGGTATGAAACTTGATAATTGTAACATAGAAATGAGTGATGCCAATTTTGTGGTGTCTAATTTTTTTATGTGTTCACCATATAGGATTGTATTGGAGCCATTGATGGAACACATATAAGGGCATCTGTTAGTAAGTCTATGGAGGAAGCCTTTTATGGTAGAAAGTCATTTACCACTCAAAATGTGATGGTGGCCGTAGATTTTGATTTGAATTCACATATGTCTTGGCCGGTTGGGAGGGGACATCCCATGATGTTGTGGTCGTAGCAGATGCATTAGAGCATGAGAATGGCTTACGAGTCCCCGAAGGTAACATCTTTGTTTAGATGTTCATGCCCTTAATAGTTTCTTGAAAACAATGTGATAACTGTGTTCATAATATCTTTGTTTAGATGTTCACTTGTTGGTATTACATAATCTCTTTTTGTAAACAAGTGGTGTAAAGCTTGTTAACGTCCTAGCTCAGAAGTGTAGGCTTGAGATTGGCTTATTCAGTAATTTTACAGGAGTAACAGTTAGTTTCCTCAAGAAGTTAAAATCCATGTTTATTTTAGCAAGTCTTGTTTTTCTTTCCTGGAATGTAGAAGTGGTGCCAGTCTAAAAAATATGGCTGTAGACCACATTTTTCTATTTCAACCATAGTTCAATCTTGTGCAGGATTTCAACTATTCTTATTGCATTGTGTAGAAGTGTCTCAGTTCAATAGAAAAATAAACATATCCAGTTCTTGATTCATCTAACTTGTGCTTCTTTGATCTTTATTGGGCAGGTCTCCTCAGTTAATTTGCTTATGAGATCAGCAAACTGATAAGGACATGTGAAGCACAAGTGAAGAAGCACCAATGATCAGTATTCTGACTGTTTCTGGCACAAGTTCGTGTGCCACTGTTCTTATCTTAGAATTTTGAGAATTGATGGTTATTTTAGAACTAATGTTGAGAACTGATGCTAGAACTGATGTAGGTGTATGTTCAGAACTGCTTAGAACTGATGCTGTATGTTCAGCACTAATGTTCATAACATTAGTTTTGTTTGTTTGTTTTATACATTTATCCTGATGCTGCTGCCAATGTATATGTTTTTTTTTGTTTTGACTGATACATTTCAGACATAAAAGCACTTGATTTGGAATCCCTTGTATAATCTACCTGTAAACAAGATATGTGATATTTGTAAACAAGAAGTTTAGAATTTGCCTTTATAGTTTACCAATATTAAGAGCTCCTAGCCAGCGCATGGGAAATATTCAGATTGTGATATTGTTGTTTGTAATTGAGAAGCACGAAATTGTGTGTATGCAATGCGAGACATTAAATGGAACACTGAAGTGATGCTCATTTCATAGTATGATGATGATATTGTTCTGTAGGTTTTGCAGTTCTGCTCATGTATGATGATATTTGTTTTGCAGGTTCTACAGAATTTTGCAGAATTTTCCCTTCTATGTTGTGTGAGAGTTCTACCAAAATCAGACAAGCATTAGTGTAGTAGTATGCAAATGTTCAATGTTATTCAACCTGTGCCCAAGAAGCAGAGCTAGGTGACCCACGAAGTCGTCGACTTGCGCACAGGGAGCTTTGTCCGAACGAACGAACGCATCGTGCACAAGCTTGTAGGGAGGAGGAGATAAACTCACCCCCAAGTAGAGAGGAGGTTATCTTATCTGCACAGATTCATCCAACCAAACAAAAGCGTGTACGAGGTCATCCCATCCCATACAATCAACAGAACAGAAACAAGTATCATCCTATACAACCAACCAAACATTGTACATGTACCAGTCCATCTAGGATCAACCATCTAGCTGAACCATTCCATAAATGATCAACTTCATGCAAGCAACCAAACACTATCTAAGTGCACACATCGGAGAGACCCCAGGGGCACCAATAGTTGTTCCATCATGGGAAGCATCGCCGACCGGCAAGACACAATAGGTGCTTGCGGTTGACGGGAGAGGAGGAGCTCCGAGGGCAGCAAAGTTACTGATAGGAGATCCACCGAGCTTGACGACAGTGAGGACGAGGACTAAGAGCAGCGGACACCAGAGCAGTGGCGACCGGAGCTCCGAACTACCCACCACTAAGGGTGACATTTTAAGAACTTTATTTAACTAGCTAAGACTATACCTAATATATCTACACGGTGGGGGCTACCCGCTCCTTCTCACCGCCGGCGAGGTTGCCGGAGGGAGGGTAGGATGGGGCCTAGTAGCGGTGGCCGCAAACCCTAGCTGAGGTGCGGGAGTCGGGGGGAATGCGTGTTGGTTCTGCACATCCTCCTTTGTATTGCTGCCACTTTGGTATCTTCCAGGAAAGCCATGCATTTAGCATGTAATGTATGCACTGTATTTTTCAAGGCGCCTGTTCCGCCACCAATAAGATTCCCATGTTATCATGAATGATACATCCCCAACCACATGTACCTGATGACGCTGAAAGCACAACATCACAGTTTATCTTCATGCACTCTTCTCCCAGGGGCATCCACCTGCTCAGTCGGATGTGGATTTGGTTTGCTTTCACTACTACAGAAACAATGATAAGCATCGGGCTATCATTGTTGGTTTTTAACTACCAACAGTGATAGTCCATCTGAAAAGAACCGGTAGTGATAATCAAGCATCATTGTCGGTTCTTATCATGAACCAACAGAGATAATATCATTGTCGGTTTAAATAACAAACTGATAGTGAAAATACCACTATCACTGTCGATTCATATCATGAACCGACAGTAATAATTGAGGAGTATCACTGTCGATTCATGTTATGAATTGGTAGTGATAATGTATTATTAGTGTCGGTTCTATTTTTGCAGCTCATCTTCGTAAGTTCATAACTTTTTCATACGAAGTTAGATGAAGACAACTTTTATTTGAAAATTGTAGCCCTTGATGGGATCTATAACTTTTTAGTTGAAGTCACCTATGTACCCAAATCGGCTTTACAACTAACTTGACATCTGTAACTTATCAAGATGGACTCCTTTTGTCATGGTTCACTGATGGGAGCACCTAGCACTAATAAACTAAATGAAAAAGAATCAAGCTAGTAATAACACAATGAAATGATAATACATGTAATGCTTTAGCACTAAATAATTATTAACATGTTGTATATAGGAAATGCACTCGTCCAAGCTCCTCTCTAATTGTCACATGGGACGACTCAATTCTACCCTCAATGAAATATGAAATGATACAACTATCAAAGTTAAATAAATGATCATCTCTAATAATAGTAATTACATGTTGAAATAATAATATGTGCATGCTTAAGTTGCTTCATGCATTTTGAAGCCGGGGAAACAAGTGTCTGTTTGTAGTTTGTACTGAGATATTTGAAAATTTATAAACTTTTCATACAAAGTTGAATGAAAAAACATTAATACAAGAAATTAATTCTCGATGATATTTGCAACTTTATAGTTGACAAGTTTTTTACTTAAAATTATTTAGATATCCAAATAATTGACACAATTTTGGACAACAAGGGTCAAAAGTAATAAAAAATATATCATTGCTATTAGCAATAAGTGATATTAGAGATCGTAAGGAGGCTTCGTGTGAGTTGAGAGGTTGTGGGTTCAACTCCCACAAACCACACATGTGCGTATTTCACGTGAAAAATTAGAAATCTTTTTTTTTTTCATTTTTTCCTAGAAAAATGCAATTTTTGAACCAATTATCACCGTCGGTCTGATTATCATTGTCGGTTCATGCCATGAACCGATAGTGATAGTCATCGATTATCATTGTCAATTGTGGATTGTCGATTCAATAACCGACATTTATAAGGGGTACTAGTGTTTCTTTCATGTATTTTAGATCCATGAGATGTTGGCGCAGCATCCCCATGATTTTGGCTGCATTTCGTTGTCCTTCTTTTGCATTGACCTTGTTTCTCTCTATCCATAGGATCCACAACAACAACAACCACTTTGTTAAGGAATTCTCACTGTTCTGCCAAAGGCTTGATAACACATCTGTTGTGGGGAGCTTGCTGATAGCATGATCTCCCTCACGTTAGTGAGGTTTGCCTCTACCCACACTGCTTTAGCAAACTTGCATTTCAGCAACATATGACCTCCATCTTCATCAAGCTGCATACAAACTAGGCTGCAAGTATCCAGGTCAATGACCAGATCTTCTATATTTCTCTTCATCGGCAAGCTATTGTGGGCTAGCCTCCACAAGAAGATTTTGACCTTGTTTGGAACTGGTGCTTTCCATATCTTTGTCCAGTCAAAAGTGCCTGCATTACTTCCGGACGTGCTTGCAGCCATACCTCTTATGTGGTCTTTGATGGCGAAACCCAGTTTGCATGCCGATTTAACAGAGAAGTGACCCTTTTCATCATAGTGCTAGCCTATAACATCATCCATTCCGTCCTTCAAAGGTATTTTCTCAATCAAACTAGGGTCCTCAATGAGGAGAGCGAATCAAATTATCCTTGGTTTAATTGAGAAACCGGCTATCCACTTCGGTTGAAGAACATATTCTCACCCGAGGCAAGGCAATGTTAATACTCAATGAAAAATGGCATCTCACATAAACATACTTGATTGAAACTAAAATAATCCCGGTATTCCCGATATGCATACTAGAATATGCCCAAAATCAACATGCATATCGTCACAACATAACATCGTCACATGACATAAATAGAGAGCAAATGTTTGAATATATTGCAAGTCTTGATCAACTTTACAAATTCAAAGTTCAAGTACTACATCTGAATTAACATGAGAGCTGTCCATTACAAGTTTGAGCTCTCAACTTGATTAAATAAGAACTAGAGATTATATTACAAGACAAGTTCTATCTCTAGCACATGGTCGTCTAATTTGCAGTGGATAATGTTACAAAAGTAAACAAAAAACCAATTATGCTCAGCTCACAAGCACCACTGGAGTTAACTTTTATAGGACAGCCACTACTCCTGTCCTTCGTCGTTATCGACGGGATAAAAGTAGCCAAATACAACTTTTTCATGACCTGCAAAAACTCCAACATAGAACCATGAGTATGAAGGCACTCGTAACACACACACACACACACAAACATATATAAGTAAAACAAAGAAACTAGTGTACATCACCTGTACCATCCCATTTCCCCAACATAATGTGACAAATACCCATAACACATATGCTCAGCATCCACAAGTATCATCATGAATTATCCTAATAAAACATGATAACAACATAAGTCATTTCGTGACTCTACATTGATTCCTGATGTACAAAAGCATGTTCATGGCTTAGAGCGTGGCTGCTCGAATAATTTTTACACCCTCTAGGGAGTACATTTTTACCCACACGGCACGAGTCCATCCACTTGAACCTCGTGATAGCCTTTTTCTCACCCATTCCCGCATGATTGATTCATCCCTATAATGTTAAGTACCTAGCCCCCGTAGGGCACACACTATGTCATTCATGACGTCACTTATCCACACACAACACTTTTACACACACACACACACCATAGGGTCATGTGTCAAAGGCCGGTATGACATGAGATAATAAGCTCATTCATACCATGCTTGACTATGTGGTAGTACGGAAAGTGCTTAAGACAACATTACCAAAAGTTTGTGCTTAATCTACCCAAGCAAAGCTATGGTATTCAAGACTCCATTCTTGAGCACCCCTACCCTTTGCCTAAGTCTCACAATCCAATATTATTTGATATCCCAGAACTGAACATAACCATACTACCAAGTGACATCCTATATAGCGCGAACGACAATGACCTTCCATCGCTCGACTTCTACCATTTATCTAAGCATGGCTAAGCATAATTCGTGACCAATTTTATCCAAGGCTCCTACCCATCATTCTTAGGCTACAAGGAACGTATGAAAGCAATCAACAAGGAATGGATCATGCATTCCAATAGGTTCTACCCATTGACAACCCAATATGTAATCATCGACACATGCAATTAGAACATATATACGTAATAGCCATTTCATTCACACAATCTTTCACAAAAATAATGGATCAACATGATAGATGCTTGCCTTGAGCTGGTGTTTCACCCTCAAGTGCCACCCTAGGTTCAAACTCAGGAACACCCATGTCACTCTCCGGTTCTTCGATCTCTAAAGAACATAACGAGTGCACTGTAATGAGTATGAAAGAAATGCCATGAGATATGCTCCAAACTTCATTAAATTTGGTGGAGAATTGCTGAAATTAGAGTTCATATGCTCATGGTATAAATATTTTACTGAGGGTCTATCCAAAATGGACAATTTATAGCTTAATTTCTAGATTTGATTTTATCTCATGTTTAGAATAGCTTTTTCATGCTTGAAATTATTTTTAATGTGTAGAATACTGAATCACCATGTTAAGATATGACATGGTTTATGATTTGTGATGATTAATGCTTGAGTTGAATTGTGGGTTTTTAGGTTGCATGAGCATGTCTATGTATTTCAATGCATGATTATGATTTGAGACTAATCAGAATTGGTGATGTTGGAGAAGAAGAAAATATGTTTATTATCTCATGACGTGTAGGCCAATGGAGTCAACATGGCGGCCAACAGCGAGAGGATCGGGACTAAGCAGGAGGCTTAGGGCCAACCGATTGGGGATGCCGGGTGAAGTAGTAGGTGATCCACACCGTATACATGGAGAGGTCAAAAAGCATAAGATGGTTGATGAAGACAGTGTGTTGACTAAGTCACAGAGAGGGGGATGCTAGTGCAAGTGACAAGGCGGCCCGAAAGCGGGAGAGACTTGTCATAGGTTAGGATCTCAGGATGAGGTGACATGTGTAGACATCGGAAGGCTTGCTTCGGATGTAAGCAAGTGGCGGGAAGTCAAGTTTTGAGAAGTGTGCGAGCAAGTTTCACAGTTTGGCCTCAAAACGGTGGCATGCATGGAGGTGCACATGTCACCATCGCGAAGCACGCATCCAAATGAATCTAAGTCATGAAGACGTCGAGTCCATTGCATTGACGGATCAATAGTTCACAATTTTACCCCTAGTGGTGGGTGAGAGTGTGTTATGAGTGGAGGGCATTTTGGGGATGTCAAAATACCTACAAATAGAGAGATGGCCGGTTAAGAGCTTCTTGAGGGTTTCATTTATAGTTCTAGCATTAGGGTTTTTGGTAGGGAGTGCTTAGAGAGAGGGAGAGGAAGAGAGATAGGTTTAGAGCTAATCTTTCTTGTATTTCCACAAGAGAGGAAGGATGAGGGGGGTATCCTAGCAAGATATCTATGTATTCAACTTCACTATCAATGATATGAGATTTGTTGAAGTAATTTCGTGCTCCTCCCCATCCACCATCTCCTCTCTGTGTGTTGGATGAAAAACGATGTTTTTGTTTCTCTCCGTTTTGGTGATTTTTGTTTTAGCCTTGGGCTGCGATTTTGGATGGGATGTTGTGAGTCTCCATGATGCTAGGATGTGTGAGGATATATCTTGAATGATCTTGGATCAATCCCTCTCATGAGCACCAAGAATTTGGAGTTCTTGCACTTGTTCATCTCTCACATCGGTTCCTCCGAAATTCATGAACTTTTTGAGGATTTATTGATCTTTTGGGATGGATCCTTTTGATGGTGATTCCCTCTCAATGTAAAGAATATGGGGTCCCCCCGCCAAGATGGCCAACAACGACCAGTTTTTGTAGGACTAATTCCTTTTCTCTAAACAGGGTCCATCGCGCGGCCACACCGCTGACCTACGCTGGACTTCCCACGACCAGTCCCTACTGGTCGCGGGACAGGTACTCGTCTAAACCAGACAACTCTTATTTAATGTTGATGTCCATGCCGTTTTCCTTCCCCGGGCATTTCACTCCAGCTGAGGCGACATGACCAGCGCAGGGTTATTGTTAATATGAACAAGGGTTCCCGATCTTCCGAAAGGTTCTGGTAACTCTCGATTTGGTGGAAACGAGACACAAGTCGATCCGGCTTCCGAACAACATGATCCGAAACCCCGCAATCGCAGCACCACGTCTCCTCTGGTTATCAACCGGCGTTGCACGGTTGACCTCGCCAAGAAGGCTAAAATCCTTGCCTGCGAATCGAAGAACACAAGCAAGAACAAGGAAGAATGCAACCAAATTGCAGATGAATGATTAATCTAACGAGTTGGGGTCTCACAAACCGACGAAACGGCGAAACTGTTCTTGACAGAATAATCTAAGCAAAACCCAACCCTAATTAGGGCGGTGGCTACTGTATATAAAGGATTAGGGTCGGCCAAGGACCCCTGGACGTGTCCCTAATGGACTCCAACACGATACATGGCCCAACGGACCAAAAACGGTGACGCAGCACCGGGACAGATTCTGGACGCTGACTTGTTTCGACGTTTCCCGTTGACTCAGAAGGAATTTGGACCTCAAACCAATGCCATTGGTTTCCTTATGAAATTATCTTTCCAACCATATGTGAATCGTCGAAAACGGAGTCCGGATGCGTCCTGGACGTCCGTTTTACTGCTCGCTGGTCCTGGAGGTCGAGGCTGATTCGGACTCGAGTTGGACTGGACCTCCTGCTGTTGTTGGACGTCCTAGCTGCTCCTCCACGCCTCCAAGCCTTCCTCTATGTGTCTTCTTGTCCTCTCCATGATTCCTAACTAACACATAATCATTAGGTAGTAATCTATTCTCAAAATTATATAAAGAGTTGCTTAGGAACGAGCTCACCTCTAAATTTAATTGTCGTGCGCGAGCTCTTGTGATTGGACCTTGAAAGTTCAATGGAGGATCATTGTATGTATCCGAGGGAGTGATGTCCTCATCATCCTCCCCCTCTTGAATTGGAGTCGTCCTCGACTCAAACTTATCATCGGCTCCCAAGTAAGGTTTCAAATCTGCAATGTTAAAAGAAGGACTAACCCCGAACTCGGGTGGCAACTCAAGTTTATATGCATTATCATTTATTTTCTCAATTATCTTATAAGGACCAGCAGCTCTTGGCATTAATTTAGACTTACGCAGCTCTGGAAACCTATATTTTCTTAAATGTAACCACACTAAATCACCTGGTTCAAGTTTGACTTCTTTCCTACCTTCACTACCAGCAATTCTATACTTTTCATTCATCTTTTTGATATTTATTTTAGTTGTTTCATGCAACTTACGAATAAAATCAGCACGTGCACTAGCATCACTATGTGTTCTTTCAGTGGTAGGTAAAGGCAAAAGATCAATAGGAGCGCGAGGGGTAAAACCATACACTACCTGAAAAGGACTTACCTTGGTGGTAGAATGTGTTACCCGATTATAAGCAAACTCCACGTGGGGCAAACATTCTTCCCACATCTTCAAATTTTTCTTCAAAATAGCTCTCAACATGGTACCCAAAGTGCGGTTCACTACCTCCGTTTGGCCATCAGTTTGTGGGTGGCAAGTAGTAGAAAACAATAGTTTTGTACCCAACTTATTCCATAGAGTGCGCCAAAAGTGACTCAAAAATTTAGCGTCGCGATCTGAAACAATAGTAGAAGGCATACCATGCAAGCGAACAATCTCTTTGAAAAAGAGGTCAGCAATATAAACGGCATCATCACTTTTATGACAAGGTATAAAATGTGCCATCTTAGAAAAACGATCCACAACAACAAAAATGCTATCCCTCCCTCTCTTAGTCCTAGGCAATCCTAAAACAAAGTCCATCGAAATATCTGCCCAAGGAATAGAAGGAACAAGAAGAGGCATATACAAACCATGTGGATTCAAGCGAGACTTAGCCTTTTGACATGTGGTACAGCGTGCCACGAACCGCTCAACATCTCTCCTCATCTTTGGCCAAAAGAAATGTGTGGCCAACATAGCCTCCGTCTTCTTAGCACCAAAATGTCCCATCAATCCTCCTCCATGTGCTTCCTGCAACAACAAAAGACGAACGGAACCAACTGGAATGCATAGACGGTTAGCTCTAAACACAAATCCATCATTGATCACAAACTTGTTCCATGTATGTCCCTCTTTACAGTTCAGCAATACATCTTTAAAATCAGGATCAAGCACATATTGTTCTTTTATTGAGTCAAGTCCAAAAATTCTATAATCAAGTTGGGATAACAAAGCATATCGTCTAGACAAAGCATCAGCAATTATATTATCCTTCCCTTTCTTGTGTTTGATAACATAAGGAAAAGATTCAATAAATTCAACCCACTTAGCATGTCTACGATTCAGATTATTTTGAGAACGAAGATACTTAAGCGATTCATGATCTGAATGTATAACAAATTCTTTAGGCCACAAATAATGACGCCACGTCTCTAAAGAACGTACAAGTGCATACAATTCCTTATCATACATAGAGTAATTAAGAACAGGGCCATGCAATTTTTCGCTAAAGTATGCAACGGGCTTACCTTCTTGCATCAAAACACCTCCAATGCCAACTCCACTAGCATCACATTCTAGCTCAAAGGTCTTACCAAAATTTGGAAGTTGCAGCAATGGCGCGTGCGTAAGCCCTTCCTTCAAAGTGTCAAAGGATTCCTCTTGTGCCTTACCCCAATGGAACACCACACCTTTCTTTGTCAACTCGTGTAAGGGGGCAGCAATGGCGCTGAAATCCTTCACGAAACGACGATAAAAACCTGCAAGTCCAAGAAAACTTCTCACCTGTTTGATGTTTTGGGGCACCGGCCAACTCTTTATGGCTTCAATTTTCATCTCATCCACCTCAATTCCCTGTGGAGTAATAACATATTCAAGAAAAGAGACTCGATCCGTGCAAAAGATGCACTTCTCAAGGTTACCAAATAAACGTGCATCACGTAAAGCATTAAAAACAGCACGTAAGTGATCCATATGTTCATCCAAAGACTTGCTATAAATCAATATGTCATCAAAGTAAACCACCACAAATCGTCCAATAAAAGTTCTTAAAACCTCATTCATCAAACGCATGAAAGTGCTAGGTGCATTAGTTAAACTAAAAGGCATTACTAACCACTCATATAATCCGAATTTAGTTTTGAAAGCTGTTTTCCATTCATCTCCAAGTTTCATTCTAATTTGGTGGTAACCACTACGCAAGTCGATCTTTGTAAAAATTACAGAGCCACACAACTCATCAAGCATATCATCAAGTCTAGGAATAGGATGGCGATATCGAATAGTAATGTTATTGATGGCTCTACAATCAACACACATACGCCAAGTACCATCTTTCTTAGGAACCAAAATCACAGGAACAGCACAAGGACTAAGGCTCTCACGTACATACCCGCGGTCCAAAAGCTCTTGGACTTGCCGCTGAATTTCCTTAGTCTCCTCGGGATTGGCTCGATACGCAGCACGATTTGGCAATGTTGCTCCCGGGATCAAATCGATTTGATGCTCTATCCCTCTCATAGGTGGCAGTCCCGGGGGTATCTCAGCTGGGAAAACATCCTCATACTCCTGCAAAAGGTTAGTGATAGCAGGAGGTATCGAACTAATAACATCATCAAGCGAATACAAAACTCGTTTGCAAACCAAGGTGTAGCAAATATCATTATTAGAAATTTCAGCAAGGTCACTTTTTAGTGCAAGCATAACACCACCCTTCAATTTTATGCCCTGTACCTTAGAACTAGGTGCAGACTTATCCTTTTTAGGTGGGTAAAGAGAATTAGCAACTTGCTGATTTTCAGATTTAGTATCACGCAAATTAGCAGCTCGTTCTTTATCAGCTTGTACAATTTCAGCAGGGGTCATAGGAACCAAAGTAATTTTCTTTCCTTTATGCATAAAAGTATATGTATTACTTCTACCATGGTGTATAGCATCATTATCAAATTTCCAAGGTCGACCCAATAAAAGTGAGCAAGCTTCCATAGGTACCACATCACAGTCAACATAATCAGCATAGGAACCAATGGAAAAGGAAACTCTGCAAGTTTGTGTTACCTTAGCTTTTCCAGCATCATTAAACCACTGAAGATTATATGGATGGGGGTGTTGGCGTGTGGTCAAGCCAAGCTTCTTGACCAAATCTGAACTCACCAAATTATTACAACTACCTCCATCGATGATGACACGTGCTCGCCGATTTTGGATGACGAAGAAAATCTGGAACAAGTTATGGCGTTGCAGCTTCTCTGGTTGTTGTACCTTTGTGCTGAGCGCCCGCTGCACAATGATGCTCCTATAGGTCGCTGTGTCATCACTGCCCAAGATTTCGTTGCTCTCCTCAACAACTGGTTCTTCTTCTTCTTCAATGTCAGAGGCGCTGATGTACCCATCTTCCGTTGCAATGTATGCCCGCTGACTTGGGCAATCCTTCTGCACATGACCGAATCCATGGCAGCGACTGCATTGAATGCCAGAGGTGCGTCCCGTTGATGCAACAGAGGAAGCACTCTTGGAAGGTCCCTGTAAAACAGAATTTTTACCTGAGCCCGAAGGTCGTGTAGTGACAGGATTTGGTGCCGTAGCTGCTTGTTGCTTGCTCGCTGGTGAGGGAGCCCTGTAAGTGGATGGTTTGGACAGCCCAAATGATGGTCCTGTGCGCGGCGTGTATGTGGTGCCGGCCTTGTACTTGCCCTGCTGCTCACGCCCCTGCAACTCCTTCTCTGCAAGCATAGCAAACTGAAACAACTGGTTGACATTGTTAAATTCTTTATAATCAATAATATCCTGGATTTCACGTCTCAAACCAGAATAAAATCGACAAATAGAATCTTCGTTTCCCTCTACTATGCCATAACGCATCAAGCCCTTTTGAAGCTCACCATAATAATCCTGCACAGATTTATCTCCCTGTTCTAAGCGCATCAATTTCTTACGCAAGTCTCTATGATAAGATGGGGGAACAAATCTATCACGCATAGCAACCTTAAGCTCTTCCCATGTACGAGGTGTGGCACCATCTGCAGCTAAACCAGTCCACCAAATAATAGCAAAATCTTTAAACTCACTAGTGGCTTGTCTAACTCTATGTTGTTCAGGTACTTGATGGGCACTAAATTTTTGCTCTACTGTCATCTCCCAATCAAGATATCCCTCAGCATCATAATGTCCTGAAAAAGAAGGTATAGTAAATTTAACCTTAGCATAAGGATCTTCAGGAGCTCGATTATACATACCTCGATGGTGGTGGTGATGTGGAACGCCACCCATACCTGTGGTGTTAGTGCGAAGACGACGCCGTAA
This sequence comes from Phragmites australis, assembly GCF_958298935.1. Classification (NCBI taxonomy): domain Eukaryota; kingdom Viridiplantae; phylum Streptophyta; class Magnoliopsida; order Poales; family Poaceae; genus Phragmites; species Phragmites australis. The sequence continues at coordinate 9,107,729 of NC_084938.1, forward strand.
TCTGTTTTGCAATGTCGCCGCTGGATCAACATTAACATCGTCATCATACAACTCATCACCGGTGTTGCTTCCATTCACATCTTCGTTGTGCACAGGACGGTTTTCCAAAGCATTTACCCTGTCAGTGAGCTCGGATAACCGTTTGTCCACCCGCTCAACCGCGTTTGCGAGTTTCATCTCAATTATCGCTTCAGTGACAGCCTTGATGACTGTCTCCCTCATCTCCTTCTGAGCATTGTCTACAACAGCTTGTAGCTGCTCTTGGCTGACACACTCCTTGAAGTCCTTTGGCGTTTTATCTCCTTCAACTGACATTGTGGAAACAAACACAACAACAAACAGTGAAGGTTATCCCTAATAATCGTACTACAAAGATGGAGTGGTGCCTCTCAATCAAGATCAGCAAAGGTAGACACCTTACCAAGCTCTTACCAGGGTTCTTACCAGCAAAGCAAAGGATACCTGGAAGGCGTGCGAGCGATTGCAGGGATGCAAACCAGTGCTGTTCAGAAGAATCTGTGGGGCTTGGAAGGCACACAAAGAGAACAAATATGTATATGTGGAACACAAATCAGAAACAGATAGTAATGCTGAATTATAGTCCCAAGTACTTGTTCTCGTTGCTGGCCTAAAGTGTTGCAAGTACCAAGTATGTGTGTTAAACAAGGTGGAGAAACAAGTATGATGGATAGCAAGAGCAACAGAAACAAAGAACTAAACAGCACACGCTAACACAGCTCACTTTGCCCTTCTCTATGTGCTCCTCTAGATATTGTTCCTCTTTTGCCCCTCTCTTTTTTCTATTTTTTGGGCTGTCGTTGTTTTTTTGGGAAAATTCGACTTTTTCTTTTTATTTTTTTGATATTTTTTTTCACTTAGGAGCACACAAGAGGGAACCACAGAAAATTTGAGCTTAAACAAGTGAAAGACGTGACCTGTAGAATTTCCTGAAGTTCAGCCGTAAAATGAGAAAAATATTTGGAAATTGAAAACTCAAACTTCGGAGGCGAATTTGGGAATTCTGATTTCGCCGAACCCGGCAAAGCCGGGGACGAACGGATCCGAAACGCTGTTTCGATGCGAAAAACTCTATGACTTTTCTGAAAACGGAGTTTGTATGCGAAAGTTATGCCCGATTTGAGAAACGACTCCGAATTAGAGGACAAAACGGGAAGAAAGTGGGGAAAATATGCGACGGAGGCTAGGGTTTGATGGAAACGGTGGGGGAAAACACACGAACTGGACTCTAACATGACCTAACCAGCAACAAGACCTTGACCAGGACACAAACTCAACACGACGAACTCTGAAACTGAAATATGCAAAAGCTAAAGGCGCGGAAGGGTTGTAGGACAGGAAAAAAAACGATATGGCAGTGGACTATGGAACGAAGGCGAAAACACTCGAAACTAAGGGTAGATATGAACCTGACGGTATACCTGAAGCTCTGAATACCACTTAATATGAACAAGGGTTCCCGATCTTCCGAAAGGTTCTGGTAACTCTCGATTTGGTGGAAACGAGACACAAGTCGATCCGGCTTCCGAACAACACGATCCGAAACCCCGCAATCGCAGCACCACGTCTCATCTGGTTATCAACCGGCGTTGCACGGTTGACCTCGCCAAGAAGACTAAAATCCTTGCCTGCGAATCGAAGAACACAAGCAAGAACAAGGAAGAATGCAACCAAATTGCAGATGAATGATTAATCTAACGAGTTGGGGTCTCACAAACCGACGAAACGGCGAAACTGTTCTTGACAGAATAATCTAAGCAAAACCCAACCCTAATTAGGGCGGCGGCTACTGTATATAAAGGATTAGGGTCGGCCAAGGACCCCTGGACGTGTCCCTAATGGACTCCAACACGATACATGGCCCAACGGACCAAAAACGGTGACGCAGCACCGGGACAGATTCTGGACGCTGACTTGTTTCGACGTTTCCCGTTGACTCAGAAGGAATTTGGACCTCAAACCAACGCCATTGGTTTCCTTATGAAATTATCTTTCCAACCATATGTGAATCGTCGAAAACGGAGTCCGGATGCGTCCTGGACGTCCGTTTTACTGCTCGCTGGTCCTGGAGGTCGAGGCTGATTCGGATTCGAGTTGGACTGGACCTCCTGCTGTTGTTGGACGTCCTAGCTGCTCCTCCACGCCTCCAAGCCTTCCTCTATGTGTCTCCTTGTCCTCTCCATGATTCCTAACTAACACATAATCATTAGGTAGTAATCTATTCTCAAAATTATATAAAGAGTTGCTTAGGAACGAGCTCACCTCTAAATTTAATTGTCGTGCGCGAGCTCTTGTGATTGGACCTTGAAAGTTCAATGGAGGATCATTGTATGTATCCGAGGGAGTGATGTCCTCATCAATTGTGTTCCATCCCACAACATTAATTGTTGCGGGATGGGTTTGCAAACGCGACAGAGGGCATGACATGCGCGCGTGGAAAACCGTTGATGGGACAGGACAGGGCGGACGGCCCGGACACGACAAGCAGGGATGTGGCCAATGGATGGGACGCACATCTCAGTGCTCTAGGGCAGGCACAGCGCAAACGTATCTTGTACTGATAGCCTATCTTGATCATCTTGGTAGGCATGAGTCTGTTTGTTGGGCCCACATGTAAGACTCCTACCCCTCTGGAATATAAAAGGGGATGCTTTTTGTAACAAATGGGGGACTCCGGGAGAAGGAGCTGGGCAACCAGCTAGAACATCCTCTGTAACCCACTCAGATCGTCCATTAATAGAATACACAGGATGTAGGGCTATTACCCCACGGGAGGCTTGAACCTGGATATCTCTGGTGTCTTAAGCAACATACACACACGCACATTCCGCAGGCACACCATGAACGTAGATCACACACCCGTCGTTCAAGACACCCCGGGATCATTGTCAGGGATGAACCCTCGACATTCCCCGTGACTAGATGTCTCTAGTTCAAATTTCATTGAATTTGAAGGTAGTTTGATTGGATTTCACCTTTAGGATCTCGTTGTTCCTGAGAAGGTTTTGAAAGGGGTTTTTGCCACAGTTCCAGTGGTCAGACCACCACATTTGTTGTCTGACCGCCAGCAGTTGATAAAAAAAGTTTGTTCTAGATGTTTGTGCAAAGTTGAGTGGTGATCTTGTCCAAAGTTAGAAAAGAAGAGTGTTGGATGAAAATTAGGAAAGGCCATCCAAGATATTAGTAAGGTGTCTATTCACCTCTCTTTAGTTGTATTGTCGGTTTGTCAAGTACCTCTAAATAATATTTAGAAGTGGGGTCACATTAATTGGAATTATATTAATTTTTGTATGTATTTCACAAGTTAAACATGCTTAACTAATCTTAGCAATTTAAAGCAGGTTAAACAGGTATAACATGTGAACAAGTTTTTTTTTTCTAGATATCATGAGTCAGTATAAGATTAACAAATTTGGTTTTACCATTTCAGGGCATAACATGAATTAACTATGAATTATTCAAGTTCTAACATAACCAATTCATCACGGGCAATTTAGAGGCTATTTCATAAGTACCATTTTTAACATGTAAAGAATGTCAATACAGAACTAGCAAAATTGGAATCACCATTTTTGAAGCTGTATACAATTTTCTGTGAATTATACGATGTCTCAGCCGATTTAAACATTATTTAGCAAATCAATTCTGCATTTTCTAATTGGCCCAAATCAACCTGCCAGAGGTGAGACCGCTGGAGCCTAACCTCGACTTCCAGCGAAGTTGCCAGCGGTCAGACGACTCAGACCGGGATTAGCGGCGGTCAGACCGCTACAAGTTCGCCGCCGGCGACTTTTGAGCTCGCCGGTGGCGACAACCGGCTGAAGCTAGTACCTACTGCTTCGTCTTGACGAGCTGGTTAGGTTGGTGGGACATGCACAAGGCGTCGTCATTGGCCGCAGCATGGCCGGCGGCGACGGGTAGTGGCGGCAGCGGCGCTCGGCCAACGGTGGCCACGGCGAAGGCGGCCGAGAGAGAGAGAGAGAGAGAGAGAGAGAGAGAGAGAGAGAGAGAGAGAGAGAGAGAGAGAGAGAGAGAGAGAGAGAGAGAGAGAGAGAGGCGCGTGGCTCACCGGCTCGAGGGGCTCGGCTGCCTCAAGGAAGAACTGGAGCCGCTGGTCATCGAGGTGGGGCTTCACGGCGGCGATGGCGAGATCTGGAGGAAGAAGAAGAAGGACACGGAGAGCTCGGCCTTGGGACGGAGCGGACGAAGGCGGCCGGCGGAGAAGCTCCGGGCTTCTTGGCTGGATCCAGGAAGCGACGCGGGTGAGGAAGAGCTGCTGCTGCTGCCCTGTGCGTAGGCTCGGCCGAGAGAGAGAGAGGGAGGGCCGGTTTTGGGGCCGTTCTTGACCGGAGGAGTGGACGGCGTCGACCACGCGTGGGAGAGGGCGGAGAGGAGGGGGCTGGGGGTGGACGGCCGTCGGGGCGCGCACAGACGCTGGCGCCCGCGTGGCCGTTTTGCTCTGTCGCTGCTGAACGGGAGGGAGAAGGAAGATGGCAGGTGGGTCGGATGAACAGTAAAAGCAATTTCCTTTTCCCTCCTCTCTCTTATTCTGTTGGTTTGGAGCTTCTAGGAGGCCTCAAGAATTATCCCTATTTTTGCGTCGATAGATTAATTTCGGTGAACCCATTTTAACGTGTTTCACCTCAGTAGCTTTTACGTCGATAGATTGGTTTTTATTTTAATTTTGACTGTTTTTGAACATTGTCTGAATTTTTAGGGCTCCAAGATAATTCCAAAAAATCTAGTAAAAATATTAATATTCATTTTAATTAGATTACTAATTTATAAAATTAATTCTAACCCTATGTTGTATAGAAAATTTCTGAGTTGCTTCACATTGCATAAAATTCCATTTATTGACCAATTTGAATTCAATTTCAAATGCATTGAAACAAATCTCAAAAATTCTGATGACCATGATGCATTTGAGTGCTCAATGACATGTAGTGCAAAAATTGGGCTGTGACACTCAGCCTCAAAAGTTGGATCAACTAACATTGTATCTCATGATCCATCCACAGGGTTTCTATGGTCAGCAACCCGAGTGATGATAGTTCGCCCTTGACTTGTACGTGGTTTTCTTGTAGTGCCGTTTGGGATCCAAGGGTAATCTCAGATTCTGATGCTACGACCATCTCGCACTCGCCATATGCGGTCTCCAGTAGTTTGCCGTCAGTGTAGTACTTGGCTCTCAGAACTTGAGCGCATAATGTGTGCTTCTTTTCAAAAAGGAGGAAAAGGTTAATCGTGTAGGTTATGAAGAAACAATGTAATTTTTTTCGGAATAGGTTACAATGCTAGACCAGGGGTCGCTAGCAGAAGAATGGAGGGAGAGAATGGTACCGATAACTTCATTGGAGACAGTCCCGTATAGCCACGACACGGCGACATAATCATTTTGCTCCCAACCGGCATCCCGGTGTCTTTGCGGTCCCGCTGACATGATTCCTGGCATCGAACTGTCAGGGGTGGATGGAGACACTACTGCACAAAGGGCAAGTACAAGGTTTTCGAACGGACTGCACTCAAGCGGCGTCTCTGATATCGGTTTCCAAACCGATTGCACTCAAACGGCGAATGCGGTTATCACATCAGTTCAGTACCCTTCCTGACTGGAAAACCGGTTTGTACAGTCAGTTGGTGTCTCCAACCGCAGGGACGTGGCGCCTAGGAGCTGTTCCCTCCGCCAAGCTCGTCGTGTAGGCTCCGCGCTGGCCTCGACTTCATCCTCTCTTCTTGTGTTCCTCTCTCAGATCTGGGAAAAAAAAATCACGAGTTTGTTAATATTGTACCCAATCCAACAAACGTAATAACTTGATAAATTGTCAGAGCTCTGTTGTCTCAATGAGGATGAGATCAACCGTAAGAATCAGTCCAACAAAAAGTTAGTAAACTTCTCCGAGTAAGAGGAGAACAAATGACGCCAACATGCCAAGATTGATGATATCCTTTAAGAGACAACAATACACGTTATTTCGAAATGATTGCAAATGATACGCATAGGAAACAAAGTATCCTCAATCTAGAACAAGATGAGAAAATTGAAGGCGTATCGCAGTTAAAGACATACATTACAAAATACTATAAGGAGCTATTTGAATCACATGTGAATAGCCATTTATCCATGACAGAGTCATGGACATATGATATCACTCAAGTGATGGATATAGAAAGTGACCTCCTCACAGCTCCCTTCGCTGAAAATAAAGTCTGTGATGTCATTTTCCAAATAGAATATAACAAAGCACCCAGCCCAGGTGGCTTCCCGGTAGAGTTCTACCAGTTGTTCTAGGAAGATCAAGGATGACTTACTGAAAATATTCCTAGACTTGCATTCAGAGAATTAGTCAATCCATAGTCTCAACTTCGGGGTGGTCACACTCTTACCAAAAATCAAAGTAGCTAGATGCATTCAGCAATACAGGTCTATCTGCATGTTAAATGTTAGCTTCAAAATTTTCACTAAAGTACTCACCAACATGATAAACAATATAGCAGATCGAATAATTTTTCCAACACAAACAGCCTTTATGCATGGTCAAAATATTTTACAAGGGGTGGTCATTCTTCATGAAACAATTCATGAACTCCACTGTAAAAAGTCAAGCAGGGTAATATTCAAAATTGATTTTGAGAAGGCCTATGAAAAAGTTAAATGGCCAATATTTCTCCTACAGCCCCTACAGATGAAAGGCTTCTTACCTAAATGATGCTCATGGGTAGAAAAATTCATTTACAGGGGGAGCGTAGCAGTCAAAGTGAGTGGCAAACCGGTTATTTCTTCCAAACAAAAAGGGTCTTCATCATGGAGACCCACTCTCACTGATTCTATTCAACATCATCGCAGATATGTTAGCAGTATTTATTGAGAGAGCTAAAGACAATGACCGAATCGAAGGAATTGTACCCGATCTGGTAAACCATGGGCTATCAATTCTACAATACACCGACGATACTATTTTGTTCATGGAGGATGATTTGGAAAAGGCCAAGAACATGATGCTTCTACTATGTGCCTTTTAGTAGCTCTCAGGCCTAAAAATTAACTTCAATAAAAATGAATTGTTTTGTTTTGGGGCGGCAAAAGACAATACCGACCAATATATATATATATTCATATGTGTAAAGGGTGAGCTAACCTTGAGGTATCTAGGTATCCCTATGTACTACCAAAAACTCAGAAATTCAGACTAGAAAGGAGTTTAAGAATGGATAGAAAGGACTTTGAGTAGCTAGAAGGCCAAGTACCTTACCTCGGGTAGCAGGCTTATCTTGATTAACTTAGTTCTCAGCAGCCTACCTGCATACATGATGTCCTTCTTTAAAATCCCATATGAGGTACTCAAAAGGCTTAACTACTTCTGCTCTAGATTTTACTGGCAAAGCAATAGTCAAAAAAAGAAATACTGCTTGGCAAAATGGAAAGTTCTATGCAAATCCAAGGAGCAAGGGGACTAGGAATTCAAGATCTTGATATCCAAAATACTGCTCTTCTCTCCAAATGGCTATACAAATTATTGATTGAGGACGGGCTTTGGCAAAACTTTCTACGTAATAAATACATGGGGTCAAAATCACTTTAATAGATTGAAGGAAAATTAGGTGACTCTCACTTCTGGGTTGGATTAATGAGAGTGAAACACATCTTATACCGATATGGAACTTTTAATATAAGAGACAGATCCAAAATTATGTTTTTGGAGGAATTTTGGTTGGGCAATTTGATCCTAAGAGACAAATACCCTCAACTTTAAACTATAGCGCGAAACAAACAAGAGTTAGTGGCTACGACACTACAGACTAATCCCCCAATATTAACTTCAGGAGGGATCTAGATGGTCCAAAATTGGTGGTGTGGAATGGTTTAGTTGCACGCCTTTCCAATATCACTTTGGCACATGAATGTGACGAATTCCGATGGAACTTAACTCAGTCTAGAAAGTTTTCTGTCAATTCGCTATGTAACGCTCTGGTGTGAGGTGAGGAACCAGCACAAAAAAGTCATATATGGAAACTTAAGCTACCACTAAAAATCAAAATCTTCCTTGGGTATCTTCACAAAGGAATTTTCTTAATAAAAGATAATCTGATTAAGACAATGGGTAGGGGATCAGAAGTGTTGATTTTGTCATGAAAAAGAGATAATTAAACACCTCTTCTAAGATTGTCGCTTTGCCCGACAGACCTTCACCAGCCAGTTCACTTTGCCTATTCCTCTTCTCCAACATTCCCTAGCTTTCTGAAATTACTTGAAAGTTATAGCCTATGTATCTAGACTATTAGGGAGTAGATCTAGGCTATATCAATTTATATCTAAATATGCTCTAGGTTCATCTAGTGTGTCTACTCTGCCATTCAAAAAGGTTTGCAACCTATAGTTAATCCTAGCAAACTACTCTATGAAGGGAAACATGCAAGGATAGATTACAATAAGCAAATACGAAAATGTAAATATGGTAGAGAGAGCAAACTCAGCATAAGGGATATTTATCTCGTTGTATCGATGGCATAAATACCACCTCTAGTCCACGTTAAAGCAGTCACCAAGGCTATAGCTCCCGAATGGCATCCGATCACGACCGTTGAGCCACTTAGGCCTCAAGTACGTTGAGCCACCAAGCCACCAAGGTAAGACCTCACAAAAAGTCTCTCTTTCGATCACTTGCCACCGTCTTCACTTCAGAGCTTGAGCCACCAAGGTAAGGGTCTCCGCGTCCCTATACAAGAGTCTTGTCTCCGCTCCACACCAAGCCAGAGGGTTAACAATCATGAGCCACCAAGGCTTACGGTGCCGGTAAGTTACCAAGACTCTAAGGTGTCAGTGTACCACTTGATACAATGTAGGATCACTCCCTGATCCTCTCTCTACTCAGCAACACCTAGCAACAACTCTCGCTAGGCCTATTAGTACTAATCACTATAATCTTGTGCTTAATTATCTTGGATGATTATTTTTAGCACTCTGATGGTTTGGATGTCTTCTCAAGTGTCTATGAGCTTCTCTGAACTCTAGCACACTCAAATGACCGAGTGGGGAGTATTTATAGCCTCAAACCCATGAACTAGTCGTTGTTCCAACAGCTCAAATAGACTATGAACACCAGATGATCCAGCGTCAATAATAGTAGAAACACTGGACCATCCGGTGCGTACAACAATAGAAACTAGCTATTGGACCCGCACTCAAACTAATTGTGAACACCGGATTTTCCGGTGTAATCTTGAACTCCATCACTAGACTATCCGGTCTGTATACTTGAGCCAACTGAGCCACATCTCACTGTGTATTTGTACGATGTGTATAATCTTCTGATCACTGGACCATCTGGTGTGTATAAGTCCTCTTTTCACTAAAAAACTTCTAGAAAATGCTCCGGTGAAACCTTCAGTCTACACTCCTCTTCATCATTGGACCATCCAGTGTGTAAACCTCCTCTGCTACACCTCCTGGAAAATGCTCTGGTGTGTACATCACCTCAACACCGAATCATCCAGTGTGTTCTTCAACCTCTATGTCAAAACACTCCAGCATGTATACTTGTCTAAGCATCGAACCATCCAGTGTGTTATCTTTTCTAAGCACTAGACCATCGGGTGAGTGCAATTTTCTCTGAACTCATCCAATTCAAACATTCTTGAGTTCGGCTTTAGTGGCTTCTTCATGTATAGCATCTATGAGATTTACTAAAGCATATACTTGACAAACATGCTAGTCCCATTGACCATGTTGTCAGTAATCACCAAAATCATATGCATACCCTAAAAAGGCTATGTTCACTACAATCTCCCCCTTTTTAGTGATTGATGACAACACAACCAAAGCAAATGGCAAAACATATATGCTACTAAATGTAAAGTGCACAAATAATGAATGATAACAATCTAAGAAGTGTACATGGTCTTACCACTTTGCTTGGATGCATGGTAAGAACAACCAATGATATTAATTGTAAGAAAACTAATGATACTAATTGAAAGTGCATCAAAGATACCAACTGAAAATGAATTAATTATAAAGGAAAGATTCCATCTTTATCATACCTTGTTCTTACCTTCACTTTGTCTCCCTTTTGTTGTGACTGTCATGGAGAAAATTTTCCCTCTTTATCCATCGCTACTATTTACCTTGATTGACCCATGCAAGAACTATTTGCTTTGCTCGCTTCTTGCCTTGATATCAATTGTAATCCTTCCATGCACACTTCTTGTATCATGCTTCTTCCTTTATCAACAATCTTGCATCATGCAACTTGAACTTGCTTTGGTCATCAAAATTCTTCCTTTTTGTCAACAATCTCAAAAAGGCTACAAACACATGTTGAACTCAAGGGAAACGTTAGAGCACACGGGAGAGATATTCATGAATCATGATCCAATAAGATGATACCACATGTAGATATCCAGTTGAAAGGGATGATACCAACTATAGGGTAAATAATACCAATCGTAGGTATGCATGCCAATTGTAGGAATGCAATTGAAAAGAGCTATGTGGATACCATTTTATATGAAAACATATATATCACAATTCATGAAACTCACATAATATGATCTGAACTCCCCTATATGTGGGTATACATCTGATGAGAGTGAAAAATATGCACAACTAAATAATATGAAGAGATAGGAAATTTATGCCATATTGTGCATGGAGGTAGCTTAAAAGATCAAATGAATTGACAATAATATCAATCGACGAATAAGCATTGCATACATCTGGGGACTTGTTGATTACTTCATGAGAGTACAAAAGATATCACTTGCAACACATTTTAGTCTCAAAATTACAACTCATAGGATATGCTCCCCTAAAAATATGCACACAAGTGTCAAATATTTGTGAGAGCCATACACATGTTATTGATAACAATGTAGAATTTATCATATATATTGGACTCATAGCACGTAAAGAAAAGACTTGAAAACAAGTACTATGAAAAGAACCTACAACTAATAAACCATGTAAGTTGCTCATGGGTTAGAGAGAAACACAAACAAGCTACCATATGAAAAATCTACACTAAACATTGGAAGAAAATAAAATATGCACATGCAATCCTAGACAACACAAAGGTACTAGATGCAAAATAAAAAGTATGAACACAAATCTAGCTACCATTACCTCTTTTACTATTGAATGGGGGATTTTGAGTATATGATGGTCAAGATTTCCATCAACGTACCCAAACTTGTACACTTGACTTATTTGCTTGAACTTTCACTTCATCTTGTGAGTCAAGTCTCCAAATCACTTGAACCGATCTGTGGACTTCAAGTCTTCTTTAGAACCCAAATCGATTGGAGCCCCTTCATATTGGTGATGACTTCCTTGGACACTTAAATATGTTGGTTCTACCTACAATCCTTTCTCTCAACTATGTGTATAACCACTTTGCTATTATCCTTTTTTTGAGCTTGTAGTGGTTACTCTTGGTCTTGATCTTATAGTTGTGCTTGGTGTAGATGTTGGAGATCTTGTTTGAGAGATTCATTGCTTTTTTCTTCTCCTTGGTCTCCTTCTTGACTTGTTTGTATTGGAAGGACTTGTGGTCTTCTTGATGACACTTGAAGCATGTCACAGTGGACCCTTCCACAAGCTTGTTCACATGTTATCACAATTATCTTGAGGAGGCTAGACATGATTCTTTCCCATCAATCTTGCTAAGTCCTTCTTGAACTTCTCCACTTCTTACTTGAGCTCATAATTTTCTTATACAATGAGATCATTACATGATTCTATAATAGTATTCTCAACACATGTCTCATTGAAAAGGGGTGAGCTAGATAGATCAATCAAATCATCACAACAAGTAAAAGCATCTACCTTAGGATTAAAATCAAAGAGAGAGATAGATTGCTTCAAAGGGGCCTTATATTGAGATTCAATGCCCTCAAGTTTTGTCTTAAGCTCTTTATGCTCCTTTTTTAGCAATTCGAATTTGCTTAACAATTATTTATAATTGGAAACAAAAGAAGCATGAATATCATTAAGGGCATTAAATTTTAAGTTCTTTAGTTTGTTTCTTTAAGGCCCTTTGTTGCTTATTTATCAATTCAAGAAGTTTTTTTTTTGAGAGGGTGGATCCTCATCGGATTCATCATCACTTACATCGATTTTCATACATTTCTCCATAACGCACTTGTGTGAAGACGACTTGCGTGATGGTGGCCTTGAGGAAGGGTTTCTCTTGGAGGAGTGGATGGTGAAGCTCTCATCACTTGAGTTTGAATCTTCATCTCTACTCACCCATCTTCCTATGCTTGTAAATACTTTGCCTCTTCCTCTTGTCTCCTTCTTGTTCTTACTCTTCTTTTCCTTCTTGATATGATCAATTGTGTTGACCAAGTTTTTCATGAAGATTGATGATCAATCTTAGCGTTGATTCTTTTGAGGTCATTCTCCAATTTTGAAATGAGCTTGACGATATTGAGATCTATTTCTTCATCACTTGAGGTCATTTGCTAATCTTTTTCATCGCTCTCTTCATCTTCATCACCATCATCTTTGCTTGAGCTTGACTCTTGCTCTGGTCTTTTCATCTTCTCTTTCATCTGTGGGCAATAAGCTTTCTTGCTTGTGAGGATAAGGTTCTTGGCACCGGATGAGGATGAGCCTTCAACTTTCATATTCATGGTCATCTCATGAGCGGTAATCTTGTCGAGAACTTGGCTTAGGGTCATCTTGCTAATGTTGTTGTTATTGTCGTAGATGATAGACACACTCAACTTATATTTTGGAAGAAGATCTTGAAGTATTCTTCTCACCACTTGATCATCTCTAATTGGTGTTAAGCCTAGTCCATTGATCTCATTAACAAGAATATTCAAATGTGAGTATATGTCATTAGCACTTTCATGGGAAGGTTATTTAATGCTATTAGCTTAGAGATAGCATATGATATTTTTTATTGCGCACATCATTTATGCCTTCATGTATTTCAATGAGGTTAGTCCATATATTATGAGCATTAGTAAGAGAATATACTCGATTGAATGCATCAATGCTTAGAGATGATAAAATGATACTGTTCGCTAAAGCATCAAATTGCCTTTCATTAATTGTGGGACATTTCTTCGTCCCCTCTTTGGCGACTCTCCAAATATTTAAAACTTTGGTCTGCAAATGACAAGTCATTAGAATTTTTCAAAGGGGGAAATGAGAGCTGTCAAAATTTAGAGCACTACCGATATACATCCCTACCCCGGACATTACAAGTCTCTAGGATGTTAAGCCTATTAAGAGCATAAGTTCTAAACCAAATGAAGGGTTGCGAGGACTAGCTCTGATACCAAATATAGGGATCAGTGACATCCTAAGAAGGGGATGAATTAGGACACCTAAAACTAATCGAATCCAAATGCTTCACAAGATAAACCTATATCAATTTCTATATAAATATGCTCTAGATTTATCTAGTGTGCCTACTCTACCATTCAAAAAGGTTTGCAACTTATAGCCAATCCTAGCAGACTACTCTATGAAGGTAAACATACAAAGATAGATTGTAAGAAGTAAATGCAGAAAGATAAAGATGATAGATAGAGCAAACTCGCCGCAAGAAATTTTTATCTTGTGGTATCGATGGCATAAACGCCATCCCTAGTCTATGTTGAAGCAGTCACCTAGGCTATAGCTCCCGGACGGCACCCAGTCACGGCCCTTGAGCCACTTAGGTCTCAAGTAGGTTAAGCCACCAAACCACCAAGACAAGGTCTCACCACAAGCCTCTCTTCCGGTCACTTGCCACCGTCTTCACTTCGAAGCTTGATCCACAAGGCAAGAGTCTCCACGTCTCTGTACAAAAGTCTTGCCACCACTTCACACCAAGTCACAGGGTCAACAACCACGAGCCATTAAGGCTCATGATGCCGGCGAGTCACCAAGACTCCAAGGTGCCGGCATACCACTTGATACAAATATAGGATCACTCCTTGATCCTCTCTCTAGGCAGCAACACCTAGCAACAACTTTCTAGGCTTATTAACACCAATCACTCTCTAATCTTTTACTTAATTTTCTTGGATGATCACTTTTAGTACTTTGGTAGCTTAGATGTCTTCTCAAGTGTTTATGAGCCTCCCTAGACTCCAGCACACTAAAATGGCCGAGTGGAGGATATTTATAGCCTCAAAACCACGAATTACCCAATACTCCAACGGCTCAAACAGACTGTGAACATCGGATGATCCGGCGTTAACAATAGTACAAACACCGAACCATCCAGTTGTACAGCAGTAGAAACTAGCCGCTAGAAATAGCCATTGGACCTGCACTCAAACTTATTATGAACATTGGATGTTTCGGTGTAATCTTGAACTCCATCACCAGACTATCTACTGTGTAAACTTGAGCCGATTGAGCCACATCTCACTGTGCATTTGTCCGATGTATATAATATTTTGATCACCGGACTATCTGGTGTGTACAACTCCTCTCTTCACTGAAAACCTTCTAGAAAATGCTCCAGTGAAGCCTCTGGTGTATAGTCCTCTTCATCGTCGAACCATTCAGTGTGTGCAACTCCTCTGCTACACCTCCTAGAAAATGCTCCAGTGTATATCACCTCAATACCAGACCATTCAGTGTGTTCTTCAACTTTTTCTTCTGTATCAAAACACTCCGGTGTGTATACTTGTCTGAGCACTGGATCTTCCAGTATGTTATCTTTTCCGAGCACGGGACTATTTGGTGAGTGTAATTTTCTCTAAACTCGTCCAATTCAAATTTTCTTGAATTCGGCTTCGGTGGATTCTTCATGTACACTAATAGCTAAAACATACATACCCTATTAGTCCCATTGACTATGCTGCCATTAATCGCTAAAATCACATACATACCCTAAAAGAGCTATGTTCGTTACATATGGCTATGCAGATATGATATTGTCTTTAATAATTGAAAATACTTCTATACTTTGCAGGTTATTTTGACATGTACATAATGACTCCGTTCATGGTCTTTGCTACAATGACAGGAGTACCATGATATGGTTACTTTGGCAGCGGCTTGTTTGGAGTGGGTTGTTAGGGAGCTCTTCAAGTGATTTGGATGGCAATCTAGACTACGCATTGAAGGCCAACCATAATAATCCTGCTTAGCAGTTTGTTCCAGATTTATTTGTCACTTTCTTTTTGGTTTTGGATAATTTTTGTTTACATGATGTTTTGGATGTTTGCATCCTAGCAATGCAGAGACCGAGGGAAACTCTTGTGTAATTGTATCATCTTAATGTAATGTTAAGAGATCATAAACTCTCCTTTTAAAAAAAAAAAGGTAACAGACACAATCATAACTTGTTGCCTTGTTGGGCAATGCTGTTGTAAATTCCAGACACAGCGCTAATAAACACACTGAGATCTGGGATATCAACGCACCAATGTGCACCTGCATGCACGAAATCAAATAAGCTAATGAATTAATCTAGTACTACTAATTGCTTATGTAATGAAAGAAACAATCAAATATGTACCTAAACACTCTGGCAAGGATCATGCGGGAGATGGAAGATCTACATCAAGATGGCCCGGCAGCTAAAGCTACACCATAGATCCTCGTAGCGAACAACATCGTGTTTACCGTGATTGAAACGATCTGACATTGTATGGTTGAGAAAAGTTTGGAAAATATATAGGAAGACATGAAAACTAATACACTTGAATGTCTTGGTGTAATTGATTCAACAACAAATTAAAATTATTACTGCTCGTTGATGGTAGAGTTGTTCATAACATTTTAAAGGCCCTAAGGCATGACAATTGTGGAGAACCTTTATATATTAGTACAAACATGCAAAAATAGCATTTTTTTCAATTGCAAAGCTAACATTACTAGTGGAAGGAGCATAAGAAAAATAGAAATAGAATAGATATAATGCATGGTAGGGAGAATAGGCCCCAACACCCTTTGTTTTCGCCTCTAGCCACTAGACTAAGTATATCACAAGGTATGAGTATAGAGGTTTCAAAGCAAAGGGAGTGCAAAGTGAAGGAAAATGGATCGACATGGCCTACTGAAAGTAGCAACAACATGGTCCATTTGGGGAGTAAAAGGGGAACGAAGTCCATTTGTGGAGTAAAGAATTCCTCCGTTCGAGTTGGGCTGAAGCATTTAGCTAAAATATATTATATATGTATGTTAGTATTTTTGCGGTGTTGTTGACCATCCCAGGCCTAACTTAGCTAAGATGGCCGAGAGTTGTGGTGCCTTAGGCCTATTATAGCTAGTTAGTTGTCCATTGTGCTGTGTTTTTTGGCTCAGTTTCCCCTAATTAATCGAGCATTGTTTTAGCCTATCGGGCTTTTCTTCTCATATATGTATATGTGTGTATATATATATATATATATATTTATATGTATGTATATATATGTATATATGTATATATATGTGTGTGTGTGTGTGTATATATATATATTAGTATAAGTATATCACTTGTTAGAAGTCCTTGAATCTTTGGGGCCCTGGTTGGTCGCCCCTCTTTCCCATGCCCATGAATGGCCCTGGCCTCCAGCAACCCTGATGTATGATCCTCGTCTGGTGCCTCGCCCCATGAATTTTCACCTTGTGCCATTTGCCTAAATTTCAGTTCCATTTCGATGCAAAATGCAAAGTAAAAGGAAATATAGTTGTATTTCATGAGCTAGAGTGCAAGGTATGCATCCAGTTGCTTTAGTGCTTCATGATTACTTGAAGTTTTAGATTGATGTTGTTGTTTGATGATTGACATACACTGTTATAAAATAGAAGCAGGGTATTGCATTTAGTGGCAACTATATAACACCTTGTTCCTTGTGGTGTGTAAGGATCGGCGATGCCCTAAGAGGGGGGTGAATTAGGGATTCTAAATCTATCGGCTCAAATTTAACAAGATAAGCCTAAATCAATTTCTATGTAAATATGCTCTAGATTTATCTAGTGTTTCTACTGTACTGCAACAAAGTTTTGCACCTACAAACGACCGGCACATAGCAATTCTATGAAAAGTAAATGCAGAACAGTTAGGGCAAGAAGTAAATGTAGAATGTAAAGGGTAGAGAGAACGCAAACTCGGCAAGATGACTTTTTTCTATGGTATTAGTGAGTTGCCGCTCACCCCTAGTCCACATTGGAGCCCCTTAAAATCATCAACTTCATCTTCACTTGAGTCTTGATCATCTTCATCTTCTTTATCATCTTCATATTCATCATCATCTTCTTCACTTGAGGATGAGCTCAAATTTTATTTATTCCTCATCATCTTGATCTTTCCTTGTTTGCTTGAAAGATCAAGGCTCTTCTTGTCGGATGAAGATGAAGCTTCATCACCCATCTTCATATAGAGCTTATATGTGGTGAGCCTTCTATGCACTTATGTGGGTATCATCTTGCTTAAATATTCGTGGTTGTGAACAATGGTGATGATTTTGTTATATTTTGGATAAAGATTTGCTTGAAGCATTATCTTCACCATATCTTCATCCTTCACTTGTGTCAAACTTAACTCATTATCCTCATTGACAATAAAATTTAGGCGTGAGTACATGTGATTTGTATTTTAATGGGGAAGCATAATAAAATTTCTCTATTTAGATTTAACAACATGATACTTTTCTTAATGCACATCTTTTGTACCATCATGAATTTCAATGAGCGTGTCCAAATATCATGTGCATTGGTGAGGCTATAAATGTGATTAAAAATATCAATAATAAGACATGAAAATAAGATACTTCTAGCTATAGCATTGAATTACAACTCATCTTTACCAGCTTTAGTAGGTTTGTTAGGCCTTATCATGTGTTTCATGCCGACATTAGTTACTATCCAAACATTCAAACATTTGGCTTCTAGATAGCAAGACATAAGAATTCTTCAATGGGGAATGCTTATGCTATCATAGTGTGAAGTCCTACCGATGTCCATCCTATCCCTGGACATAACATTCTCATTAGGTGGTGATGCCTAAACATCTAAATGTGAGTCGTATGCTCTGATACTAATTGTAAGGATCGGTGATACCCTAAGAGGGGGGTGAATTAGGGATTATAAAACTATTATCTCAAACTCAAAAACATAGATCTAAATTAATTTCTATCTAAATGTATTCTAAATTTATCTAGTATTTCTACTCCACCGCAATAAAATTTTGCATCATAGGAACTAAACCTATAAACTACACATGTCAATTTTAGGAAAGGTAAATGCAGAATAGTAAATGTAAGAAGTAAATGCAGAATGTAAAGTGCAGAGATAATGCAAACTCGGTACGATGACCTTTTCCTATGGTATCGATGAGTTGCCGCTCATACCTAATCCATGTTGGAGCCCCTTGCAAAATTAAAGCTCCCTGATTGGCTCACTCCATGGATAGTCGTTAGAGCTCCACACATGTCAGTGGGTCTCCTACTAAACCTCTCCTATGAGCTCACCACCATATCCACTAAGGCAGTACTTTGCCAATCTGGCATGGTGCATTCCAACTGCTCATAAGGCTTACAGCTGCTCCATAACCTCCCCGGAGGGTCTCGCAAGACACAAACATCACCAAGTCATCTAAGATCAGCAAACACCAAGAGTTACAAGTGTGGATCACTCACTTGATCTAACTCTTGGCTAATCACCTAGCTAGATGTATACTAGGTCTAAACTAGCCCTAATCAAGTCTTTGGCAAGAGGTCTCAAATATATATATATATATATATATATATATATATATATATATATATATATATATATATATATATATATATATATATACTCCTAGATATATATATTCATCGGGCATGCCTAGATATTGTGAACATAGGATGATTCAGGTGAACATAGGATATTCCGGTGAATACTCTAGTGAGTGTAACTTTAACGGTCCTGAAACTAGTTGTTACTTGTATAGTCTGTGAATTAGAAGTTCTATTGGTTTTCAACCCTTAGCACCAGAACATCTGGTGTGTATAGCATAGCAACTCATGGCCAAACCATATCTCTATACAAATACTCCGATGAATCCTCCTTTGATCACTAGAACGTCTAGTTCACTTCTTTTTGTGAACATTGGAGTATTGTATATAATTTCTAGAAACTTATATTTCATATTTTGGCCATAACATTTTGCTTAGGACTCCTCTTTTAGTGATCTTGAACTTATGAAAATATTATGAAGTGTTCTACAACTTTTATATTGACCACTTGAGCTGAAAAATCTTTTTTGAACACTGGAATATCCGGTGAAGCATCAGATCATCAGTTGAGTGTAGCTCTAGAAAATTTCCATCTATATTTTATCTATAAATTTTCCCTCTGGACTCTGATTTTGAGGATCTTAGACTATATGAAAAGGTTCTAAAGAGATCTACATGATTCTACTGAAAAATTGAGCTCAAAGCCATTCTATGAAAATCAAATTGACGGGGCATATCTAATTCATCTCTTGGTCCTGACTTCGCTTATTTTTGTTTCGGCTTCAATTCTAGATATCTAAGGTCTTCCTCTTGATCTATTAGGACTAGATAACCCTAGTGTACATCATCACTAGACTATTAGTCTAAAGACATTAGATCAAGCTACTAAATCAAAATCTCTCTTTGTAGTATGATCAAAGGGAACCAACGTATCTACACAAGTGATGTTGTCAACTCCATAATCACTTGTCTAAGAAATAGTCCTTATATCTTCACGAAGCACACCCCCACAAGCCCAGAAAAATTAAGATTTTGACATCCTTATGGGGTGAGTGGCAAAAAATTTATCATGCTGACCCATTTATCAGTGACTCAGATGACCTCATATATCAGTGAGAGCGATGAAGGAGCACTTCATTAGAATGGTAAAAAAAATAAATGGCCCCACAAGCCCTAGCAAGGAGCGTGAGGTTCCTTCGTAGCAGCAACAACAAACTCGCACAAGGAAGCATCCAATACTCTCCCTACATGATCCGACGGGGGGGGGGGGGGACTCTAGGTTTTCAAGGGTTGGCAGGGGAGGAGGTGCAATCAGTGAGGAGCTGTCGAGGGAGCACCTGGGAATGGACTCCCGGGTCACTCACATGTCTAGGGAGCAAACTCCGTTGGTAGATTTGGTTTCTATCAGTGATTCAAGGTTTCTTCCTTCTTCTTTTTTACTTTTCCTTCTTCTATAAAATATGTGGTTGTTCAAAAACCGTTCTTCATTTGGGTTGTGTTGTCGAGTTTTGATTTGTAATAAAACATCAAATCTACATTCTTTCCTATTGATGCGTGTACATGTGTCTAACAATTGATCCCGAACTGCAGTTCTTTTGCAAATGCCATGGCATTATCGTTTGTATGAGCTTTTACCGAGTTTATCCAATGGGTATGGGCAAATCTGGGGAGGGTATAAAATGGGTAACAGAGCCATGGGTTTGGAGGTGGGTAAGAGTGGGTGTACCCAAACCCTCCCCAATAATGCAACCCTCTCCACAAGTCCAAAATGGTGGGACTGGGGACCTTAAGCAATTGATGATTGCCTCCAAACAGAAAGGCCATTTCGGCTTACACAATGGACCTAGGATGTACAACAGGATTGTTGTCAACCCGAATATCCAAAGTGTGTTGTTGTTCGATTTGTGATTAAGACGTACAGTGCAATAACTTGAAAGAGCAATGTCTTGTTGATTGTTGTGATTGTAACATGATGATTAGTCTTAATTTTGTGTCCAAGAGACAAACTAGGAATGCATTAGTGTGTTCATACCGTGCATGCATCATGCCTCCTTCAGTAAGCATTATTTGCTAATTCAAATTATTTTTTAGGTAATAGTTGTCACAGTATTTTATTTTATTTTCCTCCAAGAAAAGTTTTGAATATGAAATTATAATTACAGGATTGTAAGATGAAGAATGTATTACCAATTTGTTTTATAAAATTTGATAATGATTTTGCATGCAAATTAAAACAGTTTACATGTCCACACTAAGGGACTGTTTATTTCAACTATGGCTTTTGAAAAAGTTGATTCTGGATTGTGAATTTTAAAAAAACTGATTGTGAGATTAGCTTTTGATGTGAATGAAGTGTGTGTATATATATAATATCCTGTTGTTAGCCTCACAAAATCATCACTCATAATCCATAAAAGCACCTTCAGATCAGCTTTTCAATTCTAGTTATAAAACCATCTTTTGATTCTTAGAATTGCTTTCCAGAATCAGCATGTTTGTTTCAGCTTTTGATTCTAGGGGCAGAATCCAGAATCAAAAGCTAAAACAAATATGGCCTAAGCTAAAGTACGGATTTTATTGGAATAAGGCTGCCACCCATAATGGTTTATTTTCTACTGATCAATATCTAACGTTCAACTTAGGTAATGGGATTTTTCTAAACCTAATTTATAAGCTATATGGGCCTACTTTTTTTTTCTAATTCACTACTTGCTTCAGCCGTTAATTTTTGGCAGACATATCTGCTGCAAAACTTGAAGCCATGTTTGATGATCTAAGGCTACAATTCACTTGCCAACCAAATCTCGACCAACATTCTTAGAAATGCACAACATGCTGCTAAGATTTCTCTTATTGCTTCCATCACCATTTCTAGCTTTCGGAGTTTATTGCTTCCATCACCTCTTATTGAATTGCCAGGATTTTTACGACATACCATTTTAATGTTGTAAACAAACCTTCAAAAAAAAATATACATAGGATACACATGATTAATGAAACCAAATTTGTAGTATGAGTTATGTGAAGCTACCTTTCCACATAGTACGCATCATGGTACAAAATAGTACCACCAATTTGTAGTTGGGTAATAAGATGAATCAAGTGTATCATAACATCAAAAAAAGTTATGAGAATATAGTCTCTAAGATGGACAATGTCTCATCAATTTTCTGCCTCAACGTTTGCATCATTAGTCATATACAATGCTTATGCGAATTAAATGTTTTTATGCAAAAGCTTTAATAATAGTGGGATGACCAAACATGGAGAGAAAGAGAGAGGTGTGAGAAAATAATCAAATTTTAGAGTTTGTGCTTAAGTCCAAACTGTAGATTCCAAATAAAACTCAAAGGTCCACTAATACATGTCAAGTGGTCGAACTTTAGTACAGCATTGCTTCTATTAATGTAGGGAGATCACTTACAAAGAGGAAATTGGCATTGCCTAGTTTAAAGTAAGCAAAGGAAGAACGTACGCTCACTCATTCGCTTGGTTGTCTCGCCATTGCAAGCCTGAACACAGCGTGTACACTGAATGATCCTATGATTTTGCATCTAGTTTTGTGTGCGAAGTTGCACCTTCTTTATGCATCTCAAAACTATGAGTGGTAACATGGTACCTAATTCAACAGTATGCAAAGAAATGTTTAATATTTATATTTGAATTGTTGTAAGTGTTGTATATTTTAAAGTAATACATGGAAAATAAATATGTTTCATTATTTTGATGCATTAATTTTGAACAGCATCATGGTTCAAACGATTTTCATATTGGGAGAAAAAATGTATTTAAATGATTGATTAAGCAATTAGAACTAAGGCCATATGGGCTGGTGGATCTTGTCTGAGCCAGGGAAGCGGAATACAAGGCAGAATTAGGGTGTCGGTCTAGCCGTGAGCTGCAGGAACCACCAGCGGTCAAAGCCCCCGACAACCAGGAGATGACCCGAAGAACATTGGAAAAGATTACTCCTAATTTCACAGCATCTCCATTTTATGATTTGGGTAAAAAAAAAATCCAGTCCTTGTGGGCTTTCCCCCGGCTACAATTGTTACACAACAAAACTTTATCTTCATCTCAAAGAAAAATCTTTCTCCAAATAAAAATATTCCGTAGCATCTCTGTTTCACAGAGGGGCAGGTGCGTGTTAATTCTTTGACAATACTATAGAAATTATATTGTTTGGTGTAAATCCCACGTGTTCTAAACATGTGAAAGATCAATGACTTTAGTATTGAACCAATGTGATTCTGATAATTAATATCAATATAGTCAATGAGAATGTTAAGTCTCATGGATGTTATGTGAGACTTAGGTTCTAAACACCTCAAAGGAATGAACATAAAAGTCAAAAAAGAGTTTCATGAAGATATAATGACCTATTGTTTAGACAAGTGATTATGGTGTTAGAAGCATCACTTGTGTAGACAGATTTGTTATTGTCGATGATTGGTGAATTGCCTATCTTACGAATTTGTAGAATAAATAGAGGGTGCTTTGAGTAGATGAATCAAAGGAACATATAGAGAAGGTTTTAGACAGGTTTGAACCTCCCTTAGGATACTAATTCTACGTCATGTTTGTCTTGTATTGATTTGAGACTATTACAAGGGGGTGCGTGGCTAGCCTAGATATATCTAACATAGTCGAACAACATGTAATGACTTATAGTCGTCTATCGCTTGTTAGCTTATGTCCTCCGCCGGGTCCTCATGCTCTGTATTTATAGGGGCATCGTACGTCATCTGTAGTCTTCCTTCTTATTTTGGAAATAAACTTCCCTATTTATGGGATACCCTGGGTACATACGGGTAGTTTCTATTTATCTAGGGATCCTCTTCCTTGACATAGGGTTATGCCCTGAGAATTTCAGGAAACCCCGGGATATCCGGATATAGTAGTTACCCAATAGTCATCGTCAATTTTCTTTGGCTGTACTACGAAATAGAATTTGGACTTAGTAGCTTGATCTATTGTTTTAGATTAGTTACCCAGTAGGTGATGCACACTAGTATTGGCTAGCTCTAATAGATCAAAGGAAGAACCCAAGACATCAGAGAAGCAAAGCCGAGACAAAGTAAGGTATGAATTGTACTTGTCCCGTAAATTTGAATTTGGTAAAATAGTTTTATGCTCAAGATTTTAGTGGAGATACATAGAGCTCATCACAAGCTTTTCATAGAGTCTAAAATCATTAAAATTAGAGTCTAAAGCGAAAAGTTATGACCAAAATATGGATTGCAAATTTTTCATATAGTCACCATATGATGTAGTGAATAGAATTTGAGCTATAATAGATAGTTTCTCCTCTCCAATGGCTAATTTTAGGGTTGACTTTATAAATATCTCTCCACCCGGCCATTTAAAGTTCCTAGAGCTCAAGGGAAGGTTCATATAAATATTTGGAGTTCCTTAGCCACCAAGTAAAAATATTCAGATATCAAGATAATCAGTACAAGATTAAGGACCTCATTAGTTCTAATTTAGGTCTAGTGTGAATTTATATAGGTGATTAGCCTATAGTCAATTAAGTGAGTGATCCACACTTGTTACTCTTTATGCTTCCCAGCACCTAGGCAGCTTGGCGGTGGCGTTGTCTTGCAAGACCCTCTGAGGAGGTTTTGGAGCAACTGCAAGTTTTGTGAGCAGGAGAAATGGCTCATGATGGAGTGACAAAGCATTATCATTGTGAAGATGGCGACAAGCATCCCGGGTGAGTCCTAGTGATAGGTCGATACCTGGCTCGCCTTCTCAAGCTGGGTCCTCCACAGTCGTATACTCCCAGGCACTAGAAATCCTCGACCTCAGGGGACATAGGCACCGCTTGTGGAGAGCTCTAACAGCTAGAATCCTTGGAGTAGCCGACCAGGGAGCTTGGCTCTTATGAGTAGTAACTCATCGATATCACGGAAAAAAGTCATCGTGCCGAGTTTGCACTCTTTAACTCATTTACACTTGGCACTTATTTATTGGACTATTTAATTTAGCATTTAACTTTCCTAGAATTGGCATGTGTAGTTGGTAGCATTGGAACTACGGTGCAAAAACTTTGTTGCGTTAGAGTAGACGCACTAGATAAATCTAAAGTATATTTAGATAAAAACTAATTTAGGTTTATCTTATTGATTTAAAACAATTAATTTTAGAATCCCTAATTCATCCTCTTTTAGGTATCACCGGTCCTTACAACATGCCCTGATAGAATAAACTTCTTGGTATGGAGAAAAAACAAAGGGACTTGGAGGGTTAAATTCCAATAGGAAAATTACTTATAAGATCTTTTTTTTGTTCAAGTACCTTTGGACAGAGAAATTTGTTATGGTGGAATTTCGGTGAAGTTATGCAAATCCTGTGTATTCCTTTGCTAAATGAAGAATGAATTTACAACCTCCCACTCGAGCAATGGGTTGAGAGTTTGAATCCCAGCTTACCTCCCTCTTTAGTTTTCAAAATTTTCTGAGACTGGCAAGTTGCTACACATAGGAGGGAGAAAATTTAAACTGCGTTGCTGGGGATCCATCTCAAAATCTGCATGACTCAGAACAAACACCTTTACCAGTCACCTGAAGGCTATTTTGTGTTGATTGTATAGAACAGGGGCTTTAAATCCTTTTAAAGATTAATAATTCAATTTTTTTCTCAAACAATTTCGACTGGAATTAGGAACGAAAACCCAAAATTTATGAATTCCAATCATTCCGATGGTGCATGAAAATAATAAAAAAGAGGGTTTTAATCCCTGCTTTGTCATTTCATTGAGATGGACTATTTTGTAGGAACTGTTGGGAACGGGTACACTACGCTAGCGTAAAATAAAAGTTTTACCATGTTCATCAAGGAAACCATGCAAGTAGTGAATCATGAATCATTACCACTAGACGTGTAGTGCAACAGAAGAAAAGTTGGAGCAGTTTAGTCCAAGGTCGTGCGTGTCGGTGTAGAGGAATTAGTAGTCGTCATGAACCGATCATCTCTTCCTCACATCCTTGTTGTTGATCAACACGGCAGCAACACAAGCAGTGCCTCATAACATTTATATCTAAAGTGAAAGTCTCATTTCCCTTCTTTTTCTTAAGCTCTTCCAAGTACAACTTGCAGTTTCTTTGCCAATGACCAGTCTTGTGGCAGTGGTGACATGCATTACCAGCAGCACAACCAGCCTTGGACTTTCCAACAGGCTTTTGCTTTGAGCTTGAGATCTCATCTGAAGCCTCAACCTTGATATTGTGGTTTCTCTTCTTACTATCCTTCTGAACCATCATCGCATGATTGATACTCTTTTTAATACTCTCCTCCATTGTTTTCAAGTATTCCATGTAATTCAATCATGCTTTTCTCCATGCTATTCATATGAAAGTTCATAATGAATGACTCGACGCTCGAAGGGAGTGACTGTAGAATCACATATGTAGCCAACTCTGAGCTAAGGGGAAAATCAAGCTTTTGCAAGCTCTCAATGTAACCAATCATCTTGATCACATGAGAATTGACTGGACTGTCTTCTGCCAGCCTGTACATAAACAAAGACTTTTAGATGTTGAACCTTTGAGCCCTAGCTTGGTTCTCAACATGCCACAAAGTCCCAGAATCATATCGTGATCATTCATATTCTCATATTGCTTGTGAAACTCAGAGGTCAATGAGTTTATCGAGTTTATGAACATGTTTTAGTTCTATTGAAAAGGTTAAAAGAAGTTGGCGTCCCTCAAAAAGAAAGGAGAAGTGG
Source organism: Phragmites australis (assembly GCF_958298935.1). Lineage (NCBI taxonomy): Eukaryota > Viridiplantae > Streptophyta > Magnoliopsida > Poales > Poaceae > Phragmites > Phragmites australis. The sequence continues at coordinate 9,134,127 of NC_084938.1, forward strand.
CATGAAAAAACTCAGTAAGGTTTAATTAATTTTACTTTTGAACTTGAGTTTAGGAATATCGTACTGTTAAGATGGATGCATTTTGATAGTCTTGTTGATGTCTCAGTGCTCAAAGTATCTTTTTAGAACAAAAAATTGAGAGACACAATCACTCACGGACACCGGAAATAAGAGCAGAGTTGTTTGAGCCCGGAGTCTCCGGGTTAGCCCGGATACTCCAGATTCTGTTAGTGTCCCGGAGTCTCCGAGTAAGACTTCGAGAAAAGGTCTCTGTTTGGCTTAAGGTCTGAGCCCGGAGTCTCCGAGTTAGCCTGGATACTCCGGATTTTGGTGGTGTCCCGGAGTCTCTGAGTGAGACTCCGAGAGAGAGTCTTTGTCTGGGATAAAAGCCTGAGCCCAGAGTTTCTGGGTTAGCCCGGATACTCTGGATGCTGTTAGTATCCTGAAGTCTCCGAGTGAGACTCTGAGAAAGAGTCTCTATCTGTCGAAGGTGCTAAAGCCAGAGTCTCCGAGTTGGTCCGGAGTCTCCGGATCCTGATGCTTTCGGACCCTCCGGGCATCCTCCGGACTGAGTTCTTCGCTGTTTCACAAGTGTTACCTGGAGTCTCCAGGTGAACCCGGATACTCTGGGTCAGTGTAAAGTCCTGTAACGGCTAGTTTCTGACAGGGTTGGTACGTGTGTTTCTGTGCTACCTAGAGTCTTCGGGTGAACCCGAATACTCCAAGTCTGTTCGAAAAGCATTGTAACGGCTAGTTTCTGGAGGAAGGGTATAAATATCTCTTCACCCCCTCCATTCAATGCTGCTGAGCTACTTGTGAACAAACCTCCTTAAAAGCATTCAATAGCCCTCCCAAACCCCTCTATTGCTTTGATCTTTGTAGGATTTGAGAGTTAGGGTTTGGGGCGTGAAATCTAGAGCAAGAGAGCAAAAAGCAAATCTTTGAGCATTTGAGTTCTTTGCCAAGTTGTGATTTGCACTCTTTACTCTTGAAGCTTCGTGCTTCTAGATGGCAAAAAGTCACCCGTAGAGCACCCAATTTTTGTGGAGTGCCACGGGAAGTTTGTATCACCCGTGATTTGAGTAAGAACCCTAGCTCGATCTTTGTGGTCGTTTAGGTGAGGATAGGGTTGAAAAAGACCCGGATCTTTGTGAGCTATTCAACAGAGACGTAGGCACTTCTTTGTGAGGTGGCCAAACTTCGGGAACAAATCTTGTCTCCATTTACTGTCTTGCACTTTACTCGTTCAAATTGATATTTGGGGATTTGCCCCAATATTGTTACTTGTGAGTATTTGAGTGCAGATTGTTGTTGAAAAGGAGCATATACATCTTATAGAGCATGTGGTAACTCATAGAACAAATTAGACTTGCTTAGATTCATTTTGATTTCGAGTTCCTGTATAGTCCGGATAATCCAGGTGAACTCGGATACTCCGGAACCCAGAGTATCCAGATTGAGCCGGAGTTTCCGGACACTGTCTGATCCACTGCAAAGTTTTATTTTCCAGAAATGACTATTCAACCCCCCTCTAGTCGACATCAAGTACTTTCACCCCTCTGCATTTATACGGGGCGGCGGCTCTCGGAAATGGCTCTTCGACTGACGCCATGGCACGACCCGAGGCCACGATCTCCTGCTTTACAATCACATTGCATTTTATGTCAAGCGCATGTGGGAACAGTTGGAGCAGTAATTTAGGGAACTCGGCGCACCATGCCGTTATACGCGTGCATTTAACCAATGTAATCATGATCTCCTGTCTGGTAAGGTATTCTCACCACTACCCAAAATCTTCGTTGCGACAGTCCAACTTTTGAACCCAGTCAGCAACAAATCCTATTTCCCCCATCATTTTGCAAGAATGGGATGATACTTTTGGCCAGCCTAGGAATCCTACTTGGATAGAATGCCTTCTCGAGGACTTGCTTGAGAATTCAGAGGCATTCGAAACCCCGAATAGATGACCTGAGGACCCCAAAGAACCCGGTTAGATACATAATCCTAATCGGGGACTCGAGTTCTACTCGAAGACGTGGTCGGTCAAAATGCTAATATTTGTTGACCAATTGACCCATCGAAATCTTCTTTCACGTGCTGATGGGGGGGCTTGACGATGACTAGCGGGTAACTACCATATTGAAAGGACACTGATGTCGCATAGAGGGGGATGAATAGATGATTATTCTAAAAACAAAAAAGGTTTGCAGAAGCAGGGGTCGGAACTTCCAGGTTCAATCCGGAACTATATTCCCCCTGTTGCAGCCAGCTCCTCCACCTACTGCCTCTCTCTTGCCCTGACCCCGCTCTGAGCCACTATTCCACTTCAGCCCCTAATGGGATGGTAAATGCAACTATTTTTACTTGTCGATGGGCATATGTTGGTATTTGCAATTTTTTTTTAAAATCATCTATGACACAATGGTGATGTAGAAATCAGGCGCACTGCAGCATGATCAGAACAATCCGTTTCTAATCAAATGGTTCGGAAGGAACCCAATTTACAGTTGATGTAGCCCCCACCCTCAAGCTAAGGGAAATTTGATTATATGTCCCAAAATTGATCAACCTTTGATGATACATCTGAAGTTGATCATCTTTTGATTATATATTCTAAAAGAACTAGTTTGTAATAAAATTTCGTATTAAATAAGAGATAAAGAATAAATTTTGTTACAAACTAATCTATATAAGTCATACATGATTAAAAAAATAATCAACTCCACACAATTATCAAATGTTAATCAACTTTAAAAGTAATAATCAATTTTCCGCAAATCCAACGACAGGGAGGAACCATCTTTGACCCTTGAAGTTTGGTCCTTGACGGCGTCCCGTCCCTCAACGTTAGGCTAAACCCAACGAATTTCCTTCGGGGACGAAAATCCCGTCGTGAAGGGATTTTCGTTCCCTTCAGCGTTTCAACGGTTTCCCTTCACGGTTCCCTTTACGACGGGATTTTCAGGGTCATTCCCTTCAGAACGGGATTCTCTCTCCTTTCCCTTTGCGATTCTCCTCGAATGGAAGCTGTTGCAGATGAGAGAAAATAAAGAGAATAGGAACGATAAAGGGAATAAAAAAGGGAACGAAATGAAGGGAATATAGTTGGAGATGGTCTTAACTGCCGTTACCTGCTCCTCCATGCCGGGCCGTCGCAAACCGTAACGACCGTTAGACCATCCCCAACCATATTCCTTTCATTTCGTTCCCTTTCCGATTCCCTTCCCCGTTTCTATTTCCTTTATTTTCTCTTTATCTTCAACAGCTTTCGTTCGAGGGGAATCGCGAAGGGAAAGGAGAGAGAATCTCGTCTTAAAAGGAATGACCTGAAAATCCTATCGTGAAGAAAATTGTGAAAAAAAATTGTTAAAATATTGAAGAGAACGAAAATTCTTTCGTAACGGAATTTTGATCATCGAAAGAAATCCGTTAGAGAAACAATAATCGCTTCACTACAGGATTTTACTCCTCCGTCCTCCCGTTCCTGTCCCGTCCAACCCCACCCCCGGCGGACACGGATCCTCTGCATTAATGATGATTAATGCAGAGGATTACTGTTTGCACAGTAATATAAGGCTGCTGCTACAGTTCTCTGCATTAATTAATCACTGTTTACTGCGTATACTGTAGCTACAGTGCTCGATTCTACCGTAACAAGAATTTGTACTGTAGCATCAGGTACTGTAGCGATCGATCCAATCCATCCATCTCTAAATCAAGGGCTGTGGAGTGCTCCTAATGTACTCCACTGTAGCTCTCTGCAGTTGCCAGTGGCAACTGCAGAGGATCTGTGTCCCCCCCGGCTGTTACCACCTCACTGCTACGGTACGGTCAATGTCAGTCAAAAGCTCCCCCTCCTCTTCCCCTTCTCACCCACCTCTCGAACCCTCCGGCCCTGCAAACCCTAGCTTCCCTTCCCGAGCCTTCCATGGCCGACGGCGATCCGGAGGCGGTCCCGTCCGAGGGGAATCTCCCAGCCCCGGAGGCGGCGGCGGCAGAGGTGGAGGAGACGCGCCCGCCGCCGGCGGAGCCCCACGGGGAGCCGGCAGACGAGAAGCGCCCAGCCCCTGAGTCGACGGCCGAAGTGGAGACGCCCCCGCGACAGGAGCCCCCCGGGGCGCCGCCGAGTCTCCCCGCGGACCTGGAGAAGAAGGCGAAGGCCGAGGCGAAGAAGATTAAGGAGGTGAAGGTGGAGGCGAAGGAGATGGAGATAGGAGCGAAGGACAAGGTGGAGAAGGAGAAGAAGAAGAAGGGGAAGGTGGAGGCGGAGGCAAAGGAGACGGAGGTGAAGGTGGAGGGGAAGGAGAAGGGGGCTAAAGCGACCCGGCGGCCGGCTGGGGCCAGCGCGGACGCACCCATCCTCGCGGTGCCGGTGGTTGCCGTCCCGTGCTTCATCGCGCCTCCGGGGTTCACGGTGCGTCTGCCGGTCATCTCTCTCTCTCTCTATGGGCCCTGGATGTGGTTTTGATGGTTTAGGTGCATGCAGTTCGGACGCTCCATTCTCGAAGCGCACATTTGCGAGTTGATTCATAGGTGGAGTAGTTGATTTCATATCCTAGTTAGCCTATCAGAACTGATGCTAAATCATAGCATGATGTCACCTACGATGGCATGTGCTGGAAATGGTGCCCGCTAGTGCGGCCATACTTTAGGTCGCTGGTTGCATTTATGCAGATTCTTCATATTGTACTGGATTGGAATTACAAATTTCTAGGTATATAATCTCGAGGAGGCTTGACATTGGGGTGATGCTATTGGTGACACGCCTTAACTCGTGTTTTAACCGTAGCTGCATATTACTACAGTTCTTTTTTGTTGCAGTTGTATTGCTTTGCTATCTTCTGACATTTAGTGCCCGAGTGATTAGTAAAGTCTCATGTCGGGGCTTTGGGCATCTTTGTAATGAGGACTTGGAGTTCCTTGGAATTAATTCGCATGTGACCAAACTGATAGCTCGTTTGTGTTCTAACCTTGGTACTGAATCAGAACTATAATGAATGGCAACATGATGACTTATATGTGATAAAATAAAGAAATTTGGATTTCCTAATATTCTTAGGATTTTTCTTGTGCAGTTATTCAGGTAGGGCTTGCAATTATCTTGCAGATCCATTGTCAATAATTTATTGCTGGCAGTTAATTGATTTTCTTGCAACATTTTCAATCATCATTTTGTCATCTTTTTTTTATTTTACTGCCCCACAGGGTAGTTGGGTTCAGCTTGGAACTATGGATTTTTTCCCCAAATTTGAATCCAGGTGATACGTAAGAAATTTTCTGCATTTAGAAGTGTTAGTAAGAAACCATATTTGTTTGTGTGTTTTTTTATGTTGGGTGGGGGTGGGGGGTGTATGCTGGAAACATCTAGCTATCTGTTGTCGAACGAAAGTAACAAAAAAACATTGCTAGCTTTAACATACATAAACAAGTATGTCATGTCTGCAGAGCAAAACATACATAAACATGTTTTAAAAAAGTAATACATGTTACAATAATTCTTATTGAAGTTTAATATTCCTTAAAGTGTAACATAACAGCAATCCAGGCAGTGTTCTCAAAACGGGTATACTCGGCCATATTCAAGCAACGGGTGCCTCTACTAGAATCAGCGGTTAGGCCAGAATGCCAGATTATGCCCTGGTTATACTTTATAATCAGGTGTCGGTCCATTACCGATTACAGAGTTTTAGAACCTTGAATCCAGGCACTAACTTTTATGGATTTGAGCATGCAACTTAATATTATAGATGTCATTCGAAGTTCTTACACAATGTAAATAGTACTATGTTATTCTAGGATGCTATCTGTGTGTCTGAATCCTAGTGGTTCTCGTTAAACATGAAGATAGTGGTTCTCGAATCGAGTCCATTACATGTCGGATCACTTTGTCATCTTCTATTTCATGTGGTAAAGGGCTGGATTAATCTTGTTCAACTTATCACAGGTATCCTAGATTATTGTGTTTTTTGGGTAGTACTTCACCGTAATTTGAGGTTCAAGAACTCTGTCATTGATGATATAGGATATTAAGCTTTCTTGCCTATAGCTTGCCACATAGGATCTTACTATAAATGCACTGCTGCACTGCATGTCAACTTTCTACGGACTATCATCTCTTTCCCAGCTCTATATAATGATTTCTTTTGGTGGATTTCTTACATTTTCAAAATTCTATTCTTTTGTTTTGAAAATTAGGGCCATTTTGCGATGAGTCATCAGGCAGCTTTGGCTAGTGTTACAGCTCAGGCGCATATGCAGTTGCAATCACCGACCTCGTCTGCATGTTCAGAAGCACCGTCAAGTCCGTTTTATATAACACCTAAAGCTCTAGCACCACTGCAGCAAGCACTGCCAGTAACTGAGGGAAGTGTCTGTAGACCAATCGCTGACAAGTCATCTTCGCATCACCATGTTGTAAATATGGTGGCTGATGGCTTCAACTGGAGGAAATATGGTCAGAAGCAAGTGAAAAGTAGTGATAATTCCAGGAGTTACTATAGATGCACGAACTCAGGTTGTTTGGCTAAAAAGAAGGTTGAGCATTTTCCTGATGGTAGTGTTGTGGAAATTATATACAGAGGAGCGCATAACCATGAGCCCCCACAAAAGACCAGATTTTCTAAAGAAAGAGTGACTCCTATTGGTGTTCCCTCTGGAGACGAAACCTTGCGACTTGTGAACACAGAAATTTTAGAGTCCCGGACACCTACATATAAATTAGACCAGAGTGCTGTCTCTGAAACTTCTGAGCAGCATCTCTTTTGCTCAAGTGATTGCGAAGGGGATGCTGGTAACAAATCTGAGGATGAACATCCTAGTGCAGAGCCCCAGCCGAAGCGAAGGTCATTTTACTGTTGGACTATTTGCTTCAATCATGTTTCTGTGATTAGTTCTTCTTACCTTTTGTTTCCTCCATTTTGTTCTTTGAGCAGGGCGGTTGAAACCACAACACCTAACCTAACCCCGGTTCTCAGAACTGTTCGAGAGCAAAAGATTATTGTGCAGGCTGGAAAGATGAGCGATGGATACAGATGGCGTAAGTATGGACAGAAAATTGTGAAGGGAAATCCGAACCCCAGGTGGGTGCTGCTATCTCACACCCATAGTTACTGCTGTTACATGATTGCTACTTTTATTCTAGGTCAATTTTATGATAAGCACTTAAATATCAATTCAATCACAGCATTGCAGAACAATGTTACGCTCTGCTATTTTATAGTTATTTTTCCAACCTGTGGTCATATTTAGTATTTGTACTTGTATTTGTATTTGTATTTTGCCACTATAGAGGCTTATGATCCTCTTATGGATCATTATGCCTTTTCTTTCCCTGAGCCGTACTAGGTTTGGATTATTCTGGTCTCAACTTCTGGGTGATTGGTTTCCGTTGAGCCTTTGGGTAGTAGTGATGCTTTGATAATTTAAAATAATCTTTTGTCCCCAAAGCTTCAAATTGACTGCAGTATTTGCACAAATTACATCTGATGGTGCTTGTGGAAACAGAATGCCTGATGCAACGCCATCAGAAGTCACATTGTGCAGTAATTTTCTCTGTATCATATGTGTATTGAAACAATAAAATATTAAAAAAAATTGGCAGCATGTTTTGTTGTGATCACAAAGGTCATATTTATTTGTATTACCATATAATAGTAACACCTACAAAACTATCCAGAAAGTTCCTTTGAAGTTTAGAAGACAAATCTATTGAGACACTGTTTATGTGATTGAAGCAATATAATGATTAGTGATTCTTGGTGAAAATTTGCAATCTTTGATATAGAAGTGCATATTAGGCCTTATGATGAGACATTGGTGATCATGCTGCACCTATACCTGTAGTGTGCTGTCGTTCGACCTCGCGTTGAGTTTGGGATCAATACATTGATACGAGGGTAGTGCTTAGTGGTAATTTTAAGGGATGGGAGCAATAGCAATGCGCTGTGGAAACTGTTGTACTAGATGCATAGGTGGACCGTGGGGGCACAATTGAAACCTGGTGAGAAACTTCCATTGTGCAGTCAACATTTCTTATGAAAACTTAACCCATAGTATTATTGTTTCGTTGATTGGTGTCCCGTTATTGATTTGTGCTTGAGATGAAACTTGATTTATCGTTTGTTCCAGTCTGCAATTTTTTTCTTTTCAGTAGAATCATGCCTATGTCAAAGGATCACAAGTTCTGCACACACCTTTGTTAGCTGTCTTTTTATAAAGAGGCTACAAGTATTAAAATATGTTACAGCTTACAAATTTTCATTGAGTACTATAGCTATGAAATAAGAAATTATCACTGGTGCAGTACAATTAATGGTGCATTGCAAACAAAAAGTTAAAGGGTGAAGATACAAATCCATCAACTGTACAGCATATCACATCCAAAATTTAATTAGCCAGCATTTTAAGGTCCATGAAACCAGTTCATTAAGATTTACGGTATGCATTCTTTCTTTAAACCTTGTTTATTTTGCGCTTCCCATATGTCCTGTTTTACTAGGTATTGTTTTAATTAATTTGATTTCTGAGTCAACCTCTGCAGGAGTTATTATCGCTGCACACATGGTGGATGTCCTGTCCGTAAGCATGTTGAGAAAGCACCAGACGATGTAAACAATATCGTAGTGACTTATGAAGGTAAACACAACCATGATGAACCATTTAGAAGCAGCAGCGAGTTGAGAGACATACCAGTTCCAGTGATCGCTCCATCAGCGACAATGACCGAGCAACCCAAGACGTCGACCTCAACATCAGTGATCACTACATCAGCAAGAACCACTGAGCAACCCAACACATCAACCTCAGCATCAGATGAGAAACCTCCAGCCAACACGCAGAAGGATGCCATTGGTGAGTCCGTTAAGGATACAGATTTAGAACTTGGAGGTGAGAAGGTGCTCGAATCTGCACAAACACTGCTCAGTATCAGAACTACTACCGATGACATGAAGAATTCTGTCCTGAAAGAAACTTCTGCTGCGGTTCCTGTCCAAAACAGTTGATTCTGATGAGATAGGGTGATTCGATTGATGTATTAGTTTGTGATATTTATTGGTTTCATGATCTGTTCTTGTGTTAGCTTGTGTATGAGTTGAGGGTTGGCATTCGGCATTCTGTGGAGCACTGGCGGACATTCAACGAAGCATTAGGTTCTGAAAGCCATGACCATTTGCGTACTTGTATAGATTTTCAATTCCTAGTGTGTACAGGTACTGTATTTCTTACCGAGGCTAAGCAACAAGGAGAACAGATAACATGTGTGGGGGTGCTCTTTATAACAATTTGTGTTGTATTGTTCTAGTTCAATTTATTGCTGAGCTGATCTGAGAGATGGTGATTTTATCATTGCTATAACATCGGAATGCCATGATGCATGCAATTTGCACCATTCGTTTGCTTTGTGGATTTCCCGTATTGGAAGCATCAGTGGGGAAGTTATCAACACGCTGACATCAATGTTTTATGGTACAATATGCAAGTGGGGTTTGCTTGGTTGTCTAGTTATGGTCCAGCCTTACAATGTTTCTAGTTTGATTTTTTTTAGTGGGTTTCTAGTTTGATTTGGTTTCACGTGTTATTGGGACCACCTGCCAGAAGGCCAAACAGGGTAGAATACAAGAAGTTGAGGCCTTGAAGAGTTTTTACTTCAGCCCTGCATAAAAAGGATACCACTCCAGTCATCACTAGGGTTCACAAATGTGATGAATATTGGTCAAAAATTGCAAAATGTGACCAATTCGAGCCGCATTGAATTTCTAAACCGTGTGATTTGAAATTTGAATTAAAAATAACAAAAAATTCTAAAAATACTAGAGACAATTGTAAGACCTGTGATTTTTTTTTTCAAAAATAATGTCTTTTTGCATTATATTTCATGGAAATGAAGTTTGGAAAAAAAGAAAAAGCATACTTTAAAAAGCGTGTAGCTCGTTTAGTAGGGTTCATGCTAAGGAAAATATTAACATACAAACACATATTTTTTTGTGTATAGGGTGTACCTTAAGAGGATCTATAAAATTAGTTTCACTTCATTTAGAGTTTTATTAATCTCCCTATGATTTTTACAAATTTTACAAGCGTAAAGTGAACATGTTAAGAAAAAGCGCTATAATTAACTTTGTCATGTCTACCATTATTTTTCCTACACAAAGAATTGTTTAAGTAAACTAATAAAAGTTGTTTCACTAATTTTAGAGGTGTGATAGGTTAGTTATCAATTAATCTAGTTGCAACACATTTATACAATCCTGCATGTTACAATAACTATTTCATGAATTCATGTATTTTTGAAAGATATAGAATTATATAAGAAGACTAACAAATTTGGTTTCATGGTTTTTAGATTAGCAAAGAATTAATTATACATTCAACTAGGTTTAGCAAATACATTTGCTCATAGAAAATATTCAATATTTTTATGAGTATAAATACTTTTATCATGTAGATCATATTCAAGGAAACAAAAATTTTTGTTTCACTTGATTTGAAGCTTAGTTGAATTAGTTATTGATTTTACAAGGTTAAACTATTTTTTTGTTTTTTTTAAATTTCACTGAAATTCGAGAAATACACTCGGTAAATCAGGAAAACCGAATGGTTTTCAAGAATTCGAGCGGTTCTTAACATTGATCGAAATGGGAAGAATACGATCGCATATCAGTAGAATTCGTTCAAATATCGAGAAAACTGTTTGCATTTCGAGTTAACTATTTGAGCGCTTTTTGCCTCAATCAATCTGATTTGACTGAGTGAATTGCTCGAATTCTTCAAATTTTGGACCGTATTTCGCGCATTTCATGAAGTCGGCCAGTCCTGGTTTTCGATCCTAGCATTTGTGAACCCTGTTCATCACACGTCCTTGCATCTGGCCAGCTGGTCTCCCCTTTCTGTTGATCTTCTGATGTCTTACTGGTCATGAAATAAAGTACATGTTGAAATGAGTGACCACAAGGTATGTTCACTGTGAATCTATGTACAGAGCAACCGAGATGATCCTGTTTGCTGCTACTTCTGCGCCAGTGCGAAGCTGGGAGCAGGCTCGAAGTTTTTCACCGCCTTCTTCACGGCCTCGATGTCGATGTCGATCAGCTTCCCCGTCGCCGACGCGACCTCGGTGCAGCTGCTCTTGTCCTCCACGTACGGAAGGAACAGCCTCGCCTTCTCCTCCGAGGAGAACAAGGCCACACTGGGAAAGGAACAAACGGCAGCGCATGGCATGAGCGAAACAACCAAGCACCACAACACAATGACCGGTCCGTCGAGTTTGCTTACCATGGCTTGTCACGGGCGTTGGCGAGCTGGACGGCGGAGGTGTTGGTCGCGACGACGCCGGCGGAGTCGTTGATGAGGCAGGTGAGCTTCACAGTCAGACAATGCACGGTAAGAATCAATCTATCTCTGAACTGGAAGATTGCAGAAGTCAAGAGCCTACTTGACCAGGAGTGGTGATGAACAGGATGTTGGTGTCCTCCCCCACGATCTCCTCAATCTCCTCTCTATGCTTCTCATGGGGGATCACGAACAATGGCTTCAGCCCCTTATCATCAGAGCTGCCAAGAGACGAAGAAATCTCTCACTTGCTCATCACAATGCCAAGAAACTATCACAGTGTGGAGTGAACCTGATCCCCTTGGCTATCTCGGCCCAGTGCTCGAGGGGGAGGAGGCAGTCGTCGTCCCCCCTGGACGTCATGTTGGCGACGGAGTCCGAGGCGATGCCATGGAGGACGACGTACTTGCCCTTCTCGACGCCGGCGCGGTTGTACTTGTCCTCCACGATCGCCCGCAGCTTCTTGGAGATTGACACCCGCAGCGGCGGCGTCGGCTGCCGGGGCACGTTCTTCGCCGGCCGGCCGATCCATTCCAGCATGTCCTTGTACCTGACCACACATCCCAACAGTTTCAGTCTTTTAGACTTGATTTGGTTTAGTTTTCTATAGCCGATGACACTTTGAAAACCAATTTAATTTTATCCTTTTTAACCACAATATCAACTAAACCTTACAAGAAGGCGATGCGAGTTAGCAGGAACGTGATCATACATGTTGTACCCGCCGTCCGAGAGGTTGGTGGTCGGTGGCTTGAACATCGCGGTGAGGAACAGCCCTGCGCCGGCGCTGTTGACGTTGGGGTAAACGTAGCCGACCTTGTCGCGAGCCGACGACATGAAGAGGAAGAGCGCGTGCCCGATCCCGGCCAGCCTCGTCGATAAGATCAGATCATAATACCTATTCTGCCAGTTGCAAGAACATCATGGGATTCGTCATAATCTAGCTATAGTGTGCTACTACATAATTTGGCGAAAGCTGATCAAAATGCAGGGGATGAGCCTGCCGGAGGCATAAAAGTGACCATGTTTAGCAACATGAGAATGGCACAAATGTGACTATCCTCAAAGTTTTTGGACCTACGATGCACAATTTACTCATCAAATTTTGTTACTTCTAGTTCTAGTAGCTCCTAGGATAAATGATTGCTTATCTCAACCGTCCGATCCCGATCGAACGGTCAGGAAATCGGCCATTAGCACAAACGGTCATGCCATGGCAGAGGATCCAAATTCCAAATCCAAGAAAAGCAGGTTACCTTGAGCACGCCGAGCTGGTGGGTGTACTCGGCGGGCTCCGGCCAGTCGTCGTCGGGGTCGTAGACGTTGGCGTACCTCACGTTCTTGCACATCTCGTAGACCTGCTTCCCCCTCACCGACGCCACTACGTCGACCAGCACGCCGGGGTACCGGTCCTTGAGCAGCTGCACGACGGGGAAGAAGAGCACGTTCTCGTACACCCCGCCTGACACGACGCAGCACGCGCGACGCACGTCGCCGCGGACCTTGGAGGCGAGGCTGTCCAGCTCCGGGTTGTAGCCCTGCGGGAACCGGAGGAACCCATACGGGTTCGCCGGGTCCTCCGGCGGGCGCGGGTCCTCCTCCTGCTTCCCGCCGGAGAACGCGCCCTGGTAGTCGAACTCCTCGTCGGGGCCGTCGTCAAACGGGTCCAGCCACGGGTTCTTCTTCTTCGCCGACGACGCCACGCTGACGCGGCGCTGGCCGGCGGAGGGGAGGAGGAGGTAGCACCATTGCCGTGGCGCCCGGGGCTTCGCCGGCGTCGGCGCCATGGCCCTCGTCGTCGTGGGCGTGGCCATCGGCGTTGACATGGTTGGTGTCTGCATGGCAACCTTCCTTCTTGTTCAGTTGTTCTTGCTCTCGGGTGTGTCGATGAGCTGCTAGCTTCGGATATTGTTGCTGTTGTTGGTGTCTGTGCGTGACTGTTTCTTTTTCTTTTCTTTTTTGTTGAGAGGGTAAGGGAAGAGAGGAGGGAGAAGGGGTCTGGAAGGATTTGGGTGCGGATGTGTGGACGATAAAGTGCATGTTTTGTTTTCTTGTGCTCCTTTTCTTTTGAGTTAATTAGATATATATCATTATAAATTTGTTTTTTTAAAAATATGTCATTACAATTCATGAAATTGTATTAGTGCAATTACTATTTTGTGGATATCTGTGAATGCCACATGCATATCTGGATGCGATCCGACTGGACCACACCGTTCTCATTCTCTCGAACCCGACGAACTGTAGCCCCAATCCCCTTTCTCTTGGCGGCGCCGGAGGCGACCGACGATGGAGGTTGTCGGAGGGTTAACTCCTCAAGCGGGGATCAGGAGGGACCTCCTTTGACATTCGGCCGGGGGATGATTCTGAATCCGCTTCGTAGGTGAAATAAATGGGAGTAAATGAGATGCATGTGGAGGTGGAATGATCGGATGCAGGTAGGAGTAAATGCTCAGGGGATTTTTAGACAGGTTCGAGCCGTACTGAGCGTAACACCCTACTCCTGTGTGTATGCTATAAATGCTCTGAGAATGTCTCTCTGAGGATCTACTGCGTTACAGGAATATTTGTCTAAGTATAGAGCTTCATGCTTCTTGTTCTTCGAGACTTGTCGGTGTGTTCTGTGCTTCGGCATTGTTTTGATCTTTCCTCAACTCAACCTCACTCAACCCTCTTTCTCCGGGGAGCCCGCCCCACTTATATACCCGCCGGGGCGGTAGCGTGCACAGAAAAGATGGCGCGAGTTCCAAGACGTCATAAATGAAAAGCAACCATCATGGGCTGCTGCGCGAGGTGACGGGGAGGGTTGAAAACGCGTCCCCGTCTGATCTTGTTCGTTATCATGCCGCTTTTCCACACGTGCCGCAGGGAGGGCCCACCGGGCAGCCACCGAGCAGCCCGGTGTGCCCGCCCGGTCAGAGCAGGTCTGACACAGCAGGGCGGCAGGCGGGGTGCCTCGAGCTTTGCGACATTATCCCGAGGTGCGCCGAATGACACGCGATGGGACCCGTGCATTAAATATCCCAATACCTCCCTGCCAGGCCATGGCAGGGGCTGTCAGCAAGCGTGGGGGGAGCGGTTGGAAGTGACAGGCCACGCGCCCTCTTAAATGCAGTATCGGGCCTCTCACCAGTCGACACCTCACCGCTGGACCTCTGTGGGGACCACTAGCGAAGGACTTCTCAAGTCCTTGGGGAACTGTGAGTGCTCGGGAGCTACTGTTCGCAGCCCCGAGCACTCTCTCCCGAAAATGCACTCTCTTGGTCCTCAGGGAACCGAGTGCTTGGGGCCACTGTTCACGGCCCCGAGCACTCTCTCCCGGAACTAACTGTCTGGGTCCTCAGGGAACCGAGTGCTCAGGGGCCACTATTCGCGGCCCCGAGCACTCTATCCCGGAACTTGGCTTTTCTTGTCGTCAGGGCTGCTTGGGGATCACTGTTCGCAGCCCCGAGCACTCTCTTCTCGGTACTTGGTCTTCTCGGTTCATCAGGGAACTCGGGTACTCGGGGACCACTGTTCGTGGCCCCGAGCACCCTCTCCCGGAATTTGGTCTTCTCGTACCTCAGGGAGATAACCCCCGAGGGAGGGCGCCACGTGGCACTCTGCTGTTCTGACCTCGGGACTCAGGGAACCCTGGTTCCTGTGTCATCGACAGAGGTGATCTAAGATCCTTGGAGGTACTCATCCTCGACCCCATCTGCACCGGTAGGCACGACGGATCAAGGTGGATCTAGTGTATCTGTAGTGGGATCTCCAAAATCGTGAGTAATGAAGTCAGTCCTAATGAAGTCCATCTGAGTTCGACACATTGCATTGCCATAGGTGTAAGAATTAGGTTACTCTAGCCTGCTTTACCATATATTGTTTATGATTTCATTAGGACATGTATTTCACTGCTCGTTAGGCACCTGTTCATGATAGAGCTTCAGATCCAAAGTTTTTTCCACATAGACTCTGAAGGTAGGAAATCTTATACTAAAGGGAAGACTTGAAAATGGGTTGTGGAGTTTCAAAGTTTCTCCATAGACTTGCTTACGAAGAGATTATGCACTACTGTGGAATGGGACTCGAGCCAGACAGCTACGATTTAGTTCTTTGACAGAAGGATAGGTGAGGAGATTAGACTAGTTGATGATACACAACTGGTAGATGTGTTTGAAATGTACAAGGCAGAGATGTATATCCAACTTCTTGTAGGTGTTGTAGACAAGAATAGGAGTGAGGAATTCGATCTTGCTTGCCTAGAACCGATTGAGATTGTGCCACTAGAAATCGACTCTACTCAAGCATACCCTCTATCCCATGAAGTAGATGACTCAGGGCCTGATATATTTGATAATCCAGAGGAGTATGTTTGTGTCAATGATGAGCATATCTATAGTTAGGCAACAGTTGCACCTGCTGGCAATGCACCACCAGCAGAGCCAGCGGCACCCACTGGCAATGCACAACCAGCTGAGCCACCTGCAACTGCTGCTAGTGCACATACTTCTGAGCCTATTGTCAAAGGAGTGGATTTTCCTAAGGCACAGATAAATGATGCAGACCCAGATGAGATTAATGTGTTGCATGATCCTAAGAACCCAATCATTGAGAAGTTGGCCTTATTTCCTGACATTGTAACATTCAGAAAAGCCATGAGGCAATATGCTATTACTAGAGGTTTTGAGTTTGCTAATTTGAAGACAGATAAGAAAATATTCATTGCAAGTTGTTCATATGAGGGTTGTCCATGGCGTATTCATGCATCTAGGCTGTAGGATGGGCGCACAATACATGTGATTTCAGTTTAGTAGTCTTTTTTTTTAGCATCCATGTATGCATGTTCTAATTTACTTATGTTTGTACAATGTAGATAAAAGTTCTTTCTTTTGAACACAATTGTCCAACTACCAATCTAATGGAAGGCAAGATGACTATCCAGGAATGAATTGCAGATAAGTTGGGAGACTGGATAAAGAATAATCCACACAAGGGGGCAAAGGATGCAAAAGATAAGTTGGAAGAACAATATAAGATCAAGCTAAAGTATTCCAAAGCCTAGGCAGGTATGAGGCTAGCACTTGACCAGATGCATGGCAAATATGAAGAGAGCTTTCAATTGTTGTTCAACTGGAAAGCAGAGATTGAGATGAAGTCACCAGGATCAATTGTTAGAATTGAGGTAGAGAAGATAAGGTAACAATAATTGTTTTAAGAGAATTTTTGTTTCTTCAAAGCCTTATGTAGATGGCTTCATAGCTAGATGTAGACCATATATAGGGATGGATTTCACTGCTTTGACTGGTAAATACACTGGACAATTAGCATCAATCACTTCTGTAGATGGACATAACTGGTTGTTTTATGTAGCATTGCTATTTTTTATGCTAAGATAGATGTCAACTGGTTGTGGTTCATGCAGCAATTGAATAGAGCTGTAGGTAGTCCTACAGGATTGGTGATATCAACGTATGCTTGTTAGGGATTGTAGAAGGTTGTTAGGTATGTTTTCCCCAAGCAGAGCATAGAGAGTGCATGAGGCATCTTTACCAAAATTTCATGAAAAGGTATCAGGGGTCCATATTCACTCAACACTTATATCCAGTTGTAAGAAGTTACATAGAAGAAAGATTTAGGTGGCATTTGCATCAGATTTATGACCATACTTCAGATGCCATCCAATATCTGGAGACTTATCACTCAAGGATTTTGTACATGTGTGGAACTACTTAATTAAGCAAGTGTGATTAGCTTGCAAATAATGTTTCTGAGAGTTTTAACAACCAGATAAAGCAACAAGGGTCTACTTCTTCACAAGCTAGTTGATAGTATTAGGGAACTGATCATGGAGAAAAAGTGTACTAGAAGGGAAATAGGAAGACAGATGCAAGATGACATATTGCCAAGTGTGGAGAAGGAACTGAATAAAGCAAGCAAAACCTTAGAGTTGTGAAGGTTGATAGGAGTGATAATGACTTTTTTCTGAAATCGCCCTAGTTGAAGCTGACAACATTACGAAAAGTCACACAGTGGATCTCCAAAATCATAGATGCTCATGCAAACATTAGCAGATTACAGGAAAACCATGCGATCATGACTTGGCTTGGATCTGTGCCAACAGAGGTATTAAGATCTCTAACTATGTGCAGGAATACTACTATGTTCATAAGTTTAGGGCTGCATATGCTAGAAGAATTGCACCAATGATAGATAGATCTCTGTGGCCTGTTGTGGATCTTGGCTTCAAGGTATTTCCACCTAAGCTTAGAAGAGATGCAAGCAGACCTAGAGTGCAAAGAATTAGAGGAGTTCTTGAACCTAGAGCCAACAAAAAAAAGGTGAAATGCAAGACATGTGGAGGATTTGGTCACTTTGAGAAGACTTGCAAGAGGGCAGAAGCACCTGATGAGGAAGATACTCCTACTCAGTCGACACCAAGGAAGAGGTACTTGTATGTTATCCACTATTTAACTAATCAATTTTTTTTCTTTGCTTTGATGAATGAGGAACCTGTTTGCAGGAAGAGACAAGAAGAAGGAGCACTTACAAGCAAGAAGAACAAGATTACTCCGAAGAAGAAAAAGACTCCAAAGAAGAAAAAAAACCCAAGAAAATGAAGGCTCAAGCCAGCTCAAGTGTATCGCCTACTAGAGTAGTGAGGAGCCTGTCACAATGGCTTAGCATGTAATGGCCACCAATCTGTATTGCCATGTGTGAACTTGCGATGTCTTGAAGCTGTGAACTTGTGTTATGTGTGGTTGTGAACCTATTGACAATCTTTTGAGTTTGTATCCTATGAACTTGTGATGTCTTGTGGACCTATGATCATTTTGAACCTGTTAACAATCTTGTGAGTTTGTATCATGTGAACTTGCGATGTCCTGTGAACCTATGAACATTTTGAACATGTTGACAATCATGTGAACTCATGTTCTCCTGAACATTTTAAACCTGCTAGATTGTCAAAACATCAGAATAATTTTGCCCCATATGATGCTTGTTCATTTTGAACTGATGCCAAAGCATATATCTAATTAACCCTAGAGTCTAGATGCTTACTCATTTTGAATCTTAATCAAGTGCTTGCTCATTCTGAACTGATGGTAATGGAAATGCTTTGACAATCTAGCACAAGATGTAGGATTTAGTCATTTTGAGTCGATTGATGTAGGAAACCATGCTTTGACAGTCTTGTGAGCTTGAAACTACATAATCATTGAAACTAGAAGGGTCTGCTTCTATTCATAGAGTACCATATTACACTGGAATTTCACATCTTGCACACAACTGCAACAATGACACCAACCAAACAACCCACACATGTAGCAACAACACACGCACTATCCAGTACAATACCCTTCTTCAATGATATCTGATACTTCAATTTTACTGTCACTTGATTTAGTTCACATGTCACTTGTTTCAGCTCCCATGCCACTTATTGTAGCTCATAGCTCAGCTGCTTCTGAGCTTTAGCTTCAGTAGGGACACCCATCTTTAGCTGTGGCATTCTCTTCTCATTTTCAGTGGTAGTAGCTTGCTCTAGATCCTCCAGTCGCCGTTCCTCCAACCGTCGTCGCTCCAATCGCTGCAGATGTAGAACATAGTCCTCCTCCCACTTGTAGAATCCACAAGTCTTGTCATTCTACAATACCAATAAAATTCAAAGAATGGCGAACAAAATCCAAACGATTGGCGTCGAAAACATCACTTCAACCAACCAAAAACACACATTTTGACCAACTCACCAGGATATTGTTCTCGCATTTGAAGAACACCTTCCCGTAATTGTCACACTGCTTGCTCCGTAGCCTTACCACAGGAATCTAACAACTCGGGCATTCAACCAGGGGAAGCTAGTTCACGTCGCTGCTGTTCACACTCGACCTCTCTCTTAGCGTCGGACTCTCGGACATGGTGCCCTGATAGGCTCTCACTCCAATCGTCTTCATAGCCGCCAAGAGAAAGTCACCTCCATCGCCTCCGAGAGGAAGGGGATTGGGGCTAGGGTTTGTCGGGTTCGAGAGAATGATGACGTCGTGGTCCAGTCAGACTGCATCCGGATATGATTGTGCTATTCATGGGGGCTATTTGGTCCATACCAAAATATAGTACCCGAGGATGGCATTCATGCAGGCTCCAGGCAGACAAAATGGTTTGCCACGAGATAGTAATGGCACCAATGCAATTTCGCAAATTACAATGGCATATTTCAAAAATGAAAGATTTATAATGGCATATATCTAATTAACCCTTTTCTTTTCGTCCTTCTTCTGACGTGGCAAACTCAAATGTACTACTAAAATATGGTTTTGTCGTTTAATGGGTGTGATAGGATATTGGGTCCGACTATTGGACAACCGACTGAATCGAACAAACTTACACTTGATGCAGTACATCCCCTCGATTTGGAGACATACGTGAGACTTGCCAACTGCATGAATCTTTTTTTTTAAAGGACGGCACAAGCTCTGTCGATTTTATTAAAAAAGAAAATAGCTGACCAAGTTTATTAAGAAAAACCGGATCCGAAAAATCTCACAACTGTATGGTTTATTAGAGGAGAATCTAGGGAGAAACCCACACAATTAGATGACCTTAGATCAAAGCTGACCCAACAAACGATTCGCATGGCACTGAACATAACCCTACCAACCAATGGCGTCCGACGTAGATCATCATTACCCTATTCGCACCATGGCGCGGTAGCTCTGACTTCCACCCTAACGGACCACAATTGCTGCCTTGTTATCTTCATGTCCACACTCATGGTCCCCGCTAACCCTACGGGAGAGAGCCCAACCTTGTGTTATCGTTGCCGAGCTCCGTCGTGCCTCATCGACACAATAATTCTAACTCCACATGGTCACATTTAACCCATCACACGACACATAACGTCGAGTGAAGGAAATAGAATTTTCAAATGGCTGAGCAATTGCAAAATTGTATAATATTTGGTATCTCCAGTGACACACGGAGTAGTGGGTAGCACTAGAAGGGACAAAAAACCCACTCACATATGAAAAACACGCAGCAAGCCACGTTTGAACCCAGAGCTAGGGTTTCACTGCCGCCGCTAGTCACCTCGTTGGTGTCGGAGTTCGCCCTCTCCATCCTCCAACTTGTAATCTCTTTTCCTCTCAATTTGAAGTTCTTCTTGGTCGCAATGTGAGCCTAGTGGTCGGCAGTGCCACCTACAAGGGAGGCTCACTGGGAATACATCACTGTTGTCGCCCTGCCCCCAACGCAATTCGTTGCCCATAGATTAGAGACATCAGTGAGATGTGACTACCCATTGAGAAGGCGCCCCTCCTCCAAGATTCTTCATGTTGCCACTACCGTCCCCAACAAGATACCAAGCTGGGCATCCCCATCGCGGCTACCATCGCTGTGGTCATATCCTTCACACACGGGTGGGGGAGCTACCTCCTCCATCGTCCTCATCACTGACCTCGCCTCAATTTACTGCAGACATCCAAGCTAGTGGGTTGTCTCCCACTTGCCACTAATAGAGGGGGAGGAGGAGCCAACATCCTTCATCCTCCATGATCTCACATCGTACTACTGCGACCAACTAACCTCAAGGTTTCGTCACCTCCTTCAACACTGCCAATCAGCTTCTGTTGGTGTGGGAGACACATTCCTTCTTCGCTGCTAGTGTTGCCAATGTTGAAGTGATCAGCTCCTAATACTGCTACTCGCCCGCTAACTAGCGACCTAACATGGAGTCATGGGAATTCAGTATGTATGGCAGATGCTTCCAGTGCCCTGCAACTAGCCATCGAGTTGCTTCATGTCCATATTCCCAAGATGATCCTGATCCAAGGATTTAGTCATCAGCAAGGGCAGCCCTATCGCACCCTGCATGGTTGATTGGCAAGTGCTTCAATTGCCTTACAATAGATCATCGAGTTGCAACATGTTGCAACCCATTACGGTGTCTTTGTTGCGGTGGTACTGGCCACTTTGCACGGGGATGCCATCTTCAACGTGCACATATGTTTGCTCCATCTCCAACTAGCACTACAGCTGTCAAGGTTGAATATCTGTGTTCTTCTGGTGTCAACATGTCAAACATTGTGAAGATCTCTTTCAAGGGCAAGTCCATATCAGGTGAAGAAGTTGCTTGTCTGCTTAGTGAAAAGTTTCAGGTTCCACTTACGGAGATACAGGTAGAAGTGTCCTCGAATGAGGAGGGTGTTGTTGGTTGTAAATCTCTTGTGTCTCCTGCTCTAGTGGTGCAAGCACATGAGGAGGTTGTATGTGTTCACAAGGTACCGGGTTTGGATGTCTTAGATTGTTCTTTGAGTACGTCTTCATTTGGGCAGAGGCATCGGTCTTTTTGCTGGCTATAGCACATGTTGTAGGGGAGCCTTCGAGTTTTCTCGCAACACCTCCCCATGTGGATGGTCCATTGACCTTCCCATCTCCTTTACCTGTACCACCGAGTGATGTTCCTCCGTCCATGTTGAACACAGTAGCAGGGAAGCCTCTAGTGGTAGAAGACCACCTTGATGCTACAAAGTATGTCAATGCTCCTATTGCTAAAAAGCCTTCCAAGATCAAGCACCTTGATGCTATAAAAGATGTTGATGCTCCTATTGATGAAAAGCCTTTGAAGGAGAAGCAACCATGTCCCAAGCCAGATATCTCACGAGTTAAACCATCATCTGAGAAACCCATCTAGCACAAAAATGAAACAAGGGCGAGGCAAAGTAATTTGAAGCTCTTGAAGAGTTTGGGCATCATTAGGAAGGATGGAGAGATTGATGAAGACGTTATTGGTGGATACACAAGAAACTTTTAAGGAGCAATTTCCACATGCCATCCTTAACTCACTTGTGCATTTTGATGCTCGCATGTTGTGGGAAGTTGTCGCTGGTGTTTCAATGATGTCTTCTTGGACGTTGAGAAACTAAGTTGAAATGTGCCTTGATTTATTTGTGATAAGTAATTGACAATATTTTTATTTTAGTTTGTTGATGTATGGATTGCACGAGCATGTATATGTGTTGCAATTATGATCATGGCTAACGAAAGTTGGGGAGGAAATAGAATTGTCATTTTTGTCTCTGAGTTCAGAAAAATTGCATACACTAGATGGTCTAGCGCTAGACAATTTGTACACACAAGATGATCTGGTGCTCAGGAAGACTTCACGCTGGAACATTTCAGCTCAGAAGCAAAAGTTGAAGTACATGCTAGATGATCCGGTGATGAAGTGAAGAGAACGCTGGACTATTTCTTGCAAAGAGATTACAAAATGGGTTCTGGCAAGAATGTACACGCCAGATGGTCCAGCGATGGGCGAATATACATGCTGGAGTATTTCATCCTAGAAGCAAAGATTGAAGTGTACACCGGATGGTCCAGCGATGGAGTGAAGTAAACATTGGAGCTTTCCTTGTAGAGAGGTTGCAAACTGGCTCTAGTGTACTTGTGCCGGATGGTCCGGCGTTCAAATGGATGAATACCGAATGCATCACCAGAGCATTTCTTGCAGAGAGGTTGCAGGATAGCTGGTCCGGAGAAGTACACGTCGGATGGTCCGTCGCTCAGAAGCTGTGAACACCAAATCATCGGACGCTCATGACTTTTCTAAGATGTGCATTGACTGAAGATTTTAATTATGAACTAATTTATAATGGAGTTAGAGATGTACGTATGCTTGTCTCATGTTATGCAGGTGATAGATGCAACTTGGCGGTCGACGGTGGGATGATCGGAGCTAAGCGGGGTGCTTGGTGACGAATGATCAAGGAGGCCAGATGGAGTCAAGGATGGTCCTAGCTATGCACATGGATGTAAAGCAAAGCATGAAAGGAAGGATGAAGACAGTGTGTTGACAAAGTCAAGCGAAGGGGATGCCGGTGCAAATGATAAAGCGACCTGAGAGATCAGGAGCGAGAGAGACTTGCCGGTGGTCAAGATCGTAAGACAGAGTACACGCATCAACATCGTGATGCTTACTTACAGCTTAATCAAGTGGTAGTGAGTCATGCTTTGAGAAGCGTGCAAGGCGGTTTCGCGGTTTGGCCTCAAAACCATGGATAGACTGAGTGTATGTGGCATCATCGTGAAGCTTGTGTTGAGGTAAAGCTAAGACATGAAGCCACGACCGTTCGATGGACGGAACAAAAATGGACCAAAATGCTCCGATGGTAGGTAGGAGGCCATTGAAAGATAGGGGTATTTTGGGAACAAGGAAACTTAAGGGCTAAGTTACCTCCCTAGAACTATAAATTAAGGGGTAGGGTTGTGAGGGAGAGATGAGCCAGCTATTTGAGTTTGTATGTTAGGGTTTTAGAGGAAATGAGAGAGGAGAGCTTAGTCTTTGTCATAGGTGATAGTTTTTTTTTGAGAAAAAATATCTTGTAATCTGCTGAAAAGAGGGTTGACCTTTGTGAGAAATGAATGATTGTTTCCTTTGATGCTCGTGTTCATATACTTCTAGTTTCCTTGTATTGGCTTACTTGCTTTGTTGCGAGTTTTTCTTTTTTGGTGGTGATTTTTATTTTATTTGAAGGCTGAAATTTTTCCACCTTGGGAAGTTATTTTTCTTGTTCCTAGAGGCATAAAATTCACCTATAAATATATACAAGTGGGTCTTGAATTCCCTTACCTCTAGATCATCAACGGAGAATCTCTTCTTCCGATGGCTTTTGCTTTGGATCAAAGGCTTATAGCTTCAAGTTACTATCTTTTGTGGAGATGACACGTGAGATGAATTTCAATGGAATTTAGGGTTCATATACATTCACGAGAGTCATATGTTTTCCTTGAGATCTCCATAGCAACTTGATTCTCTTCGGTTTAGCTTCCGCCTTTGTTTTTGAGGTGCATTGGGTGACAAAATAGGAGAAGGCCATCCATTTCGAAAGAAATTGGTGAGGTGCCTATTCACCCCCCCCCCCTCTAGTTGTCATTCTCGGTCCTACAAACATTCTTTCCAGGTGGTTCTGTTTTGACTTGTGGTTGCGGAGTTAGTAGCTTCCTTTTTGCCACTTGTGCCAAAGTGGTTTCCTATTTAGTCGGTGTCATATCATTTTTGTGTGTGTTAGTGTCATTTTGGTGCTTCCCTCAATACGGTTTCAGGTTGGTGTTTCCCCATTTTGGGTCAGCGTATTGCCCATCTAGAATTAACTCTTTCTTTTTAATATAATGTTCAGATCTCCTGCTTGCTCTTTTAAAAAAAGATACATAGAGCACTTGCGGACCCACCTCAAGACTTTAGGTGTGATGTAATTGAATAGACAAACTTAATAAAGTGTTAAAAGTAAAACAATGTACAAATACCATAACATATTCATATCCAATCAAACAAATACCATCGAATATCTAACTATATGGTATATACGCATAAGAAGTACACTATATATAGAGGGTACATCGTACACATCTGTAACAACTCCGAATATTGTGGACCTGAATCTACGGGGCCTAGTTTACTCGGGGGTTTTAAGAACCTAACTAGGAAGGTCTCAACTGAGTTAACCTACTTGAGTATGACTAGTATCTAGGTAGGATTCGGCTGCCTTGGTTGACAAGATGAATGACTCTTTATTAACTATAGTTGGACCCAGGGCAGTGTCAAGACTCCTATATAAGGCGGGGACCTAGACCCCTAGAGGGAGAACTCAACTCGACGCAAGCAGTAGCAGGACCATAACCATCAGAGATACTCAACGACTTCAACCTTAGAATAGTTTAGATCTGATCTGCTCTATTGCAACATATCTAGCCACTTTGCTTGTACTCGAGATAATCATATACAACATCATCCACATCTCAAACCTATCTACATCGTGCACCTTGTTTCCTACTCGATCCCTGACCTCGAAGGTACCCTAGCTCAATTATGGACATATTGTCGGGAACTAATTTTCGACAAATACCACACACTAAATTTAATGCCTTTCATTTTAAACTTCTTGCCAATTGAACTCACAAAAAAAGTCTTGCCAATGTTAGTGCCTCTGTTGCGACCAACAATATGGGTGGGTTGGGGCGGTCTTGGGCTCTACTGAGGTGCACTCTCGTTGGCACTGTTATGACTACAGCCTTGCTTATGCCTAGCACTGGTGTCAGACGTACCTCCTCTACCCTCTTCTCCCTCCATGGTGCCAGATCAACGGGTGGGCATTTGGGCCCGTGAGGGTGGGGATTAGAACAAGAGCGTGTGGGGACATGATTTTAGGGCCTCCACACTCTTCTGCTTCATGTAGCTAACTGTTGATGAGAGCATAGAGACATGGCGAGATGGTGCTAAAGCATAGCGAGAACGAGGTCGGTTGAGAGGAGCATGAGAGGGCGATAGGGCTTTTCCTTTTTTTTGTGGGCTTAGCTGGGCCTTCCTCATTCTCTCATGTTGGGAAACATGTTGGCTACTCTAGCCTCAAAACAAAAGTTTCTACCATATTAACCTAGAAAACTATACAAGTAGAAGATCATATATCGTTACCACTTGACGTGCAGTGTAGTGAAAGAAGAGTTGAAGTAGATCAATCCAATACCGTGCATGTCAAACTCCTCGAGCAGCTTCTCGATCAGATTTGTGACCAACCTCGCGTAGGTGGTCACGCTCCTCGACCAGTTCCGAGCAGGTGGTCATGCTTCTCGACCAGTTTTGACCACAGGCACCACGTCATCGACCGTCTTTGTGACCACGTAGAGGAAGTAGTCGATCACGTCAATCACCTCATCGACCATGAATAGAAAGCCTCGACCACGTTTTTTATCGTGATGAGGAAATAGTCGAACCTGTCCTAGTTTCCTTATCGCCGATCAGCATCACCGAAATTACAGCAGTGCCTCCACGGTATCCACACATATAGGGATGGAACGCTGTACGCTGGTGTGCTTGCACCATGTTCCTAACTAGGGTTTTACAGGGAGGTGGTGGCCAAAGTTTTGGTGGCGAAATCAATCCTTCTGCCCAGGGCACCTGTCTTCTCTTATATAGAGTATGCTAATGAGCTTTTAATCTCATTAAAGCCCAACATGAGTCTAAACCCTAATGGACATTCAATCATATTAAATCTTATTCGTAGATCCAATCTGCATATGCGATCGCCTCTAGGGTATATCATCAACAATCTCCCACTTGCACTCGATTCATGCAAGTTGTAAATTTCATCAATTTAAGTATGTTACCCGTTAGGTTCATGAGTAAATGGCCACTACCTGAAACCCATTTCTGAATTACAAATCAATAGCGGTACCTAGCAGCCCATATTGACTCCCGAGAACACATAAAGATCATATCAGTTGAACCTTGATATACATATGCACCAATCCCTTTACCATACGGTATCAGTCAGGCTCAAGGCGAGATTTGTGCCACCTTATGATAGTTTGACTATTCACTCGATCAAGTACTAGATTCATCATGATTAACTATTTAATCATATTAGTATGACCATGCACTTTCTCAATCCAACTATCTTGAGGGGCTTAGAGATAGCTCTCCCGTTATCTAGGAGGAGCAAATTATATCTTGATCGTTCACATCCCATGACATATTTTATAACATACCCAAAAGCAACCTTTATAACTACCCAGTTATGGAGTAGTGTTTGGAAGCCCCTAAGTGTGTTACTACACATTCTGGATTCAATTATGATCTCAGGTCAAAATATTCTACAGGCACACCATTTGAGACCACAACTGATGGCACTTCATATAACTAACCCAGCAGTGTCTCGAGGTGGGTCTATCCAACACCATGTTTGCTAACATGTGCCCACATTATTGATTTGATATCTCCATTTCTATGATCCATGAAACATGATCATCAATAATACATGTACTAGTTTTTGAATTATCATTGTTCCACATGATGATATGAAACCATGAACTATTTTAGAATGACAACAACAATGAGTCTCATGAGCAAGTCACATACTTGCTGATCAATGTCTATAATTATCATTCAATGAATAGAGTAACAAATTACTCGAGACAACACAAATATAGAAGTGATACAATCCTATGATTGCCTTTACGGCATATCACCAAAACTTTCCTACTTGCACTAGAGCCAGTCACATAGGTATCCAATACCTATTACTCAATAATGCACCTTCTTTCAGGCTGTAGGATAAGGCAAGCTAACGGATCCAATCTGACAGGTATCCAATACTAACTGCATATATTTACATCATTTCTCCATTCAATTCGAATGATATATCCATGCCAAAGTACATGCTCAAAATTATGGTGGTACCAATGCACCCAGTGCTCGGGTAATAGGTCAATTATCGACAATAGAGATCTATTAGAATAAACACATTGCAAACAACACATAACTCAGAAACTAATTTTCTGAACCAAGCAATTTTCAATGCGACTTCAAAAGCAGTGGTGTACTTAGTAATAGTTGTAGAGTAGGGAACGATTCTTGCATGAAACATTTCTAGCTCACCGTTACATCATTTACATAAAACCAGATTCCATACCATGATTCCTTTGTTGGTTTAGAATCTAGCATCGACGTAACCATTTACAACAACCATTTCTTTCCTCCAAAAACCATAGTCACATCCTTGTTCTTATCCAGTACAAGATGATTTTTCCTGATGACTATTAACAGGACTTGTGATTGATATCAAGATTTCTCTACTCATCAGGTGTCACAACACGTTGAGTCTCGTAAATATTAACGTTACATGCTATTGGCAAGAAACCTTATATGGAATCCTGTATATTGAACTATTTCAATACCTTGTCAATGTGAGTTCTTCGGCTTAATTTTATTAGCCTCTTTCTAGGCATTTTATTTAGGATATCATACTCATCAGGTGTCATAACACACTAATTCTCGCAAGTGTCAACACTTTGGCCTCCTTTTATGTATCTTTATAGGTCTTTATGCCCTATTTATATTGTCTTTCCCACAACTTCATCTTGAAACCATTTCTTAATGAAGATTTGAGAAACTTAATGCATTGGATTATCATTCTGATAAATAATATGTCATATATATTTATGAGATCATAAACACAAATATGCTCCCACTAGCCTTGTTTTAAATACAAGGTTCTTACTCACTTTTGATGGAGTCAAACTCTTTTGGCCATCTCATCAAAGTGAAAAATCCAACTCCGAGATGCTCACCTCAATCCACAGGTAGACTTTTGAAGCTTGCATATAGCTTCTCAGCACGTTTAGGATCATTAAAACCTTTAGTCTATATCACATATACACCCAACTTAGGTTTCCAATAAGGAAAGTCGTTTTGACATCATAATATGCAGCATCGCTAGGATGATCCCGGTAGACTTTAGCATTGTGATGGGCAATATGTTTCATCATGATCAACACTTTGAATTACCATGAAACTTCTCACCACCAATCATGCTATACAGACGCGAACATTTTCATCAGTGTCTACCCATTTTCCTTTAAATCCGTTTACACTAAATAGTTTTTAACACCATTAGATGGATCGACCAAGTTCCAAACGTGGTTTTCTCGCATGGAT
This sequence comes from Phragmites australis, assembly GCF_958298935.1. Taxonomy (NCBI): domain Eukaryota; kingdom Viridiplantae; phylum Streptophyta; class Magnoliopsida; order Poales; family Poaceae; genus Phragmites; species Phragmites australis. Next base: position 9,162,919 of record NC_084938.1, read on the forward strand.
GCTAATTCAAATCTCAAGCCATCCCTCAGAGTGTGGTCACACAATTGCTTTCATTTAGTACTTGGTCTCACGCTACTCCATGGTTAGAAACATAAACCTCTCAGGTGCATGACTGACCCTTTCTAACTGACGTGAGGTCGGTATCTTCACAACATGTTCTGCAACATTCGGTTGTGGTTCCGTAGGAGCTGAAATATTTTCTGATGGTTCCTGAATCTCTTCTAGTTGCACCATGCTTCCACTAATTTTCTTTGAGAGGAACTTGAAAAACATCATTCTAGGTAACAAACACTTTGCCTTCTTCTCAATTAAAGAAATAATCTCCTTTGGTTTCTCTAAGATACCCCATAAGAAGCACTTATCTTATTTGGGAGTGAGCTTTATCAGACGTCAAACATTTTACATAGGCATGACAACCCCATATCTTAAGGAAAGATAATACAGGACACTTCCCGGCCTATATCTCATATGGCGTCTCCTCCATAGGCGTAGATGTAACCCTATTTAACATGAAAGCAACAATTTCTAGAGCGTATACTAGAAAGACAATAGAAGATCAAATTGACTCATCATACACCAAGTAATGTCCAACAAAGCACGGTTCATCCGTTTAGACACCCATTTTAGGGAGGCATGTCATGCGGAGTTAACTGTGAAACAATTCCACATTGCTTTAGATGACCATCGAATCATGGCTCAAGTATTTATCTCCATGATCCAATCGCTGGAATGTAATTATTTTGCCCATATGATTTTGTACCTCATTCTGAAACTCTTTCAACTTTTCGAAGGATTCAGATTTGTACCGAGAACCACTTTTAGATGTAGAGCTCCTCAGCTCGCATACATCTATATGTACAAAGAGCCAATAACTCTCTCATCTTGTCTCCTAGACCGATGAAAAGCAACTTAGTCCTCTTACCAAGTAAACAAGATTCGCATATGTCAAATGTTTCAAAATCAAATGAATCTTAAAGACCATCTCTATGGAGTTTCTCCATGCATCTCTTATTCATATGACACAAGCAATAATGCCAAATAAAAGTAGGGCTAATCAATGTTATAGATTCACCTATCCTCAAAATATATTCGCCAATGGATCATGACTGGACCAAGTTGCTAGAAAGCTAAACAACTTTTATCCACGATCCTATACTTCCAAAGCAGATTTTATGGTCATAGTCAAGTTAAGATCAGAATAACAATTATTCTATTCAAAACTTCAAGGGTAATAATGAAGCTACAATGCTAATCAGCCAATATAACAACCATTTTCTATATTGCTGATGCATATATCAACTTCATATTTTGCCAAAGAAACTCCAGTTTGATTCTAGTATCGACTACCCAAGAGTTACAAGAGAAAATGGCAAGATCCAAGTCTATATTATTGGTATCTAGGTCTAGAAGTCATACCTCCTTTCCTTTTCTCGAGAACTTTCAAGTATTCCTAGTTTCCCTTTGAACTATTATTGTATGACTACAGCTCTTTAAGTGACATGCCCCACCTTCTGAACATATACATAAGTGAGGCTTTCATGATCTAGTATCGTTTCTCCAAACTTGGTTATCCACAAAGCAATATATCCTTCAATCATATCGAAGTCATATTCAATGTGAGGCAACGGACATAAAGTGGGTAATCGTAGCATTTCTTATGAACTCCATGAGTTACAAGATAGCATCTTTGAGCTAGTTCATCAGGGCAAGAACCTCTAGAACACATCATTTGCATCATTGAGTGAGAACAATTCTTAATTCAATTTCATATCAATCATTACAATTTAATCTGGAATTATAAGGAGAACTACTTCCAAAATCTACAACAAAAATATATGCAACGTTTCAACACCATATTTGTGTGTATCCTCCGATAAACAATTTATCAGAAGATACTCTCACTGTATGTTTAGAAACTATTTCCTTTTAACACCATACAATAAGACAAGATCCATATTCAACTAGGTTCTAGTGAGTTTTGGCATCATTGCTAGAAACTTAGGTGATATAGTTAAGCAACACATTGCTAATCACATCTCTACGTGACTCTTGTTTGTTTGGTGGCATCCAATGCCCTGGCGCCTAACACCATGCTCCAAGCCTAAAATCATTTTGATAACCAACACTATACGTGTAGATATCCGATATCACACTAACTGGTTAAGATAAATGATAGCACCCTGCTTTAGCAGACATACCAAACAATGATCAAAGCCTATGTAGGTGCAACAATTCGAAGGGCATCAATTACTCTTAATTTTTCTGATGGAAGCTATTATATCATTGTAATCATATCCATCGCATATAAAACATAAAGGAATAGTACGATAGGATCATAGATAAACATCACAAGCAATTATATTAACTGTGACATAGTATGGCCCCTTAACATGGTGATTTCCATCACCATAGTCCTGCCCTCTGGGTCATCATGCTCCAAGTCTCCATGATAACGTGCTAGTCTATTACACCTAATAGCACTAGACGAATTACAAAAGAAAAGGAAGCATCACAAGTCGGCACACAGGTCGTTATACAATAACATGTAGCCTTAGGCTGTAGTTAACCATAACACGCAAGCAATGAAAATTACACACGTGCATCATATACATAATAAGACCATACCAGTCACAATATTTTTCTGCAAAAACAAGTTAAGCGTAGAAACGAATTCTAATGTCACGATATCAGCACTGTATTATAACGATCTATGCATGTACGCTACGCAACAGCGGTCCCGTCCTAGATTCTATGAAATCGCTATGAAAATCTCATCGAATTGATCATATCAAGCCGATTCTGAGTCATTCACAATACCTCAATTTCCATTAGATCAATCATATTGATCATCGCGTGAAGTTTTTTAGAAACGACAATAACACACACAACCTCTATCTATTGTTCTTCCAACCATGCAACAATGTGTGTTGTTAGCTTTAATGGTGATTCCAGCCGATAGGGGAAAGTAGCATGCACGGTCATGGGGGACATCAAGCTAATCTTTTTAGTCGTATGATTCCATCGACACGCACCTCATTTCGATCCTAATTTTACCAAATAGTGCATCTACTGATCCATCACATGAACTGATCATAAGAACAATGATATATCCTATCTATTACTACCACATATCATCTATATGCGACCAATCTAGATCAAAAACTATGCATGTAGGTTCTAATACCACTATTGGGGAACGAGTTAGCTACACGCCTAAAAACAAAAAATTTCAACCGCATTCTTCCAGAAAACCATGTAAGTAGGAGATCATAGATTGTTACCACTTGATACTCAGTGTAGCGAAAGAAGAGTTGGAGTAGACTGATCCAACGTTGTGTGTGTTAAACTCTCCAAGCAGCTTCTCAATCAAATCCAAGTCCAGCCCCCCAAAGGTGGTCATGCTACTCGACCAGCTCCGAGCAAGTGGTTGTGCTTCTCGACCAGTTTCAACCACGAGCAACACATCCTCGACAAACTTCGCGACAACGTAGATGAAGTAGTCGATCACGTCGACCACCTCATCGACCATGAACAAAAAGCCTCAACCAAATCCTCGATTGCAATGAGAAAGTAGTTGAACATGTCCTAGTGTTCTTGTCGCCGATCAGCACCACAACAATCACAACAGTGCCTTCATAGTATCCACACGTACAAGGATAGAACATCGTACTCCGATGTACTAGCATCGTGCGCCTGACAAGGGTTTCATAGGGAGTTCAGGAAGTGGTGGCAGCTAGAGTTTTGGTGGAGAAATCAATCCTTGCATCTATTGCATATGCCTCCTCTTATATAGAATACGCTAATGGGCTTTTAATCTCATTAAAATACATCATGACTCTAAACCTTAATGGACATTCAATCTTATTAAATCCCATTTGCAGATCCAATCTACATACACGATAGCTTCTAGGGTATATCACCAACATGTCACTCTCTCTCTCTCTCATTTAGTTGACAACTCACCACATACCCCCCTTCCATGCTAGCTTGGTTCCTTTCTTCCTCAACAAATGCATAAACATCATGGCCATTGTAGTTCTCGCCACCTAAAATGGGAAAAGACAAGGAAGAGACGAGGACGAAGGTGTTACCATTCGTCTGTAGCTGAGGCGGTAGCCCCAATCTGTAGATAAGTGAAAGGACAACGATGTCGCCTAGAGGGGGTAATAGGCGTATCCTGAAAATTTTAAAAACTAAATGCAGTGGATTAGCAATATGCGGACAGTAGATTTTTGCTGAGTGTCCGCACTTTTGCGGAGACTCAGGAAAAATCTGCTGATACTCCAGAGATTTCAAGAAAAACTCAAGAGATGCCTATGCAATAGCATTAGTGGATGTATTCCAACCTATTTCACCAATACCTGCAGCTCAAAGTTCACAATAAATTAGATCGAGCAATATGCACAAATATTAAGCAATAACTCAAAAACAAGGAAATAAGAAAGGAGACACATGATTTATTTTTCAAAGTTCGAACACCTCCTCAAGAGGTTCTTACGTCTCCGTTGAGGGGCTCGATAACACTTGAGTTAGGTGTCTCTCAACCCTTTTCCTCTCCAAGCTCGATCACACTTGAGCTTGGCATCCACTCTTGATTTCTTGACTTGCGGAGGCGAAATCAAAGCCTTCACAAACTTCCCGCGGCACACCATAACCATGGGTGCTCACTGGCGACGCCTAGCCGCCTAGGGGATTGAATCTCCAAGAGTAACATCGCTTTGCGAACTTTTTGCCGATGAACTTGATTGCTCAAGAATGGTGTTTGGCTCACTTGCACTTAATCTTTCAATCTTTCAACCCAACTCACTTTTCCTCTCAAATCTCACACTAAAATGGAGTGGGGAGAGCTCGATTTGACTTTGGCTTTGTGTATCTTTGTTGAGGCACCAGCAGCACTCAAAGGAGGGGGTGAGGGGGTATAAATACCCAACCCCTCAAAAACTAGCTGTTACACCTGAGAAATGCGGACACTCCGCAGTTCCTAGTTAACCCTAAAATTAGCTGTTGGACCTGGAATTTGAGGACCCTCCTCCAAAATGCGGAGTCTCCGCAAAAATGTGCAGAGTCTTCACAGAAAACAAAATAGCACAGCTGACCTTCTAAAAAATGGCGATAACTTTTGATCCCAAAGTCCAATTTTGATGATTTCAGACTATGGAAAGCTTATTCAGAGGACTACACATCTCAACTAAATTCATGATATTAAACCAATAGGATCAAACTAGGAACTCTCTGAAACCCAATTCGAACACTTCTACACTTTCAGGACTGGGCTCCTAAAGTGAACTCTCACTTTGGTTTTGGTTAGAAACTCTTGAGCACTACGATATGACAATTAGCTCTATGTTGCATCCCTCTTAATAGTGTGGCATACCTATACTCAAATTCAAAGATAAAATTCGTTTAGATCACATTTGAGTCTTCGAATACCTTTAAGTACTGCTACTTTATTTCAAACTTTGAGGGTTGCTAACTTCTATATAATCTTCATTGCATCTCTTCTTGATTCTTCATATGATTGATGCGAATTATTCATAGCTTCCCATGGCCTCACATGGTCTATTAACGCAAAGCCTTCACTTGCTCTTCACCACGGCCTTGGTTCTTCTGCCCACCAAGCCATTTGCTTGCCCTTCACCCACGGACGGTTCATCGCAGCCGAGTCTTCCTTACCCTTCACCGTCTTGCCATAAAAAACCATTTTATATCTGACATCTTCAATATAAACTACTGAGCACGTGCACTTGTGCATGTAAGGTTGGTAGAATTTTACTGTTGTTACCACAACCTCATGAGTTATTTCTAGCATGGCATGTGAGTCCACAAGATTTTCATGAGAGCACACAAGCTCATCATGATTTTCTTGCAAAGCCACATGCTTGCTAGTGAACTTTTTCAAGATGAGCCCTTAGTTCAACATTTTCTTTCTCCAAAGATGCTACATAAGAATTAGAGTTTGTAGCACAAGCAACATCAATAGAAGAAATAGTGGATTTGTCCTTAGATAAAACATTACAATTATGACATGATTTTTCTAAATCCACTAGAGACATAGCATCTAATTTATCAATCAAGGAAACATGCATGAGATTCTTTAAGATCTCCATAACGATTAGATAAAGAATTATGAGATTCTTGAAGTTTTTCATATTTCACATTTAAGGCCTTTAAGCTCTTCAATTTTCTCAATGAGGAATTCCTTTTGCCTTTCAAGGCTTTCCTCATAGCCTTCTATTATGCGCAAGAGTTGATCATCTTAGGCATATCCTTTTTTGCTCAAAAGATCAAACCTGAGCTCATTACTATCACTAGCACTAGAACTAGCATTAGTATTATTAATCTCGCTTACCGGTTTCCTTTTACCTTTTGCCATAAAGCACAACGGAGAATCGGTGTGAGGGGATGAGCACCTTGGAGAAATGGATGCTTCACTTCCAAGTTGAAGACAATCCATACTATAATATCCGTGTTGGTGACAGATATAGAAAGCTTGACTTGTCCTTAATCTTCTCCAAGATGAAGCTTTCTTGTTGATTTTTGTTGTAACTTCTTCACCTAGGTTTTGTCTCTCATAGACTTCTATTTACTTCAAAATATTAGTCTCACAAGTACTAGTGGAAATAGACGCAACGCTATAAGAACAAATGACCATATCATCATGATGAATAGACATTTTTGCACTAGATGGTATGCAGGAGTTATCAACACTAGTAGATAGAAATTTCATCGCAAATGTTGTTAAAGTCCAAAGAAGGAATTGGATAATTGATAACCCTACTCACCATTTTATTACCTTACTCAGAGTAGTATGTTGGTGAGGCGGTTTGTGCGGCAAGACCACTTTGGTAGATGGAGGAAATCATTTGAGGCTATTCATGATGTGTTGATAAAGTTGAGCAATCATCGAATGATGCCTCTAAAAGAAGTTCTTCTCCATCACATTTGGACTTATCATATCTTTGTTTGAGAGTAATCCAAATGAGATGAACGTCTTCAAGCGGCATGATGGATTCAACTACATATATACTCATAGCATAAAATAAGACATTAGTAGCTTGAGCATTGAGATGTATGCATTTCTTCCTCTTCGGGTGATAGCAAAATGTCACTAGGAGGAGAAATGCTTACATCTACAACTCGCTCTATACAAGGACCCATAGCCCTAAAGACATTAAGCATGCGAGTATTCCAAGTTTAATAGTTTGAACCATCTAGCACAAGAAGTTCTAGATACATATTACCTCATGTCGACATCTTTAAATTCTCCAAGCGGTGAAGCCTTAAAGGAGATTAAGCTCTAATACCATTGAAAGGACAACAATGCCGCCTAGAGAGGGGTAAAAAGGCATATCCTGAAAATTTTACAAACTAAATACAGCAGATTAGCAATATTCAGATAGAAATCTGCAGATACTCCAGAGATTTCAGAAAAAACTCAAGAGATGCCTATTGTCGGAGGATTAACTCCTGTCGCAGGGATCCCAAGAGACCCCTTTTTAGAGATTCGGTCGGGGGGATGATCTTGAATAAGTTCATCGGAGAAATGAATGAGAGTAAATGCAGCGGCCGGTGGTGGGGGTGATGATCTAGTGCAAAGAGAAGTAAATGCACCGGAATTTAGACAGGTTCGGGCCGCACGGGGGTGTAATACCCTACTCCTGTATGGATGTAATAACTGTCCTGAGGAAGTCTCTCAAGGATGTTGCTGGTTACAAGAATATTTGTCTAACTAAAAGCTTGAGGCTCCTTGTTCTTGGGTAGGGACTGTGCCTTGAGTTGGTCTATGGTTCGGTTCTTGGTGCTTCTGTGTTCGATAATTGCGGTCTCTTGCTCGATTCTTCGATTGTCTTCTCTTCTGTGCTGCCGGCTCTTTTAAGCACTCGCCGGCTACGACATGCCCCGAACGGGAAAGAGGGGACACTAGTTCCAAGACGCCATGACTGGGAAAGGTGTCATCATTTCTTCTGGGTGAAGTGACCGGGGGTGGAAAACACGGTGCACGCCCGGTCACCTGTCACCACAAACGCCCTGGCAACGGGCGCCGTAGAGAGGGCCCACCGGGCAGCCGCAGAGCAACCCGGCGTGCCCGCCCTATCTTTTTCCTCTGCCACAGCAGGGCGGCAGACGGAACACCTTGATCCTGGCGATGTTATCCCGAGATACGCCGGATGATACGGGACGGGACCCGTGCAATTAATAACCCCACGCCTCTCTGCCAAAACATGGCAGGAACTGACACTGCGACGGGAGTAGTTGGGGATGTCAGGCCACGCACGCTCATTAAATGCGGCCTCGGACCTCTGACTGATTGACACCCCATCGGCGGGTGCCTCGGGGGTCTTTTTGAGTCGTCGGGGCACCGAGTGCTCGGGGGTACTATTCACCTCCCCGAGCACTCTCTCCCGGGAATGCCTATCCTTGTCCTCGGGGTACCGGGTGCTCGGGGGTACTGTTCACCTCCCCAAGCACTCTCTCCCGAGCACTCTTGCATGAACCTTCGGGGAACCGAGTGCTCGGGGGCTACCACGTGCAGCCCCGAGCACTCTCTCCCGAGCACTCTTACACGGACCCTCAGAGAACCGAGCGCTCGGGAGCTGCCACACGCAGTCCTGAGCACTCTCTCCTGGAACTTGGCTCTTCTGATCGTCGGGGGACTAGGGTGCTCGGGGGTGACCGGGCACCTCCCCGAGCACTTTCTTCCCGGTACTTAGACTCCGCGGATCATCGGGGAACTAGGGTGCTTGGGAACCACGGACTGTGGCCCCGAGCACCTTATCCCGGGACTTGAACTTTCCTCACCCCGCAGCAGGGACCTCGCAGGATGGCGACACGTGGCGGATGGCTGGCCTGGCCTCGGGACTCAGGGACCCCCGGTTCCTGATACACCTACAGTAGTCCCCGGGCCCATTGGCAGGCGATGGCATGGAGACTGCGGATGGGCCCTTCATCGCGAACGAGGCCGAGGCTGGCGTGGACGCCACATGGCAAGCTTTCAGGACGTGGCCCTTTAGATTCGGGCCCTTGGTATGGCCCAACAGGGAGATGATTGGACGCGCTGTCCACACAACTCCCGAAGGGCATAACAACGGGACGGGCGGCACACGCGGCTGCCGCGCAGATCGAGAAAAATACGCCTAGCAGCCGTTGACACCGCATGACCAGTGGGAGATTTGCCTGGCGGTTGTGTCGACCGAGGAAACCGTCCCGCCGAGTGCACCGTTGGCAGGAGACGTTTGAATTCTCTGAGATATAAGAGGGGGAGGGGAAGAATCCGCCCCCCCCCCTCTTTACGCCATCTTGCGACCTTGCTCTCGTTTCCTTCGCGCTCCTGAGCCCTTAGAATCCCTTAGGTGATCAGAGTGTTTCTCTCTCTTCCTCTCCACCACCCAGACAACCTCCCCCTCCGACAAGATGCCGAGAGTCGGGAGAAGCCACCGCGATAGGACTCCGGACAGCGTGCTGTCGGAGTCTCGCTTGAAGAATGAGGAGGCGGCGGAGAAGGTCAGGAAGCTGCTGGTCCCCGAGGGCCAGCAGGGGGCTTCGGTGGTGACGCCGGCGAACTTCTCGCCGGCGACGACCATCCCCTGGTGCATCGTCTTGTTCACATCCTTCGCGGTGGTGGGTCTGGTGCCGCCGTTCTCTACATTCTTCCTCCAAGTCCTCGACACCTACGGCGTGCAGTTGGTGCATCTGAGCCCCAACTCCGTCGTCGTGCTAGCGGTGTTCGCGCACCTATGCGAGATGTTCATGGGAGTGGCGTCGTCGGTGACGCTTCTTCGACATTTCTTCGTCCTGCGATCGGCCGGGAAGAAGAGAGGGTACTCCACGGCGGACGTCGCGGGATGCTGCAATCTTCGGCTGCGAGACGGCATGGGGGAGCGGTACATCCCCCATGTGCTGCGAAGCAAATGGGAGGAGTGGCGGCGGGACTGGTTCTTCGTCGACGTCGACCCCCATGACCGTCTCGCCCTACCGGAGGTGGCGACGGAGCCCCAGAAGTCGATGTGGGAGGCGCCACCGTCGGAGGACGTGAGGTTGGAGCCGATGTTCGAGCGCATCAGATTCCTGCGCGACGCCAGGCTGACCTCGGTGATGGTGGTGGTGGACTTCCTGCGCCGCCGCCTGGCGCCCCTACGGGAGCGGGCCCGGCCATGCTGGCTCTACACCGGGCCCGAAGACATCACCCGGACCCAAATCGGCGCAAGCTAGGACCTAGGCCCGGCGGAGCTGAGGGGCATGATCCGGGTGGTGACCGGCGTGGAGGATACGAGCTGGGCGGAGCTCCCGTGGAGGGAGATGGCGCTCTGCGCCAACCCCTAGCGCGCGGCGATCCAGGCGAAGCTCCCGGAGTTTGACACCCAGGGGCTCGTCGACCGGCCGAGGAGCCAGAGCCCCGAGGCCCCCGAGCTCCCTGGGTTGGATGAGGCGGCCAGCGAGGGGGCCGCGAGCAGTCCGGTGCGGACCGGTGGCCCGAGTGCCGCGAGCGGCGAGCCGCAGGCCAGTGGTGGGGCCGCTGCGGGCAGCAGCTGTCGCACCGAAGGAGGAGGCACCGCCGACAGCGGAGCGTCAGCGGCGCCGGAGGACCAGGGGAAGCGCCCCCGGCTCTACATTCCCGTGCTAGAATCCCCGCCATCGCCATCGGCAGTGGCGGCGTTTCCGGTTCTGGAGCTGCGCCTCATAAGGATGGGGCCCGCCCCGGCGCCCGGAGACTGCGCAGCGGCCCCGCCGAGCCCCCGGCAGAAGAGGGTGAGGGAGGACTCTGGGCCGGCGCCATCGGGCCCGGAGTTTAGTATCCCGGCGGCCAAGTGGCAATACCGAGGGACCAGGACCACGTAAGTTTTGCCTTTCATTCCTTCTTGTGCGTGCTTCGCCCGAACTAAACTATGATTTTGATTTTTCATTCTTCCCCCGCACGCCGCCTTCGGGCCACCACCGAGGTTCGAGAAGCGCCGGCGCCAGCGCCAGCACCCGAGCCAAGCCGGTAGGCGGAGCCGGGGCAGGCAGGCGCGGCGATGGAGGCTGGGACGGTGGAAGCGGCGGCCGTGTCAGGGCCAGCAGACGCGACGGCCGAGGTGGGGATGGTGAAAGCGGCGGCCGTGCTGGAACTGGTGGACGCGGCGGCAGATCTAGAAACAGCGGGCGCGACGCCCTTGCTGGGACCGGCGGACGCGGCGGCTGAGAGGGCGCTGGCAGACGCGGCGGTAGAGGCGGGGACGCAGCCATCCCACGAGCGCCTGGCGCCGGTTGAACCTACCCCGGGCGTGCCGAGCCCGGGGCGGATGATGGCGTTGCAACCTTCGGGAACCCCGAACCCCCCGGAGGAGGCCCGCGGGGAACCCAGTGCCCAACCGGCGCCCGGCCAGCCTGCCAACCCCCTCCCGGTCGCGATCGAGAGTGTCCGGGTGGCGGTCGAGCGGCTGGGCACGGCGGTGGACGGGGAGGTGGCGCAGTTTGCGGCGGAGCGTGCCATGCTGGCCACGGAGAGGGCGCGGCTTACGATGGCCTGGCGCTCCTTCGAACCTCGGCTCGTCGCGGCCAGCGCCGCCAACGAGGAAGAGCAAAGCGCCATGGATGAGTCCCGCGCGGCGGCCGCGTGGGAGCAGAAACTCTTGGAGGATACCCGCGCGGAGATCGCGCTGGAGCGGGAAATTTTGGGGAGCGCCCACGCAGAAGTTGCGCGGGAGCGAGAAGACGCCGCCCGCCTGGCTGAGGCGTCGCAGCAGCAGGCTGCCGAGGCCCTTGCCAGGGAGAGGTGGGCGCAGGAGCGGGAGAACGGTCGCGAACCGCGAGTGGGCGGCAGAGGCCCTCGAAGCTGACCTGACCCTTCGGGAGAGCGAGGTCGACCGGGCTCACGCCGACTTCCACCGTTGGGCAGCGGAGCTCCAGAATACCGAAGGGGATCTCCGACGCTGGGAGGAGGACGTCGCCATTCGGGAGTTCGACACCGAGATTACGGGGCGGACCTGGGCGCCCGCGGGAGGACTTGCTAACCCACCGGGAGGGTGAGGCTACCGAGGCGGCGGCCGCCGCCGGTGCCAGGGAGGAGCAGAATGCTAAGCACGAGGCGGAGTTGACCGCCTGCGAGCGGGCTCTGTCCGAACTAGTGGCGCAGGCGGAGCAAGCCATCGGCCCTGTGCCCGACGCCGACTCTTCTGGCGTGGCCCGGGGCCAGGGTCTCGAGGAGCAGCTGCGGACCGCGAAGGAGAAACTCGAGGCCGCCTTTGACGCGCGGGCTAACCTGCAGCAGATGTTGGAGGACACACTCCGGTGGATGTGGCGGTCCGTGGCGAGGGCCGGCCTTGGGCGACTCATCGTGGACAAGAAGGGTGACGCCCCCGGACGATTCGTCCTGGGGCTCCAGCACGTCTGCGAGCGCCTCGAGGCGTTGCCTTGGGCCGTCCAGGAGCTTGCCGCCCAGGAAGGACGCGGCTTGGCCCAAGCGGTGGCCGAGCACGTCCTGGCCTGCTACCGGAGCAGAGACTCAAACTTCCCGCTGGAGCCAGCTCGAGAAGGAGTAGTCGAAGCCGAGGGAGAGGCCGCTCGGGAAGCGGTTCGGAGCACTGCCACCGAGGTGGCGGCCGGCTTCACGCGGGAAGCACCGCCGCCGCCAGCCCCCGGGGGTGGCCGTGACGACTCCGACGCCGACTCTGATGCCGATTCCGATTAGGCTTTTTGTAGCTTCTTCTTCTTTCATTTGTCTTTGACTTGATGTAAATACGGGAGTGATTCCTTAGAAACGCTTGTATTCCCCTTGTAAATATAATGGAAGCTTTTCTTTGGGCTCGCAACTCCGATATTCTCGAGTACTTAGTGTTTTTTCTGATGTTTTGCCTTGATGCCCTGGGGAGTACTTAGTCGATCCGACCCCGACCTTTCCGTCCCCGAGAACGAAGTTGTCCCAACCGTCCTTCTCGGCGCGTTCAGCCCCCGAGCCCTCGCGAGTCCGCATCGACTAAGTCAAGAGACAAAGACACGAACTTCCTTGCTCAGGAGATAGATCGATCTAGCACGAAACACGCCATGACCGGTGAACACTTTTCCATCTTGCGACCACTCAGTCAGCAAACCGGAGACACATGCGGGCGGGAATGCAACCAAGAGTCCCCATGGTTCGGTGGTGCCCGGGCTTAAAACGGACTGGACTGAGCACCGACAGCCCGCCCCTGAGGCCTAGGCTTTGAACTACTCGAGCGGCTCGAGCGATAGGATTACCTAGGGCGCCTAGGGACTCGGTAGTGCTCAGGGCCCTAAAAGCGGACTGAACACCACGACCACCATGAAAGACTTCGATCGGACATTACCGAACGTACGGTACACCTTTCTACGGACCGTTCTATCGTTCTAGGAAAAAGTGGACGCACGGTAGGGTTTTGTGCGCGAGGAGACCATCTCACCGGGCAGATTAGAATGCGAGGGCCCCTGAGGACGACTCGGGAACAAAATATTATTGAACGTAAATTCATCTGAATTTAACCACTCACCGGACAGCTGTCGGCCTTTCGGCCAACCGATCCAAGAGGGGCGTGCGCTCTGAGCTCGGGGTGCCCGGGGACTTGGTTCCCTCAGCCGGGGCGCCCAAGCATCATGGGGCGCGCGAGGAGCCTGGGGTCGGGTGATCTCGACCACTCATGCTTAAGTGGTAGGACCACCTGAGGACCCTTGGGGCCGAGCAGCGACCTAGGCATCGAGGCCCTCACGGTCGAGCTGCCTTTGCTTTGATTGTCGATCTGTGACTTAAGAGAGAAAGGAGAAAATCCTTGTTTGGTGCGCTCTGTTAGTGCGGTACTTGTTATAGACTGCTCTCGTTTTCGACCCGAGACCTCTCGAATACCCAGACCGGCGGACAAGAACAGGCAGAGGCATAACCCAGAGGTCCTATGGTTTGGTGGCGCCTGGGTATGACAGACCAGACCGAGCACCGACAGCCCGCCCCTGGGGCCTGGGCTCCGGACTACTCAAGCGGCTCGAGCGATAGGATTACCCAGAGCACCCAGGGACTCGGTAGTGCCCAAAAATCTACCACGACACCGAACACCATAGCCTACCACATCGGACGTAAGTCAGCGGCAACTGCCCGCGCGCATACCGATCGGGATTCTTTTATCAGCGAGGAAAATGAGAGAGCGAACTTTTCTCGCACAATCGAGCATCTCACCAGACAGATTAAACATATGAAATCCAGAAAACGAAATTGACACATGATTGTATTTCACATTCATATTGAATTGACAATTTTTACAAGGTTGGGTGACTTACCCAGCTAGTGGTAGCCCCCGGTCAACTTGGGCGGCCGGGGGGGGGGGGAGAAGCCCCCGACCTGATTGACCTGAGCCGCGAGCATGGCCATCTACGGGTAGAACTTGCGCAGGTGCTCGATGTTCCACGGGTTGGGGAGCGGCTGCCCGTCTTCTGCCGCCAACCTGAAAGAACCTTCTCGCGGGACCCCGATCACGGTGAAGGGACCCTCCCACATAGGGGATAGCTTATTCTTTCCTTCGCGTGACTGAACGCGTCGGAGAACTAGGTCCCCCCACCTCAAAAGATCGTGCCCGGACGTGGCGCTGATAGTAGCGCCGCAGACTTTGCTGGTAACGAGCCGCCTGGACGGCGGCACGCCGCTGGCGCTCCTCCAAGTAGTCGACGTCATCGTGCCTCTACTGCTCCTGTTCGCCTTCAGAATAGGTATGCACCCGAGGGGAGCCTAGGGTGAGCTCGGAGGGGAGGACCACCTCAGCGCCGTACACGAGGAAGAAAGGAGTCTCCCCGGTGGTGTGGCTTGGCGTGGTCCGATTAGCCCATAGCACGGCAGGCAGCTCGTCCACCCATCCCTTCTCGTGCTTTGCGAGCACGTCATAGGTCCGGGTTTTGAAGCCCTTCAGTATCTCCGCGTTGGAGCGCTCAACTTGCCCATTACTCTAAGGATGAGCGACGGAGACGAAGCAGAGCTTGATGCCGAGGTCTTCGCAGTAGTCCCCGAACAGGGCACTTGTGAACTGGGTGCCGTTGTCGGTGATGATCCGGTTCGGGACACCAAAGCGACTGGTGATGCCGCGGATGAACTGGAGCGCCATGTTCTTGGTCACCTTGATGACTGGGACCGCCTCCGCCCACTTGGTGAATTTGTCGATGGCGACGTAGAGGTACTCATAGCCCCCGATTGCTCGGGGGAATGGACCAAGAATGTCCAGCCCCCAGACCGCGAAAGGCCATGACAGGGGGATGGTGTGAAGAGCCTGAGCTGGCTGGTTGTCACACCCGGTTTTATCTGCCAAAACCAGATGCGGCTTATGTGTGCCCAGGATGTTCAACACGCATAAGGACATCACAAGTGAAGTAACAAAAGCAATACTTTTATAGAATAAACGTTAAACTCTTACATCAATTGACATATATTGTCATCTATGAAGATATCTGCAACGGAACAGAAGCAATGGTGCCCAACAACACCGCAGGCAACCGACCGGGAGACACACGCCTAGAACGTCACAACCTCGTCTTGATAGTCTTCAACATCTTCACTCATTGAGCAGCAGCATACATATCACATGGTATAGGGAAAATAGCAAGTGTGAGCACATAGAGTACTCAGTAAGTGGGAGAAAGTAATGATATGCAGGCTTATATCAAGAATAGGCTAACACAAGGGTTTATTTACATAAATGCGAGTAATGAAAACATATTTGGACTAAAAAAACATTAAGCAGTTATTTAATGAATGTAACCCAAACAATTCAGCATCCAGCATACAAGGCTCCCCACCTTGCACACCATAACCTTCTAGTACTCCCTGTACTATAATCAAAACCACAACCATCTAGTACTCCCTGTACCAGAACCATAACCACAACCATCTAGTACTCCCTGTACTAGAACCATAACCACAACCAAACTCATAACCACAACCCAACTAATCATGTGAGGATCCAAGTCTCTCATAACCGTGAGCACGGCTGTTATAACAGTTTTACACTCTGCAGAGGTTGTCCAACTTTCCCCACGAGTCAGTGAATTCCATGTTGCCGTGTTCGCGAAACACTTAACACACGCCAGTGGTGTGCCGCCAAGAATCACTGCATGACATTTTCCACTAACCAGAGACTAATCCAGTATGTGTCTGCCCACTAGGTTTCACCGCCAGGCTTTACGTAAGCAAAGATCCTACCCAGAAGCCCCCTTTTGTGCTGACCCAACACACACTGGACAGACTCTAATCAGTATGTCACACCTTACCCATATCGGCCTCGTGGTTGGTACGTTACTTCTTGGGTTGTCGCTCCACGAACCGGTCCTTACTTAGGTTACTTGAGCAAATACTAAACCAACATCATAACCATGACAACCATCAAAGCTACTTTGCTCAAGGCCTAAGGTTCCATGTTGCTAGACCATTAACAAATTAACCACCAATGTTGCATATGTTCATTAGTCAAGATTATGACACTTCTCAATATCCCAAAAGCATGGCTAAGCAATCTACCCACAAAGGACACCTAACCATAAACCATCTAGGTTCCAAGGGATGATAAGGGAAAATCTAGGAAAAACCCTAACATAGGTGACTACCCATCATATTGACACTGCATGCAATTTTGTAAAACAAAACATTTTGAAAACATAGGTTCAAGATGATCAAGGACACTTGCCTTTTTCCCAATGCTGCTCAGTGTTGTCGAAATCTTGGTCTTGAAGTCCTTCGAACTGCTCCAGAACGTTATCGACTAATCGCGAGAACTACCGACAAACAACACAAAGCAAACACTAAGAACAAATACCAAACATCATTAAAACATTTTAAAAACACTAAGTTTGGATAGGGATGATTTTAGAAATGTTTAGACGCAAGAATCGCCTAAATCAGAGTTAAGATGAAAAGAGAATAGCTTTCGGGAGATGAATTAGACTAAAAAGGAAATGCTGATTTACCGGAACTATCTTCCTATGGGAAAGGTTTTATTACACAATCACTGTGTCAGGCTTGACAACATCATTGCGTAAGATTTAAGAAGTGTAAGGCAGACTAGACTTCACTGACTAGGCTAAGGAGAATGATAGGGCGCTGACTTGGCATGCTATGCAAATACCATCTTGAATTAAAGAAGGGATACGCTGAGATCTAGTATCGACCACCTATGATGGATCAAAAAGGGCGAAGGTTGCGCTTCTAGGTTAAGGATTCTATTGGTGACTTTATGTAGCGGTGGTGGTTCGGGTTTCGTCGGAGATGGCAATCAGGCATAAGGCCACAGACATCGATGTCGGCTTCAGTGGTGTTTCAGTGAAACGAGGGGAGCATAGCGTAGAACGCGGAAAGACTAACTCAACGGTATGGTTGGGTTTGGAAGGGGTCATTCGAGGTAGCGGCAAAACAACAATGATTGCTTCTAGGTTTGGTGGTGACCGCGAACATATGCCGGAACGAAGACGCTCGCGTTCCAGGAGATAGGCTATGAATTTTGAGGAACCGTTTGAACAAGGATGTTCATATAACCTGGGAACATGATGCTATGGCATGGGGTTTGGTAGATCATCTACTGAGAGGAAGAATGATCAGCATAGATGAAATGGGTGATGGCTGCGACATGTTGTGGTTGGCAATGGCGTCTTGGTCGTGTCGCTGCACAAACGGGGATGGGCTCCTAGGGTAACGTAGAAGACTCCATGGGACACATCGTGACGTGGTTGGTGCATCCATACGGCTTTCGGATTGATGGGGGACGCGAATGCAAAACCGGTGCGCGCGCAAAACGCGTGCAGAAACCGGACAGCGGGTATTTCGACATTGATTTCGAAAGTTTGGCTAATCTACTGGCCAAACTGGTTGGTGAGGGCGTGGGGAACATCATGGGACATGCACCGATGAAAAGGGCTTGGTGATTTGACCACTGGTCGGTCGGGAACATCGATGCCAATCAGCTACAACGCGGCTGTCCGCGACGGTGACGACTATAGCAGCATAGACCGGGCTTTGACCGGGGCTAGGGCTTGACTAGGGACTTAGTATGATGCTAAAATAATAGTAAGGGAGGAGAAGAAGAGGTCCTCACGTTGCTTTGGTGGTCGAGGAAGAAGGATTCGTGGAGAAGACGACGTAGCGCATCACGGGCGGCGGCGGCGGCGGCTCCGGCGAACGGCGGCGCTCCGGCGATGCACGGACAAGGCAGCAGCAACTTCTAGGGCTTGGAGGCATGGAATAGAGGTAGGAGAGGGCGTGCAACTCATATATATAGAGCTAGAGATGGCTGGATGAGGTGGAGTCCAAACCGAACACGAGTTGGATTCGAGTTCGAGTCGGTTACGGTTTCCTTTTTTGCAGCTCTGTATTCCGAGGATGATATCTCCATCGTTCGGACTCCAAATTGGACGTTTCTTGATTCTAAATTGTAGTACTCAAAAAGATCTACAACTTTGGTAGTCATTGTAACTTCTGAAAACGTCATCTTGATTTCCAAAAATGCGCCATAAGATAAACTGTTTCAACTCGGACTTCTCTGCACAGCACTGATTTCGGGGGCCATAACTCCTAACTCCATTATCCAAAAGGTGACTTCCATAGTTTCAAATCGAAGATCTCGACGAGACCTACA
Organism: Phragmites australis; assembly: GCF_958298935.1. Classification (NCBI taxonomy): domain Eukaryota; kingdom Viridiplantae; phylum Streptophyta; class Magnoliopsida; order Poales; family Poaceae; genus Phragmites; species Phragmites australis. The sequence goes on from NC_084938.1 coordinate 9,181,503, forward strand.
ACTTTGGTATTGTCAATATTTGCATTTGAGGCCGTTTTGAACTCCGAAACGTCATGAGAAGATGAGGCTGTCTAGGACTCCGCGAAAATTTACAGATTTCGTGGATCCTTTATTGGGCCATCTAGAAGACTTGGCTAAGGGTTTGGACTTGAGCAAGATTGAGCCCAAATATACTTTAGTTATATCTAGGGTTTAGAAAAGAAACTTTTGCAAAGAAATTTGAATAGGTTTTGAATTTGAATTGAGTTTGGAGTGAATTTGAGATGAACGAAAAATGAGGTTGAACAAGAATAGAAGTAGATGAGGAATTTGAGTTTGGATTTTGGGTAGAATTCGAGAAAGAGGAGAGATTGAGTTTAAACAAGGATTTGGATAAGATTTGAATTGAACTAGACAAGGATCAGGTATGATCAAAGATTGAATAGATGATGAATTCAAGGATTTTGATTTCCAACCATTAAGATCCTTAACTTATTCACTATTGAGTTTTGTAAAAACATTTTCAAAATCTTTTTCACTCAAAACACCAAACAGAGAAAAGAAAAAGAACTCTAATGCATTTACCTGGCTCCTAGCAAAACTCAGCATGCAATGCACAGAAAATAATAACTTATATTGATTGATTGATTAAGAAAATAGGTTTTAAACCTATACTACTAGTAAAGCTATTTTCAATACTCTTGGAAAATTTTAAAAATTTGAGAAATCTGAAAAACAGGATGTTACACTGGTGAATCTGCTTTGCGTGAAACTGGCACGCTCTGCAGCGCCGAACCAGCTCGAAAGCATCCGGAGGGCTGTAGGCCAGTAGAAACCTTGCCGGAAGGCCTTCCCGACCAGCGTGCGGAACGATGAATGGCCACCGCACTCACCCTCGTGGATCTCAGCGAGGAGCTCGCCGCCTTCCGCCCGGGAGATGCATTTCAGGAGTATACCACCTGCGCTACGCCGGTAGAGACCCCATCTATTATGTCATAGCGTTTGGACTGCCGAGCAACTCTTTCGGCAGACGCCTCATCCCTGGGAAGGAACTTTTCCTTCAAGTACCCTCGGATGTCGTCCATCCACGAGGCATCTTGAGAACATTCTTTAAGTGCAGCGCACTCGCCAGACGGCAGCACCCTGACGGGGCCTCCCACTGAGGGCGCCGCGGGGGTCCCTGAATTAAGTTCGAGGTTTCCCCTTCGTCCTGTTCGGCAGGCAGGACGGAAGGCCGTGTGAGTCTTTCTTCAAAGACTCCGGCAGGGACGCGCGCACGGGAGGAGGCCAGGCGGGAGAGCTCGTCGGCCAGAGCGTTTTCACGGCGAGGGATGTACTGTAACTCCAGGCCATCGAAGCGCCTCTCCAGCTTCCTGACTGCTGCCACGTACGCCGCCATTTGAGGATCCGTGCACTGGTACTCTTTAGATACCTGGTTGATCACCAGCTGGGAGTCTCCCTTGACCAGGAGACGACGAATCCCGAGGCCCACCGCGGCTTGGAGGCTAGCGACGAGACCTTCATATTTCGCCATGTTGTTGGATGCGCGGAACTGCAGCTGCACGACGTACCGGAGTTCTTCACCCGTTGGGGAGGTGAGAACCACTCCGGCCCCCGCGCCTTTCAGCGAGAGGGAACCGTCGAAGTGCATGACCCAGTACCCGGGCGCATTGTGCCCGGGATATGCAGAAGTCTCTTCTGGGACGACCTCGGGGACGGGTGTCCACTCCGCCACGAAGTCAGAGAGCGCCTGGATTTTGATCGCCTGGCGACTGACAAAGCGTAGGTCGAATTCTACCAGCTCCACCGCCCATTTGACGACACGCCCGATGCCTTCTCGGTTCAGGAGGATGGGTCCTAGTGGATACGTGGTAACCACCGAGACCTTGTGCGCTTGAAAGTAGTGGCGCAGCATCCGAGAAGCGATGAGCACGGCGCAGAGCAGCTTCTGAGCCTGGGGGTACCTTGTTTTGGCCTCCCGGAGGACTTCACTGATGAAGTACACTGGTCGTTGTACCCGGTGAGCTCGGAACACGACCTCACCCGAGGGGCTGTCGCAGCCCCAAGGCTCAGTGGCGTGGTCGGGGCTGACCGGGCGCTCGAGCTCGACCCCCTGCTCGGGGGGAGCCCCGAGGATGGGTGAGTGCCCGGGGGCGGCCGGGAGCTGGGACCCAGCGCCTGGCTCTGCACACTCGTCACACTCCACCACCAGCACCATGCTTACGACCTGAGGAGTGGCCGATACGTAGAGTAGTAGGGGCTCGCCTTCGGAGGGAGCCACCAGCACGGGTGGTGAGGTGAGGTACTTCTTCAGATCGCGGAAGGCCTGCTCGGCCTCCGGCGTCCAGTCGAAATGACCGGTCTTCTTCAGAAGCTTGAAGAGGGGGAGCCCCCGCTCCCCAAGTTTGGAGATGAAACGCCCGAGGGCCGCCATGCAGCCGGCGAGACGCTGAACCTCCTTGAGTCGAGCCGGGGGTCGCATCTGCTCGATGGCCCGGATCTTCTCTGGATTGGCCTCGATTCCTCGGCTGGAAACCAAGAAACCGAGGAGCTTGCCCGCAGGGACACCGAAGACACACTTCTCGGGGTTGAGCTTAAGGCGGGTAGTGCGAAGACTGTTGAAAGTCTTGGCAAGGTTGTCGAGCAGGGTGGCGCGGTCTCGGGACTTGACCACGAGATCGTCGATGTAGGCCTCGACGTTGCGGCCAACCTGTGAATCAAGGGTGATATGAATAGCGCGCTGGAAAGAAGACCCAGCATTGTGCAAACCAAAAGGCATTGACATATAACAATAAGTCCCCACCGGGGTGGAAAAAGTAGTTTTTTCTTTGTCGAGGAGCTTGCTGACCTGCTCTCGGATGAATTCCTGGAGCTCGGGAGCCTGCCGCCGGACTTTTTGCTTCACCGGGCGTGCGTCCGGGCGCACAGCCAAGTGGTGATCAATCACCTCCCTAGGGATCCTGGGCATGTCGGACGGTTGCCAGGCAAACACGTCGGCGTTAGCCTGGAGGAAGGTGACGAGCGCGCTTTCCTATTTGCCGTCCAAGTCGCCACCGATGCGGACGACCTGGGAGGCGCCTTCGCCCACCACGACCTCCTTCGTAGGAATAGAGGCGTCGGTGGCGAGTCGGGGTTTGGATGAAGAGGGTCTCGGGCCCCCTGTGCAGCCTTCGACCTCGGCCTGGGCTGAGACCAAAGCCATGTACGACTGCTCGGCGCAGGAAACGGCGCCGTCGGAGTCGGTAGTCACGGAGATGGGGCCTGTTGGGCCCGGCATCTTAACCGTCAAATACGCATAATGCGCAGCCATCAAGAATTTGGCGAGCGCCGGATGCCCGAGGATGGCGTTGTAGGGGAGGGGGAGCTCCATGACGTCGAAGAGGACATTTTCCGTGCGGAAGTTGTCCCGACTCCCGAAGGTTACGGGTAGCTCGACCTGCCCGAGGGGCAGGGAGTGCCCGGGCGTCACTCCACAGAATGGAAGCGACGGCTTTAGGCGCCTGGAGGGCACCTGCAGTTTCTCGAAGGCCTCCTTGGAGAGGAGGTTGAGGCCTACGCCCCCATCGATCAGCACTCTGTCGACCTTTACATTGTAGATGGTGGGGGACACTACCAAAGGTAGTCACCCCACGCCCGCAGTACTGGAGGGGTGGTCGGCTATACTGAACGTGATCGAAGAGTCCGACCACCTCAAGGGCCTGGCGGCCTCTTCGCTCGGGGTTGCCGAGCATACCTCACACCGCATGGTCTTGATGCCACGTCGCGAGGAAGGCGTGTAAGCGCCTCCGTCGATGAAGGCGACGGTATGCTCGGGTTCCTGGAGGCCGAGCTCGGCGTTGCCGGGGGCGGCCTCAGCGTCGCCTCTCCCGCGAGACTCGTCGCGCTCCCGCTGGCGCTGCTCGACGAGGCCTTTGACCGTACGACACTCCATGAGATCGTGCCATCTGGTCTGGTGGATGGGGCACCATTTGCCTGGCTCGGGCCCTGCAGGAGCGGGGGCCCTCGCTGGAGCAGGAGCCCGGGCGGGTGCCGGGGCTCTTGCCGGAGCCGGTGCCCTTGCAGGTGCCGGGGCCCTCGCGGGAGCCGGGGCCCTAGGAGGGGCCCTGGCTGGGGCCCTTGCGGGCGCGGGCCGTCTGTCAGCGACCGCCCGGCATTCTTGCCGGCGGTCGGGCTCTTGGGCCGGCCTATGGGCGGGGCCCTGGGCCAGTTCGACAGGAGCAGCCTCGCGCTTTCTTCTCATTTTCTTTTCCCGCCTATCAGAGCGGGAAGAACTTGGCTGGTCGGCGGCGGAGCGCGGAGCATGCCACGCCCGGGCCTCCACCGCCTTGGCGCACTTGTCGGCCAGTGCGAAGAGTTCCGCAGTGGTCTCGATTTCGTGCGTACCTAGGTTTTCGAGCATCCGCTTATCGCGGACGCCCTGCCGGAAGGCAATGATGACAGCGTGGGGGGCTATCCGTGGGATGGTGTTGCGGACCTGGCTGAAGCGCTGAATAAAGCGCCGCAGCGTCTCCCCCTCCTGTTGCTTGACGGCGTGGAGGTCACACTCCAAGCCGGGGCGCGTGAACGTACCCTGAAAATTAGCCACAAACTGGTGGCAGAGGTCATCCCAAGAGCTAATAGATCCTGGGGGTAAGTTCATGAGTCAAGAACGGGCGGAGCCCCTCAAGGCAACATGGAAATAATTTGCTATCACCTTTTCACTGCCACCAGCCGCCTGGACGGCCGTAGTGTATATTTGGAGGAACTCGACGGGGTCGATGGACCCGTCGTACTTCTCCGGCAACTCAGGGCGGAACTTGGAGAGCCATTTGACCCGTTGGAGCTCACTAGAGAAAGCACGGCAGCCAGTGCCGTACCCCGTGGCGCGGGCGGCGCTCCTTGGCGGAGAACGCTGGCAAGCTGGGGAATCCTCGCGATCGTGGGCCGAAAAAGAGGAAGCTTGGTCCTCAGCCTCGGCCTCCTGCCGGGTTTCCCGCAGGCGCTCGAGAGTGACGCGCGCATCTTCGTGGCCCCTCCGCTCGTTGAGATGCAAGCGAAGGTCCTGGGCTTCGGACGCGGCCAGGGGGGTGGCGCTCCGCCTGGAGGCCCCTCGGCCTGTGCGAACATTGCCCGTTGATGGGCTGATTCTGGTGGCGCCACGCTGGGTGGTGGCGCGAGAATTCTCGGCCAGCACTTGGCGGCGAGCAGTGCCGACCAGGGCAGCGACTTCTTGGATCCAGCGGCCTTTCGGGGTTTTTGGAGTCGCCTGAACAAGTGGATGCCTGAGGAGAGCGTGCGCCGCAAGCAGCGCGCTCCCGGGGCCAGCCTCGCGGAAAGCAAGCCTATGCCGAAGAGGCACCCGACGCTGCTCAGAGGCGGACCTTGCGGCCGGAGTCTCGACCACCTGTCGGGGGTCGGAAGGTGCACCGGCGGCGGTGGCGGCGGCCCAACTGGGCCCAGCGCCTTGGTCCCCTTGGGAGGGGAAAGCCGCACGTGCAGATTGCAGCTGCTGCTGGGACGCAGCAGCGGCTAGGACCTCCTGTGCGAGGGGCTGCATTTCCTCACTGGAACTGGAGCCGAAACGCTGGAGGCAGTGTCCACCGCCCATTTTTTCTGTGGAAGAAAACAAACAAACAGATTCAGGGATGTTCCCCCCTACCTGGTGCGCCAGCTGTCGGAGGATTAACTCCTGTCGCAGGGATCCCGAGAGACCCCTTTTTAGATATTCGGCCGGAGGGATGATCCTGAATAAGTTCGTCGGAGAAATGAATGAGAGTAAATGCAACGGCCGGTGGTGGGGGTGATGATCTAGTGCAAAGAGAAGTAAATGCAACGGAATTTAGACAGGTTCAGGCCGCACGGGGGCGTAATACCCTACTCCTGTATGGATGTAATAACTGTCCTGAGGAAGTCCCTCAAGGATGTTGCTGGTTACAAGAATATTTATCTAACTAAGAGCTTGAGGCTCCTTGTTCTTGAGCAGGGACTGTGCCTTGAGTTGGTCTATGGTTCGGTTCTTGGTGCTTCTGTGTTCGATGCTTGCGGTCTCTTGCTCGATTCTTCGATTGTCTTCTCTTCTGTGTTGCCGGCTCTTTTAAGCACTCGCCGGCTGCGACATGCCCCGAACGGGAAAGAGGGGGCACTAGTTCCAAGATGCCACAACTGGGAAATGCGTCATCATTTCTTCTGGGTGAAGTGACCGGGGGGTGGAAAACGCGGCGCACGCCCGATCACCTGTCACCACAAACGCCCTGGCAACGGGCGCCGTAGAGAGGGCCCACCGGGCAGCCGCAGAGCAACCTGGCGTGCCCGCCCTGTCTTGTTCCTCTGCCACAGCAGGGCGGCAGACGGAACGCCTTGATCCTGGCGATGTTATCTCGAGATACGTCGGATGATACGGGACAGGACCCGTGCAATTAATAACCCCACGCCTCTCTGCCAAAACATGGCAGGAACTGACACTGCGGCGGGAGCATTTGGGGATGTCAGGCCATGCACGCTCATTAAATGCGGCCTCGGACCTCTGACTGATTGACACCCCATCGGCGGGTGCCTCGGGGGTCTTTCTGAGTCGTCGGGGCACCGAGTGCTCGGGGGTACTGTTCACCTCCCCGAGCACTCTCTCCCGAGAATGCCTATCCTTGTCCTCGGGGTACCGGGTGCTCGGGGGTACTGTTCACCTCCCCGAGCACTCTCTCCCGAGCACTCTTGCATGAACCTTCGGGGAACCGAGTGCTCGGGGGCTGCCACGTGCAGCCCCGAGCACTCTCTCCCGAGCACTCTTGCCCGATCCTTCGGGGAACTGAGGGCTCGGGGGCTGCCACGTGTAGCCTCGAGCACTCTCTCCCGAGCACTCTTACGCGGATCCTCGGGGAACCGAGCGCTCGGAAGCTGCCACACACAGTCCCGAGCACTCTCTCCCGGAACTTGGCTCTTCTGATCATCGGGGGACTAGGGGGCTCGGGGGTGACCGGGCACCTCCCCGAGCACTTTCTTCCCGGTACTTAAACTCCACGGATCATCGGGGAACTGGGGTTTTTGGGAACCACGGACTGTGGCCCCGAGCACCTTCTCCCGGGACTTGAACTTTCCTCACCCCGCAGGAGGGACCTCGCGGGATGGCGACACGTGGCGGATGGCTGGCCTGGCCTCAGGACTCAGGGACCCGCGGTTCCTGATACACCGACACCTATGCAATACAACGTGAATCAAACCTACAAGTTACCCAGCATCAGTGGATGTATTCCAACTTATTTCACCAACTACCTGTAGTTCAAAGTTCACAAGAAAGTAGATCGAGCAATATGCACAAATATTGAGCAATAACTCAAAAACAAGGAAATAAGATAGGAGACATATGATTTATTTTTTGAAGTTCGAACACCTCCTCAAGAGGTTCCTACGTCTCAGTTGAGGGGCTCGATTACACTTGAGCTTGGCTTTCACTCGTGATTTCTTCCCTTGCGGAGGCAAAATTGAAAACTTCACAAACTTCCCATGGCACACCACAACCTTAGGTGCTCGCCGGTGACGCCTAGCTACCCAGGGGATTGAATCCCCAAGAGTAACAAATGCTTTGCAAACTTTTTGGTGATGAACTCGAGTGCTCAAGAATAGAGTTTAGCTCACTTGCACTCAATCTTTCAATCTCTTAACCCAAATCACTTTTTTTCTCAAATCTCACACTAAAATAGAGTGGGGAGAGCTCTATTTGACTTTGGCTTTGTGTATCTTCGTGGAGGCACCAACAACATTCAAAGGAGGGGGTGAGGGGGTATAAATACCCAACCCCCAAAAACTAGCCATTACACCTAGGAAATGCGGACACTCCACAGTTCCTAGTTAACCCCAAAACTAGCTGTTGGACCTGGAATTTGCGGATCCTCCGTAAAAATGTGGAGTCTCCTCAAAAATGCAGACTCTCCACAAAAATGTGCGGAGTCTCCATAGAAAACAAAACAGCACAGCTGACCTTCTGAAAAACGGCGATAACTTTTGATCCCGAAGTTTAATTTTGATGATTTGACTCTATGGAAAGATTATTTAGATGACTACATATCCCAACTGAATTCATGATATTAAACCAATAGGATCAAACTAGGAACTCTCCAAAACTCAATTTGAACACTTATATATTTTCAGCATCAGGCTCCTAAAGCGAACTCTCACTTTTGTTTTGGTTAGAAACTCTTGAGCACTGAGACACGACAATTAGCTCTATGTTGCATCCCTCTTAATAGTGTGGCATACCTATACTCAAATTCAAAGATAAAACTCATTTGAATCACATTTGAGCCTTTGAATACATTCAAGTACCGCTTCTTTATTTCAAACTTTGAGGGTTGCGAACTTCCATATAATCTTCATTGCGTCTCTTCTTGATTCTTCATATGATTCATGCTAATCATTCATAGCTTCCCACGGCCTCACACGGTCCATTGGTGTAAAGTCTTCACTGGCTCTTCACCACCGCCTTGGTCCTTCGGCGTCAAGCTATTTGCTTGCCCTTCACCACGGATGGTCCATCGTAGCCGAGTCTTGCTTGCCCTTCACTGTCTTGCCATAGAAAACTATTTTGTATCTGACATCTTCAACAAATTCACTTTATCATATATGGAGTCCATTCTTTGTTCTTCAATTTTGGCATATATGATTTCAATGCAACTTATACCTTCTTATGGATCCTAACCCCAACTCACTCTCAAGCACAAAGCACATGGGTTAGTCCATAAAACTTAATTGACAACTTTATACCTTTAGTCATTTAGTCTTCACAAGTGACTTAGCCTTCATGTTTATTATCAATCTTCAAACTCCTTCTTCTTCTTATGAGCATCACTAAGATCTCAATGACTTTGATGCAATCTATTGAACTCATGGCATTCTTTAACGAATCCATACTTCATTTCTTATGCATCTCCTATAGAATAACCTAATAACAATTCTCAACATAATTGTTAGTCCATAGGTATTGTCATCACTTACCCGAGCATCACCTAAAGCTTATTGATCTTGATGCATCTCTCCTCCATGCATCACCTATGGAACATCCTACTAACAATTCTCAACAATATAGTTAGTCTATATGCATTATCATTAATTACCAAAGGCACACATAAGAGCTAGATGCACTTTCAGTGGTTGGTAAGATGTGCAAAGTTAGTGTGATGCTATACATTGACAAACTGAACGGTCAGTTAGGAGATTAATTTTAGGCGATCAATCCGTTGCTTTCCCAAAATTGTTTAAATAACCTTTACAAACAACCAAGTCACGTGTCGATGCTGGAAGGATGAGAAGTACACTAAAATATTTTTTTTCCTTCTTCATCCTGGCCATCTGGCCCTCTTAAATGGTACCTCTCAACATTCCACGCTTGTCTGCTCACGGTGGAGGTACACTAGTAACCTTCATTGTAAGGAATGAGGCCGCCGAAGATTATCTTTAAAATAGGAATGAGGTACACTAGTAACCTTCATTGTAAGGAATGAGACTACCAAAGATTATCTTTAAAACAGGAATGAGGTACACTAGTAACCTTCATTGTAGGTACACTAGTAGCCTTCATGGCAAGCTTTATTATCTTTAAATGATAGTTACATCGTTTACCAAAACAGGAATCAAAAAGTTTGGAGGTTCCGCAAGCCACACATTCGACTAGGACACACCACAACACTTAGCTAATTCGTGACCTGCCATATTCCCTTCCCTAGGGCAGAATTCAAAAGAACTCCTATCAAAACCTCCCACGGTAATATAACAACAATTTTCTAAGGGGAATTATGCTGGCACTCGATTTTGCAGAACAATGGATTGATTTGGTTATGGCGTGTGTCACATCTGTCAAATATTCCATAAGATTTAACTCTGTCGAGCTGGATGTTTTTTCACCAACTAGAGGCCTACATTAGGGAGATCCACTATCTCCCTACCTTTTCCTCTTATGTGCAGAGGGGCTCTCGAGCTTATTAAGCTATGAGGAGGAGGTGGGCAATTTGGTGGGTGTAAAAGTTTGTAGAGATGCCCCATCGGTCCCCATTTGCTATTTGCTGATGATTCCTTGATTTTGATGAAAGCAAATGGGGAGAATGCCAGGACCTTGAAGCGTATTCTTGATGAGTATTGTGCAAGCTTGGGCCAACTGAAAGTGCATCTAGCCTTTATGTGTGGTTTTGATAATTAATGACAAAATCTATAAACTAACAATATTATTGAGAATTTTTAGTAAGTTGTTCCATAGGTGATGTTTAGAGGAGAGATATGCATGAGCTCTAAATGAATAGGGAGATTGAAAATACATCAAGATGAATGAGCTCTAGGTGATACTCGCGTAAGTGATGACAATACATATGGACTAAAATTTATGTTAAGAATTGTTATTAGGTTATTCTATAGGAGATACATAAGTGGTGAATCATGGATTTGAAATGCCATGAGAATAAAAGAAATGCATCATTGTTATTAAGCTCTTAATGATGCTCGTCAGGAGAAGGATAAGCTCAATAAGATTGGCAATAAACTTGAATACTAAGTTACTTGTGGAGATCAAGTAACTAAATGTATGACATTGTCAATTAGGTTTTATGGACGAACCCATGTGCTTTGTGCTTGAGAGTGAGATAGGGTTATGATTCATAAGAAGGCATGAGTTGAGTTTAGATATTCTATTTTGCCAAGTGTGAAGAATAAAATTATACTACATATATGATAAAGTGAATTTATTGAAGATGTCGAATGCAAAATGGTTTTCTATGGTAAGACGATGAAGGGCAAGCAAGACTCGGTTATGATGGACCATTCGGTGGTGAAGGGCAAGCAAATGGTTTGGCACTGGAGGACCATGGCGGTGGTGAAGAGCAAGTGAAGATTTTGCGCCAATAGACCATGTGAGGCCATGAGAAGCTATGAGTAATTCACATCAATCATATGAATAATCAAGAAGAGATGGAGTGAAGATTTATATGAAAGTTGGCAACCCTCAAGGTTCGAAAGAAAAGAAACAGTACTTGAAGGTATTTAAAGGTTCAAATTGGCTCAAACGAGTTTTACATTTGAATTTGAGTATAGATATACTACACTATTAAAAGGGATGCAACGTAGAGTTAATTCTCATATCTCAATGCTCAAGAGTTTTTAACCAAACCCAAGTGAGAGTTCTTTTTAGAAATCCAGTGCGAGAAGTGTGAAAGTGTCCGAATTAGGTTTTAGAGTGTTCCTAGTTTGATCAAATGTGTTTGAGATCATGAATTCAGGGATGTGTAGCTCTCTGAATAAGCTTTTCATAGACTCCAAAATCGTAGAAATCGGACTTCAGGATCAAAAGTTATCACCATTTTTAGAGGATCAGCTGTGCTGAACTCGAATACTCCGGGTTGTCCGGAGTATCCGGGTGAGGTTCCAAGCCGAGTGGTCGGTTAGGGCTTTTTTGGTTTACCTGGATGCTCTAGGTGAGGTTCTGAGTTGGGGTCTCGGTTTAGGCTTTTTTAGTTTATCCAGAGACTCCGGGTTGACCTGAAGACTCCGGGTCAGTACAAAAAAGTGTTGTAACGACTAGTTTTTGAGGGTTGGGTATTTATACCCCCCTCCTTTGGTTGTTGCTGGTGCTCCCCACAAAATACTCAAAGCCAAAGCCAAAACGAACTCCCTCCCACTCCATTTTAGTGTGTGATTTGAGAAAAGAAGTGAGTTGGGTTGAGAGATTAGAAGATTGAGTGCAAGTGAGCGTAAATCCCATCTTGAGCACTTGAGTTCATCGGCAAGAAGTTCGTGAAACATTTGTTATTCTTGGAGCTTTGAGCTCCTAGGCAGCTAGGCGTCGTCGGTGAGCACCCAAGGTTATGGTGTGCCGCGGGAAGTTTGTAAAGACTTCGATTTCACCTCCGCAAGGGAAGAAATCAAGAGTGGAAGATAAGCTCAAGTGTGATCGAGCTTGGAGAGGAAAAGGTTTGAGAGAGACCAAGCTCAAGTGTGACCGAGCCTCTCAATGGAGATGTAGGAACCTCTAGAGGAGGTATCCGAACTTCGGGAAACAAATCTTTGTGTCTCCACTTCAGTTTGTTTATTTTTGAGCTTTTGCCCAATATTTGTGCATATTGCTCGACCTACTTGCTCGTGTGAAATTGATTATAGGTTTTCCATGTATCTACTTGGAATCATCATTTGAAACCCACGACTTCACTTGGTTTAAGCTAGAACTCTTTAGCCGTATTTTAATTTCAGTTTTAATCACATTCTTTACAGTATCCAGAGTCTCCGGACGTTGCTAAATATAGTATATACTTTAGTCCTAATACTATGGTGGATAACATGATGAAAGTGTGTTTTGAACTTAACATTATGACGGAGTCCTTAAATGATAAATATCTAGGCCTCCCATCTATCGTTGGAGTCGACAGGAGTGAGTGTTTCTAGTTCTTAGTGGACAGAGTGGTTAAAAGAGTTGAGGGGTGGAAGGAGAAAATATTATCTTTAGGAGGAAAGGAGGTTTTATTGAAGGCGGTGCTCAAGCAACACCAGCTTACGCGATGTCGGTATTCAAGATTCCGAAAAACATTTGCAACAGAATTTATGATGCCATCTTAAGTTTCTGGCGGGGTGATGATGAGGACCAAAGAAAATGCATTGGATGGCTTGGTGGAGATTGTGTATACCGAAGCAAAGAGGTGGATTAGGGTTTTGAGACCTCCATTATTTCAATTTAGCTATGCTTGCCAAGCAGTGCTGGAGATTGATACAGAACCCAGAATCATTATGTGCCCAGGTGTTCCATTCCATGTACTACTCGGATGGTAGAATCCTAAATGCTAAATTGAAAAGTGGTTCGAGCTTTACTTGGCAAAGCATCTTAGCAGGAATTGAAACATTTAAAGCAGGGAATATCTAGCGGGTTGGCGGCGGAACCCAGATAAATATATGGTCTGATCCGTGGATTCCTATAAGCAAAACAAGGAAAGTCCTAACACCACGAAGGGGAGTTCTCTTGAGCACGGTGAATGAATTAATCGATCTCATCTCTAGAGATTGGGATGAACAGCTAATCAGAGATGTTTTCTCACCGCTGGATGTGGTGCGAATACTATCTATCCCAATAGCAAGACATGGTATGGAGGATTTTGTTGCTTGGCAACATACAAAATCTGGTCTCTTTACTGCCCGATCGGCGTACCATGTAGCCTGGGATCATAAGTTCAGAACAAGCGGGAGGGAAGACTATCCAGGAAGTTTAGGTTTCACACTAGTTTGGGACAAGCTTTGGAAAATGGGGGTGCCAGCAAAGATTAAGATCTTTGGCTGGAGAGTTTTACTCGGGCTTGTGCCGTGCATCAGAGTGCTTTCTAATCGTCACGTCCTGTGTTCTGGTTAATGCCCCTTATGCCGAGACGGATGTGAAGACATTAGGCACCTGCTATTTATGTGCAAGCATGCTCCAGCAATCTGGGAAGAGTTGGGAGTATTGGACCTCATCGAGTAGGCGCGAGATATGGACCGTGCGGGTTCTGTTGCATTGGAACACATTATATGTGACGCCCAGCGTGCAACGCCACTTCTTGATAAGGTTGGAGTTTAGGAGCTGATCCTTGTGGCCATCTGGTACAGCTGATGGGAGCGGAGATAGGTGGTCCATGGAGAGCAGATTCAGTCACCATAGCAGACGGCGATGGCTATCCGTATCTTGATGACAAACTGCTGGCAGGCTACGCAACAATCGATAATGAAAAAAGAAAATGCATGGTCTAAACCACCAGCTGGCTGGGTCAAATTGAACACTGATGCTAGCTTTGATGCAGAGAGTTTCTCAAGGGGAACTGGAGCTTTAATAAGAGACGATCATGGAACCTTCATTGCAGCATCAAACCGAAAGATTAGGCATATCTATGATGTGATGACTGCAGAGGCTCTGGCACTACGGGATGGCTTGGACTTGGCCATCAGAGTAGGATGCAATAAGCTGATTGTTCAGTTAGATTGTTTGGAGGTGATTAATACTATGCAGGCGAGTGGTTTCTTGGCCACTGTTGTTGTGCCAATATATGAAGATTGCTATATTACTGCAGGAGGTTTTGATAGGATTTCTTTTGAATTCTGCCCTAGGGAAGGGAATATGGTAGCTTACGAATTAGCTAAGTGTTGTGGTGTGTCCCAGCCAAATGTGTGGCTTGCGGAACCACTGAACTTTTTGATTCATATTTTGGTAAACAATGTAACTATCATTTAAAGATAATAAACCTTACCATGAAGGCTTTCCCTCCAAAAAAAATGAGGCTACCGAAGATATTGAGATTACCGAGGGTGGGCCATGACCTACTTTACCCATATATAAAATTTACGGGAGGTCACCCATAAACTTGAGGCTAAAATTCCAAGTATTTTAGGACTTTTCAAACAATTTTTTCAAAAAGTTTTGAAAAATAAATTCTAATATGCATTTTAATGTTAGACAATCATCATAAAAAGTACCATTTACTACTAGTGTAGAGGTTTAGTTGGAGGCGTCTAGAATGCATGATAACCACTAGGACCACTACAAACACTCCAATTTCGACAGAAAAATAAGGCCCGTCTCGACCCCTCCATATCGACGCTAGCGTCACCATGGCCCTCTACCACTGTTCACATCCAAAAAAGCTTTCAATGAAATAGGGGAAAACCTTAAAGCTAGGAAAATATGTACGAAAATTCTATGAACTAAAGCGGCATGGGCTATGTGCTCCTTTTCCAACATATAGTGTGTAGATAGTAAACATTGTAGCATAGGCTAACCCAATGAAAGGTGTATATTTGGCGCAAGATTTGTGTCTTGTTGCTGTGTTCAAATACTTTTTAACTAGCGATGGCATACACGCAAGTTGCATACATAAAGAACACAATTGTTTTCTCTCTGTTTTTTTTCAAAATCTAGTTGCACAACTATACCGCACATTCAACTAGTTCCCATGACACAAACATTGTCCCACTCTGTTCAAGGTCTTTGTTTCTCACAAACCGAGTACCCAACTTAAGGCCAATGGAAGCAGAAGCTGCCCATGTTTGAATAAATTCCAAAAAGATAGAATAGCGAGGTGCCGACATCGACCAATGCACAACGTACTACTCTATGTTGTGTCAATTTAAAAATGACATAGAGCCACAATGCTCCGTGCATTTTATGTGTGTGCATCGTCAAGTGATCATACCAAATCGTGCATCACGTTCGTTTGGCCTCGTGGGGATGCGGATTCATCGTGCTTGCCGACGTGCTTCTAGAAATTTCACGACATCGGCTAGATTTTTCCATTGGTGAAGCACAACCTCCCATAAATAAGAGGCTTTTCCGAGAGTTGGGCTTCAGATTCAAATCCTCAATATTACTACAAATTTGGATTGAACTTTAAATTTTCTAGTGTTGTACTGGTTCAAATCGGCATAATGTACCCTATCTTCTTTAAACTTCTTGTTGTCACCTTCTTCACAAAAAGAAAAAATCTGCTTAAAAAAGTCTTGCAAAAATAATGTTTAAAAAACTAATGCTACACTGATGACAATTGACCTAAGGGTATCTCTAGTAGAGTCTCTATCTAGTGCTACAGTATCCCTGCAAAGTACCGTAGTACTCGAAATTTCTCTCCAACAGAGTCTCTATCCAGTACTACATGCTGCTATAGTGTTGCGGAGAGAATCTGTTATTCTAAATTTCCCGAATTACTGTATCAGACGTAACACTGTAGCAGTACTGTTTATATAGGCTGATTGTGGGTCCGGAGGGAGGAGAAAAGTAGTAGAAGATAGGAAATAGGATAGCTGTTAGAGATAAAAAATAAGAGATATTATAATAAATATTAAGGGATGCTGTAATAGTATTATAGAGGATAAAATTTTAAATTATCTACTGAAGATAATCTAATGCTACTCGAGTTTAAAAAACCCACCAACCCACGAATAGGAAAGCAAAAACAATGCAGGAGTGACAGAAAGAAATAATGCTTCGGAGTATCTGGCAAGTTGTTCGTATCTTGAACCGTACTTGTTCTAGTACTAGTACTATGGTAACCGGGAATCAACTTGAGAATCCAAGTCAATGCATCGGGAGATGGTTGGAGTTGCTGCAGCAGCAGCAGCCTGCTCTGTCTAGTCTCTGACAGGTAATTTTTACTGCCACCTCGGGCCCGCAGTAGTAGCACAAGAGAACCTGGCCCCACCTGTCATACAGCGCCCCCATCGCCCAACGCAGTGGAGCGGCGCCAGATCCCACCGACAGATCCCCTCGCACGTCCACTTCCTACGGAATCACTACGCTTAAGTCTGACCGACACGTGGGCCGGCAGGACCTCGGGTCCCCCATGTCGGCCGGCTCGTGCGCGCTCCCCCCCGCCCCAACCACCACGACCGCAACGAAGGGCGCACCAAACTGACTTTTCCGTGGGCCAACCTTGACCTGCTGGGGCGCACGGGCCCACATGCCCGACTCGCTTGGCACGAACGCACGCAAAGCTTCCCTTCTCCCAGCGTGGTTGAAACGTTACCGTCGGTCTTCGGGTGCCCTTCCCAGCCCGCCCTGCCTACACCCACCGAAAATTTGGTAGCCCTTCACTGGCAGGTGGGCCCGACGTGCCACTGACATAGGGCCCGCATGTCAGCGAAGCGTTTCTCATTTATTTGACACTGACAGGCGGGACCACGCGTGGCACAGAAGCCATTTGGGTCCCATCTGTCGGTGGGAGAAAAGGGCTCGGTGGAAGCATCTCGGACGCGCACCTCCATTAAACCACTACCTCGTCTCGTCGCAACGCAACGGAAAAGCGCCATCTCATTCGTCCCTTCTTCAGTCTCTTGCCCGAGCGTCGCCACCTCCGCCTCCGCCCCAATGGCGATCCAGGTGACGGCAGCGCTGGCCGTCGCCCTCTGCCTCGCCGCGCTCGCGCCGCCGGCCGCCGGGTTCTACCTCCCCGGCGTCGCGCCCAACGACTTCGAGAAGGTCCGTCCGCCTCGCCCCCCCGCGTCGCTTCCTCGCCGTCTCCCCCTCCTCGCTCGCTCGAGATCTCCCTCGCTCGCGCGCGCTGTATAGTGCCGCTCTGGGATCGTACTCGCTTCGGATCTGGCGCCGGCGTCACCAGATCTGCGAGCGCGTGGGCCGGCCGACGCGAGATCTGGCTGCTCGGGTTTCGGATTGGATACGGCTCCCACGCGAATGGCGTAGGAAATGTTCGGACCCTGTGAGCCGCACAGAAAGCATGTCTTTCCTTTCACGATCTCCGCGTGAGCTTCTCACTACAGATGCGTGATGTCGAGGGTGACGAGATTTGGTGGCGATGGAGATGTGGGCACCACCGCGGAAGACCCGGCGTGTGCGCTGAGGAGCTTTGGGTATTGGCATCGCAATAGGGGCTTATTGGATTTAGAATTATATGTTCAGTAGTCGTAGTTTTCGGTATTGATTAGTTATGAAAGTTTGGTTTAGCAATACAGTTTTGGTTCATTGTAGTGTAGGCTTTAAATCTCAGTAGGTATGAGAAACCTAGTTTTTGGCACCAGAGATCACAACAATAGCAGCAGAAAAAAGAATGAAAAAACGTTATCATTGTGCCGTTTGTGTAGTCTTTATCTGGTACATATATCTAGTTATATTTTATGTTCTTCGGTTCTTCCTTTGTATCTTTCTGCATATGTTTGAAATTTGGCTTATGTGTTATCAATATTTCTCTTTAATTGATATGTTTATCGTAGGGGGTGTTTTGATTTTTCTAAATGTACACTTGGAAACACACACAGCTCACTAATAAATTACCTTACATTTTAGGTGGCGAGGACTACGAGCTTACCACTTGTCATTTCTAATTATTACGTCTGATCTATGTGTGCAGAAAGATTCGCTTCCCGTGAAAGTCAACAAACTGACGTCAATCAAGACACAGCTTCCCTACTCCTTCTATTCACTCCCATTCTGCAAGCCGGATACCATTGTTGACAGTGCTGAAAATCTTGGTGAAGTTCTTCGTGGTGATCGCATAGAGAACTCTCCATATACGGTTTGTTCTTTCACTCCGCATTGATTTATTGGATCAGTGCTTGACACCATAGGCGTTAGTTAACATTTTCACATGTGTTCTCCAGTTTGAAATGAGGGAACCTCAGATGTGTCAAATAGTCTGCAAGATTTCCGTTGGAGAGAAAGAAGCAAAGCTTCTCAAGGAAAAGATTGAAGACGAGTACCGTGTGAACATGTATGCCAATAATTTAGCTTCTTGATTGCCTACCAGTTTATTCATGCCTGTCAATTGTTGTAAACATTAATTCGTTAAATCAACAGGATTCTTGACAACCTACCGCTAGTCGTACCTATTCAAAGAGTTGATCAAGAAGATGCTTATTTCTATCAACATGGATTCCATGTCGGAGCCAAAGGAAAATATTCAGGGGTAAAGTACCTAACTAACTACGACTCATTGATCAAATGTTTTATAAATATAAATTTCTTATCCCATGCACTTTATCATTTTCCATTTATTTGGCAGAGCAAGGATGAAAAATACTTCATCCACAACCATTTGTCCTTTACGGTGAAATATCACAGGGATGAACAAAGGGATGCTTCTAGGATTGTGGCCTTTGAAGTGAAGCCATACAGGTACATTCAACTTATGGTGTTCTAAACAACTACGTTTTGAAGTATTTGAATGATGGCATCCTCCCAGCAAGTATATTTAACTACAAAAATGACATGTCCTGCAGTGTTAAGCATGAATATGAAGGACAATGGAACGATAAGAAGACCCGCCTGACCACTTGTGATCCTCATGCACAGCATGTAATTACATCATCTGATTCTCCTCAGGAGGTTGAAGTTGGCAAGGATATAATATTTACTTACGATGTGGAATTCAAGGTCAGAATACAGTCGCTAATTGCTGAGATGCTCGTACTCTAAATAAATGATTCGAGTAGCTGTACTCCTACTTACTGTGCACTAAGTAGAGCGTCAATATCATGTATTACTATTTGTTCATTTCTGAACTACTCTTTCTATTTGCAGGAGAGTGATATCAAGTGGGCATCTCGGTGGGACAGCTATCTACTGATGACAGATGATCAAATCCACTGGTTCTCCATTGTGAATTCTCTCATGATTGTTCTCTTCCTTTCTGGAATGGTTGCAATGATCATGCTTCGTACCCTTTACCGGGATATTTCCAAGTATAACCAGCTTGAGACTCAAGAAGAAGCCCAAGAAGAGACTGGTTGGAAGCTTGTCCACGGTGATGTTTTCAGGCCTCCATCAAACTCGGACTGGCTCTGTGTATATGTTGGCACTGGTGTCCAGTTTTTTGGCATGCTGCTTGTCACTATGGTATTTGCAGTTCTTGGATTTCTTTCTCCATCAAACAGGGGTGGACTCATGACAGCTATGCTCCTGCTTTGGGTATTCATGGGACTACTTGCTGGCTACTCTTCTTCACGTCTCTACAAGTTGTTTAAGGGCTCAGAATGGAAGAGCATTGCTTTGAGGACAGCCTTCACTTTCCCTGGCAGCGCGTTTGCTATTTTCTTCTTCTTGAATGCTCTTATCTGGGGGCAGAAGTCATCTGGTGCTGTTCCATTCACCACAATGTTTGCCCTTGTCCTCCTTTGGTTCGGTATTTCAGTGCCCTTGGTTTTTGTTGGAAGTTTCCTTGGCTTCAAGAAACCTGCCATTGAAGATCCTGTCAAGACAAACAAGATACCAAGGCAGATACCTCAGCAGGCCTGGTACATGAACCCAATCTTCTCGATTCTGATCGGAGGGATCCTTCCATTTGGAGCTGTGTTCATTGAGCTCTTCTTTATCCTTACCTCCATCTGGCTGCACCAATTCTACTACATCTTTGGGTTCCTCTTCCTCGTCTTCCTGATCCTAATCGTCACATGTGCTGAGATATCGATTGTGCTCTGCTACTTCCAACTGTGCAGCGAGGATTACCTGTGGTGGTGGAGGTCATATTTGACATCGGGTTCTTCTGCCCTCTACCTCTTCTTGTATGCGACCTTCTACTTCTTCACAAAGCTGGAGATCACCAAGTTTGTCTCAGCGGTACTGTACTTTGGCTACATGCTTATTGCCTCGTATGCCTTCTTTGCCTTGACTGGCACGATTGGATTCTACGCATGCTTCCTGTTCACAAGGCTGATTTACTCGTCTGTCAAGATTGAGTAAAGAGGGTGCTCTTTTGCCTAATTCTTTGTTACCACGACAAACGACGTATTCTGCAAACAACGAATTCTGCAGGTGCTCTAAGTTTAGCAGCATGTGGCCTCAGTTTTGAGTTTTCAAAGCTGGTAGTTATGATGAAGTGGTGATTGTTATCGTATGATTCAGGTATTATAGCTAGCTCAGTGATTTTTTTTTCTCCTGTTTTCTATTTTGGACTTGGCCTTTGGACCACGAGGATATGCTTATCAAGCGCTCGTTGCAGAGCGAATTGTATACAGATCCTGAGTAATCTCATGTCTTGTTCTTGTCATAGCTTCTGTACTTGTTAACGTACATGGAGACTTAAATAGTTCCATTAATGATACCATTGCGGTTACAATGTTCGTCTTCCATGGTTCAGAAAATTGCATTTTGCGTGTGCTGTGCTGTGCTGTCGATCAGGAAAACTGTAGTCTTCAGGGGAATGATATCAATTAGACTTGCTGTTTTTCTAACAACGTTCTGTCTGACTGTAGTGGTTACCATCAGTTTTTCATATCAGCATTCATTTCCTTTCGTGTGTGCGCGCGCGTGTGTTTTTACTGAACTAGTGTACGATTATGCTTGGGTCATGATGAGCCCCTGACTACACACCCTGCACACCATCGCTTTGATCCTTGTTTCATTAACATTTCTAGTTCCGCATAACATATTTAGCATGATAACAACTGTATTTAGAAAGTTTTATTTCCTTTACATGTTCCATTTATGTGCATTATCCTACACCCTATCCATCGATTGTAATTCCTTGAGTTTTCAGGGGATTGTTGAGGCATTTCTCCCTTTGTTTTACATCCCTCAAATGCTAAATTAATTTAGATCATGCCCCTAGGCTGGTTTGAAAGTGTTATGCCATATCAACGACTCTGCCACACCATTCTCCACCTGGCATCAGGCCCCAATGTTTGTGGCTAGGGAAAATTTTGGGTGTCTATTTACACATAGGCGGCAGTACTAGCTGAGAAGCTGATATCAGATCATTGCATAGGAAGAAAACTATTAAGGGGTGTAAGATATACGGTATTATGAACTTATTTAAAATGAAATTTTAACTCCGAGGAAAGTTAAGGCACTAGAAGTGGACTTTCCCCCCACATTTATCATATGCTACTTTGTTCACCCGGAACAAAGACATGTAAAACTGCTACTACAAGCTCTTTTTTCCCTGCTTTTTCTCTTTTTGCTGTGCTGTCTGTTACCCTATCTGAAACGTTGAACCTTCATATCAACAACGGCACAAAGAAGTTGTTCAACAAGATTAACGCCAGCATTCCACGTTAATTTGATTTTGGCATTCATATTACTATCCTATAGTTCCATATGTGAATTTCGACTCCATATCATGAAACCTTTTATTTGGGTTAGCGTTAACCACGAAATAAGACTTGGTTTTCTGAGTACACACTACAACTGTATAATTGCAGTGTAAATTACTTCAGCAGATATTACGAGTTATAACGTAGGGTGGATTACAGGTGATGGGCGTCTGGAGCATGTTCCATAGCCTATTGCATTATTTGTTCAAACAATCTATGCATCATCTGAAATAGTTTTGATGATCAACGTGTTTCCTTCCTTTGCATCTTGATCACTGGACTACAGCTAGTATAACAAATTTATTGACTGCTCGGATTTTTACCTGTACGGACAGGCAAACCCGGTTTCCAGCAAACATCGGTGAGAAATGAAACCCTAGGTATGGCCATTGATTGACAACGTCTGCTCGTATCTGGATCGAGTGACCGAATGATCGCCTTTAGAACCAACTGCCTCGAGGACCAATTCTTCAATACATCTAAGAGATGAGCACGAACATACATGAGTTCAGGTTCTGCTTCGTGCGTAGGATGGCGTACACTACTGCACGAATGCTTGTGTCCCATGTGCAACGTCGTGTTCTCCCGGTTTATTTTGTGATGCTACTTCATCCTTTCTGTTGCCTTCTACCTCAATGCAGTGTAACTCGAGCTCGAGCGTGATTACTCACTACTCACTCGTCATGGAAACACAACATTTGGACATACATGTAATCGAACTTTTGAAGCTTTTTTTTACTATCATTATCATTTAACTATTAGATTGCAAACATGAAAATCGTATGTATAGATATGTCTTGAACAATTTTGCTGGTTATTAAATGACCCCCCTGCCCTTTGTTCAAACCGGTTTTGACCAAAGTCATACGCCCCGTGTGTATACCCATCCACATCAGCTGGCCCAAACATAAACCCCAGCAGACTCATCTCTCTCTCTCTCTCTCTCTCTCTCACTCACTTTCCCCTTTCTCTCCTTCAAAACCCTAGCTTTGTGTAGCCGGTGCCGATGTGGACAATGTCATCATAGTCTAATGGCTCGTCGAACAGGTTGGCTTCGTCACGGTTCTGATTGGAAGGGGCTCCCGCATGCTCATCGATACCGTACCACAAGGGGGCTTTGGAGTACTCACTGCCAGTCTTTTGTGACTGCGCTAGGAAGGCGGCGCGGTGGATTTCGTGGAGTGATGACAACCCTGGGAGAAGATACGTGAAATGTATGATGGCCAGGGTAAGTTAAGTACGAAAATTGATTTGTTTTTTTTTCCAAGTCTTGGTTTCGATTAGAGGATGAATGTGTGCTGATTTGTTTAGAATGGGGGTTGTAGCTTCTGGAAGTGGTATGAAGATGCAACAACGACTCCATTTGTGAAGCAAGTTTTGGTAGATCTATGCGACATGGTGTGGTCTTTGAGGAAGGAGAAGGAGGAGCACGAGCTGATAGCGACAATCAGTGAAGGAAGGTCAAAGTTTGAAGAGATGGGCCGTGTGCATGGTGCTGAGTTATGTGGTGTTAGAGAACAATTAGAAGCTAAAGATGCTCTTATTGTTGAGCTGAGTGTTAGGACTAAGAAACTGGAGAATAAAAGAAAGTGGTTTGGCTATGTTGTTGCAGGATGTGTTGTTGTGCTAGGATTTGTGATGTTCTGGTGGATGTAATGGCACTATAGTTGTAATCCTAACTCATAAAATAATTTTCAGTTCATTGTAGTACCCTTCATTGTTATGCTCTAAAATCTGAAAGTCTCAATTTGTTTCATGAGGACTATAGTGGTTAATTGAAGCAATTGATAATGAAAAAAAATCAAAACTGGTAACCTCAAATAGTCTAGCATTAGCAGAAAGGTTCCACAACCAGTGCATAACATGACAATATGTGACATAGGTCCCACAAGTTGAATTGAATCACTTCTCAGGCTACATAAGGAGACGTGGAAGAGGTCTTGACCTTCTTGGTGTCAACTTCTATCTTGGTGGTTCTTGAGCTTTCACTTGAGCACTTGTTGTCTCAGATGTCACATTCATGGTCACCCTGAAACTTGCTTGAGATGAGGGAACAATAGCGTCCAGGCTAACAGATGAAGAACCACCTGGCAGTGTTGCTACCTTTGCATTAGCAGAAGCCTTGATGACCATCTGTTGTGGATGCTGCATAGTGTTGTAGTCTTCTCTGATAACAGAACTGCTAAGGTACTCTTTTTGGCCTTTTTTGAAGATGCAATGCTACCTGTGGCACTTCCGTCGCTTGCACTAAATTCAGTGGGTTCTTTTCCTACTCCATTTCTTTTGCCACAAGTTGATATGTTATATCCATATCCTTTGCATTTTCTGCATCTAATCTTTGTCCCAATTGTGAGCATCTCAAAGGCATCCATCTAGCCACACCAGAAGCAAATAAGAACAAAACTACTTAGCAAAACGAACTATATTTCAAGCCTAAAACACTTTCATCTCCTTAAATCTACAATCTCATACCTAACCCTACAAAATGGAGAACCATGCACTCACCTTCGCAACAACCGTCTCCTGGATGGAAGTTGTTCAAATTGGCATCAAGATGCGTTGAATCTGCCAATACCACCGTCCCAAGAGCTATCGCCACCGGGAATCGCCATCGCCGTACCGTACTTCACTCGAACAAAAAGGGGAAAGTGAGTGAGAGAGAGGGAGAGAGAGCTGGGGATGAGTCCGCTTGGGGTTTTTGTTTGGGCAAGCTGGCGTAGATGGGTACGCACACGTGGTGTACAACTTTGGTCAAACCGGGTTGAAAGGGGGGTCATTTGTATGGTTTTTGAACCTGAGGGTTGAATGATTTTCGGTTTTCGAGTTGGGGGGGGGGGGGCAAACTGACACCATAGTTCAGGAAGGCAAATTGGATTTATTCCTTATTATAAATACAGTATATGTATGATGTTTTAAAGACCACGTTAGCTAGATGGATATAGTGAGATACGTAGGTCAACGGTCCACATTTTCTTGCGAGGATATGATAGGGTTTCTTTTCTTATCTTCAAATTATTTGAGTTGAACGGGGCAATAATGGAAGCAGATTTTGGATGGGAGCAGCACCGATTTTGATTTTAATACAACATTCACCGAATTGTTTGTCACTACCAATGTAGTAACGTTAAAGTACTTAAGTGGACACATACAAACTATCATTTTACAGATAGCAGTCACGAGTCAATGCTAAATGCCGCGCCTGCTCAGAAATTTATTACACTTTATTGTCAGTTATTTTAAGATTATATCGAAGGGCAATATTTTAAATCAACTTTTAAAATAGCAATGATCCTAAGGCTGCTATTTGTTGATGATGTGCCTTAATGAGAAGGATTTGCTTGTACTCAATTACATTGAAGAGATGATGGATACAGTTAACGCATGGCCTGATCTAAAGAGAAAATAGAAGGAAAAGAAATATCCAGACCCAAACTGATTTCAGCAACACATGCTACCAAACAGGGGTTGCTCTTAAGCACACATGCTGGCCATGTGGACGGTGCGCATGATGAGTGCAGACAACACATGAAACGAGAGGAAATGGGGTTCCAACTTACGAGCCCATACACGTACGTAAGCATACCTGGCTGCCTGCCGGTGTGTCTCTCTTCTCTTGACACAAAGCTTTGTCTATATATTCGCACGGCATTGGTCCAAGGGCATCAAGAATGTGGAAGGCATCTTTCCATTTTTGGCCCATTATCTTTTTTCCCCTCTATGCACAATCCACGTCGCTAGGTGACGATGAATGATGCCAGTGGGTGATCCAAAACTCACTCCACTCAATAGGAATTTATGCAGGGTGTGTTTGCATCTTCTCCATCCTGACCCAGCAGATACGTAGAATTCTGAAAAAAAAAACTTATTTGGTTGTATGCATTCATTGTTACAACTTGGTCTGGCAGGTGCAAATATATCCTCATTTTAGCTTAGGAGTGATCCGCAACTTGGTTCAATAGAGTAACTAATCATAATCTCAACTCTTGTATCCGCTCATACAGTTTCGAATTCAATCAACCAAATAGAAACTCAGCTCAGACCATCCAGAAAGATACAATCAACTAAACACTATTCTTTTCAACAAATATGACTCTGCTCTGTCTACTTCTTCTTAACCTGTTTATACGATACAGTTCTACGAAACTTAGTTCAGAAAACCAAACACACCCATACTGAATGCTCATTTTACATGGGTAGACATCATGAACCAGAATGGTTCAATGGTCGGTGTTGGTCTACTCGCATACATATATAGATGTCACTCAGGCTGTTGGTTGTTGTATAAGATGTTATCGGTCAATCCTGATTCAACTAATAATGTTATCCGTGATTAGTTAATATACTAGCGGATCCAATCCGGACTTCGGGGAAGGATGTTGCTCAGTTAGTATACAACAGTATTGATAAAATAGATAACATACAGAATTTATATTGCAAAAATAGATAACGTGTTGTCATATTTGCAAATATAGCATGTGTATTTTACACCCCACTCACCAAAAATAGGTTTTCGATACACCATGCATCGAAAGGGGGTGTTTTTGACACCTTATGTGCCGAATACGGCGACAGTGCCGTATTCGGCACATGAGGTGCCAAAACTCGACTGTATTCGGTATATGAGGTGTTGAATACGGTACAACATACCGTATTCGGCATATGATGTGCCAAAAACACCCGGGCCCTGCCACGTTGTCGTGTGGTGTTGCTGCTTTCGGTGCCGTCTCTTGTCACATGCTGCTACTTTCGGCGCCTCCTGTGCCACGTGCTACTACTTTCTTCGCACTCACCTTTGTAGCCAGTGCTATAAAATGAGAGCTGACTTTAATTGAGGAGTACCAGCGAGAGGCGAGGAGCATCAGCACAAGGAGAGGAGCTGCATCAGCGTGAGTTGAACACTTTGAGAGCGCTCCCTTCAGCTATAGTAAGTACTTCGATTACGTATTTAATTAATACTTAGATTAGTAATAGTAATTAAAATAAGTAGATTATTTAATCCGTTTAATTACATTGTTTAATTATATTAAGTTTGTAAATTAGAGTACTTAGATTATTTGATTATTGTGATTATATGAATTTGATTAGTCAGTGTAATTAGATTATTTACTTAATTTAATAACAATAATTTCATTAATTAGTGTATTTAGATTATTTTCTTAGTATAATTGTATGAATGTCATTAACCAATATAATTAGAGTATTTAAGTAATTTAATTAGAGTTATATGATTAATCAAATTAATTAGTTTAATTCAAGTAATTTGATTAATTAGCTTAATCGCTTAGGTTAAGTAGAGTAATATGATTAATCAGATTATTTAAATAGGGTATTGTGAATTTATTTAATGGTTATCAAATAATTATGGAACGTAATTTCAAATATTAATTATGATTTTTAATAGCTGTTTATTATTTATTAATTATTCTAGGATTCCTGTTGTTTAATGTTCATGTAATAGTTATTCAGTAAATATTT
Organism: Phragmites australis; assembly: GCF_958298935.1. NCBI lineage: Eukaryota > Viridiplantae > Streptophyta > Magnoliopsida > Poales > Poaceae > Phragmites > Phragmites australis. Next base: position 9,208,452 of record NC_084938.1, read on the forward strand.
ATTATTACTTTTAATGTTTATTAAATATTTTAATTCAATCTTAAATATTAATTATTTCATTTGAATTCAATATTTATGATTTAATTAGCATTGTTAATTATTTAAATATTTAGCATTATTAAGTATTGTAGTATTTAATTTATATTTTTAATTTACTTATTATTTATGGGGGTGTAACTAGTTATGTATTACATACATCTAATTAGTTATTTTATTACATGTACGTTTGTTTAGCGGATACGGTATGACTACTATCCATATTTAGTATGGAGAACGTCCTGCTGTTTTGCACGGGGTGCTCGTAACAATTTAGAACTGCCAACACATAGATTCCGGTTGAGCTACCTATTAATCTAGATGGGTCTAAAATCACATGTTATGAGCCTTTTGTATGTGAACCAGCAGTCACATACTGTTGTCCTGGAGATTGTGCGGCCACAGCTTGCTTCAAACAGCTCGATCATTGTCCTTACGTTATTCGAGATAAGGAGGAACAACACATGTGTTTTGTACTCACGCAAGGCATTGAATGAGAAATTTGAAATGGAGGTGTATGCAAATATAGTGTCACAACTGGTGCAAGGTGGTGCAGTGACTAGCGTGGAAGGATCAGGCTAGCAGGTGATGCATGAAGACGAGGAATGGCATGTCAGGGAGGATAGTTTTGGTATAGAGGGAGCTAGAGTGGACCCTTCTATGGTAGATACAGGATGCATGGATGATGAAGTCGGTGGTAGTGGGGATGAAGAAGTTGCTGACAACGATGACCTAGTGTTGATGATTCAGTACTTTCGTGATGTTGGGCTATTGGATTGTGTCATCGTTGAGTATAACACCTTATCTAACTGGGGATACAAGAATAGCGGCATCTAGGTTGGACAACGGTTTCATAACAGGGAGGAGGTCATCCACTTTATTAGCAACTATGCTGTAATTATAAGAAGGGATCATAAATGCGTCCGATCTAAACCTATGGAGTATGAGGTCAGGTGTATCAAGCACCTGAATTGTCCTTACTTCGTACGAGCACATAAGCCGAAATATGAGAACTATTCTATGATCAGTAGACACACCCCACATACATGCAGCGAAGAGGCTATTAGGAATATGAGCCACGCCGTTGATGCGAGGTTCATAGCCCAACTCCTCATCACCCTTGTTGGCACGAACATATGTTTGTCGCCAAAATCGATTATGGAGGAGGTGCATACTAAGATGGGTATGCTGATCAATTACCATACAGTGTGGTGAGCGAAACAACATTGAAGATGCTGCTTGGAAGCTTTGAAGAGTCTTACAACTATGCTCCAAGGCTACTACAGAAAATTGCCATGATGAATCCAGGGACTCAGTGGACCATGATGGATGAGCCGATCAAGCTAGAGGATGGGTCACATAGTACCACTAACCGATATCTCATTAGGTTATTTTGGTCATTTGGATAATGCATCGATGCTTCCAGACATTGTAGGCTGATTGTATGTGTCGATGCCACTTTTTTGAGTGGCAAGTACCACTGTACCCTTATGACAACGACAGCAGCGGATGCAAATAATAAGATCATTCCTCTCGTCTTTGCAATGGTTGAGAGTGAGAACAATGATAGCTAGCTATGGTTCCTCATCTTGGTGAGGACATGTGTTGTTGCCAATAGAGAACGAGTTTGCATCATCTCAGACTGCAACAATGGCCTTCTACATGCATTGGACTTGCTGCATGATAGCACAAACTACTCTATTGCATGGCCCGATTTGGAGAGAATGTGGTGTATACGACACTTGAGCGCGGACCTGTACACAAGGTACCACAACAAGTATCTTGTAAAGAGATTCAAAGAGTTGTGTCTTCAGAACCAGCAGGCAAAGTTCAACGAGATATGGAGAGAGTTAAATGAGACCACTAGTAAGATGATGATAGAGCAACAAGCACATGAGGACCATCTGCGGATGCAAATGGTGGGGGGTCAAACTATCGTTAGCCGTTCACGTGCTATATTTAGCCAATGGATAGAGGGGAAGTCGATGGAGTGTTAGTCCCTAATCTATGATACTGACGGTGCTAGGTTAGCACATAGTATTTTAATGATTGTATTTTACCTTTCCTTATGCAAATAGCCATTCTAAAATTATTGTATCCCATGTTTGGTACACCATCATAACAATGAACATAACGGAGGCGTTCAAAAATGTCCTAAAGGGTGTACAGTACCTCCCGTTGTGTGCCATCGTTGAGCTCACATTTTATAGATGGTCGACTACTTTCGAGACTGTGGTAATACTGTTTTGGAGTGCAGCATGCGGTTCACACCTAAGGTGGAGGAAATCATATCCAGAAGAAGGAACAAGGCACACTTTCATCAGACTAGGATCTACAACCTTGCCAATAATGGATTCGAGGTCATATTCCGCTGCAAGTATGCTTCAGGATATAGCGCAGGGGATACCATGCAGCAATGTCAACTTAGGTCTCACGGGGTGAAGTGCACAAGCAATAAGCCAAAACTGCACCATACCTCGTGCTCCCATCTCTTCGCCGCTTGCAGGGACATGAGCGGTAACGGCGGATCACAATACGTACCACCATACTTCGCGATCGATGCATTGAGGAGCACATGACTTCCACATAAATGTTCCTTCAACATCGGAAGTAGCTACAAAATGATCGAGAGGCCTAAGTGGATACCTTATCACAGAGCACGACACACAGGTCCTGGAAGGCCTAGAGCCACGAGACTGCAAGGTGACATGGATGCAGCATATGATGTTGATGGCCTACGCTAGTGCAAAATTTGCAAACAACCTGGCCATGACAGGAGGACTTGCTCGACCCGGTATTAAACTATCAGGTCACTATCAAACTGTATTGTATTAGAGTTGTTACAATTTAGTTTGTTTTATGAAGTTATTCGAGACATGGTTTGTGTCGGTGAATCAGGAACCGGGGGTCCCCGAATCCTGAGGCCAGGCCAGCAATCCTCCACGTGGCGCCATCCCGCCGAGTCTCCTCCGCGAGGTAAAAAAAGATTAAGTCCCGGGAGAGGGCGCTCGGGGCCACAGTCAGTGGTCCCCGAGTACCCAAGTTCCCCGATGATCTACGAAGTCTAAGTGCCGGGAAGAAAATGCTCGGGGAGGTATACGGTGACCCCCAAGCACCCGAGTCCCCCGACGATCAGGAAAGCTAAGTACCAAGAGAAATGTGCCCGGGGCCACGAGCGGTGGCCCCCTGGGCACCCAAGTATCCCGAGGACCCACTGAAGGAAGTTCCGGGAGAGAGTGCTCGGGGCTGCGTGTAGCAGCCCCCGAGCACTCGGTCCCCTGAGGATCCGTACAAGCGTGCCCGGGAGAGAGTGCTCGGGGAGGTGAACAGTACCCCCGAGCACTCGGTTCCCCGAGGATCAAGAAAGGGCGTTCTCGGGAGAGAGTGCTCGGGGAGGTGAACAGTGACCCCCGAGCACTCGGGTCCCCGACGACTCAGAGAGCCCCCTGAGTGTGGCCCCCGAGGGGCCCACTAATGAGGTGTCAGCCAGTCAAAGGCCCAAGATCACATTTAAAGAGCGCGCGTGCTCGGTGTCAGTTCCTGCCACTTTTTGGCAGGAGGGCGTGGGGTCATTGAATGCACGGGTCCCATCCCGTGCCATCCGGCCTGTCTCGGGATAACGTCGTAAGGGCCGAGGCGTTCCGTCTGCCGCGCTGCTGTGGCAGGAGAACAAGACAGGGCGAGCACGCCGGACCGCTCTGCGGCTGCCCGGTGGGCCCTCTCCACGGCGCCCGTTGCCAGTGCATTTATGGTGACGGATAACCGGGCATGGGACGCATTTTCCACCACCCGATCACTTCTCACAGAGGCTATGATGATGCCCTTTCCATTTATGGTGTCTCGGAACTCGTGCCCCCCTCCCGTTTGGGGCACGCTATTGCCGGCGGGTATTTAAAGCCGCCAGCAGCACGGACAAAGACAAGTTTGAAGAAGGAAGGAGAGAAGAGGAAACAATTGCTCACAAGCAGAGAAGAGAAGATCAAGAGCACCCAAAAGCCAACAGATACACGAAGACCGAAGAACAAGGAGCCCCAGGCTCTAAGATAGACAAATATTCTTGTAACCAGCAACATCCTTGAGGGACATTCTCAAGACATTTATAGTATCCATACAAGAGTAGGGTGTTACGCCTCCGTGCGGCCCGAACCTGTCTAAACACCAGCGCATTTACTCCGTTCAACGCTAGATCATTCCACCCGACCGGCCATCGCATTCATACCCTTTTATTTCTCTGGCGAACATATTCAGGATCATCCCCCCGGCCGAATCTCTAAAAAAGGGTCCCTCAGGATCCCTGCGACAGGAGTTAACCCTCCGACAGCTGGCGCACCAGGTAGGGGCGAAGCATCCCTGAATTTGTTTGTTTATTTTCTTCTGCAGAAAAATGGCCGGTGGACATCGTCTCCAGCGCTCCGGCTCCAGCTCCAGTGGGGAAATGGAGCTCCTCGCTCAGGAGGCCCCAGTCGCTGCTGCGTCCCAGCAGCAGCCACGATCTGCACGCACGGCGTTCCCCTCTCAAGGGGACCAGGGCGCTGGGCCCAGCAGGGCCGCCGCCGCCGTCGCCGGTGCACCACCCAACCCCCGACAGCTGGCCGAAACTCCTGCCGCCAGGTCCGCGTCTGGACAGCGCTGGGCGCCGCTTCGGCGTAGGCTCGCCTTCGGCGAGGCCAGTCCTGGGAGCGCGCTGCTTGCGGCGCACGCTCTCCTCAGGCATCCGCCAGTCCAGGCGGCGAGGGAAACCCCGGAGGGCCGCTGGCTCCAGGAAGTCGCCGCCCTAGTCGGCACGGCCCACCGCCAGGCGCTGGCCGAAAGTTCCCGCACCACCTCCCAGCGTGGCGCCGCTAGGACCAGCCCATCGTCAGGTGGCGGTCGCGCTGGCTGGCGGGCCTCCAGGCGGAGCGCCGCCCCCCTGGCCACTTCCGGAACCCAGGACCTCCGCTTACACCTCAACGAGTGGAGGGGCATCGAAGACGCGTGCGTCACTCTCGAGCGCCAGCGGGAGACCCGGCAGGAGGCTAAAGCCGAGGACCAGGCCTCCTCCTTGCCAGCCCATGATCGCCGGGGCTCCCCGGCTCGTCGGCGTTCACCGCCCAAGGGCGCTGCCCGCGCCGCAAGTACGGCACCGGTTGCCATGCCTTCACCAGTGAGCTCCGCCGGGTCAAATGGCCCACCAAGTTCCACCCCGAGCTACCAGAGAAGTACGACGGGTCCATCGACCCCGTCGAGTTCCTCCAGATATACACAACCGCTGTCCAAGTGGCTGGTGGCAGCGAAAAGATGATGGCTAACTACTTTCATGTTGCCTTGAGAGGCTCTGCCCGCTCTTGGCTTATGAACTTACCCCCAGGGTCTATCAGCTCCTGGGATGATCTTTACCACAAGTTCGTGGCTAATTTTCAGGGCACATTCACGCGCCCCAGCCTGGAGTGCGACCTCCATGCCGTCAAGCAGCAGGGGGGAGTCCGCAACACCATCCCGCGGATAGCCCCCCACGCCGTCATTATCGCATTCCGGCAGGGCATCCGCGATGAGCGGATGCTCGAGAAGCTAGGCACGCACGAGGTCGAGACCACTGCAGAACTTTTTGCGCTAGCCAACAAGTGTGCCAAGGCGGCGGAAGCTCGGGCATGGCACGTTCCGCGCCCTGAGCACCCCGCCGCCGATCAACCAGGTCCTTCCCGCTCTGACAGGCGGGAAAAGAAAAAGAGAAGGAGGCACGAGGCTGTCCCTGTCGCTCGATTCATGGTGGTCACGTACTATTCGTACCTCACGGTTAAGATGCCGGGCCCAGCAGGCCCCATCTCCGTGTCCGCCGAGACCAGCAGCACCATCTCCTACGCCGAGCAGTTATACTCGGCCTTGGTTTTAGCTCGAGCCAAGGTCGAAGGTCGTCCAGGGGGCCCGGGACCCTCTTCATCCAAACCCTGACTCGCTACCGATGCCTCCGTTCCTACGAAGGAGGTCATGGTGGGCGAAGACGCCTCCCGGGTCGTCCGAATCGGCGGTGACCTGGGCGGCAAATAGGAAAGCGCGCTCGTCGCCTTCCTCCGGGCTAACGTCGACGTGTTTGCATGGCAGCCGTCCGATATGCCTGGAATCCCTAGGGAGGTGATCGAGCACCACCTGGTTGTGCGCCCGGACGCACGCCCGGTGAAGCAGAAGGTCCGGCGGCAGGCGCCCGAGCGCCAGGAGTTCATCCGAGAGCAAGTCAGCAAGCTCCTTGACGCCGGATTCATCCGAGAGGTCCTCCACCCCGAGTGGCTGGCAAACCCAGTTATCGTCCCGAAGGCCAACGGCAAGCTCCGTATGTGCGTGGACTATACCGATCTAAACAAGGCTTGCCCCAAAGATCCTTTTCCTTTGCCTCGCATAGATCAGATTGTAGATGCAACCGCGGGATGTGATCTTTTGTGTTTTTTAGATGCAAACTCTGGTTATCACCAGATTCGCATGGCCATAGAGGATGAAGAAAAAACTGCTTTTACCACTCCGGTGGGGACTTATTGCTATGTGTCGATGCCTTTTGGTTTGCGCAACGCTGGTTCTTCTTTCCAGCGCGCTATCCGCATCACCCTTGATTCGCAGGTTGGCCACGACATCGAGGCCTACATCGATGATCTCGTGGTTAAGTCCTGAGACCGCGCCACCCTGCTCGAAGATCTTGCCGAGACTTTCAACAGTCTCTGCACTACCCGCCTCAAGCTCAACCCCGAGAAGTGCGTCTTCGGGGTGCCTGCGGGCAAGCTCCTCAGTTTCTTGGTTTCCAGCCGAGGGATCAAGGCCAATCCAGAGAAGATCCGGGCCATCGAGCAGATGCGACCCCCGGCTTGACTCAAGGAGGTTCAACGTCTCGTCGGCTGCATGGCGGCCCTCGGGCGCTTCATCTCCAAACTCGGGGAGTGAGGACTCCCCCTCTTCAAGCTTCTGAAGAAGACCGATCGTTTCGAATGGACGCCAGAGGCCGAGCAGGCCTTCCGTGATCTGAAGAAGTACCTCACCTCGCCACCCGTACTGGTGGCCCCCTCCGATGGTGAGCCACTACTGCTCTACGTCTCGGTCACTCCTCAGGTCGTGAGCATGGTTCTGTTGGTGGAGCGCGATGAGTGCACGGGGCAAGATGCTGGGTCCCAGCTCCCAACCGCCCCCGAGCACTCCCTTGTCCTCGCGGCTCCCCCCGAGCAGGGGGTCGAGCCCGAGCACTTGGCTCCCCCTGAGTAGGGGGTCGAGCCCGAGCATTTGGCTCCTCCTAGCCAGGGAGTCAAGCCCGAGCACCCGGTCAGCCCCGGCCATGTCGTCGAGCTCGGGGGCTGTAGTGGGCCCTCGGGTGAAGCTGCAGCCCAGGCCCGCCAGGTACAGTGACCGGTGTACTTCATCAGTGAAGTCCTCCGGGAGGCCAAGACAAGATACCCCCAAGCTCAGAAGCTGCTCTACGCCGTGCTCATCGCTTCCCGAAAGCTGCACCACTACTTCCAGACGCACAAGGTCTCGGTGGTTACTACGTACCCACTAGGGCCCATCCTTCAGAACCGAGAGGGCACCGGGCGCGTCGTCAAGTGGGCAGTAGAGCTGGCGGAGTTCGACCTGCACTTTGTCAGCCGCCAGGCGATCAAAATCTAGGCGCTCTCTAACTTCCTGACAGAGTGGACACCCGTCCCTGAGGTCGTCCGAGAAGAAATCTCCACATATCCCGGGCACGATTCGCCCGGGTACTGGATTATGCATTTCGACGGTTCCCTCACGCTGAAAGGCGCGGGGGCCGAAGTGGTTCTCACCTCCCCAACGGGTGAAGAACTCCGGTACAACGTGCAGCTGCAGTTCCGCGCATCCAACAACATGGCGGAATATGAGGGCCTCATCGCCGGCCTCCGAGCCGCGGTGGGCCTTGGGATTTGTCATCTCCTGGTGAAGGGAGACTCCCAGCTGGTGGTCAACCAGGTATCAAAAGAGTACCAGTGCACGGATCCTCAAATGGCGGCGTACGTGGCGGCAGTCAGGAAGCTGGAGAAGCGCTTCGACGGCCTGGAGCTGCGGTACATCTCTCACCACGACAACACTCTGGCTGACGACCTCTCTCGCCTGGCCTCCTCCCATGCGCACTTCCCTGCTGGAGTCTTTGAAGAAAGACTCACACGGCCTACCGTCCTGCCTACCGAACAGGACGAAGGGGAAACCTCGAGCTCAATTCAGGGGACCCCGGCGGCGCCCTCAGTGGGAAGCCCTGACAGGGTGCCACCGTCTGTCGAGTGCGCTGCGCTTGCTATCAGTTCTCAAGATGCCTCATGGATGGACGAGATCCGAGGGTACTTGAAGGAAAAGTTCCTCCCTGGGGATGAGGCTTCTGCTAAAAGAGTTGCTCGGCAGTCCAAACGCTATGCCATAGTAGATGGGGATCTCTATCGGCGTAGCGCAGGCGGCATCCTCCTAAAATTCATCACCCGGGCAGAAGGCGGCGAGCTTCTCGCTGAGGTCCACGAGGGCGAGTGCGGTGGCCATGCATCGTTCCGCACGTTGGTCGGGAAGGCCTTCCGGCAAGGTTTCTACTGGCCTACAGCCCTCCAGGATGCTTCCGAGCTGGTTCGGCGCTGCAGGGCGTGCCAGTTCCACGCAAAACAGATTCACCAGCCAGCTCAGGCTCTTCAAACCATCCCCCTATCATGGCCTTTCGCGGTCTGGGGGCTGGACATTCTGGGCCCATTCCCCCGAGCAATCGGGGGCTATGAGTACATCTACGTCGCCATCGACAAATTCACCAAGTGGCCGGAGGCGGTTCCAGTCGTCAAGGTGACCAAGAACACGGCGCTCCAGTTTATCCACGGTATCACCGGTCGCTTTGGTGTCCCGAACCAGATCATCACCGACAATGGCACTCAGTTCACAAGTGCCCTGTTCGGGGACTACTGCAAAGACCTCGGCATCAAGCTCTGCTTCGCCTCCGTCGCTCATCCTCGGAGCTATGGGCAGGTCGAGCGCGCCAACACGGAGATACTGAAGGGGCTCAAAACCTGGACCTACAACGTGCTCGCAAAGCACGGGAAAGGGTGGATCGACGAGCTGCCTGCCGTGCTATGGGCCAATCGGACAATGCCAAGTCGCACTACCAGGGAGACTCCTTTCCTCCTTGTGTACGGCGCTGAGGCGGTCCTCCCCTCCGAGCTCACTCTACGCTCCCCTCGGGTGCATGCCTACTTTGAAGGCGAACAGGAGCAGCAAAGGCGCGACAATGTCGACTATTTGGAAGAGCGCCGGCGGCGTGCCGCCGTCCGGGTAGCTCGCTACCAGCAAAGCTTACAGCGCTACCATCAGCGTCACATCCGGGCCCAGTCTCTCGAGGTGGGGGATCTAGTTCTCTGACGCGTCTAATCGCGCGAAGGAAGGAATAAACTGTCCCCTATATGGGAAGGCTCCTTTACCGTGATCGGTGTCCCGCGAGAAGGCTCCTTCCGGTTGGCTGCAGAAGATGGGCAGCCGCTCCCCAACACGTGGAACATCGAGCACCTGCGCAAGTTCTTCCCGTAGATGGCCATGTTTGCAGGCTCAGGTCAACCAGGTCGGAGGCTTCCCCCCCGCCCAAGTTGACCGGGGGCTACCACCAACTGGGTAAGTCACCCAACCTTGTAAAAAAATTGTCAATACAATACATATATCAATGTGCCGCTCTTATGTTAAAATTTCATTTTTCTGGATTCCATATGTTTAATCTGTCTGGTGAGATGCTCGATTGTGCGAGAAAAGTTCGCTCTCTCATTTTCCCCGTTGATAAAAGAATCCCAATCGGTATGCACACGGGCAGTTGCCGCTGACTTACGTCTGTTGTGGTAGGCTGTGGTGTTCGGTGTCGTGGCAGGCTCCCGGGCACTACCGAGTCCCTGGGGTTCTCGGGTAATCCTATCGCTCGAGCTGCTCAAGTAGTCCGGAGCCTAGGCCCCAGGGGCGGGCTATCGGTGCTCGGTCTGGTCTGTCATACCGGGGCGCCACCGAACCATAGGACCTCTGGGTTATGCCTCTGCCTGCCTTTGTCCACCGGTCTGGGTATTCAAGAGGTCTCGGGTCGAAAACGAGAGCAGTCTATAATGAGTACCGCACTAACAGAGCGCACCAAGCAAATAATTTCTCTATTTTCCTCAAGTCACAGATCAACAATCAAAAGCAAAAGCAGCTCGACCGTGAGGGCCTCAGTGCCTAGGTTGCTGCTTGGCCCTAAGGGTCCTCAGGTGGTCCTACTGCTCAGGCATGAGTGGTTGGGATCGCCTGATCCTGGGCCCCCTTGCGCCCCCAATGCTCAGGCTCCCCAGCCGTGGGAACCGAGTTCCCGGGAACCCCCGAGCTCGGAGCGCATGCCTCTCCTGGATTGGTTGGCCGAAAAGCTGATAGCTGTCCGGTGAGTGGTTAAATTCACATGAATTTACATTCAGTAATACATTGTTCCCGAGTTGTCCTCGGGGGCCCTCGTACTCTAATCTGTTCGGCGAGATGGTCTCCTCATGCACAAAACCCTGCCATGTGTCCGCTTTTTCCTGGAACGACAAAACGGACAGTAGAAAGGTGTACCGTACGTACGGCAATGTCTGACCGAAGTCTTTCATGGTAGTCGTGGTGTTCGGTCCGCTTAAAAGGCCCCGGGCACTACCGAGCCTCTGGGGTTCTCGGGTTATCTCACGGCTCGAGCTGCTCGAGCAGTCGGGAGCCTAGACCCTGGGGGCGGGCTGTCGGTGCTCGGTCCGGTCCATCTTAGCCCGGGCACCACCAAACCGTGGGGACTCTTGGTCGCATTCCCGCCCGCACGTGTCTCCAGTCTACTTGTTTGAGTGGTCGCAAAGTGGGAAAGTGTTCACTGGTCATGGCGTGCTTCGTGCTGGATCGATCTATCTCCCGAGCAAGGAAGTTCGTGCCTTTGTCTTTTGACTTAGCCGTTGCGGACTCGCGAAGGCTCGGCGGCTGAACGCGCCGAGAAGGCCTCACTGCTCTGGCGATGAGTGGTCGGGGCGACTTCATTCTCGGGGAATGAAAGGTCGGGCTCGGTCCGATTGAGTACTCCTCGGGGCATCAAGTGAAAACAACAGAAACTTCATCAAGCATTCAGAAGAACACTGGAGTTGCGACCCTAAAGAAAGGCTTCCATTATATTCACAAAAAAGGACAGCTACTCTGAGGGATCACTCCCATATTTACATCAAGTCAAAGAAAAAGAAAAACTACAAAAGCCTACTCTAAGTCGGAGCCCTCGCCGCTACTCCCCAAGTCCGGAGTCGGCGGTGCCTCTCGCGTAAAGCAGGCCGCCACCTCGGCGGCGGCGCCCCGAACTGCATCTCGGGCGGCCTCCTCCTCAGCTTCGACCACCCCTTCCCGAGCTGGTTCCAGCGGAAAGTTCGGGTCCCGGCTTCGGTAGCAGGCCAGGACATGCTCGGCCACCGCTTGGGCCAAGCCTCGCCCTTCCCGGGCGGTGTCACACCCGGTTTTAACGGATAAAACCAGATGCGGCTTATGTGTGCCCAGGATGTTCAACACACATAAGGACGTCACAGGTGAAATAACAAAAGCAATACTTTTATTAAATAAACGTTAAACTCTTACAGAAATTGACATATATTGTCTTCTATGAAGATATCTGCAACGGAACAGAAGCACTGGTGCCCAACAACACCGCAGGCAACTGACCGGGAGACACGCGCCTAGAACGTCACAACCTCGTCTTGATAGTCTTCAACATCTTCACTCACTGAGCAGCAGCATACATATCGCATGGTGTAGGGAAAATAGCAAGTGTGAGCACATAGAGTACTCAGCAAGTGGGGGAAAAATAATGATATGCAGGCTTATATCAAGGATAGGCTAACGAATGGTATTTTTGCGTAAATGCAAGTAATGAAAACATATTTGGACTCAAAAGCATTAAGCAATTATTAAGTGAATGTAACCCATATAGTCCAACACGCAGCATACAAGGCTCCCCACCTTGCACACCATAACCTTCTAGTACTCCCTGTACTATAACCAAAATCATCTAGTACTCCCTGTACCAGAATCATAACCATAACTATCTAGTACTCCCTGTACCAGAACCATAACCACAACTATCTAGTACTCCCTGTACCAGAACCATAACCACAACCATCTAGTACTCCCTGTACTAGAACCATAACCATAACCAAATCCATAACCACAACCCAACTAATCATGTGAGGATCCAAGTCTCTCATATCCGTGAGCACGGCTGTTATAACAGTTTTACACTCTGCAGAGGTTGTCCAACTTTACCCACGAGTCAGTGAATTCCATGTTGCCGTGTTCGCAAAACACTTAACACACGCCAGTGGTGTGCCGCCAAGAATCACTGTATGACACTTTCCACTAACCAGAGACTAATCCAGTGCATGTCTGCCCACTAGGTTTCACCGCCAGGCTTTACGCAAGCAACAGCTCCTACCCAGAAGCCCCCTTTTGTGCTGACCCAACGCACACTGGACAGACTCTAATCAGTATGTCACACTTTACCCATATCAGCCTCGTGATTGGTACGTTACTTCTTGGGTTGTCGCTCCACGAACCGGTCCTTACTTAGGTTACTTGAGCAAACACTAAACCAACATCATAACCATGACAACCATCAAAACCACTTTGCTCAAGGCCTAAGATTCCATGTTGCTAAAACATTATCATATTAACCATCATTACTGCATATGTTCATTAGTCAAAATTATGACACTTCCCAATATCCCAAAAGCAAGGCTAAGCAATCTACTCACAAAGGACACCTAACCATAAACCATCTAGGTTCCAAGGGATGATAAGGGAAAATCTAGGGAAAACCCTAACATAGGTAACTACCCATCATATTGACAGACATTGCATGCAATTTTGTAAAACAAAACATTTAAAAACATAGGTTCAATATGATCAAGGACACTTGCCTTTTTCCCAATGCTGCTCAGTGTTGTCGAAATCTTGGTCTTGAAGTCCCTCGAACTGCTCCAGAACGTTATCGACTAATCGCGAGAACTACCGACAAACAACACAAAGGAAAACACTAAGAACAACATACCAAACATCATCAAAACACTTTAAAAATACTATGGTTGGATAGGGATGATTTTAGAAACATTTAGACGCAAGGATCGCCTAAATCGGAGTTAAGATAAAAAGAGAACGGGCTTTCGGAAGATGGATTAGACTGAAAAGGAAATACTGATTTTCCGGAACTATCTTTCTATGGGAAAGGCTTTATTGCACAATCATTGTGTCAGGCTTAACAACATCCTTATGCAAGATTCAAGAAGTGTAAGGCAGACTAGACTTCACTGACTAGGCTAAGGAGAATAATGTGGTACTGACTTGGCATGCTATGCAAGTAACATCTTGGGTTAAAGAAGGGATACACTAGGGTCTAGTATCGATCACCTATGTTGGATCAAAAAGGCTAAAGGATGTGCTTCTAGGTTAAGGATACTATTAGTGACTCTATGTAGCGGTGGTGGTTCGGGTTTCGTCGGAGATGGCGATCGGGCATGTGGTCACAGACATCGATGTCGGCTTCAGTGGTGTTTCAGTGAAACGAGGGAAGCATGGCGTAGAACGCGGAAAGACTAACTCAGTGGTATGGTTGGTTTTGGAAGGGGTCATCCGAGGTAGCGGCAAAACAGCGATGACTGCTTCTAGGTTTGGTGGTGACCGCGAACAGATGTAGGAACGAAGACGCTCGCGTTCCAGGAGATTGGCTATGAATTTTGAGAAACCATTTGAACAAGGATGTTCATATAACCCGGGAACACAATGCTATGGTATGAGTTTTGGTAGATCATCCACTGAGAGCAAGAACGATCAGCATAGATGAAACGGGTGATGGCTGCGACATACTGTGGTTGGCAATGGCGTCCTGGTCGTGTCGCTGTACAAACGGGGATGGGCTCCTAGGGTAACGTAGAAGACTCCATGGGACACTCCGTGACGCGGTTGGTGCATCCATACGGCTTTCGGATTGACGGGGGACGCGAATGCAAAACCGGTGCGCGTGCTGAACACGTCCAGAAACCGGACAGCAGGTATGTCAACCTTGATTGCGGTAGTTTGGCTAATCTACTGGCCAAACGGGTTGGTGAGGGCGTGGGGAACATCATGGGGCATGCACCGGTGAAAGGGCTTGGTGATTTGACCTCTGATCGGTCGGGAACATCGATGCCAATCAGCTACAGCGCGGCTGTTTTGCGGCTGTCCGCGACGGTGACGACCATAGCGGCATAGATCGGGCTTTGATCGGGGCTAGGACTTGGCTAGGGACTTAGTATGATGCTAAAACAGTAGTAAGGAAGGAGAAGAAGAGGTCCTCACATTGCTTTGGTGGTCGAGGAAGAAGGATTCGCGGAGAAGACGACGTAGCGCATCACGGGCGGCGGCGGCGGCGACTCCGGCGAACGGCGGCGCTCCGGCGACTCACGGACAGAGCAGCAGCGACTTCTAGGGCTTGGGGACATGAAATAGAGGTAGGAGAGGGCGTGCAACTCATATATATAGGGCTAGGGACGGCTGGATGAGGTAGAGTCCAAACCGAACACGAGTTGGATTCGAGTCCGAGTCGGTTACGATTCCTTTTTCGCAGCTCTGTATTGCGAGGATGATATCTCCGTCGTCCGGACTCCAAATTGGACGTTTCTTGATTCTAAATTGTAGTACTTGAAAAGATCTACAACTTTTGTAGTCATTGTAACTTCTGAAAACGTCATATTGATTTCCAAAAATGCGCCACAAGATAAACTGTTTCAACTCGGACTTCTCTGCGCAGTACTGATTTCGGGGGCCATAACTCCCAGCTCCATTATCCAAAAGGTGACTTCCATAGGTTCAAATCGAAGCTCTCGACGAGACCTACAACTTTGGTATTGTCAAGATTTGCATTTGAGGCCGTTTTGAACTCCAAAACGTCATGCGAAGATGAGGCTGTTCAGGACTCCGCGAAAATTTACTGATCTCGTGGATCCTTTGTTGGGCCATCTAGAAGACTTGGCTAAGGCTTTGGACTTAAGCAAGATTGAGCCCAAAAACACTTTAGGTATATATAGGGTTTAGAAAAGAAACTTTTGCAGAGAAATTTGAATAGAATTTGAATTTGAATTGAGTTTGGAGTGAATTTAGAGAAACGAAAAAGATGAGGTTGAACAAGAATAGGACTAGATAAGGAATTTGAATTTAGATTTGGGTAGAATTTGAGAAAGAGGAAAGATTGGATTTAAACAAGAATTTGGGTAAGATTTGAATTGAACTAGACAAGGATCAGGTATGATCAAAGATTGAATAGATGATGAATTCAAAGATTTTGAATTCCAACCATTAAGATCCTTAACTTATTCACTACTGAGTTTTGTAAAAACCTTTTCAAAATCTTTTTCACTCAAAACACCAAAGAGAAATAAAAGAAAAAAGAACTCTAATGCATTTACCTGGCTCCTAGCAAAACTCAGCATGCAATGCACAAGAAAAAAAAAAACCTATATTGATTGATTGATTAAGAAAATAGGTTTTAAACCTATACTACCAGTGAAGCTATTCAATACTCTTGGAAAATTTTAGAAATTTGAGAAATCTGAAAATCAGGGTGTTACAAACCTACCCCCCTTAAAGGAATCTCGCCCTCGAGATTCGGGCAGACCGGAAAAGAGAGAAGGGAACTTGGTCTTCAAAAATTTCTTCTTGCTTTCCAAATTGCTTTTTCTTCTCTGTGTTAACCTCATTGCCGTGACAAACTCTGCTCACTTTGCTTTTGACGGCTTCCGCATCTGTCTTGACAAATCTTGATTGATTACCTTGAGTATGTTGGATTTTCTCGAATATTCCATTCCTGATATCTTCAACAGTTGTAGTTGTCTCTGATGTTCTGTAGCCTTAGCACTCCTGATAAGTTTCCTTTATTTTTTTTTTAAGGATCTTCTCATCTGTTGATTGACCTTGGCGGACCTCTTATCCTTCCAGATTTAGTAAGCCATATTCTAACTCTGAGGAAAAAATACTTGTTCGTAGCAGTCACTTCTATGGTTAGAGTGCATCTTCTGGGTACTGTCCTTCCTCACACTTTATTACCTCATTACCTTTGCTGGCTAGCCGTTTCCAATATTTGTCTTTAGGTTCCAGAACCAAGAGAATGGCTAGAAAGTCTACCCCCCTTAAAAAGGAGCGGACTTCTCTGACTTACATTTCCAGTTCGTGAGAAGTAGATAAACATGTAGCCTTTGACATGGAATATATCACTATGTGAGCTTGATGGGATCTCTTCGATCTTGACTATCTTGAGTTACAACTTGAAAGTCGTGACGGTTCGAATGTTGAACAAAGATCTTCATATGGGGTTGATGATTGATCTGATTCTGAGCAGGAAACTCCTTGGGACATCTTTTGAACCAGCGCGTAGGTTCTCCAGAGTGAACACACACCTTCTTATCGTTAGGTACAAGGATCCTCAGGGGACATCGATTGGCGTAGCGTCTTTCTTCTTCATAGCAAAAATACACCTTCATTGTAGGGGTACTCTACAAATTTTCTCTCGACCTATGAAACTTTCTGGTTGACAGAACAAAGTGCTTGTTCAGGAGTGGAACGTAACTGAGAACTGTTGTTGCTTGATGGTCTTCAAAAGCTTTCTTCCTCTTCTTGATGTTGCCTTGCTTTCTATGCTCGTCTTCTGCACCCAGAGCTTCGACGATTTGTAGCAGACTTTCTATATTCTAAGTCATGTCTTGAAGGATCTGAGCCTGTGTCTCCAAAAATTGTTCCTTGTGGCATCTACTGGATGTTGTTGTTATTGTTGTTGGTACCTTTACCAAGCTGATCTTTCTTTATGTTCGCCATCTAATCGGGATTGAGGCAGGAAGTTGGGGCAAGAAGAGAAAAGGCTAGAAGGAGAAAACCCAACTATACTATCAGCTATATAGTTATATAAGGAATGCAGCTGTTACCAGATGCTAAAGCATCACACAACGCATTCCAGCACTCAAACAGAAAAGCCGAATCACACAAGGCACACAACACAAGCACACGACCCTACATCGCTCTAACATCTCCAAAGACTAGGGAAAATCCTCCTATGACTCGAAGAACTAAAACTGGGAGAAGCGCAGAGGCAGATCTTCATGTCTTTAGTGTTGTGGTAGATGATTCTTCCTTGTAGTGATGGATCTTCATCTTTATAATATAAATCTTCACTCAAAGTAGGAGCTCCAAGAGAGATCTTCAAGTGCATCCTCCTCGAACAGAGTAATTGGGATGGTTCAACCACTAATAGTTTGAACAGGGGAGTGTTGGAAATTTAGTTTTCTCAATAGATTGAAATAGGTAAGAAGAGAGAGAAACCGAGAGGTCAGAAAAGCACAGGAATGGGTTTTTCAAAATAGGCTTTTAAAATATGACCTTATGGCACGACCATTCTATCTAAGCTTGCGTCCTACGGTCAGTATGGCTCTGATACCACCTCTGTCACACCCGGTTTTGTCCGTTAAAACCGGGTGTGACAGGCGGCTAGATCCTGGACGGCCTGGGGGAGTGCCTCGAGGCGCTGGCTGATTCTCTGGAAGCCAAGGGCGATGTGGCCGATGCCCGTCCCCTTAAGCTCCACGTGGACTCGCCCGAGCCCGGCCACCCTCACGGACCTCTCCGCTTGCCGAAGGATGTCTTCCATCATCAGCTTCACGTTGGCCCATTCGGTCTTGGCGGTCTCGAGCTCCTCCGTCACGCTCCGCAGCCGCTCCTCGAGGCCCTGACCCCCGGCCACGTCGGCGCCAAGCGCCTGGGCTTCAGCCTGCTTCACCCGCTCTGCAAGGGCGGAGAGGGCCTGTTCGCGGGCGGTCAGCTCCGACTCCCACATGGCGGCCCGCACCTCCCTAGCGGCTGAGGCCAGCACCGCCTCGGCAGCCTTTGTCTCCCGGAGGATCAGCAGTACCTCCTGAGCTTCCAGATCCGCCGTCGTGATGCTGATGTTGGTCTCTCTGATTGCGACGTCCTCCTCCCGGCGCTGGAGCTCCTCCTCCCGGTGCTGGAGTTCGGCGCGGATCTGGTCAGCCTCGCCTTTCTGGCGGGCCAAGTCAGCCTGGGAGGCCTCCGCCATCCTCTCGCGGGCCAGGACTGCCTCCTCTCGCGCCTGCGCCTGCCTCCCCTTGGCGAGCGCCTCGGCAGCCTGCTGCTGTGATGCCTCGGCCAGGCGGGCGGCTTCTTCCCGCTCCCGCACGACCTCCGTACGAATGCCCTCTAGGGCCTTCCGATCCTCCTCCAGAGTGCGTCACTCGCTCTTGGCGCGCGCCGTGGCGACGCGGGCCTCAAAAAGGCGCCAGCCCGCGATAAGTCGCTCACTCTCCGCGGCAAGGGCGGCGCTGTTCACCTCAAGCTGTGTCATCTCTCCCGCCACGGTCGCCTCCAGCCGCCTAATCACCTCCCGGGCGCTTCCTAGCACGACTGGGAGGGGGTCGGCGGGCCGGCTGGGCGATGGCTGGGTGCTGGGTCCCCTGCGAGCCTCCTCCGAGGGGCTCGGGGTCCTCGAAAACTGCCATGCAGGCACCGCCCAGGACGAGGTAGTCCGCCCCATGCTCGACATGCTCGGGGCGGACTCAGCCGGTGCCGGTTGCTCGGGCACGGCCGCTGCCACCCGCTCGGGGCTGGGCGGCACCTGTGGTTCCGTCTCGGCCGGCGCGCTCAGCGGCTCCGGCTCCACCGGCACGCTTGGCTCAGGCTCGCTCGGCTCGAGGGCTGGAGCCAGCCTCGGCGCCTCCGGCCGTCCTTGGTCTCCGGCGGCGCCCGTAGGCGGCTGCAAAAGAAGAATGAGGTTAGTCTCCAAACTCACTCCGGGCAAGGCATGCTCAGAAAAAGGGGGGGACTTATGCAGATTTGGGTCTTCGGTATTGCCACCTCGATTCCGGGATCCTGTACCCCGTGCCCGATGGCGTTGGCCCGAAGTCCTCCCTCCTCCTCTTCCGCTGGGGGCTCTGCGGGGCCGCCGTGCAGTCTTTGGGCTCCAGACCAGGCCCAAGCAGATCAAAGTCTGGTTCCAGAACCGCAGATGCCGCCCCCACCGACGGCCCCACACTGGACGGTTGGCTTCCCCGGCCTCCCTCCTCGCCAGGCGACAGCGACGGTGGGGACATCGGTGCAGGAACGAAAGTCCGGGGGCGCTTCCCTCTGTCCCCCGGCGCTATCGCCGCCCCGCTGTCAGCAGCGCCTCCTCCTTTGGCCTGGCGGCTGCTGCCTGCAGCAGCCCCACCGCTGGCCTGCGGCTCGCCGTCTGCGGCGCCCGGGCCACCGGTCTGCGCCGGACCGCCTGCGGCCTCCTCGCCGGCCGCCTCGTCCACCCTGGGGATCTGGATAGTCCTGGGGTTCCAACGCCCCGGCCGGTCGACCAGTCCATGGGCGTCAAACTCTGGCAGCTTCGCCTGCAGCGCCACCCAGCTAGGGTCGGCGCAGAGCGCTAGCTCCTTCCAGGGGAGCTTCGCCCGGCTCAGGTCGTCCACCCCGATCACCACCCGGAGCAGGCCCCTCAGCGCCGCCCTGTCCAGGTCCCACTCCGCGCCGATCTGGGTCCGGGTGATGTCCTGGGAGCCGGTGTACACCCAGCAGGGTCGGGCCCGCTCCCGCAATGGCGCCAGGTGGCAGCGCAGGTAGTCCGCCACCACCATCATCGAAGTAAGCCCGGCCTGGCGCAGGAAGTCGATGCGCTCCAGGACCGACGCCATCCGCTCGTCCGCCTGCAGCGACACCTCCCAGGTCACCTTCTGGGGTTCCGCGCCATCTCCGGCAGGGTCAGACGGTCGTGGGGGCTGACGTCGACATAGAACCAGTCGTGTCATCAGTCCTCCCACTTGCTCCGCAGCACCTGGGGAATGTACTGGTCCCCCAGGCCGTCCCGCAGCCGGAAGTTGCAGTAGCCGGCGACGTCCGCTGTGGAGAAGCCCCTCTTCTTCCCGGCCGACCGCAGCACGAAGAAGTGCCGGAAGAGCGTCACCGACGGCAGCACCCCCACGAACATCTCGCAGAGGTGGGCGAAGACTGCCAGGATGACGACGGAGTTGGGGCTGAGATGCACCAACTGGATCCCGAACGTATCCAGGATTTGAATGGCGGCACCAGCCCGGCCGCCACGAAGGAAGTAAAGAGGACGATGAGCCCCGGACGGTCCGTCGCCGGCGGGAAGTTCGCCGGCGTCACCACCGAGGCCCCCCGCTGGCCCTCTGGCACCATCAGCTTCCGCACCTTGTCCGCCGCCTCCTCGTTCACAAGGCGGGACGGTTTCCTCGGCCAGCGTAACCACCAGGCGAATCTCCCTCAGGCCGTGCGGGTGTCAGCAGTTGCCAGGCGTATTTTCCTCGATTTACGTGGTTGCCACGCGCACCGCCTGCCTCATTATCACGTGCCGCCCGTCCTGTTATCACACGCTTCGGGAGTCATCTGGACGCGCGTCCGTTCGGCTCCCCGTTGGGCCGTACCAGAGGCCCGGACCGGAAGGGCCACCATCTAAAAGCTCGCCGCGTGACGTCAGTACTGGCTTCGGCCTCGTTGACGACGAAGGGCCCATCCGCAGTCTTTGGGCCATCGCCTGCCAATGGGCCCGGGGGTTGCTGTCGATGAATCAGGAACCGAGGGTCCCTGAATCCCGAGGCCAGGCCAGCAATCCGCCACGTGGCGCCATCCCGTGGAGTCTCCTCCGCAAGGTAAAAAAGATTAAGTCCCGGGAGAGGGCGCTCGGGGCCACAGTCAATGGTCCCCGAGTATCCAAGTTCCCCGATGATCTACGAAGTCTAAGTGCTGGGAAGAAAATGCTCGGGGAGGTATACGGTGACCCCCAAGCACCTGAGTCCCTTGACGATTAGGAAAGCTAAGTACCGGGAGAAATGTGCATGGGGCCACAAGCGGTGGCCCCCTGGGCACCCAAGTATCCCGAGGACCCACTAAAGGAAGTTCCAGGAGAGAGTGCTCGGGGCTACGTGCAGCAGCCCCCGAGCACTCGGTCCCCCGAGGATCCGTACAAGCGTGCCCGGGAGAGAGTGCTCGGGGAGGTGAACAGTACCCCCGAGCACTCGGTTCCCCGAGGATCAAGAAAGGGCGTTCTAGAGAGAGCTCGGTTCCCCGACGACTCAGAGAGCCCCCTGACTGTGGCCCCCTGAGGGGCCCACTAATGAGGTGTCAGCCAGTCAAAGGCCCAATGCTGCATTTAAAGAGCGCGCGTGGCCTGTCACCTCCAACTGCTCTTGCCACGCTCGGTGTCAGTTCCTGCCACTTTCTGGCAGGAGGGCGTGGGGTCATTGAATGCACGGGTCCCATCCCATGCCATCCGGCCCGTCTCGGGATAACGTCGTAAGGGCCGAGGCGTTCTGTCTGCCGTGTTGCTGTGGCAGGAGAACAAGATAGGGCGGGCACGTCGGGCCGCTCTGCGGCTGCCCGGTGGGCCCTCTCCACGGCGCCCGTTGCCAGTGCATTTATGGTGACGGATGACCGGGCGTGGACGCATTTTCCACCACCCGGTCACTTCGCACAGAGGCTATGATGACGCCCTTTCCATTTATGGTGTCTCGAAACTTGTGCCCCCCTCCCGTTCAGGGCACGCTACTGCCAGCGGGTATTTAAAGCCGCCGGCAGCACGGACAAAGACAAGTTTGAAGAAGGAAGGAGAGAAGAGGAAACAATTGCTCACAAGCAGAGAAGAGAAGATCAAGAGCACCGAAAAGCCAGCAGATACACGCAGACCAAAGAACAAGGAGCCCAGGCTCTAAGATAGACAAGCATTCTTGTAACCAGCAACATCCTTGAGGGACATTCTCAAGACATTTATAGTATCCATACAGGAGTAGGGTGTTACGCCTCCGTGCGGCCCGAACCTGTCTAAACACCAGCGCATTTACTCCGTTCCGTGCTAGATCATTCCACCCCACCGGCCATCGCATTCATACCCTTTTATTTCTCTGGTGAACATATTCAGGATCATCCCCCCGGCCGAATCTCTAAAAAGGGGTCCCTCAGGATCCCTGCGACAGGAGTTAACCCTCCGACAGTTTGTATTCTAAATTGTTATTCACCTATTAGTTATACTACCTATTTTATAATATATTGTATAGTACTGGCATCACATATGATGTTTTTTATTGAACTATGAAGCTTGAAATTATTATCATAGCTCATGGTAGTATTTCTGAGATTTTTTAGCAGTGGTACAATACGAACCATAGGGGAAGGATGATTTTTACATGTTAGCAGGTACCATGATTATTTTTAATTGCTGCAATAATTTGTTACTTACTCAGTACATATATTGGATACCTTTGCAGTTTCTTCCGTTACGTGTCTAGAGTGTCCATATGATTAAGGAGTTAGACCCTCGATTCTATGAGCCACTCACACGGGCAGTACTACTACCTTTCACTCTCATGATGGCCAAAGCTCCCATGGTGGGCGGTGGTAGGACACATCTCCCGCCAATTGAGGCAGCACTGCTCATAGGTCTCGTTGACCTATAGCATCCTGAGACGCACACGTTTTACTTTCCTTTTGGCGAGATGGCCATTGCATTGAGGGACGTGGCCATGCTGATCGGGCTACCGATCAAGGGCGCCTTGTTAGTAGTTTCGCGACTAGCAAGAAGCAGTGGAAGGGTTACGTTGAGGATAGGTAATTATTTGTTATGTAATGCACTTCAAATGTTCTAGTGCTATTCAAGCTTCATTGACCATATGCATCTTATAGGTTTGGTGTGCAATATGACATGAATGATGTTGGCCTCTCCAAGTCCTGGATTTATGGGTTGTCACAGTTCGGTCCATATCCACCGGATGCGGACGAGGCTATAGTTATACAACACTATGAGATGTACATGTACATCATGTTGAGAGGCGTCATGTTTTGCAACACGACAGACGATTATGTTTTCCCTCCATATTGTATAGTTAGCGGGTCATCTCGTGTCACATCCTTATAAGCTAATATTTTACAGTTAGAGATCTGTTGTGCTGGCTACAACCTATAGAGGATTACATGTTGCAATCCAACAGTCAAAGAAAAAGTGATCTATTTGAATGTACAAGATGTCGCTTAGAGGGGAGTGAATAGGTGTTTCCTGAAATCTAAAACTTTGCAGTAGATTAAACTTTCTGGATAATCTGGATCCGGAGGTTCTGGGTTCTACCCGGATAGTCTGGATGAAACAGGAAATCGAAGGCTATGAAATTCTAAATAAATCTATTTAATGTCATGTGTTACCACATGTTCCTAAGGATGTACGAAAGCCTTTCAAAGGATCGCCTGCAGCTAGTAACACACAAACACGTAGATCGGGGAAAATCACTCAAAAACAACTAGAACAACAAAGAAATCAAATGAGACATGAATTTGTTTCCTGAAGTTTGGATCAAACGATCCTACGTATCCGTTGAGGTGCTTACAAAGAGCCGGGTCTCTCTCAATCCTTATCCTCACCGAGCGACCACGAAGATCGAGCTCAGGGCTTACTCAACTTTCCTCTTTCCTTACGGAGGTGAGAATGACCTTCACAAACTTCCCGATGTAATCCACAAGCTTAGGTGCTCACCGGGTGACACCTAGTCATCTAGGAGCTTCAAGCTCCAAGAGTAAAGAACGTGAGTTGATGGCTTTATGAAGACATCAAGTGCTCAAACAATGAAATTTTGCTCACTAGCACTCAATCACACTTTTCCAATCTTAACTCTCAAATCCTTACAAGATTTAATGCATTAGAGGAGTGGGAGGGCTCTAAAGTAGCTTTGAATATTTTTGTCTCGAGTTGGTTCAACAGCAAATGAAGGAGGGTGTGAGGGGGTATTTAAACCCAGCACCCCAAACTAGCCATTACTATACATTTTGTACTGACCCAGAGTATCCGGGTCAACCTAGAGACTCCGGGTTGGCACTTATCGCACAGCCACGAGCCTGTTCGGAGCCCAACCCGGAGGGTCCGAATGAACACAGAACCTGGAGTATCCAGGTCAACCTGGAGACTTTGAGTGAAACTTTTAAGCTCTAATCGAGATTCTCTGCAGGAGTATCGTTCAGAGACTCCGGTCACCCAGAGTATCCGGGTAACCCGGAGACTCCGGGTTGAACTCCAACCACAAACTGAGAACTTCCTGTCGGAGCATTGTTCGAAGACCCCGGTCACCCAAAGTATCCAAGCCAACCCGGAGACTCCGGGTTGAACTTCAACCACAGACCGAGAACCCCCAGCCAGAGTATTGCCCGGAGACTCTGGGTCTGACAACTTTTAAAACATCCGGTGTTCGTGGGGTGATATGTGTCTCTCAACGTTGGTCTAAAAGAGTTATTTGAGCACTGAGACAACTTCAAGTCAATCTAAACGCAACCATCTTGATAGTACGGCTCACCTATGCTCAAATTTGAAAATAAAATAAATTTAAATCTATTGAGTAACTATATGCCGCTTCTCTTTTTTTAGGATGCCAATGTGATGTTACTTCTTCCGTGGAAATAATACCTGTCCAAAACCTCATTAAACTGATTAGTCCCTTAATCATTTGTTATCAATTATCCAAAACCCAAATAGGGGGTCTAGATACACTTTTACTATTACAGGTTGCTTACACCTCTTACAACTATGGAGCTGGGAGTACCTCCCGATTTATCGGCCTTGTGTTAGCAAGAGCTACTATCCAATTCTCATCTCCGATGGTGTTGCAAATGACATGAGGGATACGATGGGATATTAGTGGATTCATGCCAGTTGAGATGGAGTCAGCAGTAAGACCATGGTAGCTACTCCCGGATGATCAATGATTTGGACGTCCTCAACGCCGATCTCATGGAGTGGGATCCATGACATATGGCATGAGTGGCCGAAATTGCGACTGGATGGCTCATCGCATCCTCTTATTTGTGTGACTTAGACTTATGGATGATCAGATACTTCTTGTTGTACATGAACAACATGGAAGTATATTCTCCTGAGCGTGTACAGAGGTAGTTCGAGTACCGATAGCTGGTGCCAGTACCTCCTCCATTAGACGCCGGACGGGTGCACGAGTAAGTGCGTTATTGTAGGTAGCATTAGTACCTTATATGATCCATGTTAAGAAATTATAACTGTTTATATCACGTACAGGAGGAGCGCATAGGGGAGCGGAGGCATGCAGGACTGGGCATTCATGAATGCTGAACATATACAGAGGTGAACAGAGTCAGTCGAGATGGGTGTCGTCGTTCCTGCTGGATAATACGATGATGTCACGTACTAGGAGTACCTTGTGTGGTACCGTCTGTGCATGTGTGCCACCTTACTTAGCAGACTTGTACAGTTGGCCCCCAGACCCTTCCCCGAGGATCGTGCCCGCCTTCTTCATGTTGTGGTAAGTGATGCAGTACTTTTAACGATTTTCATTGGTTAAACCTCCATATTACCGATATGATCCTCATCTTATACAAATCAAAGAGGCGCATGAGATGCATACACAGGCGAAGTAAGCTTGTGGGGAAGCAAGTGGGTCATCAATGCGGAGGGATTGAAACCCTCTCCGGGACTACATGAGGATGAGAGGGTCTCGTTTGATGTTCACTATACGTGGTCTAGGTGGTTGTACCCCGCATTGGAGGAGGTAAGACCTACCAGCCATGGACCCATCCTGTGCCTCCCACAACAGGCGCTCGTCCAGAGCCCGTGAGGAATCCATTCGAGCACAGTCACGAGAGGCACCTTCAGCTGCGGAGCATCATGTGTCACGTTCTCGTGCTGAGGCTGAGGAGTGCACACAGGCTCCTGAGCCCGAGTAGTGTACACTGGGTTCACAGCCCCTGCATTGGACACAACCTCCTCAGAATATGATGACACCTCCACGTGTAGCATCGATTCATCATGAGGATGTCATTGATTGCACGCATCAGATGCCTGACTGGAGTGCCACTCATGATTTTAACTAGGCTGTTTCAATGCAGGCTGCCAGCTTCACCGAGCTCCTCAACAGACAGTACCTCCAATATCCTGATGCACCTAGGGGTTCACAGTGGTACTAGCAAGGTGAGCCTTCGGCACACTGGACTCCATCTGAGCATGTACTAGAGGTGTCCACACTTCCACATGAGAATCCTTCATCGTGGTACATGCATGGTCAAGTTAGCGGGTCTGGATACACGTTTGGTTGGGGTCCCATAAGGCAGGACGATGATGATGATGAGCAAATGCACATGTGCTAGGGGCCAGCGCAGTCCGTTGGGATGAGGGCCACACACCTGCTAGACGCTTACACTCTTGGGGATTGCGTGCAGTGTCATCATCGTTGAGTAGCCAGTGCAATTGTTTGGTGCACTCGTACTTATTCACGACACATGCATTATTCATTTTATTGTCATCATCATCTCTATTATGTCTTATTCATTATATTGTTAATGTAATTACTTTTAATTTATTTAATAGTTGTCAAATAATTATGGCACATAATTTTATTTATTAGTTATTTATTAAGTATTGTTATATATTAATTATGATATTTAATATTTGTTTAATGTTCCTTAAATAATTAGGGATTCATGCTTTGGTGCAGAGCCAGAACATTGCAGTCAAGAATCAATAAATCTATGGTAGGATCTTCTAGTATAGGCTTTCTATGGACACCTACAATGATCGATATAGCACTTAATGCCTCCTTGCAGGTTATGCGTGAAGGGAATTATGATCCCTTCAAGGAGAAAAACCTAATCCAAGCCGTGTCCAAATTACATGCAAGATCCTTCTGTTCTGCGTTAACCGCTCCGCTCCAACATGTAACCACCAACGACCTTAGGGCCCTATTGCATGAGCAGCGCCAAAGGTATCTCAGTGTATGCGAACTAGCTGACCATCCTTATGTGCTAGGTTTCGCTAGGAAGCAAAGAAGGATAGTGATGTTGCTCGACCAATATGTATTTCACATTCAGGTTCGTCATGTTTTATTTGGTCACCCTACTTATCTTTTTTTTCCATTGATTCGAATGCTCTTTTTTTGCGTTAGGCATTCCTGAAAGATGCAGAGTTGATCAACAAAGACATCCTAAACTTCTTGGTGATGTATATGCTATTCGACGAGGGTGTGATGCCTGGTTCGCGTAGAAGACGACGAAGATCAGCGAACCTAAGGGATACAAGGACGCCCTCTACTTTTCAACTAGAAAATGATGAGGACGATGAGGATGATGATTTCATGCCACCAATGCCCCGATATTCTAGTAGCAATATAGGAGAAGGTTCAAGGAACATTGCAAGAGGACGTTCACGCACCACATCGAGATGACGTACAACCAACAAGGAAATAGGATGTGCTCCTACCGTGATAGCTCAAGATGATGACAGCGATGACGATTTTATGCCACAACAACCCCTCCCTCTGAGGCCTCCAACTTCTTGATGACCCTGAAGATAATGGTGGATTTGCTTATACCCATCCTTACAACTTCCCATCACCACCTCAGAGACGACAACCATCTTACCCTAATAGCATTGACTGGCATAACTCGTATTCTTCTGCTAATTTGCATCTCCACTTTCCACCGCCATCTTGAGATGATCTAGATATTCAACAGCTATGCACTATGCATATGATGGTATTGTTTGTGGCTTAAGCAATCTCTTGTGATTTTTTTCTCCTTTGACATCAACTTTGGGCAAAGGCACGTGCAATTAGATGATGAGACAGAGAAGGTGTCGACTACTTGAAATTTAAATCCAAAAAGATATAGCTTCCCTCGCATATCACGCAGAATGATAGCGGCCCTAAACCAATATATTCACTCCTCTTTGATTTGGGGTCCTCATTCCAATAGACTTTGTCGAAGTCTCGTCGGTTGATCGAGATGAAAATTAACATTTAACCAACTTTGTTCATTTATGTCAAAGATGAATAAATTCTCAACGAAGTAAACTGTAGTGATGAAATATTCATATTTATTTTTAGAAGAAGAAACACTAATAAATGTAAATTTAACAAATTCGGTTACATCCATCCATTGTGACCACACATGTAAAAAATACATTCCTTGTGCAAAAGAAACACCAATTTAGCAATGTGTGGGGTATAATTACCCAACTAATCAACCAATAATTCGAAATGCTACCATTTCCTAAATGTATCTTGAAAATGAGAGCTTGCATGATCGAGCAATCCTGCAATCAATAATGCACCTACAATCCTGCATGCATGCATCTCCATTATTGCAGGTCAGTGGATCGATATGATCGAACTGTGCTTTTACCGAATTATAGCAATCATGCATGCATGCATCTTCATTATTGCATGTCGGTGGATCGATATGATTGAGCTGTACTTTCACCAAATTATGTCAAAGGGAGTCGGCCAATAGAAACATGTTGCACTCAACAAGGAAGGGAGCCGACCAACAGACAAGACAGGGAGCATAATGTTTTCGGCATATGGTGTGCCGAATACAGCACTGTTACACATATTCGGCATGCCATGTGTCGAATACAAGGCATATAGACGTATTCAGCACACGATATGCCGAATAAGCTTGAGGTTCCACGTATTCAGTACACCATGTACCGAATACTATTTGACATATATGTTTTCGGCACATTTGATTTTGGCACACCATATGCTAAATACACTTGCTATATTTGTAAATACAATATCATGTTCTCTATTTTTGTAAATATGGTCCAGTATGTTATCAATTTTGATTTTTTCCGTTAGTATATGTGTGCTAGAAGAAACTGTTTTGTTTGTCATTTCATAATGCGAAGAATCAGACATGTTTCCACCTGGTAAGATGATGTATTTGTTCGTAGCATAGCCTGAGAGCCCTTCCTCTGACCCTGACACTAGCAACACAAAACTTAATGTGATTGCATCTCCCAGTAAAAATCTTCCTCTTCCTCTTACCCTTCCCCAATCCCCACTACCAGTCTACCACCAGTCCACTCCGTAAACATTCATTCTTCCTGATAGGCGCCTTGTTGGTGGTCACTGTATTTTAATCTTTTCAAGTTTTGAGGAGGCCTGAACAAGATCCTCACCGATGAGCTACACCTTCTCAGCAGAATTCAAGTTTTGAGGAGGAACTCACAAACAGGCAATCGCACTATGGTACTTTTGCAACCAGATCGGCTCGGTACTTTGAAGATGTTCGTATAAGGTACACCTCTCACTGCAGTTTTAGCCAGGATAAAATTTATCGGACCCCACTGATACAGCCGGTTTTTGGATATTATAGGTAAATATTGGTACGAAACCCTTCGAAAGGACTTGAAAATTTGAATAAATCTCCTAATTTGATCAAAGCTAATTTAAATTGGACCAAAATCTGTTCAAAGGACATATACCGGCAGTAGTAGCGATTTTCAGCGCTGGCGTGAACTCTGGTTGTAACATGTAAGTTGCCGGTGCAAAGGATTGGGCTTGGGCATTCCCCAACCCAGTACCATGGATGAGCAACAACCACATGCGCTGGCTAAGGGGCATCACATGCCTCATTTCTAACCCTGAAATACATGCCAATTAGGCAATGACTAAACTATGCATTCACACATGCTGTATGTCCTGCACCAAATCCAGGCATATCGCCAATCATTCTCTGACAGATATCACGGCTGAAGACAGTAATCCACCAACCGGTTAAAGATTCCTTCCTCGCAAAAGAAATGAACCAGGTGGTGCAGACTGCAGAGATGTGTGGATTACAAGTAGAAGCAGCCTGGATTTAGCTGCTTCTCCATTTTTTTTAGAGAAATTCATCAAAGTCAAATCAATCACGCAGATAATGATTTAGGATATCATTCTCAAGAAGCAACGGCTACACGAAAGGGACTAATATAAAACGTGGATGAACATGTAATGCCATTAAGACGCTCAGATTAGTTATATGTCTTGAAAAAAATGGATTAAAAGGGACCGGACAGTTTAGAGCACCAAGACATTGCTCCGATAATTAAATACGGTAAAGGTAATTTGATTTCAGGGACCGTGTATAGCTCAGTTGGTGAGAGACATAGGTGGACAGCTCCATCATTCTAGTTTGAGTTCCCCTTTTTTGTAATTTGTGTGTCCCTATTTTTCAATACAAAATTACCTAGTTCCTCTCCTAACTAGTCTCGTCTTTTGGGTGAACTAAGTATGCTAATGCTATATTGAAGTGCAAGCACTAAGAAAAGATTATCTGTACAAAAGGTTAAGTGATAGAAAAAAGAACTTTACAACATTAGAAAAGTTCCTTAGTTTTTTGGTTGATGAATCAAGACTTCCAAACGTGACGCACGATGCGTTTTATATACTGGCCAACTAGTCGCCGTAAAACCTCTCTCTTCGACAAAATGGAAATGCTTGTTCAAAGTTCAGGCATCACCTGCATGCTTGATAGGTTATAGGGACCATGAAACGCTTTCCCTCCTTTTCATGGTAAATTTACTTTTTCACAGCCTTGCAGCTGCAGGTCTGCGAGGTCCATCACGCACAAGGACTTGTCATGTGCTCTAGGAACTTTTGTCTGGTACAGAATTCCACCGCTTATGTTCAGTCGCTGTTTCCTGGAAGAATTGACCAGTACGAGGCATTGCAGAAGCTGAACTTTGCTTCCTCTCTTTAAAGAGAAAAGATCTGCGCTTGTAACAAGGAATTAGATTGTTTTGTACAAAAAAAATTAGACGTTTAAATTCAAGCAGAAGAGAACTCAAACCTAGCTAATGAGGTAAAGCAACATCCGATTACTAAGTTACCTAGTTTGTCCTAAGTAGTCTCGTCTTATTTGGTAAACTAGTATATTAATGCTATACTATATACTGGCAACTTATCGCCGTAAAAGCTCTCTCTTTGTTAAGATGGAAACACTGCCTAGAAGTTCAGACATCACCAGACTTGTAGATTAGGGGCCATGAGACACTTTCCCTTCTCTTCATGGCTAAAAACAAAATTCACTACAAATATACTCTCTTCGGTTATGAAAAAAGACGTGTTTGGATATTGGCATGATCCCGAATTATATATTCGATCAAAAGTATAGAAAAGGTTATAACATTATGAAACTAATTTTCGAGGCAAATATACATACATCATTTTAAAATGTTCAATCTCAATATGTAAAAAGATATTTTTGGTCAAAGTTTAGATATTTTAATTGCACACATCCCTTTTTTTACCGGAGGAGTATATTAGTGGGGATGCTTGACCAGTTGTGGCAACAACTTATAACGTAATTTAAAATAAGAAAAGAAAGTGCATTCTAGATATCGTCCCAATTGTCGAGAGGTGGAGTGAACGATCTTTACCGCTAATTTTGGTACGGCGTGTGAATTAATAAGATATGTTACAATTCTATAACAAATACATTTGTCTTTTAGATCAACAACCATATGCGAACGGCTCATGGCCCGGGTGGTAGGAGCTCCCGATCGTTATTGTCTCTGCCCAGGTTCGAGTCCGTTGGTGGGGGCGTGAGTGGCAGCGCCCCCACCCGCCCTGAGTACAAGTTTTAAGAGAACCTAGAGTGCACACAGGGTTTAGATGATTAGAGGGTGTGTGTGTGCGCTTGTACTTAAAAACCCCTATGATGTGGCTAAGGCCATCACATGGCTCTCATATTTTAACTAAAATATGTGCAAATTAGCCATAGATTAAATATGGATTGCCCCATACTGTCCTGCACCAAATCCAGGCATATCGTCAACCATTATTCTCTGGCAGGCACATCAACAAGGCATACCTTCCTCGCAAAAAATAAAATAAAATAAATAATAAAATTTTCAGGTACCAGGTGGTACAGAGATGGCATTCCAAGTAGATGTCACCTGGATCTAGCTAATTTCCATCTTTTTATATGAGAACTCTATCAGGTCAAACCAGTGGCATGGATAAGGATATCATTCTCAAGAAGTGATGCCATACGCTAAAGCGACTCAAATATGTGTGGATGAAAATGTAATGGTATTAAGGTGCTTAGATTAGTTAGTGTCTCAAAAAAATGGCTTGATAGGGACCGGAGAGTCGATAGTGGCATGGGTTTTCTCTTTTTTTATCAACAAAATTATTTCTCTCTTTTCTACGGATCCCCAAAACTTTGCACCAATAGTGACAAACTACTCCCTCCAATCATAAATATGTTGGGCAAGGTCTCGTTAAACTTTGAAAACTTTAAGCATCAATAATATTTGAAATATTTAATTTTAAAATATGAACATTATATGTGTCATAATCTCATACATTTATTAGATTTTATAAATATATTCTAGTTAAAAATAATGGTCAAAGGAAAGCATCAAAGACCGTGTGATGTCGAAAGCGTCAAATAGTTTTCACTGAAGGGAGAAGTTAATTTTAGAAACTAGATCTCAGTTGATGGGAACAGTGTGTTCACAATTCTACTGTTCAAATTTGAGTTCTCTTTTATCTCAAATTTGGGGGAGCATTTTCTTTTCAATAAAAATATGCGTACTGTCTCTTAGGTTTATGTTTTTTGTGTGTAGACTGGCTTGTTAATGTGCTACTGCCATGCAAGCATTAAAAAAAATATGTGCACGGGTAAAAGAAAAAAAAAGCTTTACAGCATTAGAGAAAGGGTCCTTCATTGTGTGCTGCGGAATCACGACTCCCAATGGGACATCCAATGAGATCATACAAGATTTAGAATTTGTAGAATAAAATAACGTAGTTTAAATATCTATTTTTAGTCTAAAATAATAACAATATGCTTAAATTAAAAACCTTAATTTGTTCACAACTTCAGCTTCAAAATTTTCTAGAATTAGAGATGACTGCCCATGAGTTTTTATATTTCTGGCTTATCGCTGTAAAAGCTTCTCTCTTTGAATAAAATGGAAGCACCGGTTCAAAGTCCAGACATCACCTGCATGCTTGGTAGTTTAGGGACCATGAAACACTTTCCATTCTTTTCATGGCTATCAAAAACAAATTTCACTGCAAATATACTTTTCACAGCCTTACAGGTCAACCAGGTCCATCACGCACCTAGCTAGGCTGGTCATGTGCTCTAGGAGCTTTTATCCTTTTAACAATTTTTGACCGGTTTATGTTCAGTCGCTGTACTCCAGAACTGACCAGTACACGGCATTCCAGAAGCTGAACTCTGCCTCCTCTTTTTTATAATTTTTTAACTAACCAAAATTTTCTAAAACGATGACGCTGGTAATGAGGAATTAGCTAGTTTTGTATAACGAAAAAGTAGACTTTTAAATTCAAGCAAAAGAGAACTCGAACATAACTTATGAGGCACTTTCTCTTTCATTGCACAAATATTCTGCTACTAGCAAAGTGATAGTAATATTAATATCCAGTAGAAGAGCTCTGCTATGAATACGGAAACCATGCTAGTTTATGAATGGTTTTGCTTCTTCTCTTTTGACGGAAGGCGAGATTTTATTGTTGTTCCATTGGTGCTTCTAACTTGTAAGCCCACCATTTTCGTTGCCAAAATCTGGAGGGTGAATTCAGGGAGACAGAGACGTCGACTTCCAGAAGTGATGATAAGTATGTCACGCAAAGCAACCACTACAAACAATTGACCAAGACCAATAAAAGATCGCTGCTGCCTCACCAAAATGAAAGATCAGCAGATATACAATCCAAATTGTCCAGTCCAGACTGCAGAGACATGTCACGCCCTGAATCCTAATCAAACAAAACCCTAACCATAAACTAGTGGAGAGGGACAGCACTGGGAGCTGGAAAGCCATGTGGGACAGACAAAGCGACGGGGTAGGGCAGTATGCCACAGCACTTTGAGTGCAAAACCCACAACTCACCACACCAATCACCAGCAACATTTTCAGCAGTAAACTAGTGTGCATGCTGCTAATCGAGTGCCATCTTGGTGGCCTGGGAGAGCTCAGTTGCGCTTTGGAGGACCACCCCACTTGTGTATAGTCTTTGTGGAAGCTATGGAGTATGAAGTATGAACTATGAAGTCCGAAAGACGGAGCGCGGCTACGTGTATGAATGAATTTTGTTCATACAGACACGGCCGGGTACAGATGAATATTAAGTCTTTCCAAGAAAAGATATATGCAGAAGAATAAAAGAGGAAAAGAGAGGAGTTTTGGTTTCCCTGAAATTCCATGTGGAGGGTCTTATGCTAGCTTCAGGCTTTCATCAGTCCAAGTATCAGAGTTGGTGCTGAGTAGGAGATTCGTTTAACTAACTTCTGCGGAATAGTATTCACATGTGCAATGATACTGTCTGGTGGATATTCCTCCATGAAAAAGGAGGAAACACCAACCATGCAACCGTGGTTGGTGAAAACGTTTGACTCCAAAGAGTAGCAGTCATGTTGTGGGGCACTATAAGCAGGCTGAAACTTCGTGAACCAACTCGTCCTTTTGGTGTCTTTTTGAAAATTCTAGTATGAACTCGCTCTGATTCTTAAGACAGACATACTGAAGAAGTCTCCACTTGATGCAGGAAAGGGATATAGATTCAAGAGCAAGGAAAACGATGACCAAAAGTACTTTCAGATTTGCAAATCCTCCACGGTTGTCAAGAAACGGCCATAGAAGTTGAAAACAACTCGTTGAATTGAGCTCAAACACAAAATTTGGTGTTCCATCTCCCGCAAGATGAACCAGTCCATTTATCTGTTTTTCCCCAAATAGAGTCGACCTATGTGCTGAATATCATATTCCGCCGTAGATTGATAGAGACGCATCATATTTGACCAATTGTATGGTGTATTAACAGATAGCACAAGTGCTACGCAATGCTCTTCCTTTTCTATGGTATCAGGAAATAATCATGTCTAAGTGTTTTCATTCTAGCTTGTTAGTTCCTTTTATGGCTTTGCCATTTTGTTCTTTTGTTTTGGCTGTGTAAATCTTAGCTATAGAGGTCGGGAGGAAACTCTTGTAGAACTTCCCATTTCCAAAAAAAAAAAAGGGAAATAGCACTGAAAACAACCTGACCCTTTCATGTTGGCTGCACTGCACACACTTCAAATATCTGATTTTTTTTATGTGATGAACTTCAAATATCTGATTGACTTCATCGCTAACTACTATGGTTATCGTCTTACTTCATCGCTATCTACTATGGTTATCGTCTTACAGGGACATGAATAAGTTACCAAATTGATTAGATCCTAAAATATCGTTGCTGATTTTTGCAAGCAACGGCAATCCCAAAAACAATTCACAAGACAATAATTCATAATTATAAAATCAAGTGTAGGAGATCGACAAGACACAACAAATTCGGAAGTCTTGACAAAGATATGAACGATTGGGTCCTAAAGAACTACTGTTGATTTTTTGCAAGAAGCAACATCAATTTTGAATTGGCATAGAATGAATTCCTTGTTAGATAAGGGGGAGATGAATTCACCTCCTATATACAAAAAATAATCAACAGATCGATACGAGACGATGAACCTTGTCAATTCCCCCAAGCATGGGGACATGCACATTGATCTCCAAAAGGAAAATTTGCAAGGAGCAGAGGTACCATCACTCGGCGGCATCAGGCTGCGGCGCCCGGCGCGACGACCGCGGGAACGGCCGCACGCGGGGCGACGGCGAGAACTCCACCGGCGCGGGCGGCAGCTCCATCTCGCCGTCGAGGATCTTGACGATGTCCGTGCTGTCCGGCCGGTGCTCCGGCTGCCGCTGCAGGCAGAGCAACGCGAGCTGCACGCACAGCGTGGCCTGGTCCTTGTCGTAGCCGCCGTCCAGCCTCTCGTCCATGAGCTCGAGCACGTTGCCGGCGCGCGCGAGCTGCCGGCACCAGCTCACCAGGTTCGCTTTCTCCAGCTTCATCGGCGACGAGAGGATGTGCAGCGGCCGCCGGCCCGACAGGATCACCAGAACGAGCACGCCAAAGCTGTACACGTCAGCCTTCTCCAGAAGGTCGGTGCCGTGCTCGCAAGGCCCGCCGCCGCATTCCGGTGCGACGTAGCACACCGTGCCCCGCATGCTCGTCGTGCTGCTCAGATCCCGGCTGAGGAAGTCACCGCTTTGGATGTCACTGCCCACTGACCGGCCCCGCCCCCGGTTCCTTTTCCGGCTCCTCCGGAAGCTAAGGTCAAGACCGCTCGGCTCAACATTGCTGTCGCCGTTGGCGTTGGCGTTGCCGTGGCCGGTATTCATGCTGATCGACCGGAGCCACGGTTTGCCGCTGCCGCGCCGTTTGTCGAAGCTACCGCCCTTCTTGCTCATCTCCTCAAAGAACTCCTCTTTCCACCACTCTCTCATCTTGGTTGCTTCCTTCTTTTCGCCGGCGTGGCCAAACGCAGCGCCGTCGGCATTGCTGTTGCAGTTGGCGTTCTTCTTGTCCTCCGGTGAGTCTGACACAGCGCGTTCGTCCATGCCCGATGGTGATGTTTTCTGATCGTTAGTGTTGCCGTCGTTCTCGTCAGCCCAATCCGGGTTCCTCTCCGGGCAGATTTGGCTGCCGATCCACTCGGCGACGTAATCCCTCGAGTCAAGCTCGCCGCTGCCATCCTGTTTCCACCACCACTCCTTCCCCCACGCACGAGCTGGACCAGACTCGTCCTTGACATCCGTTTTGGCGCCGCCGGCTGCGGAGGTGGTGGTGGAGAGGTGGTCCCCGGCCTCGCCGAGTTCTTGGCTCATGAAGTCGTCCCCGGCGGCGCCGGACGTGGCGACAGCATCGGGAGTCTTGAGGCGCGCCAGGCCGAAGTCGGCGAGCTTGGCGCGGAAGTCGGCGTTGAGGAGGACGTTGCTGGGCTTGAGGTCGCCGTGCACGACCGGGGGGTGGCACTCGGCGTGGAGGAACGCGAGCGCGCGTGCCACGTCGCGGATGACGGCGAGCCGCTTTGGCCAATCCAGGAACCGCCCGTCGCGGCCGGCGGCATCTCCGCCGAAGAGCGCGCCCTGGAGGGAGCCGTTGGGCACGTACTCGAAGACGAGGAGGAGCGGGTGCTCGGCGCCGGCGACGCCGGAGCCGGACGAGTAGCCGAGGAGGGAGACGAGGCGCGGGGAGTCGGGCAGCAACGCGAGGAGGTGGAGCTCGTGCGGCGACGCACAGGTTTTGACGGCGGCGAGGGAGGCGTCGGGGAAGGTGGCCAGGTAGACCGGTGAGGCGGCGCCGCGGCCGAGGAGCCGGGACGGGTGGAACCCGCCCGTGGCGCGGCGGAGCGCGCGGCGGGAGTAGCGTCGGAGCGGGCGCGCGGGGGCAGGCGGCGGGGAGAACGGGAGCGTGGGGTGCCGGCGCCGCCGCCGGCGGAGGAGGAGGAGGAGGACGAGCAAGAATAGAAGGGCTATCGCGGCCGCGGCGGAGGCGACGGTGGCCGCGAGGAGGGCTTGGCGGTGATGCTGGTTATTGGCGGGTAGGGGAGGCGGCGGCGGCGGCGGCGCTGGTGGCGGGAATGTCTGCTGGAGAAGGCGGGAAGGCATGGCAGTGGATGGAGGTGCTGGGGACGCGGGGCGGCAGGCACAACCTGGTGTCGTGTGCGCGGAAGGGATGGGGCGGCGTGGTGGCTATTTGGGTCGCATGAATTTTTTTGTCTGCCTATTATTTAGTCGACTGACAATAAAAAAGCAAATCATATATTTCAATTGAGCATTAGCCCCTTTCCCCATCCGAATTTTCTCTTCCCCTCCTCACCCTGCTTTCTTCATCTCCGATGAGTTT
Organism: Phragmites australis; assembly: GCF_958298935.1. Taxonomy (NCBI): domain Eukaryota; kingdom Viridiplantae; phylum Streptophyta; class Magnoliopsida; order Poales; family Poaceae; genus Phragmites; species Phragmites australis. The sequence continues at coordinate 9,246,041 of NC_084938.1, forward strand.
CGGACCGTTTTGTTCATCTACAGCAAGAGAAAGCTTCTCCAGCGAGTTTCTAGCTTAGGGTTAGTGGTTTTAGGGGTTCAAGCTCTGGTGAGGCTCCATCTAGGCGGAAGGTTGGTCTGACTATGGTTAGGTGATGGTGTTTGTGGGTGGGGTAACACCAGCTAAGATAACGGAGGATGGCCGGTGGGCAGAGTTAGGGTGAGAGCGACAATGACAATAGGGCAGTGATCAGAGATGCCAGCAAGAAAGCTACGTTTGAGTGGCGATGAGGGTGGGTGTGTCAGAAAAGGAAGAAGCGGCACTAAGTGAGAGGGAGAAGAAATTATTGAGGTCGTTGGAAATAGGTAGCTAGGCCAGCTCGTGTATTCGACATGCATGATCTCGCCATACTTTTTTTTCTCTCTTTTGACCGAAAATAGTAGAAAAAGGTTCTGCACGTATCAGTCGATGCTCATGAAGCCTGCAAGACCAACGGAGAGAGAGGGAGAAGGAGAGAGAGGGAGAGAGGAGGAGATCGATTCAGTTAGGTTGTTAAGGAAGAGATAAGGCTCGCTCTATGGACATGATTGTGAGAAAACAGATAAGACTCTGGATGTGAGGATCAAGCCAACGGAGCTAAACTTGGATTAGAGATCAAATTCGGATCCAAACACATTAGTGTTGATTGGTAGCTCCAACCGGCACTGAAAAAGACTATCAGTGCCGATTTCAGTCACGAACCAATACTGATAGTCCTTTTCAATACCGATTCTTAGCTGATTGGGACGTAGAGCTCGGACCTTACCGTGTTTGGCCCGACCTAAAGAGGCTGACGTGCCATTGAGCCATGCCAGGCTAGCACGACACGACGTGCTGATCGTGTCGGGAAAGTGCGACCCAACATGACCCGAGGCACAGCTAGATCGAGCTTGACCGAGCTGACCCAGCCTGTTCTAAGTCCCACCTCTAGGATCGGATATGGATCTTCTAAAAAAGATCCCGGTGCTGTTGGATCCCCGGTCCAATGCTCAAAATTTGTGGTTAGTCACCTGTCGGTGTATCAGGAACCGGGGGTCCCCGAATCCCGAGGCCAGGCCAGCAATCCGCCACATGGCGCCACAGGGCATTCTCGGGAGAGGGTGCTCGGGGAGGTGAACAGTACCCCCGAGCACTCGGTACCCCGATGACCCAGGGAGCCCCCTGGCAGTGGCCCCTGAGGGGCCCACCGATGAGGTGTCAGCCAGTCAAAGGCCCAAGGCCGCATTTAAAGAGCGTGCATGGCCTGTCACCTCCAACTGCTCCCGCCACGCTCAGCGTCAGTTCCTACCACGTTCTTGTAGAGAGGCGTGGGGTTATTAATTGCACGGGTCCCATCCCGTGCCATCCGGCCCGTCTCGGGATAACGTCGTAAGGGCCGAGGCGTTCCGTCTACCGCGCTGCTGTGGCAGGGGAACAAGACAGGACGGGCACGCCGGGCCGCTCTGCGGCTGCCCAGTGGGCCCTCTCCACGGCGCCCGTTGCCAGTGCATTTATGGTGACGGATGACCGGGCGTGCGACGCATTTTCCACCCCCAGTCACTTCGCTCAGAGGAAATGATGACGCCCTTTCCATTTATGGTGTCTCAGAACTTGTGCTCCCCCTTCCGTTCGGGGCACACTGCTGCCGGCGGGTATTTAAAGCAGCCGGCGGCATAGAAGGAAGCAGGACACAGAGAGAAAGGGCGAAAGAAAGCAAGTGTGGAAAAGAGGACACACAAACACAGATAAGAACACAGCACAAGAGAAACAACGGCTGAGAAGTGAGCAACACGAGACAGGCCGAAGAACAAAGAGCCCTAGGCTCTGAGATAGACCAACATTCTTGTAACCAGCAACATCCTTGAGGGACTTACTCAGGGCATTTATAGTATTCATACAGGAGTAGGGTGTTACGCCCCCGTGCGGCCCGAACCTGTCTAAACTCCAGTGCATTTACTCCTTTCCGCATTCGATCACCCCGCACCGCCAGCCATCGCATTCATTCCCATTTATTTCTCAGGCGAACATATTCAGGATCATCCCTCCGGCCGAATCTCTAAAAAGGGGTCCCCCAGGATCCATGCGACAGGAGTTCACCCTCAGACAGCTGGCGCGCCAGGTAGGGGGGAAGCATCCCTGAATCTGTTTGTTTGTTTTCTTCCGCAGAAAAAATAGCCGGTGGTCATCGCCTCTAGCGTTCTGGCTCCAATTCCAACGGGGAAATGCAGCCCCTCGCACAGGAGGCCCCAGTCGCTGCTGCATCCTAGCAGCAGCCGCGATCTGCACGCGCAGCGTTCACATCCAAGGGGACCAGGGCGCTGGGCCCAGCAGGGCCGCTGCCGCCGTCGCTGGTGCACCATCCGACCCCTGCCGGTAGCCGAAACCCCAGCCACCAGGTCCGTGTCCGGGCTGCGCCGGGCGCCGCTCCAGCGTAGGCTCGCCTTCGGCGAGGCCAGCCCAGGGAGTGCGCTGCTTGCGGTGCACGCTCTCCTCAGGCATCCGCCAGTCCAGGTGGTGGGGGAAACTTCGGAGGGCCGCTGGCTCCAGGAAGTCGCTGCCCTGGTCGGCACTACCCACCGTTAGGTGCTGGCCGAGAGTTCCCGCGCCACCACCCAACGTGGCACCGCTGGGACCGGCCCATCGTCAGGTGGCGTTCGCGCTGGCCGGGGCGCCTCCAGGCGGAGCGCCGTCCCCCTGGCCGCTTCCGGAACCCCGAACCTCCGCTTGCACCTCAATGAGCGGAGGGGCATCGAAGACGTGCGCGTCACTCTCGAGCGCCAGCGGGAGACCCGGCAGGAGGCTGAAGCTGAGGATCAGGCTTCCTCCTTTCCGGCCTATGATCGCCGGGGCTCCCCAGCTCGCCGGCGTTCACCGCCCAAGGGTGCCGCCCGCGCCACAGGGTACGGCACCGGATGTCGTGCCTTCACTAGTGAGCTCCACCGGGTCAAATGGCCCACCAAGTTCCGCCCTGAGCTACCAGAGAAGTACGACAGATCCATCGACCCCGTCGAGTTCCTCCAGATATACACCACCGCTGTCCAGGCGGCTGGTGGCAGCGAAAAGGTGATGGCTAATTACTTTCATGTTGCCTTGAGGGGCTCTGCCCGCTCTTGGCTTATGAACTTACCCCCAGGGTCTATTAGCTCTTGGGATGATCTTTGCCACCAGTTCGTAGCTAATTTTCAGGGCACATTCACGCGCCCCAGCCTGGAGTGCGACCTCCATGCCGCGGATAACCCCCCACGCTGTCATTGTAACTTTCCGGCAGGGCGTTGCGACGAGCGGATGCTCGAGAAGCTAGGCACGCAGGAGGTCGAGACCACTGCGGAACTTTTCGCGCTGGCCGACAAGTGCGCTAAGGCGGCGGAAGCTCGGGCTTGGCACGTTCCGCGCCCTGAGCACCCCGCCGCCGATCAACCAGGTCCTTCCCGCTCCGACAGGTGAGAAAAGAAAAAGAGAAAGAGGCGCGAGGCCGTCCGCGTTGAGCCGGCCCAGGGCCCCGCCCGTAGGACGGCCCAAGAGCCCGATCGCCGGCAAGCACGCCGGGCGGCCGCCGACAGACGGCCTGCGCCCGCGAGAACCCCAGCCCGAGCGCCTCCTAGTGCTGCGGCTCCTGCAAGGGTTCCGGCTCCCGCCAGGGCTCCCGCTCCGGCAAGGGCCCCCGCTCCTGCGAGGCCCGAGCCAGGGAAATGGTGCCCGATCCACCAGACCAGATGGCATGACCTCATGGAGTGCCGCACGGTCAAGGGCCTCGTCGAGCAGCGCCAAAGGGACCGCGACGAGCTCCGCGGGGGTGGCGACGATGAAGCCACCCCCAACAACATAGAACTCAGCTTCCAGGAGCCTGAGCACACCGTTGCCTTCATCAACGGAGGCGCGTACACGCCCTCCTCCTGCCGCAGTGTCAAAACCATGCGGCGCGAGGTGTGCTCGGCGGCCCCGAGCGAAGAGGCCGCGAGGCCTCTGAAGTGGTCGGGTGCACCGATCACGTTCAGCTTGGCCGACCACCCCGCCAGTACTGTAGGCGTGGGGCGACTACCCCTGGTAGTGTCCCCCACCATCTGCAATGTGAAGGTCAGCAGAGTGCTGATCGATGGGGGCGCAGGCCATAACCTCCTCTCCAAGGAGGCTTTCGAGAAGCTGCAGGTGCCCTCTAGGCGCCTAAAGCCGTCGCTCCCGTTTTACGGGGTGACGCCCGGGCACTCCCTGCCCCTCGGGCAGGTCGAGTTGCCCGTGACATTCGGTTGTCGGAACAATTTCCGGACGGAGAACGTCATCTCCAACGTCGTGGAGCTCCCCCTCCCCTACAATGCCATCCTCGGGCGCCCGGCGCTCGCTCGGTTCATGGTGGTCACGCACTACTCATACCTCACGGTCAAGATGCCGGGCCCAGCGGGCCCCATCTCCGTGTCCGCCGAGACCAACAACGCCGCCTCCTGCGTCGAGCAGTTGTACTCGGCCTTTGTCTCAGCCCGAGCTGAGGTCGAAGGTCATCCAGGGGGCCCGGGACCCTCTGCATCCAAACCCCGACTCGCTGCCGATGCCTCCGTTCCTACGAAGGAGGTCGTGGTGGGCGAAGGCGCCTCCCAGGTCGTCCGAATCGGCGGTGACTTGGGCAGCAAATAGGAAAGCGCGCTCGTCGCCTTCCTCTGGGCTAACGTCGACGTGTTTGCATGGCAGCCGTCCGATATGCCCGGGATCCCTAGGGAGGTGATCGAGCTCCACCTGGCTGTGCGTCCGGACGCACGCCCGGTGAAGCAGAAGGTCCGGCGGCAGGCGCCTGAGCGCCAGGAGTTCATCCAGGAGCAGGTCAGCAAGCTCCTTGACGCCGGATTTATCCGAGAGGTCCTCCACCCCGAGTGGTTGGGAAACCCAGTTATCGTCCCGAAGGCCAACGGCAAGCTCCGCATGTGCGTGGACTACACCGATCTAAACAAGGCTTGCCCCAAAGATCCTTTTCCTTTGCCCCGCATAGATCAAATTGTAGATGCAACCGCGGGATGTGATCTTTTGTGTTTTTTAGATGCAAACTCTGGTTATCACCAACTTTGCATGGCCGTAGAGGATGAAGAAAAAACTGCTTTTACCACTCCGGTGGGGATTTATTGCTATGTGTCGATGCCTTTTGGTTTGCGCAACGCTCGGTCTTCTTTCCAGCGCGCTATCCGCATCACCCTTGATTCGTAGGTTGGCCGCAACGTCGAAGCCTACATCGACGATCTCATGGTCAAGTCTCGAGACCGCGCCACCCTGCTCGAAGACCTTGCCGAGACTTTCAATAGTCTCCGCACTACCCGCCTGAAGCTCAACCCCGAGAAGTGTGTCTTTAGGGTACCTGCGGGCAAGCTCCTCGGTTTCTTGGTTTCTAACCGAGGGATCGAGGCTAATCCAGAGAAGATCCGGGCCATCGAGCAGATGCGACCCCCGGCTCGACTCAAGGAGGTTCAGCGTCTCGCTGGCTGCATGGCGGCCCTCGGGCGCTTCATCTCCAAACTCGGGGAGCGGGGGCTCCCCCTCTTCAAGCTTCTGAAGAAGACTGGTCGTTTCGACTGGACGCCAGAGGCCGAGCAGGCCTTCCGCGATCTGAAGAAGTATCTCACCTCGCCGCCCGTGCTGGTGGCCCCATCCGAAGGCGAGCCACTACTGCTCTACGTGTCGGCCACCCCTCAGGTCATGAGCATGGTGCTGGTGGTGGAACGCGATGAGTGCATAGGGTCAGGTGCTGGGTCCCAGCTCCCGGCCGCCCCCGAGCACTCCCCCGTCCTCGCGGCTCCCCCCGAGCAGGGGGTTGAGCCCGAGCACTTGGCTCCCCCTGGGCAAGGGGTCGAGCCCGAGCACTCGGTTCCCCCCGAGTAGGGGGATGAACCCGAGCACTTGGCTTCTCCTGACCAGGGAGTCGAGCCCGAGCACCCGGTCAGCCCCGACCACGTCACCGAGCCCGGGGGCTGTAGCAGGCCCTCGGGTGAGGCCGCAGTTCGGGCCCGCTGGGTACAGCGACCGGTGTACTTCGTCAGTGAAGTCCCCCGAGACGCCAAGACAAGGTACCCCCAGGCTCAGAAGCTGCTCTACGCCGTGCTCATCACTTCCCGGAAGCTGCGCCACTACTTCCAAGCGCACAAGGTCTCTGTGGTTACCACGTAACCACTGGGACCCATCCTCCGGAACCGAGAGGGCATCGGGCGTGTAGTCAAGTGGGCAGTGGAACTGGCGGAGTTCGACCTGCACTTTGTTAGCCGCCAGGCGATCAAAAGCCAGGCGCTCTCTGACTTCGTGGCAGAATGGACGCCGGTCCCTGAGGTCGTTCCAGAAGAAATCTCCACATATCCCGGGCACGATGCGCCCGGGTACTGGATTATGCATTTCGACGGTTCCCTCACGCTGAGAGGCGCAGGGGCCGGAGTGGTTCTCACCTCCCCAACAGGTGAAGAATTCCGGTACGTCGTGCAGCTGCAGTTCCGCGCATCCAACAACAAGGCGAAATATGAGGGCCTCATCGCCGGCCTCCGAGCCGCGGTGGGCCTCGGGATTCGTCGCCTCCTGGTCAAGGGAGACTCCCAGCTGGTGGTCAACCAGGTGTCTAAAGAGTACCAGTGCACGGATCCTCAAATGGCGGCGTACGTGGCGACAGTCAGGAAGCTGGAGAAGCGCTTCGACGGCCTGGATCTTCGGTACATCCCTCACCGCGACAACGCTCTGGCCGACGACCTCTCCCACCTGGCCTCCTCCCGTGCACGCGTCCTTGCCAGAGTCTTTGAAGAAAGACTTGGCCTTCCGTCCTGCCTGCCGAACAGGACGAAGGGGAAACCTCGAGCTCAATTCAGGGGACCCTGGCGGCGCCCTCAGTAGGAAGCCCCGAAGGGTGCCGCCGTCCGGCGAGTGCGCTGAGCTTGCTGATTGTTCTCAAGATGCCTCGTGGGTGAACGAGATCTGAGGGTACTTGAAGGAAAAGTTCCTCCCCGGGGATGAGGCTTCTGCCGAAGGAGTTGCTCGGCAGTCCAAACGCTATGCTATAGTAGATGGGGATCTCTACCGGCGTAGCGCAGGCGGCATTCTCCTGAAATGCATCTCCTGGGCAGAAGGCGGTGAGCTTCTCGCTGAGGTCCACGAGGGCGACTACGGTGGCCATGCATCGTTCCGCACGTTGGTCGGGAAGGCCTTCCGGCAAGGTTTCTACTGGCCTACAGCCCTCCAGGATGCTTCCGAGCTGGTTCGGCGCTGCAGAGCGTGCCAGTTCCACGCAAAGCAGATTCACCAGCCAGCTCAGGCTCTTCAAACCATCCCCCTGTCATGGCCTTTTGCGGTCTGGGAGCTAGATATTATGGGTCCATTCCCCCAAGCAATCGGGGGCTATGAGTACCTCTACGTCGTCATCAACAAATTCACCAAGTGGCCGGAGGTGGTTCCAATCGTCAAGGTGACCAAAAACACGGCGCTCCAGTTTATCCGCGGTATCACCAGTCGCTTTGGTGTCCCGAACCGGATCATCACCGACAATGGCACTCAGTTCACAAGTGCCCTGTTCGGGGACTACTGCGAAGACCTCGGCATCAAGCTCTGCTTCGCCTCTGTCGTTCATCCTCGGAGCAATGGGCAGGTCGAGCGCACCAACGCGGAGATACTGAAGGGGCTCAAAACTCGGACCTACAACGTGCTCGCAAAGCACGGGAAAGGGTGGATCGACGAGCTGCCAGCCGTGCTATGGGCCAACCGGACCACGCCAAGTCGCGCTACCGGGGAGACTCCTTTCTTCCTTGTGTATGGCGCTGAGGCGGTCCTCCCCTCCGAGCTCACTCTAGGCTCCCCCCCGGGTGCATGCCTACTCTGAAGGCGAACAGGAGCAGCAAAGGTGCGATGACGTCGACTACTTGGAAGAGCGCCGGCGGCGTGCCGCCGTTCGGGCAGCCCGCTACCAGCAAATCTTGCGGCGCTACCATCAGCGCCACATCCTGGCCCGGTCTCTCGAGGTGGGGGATCTAGTTCTCTGACACATCCAATCACGCGAAGGAAGGAATAAACTGTCCCCTATGTGGGAAGGCCCCTTTACTGTGATCGGTGTCCCGCGAGAAGGCTCCTTCTGGCTGGCTGCAGAAGATGGGCAACCGCTCCCCAACCCGTGGAACATCGAGCACCTACGCAAGTTCTTCCCGTAGATGGCCATGTTTACAGGCTCAGGTCAATCAGGCCGGGGGCTTCCCCCCGCCCAAATTGACCGGGGGCTACCACTAACTGGGTAAGTCACCCAACCTTGTAAAAAAATTGTCAATACAATATGTATATCAATGTGCAATCCTTATGTCAAATTTCATTTTTCTGGATTCCATATGTTTAATCTGTCTGGTGAGATGCTCGATTGTGCGAGAAAAATTCGCTCTCTCATTTTCCCCGTTGATAAAAGAATCCCGATCGGTATGCGCGCGGGCAGTTACCGCTGACTTACGTCTGTTGTGGTAGGCTGTGGTGTTCGGTGTCATGACAGTCTCCCGGGCACTACCGAGCCCCTGGGGTTCTCGGGTAATCCTATCGCTCGAGCTGCTCGAGTAGTCTGGAGCCTAGGCTCCAGGGGCGGGCTGTCGGTGCTCAGTCTGGACTGTCATACCTGGGCACCACCGAACCATAGGACCTCTGGGCTATGCCTCTGCCTGCTCTTGTCCGCCGGTTTGGGCATTCAAGAGGTCTCGGGTCGAAAACGAGAGCAGTCTATAATGAGTACTGTACTAACAGAGCGCACCAAGCAAAGAATTTCTCTATTTTTGCTCAAGTCACAGATCGACAATCAAAAGCAAAAGCAGCTCGACCGCGAGGGCCTTAGTGCCCAGGTCGCTGCTCGGCCCTGAGGGACCTCGGGTGGTCCTACCGCTTAGGCGTGAGTGGTTGGGATTGCCTGATCCTGGGCTCCTCATGCGCCCCTTGGTGCTCGGGCGCCCCGGCCGTGGGAACCAAGTTCCCGGGCACCCCGAGCTCGGAGCGCATACCCCTCCTGGATCGGTTGGCCAAAAAGCTAACAGCTGTCCGGTGAGTGGTTAAATTCAGACGAATTTACATTCAGTAATATTTTGTTCCCCAGTCATCCTCGGGGGCCCTCGTACTCTAATCTGCTCGGCGAGATGGTCTCCTCGCGAACAAAACCCTGCCACATGTCCATTTTTTCCTAGAACGACAGAACGGTCCGTAGAAAGGTGTACCGTATGTACGGTAATGTCCGATCGAAGTCTTTCATGGTGGTCGTGGTGTTCGGTCCGCTTAAAGGGCCCCGAGCACTACCGAGTCCCTGGGGTTCTCGGGTAATCCTATCGCTCGAGCCTCTCGAGTAGTCCGGAGCCTAGGCCCTAGGGATGGGCTGTCGGTGCTCGGTCCGGTCCGTCCTAAGCCCGAGCACCACCGAACCGTGGGGACTCTTGGTCGCATTCCCGCCCGCACGTGTCTCCAGTCTACTTGCTGAGTAGTCGCAACGTGGAGAAGTGTTCACCGGTCATGGCGTGCTCCGTTCTGGATCGATCTATCTCCCGAGCAAGGAAGTTTGTGCCTTTGTCTTTTCGGTTTAGCCGTTGCGGACTCGCGAGGGCTCGGGGGCTGAACGCGCCGAGAAGGACGGTTGGGGCGATTTCGTTCTCGGGGAAGGAAAGGTCAGGTTCGGTCCGACTGAGTACTCCTCGGGGCATCAAGTGAAAACAGCAGAAACTTCATCAAGCACTCAGAAGAATACTGGAGTTGTGACCCCAAAGAAAGGCTTCCATTATGTTCACAAAAAGGACAGCTATTCTGAGGGATCACTCCTATATTTACATCAAGACAAAGAAAAAGAAAAACTACAAAAGCCTACTCTAAGTCGGAGCCCTCGCTGCTGCTCCCCGGGTCTGGAGTCGGCGGTGCCTCTCGCGTAAAGCAGGCCGCCACTTCGGCAGCGGAGCCCTGAACTGCCTCCCGGGCGGCCTCCTCCTCGGCTTCAACCACCCCTTCCCGAGCTGGTTCCAGCGGGAAGTTCGGGTCCCGGCTTCGGTAGCAGGCCAGGACATGTTCGGCCACTGCCTGGGCCAAACCATGCCCTTCCCGGGCGGCGAGTTCCTGGACGGCCTGGGGCAGCGCCTCGAGGCGCTGGCTGATCCTCTGAAAGCCAAGGGCAACCCGCCCGAGGCCAATCCCCTTCGCCTCCACGTCGACTCGCCCTAGCCCAGCCACCCTCATGGACCTCTGCATCTGCCGGAGGATGTCTTCCATCATCCGCTTCACATTAGTCCATTTGGTCTCAGCGGCCTCGAGCTCCTCCGTCGCGCGCCGCAGCCGCTCCTCGAAGCCCTGTCCCCCGGCCGCGTCGGACGCCTGGGCTTCAGCCCGCTTCACCCGCTCCGCAAGGGCAGAGAGAGCCTGCTCGCGGGCGGTCAGCTCGGACTCCCACTTGGCGGCCTGCTCCACCCGAGCGGCCGCGGCCAGCACCGCCTCAGCGGCCTCCGTCTCCCGGAGAATCAGCAGTTCCTCCCGGGCTTCCAGGTCCGCCGTATTAATGCCGACGTTGGTCTCCCTGATGGCGACGCCCTCCTCCTGGCTCTGTAGCTCCTCCTCCCGGTGTTGGAGTTCGGCGCGGACCTGGTCAGCCTCGCCTTCCAGGTGGGCCAATTCAGCCTGGGAGGCTTCTGCCACCCTCTCGCGGGCCAGAACCGTCTCCTCCCGCGCCCGCGCCTGCCTCTCCCTAGCGAGTGCCTCGGTAGCCTGCTGCTGCGACACCTCAGCCATGCGGGCGGCTTCTTCCCGTTCCCGCGCGGCCTCCGCGCGGGTGCCCTCTAGGGCCTTCTGCTCCTCCTCCAGGGTGCGCCGCTCGCCCTCGTTGGCGGCACGCGCTACGGTGACACGGGCCTCAAAAAGGCGCCAGCCCACGACAAGCCGTGCTCTCTCCGCAGCAAGGGCGGTGCGGTCCACCTCAAGCTGCGTCATCTCCCCCGCCACGGCCGCCTCCAGCCGCCCGATCACCACCCGGGTGCTTCCCAGTATGACTGGGAGGGGGTCGACGGGCTGGCTGGGCGACGGCTGGGCGCTGGGTCCCCTGTAAGCCTCCTCCGAGGGGCTCGGGGTCCCCGAAAATTGCCATTTAGGCACCGCCCACGACAAGGTTGACCGCCCCCCGCTCGGGGCTGGGCGGCGCCTGTGTTTCCATCTCGGCCGGCGCGCTCGGCGGCTCCGGCTCCGCCGTCGCGCTTGGCTCACGCGCGCTCGGCTCGGGGGCTGGAACCGACCTCGGCGCCTCCGCCGGCGGCCTGCAGAAGAAAAATGAAGGTTAGTCTCCAAAGCTGCTCTGGGCGAAGTGTGCTCACGAAGAAAGGGGGGAAAACTTTCGTAGATTTGGGTCCTCTGTATTGCCATCTCGATACCGGGATCCTGAACTCTGGGCCCGATGGCGTGGGCCCGGAGTCCTCCCTCCTCCTCTTCCGCGGGGGGCTCTGCGGGGCCATCGTGCGGTCTCCGGGCTCCAGACCAAGCCCAAGCAGATCAAAGTCTGGTTCCAGAACCGCAGATGCCGCCCCCGCCGACAGCCCCACGCTGGACGACTGACCGCCCTGGCCTCCCTCCTCGCCAGGCGACGGCGACGGCGGGGACGCCGGCACAGGAACAAAAGTCCGGGGGCGCTTCCCTCTGTCCCCCGGCGCTATCGCCGCCCCGCTGTCGGCGGCGCCTCCTTCTCCGGCTTGGCGGCTGCTGCCCGCAGCATCCCCACCGCTGGTCTGCGGCTCGCCGCCTGCGGCGCCCGGGCCACCGGTCTGCGCCGGATCGCTCGCGGCCTCCTCGCCGGCCGCCTCATCCGCCCCGGGGATCTGAATGGTCCCGGGGTTTCGGCGCCCTGGCCTGTCGACCAGCCCCTGGGCGTCGAACTCTAACAGCTTCGCCTGCAGCGCCACCCGGTCAGGATTGGCGCAGAGCGCCATCTCCTTCCACGGGAGCTCCGCCCGGCTCAGGTCATCCATCCCGATCACCACCCGGAGCAGGCCCCTCAGCGTCGTCCTACCCAGGTCCCACTCCTCGCCGATCTGGGTCCGGGTGATGTCCTGGGGCCGGTGTAAAACCAGCAGGGTCAGGCCCGTTCCCGCAGGGGCGCCAGGCGGCGGCGCAGGTAGTCCGCCACCAACATCACCGAAGTAAGCCCGGCCTGGCGCAGCAAGTCGATGCGCTCCAGGACCGGCGCCATCCGCGCGTCCATCTGCGGTGGCACCTCCCAGGTCGCCTTCTGGGGTTCCGCCGCTATCTCCGGCAGAGTCAGACGGTCGTGGGGGCTGACATTGACGTAGAACCAGTCGCGCCGCTAGTCCTCCCGCTTGCTCCGCAGCACCTGGGGAATGTATTGCTCCCCCAGGCCATCCCGCAGCCGGAAGTTGCAGCAGCCGGCGACGTCCGCGGTGGAGAGGCCCATCTTCTTTCCGGCCGATCGCAGCATGAAGAAGTGCCGGGTCACCGACGGCGGCACCCCCATGAACATCTCGCAGAGGTGGGCGAAGACCGCCAGGATGACGACGGAGTTGGGGCTGAGATGCACCAACTGGAGCCCGAACGTCTCCAGGATCTGAAGAAGGAACGTTGAAAATGGCAGCACCAGCCCGGCCGCCACGAAGGAAGTGAAGAGGACAATGCGCCCCGGATGGTTTGTCACCGGCGGGAAGCTCGCCGGCGTCACCACCGAGGCCCCCCGCTGGCCCTCGGGGACCATCAGCTTCCGAACCCTGTCCGCCGCCTCCTTGTTCACCAGGCGGGACTCCGGCAGCACGCTGTCGGGAGTCCTATCACGGCGGCTTCCTCCTGCTCTTGACATCTCGTCGGGGTGGGGGATGATCTGGACGGTGGGGGAAGAAAGGTGCTCTGATCGCCTAAGGAAAGTCTAGGGCTCAGGAGCGCAAAGAGGGCAAGAGATTGATCACAAGAAGGCGTAAAGAGGGGGGCGGTTCGCTCCCCGCCTCCTTTTATACCTCAGGGGAATTCAAACGTCGCCTGCCACGGCGCGCTCGGCGGGACGGTTTCCTCGATCAACGCAACCGCCAGGCGAATCTCCCACAGGTCGTGCGGTGTCAGCAGTTGCCAAGCGTATTTTCCTCAATTTGCACGGTTGCCACGCGTGCCGCCTGCCTCGTCATCACACCCCGCCCGTCCCATTGTCACACGCCTCGGGGGTCGTTTGAACGTGCGTCCGTTCGGCTCCCCGTTGGGCCGTACCAGAGGCCCGGACCGGAGGGACCATCATCTAAAAGCTCACCACGTGGCGTCAGTACCGACTTCGACCTCGTTGACGACGAAGGGCCCATCCGCAGTCTCTGGGCCATTGCCTGCCAATGGGCCCGGGGGCTGCTGTCGGTGTATCAGGAACCGAGGGTCCCCGAATCCGGAGACCAGGCTAGCAATCCGCCACATGGCGCCATCCCGCGGAGTCTCTCCCGCAAGGTGAAAAAGATCGAGTCCCGGGAGAGGGCGCTCGGCAGTTCCCCGATGATCCACGAAATCTAAGTACCGGGAAGAAAGTGCTCGGGAAGGTGTACGGTGACCTCCGAGCACCCTAGTCCCCCGACGACCAGGAGAGCTAAGTACCAGGAGAAACGTTCCCGGGGCCGCTAGCGGTGGCCCCTGGGCACCCAAGTATCTCAAGGACCCACCGAAGGAAGTTCCGGGAGAGAGAGTGCTCGGGGCTACGTGCAGCAGCCCCCGAGCACTCGGTTCCCCAAGGATCCGTGCAAGTGTGCCCGGGAAAGAGTGCTCGGGGAGGTGAACAGTACCCCCGAGCACTCGGTTCCCCGAGGACAAGAAAGGGCATTCTCGGGAGAGGGTGCTCGGGGAGGTGAACAGTACCCCCGAGCACTCGGTACCCCGATGACCCAAGGAGCCCCCTGGCAGTGGCCCCCGAGGGGCCCACCGATGAGGTGTCAGCCAGTCAAAGGCCCAAGGCCGCATTTAAAGAGCGTGCGTGGCCTGTCACCTCCAACTGCTCCCGCCGTGCTCAGCGTCAGTTCTTGCCACGTTCTAGCAGAGAGGCGTGGGGTTATTAATTGCACGGGTCCCATCCCGTGCCATCTGGCCCGTCTCGGGATAACGTCGTAAGGGCCGAGGCGTTCCGTCTGCCGCGCTGCTGTGGCAGGGGAACAAGACAGGGCGGGCACGCCGAGCCGCTCTGCGGCTGCCCGGTGGGCCCTCTCCACGGCACCCGTTGCCAGTACATTTATGGTGACGGATGACTGGACGTGCGACACATTTTCCACCTCCGGTCACTTCGCCCAGAGGAAATGATGACGCCCTTTCCATTTATGGTGTCTCGGAACTCGTGCTCCCCCTCCCGTTCCAGGCACGTTGCTGCCGGCGGGTATTTAAAGCAGCCAGCGGCACAGAAGGAAGCAGGACACAGAGAGAAAGGGCGAAAGAAAGCAAGTGTGGAAAAGAGGACACACAAACACAGACAAGAACACAGCACAAGAGAAACAACGGCTGAGAAGTGAGCAACATGAGACAGGCCGAAGAACAAAAAGCCCTAGGCTCTGAGATAGACCAACATTCTTGTAACCAGCAACATCCTTGAGGGACTTCCTCAGGGCATTTATAGTATCAATACAGGAGTAGGGTGTTACGCCCCCGTACGGTTCGAACCTGTCTAAACTCCAGTGCATTTACTCCTTTCCGCATTCGATCACCCCGCACCGCCGGCCATCGCATTCATTCCCATTTATTTCTCAGGCGAACATATTCAGGATCATCCACCGATCGAATCTCTAAAAAGAGGTCCCCAGATCCCTACGACAGGAGTTCACCCTCCGACAGCACCCTATAAACATTCGGGGTGCTCGATCGGCCCCTTTTACATAGACTGTACATACACTTCTGAGTATTTTGTTGCTGTATTGTTCTTTTCGTACTCCACGGTAGACACGATGTGTACACGCCACTGCCACCTCTGGGTGGCGGGCACGACTGACCGATTTTGCGAGCAGCGAGGCCCGAGGCGCGAACCGGGGTCGGGTTTCCAGCCAAGGGAATAAAGGGGGTGGCCGACAATGGCACCCCGTGAACCGCCCATTCCGATTGCGCTCTGCCGGCTGCGATGGGCAGCGGCAGTGTGCATCGGTCCACGAGATCTCCGGCCTTCGTTCGGACCACGCTCGTGCTCTGTAGTGCCGACAAGGTCGTTTATGTGCGTATGGCTCAGGGGAGATCCGCCGATTTGTTTGTTTCCACATGCTTGACTCCATTTCGACTGTGGATTAGTATTACCACGGGAGTAACGACGGGGGGTTTACTATGTTGAGACTACTAGTATACTTGTTTGGACTTTCATCGAAATGGTACCGGCTTCGTCTTGGCCGGTGACGCGTAGCCTCACTGATCCTCTTTCTCGAAATGAATCTTAGCTACGACATTCCCCTAGATTCGATCGGACATTGGCGCCTGAAAAGATGGTTTCGCTCAGCATCTCTGGTCCGACCACTTTTACGGGCCCTAGGGTGTATATACTACTCCTATAAACAAAGAGTCATACACAAACCAAAAGGAATCGGTGACAGCGAATCATGCAATGCAATCATTAACCCAAGATAAATAATAAGGGTGTCTTAAACGAGACCACCTTAGCTAGATATAAGCTGCACATGTAAGCAAAAAATCATATGTAGAGGGAGAGATGGCTATGAGAAAAAAAAAGATTGTCTACTTATGCATTTCAATGTGCTTTCTCCTTATTACATGTGGGTTTATATTAATTTTAGAGATAGTAATATATTTAGTATTAGAGAGGTTATCTAATAGTGCCTTCTATATGTGACATGGATACACCTTACAGATAGCAGCCATCATCTATATTTTTTTTTTAACAAACGCACAAGATAGTATCAATTTAATGGAATAAAACAGGATTAAATATAAGTAGGTAGCCTTCAAGGCTACGTACAGAAGAAAAAAGACAAATATGTCGACAATAGTTTACAAAAGTCAACATGTTGGTGATTGCCTAAAAAGATGAGTATGGGTGTCTCTTCGACAAGAGTTTGTAAAAGATCCGTGGACTAAAGAGAGGCATACTGTGTGTGTTTGATTGGAGGGGAATGATGAATGAGTTATGATTATTTATATTTTTAGGATGTGATTATCTAAGTTGTCTGTTTAGTTAGTGAATAAGATGATTTAATTTTGCGTTTGACTGGAGGAATGAGAATGGATGAAGTGATAATAATTAACTAAATTATATCTCTTAATTTCATATAATAATAATAATTAATCATACATTAATCAACACGTACTAACACATATCAAGACCAATCTTATCATAGTAATTACTAATTAATAACAAAATATACTAATTATCATTAATCGTATTCTAATTGACACACCAATAGTATGACCTTAAGCACACCAACACTTATCAACTATAATCTCATAATAATAAATACTAATTAACAATACAAGATGCTAATTATTGCTAAATATTTTACTAATAATTGTGGTTAGACAAGGTGGATAATCTCATTCAGTCAAAAAATATTGGCTCAATCTATCCAATATCTCTCACAAATATTTATCCAATTTCATTCCATCAACCAAATATAAAAAATATGAATGATCATCTCCCATCCAATTTCATCCCATCAATCAAACGCATCCTAAAAGCTTGTGTGTCGTCTTTAGAAAACCCGAGAGCCATGCGACTTAGGTTTATAGAAAGGCTTACAAACAATCTGAAGCACATCATACGTGCCATTAATTATGTTAGCTGGATAAGAAGCCTCGGAACAATTTATAAAAATAGAATCTTCATAATAGATTTCTACTGAAATCCATAGTCAAACCTCAATATATTGTACTATTTTTTATAGATGTCGTCTTAAATATGTACAATCAAACTTTAAAACTTTAAATAATAGTAAATTATTAGAACTTGACATATAAAAATGATAGTAGTACATTTTATCCTTAAAAATATTTTCACGTCATCAATTTTTTATTAACTTTTACTTAGAAGTAGTTGGAAAATGTAATGGTCAAATGTGTTGCAACGATGTTTTAAATAACAAGTAAAAAGAATGGAGGTAGTATCATTGTGAATAGGGACCAAAATTATGTCAAATCTCTACTATATAAAACACGAGTTGTTCCTGCGCTATATTTTTTCCTACTATCCTCTCGTCTAATAAAAATCCCTAAATTTTGAATAATTTACCTATTTTTACCATTCACCACCATCCTTTAGCCTCCCCCACTTTGTTACCAGCGACTGATATAGACCGTCTTACTAATAAAAATAAATGAAAAAATTAGGAGAGAATGACAGATAATCTCCTTCTCTTTTTTAGATCCCATCTGAAATCAAAGTATAACATCTCTTCTGACGTATTCGTTCGACAGTGCTCCCATCACTACGCCAGAACAACATATTAGTGATAGGTGATAACCATAATGATGGTTACCATACCCGTCACTCTTATTGCGTCACTAATGAACAATCACCAGTGACGGGTTATAATTGAGACCCGCTACTAAAATGTGTCTTCTATGGCCTGAGCAGGCCTATTGCCCGTCACAGTGACGGGTGTATGTACCATCCGTCACTAATTATCAATCCCCAGTGTCAGGTAGCTTTCCAATCCGTCTCTGGAACTCGGTCATTAGTGATGGGTGTTAATCACAAACTGTCACTATTGTCCGAGTCATCAGTGATGGGTTTTACCACCCATCACTGGTTACTGAGTCATTAGTGATAGGTAGATTTCCAATCCGTCTCCGAGACTCTGTCATTAGTGATGGGTGAATTTACCACCCATCACTAATGATCGGGTCACAGTGACTGGTGGATTTACCACCCCGTTACTCGAACTTTGTAATTAGTGACGGGTGTAAAATTCACCCGTCACTAATGACCTCTTTAGTGACGCATGACGTTATCACTGTCACTAATGTGATCATCCCTCTATTTACATGTATACTGGCTGCATCCTGAAGTAAATTCAGGATTTGACATCAAGATAATCTGATGATGAGAAAAATGTACTTAATTAGCTGTCTTGCTTGCATTATCAATTTAACACACATTTCCAATTAACTAACCTTTTCATTAATTTAGGATAAGTAAGTTCATCACCACAAAAGAAGGTCCAGATTACACAAAAAATTCCCATCTAGACTACAAAAGAAGGGTGCTAAATCCAAATTGCTAAGTTCGGATTACCACCATAAACCTAGGTACGTAACGGACTACATTTCATCGGTGTCATCATCGGAGTCGCCACCGGCGCTGGCTATCTCCTCATCCTCCTCCTCCTCCTGTCGTCCTCTGTCATATCGGAGTCACCGCCCATCTCCTCATTTTCCTCCTCCTTGTCGTCGTCGGTCATGTAGGAGTTGCCGCTCATCTCCTCCTCCTCCTCCTCCTCATCGTTGTCGTTGGTGTCGGAGTGGCTACCCATCTCCTCCTCCTCCTCCTCCTCGCCGTCATTGGTGTCGGAGTCACCGCCCATCTCCACCTCCTCCTCCAAGAGGGGTGCGATGGTCTCATCATTGATGATGGCCTCCGTCGTTCCCTCAGCTTCGCTGATGAGTTCCGCCTCATGGATGGCACGAGCGATCACCTCATTGTTGGTAATCGCTTTCTCCTTCTCATCCTCCTCCTCCGCCTCCACCATCAAGAGGTCCCAATAGATGTAGTCATCGTCGGGGGCTGGCACTGAGGATGATGATGCTAGGTCCTTGTTGTTGGCGGCCATAGACAACGCTGGATTAGAGGAGCAGGGCGGTGGGTGCGACGGCGAGGAGGAAGCTTAGGATGTGTAAATTGGAGGCTAAGGTTCCCGGGCCCATCATTTATAAACATATAATTAGTGACGGATTATAGATATGACCCATCACTAATGATCGGGTCTCTCCATCTTGGGATTCGATCATTAGTGACGGGTGGTAAATTAGCCTGTCACTATCTATATCTTTACTGACGCCTGAAGTTATCACCCGTCACTAATGTGCACATCCCTCTAAGGGATTTACCTGTACATTGGCTGCATCCTAAAGTAAAGTCAGAGTTTGGCAGTCGTCTTCTCCTGCAAACATATCACAAATTTGAGGTTACATTGAAATTCAGATTTAACTTAATATTATAAATATTACAAATTTGAGGTTACATTGAAATTCATTTGGCTTGTGGCAACCAATTTTGTGCTTTGTTTACATGGATCCCTTCGTTATGGTCGGAACGTAGGTATGGAGTCTCCTTATCCTGTGCAACCTGTGGCATGATTGCAGTAGCAAAATGGGAGATTTTATCAAATTGATTGTACTCATCCTTATCAACCATATTTTCAACTCTGACGATCCGTCTTTTCCCAGCGAGAACCACATGAAGTTTCTTATTTGCTATGTCAGTCACATAACATACCTGGGCAACTTGTTTAGCGAGTACGAAAGGTTCACACTTATATCCGACAAGTTTGAGATTAATGCTAGTGAATCCGTACTTGTCTTTCGTAACGCCCTTTGTCCCGTGTACCCAATAGCACCGAAGCAGGGGTACCTTGAATCCCAAGTAATCCAGTTCCCAGATGTCCTCTATCTGATCGTAGTATGTGCTTCTGTGCTTGTTGTTATCATAAGCATCTATATGGACACCGCTGTTTTGGTATGCGCTTTTCTGATCTTGGGCAATTGTGTAAAATGTGTAACCGTTTATATTGTACCCTTCATATGTTGTAATTGTGTATATAGGGTTTGCTGCTAGTTTCCTGATCAAAATCACTTGTAGGAGTACTCGATTGATTGATTCCATCTCGAAACCAAGTGTTGAACCTTTGCATATGTTGCTTCGCAAGACAAGCTTTGGTCCACCCTGGATTGTCCTGAAGAAGCAATTGCTTGTGCTCATTGATATATGGGGACACTTCGCTCATTTGTTACAATATGAGGAAATTAGCTTGGTCGTATGCCTTCGGCTCAGGAGTAATTGCATGTTTCCCCAGAATTCCTTGCCCTGCAAGCCTACCCTCGTGGCGAGAATGAGGCACACCAATTGGGTTATCTGGGTCCGTGGAATTAACGCATCACTCTGCTACCTCCTCTGTAGAGTAACCTTGCATGATGCACTCCTTAGAAAAACTCGATTCCTTACATACGACTTGAGAACGCCCATGAATCGCTCATATGGATACATCTGATGTAGGAACACAGGGCCAAGAAAATAAATCTCATTCAAAAGGTGAGCTGTGAGATGGACCATGATATTTAAAAATGATGGTACGAAATACATCTCGAGAAGACATAGAGTCTCGAAGTGTCATTTTTCTAGCTCGCATAGCGCTTCCGAATTGAGTACCTTCTAACCAATTGCATTGAAAAAAAGCACAGGCTCATGATAGTCTCTCGAGCACCAATTGACAACATGTTTCTAATTTCGATCACAATCATCTACGTCAACATCACATGGAAATCATGAGTTTTCATACCGGCAACCACTTTCAACTCTTTCACCAAATAAGTCTTCTAATGTTGGACGAGTAATCGGAGGGAACTTTCACACCGTGCAAGAACTCATAAAATTATTTTTTCTCCTTCTTGGATAGTATGATGCAAGATGGGGTATGAATTTCCCTTTATCTGTATCCTTGATATGAAGCTCTGGCCTTAAGCCCATTTCTTTGGGGTCAGCACATACGTTTTCATGATCTTTTATTTTCCTCTTCATGTTGAGCATTGTACCGAGGAGACTATCACATATATTCTTCTCTACATGCATGAGGTCAATACAGTGACAAACGTCTAAGTATTTCCAATAATCAAGCTCCCAGAGAATTGATTTCTTGTTCCACATTCTATTTTCATCACTCGTGAAGGATCATTTTCGGTTGCCAAGGACAACATTGATATCCTTAATCTTATCATAGACATCTTGCCTGCCCCTTATGCCATCAAACTGAGACTTTATTTTTCGATACTGGTGGTTCCTTAGAAGGAAACGTCGATGCCGCGTGTACACTATTTTCTTTGACTCGTTCAACCACACTCTCTCAATGTCATTTAAGCATTGGGGGTAAGCCTCACCTTTTCTTTTACTCTGCCCTGACAAGTTATGAAGTACTGGTAGATCATTGATGGTGACGAACAACATGGCATGTAGGGTGAAGTATTCTCGCTTATACTGATCCCAAACCTCAACGCCTTCAGACCAGAGTGCTTTAAGATCATCCATCAAAGGCCTGAGATATACATCGATGTCATTACCAGGTTGCCTCGGACTAGAAATTAAGGTCGACAACATAATATATTTTCGCTTTTTACAAAGCTAAGGTGGAAGGTTGTAGATAGACAGTACAATAGGCAGGTGCTATGTGAGGTACTCATGTTACCGAATGGATTCATGCCATATGTGCTCATAGCAAACCTAATATTTCTTAATTCTTCAGCGAACCACCCAAATGTGTAATCAATGGTTTGCCGCTGAGCTGAATCATTGGGGTGTTGTATCATTGCGTCGTTCTTACGACCCTCCTTGTGCCACTTCAACAAGTGGGACTTTTTTTTTTAGGAACAAACGCTTCAAACGAGGAATTATAGGGAAATACCACATCACCCTTCTAGGATGCTCTTTCCTCTTGCTATCTTCCTCCATGTCACTATCATCATTTCTATACTTGTATCGATGGGTTTCACAAATAGGACATTGATCCAGTTCTGCATACTCTCTACGAAACAGGATACAATCCGCCTTACATGCATGTATTTTTTCTACCTCCAATCCCAAAGGACAAACTATTTTCTTCGCGTTGTAGACGGTCTTGGGCATCTTGTTCCCCTTTGGTAGCATGTCCTTTAGCAGATACAACAATGCTTTGAAACTCCTATCAGACCAACGATGGGTTGCCTTCAATTGCAGAAGCGTAAGCACCGCAAACAACATCGTGTATTTCTCCTTACAGCTAGGATAAAATGATGTCTTCGAGTCTCACACCAATTCCTAGAATTTGGAAAACTCACCATCACTATATTCGTCGTGCCTCTCAGCATCACGCAGTATTTGGTCCACATTCTCCACTAAATCCATGTAGTCATCATTGAATCCTAATATATCTATGCCCCTGAGATAATCATCCATATTACCGGCTGACGGGAGTTCTTGATCCGTACTGCTGTCCGGGAGGACCTGATCTATTTCCCCTTCGTTAAGACCTTGCTCGCAATGTTTGTTCCAAACATGATATCTCTCTTTGAATCCACGCTTTAACAAGTGATTGTACATATTGTCAGATTTTGGGAACTTCTTCTCATTCTTGCAATCACAGCATGGACACCAAATTATCATTTTACCCCGACCTTCCATACCCGCCACCGCGACAATCAAGAAAGACTTGACCTCGCTTATGTACGCGTTACAAGTACGGCAATCAAGGTACATCCAACTTCAGTTCACCATCTACAAATTGAAAAAAATATTAATTCTAAATAGAAACAACAAAGAAGGTAGAGTAAGTATAAAAATTCTAACTCAATTTTACTAAATTAAGTGTATACGTGTATTCGAGTGATATTCAAGACAACAATTAACATCCAAATATGATACATGTTATCTATAGCGAAGGATCCTAGCTAATTTCTAATAGGCAAAGATAGGTCCTAATTCTATTCGAGGATATGTGGCCCGAGTAGGTTTTTATGCTCTTGTACGGTTCTAGAGAAAAATTTGGCAGCACCTCCCTGTTGTTCTCCAAATACATGTCTCTACAACGAGCCAAGAGGGTGTGTATCCAGAGAACAATATGGAGATGCTACCAAAATTCTCTCTAGAACCATACAAGAGTACAAAAACCTACTACTCGAGCCACATATTCTCGAACTGTCCAAAGTACGTGGCCAATTCAGGAGCATCTTTTTATAAATATGACAAGTTGCTAAGTTATATTTATAATCAAACACTCCTGAACGGGAGACGTAGGTTACATATATACACTAAGGGGGACAATCCACATATATCAAGATCTAAGAGAAGAAGCAAAATTGTTGATTCCAACTCAAACCCTAGAATCCACCATGCATATATGAGCAAGAGGAGAAGGAGAGAGAGGAGGAAAACCTTCAAAGGCCAGGGATAGACATCAACTTCAAATTATCGAGATTTGATTTGGCCTCAACAGAATCGCCAAAAAATCACCCCTTTACCGAGCAGCCACGGCGGAAAGACACTGTCTGGTTCTGCTCCTCAGTGAATAAAATTACAGTAAACATCACTCATTAGTGACGAGTTATAAGGATAACCGTCACTAATGAGTGAGCCATTAGTGACTGGTCTCATAACAACCCGTTACTAATGAGTGCCCTAGTTGGGAGCCACCACTAATTACTTTAATATTAGTCATTAGTGATGGTAACAACTAGAACCCGTCACTAATGGGTTAGTCATTAGAGACGGTAACAACTACGACCCGTCACTAATTATTTTAATATTAGTGATGGGTCGTTCACTCGCCGTCACTAATGAACCCTCATTAGTGACGGGTCTTGGCCGGATCCTAGCCTGGGCCACACATTAGTGACAGGTCGATATTGGACCCGTTACTAATAATACACTAGTGACATGTACTGAAGAGTCGTTATTAATGACATGTCGCCTTTGATGGTTCCTTACGTAATTGATGATGCATCAACATCTTGATACCTTGAATTTATGCTTGATGTTATCATGTGAAAGTGCATCTATCTCTTATGTGTGGTTTTGATAATTAATAATAATATCTATGGACTAACAATGGTGTTAAGTTTGTTAGTAGGTTGTTCCATAGGCAATGCATTGAGAGATATGCATGAGCTATAAGTGAATGGGGAGATTGAAAATGCATCAAGATAAATGAGCTCTAGGTTATTCCATAGGAGATACATAAGTAATGAATCATGGATTTACTGAGAAATACCATGAGAACAAAAGAAATACATCTTTGTCAATGAGCTCTTAGTGATGCTCATAAGGAGAAAGAAAAGCTCAAAAAGATTGGCAATAAACTTGAAGATTAAGTTACTTGTGGAAATCAAGTAACTAAAGGTATGATATTATCAATAGAGTTTATGGACTAACCCGTATGCTATGTCCTTAAGAATGAGTGGGGTTAGGTTCTATATGAAGATTGACAATATGCATGAAGGATAATAAGTTATGTGTGGAGATCAAGTAACTTAAGGTACAAAAGTTGTCAATTAGATTTTATAGACTAACCCATGTGTTTTGTGCTTAAGAGTGAGATGGACCATCCGGTATTGAAGGGCAAGCAAATGGCTCGACGCCAAAGGACCAAGGTAGTGATGAAAAGCGAGTGAAGGCTTTGCGCCAATGGACCGTGTGAGACCATGGGAAGCTATGAGTGATTCGCGTTAATCATATGAAGAATCAAGAAAAGATGGAGTGAAGAATATATGAAAGTTAGCAACCCTCAAGATTTGAATGAAAGAAGTGGTTCTTGAAATTTATTCAAAGGCTCAAAGTGATTTAAACGAGTTTTATCTTTGAATTTGAGTATAAGTATGCCACACTATTAAGAGAGATGCAATGTAGAGCTAATTGTCGTGTCTCAGTGCTCAAGAGTTTCTAACCAAACCCAAGTGAGAGTTCTTTTTAGAAATCCTGGTGCAGAAAGTGTGGAAGTGTCCGAATTTAATTTCGGAGTGTTTCTAATTTAATACAATGTGTTTGAGGTCATGAATTCATTTGGAATGTGTAGCCCTCTGAATAAGCTTTTTGTAGAGTCCAAAATCGTCAAAATCGGACTTTGGGATCAAAAGTTATCGTCGTTTTTCGAAGTTCAGCTATGCTGAATCCAGATATTCCGGGTTAACCTGGATTATCCGGGTTGTCCGAAGTCTCCGGGTGAGGTTCCAGGGAGAAGTCTCGGTTTGGGCCTTTTTAGTTGACCCGGATACTCCGGGTGAGGTTCGAGTCTGGGTGCTCGATTTTGCCTTCTTTAGCTTACCCGAATACTCCGGGTTGACCCAGAGACTCTGGGTCAGTAAAAAAAAATACTGTAACGGTTAGTTTTTGGGGTTGAGTATTTATACCTCCTCACCCCCATACTTTGGGACTGCTGCAAGGGCATGAAAGAGAACCTTTTTAGAGCCAAAAGAATTTATTCTCACTCTATTTTAGTAAGAGATTTGAGAAGAAAAGCGAGTTGGATTGAGAGATTGAAAGATTGAGTGCAAATGAGCTAAATCCAATCTTGAGCACTTGAGTTCATCGGCAAAAAGTTCGTGAAGCATTATTACTCTTGGAGGTGAAGCCTCCTAGCCGGCTAGGTGTTGCCCGGCGAGCTCCCGTGCGTGTGGTGAGCCACGGGAAAGTTTTGTGAAGGTCGATCTCGCCTCTGCAAGGGAAGAGATAAAGCTAGTGGATCGAGGAAAGCGGTTGAAATAGACCCAGCTCGTTGGAGCTTCCTTAACAGAGATGTAGGATTCATGGTGGTGAATCCGAATTTTGAGAAATAAATATTTGTGTCTCCATTTTGGTTGTTTACATTTGAGTTTTTGCTCAATATTTGTGCATATTGCTTGATCTACTTGTTTGTGTGTATTTGATTGTAGGTTCTCCATGGATCTATTTGGAATTATCACTTGGAACACATGATTTCATTTGGTTTGAGCTAGAACTCTTTAGGCGCTGTTTATTTTTAGTTTCAGGCTATTCTGTACAGGCCCTGGAGAGTCCGGAACTATACAACTCGGAGTATCCGGATTAACCTGGATACTCCAGTGAACAATGTTTTCAGAATTTTTTAATTAATATTTTCTTGTATATCTTTTGCTAGAATTGAATAATTTTTGTCACCTCAGTATTGTAACTTCCACACTTATTTAGGGTGATTGCGCACTAGTTGAGCCTAGCATATTTGGATTTTTCTCTTGTGAAAAATCCGTTAGTTTATATTCCGCTGTAAGTTTACGCCAACGGTAAAAGAGGGTGAATTTTTATAAAAACGTCTATTCACCCTCTCTAGACGACATCATTATACTTTCATCATATCTAATACTTATATTTTTATTGTAATACACATATACTTAGCTAGTTAAACCTAAATCTAGACCTAGGGCAAGGGCGAGTTGCAAGTTGCCACAACCTCATGGGCCCACGACAAGTTTATTTACTTATCTGGCTAGCTAAATAGAATATTACACCTTATAAAAATAAACGTGGAAGTGTGTTGCATGAGCGTGGCTGACAATAAAATCTATATCCAAACATGTATCCCCTTAGAAGCAGAGTCCCTGGCATCAAATTACAACGGCGTGATGCTTTCTATTAATGTGGTGGCAGATGGATTGAAATGATATCCACTATATGTAAGTAACCCATAGCATAGTATTATTTATGGCTTTATGCTATCTGACCTTTAGCAAGAAAGGGAAAGAAATTGATTTGCTAGCACTAAATTGAGTAGTGTGCCATAGTGGCTAAACATTATACTACCTCCTGCGCAGCGGCGGATCCATGGGGACCTGTACCCCGGGTACATGTTAGAGCCCATCAATAATTTTTTAGCACACAATAGGAAAAAGAAAAGAAGATGAGGGAAAAGGAAGAAGAGGAGGGAAAAGGAAGCAGAGGAAAATGAAGAAGAGAAAAAATAAAAAAATAAAAAGAGAAAACACCCTACTACTTATTCTGGATCCGTCACTATCTGCGTGCCATTTTTGTATGACACGGTATGCACTGCAGAAACAGTAGCAGTAAACAAGTATACTCGACGGGAGCTGCACTGCAGAATCTGTACCCTACGCATGGGGCTCCCCTAATAATTTGCCCCAAGACCGGGGGACACGACAAGGGTGACAGACAGGGCGCACCAGCTCACGGAAAGCCAGGCATGCAAGTGAAATGCATTTCAACGGATCCTGTATCATGGTCATGGCAAGCCAACCTGGATCGCCCGCCACTTCGACCGCGCCATGCCCTTTCTCGCTTTATCGTCCGTCCGGCGTGCACGCAGGCTTCGAACAGAGCCGGCCGTGGCCGCCGCAGCCGCGAAAGGGAAAGCTGGCTGGCCCCGAGCGACGAGAGACTCTCTTGGGCAACGGCGCAGCGCGCACGCAGAACAGCACAGCGTCATGCGCGCCCCGCGCGTACGATACGATGGATCTCCACCCATGTCACCGCGCGCGATCGTGTACTGATTGGTACGACGACGGCTCGGGGCTCGGGGCTCGGAGACGACAGCGAGTGGGTGACTCTCGGTAACACGGGGGAGAGAACGCGCGCGGCGGCGGCAGCGGCGCATGCCTGCGGAAGCAGACAAGCAACGCCATTCTGTTTGTGGGCGAGCTGGGGCTCGTCGGTTGTCGCCTCGTCTTCGATTGCCCGCCGTCTCCCGTGACTCGGCCACACGCGTATCACGGAGTGTATGTACTGTGCTAGCATCAGCTCGATCGGCTTCGTTTCTCCAGGCTGTGTTACATGTGGCTTCACTTGGAGGACCCAACTCTTACAACCCTACATGCTATCAAGTGGGGACCTTAGACACGTAAAAAAAGGAAAGAAAATAAGCTAATTTCCCAAAACTACAGAAAATTTGGCAAAAACTATCACAAAACTACGGTTTTAAAAAGTTACATAGCAAACCAACAGATTTAATATGCTAATATATCACAAAACTACAAATTTAAGAAATATATCACAAAACTACATATTTACTGTAGAAACTTGTCTTAAAACTACATATTTAGTGTGTTAATATATTTCAAAACTACAGATTTTAGTCGTGTAAAATCTATAGTTTTGTGATACTTTGTACACCAAATCTATAGTTTTACAATACATTAAACACAAAATATAAGTAATAGGGATATATTTGTAGTTTTGCTATAAATACCCTAACATCATGTTATAATAGGGACATATTTTTCAGGTGCGAGATACATAATATAAGTTTCACTCAGTTCAATTTTCACCTAGCCTCTGAGGATCTGCCTCCGCGAGGCCCTGCTCACTCGTTTGGACTGGAATCCACAACAATGCACTTGCAACAGAGTTGATCGATTCTAAAACTGTTTCAAGGTTTCAAAATTTTAAGTAGAAACAGAATCATCCTAAAGCTATCTGTAGATTCATCAAAGTGTCATTAGTCCACAACGAAAATGAAAACAAATGAAAGCAAGAGAGTTTTTACCATTCTACCTATACTACAGAAAATGGCCCAAGGAATATGGAATAGAGAAGTGGCAAGAAGAATAGAACAGTTGCTTGGACCTTCTAGAAGTTACAAACTCGAGTAGACAGGCCGGATAGCATCAATGCTATACCGGTGTTTTCTTTGATTTCCTGAGTGAAACTGATTTATTCATGTCAATTCACTGATTACCAGATTGTTCGTCGATTTCTCGTGAGATATTTTTTCTTTGCGTGTACTAGTGATCAGAGCTTTTGCCTCCTACGTACTAGAATTTGTAAATAATAAACGGGGAAAAGGAAAAGAAGCCATGCACAATCATTAAAGCAGGAGTTACCAACTTAATCTACACCTTCATACCGATTACTTAAAACCTTTGCCCATCTGGACGTATAGATTGCATTGCAAAGGTGTCCTGTATGTAAAGCTCCAGCTCAACTGCGTCCTGCAGCGATACTACATTGCTGCTCCGTAGACAAGGTGCTATTCTTCCGTACAAACAAACAACTAAGTATTGGGTTGTGGCAAAAGAAAGACACACATTGATGTTCCCTATCAGAAACTGTGGCACTGTCGGAATTTTCAGTACAAAATAAAGAAAATTTCCAATTTTAGGGTTTCCTAATTATTGGAAATCTATATCTACCTCTATACTTCTAGAAAACGCACTAGTTGCTTTCTTTCCTACATTCATCCCAATTAGTGTATACAACTCGATTTACACCCTCACATGGATTTCATCCAACGGTCCACATCGATTTAATGAGTACCATCTAGCAGCTAAGAGCCTCCGTATGGTCCTTCCACTCTCCAAATCTCGTCATTTCATTCCATTCCATTTATTCCACTAATTCCATTTATTGCCTCAATCAACATTAAATGACCTTAATCAATTATTATTCCATTCCATCTATTCCCCGAATCACGTTCCCGTCATTTCTTTCCACGCCTTTTATCCAATTCACAATGTTGACATCATTGCCCCCCACCCCCTCGCGGCCATGTGGAGCCATTGCTCTTCTTCCCTCTACTTCTTCATGTCGCTCACACTCGACGACCTCGCTCTAGTCCGCCCTAGGGATGGCAGCAGGTCGGGTCGGGGCCGGGTGGAGCAAAACTACGCCCAACTTGAAACCCGCAAGTCCCAACCTGACTCGAGTCCGAAATGGCAAACGGGTGAAATTTGGAACCCCAACCCGCACTCGTCGGTTGCCCGTCGAGACGGAGCGCCTCGCTGACTAGTTCATCCCGCTGCAGCAGTGGGGAGACCAGGGAGGGGTGGTAGGGAGGCAACTTAGCAGTTGGGCTGGGAAGTGGGGTGGGGTGGGTGGGGCATCGGGCAAGGTGACGACGGGGAGGCCGAACGGGGCGGTCGGGCAGGGCGGCGACGGGGAGGTCGGGGAGGACACGTGGAGGTCGGGTTGGCTAGGCGAGGCGACCGGGGGGGGGGGGGGGGGAGGGGCGGTTGGGCAAGGTAGCGGTGGGGTGGGGTGGCTCAGTAGGGCGCGGGAGGGGTGATAGCGGGGAGGTTAGGGAGGCTGGGTGGGCGTCAGAGAGACAACCAGGTTGGCGGTAGGGAGGTCAAGTTGCGGTTACCGCTTGCAGGGCGTCGGGGAGGTAGTGATGTGATGCGACGGTGGCTGAGGATAGGAGATATATAGCCTAAAGGAGGTGAACAGGAGTGCGTCTGACTGGACCTCGGGCGAGTGCTGCTGACTGGGCCTCGGGTAAGTGCGGATGATTAGGCCGGCTAGGAGATTGGGCTACAATATTGTGTTTCGAGTGACCCAATGAGCACCCATGGGTAAAAATTGAAACTTGAGCCCGACCCGACCTAGCTCGAGTACCTGACTCGACAAACTTATGGGTGCAAAATGAAACCTGAACTCGGACCCATCGAGCGTAGAACCCGCGGGTACCTAAACCCACGGGTCCAATTGCCATCCTTAGTTCGCCTGAGCATTCCCACAAGCCCTGCTCCTCCGTTGTCACACGCATGCAAGGGAGGATCTATCAGATCAGCGACGCACATGAGTTCGGTCATGGCGGCGACAGACAGAGGTGACTGTGTGGAAGGCAGGGCGTAGCTACAACGAACGGGGAGGTGAGCCATGTGTTGGTGATATGCTTTAGAGGCAATCATATAGATTATTATATCACATTTATATTTATGTATTTTTAAATAATATGTTAATTGGTTCCTTGGATAATTATCATTTACATTGATTACCAAGTATGTGACTTGTTTGTGAAACTCTTTGTTTTATTGTGATGTTATTCTAAATGATCTCCAGTCTTACATCATTAAGTGGGACAATAATGATTCATAGACTAGCACATGTATTGATTGATGATCATTTTTCGTAGATCATAGATATAGAGATATCAAATCAATAATGTACACACATGTTAGAGAACATAGTGTTAGATAGACCCACATTGAGATATTGCTAGCATTATTATATAATGTGCTATCAGTTGTAATCTCAAATGGTGTACTTGTAGGATCCATAGTCATGAGATCATCATTAATTCCAAAAATGTGTATTGGCACACTTACGAGCTGTCAAAAACTATTTTGTGACTAGGTAGTCATAATGGTAGCTTTTGGATTTAACATAAAACATGTTTCGGGGTGTGAGCGATCAAGATGTAATCTGCCCCTCCTATATAATGGGAGAGATATCTATGGGCCTTTCAATGTGGTTGGATTAGAAAGTGCATAGCCATGTCAATGTGATTAAAGAGTTAATCACGACCTGAGCAATCCGATGCAAGATTGAGTGAATGGTCAAGCTATTACAAGGATGGCACGTGCCTCGCCTTAAGCTTGACTGATATTGTGAGACAAAAGGATTGGCACATGTGTATATCAACGTTCAGCCGATATGATCTTTTTGTATAATTCGGACTTAATATGCCCTGCTAGAGACCGCTGTTGGTTTCAGTTTGGAAAGGGATTTCTGAGTCATAACAGTTTGTATATAAACCTAACGGGTCACATACTTAATGGATTTGAACAAGACTCACGGATTCAATCTATAAGAGGGTTTAAACATATTGTGATCCGTAAGGGACCAGAGTTCTAATGGGATTCCAACATGGAGACCCATAGTAGAATCCATATATGGGAAGGCGTGGGGAGGGGCGTGTATGGTTGAGCCACTCTGAAACCCTAGCCATACCCTCTCCACTTGACCTCTCGAAACCCTAGTTGCACGTGTCGTGCTAGCACACCCGCGTTCGACATTCCAACCCAAGATGTGTGAATACCGTAGAGGTGTTGATGCTATTGTTGTACTGATCAGCTCGATGTCGCTCCTGACAAGGCGATCACGACTAGTTGGAACCCTCCCGACAAGGAAGCTGAACCTGGTGGTTGATCCCGACTAGGAGGTCGATCGTCTACAACAACCCTACTAAGTTCGACTGCTTCCTCTGCCTCGACACGCATGCTGTTAGACTGGTCTGCCCTAACTCTTTTTTCACTGCACTGCGCATCTAGTGATAACGATCCATGATCCTTTACTCGTATGGTTTCCTGGTTGAACGGTGCAGAAATTTTTGTTCTGCGCTAGCGTAGCCTACCCGTTGTCCAACACCATTGCGGGCCCATGCGTGGGAGGCTGGATCGACTTCACTGCCAACAGGAAGCCAGGCGCCACAATTTGCATAACAAGGTATGTCATTATGCATTCAAATTCCTTTCATGATTTCGTTCATAAAAGGTTGTTTGATTACATAGCAATGTAATGCTTAATCATATGTTTGGTGGATTACACATAGAATTAAAACTTGGTTAAAACATCCATCCAATTCTTGAACGATTTTTTCTGTACGATTCAAGTAATCAATCAGTTTCTTTAATGCAAAATAGATCAAATAAAGCAGAATTAGTGCAGGATGGTTCCAAGAATGCAAAGTAACAGTTCTACCAGATGAATCAGATTTCCCTTTGCTTGATTCATCTCTGATTTGGCTTGTTATATCAAGAATTAGTTTGAACAATGTATTTGTACTTTTGTAGATGGTTCAACCTTTTACTGTACACATTTTTGTTTTCTGGTTGTGTCTGATGCATGAACTTTGAATTGTTATTGTTAAGCTATTGTTATTGCTGCAATGGTTTCAGGCGAAGTTCTTTCTATGCTGCTTATTATTTATATTTTCCTAATGTGCCCCATTAGCCATCAAAATATTATTCTGTACATGTACTAAGTTTATATTGTTATAAAGTTCAAATCTGGGCTTTGCTCCCAGTCTCCGTGTCTGTGGAATATTCTTTATTGCCATGTATATGAGTGGTATATTCAGTCTGGAGCCTGTGACAAAACTGAAATTGATGTCAAGATCCATTAGAACTCATATTTGAGGCAAATTTATCTTTGTCCTCACATGTAAAATGTTGTGCTGCATACGGGAGTATGTCTACATGTCTTAGAAATCTAATTGCATTTTTTAGGTCCCACTTAGAAACATTGTGTAGTGGAGAAATTTTACTTGTGAAGTAAATGCTTCTCCCTTCCATCAACTAATGAACATTGTTCCTGAAGACTTGACCAAATGTATGATTTTGCTTTTCATTTTTTCACAAGTGGTGTAGTAAACATGAGGTAGTCTGTCGCGCCCGAGGAGGCGTGCCTGATGGGCACGTCCAAAGCGCCGGCGATGGCTATGAAGACGACAATGGTTGTACAGGAATGGAGGCTGGCGACGCAGAGGGAGCAGAAGGAGAGTCGTCTCCAACGACATCAGGAAAGTACATGGAGGATCTCCCATATTTCTTACCTTCGGTTGATGGATGTTGATATCTCCTTCTTCCTCTCTTATCGAACGCGATATTTGTGAGAGTGTGTGATAACTTGTTGTAGTAGGAATTAAGACAGAAGTAGATTGAGTAGATAATTGAGATTGTTGTTTCTTTCATTGCACATATATTTGATTTATACATAATGAATGGACAAGTCCATGTTCCTTCGGGGGAGGGCATCCCTCCTCAATGGGTGTGCGGGAGGCATCTCTCTGAACATCTTATTTAATTGATCATTGGATTTGTTTCATAATAATTAGCTTTATAATGTGGAGATTTAGGCCAATAATCGCTCCAATTTGAATTGACCAACACACCGCTAGATACTAGATAGTATTCTTAGGGAAATGATACCATTCCTCTTGCTTAATTTGAAAAGCAGAACCTACCAACTTCCTCTACGACCACATTACTGCATCTTTTTATCAAGGATGTTATACAGATTTTTTACTAGATTTTTCAGAAGAAAATTGTTAAAGTAATTTTTGTGCAAAAATATAGGAAAACATCAATATTTTTGGACATTTACCAGTATATCAAGGCTGCTCTCCTTCTCTATGCATGGTCAGATCGGATATAGGCGCAGCCTAAAGCCCGACCTTTCCCGGGGTTTGAACTGGCCTATTCGTTGCACGGACAAAAAAGAAAAAGAAAAAAAAAGCTTCCCACTGGCAACAATAAGAAAACAAACTTAATACTTGTAAGTTGTAATATAGTTATACAAAAATGAACCATTTCTCCTTATTACTGAACAGTAAAAAATGTATATTATCTTCCAACAAACTCTTAACCTTTTACTATACTTTGTCTTTTGGGTAGCGTTTTGCTGTAATTTGGATTTTGGTTATGTGCATCTGATATACGCAGAGGTCAGAAGTAATTTTTTTACAATTATATAACTTAATATAACAATGAGAGTTAGTAAGTATAATCTTTTAAAGAAACAAACTCTTAAGCTTTTAGCGCCCCATATAGCGTTAACCAAAAAGACCCAGAGTAACATCACAATCACGTACTACGTACTTGAAAGAGAGCTGATCAATTCGAAAAAAACCTAAAAATAGACAACAGACGTAATCATAATTACTTAAATAGATAATATATCAACGTATTTATAAATCTAGCACCTGTAATCGGTACCTTAAATACTGAAAAATCAATTTCGGTACCCGAGGTACTGAAAACTCCTGTATTCGGCACCTGAGATGCCGAATACGACACTGTTCACCGTATTTGGCACATTAGGTGCTAAAAACTCCCTGTATAAGGTGCCGAATACAGTTTGTCCCTGCACAC
Source organism: Phragmites australis (assembly GCF_958298935.1). NCBI lineage: Eukaryota > Viridiplantae > Streptophyta > Magnoliopsida > Poales > Poaceae > Phragmites > Phragmites australis. Next base: position 9,280,265 of record NC_084938.1, read on the forward strand.
ATCACGTCAGTCGGTGCTTTTGGTGCGGCAAGTCACTTCGTGTCGCGTCATTTCACTTTTGCCGCCTTTTTGAATGCACGCGCTGCCGTGTTTCGCTATAAAATACGAGCGCGCTGCCGCGTTTCGCTATAAGGAGTCGCAGCACGACCAGAGAGCAGACGAGCATCACTAGCAAAAGAGGAGAGAAGAGGAGAAGCAGCAGTGTAGCTCGTAGAGAGGAGCAGCAGCGTGATGTAAGTAGCAGCAACGCGAGGAGAGGAGAATCAGTCCGAGACAAGGAGGAGCAGTAGCGCGAGTTACAATAAGTACTTAAATTATATATTTAATTAATACTTCTAGCAATAATAGTAATTAGAGTAAGTAGATTGCTTAATCCATTCAATTACATCTGTATAATTATTTACTTAGTTTGATTATATGAATTTGATTATTTGCTTAGTTAGTGTAATAGTAATTAGCGTGAACTTGTATAATATTAATTATTTGTTTAGTCAGAGTAAATAGATTGTATAATAGTAATTAGCATGATTTTGATTAGTCAGTGTAATTAGATTATTTAATTAGTTTAGTAACATGATGGTCTAGTGGTGACACTTTGTGCTAGTGGTGGCGTAGGATGGTGGGCTAGTGCATGCATGCTCTCTATATGTAGAAGTAGTGTGTCGGTGCTATCAAGAGCACACCACTTCCATTTTTCGGGGCCATTGCTCTATAATTTTAAGCCTATCAAGATCACAAGACTCTGATATCAATTGAAAGGCTCTGATACCATTGAAAAGATCTAATAGCCCTAGAGAGGGTGAATATGACACTAATCAAAAAAACTAAACCAACTACCAAATTTTGGAACAAAAAGCAACCTTAGCCTAGAATGAATAAAAGCAACTAGACGACCTAGCAAGCTAGAATGATAGCACAAACATGCAAGCATATATAACATAAGTAAAATGCGGAATTAAAACTTGCATAAAGTAAATGCTAGAAGCAAAATGTGGAATGTAATAAGAGTAAGGAAAGGAGAAACCGAGTTTTTCTCGAGGTATCGAAGAGTTAGTACTCTCCACTAATCCTTGTTAGAGCATTCATACAAGGATGTCTCTCCCCTTGAGTCGCTAAGACTTAAATGCTCACTACTAATTGTCACTTCTTCATTTTCGGATTGATGGGCATTAAACCAAGTACACGAGCTTCCCGGGGCTCCCACAAGACCTCCAAAACTCACCAAGAACACCTCCAATCTCCACAACCGGCTAGGTGTTGGCAACCACTAAGAGTAACAAGCTAACTGGTTCACTTGATCCCTATCAAGCCTAAACAGCAGCTAGATGCACACTCGCTACTCTTGAATAATGGAGTCATTAATCTTCAATTAAGAACTTGCAAATCACCTCAAGTACTCTCCCTTACTTCTAGATGATACACACTGTGTATGAATGCTTTTGGGTTGCAAGAGAAAGAATGAAATCAAGTGAGGGGGTATATATAGGTTAGAGGTCTAAATCTAGTTGTTGCCCAACTACTCACTTTTTTTGTGAACACCGGATGGTACGGTGTACGCGCCTCTGTTAACACAGGACAATCTGGTGAGAATACTTTTTCCACACGCTGGTCTGCCAGCTATCAGTAGTTGTTGCAAAATGCTCTGGTGTTCCTCACATAGTATCACAGGACAATCTGGTGAGCTATAATCCATTTCCTCCGAAAATACCAAGTTTCTGTTAAATAGTTCGGTGATAACTCCTTTAAGTCATCGGACAATCCGATCAGTTCAACTCAGATTTTCTCTAGAAAAATAGTCCCTCTGTTAAATAGTCTGGTGTATGCATCCATTAGATCACCGGACAATCCGGTGCATGTAACTTTAAATTTCTCTGAAAAATGACTCTTTTGTTAAATGCTCCGGTGCAAAATTCCTCCCATCACTGGACAATCCGGTGAGGTCATTTGAAATCTTCACAGAGAGAGAAAATAGTTCGGTGAGTTTAATCCTTCTCGCACCGGACAATCCGGTGAGAACAAACTTTCTGAAACTCGTCCAATTCAATCGACTTTGAGTTCTAACTTCTCACCCATGGGCTTCTTTGAGCAGTGCTAGAATTTCACAAGTGTGCATCTAACTATGTCTAGACTCAACTAGGTCAAGCTACAACACTTAAACCCCCTTTATAGTACGGTCAAAATACAAAAATAGACCTATGTCTACTCTAAGTGTCCTTCATCACCTTGTGATACCTATTTCTACTCTAAGTGTCCTTCATCACCTTGTGACATTTAGAACTAGAAGATCCTTAATCTTGACGTAAATGTCCTTTGATCGACCAATAGAATTCCATGAATGACCAAGAAAACTCATTCAATCACTGTGAACAAAAAAATTTGATTCTCTTCAAAACATATGCATTAGTCATAATGATACAGTTGTCATTAATCACCAAAATACTTACCACTTACTTAAGGACCTAGATGCTACATGTACCTTATTCCCGAGCACGACGCATGGATCCTGGAAGGTATAGAGCCACGAGGCTGCAAGATGACATGGATGAAGCAGATGTTGTTGACGGCCTACGTAAATGCAAACTTTGCAAATAGCCTGGCCATAACAGAAGAACATGTCCGACCTGACAGTAAACAATTAGGTCACTATCGAACTATAGTGTATTAGAGTTGTTGCATTTTAGTTTGTTGTTTGAAGTAGTTTGTTATTTGAAGTTATTCGCAATCATAGTTTGTATTCTAAATTGTTATTCACCTATTAGTTGTACTAGTTATTTTGTAATATATTGTTTGGTACTAGCATCACATGCAATGTTTTTTATTAAACCATGAAGCTTGTTATTCACCTATTTATTAAACCATAAAGCTTGTAATATATTATTATTTGTTATTCACATACTTATTGAACGATGGAGCCTATAATATATTCTAATTTATTATTCAGCTACTTATTGAACCATGTAGCTTGAAATCATTGTCATGGCTCATGGTGGTCTTCCCGGGCTTCTTCAGCAGCAGTACGATGAGAACCATAGGGGACGGATGATTTTCATACGGTAGCAGGTACCACAATCATATGTGATTTTTAATTACCATGATAATTTACTACTAATTCAGTACATGTATTGGATACCTTTTGCAGTTGCTTCCGTTGCGAGCTCGGGATATCCACACGATTAAGGTGTTAGACCCTCGATTCTACGAGTCACTCGCATGGGCAGGACTACTACTTTTTGCTCTCATGATGGCCGGAGCTCCCATGACGGGTGGTGGCATGACACCTCTCCCGCCAATTGAGGAGCCACTACTCACAGGTCTCGTCTACCGATGGCGTCTTGAGATGCACACATTCAACTTTTCTTTGGTGAGATGGCAGTAACATTGAGGGATGTAACCATGCTGACTAGGCTGTCAATCAGGGGCATCCCATTAGTAGTTTCGTGACTAGCAAAAGAGAAGTGGAAGGGTTATGTCGAGGGAAGGTAATTATTTGTTATGTAATGCACTTCAAATATTGTAGTGCTATTCAAGCTTCATTGACCATCTGCTTCTTGTATGTTTGATGTGCAATATGACAAGAAGGATGTTGGCCTCCATGTCCTGGATTCATGTGCTATCAAAGTTGGGTCTATGCCCACCAGATGCGGACGAGACTACAATTTTATAGCACTATGAGGTGTACTTGTACGTCCTACTGGAAGGCATCATGTTCTATAACACAGCAGATGATTATGTCATCCCCCATATTGTATGGTTAGTGAGTCAGCTCACGTCACATCCTTATGAGCCGACATTTTACAGATGGAGATCTGTTGTGCTAGCTGCCATGTACAGAGGATTGTGTGATGCAACACAGCGATCAAAGAAGAGAGGATTAGTTACAGGCTGCCTACACCTCTTATAGCTATAAAGCTAGGATTACCTCCTAGTTTGTCAGCCTTGGGTTCTCAAGAGCTACTATCCAGTCCCCAACTCTGATGGCATTACAGATGACATAAGGCCTACGACGGGGGTATCGGTGGATGCATACCATACTGAGATAGAGTCAACAGTAAAACCATGGTAGCTACTCTCGGGTGATCAGTGATTGGACGTCCTTAGCACCGATCTCGTGGAGTGAGATCCATGGTATATGGCACGAGTGGCCGAAATTATGACGGGAGGGCTCATAACATCATATTGTTGGCGTGACTCAGACTTATAGATAACCAAATGTTTCTTGTTGTACATGAACAACGTGAAAGTATATTCTTGTGAGTGTGTAGAGAGGCAATTCGGGTACCGACAGGTGGTGTCAGTACCTCCCCCACGAGACGCCGGTCGTGCGCACGAGTAAGTGTGTTATTGTAGGTAACATTAGTACATTTGGTGATTCATGTTAATAAATTATAACTGTTTTATTCACGTACAAGAGGAGCGCACAAGGGGGTGGAGGCATGCGGGACTAGGCATCCATGAATGCCGAGCACCTATAGAGGTGGACGGAGTCAGCTGCGGTGGATGTCGCTATTCCTGCTGGACAATATGACGACGCCATGTACTGGGAGTACCTTTCGTGGTACCGTCTGCACACACATGCCACCTTACTCAGCGGACTTGTAGAGCCAGGCCCCAAACTCTTCCCGGGGGATCATGCCTGCCTTCTTCATGTTGTGGTAATTGTTGCGTTACTTATAACAATTTTTATTGGTTACACCTATGTATTACTGACATGACCCTCATCTTATATAAACCGAAGAGGAGTACGAGATGCATATGCAGGCGAAGCAAGTTTATGGGGAAGCAAGCAGGTCATCAACATGGAAGGATCGGAATCCTCTCTGGGACTACATGAGGACGAGAGAGTCCCGCTTCCTGTCCGCAATATGTGGTCTAGGTGGTTGTGCCCCATGTAGGAGAGGGTACAACCTACCAGCCATGGACCCGTCTCATGCCTCCCACAGTAGGTGCTCGTCTAGTGCTCGTGACGAACCCGTTCAAGCATAGTCGCGAGAGGCACCTTCTACTTCAGAGCATCGCGAGGAGTGCACATAAGCTCCTACGCCTGAAAAATGTACACTAGGTTCACAGGCCTCGCAATGGACATAACCTCCTCAAGCTACGCTGGCACCTCCACCTACAATATCGACTCATCATGAAGACGTCATTGACTGCACGTAGCAAACACCTGACTGAAGCGGCACGCATGATTTTGACTGGGTTGTTGCAATGCAGGCCACCAGCTTCACCAAGGTTCTTAGTGCACAATAATCCTAATATCCTAATGCACCTAGGGGTTCACAGTGGTACCAGCAGAGCGAGCCTTCGGCACACCAGACTCCATCGGCGCATGTTCTAGGGGCATCCACACTACCGCAAGAAGATCCTTCTTCATGGTACATGGAGGGCAAAGTTAGTGGGACGGGATACACATTCAGTGTAGGTTCCACAGGGCAGGACATTGATGATGACGAGCAATGGAACATGAGGCAAGGGCCAGCACAGGCCACTGGGATGAGGGCCACACACCCACGAAACGTGTACACTCATAGGGATTGCATGCAATGTTGTTGTTATTGAGTTACTAGTGCAATTATTCGGTGCACGTATACTTGTTAACGATACATGTATTATTGACTTTAATATCGTAGTCATTACTATTATGTATTATTCAATGTATTGAGAATTTAATTATTTTTAATTTATGTACTGTTTGTCAAATAATTCTGGCACACAATATATGTAATTTTTATCAAATAATTGTGATACTTAATATTTGTTTAATGTTTCTTAAATAATCAGGGATTCATGCTTTAGTACAAAGGTATAATATTGCAGTGAAGGATCAATAAACCTATGATGGGATATTTAAGTACAAGCTTTTCATGAACACTTATAATGATCCATATAGCACTTAATGCCTCATCATAGGTTGTGCATGAAGGGAAGGATTATCCCTTCAAGGACACCAACCTAATCCAAGTCGTAGCCAAATTGCACGCAAGACTCTTCTGTTTTGCGTTAACCGCTCTGCTCCAACATATAACCACTGAGGACCTTAGGACCCTCTTACACGAGTAGCATCAAACGTATCTCAGAGTGTGCGTACTAGCTGACCATTCTTCTGTTCTAGGTTTCTCTAGGAGGCAAAGAACAATAGTGATGTTGCCCGACCAATATGCATCCCACATTTAGATTCATAATTTCCTATGTGCTCATCCTACTTATCTTTTTTTCATTGATTCAAATGCTCCTCTTTTGTGTTAGACGTTCCTGAAAGACATAATTGATCAACAAAAACATCACAAAGGCATAGATGTTACTTCTACACCCACTCAAAATGAACAGCTTTCACAGGGAATGATTTCATAGGATTCTATACCTTCATGGAAAGGTAACAATAACTCATTGCTGAACTTTTACAGAATCAAATGACCACACAAAGTAATAACTTTCATAGAAAATCTCTGTCAATCATCAATTGCACAAATTTTCTAGTTTTCATCGGGAATTCTATGCTCCAGCTCTCAGCCAAGCTCATACACTCAATCCATGTACCAACCCCTAGCCACCATAAATAACCTCATCCTCATCCATAGATAGACCACTCATTAGTCAGCTATCTCAACTGCAATATCTTCCTCAGCTCCACCAAACCCACCCAAGAAATATTGGGGGATTTTCATCTCACAGAGGGTCCAACCGTTGATGTGCTTCTGTGGCAACCCTTATAGGCTTCACGAGTACCAGGATATCTTCTACACCTATGGCCTACACTTCTTCATATGTGCCAACTACCAGTACGACAAGCCTCGATATGAACCGTACGAATACCCACCGGTATAGCAACGTAATCACTAATGTGACACTTTTCGTACAATTTCATGCACTGTCTTACTAATCTACCCTCTTGTTTCATTTGTCCAGTCTCCCCCACCTATCTGTGACTTCATGGAAAAACCTCATATCCCATGTAATGTTTATTAGAGTATGTAACGTCTATACCAGGTTATATGATAATCGAACTTCACAACTATTATTGTTCGACAAATTAGATTTTGTATCCTCCTGACGTTACTCCCCTAAAAAGTTATCTACACAAATACATTAAATAAATAATAAAATATCGATAAAATTACGTTGAAATAAATTTACACATACTCACTCATCCAGTTCCTTTTTTTATTTATCCGTTCATGCCCTGATAAAACTAAATTGTGCTATAAAACCAGTCTGTTCGTATTTTATAGCAAAACACGACAACGCGTGGGTTCAAAAAAGTGACAAAAGCGAAACGGCGCGACACGATACGACCGTCGCACCGAAAGCACCTACTCAACGCGACGTGAGCAGCCAGCCTATACGTATTCGGTACCTAAGGTGCCGAATATGACCCTGTTCACCGTATTCGGCACCATCGCACCGAATACAGGAGTTTTCGGTGGCTCAGGTACCAGAATCGATTTTTTGGTATTTGAGTAATCGAATACATGTGCTAGATTTGCAAATACACCGATATATTTTTACTTTGATTTCCTGAGAAAACTAATTTGTTCATCCACATCAATTTCACGATTACCAGATTGTTCGTCGATTTCCCATGAGATGGTTGTTCTTTGCGTGCACCAGCGATCTGAGCTTTTGATACCTACGTGCCCTTCAGAAATTAGAAACACAAAAGAAGAGGAAAAGAAGCCTTGCACAATTATTATACCAACTTAATCTGCATTTTCATATCGATTACTTAAAACCTTTGCCGTGCTGCCCATCTGGAAATATAGATTGCATTTTGCATGACACTTTGGGTTTTTCATATATTTGCAAAGGTGCCGTGTATGTAAAGCTTCAGCTCAAATGTATCCTGGAGCAGCACTGAATTGCTGCTTTATAGACAAAGGCGCTATTTTTCCATACAAACAAGCAACGAAACCAAAACGACGGGACTAGGTAACACCGTCCTGTTGACTCATCATCCACAGCAGATTTTTCCGAAACTCTCTTGAAACTTACTCAAAACTTGAAACTACAAAGCTTGCTTGATACCCTGTTGAACTCATGAAACTTGCTCAAAAAAAACATGAATTCCGAACAGGATACCATGATTTAGCAGCAATCATTTTTCTTGCGAAGCATGGACAGATCAGACCTGCTGTCAAACTACACAGATGTGCACAAACGGTGCACCAGATTATAGTACATTGATGTGGGATCACAGACTAAATTTGCGATTTACTTTTCTCTTTCCTTACAGTACTACCAGATAAAAGCAGTGTACATACATGATACATCAGCTCAACTGCTCAAGCACTCTATTCCATAGACCTTAAACCTGGTTCAAGGAGTAGAAGAAGGCCCATCGGGCAGCTTCGTCTTCCTCTTCCTGCCAAGGATGGAAGCCTTTTGCATCCTCACACCACCAGCACGCCATTTCTTGAAAGCGGCCATTGATTCCCTAGCAGATTCAAACACTTCATGAAAATATAACGAGTCAGGCTGTGTAAGCAGTAATTGTTAGTGTCGTAATTTGTAAACAATTGCAACACGAGGATAACAGGAGATGTTTGCTGACCACGAGTTTCTTCTTTGGTAAGGCGCGGGACAAACTTGGGCACTGTCATCATGGAAGAACTGTGAGACTTGCTTAGAACCTCTTTGTACCTACTGGTGAATGCATAGCGCAAGAACAGGCCAATGCTCTTGTCACTCACCCTGTCAATGCAAGAACATGAAAAAAATTAAGAAAAAAGAGCATTATAGATCTTTCTTTATGTTATAGGAGTCCGAGAATTTTCATTAAGAAATCCACAAAAAAAGGTTACAAGGACATGCAGGCAGTCATCTTTGTTTCTGGCGAGGTGCATGCATGCATTCAGTAATGCTAATAACCCCATTGTACTAAGGCAATAAAGTACATCACTTTGAGAAAGAGAGTAAAAACTCTATCTTTAAGTGGACTCTACTGTCGGAGCTTGGCCAGTTCTATCATCTAGTGATCAATGTCAGTCATAATTCCAAAAGAGCAAACTAGCAAATATAGAACCTGGAAATTATTTACATGGTTCTCCTTACTAGGAAATTCAGATCTCTAATTCAGAAAGGGGAAAGGGAACACTAGCAAATATAAACCTGATAATTATTTACATGATTCCTACTAGGAAATTCAGATCTCTAAACCGTAACAAAAAGGCATAGTCCAGGATATGAAATGGAACTGTAATTGTTAGCACATATCATATCTGCTCAGAGATCATGGAACAACAAAACACACTGATATCCCAATTAAAAATGTAACATGGAGGGCATGAACCACCCATCTTCAAGTGGTACCACCAATTGCTTATCCAGTCATTCACATCAGTATATTGCATCTAAGGTTTAAACGTTCCATAATTGTTCTAGAAACTACAAACATAAAGGCAAAACAATAATAGGCATCTGACTAGGGGACCATGACATGACAGTTTATGATAACGCGTCCTTAAAAAGTGTATATTACCTCCCTGAAAGGGGGCATGCCTAAAATAGCTAGAACTTTTTATACTGACAGCTTTTTGCAGGTTCTCAAAAAAAAAAAAGCTGCCTGATGACATGGAGTAAGACTTTTTAAAACTGTACGTCACTAGTAATAACTGGTTTATATGTCAGAGTTATGACTTATAGCATGTTAGGTGGAGGCATATAGAACTGAATATTCTGATTAGACAAGCCAGAAATTTAATCATTTGTATTGAACAAGGGCCAAAGAAGGTCAAACTCTGTAAAGCAAGTGAATAGGTATTCTAACAAACATCATATAAGAAAAGCTCAACGAGATTCAATAATTTATGATTTTAAAAAGAAATGTAAATGAACTACTGCAAAAAAACCTAATTCTGTATTTTTTTTTTTTAAGAACCAAAAAAACCTAATTCTGTATGTGATAAAGGTAAAAAAAAGAAGACTTACAAAGGGACTATTTTGCATCCTAGCTCATAAAAGTAAGGGCACCGAACCCTCAAATCAACACAGGCTGCATCAGCTTGGATCTCCTTCCGTGTTCTGCATTAATGCATCATTTTTACATTAGCATTCAAATAACAAAAACTGCGGAACTTTTGTTTCATATTCTACTTTTCAATACCCAAAATTCACGCATTATGCGAAAAACAAACTTTTGAGTGTCATTTGAATATTCAGGGTAACTGAATAGTGTTTTCCTCGTCAGGAAGAATCATGCCTTAAACAAATTCGTTCATTAAGGTATGATAATGCAATTGAGTTGCAACCAGTCCACCAGGGATCAGTTCCTAGTGCCCACAAATAGCCTTCAATAAAGGTTGGCGCTATTGAAGTGCCCTACTTTTAAATAAAAAGGGTTCATGAATGCAATACTATTTCTGTGACAAACTACAGTAGGATACAACTGAGGCAAGATCAGCCAGATCCCTTCATAATTAAGCTCTTGAGAAGAAATTCTAAATACATTTGTTGAACTAAGAATATTATATGCTCTTTTGTACTATACTGTTTCTCTTTAAGAATTTCTGTGTATGCAGCAATGCAATAACAGACGCTGCAAACCGACTTCTGTGTGAAGCATGGAGGTGGATTTATTGACACCGCTTGTTCCAGAGACAGCAGCCCATGCGCAAGCCAAAATGGGAGGTCCACCTTAGCACCTTTCTCTACCTGGATTTAAAAAAGACTAAGATCATCCTTTTTAACAAGAGAAGCATCCCTAGTTCCATTTTCAATAGAAAGAATAAAAGGTATCCACAATGCAAAGCATCCAATTACCAGTTGGGGTTCATGAAAAATATGGCAGCCACGCCAATAAGAATTAAGAAAACGTGTGGTGTTCCAAATAAGTTTAAGCAGGTAAAAAGAGAACACTACATAAGGAGCCTCTCAGCTAACCATTGTTTAACAACTGCATAATTCCTAAACAACCCCATTCAGGAATTATCAGGAGACATGGGGAATTGCTCGATATGTCTTAAGCAGGTCTATATACCCTAGCAGTAAAAACATCGGCGCACAAAATTCATCAGACTGATACTTACACAGTTACTTTCGGCGCCAGGATCTAGCAGGCCGACGCCATTTGCAGTTACTTGAAAAACAACAGAAATAAGCTGCAGCCAGAGCAGAAGCATATTCAGGTCGTCTATTAAGACAAGAATGAATGCAAGAGAGAAGATAAAGCAGGCATCCTTAGTTACCTCCTCCTCCATGAGGATGTCATCAATGTCGTAATAACCAGGCATCTCACCAAGCAGACAGGATCACTGCTGCTTACTCTTATTCCTACAGGACCAATTTGCGTCACATCAACGAGCAGCGTATAGTAATTCGTCTCACAGGGCGTCCGGGTATAATTCGAATCATGGTGGAAACATCGCCTGCGGGGTATAGGGTGTGTATGTATGTGTGTGTACCTCGATTGGGTAAATCGGTTCAAAGACCTACCTTGCTTCAGCAATTGAGCGATGTTTGGAGGAAATCACAAAGGATTCGAAGCCTCACCTTGCAACGGGCGCCAGGAGGGAGGGGTTAATCGACGGCGGCGGCGGGCGACGAAGAAGTGGGGCCGGCGGGCGGCACAGGGGGCACAGGGCGGAGGGGCACTGAGCGGCGGCCTGGGGCGGGAGAGCGATGGGCGGAGGGACGACGAGGGGGGCCGCCGGAGCGCGGATCTGGGCGGAGGCGAGGCTGCCTCTGCCTGAATTGGGAATTGGTTTTCGCGGGTTTGCTTCCGCGCTCAATTGGTGCGAAAATAAAATTGCAAGCTGAACAGTGGGAGCCAGAATGTATTGGATTTGGTTGGAGCAAGACCCAACCCAAACCCGCATCCGCATAGGCTATGATAAACCCGTTGTGTATAGGAGGTGTCCAAAGGTTTCGTTCCTATAAATTCTGTTATTTGATAGTGGATCCAGTCTTATCTCTCTCCACTATTAGATCATAGATAATAGGTCATCTTCTATCTCGTAATTTAGATTAGAGTAACAAGACCATTATACCATTAGCCACATATCAAGCTACACTAATGAGTAGTTTGATTTTTCTCTTTCTAAACATCTTGTTGTGCATCTACGTTACGCACAGGAATGCAAAAACTTATGAGTTTAGTATCCCATATGGGAGGAAGTAGTGTTGGAGTCGAGAGCGGCGACACAAGGCAACACAGGGCCAGTGGCGGTGGTGATAGATATAAGCCACCGCCTTGTGAGTGATGGGAGAGGAGAGCAGTATGCAATAGCCCACGAGAGGTGACCCCAACGAGCGACGATCAGGATGTATCAATTCTGGATAGCGTGGTGCGATCGATTTTGGCACACTACCTCATTTAGGATCTAAGTAGAATATTCTTTGAATTTGTACAAACCGGTCCTAGATAGGTTCACTACTACATAAACCCCTTTTACTGCCGACTTCAAAACCCCCTTCACTGCCAGTTTTAGAGCCGACAGTGAGTAACAGGAAGTGATAGTCACGGACTATCACTGCTGGCTCCGTGGACCGGTAGTGAAAGGGGTTATCACTGCCGACTGAAAGCTTCAGCTGGCAGTGTTGTGTCTCTCCCCTTCTACTCCGGCCCTACCCTCCCTCTCTTCCTCTCCCTTTCTCCTCGATCTCTCTGTCTCTCTCCCACTCAATACATGCATACAATGAGACATATGTAATGTAAATCAATAATAAAGGCACATGTATTAATACATAGTAATTCATGTCACACATATATACATAATAGTTCTCACAGGTCACCTCTGAAAAGTCAGTCGAGTTAAGCCAATCCAGTATCCCTTTACCTCTCCCTCGATGAGGATCGCGTCTCCACGCGGACGGCTGATGGCGTATGTACGTGCGGGGACGTAGGGGGCCGATGGCGTATGTACGTGCGAGGACTCGGCCATGACTGATCGACCGCAGTGTCGCCTATGCTCCAGGCTCGCCGGCGTGTCAAAGACATCGAAGTCCGACTCCTGAACGCTAGTACGGTTTGAGCATTCGACCTCCTTGCAGCGCACTGACAGGCCACCCTCTTGTCGTTCTCCTCCTGGGTACGCTTACGGGAGGCTGCTTCTTGCTCCTCTGCAGCACATAACTGACGGGCCAACCTCTCATCCTCCTCCTCTTGGGTGCACTGACGGGCCACTGCTTCTTGCTGCTCCTTCGAATCATCGTTGGAAGGCCATTCTGCCGAAGAGTCGTCCGACGGTACCAACTCTGAAATACACCTTCATTAATATATAGTAATTCATATCCTATATTAATACATAGTAATTAATGTCGTTCATTAAAATGGTGTCATTTGGCGATATGTAAGACGTCTAACCCTCTGTTAAACTTCTCCTTATCGCATACTCTGTACTAGAAGGTACGGTGTAATCTAAAGGTTTGTCATTGGTCGACAGCACGATCGGTTTATGAAACTCGTCGTTTGGGTTGATAACATGTTCTATGAAAAACCCGGTGATCTGTTCTTGAAGGGCATTTATTTCTACAGGTTGTAACTCTTTTGTGCGTAGTTTGGAGCGCTTCGTTTGAAGAATCGAAAGAATTAGTCCTTGAACACGTGTAGAAATTAAAAAGAAGGCATTGATATGTTATTTCATACCTCAAGATCATTAAACCTGACAACATCTCCGTCCGGGCTGAATTCGCGCATGAAAGTTAGAACATAAAACACGTAGATCTTTTGCCAGGTGGCTGCCTCATACACTTCAAGAGGAAATGATCGTTAGTGGAACAAATTGAACCTTTTTATTCACTAGGAAATGTAAGACATGAATATTTTGTGCGTACCGAAAAGTTGATTTTTACATTATACTCCTTCCGGAATGGAAAGTGAATAACACTCTTTTTACGGTACCTTGTGTATACCCTGTACGTGAATATGAATACCAATTAAACTTAGATGCAATCGTCGAGATGATGAAATGATCGAGTTTACTTGTTTAGCATGTCGATGAGATTTTGGTAAGTCGTCTGAACTCTCTTTTGTGAGTCCAATACAATGATCTTGCTCAAGTTTGGGTGGATGACGAGGATCCAATGAAAGCTGCAGGAATATTTTGTCACCATAGCAAATTAATACTAGAATCGAGTTGCCCATAAAAGCAGAACGCCCAGGTGCGCAAGCACGTACTCATAACTGTAGGGTAAGAGTATGCATTTCTTGTATTGGTGGTGAAGTAGACACTTCAATATGTAGGTCTCGGTGAAGTTTGGACTTAGACTCTCCCTTACAAGCGTTTGGTTCACAAGCCTAGGATCGATAAATCCTACTTTACGATCAAATTGTTGTCTGCATGCACAGTTCTCCATTCCACAAAATAGAGAAGTTAGCCATGCAATTTTAAGGTACAAGATCATATAACATGATTTATATGCATAAGTCACTTACAGAGTTCATGCTCTGACTGTAGCCACGTTGAGGGCATCTTCCTTGTACAGCTCATACAAGTCCTTGAAATACAACTAAAAGGAGTCATCCCCATTGAGGAAATATTCTTACGTGTATCTTACGGGGAACGCCTGCAAACCCTACCTGGATTGATCCAAGTACCACTGATGTAATCGACGCATTTGAGTTGTAAGGTTTCTTTCTATATCTGGTTTGACCAAAGGTTTGGTCAACTCAAACGGCCAAGTAACATCCAACTTTGCATATCTGCTCCCACAGTATGTTCTGCTAGTTCTTTTGCTGATAGTCCAGAAGTAGCCAGGAAGTCCCCAATGCTTAGAGCATCCTGAATGATTGGAGCTGATTTGCTCTTGGCCTACTTCTTACTAATACGTCCATAGTCACTCGGCGGCTTACTTGAAGCCGCCCCCGTCTGTTTAGATTTGGCCATATTCATGAAAAAATTCGTGGTATCTTCAGGCACAACAGGAGGTGGTGGAGGATGGAAATGATTCGTGACACTTGCATCCACAATCTTTTTGGTTTCCTCATCAGTAAGTGAATAGACATCCTTGGGTTCCGTCAACTTCTTAGATGCCACCGGCTTCTTAGATGATATCGTCTGCTTGGATGTTTTAGAACCTGATCTTGTTTTCCAAGCTGATGATTGGCTTGTTGATGGTGCTGGCTTCTTGAGCGGTGGACTTCTTCGAGGCGATGGCTGAGGAGGTGGACTTCTTTTGGGAGATGGTTGAGGAGAGGGAGATCTTCGAGGAGACAGCGACTCGGGGCATAGTGGAGAGTAGAGATTCTCGGTAGTTGTCCTTGGTGGAAACACTATGTAGGCCTTCTCTCATGCGATGAATGTGTGCTCGTTCTCTCCTATAGTGTTCGCCCCCTCCTCTGTGAGGTAATCCACCTCAACATGACGGTACTATTCAACTACCTCGTCTACTTCAACCATGGCATAGCCCTCTGGTATCAGACGTCCGTGCAAATGTTCATGGGAGCCACAGGGATAAGCCACGCTAAAAGCCACCTTGATGGTAATGTTCCTAGCACCAATGTGTAATTCATGTGGTGTCGTGCTGGGATGAGGTCCACAGGATAAGTGATGAGTCAACTCCTAGAACTCTTGTGGACGCACAGCTACTCTAACGAGCACCGGGGCTGGAGCGCGCAACATTAGGAGATGTTGCAGGCCATTTCCGATCGCTCACAATGGCACCTCGTTCATGCATGAGGGCTTGTTGTACCGCTTGTGCTATTTTTTCGTTTGTATGTTCCCTCTTACGTTGTAGCATTTGTTCAAGCATTTGAATTGCCCTAGATTGCTCTGCCTCTCGCTCTGTTTGAGATCTCTTTTGACTCTTGTAACAGTCGACGTCGCTTGGGAATCCATATTTCCAACCCATCACCCCAACGCCTTGAGTGCGACCACCGTGCTTCCTATTTCCTAGGGCCAAGGTGAGCTCACCCTTATCCCTGTCTGGCTTGAAAGAGGCTTGTGTAGATTGCTCGTGGGCTTCCACAAGCTTTTTTACAATAGTTTGCGTCACTTCCTGGTCTTTGGAGGTCATAAAGCATAAGCTTCCATCAGACAAGTAAGAAGCACCCCTCCCAAGAAGGAAACGTGTCGATCGATCGCTCCAGCCCTCCATCTCAGGCGGGACACCTCTCTCTCGCAGTTGATCTAGCTGTTGTTGCCACTGTTATTCTTTCCTCACGTACCCACGACTGCCGACTTTGTGGGAGTAGAGGTTCTTCTTTGAGTTCGCTTTGTTCACCTCACTCAACCTCTGTGCTTCTTCCAACGACTTGTACTCTGCAAAGGCTTGCTAATGATCTTTCAGTTGCAGCCACTTGCGGAAATTTGGCGTTGTACCTTTCTGCACATACGTTTTGTTCAGTGTGCCCTTCCAGTTCTTAAATGAAAGACCCATAATCATTAGTGTCTTACGCTTAACTACTTCCATATATGTCCCTTCAGGGAAGTCAAACTTCTCTAATATCTTAGGCCACAAGATGTCGTTCTTAATCGAATCAGGAACCACGTGTTGATCACCTTGTTCGACAGTCCATAATCTGTAGCTGATGGGCACGTGATCCCTAACAGCAATCCTACAGACTGACTTGTATGGCCCCAAAACTCTCTCAGGTGCAGTTGGCTCCCCTACTGGTGAGACCTCCGTGATCACAAATTGTCCCATAGGCATCTTCGAGGGGCTTCGGACACGATGCCACTCCTGGGATTGCTCATTGTCGTGACCCTCCGGAGCATCAAGCATCTGTGCATAAGTGAAAAACTATTGGGAACCTATACGATAATATGTAGAACAGATGCATTCATCTACTTATGAATTACCTAATCGCCTCCACATGCGTCTGCTTGTTCCAGGTTGAGGTAGTGGCTCGGGCTACCTTCTTCAATATTTGACGGTAGCACTACATCTCCTTCTAGCACCTAGGCTGGATCGGTGGTTGGTGGTGCCGTCCCTTCCTGGAAGTTCTGCATGTGATGACGACGAGCGGTTGAGTATTCTACAGATAGAGATAAAGCCGACGCAGGAAGGAGAGAGGCTATCGAAAGAGTGAGATAACCATGAAAGAGTCGATAGATAGAATGCATACAAATACAATATTGTAATTGAGTACATTATGACCACATTTAACAAAAAGATGTCACATCTTACGAAGCAAAATAGGCATAAAGATACTGACAATTGACACATTGATCTTACATAGCAAGGTAATGATGATTACAACTAGAACTAGGATTATAACATCTTTACATGTGACATCACACTTCTTCTTATTTTCGAAGTTAGCCAATTTTAGCTTGGCTTGGATGATTTGACTGTTGTATGCCGCAACAGCTTCATGTCTGGACTAGTATCCTTTGTAACATGCTTCTTTGAATCCATTAATTTTCGCGTGGCATTCCTTACAACTGAAGAACACTCCACTTTGCCGACCACGATGAACAACATATCATGTCATAGCAGTCCTAAATTTTAGAGAATATGCAAAAATGATATACTACAAACCACACTAATGCTCTCTGAACTAGTATTGCACTGGATAGCCAAACCAACTACTATTTCAGAAGCATGAATATTATACCACATATCAAAATACAAGAGTATTCATTACACATGATCTTGAGATAAAAAACAACAAGCCATAAAGGACAGTATCTCTCGTCATGTATACAGAAAGTAATGGACAATAGGAACATAATTTGTGTAAAAGTGCTCTTAGATATTGAGTAAAATTGGCCCTAGAACTGTTAAAGTTCTGCTCCCTAATTGTTCTAGTGAATACATCATAGACAGGGCAATGTTTCTGAGATTTCAGCTAGCAAATAGAACCTGATCTAGTTCTTCAAATTTAAGATGTCATCATAGACATGGCTGCTATGCCAACAAAGTGCACAAACTCTGAACATAACTAATAAGAAAGTGCCGAGGTAAGAGAACTGAATATCAGTTTGCAAAATGACTACTTAGAGAAGCTAGCATAACAATTTATCAAGTATCAAGTATATTAGACAGACTTTGAACTCATAGAAGCACACATCCAGGGATCAATTTAACATGTATTGCACTGGATAGCCAAACCAACATGGATTTCTCAAGGTACAGGTACAGAACCGAACATACAGCAAGTAACATCCATGTCTATGCTAGTGCACTTAGAAATCAAGCCTAGTCTCAGTGCATTCTTTCATCACAGAGCATAAAGCACATGTAACCTATTGTCTAGATTAACATAGTATGGAGGGAGGTGATGATAAAATTTACCTTTGCTTTATCAGTCAACGAGGCGGGTGGGCGCAAAAGACGGCGGCACGAGCGGGATGGGGGACGACGGTGTCAAGGACGGAGACGGTGGCCTCCAGGATAGGGATGGCGGGGCTCCGGGGAAGGAACAGCGGCCTCCGGGACGGGGACAGTGACCTCCGGGATAGGGACAACGGGGCTTCGGGGACGGCGGTGTTGGGGAGGATGCGGCGGGGACAGCGGAGTTGGGGAGGAGGCGGCGGGAGGCGTTTCGATGCAGAGGGCACAGGCCAGGAAAGTTTTTCTAAGTGTCAGAGGGTGGGCATCGAGCAATTATATAGGGGAGGACTTTCACTGTCGACTCAATATGAGCACCGACAGTGGAAGAGTACCTTCACTACCGGCTCAATAGGACGACTGGCAGTGAAACTACTTTCACTGTCGGCCCAATAAGTCCACTGACAATAAAAGTAGTTTCACTGCCAATCCAATATGTCCATAGGCAGTGAAACCCCTTTCACTGTTGGTACCGCAGGGTGAAAAAAAATTTAGTTTCGCGCGCGGGCCCAGAGAATTGGACCCACGATGTTACGAGGAACCATCCAGATAATATTCTAACTAATCACCAGAAGGATCATTATTCATAATCACAACCTTGATGATTAACCAGAATATCATCACGATTGTCCCGGCACGTGTTTTGTGCCCAAGATCGGAACACATGGCTTTCCAACATATACATCACAACAAAGCTTAAGAAAGAGCGAATAATTAACATTATATTGCAGTTATTAAGCATGCAATAAGTTATTATAATTTACAGCAAAAGAGAGCTAGGAGGAGACTAAAACATGCTCAACTCCTAACTAGCAAAAGAAACTAAGGAACGGAAGACTAAAAGCTATATAACGAAAGGAGGATAGAGCCATATGCCCTTAGGCTCCATCACACAAGCACACCAAGGGAGTATGATGCATTACTCAAGCCCGCCACCACCCTCGGCAGGTGTGAAGTAACCAAACACCACCCCTTTCTCACCTGCAAAACCTGTAGAGCAGCTGAGTACGAAGGTACTCGCAAGACTTAATCCATATATGATACATATAAATAACCCAACTCCAAGGATCATACATTGAGCTATTAGCAAGAAAACGGCCACAAGGTTAAGTACATTTAATATGTTTAAGCAACTAGACATATGTGTGAGCACCTATACTTAACCAACATAAATTGAAATCCAACAACTAGTACATGAGTGTAAAAGGAACCAACGTAAAATATCAGAGCCAACATCAACATTTCCAACCATCACCCATACCACCAATAACCCACAACAAAACTCTATGATGGTGCACATGGATAGAAAGCATGTTCATGACTGAGAATGCGGCATTTCGAAATGTTTTTACACTCTGCTGGGGGATACTCCTTTACCCACATGACACGAGGACCATTCGGCTTGTGCCACCCGCTAAAGTGCACACAAGAGGTACTTGTGACAATATTTCCCAATAAGCTTCAACCATTTGATACATGCATTGCTCGACGTGGAGGTATCCAGAACTACTCCTGGTGCAAACTAGATACCTATACAAGTTCACCCGCTCACACCGTCGATGTTCAGAACCAAATGATCATAGCTACAGAGGTATTCGGATTACCTTACCATTAGATCAGCATGTGGTGAGTCCGGTAAGTGCTCAAGCCAACGATGGCCAACGGTCAGTGCTTAACCGATGCAAAGCGGTCTACAGTATCCGGGCTCCCTCCCTAAACTACCCCGGGAACCTCTTCCAAGGCAGATGATACCCCTAACACCGCCCACATCTTGTCTCATCCTCACCACTTATCCAACCATCATCAATATTTGTAGTATGAACAATAAGTAAACCTATAGCTCACGAGCGATGGAACAGTCCACCACTCGATTTCTATCGGTGACATATGCATTGCTAAGCATCTCGTATCACTTTTATGTTAACAACATTATGTGAAGCCCCGGTTAAAAGGATATGGATTCATCAATAAGCCAAGGTAGAGATCATGCATCAACATAGGTTCTACCCACATCGACCCGACATTGACTAACTAAACATGTAAACATACATAAAGCATAATTTATCAGTTTAGACTCCACATCTCATTCAAAGGGTGCAATATGCTTAGATGCTTGCCTTGCTGCTCAGGTAACCGCCTGATACTCCCCGCACAATACTCATAGAACTCGGGAAGGCTGGCGTCGCCTTCAACCACGGTCGGGTCACGCGTTGGTTCTTAGTTCACTAAACAGGAACGCGTGCAATGATGAGCATGAATGAAGTGCAACAATGTATGCCACCATATGCATGTGAAGAAAAGTCATGAAAAGTATGCTTTATAATGCATGAACATTTTTCCTAGTTAGTACAAGTCATAAGAAGACTAGCAAAATTAGATTCACCAATTTTGGACTTGTAAAGAATTAACGGTGAATTAATGAAGTCTTAACATAATTAATTCATCTCAAAATGTTAATTAATTATTTAACAGCTGGGGATATTTTTAATAGGTAGAGGAGGTTATTATGAAAGCAACAAAATTAGCTTCATAATTTTTGGAGCTATGGAGAATTTATTATGAATTTTGCAAACCACATCGCATGATGAACAGTAACTGCGGAGACTCCGTATTTTTACAGAGTATCCGCTAATTTTTGTGGAGTCTCTGGACTGCGGAGTCTACAAAAAAAATTTCAGAGTCTTCGAACTTTCCAGAATAACTATTCTTCGTGGGGAAAAATGGCCAATTTGATTTGCAAGCTTCTCCAATCTAAAGGGAGACATGTTTAAGATAGTTTAGAGAGTCTAGAATTCACCCATTAACCAAGCAACACAATTCCTAACTCAAATCTCCCCAAATCCTGTAATTTAGTCCAAGACCTCAAGAATTCATGAACTTCACAACTCTAACTCCAAATTCGAAATCTATCCAACCAAAACACGGATTCTTGCCTTGGATGCCTAGGGGATTCACCCAATATGCTTTGCCGAGCTTGGGGACCGTCGGTTGAAGGAAGAAAGCTCAGGAAGAGGAAGAACACCGATGCTTCTTGTGCTGCAACCATGAACACCAAAAGACGTCAAAACCAGCTTGAATCCTTCAGGAAAATGAAAATGATGGATAGCTTATGAGCTAGTGATCACGTAGACACCATATGCGCACCTCTATTCCTTATCTTGAGGTGGGATTTTGAGGGAGAAGGAGAGAGTGCTTGAGAGAGAGGGAGAGGAGAGCCAACCCTTTTGCTTGGCCAGTGGGAGGAGCATGGGAGGAGCGAGGGGAGGGCTGCTGCACGGGGGGGGGGGGGGGAGGGTGGGGAGTGGTTGGCTAGCTCATGTGGTCCCCACATGTTAGAGAGAAATCCGTTTCAACTGCTACGGAGTCTTCGCATTTCTTCGGAGTCTCTAGACTTCCTCCCTCTTCCGAATTTCTTTCTCTCATCCAATTGACTCAAAACGAATTGCTCTAGTGTTCCAATTCAAAATTACGCAGGATTAAACATAATGCATAAAAAGCATGATTATGCTTAATTATGTGATTACAGTTTTGGGACGTGGCAGACCTGCACCAAGTAAGAACGAACAAACCGCTGGGCTACTCGAGAGTTTTCGATTGAGTTTGTATTATCTATATTTATTAACATTCTATTGACCTAAAATCCTAATACATATTTATTTGAATTTGAAAGAGTACCTTCACTGCCGGCTCAATAGAACGACCGGCAGTGAAAGTAGTTTCACTACCGGCCCAATATGTCCACCAGCAGTGAAACCCCTTTCATTGTTGGTATTGCAGGGTGCAAAAAATTTGTTTTAGTTTCGCGCGCGCAGAGAAATTTAAGCTTCCATAACAAAAGTGAGGTATAATTGCATCTAAAATAAATTCATATATAGTAATTAGTACAATTTAGCTATTTTATCTTAACAATTTGCCCTTTATTATGATTACGGCGTACATAGGGAGGTTCGTCCGTGTCTTTCACGGGACCTAGGTCAACATCCTCTCTGAAAGGAGGTAGTGTGTTGAATTGATTATAGTCTTCCTCGTCATCAACATTCTCCACTCCGACAATCCTTCTTTTTCTTTAAAGAACCATGTGGCGCTCCTCCTTGTTAGCCGGGTCTGAGTCCTTTACATAGAAGACTTGCATAACATCATTCGTAAGTACGAATGGTTCTTCCCTGTATCCAACGAGTTTTTGGTCCACTGTAGTCAAATCATACTTGTTGATCTTCACACCCCATGTGAGTTTGATCCATTGGCACCGAAAAAGAGGAACCTTTAACACTCCATAGTCGAGCTCCCAGATCTGCTATATGAATCCATAGTAGGTCTCCTATTTCCATTGCAGTCATAGGCATCTATACAGGCACCGCTATTTTGGTTGGAGCTCTTATTATCCTGAGCTCTCATATAAAATGTATAGCCATTTATGCCATACCCTTGGAATGTAAAGATTGTAGTTGACGGTCCTTGAGCCAACACATTCAACTGAGCACACTCTATCTGCTTATCCATCACCTGTCTACATAACCAAGAGCCAAAATGATCTCTGTGCTCTCGTGCGATCCAAACATCAGACTTCCCTGGGTTTCTGGTGCATAGCATCTTCTAGTGTTCTTCGACATACGGGTCCACTACAACTGATTATTGCAGAACTGCAAAATGTGCTTGTGTGAATGAAATGGAGATGTTAGTGTGGAATGAGTTTGCACCTATCGTCCCTTTCCCCTGTAGTCTCCTCTCATGGCAAGATACAAGCACACCAATCGATTTGAGATTCATGTAATCGACGCAGAAATCAATAACCTCCTTGTTTCCCTAGCCCTCTGCCATGTAGCCTTCCGGCCGATGTCAGTTATGAACATATTATCTCGAAAGGGTACATCTGATGGAGAAACATAGGGCCAAGAATCTGTATCTCTTTTACAATGTGAACAATGAGATGCACTATGATATCAAAAAATGATAGAGGGAACAAAGCCTCAAGTTGGGATAGAGTCTCGACCATGTCTTCTTGTAGCTTATCAAGCTTGGTCGGATCGATGGCCTTCTGTGATATCGCGTTGAATGAACATAACTTTATGATTGAGTTTTGGACCTTCGGCACCATAATACCTCTAATTGCAATTGGAAGCATCTGTGTCATCATCACATAACAATCCTGAGACTTCATACCAGTTAATTTCAAGTCTTTCATGTTTACTAGTCTCTATATGTTGGCAGAGTAATCGGATGGAACTTTTATTCCTTGCAAGCACTTGCATATTACAATTTTCTCCGCCTTGCTCAGATTGTAGCTAGTGGGGCCAAGATATTTGTCGCCTTCTTCCATCTCTTCGGGATGTAGATCACGTCTGAGTTTCAAACATTTTAGGTCCTTCCGTGCTTGGAGTGTATCCTTTGTTTTGCCAGGTATGTCTAGTAACGTACTAATCAAGCTATCACACATGTTCTTCTCAATGTGAATGACATCTATTGTGTGTCGAACCACCAAATCCGACCAATATGCTATCATAAACGACAAATTCCTTTTTGAACATAGGAGCTCTAAGATTAGATTTTGGAACTTGTGTACTCCCGTGTCCCTTTCCAAGGATAACTCTAAGTCCCTTTACCATCTCATATACCTTTCTCCCAGTGGGATACTTAGGAGGTGATCGAGTCTCAATTTTCCCATCAAAAGCTCTCATGTTGCTGCGATACGGGTGATTCTTGCGAAGAAATTTACGTTGACCTAGGTACACCATTTTTTAGCCGTTCTTCAGCCATAAGCTCTCTATTTCATCCAAGCAATGCACGCATGCACAGTAGCCTTTGAAAGTCTGGCCCGATAGGTTACCAAGGGCTGTCCAATCTTGGATTGTTACGAACAGCATTGAGCGTAGGGTGAAGTTTTCTCATTTGTATGCATCCCATACTTGCACACCATCGTTCCACAATATTACAAGATCTTCCATTAATGGTTTCAGGTAGACATCGATATCGTTGTCAGGTTGCCTCGACTCTGGTATCAGCACTGGCATCATAATGTACTTCCGCTTCATACACAACTAAGGAGGAAGGTTGTAGATACATAGAGTCATAAGCCAAGTGCTATGACTACTGCTCATGTTGCCGAATGGATTCATCCTATCTGTACTCAACCTAAATCTTATATTCCTCACATCTTCTACAAAGGGCTTCTTATATTTTCTATCAATATTTCTCCACTGCGTAGAATTAGCGAGGTGTCTCAGCATTCCATAATCCTTGCGCTCATCGGCGTGCCATCGCATCAGTTCGACATGCCTTTTGTTCGCGAATAAATGCTCCAAACGAGGGACTATAGGAAAGTACCACATCACCTTCATGTGACACCTTTTCTTCTTTCCTTCACCATCGATATCGTCACCGTCACGCTTGTACCGTGGTGCACCACAGACGAGACACACTTGCAAGTCTGCGTGCTCTCCACGATACAACTTCCAACCCCAATGGGCACATAACCTGCTTAGCCTGGTATGTATTTTCTGGCAGCACATTTTCCTTTGGAAGCAATTTCTTCAAGAATAGTAACAACTCTGTGAAGCTTGTATCAGACTACCCATTACTTGCCTTCAATTACAGCAGTGAAAGCACGATACGCAACTTTCTGTGCTCCTTCTCGCAGTCCAGGAACAACGGTGTTTTAAAGTCCTCTACCTTACGCTGGAACTTTTGAAACTCTCTTTTATTGGTGAAGTTACCCTCCCTATCGCACAACATTTGCTCCAGATCATTGACATCAGCGTCGGCCAACATCTCCTCTAGAACATCATCAGCCAACATATCTCCGGCAGGTGGCATATCGATGTATTCGTCGACCGGCATATCGGTGCACATGTCTTCGTCTTCTTTTCTAATGTATTGCCCTTCCTGTACGATCTCAGCTTCACCATACTCGGTCCAACGGGTATAGCTAGGCATAAAGCCCCTTGGCATCAAGTGGAAATGTATATGCTGGGTGGTGGAGAAATGCTTCTTGTTCTCACAATCGACGCATGGACAACACATGTATTGAGACTGTGTATTTAACTTGAAGACTTCACGATCACCAACAAATAAATTACCTCGCCATCCCCTACCGGCTATTTACTCGGGTTGGAGGAGCCGCCTTTTGTATGCTTTCGCGTCCGCTTCCAATGAGTATTTGTTGGTGCCATCCCTAGAATTTTTCTTTATTATTCAATCCCAACCCTTATCTAGGACTCATTAAGGGAAAATAAAAAATAAGTACGCTCATACCTAAAGTTTATGTATTGGAGGTTGCTAATTAAATAAAATATAAAAAATACAATTGGATCTTGCTACATACCTAAATATCATGGCTAATTTTTCTAATTCATTAAAAATCAAAAATAAAATGCTCATACCTAAAGTTTCTATATTGTAGACTTCTAAATTTCTTCCTATGGTTCCGTAGGATCAACTTTGAAGATTTGCCTACGTCTCTATAGGGATAAGATCAACTTTGGGTTTTCAGGTAACATTATGAGTTACTAAATATCGGATTAACCTTGGGGATTTCAATTTACTTGAGCTCAAGAGGCTCCTGCTAGAAGCTTGCTTGTTGTTGGGGAAAAAATTTAGAGTTCACTTGTCGTAAAAATGAAGAAAGGGCTAACGAGAAAATGGAGAGGAAAGAAGGAATTTTATTTGGTTAGCTAGAGAGACCTTATCTAGACCTCTTTCTTGACCAAAATTGAGCTTGAGTGGTGGGAGAATCAATACAGGATAAGGGATGAAGTGGTTGGTGTCATAGAAGATTTTGTGAGGGAGAGAGTACTGAAATGGCTTTGTTAGCTCAAGGTAGAAGAAGGTGGGGAAGAGGAGGATATTACTGCCGGCTCGTATAATCCATCGGCAGTGATGTAGAGATATCACTGTCGGTCAGTAGATTAAGCCGACAGTGATGAGATGTGGGTGCATTACTGTCAGCTCAATCTATCAGCCGATAGTAATGATCCTTATCACTACCGGTTCATAAGTCACGATGACTGATTCTTCCCGTGCGGCTAATGAACCGGCAGTGATGCTCCATTATTACCGATCCATGAAGAACCAGTAATAATAAATCAATATATAAACCTAGTTCTGCAGTAGTGGTTCTTTTGATTCAGGTATCCAAACATCAGGACATGATTATATTCAGGACCACTTGGTATTATGTATGAAGTGATTCAGGCATCCCAATACTACTACCTAAACGTGCGAGTTCTCTGTCTCTAGCCCAACATGTTTGGTCTATGGGACCAGCGAATCAATTATTTTTACCTCTCACTATTGATAAACAATAAAGCCCTGCTCTTCCTAAAAAAACTCGTGATAGATGCTGCTGGGAATCCTATATATCGTGATGAATAATACCCATTCGCAAACCTTGTGTCCTCGTCGCTTGCCAATTAGTTATGGCTAGGAGACTGGCGCGAACAAGTATCTATGTCATTAATTTGTGTTTTTAATGATTAATGATAACATGACCATTTTATCTAACATGTGTATTGTAGGATTATTGAAACTTATGTCATAATGTTGATTCTCGGGTTTTCTTGTCCCTATATTAGTTTTCATGGTTATCGCAAAGAATATGCTCGAGGAATTAATGATTATATAGTTCTAAATATCATAAGGAGTTTTGTTGCCACTTAGAGTAGATATGCATCTTATTTTTCTTTAGCTGTACTATTAAGGGGATCGAGGATATTGTAGCTTTACCGAGTTTAAGTTTGAGATATAGTTGTGATGCATAATAGTTAAGTATAGCGTTAGGTAGCTCAAATGAAGCCTAAGGATGCAAATATCGAAAACAGGACCAAATTTGGAATGAATTGCATATGTCCCTGATTTTTCAAAGTCACCATATGATCGCGGGATCACTATATGATACACTGACTTTAGGAGTTCTGGACAAGGTGTGAAGGCTTTGAAATTAGGTCACAATATGATACGGTGATCCAGTATAATACGGTGAACTGTACCGCTAGACAGAGACTTAGGGAACTGCTAGACAGAGACTTTGGAAACTAGAAGGCTTTAGGATTTGAAGTCACCCTATGATACGGTGCTTGCAGCCATCGCGAGCCTGTCACAATATGAGTGAGGGATAATGGCTAGTTTTTATTGGTGACTATAAATATGATCCTACTGCTCCTCGAAGGCTTCCTTTTCGTGGTTGGGTGATTCATTTACATCTCTAGAGAGTCAAGAGGAAGAAGAAACACAAGTAATTTTCAAGCTTTTTAATTATAAGATTAAAAACATCATTAGTGTTAAGTAGCTAGTATGCATCTACTTATCTCTTTGGCTTAGATTAGGTCGACCGAGGTTTTTAGTTATTACTCTTGGTGATTAGCGTCACCTATACGAGGTGAGCTTCATGATGAAGTAATTGTTAAAGCTCTAAGATGAAGATGCGCCAGTTGGAGTACACAGATTTAAAGTGAAGAAAGACTATCACTAGCACTACATAAGAAATCAGCAAAAGAGACACTACATTAGTGATGGCGGCTCAACATGCGTCACTAATGTCCTATTAATGACGGGTAAAATAAGGATGCGTCACTAATATCCCTTCTGATCGAACCATATAGATCCGTTACTGATGATAATAGTGACGGGTCAAGTTGTGACCCGTCACTAATGACTAGGTCATTAGTGACGGGTCGTCCTAGGCCAGTCATTAGTGATGGATCACAACTTACTCGTCGCTAATGATCCACTCATTAGTGACGGGTCGTTCTATGCCAGATGTTAGTGACGAGTCAACTTGTAACCCGTCACTAATGACCAACTACAGTCACTAATGACGGTATTTGCAAATATTTTTTATTTTTATTTTATTTTTCTCTTATTTTTTTCACCTCGACAGCATTAGAATAGGAACTATTGTATAGTTCTGTTCAAGTTTGATGTAATGTGTGGCGGCTATGGACACAAGCGCGCGTTCTAAAAATGATGTAGAAACTTCCGAGGGTGAGAACTCAATCTTCCAAGCCATTTTTGATCTCGAAAAATTCTTCAAACCCGACAAAGTCGGGGAGAAGCAGATATAACTTTTTTTTGTGATTGTATGTAGAGTAAAAATACATTAAAATCGGAGTCCGTATGCAAAAATTATACCCGTTTTACCGAATGCACTATGGGTCACTTATCAAATTATAACCCTCGACGAAATTTGGCAAAATTAAGCATTAGTGACGGGTTATGGTTATGACGCGTCACCAATGACCTTCAGCAAAGAAGGTTAAAAGGATAAAATATCCGGTTTCTATCACAACTACGTGATAGCAGAGGTGGTAAGGTGGGCTACATACGCGAGTAGGAGGTCATGGGTTCGATTCCCATGGAACGCAAACTTGAAAATAATGTGAAAAAAACGTGGCTTGTGAGGCATATGGGATGAGCCTGCGTTGGGATGGTTCGGGTGAAAAAAAATATTTTTTTGACTTTTTTGTGTCAAAAAAATATTCATCGGTCATTAGTGACGGATCAAGATTACAACCTGTCACTAATGACCTTATTAATTATTAGTGATGTGATAAGAGTGACGGGTACAGGACCCGTCACTAATAACCTTATTAATTATTAGTGATGTGATAAGAGCGATGGGTACAGGATCCATCACTAATACCGATTATCACCCATCACTAGTGACTTTTTTTCACGTAGTGTAGAGAACGTTTGGTCCCTTTCTCAGGATCAAGAGGGAGCTATATACTTGCGCAAGTGCTCGAATGAGGACTAAGAGGGAGCGCTAACCCCACAATACATTGGAAAAAAATCGAGTCTCCTTATCTCTCTTTATATTTGAGCAATTTACTTCTAGCATTTACATTCCGTATTTACATTCTTGCTTCCTTTAGCAGGATTGTCAAGCTAGAATAGGAATGGAGCTAGGTTGAGATAGTTTATGAAGAAACTAGTGCATATTTAGACTAAGGTTATTTAATTTCTTTGTAATAGTTTCTAGAATAAAAAAAAGTTTTAGAACCTGCAGGTTCACCCCTGGACGCAATGGGGGAGGGAGGTAGGAGGCAGCGCGACTAGCAGGGACATTGAGCACCCCAATGGGACGTGGTACAATGGTTGCTGGTGAGGGGAAAGAAGGTGAGAAACATCGAAACTAATTCCTCCATGATCGAAATATTTTTCATTCCATTGCTGGAGCAATTTGGTTTCAGTGGAACCAAATGAAAACTTCACTAAAGGATAAGCAAAGCCTATTTGACCGTGGGATGAAGTCTCGCTAGGGCCTCGGCAACATCATTTCCGACGTGGGCAAGTGGTAGGTAGGCGAGGAGGGGAGGGACCGGGAAGTGCGGCAATATAGTTGGTGGCACAGCGGCAGGCCTGTGGCTGCGTCTCGGGTGTGTGTGAATATATAGCGACCCCTAGAAGCTGGAATGTTTGTTCACCGGGTTTTTCATGTCAATGTATAAGAAAATTGACATTTTCTTATTATGTTAGGCTTTTAGTTAAACCGTTTGGTGCATACAGTTGAATATCTTGCTGCTATTGGCCAATCCACCCAAGCCATCTTTGGTACGTACTACTTCGGCGATAGTTCCTCCACGTAAAAAAGCTGAAGTGCATGCTGCCATGTGCCAACCGACATGATTTACAGCAACTTATGAGTGACGAAAACTATCTTTCAACGCTTCTCTCAAAAACTGAATTATGCACCAGCAAGAGCTATACCAAAAAGGCCATGAGTAACGAAAACTACTACTGAATTATGCACTGCCGCTTGCAATAGCGGGTATTGGAAGCGCCGGAGCCGCTTGATATTTGAATAGCTACCGCTTCCTATTCAGTTGCTTGCAAAACTTCTCCAAGCGGTACCTCCGCTTGGAGAACTCTAGCCGACTCGGCAACCCAATCAGTCGCTAGATATAACAATTCAGCCAAAAAACCGGCTCCAGTCGACTCCCTACACACTTATCATTTTCTCCGCTCGTCATCTCCTCCCTATCGCTCGTCATTTTTGTTGAACTGCAAACGAGCTCGGAATCCCAACTACCACGGTACCACCGTCCAGAGCATCCCGCAGAAGTGTCGTGCACACCATCAAAACCAGGTACGTCTTGTCCCATAACCATCTCACCATCCTTGTGCTCCTCCTCGGCATCGTCATCGTGATAGAGTCTCTCATCTGAGGTGTCGTTGCCATCGTCCCGGCCGCCACCAACCTCACTGTTGAGCATGAGCCCCTCACCCCACCGCCTCTCGGACCACGGCAAGTCCCTCGGTCCCCTGCTGCTACCCTCGCCGTCGTTGCTTCTCAATCGCCTCATCGGTGATGGTGGCCACCTTCGATGGACATGCCGTCTCTCCTGCCGTCCCAGATCTTGTCCATCTTAGATCTGAAACATGTGGCTCCAATCTCTGATAAATCAACACCTCGTCATTGGATTCACCATCGTGCTTGGAAATGGGGAGGACCAAGGGAGATGTGGTTTGAGGTGGTTGCACGGCTTCCTTAGGCAGGTGTACGTAGGGCATGAACAATGCTAGATGCTTATGGCTAGGTGCTTAAGAAAAGAGAGTGTTAAATATCTATATAAAAATTGTAATTTTCAATACAAATAAAAGACTACACGTGCTTAAACATAATTAACTATCTTATTATTTAGCACTATTATAAATAGCGGTGCTTAGTAAGCGTCTTGCCCTCCGTCTAAATACATGTGCCAATATAATTAAGAAAAAACGTTTTTCTATAAATATCTCCTCTAAACAGCCTGTCTCAGTGTCCCAGTATAAACATGCTCGTACACGGAGTAGCAGCCCCCCATCAGCCGGTAGGTGGGGAGGCGTTGATGAGACAATCTACTCATACGTGAACACTCCGATGCATGGCCTACGCTCAGCACCTATATATTCATACATCAAAAATGTAGAAGGTGCTCCTGTTTTAGTCCGAGTATGATGGTTGGTCCGCGGATCACAACTCTGATCTCAGCACTACTTGAAAAAATGATAAAGTTAACGGGTCATAACAGGTATGGATGATGTTGTATCTATCATTCTAAATGTATCACTGATGACTAGTTATTGATGACAAGTCAAAACTCATTACTAATGAAGTCATATGTGATAAGTCATAACCGTGATCCATCGTCACCTATGAGCATCTTCCATGTGCTTAGGAGCAAGACATAAGTGACTAGTAATATCTTTCACTCATATGCTAGAGAGAAGATATAAGTGACAAGTAACATAGGTACCCATCACTTATGGGTAGACGAGTTAATAAATTATCCGTCTCTTATATGAACACATAAGTGTCTGGTAACAAAATTACCTGTCACTTATGTATATTTTACCCTGAATGATTGTATTGTTTTCCATTTGTATCCTGGAGCGTAATCAGGATTTAGCAGCCGTCTTCTCCCTATAAACAACAACAATTTATCTAAATCCATATCGACAAACACACTTATATAAGAATGCACTTCATCACAGAATCATAAAAATTATAAAGTTTCCATCAATTCATTACTAAATCACAAATGTTACAAAGTTCCAATCAACTCATATTACATAAGAGCTCTAGGGTTTCTATAGTGTAACTCGTCGTGTGGGTTGATGACTTCAGATATCATGAGCTCGGTGATTTGTTGTCGAATCCACAAGAGTGCACCATCGTTGAAAAAACAAGTTGAAAATCCTGCATAATTTGATGTGTAATCAATGTCATGTTATCGGAAAATTAAACTAATTACTGAAATTAGTATTGAATAATCTTATATTAAACTTATATCGAGAAATTTGATATCCTTTGATTGGAGCGTGAGAAGCATGTTCCACGTAATATAGAATCCACAGGCGTTGCCCGGTTGTTGTTGATGGCACTACGGAAAAAAAAAATTATGTTTAGATCGACATAAAAAAAAGCTCGAAGGTACATCTGTCTGGTAGCACTTACCGCAAAATCGGTTTTGTGTGTCAGTCTGTGGCAACCTGTCGCGTTGTAATCAGGATCAACTCGAATGTACTGCATAAAGAGGGATCGATTATGAAACATTTGAATATTAGAAAAGTTACATATATAAACTAAGTCACATAGAATTTACGTATCAAAGAGTCCTTTTATAGCACTGGAATTACGTTATCTAGGTTTACTTTTTGATCCTACTAGTCTTGATGAGTTGAGATACTACATTAAGTTTCACTTGAGATAAATGACCAGTAAGATCTAATAACTATCGGTGTTATGAACGTCCAACAAGTAGTTCATTTAGAAATAATGTTGCATTGATGGATATAGTAGAATGTGTTGTTCCTTGAAGTCTCTTTTGTTTGCGAAGTTTGATCGTGCTTATCATTTGTAACTCTGTCAAGTGAAGTCTAGAAATTATTTGTTTTTTTCCCCTGTCAATGCCCATCAGTTACGTTTCTGGAGTATCTGGTACCATCAATACTCATGATCTAATGCATTTTTGTGTCATCAGACTATATGTTTCCTTTTGGTCTTTGTTCAACCTTATATTTTCGCCACACAATAATCCGCTCAGAAATCCTCACGAATTTAGCAATGCTCTCGATCTCCCACCTGTCTCTACAACTCTAATAGTCATATATTTGATTATGTGGCATGCTCTATATTATGATGATTTGGAAATATTTTTTATAGGATATTAATAAAATATAGGTAAGTAGAATTTAGGAGTAAGATTTAGTGAGTCGGATAGAATATGTAGAGAAATAAAGAGATTTTTTTTAAGAGGCTTCCATATGAAGATATGTGAGCGAGATTTAGAGTGTCAGTTAGAGATGCTCTTAGAAAGTATAGCTCTATTCTACTGCTTGTAAAATTCAAACTTTCCCAAGCGGCAATAGTGCTTTCATATACAATTGCAAATTGTATGACCACTTGTAATTAGGATGCTTGAAATTTAAATTTTAAGATTCTCTAGATTTTGAATTGTGCTATTTGCGCGGATCATTATACAACCAGTAATCACTACTACAGAAAGGGTCATTCATGCTCTATTATCACTGCCGATCTGGTTATAACCGGTAGTGATAAACAATCACTGTCGGTTCATAAGCTCAACCAGCACATAAAAAACCGAGCCATCAAGAACCGACAGTGATAATCACTATCATGCCAGTTCTTGTTACGAACCGGTATTGATTACCGGTTCAGAAAATGAATCGATAGTGATAGACGATGATGTATCAGTGCTGGTTCATAACAAGAACCGGCAGTGAGGCTAGCACATTAATAACCAACGGTGATAGTGGCTATCATTATCGATTGGAGTTACAAACCAGCAGTGATAGTGGCTATCACTGCTAGTTGGAGTTACGAACTGGAAGTTATAGCCCACTGCTGGTACAGTTTCCACTCTCCGCCTATTCAGCTTCTCCCAAAAGTCTTATAGATTTAACTCCCTGGCCACCGATTGCTCAGCTCCCAACCTCCCGCACCTTCTCTCTCTCTCTCTCTCTCTCTCTCTCTCTCTCTCTCTCTCTCTCTCTCTCCCCCCCCCCTCCTTCACCATCGCTGCTGCCATGATGGAAACTCCACCACCATCTCCGGCTCTGGCCACTCCACGGTCCCCCTTGCCACCACCATCTCCGACCACACCACCCACCCCCATGCCTTCACCTGCCAATGAAGCTCTAGCGCCGCTGGAGAGCTCAGATGAGGGGTAGCCTGCCGACTCCAGATCGGTAGGGTCTGAGACCACCGACGAAGTCTAGGACTTCTTCATTGATGAGCCTAAGCCGAAGAGGCACCGACGTGAGGAAGAAATGGAGGAGGAGGATGCCGAGGAGGAGGAGCAGGACGATGTCGACAACACCAACACCAACAACTACTTCTTTGTCGTGGTCGATTCTAGTTAGCTGTGGTAGGCGTAGGTACGTGGCGGTGCAGTGGTTCTTTTTTTACTCGGAAGTTTTAGGGTTCCTTTTGCGCACGTGTGGCCGCATCATTTGTTTTGGTTGTACAATGATGACTGCTACCTAGGGTTTAGTTATTAGTGTGATAAAAAATAATGATTCTAATTTATTACTATAAAGATTATTTTTCATGTCTCAAAAAGTTAATCACGTAGTTAAGCGTTCTTATTTATCATCAGGTTGGGTTTTTACGCATTTGAATATTAAGTTGAGTTAACATGTTTCAAAAGTATGTGGACATAGTTTAGAGTTTATTAGAAAAACCCTAAGTGCCTTGGAGTGGGGGATGTATGAAAAGAGGGGAGGTTTAAGAAAATTCAGCAAAGAATCCATCTCGCAGTCTAACCGGGGCTTACCCGTGGTCTAATCACTAGGTGGCAACCACATCGATTTACCATGTGGGTTACCACGGTCTGACCGACACCACTCATAGTTTGACTGTCAGAACTCAGCAGAGGATCGACTTAAGGTAATCGATCTCTCTCACTCTCCCCCTCTCAAATTTGCTCTCTCACTCTCTCACTCCTCCCAAACCCTAGAAGAGAGAGAGCTTGTCGTTCATCACGTTTGAAGGCTGGAGATCGGAGGTGGGAACTTCCCCAAGCTTCCTAAAGGGCTTCACTAAGCCTTTCCCCCTTCCTCCCACTGTTGGAAGAGTTCTTCACCGTTTTTCTCCCACCGCGAGCTCATTTCCCCTCTTTGAAGTCCAATCAGCAGATTGGAGCTCCCCCGAAGGATTTCAATCCAATAGAAAGTTCATCTACGCTAAGGTA
The DNA here is from genome assembly GCF_958298935.1 of Phragmites australis. NCBI lineage: Eukaryota > Viridiplantae > Streptophyta > Magnoliopsida > Poales > Poaceae > Phragmites > Phragmites australis. The sequence continues at coordinate 9,315,157 of NC_084938.1, forward strand.
AATGTTCTCCTACCGTTTTTCCATCGTTTCCTAGCCCTAGGCGATCACCGTTTTGATTTATACTGGAAAACCCTAGTGGCACTAGATCTAGATCTCATTTTTGGGGTTTTACGTGTTCAGGTCATGCATGTCATCTAAACAACCACGTAAAATGTCCCCTACTCTTGTGGAGTACTTTGGTACCCTTCATCACCGAAGGTTTCGCCGGAGTCCTCACCGGCTACCCCACAAAGGTGTTGCCAGTAGGGCCGGGTGGTCTGACCACCACTAGGGCTAGTCTGACCGCTAGTAGGACGATTCAAAAATATCAGTCAACCCTATGGTCAAGGTCTAACCGCCACTAGGGTGGTCTGACTACTAGTCGGCGATCTAACCGCCACCATGCCTGCAATCTGACTGTCAGAGGCCAAAACCTTCTACATGCCGACGGTCTAACCGCCACTTCAATGCCGGTCTGACCGCCAGCCACTTAAAGCTATATGCACTTAGGTTGTCTTATCCAAAGTTTTAAACTTTGAAACTCTAATCTTTTGGTGGTTTTTTGCAAATGTTTTCGAAACACGACAATCTGTTATTATCCAAGCATGTATCATTTGCACATTTTTTTCATAGTTCATTTGTTTATGCATGCATTCTTGATTTGTTTAGAGAATGTTGCGCTGACGGTCCAAGCGAGTGAAAGCAACGCTAATCTACCTGAGTTCTATGAGTGTCGCGCCGGGAGTATCAAGCAACTGCCAGAGCAACGAGGCAAGCATCTAAGCATATTGCACTTTTTTTGTTGAATTGAATGGAGTCTAAATTGATAAGTAATTGCTTAGGTATATTTGCATATTTAGCGAGTCGTTGTCGGGCTTATATGGGTAGAACCTATGTTGATTGCATTACTTTTACCTTGAGTTGTTGATTATCCATATCCTTGTAGCCTTGAGAATATTGTTGATGTCTAACTTAAGAGTTATTCAAAATACTTAGTAATGCATAGGTCCTCAGTAGAGGATGAACAATGATTCAACCATTATTTGCGAGCTTAGGGCTTACTTATTATCATAATTACAATGATAATGATGTGAGATCTATGAGATACAAGAATGAGGCGAGATATTGGCGGTGCTAGGGGTAGGTCGGGAGTGGAACCCAGATGCCATAAACCGCTTGCATCGTTAAGCATCGTCTGTCAGTGCTATTGGCTTTAGCACTGTTCGTACAACCACATATTCGGATAATGGATGAATGAGCTGAGTATCATACACCATACGGACGCTTGATGTGTGTCCCTATGACGTGTAAGAAAAATAAAGAAGAAGTAAGGTGGTGGGAAACCAGAGGTGTTCGTGACATGCTCGCGGTAACCCTGGTACCATAGGAGCTGTGCAAGTGGGTAGTTTTGGGTATGAGAAAAGTTGTCTCAGGGGCCAAGAGGATGGACCCGGGTCAAATGGGTGAAGTTGTACCCCCTTGTAGGGTGTAAGAACAATTCAAATTACCGCGCTCTCAGTCATGAGCATGCTTCTGTCCATCCGTATCGGTCATAGAGTTTCCAAATTTGAGGATATGTCATGGTATGTTGGGTTTGGTTGTTGAGGATTATTGATTACATAAGATGGTTCCTTTTACAGTTATGTGCAGGTTAATGTTGCAGGGTAGATGTATCTTGAGTTAAGTTTCGATGCTTATACATAGAAGTCTAGGTTGCTTACGCATATGAATTTACTTAACCTTATGACCTACTCCTTGCTAATGACTTAAATGCATAATCTTTGGAGTCGGGTTATTTATATGTACCCATTATGGATTAAGTCTTGCGAGTACCTTTGTACTCACGCTGCTCTTTCAGGTTTCACATGTGAGGAGGGGCTAGTGTTTGGCTACTTCACGTCCGCTGATGTAGGTAACGGGAATGATAAGTGCAAGCTACTCGTGTGGCGTGCTTATGGGTAGAGCCTAAGGGCATATGGTTTCATCTAGCTTTTGGTGTTAGTAGATGTTATCATTCTACTGTGTAGTTTCTCTATTCTTTTGTTGTAAATTGTTATAAATGATGCTACACTAGTGCTTGTAATATAAATTTAACTACTCGCTCTTTCTTAAGTTTTGTTATGATTTTATATGTTGGAAAGGTATATGTTCCGATCTTAGGTAGAAAACATATGTCGCGTCTGCCGAAGTGATATTCTGATTAATCATTGTAGTCATGATTATATAAATGATTGATTTAATGATTAATTAGAATATTATTTAGATGGTTCCTCAAATTAATTAATTATGGCATACCAATTTAAATTTTGATTTTTTATTTGCTGAGATTATGTATCACTGCCGGTTTATAGATAGAACCGATAATGATAAGGGACATCAATCGATATATCGGAGCCGAATACTAGTAGTGATACAAACTATAACTACTGGCAAAAATCGACAGTAATATAGTTTTTGAACCGACAGTAATGAGAGGTTATGTAGCAGTGGATTATACATCTAAATCATATAGCAATGATAATAGTCATGCGATTAAATGTTAAAAGTATGAAACACATCATATACTTAAAAATGCACTTGTGCATCCATAAAAATCAATCTTACATAAGTTTCATCGTGACACTTTTTCTAAGGACCAGCAAAATATACAGTGTATCTACTTCTCTTTTGGAGAGACCAACGTGTACTCATGTCACATTAATCCAAGCATAACAGCTCCAACCTAGCCAGGTACACCATAGAAATGATGTAAAGTAGTAAATCAAAAGACACTGTTGGAAACACCGCATTCGAACTTCACTTCAGATCGTGCATCTCTTTTCTACCGCTGCAAAAACAAGAAGAAATCAGTTTGATTACACTAGCAAGGAAAAATGTAAACCAAGAGGAGGATGCACTCAGTCCTTACATCCATAACATTGTAGGATCGATTACGTACAAAATATATAATTAGAGGAGTGATGATTGCAGAAGTCATGAAAATATTTAATCTCAAAATCAGTTTGGGACATACTGCTATCACGTTAATAAAAATGATGTATAGAAAAATCCAACCATCAGATTGCCTCAAATTTTGACTGTAGAAAATACACAACCATACAAAACTATTGCAATAAGAATCGGATATCTAGATCGAGAATTATGAATTTCATAAGCAAATTATGGTAGATGGTGAAGAAAATATATTAAACTCTAAATATGCAATTATGCAAGAATTATGAAAATTTAATCAACCGAACTTTTCAGAGTTTTACCTTGATGCTGTAGGATGATTTTGGATGTATCAAACTAATATAAATTGCGACGATCAAATGATCCACAGAAAATCAACATAAAATGACGAACATGAAGAACACCGATAAAAACTTACAAAATTTATTCTTTATGGTATGGATAGGTTCACGAGATACATCTAAAAGCATCTCTGAATGATTTTCACGAAATCCTAAAATCTAATTACTCTTTCTACTGTTTTGTTCTGTAGCTCTCTTAGTCGCCTACGGTCGATCTCCTTTTATTATCAGCTCAGCAATAGTAGTGACCGACATAGAATACTATTATTACCTAAGATCTGTAGAGTTATCTGCTTTTTTATTTTAAATAAAAATAAATATTTAAATTATTTTATTTTATTATATAAACTCTCGATCTAACATAAATATTGAATCTGAGCTGTGCCAACGAGACCAAAGTCGTGGATCTCCTGATCGCTTGACCCGCTCGCCCACCGTGGCTCTCCTCGGCGCCAGCCCACCTGGGCCACCGTGGTGTCCTCTGAGCCAAACCAAACGCCCACACATGGGCTGATCTGCCGCGTGATCACATGATCCAACAGGCCCTCGAGCACCAAACCAAGCCACCAACACGTGACCCAACATGCATGCAAAAGCTGCCGGCTACCAAATCCCATTTTTTTAATCAGCCTCCGGCTGCACGTCCTACAAAAGCCAAACATGTATAGTACACAACACATGCCAACCTCCTTTATTTATTTCATATGCACACATCCATGTTTGCATCATGAAATAAATCATTTCACGTCATACTCCATGTGACATTCCATATTATAGATAGTACAACTTCTTATGCACATCATTTAATATAATTTATTTTTATTTATATCATAGCCCGTATATCTTTTATATACGTTTTATGTGTAATTATCTTTATATGCACCGCTTGTTAGCTCGAATATCCCGTGTAACCTCAGACCGTTTTGATCTCAGTTCTTTCCTAAAACTAGTCTCGATCTTATCACCAGCTAGGCCCGCCCTTAGGAAAACACCTATACATACCAAACCAATATTCATACTATTGTACTATACTATTATACTATCATAAACATACCAAGCAATATATTATCAGCACATACACATTAACACATGGTACATCTTCCATGCCAACCTCCTTTCTTTATTCCATATGCACACATGCAAGTTTGCATCAAGAAATAAATCATTTCACGTCAGACTCCACGTGACATTTCACATAATAGATTGTACAACTTCTGTGTACATTATGGTATAATTTATTTCTATTACACCATAGTTCGTACATTTTCTATGTACATTTTATGGTGTAATCATCTTTACGTGCACCGCTTGCTAGTCCAAACATCTCGTGTGACCTCCTGACTGTCTTGATCTTAGTTTCTTCTTAAACCTAGTCTCGATCCTATCACCAACCACGTCCACCCACAGAAAAACACCCGCACATACCAAACTAACAACCAATTCTGAGAAGTTCTCACAAACTTAACTTGCGTCAATCCATACAACACCATCCACACGATTGTATTGCACATATCAAAATAACAAACACTATTATACTACCATGAATATATCAAGCAACATATTATCAGCGCATACACATTACCACATGCACATCAAATAATGTCATAATGTTGAATCACTTTGCGTTTTGCCCTATTTTTTGACACACATGATCTCACAAACACAGCTCTAGAACAAAGAAGAGAAAAACGACATAGCAGGTCTTATGCTCTATCCACATGTAAGCTAACACTATTGTTCCAAAAACGTAATGAGTGTGTTAGAAAAATATACACTTTTAGATTTAATTTAATTCCTAGATAAATCATAATCAGAAATTGATAACCTAAACAACAAAGTACTACTTAGCATAATTAATTATTAAAGTATATTAAATCATCATTATTGTGCAAAAAAATATAACCTAGATACACTACATATGTATAATATACTTTATAACTAAACAACAAAGTACTGTTCAGCATGATTAAAATAAGATTAATTATAGTGAATATATTGATTGACATTGAGCGACGTCTAAGCCCATGTGATGAAGATGTATAAGACGATGACGAATAGGAAGTAGATCGCGAGCAGACGATGATGATGATAAAGTAGATCACGAGCACTCGCGCGGAGCGCTTCCCAAAAACATTATTTGCTCCCTACCGGTGCAGGATCACAAGGACAACATGTTTTGGAGACTTGCTCTCCCGATCAACAGTGTACGTTAGAGGAGCGGGATGAAGCAGACTACGTATGACGGTGCAGTAGAGAGAGAGGCAAAACCCCTATTTGTACATATCTTGTTGTGGTTGAGACATGCCATGACCAAATTCTTAACCGACATGATTTCTATATGTATATATATATGTTTGCTCATGTAGCAAAAGAATAAAATTGCAAAAAAAACCGCACTTACGCAAACTACTAGATTCGATTTCGGCGGACCATTCATGTAGATATCATGGGCCCACACCCTTCACCCCACCTAAGCACGATGAGGCGAGCGAGCGTGTGCGTGTGCTCTACGAGTACTCTCATTCAGACATGCTAAATAGGTGAAGGAAACAACTTCTTTTAAGTTTGTCTTCCTGCACATCTAATAGTAAATTGGGACTAGAATATACACCTAAACTTTATTTAATTAAGTCTTTAAGATTTATTTAAATTCTGTTTAAATATAATGGACTAGGCTTATATATCTGACGGAGTGATGATGCACTTACTGCTAAATACTAAAGGCACCTGTGATGTCCCTTTTGTGCTTACTAAACTTTTGCGGTACATCATGTGTGAACGTTAAACGAGATTCAGCAATTGCTTTGACAATCGTTGCATCAGTTGTGCTACATATAGTCCATGGACGTACGCACAAGTTGAATGTAGCATCTTGTTGCTCCTATATTCATAAATACTTCTTTCGCTAATGCAACATTCTCTCCTCCTATAATTTCTAAGACCATGTATCCATTATTATATTAAGAATCAGAATATATTACGAGGTTGATTGGGACACTGATCCACTAATAAAAAACTCTATTCACTGCCAGCTCTAAAACCCACTTCGCTGTCGATTTTGGAGCCAGCAGTGAGCAACAGACAGTGATAGTCGAGGACTATCATTGTCGGCTCGATGCACTGGCAGTGAAGAGAGTTATCACTGCTGGCTGAAGGATTTGACCTGTAGTGATACCCAAGGAACCATTGCCGGTTGAATCCTTCGACCGACAGTGGTTCGCTGGATTCAGTACTAGTTGAAGGTTTTAGTCGGCAGTATTTTCCCTCTCCTCCCTCCTCGGTCCTCCCTCTCTCTGTCCTCCTGTACTCCCTCTCTCCTCGATCTCTATCTCTTTTTCAATACATGCATACAATGATACATATATTTACTGTAAATCAATAATAAAAGTACATTCATTAATACATAGTAATGAACATATATTACAAGTCAGACATCGATAAACACATATATACATAATAGTTCTAACAGGTCACCCCCTGGAAAGTTGGTCGAGTTGAGCCAGTCCAGTATCCCTCTACCTCTCCTGCGATGAGGACCGCGTCTCCGCATTGACGATTGATGGCGTGTGTACGTCCAGGGACATCGGGGGCCAATGGTGGTGGAGCGGAGAACCCAGCCACACCTAATCGACCACAGTGTCGCCTATGCTCTAGGCTCGTCGGTGTGTCAAAGGCATCAAAGTCTAACTGAAAGTGCATCTAGGCCACCTAAGTGGGTTTTGGCTTATTGATGATAAAACAATTAAGGAACTAATATGTTTATCGAAGTAATGAATAGGTCTTAGTCTCAATTGTGAAGACTTACGATGGTTGACGCCCCTCGAAAAGAAAAGAGAAGTAATGAGTAGTACTCAATAGGATTTAAAGTTTTTTATCTTGGAAATTGAGTCTAGGGTAGGCGTACTATTAAGAGGGTTGCATTTATTTGCTGTCATGGTATCTCAATGCTCAAGATAACCTTTAGAGCCAATAAGTTGAGAGACACATTCACCCACGGACACCGGGAAGTTTGGCAGAAGTTTACTGAGTCCGGAGTCTCCGGTGTTCACCGGATACTCCGGTCCTCAGTATTTAAGCCGGAGTCTCCGAGATAGGCTCCGCCAGAAGAGGCTCGGTTTTGAATTTTTATTTATCCGGAGTATCCGGTGTTCCGGACACTCCGGTAGTTGGTGAGTTTTTATGTCGGAGTCTCCAAGGGAGATTCCGCCAGAGGTCGCTCGGTTAAGTATTTATTTTTGTTAGAAAAAGATCAGAGTCTCCGGTGTTCACTGGATACTCCGGTAGGAAAAATATTTTGGCCGGAGTCTCCGAGGGAGACTCCGCCAAGGGTCGCTTGGTTAGTATTTATTCTTTTATTAAAAGGAGACCGGAGTCTTCGGTGTTCACCGGATACTCCGGTATCTGGAGAAGCCGGAGGGTCCGACAAGTCTCCGGACCTTGTCTATGTGGTAGCCAAGTCTGGGCCGGAGACTCTGGTGTTCACCGGAGACTCCGACAACTTAACAGAACTGCAACGGCTAGTTCTGACATAGTTCTGTGACCGTTCTGACGTCGTTTTGAATTTTAGGCCGGAGACTCCGGTGTTCATCGGATACTCTGGGGTAGGTGTGTCAGAACAGTAACGGCTAGTTTTTTAGAGTGAGCTATATATACTCCCACACCCCCAAGCATTAATGGCTTGCTGTTGCTGCTGACCTCTAGATTCATAAAGCCTTCTAAGAGCATTTAAAAACCCTCCAAACATCTCTAGTGTTTAGTTTTGTGCCAATTTAGTGAGATTGTGTTTGGGGTGAAGTTGAGACATTTGAGCATTGAGTTCATCATCAAGCATTCGCTGTGATCATTTCTCTTGGAGCCTTGTGCTCCTAGACGGCAAGGTGTCGCTCGTAGAGCACCCAATCTTTGTGGAGTGCCACGGGAAGTTTGTAATCGACATCAACTTGAGTAAGGAAATTCTAGCTTGATTTTTGTGGTCGCTAGAAGAGGATAGGGTTGGAGAAGACCTGGCTCTTTGTGAGCTCTTCAACAGAGACGTAGGCACTTCTTTGTGAGGTGGCCGAACTCCGGGATAATCCCTTGTCTCTTCATTTGTGCAATTTCATTTAATTGTGTAGCTTTGGGATTTTTCCCGTACAATTAGTCTTTGTGATCATTTGGCTAGTGTCTATTGTTGTTTAAGCTTTGTGCTGTTAGTAGATTTAATATCACCTTTTAGACTCTAGCTATTCCTATTAATTCTTAGTTGTTCTCGAGCTCCTGTATAGACTGGAGACTTCGGACTAGACCGGATACTCCGGACAGACTGGAGTATCCGATCTTCACCGGAGTATCCGGCATCTGTTTAATCCGCTGATTAGTTTTAATTTTCAGAAAATCCTATTCACCCCCCCCCCCCTCTAGGCACTTTTAAGTACATTCAATTGGTATTAGAGCCTAACCTCCTACAAGGCTTCACCGCTTGGAGGAAATCATTATGTTGACATCCGGAAGCCCGAGGGGTTTAAAAGATGATCCGTCGAAGAATGATAATGGTAATGGTAAGGGAAAGGGAAGTGAAGTTCCTTTCAATTATGATCGTTTAAATTCTTCGAGTAACTATATCTCCGTGCCTTCCAGGCGTGCACCATTCTTCGATGGTACACATTTGCCGCCTGGAGGCACAAAATGAAAATGCATTTTAATCTATCTTCATCCAAGTATTTGGAAGATTGTTTGCACAGGCTTTGACTTGCCGGATGAATATCAAGAGCTCACGTCAAATGAAGAGCAAAATATGCACCGCAATGCCCAAGCTACAAGTGTATTGCTTAATGCCTTGAGTCCGGAGGATTTCAATAAAGTGGATGAACTCGAGGAGGCTAAGCAAATTTGGGACACTCTCCAAGTTGCTTATGAAGGGACAACAAGCGTGAGAGAATTCAAGATAGAGCTACTTGAGGGCAAGTTAGGAAGATTTGTGATGGAAGATCATGAAACTCCTCAAGCCATGTATGATCGGATGATGGTGCTTGTAAACAAGTTAAGAGGGCTCGGGAGTGAAGGCATTGATGATCACAAAGTGGTGAAAAGATTGCTTAGAGCTTTTGCTCCTAGAAATCCCACTTTGGTGACACTCCTCCGAGAGAGAAGAGACTACAAAAGGCTTACACCAAGCGATGTATTTGGAAGGATACTTGCTCATGAGCTCATGGAAGAAGAAGCAAATGAAGTGAAGATTCATGCCAAACAAAGCTCAACCTCCAAGAACAAGGAGGTTGCATTCAAGGCAAGCAAAAGCAAACAAACTCAAGAATCAAGTACAAGTGAAGAGGAAAGCTCCGAAGATGAAGAGATGGCCTTCTTTGTGAAAAGATTCAAGAAATTCATGAGAAAAGGGAGGCTACTCCAAATACAAGAGAGACATGCCCAAGAAGAGAACATCTAGAAGGGCATGCTATGAATGTGGCAAAATTGGTCACTTTATAGCCGATTGTCCGAACAAGAAGAAAGGAAAGGACAAGGAAGACAATAAAATCAAGCCATAAAAGAAGGACAAATACAAGATCCACAAGAAGAAATACTCGGGTCAAGCACACATCGGGGAAGAGTGGAATTCAAATTCCGACTCCGACTCCGATGATGAGGGGGTCGCCACCATTGCTATCCGTGAATCAACACCAAGAAAATCACTCTTAATGAGTGATGATGATGACGATTCCCCCAAGTGCTACATGGCCAAAAGTCGCAAGGTAAAATCTCAATCCAAGCTCCTAGATAGCGATAGTGAATATGATAGTGATTGTGATAGCTTGTTTAAAGGTTTGAATAAAAATGTCATGGCTAAAATAAAAGGAGCTAATGGATACAATAGATAGTCATGAGGAGACCCTCGAGAGACAAGAGGACTTGCTCATCCTTGAAAAGGAGAGAAACCTTGAACTTGAGGAGCTCTTTGCTAAAGAGAAGGAGAAAGTTGAGAAATTATCAAATGATTATGATTTGGCCAATTCCTCAATAGCCGACCTTAAGAGTAACAATTTTTTGCTTTAAGAGAAATTATCTTGCTTGGATAAAAAATATAAAACTCTTGAAATTCAAATTGATACCCTTAAGAGTGGATCATCCAACTCTAATAAAGCTACTTACTATCTAGTGCATCTACTAGCAATGGATACTCTCGTTGTTTCAATGTTGATATAAATGCTTATACAATTAATGTTGAATCTTTGCAAGCGTTACAAAAGGAGAATGAGAGGCTAAATGCCTTGGTCAAATATGGATGCATCAAAACCTATAAATCAAAAGATGCACTCTACAAGACCATCCAAGCCAAAGATAACAAGCTAAAGAGAGGTTTTGGATTTGACCAATGCATGAGCAAGCCAAATGGTCATGTGATAATGAATGGAGTGGAATACCTCAAGTTTGTCAAAGGAGGCAAGCAAGTTGATCACACGGTTCAAGCAAAACAACCAAAGGCTCATGCTACTCAATGCTCATTCTATGCCTCATATATGCTCAAGAGAAACCACCGTGGTAAAGTGGTTGCTCTCTATGTTGGTCCCCGCACAAGAGATAGATTTGTCAAAAGGAATGTGTGGGTACCAAAGGTGCTTGTGACTAACACCAAAGGACTCAAACAAATTTAGGTACCTAAAATAAAGGCATAACTTTATTTTGTAGGTATACTCCTCCGGAGGATCAAGTTGGGTCATTGATAGTGGATGTACAAATCACATGACCGGAGAAAAGAGTATGTTTTGTTCTTTTGAAGAAGATGGAGGACCTCATGAAAACATTGTTTTTGGCGATAATGGAAAAGGAGAGGTAATAGGCCTAGGTAAAATCGCCATCTCCAATGATCATTCTATTTCAAATATCTTGTTAGTCAAGTCTCTTAATTATAATTTGTTATCCGTGTCATAATTATGTGAGATATGTTATAATTGTCTTTTTACTAATGAGGGTGTGATCGTCTCTAGAAGGGAAGATGCCTCAATAGCTTTCACCGGTAAGTTGAAGGGTAAACTTTATCTTATTGATTTTTCAATGGATGAAGTGAAGCCTAAAACTTGCTTGATGGCTAAGTCTAGCATAGGTTGGCTTTGGCACCGCCGACTAGCCCATGTTGGCATGAGGAATTTGTCTAAGCTTCAGAAAGGCGAACACATCCTAGGACTAACAAGTGTTTCTTTTGAGAAAAATAGAATTTGTAGTTGTCGGAGGGTTAACTCCTGTCGCAGGGATCCTGAGGGACCCCTTTTTAGAGATTCGGCTGGGGGGATGATCCTGAATATGTTCGCTGGAGAAATAAATGAGTATGAATACGATGGCCAGTGGGGTGGAATGATCTAGTGCGGAATGGAGTAAATGCGCTGGTGTTTAGACAAGTTTGGGCCGCACAGAGGCGTAACACCCTACTCCTGTATGGATACTATAAATGCCTTGAGAATGTCCCTCAAGGATGTTGCTGGTTACAAGAATGTTTATCTATCGTAGAGCCTGGGGATCCTTGTTCTTTGGTCTGCGTGTATCTGCTGGCCTTGGGTGCTCTCGATCTTCTCTTCTCTTCGCTACCTCGAAAACTTCTCAGAGATTGTCTAGCTTGTCGAGCTTGCTCAGAGATTTCAAAGCTTCAAAAAACTTGTCTTTGTCCATGCTGCCGGCTACTTTAAATACCCGTCGGCAGTGACGTGCCCCGAACGGGAGGGGGGGGGGCACGAGTTCCAAGACACCATAAATGGAAAGGGCGTCATCATAGCCTCTGTGCGAAGTGACCAGGGGTGGAAAAAGCGTCCCACGCCCGATCATCCGTCACCATAAATGCACTGGCAACGGGAGCCGTGGAGGGGGCCCACCGGGCAGCCGCAGAGCGGCCCGACGTGCCTGCCCTGTCTTGTTCTCCTGCCACAGCTGATGGGTAATGTTGGCCTGATCTTCTGATAGGTAGCGATAAGTCGGTGGGTGGAGAACTCGACATTGATGATCCAAAGGCTTCGACCCGAACAGATCGTCTCCCTTGCAATCACTACACCACAGCTCTGATGGTTATCAACCGTGTCGCGTGGTTGACCTCGCCAAGAAGGCTCAATCCTGCAAGCGTACCGAGAACACAAACAAGAACGTAGAAGATGCAATCTGAAATATTGCGAATTGAATTCAAGCACTCGAAGTCGGGGTTCCACAAACACTTGCGGCGGCCTAGTCGGTCCGGAACAAGAGCGAAAATCTCACAACTGTGTGTAGATCAATATCTAAGCAAAACCCAACCCTAATTAGGGCGGTGGCTACTGTATATAAAAGACTAGGGTCGACTCAGAAAGAATTTGGACATGGGACCAGTTCCGTTGGAAAGCTTATCTCCTTAGCTTTCGAACCATGTGTAGAACGTCGAAAACGGAGTCCGTATGCGTCCTGGGCGACGATTTTTGTGCAGGCTGGTCCTGGACTTCAAAACGGACTCGAACTTGATTGGACCTCCACCTTGGCTTGGGCGCCCTTGCTGTTCTTCTCCCGTGTTCCTAAGTAATAATACATCACAATTATTCAGTAGCATCCCATCCTTATCAAAATATAAAGGAACACTAAGGAACGAGCTCACCTCATGATTTAGTTGACGTGCACGAGCTCGTGTCAATGGACCTATTGTTGGAGGAATACTCGGTGTGTGTGTATCCGAAAGAGTGATGTCCTCATCATCCTCCCCCTCTTGAATTGGAGTCGTCCTCGACGCAATGTCATCTTCTTCTGCCAGGTAAGGCTTTAAATCTGAAATGTTAAATGTGAGACTAACCCCATAATCTGCAGGCAACTCAAGCTTATATGCATTATCATTGATCTTTTCCACAATTTTAAAAGGACCATCAGCTCGAGGCAGCAATTTAGACTTTCTCAAATCAGGAAACCTATCTTTGCGCAAATGTAAGCACACAAGATCACCAATTTCAAAAGTAATATGTTTCCGACCTTGGCTACCATAAGTTCTATACTTCTCATTCATCTTTTCAATATTTTTCTTAGTCAACTCATGCATTTTCATAATCAAATCAGCACGTGTCTTAGCATCAAAATTCAATTTCTCGGATGTTGGTAAAGGAAGTAAATCAATAGGGGCACGGGGGTTAAAACCATACACTATCTGAAACGGACTTACCTTGGTGGTAGAGTGAACTGATCTGTTGTAAGCGAACTCAATATGGGGTAGACACTCTTCTCACATCCTCAAATTTTTCTTCAAAATAGCCCGCAACATGGTGGATAATGTGCGGTTCACAACCTCCGTTTGTCTGTCGGTTTGAGGGTGACATGTCGTGGAAAACAGCAGCTTTATCCCAAGTTTATTCCAAAGTGTCCTCCAAAAGTGGCTCAAAAATTTTGCATCACGATCCGAAACAATGGTGTTAGGCACTCCATGCAAGCGAATGATTTCCCTGAAAAATAAATCAGCTATGTTTGTAGCATCATCGCTCTTGTGACAAGGTATAAAATGTGCCATTTTTGAAAAACGATCCACAACGACAAATATACTATCCCTCCCCCTCTTGGTCCTAGGAAATCCTAAAACAAAATCCATAGAAATATCCTCCCAAGGCACACTAGGAACAGGAAGAGGCATATAAAGTCCATGTGGGTTCAAGCGAGACTTAGCTTTATTGCAAGTAGTGCAGCGTGCCACGTAGCGCTCGACGTCGCGCCTCATCTTAGACCAAAAGAAGTGAGTAGCCAGTACATCCTCGGTCTTCTTCACTCCAAAATGTCCCATCAAACCACCTCCATGCGCTTCCTGCAAGAACAATAGGCGAATAGAGCTAGCTGGGATGCATAGCCTGTTAGCACGGTATAGTAATCCATCATTCAGCACATATTTATTCCAAGTTCTTCCTTCTTTACAATGTTCGAAAGCATCTTTAAAGTCCAAATCAGTAGCATATAATCCTTTAATTGTTTCTAAACCAAAAATCTTATGATCGAGTTGGGACAACATGGTATAACGTCTAGATAACGCATTTGCAATGACATTGTCTTTACCTTTCTTGTGTTTAATGATATAAGGAAAAGTCTCTATAAATTCAACCCATTTAGCATGACGTTTGTTCAGTTTGGCTTGGCTTCTAATATGTTTCAAAGCTTCATGATCAGAATGAATAATAAACTCCTTGGGCCAAAGATAATGTTGCCATATTTCTAAAACTCGCACTAAAGCATACAACTCCTTATCATAAGTCGAATAATTAAGAGATGGCCCATTCAATTTCTCACTAAAATAAGCAACGGGTTTACCTCCTTGTAGTAGCACTCCTCCAATTCCAATGCCGCTAGCATCACATTCTAACTCAAAAGTCTTACCTAAGTCCGGAAGTTGGAGTAGAGGTGCATGCGTAAGCTTATCTTTCAGCATATTAAAAGCTTGTTCTTGTGCTGGCCCCCATTGGAACGGAACGCCCTTCTTTGTCAACTCATTGAGTGGGGCAGCAATGGTGCTGAAATCTCTCACAAAACACCGATAGAACCCTGCAAGGCCATGAAAGCTTCTCACCTGTGTGATAGTCCCAGGGGTCGGCCAGCTCTTGATGGCTTCAATTTTAGCTTCATCCACTTCAATTCCCTGTGGAGTAACAACATAGCCAAGAAAAGCAACTCTATTCGTGCAAAAGGTGCACTTGTCAAGGTTAGCAAACAAACGTGCCTCTCTCAAAGCAGTAAAAACTGCACGTAGATGATCAATGTGTTCTTTATGTGACTTGCTATAGATCAAAATATCATCAAAGTACACCACCACAAATCTTCCTATGAAAGCACGTAAAACCTCATTCATCAATCTCATGAAAGTGCTAGGTGCATTAGTTAAACCAAAAGGCATCACTAACCACTCATATAGACCGAACTTAGTTTTGAAAGCAGTTTTCCATTCATCTCCCAATTTCATTCTTATTTGGTGGTAACCACTACGCAAGTCAATTTTCGTGAAAATAATAGAACCACTCAACTCATCAAGCATGTCGTCTAGCCTAGGAATAGGGTGATGATACCTTATTGTGATATTATTAATGGCTCTACAATCAACACACATGCGCCATATACCATCTTTCTTAGGAACCAAAAGAACAGGAACAGCACAAGGACTAAGGCTCTCTCATACATACCCATGGTCCAAAAGGTCTTGGACTTGTCGCTGAATTTCCTTAGTCTCCTCCGGATTGGTCCTATATGCAGCGCGGTTTGGCAATGTCGCTCCCGGGATCAAATCTATTTGGTGCTCTATCCCTCTCAATGGTGGCAGCCCCGGGGGTATCTCAGCTGGAAAGATATCCTTATACTCCTGCAAAAGGTTAGTGACAGCAGCAGGCAAAGAGCTAGGTTTATCATCAATTGAAAATAAAATCTCTTTGCATACGAAAGCATAGCACAAAGTATCATTATCTTGAATTTCAGCAAGGTCAGATTTAGTAGCAAGCATAACACCACCCTTTAACTTAATGCCTTCGGACCTAGGTGTGTTCTTCTCTTTCTTAGGTGGAAAAACAGATTGAGCTACTTGCTGATTTTCAGATTCCAAAACTCGTTCTTTCTTTTCTTTTTCAACTAAAGCTTTATCACATTGCATAATTTCAGCAGGTGTCAAAGGAAGCAAAGAGATTTTCTCTCCCTTGTGCATGAGAGAGTATTTATTACTTCTACCATGGTGTGTAGCATCGGTATCAAATTCCCAAGGACGACCTAACAAAAGTGAACATACTTGCATAGGCATTACATCAAAATCAGCATAATTATGGTAGGAACCAATAGAAAAATGTACTCTCGCAGATTGTGTTACCTTAACCTTACCGCTGTTATTGAACCACTGAATGTTGTATGGATGAGGATGTGCACGTGTTGGCAAGGAAAGATTCTTCACAAGATCGGAGCTCAAGAGGTTGTTGCAACTCCCGCCATCAATTATGGTACGAACACGTGCATCTTTGACAATGAGGAATGTCTGGAACAGATTATGGCGTTGTAGCTGCTCCGCTTGCCCCATTTGAGAACTCAACACTCGCTTCACAATGAAGGTGCGTGCTGCATAACTCTCCGTAGCAGCGGTACCACTAATCTCCTCTCCCTCACTATCCATGTCATGATCGGCTGCAAGATTAGCTTCAAATGCATATTCTTCCTCGACATCACTATGACTAACATATCCACCATCTGCTGTTGCGGAGTATGCTCGCTGGCTTGGGCAATCCTTCATGATGTGGCCAATACCTTGGCAGCGACGGCACACAATGCCCGTTGTACGACCCGTGGTAGATGCACCGGAAGAAGAGCGTGGCATTGGATCCTGCGAAACAGTAGATTTACTCACCTCACGTGATGGTTGTGGTGCTCCTGCTGAACGCGCCCGAGTGTTGGAGGAGGGGGCAGCAGATCGTGTAGATGTAGAAGAGAATGTTGTTGCTTGTCCCGGTGGTACTCGTGAAGTAGATGTACTCCCAAAATTGTTCCGCCATTTCTGCACCTGTTGTCGACCCTGCAATTCTTTTTCTGCCAAGATAGCAAAATGGAACAACCTATTGGTAGTATTGTAATCTTTATAATCAACAAGGTCCTGAATTTCACGTCTCAACCCAGAGTAAAAACGAATCATGGTATCCTCATCATCCTCTTGTATACTACAACGAAGCATAGCAATTTGAAGCTCTTGATAGTAATCATGCACAGATTTAGAACCTTGATTTAAGCGTTGCAATTTCTTTTTCAATTCACGTGTATAATCAGGAGGAATAAATCTATCGCGCATGGCGCGCTTTAGTCTAGGCCATGATTCAGGTTCTAAGCCACTAGAAACTAAACCATTCCACCAAATAATAGCATAATTCATGAACTCACAAGTGGCTAGTCTAACTCTATGCATTTCAGGAACCATATGAGAACTATACTTTTGATCAACCGTCATTTCCCAATTCAAATAAGCATCAGCATCATATGCACCATCAAAAGGAGGCATTGAAAACTTAATCTTAGAATAAGGATCATCGTGACCGTTGCGATTAACATTATTACCTTCATTACCTTGACGATGTTGTTGTTGGCCACGACGTAACTGTTCAGCATGAGGACGTTGCTCAGCCAGCGCATCTTTCCCAACAAAAACCTCACCATCTTCTTGGTCACCATTATTAGTATCATCATCATCATCATGTAAATGGTCATCATCCTGTGGTGGCTGTTGCAACTCAAGGTCGTTGACTCACGTGACGAGGTTAGCAATGCTTGTTCTAATGTCTGTCAATAGCCTAGTATGATCCTGCAAGGCTTTGTTGAGTTCTTCCTTGGACACACAATCCTTAAAATCCGACGGAGAGCCATCACCTGACATGGTTAGTAGAAAACAAAGGACAACAAATATTATCCCTATCAACTACTAGGTTGTGGAAGGTGGAATCACACACACTCAAGCGTCTTATCACGCTCTTACAAATGTTCTTACCAACGCAGCAAGGAGGAACAACTGGTGACAAGTCTGGAAGCGTGGGATGATTGCAAGAGTGAACCTGTTCGGATCAAAGGAGGTGGAACTTGGAAGGCACAATATGGTAGCAAGGATTAGCAATAACTGTAATCAGAAGAGCAAAGCTAAATAAGTGTCCACAGTATGAATCACAGTTGCTGGTCTATCTCGTGTCCCTAGTCCTAGCACAACAGCTGAAACAAAGCTAAAAAGGATGATCAGAGAAAGACACAGCAAATAGTACAATGATCTGGGTGTTCTCTATGTGCTCCTCTTTTTTGTCTTTTAGCACTAGTAGGAATCCCGAAATTTTTTTTGTATTTTTCGGATATTTTTTTCTGAACTAGGAGCACACAAGCAACAACCACAGAAATTTTCAGCTCAAACGGATGCAAGATGTGGCCTATAGAAAATCAAGCACGTTCTCTGAAAAGCGTGCGGAAACTTCGCGGCTCGAATACTCAAACTTCTGAGCCGAATTTGGGAAAACTTTTTCGGCAGAACCCAAAAAGGCGGGTTGCAACGGATGTAACTTTTTCTGTAGATGTCCGTGAAAATTTTTTTTGCCTGATTCCGAGTCCGTATGAGAAAGTTATGGCTGTTTTACTGAACCCCTGTCGAGTTAGGGTTTTTTTTTCAAGCAACTCTTGCAGAAATTGACCTCTTTAAGGTATTGCAAGCAATAGGATCGCGAGATTAACAAGGACGGCAGCGGTGGCAGGGCAATTGATACAAGGCGGCTTGCGACCTATCTAGGGTTGGCGTGGCGGAAAGTAACACAAGGCGGCTCGCGGTGGCAAATCGAGTAATGTGGTGGCTCGACTCGTTGATGGGGATGGTGGCGATGGGATAGCGGCGTGATCAAAACAGCATGGAGCGTTGACTAAAAACCAAGAACATGACTCTAAAACCAGCAACAAGACTCGACCACGGACACAAACTCAACAACGCGCAACTGAAAACAAAAATTGTAAAGGCACAAAGGGTTCTAGGGCAGCGGAAATTGATGGAATTTTTTTGGCTTTTTCTGGACTCTAGGTAAAAAACAGACTAATCTAAAGGGGAAAACGAAATTACCTAATGGGCAACCTGAAAATCTGATACCAGTTGATGGGTAATGTTGGCCTGATCTTCCGATAGGTAGCGATAAGTCGGTGGGTGGAGAACTCGACGTTGATGATCCAAAGGCTTCGACCCGAACAGATCGTCTCCCTTGCAATCACTACACCACAACTCCGATGGTTATCAACCGTGTCGCGCAGTTGACCTCGCCAAGAAGGCTCAATCCCTGCAAGCGTACCGAGAACACAAGCAAGAACGTAGAAGATGCAATCTGAAATATTGCGATTAGAATTCAAGCACTCGAAGTTGGGGTTCCACAAACACTTGCGGCGGCCTAGTCGGTCCAGAACAAGAGCGAAAATCTCACAATCTGTGTGTAGATCAATATCTAAGCAAAACCCCAACCCTAATTGGGGCGGCGGCTACTGTATATAAGAGACTAGGGTCGGCCAAGGACCCCTGGACGCGTCCCTAATGGACTCCAACACGTTACACGGCCCAACGGCACAAAAGATGATGGCGCAGCACCCTGATAGATTCTAGACGTCCACTTATTTCGATGATTCCTGTTGATTCATGAAGAATTTGGACATGGTACCAATCCTGCTGGAAAGCATATCTCCTTAGATTTCCAACCATGTGTAGAATGTCAAAAACGGAGTCCGTATGCGTCCTGGGCGACGATTTTAGTGCAGGCTGGTCCTGGACTCCGAAACAGATTCGAACTTGATTGGACCTCCACCTTGGCTTGGGCGCCCTTGCTGTTCTTCTCCCGTGTTCCTAAGTAATAATATATCATAATTATTCAGTAGCATCCCATCCTTATCAAAATATAAAGGAACACTAAGGAACGAGGTCACCTCATGATTTAGTTGACGTGCACGAGCTCGTGTCAATGGACCTATTGTTGGAGGAATACTCGGTGTGTGTGTATCCGAAAGAGTGATGTCCTCATCAACAGCAGCGTGGCAGAGGGAACGCCTCAGCCCTTACGACGTTATCCCGAGACGGACCGGATGGCACGGGATGGGACATGTGCATTTAATGACCCCACGCCCTTCTGCCAGAAAGTGGCAGGAACTGACACCGAGCGTGGCGGGAGCAGTTGGAGGTGACAGGCCACGCGCGCTCTTTAAACGCGGCCTTAGGCCTCTGACTGGCTGACACCTCATCAGTGGGCCCCTCGGGGGCCACTGTCAGGGGGCTCTCTGAGTCGTCGGGGAACGGAGTGCTCGGGGGTCACTGTTCACCTCCCCGAGCACTCTCTCCCGAGAATGCCCTTTCTTGATCCTCAGGGAACCGAGTGCTCGGGGGTACTGTTCACCTCCCCGAGCACTCCCTCCTGGGCACGCTTGTACGGATCCTCGGGGGGCCGAGTGCTCGGGGGTTGCTGCACGCAGCCCCGAGCACTCTCTCCCGGAACTTCCTTCAGTGGATCCTCAGGATACTTGGGTGCCTAGGGGACCACTGACTGTGGCCCCGTGCGCCCTCTCCCGGGACTTAATCTTTTTTACCCCGTGGAGGAAACTCCGCGGGATGGTACCACGTGGCGGATTGCTGGCCTGGCCTCGGGATTCGGGGACCCCCGGTTCCTGATTCACCGACAGTAGTGCTTGTCAAGCGGGAAAACAAGTCGGAGCACCTCATCCCGCCAAGAACGTGAGACAACTACAAGACCATTGGAGCTCCTTCACATGGACTTATTTGGGCCGATTACCTACATAAGTATTGGAGGTAACAAATATGGTTTAGTTATTGTTGATAACTTTTCACGTTTCACTTGGGTATTCTTCTTGCATGACAAAAGTGAAACAAAAGCTATTTTCAAGAAGTTTGTAAGAAGATCCCAAAATGAGTTTGAAGTGAAGATCAAAAGGGTGAGAAGTGACAACGGAAGCGAGTTCAAGAATATACAAGTTGAAGAGTTTCTTGATGAAGAAGGGATCAAGCATGAATTCTCAGCACCTTACTCCCCTCAACAAAATGGAGTGGTCAAGAGGAAAATTAGGACTCTAATTGAGTCGGCAAGAACAATGCTTGATGAATACAAGGTATCAGATCAATTTTGGGCGGAAGCAATCAACACAGCATGCCATGCCATCAATTGGTTGTATCTCCACAAGATATTGAACAAGACCGCATATGAGCTTCTAACCGGTAACAAACCAAATATTTCTTACTTTAAAGTTTTTGGTAGCAAATGCTTTGTTTTGAATAAGAAAGCAAAAAGTTCTAAATTTGCTCCAAAAGTAGATAAAGGTTTTATGCTTGGTTATGGATCAAATGCCTACGCCTATCATGTTTTCAACAAAACCACCGGTTGCGTTGAAATTGCGAGAGACGTGATATTTGATGAATTTAACGGCTCCCAAGTGGAGCAAGTTGATCCTAATATGGTAGGTGATGAAGAAATACCAAGCGAAGCAATAAAAAAGATGGCAATTGGTGAAAAGGCATAACTTTGTCATATGAAGGTCCCTCACTCGTGGACGGTATGATCGGTTTATGAAACTTGTCATTTGGGTTGATAACATGTTCCAAAAAGAACCCGACCATCTGTTCTTGAAGGGCATATATTTCTACAGGTTGTAACACACTTGTGTGTAGTTTGGAGCACTGCGTTTGAAGAATCGAAAGAATTAGTCCTTGAACACGTGTAGAAATTGAAAAGAAGATACCGATATGTTATTTCATACCTCAAGATTATTGAACCTAACAGCGTCTCCATCCCGGCTAAATGTGTGCATGAAAGTAAGAACATAAAACATGCAGAGATTGTTGCCGGGTGGCTGCCTCATACACTTCAAGAGAAAAGAATTTACCAGTGGAATGAATTGAACCTTTTTATTCAGTAGGAAGTTCAAGACATGAATATAGATTGTGTACCAGAAAGTCGGTTTTTATAGCGTACTGCTTCCTGAATGGAAGGTGGATAACACTTTTTTTTGCGGTATCTTGTGTATGCTTATATGTAAATATGAATACTAATTAAATTTAGATGCAATCATCGGGAAGATTAAATAATTGAGTAACCTGTTTATGTTGCCAATGAGATGTTGGTAAGTCATCTTATCTCTCTTTTGTGAGTCCAAGATAATGATCTTGCTCAAGTCTAGGTGGATGACAAAGAGGATCCAATGAAACCTACAGAATATATCACCGTAGCAAATTAGTACTAGAATCGAGTTGCCCATAAAATAAGGACGCTCTGGCGCGCAAACACGTACTCATAGTTGTAAGGTAAGAGTATAAATTTCTTGTATTTGTGGTGAAGCAAACACTTCAATAAGTAGTCCTCGGTGAAGTCTGGATTACTCGTTATAAGTTTCTAGTTCACAAGCCCAGGATCGATGAATCCTACTTTCTTATCTAAGTCTTGTTCGCATACTTGGATCTCTATCTACGAAAGAGAGAAGTTAGCTACGTAGTTTCAAGGTACAAGATCATATAACATGAATTATATGCATAAATCACTTACAGAGTCCATGTTTTGACTATAGCCACATAGAGGGCATCTTCCTTGTACAATTCATACAAGTGCAAGAATTCCATCCAGAAGAAGCTGTCCTCGTTGAGAAAATATTCATTCCTATATCTTACGAGGAACGCCTGAAAATCCTGCCTGGACTGTTCCAAGTACCACTGATGTAATCGGCGCATTTGAATTGTAAGGTTTCTTTCTGTATCTGGTTTGACCAAAGGTTTGCTCAACTCAAATGGCCATGTAACATCCAACTTTGATATATCCACTCCCACAGTGAGCCATGCTAGTTCCTTTCTTGTTATTCTTGAATCAGCTAAGAAGTCCGCAATGCTTGGAGCATCCTTAATTATTGGGCCTAGTTTGCTCTTGGCCTGCTTCTTGCTGATGCGTTTATAGTCAGTCGGTGGCTTATTTGAAGCCACCCTTGTCTGTTTAGCTTTGGCCATTTTCATGAAAAATTTCAAGGCATTTTCAGGCACAACAGACTTCGGTGGAGGTGGTGGAGGATGGAAATGAGATGTGACACTGGCGTTCACAATCTTTTTGGTTCCTCGTCAGTGAGTGAATAGACATCCTTGGTTCCGCCAACTTCTTAGATGCCACCGACTTTTTAGATGATGTCGTCTACTTGGATGTTGTAGAACCTTATCTTGTTTTCCAAGCTGATGGCTGGCTTCTTGATAGTGCTGGCTTCTTGAGCGATGGATTTCTTCAAGGCGATGGCTAAGGAGGTGAACTTCTTTTCGGACATTGCTGAGGAGAGGGAGATCTTCGAGGCGACAGCGGCCCGGGGTGTAGTGGAGAGTAGAGATTCTTAGGAGCTGTCCCTGGTGGAAATACTATGTAGATCTTCTCCCACACGATGAATGTGTGCTTGTTCTCTCCTATAGTGTTCGCCCCCTCCTCTGCGGGGTAGTCCACCTCAACATGGCGGTACTGGTCAACTGCCTCGTCTACTTCGACCATGGCGTAGCTCTCCGGTATCGGACGTTTGTGCAAATGTTCATGGGAGCTGCAGGGATAAGCCACGTCATAAGCTACCTTGATAGTAATGTTCCTAGCACCAATGTGTAGTTCATACGGTGTCCATGCTGTGATGAGGTCCACAACATAAGTGATGGAGTCAGCTCCCGAACTCCCACAGACGCACAACTACTCTAATGACCACCGAGGCTGGAGCACGCAACATTAGGAGACGTTGTCGGCCATTCCTGTTCACTCACAATGGTACCCCGTTCACGCAAGAGAGCTTGTTGTACTGCTTGTGTTATTTATTCTTCTGTATGTTCCCTCTTCTTTTTTAGTGCTTGTTCAAGCATTTTCCATCATCCTAGCTTGTTCTGCCTCTCGTTCTGCATCTTACTCTGTTTGGGATCTCTTTCGACTCTTGTAACTATCGACTTCGCTTGGGAATCCATATTTCTAACCCATCACCCCAACGCTTCGTGTGCGACTACTGTTCTACTTGTTTCCTAGGGCCAAGATGAGCTCGTCCCTATCACTGTCTGGTTTGAAAGAGCCTTATGCAGACTGCTCGTGGGCTTTCGCAAGCTTTTTTGCAAGATCTTGCGTCACTTTCGGGTCTTTGGAGTTTGTAAAGGATAAACTTCAATCATATGAGGAAGAAGCACCCCTCCCAAGAAGCAAGTGTGTTGATCGTTCGCTCTATCCCTCCGTCTCAAGTGTGACACCTCTCTCACGCAATTCATCTAGCTATTTTTGCCACTACCTTTCTTTTCTCACGTACCCACGACTGCCTACTTTGTGGGGGTACAGGTTCTTCTTGAAGTTTGCTTTGTTCACCTCACTCAACCTCTGTGCTTCTTCCGATAACTTGTACTTCACAAAGGCTTGCCAATGATCTTCTAGTTGTGGCCATTTGCAAAAATCTGGTGTTGTACCTTTCTGCACATATGTTCTGTTCAGTGTCCCCTTCTAGTTCTTAATAGAAAGGCCCATGATCATTTGCGTCTTACGCTTAACTACTTACATATCTGTCTCTTCAGGGAAGTCGAACTTCTCTAATATCTTGGGCCACAATATGTCGTTCTTGATCAATCAGGAATAACATGCGGATCAACTTGTTTGCTAGTCCACAATCCATAGCCGTTCATGATCATAAATTATTCCCAGACCTCTCTCTAGTGCAATTGGCTCCCCTGCTGGTGAGACCTCCGTGATCATAAATCACAGACTGTAATCCTTAACAGTAATCCCACAGATTGACTTGTACGGCCCCAGAACTCTCTCTGGTGCAGTTGGCTCCCTTGCTGGTGAGACCTCTGTGATTATAAATCGTCCTGTAAGCATCTTTGAGGAACATCGGACACGATGCCGCTCTTGGGATTGCTCATTGTCGTGACCCTCCGGAGCATCAAGCATCTGCACATAAGTGAAAAAACTATTAGGAACCTATACAATAATATGTAGAACAGATGCATTCATCTACTTATGAATTACCTTATTGCCTCCACAGGCATCTGTTTGGTCTAGGTTGAGATAGTGGCTCATGATACCTTCTTCAATGTTTGACGACGGCATTACATCTCCTTCTAGCACCTGGGTTGGATCGACGGTTGTTGATGCCATCCCTTTCTGGGAGTTTTAGATACGATGACGATGAGCGGTTGAGTATTCTACATATAAAGAGCAGAGGAAGGAGCAAGATAGAGATAAAGATGATGAGAGAGCGAGGGAGGTTGTCGAAAGAGTGAGATAACCATGAAGGAGTTGATAGATAGAATCATACACATATAATATTGCAAATGAGTACGTTACAACCACATTTAACAAAAAAAGTCACATCTTACATAGCAAAATAGGCATAAAGGTACTAATAGTTAACATATTGATCTTACAAGTCACATCATCTTACATAGCAAAATAATGATGATTACAACTAGAACTAGGATCATGACATCTTTACATGTGAAATCACACTTCTTCTTATTTCCGAAGTTAGCCAATTTTAGCTCAACTTGGATAACTTGATTGTTGTATGCCGCAATAGCTTCATGTTTAGATTTATATCCTTTGTAACATGCTCCTTTGAATCCATTAACTTGTGCGTGGCATTCCTCCCAACTGGAGAACACTCCACTTTGCCAACCACGATGAATAACATACCATGTCATAGCAGTCCTAGCTTTAAGAGAATATGCAAAAATGATATACAACAAACCACCCTAACACCAAAGAATATTCTTGCAAAAAACTATTAGGCACAGTGGCTCTAGCAAATGGCCTTATTAGGACTTCAATATTGATTGCCTATTCAGAGAGAAAGTATTTTTCTCAAGTCAGTATTTATATGCCAGTCCTACTAGTTCAGAGAGCAGCTTCTCTCAAGACGAGCTGGATACCCTTCCTCTCCGAACAGGTAATCAGTACTAAAGTCCTAGAAGTAATAAATAAATACAGCCTCAAGCTATATCATCATCGTTACTATTTTATTGTATTTCAAAAGAAATGTTTGCTTCTCTGTAGAGAGAATTTACCTGAAAATAGTGTATAACAACTCAATATTAATGTAAAATCTGGAAACCTAGCAGTATTTGCATCAAATTATGGAGATATTTATCTCCTTTCATCATTTGCTCATCTAACAATGAACAGTATAAGTACAAAAATCTATAGAAAAGGCTCCAACAGTAGGATCATAATCGCCCTTATACATGGCCTAATGTTCTCAGCTCGAATTTGCATCAAAGTGCTATTACAAAGTAACCGCTGTGACAAGAATATTCCTAGATGTTTAACTTGCTAAATGAATAGGAATACAAACTCTCAATTAATGAGCCTAACTTTATCACTATGCTGGATCATACTTGCTACAAATTATTCTGTACATCTTGTGTGATTAGAATTCTAATTATATTATTATCAAGTTATTAAGCATTAATGAAAGCACTCATTAGATACATCTAAGATCTGTCTAGCACCATTAATGATTTATCAACATGTAAATTCATCTTGATACATATAGCTTGTCATATAAGCATGCAACTTTTCCACTTTTGCTTTCTTTACCATCATAAAATTTTACAGATTATTGTGTCTATTTTGAAACAGAGTTCACACTAATGCCAAAAGACATGCTAATTATAAGACAATATTTGCTACTTCTATCACTCATTTTTTCATCTACTTTCACTAAAAGGATCATGGTTTGTACATGTTATGCAAACCATCAAATTAAACTTTGCCACTTTATTCACATCTCCCACTGTAGTATAGGAACAACCTCAAGTTCAATTACCTATCTAGTGTCATCCGCTACTTTTCTAAAAGGTATTAGCAATGAGATCCCTACATGACTATGTGAGATATAATAATCATATCTGTTCAGTGAGACGACATTTTGTTCAACTAGTTTCTTACATACCCCTTGGCCAACCCTAGAAAACACCTGCAGCCCTTTACTGCAACATGCTTCCCATATTCCAAAAAAAGTAAGATGGTGAACGGTTATGTAATGAGAAGAACACCTTCATAAGATTAGCAGTAGTGAACTATGCACCCATATTTACCCCACTGCAAGTGTACAATCCCAAGGCAAGCACCAATTTGACCTTGATAACAAGGCCAACAAAAAAAAATACAAACTCAATACTACTACTACAACACAAATACAATCTTTTTTAAAGAATTGATAAAAAATTAATGCATGCATTTAAACTAAGGATTATATGCCACTTGCCTCTATTACAATAGCTAGGAGACATGGAGGTGAGGTAAGAAGGTCAGTATGAGGTTCAGAATGGTCGGTACCTACAAGACGACAAGGGTCTAGGCGGTGGGATTAGCGGGCTAGGCGTCGAGGAGGATGAGAATGGCATCGGGGAGGAGGACGACGCCGGGGCCAGGGAGGAGGACAACAGCATCGAGGAGGACAGGGACAGCGGGCGTGGGTTCATCAGTGCAGGCTCATGACCCTCCGATGGTGTTTCGACAGAGGGCAGAGGGAAGGGGAATTTTTTTCAAAGTGTCAAAGGGCGCAAGGCGTCTAGCCATTTATAGGGGAGTACTTTCACTGCTGGCTCAATATGACCACAGGTAGTGAAACGGTACCTTCTCTGCCGGTTCAAGAGGACTACCGGCAGTGAAACTACTTTCCCTGCCAGCCCAATAAATCCACTGACAGTGAAAGCAGTTTTACTGCTGACTCAATATATCTATCAGTAGTGAAACCCTTTTCACTGCTGGTGCCACGGGTGCAAAAAAATTGTTTTAACTTCATGCGCACGCAGAGACTCGAACCGACGACCTCCACCAAGTAAGACTGAACAAACTGCTGCGCTACTCAAGTGATTTCAATTGAGGTTGTATTATCTTTATTTATTAACATTCTGTTGACCTAAAATCCTAATACATATTTATTTAAATTTGAACTTGCTATATATCAAAATTAAATTTTGTACATACCTAAATTTCCTGGTTCAATTTTCTAATTCAATAAAAAATTAAACAAATATGTTCATACCTAAGTTTTTATATTGAGGCTTGCTAATTATTAAAATGATACATTCACTGCCGGCTCAAGAGGACTATTGGAAGTGAAACTATTTTCACTGCCGGCCCAATAAGCCCACTGGCAGTGAAAGTAGTTTCAGTGCCGGCCAATGGTGTCCACCGATAATGAAACCCTTTCACTGCTGCTGCCATGAAGTGCAAAAAAATTGTTTTAGCTTCACGTGCACGCACTAAGACTCGAACCCATGACCTACACCAAGTAAGACCGAACAAACCACTAGCTACTCAAGTGATTTCGATTGAGTTTGTACTATCTATATTTATTAACATTCTATTTACCTAAAATACTAATACATATCTATTTAAATTTGAACTTGCTATATGCTAAAATTAAGTTTTGTATATATCTAAATTTCCTGGTTCAATTTTGTAATTCAATAAAAAAATAAAATAAATATGTTCATACCTAAGTTTCTATATTGTGGCTTGCTAATTAGTAAAATGATACCTTCACTGGCGGTTCAAGATGATTACCCGCAGTGAAACTACTTTCACTATCGGCCAGTTAAGTCCATCAGTAATGAAAGTAGTTTCACTGCCGACCCAATATGTCCACGGTAGTGAAACCCCATTCACTGCTGGTGTCGCGGGGTGCAAAAAAATTGTTTCAGCCTCAAACGCGCACTGAGACTCGAACCCATGACCTGCACTAAGTAAGACAGACCAAACCACTGCGCTACTCAAGTCATTTTGATTAAGTTTGTACTATCTATATTTATTAACATTCTGTTTACCTAAAATCCTAATACATATTTATTTAAATTTGAACTTGCTATATACCAAAATTAAGTTTTGTATATACCTATATTTCCTGGTTCAATTTTCTAATTCAATAAAAAATAATCTAAATATGTTCATACCATATTGGGGCTTGCTAATTAATTAAAAAATATAATTGGAGCTTCCTATATATCTTAATTTTATTGATAAATATTTTTAAATAATTAAAAATTGAAAATAAATATGCTCATAACCGTAGACAATTCATTAAAAATAAAAAATAGTAATACATAGCAATAGTGCTAGCTTGTGCTATTGCTAATTCATTATTAAAAATCAAAAATCAATATGCTTAATAATTAAGACATCTTCCACCATAAACTACAAATTGAAGCTTTCATAACAAAAGTGAGGTGCATCTAAAGCAATTTCTTACATAGTAACTAATACAATTTAGCTACTTTGTCTTAACGATTCGCTCTTTATTGTGATCATAGCGTACATAGGGAGGTTCGTCAGTGTCTTCCATGGGACCTAGGTCGACGTCCTCTCCAAAAGGAGGTAGCGTGTCAAATTAATTGTAGTCTTCCTCGTTAACAACATTCTCCACTCTGACAATTCTTCTTTTTCCTTGAAGAACCGTATGACGCTCCTCCTTATTAGCCTGGTCCGGGTCCTTTACATAGAAGACTTGCATAACATTATTCGTAAGTACGAATGGTTCTTCTTTGTATCTAACGAGTTTTTGGTCCACTGTAGTCATACCGTACTTGTTGATCTTCACACCCCCTAGGAGTCTGATCCATTGGCACCGGAAAAGAGGAAACTCTAACACTCCATAGTCGAGCTCCCAGATCTCCTCTACGAATCTGTAGTAGGTCTCTCTATTTCCATTGTAGTCGTAGGCATTTATATGGACACCGCTATTTTGGTTGGCGCTCTTATTATCCTGGGCTCTCGTATAAAATGTATAGTCATTTATGTCATATCCTTGGAATGTGAGGATTGTAGTTGATGGTCCGTGAGCCAACACAGTCAACAGAGCACACTCTATCTGCTTATATATCACCTGTCTACGTAATCAGTGCCAAAATAATTTTGGTGCTCTCACATAATCCAAACATCAGACTTTCTTGGGTTTCTGGTGCGTAGCATCTTTTGGTGTTCTTCGATATACGGGTCCACTACAATTGATTGTTGTAGAACCGTGAAATATGCTTGCGTGAATGAAACGGAACCATTAGTGTGGAATCACCTATCATTCCTTTCCTCTTTAGTCTCCTCTCATGGCAAGATACAAGCACACCAATCAATTTGAGATTCATGTAGTCGACGCAGAAATCAATGACCTCATCGGTTCCCTAGCTCTCGGCCATGCAGCCTTCCGGCCAATTTCGGTTATTAACATATTTCTTCAGAACTCCCATGAACCTCTCGAAAGGGTACATATGATGCATAAACATGGGGCCAAGAATCTGTATCTCTTTCATAATGTGAACAATGAGATGCACTATGATATCAAAAAACGATGAAGGGAACAACACCTCAAGCTGGGATAGAGTCTTGACCACATCTTCCTACAGTATATCTAGCTTGGTCGAATCGATGACCTTATGTGATATCACGTTGAAGAACGAACACAGCTTTACGATTGGGTTTTGGGCCTTCGGTGGCAGACTACCTCTAATTGCAATTGGAAGCATTTGTGTTATCATCACATGATAATCATGAGACTTCATGCCAGTTAATTTTAAATCTTTCATGTTTACTAGTCTCTTTATGTTGGCAGAGTAACTGGATGGAACTTTGATTCCATTCAAGTACTTGCACATTGAAATTTTCTCTGCCTTGTTTAGACTGTAGCTAGAGGGACCAAGATATTTGTTGCCTTCTTCCATATCTTCAAGATGTAGATTCTGTCTGAGTTTTAAACATTTCAGGATCTTGTGTGCTTGGAGTGTATGCATAAATTTAGGGGGAGTATATCCTATATTTCGTGATTTTTTTGACTAACATGCTTTCAAGCTTTTGTTTTTAGCGTCACATTAAGATGATATTCCTGAAGGTATGCTATGCTTGTATCTTTACAATTGATATTCTTCCATTTTGTATCAGTTATCTAGCTACCTTCCATAATATAGCTTAAATTCTCACTCTCGACTTAAATGCTAAATTGTTCATATAATTTACCTTATATCATAGGTATGCACAAACTTAAGGGGAGTTTAGTCTATATTATGAGACTTCATGAAATTTGATCCATATGCTTTTCACATCCAAACA
Organism: Phragmites australis; assembly: GCF_958298935.1. Lineage (NCBI taxonomy): Eukaryota > Viridiplantae > Streptophyta > Magnoliopsida > Poales > Poaceae > Phragmites > Phragmites australis. The sequence continues at coordinate 9,345,977 of NC_084938.1, forward strand.
ATCACTATTTGTGGTGAAGCTCTCCCTTGTGCTTTTAATGTTTTCCTTTGGTTATGCTATCATAAATCACAAAAAAGATGGAGATTGAAAGAACAATTACCTTAGCATAGGGTGAGCATGTTTTGATGATTAATGTCATAATAATCAATGGGACTAACAAGATTTGCTAGTGTCCAACAGTTCAGTCTCATGGATGCTATGTGATGTACTTGAGGTATCAAACACCTCAAATGATTAAACATGAAAGTTAAAGAAGAGCTTCATGAAGATATAAGGACCTTTGTTTAGACAAGTGATCATGTTGTTGAGAGTATCACCTGTGTATATATGTTTGTTTTCTTTGGCCATACTACAAAGAGGGCTTTGGGTATAGTAGCTTGATCTAGTGTCTTTAAGTTAGTTACCAAGTAGTGATACACACTAGTCTTAGCTAGTCCTAATAGGACAAAGAAAGATGAAAGACATCAAGGAAGAAAAGCCATAGAAGCTGGGACAAAGTTCAATTGAATTGGACAAAGTCCCTGTCGCATTACACTCACTGGATGATCCAATGTGAACACAATAAGGTTCATCGCAAGTTTCGATGTGCACCGAAAGGTTACACTGAAACAAGTTTCCAGAGAGGAATGAAGTGAAGAAGTCTAGGCGCCAACACTCATCGGCTGTGTTTCTCACCGAAAGATGAATGGTTCACTCATTAGATGTTTTGATGAGCACACAAGAGGATTCACTAGAAGATTTATGCAGAAAGGATGCTCGACTTGGAATTGGCGAGATATACTCACTGGATGTTCCAGTTATGAAGATTAATGACCATCATATGATCCGAAGATGTGGCGGTGGACTCCAATGGCTAGTTTTTGTTGCACTCACTAAATGTTCCGGTGCTAAAAAATATGCTCACTGGATCATCTGGTGTTCACAGTTTTCCTGGCCCAAGAGGTAAAGTCTAGTTTTAGGAGTTAGAGCTACAAATAGACCCCTCACTTGGCTATTTGAGGGTGCTAGAGCTCATGAGCATACAAATAAATTTGAGAAGAGTTCTTTCCACCAAAGTTGAGCACATTGAAGATAAGAGAATTAGCACAAGATTAAGGACTTGATTAGTATTAGTTTAGACCTAGTGTGTATCTAGGTGATTAGCCTAGGGTTGGATCAAGTGCATGATCCATACTTGTTAACCTTGGTGCTTGCTGGTACTTAGATGGTTTGGTAGCATTCTTATCTTGTGAGAACCTCCGAGAAGGTTGTGGAGCGGTAACAGGCTTTGTGAGCAAGTGGAGTGGCCCATGCCGGAGTGGCAAAGCACTCTCATAGTGAAAATAATGGTGAGCATCTAGGAGAGGCTTAGTAGGAGACCCATTTGCGACTGGGGACCTCTAAATGCTATCCATGGAGTTATCCGACTGCGGAGCTTGGCCTTTGCGAGGTGCTCCAATGTGGACTAGGGGTGGACAGCAATCTACCGATACTATGGGGAAAAGTCATCATGCAGAGTGTTTGCATTCTCTTCACCCTTTACATTCCACACCTATTTTTTGTACTTACTATTTTATATTTATCTCTCCTAGAATTGCCATGTGTAGTTGGTAGGTTTAGTTTCTAGGGTGCAAACTGTAACACCCTAAACTCTTAATTTTTGTAATAGTTAAAATTTGCTAGAAGTAAATAGGAGTTGTAAATTTAGTTTAATTTAGAAGGAAATTAATTTTTAAATTTAAATTGCCATAGGTTATATTTTTGTTTGATGCATTCATGCTATCATAGTTACAATAGGTTTTTATGCGTGAAAAATGTTTGCAAAAGTTTGCTAGAAGGCGCTCACTTAAACCACTTTTGAAAATGGCTCAAAATCATAAAAGAAAAGCCATTTTAAAATTTACAAAAGCTCCCGGGCCAATTTCCTTCCCTAAACCCAGCCCAACCCTTCCCTGCCCCTCTCTCCCCGCATGGGCCACCTTCGTCCCTCTCCCGCCTGCGCCTCAGGCCAGCCTACCCTGTGCCAGAGCCTGTCGCAGCCTGCGCTGAGCCGCTCACCCCTCCCGCCCCTCTCTCTGCCACATGGGTCTGGTTGAAACCACCCGAGCCACCAAGCCACCGCACCTAAGCCACCACCCCTTCTTCTTTCTCTCGCCAGCTCGATCCCCTCCGCCATTACTGCCCCCAAATCCTGCCAGGATTCAAAATCTGATCGCCTCCCCAGGCCGTTTCTCTCCGATTCAAAGCTGCTTCCGCAATCCTCACCCCTCAATTAAGTGCCCCGCCATTTGCCCCTTCCTAATACCTCTATAATGTCAAAAATCGTTGCCTTTATGGCCATTGAAGCCTCCGATCAATTCTTCGATCCTCGATCGATTCACTTCCCCTCTTGCGTATATAAGCCGTCCTTCATCTTCTTGGCGAGGTTCCGCACCATTTCCACCCACTCTCACCCCTTTTCTTCGCTCGGATTCACCATCAGCGCCGCTTTCTTCCCCAACTCTTGTGAGTTTCTCTGCCGCATCGATTCTCCACTGCTAAGCCACTGTTGACCCTGTCTCTCCCCTCTATGGCATCACAGGGTCACTGGAAAGGTTCCCGATCGCTTCTTTGCATCGTTCGACCCCCGAAGCACCGCCTGCACCGAGGCTGAGTAAAGATCCTTGTGCCCTCCTCTCTCTTTTGCACTTCTTCCCGTCGAGTTCCAGGGCCAGATGCACATTTTCGTGTGACTTCGGTGATGCTCCTGCCACCATCCATCGTTGGCCAGCCGGAGGCCATGTTCAGTGCCACCAACCCAAGTTCTTTTCCCCACAATGATTTTCGGCCGTCCGATCAAGATCTAGCGGCCCAGATCGCATACCCATTCACTCATAGGTAATCAAGTCGTAGTCCATGGACCCATGAACCTTTTCTGTGGGTTTTTCAATAGAAAAATATTTCCTTTTTGCTTTATGACATCATAATAAAGATTTTAGTATAAAATTTATTCGGTTTATTCTCTAAAATAATGTAAAATTTGCAGAAAAGCCCCTAGAACTTCAAAAGCTTATAACTTTTTGCTCGTAGCTCCGATTTGGGCGATTTTCATGTTCAAATTCTGGTAGCGATATGTAGAATATTTTTACAGGGTTTTTTAACCTAGTTTTAGTACTATTTGGTGTACTATTCTTAGTGTTTTCCTTTGTATGCTTTTCCAGTGTGTCGATTAGGAGGTGTGCAGTTCGTGCACCTGCAAGACCAAGCTTTTGAAGACTTCGAGCAACACTTAGCTGAAGGCAAGTGTCCTTCAACATCTTTCTCCTATTTTAGGCTTTATATGTAGTTATTTATCCTTCTTTGCATGCTTGTCTAAAATGAAAGCCTATGATTAGGGTTTACAAGATATTGTATGATTATCCTTGTCAACGTCGATGTGTTGTGGGAAATGAAGGGTAGATATGCTAATTGCTATTATGGTTAGGGTAAATGTTAATCTTGACTAATATCTATATAACATGAACTAGGTATGGTAATTTTGTAGCAACATGGTATAGAGATCCTAGCAGGATGATTGTGTGATGATGGTGCCGGAATGCACGTGTGCGAGGAATGCACAGTTAGTTTGTGGTTGTTCCTGTGTGGGATCCTAAGGACCGGTTCTTGAAGCATGTAACCCGGCTAAATCGTACAACCACGAGGCTTCTATGGGTACGGCCTGGCCAATTAATTAGCCACCTCTCCGATTCTGTGGGCACTAGTGGATGGTTGAGTGACATAAGAGGAGGCTTCTGCAGTGATAGAATCACTGTTAGCGATGAAACCTTAATGGGTGCCTACAAGTCGGTGGGAGCATTGTAAAGGCCTTGTAGTGAGACCCTAACTCCACACCTCGGAAGTGTGAAGCAGCACAGGAATCACAACTCGTGGGGAAAGCTGTGCAAACTCTACAGAGTATAAAACTAATCGATCAGCCGTGCTCACGGTCAAGAGCATATTGGACTTCTTCTTGATTAGATGGGATCAGGGTTTTGGTATGGTTGGTCAGGTGGCTAGATAATGGAATTACCTAGTGAGTCTTGGTAGTCGGATGGAATCCGATGAGTCATTCCTTCTTGTTATAGTTGTGTTTTCACATTAGTAAATATGATGCCTGTTATTGGAGTCATAGGTTAAGGTTGGTTAGTACAGTCTACCAGGGTCTAACCTTTTCTTGACTTAAGCCCCATGGCATGTTTTTCCCTGCACTTGCAGAGTATATTATGTACCCACACCTGTTTCTCCCTCTCTTTCATCTTTCTACTATTCAGAAGCCGTCAATGAAGCTACATCCTTTGATGAAGATGACTTCAATCCGGAGCTCCCTTCGTAGGCTGGTGCATCCCTGGTTGATACCTGTGGAAGATGGAAGACCCTCTGGCGCTGGAGTTTATCTTTTCTGCTGTGTTTTCTTTTAAGATTCTCGGATCCTTTTGTAATAAGTTAATAATGTTACTATAATAGTGGCACTATGATGAGGCACTGATGATCGAAACTTGATCCTGGCATACATGTGTTGTACCTGGTTTGTTCCTTTAAAAACTGAGTGTTACAGAAGTGGTATCAGAGTTGTGTTGATCATAGGACGCAACCTAGATAGAAAAGGACGTGTTAAGGACTTATGTTTGTACAAACAGCTTTTGTAAAATTGTTTTTATTTCAATTTTTCCTTACTCTGTCTATTGCTCTTTATAAAATTGTTACTAATTTTCTTTCTTCTCTAAAAATTTTAGATGGTCCGCACGAAGATCACTCCGCACAAGCGTGTTCTGGTCCCTGCTCAGGAGGTTCCCGCTGGTGTTGTTTGGGCGCACCAACCCCTTGCCGAGTTCACTCTGATAGACAACACGCTGGCTACTTCCTCCGCATACTTTGGTACCTGCTTCAGGGTCTGGGCTTCCACGACGCCCCAGACAAAAGGGAGTCAGAGTTCCCCTTGGAGGCCATGGTTACTCCTGGACAGTGAAGGTTACCATGTTCGAGAAGGCTACTGAGGACGGTCTTTGCCGAGTTCACTCCGCCATCGCCCCCAGAGCTACCTTCGAGGCTGGAATTGAGTACGCCGCTCTCCAGGCTCTGGCTATTCTTTACCAGGAGAATATGCAGGTTCTCCGGCTCACTCAGTTTGGCAAGTTTACGCAGCGTCCGACCAGCAGTTTGGAGGTCATCTTCACGCCTGTCAACAATGAACCAAATGGCTGTCTGAGAGAGCAGGTCCGCCTCACTAACGCCCAGTATGCAGAGCTAGACAGAGCCCTCGATGAGCTAGAGGATATGAATCAGCATCATGCGGAGCAGGAGCAGAGCATCCATGAGCTTCATATTCTGCTGGAGGACCCTAATTAGTTCCTTGAGAAGGCTCCCGAGAGACCCATAGCTGCACCACCCCATTCCCCGTCGTGCGAGAGGCTTTGTCTCGAGGCTGCAGCAGGTCCAGTAGGCGAGGAGTAGTGTCAAGCTAGGAGGATGTCCTTAGTAGAACAAATCATTTAGTCTCGTATTTTTTAGTTGCTCTGTGTCGTCTGTTGAGTCTGTGGTTGATGCTTGTATCTATAGTATGAGCCTTGTCATGAGTTGGATCTTTTTCTGTGTGTTGGTGTAATGTGGGGGGATTTTCCTCTATATTAGATCAGTTAATAATATAATAACAGTTGGGAGTCCTTTCTTTCTTTCATGCTTTATCTGTTCTTATCTTGTTTTTTCTGCCCTTACTTTTCTCTTATGTTCCCCGCTCGTACATTGTCTATCATCAGATGGTGAACACCAGGTGTGGCAACAACAACAACAACACCAACACCAACAACATCAACACCAATAACACCAATGCCAACCAACACAGCCTTCCACCCTCGCCCCCTCTAATGGATGACAACCAAGTGATGACAATACTCAAAGGTCTGGTATAGGCTATAACCAATAACCAGCAACCTCAAGTCCAGCAAGCACCACCACAACAACCGCAGTCCAGGCTTAGGACTTTCCTAAGTACTCAGTCACCCACCTTCTCCCAAGTAGTTGAACCCATGGAGGCTGATGACTGGTTGAAGACTATCGAGAGCAAGCTGCAGATAGCCTAATGTGCCAGAAGGGAAAGAATTCTCTTTGCCTCTCATAAGCTTATTGGGGCAGCACATCAATGGTGGACAACCTACACTACCGCTCACAAGGATCCTCAAGAGATCATATGGGCAGAGTTTTGGAGTAGTTTTCATGCTCATCATATCCCTGCAGGAGAAGTGAAGCTGAAGAGGAAGGAGTTCCTCAGTCTGAAGAGAGGACCCATGATAGTGAGAGAGTACCTCACCAAGTTCACCCAGCTCTGTCGCTATGCCCCCAATGTTGTTGATACCGATGAGAAGAAGCAGGATTGTTTCCTGAAAGGTCTCAACACAGGACTACAATATTCCTTCTTAGCCAATGAGTACCCCACCTTCCATATGCTAGTAGACAGAGCTTTCATTATGTAAAAGAAGAGATAGAATCTAGAAGAAGAATGCAAAGAGCTTGAGAAGTTGAATTTGGGAATGGCGTGTAACACCGAGATAATTGCAATGGAAATAGATTCAACACTTGAGTAAGATATAAGAAAGGGTCAGCTAGAGGATGAAAAGATCTTGGAAATGAAGCAGCTTATCAAAATTGGCAAAGCCCCGGATTTCACTGAAGATGAGCAAGGCACAGTGTGGTACAAGCACATAATTTGTGTTCTGGACATGAAGGCTATTCGAGATACAATTTTAAGGGAAGCGCATGATTCAGCATATTCCATTCATCCAGGGAGTACTAAGATGTATCAAGATCTTAAAGATCAGTATTGGTGATACAGAATGAAACATGCAGTGGCAGAATATGTGGCTTTGTGTGATATCTGTCAGCGAGTCAAAGCTGAGCATTAGAGACCAGCAGGACTATTGCAACCATTGAAAGTACCTGAGTGGAAGTGAGAAGAAATTAGCATGGACTTCATAGTGGATCTACCTCGAACCAAGTTAGGATATCATTCTATATGGGTCATAGTCGATCGGTTAATAAAAGTAGCTCACTTTATTCTACTCAAGAAAACCTATCAAGGTTGGAAACTAGTTGAGCTATATATCTCCAAAATTGTGTGCCTGCATCGAGTACCCAAGGTAATTGTATCTAATTATGGTAGTCAGTTTACTTCACGAGTCTGGCAACGCTTACATGAGTCTATAGATACAAGGTTGAATTTTAGCTCAGCATATCATCTGCAAACTGACGGATAGATAGAAAGAGTAAATCAAATCCTTGAGGACATGTTGAGAGCATGTGCTTTGAAGAATGATAACAGTTGGGACAAGAATCTATCGTATGCAGAGTTCTCGTACAATTGCAGTTATCAAGCTAGTCTCAAGATGTCTCCTTTTGAAGTCTTATATGGAAAAAAGTGTAGAACCCCGTTGTTCTGGAACCAAACCGAGGAAAATCAAGTATTCGGTCCAAAATTTCTAAGAGAAGCAGAAAGACAAGTACAGGAGATCAGGGATAATCTGAAAACTGCTCAGTCAATGAAAAAGAGGTTTGCAGATAATCGATGCCGAGAACTGACTTTCCCAGTAAGAGACTTTTTGTATCTCAAGGTGTCACCTATAAGAGGTCTACGTAGATTCAAGGTCAAGGGTAAGCTTTCACCTCGGTTTATTGATCCATACAAGATACTAGAAAGACGAGAAGAAGTAGCTTACCAGCTGGAGTTACCAACCTAACTCTCAAGAGTGCATGATGTTTTCCATATGTCACTGTTGAAAAAGTGTCTGAGAGTTCCCAAGGAATAGCTACCGACAGAGGAACTGGATGTGCGAGAAGACCTCTCTTGCTCAGAATATCCGATTAAGATTTATGAGATGTCAAAATGGGTTACCCGGAACAGGCAACTCTGTATGTGTAAAGTGCAATGGAAGCATCATTCAAAGGAGGAAGCTCCTACGAAAGAGAAGATGATATGAAGGCAGAGTTTCCCCATCTCTTCTCTGATCCTTCCGAATCTCGAGGGAAAGATTCAACCTAGGGGGGGGGGGTAGGTTTGTAACACCCTAAACTCTTAATTTTCGCAATAGTTTAAAATTTGCTAGAATTAAATAGGAGTTGTAAATTTAGTTTAATTTAGAAGGAAATTAAATTTCTAAATTTAAATTTTCATAGGTTATATTTTTGTTTGATGAATTCATGTTGTAGTAGTTGTAATAGGTTTTTATGCGTGAAATTTTTTTGTAAATGTTTGCTAGAAGGCGCTCGCTTAAACCTCTTTTGAAAATGGTTCAAAATCATAAAAGAAAAGCATTTTTAAAATATACAAAAGCTCTCGGGCTGATTTCCTCCCCTAAACCCAACCCAACCCCTCCCTTCCCCTCTCTCCGTTGTGTGGGCCATCTTCCTCCCTCTCCCTCCTGGGACTCAGGCCGACCTGCCCCGCGCTGGAGTTGGCCGCTGCCCACGCCAAGCTGCTCACCCCCTCCCACCCCTCTCTTTGTTGCGTGGGCCCGGTTGAAGCCACTTGAGCCACCGAGCCATCACTCCCGAGCCGGTGCCCCTTCTTCTTTCTCCCGCTGGCTTGATCCCCTCCGCCATTACCGCCCCCAAATCCCACATGGATTCAAAATCTGATTGCCTCCCCGGGCCATTTCTCTCCGATTCAAAGTTGCTCCTGTAATCCTCACCCCTGAATCAAGTGCCCCGCCCCGTTTCCCCATTACTAATGGTTCTCTAATGCCAGAAATCGTTGCCTTTATGGCCATTGAAGCCCTCAGCCAATTCTTCTTTCCCTGATCGGTTTGCTTCCCCTCCCACGTATATAAGCCGTCCTTCATCTTCTTGGTGAGGTTCCGCACCATTTCCACCCGCTCTCACCCCTTTTCCCCGCTTGGATTCACCATTGGCGCCGCTTCCTTCCCCAACTCTAGTGAGTTGCTCTGCTGCATTGATTCTCCGTGGCCGAGCCACCTTTGACCCTGTTTCTCCCCTCTATGGCATCATAGGGTCGCCAGAGAGGTTCCTGATCGCTTCTCGGCGTCACCCAACCCATGGAGCACCGTCCGCACCAAACCCGAGCTCCACCGACCGCCTCTCATCATCACCGGCCATCCAACACCCCTCTGTCATTGTGACCCCCTCGGTAAAGATCCTCGTGCCCTCCTCTCTCTCTTTTGCACTTCTTCCTGTTGAGTTCCATGGCTAAATGCGCATTTTCGCGCGACTCCGGCGATGCTCCGGCCACCTTTCATCATTGCCGGAGGCCATGCCCAGCGCCACCGGCCTGAGTTCTTTTCCCCCATCGATTTTTGGCCATCCAATCAAGATCTAGCGGCCTAGCTCGCATACCCCTTCACTCATAGGTAACCAGTCTACCGTGGACCATGGACCGGCCTTCAGGCCGTGGTCCATGGGCCCATGAACCTTTTCCACGGGCTTTCAATAGAAAAATATTTCCTTTTGCTTTATGATGCAATAATCAAGATTTTCGGTAAAAAATTTATTCGGCTTATTCTATCAAATAATGTAAAATTTGCAAAAAAAAAAGCCCCTAGAACTTCAAAATCTTATAACCTTTTGCTCGTAGCTCCGATGTGGACAATTATCATGCTCAAATTCCTGTAGCGACGTATAGAATATTTTTATAGGGTTTTTTTACCTAGTTTTAGTACTATTTGGTGTACTATTCTTAGTGGTTTCCATTGTATGCTTTTCCAGTGTGCCGATTAGGAGGTGAGCAGTTTGTGCACCTGCAAGACTAAGTTTTTGAAGACTTCGATGAACACTTAGCTGAAGGCAAGTGTCTTGGAACATCTTGCTCCTATTTTAGGGTTTATATGTAGTTATTTATCCTTCTTCGCATGCTTGTCTAAAATGAAAGTCTATGATTAGGGTTTACTAGAGTTTGTATAATTATCCTTGTCACCATTGATGAGTTATGGGAAATGAAGGTAAATATGTTAGTTGCTATCATGGTTGGAGTAAATGTTAATTTTATAGCAACATGGTATAGGGATCCTAGCAGGATGATTATGTGATGATGGTGTGGGAATGCACGCGTGCGAGAAATGCACAGTTGGTTTCTTGTTGTTCTTGTGTGGGATCTTAAGGATAAGTTTTTGAAGCATATAACTTAGCTAAACTGTACAACAACGAGGCTTATATGGGTACAGCCTGACAATTAATTAGTCACCCCTCCGATTCTATGGGCATCAATCAATGGTTGAGTGACACAAAAGGGGGCTTCTGGAGTGATGGAATCACTGTTAGCGGTGAAACCTTAGTGGGTGCCTACAAGTCGGCGGGAGTTTTGCCTTGTAGTGAGACCCTAACTCCACACCTTGGAAGTGTGAAGCAGCACGGGAATCATGACTCGTAGGGAAAGCTGTGCAAACTCTATAGAGTATAAAACTGATCGATCGACCATACTCACGGTAAAGAACAACTTGAACTTCTTCTTGATTAAATGGGATCAGAGTTTTGGTATGGTTGGTCGGGTGGCTGGGTAATGGAATTACCTGGTGAGTCTTAGTAGTCAGATGGAATCCGATGAGTCATTCCTTCTTGTTATAGATTGTCTGTTATTAGAGTCATAGGTTAAGGTTGCTTAGTGCAGTCTACCAGGATCTAACCTTTTCTTGACTTAAGCCCTATAGCATATTTTTCTCTGCACTTATGGAGTACATTATGTACTCACACCCGTTGCTCCCTCTCTTTCATCATTTTGCTGTTCAGAAGCTATCAATGAAATTGCATCCTTCGATGAAGATGATTTTGATTTGGAGCTCCTTTTCTAGGCTGGTGTGCCCCCGGTTGACACCTATAGAAGATGGAAGACCCTTTGGCACTGGAGTTTATCTTTTCCGCTGTATTTTCTTTTAAGACCCTCAGGTCCTTTTGTAATAAGTTAATAACGTTACTGTAATAATAGCACTATAATAATACACTGATGATGTAACATATGTATGAAAACTTGATCCTGTTATACACGTGTTGTACCTGGTTTTGTTCCTTTAAAATTGGGTATTACATAAAACTTTATTTTAGTAGAGTAGAAATACTAGATAAAACACCAAATATGTTGGTTTGTGCGGACCATGTATCAATCATACTGTAACAATAGAGTCGAGTGTTTGCTGCTCCACGTGAAACACAGGGGTGTATGACATTATGTGTAACTTCACAATCACATGTGAGAGAGTGCCACCGGTGATGTTGCCACCGTGAAAGAGACAACATCATGGTTGGAGAAACTTGTGTCCGGTGGCGCATGATAACGACTGCGACGGTGTGTCCATATATCAGCAATGACTTGCTTATGATTGGTTTTGCTCAAGTCGTTAGAACGTGTAGGTGGGCATACATTGTAGGCTTCTTGATCTTCAAACGCCAGATTAACAACGTCTAGGATGATCACAAATGGCTAAGAACTCCCGCGATCATCCTAGACGTTGAATGTCTAAACACACAAACCACAAATGGGTTGAATGTTTGGAATCCTTATAAGCCAAATTGGTAATCCTGGATTGGATTTTGCATTGCCTTTGATGCATGTAGTGGCGGAGCATGAAGAAGATTGCAGGAAGTGCCAAGCTAAGGAAAAAAATTACAGGAGGGGCTAAGCTTAGAGATAAATCCATCTTGCGCACATTCCATCAATGAATCAGAGTCAGTCCTTGCAGAGGGGCCACGACCCCGGATGGCCTCTATAAAGCTCTGCCACTGGCTGGATGTAAACCTATGATGACATATTTGGTTAGCGATCACTTTTACCAAAAATGTGTTGAAGCGGGATTGTTCGGATTTTGAAACTCATGCCTTGAACAAAAGCCTCTCCACGGTTAACCGACTGTATAATTTTTGTGTTTGTAGCTGCATGTCTAACAAGCTCTAAATCGTATATCTAGAATCGGTGTGAAACATTGTAATTATTGTGATTCAATTAAAGTAAAGAAAGGTTCGATCTAGTTATGTTCTTATGCTAAAAAATTATACAGTTTTTATTATAGTGAGAATGTAGCCCTATCCACTAGAGTTTAAATTCTAGTATCAATAATTTACAAACGTGTGCGTGTTGTCAATATATTATTTAGATGACATATGACATCACTAGCAATAATGACTTTACCCGTTCAACTAAAATTCTGGTAATGCAATATTGATTTTGGTGTCGCCGTAAAATTTCGGTGTGGTAACTTAGGCACACAAACCAAACAGCCGCCAAATCTGATTTTTAACTAAAAACCTGATGAATCCCAACGAAAAATGTAAAAATCCCCATCAAGCATCGACGGACGGTTCACGTGTCATGTGTGTGAAAGCTGAAAATAACCGAGACGATATCAAAGTTACCCCTCTCGGTCCCCCGGCCATTACCATCTTGATTTCCTTCCTCTCGGCGACGGCAGCGGAGATCGGCTTCCCCCCTGTCGCCTCCAGGCCTCCTTCCACCAAAAGCGTAGGTACTCTCCTCCCTTAATCGTCCTCATCTCCTCTCCCGCTTCCGCTCTACTGCTGATCTGCAGAGATCTACGTAGGCATTGGTTGATTCCTTCTTCTCTTGGTGTTGCACCCTACCCTGTTTGGATTGCTGTGAGAGTTCTTGTCCCGGTCCTGTTTCTGCACCGGGCGATCTGACCCAATCTGGGACTCCAATCCATCCGGTCTGTCCTGCTGTCGACCGGATTTGTGGGCTGCGTGGTGGAGCACGTACTAATAATGCTTCATTGCCGAAGAATTTTTCTTTCGAACAATATTGCCGAAGAATTTGGTGCCCCACGTTAGGCCCGCCTCTGCTTGTAGGTGGGTTGATGCGTTTCGTGGTCGCTTCGGGGGCACTCAAAGGCGAATCACCAACTTTGCTTCGGTTAGTTGGAACCGAATCGGGTGCGGAGATGGTACGCACTGGGCGCGTTCCGTTCCTTTGATTCTCTTCCCTCCAATGACGGTGGACTTGTGCCTAAATTATTGTTAGCGACGAGGAGCGGTGTTGGGGGAGTGATGACTTGAGATGCAGATCTGGTTTTGTTGAAATGTCTCCTAGGGAGCCAGGCTCTGTTTTATTTGTTCAGTTGTTGATGGTTGTTGTTGATGTTGGTGGTTGTTGATCTACTTGTAAACGCGAAGATCCATGACTTAGGACTCTGTAAAGAAGTTTCTCAGTTATAACTTTTCCCAGATGATGACTTGTGGAAGAAAGAAACCTTGAGTTTTCCTTAGTCTATTAGTATTAGTAGCAATCAAATGACAGAGACTCGAGATTATGAAAATTCGTTCTTTTCTAGCTTACACCACTTTTATCTGTAAAGAAGGCCTCTCCAGAGTTCCTTTTTCAGTTCATCTTTTGTATTCCCTATCGAAGATTCGTCCTTTGTATCTTAATCAGTAAATAGTTCACATGCCATGGTTGGTGAGGGTATCATTGGGACAAGCATCAGCTTCCTAACTTTGACTCTGCCTAGGCGCTTTGGTGGTTTCTAGTGCCTCTGTTCGGCTGATACAGCTTGGATTTCTTACATATCAATCTAGTGCTGTAACTTTTGCATTCTGGGTTATATTATTTATATGGTTCAAACCACAATTATTTGGCTGCTCTTAGTTGACTATGAATTTAAATACTGCATTTGATTATCCCCAGTTATTCTTCAGATCATGTTCCTGTTCATGGGCTACATGTACTCGGCCATCTCGGCTCCCATGTCTCACCTTAGTTGTGCACACTGAACAAAACATAGAGACAGATAGAGAAAAGGAGAAGGAACATGCAGATCTGATCAGAGTATCAATGTTCAGTTACACCATAACAGATTGGAACCTTTGTTTGTGCATCTGGCATTATTTTTTCTTAGGATGTAAGTAAAGATGTTTGGTGGTGTGTCATGGACTCATGTGAACCTTTATGATTAATGGAAGTTTGGTGGGCTCTTGTGTAGCATGAGCACTTTGCGTTGTTAGACCAACTCACAGTTCCACAATTGTTCTGATTACTGACCAGCCTTGACATTGTTATTTATTGAAAGGGAAAGAGAGAGGTGGGTTAGACCTAATTTGGTGGCTTGTGGAAAGGGGTTTATAAGGAGTTGTGCCTCCCTCTGCTTACAACTCGTAGGCAGCTTCTCTCTGCATACAAGAGGTTGCCTCCATCTCTTCTACATAGTAGTGCCCTCCTCAAGATCTTCCTGAAATTCTTGACATCTGGTGGGAGTTCTCCCTGATCCCATGCTTCTTTTGGTTTTATTTTAGTTTTGCACCTGGTCTTGTAAGATTTGAAATCCATTTTGTAGTTATAGTTATTCTTCCTCAAGTTCTATGGTGAAACTGTCTTCAGATCTGAGAGTTCATTTGAGATTCATGGTTTGGATCAAATATGATTCACATTCATATTTAGTGACTTGAGGACGATCCGCGTCATGATCTTTGTTTCCTTTGCTCCCATTTTGGATTAGAGTTTGAATTCACTTTTACTGCTTGCTGCTTACATGGGTAAATTAGGCACGTGGTATTGTATCTGTCAGTAATTCTATTTGGATTATTCTAAACTGGTAGGTGACATTTTTGCCCCTTAAAACATCTTAGATCTTTCCAAATTGGTAATATCTGATTATTCTGAACTCCTGTTTGTTTCTCAGTTCAATTGAGTAGCCTTCTTAGAACCTTTTTCTGTATGCCTGTTAGTTCTCTCCTGCAGTTGTATCACATGTTTCTTTCAGGTATCCTGGTGCTTGTGCTTAAAATTCAATTGCTATGTCTGATCTATGTCATAGATTTAGGTGTTCTTTTTTACAATCCACTGAAAATCACATTTTTCAATCACAGGTTACACAATAAGCTGATAAGATGGTGAAGATCTGCTGCATTGGAGCTGGCTATGTTGGTGGCCCAACAATGGCCGTCATTGCCCTCAAGTGCCCGGCAATTGAGGTTGTTGTTGTTGACATCTCCAAGCCTCGCATTGAAGCTTGGAACAGCGACCAGCTCCCAATCTACGAGCCTGGCCTTGATGATGTTGTGAAGCAGTGCAGGGGCAGGAACCTCTTCTTCAGCACTAATGTTGAGAAGCATGTTGCTGAGGCAGACATCATCTTTGTCTCGGTGAACACTCCCACCAAGACCCGCGGGCTTGGAGCAGGCAAGGCTGCTGACCTCACCTACTGGGAGAGTGCTGCTCGTATGATTGCTGATGTCTCCAAGTCTGACAAGATTGTCGTTGAGAAATCTACTGTCCCTGTCAAGACAGCAGAGGCTATTGAAAAGATTTTGACTCACAACAGCAAGGGCATCAAATACCAGATTCTCTCAAACCCAGAGTTCCTTGCGGAGGGCACAGCGATTGAGGACCTGTTCAAGCCTGACAGAGTGCTAATCGGTGGCCGGGAGACCCCTGAGGGCAGGAAGGCTGTTCAGGCTCTCAAGGATGTATATGCTCACTGGGTTCCTGAGGACAGGATCCTCACCACCAACCTGTGGTCTGCTGAGCTCTCCAAGCTCGCTGCGAATGCATTCTTGGCTCAGAGGATCTCCTCTGTGAATGCCATCTCCGCTCTCTGCGAGGCCACTGGTGCCAATGTGTCTGAGGTGGCTTATGCCGTTGGGAAGGACTCAAGGATTGGCCCCAAGTTCCTGAACTCCAGTGTTGGCTTTGGTGGGTCCTGCTTCCAGAAGGACATCTTGAACCTGGTGTACATCTGCGAGTGCAACGGCCTCCCCGAGGTGGCCAACTACTGGAAGCAGGTCATCAAGATCAATGACTACCAGAAAAGCCGGTTTGTCAACCGGGTGGTGTCCTCCATGTTCAACACTGTAGCTGGCAAGAAGATCGCCGTTCTTGGCTTTGCCTTCAAGAAGGACACCGGTGACACCAGGGAGACCCCGGCAATTGATGTGTGCAAGGGCCTGCTGGGTGACAAGGCTCAGATCAGCATCTATGATCCCCAGGTCACTGAGGATCAGATCCAGCGGGACCTCGCCATGAACAAGTTCGACTGGGACCACCCGATGCACCTGCAGCCAACAAGCCCCACTGCTGTGAAGCAGGTGAGAGTGGTCTGGGACGCATATGAGGCCACCAAGGGGGCCCATGGCCTCTGCATCCTCACCGAGTGGGATGAGTTCAAGACCTTGGACTACCAGAAGATCTTCGACAACATGCAGAAGCCAGCCTTTGTCTTCGATGGACGCAACATCATCGACGCTGAGAAGCTAAGGGAGATTGGCTTCATCGTCTACTCCATTGGCAAGCCGCTTGATGCGTGGCTCAAGGACATGCCCGCGGTTGCTTAATGCACCAGATTCGCATCGAAAGCACGCCACCGGAGCCGCAGGAATTCAATCAGGAAGAGCAATTGGTTGACCATTCTTTATAGTTTGTTTTTGCTGCAGACACCATGATTTTTCTCAGGCATAAAAATTGTACGATGTTAGTATCTCTGTTTCACGTTTTCATGTTCGCAATATCTGCAGCCCAGTGGCTTGATGTATTCATGTTCATCCATTCTTGAGAGTTTGCCTTCAAATATAAGCTAGTTTTATATTAACTTTATTTTGCAAAGATTCTTCACTCTTAGTTATGTTTTCCTTGTGTTGATGCATTTGTCTGTCCTTTATTCATACACCCTGTTTGCGAGAACACTAAATGGACGCCACTTGAGGCTGGATGCAGTTCTAGTTCATGTTCATATGTGCACCATGCGACTGTATTGCTACGATCTGTGGCATTTGTTTGTCGTTGCCTCATGTGCGGGAAAGTTTTGTTTACTTCTGACGTTTCAGATCTGTGATGTCATGTATTTCTTTTTGCTGTCCATGCATACTTCGAAACTTTTTATTCGAAGTGCCTATTGTTTTACAGGTGCACTGGCCCACACTATTGGAGTTTATGCTCCCTGCTACGTCACTCGTTTCTAGGGGAGCATAATTCACAGCTAGTATGATTCATGTGTTACGAATAGGGCCTAACTCAATTATGGGATACTAGGTCCATACATATGCGTGTACAGGAAGGGATGATTGGACGAATATGCATTAACTCCTTATACAATGGGAAAATAGATGAATGCTACATATACATCTAACGCCCCCTCAACCTCAAGTGGGTTAACAACGCTAAGTTTGGAGAGATAAAACTTGTGCTGAGCTCTAATCTATGCCTTCGTAAAGAAATTTACCAACCGAACCTCTGAAGAGCAATAACCCGATTATGTACTTATGCCTATGTGTAAAAAACATCAATACTGATATGCTTGGTAGGCTCAAAGAGGAGTCGATACTACTACAGAACTGGTCTTAAATACCGGTCCATCACTGCCGGTTCCTAATGGGCCAGCAGTGATAAGGCATCACTGCCGGTTCATAAGCTGTGCGGGAAGAATTAGCCATCGTAGTTTATGAACCGACAGTGATAAGGAGCATCACTGCTGGCTTAATCCACCGACCGGTAGTGATAGCATAACATCACTGCCGGCTGGTTAAATGAGTCGGCAGTGATGTTCCGGCTATATAAAAGTTGCTCTCTCCTTCTGCAAGCTCGATCACAACAGAGAGGAGCTCTGTTCTTGCTCGGTGGCGACCATTTTTGCTCACCAGGATCTTGGTGGCTTCAAAATTTTGAGGAATCCTCATGCCCTAGGTGTTCCAAGGTGTGTAACTTCCTCTCCAATCCATTTCTATTTAAATTGTATTTGCTAAATTGCTCTAGATTTTGAAATGATGGAGATGAA
The DNA here is from genome assembly GCF_958298935.1 of Phragmites australis. Taxonomy (NCBI): domain Eukaryota; kingdom Viridiplantae; phylum Streptophyta; class Magnoliopsida; order Poales; family Poaceae; genus Phragmites; species Phragmites australis. The sequence goes on from NC_084938.1 coordinate 9,363,679, forward strand.
CCTATGGCCATGATGTTTTGAGACAATGTAGATGCAATTATACCTCATTTTTGATATGGAAGCTTCAATTCTGGTGGAAAGTGTCTTTATTATTGATTTACATTAGCTATATGTATGAGCATATTTATTTTTGGTTTTTAATGAATTAGAAAATTTAGCCATGATATTAAGGTATATAGCAAACTGCAATTATATTTTTTATATTTTAATTAATTAGCAAACTCCAATATAGAAATTTTAGGTATGAGCATATTTATGGTTGATTTTTAGTGAATTAGAAAAATTAGCCATGATATTTAGGTATGTAGAAAGCTCTAATTATATTTTTTCTATTTTAATTAATTAGCATGTTCCCAATATGAAAACTTTAGGTGTGAGCGTATTTATTTTGATTTTTAATGAATTGGAAAATTTCACTATGATATTTAGGTATGTAGCAAGATATAATTATATTTATGTATGAGCGTATTTAGTTTTCATGTTTCCTTAATGAGTTGTAGATAAGGTGTTGAATAATAAAGAAAATTTTTAGGGATGGCACCAATAAATACTCATCGGAAGCAGATGCGAAAGCATGCAAAAGGCGGTTCCTCCAACCCAGGCCAATTGCCGGTAGGAGATAACGAGGTAATTTATTTGTTGGTGATCGCAAAATATTCAAGATGTTATGAATTTGGATTTACAATAATGATATAATTGTAGATGGAAAAAAGATGAATGTACAATGCGAGCCGTGTGAGCGCAGGGTACAAGAACGGCGTGGATTATTTCCTGGTACAAGCTGCGAAGCACAAGTCAAATACACAGTCTCAATACATGTGTTGTCCATGCGTCGATTGCGAGAACAAGAAGCAGTTCTCCACCACTCAGCAAATACACTCCCACTTGATGCCAAGGGGCTTTATGACTGGCTATACCCGTTGGATCGAGCACGGTGAAGTTGAGATCTTACAAGAAGGGCAATACATTAAAAGAGAAGACAAAGACATGTGCACCGATATGCTGGTCGACGAATACATCGATATGCCGCCTGCCGGAGATACATTGGCCGATGATGATCTAGAGGAGATGTTGGCCGACGCCGACGTCGATGATCTGGACCAGATGTTACGCGATGGGGAGGGGAACTTCACCAATGAAAGAGACTTTCAAAAGTTCCAGTGTATGTTAGAGGACATTAAAACACCGTTGTTCCTGGGCTGCGAGAAGGACCACACAAAGTTATGTACCGTGCTTTCACTGCTGCAATTGAAGGCACGCAACGGGTGGTCTGATACAAGCTTCACAAAGTTGTTACTGTTCTTGAAGAAATTGCTTCCAAAGGAAAATATGCTGCCAGAAAATACGTACCAGGCCAAGCAGGTTGTGTGCCCATTGGGGTTAGAAGTATAGAAAATACATGCATGTCCAAACGATTGCATGTTGTATCGCGGAGAGCATGCAGACATGAAAGTGTGTCTCGTCTGTGGTGCAGCATAGTACAAGCGTTACGGTGATGATATTGATGGTGAAGGCAAGAAGAAAAGGCGTCATGTGAAGGTGATGTGGTATTTTCCTATAGCCCCCCATTTGGAGCGTTTATTCGCGAACAAAAGGCATGCCGAACTGATGTGATGGCACGCCGATGAGCGCAAAGATGATGGAATGTTGAGACACCCCGCTGATTCTACGCAGTGGAGAAACATTGATAGGAAATACAAGAAGCCATTTGCAGAAGATGTGAGGAATATAAGATTTGGGTTGAGTACGGATGGGATGAATCCATTCGGCAACATGAGCAGTAGTTATAGCACTTGGCCTGTGACTCTATGTATCTACATCCTTCCTCCTTGGTTGTGTATGAAGCAGAAGTACATTATGATGCCGATGCGGATACCAAGACCGAGGCAACCTGGCAATGATATCGATGTCTACCTGAAACCATTAATAGAAGATCTTGTAATACTATGGAACGATGGTGTGCAGGTATGGGATGCATACAAACGAGAGAACTTCACCCTATGCACAATGCTGTTTGTAACAATCCAACATTAGCTAGCCCTTAGCAACGTATCGGGCAAGACTGTCAAAGGCTACTGTACATGCGTGCATTGCTTGGATGAAACAGAGAGCTTGTGGCTGAAGAACAGCCAAAAATGGTGTACGCAGGTCATCGTAAATTTCTCCGCAAGGATCACCCGTACCGAAAGATGGCCAAATGGGTGGCCCGGCCCGGCATGACACGGGCCCATTGAGGCACGGCCCGTTTAGGCCCGTTAGCTAAACGGGTCATGCCGTGCCGGCCCCTGTGCCTCAACTCCAACCCAGCATAGCCCATTTAAGACAGGGTCGTGCCATGTCGGCCCACGGCACAGTAGGCCCGATGACTGTTTTTGGCCCGTCAGCCTACGAAAAATTAGAAAAAAAACACAAAAACTTGCTTTCACTCGAAATCGAACACTCAGCCTTCTACTTGGGAGTCAAACACACTACCATTGCACCACATATCCTATAAGGTATTAGATCAAAATAAATTATATAAAATACTAAAAAATATGAACAGTTAAATGGGCCGTGCAGTGCCGGCCCATCGTGCCGCGGCTCAAGCTCAGGCACAGTCCAAGTCATCGTGCCGTGCCGGCCCGACCCGTTAGCCATCGTGTCATGCCGTGCCTGGGCCGAGCCAAAATGGTTGTGCCTCGTGCCGACCCATTTGGCCCAGCCCACTTGGCCATCTTTACCCGTACCGCAGCAACAGGAGAGCTTTTGATGGGAAAGTTGAGACTCGATCACCTTCTAAGCATCACACTGGGAGACATGTATATGAGATGGTAAAGGGACTTAGGGTTATCCTTGGAAAGGGACACGTGAGTACACTGGTTCTGAAATTTAATCTTAGAGCTCCTATGTTGAAAAAGGAATATGTCTTTTATGACTTAGCATATTGGCTGGATTTGGTAGTTCGACACGCAATCGATGTCATGTACATCGAGAAGAACGTGTGTGATAGCTTGATTGGTACGTTACTAGACATACCTGGTAAAACAAAGGATACACTCCAAGCACAGAAGGACCTAGAATGTTTGAAACTCAAACATGATCTACATCATGAAGAGATGGATGAAGGCAACAAATATCTTGGCCTCGCGAGCTACAATCTGAGCAAGGTGGAGAAAATTGCAATGTGCAAGTGCTTGCATGGCATCAAAGTTCCATCCGGTTACTCCGCCAACATAAAGAGACTAGTAAACATGAAAGACTTGAAATTAACTGGCATGAAGTCTCATGATTGTCATGTGATGATGACACAGATGCTTCCAATTGCAATTAGAGCTATTCTATCGTCGAAGGTCCGAAACCCAATCATAAAGCTGTGTTCATTCTTCAACGCGATATCACAGAAGGTCATCCATCCAACCAAGCTAGATAAGCTGAAGGAAGACATGGTCGAGACTCTATCCCAACTTGAGGCGTTATTCCCTCCATCGTTTTTTGATATCATGGTGCATCTCATTTGTTCACATTATGAAAGAGATACGGATTCTTGGCCCCGTGTTTCAGCATCAGATGTACCCTTTCGAGAGGTTCATAGGAGTTCTTAAGAAATATGTTCGTAACTGAAATCGGTCGGAAGGCTACATGGCCGAGGGCTGGGGAATCGAGGAGGTCATTGATTTCTGCGTCGACTACATGAATCTCAAATCGATTGGTGTGCTTGTATCTCACCATGAGGGGAGGCTACAGGGGAAAGGGACGATAGGTGCAAACACATTCCGCACTAACGACCCTGTTTCATTCACGCAAGCATATTTTGCAGTTCTGCAACAATTAGTTGTAGTGGACCCATATATTGAAGAACACCAGAAGATGCTACGCACCAGAAACCCAGGGAAGCTGATGTTTGGATCGCGCAAGAGCACAGAGATCATTTTGGCTCTTGGTTATGCAGACAAGTGATGCATAAGCAGATAGAGTGTGCTCAGTTGAATGTGTTGGCTCATTGACCGTCTACTACAATCCTCACATTCCAAGGATATGACATGAATGGCTATACATTTTATACGAGAGCTCAAGATAATAAGAGCTCCAACCAAAATAGCGGTGTCCGTATAGATGCCTACGACTGCAATGGAAATAACGAGACCTATTACGGATTCATAGAGGAGATCTGAGAGCTTGACTATGGAGTGTTAAAGGTTCATCTTTTCCGGTGCCAATGGGTCAGTCTCCCAGGGGGTGTGAAGATCGACAAGTACGATATGACTAGAGTGGACCAAAAATTCGTTGGATACAAAGAAGAACCATTTGTACTTACAAATGATGTTATGCAGATCTTCTATGTTAAGGACCCGGACCTGGCTAACAAGGAGGAGCGCCACGTGGTTCTTCAAGGAAAAAGAAGGATTGTCAAAGTGGAGAATGTTGTTGACGAGGAGGACTACAATCAATTTGACGCACTACCTCCTTTCGGAGAGGACGTCGACCTAGGTCCCATGGAAGACACCGACGAACCTCCCTATATACGTTGTCATCATAATGAAGGGCAAATCATTAAGACAAAGTAGCTAAATTGTATTAATTACTATGTATGAATTTGTTTTAGATGAAATTATACCTCACTTTTGTTATGGAAGCTTCAATTTGTAGTGTATGGTGGAAGATATATTTATTATTGACCATATTGATTTTTGATTTTAGGTATATACAAAAATTAATTTTGGTATATAGCAAGTTCAAATTTAAATAAATATGTATTAGGTCTGCTAGGTCAACTTAATGTTAATAAATACAGATAGTACAAACTCAGTTGAAATCACCTGAGTAGTGCAGCGGTTTGTTCAGTCTTACTTGGTGTAGGGCTTGGGTTCGAGTCTCTACGCGCGCGCGAAGCTAAAACAAATTTTTTGCACCCTGCGGCACCAACAATGAAAGGGGTTTCACTGCCGGTGTACTTATCGAGCCGGCAGTGAAAGTAGTTTCACTGCCGGTTGTCTTAGTTAGCTGACAGTGAAGGTACCCTTTCACTGTCGGTGGTCATATTGAACCGGCAGTGAAAGTCCTCACCTATAAAACAGCTCGACGCCCTACGCCCTTTGACACTTAGAAAAAATTTCTCGTTCTCTGAGCCGTCCGCTGAAACGCTTCCCGATGCCATGGAGCCCACACTACCGGAGGTCCATGAGCCCGTGCCCGCTATCCGTTTCCTCCTCAATGTCGTCGTCCTCCTCCCTGTCGTCGTCGCCGTCCTCCTGCCCGGTGTCATTCCCGTCCTCCTTGTCGTCGTCATCCTCCTCCCCGCTGCCGTCACCGTCCTCCTCCTCGGTGCCATTCTCGTCCTCCTCCTTGGCACCATTCTCGTCCTCCCGAGCTCCAATACATCATTGCGGTGAGTACTCCACCGCTCGCCGTCTCCCTCCACCTCCCAGACGGGGTTTGTGGTTGCTGTGAAGTGATAGGCTATGAGGTTAATGGTTGATTTGGTAATTGAGTTCTGGTTTCACCACTAGGTGGTTTAATCAATTGAAATTGAGCTGAGTGAGCTTAGTTGTGGTGTTTAGAACTTTGGTGCTCAGGCAATCGATTGGTGGTGATGCTGTGTTGGTGGAGGTGCTGTGTTGGAGGTGATATGCTCTATGTTGGAGGTGATATGCTCTGTGATGATCAAATGGAACACTAAGGTTGGGCTAGATGTCTAAGTGCAATAGGTGTTAAATATGTTTGTTCTCTGTTATTGGATCGGCACAGATTGCCCTGATAGTAGTGGTGCATTCCATTATGATGTCCCTGTGCTTATTGTTGGTAGTCTGTACATTGCCAGTTAGGCTTGATTCCTAGACTAGGAGCTGCTGTATTCGTTCATTCAATTCATCTTGTTTTGATTGAATTCTGGAAGAGCAGGAAAACCTTATGGCCCAGCTTGTGATGTGTCCAGCAGCATTGTCCAGGAAGAAAGCTCAATTTCAGAGAATATTTTTTTAGTTTTACATCTAGTTGTGATCTTTTCTTCTAGACTAACTTGTGATGTGTCAAATGGATAATTAAGGAGCAGGATATCGTAGTCCTAGGGCCAATTGTTATATTTATCTTAGAGCAATTTTATTCAATCATCCATATGCTGTTCAGTTCATTATCCTGCTTGATGGGAGGTGGTTTTGCTTCTATACTTATGGCACTTACGTGTATGTTCAGGTTCAATGTATATGAACTACTTTGTTCCTTGATTTTTATATTCGGGTGGTCCTTAAGCATATTTTGCAGTCGCAAATGATGAAAGGAGATAACTATTTACCATACATATGACTGCAAAGCTCGACTGGGATGGTTATTACACATGGACGACGTTCTTGTACTCTGCGCTCAGACGGCTCGCATCGTACATCCATCTTCTGTCCATCTACAATTATATCATTATTGTAAATCCAAATTCATAACATTTAGAATATTTTGCGATCACCAACAAATAAATTACCTCGTCATCTCCTACCAGCAATTGGCCCGGGTTGGAGGAGCCACCTTTTGCATGCTTTTGCATCCGCTTCCAATGAGTATTTGTTGGTGCCTTCCCTATAAATTTTCTTTATTATTCAACACATTATCTATGACTGAGGTACTCTGATGAGCGGCAAAAAAGTCTCTTGGGACGATGGAGATCTCATTTGGAGCACATGTGGACGTCGAGGTGGCTTCCAGAAGCGTGGCGGCGACGAAGCTTCATGGCGGCGGACTAAGCTCATCGTAAGAGCTCTTGGGCAGTGTTGGGGCTTGGGAGAGAGAGGGGAAAGGACGTGGGGGAGCGTGTGAGGCTAGAGAGGAGGTCAGGGGTGCCTTTTATAGGCCGAGGAGGGGGTATCCAGGGGTGGGTTAGGATTCGGCGGCCGGCGTGATTGTCACGGCGATTTCCTCTTTCCTGATCAATTCTGGGTGCAAAATTGGATCATCTTTCCTTCTTCGGTTGTGGATGCACAGTTGCTAGTGATCCCTTTCCCTCGTCTGGCGCGGATTGAGTGGAGTTGTCGTGTGCAGAGAGAGGAGAGAAGGGAGGCAGGAGGTAAGGGACAAAGCCGACAGGTGGGGCCAGTTCGACAGTGAGAGGGACCGGCGGGAGCAGGCGTGGTCGAGCAAGCATGCGGGTTGGCGTGTGGCTTTAACCCAGAGAGCAGGGGTGGGCCTAGGAGTGGTGGGCCGCAGAGGGGGGAAGAGGTGGGTCGGGGCGGCACCGGGAAGGGAGAGGCCGCGCTGGTTTGGGTCAGGGCACGCTGTAACGGGCTAGAGGGGACGGAGGGAGGCCGGGGAGGGAGAGGGCAGTGGGTTGGGCTGGCCAAGAGAGGGTTCATGGCAACTTCACTTTGAAGTTTAAGCTAAAGAGTAAGGAAGATGGTTTTGAATAGAATCTTATTGCAGTATATGGGCCGGTACAATCTGAATTTAAAGATTCTTTTCTAGCTGAGCTTGTCAATGTATGTCGCATGGAATCCATACCTTTTATAGTTGGTGGTGATTTTGACATTATTAGGCACCCCAATGAAAAGAGTAACGATGGATATGATGATCGGTGGCCTCTTCTGTTTAATGCGGTAATCAATGGTTTGGACTTAAGAGAGCTTTAGATGTCATGTCAAAAATACACATGGGCAAGCTCTATGCCAGTTCCTATGAGAAATTGGATAGAATTATGGTAAGTACCGAATGGGAGTTGAATTACCCAAAAGCAACAGTGGAGGCCCTAATAAGAGATATTTCAGATCATACACCATTATTGCTAGACTCCGCGAATTCGTCTCATAGTGGAAACTGCCATATGTTCAAATTCGAGCTTGGGTGGTTAACTCGAGATGGTTTTTTCGAGTTAATAGCAGATGTATGGCGGAAAAAATCTAAGGGTCATACTCTATTGCAAAAGTGGCAGAATAAGATACGAAGACTTTGTCAATTCTTGAGAGGATGGACGAAGAACATGAGTGGTGCCAATAAGAAAGAAAAGAAACAACTCTTAGAAAGAGTAAGTGAGTTGGACAAAAAAGTAGAGCATACATTGCTTCAGCCACATGAGGCAGATTTAAAGCAATGCCGGAAAGAAAGGTTCGTCCAACTCTTAAGGGAAGAGGAAATAAGATGGTATCAAAAAGCAAAGACGACACAGCTGTTACAGGGTGGTTGCAATACGAAATATTTTCAATTGGTAGCAAATGTAAAATATAGGAAAACTCATATATTTCAATTAGAACTTGGGGACCAAATCATCAAAGGTGAAGAATAGCTAAAGTCATACATCACGCAGTATTACCAAGGTCTGATTGGCCCTTCGGCTAATATGAAGTTTTCTATGATTGAAAGCCGTAGATATGATATTCCCCAAGTTTCAGATGCTAAAAACGAGATGTTGATAGACATGTTTACTGAAAAGGAGGTAAAAGTGGCTATTGTCCAAATGAAACATAACAAAGCACCGGGATCAGATGGATTCCCAGCTGAGTTTTACTAGTTTTTTTTGGAGGTCATAAGGGCGGACTTGATGTCTCTCTTTCATGAATTCCATAAAGAAAAGTTACCTCTTTTTAGCCTTAATTTTGGGATAATAATGTTGCTACCAAAGAAAGCTGATGCCACGCAAATACAATAGTACAGATCTATATGCCTTCTAAATGTAAGCTTCAAGATTTTCACAAAAGTTGGCATTAATTGGCTATCAGGCGTTGCACAGAAATATAATTAGGACATCACAAACCGCCTTTATGCCAGGGAGAGACATTATGGAAGGAGTGGTGATTCTCCATGAAACTATACATGAAATGCGTAAAAAAAAGTTGAATGGGGTAATCCTAAAACTTGATTTTGAGAAGGCTTATGATAAATTCAAATGGCCTTTTTTACAACAAGCTTTAAGGATGAAAGGTTTTTCAACCGAATGGTGTTCGTGGATACAACAATTTGTAAGCTAAGGGAGTGTAGGTGTTAAGGTTAATGATGCGGTGGGTCGATATTTCTAGACTAGAAAAGGTTTAAGACAAGGTGATCCTATGTCTCCAATTCTGTTTAATTTAGTGGTTGATATGTGTTGGAACAAGAGTTCGTCTTGCCCTAGCAAGTACGGCGAGAGTTTCTTCTAAGGAGGAGACTCAAGCTTGGAAACGAAGTTTGAGAGGAAGGAACACCACAAATATATTGATAGTAAAAGTATAGACTGGGCTAGGGGGAGTATCACATGAAGACTTTGATAATGCTCCTCCGTGTTGTGTTGAGCGTGCTCTCTTGCTCAGATGACCATGGCCCCTTATTTATAGGGTCGGGCATAGCTTAGCGTACAAGTTACCGATATGTGCAAAATATTCAGGATCTAGCCAAGTTACATGGCCTTATCCTGGATAACTACTTTTTACCCTGTATAAAAAATAAATATCTACCATGGTAACTATTGGGGTGCCTGTACCCAGAGGGATGAGCCGGTCGCCAATTGCGACCCGGCGCCATGATGTCAAGGGTGTTAGGATAACCTCCGTTGTACTGGGGTGTCAGGACGGCACCCACTAACCTAGGTAATTAATGCCGATCAGTTCCTTGCAAGCAAAGGATGACCAGCGTTCCTCTCCAGGTAGATCTTTCTTGAGGCCCGATGGCTTACCCCGTAGCCATTGGGAAGCCTGCCTGAGCCCCGGAGACGGGAGCTCCGGGGGGAGGCATGGCTCTAGTAGATGGAGTCTTCGGGAGGCATGGTTCTAGGAGATGAAGGCTTCGGGAGGCATGGCTCCGGGAGATGGAGCCTTCGGAAGGCATGGCTCCGGGAGATGGAGGCTTCAGGAGTCATGGCTCCGGGAGGTGATTATTCGGAAGCCTGGAAGTCAGAAAACGGCCTTCGGGAGGCGTGGGCCCATAGGCATGGGCTAGCTGAGCCAAGGGGCCATCGGGGGTCCTTAACAATACCCCAATAGTAGCCCCTAGTGAGGGCGGCCAACGGAGCGGTCGGGCCTGCGGTTCTTTCGGAGCAGGGTTTCTGACGGTCCCTGGCTTGCTGTTGATGGCTCATGGTCCCTAACATCGCTTGGCTTGCCTGGGAAGATTCAATCCACTTGATCTGTACTGTCCGTTTGATGACGCTGGTGAAAAGGGACATTGAATGTGCCTTGTGAGAAAGGTGTGATTACGCCTTGTCAAGCAAACGTGGGACGCGTGGCGTCCAGTGGTTGGGGGGTCGCGGGGCCGGTTCTGCTTCCCCATGATCGTGGCCTGGCAGGTGAAGGGATAGGGCATTCGCTTGTTTTTCTAAGGGGGGAGGTAATCTAAACCTTACCTTTATAAGGGGGGGGGGGGATTACCCTGAGTGGCCTTTTTGCTCATGCCTTGTTCTCATCTGCCCTTTGCTTCCAGTTGTCCTTGCTTTGCGCGTGTGTCTGTTGATTGCTGCTCTTCTTTCTTCTTTGCTGTCTAGCACCTTTAGCCGTCTTCCTGTGATCTGTATGGCTGGCTCAGGTGCCTTGGGTGGAGCAGGAACTCAGGAGGCGAGCGAAACCGCCAGTGCGGCCGCAGCGGGGGGCCCTCAGGTGGCACCGGTTCACCCATTGTTGATGGGGTCACCGCCTGGGGTGGAGCTCCGCCGCGCCAGTAGGAATCATCCCCAGTAGACCACCGTGCTGGGTGTCCGCCATAGATGATGAGGAGCTTGATCGAATGGTTAGGGAGGGGAAGATTCCCTCCAGAGCTGTCATTCGGCCTCCGCTGGATGAGGAGATCTCGGAGCCTCTAGACCACGAAATCATGGTGTTTGAGGCTTTCTTCTAAGCGGGCCTGGGCTTTCCGTCGGTACTGCTACTCGAGGAGGTGCTCCGCTACTACTACGTGGAGCTTTCGCGGCTCCATGCTAACGCCACCTTCGAGTGGGCCATGCGGGCGAAGGGGTGCGATGGGACGGCGGACTTCTTCGCGGCCCTCGACTTTGCCAGCTGTCAGCCGAAGATGATCAAGGGCGAGGGGACGAAGAGGCCCCTCAGTTTTGGTAGTGTTTATTTCCAGATACGGCCGCAGTACCGCGATGCCTTCCCGGCGAAGGCTATTAACGGTCGGTGGAATACCGGCTGGTTGTAGCGGTGGTTTTACTACAACGTTGGCCTCGCATCCCCCCTTCGCTCCATAAATCGAGATATCACGTATGTCCTAGAGCCGAAGACGGGGATCACGGATGACCAGTTTGCTTCGCAGTTGGCACTTCTCCGGAGGGTGGCTAAAAGGATGAGCATGCGTGATCTAGTGGAGGAGTTCACCATGTTGCGTATTCAGTCCCTTCAGATGGGCTGGGACTGCGTCTTCGAGCAAGGTGCAGAAGAGTGGTTGAGGGTGTAATCCAGCCCCCCCCCCCCCATCAGCTCTGGTGAGTCCTCTTTGTTGTCTGGTTTTTGATTTGCAGATGTGAGCTACCTTTTTCTTTCAGAGGGTTGTCTTCCACTGGAGTGCACGACAGAGATTGCCAAGGTGATCCTGGGCCCACCTACTCACGTGGAGCGGGAGCGATGGTTGGCTCTAACACGGAGTTGGGAGCGGTACAACTGTGTCTTCTTTTATCTCGGAGTGGGGCATCTGGTATGGCGGGATATGCTGGAGCCTAAGGCTTCCAGGAAACTAACGCACGCCGCTCCCGCGATCCGTGCGAAGCCGCTCCGGGCCTAGCGGCCTTCTTTCTCCAGAGGTTCGCATACTGGATTGATAGCTGAGTCATCCAAGGTGCCACTGGTCCGCAGGAAGCGTCAGAGGCGGGCCGGGAGCGCGGGTGACCTGCCTGGAGGTGAGGGTCATCTCGGCAATGGTGACCGAGGGAAGGGCCTGGCCTCTTCGGACATTACCGGCCATGTCAAGAGCTAGAGAGGAGGCATGGCCTCCGTGGAATATGATTTTGGGTTCGTCGGTTCGGACGTCATTGATGTTACGAGCCCTTCTATGAGAGGGTTTGGGAGCCTTGGTGAGGCGTCATTGCTTCATTTGCTATATCCTATTTGGGTCGTGCACCGGGATCTTGACCTTGTGTTTCATGGTATTTCGCAGCGGCCGCCAAGGTGTATGTGTCTTTGACTCCTCCCTCGAAGGCTGGGGAGCTCCAGCAGGGGTCGGGGACTCCTTCGGAGGTGTCCCTGAAGGTTGCCTTGGGGGACGTGGCCTCGTCTCTGCGATTCCCCGAGCCGATTGATGACTTGGTCCGGGCAGCCGATGCTGGGGGCACTTTGCCCTCCATTGGAGCTCCCTCCGCGATGACCGAGGGGGGCTCCAGCCTTGGGGTATAGACTTTGGATGACTTCGTGCTGCGCCCAGAGGCGTCAAGGGCCTACGTCGTGGCCTCCTCTCTTCTCCAGAGTGAAGAGGTTGAGCGATCGTTGGCCCAACATCCTTTGGGGAAGTGGAGGCGTGTCTGGTAGCGGCGGCCCTGCAGGTTAGTGGTTTAGTCATGATTTTTCGGGTCCGGTGTCTGGTTCTGACTAGCTTATTTTTTCCTCTTCCTTCTTCTGTTGTGCCTTGTAGTAAGTAATTTTGATGAGGACACTGGGCGATAGGGGGCGCCAGGCCTTTGTCACGACCCGTGACGAGGTTGACGGCCTTCGTGAGGCCTTGGAGGAGGCTCGGAAGCAGGTGGAGTCTTTGGAGGATCATCTTCAGGAGGAGATGGCGCTCCGTGAGCGTGAGGAGAGTCTCCGGTGGGAGGAGGCTTTGAAGTCGGAGTGCACGAAGGCTGAGGCATGGAAGGCTTCCGAAGACCTTTGGGAAGCCAGGGAGTTCACTGATGCGGTCAATGCGGCCTAGGTGTCAGCCGAAGGTGATGTTGAGACCCTTCAGGCCGCGGTGGGCGAGGTGCGGTGAGAGCTGGAGGAGGCTCAGGCATCGAAGGGAGCACTACACTCGGAGTGCCAGCGGTTAGCTGCACTTGCATCGGAGGTTGCCCGGATCAGTGTCCGCCACAACCATCCAACTTGAAGGCATCGGTGATGCCGCTCTTCTGGCTTCGATCTGCCGTGAAGGTCATGGTTAGGGCCGCGGAGGCATACGCGAGGTCTAGCGCATGCGTGGCCGTGGCACTCTAGCTGACCCTGCTGCACCAAGCGGGGGTTGGTCCTCTCAAAGTATTGGAGTAGCCGGTACCGAACTCTGTGATAGAGGGTTTTTGGCCTGAGGCACCTCCGATGGAGATCCGTGCAGCTCTGGAGAACTTTCGTCATAACTTGTGGGCAAGGCACGGCCGGGGTGTGACACTGCGCTACATGGAAGGTCAGGTGACTCAGGTGTCCAAGATGTCTTCGTCCAGATTCTTCGTCAGGAGGTCCAGCCCTTCATCCGGAGCCTAAAGGCGTGCCACGGCCCTCTGGAGGCCTCTCGCTTCACGCTGTTGCCCCGCAGGAGCAGTCTTCGTGTGTGGATGCCCTAGAGGTGTAGCTCTATCATAGGTTGTCTCATGTTTTCTTTCTTTCTTTCTGAATGGGGTCAAAGTCTTAGTATGTTGACTACCCCCTTCTGCTTTATATATTTGGGATTTTTTCTTATCTAAATGGAGTCATGTCTGCCTTCTTGTGGTTCACCTGTGTTGTTCTGGAGTGTTCGTGCCTTTGAGACTAATTGGAGTCTGATCTGTGTGTATAGGTGCAGCGGCCCGAAGCTAGAGGGGGCCTCACTCATATCTGGGATGGTTTCACCGGGGAGGGATCAAGTGTGTCCAGAGCGTGCGCGGCCACTCCGTCTGTCCGACGGTGGAGTAGCTTTGTTATGCCCTGTGATTCCAAGGGGCGTGTGGATCCAAAGGTGGTAGCCGATGTCTTGGTCAAGATCGAGCCAGAGGACCCCCTTGTGTCTAGCCCGAATGTATGTTTTGTTGTAAAGGACGACTAGTGTGTAGCTCGAACAGCTCGAGAGGTTGCCGGTTCATGCCTTTTCCAACGCTTTGTCCTCCCCCGAGATTCTGATGGAAGGGTGCCTTTGGAAATCCTTGAGCCTATCTTGGTCGAGGTGAAGGTGGAGGAGGTGTAGGCTGCGGAATCCCTGTTGGAAGAGTAGGAGGAGAATGAGCTGGATTTCTTAGCCTTCGACTCGTATCCCCTCCCAGTGGACCCTTCGTCTTCCCGAGGTCAAGGGGGCTCCGCTTTATGCAGTGGTTCCCTCCGTGGAGGGGATTCGTGTTGACCCCCTGTGCGTAGTTACCGGGCTCAATCCTCTAGGTCCCATGGTGTTTCTAGGAGGCGTGGCGGTCAAGCGCCCTCGTCCTCCCGTAGTGTTTTGGGGAGGCGTAATAGGTCAGCAAGTTTGCTAGGCATAGATTTGATGTACAGTGGTTAGCTGAGTGCACACTCTTTGTATGTCGTGTATGAATAAACTTGCGTTGTGTTAGCTTTGTTTTTTGGTGTTTTTATAATTTATCGCATCAATGCTTTGTTATCGTATCAACGTTTCGCCTATGCCCCCTATCCCAGCCCCTTCGCATTTTGCGGTTTGTTAGTGGCCGTGGGGTGCGAGATCCGAGGGGTACAGCGTAGCGTTAGGTGTGAGTAGGGAAGATACCGTAGAGATGAGATGATTTTGGCCCGGAGACTTTTAGTCTTCAAGGTGCCGGAGGATCAATACTTTGTATGAATCCTTTTTAGCATAGAGGTAGGCCTTCAAGATGCCATGGAGGTTATCCCTTCGCCACGTAGGTCAGCCATGCCTTAAAGATGACGGAGGGTCTTATGCCTGTCCGGCACAGTGGCAATGCCTTCAAGATGCCGGAGTGGTCTTTGCTTCTCAGCCACGTAGGTTAGCTAGACTTTAAAGATGGCGGAGGGATATATGCATGTCTAGCACGGAAGCTTAAGCCTTCAAGATGTTGGAGTGGTCTTTACCTCTCCGCCACGTAGGTCATCCAATCCTTAAAGATGGTAGAGGAATATACTTCTTCGGCACGGAGGCACTACCTTCAAGATGTCGGAGGATTTTGTTCTCTTGGCAAGGAGGCAGTGCCTTCAAGATGCCGGAGGGTTTTACCCCTTCAGCACGGAGGCAGTGCCTTCAAGATGCCAGAGGGTCTTTGTAGGTTCTATGTGGGTTTGTTTTTGTGGGGTAGGTGTTTCCTGGGAGGTGATACCTCTAGGTAAGGTGGTTATTTGTGGGTGGTTAATCTATGGTTTTATTTATCTTAGGCCTTTGGAGAGGGTAGAGCCTGGGGGCCCCTACACATAATATTTGCGGAGGGTCACCGCATTCCAACTATGTGGGAAGGGGGTTCCTTTTGTGTCGGCCAGGCGGTAGGAGCTGGGCCTATTAGACCTGAGGACCAGGTATAAGTCTTCCCATTTGTTGTGCAGTTTTCCCAGAGACAGGCACGTCGAAATACTAGGTCGTCGGGTTTGAAGTTTCGTGGCGCAACATTAGGATCACACCAGGCCTTGGTAGTCGCAATGTAGTGATCGAGGTTATGGACGGCACGGAGTCACATTCCTTCGGTGAGATCGAGGGAGAGTTCTCTTTGTGGGAGTTGTACTCGGAGCGAGCATCCCTTGACCTTGGTGGGGGTCATGGCTTCATCGCCATATAGGAGGCGGAAAGAGGAAAACCCTGTGGACCGCCTGACAATGGTGCGGAGGGACCATAAAACCTTGAGGAGTTCCTCGACCCACAGGCCTCGAGCGAGGCCAACGAGTCAGCGGTTTAAGTCAGAGAGAATGTTGCCGTTGGCCCGTTCGACGCCCTGTTGGACTAAGAATGTCAAACTGCAGCGAAGCATAATTCGATGCTGAGGTCGTTGTAGAATTTTCTGAAAGGCCCGGAGTCAATTTGTGTGCCGTTGTCGATCGTGAGCTGTTCTGGGATGCCAAAGTGGTAGATTATGTTTTTCCAGAAGAATTTCTGGACATTCTTTAGTGTGATCGTCATGAGGGGTTCAACCTCGATCCATTTGGAGAAGTACTCCAATGCTACCACCGCGTACTGAAGGTTGCCTTTGGCACGGGGGAATGGACCGATTAGGTCCATTCCCCAACAAGCTAGGGCCAGACGAGAACGATTGGCTGTTGGGGAGACGGGGGGCGGTGGCTTCGTCGTCCCATCCATTGGCATCCTTGGCAGGTGCGGACGAGGTCTTCTGCATCGGATATGATTGTAGGCCAGTGAAGCCCCTGGCGGAGGGCCGTGCCGGCTAAGGCACGAGGTGCCGGCCAAGAATTGTACTTCTTTTGGATTTGTGGGAGGTGACATCTTTACGATGGCATGAATCTTGCCAGGGTTGGCCTCGATGCCTCTCCGGGAGACGAGATATCCCAGCATCTTTCCCGCCTTGGTGCTGAATATGCACGCCTCTGGGTTCAATTGTATGCCTGCACCCCGGAGGCTATCAAATGTTTCTTGCAGGTCAGCGATGTGGTTGATTTCGAGCCAGCTTTTTACCACGATATCGTCCATGTAGGCTTCGACATTACGACCCAGTTTCTATTGCAGTACCTTGTGCACTAGGTGAGAGAGGTGGGCCCAGCATTTCAAAGAATGAAAGGCATCCAGATGTAGCAGTATACCCCAAAGGAGGTAATGAAGCTGGTCTTGCTCTCATCTTTTATCGCCATCCACACCTGGTGGTAGCCAGAGTAGGCATCTAGGAAGCTTAGCAGTTCGTAGCCAGTGGTGGAATCTACTAGCTGATCGATTCGAGGAAGGGGGTATGGGTCCCAAGGGCACACTTTGTTTAGCGATGTGAAATCGATGCACATACGCCACTTTTTGCTGTGTTTCTTGACCAGGACGGTGTTAGAGAGCCAATGGGAGTGGATTACCTCTTGGATAACACCGGCCTTCAGTAGCTTCTGGACCTCTTTTGCAGCCTCTGCCCGCTCTGGGGAGAGTTTGTAAAGCCCCTGGCGTACGGGACAGGCCTTCGGGTCGACCTGGAGGGAGTGTTCAATGATGCAGCGATCAACTCCTGGGAGGTCCTGCGGTGACCATGCGAATGTGTCGAGGTTACCCTGTAGGACGGCCAGAAGCTGGGCTTCCTGCTCAGAGGTGAGGTCTGCCCCTATCTGGAAGGAACGGTCGGGTTGGTCTAGGTGTATGGGGACACGCTTTATGTCTCCCTCTCTTTGTGGCCTCGGAGGGCCGTGGTACCAGGGATATGCCGATGGAGGGTCCTTGGAGCCCTCCTGGGTTACTGCATGGATGTGATGATCGAGGAGTGGAGCAGGGTGCTTGTACTCGATGCGCCTAGCCAGGTCTTGGTCGCCGTGGATGGCTATCTGTCCCTGGGGTCCGGACATTTTCAAGCAGAAGTAATTGTGATGGGGTACGGCTCCGAATTTGTTCAGGGTTCCTCGTCCCAGAGTGGCATTGTAGGCATAAGTTACGTCCACAACGTCGAAGGTGATTACTTATGTCCGTGCTGCAGGGCCTTCGCCGAAGATGATTGGGAGTTCTATCTAGCCTAGGGTGTCGAGGTGGGGGGCATTGAACCCCTGGAGGGGTCTATGGCCTGGCGAGAGCCGGCTCTGTGGGATTTGGAGCTGGTCGAAGGCATGTATGAATAGGAGGTCCGCTGAGCTGCCTCCGCCGACCAGTATTCTTGGGACCTCGACTTCGGCGATGTTGGCTGAGATGACCAGGGCATCGGAGTGGGGAAATTTCACCCCCTTGAAGTCGTCGATGGTGAACATCACAGGGGCGTCGGTGCATTCGGGGGCCTATCGATGGATGTTGGTTTCTACGATGTGGTGCACCCCATGTGCGTAGTCTGGCCGCTACTATTTTGAAGCGCAGCCGGAGCTCCCTCTGCCAGTTATATCGAGGACGATCTGCTTGCCCCGTGTCCCCTCGTCGTTGGATCGCCTTGCGGATGACTGGGGTGGAGAAGGAAGGGCCAGCTACTGAGGGTTCTGCAAGGCCAGATGATCAACCCACCAGCTGGCTAGTAGCCTGCGATCTTCAGACTGCTCCTTGGTGGCCCCCTCAGCTGAGGCGAAGGCTGCCTGCCTCCAGAGGTATTCTTCTCGGAAGGTAGTGAGGGTTCGGTAGTTGTCGGTGTTGTGTCCTCGTCCTGCGCCGTGTAGAGTGCACCAGGATTCCTCCTCAGAACACCGGTTCGAAGCGCGGCCTCGCTCCGGGATGCCTCCGGGGTGTCCTCGGCCGCGTCTCCTGGGGTGGTTTTGGTTTGGAGTCCCATGGCTAGGCTGATGTTGTTGATGTTTCAGCGTTACCACTGTAACCCCCTTCGGTACCAGAGGTATGAGCCTCCTCGAAGCCCCTCTTCGTTGGGGGAGAAGGGGCGTGTCGGTGACACAGGAACCAGGGGTCCCTGAGTCCCGAGGCCAGATCAGCAGATTGCCATGTGACGCCCTCCCGCGGGGGATATCCCCCTGAGGTACGAGAAGACCAAGTCCCAGGAGAGGGTGCTCGGGGCCATGAACAGTGGTTCCCGAGTACCCAAGTTCCCCGATGACCCGAGAAGACCAAGTGCCGGGAAGAGAGTGCTCAGGGCTGCGAGCAGTGGCCCCCAAGCATTCAAATCCCCCGACGACATGAAAAGCCAAGTACCGGGAAGAGGGTGCTCAGGGCTGCGAACAGTGGCCCCCGAGCACCCGAGTCCCCCGAGTCCCCCGAGAACCCAAGGAAAGTCAGTTCCGGGAGAGAGTGCTCGGGGCTGTGAACAGTGGCCCCCGAGCACTCGGTTCCCCGAGGACCAAGAAAGGGCATATCCGGGAGAGAGTGCTCGGGGCAGCGAACAGTGGCCCCCCGAGCACTCGGTTCCCCGAGGGCCTAAGAAGTCCTTCGCCGGTGGCCCCCACAGAGGCCCAGCGGTGAGATGTTAGCTGGTGAGAGGGCCGATGCTGCATTTAAGAGGGCGCGTGGCCTGTCACCTCCAACTGCTCCCCCACGCTTTCTGTCAGTCCCTGCTACGGCCTGGCAGGGAGGCGTGGGGACATTTAATGCACGGGTCCCATCACGGGACATCCGGCGCGCCTCAGGATAACATCGCGAGGCCCAAGGTGCCCCGCTTGCCGCCCTGCTGAGTCAGGCTTGCTCTGATCGGGCGGGCACGCCGGGCTGCTCGGTGGCTGCCCGATGGGCCCTCCCCGCAGCACCCGTTGAAGGACGGCATGATGACGAACAAGACCGGACGGGGCACGTTTTCAACTCTCCCCGTCACCTCGCACAGCAGCCCATGATGGTTGCTTTCCATTTATGGCGCCTTGGAACTCGCGCCCTCCCTTTCTGGGCATGCTACCGCCCCGGCGGGTATTTAAGGCGTGGCGGGCTCCCCAGAGAGGACAAGTTAAGACTGAGAAAAGAAGAAGAAAGTGAGGACCGGTTCAGACCAACTCAAACTCTCGACAAACCGGACGAGCACCGAAGAACAAGGAGCACGAAGCTCTAGACTAGACAAATATTCTTGTAACCCAGCAAACACTCAGAGAAACATTATCAGAACATTTATAGCATACATACAGGAGTAGGGTGTTACGCTCAGTGCGGCCCGAACCTGTCTAAAAACCTCCTGAGCATTTCCTACTTCCTGCACCCGATCATTCCATTCCACCTGCATCGCATTTACGCCCATTTATTTCCCCCGCAAAACGGATTTAGAATCATCCCCCTGGCCGAATCTCAAAGGGGGTCCCTCCGGATCCCTGCTTGAGGAGTTCACCCTCCGACAGGGCGTGTGACGGTCCCTCCTGCGAGTGTGACTTCTCGGGGTTGACACGAGAAGTCTCGGTAGCTCACGAGCGCCTATGGCAGAGTTTTTCCTCCTCTGTGCTAGCATATTCCTCAAATTTGCTCATGGGGACTTCCACCATCCGTATGGGACGTCGGTACAGCCGATCGTATAGGGGACGCTCGGCCAGGCCTTGGGTCGTGGCATCGATGACTGAAGAGTCTGGTATGCCCCTAATCTGGGCTTTGGTCTGGGAGAACCTTCGGAAGTAATCCGGGAGGGTTTCGTCCGGCTCCTGTCTGATGGTGAACATGCTTCCAGAGGTTATTGGCTCGATGAAGGTGCCCTGGAAGTTGCTACGGAATAGGTCTCAGAGTTGGGACCAGGCATGAATAGCATCCGGGTCTAGTGCCCAGAACCAGTGTATGGCCACCCCTTCCAAGGAGAGAGGAAAGCATTTAGCCATGGTGGCCGGTCTGCCCCCACTAGCTTCTATGGCGACGAAGTAGGACCGGACGAACTCATCAGGGTCTGAATCGCCCCTGAACTTAGGTAGCTTTGGAGTCCAAAATCCCTCTGGGAAGGGCGTCCTCTGCAGGTCGGCCTGCAGGGGAGAGTCATAGTCTTGCAGGGGATCCTCGCGATGTCGGCTCCGAGGCTCCAGAGGCCGAACGTGCGGGGCCTTGGCGTCGAAGATTTCATCGGCAAGTAGAGCTTGGATCGAAATAGCGCTGGTCGTCACGGGGGTGGCGGTGGTTGTGCGGGTAGCCTTTTGTATAGGTCAGGAGTGCCGCCAGGCATGATTGACGCTCAGGTGTAATAGTGTTTTCGGCGGTGGCATCAGCCACGACCTCTAGGGGTGCAGCGGGGACCCCACCTTGTTGTTGCTGTTGTTGCTGGGTTTCCAGGGTAGGGAGCCCCTCGGTGCCAGCCGTAGCAATGGTCATGGCTGGGTCGGCGGTGGTTGTAAGGCCCTCGCTCCCCCCGGTTGGGGGGTCATAGTCAGCGCGGCCTATACCTGGTTGTCTGGACTGTCGCACAGGCGTGACCAGGGAGTCGGTTGCTATCGCCGCGGCTTTGGTGGTCTTTTTCTTGGGTGGCATCCTACCTCTCTTAGCACTTTTATGTTCAAAATCCCCATAGATGGCGCCACTGTTGGAACAAGAGTAGGAAGGAACACCACAAATGTATTGATAGTAAAAGTATAGACTGGGCTAGGGGGAGTATCACATGAAGACTTTCTGATAATACTCCTCTGTGCTGTGTTGATCGTGCTCTCTTGCTCAGATGACCATGGCCTATAGGGTCGGGCGTAGCTTAGCGTACAAGTTACCGCTATGTACAAAATATCCAGGATCTGGCCGAGTTACATGGTCTTATCCTAGATAACTACTTTTTACCCTGCATAAAAGATAAATATCTACCATGGTAACTATTAGGGTGCCTGTACCCAGAGGGGTGAGCAGGTCGCCAATTGTGGCCTGGCGCCGTGATGTCAGGGGTGTCAGGGTAACCTCCATCGTACCGAGGAGTCAGGACGGCGCCCACTAGCCTAGGTAATTAATGTCGATCACTTCCTTGCAGGCAAAGGATGACTGGCGTTCCTCTCCTAGAAGATCTTTCTTGAGGCCCGATGGCTTACCCTGTAGCCTTTGGGAAGCCTGCCCGAGCCCCAGAGATGGGGGGCTCCGAGGGGAGGCATGGCTCCGGGAGATGGAGGCTTCAGAAGGCATGGATCTAGGAGATGAAGGCTTCGGGAGGCATGGCTCCAGGAGACGAAAGCTACGGGAGTCATGGCTCTAGGAGGTGGTTACTCCGAAGTCTGGAAGTCAGAAAGCGGCCTTCGGGAGGCGTGGGCCCATGGGCATGGGCTAGCTGAGCCAAGGGGCCATCGGGGATCCTTAACAACGACCCCCAACAATATGCTTGCAATTTTAATGTCACGAGCAAAGGAAGATGGGCAAATTTGTGGACTAGTACCTCATTTGATTGAAATTGGTCTTTCAATTCTTCAATATGTAGATGACACAATCCTTTTCATGGATCATGATCTTGAACATGCAAGAAATATGAAGCTCTTGCTTTGTGCGTTTGAGCAACTTTCAGGCCTAGAGATTAATTCCCATAAAAGTGAATTATTCTGCTATGGAGAAGCCAAAGACTATGATGATCAATATATACAAATTTTGGATGTGAACCAAGGAATTTCCTGTTTAGATATCTGGGAATTCCAATGCACCATAGACGCTTAAATAATAAGGATTGGAAATTTATAGAAGATCAATTTGAGAAGAGATTGAGTAGTTGGAAATGAAAACATTTATCTTATGGGGGAGGCTAGTTCTTGTTAATTCAGTTTTGAGTAGTCTCGCCATGTTCATGCTATATTTCTTTGAGATACCAAGGGGTGTTCTCAAGAAGTTAGACTATTACCGGTCTAGATTTTTCTACCAAGGTGATGATCATAAGAAGAAATATAGGCTGGCAAAGTGGAGAATTCTATGTAGACCAAAGGATCAAGGTGGCTTGGGTATTCAAGACCTTGACATCCAAAACAAATGTCTATTAAGCAAATGGATTTTAAGCTTATCAACGAGGATGGGACATGGCAACAATTGATCAGAAAGAAATATTTGGGTAATAAAACTATTGCTCAAGTGGATCAAAAACTTGGTGACTCACAGTTCTGGACATGACTAATGAATGTCAAGGAAATATTTCAAAACTTTGGAAATTTTCATCTAAGGAGTGGCACCCAAATTAGATTATGGGAAGATATCAGCACCATCACCGGAGTCACTGCGCCACCAATCGGTAGTGTCCGCAGCTAGCTCCAGCTCCCTCCTCTCATCTCCTCTTGTCTCCACCTCCCCTGCCCGGGAGCTCCACAGTGCTGATGGGTCGAGGCTCCGATCTCCGCTGCACCCGACGTTGCACGGCCGCACCCCGACGTGCGCCTGGCTTAGGGCTTGTGCTGAGCCGATGGGTCGAGGCGTCGAGCTCCACCGCACGCCCGTACCCCGACGCATGCCTGGCTTGGGATTGGCGTAGATCCACTGAGAGCTTCAGGTTGGACTCGGTGAGAGCCGAGAAGGATGGGGAATTGGGGATGGCCGGATGGAGAAAGGAGAAGGGGCGTAGTTCCGGGTCCCGGATGGGTCTTGGGTCCCCGTCAGGTCTAGGATCAGGATCATTTTGCACCCGATAAAGATTTCGGGGCCAGATCGAGTTTGAGATCTCAGGTTTCAGGTCAGGTGCATTCTCGCTCAACTCAGCCCTGACCTGATCTGTTGCCACCCCTACCTCTAAGCCCCCACCCACCCACCAACCCAGACACCCAAACCCTATCTTGCCTTATATAACTTTCACGGACGGTGAAACCAGGGTCAATAAAAACTTATCTTGGACAATGTTAGTTGATTTAAGAATAGACCATTGTTTTTATTGTTAGGATAGTATATTTGAGTACTCCCTTTTTTACAAAATATAATTACACCAAAGATGAAAACGCATGGAACTGGGTTATTCCAACGTTTTAGATATATCAAAATAGATGAAAAAGGAAAAAAAATACAATTTGTAATATATGGGCATGCAGGTCAATAGTGAGTTTTAGTTGTAAGAGGATGAATATATTGTAATGAATGATTTATATTGAGCCTGACAAGACAATCGTAAAATAGAGCTGAATCGTGTCAGAGAGATTATAATCAATTATATCCTACAATAATAGTTGGATATATTACTAACAGTAATCACCGACTGAATAAAAAATACTCTCTCCATTCAGAAATAGTATACGTATTTTTTTTTAGAAAAGTTAAACTTTATCTACTTTGACTAATATTTAATCAAATTATAAGAATATCTAGCGTATAAAAATTATACGACCAGGTTTATAATTCAAAATAATTTCATATTATATAGATTTTGCAGTTTGTAAGAAAACTTTAATTAAAATTCAAATTCGAAGACCGAATCTAAAGGAAATACATCGACTATTTCAGAATAGAGTGAGTAATAGTCATTTCACGGGATCACAAGGATTGACTACAAGCGGCGACCTGGCGGGGAAGCAAGCCCTTGTCCTGGAGGCTGATGACCGTGTCGTACAGGCACAGGCTCACCGGCGTGATCCCATCGCCGAGCTCCGTCAAGCGCCGGCTGCTGAATCGGCACCCCTTCTCCGTCTCGCCCACCCCACCCTTGCACTTGGTAGGCACTGGGTAATCTGGGAACAGCTTGGCGAGGATGCGGCACACCTCGCCGCGGTGCAGCGTGCGGCCGGCGCAGAGGTAGCGCCCTTGTGCGCCAGGCGCCTCGTACACGCGCGCGTGCACGTTGGCGACGTCGCGGACGTGCACGTACGCCTGCGCGGCATCCGCGTACGTCTGCACCGAGCCATCAAGATACTTGAGGATGTGCCACGTGCTGGCGTTCACCGCCGGCTGCAGCAGCGGGCCGAGCACCAGCGACGGGTTCACCACGACGAGGTCCAGGCGCCGCTGCTTGGCGAGCTCCCACGCCGCCTGCTCCGCCACTGTCTTCGAGTAGCAGTACCAATTCTGCGCGGCATGGGCCAGTGTTAGGTCAAGTACTGTGACGTTGTCGTGTTGCGTGCTTGTCAGCAAATGCCGTAGAAGTGAGAACTAGCTAACCTTGGTGTTTTTGCAGTACTCGAGGTCGCTCCAGCACGTCTCGTCTACCTCCTCGGGGCCGCGACGAGGGTCCATGTACACAGCACCGATCGATGAGGTGAACACCACACGCCGGACGCTGCCGACGTCCGCAGCGGCATTGATCACGTTCTTCGTCCCGTTCACAGCTGGCTCGATCATTTGCTCCTGCATTTCAGTCACCGTACGCGTCGTTACATTATGAGTTGATGACCACTATAACATATTCTAGCTACTTATGAAGAACATTCTCCAAAAGGAATCTAGCTAGCTAGTAATTACCGGGTCGTCAGTGACGGGGGAGGCAGTATGGAAGACGCCCTCGCAGCCTCGGAATGCGGCATCGAGGCTCTCTTTGTCCAGCAGGTCCGCCCGCACCAGCGTCAGCTGCTCCGCCGCTCCATCCAGCGCTCTTAGGTGTGCGTTCTTCGCGTCATCATCTGAAATATATAAAATCTACATGAGGCATGGTTACAATGAATAGAACGTGATCTGCTGCGTTGTTCTTTGATGCGGGTTTGTAATAAAACGCCAGTGGATCTTATTTTAGCTAGTTACGAATCCTATTGATTTGTCACTTGGTTGTCTGGCTGAACATCACAGCTTCAAATTACTAGTCGGACAATTAATAATGAAACGCATATTGGAGCACAGACCAGGATTCCGGACAGTGCCGCGCACGGTGTAGCCCTTCTGGAGGAGGAGCTTCACAAGCCAGGACGCGATGAACCCGCCTGCACCGGTGACGCAGACGGTGTGGCCATGGCCGGAGGCGCAGTTGGCCGTGTTGTCATTGGCAACACCCATGTTTGCAAGGAGGTGGCTAGCAGGCTACGAGTTGCTAGTCCGCAATTGCTACGGAAATGTACTGATCAGTGTGTAACTGTGTACTGAATGATGGTTGCTAATGGAAAGGGGTCGCTATATATAGGGCTGAGGATGATGGTTGGTGAGTGGCGACCACGTGTCCGGTCCTTGGGAATTTTCATGTTGATGTTCTCAAGCATGTGAGAATCTTACCCTGCAAATTGAAAGAATACTAATTTAGTTATTTTGTCATTGACTTCCAATGCCTAATTCGTATATCCCAGCCGGAAACTTCCTTGTGTTGCAGTGTCTTCCAGCCCTCCACAAGGGTATAGAGTTCGGTAGTTGCAAAGATAGGAAAATTGATAGAAGTTCAAGGAAATGATCAACATCAAGGAAAAAACAAAACCAATGTGAATATGGAGAGCACATGCATGGATATTTCCAGGCAGGTGGACATCAACCAATTTTTTACTATGTGAAGGGGAAATGAATGATGAGAGAGAAACTACCTACTACTAATAGTCAGTTTATAGATGTATGCAGATTTCATGATTCTATTGCGAACTCGTATTAAATTAAGAGAACATGCTATAGCTGATCCATTTAAAGGATTATCTATTATGATAATTATATATGATATGTACATTTTGTATCCAATTGTTGATTCTAGGCAAAAATAAAAAAATAGACAACATATATCACCGTATTTGCTAAAAGAGATAACATTTCGGTGTATTTACAAATCTAGTACTCATATTCGCTACCTCAAATTTCGGAAAACGTGGACCCGAGACATATTCGGCACCTTAGGTACCGAATATGGGCAACAGTGCCATATTTGACACCTCAAATGCCGAATATTTCCTATGAGGTGTCAAATATGGGTAACGGTGCCGTATTCGGCACCTCATACGGCCTGCGTACTTTCGGCGCACATGGTGTTGTCCCTGCTTTCGGCTCCTCGTCAAATTGGTCAAATCGTATCATATCGCTATCACTTTTTGTCTCTCCACTATTCGCTATAAAATGAGGGCAGCTGATGCGCATGCATGAGCTGCAGCACGAGAGAAGAGCAGAAGCGCAAAGGAGGAGAGGAGAGGAGAAACAGCAGTGCAGCGTGTGGAGAGGAGTGGACAGGATAGGAGAAGCAGCGCGAGGTGAGAAGTAGCAGCAACGCGGGGAGAGAAGAATCAGCTCGATGCGAGAAGCAGCAACGCAAGATACAATAGGTACTTAAATTATGTTTTTAATTAGTACTTACAGTATTAATAGTAATTAGAGTGTTTAAACCGGTAATTACATTGTTCAATTATTTGCTTAGGTTGATTATATGAATCTGATTATTTGCTTAGGTAGTGTAATAGTAATTAGTATGAATTTGTATATTAGTAATTAGCGTGTTGTTGTGTAATAGTAATTATTTGCTTAGGTTAGTAGATTGTATAATAGCAATTAGCGCAGAATTGATTAGTCAAAAAAACTCGGGCACCTGAGCTCAGCTCACTCAGCACAAAGGAATCTATGAATAGATTAATAGTGCAGTGCCAATTATAATGAGATCTAATATTTGCTCAATGTAATTTTTATTTTAATTTAAATAATATTTTAATTCAATATTGAATATTAATTATTTCATTTTATTCAATAATGATGATTTAATTAGCATTGTTAATTACTTACATATTTAGCATGTGTATCGTGGAAACATATAAGTAGTAATTTTATTAGATATACTTTTGTTTATCAGATACAGTATGACTTTTCATATTTATTATGGAGAACGTCCCGCAGTTTTGCACGGAAGACTCGTAACAATTCAGAACTGTCATTACATAGAGAGTTCGGTTAAGGTACCTAATGACCTAGATGATTTAAAATCATATGTTATGAGCCTTTTGCGTGTAAATCAACAATCTCATACTGTTATCCTGGAGGGTGTGCAGCCACGGGTTGTTCCAAACAGCTCGGTCGTTGTCCATACGTTGTTCGAGATGAGAAGAAACAACACATGAGATTTGTACTCACGTGAGGCATTGGAGGAGAACTTTGATATGGGGTGTACGTAAACATAGTACCACGACTGGTGCATAGTGATGCAGTGAGTACCATGGAAGGATCAAGCCAGTAGGTGATGCATGAAGAGGATGGAGAGCATATCGGGGAGGGCAGTTCTGGTAGAGATGGAGCTAGAGTGGACCATCTGATGTAGATGTAGGATGCATGGATGATGAAGCTAGTGGTAGTGGGGATGAAGAAGATGCTGACAATGATGACTCGGTGCTGGCGATCCAGTACTTTCGTGGTGCTGGTTTACTGGATTGTGCCGTCGTTGAGTATAACACTTTATCTAACTGGGGATACCAGAATAGGGACATCCAGGTCGGGCAACAATTTCGTAACAGGGGGGAGGTCATCCACTTTATTAGCAACTATACTGTAATGACAAGAAGGGACCACAAGTGTGCCCGGTCTAACCCTACGGAGTATGAGGTTTAGGTGTTTCAAACACCTGATTTGTCCTTACTTTGTACGAGCATATAAGCCCAAATATGAGAACTATTTTGTTATCAGTAGACAAACCCAACATACATGCGGCGAAGAGGCTATTAGGAATGCCCTTGTTGGCACGGACATTTTTTTATCGCCAAAATCCATTATGGATGAGGTGCAGACTAAAACGGATATGCTGATCAATTACCACACCACGTGGCGAGCAAAGTAGATGAATGTGATATGCCCTTGAGGCAATCATAGAGATGATTGTATGACACGTCTATGTTCATGTACTACCAAATAATGTGTTATTCCAATAATGACTATCATTTACATTGATTGACAAGTATGCGACTTGTTCATGAAACTCTTTGTTTATTTCATAATGTTATTCTTAGTCGACCCCTGGTCGCATATCATTGTGATGATACAAAAGACCAGGATATGTATTGATTGATGGTCACATTTCATGGATCATAGGTATAGAGATATCAGGTCAATAATGTGGACATTTATGTTAGAAAATATGATGTTGGATAGACCCACCTTGAGATACTGCTGAGATTGTTATTTATGATGTGCCATCAGTTGTTATCTCAAATGGTGTACCTACAGGATCCTTAGACCTGAAATCATCATTGATTCCCAGAATGTGTAGTTTTATACTTCAATGCTGCCAAACGCTATTCCGTAACTGGGTAGTCATAAAGATAGTTTTCGGGTTCATGAAACATGTCGTGGGGTATGAGCGATCAAGATGGAATTTTCCCATCCTTGATAACGGGAGAGATATCTCTGGGCCCCTTGAGGTAGTTGGATTGAGAAAGTGCATGGCCATGGCAATATAATTAAAGACTTAATCATGATGAATCCACTACTTGATCGAGTGAATGGTTGAGCTATCACAAGGGCGGCATGTATCTCGCCTTAAGCTTTACTGGTATTGTGAGGCGAAGGGATCGGTACATGTGTATATCAAGGTTCAGCCGATATGATCTTCTATGTATACTCGGAAGTCAACATTCCTGCTAGGGACCGCTATTGATTTCGGTTTTGAAAGAGTTTTCGAGTTGCAGCCATTTATACATGAACCTAACGGGTCACATAGTTAATGGGTTAGAACAAAACATGCAAATTGGATTCGTATATGGGTTTATGATTGGATTATGATCCATGAGAAGTTAGAGTCCTAAAGGGCTTCCAACGTGGGAGCCCATTGGCGAGCTCTATATAAGGAGAGGCGTGGGTAGGGTGTGTTGAGGCTGAGCCACTCCGAAACCCTAGCCGCAACCTTCCGCACGATCTCCCAAAACCCTAGCCGTGCGTGCGGTGCTAGCACATCAGCGCTCGATATTTTTGCCCAGTACATGTGGATACCGTAGAGGCGCTACTGCTATAGCGGCACTGATCTTCTCGGTGAGTTGAACATGACTTGGTCGAGGAGTTGATCGAGGAGCACGACTATCTACTCGGAGCTGGTCGAGGAGCACGACTATCTGCTCGGAGTTAGTCGAGGAGCACGACCACCTGCTCGAGGTTGGTCGAGGAGCACGACCACCTGCTCGGGGTTGGTCGAGGAGCACGACCACCTGCGCGAGGCTGGTCACGGATCTGATCGAGAAGCTACTCGAGGAGTTTGTCGTGCACGACGTTGGATCGGTCTACTCCAACTCTTCTTCTGCTGCACGACTATCTGCTCGGAGTTAGTCGAGGAGCCGATCAAGCTAGAGGATGGGTCATACAGCACCACTGACTGATACCTCATTAGGTTATTCTGGTATTTTGGATAATGCATCGAAGCTTTCAGACATTGCACACCGGTTCTATGCGTGGATGCCACATTTCTGAGTGGCAAGTACCAAGGTACCCTTATGACAGGGATGTCGGTAGATGCAAATAATCATATTATTTATCTCGCCTTTGCAATGGTTGAGAGTGAGAACAATGATAGCTGGCTGTGGTTCCTCACTTTATTGAGGACACGTGTCGTGGGCAACAAGGAATGAGTTTGTATCATCTCTGACCGCAACAAGGGCCTTCTACATACATTGGATGTGCTGCATGATAGCACAAACTACTCCATTGCATGGCCTGATGTGGAGAGAAGTTGGTGCATGCACCACTTGGGAGCGAACCTGTACGCAAGGTATTGTAGGAAGTCTCTTGTAAAGAGATTCAAATGTTTGTGTCTGCAGAACCAGCAGGTGAAGTTCAACGAGATATGGAGAGAGTTAAATGAGACCACTCGCAAGATGATGGCAGATCAACAAGAACAGGAGGACCATCTGCGAACGCAAATGGTTGGAGAACAAACTATCATTAGCCGTTCACGTGCTACGTTTAGCCAGTGGATAGCGAGGAAGCTAACGGAGCGTTGGGCCCTAATCCATGACACTCACGGTGCTAGATTAGCACTTAGAATTTAAATGATCATATTGAATCCTATCTTACGCAAATAGGCCTTCTAAAAATTTTGCATCCCATGTTAGGAACACCATCATGACAACGAATATAGCAAAGGCGTTCAACAATGTCCTAAAGGGAGTATGGGGCCTCCTGTTGTGTGTCATCATTGAGCTCACATTCTATAGAACGACGGATTATTTTCGAGACTGTGGCAATGCTGCTATGAATTGCAGCATATGGTTCGTACCTAAGGTGGAGGCAACCTTATCCAGAAGGAGGAACAAGGCACACTTTCATCGGACAAGGATCTACGACATAGCTGACAATAACTTTGAGGTCATATGCCGTTGTAGGTATGCTTCAGGGTATAGCGCAGGGGACACCATGCAGCCATGTCAACTTGGGCCTTAGGAGGCGAAGTGCACAAGTAATAAGCCAAAATTGCACCATATCCCATGCTCGCATGTTTTAGCCGCTTGCAGGGATATGGGCGGCAATGACAGATCTCAGTACATAGTACAGTACTTCACGATAGATACATTGAGGAGCACATAGCTACCAAAGATGTGGTCCTTCAACATCGGAAGCAGCTACAAAACGATCGAGGGGCCTACGTGGGAACCGTATCCCCGAGCATGACGCACGGATCCTGGAAGGTCTAGATCCACGAGGCTGCAAGGTGACATGAATGAAGTAGATGCTGTTGACGGCCTACATAAGTGCAAACAACCTGGCCATGACAGCAAGACATGTCCGACCCGGCAGTAAACTATCATGCACTATCAAACTGTAGTTTTTAGAGTTGTTGCATTTTATTGAACCATGAAGTTTGTTTTTGACCTATTTATTGAACCATGAAGCTTGAACATATTCTAATTTGTTATTCACGTACTTATGGAACCACGAAGAGTGTAATATATATTTTTTGTTATTCACATACGTATTGAACCATGAAGCTTGTAATATACTTATATTTTTTGTTCACCTACTTATTCAACCATATAGCTTGAAATTATTGTCATGGCTCATGCTGGTCTTCCTGAGCTTCTTCAGCAGTGGTATGATGAGAACCATAGAGGACAGATGATTTTCACAGGGCAGCAGATATCACAATTATGTGTGCTTTTTAATTGCTAACATAATTTGCTACTAACACAATACATGTATTGGATACCTTTTACAGTTGCTTCTGTTGCGAGCCCGGAGTGTCCACACGATTAAGGAGTTGGACCCTCGATTCCAAGAGCCACTCACACGGGCAGGCTTACTACCTTTCGCTCTAATGATGGCTAGAGCTCCCATGAAGGATGGTGGCAGGACACCTCTCCCACCAATTGAGGAACCACTGCTCACAGGTCCTGTTGACCGGTGGTATCCTGCGATGCACACGTTCCACTTTTTTTTGGCGAGATGACCATAACATTGAGTGACGTGGCCATACTAACCGGGCTGCCAATCAGGGGCACTCCGTTAGTAGTTTCGCGACCAGTGAAGGAATAGTGGAAGGGTTACGTTGAGGACAGGTAATTATTTTTGTGTACTGCACTTCAAATATTGTAGTGTTATTCAAGCTTTATTGACCATCTGCATCTTATAGGTTTGGTGTGTCATATGATAAGAAGGATGTTGGCCTCTCCATGTCCTGGATTCATGGGCTGCAACTGTTCGGTCCATGCCCACCGGATGCGGATGAGGCTATAGTAATACAACACTATAAGGTGTACTTTTATGTCCTGCTAGGAGGCATCATGTTCTGCAACACGGCAGACGATTATGTCATTCCCAATATTATATGGTTAGCGAGTCAGCTCACTTCACATCCTCATGAGCCGACATCTTACATTTGGGAATCTGTTGTGCTAGCTACCACCTATAGAGGATTATGTGATGCAACCCAGTGATCAACGAAGAAAGGATTTGTAACAGGCTTCCTACACCTCTTACATCTATGGAGCTGGGAGTACCTCCCGGTTTGTCAGCCTTGGGTGCTCAAGAGCTACTATCCAGTCCCCATCTTTGATGGCATTGCAGATAACATGAGGCCTACGATGGGGTATCGGTGGATGCATGCTAGGCTGAGATGGAGTTAGCAACAAGACCATGGTAGCTACTCCTGTGTGATAAGTGATTTTGACGTCCTTAGCATAGATCCCATGGAGTGGGATCCATGGCGTATTGCACGAGTGGCCGAAATTGCGACTGGCGGGCTCATCGCATCATGTTGTTGGCGTGACTCAGGCTTATGGATAACTAGATGCTTCTTGTTGTACATGAACAACATGGAAGTATATTCTTTTGAGCGTGTACAGAGATAGTTCCCACGAGACGCCGGTCGAGCGCACGAGTAAGTGTGTTATTGTAGGTAGCATTAGTGCCCAAGGTGATCAATATTGATATATTATAACTCTGTATGTCATGTACAGGAGCGCACAGGGTGCCGGAGGCATGCGGGACTGGGCATCCGTCAATGTCGAGCACATACAGAGGTGGATGGAGTCAGCCGCGGTGGATGTCATTGTTTCTACTGGACAATACGACGATGGCACCTACTAGGAGTACCTTTTGTGGTACCGTCCGCACACACGTGCCACCTTACTCAGCGGACTTGTGGAGCCGAGCCCCAGACTGTTCCCCGAGAATTGTGCCTGTCTTCTTCATGTTGTGGTAGGTGATGCGATACTTATAATGATTTTAATTGGTTAAACCTCCATATTACTAACATGTCTCTCGTCTCATACAGACTGAAGAGGTGTATGCGATTCATACGCAGGCGGAGCAAGCTTATGGGGAACCAACCGAGTCAACAACGTGGAGGGATCAGAACCCTCTCCGGGAGTACATGAGGATGAGAGAGTCCCTGTTACTATCTGCTATACGTGGTCTAGGTGCTTGTGACCCGCATTGGAGGGGGTATGACGTATCACCAATGGACCCATCTCGTGCCTCCCATAGCAGGCGCTCGTCCAGTGCTCATGATGAACCCGTTCACGCACAGTCGTGAGAGGCACTTTCGGCTTCGGAACATCATGTGTCACGTTTCGATGCTAAGGCCGAGGAGTGCATGCAAGCGCCTGAGCCCAAGCAATGTATACTGGGTTCACAGGCCCCCCAGTGGACACAACTTCCTCATACTACGATGACACCTCTGCCTGTAGTTTTGATGCATCATGAGGACGTCGTTGACTGTACACAGCAGACGCCTAGCTGGAGTGGTACACATGATTTTGACTGGGCTGCTGCAATGCAGGCCACAAGCTTCACCGATCTCCTCAGCGGACAGTACCCCCAATATCCCGATGCACCTGGAGGTTCACAGTGGTACCAGTAGGCTGAGCATTTGGGACACCCGACTCCATCGAAGTATGTTCTAGGGGCGTCAACACTTCCGTATGAGGATCCGTCATCATGGTACAAGGAGGGCCAAGTTAGCGGGTCTAGATACACGTTCAGTGGGGGTCACACAGGGCATGACGATGATGTCTACGGTCAAGGGGACACAAGGCAGGGGCCAGCGCAGGCCGCTGGGATGAGGGTCATACACCCGCCAGATGCTTACACTCCTGGGGACTGCATATGTCATCGTCATTGTTAAGGAGGCAGTGCTGTTGTTTGGTGTACTTGTAATTTTTTATGACACATGTACTATTCACTGTAATGTAATAGTCATCCATATTATGTCTCATTCATTGTTATTGTTGTTGTAATTACTGTCGATTTATCTAATGTTTGTCAAATAATTTTGGCACATAACTCTAATTTATCTAATGTTTGTAATAACCACACGACAGAGCTTTAAGTATTAAAGACAACACCTCTATCGTGAGACACCCTTTAGACACGAAGTGACGGCATGACTCAGCTATAACCATGAAATGACAACACCTCTGTCGTGAGTAATTCTTTAGACAGGAAGTGATCACACGACGCAGCTTTAACTATGAACTGACAACACCTCTGTCTTGAGTCATACAATAGACACAAAGTGGCTACACGACTTAGCTTTCACAGGAATCCATGCCTCCATGCAGAGGCAACAATAACTAATGGTGAACTTTTGCATAATGAAATGACCACACCAAGCAATAGCTTTCGTAGGGAATCTCTGCAAAGCATCAATGCCAGAACTTTTCTAGCTTTCACAAGGAATCCTATGTTCCATCCCCCAGCCATGCCCATGCACTCAATCCATGCACCAACCCCTAGCCACCATAAATAAGCCCACCCTCATCTATGGATAGACCAGTCCATCCTCAGCTCTCTCAACTGCAATGTCTTACTTAGCTCCACCAAGCCCACCCAAGAAATATTGGGGGATTTTCATCCTCCAGGGGGTCGAACTGCCGATGTGCTTCTATGGTGACCCTTGTAGGCTTCGCGAGTCCCAGGACATCTCCTACACCTATGGTCTACACTTCTTCATATGTGCCAACTACCAGTACGACAAGCCTCGACATAGACTGTACAAGTACCCACCGGTATAGCGACATACATCACTCATATGGCACTTCCTATGATTTCATATACTGTTTTACTAATCTTTCATGTTCTTTCATTTGTCTAGTCTCCTCCACCTCTATGTGACTTTATGGAATGGCTGGAGCAAAGTGACGACTAGAAGTAGTGAGTCCAAATGAGTATGGTGTGGAGGAGGGACGCGTACGAACGTCGGAAGCATGAGCAACAACAGGAGAAACTACGGCTTAAGTGTCAGGAGGAGGAGCGTATGAGGAAGGCAACAGAGGAGCGCGCCGCGGCTGAAGCTCGCGAGAATGAGAGGGAAAGGAAGCGGGAGAGGACCCGTCGCGCTAAGGCTTCGGGCCTCGATGCTCTGAGGAAGGGCAAATATCCCATATGCACTCAGTAGAGACCATCTTTTGTAACCCGGTCTTTTTTCGTTCCCTAAGGCATGTTAGGTTTAGCAGCAGCACGCTATTAAGTTAGTTGTTATGCGTACCATACATGTCAATATTTGTTATCGTCATCTCTTTATGGTTAGAGTCCATTCACGTACCGGTGAAAAACCTCATATCAAATGTAAGATTTATCAGCGTATGTAATATCTATGCCAGGATATATGATAGTTGTTCTTCACAACTATTAATGTTCGATAACTTAAAATTTTTATCTTCCCAACGATAATTCACTACAAACTTACCTTGCAGAATTATATCCAACAAGGTTTAATATTAATATGAAATGATAAAAAATACATATAATTGGAGCATTACAGAGGTTTAATATTAATATGAGAGTCAAGATTTTGTGCATGTTAAATTATTTTTATTCAAATTGAATTAAGAAGAGAATATCACATGAAATGATAAAAATGCATATAAATGGAGCATTACAAAGAAATTCACTTTTTCACCAAATAACATAGGGTTGAAAATATTTTTATAAATTAGTAAATCACATGAGAATAATATTAGTGAATTTTTCTAGATTTTTGAGAATTTATTTGAGCATTAAATATTACTATAATTTATAAAAGTTGGCTTATTTAGAGAATTTTAATTAAATATTTACTCAGGCTTTTTGATCAAACTAATTAAAATAGGTTGTTAATGATCTCTAGTTTCCTTAGGAAAACGCTTAAAATTTTGAACTATTTTTTTACTAAAAAATCGTGAATTAAGCTTCAGCTTCTAGCGCGGCGCACGGCACAGGCCGTATTCGGCACCTAATGTGCCGTACGATACTATTCACTATTTTCGGCACCTCACGTACCGAATACGGGTGAGCAGTGTCATATTTGGCGTCTCAGGTGCCGAATACAGTCGGTCCAATCTTTTTTCGGTGTTCAGATCTGAAATCGGATTTTAGGATTCAGAGTGTCAAATACAGGTGCTAGATTTATAAATACACCGATCTATTATCTATTTTAGCAAATATACCAGCGTATGTTACCTACTTTTGCATTTTTTATAGTACCGAATACGCGTTGATTGTATAGTTGGATACCCTCTTACAAGGCGAGAGCGATGACCTTTAGATTCGGTCAATGTTCGTCTACGGATGCAGAGACTTGCGGAGTGCAGCAACTTGTAGCAGCGCGGGAGTTCAAAACGTACATGCATATTCATTCAAGATCGGCGCCGGGAATATTCCAATTGGCCGGCCTCTGCACGGTTGCGATCGATCGATAGCATGCTTTCACACCTGAATGCAAGTTGCATTTGCAGGGTAATTAATCAGCATTAATAATTAATTAAATTTTACACGAAAATATGCATGCATGTGCATGTGTGCCGTGTTAATTTCCGTGCAAACGCGCGCGCAGCTTGATTCCCTAAATTTCTGCTCCAAATGCCGACTGAATGACTGATTACGCGTAGACTACTATAATGCATTGCACGTCTGCAAGTGACGAAGAGAAGGAGAATTTTCTTCTCGAGTTGAACATGATGACTGTATATATGGAAACTTGACGTGTAAATTATTCTTTCAGTCAATTAACGTGCCACGACTAGGGTTAAAACATGCCATGAGATTGAAACTTGGATGCAAAGTGTGTTTGGAAATAACTAACTGAGTTCTGGTGCGTTGTAATGGCAGCTCACCCATGCTTCATGTACTTAAATTGCATGAATGAAGCAACTATTTGTGCATGTGGATAATTAGAATACAAAATCAGAATGTTTGGCATTTTACCATCAATCAGAAACTATGTTTGAAAACATTAGATTTGAACCATGTTTTTTTTTCAATGGTAATTAAATCCACTAAACACAGTAAAGTGGGAAATCTAAATATCAACCATTTTATCAGTATTAAACTCAAAATAATTGTCCCCACGATCAGGCCACAAAACTAAATGATACAGTTTGAAATAAAAGAAGTCAGATTCACATCTTAATTATTGTATCTTCTGAAATAAGCAATTTCCAACACTTGAATAGAATATAACTCAAAGAATAAGGAAAACAGGAAAATTGCCAGCATAATAGGTCACTATAGATAATATGGGAAACAAATCACAGTTATAATCCACACATGAAAGAACAGGTGAAGGTTATTGCTGTTTACTTGCTTGAACTGGTAAAGTGGACAGTACTTACCTGCAAGAAGAAGGTATATATATGTAAATGTCAAAACCTTTGTGAACAGAGAATAATATAGTTGCCGTATAAAAAAATGAGGAAATTTGCATGTGGCCTCATTTATTTCGTATTCTCTTTCTTCCATCGGAAATTGAGGTTCGTTTTTGCAATTTTTTTATCTATACTTCTATAAAATGGATGAATTATTATAGGTTTAAACGATCTATCATACATCTTACACGATCAAACGGTACATTATTAAAGTTGCCCCCCCATCTCCTCCCCTCTCCTATAATATGGAAAGTCACAATCAATTAGCCGTTAACAATCAACCTACTCCTCACGCGTCGTCCTTGATTGCAGCATCCTCTCTTTTCTTCGGTCACTCTATTTTCAAAACTTAAATCAAAATAAATAATCATCATATAATGAAAGGTCAAGATCAATCAACCATGTATAATTTTTTTCCTCTCTTTCAAAACTCGACAAGCGCTCTAATGATTGTACTCTTTTTCCTTCTCTTAGTCTATTTTCAAAATTCAGCCACAGTCTCTAGTCCCTACTACCGTCTACACGGATTGATAGGCAACAACCTCAACACCAGTCACACACCGATCACCTCCACGAATGGGCATCGACTACCTCCGCTCATTGGCTCGCACCCACCTCATCAGCGTCGGCCACCTCCGTTGATCGATTATGACCATCTCCACAACATCATTCATCTCTGCATCGTGCAGCCATCTGGATTCAATCATCGTGTATGCAAATCCCTCTTTTGTTATGCTATATTCTTTTACTTCTTCGAATTGTCCTGAATTAATTATATGTATGTAAAATATGTGTGCAGTTGCTAGTAGAGTTTTAACAATCGATAGTATAAAACTATAGTGTATGATTGTCCTATATGTATATAGATCCCGTATGGTTTCTTGTTTGCTCGAGGCATGTGTTCGTGGCTGGGAAAGGAATCCTTAGATATATGGAAATTGCCCATAGGTACAGGGGTATCTCGTAAACAAGGATGTCTATCTCTAAGGATAATAGAATCCTACTTAGAAAGAAGTTCAGAGGCTACATGACAACCTCAATATATATATGGAGCTAGGAGACCATGCGGAGAACAAGCCATAAACAAGCAACAAGACAAGACAAAAGCCATAAGCCATAACAAGCCAAACAGAAGCTACAAGCGCTCCACAAGCCTCAAGCCTTTTGTAATCGCGATCTACATTAACATCTCACCGATACTATACGTAAGAAACTCCTGACTAGGTTTAGATCCCATCTAAGGTAGCCAAGACCCCCTTTGTAATATGTCTCAAAGATCAATACAAGAACACAAGATATTCTTATTATTCGATACTATTCAATTCTTAACCATATCTTCACCATTTTTCTAAACGAAAGATACTTGGTTGTTTTGCATTTCCAACACTAAGGATGTGTGTGCTTATTGTGTTGGGTTTTCATCTTCATGATGACTTCATGAGGTGATTTACCTTCATGGTGTTCTCTTTTAAGAGAATTTGAGGAGTTTCTTATTGATTGCTTTGAAAAGTGTGTCTTGATTAGAACCCGCAAATGTTCTCACAGATTTTAATCAAACACCAATAAGTCTACTTTGGTGATATATCCAAACAGCAGCTTTCAGCTTTTAGTTCCCTGAGTGAAATCCGTGGGAGTGATCCTCTGAAATAAACTAGAAACTGGGGAGTTGAAAAAGCAGCTTTTCCTGATTTACTTCCCGCACAGAATCACTTCCTCCATATAGTTTATTCTAGAGAATCACTTTCAGACATAGAATCACTTCACCTAGAGAATCACTCTCTGAAGAGAATTTGAATCAGAGATAGCTCTACCAAACAGGCCCTGAGTCCTTCAAGGATCTCTTCATATGGATTCTCATAAGCATATTATCTATTCATTCTTCATGCCATTTGCTAGAGATGTAGTAGAGAATAGTACATTTGTAAATAGGAGAATTTTAGTCTTTTCAAAGACCTATGAACCACTACTTTTCACCATTTTGTATGACTCATTTAGTCTGTACTTCTAGTTTTCTAAACTTTCTTTATGGTTCATCAATTTATTTCTTCATTGACCCGATATTAGTGCTACAAGCGATTTTACCATGGACTTAGTTTTCGGATCTAGGATCTCGTAAGAGAAACATTAGCAATTATAGAGGTAATGTTGCCAACAAGTATTCTTTTCTCTAATATTCTTATTATTCGATATTATTCAATTCTTAACCATATCTTCACCATTTTTCTAAACAAAAGATACTTGGTTGTTCTGCATTTCCAACACCGAGGATGTGTGTGCTTATTGTGCTGGGTTTTCATCTTCATGATGACTTCATGAGGTGATTTACCTTCATGGTGTTCTCTTTTAAGAGAATTTGAGGAGTTTCTTATTGATTGCTTTGAAAAGTGTGTCTTGATTAGAACCCGCAAATGTTCTCACAGATTTTAATCAAACACCAAGAAGTCTACTTTGGTGATATATCCAAAGTCATCCCTAAGAAATACCACACTCGACATTTAGTTCACTACAAGTAAACTCAGCTTCTAGTTACTCCTCTTAATTTCATTTCAGAATTATCTGGCATTATATTCAAGCTTCATGCTTAGTAAGGTTTAGTGCGTGATTATATTCTTTGCTTAATAAAACATGATTGTTATGCTGGAAATAATATAAGGCATTCAATTTTGGGCTTTCTCTCCTCCTAATACCGATATTAGATCTTTTCAATAGCATACTTCAAAATATATTCCTTATCATGGGCATTCAATTAATATACATCCCCTATCATAGGCATTCAATTAATAGAAATTCTTATCTATATATCCCTAGCTTCAAGTGGAGATCCATTCCTGTATGCTAAGATGGTGAAACTGTATATGAAATATTCACGCATTTATTAAAATTTGGAGGTTATTCAATATATTATCACACCCGGTTTTAACGGCTATAACCATATACGACTTATGTGTACCCAGGATGTTCAACACACATAAGGACGTCACAGATGAAGTAGCAATAGCAATACTTTTATTAAGTAAACGTTAATTCTTACAGCAATTGGCATACATTGTCTTCTATGAAGATATCTGCAGCGAAACAGAAATATTGGTGCCCAACAACACCGCAGGCAACCGACCTGGAGACACACGTCTAGAATGTCACAACCTCGTCTTGATAGTCTTCAACATCTTCACTCACTGAGCAGCACCATACATGTCACATGACATAGGAAAAATAGGAAATGTGAGCACATGACGTGCTTAGCAAGTGTGGGAAAGATAATGATATGTAGGCTTTCAACCAGAATAGGCTAACACATGGTATATTTGCGTAAATACGAGTAATGAAAAGATATTTGGACACAAAAAATATTAAATAATTATTAAGTGAATGTAACCCATACAGTGCAATACCCAGTATACAAGGCTCCCCATCTTGCATACCATAACCGTCTAGTACTCCATATACTATAACCAAAACCACAACCAAACCTATAACCACAACCCACTAATCATGTGAGGATCCAAGTCTCCCATAACTTTAAGCATGACTGTTATAACAATTTTTACACTCTGTAGAGGTTGTTCAGCTTTCCCCATGAGTCATGATTTTCCTTGTTGTCGTGTCCGCGAACACTTAACACACGCCAGTGGTGTGTCGCCTGGAAAGTCACAACAAGGCCGTTACAAAGTTTCATCCAGTATGTGTATGCCTGCTAGGTTTCACCGCCATCAAAGTGGTATTCACGCCACCCAGAAGCCCCCTTTTTGCGCCTTGTAGTTTCAGCAAGTTTTCACCATTCCCTTCCACTACACATCTCATACCACTAACCAAATGGTTCTGACCTTAGCCGTCCCCACACATCCACTCTTCCATTTGGCAAGCACAAAAACTAGAATCCACTAATTAATAGGCCAGGTCTGTCCCATTCCAGATCTCGTGGTTGGTACGATATTTGTTGAGTTGTCGCTCCACAAACCGGTCCTTACTTAGGTCACTTGAGCAAACACTAAGCTAACAACATAACCATCATCATCAACAACACTACTTTGCTCAAGGCCTAAGGTTCCATGTTGCTATACCATTAACAAGTTAACCACTATTGTTGCATAAGTTCATTAATCAAGTATATGACACTTCACAATATCCCAAAAGTATAGCTACGCAATCTTCCCACTAAAAATACATGACCATAAATCATCTAGGTTCCAAGGGATGATAAGAGAAAACCCTAATATAAGTGACTACCCATCATATTGACATATACTGCATGCAATTTTGTAAAATAAAAAATTTTAAATCATAGGTTCAAGATGATGAAGGACACTTGCCTTTTACCCAATGCTGCTCAGTGTTGTCGAAATCTTAGTCTTGAAGTCCCTCGAATTGCTCCGAAATGTTATCGACTAATCGCGAGAACTACCGACAAACAACACAAAGGAAAACATTAAGAACAACATAGAAAACATCATTAAAACACTTTAAAAATACTATGGTTGGATATGTATGATTTTAGAAACATTTAGACGTAAGAATCGCCTAAATCGGAATTAAGATGAAAAGAGAACAACATTCGGGAAATGGATTAAACGGAAAAGGAAATGCTGATTTGCCGGAACTATCTTCCTACGGGAAAAAGCTTTATTGCACAATCACTGCGTCAGGCTTGACAACATCATTGCGCAGGATTCAAGAAGTGTAGGGTAGACCAAACATCGCTGACTATGCTAAGGAGGATGATGTGGTGCTGACTTAGAATGCTATGCAAGTACCATCTTGGATTAAAGAAGAGATATGCTGAGATCTAGTCTCTACCACCCATGATGATCAAATGGCTAGAGGTTGCATTTCTAGGTTAAGCATACTACCGGCGACTCTGCATAGCTGCGGCGGCTTGGGTTTTGTCAGAGATGGTGGTTGGGCACGTGGCCACTGATATCGATATCGGGCTTCGATGGTATTTCAGTGAAACGAGGGAAGCATAGCATAGAACACGAAAAGACTAACTCAGCGGTATGGTTGGTTTTGAAAGGGGTCATCCGAGGTAGAGGCAAAACAACGATGACTGCTACTAGGTTTGCTGGTGACCACAAAGGCAGCAATGAAAACGCTCGCGTTCCAGGAGATTAGCTATGAAATTTATATTTCCTGGGAACACAAATCTACGGCACATGTTTTGGTAGGTCATCCCCTGGGAGGAAGAACGATCAACGGTGATGAGATGGGTGATGGTTGCGATATGCTGTGGTTGAAAATTACGTTCTAGTCCTGTCGCTCCACAAATGGGGATGGGCTCCTAGGGTCACGTAGAAGACTCGATGGGACACGCTGTGACGTGGTTGTTGCATCCATATGGCTTTCGGATTGGCAGGGAACACGAATGTAAATCCGGTACATGCGCAGAACGCGTCCAGAAACCGGACAGCGGGCATGTCGACCTTGATTCTAGTAGTTTGGATGCTCTATTGGCCAACCTGGTTGGTGAGGGTATGGGGAACATCATGGGTCATGCACTGGTGAAAGGGCTTGGCGATTTAACCTCTGGTCAGCCAGGAACGTCGATGCAAATGGGTGATGACGCAGCTGTCCGTGACGGCGACGACTGTGGAGGTGTAGATCAGGCTTTAGCCGGGCCTAGGGCTTGGCTAGGGACTTAGTATGATGGTAAAACAGTATTAAGAGAGGAGGAGAAGGGGTCCTCACCTTGCTTCGATGGTTGAGGGAGAAGGATTCGCAAAGAAGACGACGTAGCGCATCACGAGCGGTGGCGGCGGCAGCTCCGGCGAACGGCGGTGTACGGACAGGGCAGCAGTGGCGTCTAAGGCTTGGGGGCATGGAATAGGGATAGGATAGGGCATGAAAAACTCCTATTTATAGGGCTAGGGGCGGCTGGTTGAGGTAGAGTCCAAGCCGAACACGAATCGGGTTCGAGTTGGAGTCGGTTAGGATTTCCTTTTTCGCAACTCTCTATTCTGAGGATAATATCTCCATCGTACGGAATTCAAATAAGACGTTTCTGGACTCTAAATTGTAGTAGTCGAAAAGATTTACATCTTTGGTATTCATTGGAACTTCTGAAACGCAATATTGATTTTCAAAAATGCACCACAAGATAAACTATTTGAACTCAGACTTATCTGCGCAGCACTGATTTCGGGGGCCATAACTCATAGCTCCATTATCCAAAAGGGGACTCCCATAGGTTCAAATCGAAGATCACGACGAGACCTACAAGTTTGGTATTATCAAGATTTGCATTTGAGACCATTTTGAACTCCGAAACTTCATGGGAAGATGAGGTTATCCAAGACTCCGCGAAAATTTGCAGATTTCGTGGATCTTTGTGTTGGGCCTTCTAGATGACTTGTGTGCTAGCCAAGGGCTTGGGCTTGGGTAGGATTGACTCTAATGGCACCTTAGACATATCTAGGGTTTTAGAAAAAGAAGCTTTTCCAGATAAGTTTGAATAGGGTTTGAAATTGAATTGAGCTTGAAGTGAATTTAAGAGAAACAAAAAATGAGGTTAAACAAGAATAGGAGTGGATAAGGAATTTGAATTTGGATTTTGGTAGCATTTGAGAAGGAGGAGAGATTAGCTTTAAACAAGGAATTGGATAAGATTTGAATTGAACTAGAGAATGATCAGGTATGATCAAGGATTGAATAGATGATGAAGTCAAAGATTTTGAATTCTAACCATTAAG
Organism: Phragmites australis; assembly: GCF_958298935.1. Lineage (NCBI taxonomy): Eukaryota > Viridiplantae > Streptophyta > Magnoliopsida > Poales > Poaceae > Phragmites > Phragmites australis. The sequence goes on from NC_084938.1 coordinate 9,407,444, forward strand.
ATCCTTAACTAGTTTACTACAGAGATTTGTAAAAATCTTTTCAAAATCTTTTTTAGTCAAAACACCAAAGAAAAAGAAAAAGAAAAAGAACTCTAATGCATTTACCTGGCTCCTAACAAAACTCAGCATGCAATGCACACAAAATAATAACCTATTTTGATTGATTATTTATGAAAATAGGTTTTAAACATATTCTACTAGTGAAGCTACTTACTAATGTTGGAAATTTTAAAAAGAGTTGCAAATTCTAAAAACCAGGGTGTTACATATATCCAGTGAGCTAGACTTTATTAATACAGTGGCATGAAAACTGCATTGCTCTAATTACTATATAGAGCTTCTAAGTGGTCCAAACCAAGGGTTGTTAAGTCTACGAAACTATTATATTGTCTAGATTCTTTATTATGTGCCCAAAAAAATGATCCAATTACTCATACCATATATAGTATGAACAAGGGTTCCCGATCTTCCGAAAGGTTCTGGTAACTCTCGATTTGGTGGAAACGAGACACAAGTCGATCCGGCTTCCGAACAACACGATCCGAAACCCCGTAATCGTAGCACCACGTCTCCTCTGGTTATCAACCGGCGTTGCACGGTTGACCTCGCCAAGAAGGCTAAAGTCCTTGCCTGCGAATCGAAGAACACAAGCAAGAACAAGGAAGAATGCAACCAAATTGCGGATGAATGATTAATCTCACGAGTTGGGGTCTCACAAACCGACGAAACGGCGAAACTGTTCTTGACAGAATAATCTAAGCAAAAACCCGCCCTAACGAGAGCGGCGGCGGCTGATAATAAGGGTCTAAGGGTCGTCACACCCCTGGTCACGCCCCCCTAATGGGCTCAACGACGATACACGGCCCAACGGACCAAAAACGGTGACGCAGCACCGGGACAGATTCTGGATACTGACTTGTTTCGACGTTTTCCGTTGACTCAGAAAGAATTTGGACTTCAAACCAATGACATTGGTTTCCTTATGAAATTATCTTTCCAACCATATGTGAATCGTCGAAAACGGAGTCCGGATGCGTCCTGGGCGTCCGTTTTACTGCTCGCTGGTCCTGGAGGTCGAGACTGATTCGGACTCGAGTTGGACTGGACCTCCTGCTGTTGTTGGACGTCCTAGCTGCTCCTCCACGCCTCTAAGCCTTCCTCTATGTGTCTCCTTGTCCTCTCTATGATTCTTAAGCAACACATAATCATTATGTAGTAATCTATTCTCAAAATTATATAAAGAGTTGCTTAGGAACGAGCTCACCTCTAAATTTAATTGTCGTGCGCGAGCTCTTGTGATTGGACCTTGAAAGTTCAATGGAGGATCATTGTATGTATCCGAGGGAGTGATGTCCTCATCAATATACTTCAAATTAATTTGGATTATGAAAACTACAAGTTCATATTTATACAACATCTAATCTGCATGGTATTTTTACTGAAATATTTAATTACCATAAATTCCGAGTACCCCATTTGTGAGAACTTGTTCTCCAACTATTCCTAGAGTTCCTTGGAAGAGATGAAGCCCGATTACACATCAAACAAGTGGTTCGATAGAATGTTCAACAAACGAGACATGCAAGCTTGATTTGCTTCTTCCCATTTTGCCTTTTCCGCATCAGCGGTGGCCTTCGCTATCGCATCAGCATCAACTGGCGCAACCAGTGGGAGAACAGACACCACGTCCTAAAATAGCTTAAGGTTGGTTAGCCACATTCTAGTCTTAATTTGTCAGTGTCTAAAACATGTGTCGTTGAATGCATCCGACTTAATGACATCAAAGTGAGTGGTCATTACTCTCTGTTTTCTAGATTGTTGTTTCAAAGTATGTTTTAGCAATTTTTTGATTAACACGATTCCAAATTTAAACATATAAATCAGGGCATGAAAGCCATATATCAATATCATACACATGAACATGAGCATTTTAAATATATGTAAAGACTATGCTACTCATATTCAACGAGATATCAAGTATGATAATCGACAAAAGGAGGTGGGACAACAATGAAAACATATCCACAAGTGTTAATTTGATTATGTGGTTCTCTGTGCGGGTTACCGAGTTAACGACCATCCAATGCCAAAAGGCTTATCTAAGTTCGATCAATGTGACAGTATCAAGCAAATATTCTAGGTTTTGGCTCAATAGAATTAATGTCTTAATTACATAGAAATTAAACCAACAACATAAACAAAGCTATCTTATTTAGATTAACAGAATAGATGTAGACGAGTATAATTGCTTATAGTAAAGAACATGTAATCAAGACTATAAGCTATAAACAAGAATTCGACGCAACCACTACCTAGAACAATTCATATACTGACACACTAATCTCACTTAGCCCGTCTTTCATCATCGAGCATAAAACTGCCAATCCAGACATGCAATTTATTCCCAATAACATCACACAGATGATCACAGACACATGTTATGACTAAATTTCAAGCTTATTATGTAAAAGGCAATGGCAATAGTCTTATTTTCCATAGCAGAAGAAGCAGACGCCGAAGGTAAGGCACACCGAAGTGTTGTCCTAGAAAACAGAGACACCCCCTCTTTGTTGAAGCCGTAAGGGTGTTCATTCTCGGAGATACAATATCGCTATGCCTTTTACAGGGCACATTTCAGCAGGCACTCGAGGAGCAAAAAGGAACAACAATAGAGATATGTTCAAACAACGGGCCAAGGAGGATGTCATCAATCACCATGACAGAGCGAGTGCATGGCGAGAATGCCACGAACAAAGCGCATGAGCCACCAAAACCTGCAAATCAAGCATGAAGGTGCGAACACAGACAAGCCTAGCACCACAACCCCATGATCCTCACAACAGAAGCACTCACGAGTAGTGAAAGTCGCATGGTTGAGCACCACCGCTAGTAGACAGATTCAAACCGCTTGGCAGCCACACGTCAGAGCCGCTCAGAAGGGTGGCGCGCAATGCGATAAGCTCACCATCGCGGGAGGCAAGCAACATTGTCGTGGGCACTAGAACCTCACCGGAAACCGTTCAATCCAGACAACCGAGGCATGGGTGGATGGAATTGCTGGAAAGTCAAGTGGGGAGCAATGGTGGAGGAAGGGGATGGAGTTGGGTGAGATTCACCCCAAAGGAGAGGAGCTGGCGCTAGATATAATGAGCTAGGCAAGGAGATAAGGCACGCCGCTGCCCTCGAATAAGTCGCTCGCACGACGCACTCGTCCCCGACTAGGGCAGAGTGGGCGGGTGAGCAGTGCCGCCACATAGCTCTCCAAAACGTGAGGAGATAAAAGTGTGACAGGGCTGGTAGACTTCTCGGCCACTTGAGCCTTGAAGCGGCTCACTGGCCTGATACCACAATCTCCTCTTCCCCCTTTTTTTTCCAATTACTTGAATTTCTTTAAATTCAAATATGACTTCAATTTAAATTCAATTTTTAAAGAAAATACCCCTCAAATTCCAACAGGAAACCACCTTGCAATGCCTCATTGTCACTGTGCGCCCCTAGCTCATGGGATGCAATTGCTGAGGTCACGTACACCCTCCTTTCGGCCTATTCATCTCGTAGTGGGCCCTAACTAGTGAGACGGTCTTCCCCTCCACTGTATAAACACAGAACTACGGTATCGATCGCTTCCTCCTCTAGGGTTGTCACCGCCGCAACCGCCGTCGCGCGAAAATGGTAACTGCATCGCCCTTGGACGCTCCGTCCATTGCTCCCAATCGAAAAAAAACCAGATCTTGGGTTCTCCATTTGGCGCTCCTGATGGTTGGTTGTTATTTGGTTTGATACAGCCGTCGCACAAGACCTTCCGGATCCAGAAGAAGCTGGCGAAGAAGATGCGCCGGAACCGCCCCATCCCCTACTGGATCCGCATGCGCACCGACAACACCATCCGGTAATCGATCATGCTCTTGCCCACTTGATCGGTTTTGTTTCGATTATGGTTCGATTCGTTGTGTGAGGCCATTGCGATAGAGATGCTACTGGGTCTCTGTCTAGATAGGATTTCAGTTGAAGAAAAGATGCGAGCTGAGGCCTTGTAAATACTGCAATCGCATTTTCGGATTTCGCCTTGTAATTACACTATTGCTCTACTTTTGAATGTCTATAGTTGCCACTGTCCACTTTAGTGTGTCCATCTGCGTGCAAGTATTATGGTGTGGCGACATTGATAGTTGCCACAATTTGCTCGAATTTTTACTAACTCTAGTAAGATTTCTCTGCCTAAGATTATAACAAGATATTTATAACAACTGGTACACCTAGATCTAGAAAAAAGAAGTCCCTGCGCCAAGTAGAACTTGTGTAAATGTAAAACTTAGAATAAACAAATATTGACAATATCGGTAAGTATTGTTTGGGAGCACATTGCATAACATTTATGCGAGCTTAACAATAAGGCCCATTTTTATTGTTTATGAAAGTGGAAATCAAGTATGCCTACATATGTATGTAGGTTCATAAGTAACCTGTGATGATCAACAACCTTGCATTTGGGATCATTCATGAATAGAGTCTGCCCTTGAAGCGGTTGGACCTTGGACAATTGTCCCTCCCAGGCAGTTCTTGCATGTATGGTTGGCTAGTTGGGGTTCACACATAATCAATCAAAGTTAATTGTGAATAGGAACCAAACTATTTGGCTAGTTGGGGGAGGAACTAAACTATTTGGATGCCTAAAGACGTCGTTACCAATATAAGGGGCTCAAGGAGGTTTGGATTCTAAAGGTGGCTTAGAGTATGAGGATTTGTAGACTTGGCTCACGAGAAGATGGAATCGTATTTTAAGCAAAAGTGTCCAAGTACAAAATTCAAGTTTATCGGTGGAATTCTTATCATATGCTCAAATCCTCCATTTAAAGGTAAAATAAGGTAACTAGATTCAATTATATGCATTTGTTTTATCTAGTCCATATACAAGTCTAGGATTGCATGAACATGTTTATTTACTTGATACATGTATTTACAATTAGGCATCATTTAATTCCATGCAATGTCTAGTTGTCACACTCATATAGTAGGTTGCTATGTCTTAATTGTTATTCTTGATCAATCTACATGATTTATTAGTTGTAGGTTAGTTTGTGGAATATATGTTTATTTTATATCTTTTCTATGTGCGAGAGTCTAAAATATAGGGTAAACTCCTCTCTTGTCATTGATGATAATGTGCATGTCTCCCATAGGTAATTCAAATACTTGTACAGATAAATTTAGAGGGAGGCCGTCCTATGTTTTGTGATTTTTGAGACAAACATATCTTAGTCTAGTCTCATGTTGGAATAATGAAATCCTCTAAGGTTTTATGATTTCCCTCGTACAAATGGTTAATGGTTTACCCTTCTATTTTGTATCTTTATCTAGCTACATTCCATAATATACCTAAGTTCCCTCGTTCATCTTAATTGTTAAATTGTGCATATACTTTGCCTTCCACCATATATATGCACAAATTCAGAGAGAGTTTAGTCTATATTATGAGGCTTCATGAATTTTGATCCATATGCCCTCCACAATCCAAAGAATCACTATTTGTGAAGCTCTTCCTTGTGCTTTTAATGTTTCTCCCTTTTCGGTATTTGATTTCAAAGGTGGAGAATTTTTTGGACCAAAGCAAGTGAGGTGCATCTGAATTGACATCAAGAGCACTTGTATGATTGGGACCAAAGAGGAGAAGAGATGGTCAATAGATTAAGAAGGAGCCTTATGTTTATTATGACCATAAATGGGGGAAGTAGGTAAGGTAATAGCAAGGTATATAATTCTCAAATTTTTCATGCATGTTTGTATTTGGTATCTTTAATCCTTACTCTTATCATGCATCCAAGCAAGTAGTTGCATTTAGTTCTATTATTATCACTTGCTTTGGTTGTATTGTCATCAATCAACAAAAAAAGATGATTGAAAGACCAATGACCTTAATATAGTGTTAGTATGTTTTGATAATTAATGTTAACATGATCAATGGCACTAACAAGGGTTTGCCAGTGTGCAAATGTTTAGACTTATGGATAAATAATATAGATTTGGGATTCCAAACACCTCAATGTTTCAACATCAGATCAAATAAGAGCTTTATAAAGATATAAAGACCATTTGTTTAGACAAGTGATCGTAGTATTGAGAGCATCACTTATGTATATATGTTTGTTTTCTTTAACCGCACTATGAAGAGGAGTTTGGTTTAATAGTTTGATTTAGTGTATTTAGATTAGTGACCTAATAGTTGATGCACACTAAGCTTGGTTAACTCTAATAAACCAAAGGAAGACCAAAGACATCAAAGAACCAAGCTAGGACAAAGAGAGGGATGCCCATGAATTCAAATTTGATCATATGAGTTTGAGCTAAGGATTTTCAATAGAGACAGATAAATCTCTTCACAAGCTTTTAATAGAGTCTAAGAACATCAAAATTAGAGTATGGAGTGAAAAGTTATAGTTGAAATAAGATTGCAGTTTCTGGAGGTCACCGTATGATATGCTGACTATAGAATTTTTTCAAAGCCGATTTAGCTCAAGCGGTAAATGTAAAAAGTTATAGAGTACTTTATAAGCTTTCTATAGAGTTCAAACTTATCAAAATCGGAGTTCGAAACAACGAGTTATGGTCAAAATACGAAGGACATTTCATATCACCATATAATACGATGACCCTACCATATCATACGGTGACTTAGGACAAAGAAGGTCATTTTTAAATGTATAAAAGGATTCCTACTTACCGTATCATATGGTGATCTCACCATATCATATGGTGATATGTTTTTAGTTTCAAACGGCTAGTTTCTCCTCTCTACGACTAGTTTTTCGAGTTGTCTATACAAATACTACCTCACCTGGCCACTTGAGATTGTGAAACAACTACAAGCCTTGTGAACAGTTGGAGTGCACGTGCTAGAGTGGCAAGGCACTACCTTAGTGGAGAGGCTTAGTAAGAGACCCACTCGTATGTGGGGAGCTCTAACTGTTATCCAAGAACCTAACTGACCGGAAAGCTTGGCTCTTGCAAGGGGCTTCAATGTGGACCAGGAATGAGCAACAACTCACCGATACCACGGAAAAAATTCGTAGTGCTAAGTTTGTATTTTTCTCTACTCTTTATATTCAGTATTTACTTATTATTGCATCATTTTACCTTCCACATTTATCTTTCCTACAATTACCATGTGTAGGTGGGTTTTTGCATTTTGTTTTCTAATATTTTTAGGCTGTTTTTTTCAAACTAATTGATGTTGAGTCTAAACCAGATCAGACCAGGGGCCGATTCTGGTTCTTTTCCTGCTGATAGCTGATAGGGTGAAACCACGCGATGTCACTAGTCAATACTCTCTTTGACTCTTGGGTTACCCATATGTGGTTAGAGATTTGAGATTATATATATGATTTCATTGGTTGTTCAATAAGTTATGGTTTGCCTCACGCCCGGTACTAATGATAAAGCGACATGAAATTAATTTGGTTGGATGTATTGCTATAACAAATTATGCCTTGGTTGTTTGAACATTAAAAATACGATTGAGAGCGCATGAATTGTAATTTTCTCTTGATGGGTTGTGGAGATACATCTTTTAGGTTTACATGCTAGTTCTGCTTCGGGGTAGTCATGATTGAGAAAGTTGTTCTGTGTTAGTAACTGAACCTAGCTCATTTAGTCGGAGGTGCGAGCGAACACTTCTATCATTTAGGTTTGAGTCCTCTTTTGACTCAAATTTTGGTGAATATTTTCTTTTTAATTATGAAAATTCGCCTCTGATCTCATTTTTCTAAGTTTTGTGCTGAGCCACCTATCATACTGTGTTGATTTTTTGAACCTTGGTACTTTTTGCCATAATGCCACGCTGCTCACGTTATATTTGTTTGATCACCTTGTTATCTTCTATCAAGTAACTAATTATACGTCCAAATTCTAGTTGGTATCGTGTTTGTTATTCTGGTTGGAGCTGAAGTGTAGAATGAAATTTATTATCTCAAGTTTTATTATGTTTAACCGAATTCGTCGCATAAATGATATTTGGTGACCAGGCATTGAAACGCACCACCTTCTTCGAAACTCTGTGTACAGGGAAAACCTACTTGGAGGCTCTCTGTTCAAATGAGATAACCCTGAAATACTTTTTTGGAAAATCCCTGCAAGCTTTTCCTCTATACATGATGTAGCCAATGTACAAGAATGGGAACCAGAAACATAGCGCTTATAACCACACATAATGAGTCCACGCTTCTCATTGCAAACTCACAAAGGCCACATATGGCAGTCTCATACACAGATTGCTGATCATGTCGGAACGAGGAGGTACAGTGTAATGTACATGTTGGCATAACCATTCCACTCACGAGAAGAAAGATGAGACCGGAACCACCATATACTTTTAAAAGACTGCACATTTCAATGGAGCAACACAGCACGTGACGAGACCTCCTCGGGTACTACTATGCAACTCCTTGTCAGTTCTGCACAACATGTCTGCACTCGGTTGCTCCCCTTTTCTTTTAGAGATACTTAATGAGAAGCCAGACGATAACAGCAAGAATCACTATGGCGACAACCGACAACAGCAAGCACATGCATGAGCAGCCACCTTTGGTGCGCTTGTTCAGAATCGCAAGCCTCTTTTGCACACGCTGATTAAAAATAGAACACTGTATCAATGTTCCGTTCGTGCAAACTTAAAAAATCAGATATCAAACAAGAAGCAGTAAAATATTTCTATTGTTTAAGCAACAATAAAGATTCAAACCTGAAGACGCGAGTTCGTAACATCAACATGATCTTCTAAGTCATCCTGTGAACAATGAAGATACAGACATTATCATCTTGTATCAGAAACACAAATGCATATGGCATTTTTAGAGGCACTAACAATCAGTCTTGTATGCAGAGTAAGTTCTTCATTGACTGCTAATGCAATATGTTTTGTGCTGAGTACTGTCTCTTCCAGCTTCTCAAGACCCTCATCTTGTTCTGCAAATTGTTGTAATAGACAAAGAAAATAAATAAGCTATTATAAGAAGATATAGATATGCCTACCGATATAAAATGCAGTTACTGTGAAGAAAAAGTTGACATTCTTTTTTCTTTTATTAGGCCAACAGGACCCCATTTCTTAATGCAAACAGCTAACTGCATACTTTTTGCCTCTGAAGGCCAACATTAACCAAAATATTAGTACCTTTCACAATTTGCCTCTGAAGGCCAACAATCCCTTGGTTGTCCAGCCCAGCAACTCTGCTCATATCATCAGCTTTTTTACTCTGACCAAGCAAATCCTCCCTAAATTGGAAAAAAAAAAAATATTGCACACATAAATTATAAACAAAGGCTTCTACTACTACTACTACTACTACTACTACTACTAATAATAATAATAATAATAATAATAATAAATCTGAATAGTTTTTGTCAGAAAAAAGATAAGCATTTTGGAAGGATAAGTGTATAAAGATCATCATTAACATGATGAAAACACCTGTTAGCAAAGTTTGACATGTTGAAGCTTGTAGCCATCTGTTTTGCTTTAGACTTCAAATTGGAAAGCATGTCTTGGCGCTTATGCAACTCCTTGTCAGTTCTGCACAACTCAAATAAGTCGATTAAAAGTATAAACTTTTGGTAGCAAACATAAATTTTGATAAGGCCTCATCACTAGACATAGATTCAGCAAAGTTCTTGGTTATGGAATAATATCATTCAGTGACATGCAAATCCTAGTGTCATAAATTAGTTCTCTTGTACAGACAAAACATGAATCTACCAGCATCTGTCATATACTGTCCTCATCGCCATAGTAATTAAACTTAGTAGAGTAGACACAACATCTTTTTCTCATAAGCAGAAAACCCGTGTACTAACTACCTACATAATCAATATATGCACTCTTCTCCCACAATAACTTTGGGTTTATTCTATACTACAACAGCATGCACAACACACATGCCAAATAATTCAACTTTATTACACTGTCTTGTATAGCCAACTTCATACTTGAAATGCAAGAACTTCTCTACAGAAGAGTTTATCACTCTACATTGATTCACTTATTTAAGGCAGAGTTTAGTGCCTGATCATTCAAGTACCACTTTGCATCTCTAAACAGGTTTCCCGCCTACATAATTGAAAGCAAGTTGTGAAGTCCACAGAAAGATTATAGACGAGTGTCAACCTTATCAGCCTTCATTTAGAGTAACATAGTTGAAACATGTTTCTAAGGACATGTAAAAAATGGAAACGACATAATTAATTCACAGTTTACACAAGTTCACTGAAATTATATAGTCATAAGTTTCTTTGTTAAGTTTCAGACCTTGGGTAAACAAATATGGTGTAACATACAAAAGTAGTAGCAACAGAACATACATTGACTTTGGAGGAATTCGGGCCAACAATGACTCCAGGCTATCAAGTCTAGTCCCAAGAATAGTTATTTTTCTCCGGATGGCTGAAGTGTGTCGCATAATTTCTGGGCCTGATTGAGGAAGAGACCCTCTATCGGCAATCATGGAACTAATATCATCAGCAAGCCTGGATGCTTCATTGTACTCTTTCACCCATGGGTCCGAAGATGATGCCATTGCTGATTAATTCAAAATAACAGCATAAATATCAAGTGGGCAACAAGAAACTATGATGACGTATACATAGGTTTAGTAGGATAGATAGGCATAAGCACTAGCCATGCAACACCATTACCCATTATCATGCAATATCTAGTAATAAACTATTATCACACATAGCTCTTTGATATCTACATAAACATCGACAGTACTATAGAATAAAGCATGATGCATTTACATTCATATTAGATGACAGTATGACACAATAGGAAGACATTATATGGGATTTCTTGGCATTTCTGTCTACCAATGCACTCAATGAGTACAACAAGATTAATACAAAGAATTTGCATAAGTAGACAAATTTTGATTGCTTAGAGCAAGCAATACGCCATCAATCTGCAAGAACAGATTTTTCCTACCAGCGGCCACAATATTAGCATCAAGTAGGAACATAAATGAAGTAAGTTGCTAAAAGGAAGCATATGGGTGTGGCAAGATTGCTCAGAGTTTATAATGGCGTGCCCTCAAATTTTCGCTTGTTTCTGCAGCAATTAGGCCCAACGTGAGGATGCTTTAAACAGACTGTCCCTCTGTTCCCTGCCTGTTACTCACAGGTTATTGTCTACGCATGAAGGCTCTCAATTCTCAGACAGGCTTCAAGATCCCAACTCAAACCTCATGTCTTACTTGCTACTACTATGTGCAAAGATCGGAAAAATACTATGGCTTGTAGAAAGCACAAAAATTGCAACAGGCCAATTCTGTTCACATCAATCAATCTTTGGTTACGAAATTTGCAAAAGGCAAGTTAAACAAAAAAAAAAGTAATCAAAATTGCGTCTTCACCGTATCCATATGACCAGGCCCAGATACAAGCAAAAATGCTAGGTTTCGCCATTAACCCGAAATTCCACATGCGGATCGCGCGTAGTTATCCACATGAGCCACTAAGAACCCCCGCCAGCCGCCTACCCCCAAACGCCCTAACAAGATCCCCGCGGCGCACGGAACCGCAAGAAAAGGGTGCCGATGAGGAGGAAGCAGGAAGGGGAAGAAGGATTAGGGCGCGAATCGGCGAACCTGTTCGATCCGGATGCACAAATCGGGGAACTGGAGATCGGAATCGGGCCTCGACCGCGTCGCCTTTCCCCCTTCGCGTCTCGTCTTTGTTCTTTTCCGCGTGTCTTGACGGAGGGAAGAAAGAGTCAATAATTGCACTTCTCTTTTTGAGAAATATAAAATACTGCACACAGCCGATTGGATACAGAGATTCTATAACCTTACATTTTTCATAGAAATCGCAGCCATACGAATAGTCTTGATTATAAATACAGCTCAAATATATAACAAGTTATATGTGAATAACATCGGTTATAAATATTTATTTGGATATTGAATAAAAATAACATTAGAGGTTAAACAAATTATGTCAGTAATATACTCATATGGAAGGAGTTATGTTAGAATAAAATCGAAGAAGTTACGAGTACCTAATACATTAGTTAAAGTTTCTATTAATTATTTAAATATATTAATAATTTCAAATAAAAAAGTATCAACTACAAATTTATAGATCTTATCGAGAGTTATAATTTTTATATAATGATCGTCTCTATCTAACTCCGCATAAAAATGTTACAAACTCCAAAAGATAGGGTCGGATAGCCTTCGGATATATCCGATTTTATTCTTGAATATCTGATATCTGAAGGATACATGGCTCGCTACATCTAAAAACAGTTTAAACGATTGTACGGGTGGGAAAAATATAACCTGTTTTCACCCCTACTGGACAACGTTGGGTGTACGTACCTGGCACTGGCAAGGAGGCTAGAAAGGCACTCCACGGTAGCAGCTTAATGCGAACAGGGTGCTAGTGGCCTCAGCTACGAGAAGTTCTAGCGTCGGCGAGTGCGTGAGGGGTGAGGCCCACGGTGGGCAGTGTGGTTGTGACAAGAGTGGGCTAGGGGTGTGTTTAGTTGCCCGAATTTTCTCTAGTCTGATCCGGTGGATACGTATGGAGGAGTGTGTTTAGTTACCTGTATCCATTGTTCTAGTCTTACTCGTGGGATACAATTATACGATCTTATTCTACTCCGGGAGCCAGAGCCTACATCCGCTCATTTAGATGGCCCACTTGTCAGTGTCCAAAAATAATCTTCATATGAGTAACCAATCATAATCTTAACTCTTGCATCCGCTCATGTGACATCAGATTCAGTCAACCAAACAGAAACTTAACTCAGCCTGTCCAGACATATACAACCAACCAAAAACTCTTCTTTTCAACAAAATGACTCCGCTCAGCATGCTTCCCCTTAGCTAATGAAACCTCATTCGGCGCCTCCGTCGTTTAAGCTGGACTGTCCACCAATATCGGATCCAGGCTAATCACAGATGACGTTCGTTTCAGGTACTCTTCGGATTCCATCATTGGTGGTGGCAGCGACGAGGAGTTCATCAAAGAGTTGATCGGAGATATACCTGAGCCCGAGAAGATGATTCCTAAGGTTTTCATCAAGGTCTTGGACAAAACAATCCCAGGTTCCAGGGAAGGTTTTAGGGCAGGGTGTATGGCGTCCATCCGGGATATTTTGGTCGGGGTGCTGCGGGAGGTCGTGGAGCACCTCGACCCTTCTATAGAGGGAGAGCTCTTGTAGGTGGTGGTCATCTAGACAGTGGCCGTTCTGCTAGTGGCGGAGTGCCAACTGCTAATGCTGGTGCAAGGTTGGTGGTCCCTCCTGCTGGTCTTGCTGGGATTGGGGATGGTGGACAATAATGTTATCTCTTTTTAGCCTTAATTTTGGGATAATAATTTTGCTACCAAAGAAAGCTGATGTCGCTCAAATACAACAGTACAGACCTATATACCTTCTAAATGTAAGCTTCAAGATTTTCACAAAAGTTGGCGTTAATAGGCTATCAGGCATTGCACAAAATATAATTAGGAAATCAAAAACCGCCTTTATGCCAGGGAGAGACATTATGGAAGGATTAGTGATTCTCCACAAAACTATACATGAAATGCATAGAAAATAATCCTAAAACTTGATTTTGATAAGGCTTATGATAAAGTCAAATGACATTTTTTACAACAAGCTTTAAGGATGAAAGATTTTTCAACCGAATGGTGTTTGTGGATACAACAATATGTAAGCAAAGGGAGTGTAGGTGTTAAGGTTAATGATGAGGTGGGTCGATATTTTCAGACTAGAAAAGGTTTAAAATAAGGTGATCCTATGTCTCCAACTCTGTTTAATTTAGTGGTTAATATGCTTGCAATTTTCACATCACGAGCAAAGGAAGATGAGCAAATATGTGGAGTAGTACCTCATTTGATTGAAAATGGTCTTTCAATTCCTCAATATGCGGATGACACAATCCTTTTCATGGATCATGATCTTGAATAGGCAAGAAATATGAAGCTCTTGCTTTGTGTGTTTGAGCAACTCCCAGCCCTGAAAATTAATTTCCATAAAAATGAATTATCCTACTATGGAGAAGCCAAAGACTATGATGATCAATATACACAAATTTTTGGATGTAAACCAGGGAATTTCTCGTTTAGATATCTAGGAATTCCAATGCACCATAGATGCTTAAATAATAAGGATTGGAAATTGATAGAAGATCGATTTGAGAAGAGATTGAGTAGTTGGAAAGGAAAACATTTATCTTATAGAGGGAGGCTAGTTCTTGTTAATTCAGTTTTGAGTAGTCTCGCTATGTTTAGGTTATCTTTCTTTGAGATACCAATGGGTGTTCGCAAGAAGTTAGACTATTATCGGTCTAGATTTTTCTGGCAAGATGATGATCATAAGGAGAAATATAGGCTGGTAAAGTGGAGCATTCTATGTAGACCAAAGAAACAGGGTGGCTTGGGTATTCAAGACCTTGACATCCAAAACAAATGGTCTATTAAGCAAATGGCTTTTTAAACTTATCAACGAGGATGGGATATGGCAACAATTGATCAGAAAGAAATATTTGGGTAATAAAACTATTGCTCAAGTGGATAAAAAACTGGTGACTTACAGTTCTGAACAGGACTAATGAATGTCAAGGAAATATTCTTAAACTTTGGAAATTTTCATCTAAGGAGTGGCACTCAAATTAGATTTTAGGAAGATAAATGGCTAGAAACAAACACTTTAAAAGAGCAATACCCAAATTTATACAACATTGCATATAGAAAGCAAGAGATTGTTTCGAAAGTTCTAAATTATGATCCCCAAATGTTTCTTTTCGTAGAACTTTAGTAGGGGATAAGCTTCAAGAATGGCATGATCTAGTAGCCAAGATCACTGATGTTGATCTAACTGAGGAGCCTAACTTGTTTGGATGGTCTTTACGCCAAAATAGTCAATTCTTAGTACGGTTGATGTATGGGGCAGTGCTAGATAGTAACATAATGGATAACAATTCTTACTTGTAGAAACTGAAGCTTCCACTAAAAATTAGCATTTTCTTGTGGTATTTGTACAAAGGAGTGATTTTAACTAAACATAATTTAATAAGAAGAAATTGGCATGGGAATGAAATTTATTATTTTTTAGTTGCAATGAGAATATTCAACATCTTTTCTTCTATTGTACTTTTGTCAAGTTCATTTGGAGAATAGTTCAAGTTTCCTTTGGATTAGCTCCTCCTACTAATGTATCAAACATATTTGGTTCATGGTTAAGTGGAATAGATATGGGACTAAAGAAATAAATTTTGATGCGAGCCGCAACCATTTGTTGGGCAATTTGGCTTAGCCAGAATGATATGGTTTTGACAAGGCAAGCATATTCACTCCTATGCAGGTTATATACATGGCCACACATTGGATTCGTTTTTGGGTATTACTTCAGAAGAGGAAGGAAGACCGAGAGATTACGAGGGCAAGATGGCGTTAGTTGGAGATCACAACGATGAATATCTTCATCAAATTCGGGTGGAGGTTCAGCAATAGATTAAGTGTTTAAAATGAACATTTGCTATTTGTTAAATTTCCTAGCCTTTTATGATGTTTGTTGCATATCTTTTGGTTATGTCTTTTGTAATAATAAATGGCTAAATTCATCTTGTGATGAAGAGGCCGGGATAATTTTATTGGTTTGATGAAATAAAACTCCCTTTGTCTTTAAAAAAAGCGACGGAACTGCTGCAGGACGTCCGGCATCTTTTTCGCGGAAACACACAGCTAGTTCCATCGCCTTCTGATGGCATGACTTGGCGACTATAGCTATTTTTTTTAGGCAATGGTGGCTAGCTACTTACACCTATACAACTGTTCTGGTGTTCCTCAGAATATTTCACTGCACTGCATGGAGGCAAAATTTAGTTCAAACACAATTGTGGCACGGTTGCATTAGTATAGAAAATATCATCAGTATCAATTCATAACTTCTACCACTTTTATTTTTATAACTAACTGTGACAGTGATAATATTATTATATTTACAACATAAATAGACGACGATAATCGGTTCCAATCAAGGTTAAGGTTCCAACGGCTAAATTCGCGATAACTGCGGTTACCGGTCAAAAATTCAAAAAAATTCGGAGAAAATTTATTTGGCAAAATTTAAAATTTGGAAAAAAAAATCGCGATTTTAGCCGTTCGGTAACTGGTCGGTTTGGACCGGTTACCGAGCGGTTTTTGTGATTTATCGAGCGGTTTTCTCGAATTTTCCACATTATCGGTAACCGCTCGGTTTTCTCGATTTATCGAGTGGTTTTCTCGATTTTCAGTAAAGTTTAACAAAAAACACAAAAATTATCTCAATCTTGTAAAATCAATAACTAATTTATCTGAATGTCAAATCAAGTGAAACAAATTTTGTTGGTTTTATTGTAACATGATCTACATGATAAAAATATTTATACTCATAAAAAAATTCAAAATTTTCTGTGAGAAATTGTACTTGTTCAACCAAGTTAAATGCATAGTTTACTCTTTGCTAATCCAAAAATCATGAAACTAATTTTGTTAGTCTTCTTACTTGATCCTATATCTTTTAAAAATATATGAACTCATGAATTAGTTATTGTAATATGTATGATTGTGTAAATGCGTTGCGACTAGATTAATTCATAACTGATCCATCACACCTCAAAAATTAGTGGAACCACTTTCATTAGCTTATTTATACTATGATTTACGTAGGAAAAATAATAGTAGATATGAAAAAATTAATTACAGTACTATTTCTTAACATATTCACTTTATGCTTGTGAACTTTGTAAAAATCATAGAGAAATTAATAAAACTCTAAATAAAGTGAAATTAATTTTAAAGATTCTTTTAAAATACGTTTTACACAAGAAAAATATGTGTTTACATGTTAAATTTTTCTTATCATGAGTTAATAACTGATCCGCACGCTTCAATTTTTTTTCATTTTTTTCAAACTTCCTCCCTATAGAATATGATGCAAACGATATTATTTTTGAAAATTATTTTCATAGAAGGTCTTAGAATTGTGTCTAGTTTTTTAAATATTTTTTTTAAAATTTTTTAAATTCAAATTCGGTTACCGTTCGGTTTTTAAAACCGAACCAATCGAAAAGATGGGTTATCGTGATTTTTGAACGGTAACTGTCGGTTTTTTAATCGTGGTTCTAATTGGTATTTATAGAGTTTTTTAATAGGCACATCTAACTATCATATTATATTTATTCTGCTAGTTGCTGTCTACGTTTGTTTGCTTTGAAAAGACAAGGCCGTGCGTTTCCTACCTCGATTTCCTCTTTGAGACCTTAGGCCTCTCCCAGTGCTCCACCCTGTTCAGTGTCTTAGGCATTTAAGAGGGGTCCATGTAGGCAAAAACCTGACGTGGCAACCGAATTAAAGAGGAGAGAGAGGCAACCGATGTCTTCGTGGAGAAATAAGCTACTCGCGAAATCCAACACCGAAGACACTTCTCGGGGCCGCGTTGGGGGCATCGCGGTTTCCAATTCATGCGGCTCGCTGATCCGCTGCTCCATCCGCGAAGAGCCGGGAGGAAGGAGTGGATTTCTGCGTGGGGGCGCCGAGCAGGTCCATCCGCGTCGGGGCGCTGATCTACGGCTCTATCCGCTCAGCCGCCGCCGCCGGGAGAAGCTCTTCCGCCACCGCCTGGAGAAGCTCGTCCGCCGTCGCCACAAGGTAGAACTTCTGCCGTAGTCGCCACCGGGAGAAGCTCTACTTCCGTCGCCGCCCGTTGAAGATCCGCCGCCGCCGAGGGAAGATCCACCGCCGTTGCAATCATCTGGTTCACATGGGTGGTCGGGAGAAGAAACGTCGAGACCGCGAGGAAGCATCTCCTCCCGTACCTGCTCGGCACCCGGCACCGCCGCAGCCTCATAGCACTTCTAGCCAAGATCCTAGCGCTTTGGATTTCTACCACAACAACCAATCCCCAAATCAATGGTAACAATGTGCATTTTATTTCTTTTTCCTCTAATTTTCCAATGATGATTGTTATTCCATTGTATTAGTCTTGTACTATTATCTCAAATTTTGCAGTGATGATTTTCCAGTGATAGTCTTGCACTATTATCTCTTTGGTTTCTTTATGTGTCACTATGCTGAGCTGGGATATATGTACGGGAATGTGTATGGACATGTTTGATTATTCCATTTGTTCAATGAGGATACAATTATATTGCTCGGAGAAAGATCAAATATTGTTGATTTTTGGAGTCAAATAGCTCATGCTTCCTATGTTCAGAGTTGGTACATGCTTCATATGTTCAGTTTTGATAGATGCTTCATATGTTCAGTTTTGCACTTTGGTGTAAATTAGGTAACCGATCCATTGAACTGTCAGGGAATACAATTTCCTGAGAACAACTTGTATGCACTCTTACAATTGTATTCACTGACAGTTATACAGGAAAAATTCAGAATATTTTCCACCTTGCAGATGGAATATACCCGGAATGGGCAACATTCGTCAAGTCAATATACAAGCCGCAAACAGAAAAGGACAAATTGTTTGCACAAAAGCAAGAAAGTGTAAGAAAGGATGTTGAACGTGCATTTGGTGTCTTGCAAGCTCGTTTTTGTATTTTGCGTCGACCAGCACGTTTGTACGAGCGAGGCGATCTTGAGAAAATCATGCTAGTTTGCATAATTCTACACAACATGGTAGTCGAAGATGAGAAAGAAGAGGCAGCCAATACTCGTGACTTGAACTTGAATGAGATTCCGAGCACATCGGTCGTTCAAGATCCAGAAATATCTCATGAAGATATGCCCGCATTTACAAAAGTACTGGAGAAACATTCCAAGATTCGAGATCGTCCAACTCATATTCAGCTTAAAAAGGATTTGGTGGAGCATATTTGGCAAAAGTTTGGTCAAAATTAAAATATTATGATTACTTTGAATGATGTAACTTCGTAACCTTCATCTTCCGAATCATCTATTCCTTTATATAATTTATCTCATTTGGTACGAACATTAAATATTAATATTTCTTTCATTATCATATCTTTTATCAACGTGTAGTTTTAATTGAAATAGATGCACCGGTATAGAACAATAAAAAAGCAACACAAGTGGCCACATGAACCAAATGAAAGTTTTGATCACACTGCATGCAACTATTAATTACTTCATAACACCTAAGAAACATCATATAGACACTATGCATTGCAAGCTTGTTTCTAACATCAATGTCTTAGTCTCTTTCTCTTCTTTAGATATAAGCTAAGACACTATGCATTGGGAGTGACCTTATTCTCTTTTCTTTGTTCACGCCACGTGGTCCTTTTGTCTCCCTGTACCCAAAATCCAAGGCAGCGCGGCCCACCTTCAGATGTCCTTATTTTTATCCGTTCTTACCAACTTCTCCCCTACAATTTATTACTTGCGATCTATTGTACTTTTTTCCTACTCACATTTTAAATAATTTCAGGCTAAAATTTGTGAAACTTGATTCAATAAATGGAAAAACCATAATACTTTAATTGGCCTATGCAAAACTTTTCAAGAGCATATACGAAAAGCACATAAGATCAGATCCAACAATTTTGAAAAAAAAAACATTCTGAAATTGACTTGTTATAATGGTATATTTTTTACAGGGCATGACTCTTCAAGCGACTGAAATTTGGAAGAAAAAAAAATCAATCAACTGCCTCCATCTGTTGGATGCATGTCGGACAGCTTGTCATACTTTCCAGTTGATCTACCTCAATGTTTCTCTTGACGTCATCCAAAACTAAGTCACCTCCCCTCGCTCCCCGCCTCACCCTCGTCCTATCAAGCTTGCTCCCGTCGTCAGCACCCGTAGCCTCTAAAATTTACCTCCCTGTTGCCACAATTGCCCTCTACGATGCCTTACCCCCATCCTACCCCACCCTGTTGCCCAGCCCATCGCCCTTAGTCCTCCCTCTAAGTAAGGGTGGCATTGGGCTAGATCGGATCATGGCTCTACGAGTTTTAGGCCTACCTCTAAGCCCCCACCCACCCACCAACCCAGACACCCAAACCCTATCTTGCCTTATATAACTTCCACTGGCGGTGAAACCAGGGTCAATAAAAACTTATCTTGGACAATGTTAGTTGATTTAAGAATAGACCATTGTTTTTATTGTTAGGATAGTATATTTGAGTACTCCCTTTTTTACAAAATATAATTACACCAAAGATGAAAACGCATGGAACTGGGTTATTCCAACGTTTTAGATATATCAAAATAGATGAAAAAGGAAAAAAAAAATACAATTTGTAATATATGGGCATGCAGGTCAATAGTGAGTTTTAGTTGTAAGAGGATGAATATATTGTAATGAATGATTTATATTGAGCCTGACAAGACAATCGTAAAATAGAACTGAATCGTGTCAGAGAGATTACAATCAATTATATCCTACAATAATAGTTGGATATATTACTAACAGTAATCACCGACTGAATAAAAAATACTCTCTCCATTCAGAAATAGTATACGTATTTTTTTTTAGAAAAGTTAAACTTTATCTACTTTGACTAATATTTAATCAAATTATAAGAATATCTAGCGTATAAAAATTATACGACCAGGTTTATAATTCAAAATAATTTCATATTATATAGATTTTGCAGTTTGTAAGAAAACTTTAATTAAAATTCAAATTCGAAGACCGAATCTAAAGGAAATACATCGACTATTTCAGAATAGAGTGAGTAATAGTCATTTCACGGGATCACAAGGATTGACTACAAGCGGCGACCTGGCGGGGAAGCAAGCCCTTGTCCTGGAGGCTGATGACCGTGTCGTACAGGCACAGGCTCACCGGCGTGATCCCATCGCCGAGCTCCGTCAAGCGCCGGCTGCTGAATCGGCACCCCTTCTCCGTCTCGCCCACCCCACCCTTGCACTTGGTAGGCACTGGGTAATCTGGGAACAGCTTGGCGAGGATGCGGCACACCTCGCCGCGGTGCAGCGTGCGGCCGGCGCAGAGGTAGCGCCCTTGTGCGCCAGGCGCCTCGTACACGCGCGCGTGCACGTTGGCGACGTCGCGGACGTGCACGTACGCCTGCGCGGCATCCGCGTACGTCTGCACCGAGCCATCAAGATACTTGAGGATGTGCCACGTGCTGGCGTTCACCGCCGGCTGCAGCAGCGGGCCGAGCACCAGCGACGGGTTCACCACGACGAGGTCCAGGCGCCGCTGCTTGGCGAGCTCCCACGCCGCCTGCTCCGCCACTGTCTTCGAGTAGCAGTACCAATTCTGCGCGGCATGGGCCAGTGTTAGGTCAAGTACTGTGACGTTGTCGTGTTGCGTGCTTGTCAGCAAATGCCGTAGAAGTGAGAACTAGCTAACCTTGGTGTTTTTGCAGTACTCGAGGTCGCTCCAGCACGTCTCGTCTACCTCCTCGGGGCCGCGACGAGGGTCCATGTACACAGCACCGATCGATGAGGTGAACACCACACGCCGGACGCTGCCGACGTCCGCAGCGGCATTGATCACGTTCTTCGTCCCGTTCACAGCTGGCTCGATCATTTGCTCCTGCATTTCAGTCACCGTACGCGTCGTTACATTATGAGTTGATGACCACTATAACATATTCTAGCTACTTATGAAGAACATTCTCCAAAAGGAATCTAGCTAGCTAGTAATTACCGGGTCGTCAGTGACGGGGGAGGCAGTATGGAAGACGCCCTCGCAGCCTCGGAATGCGGCATCGAGGCTCTCTTTGTCCAGCAGGTCCGCCCGCACCAGCGTCAGCTGCTCCGCCGCTCCATCCAGCGCTCTTAGGTGTGCGTTCTTCGCGTCATCATCTGAAATATATAAAATCTACATGAGGCATGGTTACAATGAATAGAACGTGATCTGCTGCGTTGTTCTTTGATGCGGGTTTGTAATAAAACGCCAGTGGATCTTATTTTAGCTAGTTACGAATCCTATTGATTTGTCACTTGGTTGTCTGGCTGAACATCACAGCTTCAAATTACTAGTCGGACAATTAATAATGAAACGCATATTGGAGCACAGACCAGGATTCCGGACAGTGCCGCGCACGGTGTAGCCCTTCTGGAGGAGGAGCTTCACAAGCCAGGACGCGATGAACCCGCCTGCACCGGTGACGCAGACGGTGTGGCCATGGCCGGAGGCGCAGTTGGCCGTGTTGTCATTGGCAACACCCATGTTTGCAAGGAGGTGGCTAGCAGGCTACGAGTTGCTAGTCCGCAATTGCTACGGAAATGTACTGATCAGTGTGTAACTGTGTACTGAATGATGGTTGCTAATGGAAAGGGGTCGCTATATATAGGGCTGAGGATGATGGTTGGTGAGTGGCGACCACGTGTCCGGTCCTTGGGAATTTTCATGTTGATGTTCTCCAAGCATGTGAGAATCTTACCCTGCAAATTGAAAGAATACTAATTTAGTTATTTTGTCATTGACTTCCAATGCCTAATTCGTATATCCCAGCCGGAAACTTCCTTGTGTTGCAGTGTCTTCCAGCCCTCCACAAGGGTATAGAGTTCGGTAGTTGCAAAGATAGGAAAATTGATAGAAGTTCAAGGAAATGATCAACATCAAGGAAAAAACAAAACCAATGTGAATATGGAGAGCACATGCATGGATATTTCCAGGCAGGTGGACATCAACCAATTTTTTACTATGTGAAGGGGAAATGAATGATGAGAGAGAAACTACCTACTACTAATAGTCAGTTTATAGATGTATGCAGATTTCATGATTCTATTGCGAACTCGTATTAAATTAAGAGAACATGCTATAGCTGATCCATTTAAAGGATTATCTATTATGATAATTATATATGATATGTACATTTTGTATCCAATTGTTGATTCTAGGCAAAAATAAAAAAATAGACAACATATATCACCGTATTTGCTAAAAGAGATAACATTTCGGTGTATTTACAAATCTAGTACTCATATTCGCTACCTCAAATTTCGGAAAACGTGGACCCGAGACATATTCGGCACCTTAGGTACCGAATATGGGCAACAGTGCCATATTTGACACCTCAAATGCCGAATATTTCCTATGAGGTGTCAAATATGGGCAACGGTGCCGTATTCGGCACCTCATACGGCCTGCGTACTTTCGGCGCACATGGTGTTGTCTCTGCTTTCGGCTCCTCGTCAAATTGGTCAAATCGTATCATATCGCTATCACTTTTTGTCTCTCCACTATTCGCTATAAAATGAGGGCAGCTGATGCGCATGCATGAGCTGCAGCACGAGAGAAGAGCAGAAGCGCAAAGGAGGAGAGGAGAGGAGAAACAGCAGTGCAGCATGTGGAGAGGAGTGGACAGGATAGGAGAAGCAGCGCGAGGTGAGAAGTAGTAGCAACGCGGGGAGAGGAGAATCAGCTCGATGCGAGAAGCAGCAACGCAAGATACAATAGGTACTTAAATTATATTTTTAATTAGTACTTACAGTATTAATAGTAATTAGAGTGTTTAAACCGGTAATTACATTGTTCAATTATTTGCTTAGGTTGATTATATGAATCTGATTATTTGCTTAGGTAGTGTAATAGTAATTAGTATGAATTTGTATATTAGTAATTAGCGTGTTGTTGTGTAATAGTAATTACTATGTGAAGGGGAAATGAATGATGAGAGAGAAACTACCTACTACTAATAGTCAGTTTATAGATGTATGCAGATTTCATGATTCTATTGCGAACTCGTATTAAATTAAGAGAACATGCTATAGCTGATCCATTTAAAGGATTATCTATTATGATAATTATATATGATATGTACATTTTGTATCCAATTGTTGATTCTAGGTAAATAGGCCTTCTAAAATTATTGAATCCTATGTTAGATATACCATCATGATAACGAATATAGTGGAGGTCTTCAACAATGTCTTAAAGGGAGTACGGGGCCTCCCGTTGTGTGCCATCATTGAGCTCACATTCTATAGAACGAAAGACTACTTTCAAGACCGTGATAATACTCCTATGAATTACAGCACGCGGTTCGTACCTAAGGTGGAGGCAACCTTATCTAGAAGGATGAACAAGACACATTTTTATCGGACAAGGATCTACGACATAGCCAATAATGACTTTGAGGTCATATGCCGCCGTAGGTATGCTTCAGGGTATAGCGCAGGGGACACCGTGCAGCAATGTCAACCTGGGCCTCAGGAGGCGAAGTGCACATGCAATAAGCCAAAATTGCACCATATCCCGTGCTCGCATGTTTTAGCCGCTTGCAGAGATATGGGCGGCAATGAAGGATCTCAGTACGTAGCATGGTACTTCACGATAGATACATTGAGGAGCACATGGTTGCCAAAGATACGGCCTTCAACATCGGAAGCAGCTACAAAGCGATCGAGGGGCCTACGTGGGTACCATATCCTTGAGCATGATGCACGGATCCTGGAAGGCCTAGATCCACAAGGCTGCAAGGTGACATGGATGAAGCAGATGTTGTTGACGGTCTACACAAGTGCAAACTTTGTAAACAACCTGACCATGACAATGCACTATCAAACTGTAGTGTTTTAGAGTTGTTTCATTTTATTGAACCATGAAGTTTGTTTTTAACCTATTTATTGAACCATAAAGCTTGTAAGATATTCTAATTTGTTATTCACATACTTATGGAACCATGAAGATTGTAGTATATTCTTTTTTGGTATTCACATACGTATTGAACCATGAAGCTTGTAATATATTCATATTTGTTGTTCACCTACTTATTGAACCACTTAGCTTGAAATCATTGTCATGGCTCATGCTGGTCTTCCCGAGCTTCTTCAGCAGCGGTATGATGAGAACCATAGAGGACGGATGATTTTCACAAGGCAACAGGTACCACAATTATATGTGCTTTTTAATTGCTAACATAATTTGCTACTAACACAATACATGTATTGGATACCTTTTACAGTTGCTTTCATTGCAAGCTCGGAGTGTCCACACGATTAAGGAGTTGGACCCTCGATTCCACGAGCCACATTTGTGGTGTTCCTTCCTCTCAAATTGAGGAATCCAGAGCAGGCTTACTACCTTTCGCTCTCATGATGGCCGGAACTCCCATGGCGGGTGGTGGCAGGGCAGCTCTCCCGCCAATTGAGGAACCACTGCTCACAGGTCTCATCGATTGGTGGCGTCCTGAGACGCACACGTTCCACTTTCCTTTTGGCGAGATGACCGTAACATTGAGAGACGTGGCCATGTTAACCGGGCTGCCAATCAGGGGTGCCCTGTCAGTAGTTTCGCGACCAGCGAAGGAACAGTGGAAGGGTTACGTTGAGGGCAGGTAATTATTTTTTATGTATCGCACTTCAAATATTATAGTGCTATTCAAGCTTCATTGACCATCTGCATCTTGTATGTTTGGTGTGCCATATGACAAGAAGGATGTTGGCCTCTCCATATCCTGGATTCATGTCACACCCGGTTTTAGAAAGGGACAAAACCAGATGTAAACCACATGCATGCCAGGATCAAGTTTCATACATGCAGCGACTTCATCAGTGTATCACATGTAGTGTCATTATTACAACGTTTAACTAGAATAAATAAAGAGACCACAAAGTCTTGAACAAAAGCACACAACTAAACTCCACAAACTCCAACTTCCATAGGCAATTGACCGGAAAAACGCCAGCCTAGCAGTCTTCATCTTCATCAACGAAGAAGTGTGGATCTCTTTCAATGTCTGAGCAGCGCTTGGAGGATATTTGGGTAAACAACAAGTGTGAGTACAACTTGTACTCCGCAACTGTGGGAAAATAAAATGCCATGCAAGCTTAAACAAGGAACAAGCTGAAACAGTTTAAGTTTTGCATAAAAGCCAACTATTCTAACGAAGTATTATGAAAGCATCCTACTTATCTAGGTGAATCAACAGCAGACCTCCAACTCATAGAAACATCTCCACATGTTTCCCAACCACCTGAATCCCACATCAGGCTCCCAAAAGACCAAACCAACCCAAACCCATTTGGCTAATCATGTGAGGATCCAAGTCTCTCATAACCGCGAGCACGACTGTTATAATAGTTTTTACACTCTGCAGAGGTTGTCCAGCTTTCCCCACAAGTCGTGATTTTCCTTGTTGCCGTGTCCGCGAAACACTTAACACACGCCAGTGGTGTGTTGCCCGGAAAGTCACTACAAAGCCGTTAGAAAGTTTCATCCAGCATGTGCACGCCCGCTAGGTTTCACCACCATCAAAGTGGCATTCACAGCACCCAGAAGCCCCCTTTTGCGCCTTGTAGCTCCAAAAAGTTTTCACCCTTCCCTTCCACTACACATCTCATACCACTATCCAAATAGTTCTGGCCTTTGCCGTCCCCACACAAGCACCCTTCCGTTTGGCATGCACAAGGTTGAAATCCGATAATTAATAGGCTAGGCCTGTCCCATAACAGATCTCGTGGTTGGTACGATATTTCTTGGGTTGTCACTCCACGAACTGGTCCTTACTTAGGTCACTTGAGCAAACACTAACCCAACGTCATAACTTCATCATCATCGACACAACTTTGCTCCAGGCCTAAGGTTCCATGTTGCTAATGCCATCATTAATATTCCTAACTCATAGTTGCATTAATTTGTTAATCATGTTTAACCATTAACCCTTCCATCCCCTTGTGCAAAGCTAAGCATGACTACCCATCATATCCACTACTAACAACAAGGCGACAAGGAATTATATGGAACATGATACTATAAGTACATAGGACTCAGGATTAACAGCATGCGTGTTTGAAATAAAGAAACACATTTTAAACAAAACTGGGATCAAAATGTTCAAGGACACTTGCCTGTCCCAACTTGCTGCTCAAACTCTTCAAAAACTTGGTCCTAAAGATTCTCGAACTGCTCTTCGTCTGCTCTCGAAACACACCAAAAAAATATACAATAAAACCAACTAAGAATAGTACACCAAACAATATCTAACATCTATGAAAAGGGTACTACAAGATAGTACACGTCGCTACAAACATGTGAGCGCGAAAACCATCTAAATCGGAGCTAAAACGAGAAAGTTATGCTATAAACAAGATTAGGGTTAAATTTGAAAATAAAAAGGGCTTAGTTTAAATAAAAACAGAGAGGTTAGGGGCCTTTTTGCAAAAATTGAGGGACCTATTTATAATTAAATAAAAGTTTAGGGGCTAAACTGCATAACAACAGGGGCTTTTATTTAAAAAGGGGAAAGTCCAGGGGCTTATTTGCAAAATTTCCATTGTTCCCAAATTAAAACAAATAGAAATTATGATTGGATAAGGTGTGCTGACGTGGCACTGCCACATGGGCTGAATCGATGAGGTGGCTGGCTTATGCAAGCGATGATGTGGCCTGACTTGCTAACTAGGATTAAATGGTCACGTGGCATCATGCGATTGGATGCCGAAAGGGTACGCAAAGCTTTTAATCGTGGCCATCCAACACAGATCTAACGGTTGATGGCGAGGGGGGGGGCTTATTTGACTGGCTCCAGAGAGGAAAGAGGCGGCGGATAGCTCGGTGCGGCGGCGTTGTTGCCGGAGAGATGGCGAACCTCGTCGCGGGGCACGAGGGTCAACGGCAAGCGGTGGCGGAGGGAGAAGGGGACAAGGGGAATCCGTTTTAGCGCGTACCTCGGGCGGCGGGGCACCGAAAGGCAGTCGGCGGCGTGGTAGACGGCGGCTGCCTCGAGTGAGCTATGGGGAGGGAGCTCTGATGACCAAAACTCGTCGATGAAAACACCAGTGGATATGCGGCTGCGAATAACCTTGAGTTGGTTGGGATTCGGACTTGGGGGAGGAGGGGAAGGTGCGCGACGCACGGAGATGCTTGAGTTCGGTTCGGCTGCGGGAGGAAGAAGGTGGCACGGGGGCTCTAGCGCACGGGTGGTGGCGGTTTTCGGCCTGGGCGCCAACGCGGAAACAGCTGCGCTGCTGGGCCGTGGCCTCCGGCCGGCCCAAGCGGGAAGGCGGGAGACGACTGGCGCTCGGCCTGGGAAGGAGGGAGGCCGATTGGCTCAGCCCAAGAGGAGGATTTGGTTGGGCTGCCAAGGTAAAAGAAAAGGGAGAGAAAGAGAAAAGAAAAAGGGGAAGCCCAAGGAAAAAAAAGGGGTTTTTCTTTTTAGGAAAAATTTTGCAACTTTTTCCAAAAACTTAAATGGCACGCCTCGGGGTTTTCAAAACTTATTTTTTGCACAATAAAAACCCTAATGCATCTTTTCCAACATGAATGCAAACAATCTATAATATAGCCTTGGTTAATTTTCTAGCTTTTAGAAAATAATTTCTTTCTCCTAAGATTTTGAGGCAAAGACTAACACCCTATTCTAAGGAAAAGAATATTTATTACTATTTTCAAAAAGTTGAAAAACTAGGGTGTTACAAACCTACCCCCCTTTGGAGGAATCTCGCCCTTGAGATTCGGGAGGATCGGAGAAAAGATGCGGGAATTCTGTCTTCAGATCTGATTCTCTTTCCCACGTTGCCTCTTCTTCAGAATGGTGTCTCCACTGTACCTTGCACATACGGATATTTTTGTTCCTAGTAACTCTCTCTGATGTCTCTAGAATCCTGACGGGATACTCCATGTAGGTGAGATCCTCTCCAACTTCTACTTCCTCTAGGGGCATCTGCTCTTCGGGAACTCGTAGACATTTTTTCAACTGTGACACGTGAAAAACATTGTGAACATCTGCCAATTGAGGTGGTAGCTCCAATTGATATGCTACCTCTCCTCGCTTTTCCAACTCTTTAAAAGGTCCTATAAACCTGAGTGCAAGTTCTCCTTTTACTTTAAATCTGCGGAATCCTCTTATTGGAGAGACTCATAGATACACGAAGTCACCTGCTTCGAAGGTCAATTCCCGACATCAGTGATCTACATAACTCTTCTGCCGTGATTGAGCTATTCTTAAATTTTCCCTGATCTGTTGTACTTGTTTTTCTGCATCTCTAAGAATTTCTGGGCCAAACACTTGATTTTCACCGGTTTCATTCCAGTACAGCGGTGTTCTGCATTTTCTTCCATACAAAGCTTCAAACGGTGACATCTTCAAACTAGTCTGATAACTATTGTTGTAGGAGAACTCTGCATAGAGAAGACTTTTATGCCAACTATTCTTATTTCTCAAGGAACAAGCTCTTAACATATCTTCCAAAATTTGATTTACTCTCTCGGTTTGACCATCAGTCTGCGGGTGATATGCTGAATTGAAGTTTAACCGGGTGTCCAATGACTCATGTAGTTTTTGCCAAAACCTGGAGATGAACTGGCTTCCAGTATCAGACACTATCCTCTCGGGTACTCCATGCAGACACACAATTCTGGCAATGTATAGTTCAGCAAGTCTAAGTCCTGTGTAGGTGGTCTTGACTGGGATGAAATGAGCAACCTTTGTCAAATGATCCACTATCACCCAAATAGAATCATATCCAGTCTGAGTTCGGGGCCAACCAACAATAAATTCATACTGATTTCTTCCCATTTCCACCCTGGTATTTTCAAAGGTTGAAGCAACCCTGCGGGTCTCTAATGTTCATCTTTGACTCTTTGACATATATCACATCTTGCTACATATTCCGCAATTTCTCTCTTCATTCCATACCACCAATATCGATCCTTCATATTCTGATACATCTTGGTGCTCCCGTGGTGAATAGAATATGCAGACTCATGCACTTCTCAAAGTATAGTTTCCTTGATAGATTCGATATCCAGAACACAGATTCGTTTCCCAAACCATATCGTCCCATTCTCATCCTCGGTAAAACCTAGGGCTTTACCCTCCTTAATACGCTGCCTGATTTCCATAACCTTCTCGTCCTCAAGTTGTCCTTTATGAATTTCTTGTTCCAAAGTCGAATCGACTTCCATCACCACGGCTTCTGCGTTGTTTACCAACCCCAGATTAAGTCTCTCAAAATCTTTGCTTAGCTCGGGGTGTCTATCTTATATGGGCATTATTCGGAGATAAGTCTTTCTACTCAAAGCATCGGCAACTACATTCGCCTTTCCGAGATGGTAGTTAATTCCTAAATCATAATCCTTGATATGCTCTAACCATCTACACTGTCTGAGGTTGAGATCTGGCTGAGTAAAAATATACTTCAAACTCTTATGATCCGAATATATCTCGCACCTTTTTCCATTAAATAGTGTCTCCATATCTTGAGTGCGTGAACTACAACGGCTAACTCTAAATCATGTGTAGGGTAGTTCTCCTCATGCTTCCTTAATTGTCTTGATGCATAGGCTACAACATGGCCTTCCTGCATAAGCACACATCCTAATCCTTGACGGGAGGCATCACAATAAATGGAGAACGGTTTCTGCATATCTGGCATGACCAGTACTGACGCAGATGTTAGTCTTTCCTTCAACTATTCAAAACTTGCCTCACAAGCAGGAGTCTATTTACATGTTCGTCCTTTCTCAAGCAATTTGGTGATGGGCTTCCCAATCTTGGAGAATCCTTCTCTGAACCGGCGGTAGTATCCTGCCAATCCAAGAAAGCTACGGATCTCGGAGACATTCTGGGGAGACTTCCAATTCAAAACATCTTCCACCTTTCTTGGGTCGACTGCTATTCCTCCGCCGGAGATGATATGACCGAGAAAAGAGACTTGATCTAGCCAAAACTCATATTTGCTCAACTTAGCATACAACTGATTATCCCTAAGCTTCTGTAGGACCAATCCCAGATGTTCTGCATGTTCCTTTTTATCCCTTGAGAAAACTAGGATGTCGTCAATAAAAACTACTACAAACTTATCCAAAAACTCCATGAACACTTTGTTCATTAGGTACATAAAGTAGGCAGGGGCGTTGGTCAATCCAAAATACATAACTATATACTCATATAATCCATAACGGGTGATGAAGGCGGTTTTAGGAATGTCCGAAACTCGATCTTCAACTGATGATATCCTGAGCGAAGATCAATCTTGGAGAACACACATGCACCTCTAAGCTGATCAAATAAGTCATCTATTCTGGGAAGAGGGTACTTATTCTTGATGATCACCTCGTTCAAAGCGCGATAATCTATACACATCCTTTGGGTGCCATCCTTCTTGGGTATGAAAATCACTAGCGCACCCCATGACGACAAACTAGGTCGGATATAACCCTTGTCTAACAACTCTTGCAATTGTTCCTTAAGTTCCGCTAGCTAATTAGCAGCCATTCATTGCGACCTCTTAAATATAGGAGTTGTACCAGGTACTAGTTCTATAACAAACTCGATGTCACGGTCAGGTGGCATACATGGTAATTCTTCTGGAAAAACATCCGGGTAATCACGAACAACTGGAATGCTCTCCATTGGTGTTCCATCAGCTTGATTAACTGTTCCTCTGGCCATTGGTGAAACTTTTGCAACGG
Organism: Phragmites australis; assembly: GCF_958298935.1. NCBI lineage: Eukaryota > Viridiplantae > Streptophyta > Magnoliopsida > Poales > Poaceae > Phragmites > Phragmites australis. The sequence goes on from NC_084938.1 coordinate 9,438,793, forward strand.
ATTCCACTTCTTTTCCTCCTCTCGTAGACAGACGAATGGCTCTTCTTGCACAGTCAATAATTCCATTGAACTTGGTTAACCAATCCATCCCTAGTATGATGTCTATTCCTTCGGATTCCAAAACGATAAGGTTTGCTAGGAAATCTACCCCCCTTATCTTAATACTAAGGTTCGGGCATACATGCCTTGCTTTCATTTCTCCACCCGGAGAGCTAACAATCATTCTATTCTTCATAAGAGATATAGGAAAATTGTGGCTTGCCACATACTTGGTTGATATAAAAGAATCCGATGCTCCATAACCAAATAATACGGTAGCGGGGTTGGAGTTGATAAGAAACATACCGATCACAACATCCGAGGCATCTTGAGCTTCGTCAACTACCACATGATTCACACGGCCTCTAGTCACATTCTACTTTGTTTGATTCTAGGGCTGATTCCCATTGTGGTTCTGGTGGTTTGCGCCTTGGGTGGGTAGATGATTCGGACGCTTAAGAGGGCATTGGTACGCAAAATGTCCCTCTACTCCACAATTGAAATAGGGTTTTCCTTTGGTGGAGGCTTGAGGGTTGTTGCCAGTGTTGTTGTTCCTTTGAGGGATCTGACTTGAATTGCAGGGAGGTTGAAAATTGGAGCGCTTGTTCTGTCCTGCATTCCTGGATGAGCTCTGATTTGTAGACTGGGCCCTAGGTTGATTGTACTGCTGACTGGAACGATTCATAGGTCCAGACTGAGAGGTGTCATAACGGGGCCTAGCATTACTGCCTAACTGACCTGGACGGTCCATCTTGCGCTTGCGCTCAATATTGTTTCTCTTGTGCTCCAGGATAAGAGCACGGTCTACGAGGGCCTAAAGTTCTTGAAATCACGAGAATCCAGAGAATACTGCAGTCCATCATTTAGCCCTTCCAAGAAACAGTCTTGCTTTTTCTCATCGGTATCTACATCCTCTGGTGCATACCGGGACAACTGGGTGAACCTAGTGACGTACTCGGTCACAGTCATTCCTCCTTGCTTGAGTGATAGGAATTCCTTTCTCTTAATCTTGATAGCTCCTCGGGGTACATGATGAGCTTGGAAAATGTTCTTGAACTCCTGCCAGTTGATGCTGTCAGGTTCTTCATGAGCAGCGACATAGGCATCCCACCAGTCTGCAGCAGGTCCCATCAGCTGGTGTGACATGAACAAAACCTTTTCCCTGGTGTTGCACTGAGCGACTGAGAGTTTCTTTTCGATGATCTTGAGCCAATCATTAACGTCCATAGGTTCAACAACATGAGAGAAGCTAGGTGGTTTAGTCCTTTGAAATTCTCCGAGCTTGTCACGGGATTGTTGTGGTGGTGCAGGGGCGGCGACGAGGGGATTCTGCTGCATTTGGGTCATGGTCCGAGCCTCTCCTTGTAGAATTTGAGTTTGCACTACCAAAAGTTGCTCGAGAGATGGCTGTGGTGGTGGGGATGGATTATCATTGTCTTGCCCATCAGAAGTATTGCCATTAGCGTTGGCACAATTCTTTAGGTTCACCATCTGAGATAGGGGCAGGTAGATGAGGAAACAAGGAATTTATGAAGAACAACAGAAGGAAAACAAAGGTAGACTCCCTAACTAACTAATATATTATATTATAAGGATGCATTCATGAAGAGAATCTTCACAAAACATCACTCACTCAAACAAAGATCCAAATCATTACATAACACACCACCGGATCAACCTACTCACTAACACACGATTCTAACGACTCATAACAACTATAGGACAGCCTCCTAAACGAACTCCTAACTCTGCCGAAACCTCAGGGTGCTGGAGCTGGACGATGACGAGCCTGAAGACGGTGTGGGGAATGAGGAGTCTCTTCCTCAGATCCAGAGTCAGATGAAGAAGATTCCTAGTAGTCTGGGTGGTGACGCTTCTTGTTGTGTAGCTCACTCTGCGCTTGAGCTAGCTTGCCTCTGACGTACTACAGCTCCTCGGTGGTTCAATCCAACTCCTCACTCAGCTCCAAAGCCAGGGCGGTTTGCACTCCAAGCCTGGTGGTACCTTCCGCGATGACGGGTGTAGCAGTGATGTCGGTGAAGCCACTGATGCGCTGAGGGTAATGGCTGTATTGCATGAAGATCAGGTCGTCACTGTGGCGGTGGCAGAGGACCAGTAGGGCTTGGCGTGTGGCGTCATGAATTCCAGCCTCGAAGGTAGCTCTTGTTGAGATGGCGTAATGGATGCTCATCACCTCATAGGCTCCACACTCCGGTAGCGAACCGAAGATCACCACTTCGACTTTCCACTCAGGAGGGGCATCGGCGTACTCAGTCTTCACTCCTGCATATTCTGGTGCCTTCTCGGATCCCAAATTATGAAGTATCTCCCAAAGTTTGGCAGGGATCCATCCGGCACGGCGTCCGTCAGAGTGGTAGACACGGCTCCATCGCTGAATCTCGGCGTGGCTGCTGTCTTGCGGGTTCGGGCCATCTACAACATTTTAAAAATAAGGAGATTCAACAACAAGGTTTTAAATAGGATTACCAAGGAAAGTACAAAAAAGACGATGCGGAGTTTTCAAAATTAGTTTTCTTTGTCAAAATAGTCCTTAGAAACTCGTCCATTCTAACTAGGCTTGCGACCTACGGTCAACACGGCTCTGATACCACCCCTGTCACACCCGATCTTAGAAAGGGACAAAATCAGATGTAAACCACATGCATGCCAGGATCAAGTTTCATACATGCAGCGACTTCATCAGTGTATCACATGTAGTGTCATTATTACAACGTTTAACTAGAATAAATAAAGAGACCACAAAGTCTTGAACAAAAGCACACAACTAAACTCCACGAACTCCAACTTCCACGGGCAATTGACCGGGGAAACGCCAACCTAGCAGTCTTCATCTTCATCAACGAAGAAGTGTGGATCTCCTTCAATGTCTGAGCAGCGCTTGGAGGATATTTGGGTAAACAACAAGTGTGAGTACAACTTGTACTCCGCAACTGTGGGAAAATAAAATGCCATGCAAGCTTAAACAAGGAACAAGCTGAAACAGTTTAAGTTTTGCATAAAAGCCAACTATTCTAACGAAGTATTATGAAAGCATCCTACTTGTCTAGGTGAATCAACAGCAGACCTCCAACTCATAGAAACATCTCCACATGTTTCCTAACCACCTGAATCCCACATCAGGCTCCCAAAAGACCAAACCAACCCAAACCCATTCGGCTAATCATGTGGGGATCCAAGTCTCTCATAACCGCGAGCACGACTGTTATAACAGTTTTTACACTCTGCAGAGGTTGTCCAGCTTTCCCCACAAGTTGTGATTTTCCTTGTTGCCGTGTTCGTGAAACACTTAACACACGGCAGTGGTGTGTTGCCCGGAAATTCACTGCAAAGCTGTTAGAAAGTTTCATCCAGCATGTGCATGCCCATTAGGTTTCACCACCGTCAAAGTGACATTCACAGCACTCAGAAGCTCCCTTTTGTGCCTTGTAGCTCCGGAAAGTTTTCACCCTTCCCTTCCACTACACATCTCATACCACTATCCAAATGGTTCTGGCCTTTATCGTCACCACACAACCACCCTTCTGTTTGGCATGCACAAGACTGAAATCCGCTAATTAATAGGCTAGGCCTATCACATACCAGGTCTCGTGGTTGGTACGATATTTCTTGGGTTGTTAGATTTTAGATGGGAAATCGAGGGTGCTCAGGTGCTTATATAGGCGGGCACGCGGCTGCGGATAACCTTGAGTTGGTTGGGATTCGGACTCGGGGGAGGAGGGGAAGGTGCGTGGCTCACGGAGATGCTCGAGTACAGTTCGGCTGCGGGAGGAAGAAGGAGGCACGGGGGTGCTAGCGCACGGGTGGTGGCGGTTTTCGGCCTGGGCACCAATGCGGAAATGGCTACGCTGCTGGGTCGTGGCCTCTGGTCGGCCCAGGCGGAAAGGCGGGAGACGACTGGCGCTCGGCCCGGGAAGGAGGGAGGCCGATCGGCTCAGCTCAAGATGAGGATTTGGTTGGGCTGCCAAGGAAAAAGAAAAGGGAGAGAAAGAGAAAAGAAAAAGGGGAAGCCCAAGGAAGAAAAGGGGGTTTTCTTTTTAAGAAAATATTTGCAGCATTTTCCAAAAACTTAAATGGCATGCCTCGGGGTTTTCAAAACTTATTTTTCGCACAATAAAAACCCTAATGCGGCTTTTCCAGCTTGAATGCAAACAATCTATAACATAGCCTAGGTTAATTTTCTAGCTTTTAGAAAATAATTTCTTTCTCCTAAGATTTTGAGACAAAGACTAATACCCTATTCTAAGGAAAAGAATATTTATTACTATTTTCAAAAAGTTGAAAAACTAGGGTGTTACAATTAATGGGCTGCAACAGTTCGGTTCATACCCACCGGATACGGACGAGGCTATAGTAATACAACACTATGAGGTATACTTGTACGTCCTGCTCGGAGCCATCAAGTTATGCAACATGGCAGGTGATTACGTCGTTCCCAATATTATATGGTCAGCGAGTCAGCTCGCTTCACATCCTTATGAGCTGACATCTTACAGTTGGGGATCTATTGTGCTAGCTGCCACCTACAGAGGATTGTGTGATGCAACCCAGCGATCAACGAAGAAAGGATCTGTAACAAGCTGCCTACACCTCTTACAACTATGGAGCTGGGAGTACCTCTTGGTTTGTCGAACTTGGGTGCTCAAGAGCTACTATCCAGTCCCTATCTCCGATGGCATTGCAAATGACGTGGGGCCTACAATGGGGTATCGGTGGATGCATGCTAGGCTGAGATGGAGTCAACAACAAGACCATGGTAGCTACTCCCGTTTAATCAGTGATTTGGATGTCCTTAGCGCAAATCTCATGGAGTGGGATCCATGGCGTATAGCACGAGTGGTTGAAATTGTGACTGGCGGGCTCATTGCATCATGTTATTGGCGTGACACAAGCTTATAGATGACTAGATGCTGCTTGTTGTACATGAACAATATAGAAGTATATTCTTCTGAGCGAGTACATAGGCAGTTCGTGTACCGACAGGTGGTGCCAATACCTTCCCCACGAGACGCTGGTCGAGTGAACGAGTAAGTGTGTATTGTATGTAGCATTAGTTCCCAAGGTGATCAATATTAATATATTATAACTGTGTATGGTCACGTACAGGAGGAGCACATAGCGGGCCGGAGGCATGTGAGACTGGGCATCCATGAATACCGAGCACATACAGAGGTGGACGGGGTTAGCCGCGGTGGATGTCGTTGTTCCTACTAGACAATACAACAATGGCACCTACTGGGAGTACCTTTCATGGTACCATCCACGCACACATGCCACCTTACTAAGCGAACTTGTGGAGCTGAGCCCCAGACTGTTCCCCGAGAATTGTGCCCACCTTCTTCATGTTGTGGTAGGTGATGCAGTACTTATAACGATTTTAATTGGTTAAACTTCCGTATTACTTACATGTCCCTCATCTCATATAGACCGAAGAGGCGTACGTGATGCATACGCAGGCAGAGTAAGCTTGTGGGGACCTAAGTGGGTTATCAATGCGGAGGGATCGGAACCCTCTCCGAAAGTACATCAGGATGAGAGGGTCCTGCTTCCTGTCCACTATACGTGGTCTAGGTGGTTATGACCCGCATTGGAGGGGGTATGATGTACCAGCAATGGACCTGTCTCGTGCCTCCCACAGCAAGCGCTCGTGCAATGCTCATGATGAACTCGTTCACGCATAGTCGCGAGAGGCACCTTCGGTTTTGAAACATCAGGTGTCACGTTCCGGTGCTGAGGCCGAGGAGTGCACGTAGGTGCCTGAGCCCGAGCAGTGTACACTGGGTTCACAGGCCCCCAGTGGACACAACCTCCACATACTATGATGACACCTCCGCCTGCAACTTCGATGCATCATGAGGATGTTGTTGACTGTACATAGTAGACGCCTAGCTGGAGCGGTACACATGATTTTGACTAGGCTGCTGCAATGCAGGCCACAAGCTTCACGGATCTCCTTAGCGGACAGTACCCTCAATATCCCGATTCACCTAGGGGTTTACAATGGTACCAGTAGGCCGAGCCTTCAGGACACCAGACTCCATCGGAACACTCTCTAGGGGCATCAACACTTTCGTATGAGGATCCATCATCATGGTACATGCAGGACCGAGTTAGAGGGTCTGGGTACACGTTCGGTGGGGGTCGCATAGGGTTGGATGATGATAATGATGGTCAAGGGGACACGAGGCAGGGGCTAGCGCAGGCTGCTGGGATGAGGGCCACACACCCGCCAGATGCCTACACTCCTGGGGACTACGTGCATCATCGTCGTCGTCGTCGTTGAGGAGACAGTGCTGTTGTTCGGCGTACTTGTAATTCTTTATGACACATGTACTATTCACTATAATGTAATAGTCAGCCATATTATGTCTCATTCATTGTTATTGTTGTTGTAGTTACTTTAAGTTATCTATTGTTTGTCAAATAATTTTGGCACATAATTTTAATTTATCTAATGTTTGTAATAACCACACGACAGAGCTTTAAGCATTAAAAGACAACACCTCTATAGTGAGACACCCTTTAAACACGAAGTGATATCATGACTCAGCTTTAACCATAAAGTGATAACACCTCTATTGTGAGTCAGTCTTTAGACAGGAAGTGACCATACAACATAGCTTTAACTATGAAATAACAACACCTCCGTCATGAGTCATGCAATAGACACGAAATGACTACACGACTCAACTTTCATAGGAATCCATGCCTCTATGCAGAGGTAACAATAACTCATGTTGAACTTTTGCAGAACGAAATGACCACACCAAACAACAGCTTTCGTAGGGAATCTCTGCAAAGCATCAGTGCCTAAACTTTTCCAGTTTTCACAGGGAATCCTATGCTCTAGCCCCCAGCTATGCCCATGCACTCAATCCATGCACCAGCCCCCAGCCACCATAAATAACCCCACCCTCATCCATGGATAGACCAGTCCATCTCAGCTCTCTCAACTGCAATGTCTTACTCAGCTCCACCAAGCTCACCCAAGAAACATTAGGGATTTTCATCCCCTAGGGGGTCGAACCACCGATGTGTTTCTGTGGTGACCCTTGTAGGCTTCGTGAGTCTCAGGACATCTTCTACACCTATGGTCTACGCTTCTTCATATACGCCAACTACCAGTACGACAAGCCTCAACATAGACCGTACGAGTACCCACCGGTGTAGCGACATACATCACTCATGTGGCACTTTTCCTATGATTTCATGCACTGTCTTACTAATCTATCATCTTCTTTCATTTGTCTAGTCTCCTCCACCTCTATGTGATTTCATGGAATGGCTAGATATGGAGCAAAGTGACGACCAGAAGCAGTGGGTCCAAATGAGCATGCAGTGGAGGAGGGAAGCGTAACAACAGGAAGAACTACGGCTTAAGCGTCAGGAGGAGGAGCGTGCTACGGCTGAAGCTCGCAAGGATAAGAGGGAAATGAAGCGGGAGAGAGCCCGTCGTGCTAATGCTTCGGGCCCTGATGCTCTGAGGAAGGACAAATATCACAGGTGCACTCAGTAGAGACCATCTTTTGTAACCCGGTCTTTTTTCATTCTCTAAGACATGTTAGGTTTAACAGTGGCACGCTATTAAGTTAGTTGTTAGACCTACCGTACATACCAATATTTGTTGTCGTCATCTCTTTATGGTTAGTGTATATTCACGCATAGATGAAAAATCTCATATCAGATGTAAGGTTTATCAGCGTATGTAATCTCTATGCCGGATTATATGATAACTGTTCTTCAAAACTATTAATGTTCGATAAATTAGAATTTGTATCCTCCCAATGTTAATTCCCTACAAAATTACCTTGCAGAATTCTTTCTAACATGGTTTAATATTAATATGAAATGATAAAAAATACATATAAATGGAGCATTACAAAGGCTTAATATTAATATTAATATGAGAACAAAGGTTTCGTGCATGTTAAATTATTTTTATTCAAATTGAATTAAAAAGAGAATATCACATGAAATCATAAAAATGCATATAAATGAAGCATTACAAAGGAATTCACTTTTTCACCAAATAATATAGGGTTGAAAATATTTTTATAAATTATTACATCACATAAGAAGAATATTGGTGAATTTTTCTAGATTTTTGAAAAAAATTTGAGGCATTAAATATTGCTAGAATTTATAAAAGTTGGATTATCTGGAGAATTTTAATTAAATATTGGCTCAGGTTTTTTATCAAACTAATTAAAATGGGTTGCTAGTGGTTTCTAGTTTTCTTATGAAAATGTTTAGAACTTTTTGACTATTTTTTATAAAAAATCGTGAATTAAGCTTTAGCTTTTGGCACGGCACACAACGCAGGCTGTATTTGGCAGCCAAATATGGTACTGTTTACCGTTTTCGGTATCTCAGGTGCCGAATACGGGTGAGCAGTGTCGTATTTGGCACCTCAGGTACTGAATACAGCTGGATCCGTCTTTTTTTCCGTTTCAGGTCCTGAAATCGAATTTTCGGATTTTAAGGTGCCGAATACATATATTAAATTTGTAAATACGTCAGTATGTTGTCTATTTTAATAAATAGATGGACATATGCTGTCTACTTTTACATTTTTGCCGTTGATTGTATAGTTGGATATCCTTTTACAAGGCGAGAGCGATGGTCTTTAGATTCGGTCAATGTTCGTCTACCGATGCAGACTTGCGGAGTGCAGCAACTTGTAGCAGTGCGGGAGTTGAAAATGTCCATGCATATTCATTCAAGATCGGCGCCGGGAATATTCCAATTGGCCGGCCTCTGCACGGTTGCGATCGATCCATAGCATGCTTTCACACCTGAATGCAAGTTGCATTTGCAGGGTAATTAATCAGCATTAATAATTAATTAAATTTTACACGAAAATATGCATGCATGTGCATGTGTGCCGTGTTTAATTTCCGTGCAAACGCGCGCGCAGCTTGATTCCCTAAATTTCTGCTCCAAATGCTGACTGAATGACTGATTACGCGTAGACTACTGTAATGCATTGCACGTCTGCAAGTGACGAAGAGAAGGAGAATTTTCTTCTCGAGTTGAACATGATGATTGTATATTTGAAAACTTGACGTGTAAATTATTCTTTCAGTCAATTAACGTGCCACGACTAGGGTTAAAACATGCCATGAGATTGAAACTTGGATGCAAAGTGTGTATGGAAATAACTAACTGAGTGCTGGTGCGTTGTAATGGCAGCTCACCCATGCTTCATGTACTTAAATTGCATGAATGAAGCAACTATTTGTGTTTGAAAACATTATATTGGAACCATTTTTTTTTCAATGGTAATTAAATCCACGAAAACAGTAAAGTGGGAAGTCTAAATATCAACCATTTTATCACTATTAAACTCAAAATAATTGTCCCCACAATCAGACCACAAAACTAAATGATACGGTTTGAAATAAAATAAGTCAGATTCACGTCTTAATTATTGTATCTTCTGAAATAAGCAATTTCCAATACTTGAATAGAATATAACTCGAAAGAATAAGTGTCGGTGATATGGGAACCAGGGGTCCCCAAGTCCCGAGGTCAGGACAGCAGAGTGCCACGTGGTGCCCTCCCTCGGAGGTTATCTCCCCGAGATCCAAGAGAAGTCAGTTCCGAGAGAGGGTGCTCGGGGTCATGAACAGTGGTTCCTAAGTACCCGAGTTCCCCGATGACCCGAGAAGTAAGTTCCGGGAGAGGGTGCTCGGGGTTATGAAAAGTGGTCCCCGAGCACCCGAGTTCCCCGATGACAAGAGAAGTCAGTTCCGGGAGAGGGTGCTCGGGGCTATGAATAGTGGTCCCCGAGCACCCAAGTTCCCCGAGGACCCGAGTAGTCAAGTTCCGGGAGAAGGGTGCTCGGGGCCGTGAACAGTGATCCTCGAGCACCTGAGTTCCCCAAGGACCAAGAGATGGTATATTCGGGAGAGAGTGCTCGAGGCTGTGAACAGTAGTCCCCGAGCACTCACAGTTCCCTGAGGGCCTGAGAAGTCCTTCGCCGGTGGTCCCCACAAGGGCTCAGCGTTGATGTGTCAATTGGTGAGAGGCCCGATGCAGCATTTAAGAGGGCGCGTGGCCTGTCACTTCTAGCCACTCCCCCCACTCTTGTTATCAGTCCCTGCCACGATCTGGCACGGAGGCATGGGGACATGTAATGCGCGGGTCCCATCGCGCGTCATCCAGCGCGCCTCGGGATAACATCGCAGGGCTCGATGCGTAACGCCTGCCGCCTGCTGTGTCAGGCTTGCTCTGACCGGGTGGGCACGCGGGGCTGCTCGGTGGTTACACGGCGGGCCCTCCCCGCTGCTCCCGCTGAAAAGCGGAATGATGACGACGAAGACCGAACGGGGGCGCGTTTTCAACTCTCCCCATCGCCTCAAGCTGTAGCCCATGATGGTTGCTTTTCATTTATGGTGCTTTGGAACTTGCACCAATCCTTTCCAGGCTCGCCACCCGCCCCGCCGAGTATAGAAGAGGGGCAGGCTCCCCGGAGAAGTGGGCAGAGCCTGAAGAACACATCGGACGGAGATCGGTCAGGGCACATCCGACGAGCTTCGGACGACGACGACAGAAGAAGCACGAAGTTCTAGACTTAGACAAATATTCTTGTAACACAACAGATCCTCAGAGAGACATTTTCATAGCATTTATAGCATACACATAGGAGTAGGGTATTACGCTCAGTGCGGCCCGATCCTGTCTAAAAATCCCCTGAGCATTTACTTCTTCCTGCATCTGATCATCCACTCCACCTGCATCTCATTTGCTCCCATTTATCTCGCGTACGAGGCGGACTCAGAATCATCTCCCCGGCCGAATCTCAAAGGGGATCCCTTCGGATCCCCGCTTGAGGAATTCACCCTCCGACAGCTAGCGCGCCAGGTAGGGGGGTTGCATCCTTGAATCCGCTTTGTTTCCTGCAGAAAAGATGGCAGGTGGGCATCGTCTCCAACGCACCGGCTCCAGTTCCAGCGAAGAAGTGGAGCCCATCGCTCAGGAGGCCCCAGTTTCTGCTGCTCCTCAGCAGCAGCAGCAACGGTCCGCCCGTACAGCGCTCCCCTCTCATGGGGACAATGGCGCCGGGCCTAGCAGGGCCCCCGCCGCCATCGCAGGCGGGCCGCCTAACCCTCATCAAGCGGCAGACTCTCCTGCCGTGAGGTCTACGTTCGGACAGCGCCGGGCGCCATTACGGCGCAGGCTCGCCTTTGGCGACGCCAGTCCTGGGAGTGCGTTGCTTGTGGCGCAAGCACTCCTCAGGCACCCGCTTGTCTAGGCAGCGGGGGAAACCCCAGAAGGCCGTTGGCTGCAGGAGGTGGCCGCCCTGGTAGGTACAGCTCACCGGCAGGTGCTGGCCGAAAGCTCCCGCACCACCTCCCGCCGCGGCGCAACCAAGGCCGGTCCATCCTCAGGTGGCAGTTGAACCGGTCGGGGGGCCTCCAGGTGGAGTGTCACCCCCCTGGCCACAACCGGAGCTCAGGACCTCCGCTTACACCTAAATGAGCGGAGGGCCATCGAAGATGTGCGCGTCACTCTCGAGCGCCAACGGGAGTCCCAGCACGAGGCCGAGGCAGAGGACCAGGCCTCCTCTATGCCGGCCCATGACCGCCGGGGTTCCCCAGCACCCTGGCATTCACCACCCAAGGGCGCTGCTCGCGCCGCAGGATACGGCACAGGCTGTCGTGCCTTCACCAACGAGCTCCGTCGGGTCAACTGGCCCACGAAGTTCCGGCCAGAATTACTGGAGAAGTACGACGGGTCCATCGACCCTGTCGAGTTCCTTTAGATCTACACCACCGCCATCCAAGCAGTGGGCGGCAATGAAAAGGTGATGGCCAATTACTTCCATCTAGCCTTGAGGGGCTCTGCCTGTTCATGGCTTATGAACTTACCCCCAGGATCTATTAGTTCCTGGGATGATCTCTGCCACCAGTTTGTGGCCAACTTTCAGGGCACCTTCACGCGCCCCGTCTTGGAGTACAACCTCCACGCCATGAAGCAACAGGAGGGGAAGACGCTGCGGCACTTCATACAGCGCTTTAGTCAGGTCCGCAACACCATCCCGCGGATAACCCCCCATGCCATCATCGTCGCATTCCGGCAGGGCGTTCGCGACGAGCGGATGCTCAAAAAGTTCGGTACGCATGAGGTCGAAACCACTGCGGAGCTCTTTGCGTTGGCAGACAAGTGCGCGAAGGCGGCAGAGGCTCGGGCATGGCATGTCCCGCGCCCTGAGCAACCCGCTACCGACCAACCAGGTTCTTCCCGCTTCGATAGGCGGGAATAGAAAAAGAGAAGAAGGCGCGGTGCTGCCCCTGTCGTACCGGCCGAGGGCCCTACCCGTAGGCCAGTAGAGGGCCCTGATCGCAGGCCTGCACGCCGGGCGGCTGCCGACAGAAGGCCCGCTCCCGCGAGGGCTCCTGCTCCCCCGAGGGCTCCCGCTGAGTGGTGCGAGATCCACCAGACTAAGTGGCACGACCTCACAGAGTGTCGGTTGGTCAAAGGCCTCGTCGAGCGGCGTCAGAAGGAGCGCGAAGAGCATCGCAGGGGCGGCGAAGGCAGAGCCACCCCTGAGAACCAAGAGCTCGGGTTCTAGGAGCCCGAGCACACCGTCGCCTTCATCGACGGAGGCGCATACACGCCCTCCTCCTGCTGCTGCGTCAAAACCATGCGGCGCGAGGTGTGCTCAGCCACCCCAAGCACAGCGGCTGCAAGGCACTTGAAGTGGTCGGAGATCCTAATCACCTTCAGTATGGCGGACCACCCCGCAAGTACTGCAGGCGTGGGGCGACTACCCCTAGTAGTGTCCCCCACCATCTGCAATGTAAAGGTTAGCAGAGTGCTGATCGATGGGGGTGTAGGCCTAAACCTCCTGTCCCAGGAGACCTTCAAGAAGCTGCAGGTGCCTTCCCGGCGCCTAAAACCGTCGCTCCCCTTCTACGGGGTAACACCAGGGCACACTTTGCCCCTCAGGCAGGTTGAGCTGCCCGTGACATTCGGGAGCCGGGATAATTTCCGGACGGAGAACGTCATCTTTGATGTCGCGGAAGTCCCTCTCCCCTATAACACCATACTCTGGCGCCCGGCGCTCGCTCGGTTCATGGTGGTCAAGCACTATGCCTACCTCACGGTTAAGATGCCATGCCCCGTAGGCCCCATCTCCATGCCTACCAAGACCAGCAGCGCCGTCTCCTGCGCCGAGCAGCTCTACTCGGCCTTGGTCTCTGCTCGGGCTGAGGTCGAAGGACACCTAGGGGGCCCGGGACCCCCTCCATCCAAACCCCGACTCACCGCCGACGCCTCCGTTCCCACGAAGGAGGTCGTGGTGGGCGAAGACTCCTCCCAGGTCGTCCAGATCTGCGTTGACCTGGGCAGCAAATAGGAAAGCACGCTCGTCGCCTTCCTCCGGGCTAACGTTTACGTGTTTCCATGGCAGCCATCCAATATGCCCGGGATCCCTAGGGAGGTGATCGAGCACCACCTTGCTGTGCGCCCCGACGCATGGTCGATGAGGCAGAAGGTCCGACGGCAGGCGCCCGAGTGCCAGGAATTCATCCGGGAGCAAGTCAGCAGGCTCCTTGACGCCGGCTTCATCCGAGAGGTCCTCCACCCAGAGTGGCTGTCAAACCCAGTCATCGTCCCAAAGGCCAACGGCAAGCTTCGCATGTGTGTCGACTACACCGACTTAAACAAGGCTTGTTCGAAAGATCATATTCCTTTACCCTGCATAGATCAGATTGTAGATGCCACTGCGGGATGCGATCTTTTGTGTTTTTTAGATACAAATTCGGGTTATCACCAAATCCGCATGGCCAAACAGGACGAGGAAAAAACTTCTTTTACTACCCCGGTGGGGACCTATTGTTATGTCTCAATGCCTTTTGGTTTGCGCAATGCTGGGTCGTCTTTCTAGCGGGTCGTGTGCATTACCCTTGATTCGCAGGTTGGCCGCAACGTCAAGGCCTACATCGACGATCTCGTGGTCAAGTCCCGAGACCGCGCCACCCTGCTGGAGGACTTAGCCGAGACTTTCAACAGTCTCCGCACTACCCGCTTGAAGCTTAACCCCGAGAAGTGCATCTTCGAGGTGCCCGCGGGCAAGCTCCTCGGTTTCTTGGTTTCCAGCCAAGGAATCGAGGCCAATCCGGAGAAGATCCGGGCCATCGAGCAGATGCGACCCACAGCTCGACTCAACGAAGTTCAGCGTCTCGCCGTCTGCATGGCGGCCCTGGGGCGCTTTATCTCCAAGCTTCAGTCAGCGAGGGCTCCCTCTCTTCAAGCTACTGAAGAAAACTGGTCACTTTGACTGGACACCGAAGGCCAAGCAGGCCTTCCAAGTCTTGAAAAAGTACCTTACCTCACCGCCCGTGTTGGTGGCCCCCTCCGAGAGCGAGCCTTCATTGCTCTACATCTCGGCCACTCCTCAGGTCGCGAGCATGGTGTTGGTGGTGGAGCGTGACGAGTGCTCGGGGCAAGGTGCTGGGTCCCAGCTCCAGGCCGCCCTCGAGCAGCCTTCAGTTGTCGGGGCTCCTCCTGAGCAGGGAGTTAAGCCCGAGACCACGGCTCCTCCCAACCAAGGAGTTGAGCCCGAGAGCCCGGTCGGCCCCGACCATTGCGCTGAGCTCGGGGGCTGTGACAAGCCCTCGGGCGAGGCCTCAGTCCGGGCCCGCCGCATACAGTGACCGGTGTACTTCATCAGTGAAGTCCTCCGAGACGCCAAGATAAGGTACCCCCAAGCCCAGAAGATGATCTATGCCGTACTCGTCGCTTCCAGGAAGCTGCGCCACTACTTCCAGGCGCACAAGGTCTCGGTGGTAACAACATATCCACTGGGGCCGATCCTCCGGAACTGAGAAGGCACTGGGCGTATCGTCAAGTGGGCAGTGGAGCTGGTAGAGTTTGATCTGCACTTTGTCAGTCGCCAGGCAATCAAAAGCCAGGCCCTATCAGACTTCGTGGCAAAGTGGATGCCGATCCCCGAGATCGACCGTGAAGAAATGTCCGCATACCCCGGGCAAGATGGGCCCGGGTACTGGGTTATGCACTTTGACAGCTCCCTCACGCTGAAAGGCACGGGGGTTGGAGTGGTTCTCACCTCCCCAACGGGTGAAGTACTCCAGTATGTCATACAACTGCACTTCCAAAGAACCAACAACATGGCGGAGTATGAGGGCCTTATCGCTGGCCTCCGAGCAGCGGTGGGCCTCGGGATTCAGCGCCTGCTGGTTAAGGGAGACTCCCAACTGGTGGTCAACCAGGTATCCAAATAATACCAGTGCACGGATCCTCAGATGGCGGCGTACTTGGCGGAAGTCAGGAGGCTGGAGAGGCACTTCGACGGCCTGGAGCTGCGGTACATATCTCGCCGTGACAACGCTCTGGCCGATGACCTCTCTCGCCTGGCCTCTGCCCGGGCGCTCGTCCCAGCCGGAGCCTTTGAACAAAGGCTCACATGGCCATCCGTCCTGCCTGTCAACCAGGGCGAAGGGGAACCCTCGAGCCTAGTTGAGGGAACCCAGGTGGTGCCCTTAGTGGGAAGTCCCGTCAAGGTGCCGCCGCCTGGTGAGTGCACAGCGCTGGCCGGTGGTTCTCAAGATGCCTCGTGGATCGACGAGATCCGAGGGTACTTGAAAGAAAATATCCTTCCTGGGGATGATGCCTCTACCGAGAGGATTGCACGGCAGTCCAAACGCTATGCCATAGTAGATGGGGATCTCTATTGGCGTGGCACGGACGGTTTCCTCTTGAAATGCATCACCCAGGCAGAAGGCAGTGAGCTACTCACTAAGATCCACGAGGGCGAGTGCGGTGGCCTTACATCGTTCCGCACGCTGGTCGGGAAGGCCTTTCGGCAAGGTTTCTACTGGCCTACAGCTCTCCAGAACGCTTCCAAGTTAGTTCGGCGCTACAGGGTGTGCCAGTTCCACCCAAAGCAGATTCACCAGCTAGCTCAGGCTCTCCATACCATCCCCCTATCATGGCCCTTTGCGGTCTGGGGGCTGGACATCCTGGGTCCCTTCCCCCGAGCAATCGGGGGCTATGAGTACCTCTACGTCGCCATCGACAAGGTCACCAAGTGGCTAGAGGTGGTCCCAGTCCTCAAGGTTACCAAGAACATGGCACTTCAATTCATCCGTGGTATCACAAGTTGCTTCGGCGTCCCGAACAGAATCATCACCGACAATGGCACCCAGTTCACAAGTGCCCTGTTCGGGGACTACTACAAGGACCTCGGCATCAAGCTCTGCTTCCCCTCTGTCGCTCATCCTCGGAGAAATGGGCAGGTCGAGCGTGCAAATGCTGAGATACTGAAGGGGCTCAAAACCCGGACCTACGACGTGCTCGCAAAGCACGGGAAATGGTGGATCGATGAGCTACCTGCTGTGTTATGGGCCAACCGAACCACGCCAAGCCGCGCCACCGGGGAGACTCCATTCTTCCTCGTGTAGGGCGTCGAGGCGGTCCTCCCCTCCAAGCTCACTCTCGGCTCCCCTCGGGTGAATGCCTACTCAAAAGGCGAACAGGAACAGCAAAGACGCGATGACGTCGACCACTTGGAGGAGTGCCGGCGACGAGCACCCATCCGAGCAGCCAGATACCAGCAGAGCCTGCGGTGTTATCATCAGTGTCACATCCAGGCCCAGTCACTCGAGGTTGGAGATCTAGTTCTCCGACGTGCTCAAACACGCGAAGGAAGGAATAAACTGTCCCCTATGTGGGAAGGCCCCTTCATCGTGATTGGTATCCCGCGACAAGGCTCGTTTCGGCTGGCCACAGAAGACGGGCAGCCGCTCCCAAATGCGTGGAACATCGAGCATCTGCAAAAGTTCTAGCCCTAGGCAGACATGTTTGTGCTCGGGCTAACCAGGCCAGGGATCCCCCCTGCCCAAGTTGGCCGGGGGCTGCCACCAACCATGTAAGTTACCAATCTTGTACAAAATTGTCAATATACACTCTTATTCCAAGTTTTTTCTCTCTAGAATGCATATGTTTAATCTGTTTGGTGAGATACTCGATTGTGCGAGAAAACATGCTCTCTCATTTTTCCCGTTGATAGAAACGAATCCCGGTCGGTATGTACGCAGGCAGTAGCTGCTGACTTAAGTCTGTTGTGGTAGGTTGTGGTGTCTGGCTACATGGCAGTGCCCCGAGCACCACCGAGCCTCCGGGGTTCTCGAGTAATCCTACCACTTGAGCAAAGAGTGGTCGGTACCACCTAGACCCCAGGGGCGGGCTGTCGGTGCTCGGTCTGGCCAGTCCTACCCCGAGCGCCACCGGACTATTGGACCTCTTGGTTGTGCCTCTGTCTGTACACTTCGCCGGTCTGGGTATTCGAGAGGTCTCGGCTCAAAAATAAGAGCAGTCTATGATAAGTACCGCACTAACAGAGTGCACCAAACAAAGAGCCTTTTCCTATTTTTCAAGCTTACAGGTCAATGATCAAGAACAAAGCAGCCCGACCGCAAGGGCCTCAGTGCCCAGGGCGCTGCTCGAACCTACGAGGTCCTCGGGTAATCCTACCACTTAGGCATGAGTGGTCGGGACTGCCTAGCCCCTGGCTCTCTCACCTGCTTTCCAGTGCTCGGGCACTCCGTACGACGGAACCAATGTTCCCGAGCGCCCCGAGCTCGAGGCATCTGCCCCTCCTGGATCGGCCGGCCGAAAGGCTGACAGCTGCCCGGTGAGTAGCTAAAGTCATATGGTTTTTCCTTTCATACAATACGCAATAAACTATTGTTCCCGAGTTATCCTCGGGACCCTCGCATTCTAATCTATTCGGCGAGATGGTCTCCTTGCGCACAAAACCCTGCCCACGTGCTCGATTTTTCTGGAACGACAGAAATAGACAGTAGTCAGGTGTACCGTACAGACGATGATGGCTGACCGAGGTCTTTTATGGTGGTCGTGGTGTTCGGCCGGCTTGGCAGTACCCCAGGCACTACCGACTCTCTGGGGTTCTCGGGTAATCCTATTGCTTGAACAAAGAGTGGTCGGGACTGCCTAGACCCTAGGGGCGGGCTGTCGGTGCCCGGTCTGGTCAGTCCTACCCTGGACACCACCAAACCGTGGGAACTCTTGGTCGCATTTCCGCCCGCACGTGTCTCCAGTCTGCTTGTTTGAGAGGTCGCATAGTGGAAAAGTGTTCACTGGTCGTGGCGTGCTCCATGCTGGATGGACTTATCTCCCGAGCAAGGAAGTTCGTGTCTGTGTCTCTTGACTTAGCAGCTGCGGACTCGCGAGGGCTCGGGGGCTGGACGCTCAGGTGGTCCCATTACTCGTACGATGAGTGGTCGGGGCAACTTCACTCTCGGGGGAGGAAGGCCGGGCTCGGTCTGGCTAAGTACTTCTCGGGACATCAAGCGAAAAGCAAACAATATCAAGACAAGCACAATGGAGTTTTGATCCCAAAGAAAGGCTTCTATTATATTTCAAAACAACCATTCTGGAGGGGATCACTCCCAAATTTACAACATTCAAAAAACAAAAAATCTAAGCTAATCCACAGGCTCCGACGGGATGAGGACGCGTCCCTGTTGCTGCTGCTGCTCGGTTTCGGCGCCGACTCCGGTGTAAAGCACGCCGCCACCTCGGCGGCAACATCCCGAACGGCTTCCCGGGCGGCCGCTTCCTCGGCCTCGACCACTCCCTGCCGGACCGGCTCCAGCAAGAAGGTAGGGTTTCAGATGCGGTAGCAGGCGAGAACGTGCTCGGCCACTGCCTGGGCTAGAGCACGCCCCTCCCGGGACGCCAGCTCCTGCACAGCCTTCGGAAGAGCCTTGAGGCGCCGGGTGATCTCTTCGAAGTCGAGGGCGATGTGGCCGATTGTCTCTTTGTCCAGCCCCTGCTCGCCCACGTTTACATGCCCGAGCCCGGCTGCCTTCACAGATTTCCGCGCCTGATGAAGGATGTCTTGCATCATCAGCTTCACGTTGGTCTGCTCGACAATGACAATCTTGAGCTCGTCCTTCGTGATCTGCAACCGGTCCTCGAGGCTGACATCGTCGGCTGCGCTGGCAGGGACGCCTCTGGTGGCTGGGGCCTCGGCTTGTGCCCGCTTTAGCTGCTCGGCCCAAGCCTCGACAACCTGCTCTCGGGCAGCCAGGTCAGCCTCCCGCTTGACGGCCAGCTCCTCCCGAGCAGTGAGGGCCGATGATGCCGAGGCGACCTCCGCCTCGTGTCGCGCAATCTGCTCCTCTCAGGCATCCAGAGCCGTCGCCGTGATCTCGACGTCGGTCTCACGGACCGCACCTCCTCCTCCCGACGAAGGACTTCGGCGCGGCCATGCTCGAACTCTTCGTTCCGGCGGGCTAAGTTCGCCTAGGCAGACTGCACGGTCATCTCGCGCTTGCCGACTGCTTCCTCCCGAGCCAGAAGCAGCCGCTCGCGAGCGAGCAGCTCTGTGGCTCGCCTCCGGGATGCCTGGTCACGCACGGTCGCTGCCGCTCCATGCGGCTGGCCTTCTCCTGCGTGGCAACAGCCTCGTCGCGCGTCTCCTCCAACGCCTCCCGCTCCTCGGCCACCGCGCGCATTGACTTCTCGTGGGTTGCGCGGGCCGAGGCGATACGGGCCTCCAAAATCTTGCCGACCTCTTCCAGCCGCCCCCTCTCTTCAATGAGTGCGGCGCGCTCCTTATCGAGCTCGGCTCGCTCTACCGCCATGGCCACTTCAAGCCCCTCGATAACCTCCCGGGTGCTTCCGAGCACATCCGGGAGGGGTTCCGGGGCCTAGTTTGACGGTGGCCGGGGGCTGGGTCCCGTGCGAGCCCTCTCTGGAGAGACGCTCGGGGTACCCGACGGCTGCCGCACCGGCGCCGCCCTCACCGCAACCACCTCCACCGCGGCCACTCGTTCCGCCCTAGGAATGCTCGGGGTGGGCTCGGACTACGCTGGCTGCTCGAGAGCGGCTGCTACCCTCGGCTCAGGGCAGGTCGGCGCCCTCGGCTCTGGGCCTGCTGGCGCTCTCGGCTCTGGAGCGGGCGAGCTCGGCCCAGGAGCGGGAGCTGGCCTCGGCTTCTCTGGCTGCCTTTGGCCTCTGGCTGGGTCCTTGGGTGGCCTGAAAACAAAAAAGGTTAGTGCCTAAACCAACATCCGGGTAGACATGCACCAGACAGAAAGGGAGCTTACGTGTTCTTCGGCCTGCGGTACTGCCACCGGGACTCGGTGATTTTGAAGCTGGGGCCCTGCAGCTTCGGTCCGAGATCCGCCTTCCTCCTCTTCGGTGGAGGGCTCTGGCCCTCGTGCCGTTGAGGCACCACTTTGGAGCCTGCCTCCGGCGGTGGGTCGGTTTGGGCGCCAGCTGTTGCGCCGCCGATCGGGCCCTGGTCCTTGGGCTCCTGCGCCCTAGACCTGGCCTCCGTCCCGCACTCCACGCCCGACGATTGGCCGCCCCGGCCACCCTCTGTCGCACCACCTACGGCCGGTCGTTGTCATGGAGGTGACGGCGATGACGAGGAAGATGGCTGGGGCACGTATGACCGGGGTCGCTTCCCCTTGTCCCCTTGGGCCGCCACCCCGTCGCCTGCGGCGTCCTTGCCACCCGTCTGCTGGCTGCCGCCCGCAGCGTCCCTGCCGCCGGTCTGCGGCCTGCCGCCCGCGGCATCCCTGTCGTCGGTTTGCCACCCGTTGCCTGCCTCTTCGTCCACCCCGGGGATTTGTATAGTCCTGGGGTTCCGGCGCACCGAACGCTCCACCAAGCCTTGGGCGTCGAACTCCGGCAGGGTCGCTTGCAGTGCCACCTGGCCCAAGTCTACGTAGATCGCCAGCTCCTCTCAGGGCAGAACCGCCCGGGTGAGGTCCTTGACACCGGTTACTACCCTTAGCAAGGTCGCCAGCGCTCCCTCCTCCAGGTCCCCGTCTGCGTCGATGTGGGTCCTCGTGATGTCGTTCGGACCCGTGTACATCCAAGCAGGCCCGCTCCTACAAGGGGGCCAGACGGCGGTGCAGGTAGTCAGCCACCACCATCACCGAAGTCAGCCCCGCTCGGCGCAAGTCATCGATGCGGTTCAGCACCAGAAGTCGGAAGGACACACGTCCTTTCGGTTCCCCGCCTGGGCCGTACCAAGAGCCTGGGCCAGAGAGACCAGCGCCTAAGAACAGACCACGTGGCATCGGTGCTGGGATTGGCCTCGATGAAAACGAGGGCCCCATCTGCAGTCTTTAGGCCATTGCCTACCAATGGGCCCGGGGGCTGCTGTCGGTGACATGGGAACCAGGGGTCCCTAAGTCCCAACAGAGTGCCACGTGGCGCCCTCAATCGGTGGTTATCTCCCCAAGATCCAAGAGAAGTCAGTTCCGAGAGAGGGAACTCGGGGTCATGGACAGTGGTCCCCGAGTACCCGAGTTCCCCGATGACCCGAGAAGTAAGTTCCAGGAGAGGGTGCTCGGGGTCATGAACAGTGGTCTCCGAGCACCTGAGTTCCCCGATGACAAGAGAAGTCAGTTCTGAGAGAGGATGCTCAGGGCCATGAACAGTGGTCTCCGAGTACCCAAGTTCTCTGAGGACCCGATCAGTCAAGTTCCGGGAGAAGGGTGCTCGGGGCCGTGAACAGTGGTCCCCGAGCACCCGAGTTCTCCGAGGACCAAGAGAGGGCATATCCGGGAGAGAGTGCTCAGGGCTGTGAACAGTAGTCCCCGAGCACTCACAGTTCCCTGAGGGCCTGAGAAGTCCTTCGCCGGTGGTCCCCACAAGGGCTCAGTGGTGAGGTGTCAATTGGTGAGAGGCCCGATGCTGCGTTTAAGACGGCGCGTGGCCTGTCACTTCCAACCACTCCCCCCATGCTTGCTGTCAGTCCCTGCCATAGTCTGGCAGGGAGGCATAGGGATATTTAATGCGTGGGTCCCATCGCGCGTCATCCGACGCGCCTCGGGATAACGTCGCAGGGCTCGAGGTGTAACACCTGCCGCCCTGCTGTGTCAGGCTTGCTCTGACCGGGCGGGCGCGCGGGGCTGCTCGGTGGTTGCACGGCGGGCCCTCCCCACTGCTCCCACTGAAGCGGAATGATGACGACGAAGAACGGACGGGGGCACGTTTTCAACTCTCCCCGTCGCCTCAAGCTGCAGCCCATGATGGTTGCTTTCTATTTATGGCGCCTTGAAACTTGCGCCAATCCTTTCCGGGCACGCCACCTGCCCCGCCGTGTATAAAAGAGGGGCAGGCTCCCCGGAGAAGGGGACAGAGCCTGAAGAACACATCGGACGGAGATCGGTCAGGGCACATCTGACGAGCTCCGGATGACGACGACGGAAGAAGCACGAAGCTCTAGACTTAGACAAACATTCTTGTAACACAGCAGATCCTCAGAGAGACATTCTCAGAGCATTTATAGCATACACATAGGAGTAGGGTATTACGCTCAGTGCGGCCCGAACTTGTCTAAAAATTCCCTGAGCATTTACTTCTTCCTGCATCTGATCATCCACTCCACCTGCATCTCATTTACTCTCATTTATTTCGCGTACGAGGCGGACTCAGAATCATCCCCCCGGCCGAATCTCAAAGGGGGCCCCTCCGGATCCCCGCTTGAGGAGTTCACCCTCCGACAATAAGGAAAAAAGGAAAATTGCCAGCATAATAGGTCACTATAGATAATATGGGAAACAAATCACAGTTATAATCCACACATGAAAGAACAGGTGAAGGTTATTGCTGTCTACTTGCTTGAACTCGTAAAGTGGACAGTGCTTACTTGCAATAAGAAGGTATATATATGTGTAAATGTCATAACCTTTGTGAATAGAGAATAATAAAGTAGTTGCCGTATACAAAAAAAAAATGAGGAAATTTTCTTGTGGCCTCATTTATTTTGTATTCTTTTTCTTCCATTGGAAATTGAGGTTCGCTTTTGACATTTTTTTAATCTATAATCCTATAAAATGGATGAGTTATAGCAGATCCAAATGATCTATATCATACATCTTACATGATCAAACGATCCACAATTAAAGTTGTCCTCCCATCTCCTTCCCTCCCCTGTAATATGGAAAGTCACAATCAATTAGCCGATTAACAATCAATGTACTCCTCACGTGTCGTCCTTGATTGCAGTATGCTCTCTTTTCTTCTGTCACTCTATTTTCAAAACTTAAATCAAGATAAATAATCATTATATAATGAAAGGTCAAGATCAATCAACGGTGTATAATTCTTTCCTCTCTTTCAAAACGTGACAAGAGCTCCAACAATTGTGCTCTCTTTCCTTCTCTTAGTCTATTTTCAAAATCCGGTCACAGTCTCGATCCCTACTACCATCTACACGGATTGATAGGCAACAACCTCAATTCTAATCACACACCGATCACTTCCACGAATGGGCATCGACTACCTCCACTCATCGGCTCGCACCCACTTCATCAACCGTCGGCCACCTCCGTTGATCGATGATGACCATCTCCACAACATCATTCATCTCCGCATCGTGCGGCCATCTGGATTCAATCATCGTGTATGCAAATTCCTCTTTTGTTATGCTATATTGTTTTACTTCTTCTGATTGCATATCCTAGATTAATTATATGTATGCAAAATATGTATGCAGTTGCTGGTAGAGTTTTGACAATCGATAGTATAAAACTATAGTATACGATTGTCCTATACATATACAGACCCCCTATGGTTTCTTGTATACTCGAGGCATACGTTCACATCTGGGAAAGGAATCCTTAGACATATGGAAATTGCCCACAGGTACAGGGGTGTCCCGTAAATAAGGAAGTCTATCGCTAAGGATAATAGAATCCTACTCAGAAAAAAGTTCAGAGGCTACATGATAACCCCTATATATATACGGAGCTAGGAGACCATGCGGAGAACATGCCATAAACAAGCAACAAGACAAGACAGAAGCCATAAGCCGTAACAAGCCAAACAGAAGCTACAAACACTCCACAAGCCCCAAGCATTCTGTAATCATGATCTACATTAACATCTCACCGAGATTATATGTAAGGAGCTCCTTACTATGTTTTGATCCCATCTAGGCTAGCCAAGATACCCTTTGTAATATGTCTCGAAGATCAATACAAGAACACAAGATGTAGTGCTATTATCCTTGGGGAGGCCTAAACCTATATCTTTTTCTTCCGGTGCACGATTCGACAAGAGGAAATGTCCCCTATTCTAAATCTCGTATTCATAATATCGGCGGTTTACTAATCATTGACAAGTTTAAGTCTACTCCTCGAAATCGCTAGTTCACGCTCATGCAATCCAACGCACGGTTTGTGATAGCATGCTCACAATGGGCCCACAAACGGGGACCACTCCTATCAGGGATTCCTCACTTTTGACTACTCGCTCATTTTCCCCTTTCCTTTTTTTTGGAAATATGGTCGACAATTATGAACTCTCCCTCTTCGACTCTCCAACACAAATAGAAATAGTAGATCAATCAAGAACGCAAGAACACAATGTTATGGTACATTGCTTTACTCAATAATCTGATTGCTATTACATTGGGGGTGATCTCTATTCGTATATATGGACCTACGAGGTAGGAGTCTTATTAGGAATCTGTATTCCTGTAGAAGCCTGCAAGTATCCTTCATGGATATGTTTCATAACATTCCCTATCGAGAAAATACCATGATATATATATGCCTCACTAAAAACGCCTTCTTAAAAATATAAAGAAAAGAGTACATATCACCGTTCCTACACGCACACATTGCCTCACTAAAAGCCTTGCATGAGAAACCTTCAAGTAAAAACTCATCAGGAAAAGAGTACAATGTTTATGAAAGTTGCATTGCACTTGATGCCTCATTAAAAACTTTATGTGAAAAACCTAAATGTAAAAACTCACAAAAAGAAAATAGTACAACACTTAACTTTCTTAGTCTTACATTCTTCTAGAATTTTCTATTCTTCATGAATAATTACAATCTTCATGAACTTACAATAAAGATTACTTGATCTTGATAATTGGTATATCTTTAAGATAAATTATATTATCAATCATCAAGTTGATTCCTTCTAGGTAAAACAACATAAAGATTTCAAATCTAGAATATGATGATCAAAGTTCAATACACATATCCCCCCCCCCCCCCATAGCGGCATCCTTTGAACTTCATTGTTCAAAATGTCTTGATCACATTTTTCATAAATGTGCATAAGCAATGGTATGCAATTACCATAATGCTTAGCCTTTTGCAGACTTAATTCACAATTCTTCTATTGATTTTGATGAGAGTAATTGGAGCAACATGCTTAATGCACAAACGACCACTTCTATAATGAGTTGTGCAATACAAACAAAATTTATCCTTTCAGAAGACTAATCCTTATAAAGGATAATAGGGTAAATAAGTTACAATGATGCACACCTACTGGATATAACATATCAAACCTCAATACATGAGGTTGAATACTACAACTCTCTCTTAGTGGATTTTCAAGGTTACAACCAATTAAATCTGTTCAGCATATCTTCAGGATTTGGTTTGTATCACTAAAGACTAATTCATAAATAAGTCTTGATTTGGCACCTAGGGGATAACTTAATTGCCAATCATCACCATTATTCTTATACCGTCTATGGTAATGGATGACACCACCATACTATTACTAGCAAGTGGAGTATCTACTTTCTAAGTACTTCTATGACACATTCATGATCTTATGATTCCTCATTCTTTCACTTGGGTCTATGTCCACTTCTAGGACTAATAGTGTTATTCAAGAATTTAATTGTAGTCATTTAGTGACTTTATTCCTTCAAGGATATGTTCTATCTTCATTGATATGAGTCTTCTTTTGTGTGAGATATATTCTCTTCTATGAGATGTTCTTCTTAAGACTTTTAATATTTTTTCAAGAATATATTCTACCTTAGACTTCTTAATACTTGGTATGAGATTTAATTTCTATATATTGTGATTTTAATTCCTTTAGGAACTAGTGAGTCCTTCAAAGATCTGTTCATATGGATTCTCATAAGCATATTATTTATTCATTCATTCATGCCATTTGCTAGAGATGCAGTAGAGCATAATACATTTGTAAATAGGAGAATTTTAGTCTTCTCAAAGACCAATGAACCACTACTTTTCACCATTTCGTATACTCATTTAGTCTGTACTTCTAGTTTTCTAAACTTTCTTTATGGTTTATCCTCAATTTCTTTCTTCATTGACCCGATATTAGTGCTACAAGCGATTTTACCATGGACTTAGTTTCCGGATCTAGGATCTCGTAAGAGAAACATTAGCAATTATAGAGGTAGTGTTGCCGACAAGTATTCTTTTCTCTAATATTCTTATAATTTGATATTATTCAATTCTTAACCATATATTCACCATTTTTCTAAATGAAAGATACTTGGTTGTTCTGCATTTCCAACACTAAGGATGTGCGTGCTTATTGTGCTGGGTTTTCATCTTCATGATGAGCCTCTTCATGAGGTGATTTACCTTCATGGTGTTCTCTTCTAAGAGAATTCAAGGAATTTCTTATTGATTGCTTTGAAAAGTGTGTCTTGATCTAGAACCCACAAATGTTCTCACTGATTTTAATCAAACACCAATAAGTCTACTTTGGTGATATACCCAAAGCCGTCCTTAAGATATACCACACTCGACTTTTAGTTCACTACAAGTAAACTTAGCTTCTAGTTACTCCTCTTAATTTCATTTCAGAATTATCTGGCATTATATTCAAGCTTCATGCTTAGTAAGGTTTAGTGCGTGATTATATTCTTTTCTTGATAAAATATGATTGTTATGCTGGAAATAATATAAGGCACTCAATTTTATGCTTTCTCTCCCCCTAATACTGATATTAGATCTTTTCAATAGCATACTTCAAAAGATATCCCCTTTCATGGGCATTCAATTAATAGATATCCCCTATCATAGACATTCAATTAATAGAAATTCTTATCTATATCTCCCTAGCTTCGTGTGGAGGTCCATTCATGTATGCTAAGATGGTGAAATTGTATGGGAAATATTCACGCATTTATTCAAATTCGGAGGTTATTTATTATATCCAGTGAGCTAGACTTTATTAATATACTGGCATGAAAACTGCATTGCTCTAATTACTATATAGAGCTTCCAAGTGGCCCAAACCAAGAGTTGTTAAGTCTACAAAACTATTATATTGTCAAGCTTCTTTATTATGTGCCCAAAAATGATCCAATTACTCATAACATATACTTCAAATTAATTTAGATTATGAAACTACAAGCTCATATTTATGCAACATCTAATCTGCATGGTATTTCTACTGAAATATTTAATTGCCATAAATTCTAAGTTCCCCATCTCTCAGCACTTGTTCTCCAACTCTTCCCAGAGTTCCTTGGAAGAGGTGAAGCCCGAGTACACATCAAATAAGAGGTTCGATAGAACGTTCAACAAATGAGACATGCAAGCTTGATTTGCTTCTTCCCATTTTGCCTTTTCTGCATCAATGGTGGCCTTCACTGTCGCATCAGCATCAGCTGGCACAACCAGTGGGAGAACAGACGCCACGTCCCAAAATAGCTTAAGGTTGGTTAGCCACATTGTAGTCTTAATTTGTTAGTGTCTAAAACATGTGTCGTTGAACGCATCCGACTTAATGACATCAAAGTGAGTGGTCATTACTCTCTGTTTTCTGGATTGTTGTTTCAAAGTATGTTTTAGCAACTTTTCGATTAACACGATTCTGAATTTAAACATATAAATCAGGACATGAAAGCCATATATCAATATCATACACATGAACATGAGCATTTTAAATATATGTAAAGACTATGCTACTCATATTCAACATGATATCAAGTATGATAATCGACAAAAGGAGGTGGGACAACACTAGAAACATATCCACAAGTGTTAATTTGATTATGTGGTTCTCAGTGCGAGTTACTGAGTTAACGGCCATCCAACGCCGATAGCCTTATCTAAGTTCACTGACCAGTGTGATAGTATCAAGCAAGTGTTCTAGGTTTTGGCTCAATAGAATTAATGTCTTAATTACATAACAATTAAACCAACAACATAAACAAAGCTATCTTATTTAGATTAACAGAATAGATGTAGATAAGTATATTTGCTCATAGTAAAGAACATGTAATCAAGACTATAAGCTATAAACAAGAATTCAATTTATTCCCGTCTTTCATCATCGAGCATAAAACTGCCAATCCAAGCATGCAATTTATTCCCAATAACATCACACAGATGATCAAAAACACATGTTATGACTAAATTTCAAGCTTATTATGTAAAAGGCAATGGGAATAGTCTTATTTTCCATAGCAGAAGAAGCAGACGCCGAAGGCAAGGCACACCGAAGTGTTGTCCCAGAAAACAGATACACCTCCTCTTTGTTGAAGTCGTAAGGGTGTTTGTTATCGGAGATACAATACCGCTATGCCTTTTGCAGGGCACATTTCAGCAGGCACTTGAGGAGAAAAAAGGAACAGCAATAGAGATATGTTCAAACAACGGGCCAAGGAGGATGTCATCAATCACCACGACAGAGCGAGCGCACGGCGAGAATGCCACCAACAGAGCGCACGAGCCACCAAAACCTGCAAATCATGCACGAAGATGCGAACATAGACAAGCCTAGCACCACCACCCCATGATCCTCACAACAGAAGCACTCATGGGCAGTGAAAGTCGCATGGTTGAGCACCACCACCAGTAGACAAAGCCAAGCCGCTTAGCTGTCACATGTTAGAGCTTCTCTCAGAAGGGCAGTGTGCAATGCCATAGGATCACCACCACGGGAGGCAAGCAATAGTGTCATGGGCACTAACACCTCACCGGAAACCATTCGATCCAAACAGCCAAGGCATGGGTGGATGGAATAGTCGGAAAGTCGAGTAGGGAGCAATGGTGGAGGAAGGGGATGGAGTTTGGTGAGATTCACCCAAAGGAGAGGAGCTGGCGCCAGATACAATGAGCTAGGCAAGGAGATAAGGCATGCCGCTACCCTTGAATAAGTTGCTCGCATGAAGCGGTCGTGCCCGATTAGGGCGGAGTGGGCGAGCGAGCAGTGTCATCACACAGCTCTCAAAAACGTGAGGAGATAAGAGAGTGACGGGGCTGGTGGACTGCTCGGCCACTTGAGCCTTGAAGTGGCCCACTGGCCTGATACCACAATCTCCTCTTCCCCTTTTTTTCCAATTACTAGAATTTCTAGTTGAAAAGGAATGTATGGTTGGTGAAGTTATGAACCAAAAGTACATGTACCTCTAATTCTGCTATAATATGGGGCATGCTTATGGGTGTGTATATATGTGTAGCGAAGAGAAACGATCATCCCCGTTTGTATAAAAACCACATAGCAATGAGTACTATAGAAAATGGCATGGTGCTGCACTGTTTGCAGTTCAAGTTGTGAGGCCTATTGTGAAATTGAGGCATTGGGAAATCAACATAGGTGTTTTATGCATTCTTTGAGATTGGGTTGAAAGAGTGGCACAATCCCATTGACGGTGCCAGAGTCTCGTGATAGTTCCATTGGAGATAGAAGTTGAAAGTTAAAATTTCAGTTGGAAACTTAAATTTTCAACTGAATCCCAAATTGCACTTCAAATCAAGTTTTCAAGTATTTGGTTTCAATTTTTAGTTTACAAGTCATAGGAAGGGCATCCACTATGGATGCAAGCAATGATGCAAAAAGTATCACAACATTTGCAGGGCAATAGCTTCCCGTAGAAGAGGCTGACACATCTTTCATCTAGATGTATTGACAAGTTTGAAAAAGTTATGCAGTTTAAAAATTATATAATTGCACTATCGCTCTGCTTTTGAATGTCTATAATTGCCACCGTCCACTTCAGTGTGTCCATCTGCGCGCAAGTGTTATGATGCGGCGACATTGATAGTTGCCACAATTTGCTCGAATTTTTACTAACTCTAGTAAGATTTTTCTGCCTAAGATTATAACAATATTCTTATAACAACTGGTACACCTAGATCTAGAAAAAAGAAGTCCTCACGCCAAGCAGAACTTGTGTAAATGTAAAACTTAGAATAAACCAACATTGACAATGAGCACATTGCATAACATTTATGCAAGCTTCATTGAGGGCTTAACAATGCAGCCCATTTTTATTATTTATCAATGTGGAAATCAAGTATGCCTACATATGTAAGTAGGTTCATAAGTAACCTGTGATGATCTACAACCTTGTATTTGGGATCATTTATGAATAGAGTCTGCCCTTGAAGTGGTTGGACCTTGGGCAATTGTCCCACCCAGGCAGTGCTTGCATGTATGGTTAGCTAGTTGGGGTTCACACATAATCAATCAAAGCTAATTATGAATAGGAACCAAACTGTTTGGCTAGTTGGGGAGGAACTAAACTATTTGGATACCTAAAGACGTCATTGCCAATATAAGGGGCTCAAGGAGGTTTGGGTTCTAAAGGTGGCTTAGAGTATGAGGATTTGGAGACTTGGCTCACGAGAAGATGGAGTCGTATTTCAAGCATGTCCAAGTACAAAATTCAAGCTTATCGGTGGAATTCTTATCATATGCCCAAATCCTCCATTTAAAGGTAAAATAGGGTTACTAGATTCAATTATATGCATTTGTTTTATCTAGTCCATATACACATCTAGGATTGCATGAACATATTTATTTACTTGCTATATGTATTTACAATTTGGTATCATTTAGTTCCATGCAATGTCTAGTTGTCACACTCATATGGTAGGTTGCTATGTTTTAATTGTTATTCTTGATCAATCTACATGCTTTGTAGGTTAGTTTGTGGAACATATTTTTGTTTCATATCTTTTCTATGTGCAATGAGTCTAAAATATAGGGTAAACTCCTCTCTTGTCATTGATAATGTGCATATCTCCCATAAGTAATTCAAATACTTGTATGGATAAATTTAGAGGGAGCCCTTCTATGTTTTGTGATTTTTGAGACTAACATATCTTAGTCAAGTCTCATGTTGGAATGATGAAATCATCTAAGGTGCTATGATTTTCCTCGTACAAATGGTTAATGGTTTACCCTTCTATTTTGTATCTTTATCTAGCAACATTCCATAATATACTTAAGTTCCCTTGTTCATCTTAATTTTTAAAGTGTGCATATACTTTGCCTTCCACCATATGTATGCACAAATTCAGAGAGAGTTTAGTCTATGTTATGAGGCTTCATGAATTTTGATCCATATGCCCTCCACAATCCAAAGAATCACCATTTGTGAAGCACTTCCTTGTGCTCTTAATGTTTCTCCCTTTTCGGTGTTTGATTTCAAAGGTGGAGAATTTTTTGGACCAAAGCAAGTGAGGTGCATCTGAATTGACATCAAGAGCACTTGCATGATTGGGACCAAAGGGAGAGAAGAGATGGTCAATAGATTAAGAGGGAGCCTTATGTTCATTCTGACCATGAATGGGGGAGGTAGGTAAGGTAATAGCAAGGTATATAATTCTAAAAAATTTCATGCATGTTTGTATTTGGTATCTTTAATCCTTGCTCTTATCATGTATCCAAGCAAGTGGTTGCATTTAATTCTATTATTATCACCTGTTTTGGTTGTGTTGTCATCAATCACCAAAAATGGATGATTGAAAGATCAATGACCTTAGTATAGTGTTAGTATGTTTTGATAATTAATGTTAACATGATCAATGGCACTAACAAGGTTTGCCAATGTGCAAATGTTTAGACTTATGGATAAAGAATATAGACTTGGGATTCCAAACACCTCAACGTTTCAACGTCAGATAAAATAAGAGCTTTATAAAGATATAAGGACCCTTTGCTTAGACAAGTGATCATAGTATTGAGAGCATCACTTATGTAGATATGTTTGTTTTCTTTAACCGCACTATGAGGAGGGGTTTGGTTTAGTAGTTTAATTTAGTGTCTTTAGATTAATAGGTGATGCACACTAAGCTTGGCTAACTCTAATAAACCAAAGGAAGACCAAAGATATCAAAGAACCAAGCTAGGACAAAGAGAGGGATGCCCATGAATTCAAATTTGATCATATGAGTTTGAGCTAAGGATTGCCTTCTTTCCTATATCTTGTATTTATCGTACTTTTACCCTGGGGAGTCTCTTTCTCTTTTAACAAATGTCTGGAACTTTGGATTAAGAATTGGTGGAATACCAAACAATCCGAAACTCTCTTAACTGATATTCAAGAGAAAAGGATTCTAGAAGGAAGTTTTCAATAGAGACAGATAGATCTCTTTACAAGCTTTCCATAGAGTCCAAGAATATCAAAATCAGAGTTTGGATCGAAAAATTATAGCTGAAATAAGATTGCAATTTCTGGAGGTCACCGTATGATATGGTGACCGTATAATTTTTTCGAAGCCGATTTAGCTCAAGTGGTAAGTGTAAAAAGTTATAGAGCACTTTATAATTTTTCTATAGAGTTCAAAATTATCAAAATTAGAGTTCGAAACAAGGAGTTATGGTCAAAATATGAAGGACAGTTCATATCACCATATAATACGATGACCCCACCGTATCATACGGTGACTTACGACAAAGAAGGCTATTTTTAAATGTATAAAATGACTCTTACTTACCGTATCATATGGTGATCTCACCATATCATATGGTGATATGTTTTTAGTTTCAACCGGCTAGTTTGTCCTCTCTAATGACTAGTTTTTAGGGTTGTCTATACAAATACCACTTCACCGGCCACTTGGTTGGAGTGCAAGTACCGGAGTGGCAAGGCACTACCTTAGTGGAGACGACAGTGAGTTTACAGGAGAGGCTTAGTAAGAGACCCACTCGTATGTGGGAAGCTCTAACGGTTATCCAAGGACTTAACCGACCGGGAAGCTTGGCTCTTGTGAGGGGCTTCAATGTGGACCAGGGATGAGCAACAACTCACCGATACCACAGAAAAAATTCATAGTGCTACATTTGTATTTTTCTCAACTCTTTATATTCAATATTTACTTATTATTGCATCATTTTACCTTCCACATTTATCTTTCCTAGAATTGCCATGTGTAGGTGGGTTTTTGCATTTTGTTTCCTAATATTTTTAGGCTGTTTTTTTTCAAACCAATTGAAGTTGAGTCTAAACCAGATCGGACCAAGGGCTGGTTATGGTTCTTTTCCTGCTGATAGCTGATAGGGTGAGACCACGAGGTGTCACTAGTCAATACTCTCTTTGACTCTTGGGTTACCCATCTGTGGTTAGAGATTTGAGATTATATGTATGATTTCATTGGTTGTTCAATAAGTTGTGGTTTGCCTCACGCCCGGTACTAATGATAAAGCAACATATGAAATTAATTTGGTTGGATGTATTGCTATAACAAATTATACCTTGGTTGTTTGAACATTAAAAATACAATTGAGAGCGCACGAATTGTAATTTTCTCTTGATGGGTTGTGGAGATACATCTTTTGGCTTTACATGCTAGTTCTGCTTCAGGGTAGTCATGATTGAGAAAGTTGTTCTGTGCTAGTAGCTGAACCTAGCTCATTTGGTCGGAGGTGCGAGCGAACACTTCCATTATCTAGGTTTGAGTCCTCTTTTAACTCAAATTTAGGTGACTATTTTCAAATAATGAAAATTCGCCTAATTCCTCCTAGGTAAAGTTTTGTGCTGAGCCACCTATCATACAATGTTGATTTTTTGAACCGTGGTACTTTTTGCCATAATGCCACGCTACTCGCGTTATATTTGTTTGATCACCTTGTTATCTTCTATCAAGTAACTAATTGTACCTACCAAATTCTATTTGGTATCGTGTCTGTTATTCTGGTTGGAGGTGAAGTGTAGAATGAAATTTATTATCGCAAATCTGAAATCTTGCTGCCATAATTACGAAGTTAGCAAATTCACAATACACGATGTAGCCAATGTACAAGAATGGGAACCTGAAACATAGCGCTTATAACCACACATAATGAGTCCACGCTTCTCATTGCAAACTCACAAAGGCCACATGTGGCAGTCTCATACACAGATTGCTGATCATGTCGGAACGAGGAGGTACAGTGTAATGTACATGTTGGCATAACCATTCCACTCGCGAGAAGAAAGATGAGACCGGAACCACCATATACTTTTAAAAGACTGCACATTTCAATGGAGCAACACAGCAAGTGACGAGACCTCCTCGGGTACTACTATGCAACTCCTTGTCAGTTCTGCACAACATGTCTGCACTCGGGTGCTCCCCTTTTCTTTTACAGATACTTAATGAGAAGCCAGACGATAACAGCAAGAATCACTATGGCGACAACGGACAACAGCAAGCACATGCATGAGCAGCCACCTTTGGTGCGCTTGTTCAGAATCGCAAGCCTCTTTTGCACACGCTGATTAAAATAGAACATTGTATCAATGTTCCGTTCGTGCAAACTTAAAAAATCAGATATCAAACAAGAAGTGGTAAAATATTTCTATTGTTTAAGCAACAATAAAGATTCAAACCTGAAGACGTGAGTTCGTAACATCAACATGATCTTCTAAGTCATCCTGTGAACAATGAAGATAGAGACATTATCATCTTGTATCAGAAACACAAATGCATATGGCATTTTAAGAGGCACTAACAATCAGTCTTGTATGCAGAGTAAGTTCTTCATTGACTGCTAATGCAATATGTTTTGTGCTGAGTACTGTCTCTTCCAGCTTCTCAAGACCCTCATCTTGTTCTGCAAATTGTTGTAATAGACAACAAAAATAAATAAGCTATTATAAGAAGATATAGATATGCCTACCGATATCAAATGCAGTTACTGTGAAGAAAAAGTTTACATTCTTTTTTCTTTTAGGCCAACAGGACCCCATTTCTTAATGCAAACAGCTAACTGCATACTTTTTGCCTCTGAAGGCCAACATTAACCAAAATATTAGTACCTTTCACAATTTGCCTCTGAAGACCAACAATCCCTTGGTTGTCCAGCCCAGCAACTCTGCTCATATCATCAGCTTTTTTACTCTGACCAAGCAAATCCTCCCTAAATTGGGAAAAAAATATTGCACACATTAATTATAAACAAAGGCTTCTAATAATAATAATAATAATAATAATAATAATAATAATAATAAAATTTGAATAGTTTTTGTCAGAAAAAAGATAAGCATTTTGGAAGGATAAGTGCATAAAGATCATTGCTAACATGACGAAAACACCTGTTAGCAAAGTTTGACATGTTGAAACTTGTAGCCATCTGTTTTGCTTTAGACTTCAAATTGGAAAGCATGTCTTGGCGCTTATGCAACTCCTTGTCAGTTCTGCACAACTCAAAGAAGTCAATTAAAAGTAGAAACTTCTGGTAGCAACCATAAATTTTGATAAGGCCTTATCACTAGACATTGATTCATCAAAGTTCTTGGTTATGGAATAATATCCTTCAGTGACATGCAAATCCTAGTGTCATAAATTAGTTCTCTCGTACAGACAGAACATGAATCTACCAGCATCTGTCCTATACTGTCCACATCGCCATAGTAATTCAACTTAGTAGAGTAGACACAACATCTTTTTCTCATAAGCAGAAAACCCGTGTGCTAACTACCTACATAATCAATAAAGTGCACTCTTCTTCCACAATAACTTTGGGTTTATTGTATACTACAACAACATGCACAACACACATGCCAAATAATTCAACTTTATTACAGTGTCTTGTATAGCCAACTTCATACTTGAAATGCAAGAACTTCTCTACAGAAGAGTTTATCACTCTAAATTGATTCACTTATTTATGGCAGAGTACCACTTTGCATCTCTAAACATTCCTACCTACATAATTGAAAGCAAGTTGTGAAGTCCGCAGAAAGATTATAGACGAGTGCCAACCTTATCAACCTTCATTTAGAGTAGCATAGTTGAAACATGTTTCTAAGGACATGTGAAAAATGGAAACGACATAATTAATTCACAGTTTACACAAATTCACTGAAATTATATAGTCATAAGTTTCTTTGTTAAGTTTCAGACCTTGGGTAAACAAATATGGTGTAACATACAAAAGTAGTAGCAACAGAACATACATTGACTTTGGAGGAATTCGGGCCAACAATGACTCCAGGCTATCAAGTCTAGTCCCAAGAATAGTTATTTTTCTCCGGATGGCTGAAGTGTGTCGCATAATTTCTGGGCCTGATTGAGGAAGAGACCCTCTATCGGCAATCATGGAACTAATATCATCAGCAAGCCTGGATGCTTCATTGTACTCTTTCACCCATGGGTCCGAAGATGATGCCATTGCTGATTAATTCAAAATAACAGCATAAATGTCAAGTGGGTAACAAGAAACTATGATGACGTATACATAGGTTTAGTAGGATAGATAGGCATAAGCACTAGCCATGCAACACCATTACCCATCATCATGCAATATCGTAGTAATAAACTATTATCACACATAGCTCTTTGATATCTACATAAACATCGACAGTACTATAGAATAAAGCATGATGCATTTACATTCATATTAGATGACAGTATGACACAATAGGAAGACATTATATGGGATTTCTTGGCATTTCTGTCTACCAATGCACTCAATGAGTACAACAAGATTAATACAAAGAATTTGCATAAGTAGACAAATTTTGATTGCTTAGAGCAAGCAATACGCCATCAATCTGCAAGAACAGATTTTTCCTACCAGCGGCCACAATATTAGCATTAAGTAGGAACAGAAATGAAATAAGTTGCTAAAAGGAAGCATATGGGTGTGGCAAGATTGCTCAGAGTTTATAATAGCGTGCCCTCAAATTTTCGCTTGTTTCTGCAGCAATTAGGCCCAACGTGACGATGCTTTAAACACTCACAGGTTAGTGTCTACGCATGAAGGCTCTCAATTCTCAGACAGGCTTCAAGATCCCAACTCAAACCTCATGTCTTACTTGCTACTACTATGTGCAAAGATCGGAAAAATACTATGGCTTGTAAAAAGCACAAAAATTGCAACAGGCCAATTCTGTTCACAGCAATCAATCTTTGGTTACGAAATTTGCAAAAGGCTTCTGTTAAACAAAAAAAAAAGTAATCAAAATTGCGTCTTCGCCGTATCCATATGACCAGGCCCAGAGACAAGCAAAAATGCTAGGTTTCGCCATTAACCCGAAATTCCACATGCGGATCGCGCGTAGTTATCCACATGAGCCACTAAGAACCCCCGCCAGCCGCCTACCCCCAAACGCCCTAACAAGATCCCCGCGGCGCACGGAACCGCAAGAAAAGGGTGTCGATCAGGAGGAAGCAGTAGGGGGAAGAAGGATTAGGGCGCGAATCGGCGAACCTGTTCGATTCGGATGCACAAATCGGGGAACTGGAGATCGGAATCGAGCCTCGACCGCGTCGCCTCCCCCCTCGCCTTTCCCCCCTCGCGTCTCGTCTTTGTTCTTTTCCGCGTGTCTTGACGGAGGGAAGAAAGAGTCAATAATTGCACTTCTCTTTTTGAGAAATATAAAATACTGCACACAGGCGATTGGATCCAGAGATTCTATAACCTTACATTTTTTTTTATAGAAATAGCAGCCATACGAATAGCCTCGATTATAAATACAGCTTGAATATATAACAAATATTTGAATAATATCGGTTACAAATATTTATTCGGATATTAAATAAAAGTAACATTAGAGGCCAAACAAATTATGTCAGTAATATACTCATATGGAACGAGTTATGTTAGTATAAAATCGAAGAAGTTACGACTACCCAATACATTAGTTAAAACTTCTATTAATTATTTGAATATATTAATAACTTTAAATAAAAAAGTATCAACTACAAATTTATAGATCTTATCGAGAGTTATAATTTTCATATAATGATCGTCTCCATCTAACTCCACATAAAAATGTTACAAACTCCAGAAGATAGAGTCGGATAGTCTTCGGATATATCCGATTTTATTCTTGAATATTTGATATCCAAAAAATACATGGCTCGCTACCTCTGAAAACAGTTTAAACGACTGTACGGGTGGGAAAAATCTAGCCTGTTTTCACCCCTACTGGACACCGTTGGGTGCACGTACCTGACACTGGCAAGGAGGTCGGCAGGGTACGCCGCGGTAGCAGCTTAATGCGAACAAGGTGCTAGTGGCCTCAGCTGCAGGAGGTTCTGGCATCGGCGAGTGCGTGAGGGGTGAGGCCCACGGTGGGCGGTGTGGTTGTGATAAGAGTGGGCTAGGAGTGTGTTTGGTTACCCGAATTTTCTCTAGTCTGACCTGGTGGATACGTATAATCTTAAGGAGGAGTGTGTTTAGTTACCTGCATACATTGTTCTAGTTTAGCTGGGGGATA
The DNA here is from genome assembly GCF_958298935.1 of Phragmites australis. Taxonomy (NCBI): domain Eukaryota; kingdom Viridiplantae; phylum Streptophyta; class Magnoliopsida; order Poales; family Poaceae; genus Phragmites; species Phragmites australis. The sequence goes on from NC_084938.1 coordinate 9,477,047, forward strand.
CAAATATACGAATTTATTCTACTCCGGGAGCCAGAGCCTACATCCGCTCATTTAGATGGTCCACTTGTCAGTGTCCAAAAATAATCTTCATAAGAGTAACCAATCACAATCTTAACTCTTGCATCCGTTCATGCGACATCAGATTCAGACAACCAAATAGAAACTTAGCACAGCCTGTCCAGACATATACAATCAACCAAAAACTCTTCTTTTCAACAAAATGACTTCGCTCAGTCTGCTTCTCCTTAGCTAATGAAACCTCATTCGAGGAACCAAACACACCCTAGAGGGGCAGAGAGATTTTGTTGTTTGCAGCTTCATACGTGGGCCTCTAGATTTGCTAGTAAATTTAGATGTATTTTACAAATTGCCACTCTGGCTATGAATTGTTGTATTCTATGCCACCTGAGTTGATGATGTTTCTAAAGATGAAGTAATAAATGTCTTTACGAATTCTATTGAGCTTATAATTGTGAATCGTACTTTTAGACTTGAGCAGGCGCTGCAAAAATGACAAAAATGTCCTACATTTAATAAACACATTGAAATTTGAAATGGGTATAAGTTTTGGTGCAGTGACTAATCTCCTTAAGGTCATGAAAGCCATTCACTTTACTAATAAAGTAGCACAAATAGTATCCACAATGCATGAAGCTAGGTGGCCACTTGTTGCACTACAAAAATGCGCCTACAGTATCATTTGTGATGTCTTTGTAATTACAAATTATGAGTAAAATAAATAAGTTTTAATAATTACCGAGAAACCAACACGAATGATAATTTTACCTTGCTCGGGTCATGCTTCCCACCTTTAGCGATGCAATTCTCAAAGGCATTGTATATAAATGAGGTCAAACTGTTATCACCAACCATAAAAGTACATTGATTTGTTTTACCATTGCAAAAGGTCTATTTGTTCTTCGGACAAGGATTTTGGGTAGTTTGAAGAGTCGAAGAACACCATCAAACTATGATGTGACTCTAGCATAACTATAACCCAGTGATCGCTGCACATATATCATAACCAATAAGAGTTTGGTTAGGTTCTCAACCAAATACCAAATCAAAAGTAATTTCATTGAAGCACTTATTTAAACTTGTAGATGCCAGTAATGTACTTGTCACATATTTCACAACATCAGGAGGTCCTTTTTGGACTTGTGTCTAAAATATTGATTGGGGGTCAAGCAATCCACCTGGCTGCTTGAGAGCTTTGTATTGCACTCACATGTGTCTATAATCAAGAAAGTACTTAGGTATGCCATTTATTGAGAGTTACGTGAATGATGAGGTTTTAAACACTTAGGGTGCGCACATGTTTCTCCATCGAATTGGTCTTTGAGCCAACCAAACCATCACTCGTGAAACGTTTCTCACCAAAATGGTTCACTAAAACGGTTGTGAAACCAGAAACGCCTGGGAGGCCATTTCGACCGATTCTAATCCAGACTGCCCTTGGTTTCAAGATTGCTTCAAAAATCCATATTTTCAATATCTTTTCCCTATAGGTTTAGACCTTCTAAAATGCTCCAAAAAATCTACCAATTTTTGTGTAAGTTCTATAATCCATAAGCAACCCATTTTAATTAGTTACACTTAAAAAGCCTGAATAGAATTCAAACTAAAATTCATTAAAGTTGTTTGTTTTTGTACCTTCCATGAATTTTTAGAGCTTTAAAAGGATCCCCACAAATTAGGAAATTTGCCAATATTCATATTAATTAATGGACTAATTTCTAAAACTATCTCCAACTCTAAGTTATATAGTGAAATTTCAAGTTTCTTCACTTTTCATGAATTTGATCAATTCCAATTAAATTAAAAAATGATAAGAGATGATGCTCATGATGTATATGTATGTCAATTATTGTTATTGCAAAAAAACAAGAAAAACCAAAAAACATAATATCAGCAAAGGTCAAAGTGATCAATTGCACCACCATCATCTCTTTTAAGAAATTGAATCCAGACAGCTAGCCAAACGATTTTCATAGGTGATTTTATTTCATCAGAGAAACATTTCCAGGGAGAATCTAGAACACACCCTTACAGTCTCCAAACTCTCATAAGCTGGGTGTTGAGTTTTCTGTAATGAAATATGTCGTGCAAGTCGTTGCAAGATATCATTACTTTGCCTCTGGGCATAAGAAATGCTTATACTTATACGCTGCAACGATGCAATACATGCCCAACTCATTGGTTACTTGCATGTAATATTGATGCATTTATTGCAACTCCCATGGCATTGCTGCTAGCTATGGCTCCATGCAAAATGGGTACCCTTGCACGTACTCCTTTGGGATTTCATTCTTGTCATAATGCTTGGTGGTTTTCTGCACTTTGTCACCCTTTTATTTAGGTGAAGTTGCATGATTTGCACTTCGATTTGCCCTTTGACCTATTCATCCTATTGGCTTGCATTCAGTACCATTGCTTCCTAGGAGAGGTTATGGACCTAGACTTCCTCTCCTGAGTAGTCCTCATGCTAGTTGCTTTCTCTAACTCTTGATGCTTAAGAGATGATCTTTATGGAGTAGAAGGCAAAGACATGTGAGGTCTTGGAAAGTATGACAGTAGATGAACATGAGACACAAACGATGAATGTACCAGAGAGGCCAACAACAGATGAACAGGAGAGGCTTGCGTCGAATGAACTAGAGAGGGTGGTATTGGATCTAGAAAGATGATATGCTTCTAGCGCCACATAATCTAATTATGGAGGGCATCCCCTAAAGTTTTGATTCCATCTTCTATGGGTATGCCCAGCCTAATGCCACAATAGGTGTCATTTATGCTATCCACATATACCTTTGTGTAACTGATAGGTATCGGTTGGTTATGCATGATCTCGCCTGGACGTGGAATAGCTTGCCATGTGGCAACCTTAACTAAAATGTTTTCAATAGGCACGCAGAGCTTTTACGGTGTTGCCTTTTGGATGTGGTCCACCAGATGTACACTGGTGTCTACTTCACTATGGGTGGACCCGACACTACTCCGAGTGCCGGGGCGGTTGGTCATACCAATTAAGCCTAGCTGCAACTGACCGCTGAATCATTGCAACCTTGTTGTCGGAGGTTGGGCTCCTCTTTGCTGGGCTAAAGATACTTCTACTGCTACAACTCCTTGTCGGGTTCGACCTCGGGCTTTTGGTCCTTGTCGTTCTTGACCTCAAACTCCTGCTCCTTGCCAGGCTCAAGCTCGTGCGGGGATGGAGGTTGGTTGCTGCGTGGATTCCATAGTATCTCCTTCAAGTTAATTGGGGTTTAGGGTTAACAACCATGTTTCCTCATCAGCTATATATGGTTCTCTTCAAGTTAATTCTCTAGATATATGAATTTCATGAATATAATATCTTGTGGTCCAGGACAATGAGCACAAATTGTCTAAAAAACTTTGAGCATTTCAGTCCATCTACTATTCATTTTATTGCTATCACATTTCTTTGTCATAGTTAGATTGACAGGACAGTAAAATTGCTAGTTGAATATCTTCAGTTTCTTTGTATCAATCAATTGCAATGGCCATAACATTATGCATAACCAAATGAAACTGCAGATGCAGTCTAAAGCATTCAGGTTTGCTTCCTCATTCTGAAATCATCAAAATCGCAGGTTCATTAATATCCCAAATACGCATTCTACACTCAACATTGCATTACCTAGCTTAGCATAACATTGCTCACGAATCAAAAAATGACCGTGTGAATCAGGAAGTGTGGTGGAGGCCACACTCTTATTAGGAAAACAAATTATTTTTAGATTTAAACATATATTTTCAGTTCTGTTTTCAACAAAAATAGAGCCCGTTCAAATATATATGTGGCAGCCCAAAATAATTACGAGAATGGAATTAGAAATTGACTTGCTATATGGATATGTAAACATGCATACATACTGACCTGCTAGAAATATATGAGTGCTAGTATATCTACATTCATAAATAAATTTTAGCTAGAAAAATATAAACATCCAAATTCAATTGTATCACTACGGGGTTTTCAGATTTATGTAGTTCAAATAAAAAAACATGTATGCATCTAGAAATTATGAAGCCATATTTGACCTCATTGTTTAACGCTAACGGACTATTGTTAAGGAGCTAAACTTATTAACTGAACTAAGTGTAAGGTATGGTAGTGTTCAAAAACTTGAATTTTTATTGACAGACTTCACAAACAAAGTACTGGAGTATATTATATTTAGAGTGATATGTTTGATTTGTATTGTAGATACATATAGCCAGTGCATGATACGTATGGTCTATTGGAGCACAAAATACATGCACAGGGCATAAACAATGAAACTGAACAGGAAAGCATTGTATTGCCTACCATATTTTCCAGCAAAACCACAACATTCCACTGCCTAGCAAATACAGATCGTCAGATTAGGATGGGGCTTAGCTCCCAAGCACAAATCAGAACTAAAGGCTTGTAATTGAATTAAAACAACCATTGTCAACTCCTCACTGAGCAGAACAAGAACATGCTTGTCCAAGAAATAATTCTGAGCACATCATCGCTAATCACAGTGCACCACATTGTGTAACACCCTGATTTTCAAAATTTATAATTTTTTAAAAAATTTCAAGATTATTGAATAGCTTTATCAGTAGTATAGGTTTAAAACCTATTTTCTTAATCAATCAATCAATATAGGTTATTATTTCTTGTGCATTACATACTGAGTTTTGCTAGGAGCTAGGTAAATGCATTAGAGTTCGTTTTCTTTTTCTTTCTCTTTGGTGTTTTGAGTGAAAAAGATTTTGAAAAGATTTTTATAAAACTCTGTAATAAGCTGGTTAAGGATCTTAATGGTTAGAATTCAAAATCATCGAATTCATCATCTGTTCAATCCTTGATCATACCTGATCCTTCTCTAGTTCAATTCAAATCTTATTCAAATCCTTATTTAAAGCCAATCTCTCATCTTTCTCAAATTCTACCCAAATCCAAATTCCTTATCTACTCCTATAATTATTCAACCTCATTTTTCGTTTCTCTTAAATTCACTCCAAGCTCAATTCAAATTCAAACCCTATTTAAATTTCTCTGCAAAAGTTTCTTTTCTAAACCTTAGATATATCTAAAGTGTTTTTGGGCTCAATCTTGCTCAAGTCCAAATACTTAGCCAAGTCTTCTAGATGGCCCAATAAAGGACCCACAAAATCTGTAAATTTTCACGGAGTCCTGGACAGCTTCATCTTCACATGAAGTTTCGGAGTTCAAAACGGCCTCAAATGCAAATCTTGACAATACCAAAGTTGTAGATCTCATCAAGATCTTCGATTTGAACCTATGTAAGTTCCCGTTTGGATAATGGAGCTAGGAGTTATGGCCCCTAAAATCAGTGTTGCGCAGATAAGTCTGAGTTCAAACAGTTTATCTTGTGGTGCATTTTTGAAAATCGAGATGATATTTTCAAAAGTGCCAATACATACCAAAGTTGTAGATCTTTTCGAGTACTATAATTTAGAGTCTAGAAACGTTCAATGTGGAGTCCGAAAGATGGAGATATCTTCCTCGGAATAGAGAGCTATGAAAAAAGAAACCATAACCGACTCGAACTCGAATCCGATTCGTGTTCGGCTTGAACTCCACCTCAACCAGCCACCCCTAGCCCTATAAATATGAATTGCACGTCCTCTCATATCCCTATTCCACGCCCCCAAGTACTAGACATCGCTGCTGCCTTGTCCGTGCGCCGCCGTTCGCCGAAGCCGTCACCACCCGTGATGCGCTACCTCGTCGTCTTCTCCGCAAATCCTCCTTCCTCGACCATAAAAGCAAGGTGTGGACCTCTTCTTCTCCTCCATTACTACTATTTTAGCATCATACTAAGTCCCTAGCCAAGCCCTAGTTCCGGCCAAAGCCCGATCTACGCCGCCACGGTCGTCGCCGTCACGGACAACCGCACTGTAGCCGACTGGCATCAACGTTCCCAGCCAACTAGTGCACCATTCGCCATGACCTTTCACCAGCCCATGAACCATGATGTTCTCCACGCCCTCACTACCAAGTCGGCCAGTAGAGTAGCCAAACCATCGAAATCAAGATCGACATACTCGTTGTCCGGTTTTTGAACGCGTTCTGCGCGCGCACCGGATTTGCATTTGCATTCCCTGTCAATCTGAAAGCTGTATGGATGCACAACCGCGTCATGGTGTGTCCCATCAAGTTTTCTACGTGACCCTAGGAGCCCATCCCCGTTTGTGCAGTGACACGACCGGAACGTGATTGCCAGCCACAACATGTCGCGGCCATCACTCATCTCATCTCCGCTTCTCGTTCTTCCTCTGAGGGGATGATCTACCAAAACCCATGCTATAGCATTGTGTTCCCGGGTTATATGAGCGTCTTTGTTCAAACGGTTTCTCAAATTTCATAGCCAATCTCTGGGAACACGAGCACCTCCGTTGCTGCATCTGTTCACGGTCACCACCAAACCTAGCAGCAGTCATCGCTGTTTTGCTGCTACCTCGGATGACCCCTTCCAAAACTAACAATACCGCTAAGTTAGTCTTTCCGCGTTCTACGCTATGCTTACCTCATTTCACTAAAACCCAACATAAATGTCAATGGTCGCACGTCTGATCACCATCTCCAACGAAACCTGAACCACCGCCACTACGCAGACTTACCGGTAGTATCCTTAACCTAGAAGCGCAACCTTCGTCCTTTTTGATCCATCATAGGTGGTCGAGACAAGATCTCAGCGTATCCCTTCTTTAATCTAAGACGGTACTTGTATTGCATACCAAGTCAGCACTACATCATTCTTCTTAGCATAGTCAGCGAAGTCTGGTCTGGCCTACACTTCTTGAATCTTGCACAATGATGTTGTCAAGCCTGACGCAGTGATCGTGCAATAAAGCCTTTTCCCATAGGAAGATAGTTCTAGTAAATAAGCATTTCCTTTTCAGTCTAATCTATCTCCCAAAAGCTGTTCTTTTTTCATCTTAACTCCGATTTAGGTGATTTCTGCATCTAAATATTTCTAAAATCATCCCTATCCAACCATAGTGTTAGTGTTTTAATGATGTTTGGTATGTTGTTATTAGTATTTTCCTTTGTGTTGTTTGTTGGTAGTTCTCGCGATTAGTCGATAACGTTCTGGAGCAGTTCGAGGGACTTCAAGACCAAGGTTTCGTCAACACTGAGCAACATTGTGTAAAAGGTAAGTATCCTTGATCATCTTGAACCTATGATTTAAACTGTTTTGTTTTACAAAATTGCATGCAATGTCTGTTAATGTGACGAGTAGTCACCTATGTTAGAGTTTTCCCTATATTTTTTCTTATCATCCCTTGGAACCGAGATGGTTTATGGTTAGATATCTTTGGTGGGTAGATTGCTTAGGCATGCTTTTGGTATGTTGAGAAGTGGCATATACTTGATTAATGAACTTATGCAACAATGGTCGTTAATGTGTTAATGGTCTAGCAACATAGAACCTTAGGCCTTGAGCAAAGTGGTTTTGGTGGTTTTCATGGTTATGTTGTTGGTTTAGTATTTGCTTAAGTAACCTAAGTAAGGACCGATCCATGGAGCGACAACCCAAGAAATATCGTACTAACCACGAGACCTGGTATGGGACAGGCTTGTCCTATTAATTAGTGGATTCTAGTTTTTGTGCGTGCCAAACGGAAGAGTGGATGTGTGGGGACGGCTAAGGCCAAAACCATTTGGTTAGTGGTATGAGATGTGTATTGGAAGGAAAGTGTTAAAACTTTCTAGAAACTACAAGACGCAAAAGGGGGCTTCTAGGTGGGGCGAAAACCACTTTTGACGGCGGTGAAACCCAACGGGTATGCACATACTGGATGAAACTTTGTAACAGCTTTGACGTGACTTTCCGGGCGACACACCACTCGCGTGTGTTAAGTGTCTTGCTAACACGGCAACATAAAAATCACGACTCATGGGGAAAGCTGGACAACCTCTACATAGTGTAAAATCTGATATATCAGTCGTGCTTACGGTTATGAGAGATTTGGATCCTCACATGGTTAGTGGGTTGTGGTTATGAGTTGTGGTTATAGGTTTGGTTGTGGTTATGGGTTTGGTTGTGGTTATGGTTATAGTACATGGAGTACTAGACGGTTATGGTATGTAAGGTGGGGAGCCTTATATGCTAGGTGTTGGGTTATTTGGGTTATATTCACTTAATAATTGTTTAATGCTCTTTGAGTCCAAATATATTTTTATTACTCGTATTTACGTAAATATACCATGTGTTATCCTATTCTTGATATAAGCTTGTACATCATTATCTTTCCCACACTTGCTGAGTGCGTCATATGCTTACACTTGCTATTTCCCCTATTCATGCGACATGTGTGCTGCTGATCAGTGAGTGAAGATGTTGAAGACTATCAAGACGAGGTTGTGACATTCTAGGCGTGTGTCTCCCGGTTGGTTGCATGTGGTGTTGTTGGGCACCAGTGCTTCTGTTCCGTTGCAGATATCTTCATAGAAGATAATACATGTCAATTACTGTAAGAATGTAACGTTTATTTAATAAAAGTATTGCTTTTGTTAGTTCACCTGTCATGTCCTTATTTGTGTTGAACATCCTAGGCATACATAAGCCACATCTGATTTTATCTGTTAAAACCAGGTGTGACACATTGAACCAACCCTCCATATGTACACATGCATGGGGTGCCACCAACACATCACATTGACCGTAGGGGGGAGAGCTTACCTTTGTTTAGGACAAAGTGGGGATGACAATGGGCTCGACCTCGGAGGATGGTGTCAGTGGATCCAGCACAGTCGTGCTCCAGGAGATGACAGCATGCTTTGTCTTCGGGAGAGGAGACAACGGGGTTTAGCTCAGGGAGATGAGTCGGTGGGCTTGAGCTCCGAACCGGAGAGGAGGCATGCTCAGGCAACTGGGAGAGGAGGAGGCGGAATCAGGCTCCTGGAGAGGATGGTACGCTCAGGCTCGAAGAGAGGAGGCGATAGGCTCGAGCGAGTTGGTGGCTAAAACCCTAGCCTAGTGGTGGAAAAGACAGTGGTGAGGCACACTAGTAAAGGGAGATGATAGAAGGGGCGGGGCCAAGAACATAAATTTGAACCCATTTTCCCAGTCGGTTCCTAAGTATAGCCGATGGGTTAATAGATTTTCCCTGTCGATTCTACTTAGGAACCAACGGGATTAATCCAAATGTTTTTAACACTCTAACTAATTAAATATTAATATTGTTTAATTAGTTTGTCGTAAAATCTTAATTAATATATTAATCTTATTTAATTAGTTTGACATAAAATCTAAATTAATATATTATGCTTGATTAAATTATTTTGGCATAAAATATAAATTAATGTACTAATCTTATTTAATTAGTTTGACATAACATCTAAATAAATATATTAATCTTGCTTTTTTGATGTAATATATTTATTACTATATTACTCTTGTTTAAATTTTTGACATAAAAATCTCTATTAATATATTACTCTTGTTTAATTTGTTTGACATAAAAATCTTAATTAAATTGTTAATCTTGTTTGACATAAAAATCTTAATTAATATTTTTGAAGTGATGGATTAATCAAGTCCACTTATATGTGGATCTAGTTAATTTCATATGATTGAGCAAACTTATTCAACATTATTTTGCATATTACATAAGTGACCGTACTGCTTGATCGTACAACCCTCCTCTGGGTCCAGTTCATCAAACCAAACGACTTACGTGAAGGCAACGACATCGAATGACTTTCAAAGGTGGTGTAAAACACTGTCCCTGTGGTTATTTAAAGATGACGTTGATCCACATAAAAGGAGTGACCATAGAATCACCATAAGACACTGAAAGGCCACCAAGAGACCTAGTCACCACCATTTCCAACATAGATGATCTATTTCCCTTCCATTAGATCCATTGTAATAGGTTTCGTCCATCATTTTCTCGGTTGAAACATTAATCGCATCAAAGAAGTTATTCATCTTTTCCTTTAATTGTGTTCTTCATTTGATGACGATCTTCCCTATTTTATTATTAGTTTCATTTCCATTGTTATGAGCGAGTAGTCCCCTTAGCCCTTAGGGATAGAAGGCTCTTAGGTGCCATGTAGCGCACCATTAGTATAGATTGAGAGTAATCTTAATATAGTCTTTTCCTATACAAATCTTTTTGTTTGTCTCCTGTCTTCCCCAGGTTTGTTTGGCCACAAATACGAGGATTGAATCTACAAAGTGAGGCAATAACTATGTGGATGACCAAGCTATAGATTGGGGCTTCGTGGTAAGGATTATACCTAGTTGCAGCGAAGAAGTTCCATAGGGGATCAATGGTACAACCATGACACGTAAGGTATTTTCTCGAGATATGCTCCTTAATAGATGTGTATGGAGATGTTGCTGTGTGAACTAAAGTATGATTGTTCTTGTCCAATGGCCCACAAGAAACTAGCAGGTAGGAGGAGATTAGGGTGTGCCACCCAAGTGACAAGCATATTTAATTTATAAGGTTAATCTTTATCTTATTTATTCACAATCATGTAGATCATCTCCCGCTCTGTGCAACCAACTAGCTACATGATTCTGACGTGTTCTCTACTCTACTTTTAATCATTGTTGCCATCCTTATTAATTTTAGCATTATTTATTTCTCTTATTTAATAGTAGATTTATTATTCAAGGTTTTATATTTACAAATATTTATTCCCCCTACATTACAACAAAATGATTCAGTGATTGCAAGGTCATATTATAGTGCACACTTGGTAGATCAACTGCCTCCCTAAGGGATCAATATTTAAACCTAAGGTCGCTCTGGGGATTTTGTGTTGTACGTTCTTTGTAGTGACATTGGGAGAACAATCACGTATAACAATGATGCATTACAAAGCAACAATGCTATATGCACTGTTCATGTCACCAAATGAGTTCATTCCATCAGTATTCATCTCAAACCTTAGTTCCTTGGTTCCGTGTCGAAGGTTGGGTAGATATCATTGACACTTCTCCATTGTATAGCATCAGTGGAGTGTCGCAGCTTTCCATCTATCATTTGCTTATTGGAGTGCCACCGTAGCAATTCTGAGTCACTTGGATTTGCGAATAAATGTTGTAAGCAAAAAAATATAAGGAAATACCACGTCACATTGGTAGGAATTTCTTTCTTCATGAGCCATCCTTTTCCTTTGTATCGAGGTGCTTTGCACACCAGACATGCAACATGTCTGTGTACAATGGTTTCGACACGCGTGTATTCATTTCACATATATATGTGCTAGTAGGCAACATGTTTCTTTTCGAAAGCATGTGTTGAAAGAGACATAACAAGTATTGAAACATTTATCAGATATACTATTTGCTTGACTTCACACTACCTCAAAACGGCTTATCACATACAAATTTTAGAACCTATCATAGACGGCTATGGGTTCTGAGTCTGCAAAGTGTTTGTGATATCAAAATAAGCCCTGAGTCTGTAATATAGCTACACACAAACATTTTTTTTAAAAACTATTTGTGTGTATTAAGGGTCACAAATAGTGTTTTTTGAAACTCATCTGTATAAAGTGTCACAGACGGATTTTTTTTGAAAAACTATATGTGTGTCCCGTACCCCCTAGGAAGCCATTTTAGCTTCCTAGCTACCCTCATTTAGCTTCCTAGATTCCTGTCATACATCACATACACTTCATGATATATATAAGAACATCACAGACATTTACATATCACAAATAAGGATATCGCATGCATATACATAATAGAAGAACATCACACAGATCATATATAACACATAAGAACACATTATTCTATATATACCATTTGATCAACACATCACACATTGTTCAGAACATAAACCTATTAGCTACCTATACACAATCCCTATTTGTATCTCATGCAATCTTCCATAAGGGTGAGATAATTGACATCATTCATGCCATCTTCAAGGAGGCTGAGATGATTGACATCATTGGAGATGCTGTCTTCTAGAAGGACAAGATAATTGACATAATTGGACGATGATGTCTTCTAGAAGGATGAAATTATTGACATCATCTCAGCCGCTTGCGTTTCACCACAATATCAACCTAAGCATCATCTTCAATCATCATCTCGTTGTTATCCAGATTAGGCTCCATCCTGACTAACTCAGTCATGTGTCAAAACCAAACTGCATTGTTGTCAAATCACCAGCTATGGTTAAGTAAGAAATGACTATTCAAACTAGTCTTGCAGTTCACGAAAATGTCTCCATTACGGTGAACAACAATAGAGAAATTTTTATCTGGAAGAACAAAATGTAGAATGTGGTTGACAACAAAAACTTGGTCCACAAAGGTGCTATTCACAATAGCGAAGAACACATATCCCACAAGACCGAAATCGACGCTAAGCATACGCATCGTGGAAGCAGCTATGGGAACAACCTCATCCTCCTAGTACCTGATAGCAGTGAACAAAGATATTGTAGATCTGGGAGCATAGAAACACCACATTACCCTAAGTAGACCAGATCGAAGCAAACTCTAACAAACCCTAACAAAACCACGATGAAAACCCTATGTTACTCACCTCAGTGCAGGGAAGTTCTGGGATTTGGTGCTTAGATCTCACTCCTCTGACGCGGAAACAATCCCTAGCTAAATTTTGCAGAAGGGGGTTAGATGGCAATGAGGAGAGTGAGAGAGCTGAGCGGTTTGTGTGTATAGGAAGCCAAAGAGCAAGGGGTCAAATTTATCTTCAGTGAGCGAGGGGAGACGAGCGGTTTGTGTGTATGGGAAACCGAAGAACAAGGGGTCAAATTTAAAATAGTACTTACGTCTTTAACTACAAACAGTTTTTTAGAAAATCTGTCTGGGTCTATCATACAAACACAGATGGATCTTACAAAAATCTGTCTATGAAAATATCACAGATGAGTTTTTCTATACACCATCTATGTTTGTATGATAGAAACAAACGGATCTAAAAAAACACCATTTGTGAGTTCTGGCACACCCAGACGACAATCATGTTACATGCACATCTATCTTAGCAATTGTCTATGGGTAGTTTATTAATGATGGATCCTAAAAAATTTTCTATAACACTCCGTCTACTTTCACTAATTCTATGGTAGTCTCACTCTCATAGGTTCGAGCACTGAATGCAATAGTGTATACTTCTCATCATAACCCAGATACAAATGTATCTTCGAGTCCTCGATTAATGCCTCCATTTTTTTTTGAACCCTTTCTCTTTGTATAGAGCTTCCACATCGTGCAACATCTGATCTTCATTATAAAGCATATCATCATCTACCATAATCTCATCTTCAACGAGATCTTCTTCTTCACTGCCGGTGATGTTGTCACTGCCTTCTTGATCTTCATCGTCCTCGGTCCAACACATATACTTCTCCATTAAACCCCTTCGAATCAAGTGTGATTTGATAGTCTTGGGTTTAATCCACATCTTCTTATTCTCACAATTAATATATGGGCAAAGTATATGATGCTTCTTCTTCAGTGTGTTATCCTTGTTAGCACTTACAAAAGCAATCACGCCATTGATGTACTCGTCGTCAGCTCATGATGCATCATACATCCATCAAATGTCCATCTATAAATTTAGGTAAAAAAAGATATGTCAATTATCAATTTAAATAATTTTTAACTAAATATGGTACAATTAACAAAAATCCATCCAAGTGAGATGGAAAATTTCTCATCTAATAGCTATCTACCTTGGCATATTGACCTAATTAATCAACTAATGTTCCATTCAAATGGATCTCTTCCACACACATACAAGCCCTAGAGTAAACTAACCGTGAATCTAGGGCAAACAATAATGAACCTAAGACAAACTAACCATGAATCCAGATCTAAACTAAGTAATCAATAAGCTAGGTAGATCACTTATCTTAATACTCCACCTCCTCCAAAATTTGCCCCTCTAGCACCTAAAAGTAGTAGAATGGAGGAGTACCCCGAGCAGCCACTATTCAGACTACAACTACTCTGTTTGAATAGTAGTGCTCGGGGAACAAGCTACTAAAGAGGACTGTCATTATCACATTCGGTTAAGCAGAATAACTAACTATGATAATGTCGCACATTATCCCAGTTGGTTTGTAACAAAAATTGACTAGGAAAAGGGCATTACCATAGCCAGTTGGTTAGAAAAACTGATTGGGATAATGGCCCGTATTATCCTAATCGGTTCGTTATACCAACCAACTGGGATAATACCCTTTCAACCGCCTATGATAATCTGGCGGCCCGTGGAGCAAAAAATCGACTAGGATATATGATTTCACAATTGGTTTTTTCAAACTAACTGCAATAGCCAATTTTGAATCGATTGCTTTTTTGTTATTTGTAATAGTGCATGCCTCAATTGAAACCCTTGATTAGAAAAAAGAAATTTCTACCTGCCTACCTCTACTACTTAAATCTATACTACTTAAATCTCTACTACTTAAAAAATCACTAATGCATCGTATCTTCATGCATCCATTCCACTCTTGTCCCTTGTTTCACTCCCCCATCTGCACGCACGCCAACCTCGCTCCTCTTTCAATCCCTGTCGCGCCGACAGGTGGTCCTCCCTGCTCATCCAAACTCAAAAACCTAAGCAGACTTACATGTGGATGCCCCGCTCATCCTTGCTCATGGAAACCACCTAGCCATGACCCCAATCGCACACATACGCCACCGATATGTGATCTCTCATGCACCCCCTAGTCGTGTGTAGACGTCGTCGATACGTCACTCCCCCAATTGCACATACACGCCACCGATATGAGACTCTCCCAATTACGTGTAGATGCCATTGTGATGCGACCACCATTGTTGCATGTCATCCCCACCATCAGCGCCCCCTCTCAGATCAGATAAGGTGGAGTCAGGCTCGTTCACGATCGCATCTGCCCCCAGTGGACCCCTCCACTATTGGCCTCGCCATACCTCACACAGTTCCAGTGACGCCCAGCCAAACTGCTTCGTCGCCTCCGTGGTAGCCCACGCATCACCCGGCTGGCTTACCTTGACAGCTTGGACCTTGCGCTCGCTAGGGCGCTTGGCCAGTGGCTAGGCGGCCACCATGCTGCTATGAGGAAGGGGCTCCAGTCATTGGGACACGCAGGTGGGGGAGGCAACCGCTTTGCTATTATAAGGGAAGGCGCTCCGGTAGCACCTCATGTGAGATATATTCAGTAAGTACATGCAGGTGGGGAAGCACCTCAGAATGTGCTATAGATGCTTGTTTTTATTGTGGGTGCGATGTTAGCATTTTAGATTGGATCCCTGCTTCTAGGAGAGAATTTGATAAATAAATCTGCTTTTGTGCTTGGCAAATGTATGTCTCTATGCTTGTTAAACCTTCATAATTGTTTACTCTTACTTCGTGAAGACTTCGGGTTGCCTATACAAAGACCGCTATCGCTTCTTATTCTTGGCAAGACCGCTCATCAAGGTAGATTCACTAACAAGTAATGAGAGCCGACACTTGACTCATGTATTTGTATCGCTAAACAAAGTTCAGTGGGGTTCTTCCAATGCCCTTGTGAGGGTTGTTGCATAGTTATATTAATTGGCTTCTATGCCTGGTTTCCTTGCTTAACCACATGGTGTGCCTTGGGCATTTCTATTATGTGCTTAGTATTACTATTAGCTTGTGCATTAGTATTTAGAATACCTACTGTTCTCATATTTTATCATTGTCAACTGAAAAATCAGGCACTAAAGCTCTTCCTCCTGTAATTTTCAGGGGTTCACAACCAACTTTTCTATTTCAATTGCTTGAAATTTCTATTGGGGAGCCCTTTTTCTTAATTACTGGCATATAACACTGGAAGCCGACACATTCAATTAAATCACTAATAATGCAATTGAGTTCTAAAGGAGACATCTACCTCTTTGGTGTTTAGAGTCAGTTGCCATATGCAATATGCACGGATGAGGGATAACAAAGGCTGTGTCAATTATGTGGATTAGGAGATGCTACTCTGCCTTTTAGAGTCTCAAAGCCTAGAATTTTTTGTAGATAATAAAAGATTTTATTTTTTTCCCAATTATATCATAAACCTTTGATTAGGCCAATCAAATTTCATTAGAACATGCTTCCAGTGTACTGCTTCAATTTGTCTATCTTAAGATTGATAATTATTTTTTATGTCAACTGATTCTCATATCATCCAATAATTGGATAGTTGTAGAAGGTTTATAGAAATGCTATCTATAACTGATAAAATAAATCTTGATACGTGTGCCTTTAATCCAATTGTTGCATTTTTCAACGTTACCGTGTTATTACACTCTTTGGTTATGGAATCTGTTTTACATTGTGCACCGTATATCTTTTTATTTCAAATTTTGTCTCATTAGGCTACCCAAACATCATAATAATCTAGACTTGATGATTGGTGGATTCCATGCTTGAGGACATGAAAGGATGGCCCTAACTGCATGTTGATATGCTACATATGTACTGAAGATGACGCTTGTCCTTTCATGAATAACCATTCTTTTGGGAAATGGCTGCTGCAAGTAGATAAATGTGATTAGGGAAGTTATCGTATTTGTAGATAAATCATCTGAATTCTCTGATCTTTGGAGACCTTGTAGCTCTAGAAAGTGGTATGTGCACACTATGGAAGAAGGTCCTTTTCCCTGCTACCTTCTAATACTAATCTATGCTAAAATCATTCTCATGTTGCATTTTCTTTGATCATACCCAGAGTTAACATTGCAATCTACTGGAAGTCCATAATCTTTTTTGGAAACACGGAACTACTTCAACAACTTGAAGACTGTACTCTTTTGCCAATTTGAATGATTTCATTAACATTGGTTCTTTACTAGAGATGGCTGAGAAAATTGGAAGTTGCAAGAGTTTCATGGGAAACGAAATATTCCCTCATAAAAATTTGTATACATGATTTGTTCTTTGATCCCTATCTGTCCTCTATTTCGTACCGAAACTCATGAATTTAGTTTCAATTCATGCATGAAATTTGGGTGCTGAAAGGATCGGTGATGTTCTAAGAGGGGGATGAATTAGGATACTCAAAACTATTCATCTCCAAAAACTTCACAAGATAAATCTATATCAATTTCTATCTAAATGTGCTCTAGGTTAATCTAGTGTGTCTACTATACCGTTCAAAAGGTTTGCAGCCTATAGTAAACCCTAGCAAAGTACTCTAGGAAGGTAAAAAAGTAAGGGTAGATTACAAGTATGTAAATGCAGAAATATAAAGAAGGTAGAGAGAGCAAACTCGGCACAAGAGATTTTTTATCCTATGGTATCGATGACCACTAGTCCATGTTGGAGCAGCCACCTAAGCTATAGCTCTCAAGCGGCACCTGGCCACAGTCCTTGAGCTACCTAGGCTTCAAGTAG
This sequence comes from Phragmites australis, assembly GCF_958298935.1. Lineage (NCBI taxonomy): Eukaryota > Viridiplantae > Streptophyta > Magnoliopsida > Poales > Poaceae > Phragmites > Phragmites australis. The sequence goes on from NC_084938.1 coordinate 9,494,404, forward strand.
GTTGAGCCACCAAACCATAAAGGCAATGCCTCCCCACAAGCCTCTCTTCCAGTCACTTGCTGTCATCTTCACTTTGGAGCTTGAGACACCAAGGCGAGGGTATCCGCGTCCCCGTACAAGCGTTTTATCATCGCTCCACACCAAGTCAGAGGGTCAACAACATGAGCCACCAAGGCTCACAGTGCTGGCGAGTCACTAAAGACTCCAATATATTGATATACCACTTGGTACAATATAGGATCACTCCTTGATCCCTTCTCTAGGTAGCAACACCTAGCAATAATTCTCTCTAGGTCTATTAGTACTAATCACTCCCTAATCTTGTGATTAATTACCGTAGATGATTATTTTTAGCACTTTGGTGTCTTAGATGCCTTCTCAAGTGTCTAGAAGATTCCTTGGACTCCAGCATGCTCAAATGGCCAAGTGGGGGGTATTTATAGTCTCAAACTCGTGAACTAGCCATTACTCCAATGGCTCTAATAAACTGTGAACACTGGATGATCTGGTGCCAACAGCGGTACCAACACCAAACCATCCAGTGTGTACGTTAGTGAAACTAGCCATTGGAACTCCATTCAAACCCATTTATGAACATCAGATGCTCCGGTGTAATCTTCAACTCCATCACCAGATTATTCGGTGTGTAGACTTGAGCCTGACCGAGTCACTTCTCACCGTGCAATAGTTTGGTGTGTATAACCCCTCTAATCACCGGACCATCCAGTGTGTACAATTTCTTACACCTCTGAAAATCTTCCGAAAAATCTTTCGATGTAGCTTCCGATGTATTCTTCTCTTTATCACCGGACCATCCCGTGAGTTCAAAACTCTTTTGCACTAAAAAACTTGCTCCTGAAAAATGCTCCTATGTGCACTTGTCCTTAACACCAGACCATCCAGTGTGTTAAACTACAAAACCACTTCTGAGACAAAATGCTCCGGTGTGTGCTCTATACTGAACACCGAACCATCCGGTGAGGTCATTTTTCCTAGGATTTCTCCAATTTAATCAATTTTTTTGTCTCGATTGTGGTGGCTTCTTCATGTATTACATCTATGAGACCTACTAATACATATACTTAAAAAACATGTTAGTCCCATTGACTATGTTATCATTAATCACCAAAATCACATACATATCCTAAAAGGGCCATGTTCGCTACAGGTGCGTATTGCTACTAACTCTTGTTGTTGTCGTTTTGATGAGATGGAAAATCAAAACTCTAAAACCTATTATTGCTGTAATGATTGAAACAAGAACAATTGCATCGCACCATTCCATAAGTCAACATCAGGCTAATACAATCTTTGCTTTTCTTTACCTGTCATGTTTCTAAGAGTTACACTTTCTATCTAGAACTAAGGTTTGTTCATCATGTGTGTAGTTATTCCTTTACTGAGTTATCTTGGATGTTTAGGCACATATCAGTGCCTAGTGTATCCATGCGAAGTTGTATTTGAGATTGTCTTTTGTTCTAGCTCTTATAATCAAATTTCCATACTAGACTCGCTCCATTCGGATAGCCTTGCCTATTAAACTAGTGTCATGTCTGGTGTTATTAGGAGTATGAATAGGAACTTATTTTCACAGACTAGACATGGTTTCTCAATTTGAATTTTATCGTATTATCACATGACCCATGCAGAGCACATCCAGCATCCTTGTGAATCAGCTTCTAGACTTAGACATGCCTAGCGTGGCTGGCCAGTAATGCAACTGTCATACAAGATGAGCTCTTGGACAAGCTTGATGGCGACGGCATGCCACAATGGCAATGCTGCTGAATGACTATTTCTTGTGAAAATATGTGGTCCCTTTAGCAACGTACGTGCATTTAACTAGTCAACAAAATTCAAACATATCCCATGAGCTACACATTAATGTGTTCATGGTGACCTCGACCTTCACCTTGAAGACACTTGCCAACATGGCAATCCCATTACACTCTGCTAGAGGCTGCTGCCATAGATAAATCCCGCGGATAAACCCTTCCTCCGCAACAGTCCTAGATCCAATTGGTGCTAATTTCAGATGTTCTCACCAGCCGCCAGCCTTAACCCCCTTCTCACTGCCAGTCTCAACCCCCTTGTCCCCATCCCACCCGCTGCGGCCGCTGGTCTGTCGGTAGCACACGTCTTTGTGAGACCTCCAGCTTATCTTGTCCTCTCCTCTCTCCTCATCTCTCCTCCTCGTCTCGTCGCTCACCACTCGTCCTCCTCCGTCGCCTTCTTCACCTGCGACCATAGAAGGCGGCGAGCATTGCTGGCGTAATGTTGTGCAATATGCACATGATGCTCTCTATCGCACGGGATTTGGATGCCCCATCCAGGTTTTAGCCGATGGTGGTGCTGAAAATGGGGTTGGGCCGAACCGAGATGATGGTTGGAACAGGTGGTACATCAGGACCAGGATGGCAGCAGCGTAGATATTCCTTCTGCTATTTCTGCTGCATGAGGAACAAGGAGGTAGAGAAGGGAAAAACAGACGAAGAGGAGGGGAAGCTGCTGTGCTGAATCTAAATTTATATGCACTTTTTTGTTTTCCTTTGTGATGCCTGGTGAGGACTCCCTTGATGCAGTTTCTTACAATTGTGCACTATAGATGCATCATTTTTTGTTCCTTTCTCTTACATTTAGATATGTGTACAATTAGTTGCACATAATGAAAATTTTCTCCCAACTATTATGATCATGCTGCATCCTACGTAGTGCAGGGCCAGGGGGGCATATCTTACTCTCAGTATGTGTTCCATTTAGTAAATCATACCTCTAAATCCTCAATTACCATGCTCTTAACAACCTCACAATTTTACCCACTTGAGGTCACCGCGTCCATTCCTTTACAAGTTTCACTCGCACAATATTATCCTCCATTAATGACTAATGAATACTGATAATTCCTTGTGAAAGAGGGCTCCTTTTTTCATTCTACCTCTAAATTGATAATGCTTCCATGTTACAGTAGCTTTTCTTCCGGCTATACCATCAGACAAGAAGATTTGACCAAATGTTTAATTTTCCATTTGGATGGCATTGTGTGAGTGCATTCTTGCTTAGCTATGACAAGTGGCTTATTTGGCTCATGCTGTTGCTTCCTGAGGTTGTAGCTTGGTACATGAATATTGAATATTTACCCGGATTCCTACTGCTCTTTCTTGCATATTTGTTCTACTCTGCTCAGTTCCGTCACCCTCATCACTATTGGAGATGCCCTCATAGGAAGGGATATGATTATTGACATGGCATAAATTTTCAAGTGCACGAGTCTCTTTGTTTTATGAAATCTTATGAAATCACTGAGATGATTTACTTAATTGCTTGAGCTAGGTACTGAAGCAAATTAACTGCTATATCATTGAAATTTTGGTTCCGCTTGGGACTTAAAATTAGGCCACCTAATATGCAGGTTTCCAAAAAATGAAACTCCACTCCGCAAAAAAACCTGAAGAATGGGCATGTTTTTTAATCTGATACCTTAGATCGCTCCATTAAATTTGGTGACTCCATATGGACATATACAAGCAACAATAATTTGTGAATTTATATCTCTTTTACGAAGATTTCAAGGAGTGCTCAGGTTCATGTTACTTCACATGGTGTCTCTCCTGAATCAGTTAGGAATTGTCATGTTCTTTGGCTTCTCGGAAGGATTGAAAAGTTAGTTTGGAATGATTATAAAATGGTGCTGATATAGTTTATCAGTAAAAAAATTGTGCAGGGTTTTGTTTCTCAAGCTGCACTGTGCCTTTTTATTTGCTACTCCCTCTGATACCAAATATAAGTTCATTTAGCTTTTTCCTAAGTCAAACTTTGTTAGCTCTGACTATCAATAGATAAAAAATCATATAAATTAACAACATATAGTTGACAATACTATATTCATCAAGAAAAATATATTCATAATATAGAACTCTTTCTATTTTAAATAATATATATTTAAATATCATTAGCTAAAGTTCCACATTAGAGAACGTGTTAACATCTCAACAGACTTATATTTGGGATTGAATGGAGTACTACATTCGTTCTCAAATAAATATAGTTTCAGAATATGTGTAGTTAAATTTCAAAAAAATTGACCACTAATATACATAAAATTGATAGGATTCGACACATACAAATGATATGAGTCGATTCACCATGAAAAATGTTTTCATATGATTATATGTTTAACAAATTTCACTAAAAATAATTATAAAAGTAATGTCAAAACTCATAAAAAATACATTCATAATATATAACTTTTCTATTTGAAATAATATATTTTTCATATATTATTAGCTAAAGTTCCACATCAAAACTGTGTCTTGATATATTAATGGACTTATATTTAGGATCGGATGGGGTACTACATCTGTTCTCAAATAGATGTCATTTTAGAATGTGTGCAGTCAAATTTTAAAAACTTTGAGCACTAATACAGATAAAATTGCTAGGAATCGACATATGTAAATGTGTAGGACCGAGATAGGCAACTAGAGGGGGTGAATAAGTGCCTTATAAATTTCTTATATAATAGATGGTCTACTCTTTATTCATCCAACGCTCTTAAAATGCAAAATGGAAGTATAAACTTTAGAAAGATAAAGCGAGAAAGAAAGTTTCAAGACAATATGACTCTACGGATAGAATATGAACCATAGGCTCTATTCAAAACAATTTCATATGTCTTTGTGCACAAAAGCTTGAAACTTGAATGAATAACAAAGTAAAAAGATAGTCACTGAAAGAAGCAACTCTCTAAGTTGATGGTCTAGATATAAGGGGATTTAAGATCCTCTCAAATACATGAGTATATTAACATTTCTGCCTCTAGGAACAAGAAGAACAACTTCATAAGGTTAAAAAATTGCAGCTCAAAGACAAAAATGAAATCAATAAGAAAATCACAACCAAAAAAGGAAAACTTGCAAACTTACAAGGGAACTAATAGGGAGAGACTAGAAGGAGGGGAATTCAAGCATATGCAAAAACATAAACTTCATTACTCAAAGAAATCAGCCCTATTTTAAGCAGATTACAAGGATTTTTTTTAAAAAAACTCTCACCTATTACATAGGCTAAGCATTCATATTCATCTCCTCTAAAATTCTAGCACTAGGCTCTCAAATGGGTAGCACAATAGGCTTAAGTGACTGGTTCAAACTCTCTCATAGTCCCACCCCTCTATTTATATGTCTAGGAAACTTGACCCTAAGTTTTCTAGCTTGTTACCAAAAATACCCTTCTCTTGCTACCACCAAAGGCATTTTAGTCCATTTCTTGCTCCGTCCATTGAACGATCGTGGCGCCTTCATGACTTAGCTTTATCTCGATGCAAGCTTCGTAATTGTGTCACATACTCCTCCAATCCTCCCACGATTTTGAGGCCTAACCTTGAAACCCTTTGCACACTTCTCAAAGTGTGACTTACCACTTGCTTACACCTTAAGTAAGTGCTTTGATGTCGATACGTGTACTCTGTCTTGCGGTTTTGACAGCGGCAAGATTTTTCTTTTATTTGATGAAATTTTTTCATTTCTCCCCTTTTCCATTCATTTCCCTCATTTGGCAATACAAACATCAAAGACAAAATATTGTGCAATGTATGAACATGAAATCCTAATGAGTTTTCACAAATATACCACAAAGCATTTGCAAAAGCTAGAAACGTCGTCAAAGGACTATAGAAAGTAGAAGATGGAGCTCACAAATGTACAAAGGCTAAAAAATAAATAATGACACAAGAACATGAAGCTGTATAAGCTAAACCCAAAGAATTAATTGGCGCATTTAATTTTATATAGTCGAATCATGTTCAAAGTGACCACAACATAAGCATCCACTCGTGCCGAGGCAATACAAGCATTAAGAACTAACCAACTTCAATCTCAAACTAAGCAAACAAGCATTCATGACAGTAGGCTTTGCAAATACTCGCATATGAAACCAAGGCTTAGTTAGATCAAGTGATTTAAAACAAAATTGAAAAGTTAGGCATATTTCTTTCATTTTTATCCTCGAGTTGCCTCTTATCCAAGCAAAATATCGCGTGAATGGGTACAACAAACACTTTGAGGTTTCAAGATAACCATATTGGATCACATTTTAGCATAAGATACTTGATTTCACAAGATTATTCATATTTTCATAAAGAATCAAGTTTTTACATGATCAAGTCAAGTAGTGTATTTATGACACAAGGAACACATGTTCTCTCAAGGTTCTATCATAAGCTAAACATTTGACAAAGACAGAAAATATGGTGCAATGTTTCCTAATCCACTGACTTAACCAAGGAGCCTAGAGCCAGATATTCATTAAACTAGCCTTAACACAAATACTGACTAAGCCAAAGCAATTACGAATATGGTGATCAAGAATGTAGCATTTCATAGTCCACATAATTCATAAAATTATCAAATTTCATCTTAAGAAAAGTTAGCTTGCTTGAAATATTTCATATCAAAGCATCAAGAGGAGCCTAAGATTAAAAGCTTGCTCTGCATAACTACTCAGTTTAGTCTAAATTCAAGTCTAGCAATCGAAAATGCTAAAGACATGCAAGTCAAAGCTCAACTACTATGATTATCTTACATGATGAGATGCAATGCAAATGCAACAAAAATAAGATAGAGTATATACAAAGGCAACTCCCCCTCACACAATGTTGTAGAGATAGCACACACCAAACTCTCCTCTTAAATAGGCAAATCTAGTAGCATCTAGAGGCTTAGTGAAGATGTCGGCTAACTGGTTTTGGGTATATATGTATTTCAAGTCTATATCCCCCTTCTCATTATGGTCTCTTGGAAAGTAGAATTTCTCATCTATGTGTTTGGTTCCGGAGTGCTGGACTGGATTATTGGCTAAGCTTATGGCACTAGTGTTGTCAGACAAAAGTGGCACACAACTGAAATCTAACCCAAAGTCCCTCAAGGTAGCAACCATCCACAAAAGTTGTGAGCAACAGTTAGCGTTAGCTACATATTTAGCTTCACTAGTAGACTATACAACACTAGACTACTTGTGAGAAGACCAACACACAAGAGAAGTACCTAAGAAATGACACATACCAAAAGTACTTTTCTTGTCAATTCTACACCCAACAAAATCCACATCGAAAAATCCTCAAAGAGAAAGCGAAGAGGAAGCAGAAAACCAGAGTCCATACTCAAAAATGTGCTTGAGGTACCTCAGAATGCATTTCACTGGTTGACGGTGAGATATCCTCGGTGAAGCTTGGAAGCACGCGCAGAGGCAGACGATGAAGTGGATGTCCGATCTTATCGCCGTTAGGTACAGGAGGGAGTCAATAATGCTCCTGAACTCCTACTGGCCCACCACTCTGCCATCTTCATTCGGATCAAGCACAATCGAGGTAGATATCGGTGTTGCCAAGGGCTTCATGTCATTCATATCGAACTTCTTCAGCAACTCCATGGTGTACTTCGTCTGGTGGACTAATGTACCCTGCTTGCATTACTTGATTTGAAGTCCAAGGAAGAAGTTGAGCTCGCCCATCATCGACATCTTGAACTTCCTGCTCATAGTTTCTACAAACTTGGCCACAAGTGCATAAGAAGAGCCACAAAAAATAATATTATCCACGTAAATCTGAATAAGTAGGAAATATTTGCCATACCTGAGAGTGAATAAAGTTTTATCAACTAACCCCATGACCTACTATGCTCTAACAAGAAAGACCTAAGCCTATCATACCAACTCCTAGGTGTTTGCTTAAGCTCATACAAAGATTTCTAAAGCGTGTATACTCTATGTGAGTATTTGGTGTGTTCAAAGCCTAGGGGTTGTTTGACATAGACCTTTTCCTGTATGAAACTATTTAGGAACACACTCTTGACATCCATTTGATACAGTTTGCAACCCTGGGATGCCGCAAAAGTAAGGAGGATCCTAATTACTTCTAGCCTAACTACCGGTGTAAAGGTCTCTCCAAAGTATATCCCCTCTATTTGAGTGAAACCTTGAGCCACTAGTCTAGTTTTGTTTCTCACTACAGACCCATCCTCCCCATGTTTGTTTTTGAAAACCCATTTTGTTCCTATGGTGTGAACATTAGGGGGTGGCTCTACAAGCAGCTAAACTTTGTTTCTCTCAAAATTTTCAAGCTCTTCATTCATGATATTGATCCAATTTGAATCAGATAAAGTATGTCCAACATAATTGAGCTCAAAGGAAGTAAAAAATACATAATCAGTAAAATGAGCATGGTGAGTGGACTTGGACCTAGTTACCCTCTCATTGAGATCGCCAATAATCATATGTGGAGGGTGTCGTTGCTGAATGTGTTGAGGAGCCTCACGCCTTGAGAGAACCTCTCCCTTAAACACAGTTGGTGCAGGCTCGGGAGCAGTTGAAGTGGAAGTAGTGGTTGCAGGACCCTCTGTTGGAGTAGAAGAAGCAGGCTCCAGCTCTGGAGCAGGCATGGTTGAGGGAAGTAGTGGATCTTCCTCATCGTCATCAAGAGCTAAAAGGTCGCTATCTACAAAGATGATGTCGCTTATCTCCTGATTACCTGCACACTCAAAGACAGGTTTAACACAAGAGGTTCATTCATCAAAAATCACATCACAAGATTCTATGATGGTGTTAATATCAAGATTGTAAACCCTGTAAGCATGACTATGAAGAGAATACTCCAAGCAAATGCCATTGGAAGAACGCAGCTCGAACTTGTCGAGATTGCCATTTAGGATGAAGCACTGGCAACCAAAAACTCTAAAATGCGAAACATTTGGCTTCCTCTCAAAGCGTAACTCATAAGAAGTCAAATTCAAGATCGAGCGCAAGAAAATCCGATTTGAGATGTAGCACGTTGTGCTAATATCCTTAGCCCAAAATTTTCTAAGAGTCCTATGCTCATAGAGCATCATCCTAGCCATCTCCACAAAAGTCATGTTCTTTCTTTCACCCACGTCATTCTTCTAAGGAAGGTGTGGGATAGAAAATTAATGTTCAATGCCATGTTCAAGGCAGAAAGCATCAAAGAGATAGTTCTTAAACTCGGTGTCATTATCACTGCAAATTGCTTTCAATGCACCTGGAAGTTCTTTGAACAATCTCAAAGCTAAGCTCTGAAAGTGTGAGAACACTTTATCCTTACTTACAAGAAAGAAAATTCAAGAGTAGCGAGAGTAATCATCAACAATAAGAAATACATATCACTTCCCACCCACCGAACGAACCCCAGAAGTACCAACAATGTCTATATGGAGATGGATGTTCTCCCGGTCGTTCAGTTATTACCAAATTAACTAGTGGGTGAGAAGCGATAACTATCTTACCATGCCGATAAGGAGTACAAATAAGGTCCTTCTCAAACTTGAGCTTGGGCAATCCTCGGATCAAGCCTAGGACACTCAAACGAGTAATCAAATCAAAGCTCATGTGCCCTAGTTTTCTATGCCACATCTAAAACTCAGAAGAAGGTTGAGTAAGTAAACACCGAGAAGAACTAGAAAACTCAAAATTATCGGCTCCAAAAACTCTCCCAACTCGAGAAATCTTGCAAATCAAAGCGCTAGAAGAATCAAGAACTCGAGAAGTATCACGCTTAAAGCGCACTTCTAAGTCATCATCTAGCAACTAATATACAGAAAATAGGTTGTATCCCAAATGCTCAACCAAAGCCACATCTTTGAGAGTGAAACTCTCATTTACCTTTACAATCCTTTTGGCCTTCACTGTACCTTTGCGATCATCCTTGAATGTGATATACTCGTGATGCTTCATTGGGTGAGCCTGGAGAACCATGATGAATCTCTGGTCATATGGCGCGAACAACTAGAGTCAATAAGTCACTTATTCTCCAGGCCTCTGCCTGCCACCTACATATGAGAAGAATAGAAGGTGGATGACTCAGTACTAGGGTTAGTCTAAAACCTCATAGGAATCCAGTATTAGATCATCTGTCCTGAAGCAGAAACAGTAGGTGCATGCAACTCAACACCAACACGTTGGGGGTGAGTACCATGATGAGGAAAACATGGTCGGCCAAAGTATTGGGACTCAAAACCTCTTACAAGTGAACCAAAACTATATGAGTCATGGTAAAATCCACGCCAGGCAATGCCTCTAGGAAAAAACAAAAAAACGCTATAGACTCGTATGTAGGAGCGGGAAAAAAGGCTCATGTATACCAACAAAGGGGCAATATGTGTCCCGGGTACTCCACTCCGACTCACGCCGCTCATTTCTCCTATGACAAAAGTAAAACTCAACCGAGTGACATTTTCTCTGACAGTAGGTGCAATGGTAAAGTCTCTCGGGAGCTCAACTCACGCACAGCTTTCTTAAGTAACCTATTGTGGCTAACGAGAGCATAATTCAAGGTATCGACTTGGATGGAAAGCTGGTCGTAGGAAGGTAGTATCTCGGAGGGATAAAGCTCGGGGTCGCTGTCATTGTTGTCGTCGGCCATGAAGTAGAGGCCGGTGATGTCCTTGGCCTTTTTCTTGTTCTTCACTTGCGGTTCCTCCTCCTTCGAGCTTGAAGAGGGGTTGATGTCACTGAGAGCCACCACGAATGCCCTAGAAGCCACCTTGACTGCCTTCTTGGCTATATTATGGTGGTTCTTCTTGAAGAAGTGCTACTTGCTCTTCTTCTTGTGCTTGTTGGAGTCGTAGTTGCGGTCCTCCCTCTTTTTGAGCTTGGAGCAATTCACCTTGAAGTGAGTGATATCACCACATTCAAAACAAGCATGGGAGCCCCCTCTCCTCCGGTCTCTTCTGTTATTGTAGAAACAGGTGAACTTCTTCACAATGAGAGTAAGATCATCATCATCCAGTGCATCCACATGCTCCTTTGTGATAGAAACCAAGGAAGACAAAGCAAAACACTCGATGAAGTGTTAGCACAAGAATAACTAGCTCCATACTGATTCTCACCATTAGGTCCGAAAACCAACACCATGTTCTGAGACAGGGAGTTTCTGAGGCCTATTCGAGCCGTCTTGGCTATCTCAGTAGATTTGAGCTTGCTAAAGAGTTCATCACAAGTTAATGTGTCGTAACTTGGTGACTCTTCAATGCTCGAGATCTTCACTTCCTATATGCTATGATTGAGAGTATAGAGAAACTTGATCGTCCTCTCATGATCAGAGTAGAGTAAAACACCAGTGGATCTAAGGTTGCTCACAATTCCATCAAAATGAGCAAACATAGCTTCTAGATATTCACCGGGCCATTGCACAAATATTTGATATTCTTGGTTGTATATGCTTTGGCGTCTAGCCTTAATCTGATTAGTGCCTTCATCAAAGATATTCAGAGTAGTCCAGATCTCTCGGGTAGTACGGAGGTGCTGGACTCTGTCAAACTCATTCCGACGCAGACTTGTGAACAAAATATTTCTAGCCTTATTGTTAGCCTCATATTATTTGATTTGAACCTAAGTCGTGTGAGCAGCGGGGACTGTATAGTTGCAATCAACTATTTCCCATATTGCACCTCCTTGGTTTAGAAGATAAACATCCATGTGCACCTTCTAGTATGAAAAATCCCAACCATCAAACAAAAGAATCATCCCATTTCTCTCGATGTCGCCTACAGATCACAAAGTCGTTTAGGGTTAACAAGTGATCAAACTGACTCTGATACCAATTGTAGGACTGAGATAGGCGACTAGAGGGGTGAATATGCGCCTTACAAATTTCTCGCAAAATAGATGATCTACACCTTGTTCACCCAACGCTCTTCAAAAACGCACAAACGGAAGCATAAACTTTAGAGAGACTAAGTGAGAAAAAAAGTTTTAAAGCAACATAACTCTATGGATGGAATATGAACCATATGCTCTATTCAATACCATTCTAAAAGCAGTCACCAAAAGAATCAACTCTCCAAGTTGATGGCCTAGAGGCAAAAAGATTCAAGACTATCTTAAATACATGAGTATATGAATGTTTATGCCTCTAGCAACAAGAAGAACAACTTTCTAAGGTTAAAAAATCGTAGCTCAAAGGGAAAAACGAAAATCAACAAGAAATCACAACCGAAAAAGAAAAACTTGCAAACTTACAAGGGAATCAATAGAGAGAGATTAGAAGGAGGGGAATCCAAGTATATATAAAAGGATAAACTTCATTAATAAAAAAGGTCAGCCTTATTTTAGGTGGATTACAAGAATTTTTCTTTCAAAACTCTCACCTATTACATAGGCTAAGTACTCATCTTTCTCTCATCTAAAATCCTAGCATTAGGCTCTCAAATGGTAGCACAAGGGGCTCAAATGGCTGGTTCAAATTCTCTTATAGCCCTACTTCTCTATTTATAAGCCTAGGAAACCTGACCTCTAAGTTTCCTAGATTGTTATCAAAATACCCCTCTCTTTTAGTACACTTTTACTACCACCGAGGGTATTTTGGTCTATTTCTTTCTCCATCCATTGAACGACCGTGGTACCTTCACGACTTAGCTTTGCCTTTACGTAAGCTTCGCGATGGTGCCATATACTCCTCTAATCCTCCCACGATTTTGAGGTCCAACCTTGAAACCCTTTGCACACTTCTCAAAGTGTGACTCACCACTTGCTTACACCTTAAGCAAGCGCTCTGATGTCGATAAGTGTACTCCGTCTTACGGTTCTGACCGCTGGTAGGTCTCTCCCGCTCCTGATCCCCTATGCCGTCTTGTCATTTGCATCGGTATCCCTTTTGCTTGATTTTGTCAACACGTCGTCTTCATCCTCTGTTTCATGCTTTGCTTGAGCTCCACATGTATAGCTAGGATTACCCTTGACTCCGTCCGACCTCCTTGATCGTCCGGCACCAAGCACCTACTTAGCCCCGATCATCTACCATTGATTGCTAAGTTACATTCGTCACCTGCACACCATGAAACAAGCAAACATATTTCTCCAACTTAAGTTGGTCCATAATCAAAATACTCAAACCAAGCTCAAGCAATTCAAGACTTGACAAACCAAATCGACAACCTTATCAATCACTCATCACATATAAACGAAGACACATTTCAACTTAGTTTCTCAAAATGATATAAGTGGATTTGCCATGAAAATACTTTTATATGATTATATATTTATCAAATTTCACTAAGAAATAATTATAAAAAGTAATGTCAAAACATATGTATTAGGGATTGTATCAATATCCTAAATGACAAGTAAAAGAGAACAAAGGTAGTATGTGCGTGAGTGTTGGATGGGTTGTCTCATACATAAGGTTGCTCATTGGTCTACTCTTTTAGTGCATTTACATAGCAATAATTGCTTAGTTTGACTAAATGTTGCATATAAACAAGCTGGTGTACTCCTATGGAATATTTTTGTCATGCTAATGAGCATCATGCAAGGAAACTTGAATGTTTCAATTTTGAGAATTCGAATCATATAGGGGAACTTGCATGTTTTGATTTTGAATTCTCAAATGCCTACATATCACAATAACATTTTCAGGTGTTGCAAAAAGATGTAGACTATATAGAATTATTAAGTAACAATCTGATTCAAAAACAACCACAATTACAATCAGAATCTGATTCAAATACCTACATATCACAAAGGTTGCTAGAATGTAAAAATATAGGTATCAACAACCACAATAGACATTAAAAAACAAAGATTATTAAGTAGCAATCTGATTAAAAAAGCAACCACAATAACAGTCAAAATCCGATTCAAATGCATATATATCATAAAGGTTGCTGGAATCTAGAAATATAGGTATCAACAATCACAATGATCATACAAAAACAAATATTATTAAGTAGCAATCTAATTAAAAAAACAATCACAATAACAGTTACATTTTGATTCAATGCATAACATGTAGCGGAGTTCTCAAGGCATTCATTTCTTAAGTTGCTTCAAAAGCTTCTTCTTCCTCCTCTCCATTGGAAGTGCCAACAAAGACTCAAATTTGTGTGCATCAGAAGTAAGAATATCAAGAAAATCTAACTCAGTATCTTCATCCAATCCTTTTATCTCCTGTAGTGCGGCAAGAACTTCCTATGATGAAGGACCTTTTGGCGCATCATCTTTAAGTAACTTATCCAATTTTTCAGATATCATTAAAGTGAAAGAATCCTCAGACCGGTACCTTTTTAAACTTGTTGAAGTTGACGTTGAACCAGGCTCTTTAGCAGTACCATCTTCCTTAGACATTTCTTTTGAATTCTCAATGGCTGTCCTTACTTTGTCCCCATTAGCATGGTCTTTGCAATACACCAGACTTATTAAGTCCCAAAATTTTACAACCTTGTGCCTATAGCCATTGGCTTCCTTATTTTTCTGCAAGAGGTGAAAGTCCAGAGTAACTACAACAACATATGTTTTTAAAAATAAAATGTTAATCAGGAAATAATTATCATCTAGGTCTGCATAGATGTTATTGTTCAAAGGAAAACATCCATACATGTTGATTCAAGTTGTTGTTCAACAGCCTTGAGAAGAAAGCATCCATGGTGCCATAGTAGGGGACCAACTATGCTAGGGGACACACACCAGCTCGCCCCAGGTCAGGTGACAAAACACTAGCTAGTGTAATGGATTACCAGAAAACACTAGCTAAGGGGTACATACAATATGCAAAATAGATTCTTTATCGTACATTTGAACTAAACATGTGTCTCGCTTGGTAATCGACAAACATTTGGTTAGCCTTAGTGTCCCTAAAATTGCTCCATTCGCTCAATGATTTAACATGTATAATCATACCCGCCTCTCCTTGAACTTCAACAGATTCAACAGATATCACCCTATAGACTTGATATATGACTAAATCATTCATGTTCATTTGCCTATTGATTAGAATATCGTGTAATATGCAACAAGCATTAATGATCTTAATTTGCACGAAGTTAGTATGAGTGAGTTAATAGATGCTTAAAGAAACTGACAGTTGATTTTTCTGGCTAGACTACTAACCATGGTATACCTGATTTTTTAAAGTCAAAATATGAGTCCTCGATATAGCCCACCTCATCTTCAAAAGCCAAAATGTTTTTTTTATCACATTTCTAGCCGATGAATGGCGCAAGTTTAATAACTCTCTTACGGTAGATGGGTTATTTCCTTGAGTAAAACCCACTCATTCAAGTGATAACACGTGGATCGATATGGAGCAAGGAAACTTAGACTATTAGTGTATCCAACATCTACTAGACAGTATTTTCCTATTTTTTTAAGCAACAAACATCATCATGTTACATTTTAAATCACGATAGCAACTCTAATTTATTGTTATGATATGTGTAATTACCATTTGGTACAACAAATGCATCCTTCCAGGACATTGCATCACGTAACACACATGAATATGAGGTTGATCCTTCCCACCCCGCTAAACACACAAACAAACTTCATCTGCCAATCACAAACCCTCAAAATATTGATGGTAATCTATTGCTTTCTACTCCTATACGTGAGCCAATGGAACAAAAACATCAATGTGCGTACCTTCTAGTGCACCAAGACAATCTTCAAACCACTTCCATTTGGAATCCTCGGGTTGTACAGCTGATGGGTTGGGAAGCTTAATAAATTCATGGCATAATGATAGAACACCTCTCAATACCTCATTGAAATACCGACTGGTTGCTTTAAGTGACCACCCATATGTGCTATGAATTTGCCTCATCTTCATGCCATGGCCCACTGTAAGAAAAAAGATTACCATAGTTTCTTCTATCGACACATTTAAGGCATCATGCAGACCACACCTCCCTTGTAAGATGACATATAGATCATAAATTGACCTCTTAGTTAGGCACAAACTATCATAACAATAAATATTTGAACCCTGGTATAGATTTCTTAGCATTTGTTTTCTTCTTTTAACATCTTTCTCTACCTCTTCATCAATATCAACAACATGTCTAGACCTTTTTGTACTATACCAATGTGCAATTGTGGTCATGAAAACAATAACAAAAGCAACAGCTACCCTCTTTCTTTTCTTCCTTCTCTTCCTCTTATCTCCTCCTCGCTTCTATTATTATAAACCAATTTTGCATACTCATGCAGCATCTAGAACACATGGAAATAACTTGAATAAGAAATACTATACATAACAAGGGCATATGAAAAAAAAGTACAGGACCAGGGCATGTATCAGATAATTATATCTCTGCTACATAATCTAAGAGGATGAAACATTGTGAATATTAGGTTTGATATGATCATAACAGCTAATTATAGCCAACAATCTAGCTACTATTATTGAATATGAAAAAAAAGACTATTGGTTGATGCCTTACTACTATTACTGAATATGAAAAAAAAAACTACTTGTTGATGCTTACTACTATTACCGAACAAATTTGTTCTTAATTCATTTTCGAAGCTAAGTAGCCCAAAATCTCATGCCGACTAACCAGTTAACCGTAATCCACAAAGTTGATGTTAACTAATTTGGTTCTTAAACCTATCTTTTCCCTATTATTAACTGTAAGGTCACATCATCCTTTAATGTAAATGTATAGACTTGACCCCTTTAGTCGTCATTTGATAGCTTATAGGATTTTCTCCTTCTCAACTCAACTTGTCCAAAAATTGACGATGCAGTCCGAGCCCTTTTCCAGATCAACTACTGCATTTTCTATCTCAGAAAAAAAAAATGCCTGTTTGCGCATAGGAGATTGGGATTCGTACCATTCAGATTTAGTTCAAGTCTGAATTTTAAAATTTTAAAATTATGAAGCAATCATATTTCTTCATCTTCCGATTAGAAAGTTTGGCATCCAGAAAGAAATATTGGTCTTCGCAAAAAAGAAAAGAAATATCAGTAGTCTAAAAAAAACTGGAGCTTAAGGCCGCGTTTCCAGTTTCCATTTGTACAGTTGACCGATCCAATCAAACGGCCCGCGTTCCCTCAAAGCCCTTAAGGCCGCCGACCCCACCACCCGGTGAATGGACGCGATGCTTCCGGCGCTGCGGCCTCGCCGCCAGCTCCCAGTCGCGCACCTCCGCCGCCTCCTCTCCTCCTCCTCTACCGCCGGCGAGGGAGATCCCTCGGTCGACGCCGCAGCGGCGGCCGCGGCGAAGGCTCGGGTGGAGGCGGTGGCGCGGGCGCGGATGGAGGCGTACAAGCAGGTGCAGAACTTCGACTGGAGCAGCGGCGCCGACTGGAAGACCGCCGCCAACATCCTCTTCACCGTGCCACCCAAGCGCAAGGAGTTCGGGTGAGCATCATTATCTCCTCTCAGGGTTTATAGGTTTTAGGCTCGGTAGTGAGTACATTTCGAGGCGATATGAGGTGGGGTAGGGGTATTATTGGGGCAATATGATTTGAGCGAGCAGATTTGAGTAGTCTCATCTCGCTGGAAAGATTTCAGCTCGCGTTGTTTTTGCTTCACAGTGCGATTTACATCCGGACAACAATGGCATTGAGATTTGAGAGAGCTTGCTATTTGTTCAAGCTTCGTGCGAGGATCGACACGGTTTAATTGCTTTTTTCTGGATTCAAAGATAATTGCATCTCTGGTAGTATAGTTAGTGTGACGTTTGAATGAAACAAATGCACGATCTGAAGTACCAGATGTTTCATTTGCTTGCATAAGGATCTTAGTGTTCATTGGTGGGAGTCTTGTTATGCTAAATACGCCATCTGAAAATCTGAACCTTTTGAGGTTCTTTCCCTTGGGTAATATGGAAACAGTGATCTAGATCTCCTACAATTTAACGATGATGATTCTGGACTAAATGTTAGACTTTGTATTCTGTTTGTGTTCAACTGAAACCCGAAAATGCAGAAATATTCTGCCGTTGTTTAAGTGTTTAATAAGGAATCATTTCATAAAGATCTTTCTTTCCTTCGCCAGATATTACCTCCTCATAGGGCTAGCTTATTATTCTCTGGTGATTGTACAGAAATACAAAACAAGGCAATGGCAAAAGAGTGTCAGTGTAACACCTACATCAATGTAAATAGTGCAAATATGTCTTAGGTTTTTCTCATGAAGAACACCATTCCAGAATTGAGGAACATTCAAGCTGTAGCATTTTCTTGGATTGGTTTGGTGATGACGTCCATTAGAAACAAAGTCCAGT
Source organism: Phragmites australis (assembly GCF_958298935.1). Taxonomy (NCBI): domain Eukaryota; kingdom Viridiplantae; phylum Streptophyta; class Magnoliopsida; order Poales; family Poaceae; genus Phragmites; species Phragmites australis. Next base: position 9,512,416 of record NC_084938.1, read on the forward strand.
GCCAGGCTTCACTGATCCCTATTTCTCCCTCACTATTTCAGGCTTGATTTCCACCTTGTGCAGCTCTTCTTTGTCTGCATGCCCTCGCTAGGTTTGTTTCATGAGAAAAGTCCATTCCTTTCTGATGTGCAGCTGTGTATTTCAGGCTTATATTGCAGTTTTTGTTTTGATGTGCAGCTGTGTATTTAGTGGCCCAATATGCACGAAAGGAGATCAAAAGGATGGAAGCGGTAAAATACCTCTTATGCACAATTTCCTATGGACTAAAATATCTCAATTGAAACAAATTTGAATCTTTAACAACAAACGGCAGTGTTGATAGAGAAAAGGCATGGCTAAATTTCTTGTAAACACCAGATAGTCCGGTGATAGAGGCTGTGTCATCGTTGGACTATCCGGTGTGTATAAGGGCAATTCTTGCAGATAATTTCTGCTCTGGAAAAGTTAGTCCGGTGATCCACCCGTTAAAACGTCGGACTATCCAGTGCGTGTAAAGTTCATTTCTTGCAGAAGGTTTGTTCTCTGGAAACAATCGTCCAGCGGAAGCCTCCGGTGAGTTCATCTACGACGTCGGAATATCCGGTGTGCAATGAGAAGCTTGTGGTTCCAGCCTATTTGAACCCGTCAGATGGAAAAATGTTCACATTTTTGTTCTCACCGGACCATCCGGCGTAACGAGAATTGATATGGACGGGTAATGGAGATTTAGAGCGTTTGTTAGTTTGCTCGGCTATAAGTATTAGTTGAATATGGCCACCGGTGGATTAACATAGCTATGATTAATGGAATAATCAATATGGCCGAGTAATTAGAGTAAGATTATTTGTTACTTAGCTTGGTTAACGCTTAATTGGCTCTTAGATGAATTAACTAGCAGATAGCAGAATTAATATTTGTACTTTATTTGGCTGGTAAATGAGCAATTGGCCGATTAGAAAAGGATATTAGTTCAATGGTAATTTAATTTGGTTGTTAGTTGACTAATCTTAATAGTTAGTGAGCCAAATAAAAATGTCTTAGGTTGTTGATTAATTCGGCTTCTATGATTAGTGGTCAATTAACTGTTGATATGTTGATTAGCTGAACTATCTTAGATTGTTTGATGAAACAAGCATTACTGCATGCATAGAGCTGTGTGGGAGTAGTATCTACATGCCAATCCATGCAGATCATGGCGAAGAAAATAATCTTAGATTGTTGTATGCATGCGGATGGACAACATGCAGAGATTGTTGGATGCATGCAGATGGACAACACACCATGCAGATGATGGTGTTTGGAGGCAGGTGGACCTGGTGGCTTATTTGCGTCTTGGGAACTTGTTGTAGGCGGGGAGCCCAGGCCACACACGTCCAGAAGCCAAGGCAGGTGTGTGACAATGTGACAGCAGCGCCTAGGCTCAGTTCCATCCGTGCAGGAGGCTTTCCATCGTAATACCGCATATACACGTCGTCATGTTTTGCTTCCGTGAAGGGATCGAATCTGTTTGGAGATAGAAAATGATTCCGATCAAACTAAAACTAAGACCAGCCCCTGTATAAATATAGGAGAAGGCCGATGGAAACAACCCACACACAATCGTCAAACACAAAACACATCTATTTTCTTCGTTCCTTTTCTGTTCTTCCTAGGAGTAGATCTAGAGTGGTTATGCTTTGCTAATTTGTCCTGTAAATCAGTCGCGTGCTCCTGCGAAATTGGAGCAGCTATCCTTTGCTGTTTTTGCTTGTAAAACAGCCAGTTCTTCGTCGTAATCGGAGAATTATCCCCTTTGCTAGTTTGCTTGAAAGCTAGTTGTGCGCTTCCACGAAAGTGAAGCAATCGGGTTATTTGGCGACCTCACGTGTTGGCCAATTTTTGCGTCAACACAATTTGGCGACTCCACTGGTGATTGATTTGTTTGGCTTAGGTACAGTCGCATTTATTTTCCTAGCCAATTATTCGAATCGATCTGCTTTTTATTACCGTGCATCAGGCCTCAAGGCCGATTGCGTTCATCACTCTTGCCACTGCTTTTTGTTCCCTGCTCGCCGCTGCTGCTGCGTGTTGGGTTCTGCTCGCGTGTTTCCGTCGCGTGCTGCCGCTCCTGCTGCTGCCACGGGAGGTCACGTGTTGCCGTCGCATACTGCCACTCCTGCTGCTACCGTGTGCGTGCTGCTGCGTTGTCGTGCTCTGGCTTGCGTGTGCTGCGCTGTTGCGTGCTCGCGTGCTACGCTGCTGTTGCATGCCCGCTGCGCTGCCGTTGCTGTTGCATGCCCGCTGCGCTGCCGTTGCTGTTGCATGCCCGCTGCGCTGCTGCACGCTGTTCGTGCTGCTGGGTTCTGCGTTCTGCTACGTGCTGTTGCTATAGGAGGACAAAATCAATATGCCTGCACATGAGGAATTTCCTGAGGAAGTGCTGTCATGCGTTCGAAAAACAAGTCAAGGCATCATTAAAGTGAAGGAATTGATATCCGTCCCCGTCATGCTAAAAAAGGTACGATTTGCAAGTATGTTATGTGCTTCCCAATCTGATCTTGCAGTTACAATTGATAAATCTGTTGATGTTACTACGTCTATGTTTAAGAAATTTGATGCATGGGCTAAAAATTTAGATCATACATTAGACAATTGTTTTAGATCTTGAACTATTAAATTGCAAAGTGATGACTCACAATAGCCCATGCCAAGTGGTTTACATGCTTCAAATTTTAATGCCACTAGCAACATACAACATGAACCTATGTCTTCTTGTACATTGGCAATGTTTACGCCACCTCAAATGCCACAAACTAGCGTGCCGATGTATGATGAGCATGGCCGAATTAATATGATGGGTTTGACCAATTATTTTGAGGCACCATGTGTTAATAATTTTAGTACCATACAACGAGGAATTTTGCCTCTTAAGTCATTGGCAATGTTATCACCGCCTAGGATTGCACAACAGGTCATGCCGGTGAAGGATTACACAACATTTGAAACTCAGACTAATTTTAAGAAAATGCTTGGCATTGCTACAGTAGGTATAGCCGAACTTAGTAATAGTGCATTAGAAAACACAGTTGCCGAACCTACATGCAGTTTGGACAACATATGTACATCTGGGGTGCCCAAACAACATGCAGGTTGTTCGGTTTGTACTAAAACAAATGAAGATCATAATAGCACAACAACAGTAGAAAATGTGCCTCATATATATAGAACCTAAAATGTGGTACCTATTTATGAAAGACCGTACCCTAATTACATTGATACGGTCTCATACCCATAAGGATTTGAAGTGTTTGTTACACAATGTGGAGAGGTCGGCGGTAGCGATGCATTAAAATTCAAATTATTCTCGTTGTCTTTATTGGGTATTGCATTTACATGGTTTACTTTACTTGCTCCAAATTCAATTCATACTTTGTCACAAATGGAGCATAAGTTTCATGATTATTTTTGTGCTAGAAATTAAAAGATTAAACTTGATGAAGTTAAAGAGACCGATATTAGTGATAGTTCTACGATATCGGACAAGGCAAGTACAAACAAATGTCTAGCTGAATGGATAGATATCAAATCTGAACCATTCATTTGTTTAGCTTTGAAGCCGTCTCCACAAAGGAATCGGTTAATGAAGAAAAAAATATACATTTGATATAACTAGATGTGATCAAATTTTTGATATCTTATTTTAAGAAAAGCATATCAGATTACCTGATCGCCATGTTATACCATCACATGAAGAGTTGAAAGGGTGTTCATATTTCAAATGACATAATTTGTTTACTTATAGTACTAATGATTGCAATGTGTTTCATTAGCAACACAATCCACTATTAATGAAGGTCCATTGATATTTGTAGATTGTCCAAAGATTGTTGATCCGGTCAGAAAGGGCTGATGCAACCAAAGAAAAGAAAGTAGTGATAGATAGCAAACTTATTAATCATAGAATTGAGAAGACTAGCAAGACTTTAAGCAAAAAGAAAAAATGGTATGGGTCCCTAAAAGCGATAAACTTAACGGTGATAAGACTAGAAAGGCTAGCAAAGTTTTAGACAAGACTAAGAAGATGGTTTGGGTCCCTAAAGGTAGCAAAGATGTTAAAGCTATTATTCATACATCAGCTACTGTTGTTACACAAAAAGCGAAGTCGGAAATGACGTTCAAACAACTTCCGGTTAAATATGAGAATAAAAAGGCCGATCAACATAGTTTTGATCAGGCGAAGGGATCCAAGAGACAACAACAATCTCATAAACTTGCATTTGGTTATAAAAACCATTGGCAAACATCATCGACACACATCACTTGCTCCACCGATGCTAGCGTCTTGGAATCCATTCCCTGGTATGTTTGACTATTTCCCATGGTTTTGGTATAGTCTTTGGATGCCATTTTATGAATCTTTATGTTCTAGTTGGGTATTACCAAGACAAGATGCATATAGTCGGCTGTCACGACCGTATCAAGAACATTGATATTGGATATAGCTACTTATTTAAAGGCTGAAATAATTGGGGGCTGGCAAGCGATAAATATTTGGTAAAGATCAATATATACACATCAATGCCACTTGCTGAGATTTTATTTTGGCTATACATATAGATGCTAGGAGAAATATATATATGGCCAATAGTTTATTATTTATCATCGGTCTCTCAGGTACCGCCGTCGGCTTCTTTGTCGATTTATCCATATCTATTCTAGTAGAATTCATCTGTTCATCTATGTATCAACCAAGTTTTCAATAAATACCGCTGTTGGCTTGTCAGCTGCTGTTCTTTCAATAGTCTTCATCGGCTTATCAACCGATACCACCACACATATGGTCCAAATAATGTATCCTTCAGTGATACAAGCCATGCTGTTGGATTCTCGACCATCGGCTTTTCAGCTGACGTTTCCATCAACTGCAACCGTTTGGTAGAATATGGCTCTATCGGCTAATACAATGAATACAGTTTCAGTGCGTCAGACGATTGTTTGGTGGCATCCCCCAACAGCTGCAATCATCAGTGCAGGCCTGGGGGGGGGGGGGACAATTCTATGATGATTAGTTACACCAAGGTGCTAAAGATATAGTCGATCAAGTCAAGAAAGAGGTAATAAAGGTTGGCTGATGAGTTATAAGAAGCCGTACCTAGAAAAGGCAAGTTCAAATGATGTCTTCAAAATCAGACTTGGAAAGCCAAGTCTGCGAGTATTTTTTTCAGGCAGTTATGAGATGAAGATTTCTGACTTAAGCGTGCCAGGAAAAAGAGCAATGAATTTGATTACATGCTAAGGTTCCGAGAGGTTCGCAACAAACGTTAGAGTGTCAACCTTACAGAGGACCAAATAACCGATTTGGCATATCAAGGCCGGGTTTCTGCCACAAATTAAAAATAGACTTGTTGGGTAGGAGTTCGATAATTTGGGGCATTTGCTACATTTAGCATCGGCTCATGAAGCATAGAGCATTCCGTGATCAATTCAAGAAGAGCTAAAATAATCAATATATTATTCATGGTCATTTTGCTATACAAGTATTTTTCGGCAAGCAGCCTTTACCCAAAAACAGGGGGGAGGGGGGGGGGCATGTGTTGATAGCGAAAAATGGCACAACCAAATTTCTTTTAAACACTGGATAGTCCGGTGATAGAGGACGTTTCATCGTTGGACTATCTGGTGCATATAAGGGCAATTCTTGTAGAGAATTTTTGCTTTGGAAAAATTAGTCTGATGATCCATTCGTTAACACACCAGACTATCCGGTGCATGTAAAGTTGATTTCTTGCAGAAGGTTTGTTCTCTGGAAAAAATCGTTCGCGGAAGCCTCCGGTGAGTTCATCTACGACATCGGAATATCGGTGTGCAATGAGAAGCTTAGGGGTCCAGCCTATTTGAACCCGTCAGATGGTTCGATGTTCACATTTTTGTTCTCACCGGACCATCCGGCGTAACTAGAATTGGTATGATCGGGTAATGGAGATTTAGAGTGTTTATTAGTTTGCTCGGCTATAATTATTAGTTGAATATGGCCGTCGGTGGATTAACGTAGCTATGATTAATGGAATAGTCAATATGGCCGAGTAATTAGAGTAAGATTATTTGTTACTTAGCTCGGTTAACGCTTAAATTTGGCTCTTAAATGAATTAACTAGCAGAATAAAATAGCCAAATTAATATTTGTATTTTATTTGGCTGGCAAATGAGCAATTGGCCGATTAGAAAAGAATATTAGTTCAATGGTAGTTTAATTTGGTTGTTAGTTGACTAATCTTAATAGTTAGTGAGCCAAATAAGAATGTCTTAGGTTGTTGATTAATTTGGCTTCTATGATTAGTGGTCAATTTACCGTTGATATCTTGATTAGCCGAGCTATCTTAGATTGTTTGATGAAACAAGCATCGCTGCGTGCATAGTGCTGTGTGGGAGTATCTACATGCCAATCCATGCAGATCATGGCGAAGAAATAATCTAAGATTGCTGTATGCATGTTGATGGACAACATGTAGAGATTGTTGGATGCATGCAGATGGACAGCACACCATGCAGCTGATGGTGTTTGGAGGCAGGTGGACCTGGCGGCTTATCTGTGTCCTAGGAAGTTGTGGCAGGCGGGGAGCCCAGGCCACACACGTCCAGAAGCCAAGGCAGGTGCGTGACAATGCCACAGTGGTGCCTGGGCTCAGTTCTGTCCGTGCAGGAGGCTTTCCATTCGTGCAATCCGTGCAAGAGGCTTTCCATCGTAATCCCGCATATACACGTGGTCGTGTTTTGCTTCCATGAAGAGATCGAATCTGTTTGGAGATAGAAAATGATTCTGATCGAACTAAAACTAAGACCAGCCCCTGTATAAATATAGGAGAAGGCCGATGGAAACAACCCACACACAATCGTCAAACACAAAACACATCTATTTTCTTCGTTCCTTTTCTGTTCTTCCTAGGAGTAGATCTAGAGTGGTTATGCTTTGCTAATTTGTCCTGTAAATCAGTCGCGTGCTCCTGCGAAATTGGAGCAGCTATCCTTTGCTGTTTTTGCTTGTAAAACAGCCAGTTCTTCGTCGTAATCGGAGAATTATCCCCTTTGCTAGTTTGCTTGAAAACTAGTTGTGCGCTTCCACGAAAGTGAAGCAATCGGGTTATTTGGCGACCTCACGTGTTGGCCAATTTTTGCGTCAACAGGCAGAAATATGAGTTACTTATGTCTAGTAGGTCATAGCTTACCTAAACTTTGTGTTTCAACTTTTTTTCGTATATCGAATGCTGCTGAACTGATGTATTCACCTGAAACTGTATTAGGTGAAAGAGCTCATGTGTTTGACATTAGCGCTTACTCAGTTGAGTTTAGACACGGTCATTCACCTGGAAAAACATACTTGGGTTGATTATGTCTGTGTGTCAGTTTGGATAAAGCTGTGTCACAGAGTCTAACCTAAACGCATGAATCATGGAACTTGTGAGGGCAGTTTAAATGGTTAATTGATGCACTTTAGACTGTTTGGATATCGGAATGCTACATGTAGCATAGCAGCCATGCTGGTGTACTTAGAGAATAACAAATATCTGCCAAAAGGTTATCATCAGCACTTCTATTTCAGTTGCCTCTTCTGTTGTACACTTAAATTGGAGAACCTGCAATCAGATACCATATTTCTAATAGTACATCTCTGTCAAGAATTCACCATTCCCTATTTCTTAAAATGTACTCAATGATGGCCTTAAAATGGTCGATAAATCAAACTTTAAAGGTTTCATATTTGCTCTTGACTTCAAGCCATTTTTATGTATTACAGTTGCATCTGCTATTGAACATTGGCAACCTGCACATAGATTCTCTATTTTGAAATTTTCTTTCCTTGCAGTTTAAACACAACAACCTTGTTACTTAGCATTTTTTTCTTTGCAATCTACCATGTAGGCTGCTATCTATATGCACAACAATACATCCCTCTCAAGAATGTGAACATCTCCTATTTTTGGAAGCTACTCAACGATGATCTTAAAATGGTCGATAAACTTTCAAGGTTACATGTTTGCTGTTGACTTCCAGTGATTTCGATGTTCAAATACTTTATACGATGGCAACAAAATTATTTAATTATCAAAGACATGGGTTTATTATTATACTTAGTAATAGTATCCACGAGAAGTTTAAGAGAAATATCCATTTCTCAGATGGGTCTACTCCCAAAATATTATTGTAGAACTTGGAAGTTTCTTATGATAATAAAAGAGACATATTCACTAAACATAATTTGACTGAAATATTATGGTGCTAATTTCAGGAAGCAGAAGAGAAAAGGAAAAAAGACGAGGAATTTGAGAAACAAAAGCAGCTTGAGGAGGAATCTTCTAAGGAGAATGCTGATTCAAAGCTTTCAAAGGTATTAGTCAGGTTAGATACGCTCGAGGGGGTTGTTAAGGAAATCGTGGATGACAAAACAAAAGTTTCCTCTGCTGATTTACACACAAAAGAGGAGGTTATGAAGAAAGGTGAAGCATCCCTGGGAAATGCTTCTGATTTGAAAGGCAGTGCAAGTGATAGCCAGGCAGTGACAGTCAAGAGTAAGGATACCAATGGTGCTGCAAATGCCCCCACAAATACTACACAACCTAACAATAAGGGGGATGGAGACAAGGCATACGGTGATCAGCCGAAGAGATAGGCCTTGGTTCTTTTTGTTGTTTAGAGCGATCCTTGTAGGCATCACCCCCCCCCCCCCCCGGCGAAGTGGTGAATTTGTTTGCCGGGATGCAAGAAAGTCAGTAGATGTTTCTGGCAGGGTTCCTGTTGGACCCATATGGTTGTATCCTCATGATCAAGTCCATGGAAAGATGTATTGGCAACATTTGTATGTTTGTACCCCTGGTGTGGGGTGGGTCTTGGAATGTTGGAAGGAGCTCAGTTATTGTAGTTTGTAGCAATGGCTGAACCCGTTTCACTGTACATTGAGATCTGTTGGTCATGATCATGACTCAAGATCTTTGTTCTTAGATAGGCTAGCGTGTGAAACTAGGAAGAAGGAAAGGTGCCTATCTGGTGTTGCAGCTTGTGATGTTAAACCTTAGAATTTTTTTTATCTCTTTGACATCTTTATATATGCTCTGTCACCAGTAAGCTATTTGAACTGCTTGAAGACATGTAAAGATTGTTTCCTTCATAAACTGCAGCAGCATTGCCATAGGACTTAGGGGACTACTAAGGGAAATAAGGAAGTGCGCTCAGATGCAGCATCATATGCCCTGCATCGAGATTCCTGCATAAAATTGGATTTTTTTTATAAAATAATATTAATTTAATGGAAAATTGCAAAAATAAGATTTATTTTTGAAAATTTGCTAAAATAGTACCCTGTCGGTAGGTGAAAGGTGTATATCAAGTATTTGGATCGCCGATAGGTGGTGGTCCACCGCTTTTATCGTGGTTGGCAGTTCGACAAGGTGTCTGTTAGCACCTGGCTAATAACAGCCGTGTCGCCATCAACATGGGGGCTAGCCCTCATTTGGTTTTGCATGTTCCAGAAGTGGAGGAGAGGTCGTGTGCGTGAGAGGAGATGAGAGGAGGAGGGGAGGAGGAAGAAAAAGAAGAGAGGAAGACAAGGTAAAAATTTTGTTTATTTTCTTGTTTGTAGAATAGTTTAGAAATTTTAGAAACAATTTTAGAGTAGTTTAGAAAATTTAGTATAATTTTAGAAATTATAGTGTGATTTACGAATGGTTTTAGGAATTTAGCATGATTTTGGAATAAATTAGCGTGATTTTGGAATAAATTAGATATTTTAGGAATGATTTTTGGAATTGTAGAACTAATTTTACAAATAATTTAGCGTGACTATGATTAATTTTTGTGTGATTTACGAATTGTAGCGTGATTTTAGGAAAAATTTAAGACTAGTAGGGATAATTTTAGCAATAATAGTAGCAATAAATATATGAATTTTAGTGTGATGGAGTAAAAATTGTAGAGTAATTCAGGAACAAGTTTAGCATGATTTAGAATTTTTTTTATGAATTTCAATGAATTAACAGACAATAATATGATTTTCGATTAGAGATGTCAGGAGATGTGATTTTTAGTGTGTATTATGGGCAAGGATATGTTTAGTAATGTGACAGTGGGGGATAGATTTAAGCAATTTCTTGGGTGTGGAGGTTGGTCTCAAGATTCCTGGTGAAATGCAGCACAGAGTAATAGGAATGTTCCGTGATGTGTTGCATATTAGCTTATCAGAGCAGCGTTTGTTGGTCAGGATTATGCTGCCTAAATGATATGCAAATGGGTGGAAGTGGGATTTACGAGAACTTGAAAATACAAAGCAGTGAAAGCAATTTGTGAGGTTGGAATTGGAACGGAGTTTTCAGCATGTCATGCTTGTAGAAGGGCCAATGATAGGTTCTAGTGAAGGCAAGTCAAGTGCCCTCGAAGAGGTAGATGAAATCATGGCAACAACGGAACAAGAAAAGGTGCCTACTGAGCCGGTGGCAATGGTTGAGTTGTACGAGAAAGATGATGAAGAATATCCCCTCGTTGTCTGTCGATTAGGATCAGGACGATGAATAGGTTATGGTGAAGATGGAGTTAGACAATGAAGAGTTTTTCACATTTGTTGATGGTAGTTGTCGAAGAATAGAGTGTGAGATAGAGAAGGATGTAACAGATCAATGGGGTACCTTTTCTATGGAGAGTATAACAGTGAATGATGGCCATGATTCATCCTAGGCATATCCAGATGTTCCACAATAAGGGCCACTTGCATGATGTAGTTAAGAGGTGGATTTTATTTGAGAAACGGGATTTTGAGGTGATGTACCCTGAGATCTGGAAGAAGAGTGCTATGTCCCCATTCGCTATTATACATGCAATAGAGAGCATATTTGGATAAGAAATCTCCCATCACAAGGCATGAAAAGTAAAACAGAAGGCAATGGAGAAGAGATTTGGGAGGTATGAGGACTCGTTCCAAAACCTCCGAGGTACTTGGATTGCAATTGATCACTTTTTCCACGCATCAGGAGCAAGGGGTCCTTCTGTGGGCTTTTTGGTCATTTGGTTGTATGATTAAGGCTTTTAGAAACTGCAGTCTAGTGCTATACGTCGATGGAACTTTCTTAACATGCAAATACAGAGGGCAGATTCTTACCGCAATCAGGGTTGATGGAGATAATCAGGTAGTCCCTGTGGCATTTGCCTTCACTAAATCTGATAACATGCAAAGTTGGGTTTGTTTCCTGAGAGAGATTAAGAGAGTTGTTGTTTGTGATAGGCTTAATGTTTGTGTCCTCCATGACCAACATGTAGGCTTGCTCTCAGCGATCAATATGTTGCAGACAAACATGTTTGAGCCATTTTTTTTTGCCAGACTTGCATAGTCACTGGTGCATGAGGCACTCGGGGGCAAACTTTTACAATATGTTCAAAAGTGCCTCATGGACCTATTCAAGAAGCTGTGCAAATAGAATCAAAGAAGGAAGTTGATGTCCTGTGGAAGGAGCTTGAACACCTAACTAGCAACCACATGAAAGAAGTCCTGAAGAAGCCTATTCTACCAAGGGAGGATGAGCCACAGGGGCTTGATCCCATTCCTTACGAGTTGAGCATTGTGAAGAGGAGGAGGAATGGTGGCAGAAGGCTGAAGTGTTTCTTAGATTGGATCGAGCATGAGCCTAAGGAGAAATGGATCCTGATGTTAGATACTAATGTCCCACATTATGGTATAATGATGAACAATCTTGTAGAAGTCTATAATTGGGTGATGAAGGAAACCCATTCACTTCCATAAATAGAAATTGTGGAGGGCATAATCCACAGGACACAGAAGTATCTCCGGTAGAGGTAAGCCATTGCATCACTACACTGGCAAACTCGCAAACGGTGTACACGGAAAAGATCACCAAATACATGTCTTATAAGAGCATAGGGTCATATGCACTGGTTATGGTACTCGGGTAACAGATAATTTGTATTTGAGGTGCTTTTGCGTGATAAGAGTGGACTTGGTGCTGGGTCTGAAATCACAATTGAATGTGTGATGTGGCCAACAGATAGATGGTGCGAGTGCACATGCAACAAACCTTTCCTCCAACATTTGCCATGCTCACATGTGTTTGCAACTTGCACAAAAGGAGTGATCGGGCCTATCCACTTCATTTCTCCTTACTACATGAAGGAGACTGTTGAAGCAACATGGCGAGGTGAACTACGTGGATGGTGGGGAGTCACTGACTTCACTAAGCCTCCAGAGCCTATGGCAATCTAGTGCCCGGACTCGAACAACAAGGTGAACAAGGTATGGCATAATACTAGCTGAATCAGGAATGCCATGGATGAATCAGAGGCTAGAGGTTGAAAAAAGGAATGTCTGTTGTGTGGTAGAGAGCATTCGAGGAAGGATTGTAAGCTTTACACATGCAAGAAGGTGGAGAGTATGTGCATCATGTTCCGATGCGAAAGCTGGACAAGAACAAGCAAGCTGGCCCGAGTGCTTGATTTGTACCTTTCCAATATGGATTATGTTTGGATTATGTATGTCTTGATGTGTCAGACTATAATAATATGTGTTGCACTATATATGTTTTTATGTATCAGACTGTAATAATATGTGTTGGACTATGCATGTTTTTATGTGTCAGACTGTAATAAGTGTTGGACTATGTATGTTTTTATGTGTTGGATTGTAATGATATTTGTTGGACTGTGTATATTTTTCTGAATGATTACCTATGTTACCATGATTCATCTTGTATTGTTGCATTTCTTAAGATCTCATATTATTATTCTCTTAATCTTTCATCGTGGGTATTTCAGACCTAGAACCGATTGATCTAGTGATCGATGGTAAGCATAGATCATGTCTGTGAGATGATGCCCTGTTTCCCACTCTTTGACTTTGGACTAGACCACTACTGGCCCTCAGAACTGCATTGGATAGCTGAGTAAATAATACTTACATGCGTTACGCACAACTAGTGATGTGTTACTAAATTTGTTCCACCATAGGTTGAGAGCTGCTGGGTTGCTATCATTTGCTAGACTGGTGGTACCAGCTTAGGATGATTCTCCTCAGTTCCCACTTGATTTCACACTACTCAGCATGTGGGTCAATTGCTGGAGGCCAAAGACACACGTTTGTCCTTCCAATTGGTGAGATGGCACCGATAATACAGGATGTCTCGATGCTTCTTGGTTTTCCTATGTCGGGGGTAATGGTCGGACTAATCCTGGTTGAGGTAGATTGGAGGGCAGAGTTGCTACATTAGCTCTATAGGTCTTGCCGCAGGACCCAGAGCACCCAGAGGGACAACAAGTGGGCTTTACTGGGAAGAATGGTCACTGTAAGGCTTGTGTAGAGAGGTTCCGCACCTCGGGCTTGTATTGAACTAACTTCGGAATTGGGCACTTGACCCTGGACACGGAGGAGTGGAGAGACCGTAGGCACCTTCACTGGGTGCCCACTACTGCTAATGATGTGGTCATTCTAACGGTTTGATATTGGTCGACCACAGTCGTCCTCGTACGAGGCGTACACATCGGATTTCTACGGTTTCACCGAGTTCAGCAAGGAGGTAATTATTAAGCTTATGCATTTATTTGGCACTAACCCTCACTTTTGCACAACTTTTGGTGCATCAACTTGTTTTACAGAAAATATCAACAAGATGAATAAATAAGCGCTATGGTATAATTCGGTGAAAATGAGCCTCCCATGAAAGTTTCGACCAGCTGGACAGACCTCAGCTCATTCGGCCATAGATTTCCAGCCTTTAGGCTAGGAAATCTTCAGCCAAACCACAGACGGATCTCAGCTAGTTCGGCCACAGGTTTCCAGCCATTCGGCTAAGGAAATCTGCAGCTAAACTGTAGCTAGACATAAGGTTGGCCAGCCTGCACCCGTAGGATGGTTGTTCAAGGCCTCACCTTCGATCAACTCTTCCATGCTTTATTGGACAGTTGTCCCTTGTCACATGGCCGCTCAGCCCATAGGACAAGGACATCCGACCTTGGCCCGACACCACTTCCCAGGGGCCCTTCTCAAGTAGGCCACCCAGCCCCCATACACTTGGCATGTTGGACTAGACAATGAGGCCGCTCGGGCTCCCAACAAGATCGAGGAATTCAGCCCACACCAAAGGTTTCCCGCCCGGTCCACAACCCAACCTTGATGGAGTTTTTTATTTTTTATTTTTCTATTAAAAATTTAAATAAATAGACTCATGATGGCAAGATTTGCAGAAATAGACACCTACCACCCTCTAAAAAGGCCACAACCCTTTCAAAGGGCAGTAAGGATGCCACGGTGGCACTGCCACCCCTTACCGCCCTCTCAGATGGCAGGTGAGGCCCCCACCGCCCTAACCGCCCTCTCAAAGGGTGGGTAGGGACCTCCCTCGCGCCCGTCATCCTTACCGCTCTCTGAGAGAGCGGTTAGCCCCCTTGCCGCCCTCTTAGGGGATGGTTAAGGGCCGGTCCAGCCCCCTTTCTCCTCTATATAAATGGTAAAATTGATGAAAAATACTCATTTTAATCTGGAAAAAAAAAGGAAGGAAGAGGAGAGGAAAGGGAGGCAGTACGGTGAAACTCTACTGTTTTCGATCTGCGGATTTTGGATCTCATTTTCCGGTAATTTTTTTATACTTATGTTTTTATTAATAATTAACGTACCACTAGATCTAGGGTTTAGCGGTATAACAATAGCTATATTAGATACGACCTAGGGTTTAGAAATGTAGAATATGCTGTATTTTGTAGTATATTATAAATATTAATTATGACATTGTAGGATAACCATCAGATGCATAGTAGTATTTAGAGTATTGTAGTTTTGAATATCTAGATTTTACAGAATAATGATGTAAGTAATAATTATAGCTAATTAGAAACTTTATTAAATAGATGGAGGGTTAATTAGTTTAATTTGGTTAGTTTGCTTAGGGGCAATATTAAATAAACCTATTGTTAGGCGATCATCGATGTTGGTAATTTTATTAGAGTTTCGATAATCAGAAATATAGTTTTCTAGTATTAATATTGGATATATTTTCGGATGTTTTCAGGAATGTTAGATAAATTATAGTTTCAAATATATTATGGTGAAGGTTAAATTAGTTATGGTCTTAGCGGTGTAGATGTTTCTGGGTTTCAGCATATCATTAAGGGACTTAGTAGAACCAATGAGAGGACTATAGTGGGCGTGCGCAAGTAGTTGATGCGTCATTTTCAACTAGATCCCCAGCAACATGATGTTAAGCTGAGAGCTATGATAAGCCGTGCTAATAAAGGGTGCTTTGGGAAGCTCGTCCCGATCAATGCGATATCTACTTAGAGGTAGTATGTAGATATATCATATGACCATGGTCTCCCTCTTGTTTTGTTACCTGAGGTTTACCAGAAGGATCCAACAGAGATAAACTCTATGAAAGCAGTAGCGGGAACAAGTCAGACAGTGGTAAATGAATCAAACTCGTCAAATTTCAGGGACAAGCAAGATGTTAGGGATGTGCGTGAGATACAACCGAGGGGTGTAGCCAATGAGGGGGAGCACATCCCTAGCATAATTGAAGAGATGGAGATGGAGGATCAAGAGCTGGAGGAAGCCATTGCTGATGAGGATTCATTCGACGAGGAGGGAAATGCTCCTGTTCCTGCAGAGTGGAGGATTCAGGAATTTTTGAAGCTAGTGTTCAGTGAGGCTCATCGGACACCGTGAGAATATCATGAGAACGAGGTGTCCCAGGGTGCTATGTACCCTAGTAAGGAGACTATTATTGATGCAGTTAAATTCTGGTCGTTGTCTCTTCGGAGGCAGTTCAAGGTTGTGAAGTCGAGTAAAAGGGAGTACGACGTCAAGTGTTTGGTGCCTGATTATCCTTGGCGGATGAACGCATTCAGAGGGAAGTGGGTTGACTACTGGGAGTTCTCAATAGTCAGGGAGCATAATTGTCACATTAAGGAAATAGAGTTCTCCCACCTGAACCTGTCATCTGCTTTTGTTGCTAATGTTATGTATAGGGTGATTGTGGACAACCTGAAATATGAGCCATGATCAATAATCCGTGCTATTGAGGAAAGGTTCCAGTATACAATAAACTACGTCAAGGCATGGAGGGCAAAACAGAAGGCTATTGAGATGAGGTTTGGGAGATATAAAGATTCATATCACAATCTACCATGTCAATTAGCCACAATATGTGTAAGAAATCCTAGAAGTTACTATGACATCAAGCATTACCCCTTGACTGATGTGAAGTATAGCGGGAAGCGAGTATTGCAGCGTGCGTTCTTTGCATTTGCAGTAACCATCAAAGCATGTAGGCACTATCGACACATCATTTTCTTGGACGGGACGTTCCTCATTTGGAAGTATAAATGACAGATATTGTCTGCAATTGAGGTCAACGGGAACAACCAAGTCCTACCACTGGGGTTTTCCTTCATGGAGAGTGAAAACAGGGACAACTGGTGTTGGTTCCTGAGCGGGTGAAGCATGCTATTGTTCTGGACAGGCCAAATATTTGTTTGATTCATGATAGACATGCGAGGTTGTTGCAGGTTTTGCTGGATATGCAATATGGGAGTGTTCGATGGTATGTTACAGCAAAGTGGCCCGACTTGAAGAGTAGGTGGTGCATGAGGCATATGTGTGCAAACTTTTACGGACAATTCAAAAACAAGAACTTGATGAAGCTTTTAAAGAAATTGTGCAGCCAGAACCACCAGAGAAAGTTCAATACCCTATGGGCAAGACTACACGAACTAACCATGAAGTAGATAGCTGAGTTAGAAGCCACAGATGATGAACCGATTGCTCTTAGACCTCTCCCAACAGATACTCCTCAGATGATAAGGAGGTCAGGGTCAACTATCAGGAACTTTTCGCAGTGGATACAAAATGAGCCAAAAGAAAAATGGGTTTTGATGTATGACATTGGTGGGGCAAGGTATGGGATAATGACAAGTAATCTTGCTGAGGTCTACAACTGGGTCATGTGGGGAATGAGGTTCCTCCCACTTGTTGGAATTGTAGAAGGTATTATGTATGGGACTTGTAGATATTTTATTGATCGCTACACAACTGCTTCGGAGGCAATGGAAGATAACCATATGCTGTATGGATCGATGCTATGTGAGTACATGGAGAAGGCCACAAAGAAGGCACATATGCACCGTGCTAATCAGGAGGGAACTGCGGAGCACAGGTTCAGTGTCATGTGCCGTGATAAGGGTCGTAGGGGTGGCAGACGTGAGTGGCATGTGCAAGAGTGCATGCTTAGGATTGGAACATGCATATGTACGTGCCAGAAGCCACAATTGCTACACAGGCCGTGTACACACATCATAGCTGCATGTGGGGAGCACAATATGCTTCACAGGCAATATGTTTCAAAGTATTTTATGAAGGATCAGATACTGAACACATAGAACCATGAGTTGTATGGCCATGACATTGTTGATACATTTACAAGTAATCCAGGCCCCTAACGAATCTATGTGCCAGACTTCGAGAGGATGAAGAACACACCGGGATGTCGATAAACTCGGTAGATTCGAAACGATATGGATGAATCTGAGGTGGGTCCAAGGGTGAAACGATTCAGCAAGTGCAATAAAATAGGTCACACATACAAGTATTATCCGAAAAATGTACATGTACAATATTGCATTTTATACAAATACTTTCATTTGCATATTTTTCGTATCTAATAAATTCATCTGTTCGTAGACCCCTCAAGTCAATACATATGGACGACGGTGGAACCTTTGCAGTCGTCATACTTGAGTCAGGAGGATGAGCCTGGGCCAGACCCCCCGTTTGACCTTGTGAGGGACTTCTTCGGGGCCACACCGGACTACGACCTCGTCGTGTAGCCCCAGCTGCGCAGTGCTCGACTTCGGACACATCACACCCAGGAGGAGGCCTCGACACCTTTGATCCCTACTAGGCCTACTAGGCTGGTTGGTCCATCCGACGTCCTGACCTATTTTAGGGGCCATGTGAGGGCGAACCAGCAGCAGCGGCTCTGGGACTATGATGGTGGGATCGGCTGATGGCAACAGGGGAGATAGCAGTAGGATTGTACCCTTGCTTTTGTAACTTACATGTCTGTTTCATGATGCATCTTCGATTAGCGAACTATTCTTACATATTCGGACGTGTCTACTCTCTATGGTCTACTTACCATGTCATAACTGTATTTCATATTCTAACGTGACCGCACGCTAGTTGCATTTCTTAATCCAACGTGACCACACACTACTTTCTATCATCCTCGGCTTTGTTTGAACCATTCACGACAGAGCTAGAAAAGCTTTTCTTACAAAGCTACTTATACACGAAGTGACCACTCGACACCTCTATCAGGAGTCTAGCTTTAGACACGAAGTGACCACACGACTCAGCTTTAACCATGAAATGACAACACTTCTGTCTTGACATAATATGTAGACATGAGGTGACCACATGACTCAACTTTAACCATGAAATGACAACATCTCTGTCCTGACGTAGGCTATAGGCAAGAAGTGACCACATAGGAGAGCTTTAACCATAAATTAAATGACAACACATGTATCTTGACATATGAAATCTCTACCTAGCATCAATACCACAACTTTTCCATTCTTGAATAGGGAATCCAATGCTCGAGCCCCCCACCAAACCCATGCACTCAGTCTATGCACCTACCCTTAGCCACCATAAGTAACCCCACCCTCATCTATGGATACACCACTCATTTCTCAGCTCTCTATACTGCAATATCTTCCTTAGCTCCAGCAAACCCACCCAAGAAACATTGGAGGATTTTCATCCCCTAGGGGGTCGAACCACCGATGTGCTTCTATGACGACCTTTGTAGGCTTCACGAGTCCCAAGGCATCTCCTACACCTATAGCCTACGCTTCTTCATGTGTGCCAACTACCAATACGATAAGCCTCAACATGGACCGTATGAGTACCCACCGGTATAGCGACATAGATCAGTCATGTGGTACTTTCCACATCTTGTTCCACATTTCACGCACTGTTTACTAATCTCACATCTTGTTTTATTTGTCCAGTCTCCTCCATCTATCTGTGACTTCATTGAATGGCTTGACATTGAGCAAAATGAAGACCAGAAGCGGGTCGACATGAGCATGCGGTGGAGGAGGGAGATGTACACATGCCGGGAGTATGAGCAACAACAGGAGGAACTACGGATGAAGCAGCAGGATGAGGAGCGCATGAGGAAAGCAGCGCAGGACCATACCGCGAAGCTGAGAAGGCAAGGAAGCGGGAGAGGGCCCGTTGCGCTAAGGCGGATGGCCCCGATGTCCTGAGAAAGGACAAATATCCTAAGTGCACTTAGTAGAGACCATCTAATGTAACCCGGTATATTTTCACTCCCTAAGGCATGTTATGATTAACAGCGACATGCTATTAGATAGGTTTTCAGGCGTACCATATATGCCACAATTTTTTGTCGTCATGTCTTCATGGTTAGTGTCCCATTTAATGTTTGCCACCGTATGTCCCATGTAATGTTTTTCGCCATTTGTAACATCCATACCGGTTAATATTCTAAGAGTGCTTCACATCTATAATTGTTCACAGAATTAGATTTTGTATCCTCCCAACAATACATCACTAAAATATTATTGATACAATTTTACATCAAATACATAAACAAATATTGACAAATTTACAACGATCTACAATTTTCAAAATATCACTACTCCATGATGCTGTATTGGCCACTTTTTGACCGTTTTGATCTAAAATTTTCAACATATCAATTTCAAATATTTTTCACCAAATGAGTATGCACTATTTTTCAAATTCAGCTATACAATCGTTAAATTAAAAAAACAACACCAAAGCTAGACAGGAGCTATCTGTCCTGTCATAGGACGGTAAGCTTACCCGCCCTTTGAAAAGGCAGTTAGTCCCGTTAGGATGGCGGGAGCCCACCCACCCTATGAGAGAGCGGTAAAGTGTGACAGTGCCACTGTTGCATCCTTACCGCTTTCTGAGAGGGTAGAGTGCGGTAACATCTATTTTTACAAATTTTACCACCAAAAGTCTATTTATTTAAATATTTAATAAAAAAAAATATAAAAATAAGAAAAACTCACCTTGCTGGCCCACACTTTATCGGGGCCAAACACGGTGTAATCAGCCTTTCCAAACTGTCTTGCTGGCCTAAACATATTCCCAGCCAACCTTGTCCAAGAATGTGAAAAATGGCAAGTTTAGTCCACGAGAAGTCCAGTCCGACGAGTTTTATATTTTTATATTTTCTTACTTAAATAATTAAGTAAATATATCTCGAATGAAAATATTTACAAAAGACATCTACGATCCTCTTATAGGACGGTTAGACCCTTACCACCTCTTGAGAAGGCGATAAGCAATCCACCGCGTAGTGCACGCATGGGTGAACAGTACACTGGCTAGGCTCGAATTTCTTTATTTTATATTTTTATTTTTTATATTTGTAAGAATACATGATTATTTTAAAATATTACACATCTAGACTACTGTCGTCTATTGGATGAACGATACTAAGATATTGTACTTTTAATGGGCGACACCTTTAAAAAAAATATAAAAAACACTGCGTTCTATGATCTAGCTCTAAATTTGAAATTCGAAACAATATGAAAATAGTTATAAAAATTATGAAAAAATATATATCGTAGGGGATACTATGATCTAGCTTTAAAAAATTTAGACAAAACTATGATTTGTACAATGAGAAAAAAAAGAGATAAATTTCATTGTACGCAGTGTGACAGAATGCATACAATAAAATTGTCTTTTTTGTTTTTTATTGTACAAGTTATTGTTTGAGTTGAATTCTTTTGAGATACATTATAGAATCTCTACAACATAGTTTTTTCTCATAATGTTTCATGATAATTTTGATATTTTTTTGAATATTGCGAACAATGGAACACAATGTATTTTTATTTTTAAAGGTGCCGTTCGTTGAACGGGTGATACCTTAATTTTTTTAAAGTTGTTGTCCGTTGAAAGTGTGATATCTTGTGTCATCTATTTAATGGACGATGGTAGACTAGATATGCAATATTTTTAAATAATCATGTATTTTTTAGAATATAAAAATATAAAAATAAGGAAAATTCGGCTAGCCTCAACATACACAGTGGCCGATCTCCCTTGAAGAAGGTGAAAAACAAAACTTTTGGCCCACAAGAAATGTAGCCTGGCCGGCCTACTTCGAAGGCTGACAGGCCTAAACTTCCGGCTGGCCATTTCGACCCATGAATCAGCTGAACGAAGCCCAGCCAAAGTCCACGGAGCTCATCTGAGGCCGACAGCACAAGTAGCCCATCTTGGGCCTGACACAGATGGCTGCAACCTTCCTCATCAACGATGTCTGTTCTGACGCTTTGTTGCAATCTTCGTGCCCTACTCCAATGGAGTCGATCCAATCTACCTTCTGCTCCCCAGTGTTATGCATATCGATCAAATATCGCCGACAGTGAATATCAACAGAGGTGTGTCGCTGCTTGCTTTGTAACGTGTCTTTGTTGTATACTGTTGTTCTTCTAATATCACTTTGAAGAACATGCAACATGAAATCCTAGAGTGACCCTAAGTTTAAATACCGATCCCTTAGGAGGTAATTGGTCTACTAAATTTGCACTGTGATTTAACTCTGCAATTACTTAATACTTTTGGTTGTAACGTAGGGGATTTAATATTTGTAAATAGAAAACCCAAATAGTAATTTTAATATTAAATGAGAGAAATAAATAATACTAAAAATAATAAGGATGGCAACAATGATTAAAAGTAGGGTAGAGGACACGCCGGAACCATATAGCTAGTTGGTCACACGGATCTGAAGATGATCTACATGTTAGTGAATAAAAAAGATAAAGAGTAACAGTAGGAACTAAAGATGCTTGTCACTTGGATGTCACCCTAATCTCATCCTGCCCTCTGGTCTCTGATGTGGGTCATTGGACAAGAATGATCATCCTTAAGTGCATATGTCAAGACCGGTCTAAGGAAAAGACCATTCTAACATATGTTTTAAGTCTAGGAATAAATCCTAATATATAATGACTTTATAGATGCATATCATTATTGAAGGTGCATCTAGCCCGTAAGTGTGATTTTAGTAATTAATAACAACACCTATGAACTAACAATTATGTTGAGAATTGTTAGTAGATTGTTCTATAAATGATGTATGGAGGATTGAGCATGGCTTCATTGAGGCATTCACTTTGAGAGAAACCGGAAATCCTGAGTGAAGAATTCACTTTCAGAGAAATCGGAAATCTTGAATAGGAATTCTCGTTAAAAGAAACCGAAAATCTTGAACGAGGAATTCTCTTTGAAAGAAACCAAAAACCTGCCCTATGAGTGTTTTGAGTGTCTAGCAGCCTAACTGCCAGGGGTTGGTGATCTGTCCACCATCTACGCAAGGGGCAAGGTTCCAAGTTATGTGGAGGTTAAGTCATTTTTGGAGATCAAGTGACTAAAGGGTATAGGATTTCTAATTGAGCTTTTATGGACTAACACATGTGTTATGTGCTTGAGAGTGAGTTGAGATTAGTTACCATATAAAGGCAAATATTGAATTGAGATAATAAATATGACAAGTTGGAAGAGCAAGATCAAGATAAGCTTAGTGGACAACTTACATACTTGACGTTTGTGGTTCATGCATTGGTGATGAACCGAATGAAGATGATAAAAGGAGAGAAGTCTTTCATGCTTGGTGCATGGGAAGCAATCAAGTAAACATCATCAAGCTTTCGGAAGATCAAGAGAGGATCGAGATGGAAAGCGAGGATGATCATTGTCATCAAGATCAAGTGGAGTTGATGACAAGCCTAGAAGAGAAGTGAGAAGCGTTGTGACTCAGATATGTGTTCGCCAAATCCAATGGGATGGATCAAGGCAAAGGTATAAAATATAGGGTATTTTCTTTTGCCGGTCTATGGTGATTAGAGAAGAAAAATGACCGGGTTGATAGGTTAAATGCTGCACCATTAAGAGGGTTCTAAACGATTGCTTGAGTTTTACCATGTGTTTATAAGTTTAATCTTGCATGTGCAAACTCTCTTTTGTCAGATGCTATAATTTGTAAATGTGTTTTGTAAATAGCACAAGTCCATATTCCTACTCTGTGTGGTATGTCACTAAGTTTAAAAATAAGTTTTGCAAGTTGTCATAGTGAAAACCCTTGGTTGTATGGAACCATTAGTTTGCAAATTTGTTTTGAAGACGATTGAGGTTCATGCAGTTTTCCTTGTGGTGGATCTTTAGACTATGTTTCTAGGTTTGATTTAATGTGTTTGAGATTAAGCAATCAGTTATGATGTGTAGCCCTCTGAATAAGCTTTTCATAGAGTAGAATATCACAAAAATCGGACATCGAGTTCAAAAGTTATCGCTGTTTCTCTAAGTATCAGTTATGCTAATGTGGGAGTGACGGTTTGACCTCCAAGATTATCAGTCTGACTGCTAGAGCTGACAGAGAATCTTTGTTTTCCTTTAGAGGCCAATCTGACCACTAAGGTGGCCGGTCTGACTGTTGGAACTAACATAGAACTTTCATCTCTCTGGAATGGTTGACGGTCTGACCGCCAAAGGCCTAAAAAGGCTATAACGGCTAGTTTTATAGCCATTGGCTTGAGTGACAATCTGACTAGGTTGTGTACTATAGTCTGACAACCAAATACAAAGGTTTGGGTTATCTCGGGTATAACAACCAGTTTGTTGGTGTGACCTATATATACCTCTTGTCCAGCGACTTGGAGACACTCTCCTGCCCCCATTGAGTATCCTTGAGCTAAGTAAAGTTCTCCCCACACATTTGTGTATGTGTTGCACATAGAGAGGGTTGTGAGGTAAGAATCAAGTGCATTTGCATTCAAGATTGAGCTTTAGGCACTTGGTGAGAGTCAAGTTTGTCTTGGCTTGTTACTCTTGGTGTTTGCCAACACCTAGACGGTTTGGTGGCATTATGATCTAGTGATCTTCTAAAAGAAGCTTACGAGAAGGTCCGGTATGATTGTGGGAGGCTTTGTGCACGCCTTACTAAAGTGGTAAAGTGTAACTCTAGTGGAATCAAGGTAGTGAGTGGTTCATTGAATTAATTCGGCTCATGATCAAGTTGCTCGTGGTGAGTCTCTTGTGGTGAGAATTGCATAGTTGATAGAGGTTAAAGGCTAGAACCCACCTCAACGTGGATTAGGGGAGATTGGCAAGTCTCTGACACCACGATAAAAAATTCGGTGTCTTCTTTGTGATTTGTCTACTTAAGCTTTTTATCTTGTGTAATTTACATTCCTAAAATTAAAATTGATTGCTTATCACCCTAGGATTTCGAACCTTGAATAGACATAGGGTGTTGGAGCACTAGTTTGAGACATAGAATTTTAGGGGTTTAGTTTTCTTGTAACCAATCTTTTTAATTCTGCATTAGAATCGGTTGAATCTTTCTAGAAATTTTAGAATTGACTATTCACCCCCCCTCTAGTCGGCCTCCTTGAGCCTACAATTACAATATCGCACTTAATCATCATTTAATATCTTAGAAAAGTGATATTTGAGGGCCAAGATTCAAATAACACTGTAACACAGCTACATATACTCTAATCCTTCATGACATCTCTACATGCACAATTGACGTAGATTGCATCTTAGAACAATCCATCCTCAATGAGCTCTTCAATTTCTTCTCCAACTGAGTGTTTGGTGATAGCAAGAGTGATTAATATGAAGACTTGACAACAATGTGGTAGTATGGCTCTTTTGCATGAAACAACATTTAAGTAAAAGCATTTGAAATGCAGTAATAATTAAGTAAATAACAATAAATAAACAATCACCTCAAGATTGCAACCATCTTGACTTAACCAACCTTCCAATACATCATCCAAGGTTTCCACCACCAAGGTTGAACAACACCTCAATCATAGTACCCACCACTATGACTGACTAAACACAATCATCAAGTTCTAATCATATGACGTTTTCCTTGCCACTCGAAACCATGAGTACAACTGATTAACCAGTTTTACACTCTTCAGAGGTCATACAATTTACCCACAATTCATGATCATCTATGGTGCCCGTGTCCGCGAAACACTTACACACTTCTCAGGCATGCAGCTAGGAAATCACTTCAAAGCCTTTACAACGCCCCTCTCAGCACGTGCACACCTACTAAGGTTTCACCGTCGTGCGAATACACCTCATCAATGAAAGCCCCCTCTTGTGCCAATGGAACACCCTGGAAGTACACCCTTCCACTCCATACAATTGAATGATCTATACAATGCTGAGAGTATGCAAATTCATTAGCTAGGCCCGTCCCATTCTAGGCTTGAGGTTATACTTTTTACACAAAAAGATCACTTGACGAACCGGTACTTAGATTTGAATAAGCTACCACATCCAAACTGTACAACTAGTACCAATCTCATAAAACTACATGCTCAAATCTCTATACCATGTTGCTAGAAAAAATTATACCATTATCATTTATCATTGTTGCATAGCACTATTATCTAGTTTCGTAGAGCAATTATCATGATCACCATCTCAAAGCAAGGCTAAGCATCATCTACCCTTCCATAACCCAAAACCATAACCCTGGAGATAATGATGATAAAGGAAAACTAGGGTATAGTCTAACTCTTGAGACTCATCACAAATTATTAGCATTCATGTTTGTAAAACAATTTTAAAAAAACTAGGATAAAAATATTCAAGAACACAATTTGCCTTTACTGTACTCAATTGAGTCTTCAAAGTCTTGATCGTAAAGTCCTTTAAGCTCCTCTGGAATAGTGGTGTCTACTCGCAAACATAAGCGAAAAAGAAACATATAAACACTAAGATCCAAAAAGAACATATTACATAACAAATATCATCACACACACGATCACACTTTTCTAGATATCTAGTGAAAGAACTGGTAAAATTGGAACTACGTTAACAAGTTACATCTTCCGAAAGACTAAAACAGGACCAAAAAGATTATCTACAGATGAAATTATGTTGCTTGCAATGTTCTAGAAAATTTTCCAGAGTTATTTATGATTTACTCAGACTTTCTAGGATTTTTCTAGCATTTATTTGAATTATAAAACTATATAAAACATTAAACAATATTAAATAAAAGCCATTAAAACATTATTAAACTTATTTTCTAAATTATTCCTGTTGGGGAAATGCCCCAGCCTTGAGATATTTAGACAATGTACTATGGCATTACTATAGTTGGCATTATACCTTGATTACCACATCATACGTAAAGAGGTGAAATACCTAAAATACCCCTATGTGCACATTCTCTCTATAAAACAAGCCCTCAAACAGCATGGGAGGGGGCCCCTTCCCCATTACATAGACCAAGCTTCTCTCTCGCTCTCTCCTTTTTCGGCACACAATTTATCTCTAAGCTTGAGTCTCCTTGTTGGAAGAGGCTCAAGCCGTACTCTATTCGGGATATGTTTTCGTGCCCCAATTCCTATTTTCAAAATTATTTTTTAAATGAAAACTATTTATTGCACAATATATATGATTTATGACATCAATACACTATTAAAACAAATAAAAAGAAAAGCTCTGCTTACTAGGCATGCCACATAGGCACGTTTGGCTGATGTGGCATTGCCATGCAAGCAAAAATGCTAACGCATCTTAGCTAACTCAGCTAGCTAATAGCGTTACGGCCGGTCGACGGCGCCATTAATTCCATTAAACCCTGATCGTCTGATCTAGATCCAATGATCTACATTTAACTGATTGAACCAGTACGTCTATGTCTAATCGCGACCAACAACTCACACTCATTCGCGCCCACCTCTGGCGTGACAAACGACGACCGTGGCGCGTGGCTAGAGCTTCACTAGAGTTGAGCTTCCGTGGCTCAAAAGCTCCGACGAGCGGCAGAAAAGCATCAGGGAGGAACAACGAGCTCACCTAGGGCACACTTTGACGTTGGTGAGGTCCTGGTGGCGTTGGCAACGTGCGACTACAGCTTCTCTTTTTGGAGCTCGTCAACTATGAGGCTCCAGTGGCTATCTGCCCTCAGCAACTTGGGAAAAAGCTTTGCCATGCTTTAGAGAAGATCAAGGTTGTCTCAATTTATATCCCAGGCCATCTGTGAGTCTAATGCAATACAATTAGGGTTTTAGAATCCGACAGCTCCATGATTTCAATCCTGAGTTGATCTCCTCATTCAAATGCGCTCTCTTGAAGATAAAATGGGCAAAAGACTCACGGGAAACATATGGACTCTATAGATAAGCTTCTAGAGGATATCTCACATGGATTGAGCTTAACTTGACTCGGATTCAAATTGGCTGGTGGGTTGAGCTCGAGGGTGACCTCGAGATTCATTCAAGCTTAGAGGAAAATGGCGCGGGCCAAAGGTTCACACGATTGGACGGATGGGTTTTGGTGGTAGCTTGGCGTATTCTGGCTTGGGCACGTCGTCTTATTCGTGCGGTTTTCATTGTCATTGACGTGCCAGACAGAACAGACAGAGGGAGGAGAGAGTAGCGAGAGGAGAAAGAAGAGGAGGATGGGCTAGCTTGCGGGTTTCGGCCCAAAATGAATTTAATCTTTTCTATTCTATTTCTTGTATTCTCTTGTGTATTCATACACACACACACACAACATATACACTTATACATATATAGCTCACATAAATAATCAAGCAATCAATCAAGCACAAACAATTATATATATATATATACTTATATAAAGAAAAACCCTTTCCTATATATATATAAATATATATACATATATATATATATATATATGCCTATGCATATATACACATGCACACACATATACATGTATGTATACATATATGCAAATACACACTTAGGGCTTATTTAGTTTTGCAAAAACTTTTTATTTCCTTTATTAAAATAGGTTTTATTTCTTTTGGTTTTAGAAATTGGGTTGTTACAGTACATGACCCGGCCACCATACACATCTATTAAGGGACGAATCTCGGAATAACGCCTTACATGTTGTGGTTGTACCATTGGTCCCCTATGGAACTTCTTCATTGTAGCCATGTATAGTCCTTTTCATGGAGCCCCAATCTATAACTTGGTCATCCACGCCGTTATTTCCTCCCTTTGCATACCCAATCCTTGTATTTGTGGCCAAACAAACCTGAGAAAGGCGAGAGACAAACAAAAGGATTTGCATAGGAAATGACTACAATAAGATTATTCACGATCTACACTAATGGTGCGATACATGGTGCCTAAGCGCTCTCTATCCCTAAGGGGACTACTTGTTCATCGCAATGGAAATGAAACACTTAATAACTGCAAGGAAGATCATTATGAAATAAATAAAGAACACAATTGAAGGCAAAGATGAATAACTTCCTTGATGTGATGAATGCTTACACCGAGAAATAATGCAGGAGACCTATTACAATGCATCTAATGGAGGGAAAATGGATGAACGATGGTGGAAATGGTGGTCACTTGGTCACTCTCTATTTCTTGTTGGCCTCCCGGTGTCTTGTGGTGATCCTTTGGTCCCTCTCTGATGAAAATCGATGTTGTCTTTAAATAACCACTAGGATAGGGTTTTGCGCTACCTCTCAAAGTCATTCAATGATGTTGCCTTCATGAAATTGTTTGGCTTCACGAGCTAGACTCAAAGAGGGGTGGTGTGGTCATCTAGTACGGTCACCAACGACCGTACCACAACCCTCCAAACCTTCTAGAAACTCCAATTGAGGCATGGCTGGTTTGTTGGCTTCGTTTTCATGAGATCTTCGCATAAATCTGCATGGATTGCGCAAAATCTTCCCTTTTCATGTGAGTTTAATAAAAAGGAACATATATCAGGCAAATTGCAGTTAATCAATGATTAGCTAAGTGTCACACCCCAAAATTCCGATTTTGGGTTGTGAGCATTTTAAAATAATAAAATAACATTTTTCTAGAAATTTAAAAGCTTTTTAAATAAATTTTAGAGTTTAAAAAGGATTTGTTTTCCGTGATGAAAAAATGTATTTATAAAATATTAGAATAGGTTAAGGAATTTCAAGGTTGGATAAATCCTTGCTCCTTTTTTTTAATATTATCCAAGATCCCTAAATTTCTTCCATTTTATATTTGTCACCATTTCTCCAAAGCTCTGAAGTTCCTTATCTTTATTTCTCCCTAATTCTTTCCCATACCAAGATGGCCCAAGTTGCCATGTCCCTTCTTCCATCTCTAGATCGAGAGGAGGACATGAACAAAGCCATTCGTCTTCCCGACTCCATGCCTGAACATAGGAGCTCCCAAAACTGATGAATTCAATGTGCACCCATACTGTTTAAATACCAATATTGAACATGTTGTTGCCATCATTCAATCCCCTCTTTATTCCCCTCAATTCAAGATAAAAAATTGTTGCTCTAAATGTCTTTAATGGCCATAATGGCAATTGAAGCTGGCTTGCCAGTTACTCCTTGTCACCAGCCTTGTCTTCTCACTCAGATTCGTAGTTCAAGACGGTATCAAATGCAAATCTAACAATACCAAATTTGTAGGTCTCATCAATAGCTTCGATTTGCACCTATGGAAGTCTCCATTTAATGTATCTAGGAGTTATTGCCCCCGAGATCAGTGCTGTGCAGTTAAGGCTGAATTCAAATAGTTTTTATTGTGGCTCAGTTTTGGAAATCAAGATGGTGATTCCAGAAATTCCAATGAATACCAAAGTTGTAGATATTTTTGAGTACTACAAGATAGAGTCTGAAAATGTCCAATGTAGAGTTGTAACGGTGAAGTTATTGTCCTTGAACCAGAGCTGTTCGTTTCATCTTCCTGAGCCATTCATTTCGTCTTCCACCTCCAGCCTCCTCCTCTTCCCCTTTGTGTCCAGCATCACCCAGGCCATCAAGAGGAGCTCCACACCCTCCCTTTCCCCTTCCCATTCCTCCCAAATCATATCCACAGCTGCTGCCCTGCCCGTGCATCGCCACCACTGTCGTTTGCCGCCGTTCCGACTAGTTGTCGCTTATGGAGGAGCTGCCCGTTGCCCCACCACCATCGATTATATCTTTGCGCTACAGCATGTTGTCAACACCACCGAGGATCCTCTCCCTACCCCTGCTCACTGGATTGCGCCGTCGTGCCACCGGTGCCACATGCCGTCGTCGCCGGTGCCATCGTCGTCTCCGCGAATTCTTCTTCACCGATCATTGCAGCAAGGTGAGGACCCAGACTAGCCCCTTCCCCTCCTCTTTTCCCCTGTATGTATGCCATTTGTGATCCCTAACCAAACCCCGAGCCCAACCAAAGCCCTCGCTGCGCCGCCACAGCCGTCGCCGTTGCGGACAACCGCGCGGCTGCCGATTGGCATCGGCGTTCCCCGGCTGATCTAAGGTCGGATCACCACGCCCTTTGACCAGCACGTGCCCCTGTATGTCCCACACACCCTCACCAACCCGCTTGGCCATTAGAGCCCCGACGCAACCAGCATCACGATCGCCGTGCCCTCTGCCAATTTGGAGTTTTGCGCGTGCAGCGCGGGTTCAGATCACGTTCCCCAGCGAACTAGCACTCCAATCAACGACTCCTTTGGCCGAGATGTGCCTCTACTAGTCCTCTACATCCTCCCAAAATCAGTTTGTCCAAAGCTGCAACAGAGCCCTCATTCTCGAAGTCGCAATTCCTGCTGCCCAGTCCCGTACATGTTCTGCATACCTAGAATGTTAGCCCCGTTCCCCGGCGAGCAGGAGCTCCAATCATCGATCCCTTTCACTGAGACGTGCCCTTGGTTATCCTCAACAATCCCTATATGTAGTTCATCCATAAGAGCACCGAAGCTGATGATTTTGTGGTTGCTACACCGCTGCCCCCATGTCTGTGAGGGTTCTACGCGTGCACCCGGAATGCATTCGCGTTCCTCGTTAATCCAGGAGCCGTTTGGACGCATTGACTACGTCACGGTATGTCCCATCACATCTTCTATGTGGCTAGATGAGGGTTCCCTTGCATCTGCAGCGACGCCACCAGGAACGCGATCCTAAGTTCCAATATCGTTGCACAATCTTGCCAAAGTTCCAACCAATCGATCTCCTTATCAGGTGAAGCCCTATCCAAACCATCTCTACAGAACTGTGTTCTAGAAAATATGAATAATTCTATTCAAACCATTTCTTGTATGTCACAGCCAAATCTCCGGGAACGCGAACGTCTTCTTCGCTATGTCTGTGCGCGGTCACCACCGAATCTGGGAGCGTTCATTGCTGTTTTGCCGCTACCTTAGAACACCTCTTCCAAGACCAACCATAAAACCGAGCTTGTCTTATCGCGTTCTACACCATGCTCTCCTCAATTTGTTGAAACTCACCGCTGCCAACGTCGACGTCAGTGACCGCCACAGCCGTTGTCCGTGTCCTCCATCGCTGGCGACGTCGAGAGCCATCGCCTTATTCCACTCTGTTCCAATTGTTAGTTAGGTTTTCCCTTCATCAAATAATTAGTCGAGAATATTTTCAGGGAATATTCTGGCTCCTTTTTCTTCAACCCTAATTTAATCTTCTGAGAACCTGTTCTCCTCCGTCTGAACTCTGATTTGAGCGGTTCTTGCACCCAAATTCTTCTAAAACCGTACCCTATCCAACCATAGTGTTTTTATAATGTGTTGTCTCTGTTTGGTGTATTTTTTCTTAGTTGTTTTGTGCTTTCTCTTTTGTCAGTAGATCTTGTAAGCAGAATATGGCGTTTCTAGAGATTCGATGAGCTACAAGGTCGAGACTTCAAGATATACCACAACCGAGTTTATGAAGATAATTGAGCAGTAGCCTGGCAAGTGTCCTTGCTCATTTTGCACCTATTTTAGGATTGATATGTTAGTTGTTTATCATTCATGCATGCTTGTCTAAAATTAGAAACCTATGATTAGGGTTTACTAGTAATTATCTGATTATCCTTGTCACCATTGAAAGAGTCATGGGAATAAGGGTAGATATGCTAGTGGCTGTCATGGTTGGTTTATGAGTTAAACTTGATTAATGTCTATGCAACATAATCGGGAGTGGTAATCTTTTGTAGCAACATAGTATAGGGATCCTAACTGGATGGTTGGTTTGAGGTGGTGCTGCAGAGTAGGTTTGTGGTTGTTCCTGTGTGGGATCTTAAGGACCGGTTCTTGAAAATGTAACCAAGCTAAAACCGCAACCATCCATGGGGCTTATATGGGTACGGTCTGGCCAATTAATTAGCTACCCTCTGGTTCTGTGAGCACCATTTGGACGGTTGAGTGGCACAAGAGGGGGCTTCTGCAGCAATGTAATCGTCTGTTAGCGGTGAAACCTCAGTGGGTGCTTACAGGTCTGCGGGAGCTTCGTAAAGGCCTTGTAGTGATCTCCTAGCGCACACCTTAGGAGTGTGTAAGTGCCTGATCAGCACGGCAACTGGAGACTATCACCTGGTAATGCGGGTGATGAAATCACGACCCATGGGGAAAGATGGGCAAACTCTGTAGAGTATAAATCTGATTGATCAGTCGTGCTCACAGTCAAAAGCGGCTTGGACTTCTTCTGGATTAGTTGGGATCAGGGTTTTGGTGTGGATAGCCGGGTAGCCAGGTAATGGGATTACCTGGTGAGTTATGATAGCCGGATATGGGATATTTGATGAGTTTGGTAGTCGGATAGGATCTGATGAGCTGTTTCTCTTGTTTAGTTGTGTCCTCACACTTAGTAAATAGGATGCCTATTGTTGGAGTCATAGGTTAAGGTTGATTAGTGCAGTTAACCAGTGTCTAACTATTTCTTGACTTAAGCCCTCATATCATACTTTCCTACACTTGCGGAGTACGATATGTACTCACACTTGCTATTTCCAGTAATAAATGCTGCTCAGTGGGAGAAGTCTATGTGGTGATCAAGAAAGCTGAAGGCTATACGAAGACGAAGCGTCTTGGGTCACGTTGCCCCCAGTCGATTGCCTGTGGTGTGCCCAGAAGATCCATAGGAGTCCTCTTGTGTTCTTGCGCTGCTATCTTGTAAACTCTAGTATTTATTTCAATAAAGTTGTTTTGTTCAATATAGAACTGTATATCACTTATATGTCACCGCATGTATGATGAAACTGATTTTGGCATACATGTGGATTGCACCTGGTTATTCTTTTGAAAAACCGGGCATGACACTAAACAATAATTATCAAAGATATTCATGAAATCACTAGAAAATATGATGTGTATTTTGGACTCATCAACACCCCCAAGTTTAAACCATTGCTCATCCTCACACAAGTGCTTGATCATGAAAAGAAAGGAATTTAATGATGTATTAAAATGTGAGGCTAGAGCAAAGAATATTCATGTAGAGGGGTTTCAAGACTCTTAATCAATCAATCTTAAATAAATATTGTAATAGACAAACTCTACTAAAAAAATCATAATTCTCAAATTATAAAGATTTTTTTTATCTTCCATACCACTAAAGCTTCGATCTCTGAATCTCCCCATCATTCCATCAAAATTTCCACTAACATGTGAGCAACCTCATCGTTTTTTGTCAAACAGTGCCAAAGAGAGATATAGAAAACAAAAAGAAAATCATATTATTGATCCATGACTTATCTCTAGGACTTGTTAGGTATGAGGTACAACAGTTGTGCTCATAGCTAGTAATCAAACCAACCATCAAATCATTACCAGGATTTATTCTTGAAATTTAAAACAAACATTTTTGGGATTTGCTATTATCATTTTGGTACCAAGGTAGTGCCATCACTACAAACCGCCTTGACTCATAGTCAGTTGTGGGTTCCCCAATTCTTTGGAGAGTTCACCTGCATTTCATTCAACTTTAACGACTAGAGGGGTGTTGCCTTTCCCATTGCATAAAAGAGATAAACATTATTTTCTTGATTGGCAATTCTTTGTTACCATTTTGCTTATTTATTCACATTTTGATTGCTTTATTATGTAGCAAGACAAAGTATTTAGATAATAACTAAGTGAGACTCATATACTAGTAAAAACTAATCAAGAACAATAGTTTGGCCTTCAATTTCTGGCAATGAGGAGCCTAGTAGGACAAGCAATTAAAATACATGCATCATTTAACTGGTACAATATTTACTAAGACGGTAAAAAAGGAGGGTATATAGACCGAACCTCATAACACGAATACCTTGAACGTTTTGAGCTCATCTTGATTTTCTTCTTTAAGTTAGTTCCTTTCTTCATTGGATCGTTCATTCTGTGCTCTAGGTGCAAGCAACGAAACCAGCATAGATAATACAAGGAGTATTCAAAATAAAATCTAAATTATATACATCAATGGTAAAAATAAAAGAAATTAAGGCAAGAAAATAAATACGCCATGCGAATGCAACTAAGCAACTATAAAAAATAAAAAGGGTGCCAACCGAAGCCAACACAAATGTATCAAACTCCCCCAAGCTTAAGCTTTTTGACTAGGGTCTTCAAGCTCAAGCTCTCTAATAGAGTTCAAGGCTAATGCGGCGAGCTTCCCCTTTGACCAAGATAGGAGGTCCAATGGGTGAACTTCTCATGCATTTAACATCGTTCATTCTACATGGCACGGGTGGTAGAGTTGGTGTTGTCCATCATTGAGCAGAGTTTTTCACCTCGTTGTAACATACGCAGTCACTTGATTCACCATCTTCTTTCTTGGAGGATTCCTCCACCTCCTCCTCTTCTTCTTTAGTTGGTTGTGGTACCATGTCAGGTTTTTCATTCAGCACCATTTTCCTATGTCTGTTCAACATAAATCCAAGAACCTCTCCTAAAGACATGTAAGATGCCAGGTGCAATTGCAAGATCAGGAAGTGATGCATTTGCAATGTTAAAGTAATAATGATCATGTCTACTTCCACTAAGAAAACCCAAACGTTGAGGCAATGTATATCAAGAAAATGATAACCAACAAGGGGCTGCAAATTTAACAAATTAATTCCTAAGCGAGTGGGAATGAAACTGATAAAGCTGATGAGGACATCACTCTGTCGGATACACACACACCGAGTATTCTTCCAACAATAGGTCCATTGACACGAGCTCGTGCACGTCAACTAAATCATGAGGTGAGCTCGTTCCTTAGTGTTCCTTTATATTTTGTTAAGGACAGGATGCTACTGAATAATTGTGATGTATTGTTACTTAGGAACATGAGAGAAGAACAGCAAGGGCGCCCAAGCCAAGGTGGAGGTCCAATCAAGTTCGAGTCCGTTTCGGAGTCCAGGACCAGTCTGCACTAAAATCTTCTCCCAGGACTCATACGGACTCCGTTTTCGACGTTCTACACATGGTTGGAAAGTTAAGGAGATAAGCTTTCCAACGGAACTGGTCCCATGTCCAAATTCTTTCTGAGTCAATAGGAATCGTCGAAACAAGTGGACGTCCAGAATCTGTCAGGGTGCTGCGCCACCATGTTTTGGGCCGTTGGGCCGTGTAACGTGTTGGAGTCCATTAGGGACGCGTCCAGGGGTCCTTGGCCGACCCTAGTCTTTTATATACAGTAGCTGCCGCCCTAATTAGGGTTGGGTTTTGCTTAGATATTGATCTACACACAGTTGTGAGATTTTCGCTCTTGTTCCGGACCGACTAGGCCGCCGCAAGTGTTTGTGGAACCCTGACTTCGAGTGCTTGAATTCGATTCGCAATATTTCAGATTGCATCTTCTACGTTCTTGCTTGTGTTCTCGGTACACTTGCAGGGATTGAGCCTTCTTGGCGAGGTTAACCGCGCGACACAGTTGATAACCAACGGAGCTGTGGTGTAGTGATTGCAAGGGAGACGGTCTGTTCGGGTCGAAGCCTTTGGATCATCAACGTCGAGTTCTCCACCCACCGACTTATCGCTACCTATCGGAAGATCAGGCCAACATTACTCATCAACTGGTATCAGATTTTCAGGTTGCCCGTTAGGTAATTTCGTTTTCCCCTTTTGATTAGTCTGTTTTTCATTACCTAGAGTCCACAAAAAGCCAAAAAAAAATTCCGTCAATTTCCGCTGCCCTAGAACCCTTTGTGCCTTTGCAATTTTTGTTTTCAGTTGCGCGTTGTTTTGTTTGTGTCCGTGGTCGAGTCTTGTTGCTGGTTTTAGAGTCGTGTTCTTGGTTTTTAGTCAACGCTTCGTGCTGTTTTGATCATGCCGCTATCCCATCGCCACCATCCCCACCAACAAGTCAAGCCACCACATTACTCGATTTGCCACCGCGAGCCGCCTTGTGTTACTTTCCGCCACGCCAACCCTAGATAGGTCGCAAGCCGCCTTGTATCAATTGCCCTGCCACCGCTGCCCTCCTTGTTCATCTCGCGATCCTATTGCTTGTAATACCTTAAAGAGGTCAATTTCTGCAAGAGGTGCTTTGAAAAAAACCCTAACTCGACAGGGGTTCAGTAAAATAGCAATAACTTTCTCATACGGACTCGGAATCAGGAAATTTTTTTTTTCACGGACATCTACAGAAAAAGTTACATCCGTTGCTCCCCAGCTTTGCCATTTCCGCCAAAAAAAATTTCCCAAATTCGCCTCGGAAGATTAAGTATTCGAGCCGCGAAGTTTCCGCACGCTTTTCAGAGAACGTGCTTGATTTTCTATAGGCCACATCTTGCATCCGTTTGAGCTGAAAATTTCTGTGGTTGTTGCTTGCGTGCTCCTAGTTTAGAAAAAAATATCAGAAAAATATGAAAAAAAAATTCGTGATTCCTACTAGTGCTAAAAGACAAAAAAGAGGAGCACATAGAGAACACCCAGATAATTGTGCTGTTTGCTGTGTCTTTCTCTGATCATCCTTTTTATCTTTGTTTCAGCTGTTGTGCTAGGACTAGGGACACGTGATAGACCAGCAATTGTGATTCATACTTTGGACACTTATTTAGCTTTGCTCATCTGATTACAGTTATTGCTAATCCTTGCTACCATATTGTGCCTTTCCAAGCTCCACCTCCTTTGATCCGAACAGGTTCACTCTTGCAATCATCCCACGCTTCCAGACTTGTCACCGGTTGTTCCTCCTTGCTGCGTTGGTAAGAATATTTGTAAGAGCGTGGTAAGACGCTTGAGTGTGTGTGATTCCACCTTCCACAACCTAGTAGTTGATAGGGATAATATTGTGTTGTCCTTTGTTTTCTACTAACCATGTCAGGTGATGGCTCTCCGTCGGATTTTAAGGATTGTGTGTCCAAGGAAGAACTCAACAAAGCCTTGCAGGATCATACTAGACTATTGATAGACATTAGAACAAGCATTGCTAACCTCGTCACGCGAGTCAACGACCTTGAGTTGCGACAGCCACCACAGGATGATGACCATTCACATGATGATGATGATGATACTAATAATGGTGACCAAGAAGATGGTGAGGTTTTTGTTGGGCAAGATGCACATGCTGAGCAACGTCCTCGTGCTGAACAATTACGTCGTGACCAACAACAACGTCATCAAGGTAATGGAGGTAATAATGTTAATCGCAACGGTCGCGATGATCCTTATTCTAAGATTAAGTTTTCAATGCCTCCTTTTGATGGTGCATATGATGCTGATGCTTATTTGAATTGGGAAATGACGGTTGATCAAAAGTATAGTTCTCATATGGTTCCTGAAATGCATAGAGTTAGACTAGCCACTTGTGAGTTCACAAATTATGCTATTATTTGGTGGAATGGTTTAGTTTCTAGTGGCTTAGAACCTGAATCATGGCCTAGACTAAAGCGTGCCATGCGCAATAGATTTATTCCTCCTGATTATACACGTGAATTGAAAAAGAAATTACAGCGCTTAAATCAAGGTTCTAAATCTGTGCATGATTACTATCAAGAGCTTCAAATTGCTATGCTTCGTTGTAGTATACAAGAGGATGATGAGGATACCATGATTCGTTTTTACTCCGGGTTGAGACGTGAAATTCAGGACCTTGTTGATTATAAAGATTACAATACTACCAATAGGTTGTTCCATTTTGCTATCTTGGCAGAAAAAGAACTGCAGGGTCGACAACAGGTGCAGAAATTGTGGAACAATTTTGGGAGTACATCTACTTCACGAGTACCACCGGTACAAGCAACAACATTCCCTTCTACATCTACACGATCTGCTGCCCCCTCCTCCAACACTCGGGCGTGTTCAGCAGGAGCACCACAACCATCACGTGAGGTGAGTAAATCTACTGTTTCGCAGGATCCAATGCCAAGCTCTTCTTCAGGTGCAGCTACCACGGGTCGTACAACGGGCATTATGTGCCGTCGCTGCCAAGGTATTGGCCACGTCATGAAGGATTGCCCAAGCCAGCGAGCATACTTCGCAACAGCAGATGGTGGATATGTTAGTCATAGTGATGTCAAGGAAGAATATGCATTTGAAGCTAATCTTGCAGCTGATCATGACATGGATAGTGAGGGGGAGGAGATTAGTGGTACCGCTGCCACGGAGAGTTATGCAGCACGCACCTTCATTGTGAAGCGAGTTTTGAGTTCTCAAATGGGGCAAGCAGAGCAGCTACAATGCCATAATCTATTCCAGACATTCCTCATTGTCAAAGATGCACGTGTTCGTACCATAATTGATGGCGGGAGTTGCAACAACCTCTTGAGCTCCGATCTTGTGAAGAATCTTTCCTTGCCAACACGTGCACATCCTCATCCATACTACATTCAGTGGTTCAATAACAACGGTAAGGTTAAGGTAACACAATCTGCGAGAGTACATTTTTCTATTGGTTCCTACCATGACTATGCTGATTTTGATGTAGTGCCTATGCAAGCATGTTCACTTTTGTTAGGCCGTCCTTGGGAATTTGATACCGATGCTACACACCATGGTAGAAGTAATAAATACTCTCTCATGCACAAGGGAAAGAAAATCTCTTTGCTTCCTTTGACACCTGCTGAAATTGTGCAATATGATAAAGCGCTAGCTGAAAAAGAAAAGAAAGAACGTGTTTTGGAATCTGAAAATCAGCAAGTAGCTCAATCTGTTTTTCCACCTAAGAAAGAGAAGAACACACCTAGGTCCGAAGGCATTAAGTTAAAAGGTGGTGTTATGCTTGCTACTAAATCTGACCTTGCTGAAATTCAAGATAATGATACTTTGTGCTATGCTTTGGTATGCAAAGAGATTTTATTTTCAATTGATGATATACCTAGCTCTTTGCCTGCTGCTGTCACTAACCTTTTGCAGGAGTATAAGGATGTCTTTCCAGCTGAGATACCCCCGGGGCTGCCACCATTGAGATGTATAGAACACCAAATAGATTTGATTCCGGGAGCGACTTTGCCGAACTGCGCTGCATATAGGACCAATCCGGAGGAGACTAAGGAAATTCAGCGACAAGTCCAAGACCTTTTGGACCGTGGGTACGTACGAGAGAGCCTTAGTCCTTGTGCTGTTCCTGTTCTTTTGGTTCCTAAGAAAGATGGTACATGGTGCATGTGTGTTGATTGTAGAGCATTAATAATATCACAATAAGGTATCGTCACCCTATTCCTAGGCTAGACGACATGCTTGATGAGTTGAGTGGTTCTATTATTTTCACGAAGATTGACTTGCGTAGTGGTTACCACCAACTAAGAATGAAATTGGGAGATGAATGGAAAACTGCTTTCAAAACTAAGTTCGGTCTATATGAGTGGTTAGTGATGCCTTTCGGTTTAACTAATGCACCTAGCACTTTCTGAGATTGATGAATGAGGTTTTACGTGCTTTCATAGGAAGATT
Organism: Phragmites australis; assembly: GCF_958298935.1. Lineage (NCBI taxonomy): Eukaryota > Viridiplantae > Streptophyta > Magnoliopsida > Poales > Poaceae > Phragmites > Phragmites australis. The sequence continues at coordinate 9,552,074 of NC_084938.1, forward strand.
TGTGGTGGTGTACTTTGATGATATTTTGATCTATAGCAAGTCACATGAAGAACACATTGATCATCTACGTGCTGTTTTTACTGCTTTGAGAGAGGCACGTTTGTTTGCTAACCTTGACAAGTGCATCTTTTGCACGAATAGAGTTGCTTTTCTTGGCTATGTTGTTACTCCATAGGGAATTGAAGTGGATGAAGCTAAAATTGAAGCCATCAAGAGCTAGCCGACCCCTGGGACTATCACACAGGTGAGAAGCTTTCATGGTCTTGCAGGGTTCTATCGGTGTTTTGTGAGAGATTTCAGCACCATTGCTGCCCCACTCAATGAGTTGATGAAGAAGGGCATTCCGTTCCAATGGGGGCCAGCACAAGAACAAGCTTTTAATACGCTGAAAGAGAAGCTTACGCATGCACCTCTACTCCAACTTCCGGACTTTGGTAAGACTTTTGAGTTAGAATGTGATGCTAGCGGCATTAGAATTGGAGGAGTGCTACTACAAGGAGGTAAACCCATTGCTTATTTTAGTGAGAAATTGAATGGGGCATCTCTGAATTATTCGACTTATGATAAGGAGTTGTATGCTTTAGTGCGAGTTTTAGAAACATGGCAACATTATCTTTGGCCCAAGGAGTTTATTATTCATTCTGATCATGAAGCTTTGAAACATATTAGAAGCCAAGCCAAACTGAACAAACGTCATACTAAATGGGTTGAATTTATAGAGTCATTTCCTTATATCATTAAACACAAGAAAGGTAAAGACAATATCATTGCAGATACATTATCTAGACGTTATACCATGCTGTCCCAACTCGATCATAAGATTTTTGGTTTAGAAACAATTAAATGATTATATGCTACTGATTTGGACTTTAAAGATGTTTTTGAACATTGTAAAGAAGGAAGAACTTGGAATAAATATGTGCTGAATGATGGATTACTATACTGTGCTAAGAGGCTATGCATCCCAGCTAGCTCTATTCGCCTATTGTTCTTGCAGGAAGCGCATGGAGGTGGTTTGATGGGACATTTTGGAGTGAAGAAGACCGAGGATGTATTGGCTGCTCACTTCTTTTGGCCTAGGATGAGGTGCGACGTCGAGCGCTACGTGGCACGCTACACTACTTGCAATAAAGCTAAATCTCGCTTGAACCCACATGGACTTTATATGCCTCTTCCTATTCCTAGTGTTCCTTGGGAGGATATTTCTATGGATTTTGTTTTAGGATTGCCTAGGATCAAGAGGGGGAGGGATAGTATATTTGTCGTTGTGGATCATTTTTCAAAAATGGCACATTTTATACCTTGTCACAAGAGCAATGATGCTACAAACATAGCTGATTTATTTTTCAGGGAAATTATTTGCTTGCTTGGAGTGCCTAACACCATTGTTTCGGATCGTGATGCAAAATTTTTGAGCCACTTTTGGAGGACACTTTAGAATAAACTTGGGACAAAGCTGCTGTTTTCGACGACATGTCACCCTCAAACCAACGGACAAACGGAGGTTGTGAACCGCACATTATCCACCATGTTGCGAGCTGTTTTGAAGAAAAATTTGAGGATGTGGGAAGAGTGTCTACCCCATATTGAGTTCGTTACAACAGATCAGTTCACTCCACTACCAAGGTAAGTCCGTTTCAGGTAGTGTATGGTTTTAACCCCCGTGCCCCTATTGATTTACTTCCTTTACCAACATCCGAGAAATTGAATTTTGATGCTAAGACACGTGCTGATTTGATTATGAAAATGCATGAGTTGACTAAGGAAAATATTGAAAAGATGAATGAGAAATATAGAACTTATGGTAGCCAAGGTCGGAAACATATTACTTTTGAAATTGGTGATCTTGTGTGGTTACATTTGCGCAAAGATAGGTTTCCTGATTTGAGAAAGTCTAAATTGCTGCATCGAGCTGATGGTTCTTTTAAAATTGTGGAAAAGATCAATGATAATGCATATAAGCTTGAGTTGCCTGCAGATTATGGGGTTAGTCCCACATTTAACATTTCAGATTTAAAGCCTTACTTGGGAGAAGAAGATGATATTGAGTCGAGGACGACTCCAATTCAAGAGGGGGAGGATGATGAGGATATCACTCTGTCGGATACACACACACCGAGTATTCCTCCAACAATAGGTCCATTGACACGAGCTCGTGCACGTTAACTAAATCATGAGGTGAGCTTGTTCCTTAGTGTTCCTTTATATTTGATAAGGACAGGATGCTACTGAATAATTGTGATGTATTATTACTTAGGAACACGAGAGAAGAACAGCAAGGGCGCCCAAGCCAAGGTGGAGGCCTAATCAAGTTCGAGTCCGTTTCGGAGTCCAGGACTAGTCTGCACTAAAATCTTCGCCCAGGACGCATACGGACTCCGTTTTCGACGTTCTACACATGGTTGGAAAGCTAAGGAGATAAGCTTTCCAACGGAACTGGTCCCATGTCCAAATTCTTTCTGAGTCAACAGAAATCGTCGAAACAATTAGACGTCCAGAATCTATCAGGGTGCTGCACCACCATCTTTTGGGCCGTTGGGCCGTGTAACGTGTTGGAGTCCATTAGGGACGTGTCCAGGGGTCCTTGGCCGACCCTAGTCTTTTATATACAGTAGCTGCCGCCCAGGACGCATACGGACTCCGTTTTGCTTAGATATTGATCTACACACAGTTGTGAGATTTTCGCTCTTGTTCTCGCTCTTGTTCCCGACCGACTAGGCCGCCGCAAGTGTTTGTGGAACCCCGACTTCGAGTGCTTGAATTCGATTCGTAATATTTCAGATTGCATCTTCTACGTTCTTGCTTGTGTTCTCGGTACGCTTGCAGGGATTGAGCCTTCTTGGCGAGGTCAACCGCGCGACATAGTTGATAACCAACGGAGCTGTGGTGTAGTGATTGCAAGGGAGACGATCTGTTCGGGTCGAAGCCTTTGGATCATCAACGTCGAGTTCTCTACCCACCGACCTATCGCTACCTATCGGAAGATCAGGCCAACATTACTCATCAAAAGCCACCATAAGTGGTCTCCCCTTGGTGCTGATGTGATTGCCTAGACAAATGAGAAGCCATTATTGCAGCCAAAATAAATGTAATACCAATATTAACATGGGGACGCAAGGCACAATCAATAATAACTACCTTTTGAAGAGAAACATAATGAGCCTCACCTCTGGTGAATACAATGTTGGCTAGGAAAAGATGGAAATAACAGATGCATGGATTTGAGATATCACTTGCCTAATCCCATACATATATGAGGGCTTCATCATTATTAGGAATATTGAAAAGCTCACACCATTGTGTGAGGGTTAGCTCATACTAACATCTAAAAGGCATAATTTAATAGTATCAACATGACTAGAGAAATCATCCTTTGCAAGATTATTTTAAAGAGAACATAGAAATTCAAGAGTAAGTCTACGATAAGTAGGGCAACTAGATTGAATAAGCATATTTAAACCAACATTATTTCAAATGTTACATAAATCGGTACCGATGCCAAGAGCAACTAACATTGTAGGCATGCCCACTTCATATAACAGATGGTCCTATTTCATAGGACACAAAATTGTTTGCACTCAGTGGTGGGGCGGAGTGTGATACCGAGGTTGTACGGCTCTCAGGCTCTTGTTCTTGAGCCCTCACCTTGGGTCCTAGCAATTTGATGATGCATCTGCAAGTCGATATAAGTAATCCAAAAAGTGTTTATAGACAAGCGATTATTGATGCAAGAGGCACAATTGCACCAAAGGAAATCGATTGAATCAACCTAGAAAAGGAGATCAGGCAAAAACTTGGTTTGAACCCAATACAAGAAAGAACATATAATATATACTAAATCCAACAAGATAAATTGGATAGAAAGCATAGGTAGTACCTTGGAGTGGAATAATTCAAGAAATTGACATCAAAAGTGCTTTAGATTGGAGTTTGGATGAGTTTTGGAGAAGCTAGGGTCAAAGAAATAGGGTTTAGAGAGAGAATATGAACTTATGACCTTGGGCTGAAGTATTTAAGATGTAACTTTAATGTGGTACGATCACTATAAGCAACCATACCAGACTCCCCAAGCTTATTGGAACTTGAGGGGTTTGATATCGACACCTGGTGCGGTCGGTCAGGCCTCGATACAGCCCCTCCAAACTTTCTGGAGTCTCGTTTGTGCTAAATTTTTTGTATACCTTCTTGTTTTCTTGTATATGTCTGTGGTCCAAAACATAGTATATATTCTATAGGAAAATTTTGAGTTAAAATTCTCCATAGCTTATTTCTAATTAAAACTTTAATTCTCAATACCCAAAACTGTAAATTGAGCATTTGATCACTTCAATAATGTATTTCACTATAAAATTAAAGGAACATAAATAAATCTTTATTGCTTGGGTTGCTTCCCAAGAAGCGCTTTAGGTTTAACTCATTAGCTCGACTTAGCTATTTTATCAACCAATACCTAGAAAATGAGGGATCATAGTAATGTGCCCTCCTAAATCTCTTTCTTAGTTCAATTGTTTCTTCCTTGACCTTCTTCTTCTTTCTTTGTAAATGCAAAACAAATGCTCTCTCGGGTAATTTGAATTTAATGTTCCCTTCTGCATATTGATTAAGTAGCCTGTAGTTCTAAGAAAAGGTATTATGAGAATTACGGGAATGTTAGCATCCTCGGGTATGTCAAGCACAATAAAATCAATAGGTATGGGACATTATTTTATCATGATAGTAACATCTTCTTTAATTCTACGGCTTTAGAGTAGGAAGCATTAGCAAATTCTACACATAATTGTGATGATTGTAAAGGACCAAGATCAAGCTTTTGATAAAAAGTTGTAGGAATAATTGAAATGCTAGCTCCTAGATCACATATAGCATTAAAATTATGAGTACCAATACGAATATTCAACCTTGAGTGGCATTCTCTCTTTGTACCTTTTGATCTCATGGTCCAACCTGCACATCTCAAAAGCATCTTAACATAGGGGAGACTTATATGCATAATGCGAACTAATTCATTAGCCGATTTACCCAAAGCCTTCACATGTTGCTTTTTAATATCCTCTACCTCAATGGGCTTACATTGTTTGGAACTCTCAATATCTTAACTTGTTCCACCGGATTTGGCTCCGGTTTACCTGCAAAATAGCCAAGGATTCTTGTTTCTCCTTCCGTGATCTTCACGACATGGGTCTCTATAGCTTTGGTCCTATTCTCAAGATTAATGATATTAACCAATAAATTGCTAACTTTGCTAGTCATGTTGGAGATAGCCATATCATGCTCCTTAATTTTATTGGTAATGAATTTATTTTGTTCTATTTGAGAAGCTATGAATTGGTTTAATATGGACTCCATGAAATTGTTATTATTTAAGGATACATGTTACCCTGTGGGCTAACTATTTGTCTATTGTTATTAAATTACCATATGATAAATTCGGATGAATGCGGCAATTTGGATTGTAAGAAGCATTACCTCGTATGAAAGTGGCATTGGCAAACTCACCGAACGAATTCACATGAGTGTGGTTATTGTTACCTTGCCTTAAATCAAGAAGTATATCAATTTTTCTTCGATATGAAGGCATTCCACTGTGTTCATTTTCTTTGATCTTGACGCTCTCTCAATATTCAACTGAGAGTAATTTTCTGAAATGTCTTTACATATTTGTTGTGCGTCATTAATTGTCATGTTCATGAACGCTCCTCTGGCTACAACATCAAGGTATGTCCTGGAATCTTGGTTAATAGCATTATGAAAAGTATGAAGAATCATCCAGTTTTCTAACCCATAATTAGGATAATCATGGAGAGTTTCATCAAACCTCTCCCAAGCAGCGCTAAGACTCTCACCATTACTTTGTTTAATAGAAATAATTTAATTACACAAATAAGCAATCTTAGCTAGAGGGTAATACTCAAGTGGCGGGCACACTTTAGGACAAGGGTGTACATATGTACACCCAACTTTTTTGGCATAAAGTTGACTATATATCATATGTAATACATGTAGATGACTAGTTGTTAAAATCTCAAAATTGCATGCCATATTCCAACTCAGCAGACCATTCATACTCTCTTGAGCCTTTTCTCACTACTGAATTCTACCATCTCAAAGCCCAATTGACTCTCGATGGCCTTATCAAAAAAAAATTAGCTATGTACACCCATTGTTAAAATATTAGTCCCACAACTGGTAATACTTCGATAAAAACTTACATGTGCAAATTGCACAAGACGTGATGCTACCTGGGTAAGGTATTTAATCATTCCTTTGCTTTTCCATGAAGGGGAAAAGGAAAAGGTTTTGATTTAATAATACCAGAATCTTCTACCTTCATCATTTTACATAACTCAGAGAAAACTTGCACATGAAGCATATGATCTTCATTAGGACTATCACCAAATTGATTTTGTTGCACTAAATTTGGCAAGGTGGGTTTGTTCTCAAAATTATTAGCAATGATCACCAGATCAGCTATCATCAACTGTTGTGTCGCATTAGGTGGACTAGCGAAAGAGCTCAGCTTAGGATTAGCATCGCCCATCTTAGGTAACTTGGAATGATTCTTTTTAACAAACTTAATTAAAGTTAATCTAAATCTAAACTACCCAATGATGTTTTTTTTAATATTGAGAAAAAAAATAAATTGCAAAAAATACAATGTTGAAAATAAAGAAAATAAAATACTAGGGAAAGAATGCAAACTCGGCATGATGATGCTCACGTCGCTAAAAACGGTGCCAGAAAACGTGATGCTTGCTTTGTAATCCTTGTTATACATGGTTGTTTTCCCAATGTCACTTTGAAGAATGTGCAACACACAATCCCTAGAGTGACCCTAAGTTTAAATATCGATCCCTTAGGATGCAAGTGATCTACCAAACTTGCATTGTTATCTAACCCTGCAATTATTTAATACTTTGGTTGTAATATATGGGGATTTAATATTTGTGAATAGAAAATCCTAAATAATATTTCTAATACTAAATGCAAGAAATAAATAATGTTGAAATTTACAAGGATGGCCACAATGATTAAAAGTAGGGTAGAGGACACTCTGGAACCATGTAGCTAGTTGGTCACACATATTGGGAGATGGTCTATATATTATTGAATAAATAAGATAAAGATTAACTGTAGGAATTGAATATGCATGTCACTTAGGTAGCACACCGTAATATCCTCATGTCCCCTGGTCCCTTATGTGGCCCATTGGATAAGAACGATCACCATTCAATGCACGCAACCTCGTCGCCATACACATCTATTAAGGGACGAATCCTGGAATAACGTCTTATGTGTTGTGGTTGTACCATTGATCCCTTGTGGAATATCTTCAATGTAGCTAGTACAGTCCCCTGTCACGGAGCCATGATCTACAACTTGGTCATCCACACAGTCATTGCTTCCCTCTGCATACCCGATCGTTGTATTTGTGGCCAAACAAACCTGTGAAAGGCGAGAGACAAACAAAGGATTTTCATAGGGAAAGACTATATTAAGATTACTCCCGATCTACACTAATGGTTCACTACATGGCGTGTAAGCGCTCTCTATCCATAAGGGGACTACCCACTCATCGCAATGGAAATGAAACACTTATGGTGTCACGTACGGTATACAATACTGCCGTAGAGCCAAGGGAATGGCATAGGTTTCAGAGTCCTAGTTTGTTTTGATTTTGTTTAGATATAGTTGGAAGGAGTACATGTTGGTTTAGGTAACAAATCAAGTTGGTTTAGGAAACAAACTCTGGTTGGACAGCTATATAGATACTAGTTAATGTATCAATTTGAAGGCAATAAAGAAGTATTCATCTACTTTCTCGCCTCCTTTTCTGCATCTCATCTCTTGCTGCACTTGACGACCTCCATCATCGATAACTCCACAATAGGGAGGAAACTGGCCATGGAGTCCTCACACTTATCCTATACGGTCATTGCCACACGGCCATGACAACTTGGTATCAGGATCCATTGATTCTGGGACCGACAGATCACGATCCATGGAGTCCTTCGGTGCGGATCACAATCTGTTCAAGAAATTGTTGGAAGAATAGGAAACCTTGCTATGTCAGGAATTTCAGTCTGGTTTCGATGACATCAACAATAGCCTGGGCGACATCAACACCACGCTATCCACCATCAAGACCTCTCTCGCTGAGGTTACATGTGTGGTGATGGGAGTCATGGATCAGTTGTCTCGCTTGGAGAAGCACAAAGCCTTGAATGATAGCTCTGGCATGGTCGATTCAGACCAAACTGTGGTCGACCCTCCACCAACATCTATCGACGGTGTAGCATCCACAACGCCCACAGGATTGTTGCCGCACATACCTCATTTAGGCAGTGTAGGCATTCTTCAAGCTGATGGGGCTTTGCTGCAACGGGCTCTATTGCTTAAGAATCTGCTACGGATGATTCTCCTAGATCAAGTGGTGTCATGGATGGAGGAGTTCCACAATTTTTCAAGTTGAGCTTCCCTCACTATGACGGGAAAGATGACCTGCTTCCTTGGCTCAACAGATGTGAATAGTTCTTCTATGGTCAAAAGACTGAAGAAAATCACAAGGTTTGGCTAGCCTCCTATCACATGGATGGCAATGCCCACCATTGGTACTATCACCTTGAATGCAGTCGTGGTGAGCCTTCTTGGGATGAGTTTAAGCAATTATGGTCCTCCCATTCATAGCAATCCGTTAGGAGAACTCCAGCATCTTCGATAGTCAGGGATGGTGGAAGACTACCAAAGCCGCTTCTTGGCTCTCCTTAGTTGAGCGGACCCATTGATGGAGCATCAAGAGAAGCAATTGTTCACGTCTGGGCTTCGTGATGATATTTGTACTGACGTTCAACTCTAGGACCCAACTGATCTTGAGGCCGCCATGAGTCTGGCGTGCGTATATGAGCAGAAGGCTAGTTGCACGTTCTGTTTAGGCGGCACACACTCGTATATGTCTTCGTGTGGGTCTCCAGCGCTCACATCTGGGCCTCCTCTGACAAAATCGACAAGGCCCACCCCAGGTAGTGCAAGTTCCACCTCGCTTCCTTCTCGTGAAGTTTGGCGTCTTTCTCCAACTGAGATGGTGAAACACCATCGACAAGGTCTTTGTTTTAATTGTGATGAGAAGTTCATTTGCGGTCACCGTTGTGCCCACCTCTTCTACATCGAGTACAATGATTCCATAACCAATGACTATAGCATGGAAGAACTTTGGCAGAACCCTCACATCTCCCTTTTATGCAGTGGAAGGTATTCATGGGTCTAATATAATGTGTCTGAGAATTCAGATTGGCAATTAGGAATTGGTGGCACTCATCGACTTTGGTTCGTCCCATAATATCATTCAGGATGAAGTCACAGAATGCCTGTGTCTTTCTCGCCAACTAGTCTGCATTGGACTCAAGGTCACGGTCGTCAATGGTGACCATTTATGCAGCTCAGGATTGTGCCGTGGACTGGTCATGCTCATCAATCAAGACTCATTTTTACTGGATTGCTATACCTTACCACTAGCGGGCTATAACATCATGCTTGGAACTCAGTGGTTGCGTTCTTTGGGGCCAATCCTATGGGACTGCAACAAGCTCACTTTGCCTTGCTGCATCAATGGGTGTTATGTTATAGGGCAAGGATTGCTAGGTCGAGGAGTGTCCATATGCGTAGCCGAGTGCACCACTACTCTTTTGGCTCGCATCCTAGACTCCTTCGCCGATCTCTTTACGGAACCTACAGGCTTGCCTCCGGCATGCGCACATGACCATCGCATTCATCCAAAGGCCGGTGCTCGGCCGATAGCCATGCGCTTGTATATATACCCCAACTTTAGAAGGTGAGTTGGAATGTCAATGTGCCGAGATGCTTCAACACGGGTTCATTAGCCTCAGTACGTCTACCTTCTCCTTACTAGTACTACTCATCAAGAAGCATGATGGGTCTTGGTGTTTTTGCATCGATTATTGTGCCCTCAATGCCATAACCATAAAATATAAGTTTCCAATACCGTTGGTTGAAGAACTGTTAGATGAACTCCATGGTGCATGTTACTTCACTAAATTGGACCTCCGTTCTGGTTATCATCATGTACGAATGCATGAAAATGACATTGAGAATATGACATTCCATATTCATCACGGACATTATGAGTTTATTGTGATGCCGTTTTGCTTAACAATTGCACCGACCACATTTCAAGCATTGATGAACGATATCCTTCACCGGTATTTATGTCATTTTGTTCTTGTCTTTTTTGATGATATATTGATCTACAATTCTTCTTGGGTCGATCACCTCCGCCATGTCCGCATGGTGTTGGACATACTCTGACAACACCACCTTGTCTTGAAGCAATCCAAATGTTTCTTTGGAGTATCCTCGGTGTCTTACCTTGGTCACGTTGTATCAGTGGTCAACATCACAATGGATAGCTAGAAGGTACAAGCTGTTGAAGAGTGGCCGGAGCCTCGTACAGTACGAGAAATTCGTGGATTCCTCGGTCTCGTAGGGTACTACCAGTGTTTCATCTAAGATTATGGCACTATTGCTACCCCATTGAAAAAACTCTTGAAGAAGGAAGGTTTTGCTTGGTCTTCTGAGGCATCTCAAGCATTCTTGACACTCAAAAAGGTTCTCTCTATAGGTTCCATTTTGCAGTTGCCGGATTTTCGTCAGGTCTTTGTGGTTGAATGTGATGCATCAAGATCTGGCATGGGTGTTGTACTTCATCAAGGTGCTGGACCAGTGGCTTTCTTTAGTCGTGCCATGGCACCTCACCATGCTGGCTTAGCTACGTATGAGCATGAGTTGATCACCCTCGCTTGGGCCGTGAAGCACTGGCGACCTTACCTTTGGGGGCGTCACTTTGTGGTCCGCACGGATCATTTTTCTTTGAAGTATCTACTTGATCAACGATTGTCGACCATCCCTCAACATCGGTGGATTAACATGCTAATGGGTTTTGATTTTGTTGTAGAGTACAAAGCAGGAAACACCAACATCGTGGTCAGTGCCCTCTCCCAACGTGATGCTGACTTAGCTGATGCAACAATTTCTGCAATATCTGTGCCGTCCCTTGCTCTCTAGGATGAATTGCAGCACGAGAATGAGTCCAATTTTAATTTGCGCAAGTTGTAGGAGGATATTATAGCCAGCAACAAAGGTCCTGCATGGAAATTATGCGATGGCCTGATCATCAAAGGTCATCAGGTTAATGTGCCATCTTCATCACCAAGTGTTTCCAGCCTTATTGCATCTGCACACACAGGCCACGAAGGTGTTCAACGCACGCTGCATCGTCTTTGTGCTAATTTTTCCATTCCATGTGACAAGGCTTTATTCCAAGATTTTGTACGGTCGTGTTTTGTCTGTCAGCGCAACAAAACAGATCACATTCATCCTGCTGGCCTTTTACAGCCTTTGATCATGCTGATTCAGATATGGAGTGATGTTGCGATGGACTTTGTTGAGGGCTTGCCGCACATCAATAATAAGTCTGTTATGTTAACAGTGGTGGATCATCTTTCCAAATACGCACATTTTATTCCCTTGGGTCATCGATACACTGCCAGTTAAGTTGGTCGGGCTTTCTTTGATAAGATTATGAGTCTTCATGGACTATCGGTGTCCATTGTCAGTGATCGTGATGTTGTCTGCACCAGCAATTTATGGACAGAACTCTTCCGTCTGGCCGATACTTGGCTACACATGAGCTCAGCTTTTCATCCTTAGAGTGATGGTCAATTAGAAGCCGCGAATAAGGTAATAATCATGTATCTTTGTTGTTTAACTGGAGATTGGCCCAAACAGTGGCTTCATTGGCTTCTTAGGCAAAATATTGCTTCAATACAGCTTATCATTCGGCACTCATGACACTTCATTCAGAATAGTGTATGGTCGCAACACTCCAGCATTGCGTGCATACGAGAAAGGTGAAGCTCGTGTTCTTGCTGTTGAGTAGTCTCTATTGGAGCGCGATGAGTTCTTGTGTGATGTGTGTGAACGCCTTTTACAAGCTCAAGAACACGCCAAACTATATTATGATGCTACGCATACAGAGGTCAGTTTTAGTGTTGGAGATTGGGTGTGGCTAAAACTTCTTCATCGACCTGCAGCTTCTTTGCCATCACATGTCAAGGGAAAGTTGGGACCATGATTCTACAGTCCTTTTCAAGTGTTAGAGTGTATTAGCAATGATTCTTATCATCTTCAACTTCTGGCCAAAGCCAAAATCAATGATGTCTTTCATGTGGGAGTGCTCAAGAAATTCAGGGGATAACCTCCTCAAGCAACACCTAATCTACCGTCACTTCTTCATAGTTGTGTTGTGCCAACACCAACAACAGTGGTGCGTAGCAGGTTTGCTCACGGGAAATGGCAGACTCTTGTTCGTTAGGCTGGTTTGTCAGATGCAGACATAACATGGGAGTATGCTTCTGATTTCAAGCAACGATATCCTAGATTTCAGCTTGAGGATGAGCTATTTCTGAAGGAGGGGAGATATGTCATGTACGGTATACAATACTACCGTAGAGCCAAAGGAAAGGTGTAGGTTTCAGAGTCCTAGTTTGTTTTGAGTTTGAAGGCAATAAAGAAGTATTCATCTACTTTCTCGCCTCCTTCTTTGCATCTCATCTCTTGTTGCACTCGATGGTCTCCATCATCGACAACTCCACCATGGGGAGGAAACCAGCCAGGAATAGGCCGGCGACTTCTCACACTTATCCTATGCGGTTATTGCCACACGGCCGTGACATAGGAGGTGTTTGGTAGGCTCTAGATCCAAGATTTTTTGGAGCTGTGTATTCCTAGCTTCAGAATTTTGTGGATCTAAAGTTGTGGGTACACCGAAAGTGTTTAGATGAACCATTTTATTTCTATTTTAGACTAAAAATAAAGATATAAACCACTTTACCTTAGCGTATGAACTCAAGATCTAACGTGGAGCGGAGAGCTGGGGCTATGCCAAACTGAACCTAACAACAAGGAAGATTATTATTAAATAAATGAAGAACATAATTGAAGGCAAAGATGAATAACTTCCCTTATGCAATGAATGTTTCCACCAAAAAATAATAGTGGAGACCTATCATGATGGATCTAATGGAGGAAAAATAGATGAACTGTAGTGAAAATGGTGGTGACTATGTTTCTCTCTATTTTTTGGTGATATTTCGGTATCTCGTAGTGGTTCTTTGGTCTCCCGGTTGTCTATAAAAAACCATTGGGACAGAGTTTTGTGTCATATCTCGAAGTCATTTGATGTGTCACCTTCATAAAAATTGTTTGGCTTAACGAGTTGGACCCAAAGCAAGTGGTATGGTCAATCAGTATGGTCACCAACAACTGTACCACATCCCTCTATCAAGGCATGGCTGGTACAATTAGCTTGGTTTCCGTGGGATCTTCACATATATTTGCATAGATTATGTAAAATATTTTCTTTTTTAAGGATTTAACAAAAAGAACCTATCTTATGCAAATCGTAAGTAGTCAATAATTACCGGAACAATAATTATTAAAAATATTTATAAATTTATTAAAAGATATGATCCGTATTTTAAGCACATCATTCGTTCCTCATGCAACCTCCGCTAATGAAGAGATGCCGCTTCTGGCCTGCCGTTTTGCTGTCCGGCACAGCCAGCTCTAGGCCTCTAGCAACGACCAACCTCACCGGCATTCAGCCGACCGCAAACCGTCTCTGAGCCGTCAACGTCATCAGCATACACGTGTACTGCAAGCGTGCCTTCGGACGTGTGCCCACTGCGTGCAAGTGTACGTGTCACAGTGTTGTCGTGCATGCGTGTGCTGCCTCTGTGCAGTGCTGTAATTAACACCTTCCGAGAGGGTGTCCTGTACATGTTACTTTATCTAATATATTAGTAGTTTTATTTTTTTACTTGTCACTAATAATTTGCTATAGCAATTTTGATTGTATATTTTTTTTAAAAGTTTATAAATACTTATGTATGTTGAATTTATAATTCATCTAATCTAATTGCGTAACTCTAGATCAAGCACCTCTTGATTGGAGAAGCGTGAGGTGCATACCTGTATTCGGTGACGCCATTAGTTCTTCACGGTGAGGTTGATCGGTGAGAAAGAGATATGTCGATGTAGCCGTGTGGACCGTTGGTGTTGTCGAAGTAGCTGGCTTGTGTAGTTGTACGTGTTGGTGAAGGAAGAAGACAGAGCAGGGCTGAGACGGCGGCAGTCTTCGCCCCACTACAACACCCCCTTTGATCGGTTTAGGGTTTCAGATATTGGATGTGCGTTTGGCTACGTGAGTTAGATCTCCTCATGAGCTCTGGCCTTTCCCTTTATATTATGACGCTGGTAGAGTAGGACTGCAACCAAGACATTAGTTGCACCTTTGATCATGGCGCGTGTGGGGATCATGTTAGATCACGTTAGCTGGTTTGTCGAGATTAAATCCAACAGTATATAATACTATGAAGTACATTTCACGACAAATATTATGATACGAAAGTTTTAAATATTTATAATTTTTTCATAAAAAATACAAAATCAAAATTGTTGTAATAAATTATTGGTGATAAGTAAATAAAAATAGAAGTAGTATAAGTTATTAAAAAAAACTCCTCTCCTTCGGGTTCCCTTTTCTAGAGTTTGGAGGAAAAGGCACATAGGTGCATCCAATGCATTGGTACATATGTGTATGCATATGCGCGCATCCACATGTTTGTGCCTACGAGTTTTCACACTCTTTATAATTATATAGCTCTGTAAAGTGCTATCGAGTTTTATTATGAAAATTTTGTCGTTACAGTTTTATTATAAGTGTGACCTCCATTGACGGCTGGAGGTGGTGGTTAGGTTTTGGGGTTTTCAGTGGTGTGTGATTGGAGGGAGAGAGAGGTGAGAGTCGGGAGGAAGGGTTGCACTTAATGTGGGTGGCAACGGGTGGTGATGACGGCGCCGGTTGTGGGTTCGGAGGGGCACAATTGGTTATAGGAGAACAGTTGGATGACAGTAATGAATTAAAAAGGAGTTGTAGGGACTAAGGACGATACGTCAAGGTATTGGTAGCATCAAGTGGTGGTGCGCAGTTGCTAGTGGGAGTACATTAAAGGAGACCGATTGCAAAGCCGTAGGACGATAGACGGTGGCGTCGGTCAGAGAGAAGGAAGGCACGATCGGTGACACGTCGGCAGCATCCTTTTACATGAAAGTGGTGATCGAAAGCACCGATGAAGCGTGTTAGCAGCATCCTTTTATTTCTATGAAAAATCGGTGCAGCCCCTACCCTATCCTTTCTATGTTGTTTCCTTGTCTGATACTTCTGCCTTCTTTGCCAAGCTTGCCAATATCCTGCACATTCACACCTGTCAGTCTCATCTCTGTCAACACACACGTCCTGCCGCAGTCAGAAAACAAAAGTGGACCCCAAGTCCTAAACATGACGAAAGAACCTCGGTTGTAAGCAATGCATGCCATCCAGAATCTGAACCCCAAAAGGAAACAGAAGAAGATCACGTCAGATGGCAAGTACACACCCTTCACAAAAAAGGACGATATTACAGTCGATATCTCCCTGACTGCCATGCACTCTGTAAAACGGTAAGATACCATCGATCCATCAACCTTCCGTGAACTTGAATGGAAAGCCAGTGGAGGCTCCAGCTCATGATCAACTTGAAACCTGTAATTATTTACGATTTGGTCTTGAAAACTTCCACGAACTTGATAGCACATAATCACTACAGATCCTGGTCATTTACCATATGGGTTGCAAACTTGATTCACATTATTAACTGCTGAGATATTCTGGACAGCTTGGAAGCTGTGATTATATATGTACATATCCTCTTTGGCAACAGCCCAGATATGTGGCATATGGCAGGGATCAGCGTATATATGGGAAGCTGGAATTGATCATGCATGTTTCAAGAGTGTAAATGACACTGAAGACGCGGTTTTAATTCACGGCATTATTTCAGGAAAAAGAAGCTGTGATCATGTACATACATCTAGTTTGCGGAGTTCTGATCGTGGCCTTTCGGATGTTAGGAGTTTGCTGATTCACAGCCAACTTCAAATGGAAGGGTTTTAGAGCTAGCTTTGAATGGCTGCTTATTTTACTGCATTGTCAATGACTCAGTTTCCAAGTACAAATATACTGAAGAATGTTTTTAAATTTTGAGCAGAGAATTGAGATCAGTACAAAACAAACTAGTAGTAATAACTGTCATGATAGTGTTCCAATTTGATCTGAAATGGATAAATTGAGAATATTTTAAATTGTTGAACTCAACTCCTTCTAATGTTTAATTCGAATGATACCAAGTCTTTTTTTTTATCACAGAACAACCAAGGTGAACGCCATTGGAGACTCACAGGAAGGAAACGCGTAACTGGGCATTCAGAATAATTCAGATACATGAACAAGTTGACAACAAAGACAGATTTTTTTTAAAAAAAAAATTTGTTCCAAGAAGGACAATGCAAGTAAAGATGAACTACACGATTACATCTACCAACCCTGGCTTAAACCCTAATCAGATGACCATGCATGGCATTATCAGAAACAAAATGAATCCCTAACAAGAGGCAGATGGCAGAGCATATTGACCCTGGCCGGTGTCAATGGTGTCAAGAGGAGCTTAACATGGAGCGACTCTAAGGGAGAAATGAACCCTAGGGATTGACTTAGAGCTTGAGGTTCAGGTCTATCTTGCGGCTCTGCGCCTCCTCCTCCTGCTTTACTTCATGCGCGGCGACGCTGTGGTCGCTGGCAGCGGCACCGACAACGACGCCGGCCCACCGGAGTCCGGTCGTCCCTGTGTCGAGGATGGCTGGGGCAGGGGCCCTTGACGAGGCGCCGTAGCCGTAGGCGTGAGGGGCGTACACGGGGCGGTCCGCGCCGGCGTGGCGGGTGAGCCCCGCCATGGACGGCTGGCCAGAGTGCGCGTGCGCGGCCCACCCGTGGTGCACGCCGTAGAACGGCACCGCGGCGGAGCCCCGGCCGAGCCCAAGGAACGACGGCCTACCGCCGGCGGAGTACGGCCAGGCGTGCGGGAAGCGGAGGTGGTGCGGAGGCACGAAGGGGTCGGTGGCGCCGTACAGCCCGCGCCCCGCCGCAGCGGCGGCGCCGCGCTTGGCGAGCGAGCGCTCCCGCTTGTGCGCGTTCTGGTGCCCGCCCAGCGCCTGCGAGGTGCAGAACTTACGCTGGCAGTAGTTGCACTTGAACGAGCGCTTCTTCTCGCCGCTGCCGCTGGACGCCATCGCCGGCGGCTTCTCCACCTCCGCCACCATTTCCTTATCCTTCCCCTTGCCCACCACCGCTTCCATGGCCTTCACCTCCGGCTCCGAGCTGCCGAGCGCACCAAGGAGGTCTAGCTCGTGCGCCGGCGCCTCCTCCTTCTCTCCGTCCGCCACCTGCACCGTTCCCTCAACCTCCATGGACGCGGTCCGAGAGCTCGATCCCTTGTCCATGGATCTCGCTTCTCGTTTCTCTTTGCACTACAGGTGGAGTTCTTGGCCGGGGTTAGGTGCCTACTTATACAAGAAGGAGCTGTTAAATGTGGACATAATCTCATAGGAATGCAAGTTCACCTGCCAAATTTAGATATCCCGCGTGATCACAAGGTGATAATGTGGTGATCATGGCCTTAATGCTCAGTAATAATCGATCTGATCTCGCCTCTATCTCTACCTTTGTCACCCTGCTCTTGATGCATGCAGGGTGTGAACTGTGAAATGAATACTTTCCTCTTGCATTGAGAGGTTGGCAAGGCGTTTCAAATTTTGAACTGGATATGTCAGGGTGGAGGGCACAGCTGCATGCCTTCTTGGCTTCTTCGTCTTTGAGCAGCGCATAAACTCTTTTTTTCTTGCCCCAAAAAAACCCTCTTTTTTTGACATTTGTGGATTGATTGATAACATAAAATTGGCAGTCCAGACGAGGAAATTAACCGGATGAGAGATGGGTGTGGCTGTACAAAGCTTTGGAGTAGTTTCATGTGGTGCTTGTATCAAGTATATATATTCCTTAACACCTCACCAACAAGAAGGGAAATGTTTCAATTACCATTTTACTAGTTTGCAAAAAGTACAACATATACGGATAATGATAAGAGTCATCACTGCCGGCTGATAGATTGAGCCGGCAGTAATGCACCCACACCTCATCACTGCCGGCTTAATCTACTGACCGGCGTGATATCTCTACATCTCTGTCGGCGGTGAGCCGGCAATGATATCCTCTTCTTCCCCACCTTCTTCTATCTCGAGCTAACAGAGCCGTTTCAGTACTCTCTCCCTCACAAAATCTCCTATGACAACAACCATTTCATCCCTTCTCCCGTATTGATTCCCCTACCACTGAAGCTCAATTTTGGTCAAGAAGGAGGTCCAGATGAGCTCTCTCTAGCTATCCAAACAAAATCTCTTATGTCCTCTCCATTTGCTTATTTGCCTTTTCTTTATTTCTTAGACAAGTAAACTATGGATTTTTTTCCCCAACAACAAGAAAGTTTCTACCAGGAGTCTCTTGAGCTCAAGTAAGTTGAAATCCCCAAGGTTAATCCTATATTAGCATTTTACCTCAAAATGTTGCCTCAAAAACCAAAGTTGATCTTATCCCTATAGAGACCTAAGCAAATCTTCAAATTTGATCCTAATGAACCATAGGAATAAATTTAGAAGTGTACAATATAGAAACTTTAGGTATGATCATATTTATTTTTTATTTTTAATGAATTAGAAAAAAATTAGTCATGATATTTAGTTATGTAGCAAGATCCAATTGTATTTTTTTATATTTTATTTAATTAGCAACCTCCAATATAGAAACTTTAGGTATGTGCGTATTTATTTTTCATTTTTTCTTAATGAGTTCTAGATAAGGGTTGAATAATAAAAAAATTCCTTAATGAGTCCTAGAAACTTTATGTTCTAACTTTTATGCACGGATTCAGCCTGGACGGAGACACTGTTAGGTTCAATGATTTTGAGGTATGAAATAACATATCGATACCTTCTTTTCAATTTCTACACGTGTTCAAGGACTAATTCTTTTGATTCTTCAAACACAACATTCCAAACTACACACAAAAGAGTTACAACTTGTAGAAATAAATACCCTTCAAGAACATATCTCCGGATTCTTTAACACAAACAGCTAGTTTCATGAACCGATCGTACCATCGACCAATGACAAACCTTCATATTACATTGTACCTTCTAGTACAGAGTATGCGACAAGGATGAAGTCTACCGGAAAGTTAGACGGCTTACATATCACCAAATGACATCATTTTAATGAAGGACATTAATTACTATGTATTAATGAAGGTGTATTTCGGAGTTGGTACCGTCAGATGACTCTTCGACAGAATGATCTTCCAACGATGATGTGAAGGAGGAGCAAGAAGCAGTGGCCCGTGCTCAAGAGGAGGAGGATGAGAGGCTGGCCTGTCAGTTTTGCACTGCGGAGGAGCAAGAAGCAGCCTCCCGTAAGCGTACCCAGGAGGAGGAGAACGAGAGGGTGGCCCGTCAGTGCGCTGCAAAGGAGGTCGATTGCTCAAACCTTACTAGCGTTCAGGAGTCGGACTTCGATGTCTTTGACACACCAGCGAACCTGGACCTTAGACGATGCTTTAGTCGATCAGGCGTGGTTGGGTCCTCCGCTCCACCACCATCGCCTCCCCCCCCCCCCCCCCCCCCGCGCGCGTTCACTCATGTACAAACGCCATGAACCATCCGCGCGGAGACTCGGTCCTCATCGCAGGAGAGGTAAAGGGATACTGGACTAACTCATCTCGACCGACTTTTCCTGGGATGACCTGTGAGAACTATTATGTATATATATATGTTACATGAATTACTATGGATTAATGAATGCGCCTTTATTATTGATTTACATTACATATGTCTCATTGTATGTACGTATTGAGTGGGAGAGAGACATAGAGATCGAGGAGAGAGAGAAAGGACAGGGCCAAAGTAGAATGGGGAGGCACAACACTACCGGCTCAAGCTTTCAACCGGCAGTGATGCCTTGGGAATTACTCCTGACTGAAACCACCAACCGGCAGTGATACCCAGGGCATCACTGCCGGCCGAATCGTTCAGCCGGCAGTGATAACTTTTTTCACTACCGGTCCATGGAGCCGGCAGTGATAGTCTCTGACTATCACTGCTCGTTACCCACTACCGGCTTCAAAACCGGTAGTGAAAGGGGTTTTGGAGCTGACAGTAAGAGGGTTTTTTTAGTAGTGTATGCTTGTATGTAACATCATTTTATATTCATTACCATACCATTCAATCTACTATCTCATGCTATTGTGTTCAACATATTCTTTTTAATTAGTACAATTTGTACCAGACTCCATAGCCTTTTATCTTTTCTTTTCTTTTCTTTCTTTTTTGGGGGGTGGGGTTTATGGTTTGCGATATGGTTAGGCTGATATCCATCTAGATTTTGATTCACTTGAATCCCTCCCACGCATTAGTGAGCACATCGTGAGCATTAATATAGTTGTGATGAATCTCTTTAAGCTATTTGAAGAAGATTGGACTATATAAATTTGTACTAACTTTTCATACATATTAGAATTTTATATGATAATGTCGTGTTGTCATAATTATTTAGATCATTAGAACTAAAGATTTGATGATATATGAATTAATTTTAATATTAGGATCTAGATTAGTTGATTGTTTCTAAAGGTGCGCACAGATTCTCATGAGTGCCCCTGTGTAACATAAGCATATTCCTATTGGTTGAGAATGTACATGTGAAGATTTTGTTATATCAATCAAACTAAGTATGAAATAGTATGGCCTAACTCACCACATAAAATTCATGGCAGCGATCATTCAGTTGTTAGACAAGGTGCTCAAGTCGTTCGTGTATTGACACATCCCGTTCATTAATTTCCTATTTGAAAAATAATGCTGTGGTGCTCCAGCATAGATTGGGTCATAAGAACCAACTTGTCTAATTCTTAGTATCGATCTCAAGGTTATTGTTTCACACGATAATAAATGCTTCTCGTGCATGTGTTGACACATCTTGTGCATTGTTTCCTCATGCGATGATTAAGGTGCTGATTCCAAACTTCTATGTGAACTAGTGTCAATGTATAGGAACCAGCAGGAAAACAATAGTTGTTAGGTTTTCTTGCGAGTTCGTGAAGCTTCTGGTACTTGTGTCCCATGGAAAAAAAAATTCGGATTTAAAAAAAATGGAGGGCACTAGTAAAACGATTTCGGTCAAATTTCATAAAATTTTGGTTTGATTTCGCTCAATTTTCAGTCAAATTTCAGCCAAATTTGAATAATTTTGGTCAATTTCGGCTGGTAACACAAATACCAGAGGTGTCTGGTAGGACCAAAAATCGCCGATTTTTGCTGATTTTTGGCCGAAAGTTTTTTCCATGCTTGTGTCAACACTCAACTAAAGCTTCGATTCCTAAAAAACAACTAGTGTGTAGGAAAAACTTGTTTCTTTTGATGTGTTTGTAAATTCGTTTTGCTTGTCATTTTCTCGTATTTGGTACAGATTTATTTAACCCTTCATGGATATGTTTCACAAGGAGCTCAACATGATCATAAATTTTCAATGACTCAAATACTAAAGCTTACATCGAATCATATTTGAACAATATCTAGTACCTAATTAAATATTTTTCTATGTTTGTGATTGCTTGTAATGTAATGATCTATTCTAGTAACAAGATATTAATTACTCAAGAAGAGTATTTTCCATGCTATGAGATATAGACTTAATTTGGAGCCCCTGATGCCCTAATTATATATATAAATAGATTATGCAGGCAGGCATGTTATGGACATGTACATTCAAAATTTAAGTGGACAACTTAGCTGATAATTAAATATGCAGAAAAGATTTACAAATATACATATACATATTGGTCTTCTGGTATTCGTCGGATGCAGCCAAATTTTTATGCATTTTCTATGTTTGCGATCACGTATAATTTAACAACCTCTTTTACTATGTTATACAATTATTACTTGAAGATATTAACCACTTGGTAGAGGATCTTCCACACACTGAGTTGTAAACATTATTTTGGTACTTGTGTGAAAACTAAACATGCACGCGAGCATGTTATGGTACATCTACATTCAAAATTTGAGGGGCAAATTTAAGTGGTACTTAAATATGTAGAGATAGTTTATGGATATAAATCATTGATGGCCCTTCTGTATTTGTCATGTGAAATCAGGTTCACATGCAAAAAAAAAAAAAATGTATGTGCATATGTACAAACACATCCTATATTTGTACAGACTTTGTGCGCGAAACTCTTCCCCGCAGTTTGAAATTGACTACAACTGGCCTCTTTCTTCATAATGTTCTTATTTATTAAATAAGTAATTTCGATTTTCATGATTATATCTAGCTACCTCACATTGTGCATTTGAATGTCACATAGTTGACAATTAAGCACACCCCCTCAAATAAAATTGAGCAATAGCAAGCAAAGATTGTTATGCCAATTTGGGAGTACATTTGTTTGAATATTTGTTGTGATTTGCTCAAGTAGAAGTGTTCATTGGTATGTAAATGTGACTATTTTATCATATTGTTTTTGGAGTTTTACATATTGATTTAATCTAGAAAATTGGTTTGATGATGCATATAGCTCATAGTTTGTATGCATCCCAGGGTATTACTAAATAAATATTGATACCTCTCGAGAAAGCTTGAGTACTTCGACAAGAAGGTAGACCTGCCATTTGTTGGGTACATTGTTAACACACTCGATGTAAAACCTGGCCAAATAAGAGGTGAAAAACTTGTCCATTTGCATTGTAGCACTGCAATTACTCCACATTGAGACGTTGTAACACATGCACACTAAAAGCATGTAAGGCTTATGTTCCAAATGCTTGTTTGTAGCCTACCTATGTAAATGATTGATTTGAATGATTTCAAACCTTAATGTGCCATAACTTTTCCATAATGGCCATAATTTGTGCAAGCTTACAACTAGTTGGACTAGTCTAAGTACAACCATTGTAAAATCAATGTTTAGTTAAATGTCAAAGGATACAATGGTTAAAAGGTTTTAGATTATTTTGTTTTAACATATTTGTGTGATAATATGTATAAATCTAAGTACAGGTTCATAGTTTTAAACACATATATTACATACTTGAAGAGATAACAATTTACCTTGATATCAACAAAACAGATAGCTAAAGCCAGTTGAATGAAAAAACCCAAGGGCCTAAATGAATTTCACAAGAAAATGTTCAATCCCTACATGAGTTTGATATGAACTATAGAATTCCAAGTGAGTGTGTATGTTTCATATTGAACTAAAGAAGCATTTGTTTATATTCATGAATATATAAAATTTAATTGTTTGTGTATTTGTTAATTTGATGTAAGTGGCAATGCTCGTACCAGGTGCTCTGTCAACTTTCCACCATTTTGCTCTATGAATTGGCAGAGGTACATCACACCATCCATCAAGCCATATATTCTATTAATAATTGCAGTAGTAGTAATAGTAATGATAATAGTAGTTTTAGTAGAAGTAGTAGTAGTATAGTAGTAGCAGTACTATAGTAGACAATTGTAGTAGTATCATAATAATATTGCCACTACAGATGTTATTGTTACTGCCACAAGTAGTGGAAGTAGACATAGTAGATCATAACAAACAATATGTATGAAATTCTTTCACAATAGATTTGTAACATTATCATACTAATCTTTTGAATAAAGTACATCATAAAAAACAGCATGTATGAAATTCTTTCACAGTAGACTTATAATATTATCATACTATTCTTTTGAATAAAGAATCAATCATCATGTCATATTTTCTAGAGTCAAATAATGTGTGGTACAAGATTTGGATTCAATTTGGTCAAAATTTATATTTCCCGTGCTGTTAACCTAGAATGTTGTTAATCTAGTAGAATATAACTAATGTGACAACAAATGCACAATTTTCAATATATTCTATATAGAGAAGTGTTTTTTGTAGCAAAAAGCTTGTGGTTCACGAAGTTGATGCTATCAACACATTTTAGAGTCTATATGAATCTCAATATATTAATTAGAAGAGGTTATCTCATAGTCATGTCATTAATGTTGTCACCTTATCTCAATAGATAATTAACCTTTGATACATACAAAAGACCTAAGTGACACTGGCTACCTTTTCAAATCACTACAACAGAATTGGTCATCCGCGTCGGGTCATTAGTGCCAGTTAGGTCAGAACTAGCACTGATACGATTATCACTACTGGTTCGTAAGAAAATCAGTATCAATACCGGTTTTAAAAAATAAATGGCACTGATACTATCAATGTCAGTTTATACTAAAAACTAGTACTGATACTATCAGTGCCGATTTTAATTTGACCCAACACTAATGAGAGGATCGAACCTAAAATTTTCATTGAATCAGTTTCTAGCTGACATCACGTCTACTCACGGCTCAACTCTCTCCACCTTATCTCTACCTTACCCCCCCCCCCCCCCGTGCGTTCTCTCCCTCACCTCCTCTCTCTCTCTCTCTCTCTCTCTCTCTCTCTCTCTACCTTATCTCTTCCCCTGCCACCGTCCTCCTCACCCTCCCCCCTAGCCTCTCTCTCTCTCTCATCCCCTCACTGGCCTCCTCCTCCCAGCCTCCCCCACCGGTCCCTCCCTCCCTCATCCCCTCACTGGCCTCCTCCTTCTAGCCTCCCCCACCGCCAGCAACTCTGCCCCTTGCGAGATCCATGGCAGGATCTGGTCATGGATCTCGCTAGGGTCGAAGATCCATGCACCAACAGTGGCAAGGAGCAAAAGAAGATAGGTGGTGGTGAGCGGATGGATGAGGTAGGGGCAACCTTGACGACGTCGCAATCATCGACGTGGCCAATCGTGCAACGGAGCGGTGGTCTCCGCCCTGTCTGCTCTCTATGTCCTTATGAATGGCGTCTCACTGCAGCCCCGCGCATCGCACTCGCTGTGGCCCGTATTTCTGTGGCGGCGACGACCTTCATGCCACGTGGTTTTTGTGGCGGCAGCCTTCGTGCCCCGGGGTTTCTGTGGCAGCGGCCTTTGTGCCTCACATTTTCTTTTTGCAGGATGGAGCAAGGGTCCGCCGGTGAGCGTCCTCGGCAAGACGAGGCATCGGATCTGCGGCGACGGCGTCCTTGGCGAGCGGAGGCCCAGGATCCGTGACGGCGGTGTCCTCAGTGAGCAAAGGCCCAGGATTAGCAGCGGTGGGGTCCCAACACGACGACGAGCTCTTTCATGTGGAGCCGATTCGTTTGCCTGCTTTTTTTTCCTTTTTTTGTTTTCTGAAAAACCTCATCAGTGCCAGTTGTTAAGCCGACACTGATAGGCTCTGACTAGGGTCGAAGACTAGGGTCCCTTATGGAGCGCTGGTTCTAAAACTGGTACTGATGAGGTTTTAGAACTGGCACTGTTGACCTGTTTTGGTGTGGTGAATACATGTCATCCAAATTTGAAAGTTTGTTCCCAAATACATACCATACCATATTAGAATTTTTTTGATGATTTTAAAATTTTCCATTATACCTCTACCATTCTTTATGGGAAGCTATTTACTACTACAAACTAGTGTAACACACATCACCCCAAGAGAAATAAGTAACATCATAAATAATTGATTTGGGTTATACGGTCTCTTGCATATGAGCGTTGGTAGTGTGCAACACCCTAGGATGACATCTTTTTATAGATATAGGATGCTTCTATTAACTCTAATACTACTAGAAAGATAAGATGCATATCACAAATACATTAAGACATACTATATACTAGTTGCATTGTTCCCACAAGACATAGCTGTCACAAGTAACAGAAATGTTGTTTGACTCAACTGGTGGCATGCATTGCTCTGAATGTATCATACCATAAAGGTAATTTACCTCCCCTTTGTTTCTTTTAAGAATGTGTTGAAAAACATGTAACTCCGGATTAATCTGGTGTATTTCAAATGTTGGGAACATCTACCCTCGTAGAAAGAACACTGAGAAGGAAGCAAAGGTAATTTGAATCCATTGAGTTCCTCTTCACTAACTTGCTACAGAGTTCAACTACCGTGCACAACAATAAGGTTTCTGGCCCCTAACCTCTATGGTCGCTTCTGTATCTCACCCTCAAGAACGACAATGTAAGGTATTTAAATACTTTTTACCATCTTGTTAACTATTGCTTAATATTTCGAAACACTTTGTCCCCTCCTAGTTAATTTTGGGATTAACTTTATGCGCTTATTTGTGACGTAAAATAGACTATGTTAGTCCATGGTATGGCGACTCAGCTCCAACGCAAACCAATGATTGGACAGCCAGGCTGATCTGGACTCAAATTTTGCCCAACTTCACATTACATTCTTCAGTAAACACGATACAACGCCTTAGCTCTTAGTAACAAATTACGCTAACACCAGCAGTTTACTATTCCCCGGCTGACATGGGAATCTAAGTGCAAAGAACCCCGAACAACCAATGCAGCATGGCCACATGGTTGTGCCAGGTGTCGGCACAGGAAACCGACACTTGGCTCCTGAGACCAACAATATGCTGAATGCATATTATAGGATTTCAATGCCGAATGGCCACATTCATCATTTCCTCTTTTTTCTTTGGTAAGGAGATTCATCATTTCTAGTTGTAACAGGCTTAAAAGAGAACCGGTGTTGTCATAACATTAACAGTCTTGTCCTCAACTCATTTGGTCATCTCGAGTAGCAGTGACACAGGACACAACTGTTTTTTCACTTGGGCGCTGACGGCCATCAAAATCAGAGTGATCCACTGATTGGGAAGTCCGGAGACACCCCTTGTTTGGTGTCTTTTTTATCCTCATGCGTAGTTGAAGATTAGGGGTTTGCTTCAATGAATAAATATTCCTATACGTTTTGGGCTTATTCACAAGTAGTGATGTCTCCCCAAAGCATGGGAGTCTCTTGTATTTGATGAAATAAATAGATTATTCAGTTACCAAATGCGGATAATCATTCAATTATATCCTTGTCTTGGGTGTTTACTCTTTGCTTTTTAAAAAACCATCACGATGATGCTACGAAAAAATTGATGGCAACTTCAATTCAATCCTTCACCATTTTTTCAAAATCATCCCTCTGCCGTAAGTTTCATAGGAAGTTGCCACCATTTGTGCTGTGCACTGTCTCCATGGATTTTAAACACAGCAAAGCTGTTTGTGATTTCTGGTTGCCTTCACAAGGAGAATAATATGTCTAGTTCATTAAAGACATGATCTTATCACTGCATGATCCACAAAAGCTTGATTTGTATCATCATTTTGTTTTAGCACTTTATGAGGATATGACCAAACTCAAGGTCAGAGTCACAGGATAGTCACCTTGGAGCCTATGCTGCGCTACTCTGCAACTACTTAAATTCTTGAGTTGGTGGCTTTAGATTTGTAGTAGTTCACTAGGAGTTCCCTATGTCCAGTGATCTTCCAAGACTTGTGAAGCTGCAAACAAAAGATGGTTTGAGGGCAAGAGGGAGATGATTCATTGAGAAGAAATAACTTTTGCTTGCTCCTGTATGTTTTCATGTACCCCTACACTGCTACACATGCATCACATCTCATCTCTTTCGTAGTGAAATAATTGACCAACACTTCAAAAGGGGAGATAAGAAAGATGAGAATTTGAGGAACTTGGAGATGCCCGACAAGTTATATGGTTGTGCCAGAAGGGTCCTTTACTTTCCAAAAAGCTCTCTTAGGAAAAGGTTGGACCTTCCTTCTCTAAAAGAACACAGTGCCTTCTTTTCTCATTCATCTCATCCATCTCAGATGTTTTTTTCATTCAAGAACAGATGGACATACCAATCTTACATCTAACTGCAATGGAAGCTCGACACGGCGAGGACACAAACAACTGCAGATGGACGAAAGGTATCTAGACTTAACAGGACATGAACCGATACATATCCAGTTCCAACAACCAGGATGTCTTGTCAAGACAAAAGAGCTGCTTTTTCATAGCAACCTGCAACATCAAAACACCACGTATCTGAAGTTCTCAGTGACGACAAAGCATTCCATCACGTAATAAACTGATTATCTCCAAGCACTGAAAAGCATAAACCTATTCCTCACGAGAAGAAAAGGATTAGGCACAAAAAATATCAGATGTTTTCGATTCCACAACCAAATTATCCAGAAGGATGCTGGAATGCATAAAAACGCGAACATCAGGTGGAAAGTGACTCAAGGCCCATGTTAATCAGTTTCCTATTGCAGATAAGCGTGTCTTTTCCATGTGTTTGGGAGAGCCCGAAAGTCATTATCCCAATCTTAATTTAGCGACATCATCGCTGTTCCAGAGCACGTTACCTCAGAATTGATATGCTTGACCTGCTTCTTTCATACACGCAAAGGCCGTAGGTCCTACGAGCTTTACAAATCAATTCACTCAACGATAGCAGATCTAAGGAAAAGCATGGATAATGGTAGTCAGATACCAAGTTAGGCTACTTCTGATGGAGGCGAGACCAACAGGATCATAAATAGCATTGTAGTCAGCATATCATTTGGACATCAAAAGGACTAGAGTATGTGTACAAACAGCAGCTTATCGAAAGTTAGGGGACAGTCCTTACTGATTCATCACACAATTTTTTTTCAGCCAAAGCTTTTTTAAAATAGGGCATCGTTATGTAACAGTGTATTGCCAAACATGTATATTCTGTGGTTGATAATTTTAGCAGTTGGTTCCTTGAGTCACATGGGCCCAGTATTACTGTACCTAGCGTTAAGTTCACAGTATGCAGACATCATCTTACATTTTCTTTCAAAAGAAGTGTCGAAGTTATTTGCTATGTAGTTAATAGTTGCTACCAGCCTACCATCACCAATGGTTCATGTGTCATGAAAATTAACTATAGGAGCATTCTGACCGCAGAATTTAAATTTCAGTGTTATGATGCTCAATTCATGATGAGCAGCCCAATGTTAAGGCTCTACTATTTGAATTTTGAAGTACCCGAAACGTAAAGCTAGTCAAAAGATTTTTATCACAAACAATATTTTTACTATTCCAAAGTTTCCTCTAACTCAAGATGAAAACAGGATGACAGAAAGCTGATTTATTTGGGAGGAAAATGGCTGAGTCTAGAACAGACCAATGGTGTGCATTAAGTTAATTGATATAATATGCACAAGTGATTACAAGCTACAACTGAAACAGTCGATAGGAAGTATGGCCTGTATGGCAGTGATCAGCTAATACATTATTGTGAACATTCTCCGTATAGCCCAATTACAACTTACACATTTACATGACCCATGAAACTGTAATGGCCCAATTAGCTAAGTTTATAAGGAGCTACTTCTAAAATATTGCATTTCGTATTATTATTGTTTGCATGTTGTGCTATTCTGATATCATAGGAGGCTATTTTCCTAACATTCGGGAAAGCCAAGTAATGTTACCAAGCATTGAAATGCATCATGAGAAACTAGTTCAAGTGGGCGTCTTGCACTCAAGATTACAGTGCTTCAGTGGCTAGATTTGCACATAATATGGCGTTTGATTGACAATGATTTTTCTGAAGTCCTATGGAATGTGTCCAATCATGCCAAAAAAAAATGGCAGATGAAGTTCAGAACGATCTACATATAGATAGAAATGACATAATTATCAATGGTAAGTACGCTGGCAAAGTTAAATTGGATTGGAACGAGATGTAGATTTGTAATATCTCAAGCATATCAAATTTGACTGTATAACCAGGTCGAAGGAAGGTGCGCTTCATCAAAGCCAAAGATGAGCCACCACATGACCAGACGGTTATGAGAGACTAATTTGAGGTTAGATACTAGCATTCTGCAAATAAGTGGAAAAAAAAGAGGCAATATTAAGACTAAGGTATTCTATCTCCCACTCGTGTGTTGTATCCATAGATAAATCTCTCAAATAGACAATTACAAAGTTGAAATGGAGGAGATTACTTTTGATTTGAAGTATCTGGCATGCTATCCCTATCCTTTCTTTCTAGAATGCCGATAATTGGTGCAATCGACAAGGTTCTTTTCAATGTTTCATGTATTTTCATGTCATACTTCTCGAAAAGATAGTTGAATAATTCTTCAATGGTTTAACCTAACTCAATATTTTCATCTTCCAACAAGAGTCAGAATTCCCATTCTAAACTGTGATTTTTGATATAGCATTTGAATAAAACAGCATCTATTGATATCGCTAGATTAAGTAAAGTATATTGTACATTTCATATGTGGAGTTAAAAGATGGACATGGGAAAGACAACCTCATACATATATCCTGGTTAGATCAGAAAATCTCACATATCATGAATCCAAGAAGTTTGAAGATGGTGCCAACTACTTAACTGATCTGGGCTATGAACGCAGTAAATTTTACAGCGGGGTAAAGCTAAGTCATTATTTGCAACAATCTCACTGCTGGTGAGAAACAACACAAGTGAAAAGTTGCACTACAACATACCCTTTTTATCAATAGTGCATACCATATTCAATATGGAAGAAATTCCATGGACTAAAGGTCACAGCATGTCTTCAGAGTTGAGTTAAATCACATGTCTGAGATCATTCACAAAAAATGTTTCATTACATTCACAAGAATTCTAGTGCAATGCCTGCTCACACTGAAGTACAATAAAATCATACTATTATTAAGAGTCACCAAACATGTGCTACAAGATTAATTTTGAGAATGACATAGGCAAATTAAGAGAACTCCAGAAAGTTACTGCAGAAAGAGACACTGATGTATGGTCATATTTATGTTCTTTGGACATCGTCAACAGCAGTCCCGCTAGATTCCGAATTTTCCCATTAGAAACACCAATATCATGATGGACACTTTGCTATTGCAATGAAGAGGCCTGGAAATTTCCAAATCAAATGATGTAAGATGGTAAGACAGTATTTCTTAGTCCAAGAAGGCAGTTTGGTGAACATCAATATATTGATACTAGCCTAGATTATAAACAAGCTATCAGATTATGATCTTTTACATGTTAGCAAAGAGTAGTAAAATGTACGACCTAGCACTTAAACCATTTTTAGAAAAGAGAGAAACATGTGACAAAGCTGCTACATAAATGAAATACACACTGAATCTTTCCATATCCGTAATAACACAATCCATGCTATCCTGAAGCAACAAATCCCATGTTTAGTATTTCCTACATAAACTACACATCCAAGTCATAATTATTTAATTGTATAGAGAACTTTTTTTCTTGGTTCAACATTCATAAGTAGAAAAAAAAACACTTAGTCAGAGGATACTTGTCAGCATCTTCTAAAGGAAAGAACTAATTGGTATTTCTCATATTTTATCGCTACAGTTATACAAATGATCTGTTAACCAATTAGCAGCACTGAGAAAAATTAGATGGCTTGCAATATTATATATACCTTATTTATTTACTTCAAGGGTTGAAAGTCCAGTAATATCAGGATTCTTGAGCTGGTCAAGCTGTCTCTTCCCTCTCCTTAGCAAGTACTCGATGTATACAAAGTTCTTATGATCAACATTCCTCGCATTCTCACGGAATTCTGCTGAGACGACAGACTCAATCCTGCGGCCCTCTTCTGGGGCCCTTAGCCGTGCTGTCCGAAGGAACCCCCTGTACAGCGCCAAGACCTGCCTCTGGATACCAGATAACCTTCGACGAGAGGCCATCTCATCCTTGTGAAACAATCACCAGAGCCTAATACAAATGCAACTAAAGAATGAGCTATCTTCAGATGAGACAGCGTTAGAATTTTCAATGGAACTGCAGCAAAATTAACTGCTACAACAAAGGGATCATGGCAACTGCCGATTTAACTACAACAGGGGCGGACTTAACTAGGGCATAGGGGGGTTTCCAAGATTTTTAGAAGATAAACTGCAGCACCTTGTGTACGAAGAAGTCCAATGATATCAAATAATATCTATCTTGCTTGCTAAAGAAGAAGAATCTAATCAAAATGAACCGCCTAATCGAGTTGAACAATGGATGGATGGATTGGAATAGTAGGGCAGCACGCAATAAACAAACCCACGACTAACTCAATAGGGAGGAAGAAATACTTGGATGTGATTGCTCCACGTCACAGTTTAGAAAAAATCCCCAAGAAGAGCACGAACTCTAAGAACAATCTATCCATGCAACCTTGGATTGCTTACCAACAAAAGGAAGAACTCAATCCATTTCCGAATGGATTTCCACTCAACTGGCGCTATACCGACAGAGGAGCGGCGCTGCGGCGGCAGCGGTGGATGGAGGAGCGGCGGAGGAGGATCCGGCGGAGGAAGGGGATGGTCGGCAGCGTTCGGAGTAGGTTGGGACTTTGGACTTTGGAGCCACTGTTGGACCTGGGCTGCTCCCTGATGGGTAATGGGCGGGTTGTATGCCTGTATGCCAGGCCCTTGCAGCCTACAAAACCTGTCTCCACTCAAAAATCGGATTTCCTATATAGGGATGAAAACCGATCAGTTTTCTATATTTTCGCCGACCATTTTCTATATATTTAGGATTTACATAAAAACAGGACAAAAATGATTTTACTATTTTTATCATACCGTCGATATCCCGTTTTAATCGGGAATTTCCCTTTTTCTAATTGAAACCAATTTCACAAATCACAATATAGCCTAAAGATCAAGTCCAGCTAGCCAACCCAAAACATCACCTATATCTCAAACTTCACATAGACCTCAGTTGCTCCGTTTTAGTCGGTGGCCGACCTATCGTTGTCGTTCAAGCTCCGACCTATCGTTGTCGTTCAAGCTCTTGCGACTATGTCGTCTCTAACTCTAGTCTTTATGTGACTATATGTTGTGTCGAGTACTCGAGTTACGATATGGTGGTTGTTTTTTAGTTGAGACTTATATCATTACATGGTATATCTGTGTATGGTATAAATTAGTTTTGTTGGTGTGAATTAATTATGTGTCATGTCGATGCTTGAAGTCATGGTTCTACGAGTTGGTATTCTCAATTCGAATTATCCGTTCCCGATCGATATCAATGTGTTTTTTTTTAGATTGGTTCATTTTCGATATTCCGACATTCTCAAGTTCATATCTATTTCCAGTTTTTCTGTTTTTAAGAGAAAATATAAAAATAAAAATGATTAGGAGGTTTTACCAACTATCCCCATCCATTTTCATCCCTACCAATACATCGGTTGGCTGAGCCAACACCATAAAATCGATCACCTTTAAGATTCATGCAAGAGTGAAGCGATAACTACGATGAGCCTTGCCTTCTCTCCTGTGTAAGCTATCCTCCTTTGAACCTTACCCCACTGTAGGTTCGCTAGCCCCTTTCTGGTATAGCGAAAATAGTCTTATTAAATTATGATTGTGATTTTGATGATTAGTGATAACATAGTCAATGGGACTAACATGTTTGTCAAGTCTATACTTTAATATGTCTTATAGATGCAATACATAAAGAAGCCACCATAGATGGAATAAAGTTTGGTTGAATTGGAGAAGTCC
Organism: Phragmites australis; assembly: GCF_958298935.1. NCBI lineage: Eukaryota > Viridiplantae > Streptophyta > Magnoliopsida > Poales > Poaceae > Phragmites > Phragmites australis. The sequence goes on from NC_084938.1 coordinate 9,585,555, forward strand.
TAAGAAAAATATACTCATCAGATGGTCTAGTGCTCAGGAATGTACATGCCAAAACAATTCTGACAGGCAATGAGGAATGCCTTCACTGAATAATCCAGTGTTCAATGGGCAGTTTACACCGGAGTATTTTGCTTCTAGGTCGAGGCAATTCAAGGCACCGGAAGGTCTTGCGATCAGTGAGGATGCACGACAGACTATTTTTTGCAGAGAATAATCCAAGCATAGAAAACCAAATATCAACACACCAGAAGGTCCAGCACTTGTGTTATACACATTGGATGCTTCACACCGTAGTATTTCCTGCAGAAGCGTTTCCAAGAGTTGAAGATCGAAGAGTACCTCACCGGATGGTCCGGTTGTGAGGAACGGTGATGTCCTAAAGGAGGGTAAATTAGGACACTTAGAAGCCTATATTAAATTGGCTTTAAAAACTTTACAAGATAAACCTATCTCAATTTCTATCTAAATGTGCTCTAGATTTATCTAGTATGTCTACTCTACCACTCAAGAGGTTTGTAACTTACTCTAGTAAGGTAAATTGCAAGTATGTAAATGCGGAAACGTAAATAGGGTAAAGAGACAAACTCGGCACAAGATATTTTCATTCTGTGGTATAGGTGGCATGAATGTCGCCCCTAGTCCAAGTTGGAGCTCCACAAAGGATATGCTCCCGGTCGCCAAGTCTCTTCCGGTCATGACTCTTGAGCGACCAAGTCAACAAGAAAAGGTCTTAAGCACGATAAGCCACCAAGACAAGATCTCACTACTAGCTTCTCTTCCGGTCACTTGCCGCCGTGATCATTTCGGAGCTTGATCCACCAAGGCATGGGTCTTCGCTTCCCCGTACATGTGTCTTGCCACCATTCCACGCCAAGTCAGAGGGTCAACAAGCTTGAGCCACCAAAGCCTAAGATGTCGACGAATCACCAAGACTCCAAGACCCATATGTACCACTCGGTACAAGGTAGGATTACTCTTTGATCCCTTTTTAAAGCTGCAGCACCTAGCTACAACTCACTCTATGCCTATAAGCACTAAACACTCTCTAATCTTATGCTTAATCACCTTGGATGATCACTTTAAGCACTTTGGTGGCTTGGATGTCTTCTCAAGTGTATATGAGCTTCCTCTAGACTCCAGAAGCATATCACACCTTCAAATGACTGAATAGAGGGGTGTTTATAGCCTCAAACCCGCCAACTAGCCGTTTTCCTAACGGCTCAAAAAAATTATTAACACCAAATAATCTGGTGAGAATAGTAGTACTAATACTTGATCATCCAGTGAGTACAACCTCAAAAACTAGCCATTGGACTTCCACTCAAAGCCTCTTTGAACACCGTTCGCTCCAGTGTGCCTTCAAATCCATCACCGGACCTTCCGGTGAGTTATCTTGAGCCATCCGAGCCTTTTACAGCCTCTTTGTGCAAAATGTTCCGGTGCATTCATCCTCAAAGCACCGGACCTTCTGGTGGGTTATTCTTCATTCTTCAACACTTGCAGTCGCCTTAGCAAGAAATGCTTCGGTGCAATAATCCGTTATGCACAAACCAAGCACCGGACCATCTGGTGGGTTGATAAGCACCAGACCATCTGGTGGGTTGATCCTCAATCTTCTGCACTTGCATTCTTCTCTGCAAGAAATGCTCCGGTGTTACCCAGTGCAGACTACTGGACTATTTGGTGAGATCCTCAGTCTTCTCCCCCTTTGTTAGAAATACTTCAATAAGTTTAACACACCGAACACCAGACCATTCGGTGAAGTCATCAGCCTTCACTTTACCTTTAGACAAAATACTCTGGTGAGTTCAACCCCTGAACACCGGACCATCCGGTGAGGTTAATTCTTGTTGGACTTCTTCAATTCAATCAAACTTTGTCTCGACCGTAGTGGCTTCTTGATGTATTATATCCATGAAACCTACTAATATATATTCTTGAGAAATATGTTAGTCTGAATAACTATGTTGCCATTAATCATCAAAATCACAATCATAACCTAATATAGTAATTTTCACTACAATCTCTCCATTTTTTGTGATTTATGATAACACAACCAAATAAACTGGTAAATAATAAATGATATCAATCGTAAAGAGCACAAAGCCTTACCACACTGCTTAGATACATGTTCTTACTATTTAGTCCACCTTTATTGTGGCTTCCCCTTTCTCTATTGCTACTATCTCCATTTATCGATCCATGCAAGAACTTCTCCCCTTTGTCAACCTAGGTGCCTCATGTTGCTTCTTGTATCTTTTTTGTTCTCCCCCTTGTTAACTTTGGTATTCCTAGATATCTTATATCTTATTTCTTGCTTTGGTCATCAAACTTCTCGTCCTTTATCAATAATCTCAAAAAGGGCTACAAACATATGTTGAATTCGAGGAAGAGCGTTAGAGCACATAGGAGAGAGCTTTATAAATCATGATCTAATGAAATGATACCAATTAAAAAGATATACCAATTGTAAGGATAGTAGGTATTGATATCAATTAAAAAAACAAGTAAGGACTTTATAAAACATGATCTAATGAAATGATACCAATTATAAGGATAGTAGGCATTGATATCAATTAAAAAAGACAAATAAAGATCATAATTCATAAAACACACATAATATGATTTAAACTCCCCTTATATGTGTGCATACATATAATAAGAAAGAGACATGCATAACTAAACAATATGTCAAGATAGAAATTTAAGCCATGTTATGTATGGGGATAGCTTAAATGAACAAATGAATTTATAATGATACCAATTGAAGCCTTTAAGTATTTCATACCTCCGGGGACGTATTGATTTTTCCATGAGACTACAAAAGATACATCTAGCAACACATGTTAGTCTCAAAATCACAACTCATAAGATATACTCCCCATAAAAGTATGTATACAAGTTTTGAATACTTACGAGACATATGTACTTATTATTAATAACAACAGGAAGGGTATCTTATAAATTAGTGCATAGCATATAAAAGATACCAATTGAGAAACTAGTGCCATAAAAGAAACTTACAACTAATAATCCATGTAGGTTGCTCTTAAGAAAGAGATAAACACAAGCAACCTACTATATAAAAACCTACACTAGGCATTGCAATAAATTGAAATAAGTATATGTAATCCTAGACAAGGCAAATGAGCTACAAACAATTGAAAGATTTTGCATATAGTTCCATTATTTTTTTTACCTTTGGATAGGAATTTGGGTATTATGATTATCATGATCTTCATAAAAACGCCCAATCTTATACACTTGGCTTCTTTGCTTGAACCTTCACTTCATTTTGTAAGCCAAGTTTCCCAATCTCCATAGCTGCTAAGGGCATCAAGTCTTCTTTGAAACCCAAACCGATTGGGGCCCCTTCATGTTGATAATAACTCCCTTAGGTACCTAATGGGTTAGTTCCACCCTCAATTCGGGCACCTAATGGGTTAGTTCCACCCTCAATTCTTTCTTCCAACCATATGTGCAACCACCTTGCTATTGTTCTTCTTCTTAAGCTTGTAGTGGTTGCTCTTGGTCTTGGTTTTGTAGTTGGGTTTGGTGTAGATGTTGAATGTCTTGTTGGGGAGGTTCATAATTTTGTTCTTCTCCTTGATCTTCTTCTTGACTTGCTTGCAATGGAAGGACTTGTGACCTTCTTGATGACATTTGAAACATGTCACGGTGAATCACTCCGTAAGTTTTTTCACCATGGTAGTATGATTATCTTAAGGAGGTTAAATATGGTTCTTGCCTTTTAATCTTGCTAAGTCCTTCTTGAGCTTTTCTATTTCTTGCTTGAGCTCGTCATCCTCACAGCACCAGACCTTTTCGTGGGTTGTTCTTCATTCTTTAACATTTGCAGTCACCTCCGCAAGAAATACTCCGGTGCTATAATCCGGTGTGCACAAACTAAGCACCAGACCATCTAGTGGTGTCACACCCTGATTTTCAGATTTCTCAAATTTCTAAAATTTTCCAAGATTAGAATATAGGTTTAATAATTAGAATAGGAAAAAAGCCTATTTTCTAAATTCCAATTCAAATTTAAATTAGGTTATTCTTTGTTTAAATGCATTCATGCTGGAAATAGGCATGTAGGGTTTATTTGGTTTTTTTGTTTGGAGTTTATTTGACTTTGTTTGGTTTGATTTGTTTTAGAATAGAAATAGATTAGAACAAGAAATGAAAAAGAAAAAGAAGAGAAAACCTAAATCTACCTAGCTCAACCCTCTCTCCCTCACCGGCCTGCCCGGCCCGTTCTTCTTCTCCCTCCCGGCCTGGCCTGCCAACCCAGTCGACCTGCTCCCCTTCTCCCTACCTCAGTCCAATTTGGCCTGCTTCGAGTAGCCCAACGTACTGTTCCGCCAGCCCAAGCCAGCGTAGCTGCGCCAGCCCGCCTTTGCCTCCCTCCACCGAAAATGCCCAGGAAGTTTTCGCCTTCCCTCCGAGCCACTGCCACGTGGGCCCCACCTGTAAGGACCATCTTCCACCTCGAGTTGGAGTCCGACTCTAACACGAGCCACGTCGACCGTCAAATCCTGCCAAATCTGCACCTAAATCGGAGGGGAAATCATCTAGAAGCTCGTCCCATGATCCCCTCTATCTCCTGTCGGCTTATCGGCTTTTAAACGAAGAGTTTGAGTTCAGTTTTGTGACTACCGCCACCCTAAACCCTAACCAAGCTCTCCCGCTCTCTTAGAGCCTTCCCGCCTATATATATATAGCATCCCTACACCCTCCCTAGAAGTCGTTGATTTATTCCCCAACTCACTAAGTAGTTTTCAATGCTGAAGAGCCCTCGCGCCATAGCTCCGAGCACCACCGTGGTTGGAACTCGCCTCCAGGTCATCGCAGTGGTCCCCCAGCCCTACTGACGCCGTTGCTGACTCGCCCAAGAACCCGAGTCCCTATTCTGCTACTCGTTGGAGCTCCACGCTCGTCGAAGCCCGATTTCGGCGAAAGTCAGGTCGTCCGCCGCCGCTTCCAAAGTGTTCTGCCGCTTCTGTCCATGGTAAGCCCCATGAGCTGAGTCCACAGCCTGGTCTACCGTCACCATGAACCCAATCCATGATCACGAGCCATCCGATTCAAATCCAACGGTCTAGATCCAATCCGCCTGCCACGTCAACCTTTGCCATGTGGACATCCACATCACCAGCCATGTCACGCGATCTAGCCTATGTCTAGCCATGTGTCAGCCAAGTCAGCAGCCACGTAGTAAAGAAGGTTTTTCAATACAAAAAATTTCCAAATAATTGGCAACTTTGCAAATAGGACCCTAAACTTCTCTATTTTTACAAAAGAGCCCCTATACTTTTACACTTTAGCCCCTAAACTATTATATAATTTCAAATAGGTCCCTATTTTTACAAAAATGCCCCTAAACTTTCTGTTTATTTCAAATTTAGTCCCTTTCTTTTTCAAATTAAACCCTAATCTTGTTTTTAGCGTATCTTTTTCATCGTAGCTCCTTTTCATCAATTCTTGCGTTGTTAGATTCGTTTTCTTGAGCTCTATCTTTCTAGATAGGTTTTGTCTTGTTGTTCTTCTATTTTTTGCTCTGTTCTTAGTGTGTTTATTTGTGTGCTTTGCCGGTAATTGTGCGATTAGTCGACAACACCCTGGTCAGCCCCTACCACAGCTTGGCAGAGAGGCGTGGGGACATTTAATGCATGGGTCCCATCCCACGTCATCCGGCGCGCCTCGGGATAGCATCGCGAGGCCCAAGGCGCCCTGCCTGCGGCCCTGCTGTGTCAGGCGAACAAGACCGGGCGGGCACGCCAGGCTGCTCTGTGGCTGCCCGATGGACCCTCTCCGCGGCGCCCGTTGCCCACGCCATCATGACGACCGAGACCGGACGGGGGGCACGTTTTCAACCCCGCCGTCACTTCGCGCAGCAGCCCATAATGGCTGCTTTTCCATTTATGGTGCCTTGAAACTCGTGCCCTCCCTTTCGGGGCACGCTACCATCGGCGAGTATTTAAGAGAGTCGGTGGGCACAGACAAAGACAGACTCTCGGACACTCTCTCTCTCCAACCCGGACGAAGATCGAAGACAGAAAAGCACTCAGTACAAGCACAGAAGCTGAGACCACCGAAGAAGAAGGAGCCTGAAGCTCTAGGATAGATAGACATTCTTGTAACTAGCAACATCCCTGAGAGACATTCTCAGTGCATTTATAGCATACACACAGGAGTAGGGTGTTACGCTCAATACGGTCCGAACCTGTCTAAAAATCCCTCCAGTGCATTTACTGCATTCTGCATTCGATCATTCCATTCCACCTGCCATCACATTTACGCCCAACCCGCAAACAGATTCAGAATCATCTCCCTGGCCGAATCTCAAAGGGGGTCCCTCCAGATCCCTGCTTTAGGAGTTCACCCTCCGACAGATACGTCCCCCCGGAGACATCATTTTCAAAATACATCTCTTCAGAGACATCGTTTGATCCTTATCAATGTTAACTCATATACATGAATTCCTGATGGTTGTGAATTTTTTGATGGTGATGAGATCCTTGATTTCATGTGGGATATGATAGGTGGTGTGTAAAAATAGGTGAAAACTGTTTTAGAGGGGGCAGGTAGAGTAGTACTCTAGACGAGGATGCTCTTGGGGACTTGAGTTACCTTTGGGGTATTTATTGCCAAAAGATGCCTGCCATGGCTGCTTAAGGACCGAATCATTTTGCTACCATGCTTAAGCCACCTCAATGTAACCATGCGTCCTGTATGTGCAAAACTTGATTTTTATTTCATCAGACTAGGTTGGGCATCATATTAGGAGGCTGAGGAGCAATGAGGAGTCAAGTGACCATCTGTCTAGGTTGGGCATCATACTTAGGAGGCTGAGGAGCAACGAGGAGTCAAGTGACCATCTGTCCCACTGTTTGAATGTTTCAAGAACCAGCCAATGGCTTAAAAAGGGGGCTGATATTTAGTACAAGGCCTTTGGTACTTGGGATGTCTCGTAGAAAAGCCTAGCAGGAAAAGTGATTGAAGTGTCTCTGTATGATTCGCTCCTCCGTTTGCAACGGTTGGAGGCTGAGCATATCGTGTGGGTACAGTGTATAACCTCTGCATAGTATAAACCTACTCGAATAGCTGTGTTCGTGTTCATGGTCATGGACATGCGAAGGCCGAACCTTTTTTACTAGACTTAGAGTGCATGTGTCTTGATGAGTGAGTGTGTGGACTAGATGTCCGTAAGATAAGGTTGCTAGCTAAATCCGTCAGGATCTGTGTGATACTAGAGGTACACCAAATGTGATGATAGGGACTGCAGAGTGAGGTGTAGCCCCTCCCAGGACTGAAAACCCCCCATATATGACTTGTTACCTAGTTTTGAACTACGTCAAACTGTTTTAAAGTTAACAATAGAGAATATAACTGAGTACTTGCATAAACTCTTACTCTTAAAACTAAAACTATAAAGTCTTATCCTTGAATCATCCTTTATGCATCTATCAACCCCTTGAAGTAGTATGAGACTTGTTGAGTACCTTTCATACTCAGTCGTGTTGCTTTCAGACTGTTGAGATGGAGATCAACATCAACCCAGATGAAGTTAAAGAGAAGAAGTCTAAGGTCATGTCCGCACCCAAGTTATTTGTGGCATTGGGTTGCACCATTTTCTTTGCTCCGCTCTGCTAAAGGCTCTTCTGCCTGGTTGGTCTGTCATGGATCCTTATCTGTGATACCATCTTTTGCCCTTTTCAGGTAATTATTTTATATGAAGTATGTATTTTATACTATTTTATTGAATTATGTGTGTATCAGCTACTTAATCCAGGCACTGATATAGGAGGCATAGGGGAATCCGAGGTTGGGGTTCTGACAGTTGTGCCTATGAAAGGCACCAAATTCTTGGCTTATATATATGGTGAGTTCAAGAAAGAACGACCACCTTTAGTAATCTTAATTACTCATGCGTTAGATCATGTGAATTATTGATTCATTTTCTATTTTGGTTTCATTGCTACATATAAGGCGTTCAACACAAATATAGTTCATCTTATATCTCATGCTTTGTCAAGAGTGGATACTTATATTTGTGCTGATATTTTTGTTGTTTGCTTATGTTTAGATAGGCCAAGGAAGGATATGCTCTGAAGTGGCATTGAGAAGGAGGTTGCTACCAAGTCCGAGCAGTGCAACCATCAGCCCATCATCATGTTCTGCGGCGGATTTACTTGGACCTTCCATTCTCTTTTGTATTTTGTTGATTCAATCATTATCTTCTTCTTTTCTTCTTTTCTCTGATTGTATCAATTTTATTTTCCTGTTTGGCAACGCAAAATGTGCAGGAACCAACTTTTGGAGGTTAATTTGGAGCTGCTTGCGCCATAGCAGGGAGTTGGCTACCTAGCATCCAATATGGACTAGCACAACGATTTTATCAGAACATACATTAAGGTGAGCAGATATGCAAGTGCTTTGATTCTTGGGGTTCATATAAGTTATATTAGTGGATTATTAGTTGCTTATGGATTTCAAGGATGAAGGAATTGTCTGCTGGGAACCAAACAAAGAAGGATGAATGAACTATCTGCTAAAAAAGGGATTTGAATTGTTAAACGGCTCCTTGCTACCTCAATGTTTTTAAGAATTAGATCTACTAGATTGGATATATATTCACTGTTCAGGGCAGCGATGACCGATGATTCTGGACCTGCATGGTCTCTATTCTGGACCGATGTTTCTGTGTCTTATGATGGAAGGGTAGGTGCTTGCACCATATATTGCTTATTTATACTGTAGCAGAACTGATGAAGTGAGTGCATTTTTCTCCTTTTATTACTCATTGTTTGCTTGAGAAACTCTGGACCTAATGGTATTGTAATAATTGCAGTGAGGCTTGATATTTAGTGAACATTTGAATCATAATTCTATGGTCAATGGAACCAGAGTTGCAGGGACCATTGTTCAGGTTTTGCAACATAACAGTAAGTGACTAACATTTGAAAATTGCAAGTACTGAGATCGACAGTGCACCATGAAGATTAATGATTCCTTTTTTTCCTTCCAGATATTGCACACAGAGACCATGAAAATAGGATTATGATTGTTGAGGGAATTTGGGGAGTTATGCAAAATCTCTGAGATTATTTCTGCCTGCAAGAAATAAAAGGTTTGAGAATTTTGCATAATGACTTCTGGTTTGTATTAGATCATTGTGCACCATAGTACGGGTAAAAAATAATTGGTCAAAGGTTAAATTATCTCATGTATATTCGCAAGTCATTGGTCAATTGAACTGTCATTTTGCATTAGCTAAACACATTAAATTATAATTTTTGGCTCCTGTTGCAACGTACGGGCAATTAACTAGTATGCTATTATAGACAATTTTGCCCTTAGCCCTCATTCAAAAAATAACTTGGAGTACTTGAAAAAAAATCTTGCACCTATTGCGCCAGAAGGCAATGTGATGTTTTTTCCTTTTAACTCTTGTTGTCAAAATATTTTTACGATTATTTGGATACACAATGGATTCAAATAAAAAAAATTGTCAACTACAAAATTGTAGATATCACCGAGAGTTACAATTTTCATATAAATTTATTCTCCATCCGACTCCATTTGAATATTTTATGAATTTTCAAATCTCACTACAAACATGCAAAACGACACTTATTTTCCTAGCTTCAACATGAACCAACTTAAGTAGTGCATATATTGTTATTCAATTATATAGTTACTACCATTAGATCTGATCATTTATCTAACTTATATGTTTTCATCCTTCTATATTTCATCCAACTTTAGTACTAAGTTAGCTCACATGAAAGTCAGAATGGCTTCGACCAGTGCATTTCTCATGAACAACATTTTAATCATTTTTAGTGGTTAAGCATTGAATATACTATTATTTCATCATGTTATTACAAGTTCCATCATTTTTCATATAGTTGACAAGTTTCATCCTTTAATCAACGACACTCACTCAATTTTAGAGAAATAATATTGGGATTAATATAAAACATTATTTCAAATGGGTACCAAAAAGGAAAAGTATCCTCCAGCAAAACCAGTTTAGTTTCTTTTTCAGTGTCCTTTAGGAGATATCCAAAAATGTGGATGTCCTGCAGGCAGTCCGATTCACATTCATTTATTTCTAACAACTAAATATGCAATAAAGTTCTTCCAAACAAATGCAAGGAAGTATATCCCCTAGCCAGAGTATACTAGCATGTAACATTTAGATATATCGTATGACATCTATCTTTTCAAGTCCATCGATCTTTGCAACTCTCTACTGCTCATCACGTCTCCCACAACGCGACTAATAATCGACTATGAAGACCATGTCCCTCCTCACCGCTGTCGTCCTCACTCTCTCCCTCAGTTCCACCATTGTTTCCGGCGCCGACGGCGACTGCCCCAGCCTCCGCACGGTCGTGGAGGCAGCCTGCCGTGACGCGTGCGGCACGGACCTCATGTACCAGCTCTGCATGGACACGCTGCGCGACGAGTTCCCCGCCCGGTCGATCAACGAGGTCGGCGAGTACGGGCACCTCGCCGCGCGGCGGGCCTTGTGGGCATACCAACACACCGTGGACTTCGCGCGGTACCTGCTCGGCAACGCGTCGCTCTCCGGTGAGGAGAAGGCGGCGTACGACTTCTGTGGGTACGAGTCGTACAAAGGAGCCGACAAAGCCATGGGCATCGTCTTCACCAGGCTGCCGAGAGACTGCTTCGACATCAGCGAGGCGTACAAGGCGGCGCTGCACGACGTGGAGGCGTGCAGGGACCGTGTGGCCAAGCTCCCGTCGTCGCCGCTGCTCGCCATGGTCAAGGTCGACCTCAACAAGACCTTGCTGGCGTACTTCCTTGGTAAATTGCTAGGTGTAAAGTAGTGTCTGGGAGTAAAGGAGTTTGCTCCCTGTAACTCTTTTCCCTCCCGATCACCAGCATGCTAATAAATTAAATGTGGATTATTGTGACGATATGAACTAAACCGTACGTCGTTGTGGATGCTATCTTCTTTTTATTTTTCTTTTCCTAAAGCGCACCTGCCGATGTTGGACGTCATGACGATGAGCGTGTTCTTGAAGTCCTCCCCTGGCTGTCTGTTATAGAGAAATTGAATCGGCAGAAATTCGTCACTCGATTTTAGAGAAATAATAGCATCTACTTTATACTTGACTGTCAACTGAAATTACGAAAACACAAAATAATATTTTAAGTGTTGTATCCCCTAACAAAATACCACAAAAGGAAAAGTGTTTTCTCCAGCGAAACCGGTTTTTTTTTTTGTCCTTCTACAGATATCCAAAAGTATGGATGTCCTGCAGCCCGATTCACATGTACCGCTCGAATGCCGTTTTACAGTTGCTGCCCACCTTGCACCTGAACGGATCATCTAACTTTGAATCACAAGTGAGCAATTAAGATTTAATGATACACTATTGTTATGTGAACAATAATATATTGATATAGTATCGGACATCACAGTATCGCTGCTACAGTATTTAACGTTAGGATACTATCTACTTCTCACGACATCTAATTTCACCGAAGTGAAGTTAGAGGATTTAGATCCCGTTGCACAACTACCATCGCACATCGGCCCATCGCCGCAGCATGCCACCCCCAGCCCCGCACAACTAGCCCCGCTGCCCTCGCGCATCTTGCTTTCACTGATATGCCGCTGGTCAGGGTGAGCTCTCCACTCCGACGTCTGTGGTGTCTCCGACAAGCTCCACAGAAAGTTCCAAGAGACCTCTAGAAGAAGTTCCGGACAGTGAAAGCAAAAGTTTCAACAGAAGGTTAAAAAGAACGTTTCAAGTCTGTAGATGCAAGTTGCAGCAGATAGTGAACAAGTCCCAGAGGTTTGGAGAAGAAGTTCGACGGGTTCCAGTTGTTGGTGAAGAAAATTCCAAAGGCTTTGAGAAGAAGCTCCACACGGTTATCGCAGCCGGTGGCGAGAGGAAGTTGGGGGCGAGCGGCGAGCGACGTGGAGGCTCGATGAAGACGGGGCACATCATGCGGTCAAGTGATACGGAGGGGTGGGGGCGTGTTACGGAGGGCATGAGAGGAGTCCGACTGGGCGACGCGAGGCACGACAGGAGGCAGCGCGGGCACGACCCGAAGACGATGTGTGTGAGAAGGCGGTGCGGGCGGTGCCATGGGAGAGCGAAGAAAGGTAGAACTAAACAAGGCCTAAAACTATCCATCGCCGGAATGATTCCCGTTCACCGCAGCATTGTGGCATGTGAGTGCTTGGGGCGCCCACATTTTGTCGAACACCTTGGAGGCAGTAAGCCAAGGTACCCAGACGGTGCTGGGCTGCTGGCAATGGCAATGGCTCCTGCTACCGCTACAGGATCACATGAAGTCCCCGCACCTAGCGCTACTGGATGTTAGCTCCTCGGACTCTTCCCACTCACTGGCGTCACCCACGAAATCCTGCTGCTCGCTTGGATTATGGAAAGAGAATAAGAGAGAAAAATGTAATATGCTATTATTTACGTTATATTTGTTTTTTTATTCTGATTATGGATTCTAGACTCAAAAGTAAAAACAAAAATAAACGGTTACAATATAAAAATCGATTCTTACGATCAACAAATCAAATTGTAATAAAATCTCATAATCTATAATTTGATGGGAATGTGATTTCACATTTCTACAAATTGGACCGGATTCTCACAATCTAAAGTTGTCGAGGGTAAATCCCTAACAATGATTCCGGTGTATGCTGGACAGTGAGTACGTGGTCGGCGTTCCGGGTGTGCCTGTAAAATGTGTGTGTTTGTTACTCAAGAACATCAAAGTTATCCAGGTTCAGGTCCCCCGTGAGGTAATAGTCCTATATCCTATGTATCCTTCCCCATCCTCCCTTTTTTACAGAAGATATCATCCCTCTATATTCCAGAGAAAGAAGTCTTACAAGTAAGCCCAACAAAAGACACATGCCTGACTAGAGAAACGATATAAACAATCATTACAAGCCTATATTTGTTGTGCCTGCCCTGGGTCCCTACGGCGGCCGTCCCGTCCATCGGTCGCACCCCCGTTTGTCACGCCCGAAGCGCCCGCGCGCATCTGCTGCGCCCCCTGTCACGTCTGCGAGCTCGTCACGCAACAAGTAATGTTTGCGAGACAGAATAAGGTAACTCGGTACGACCATACCGCCTCAGCCGAAGTGGACTTCCTAGGGAAGGAAACGGTGTGAGTAGCGTCATTAAATAAGGTTTGACTGGCCTAGATAAGTACCCGCCCCGCGACCAGTAAGGACTGGTCGCGGGGAATGATGCGAAGGCCATGGTTGTGGTCGCGCTGGCGTCGACTAGTCGTGCGGGGGTCATAGGCCAAAGAACGGAAGTGGATACTGCCCAAAGTCGACCGTTGCGGGCCATCCCAGTGGGGGATCCCTATATTCTTTACATCAACAGTAGCCCCCAAGCTCCCTCGCGGATGTGATGATCTGAGCTGTTTTTCATTATGTTGTGGTCGGGCCCAGTCGTACCACTTGGGCCCTGGGTGAACAAGAGCTTTGCCCAGGGAGTGGTCAGTGACATGGTCCACCACCGTGTCTAGCTCAGGAAACCGCATCCCGATGGGAGGCTAACCGTCTAGAGAGAGAGAGAGAGATCATGGGGGAGAGAAACCTTGACAGCCTTTGGATTTCGAGGCGACGGGACTGAGCCGATCTTATAAATCGAAAGGCAGAACCCCCGGAAACCCCTTCGCACTCCAAGCTTCTGCGCTAAAGCCCATCGCCCCCAACCACATCCCGTCTTTCCTGCGAAAACCACCGTTGAGCTTCCATGGTGCCGCGTGCCGAAAAGGAGCCTGACTTCCCCAAGTTAAAGTGCACCGTTGCGAAGCTGAAGTAGATATACGAGAATCGCCTGCCTCCGTGTCGCCTGTCTTCGGGATATCGCCCTAGGGGGATGTCCCTGCTCCCCGACAAGGGGAGATTGTGATCTTCGCCTCGTTCTTCCTGGCGGGTCTCATCCACTCCTTTTCTGAGTTCTTCACCACCGTCATCTCATTCTACAACATCTGCCACCTCCACCTCAATCCTAACTCCATCATCATGTTGAGCATCTTTGCTCACATGTGTGAAAACTTCACTGGGATCAAGCCGTGCCTTGATCTCTTTCAATTTTTCTACACGGCCAGGGTGTAGCCCGGGCCGGCCACTAGGAGCTGTGGCTTTTGTCTACGATGGTGTCATGAGCTCCTATCTGGAGATGAACCTCAAATCATCGTGGTCGAGCTGGAGGGATGAATGGTTCTACCTCACGACCGACGACTCCTTGGACAACCTCTGTGTGCTGGATGCACCGGCACATCTTGTTGAGTTGGGGAAGCTCCCCAAGCTGACCGCCAAACTATTGCTCCTTGCGAGCGGGGTCAAGACGCTTGCGGAAGCCAGCCTGTCAGGGTCAGACATCGTTCATGACTTCATCAAGCGCCGGCTATGTCCCCTGCGATGGAGAGCACACTTGGCATATCTGTATACTGGGAGTGATGATGACACTCGGGAGAGCTCCACGGGTAACATCAGAGCTTTCCCTCTGCCATTATGTGTTGGTCGAGCGGTGTATTATTCCCTTTCATCAGATCTTCTCGACGAGGTCATCGACTTGCAGGTCAGGTCACTGATGGCGGCGCCCACCAGGAAGGGTGGCCCTCCGTGTGTCCCCCTGTGTGAGCTCCCCCTGTTGAAGAGGGCTCGGGTGAGACTGGTATGTTTAGCATTTTTTTCAAAATTTCCTACTCGAACCTTTTCCTTTGCCATTGTCTCATGCCTCGAGTTATTTCTAGCGTCTCCCCGAGGTAGATGTCTTGCAGCTGATAGTCGACGAGGTTGAGGAGGCCTTCCGGGAGATTGAACGTGAGGGTCGTCAGCCCTCGCCGTCGCCTATTGCTGCCCCAGACACCCACTGAACTGGTCGCGACACCAACCCGTTAGGTCGGGGAGGTGACCCATCTACTCGGGGTCAGGAAACAATTGCGGGTAACAGCTCTGCAAGCGATGCCGGTCAGCAAGAGGTCGACCCACAGCGCCCCGACCCGACCCGCCAAGACCCGGCGCCCCACGGCCAGACCCAAACAGGCCAGTCCTGCCCCGACCAGACTAGGTCCAACCAGAGACCTCACGACCAGACCGTCGTGGACCAAGAGTTTGCATAGAAGAGGCCGACGGAGGACTCGTCCACCGCGGAATCATCCAAACATGCTCGCAGGACCCCGATTACTAGTGGATCCCTAGCGGGGTTGCCTTTCCCGGTCGGTCGGTCCGACGGCTTTGTGAGGACCAGAGTTGTACTTAGCTTCCCGCCGTTGTGGTAAGTTTCTTTGGATAGGTATATATGCATTTGATTTTCTTTCCTTCCTGATTCAGTAACTTTGTTGTTTACCGCAAGCCCGTGGTAGCCTCTATGGCTCCCGTCATGACATCTCCGACGGCGCCCCCGTAGGACGTCCCAGTGCCTCCGCCAGCTCTTTCTTTGCCCTCTGGAGCATTGGTGGCGGTTCTGGTCCCCGTGGCGCCGGTCGAGGAGTTCGTGCTGGCCCCTAACTTTCTTGCTCTGGTCAGCCGTATCCCTGCTTTTGTTCGTAGACTGGTCAAAGAGAAGGAAGCGGTGGCCAGCAGGTGTGCCGAGCTGGAGAAACGACTGGCCCAAGAAAGGGAAGCTGGGTGCCTGCTGCAGCAAAGGTGTGGCAAGCTCCAGCAGGAGAAGGGTGCACTTTCCGCCGAGCACTCCCAGCTCAAGGTGGACGAACGCAATGCCCTCAGCATTCTTCAAAACGTCTTCAAGTCTTTGGTGGATCCCCTGGGGAGCCTTAGGCTGGGAGCCACCGAGCCGAAGGACAACTGCACAGCTCGGGCCTGGGCCTACGCCAACAGGGTCCTGGTGGAAAATTTTTCTAAACTCCTAGCCACCATGGTGACGAGGGGCGCAGAGGACGTGGCGCATGCAGTGAGGTTGACTGTGGAGTACATTTTTCGGTGCTACCGCAGTCGTGACCCTAACTTCATCCTGGACCTTATCCGGGAGGGAGCCGTGGTCACTGGACTCAAAGCTGAGGAGTGGCTGCAGTGGGAGTGTCAAGGAGCGGTTGACTACGTGACTCCTATCTTCCGAGTGGAGGCCACCGAGAAGTAAAAAACTTGGTTGTAACTTTTGATTTGTAATATATTCGAGTGAAGCCTCCCACTTTTTGTTCTCTGAGGACTGCCCAAAGCTGACCGTTGCGGGCCATCCCGGTGGGGGACTCCTATATTTTTACATCGACAAAAGTGAAAATAAATAGGCCCTTAACACAGTCTATAGCATGCGGGAATAGTTGCTATAGACAATATTTTTCTCATTATATGGATGCTATCTATTATTTGTGGCTTTAACTTTTTTTCCCCGTGTCATCCAATAATTTAGTGTTATATAGACTATTTACAAAATAACTCAGTGTATGACTTGTCTATAGATGATAGTTCTATGTACCATTGTACATTCATGGTGCAGAAGGGGTTGGGGATGCTGGGATCGGAATGCAAGGGAAGCAAAGGAAGTTGGACCCGAAGGCACGACCGGACCCGCTTGTCAATGTAAAGTTTTATTGGGAGGCGGACAATAGTAGAGGTGGGAGGGGTAGTAGAATTAGGACAAATGCGGTAGTGAACGGACGAATGGTACTCTCTTAAATTTTTTTAAGAAGTAGAGATAAAGATGTGTGGCCTTCCTTATCGCATAGCTGCAACTATTCGAATAGTTCTATACTGTGTAGGTGTTGTGCACTCTATCCATATATCATGGTCAACTTGTTTTGTGTAGCACCTGTTGACCAATGTACACGCATATCATGGTCAACTCGTTTTGTGTAGCACCTATTGGCCAATGAATGCTATTCCCTCCATTTCAAAATATATGACGTATTAAGAATTTTAAAAGTCAAACTTTATAAATTTTAATTAATAATTAGTCAAATTATATACATGTTTAATGTACAAAAGATTATCAATAGATTCGTATTTCACATATCTTTTAATAAAATATTAGTTTCGTAGCAATTGATAATATATTGTAAGAGAAATTAATGGTCAAATTATACTTTGAAAAACTTTTTCAAATCTTAATACGTCTTATAAAAACAAATGGACGGAGTATTACACATGCTTTTAATGTGCTCTAAGAAATCCCTTCCTCTCCAACATATAAACCCCATGATGCATTTTCCAAATTTGATTTGGTTTGATTTTGAAGAGAAAAATATTTGCACATTTGAGGATGTTGCAACGCAAGTAGATTATTGGACTAAAGGGCAAAATTGGCATTTCACCCTCCATGGCATTTTTTTTGTTAATCCTTTTGGACTTGGTGGTCAATATAGAGCAAAAAGGATTTAGAAATAAGTTGTTTTAAAATCTGGATTCGAAATCTTGCCATGGAGCCGTCCTCATTTTAGGTCTTTTGCATAACTTTCAAAACCAGTTTTGCACATTCAGCAAAGTCTAAGGATCTTTTGCAAAGGGGCCTTGGCATGCAAATATTTTTATAACCTTCTGGAATGCCCTGGATACTAAGTTGTCCCCGTGAAATGGTTGGAATTTCCATGGTTTAGTTTTCAAATACTAAATTAAGCCCTTGTTTGTTTCCCCTTCGGATTATGGATTCTAGTTCCAAAAGCTAAAGTTAAAACAAATAAGTTGCTTTTTAAAAATGATGGTTAGACTTCAATATCATGATGCACACCGTAACTTTAAGGGAAATTACTAACCACTGTCATTATTATTCCATCCCGCTATTGCCATTGCCGTTATCGTCTCCCTCCAATCTCGGTTGTTCCACAGGCAAGTGATGTAGCAGCTCCAAATGACACTGGCTTACTCTCCGACCTCACTTGTTGCACCCTGTTCTCCCTCCACCTCTACTACATCGCCCCTAACCCTGTCGACGGTCCATCCTCCTAGGTAAACATTTCATTAAATGCAAAGTTTTGGTTAATTTTATCAATTCAGAACTATCAGGAGTATTACTGATATTACACACATCATCATGTCATAAGTCTCGTCCAAAATCCTATAGCATGCACTTCGTCATGTCAAAAGTCTCGTCCAAAATCCTCGATACTAAACAACCCCCCCTAGCTTTTGGATTTGGAGATTCAGCTTTTAAGAATCTAGCTTTTCAAAATCCACAATCTACAATAAACTTTTGTAAACCCACAACTGAAACAATCATGTCCTAAATATCTACTCTCCTACAACAAATTATGTATTCACGAAGTATGCAGACATTTATTCCTAAGCTCTCATTAATACTTTCCTCAAACTGATGCATGAATGCAAACGACGACATAAAAAAAGAAAAAAGTTTAGAAAATGTAGTGGGTTCCATCTAGAGAGCTACAACCTCTGACGAGCACATGAAAACCGGTATATTAGGCATTTGTGCAGTAGTAGGTATACCTGGGCATCATACATGTATAATTTTTGGTGAAATTCCTATAAAATAATTGTTTGACTTGTTCCTATTTGTACACTCAGACCTAACTCTAAATAAGATCAAGCAGCCTGCAACGTCCGATTTAAGCACCATATATTTAAGCAAATCAAGAACCTGATGCCCAAAATAGATCCAAATATATACGCCGTGGGTACAGCACCCAACCAAACATGCTTCCTTCACACAAATCTAGTCATGCGACTCATGCAGTACATTTTCCCAATTTGCTGTAAATTCCGGCACGCTAAAATCAGTCAGCAACTAACATAGCGAGGTAGAACTTATATGCTGGGACCAAAGCCGAATCATCTATGGAGTAGCGCTCAGCTGAACCGTCTTCTGCCGTCACAATACACAACAAAAGTACACTGGCAGCTCAAGCATATTACAGATAAAGATTCTAGTGGTTACAACTTACAACTCTGTGCGCTAAATCAGCCGAAGCACCACAAAAATTGTTAACAATGGCACTTCTTATCTAGCAGCACAACTATTTGCGCTGGCTCACCGGCAGGTAAACACCTTCAGCTGCCAGCCAGATGTTGTCTGGGCGCTTGTCGCCAACACCACATACCTGCAGAGGCAGAAACAAACAAGAAATCCAGTTGACCAAGAACATTCTTGATAGCACTGGATGAAACTGAACATGCCAACATCTCTGATGAACTCACCTCTTGCTGCCCACCGGCAATGCGGGTGTACTTCCTGTCATGGCTGTGAAGATAGCCACCAGTATCAAAATGGCGCAGTCGAATTCTCTGGCCCTGTCTCCATGTTTTCCCGCTGCCCTCAATCTCAAGCCTTATAATGGAATATCACAATGATTTTAGTTAGATTAAGGGAATGTGTGTTACAACAGCTCACTAAATTTCTGGGAGTGCTTACCTCCAGTAATCTCCAGTATCTGATTCATTATCACTGCCAAAGCAGCTAACCTGAGATTAAAAGTATATACATTTAGAACGATGATGTTTTAACATATAATATAGGTAATCTTGGACAGCAACATAATTCTACTCCTACAAACTAAAAAAAATGTTTATTTGACTAAAAGTCACCTTGAAGTTTGCATCCTGTCCCAAATGTTCATAGGAGACAACAAGAAGCAATGTACTAAAATCATATTCGCTTGGAAGCTTAAAGATAAAAAAAATGGTACACAAGGGGTGCTGAGGTTGTTGAACAACACCGCAACCTTTTACAACTCGATAACTAAATTTAGCTAACACCACTACTCGCATAATTCAATGATCATCTGTCTCTCTAAGAACATCTGCATGAATTATGCACAAATAAAAGAAAGTTACTGGTTGCTGACCTCCAGATTTCCCGTTATGGGGGAAGCATGAAGATGGCTGTGTAACCACTTTCTAGTCCTCATATGTTGAAGCCTCACAATTGCTCCATGTGCTATGGTATCGCCTTGATTTGCTGAAGAATCTGGTTGAGGTCTCACTACCTGTATTATCAGATATATCACAAAAAAGTAAGCTCTCAAGTAAAAGATTGACTGAGATTATCAGATGTATCGCATTACCATGAATTATGATGGTAACAGACTACTAAAATATATTCCACTATGAAGCAACTGAAGAAAAGTAAAAGTACAAGACACGCATCAATACCATATTACTCCCTCCGTTCAGAAATAGTAGGCGTATTTTTTTTTTGGGAAAAGTCAAACTTTATGTACTTTGACTAACATTTAATCAAATTATAAGAATATCTAGTGCATAAAAATTATACAACTAGGTTAATAATTCAAAATGATTTCACACTATATAGGTTTTGTAACTATAAATGATATATTTTGTGAGAAAACCTTAGTCAAAATCCAACTTTAAAGACCAAGCTCAAAAGAAAAACGCTTACTATTTCTGAACGGAGCAAGTACCAAATATTATGGTGGAATTCATATAAAAAAGAATATTATGCTTGGATTACAAATGCAAATTCTCTATAAGCTTAAAACAAAATAATACCTGGAAGATGAGTAATTATCTTGTTTAATTAGTACCATTCCCAAAATGCTAATTTAAAGTGCAGAATTCAAGGCACAACAAATTCATCACAAAATATACAATGAACAATAAAGTCCGCCATGATAAAGAACACTTCATGCCCTAGCAACTTTTTCAAGGAAAATTAGGCAAGACATCTCTCTAATTTACATCCAGGACGTGCTGCGTTAAACTTGTCGTGCAGTTGTCAATATTAGAGATGAAAAAATAGAGCATGGATATAATGGACTGATTTATTGCTAGCCAAACCATGGACCGATGCTACTAATCCCTATGATGACGAACTGACTCTAATAGATACCTACCAACCTTCAGTTCCTATTGTATCAGACTCCAAGAAAAAACTGACTTCTGAGTTCTCTACTAAACTGACCCTGATCTGGACATACTGGACTTGGATTACCCGTTCCGCATCTGCTTAGGTTTGTCAAACTGCTGCCGCACCCTTTCTTCTCTCTTGTTAATAATCTCCCACATGACAGTAGAATGTACGAAAAATGCCTACCGCAGAGGTGAAAATTTCTGCAGAGTGAGATATACTCTAGGCTGGTTTGGTTTCCCAGCAACTCATAGCTAAAAGCATTTACTCCTTCGACCAAATTCTTAAGGCGTCACCATGGGAAGCTTATGGTCAAACTTTTGTGTTTTTGACTAATAATAGTTTCTCCAATATTTAGATCGGCCACAGAAAACAATTTGAGTAATCTGTGACTGTCATGAACCTTAGTTGCAGAGATGGGTAGAAGTCCATGTAGCAGTTACAAAGAATCAGGCAATTTTATTCGGCAACTCAATTGAATCCACAGTGTTCGTTTGATTGATTCCAAATACCAATAATAAACTTAAGAAAGGTACGAGCTAATACAGCATGAAACAAATTAACCTGACTCAAAAAAATTAAGTGCACAGGCATTAGCTATTTGTATTTGATCAAATTGTCTTTAATGATCAAACAAACTGGAGAGATACATACCCAGTAGCTATTGGCGTCGTCGACGTTAGGGAAGCTGGTGACCGATTGCTGGCCGCTCCCAGATCCATACGGCACGTCGTGGGAATGCAGCCGAAACTTGGTCCTCTCATGCATCAACTTGATCACCGACCCGTAGGTTATCTGGACACAGATAGATGAAACAATCGTATCACTGGTTCAATCCACCAAGCACGACGATACTGAGGAAATTAATTAAGCACAAATCAGCTAATCCAAAACGCGCAACACTAACCCAATAATCCAAACCCCCCGCGAACAAAAATATACGAAGACACAGAGGAGATGCAAAAGTCCACCCACCTGGACGACGCTTTCCGGGTCGGCGGCGTAGGACGCCGTCGGCGCCGCCTCGGGGAGGTCGAGGCCGAGGTAGAGCAGCAACGCGAGCGCGAACGACGCGGCGGCCATCGCCAGCAGCAGCACGAGGAACCAGGTCCTCTGCCAGAACGGCAAAGCCTCCTCCTCCGGGCCCGGGTCCGCCTTGCCGCGGCGCCTGATCCGCTCGCGCGCGAGGGCGCCGGCGAGGCTGGTGGTCCCCGCCTCCGGCTGCGGCTGCTGCTCGGCAGAGGCGGTCCTGCGGCGGGAGATGCCCTGCGTCTGGGGCGTGGACGGCGCCACCGCGGCGGGGTCGTGGCCTTGAGGAGGCAGTGGCCGGAAGCTGCTAGATGGTTCGCCTCAGGCTCTCTGCTGCAACGCCTTCTGGCCGCTTTGAGCTCGCGAGGAGAAGGCGAGTGTTTGAAAGGCTGGGGCCACGAATGACATGTGGTCGTGCAGAGTTGGCCACTTGGGGGGGAGGTGCGGTTTTCTCGGCCACGTCATGGAGGCGGTGCCCGGCGAATGGTTAGTCGCCAGCGTGGCTGCGGGGCCGACATGGCGGAATGTGATTGGTTGGGGGAGCCTAGGCTCTCGTGGCAACGGCTTTGACGGGTTTGAGTCCGGTCAGCTGGTCTACTCCGCCGTGCCGGTCGGTCGGTGGTGTAAGGCCAACTCCAATATTTACTTCAAATTTTGTACTCTACAATATTATTATAGTATTATATTATAGTATTTACTATTATTATTATAGGATTATTTTTTTCAATAATCTTCAACAGATACTCTATACATTAACTCTATCTTCTCTCATATTTTTTTTTCGGTTAACCGTCCACACCTCTCCCTCATCAACCACTCCATCCACCAACCGCCCCCTTCCTTCCAACCGACGTCGGCACGCGCCTGGCACTCGGTCTCGCCCAGCCACGCACGGAGCGCACCCGTTGGCTCTCGGTCTCGCCCAGCAGGTGAGCCGGAGAGGGCGCGACGTCGTCGGCGTACTCATCCTCCTCGACGAAGAACTCGATGGTCTTGGTCTTGAACGCGAGCGCCAGATACGCCTCCACGCGGGGAAGCTGGAGCTGCACGACGACGGGGTAAGGGACAAGCCGGATGCCAAGGCGAACGTCTTCGCGGATCTTGGCTCCCCGGTGTCGCTGCTGCGGGCGCAGGCAACTGTGACGACGTCCTCGTCATCGTCCTTCGGGTTGGCCAAATCGCCGGCGCCGTCGAATGCTGGGATGGCGATCGGGAGGAGCCACTCTAGCGAGCTGGTGGTGGTGTTGCTGTGGGTCATGCCAAGGAGCTGATGGCCTCGTCGACTGCGCCGTCGGCGACGCAACACAAGAAAGGCCTCCAAGATTGACGCAGCACAGGGATACGGCTCCAACGTTTCTTCTACAAAGAAGCCGCTCCTCTCTCCTCTTTTGCCGCCACCACATTTCTATACCACCGGATTTCTTCTAAAAAGTACTGTAGCATTAAAAAAAAGAGGGATTTGCCGGTTGGAGTTGGCCTAATAAATACTCTAATCCTCATACGCGCGTCCGCGCATCCGTGGCTCGCGCACGACGCGTGGCTCAGCAGCAAACAAGGCTCCTGCGTGGTCGCGTGGTCCCTCCCTGCTTTTACGCGTTTGCCGCTGGTGGAGTTTGGGAACGAAGCTCGGTAAAAACAAGCTGTCTCTCACAGGCAGCTCCAATATGCCTTTGCTGTTCCAATCTTTTTTTTTTCTTCTTTACCCAGAAATTTTAGGTGAAAATTATTCTAATTTATTTTGCAAAAATTTATTGATATTTTCAGAAAGAAAGACAGGAAGCTTAGTGAAAGCAAAGCTCTCTACCTCATTCACTCTCTCCCTTTCTTCTCTTTCCCGGTCATTCATTCTCTGCCTTTCTTCTTTTTCATGATATCAGGTGTAAACTTAGTGCACCGTTTTTGGAAAAAGATTTGTGAAAAGAGTTTAATGTAATGTTTTCATAAAAGAATTTATGAAAAAGTTTAGTGTAATGTTTTCGCAAAAGCATTTTATGAAAAAGTTTTAGTGTAATGTTTTTGAAAAAGATTTGTGATAAAACTTGTTTTGCAAAGTTTACAACAAAAGCGCTAAACTTTGTACACGAAAGTTTTAATATTTTTGCTGTAAATTTTTGTTTAAAACTTGTTTGGTAAAATTGTACATGAAAGTTATTTACTACAACCTTTTTTACGTTAAGAAGCTAAGTTTTAGATAAACTTTTAATAGAAACTTTTTGTTTACTTAATATTGTTGTTAAAAGTTTTCTACTGTACAAGTATTGAATGAAACTTTTTTTGCAAATTGTTTTGAAAAGTTATTCACGAAAGTTTTGTAGACACAACTTTTTTACAAAACTACTTACAAAGTTTGTTCACATAACTTCTAGTTGGCTAATTTTTTTTTTCTAATTTTTCGAAAAAGTTTACAATATAACTTTTTAAGCTCAGTTTTCATAGTATTAGTTTTATTTTTTTTTCAAGTGTAATGTTCTAGATCAACAAGATATTTTTAACAGTTTTTACAAGTGTATGAGATCATTTTGTTTATTTTTTTTACTCATACTAGTTTTCTGCCCGTGCGTTGCAATAGACGCCAAAAATTTATTAAACAAAAGTGACGTAACATCATGGCAAGCGTGACACAACCCTAGCAAAAGAGCATTTAGGTATTGTCGGACTGGAAACAACGTCAAGGTGCCAAAGAGATGTATATCGTACTCACATGTGGACTGACAGGAATGCAAATATTCTACCGAACACTTCCACAATTACATCCCCTACCAACATGAGATCTCGTCCTAAAAATCCCTAATTCAGCACCCTAATAGAGAGATCGCAGCAGTCTACCTGTGGCAAATATCTCAACATTATTCGTGGGGCAGAGGACTAACCGACAAAGGCAGGAATCATATGCACGCCGGAGCCACAGGAACAGACGGCCTCGGACACCTTGTCCACCAGCGGCAGCTCCTTAGCTGGCGTCGCCCTTGCCCTCTCCCTGCACAACACCCGCCCCCGCTGTGGCCTCCACCAACGCGTACCCCTCTGGCGCCATAGCCCTCTAACATCGATGCTCAGAGAAGTTCTTCCCTTCAATTCAAAAACCTAAGCGAGAGACAAAAGGAAAACAATTTGTTAAGACCATTCAAATTAAAGAACAAATAACACTCCAAAAACAACAGTTATTATCATGTCTCGACTCATTAGGTTCTTACAGTTTTGGCCATGAAGGCTGGATGCTCAAAGCAGCACCCTCCAAGCTATCTATTTTGGGAAGCAAATCTATGAGTTTAATGTTTGCACGAAAAGAGAAAGATGAGGACTATTTAAATAGGTGAAAGATCAATACCAAAATAATTTAAGGGATTGCCTACCTGTCATTAAGTAGGGAGCTCCCTGAACAATCGCTTAGCATGTAGAGAGACTGCTACAGAGGAAAGAATCTGATCAGCTTAAGCTCTCCAGATGTTGAAAACTCCATTGCTTCATAAACTCTCCAGATATTGACAACTGCATTAAGGAACTATTAGAGAAAAACAGAGGGACAAAAATAAAAGGATTACAAAGAGATCCATAATGTCAATTTTTTCATAAAAGATAGCATTAAAAACCTACTGCACGATGGTCTTGTTGCTGAAAAAAAAAACATTTTGTCCCTATTTAGCTTAGGCGTTATGGTCCACTGTGATTGTGTTGTATTTTTCTGAAACAAATGTCAATAAAAAGAAGTATCTGGAAAGCAAAGCAAAATCTTTGCAAAGATGATTCAAAACTACTGTAAAGTGAATAACCAGTACATAAAATTGTAGTGAATCCATAGGGGCAATGGTGCAAGGGAAGTACAATTATTTAATATGTAATGCTGCGAGTTATGCACATGCAACCATAAAGCTCAACTTAGGATTTGCCGTGAGGTATTGAGTTCGAGCAGAGATTGGAGTCCGGCGAGGAATCACCTCGCGGAATGGATGGATAGAGGCAAGCGTACTCAGACGTCCACGCCAACCCTAAATCCGGTAGAGAGGAGGATAGCCCTAGGCAAGAAGCGAGCACGTGAAGATTGGCAGGAGAGACGCGGGGGGGGGGGGGGGGGAGGGGGTGCCGGTGGGCTGCCATTCTGGGGCGTGTGGATCGCGCCCAGGAAGGGAGGAGCGGAACGCGGGTATTAGAAAGCACATTCAAATCATGCAAAGAAATAAATTAGAAGAATTTATTTATAGGTAATTGACCCGCATTGAAAAATTAAATGTCATAAACTCTACTATAGGTCAAAGACCATGGTAGGCAACACCGACACCAATGCCAGTAAAACCAGCCTAAACTGAAACAAAGCAATTCAATATTAATATGTGATGACATCAAACTAACAGCTTATGAATGGAGAATGATGATTGATTGTTTTGCAGGTTTATAACCTCAGTGATTGGTGTATCAAGAACCCTATCAGGGCCATACTTGTATAGCAATCCCTTTGATATCTACAAAGAGCACAAATGAAGAGAAGCTTAACACCAATAGCATTCGTATATTAATTTTCAGTTGCCACAAAGAGATAGAAGGAAGCATAAACCTTTAGAAATATTACTGACCTTATATGCACCTTGGTACTCCCCAACCTACCACAAAAGTAACAATTATTGGACCAAAAGAAACAAAGGAGAGAAAAACAGACAAGTTAGGCTACCAGTAGTACCTCTTCTCCCATCAAGAAAACAGAAGGATCTGCAGACATTTCCTCATCTAAGGAGGAATTCAACGCTTCTCGCACAATCATCTAAAAGCAAAAGAATAATTGTGTAAACTCAAGTAATGCATAACAGAGAAGTAATTATCTAGAGAAGCATGCCATTTTCTTGATCTAACAACCTAAAAGGTCGTCTAACTATACCAGCTATCCCAGAGATTTTAAGGCATATGGAAAATTGGATTTCAGTTATTTTGGCTGTACAGAAGCAGAGATCACACTCGATACTTAGCTATGCTATCGACCAAAAATGTTCAATCACCAAGATCAACTTATTCCGTCACATTTTGGTTCAATCATTCCAATTTGGTAAAGAAGGATTTACCAATGCCATTTGGTAAAAAAAACATTTACCAGTGTCAGTGTTTCCAACGACCATGCATTGCATCTTCCAATTTAGAGGTGAAATGTCACAAAACCTGAAGACAATGCCACCTCTTCAGGAGCAAGTATCGAAACAGTTAAGTGCATATGATAAGTTATCAGGATCTTCCAACATAACCAAATCAATTCTTCCAGTGTACATACTAAGCATCCACCACCATATAGTGAGCATACTATTTGGCCCCCTAGGATAACCACCATACAGCACACCCTAATGTTAGGTGTCCTCCATAACATACATCTAAACAGTAGCTACACTGAAGTACAATCCATAATCTACAACTGCTACTGGTTTTCGCCGTGCGCTTACTAATTATCACTCTCATACACATCTACTTCATTACCCAACCACTTAGATACCACCTAACTGTTTCCTGGTACAGCTACCATCGAATCCATCAAGCTCAACAACAAACACCATTCACCAGCACGAAGTTTCTGTCATATGGAGACACTCACAACAAAAGCATATGTGAATCCCATGCTGAACAGCCATTTCCGAAACTGAACCACCACGACACAAAATAGGTGCAACACAACGCGTTTCATCGGCTAACCCCAACCGCTGGCCAATCAGAGAACACTCTACCGGACCGCCGGAGGTGCAGACACCTACGGGGGAACGCAAGAACTGCCAAGGAGATAGTTCCCATTCCCCAATGAAGAAAACAAATCCAAAGCAGATGGATTTGACACCACGAGCACACGCGCAATGTGCAGAATCACAGTAGCCAACTGGGGTGCGGCGGCGAAATGCTCACCTCCTTCACGGCGGCGGAGTAGGTCCTCACCGCCGCAGCTGGGCGGAGACTCTGCTTCAACTTCCCAGCACTTGCACCGATCGAAACGGATCACAGTCAAACAACGCCAGAATCGGAAAAACCCCGAGGAGAAATCTCAATGAGCAAGCAGAGAAGGGAGAGCACTCATGCATCCATATCTGAGATGCCTCCGCGCGATGCCCAGCATCTTCGAAGGTGATTAGGGCTTGGATCAGGGGAGCTAGGCGCGCGGGGTTGCAACGCACGGGAAGCGGCGCGGTATGGCAAGGAGGGCAGCGGTGGGGCGCGCGGACGTGCAGAGGTGTGGTTAGGTGCGGAGGAGCGGAGCAGAGGGCCACACAGAGGAGTCACGATGCCGTCGACCGTGCGGAGCAGAGGGTCGCGACAGATGACAGCTTCGATGTGCAGAACGGAGGCACACAGGGACACAAGAAGGTGGGGGTGGAGGGAGCGGCATTAATTCGGTTGAGATGTGATAGTGGCGGTGGTGCAGGGGAGGGGGCTGCAGCGGCACAAGGGAGGGGGGAGGGCAGCGGCGGTTCACGTGCACAGGTGTGGGGCGGCGGGGGGGGGGGGGAGACGATTGAGTATTTAATGAGTGGTATGGGGTGAGTAATTTCTGTAAAGTTTGAGGATAGTTTGTAGGACATGGAGGCAGGACGTCCTACCTGGTGCGGAAACCATTACATACTTTTTTAAGTAGTAGAGATAAAGAGAAAAGTGGATGCACACAGGGACACTTCTAATTAAGAGAACAGAAGCAACAAAGGGAAACGGTGGTTGGGAGACCAACTTGCCATAAATGGCTTGTCTGGTTGCTGTTGGAGAGATGCCCGCAGAGCCCTGCGAAGCCTTCGTACGCGAGTTAGGTCCTTCAGTATTGATGTGGCTTCTTTCTCAGGAGTATGCAATTTTTTTATTACACGATGACACACGCGCACACATTATTATATACGTACATCATACTCACATATGTGAGTGCATATCTATCACACATCTACAAATAATATCGCTAAAACAATCGTGTATACGTAAATTGTGAGCATCAAGATTTGAACCCTAGTGGGTGGAGTCGTACCTCGTGCCTCCACCACCACACAAAAAGTGATCTGCCTCAACAATATGCAATTAAGATGGATTACTTATGATAAATGCGTTTTGGGCCAAATCCATCAATTCTAATGCATTGTGTGCCAACCGAGGGACCAAAGAGGACTAAGTATACAAAATATTGACTTACAAAAGATGTATTCTTGGAAAGTGGCTATTTAAGTTAATAAATGAGGTCCGTTTATGGCAGGATCTTCTTAGGAATAAGTATCTAAAACACCAAACAATTGCTCAATGGAAAAAAAGCCAGATGACTCACAATTGTGGTTAGGATTAATGAATGTTAAAAGAAAATTCCTACATCTGGGTACTTTCCATCTTAATGATGGAAAACAGATTCATTTTAGGAAGATAAATGGCTAGGAAATTTCACCATTCGAGAGTAATACCCTTCACTCTATAACATTGTTCATAGGAAGAATACATCCGTAGCAATGGTGTTTAGTAATGTTCCACTGAATATCACTTTTCGTAGGTCATTGGTTGGTAACAACTTAACACTTTGGCATCAGTTGGTGGCTCAAGTCATGCATATCCATTTGAAAGATAATCATGATGTTTTACGTGGAATTTACATCAGAATGGATAGTTTTTAGTTCATTCAATGTACAGGGCCCTTGTAAACAATAGAAATATAGAAGCAAATATGGTGGTGTGGAAAATGAAAATTCCTTTAAAAATAAAGATTTTCTTATGGTATCTAAAGAAGGAGGTTATTCTTACCAAAGATAATTTAGCAAGACGAAACTGGAATGGGAGTAAAGCTTGTTGCTTTTGTAGTAGCAATGAAACCATTCAACACCTTTGTTTGATTGTCATTTTGCCAAGTTTATACGGAGAGCGGTTCAGATAGTCTTTAACTTGAATTTACCTTCCAGTATGATAATCTTTTTGGAGATTGGTTAGTGGAAAGGGGAACAAAAGAAAAAAGACTGTTGTTAACCAGAGCATCTGTTTTATGTTAGGCTTCATGACTGAGTAGGAATGATGTGGTTTTTCATAAATCACCTTGTAAAATGTATATGCAGGTAATTTACAGAGGAACATATTGGCTCCGGTTCTAGGCGCTATTACAAAAGTGTGATGAAAACAAGGAGATACTTCGTCTTGCATGCTGGGTTCTTGAGACTACAGTGATGCAACTGTTCGCTAACTATGGATGGAAGTTTAAGAATAGAATTGCTTCTTAATAAATTCTTTTTATCGATGTTATGTTAGTATTTATTAGTTTAAGTTCCTCTACGATCACGATGTGTGATATAGACGTCTGAGTGTAATACTTTGTAATAAGTTTTAGAGTCGAATGTAGTTTTGCATAAGGCTGGGATTTTTATTCTATTATTAGAAAAATTGAACTCTCGTTCGCATGTCAGCTCCGTGTGCCTGATTCATTCTTACGTTAAGCGCCAAGTTTTGTGTTAATCAACAATGTTAATCATTCCTATGTTTGTAGTATCATTTGTTTTTATTCAGTGACCCATGTTAGTTTCCAATTTCTATACTAGAAAGTCGGTGCGCCGTTGGGACCCCACTCAGCCCGCATGTGGTCGGCGCATATGTGAGACCAGTATATTTATCAGGATCACTTTTGACTTTACTGTTTAAACCTGGACTAATATTTTTTAAAAATATCTAATTAAGTAAAGTGCAAATAACATTTTAGATTTATCACATAAATTACTTTAAGAAACCTATAAACTTATAATTGTTTCCACATGCATTTACTAAATATCAGTGGTCAAAGTTACAATAGAAAAATAAAAAATGACAAGTATTTTTAAACAGAGATAGTAATAATTAGTATGTAGCACTGAGTGATAGTCTGGAATTACCGAGCCAATAGCCTAAGAAATAGCTTAAGCTAGCTAGACGCTTCTGAAATTTCGAGTTGCTATCATACATGGATCCGTAGTATCACAATTTGCAAGTGAGCTAAAATGATTGAATACATGATCTTGAGATGTATCGCTGCTCAATAGAACAACATGAGATAGACCTGTTCAACAATGTAAATTACGTGGCAATTGCCGCTTGGCATCTGTGATCCTGTACGAAACATTTGTGTAAGACTGGGAGATAACATAGTTCCTATACAAGCATAGTTAGTATACAATATTAGTTAGGAACTAGCATCGCCAATAGAGTAGTGGGTCTTCGGATCCCGAGAAATTCGAAGGCTAGAGGCAAACGTACACAAAGTGAAGAAGTTTTTATTAGATTTACTGTCACCCATCATATCAGTTACAGTTAAACCTTATTTATAGGCCGTACTCAACTATTCCATGTTACAGTTATGAGATTACCACTCTAGCTATCACATGCTCAGCATATTCAAGGGTATTACGATACTTTCCTAAGTACATCCAGATTATTTATGATCTT
Source organism: Phragmites australis (assembly GCF_958298935.1). NCBI lineage: Eukaryota > Viridiplantae > Streptophyta > Magnoliopsida > Poales > Poaceae > Phragmites > Phragmites australis. The sequence goes on from NC_084938.1 coordinate 9,616,769, forward strand.
GCTCTTCATGTTCTTTGGTCGCTACTAATGGTCCTCCCTTCGACCATGCTTTCGTCCTTTGCTCCGTCTTCGTGCAGGACCTGGGTCACCTTTCGCTTGGACCTTCGAAGGTCTCCGCTCGATCGCACCTTCGGCGTCCTTTTAGGCAACTCCCTCACGAGCTGAGCTCCGAAGGCCCAACGAAGACTTCGTTCGTCCTGGCTATCGGAACCGTTCCTTCGGCGTGGAGATTACGAACGGTTCCTTCGACTTGCTGAATGGTTCCTACAGCACAATAGATTCATGGTAACTATAAGTTTTGGTAGTTTATGGCATCCACGGAGGTCTTTAACCCGATGTTCGAAGGGGCCTATAGAACCATTCACCAACAGCAGTCCCCATGGGCAAGGTTCCTCCTCGACGGGCTGAACCTGTGAATTAGATGGTATCATCGAACGCCGTCCCCTTCGGCCAATTGAATGCCTCTTGCTATGCGAGTTACCTTTTACTAATCAGCCCCCCTTGCTCACCTAAAGGGTCTAACTTTTCTATAAGTGACGGTTTTATTCTAGTGAGACAGTTCAAATTTTAAAATATCAGTTATTATTTGTTTGTCTTAACTGCCATTAGTGCGACGGTTCGATTTCCAACATGTGCCTTCTCAACTGCCCTTGAGTTGGTGTTTTGACCGCTATATATAAACTACCCAGCGATTCATTTGTTTTTGCTAAGCCTCTACGTTCAAGCCTGCATGCTCATCTATCTTTACACAAAGCTCTTCGCCATCCTTCACACTTCGGACCAAAGCCAAGGAAGGTTGATTCGATGGCTCCAAAAAGCAAATCCGGTAAGCCAAAGACCTATTGGATCGGGTAGTCGAAGGTTGACGAAGGAGTCCTGGCTGGTCTGAAGAAAGAAGGCCTGATAAGTGATATTTCGAAGGTTAGACTTCCCAAGGACCAATAGACTATGACACTAGAAGAAGACGAAGCCCTTGTCTTCGTGGATTACTTCTGAGTTGGACTTCGCCTACCCTGCTATGAGATTGTGGCGAAGGTCCTCAAGATGTTTGAGATCTTTCTCCATCAGCTAATGCTGAATGCCATTATTCGGCTTAGCCTTTTTGCCTGGGTGGCATGGTCAGAAGAAGCAAAGGCTTCAGCCAGAGCCTTCGTTGCCGCCCACCAGCTCCATCACCAACTAAAGCCGGTTTTTGTGGATGACGTTCAAAGTGAAGCCCACTAAGGCTATGTGAACTTCTCTTACCGAGTAGGGTTAGCTACACCTGCCATGGTTTACAAAAACAAAAGGCCAAAGGATTGGACACACTGGTGATTCTACCATAAGGTAGATAAGAGGGATTATCTTGTGTCTAAATGCCAAGATTACAAAGGTAATCACACCCTGGACATGCAGCTAAAGACCTCCCAATGGGTAGCGTTCGAAGCCTTTACGAGGTGTGCGAAGGACCTGAGCACTCACGACCTCGTTGAAGAGTTCCTTGCTGTAGCGGTCTGGCCGCTGAGCGAAGGGTGGACCATTCCATCCTTCAGATTGAAGGGGCTACAGGGACTTTGCCACCCCCATTAACCTTTGATTTTCTGCTATTTCCTTAAGTTTTTTGTACTTTGCAACAGTTGTGACGGTTTTGTAGGTGACGACCGAAGCCCAGCTTCTTCTAGGGAAAAACTCACCTTAGCCGAGGGCCAAGCCTGTATTGAACAGGCCTGTAGCCACCGGCTCAACCGAATCTTTGAGCTGAGGGGCCTCTCCTATGGAGATAGGCCAAAGATGTCTGGGTCCTTGGTGGGCAATACTGAAGAGGGTCGCCCTTCGAACACCAACACCGACGAGACCTCCGCCACCCAAGCCCAGAGGAAGTGGAAAGGTGGAGACTGTCTGGCTCAAGGAGCCAAGAAAAAGAAGGGCATTGCCTTGAACAAAAGACCTCGCCAACTAGCCTTTGGCGATTCTGGGGGTGATGATGACCTCAGGGGCCCTAAAGCCATTCAAGTGGTGCTGAAAGGACAATGATGCCGCCTAGAGGGGGGATGAATAAACGATTTTATAAAAGTTCATCCCCTTTTACCGTTGGTTTAAACTTGCAGCGGAAATAAACTAACAGATTTTTCACAAGTGAAAATCTGAAATATGCTAGGCTCAAGTAGTGCACAATCACCCTAAATAAGTGTAGAAGTTACAATCATAGAGTGACAAAGATTATTAAAAACTAGCAAAAGATATGCAAGAAAACTCTAGTTAAAAATCCTGAAAACACTGTGCACCGGATACTCCGGATTCATATCTAATTGTACAGTATCTAGTGTATCCGAGTTAAATCTGGAACCTCCGGGTTCAGCAAAGAATGAACTCGAAAATGAAATTAAAGTACACCAAAGAGTTCTAGCTCAAACCAAATGAAGTCGCGTGTTGTAACTGATGATTCTAGATAGATCCACAGAGAACCTACAATCAATTTCACACGAGCAAGTAGCTCGAGCAATATGCATAAATATTAAGCAAGAACTCAAGAATAAGGAAACAAGAGAGGAGACACAAGATTTGTTTCTCGAAGTTCGGATACCTCCTCTAGAAGTTCCTACGTCTCTATTGAGGGACTCGGTCACACTTGAGCCAGGTCTATCTCAACCATTTTCCTCTCCAAGCTCGATCACACTTGAGCTTAGCTTTCCACTCTTGATTTCTTCCCTTCTGGAGGCGAAATCGAAGCCTTCACAAACTTCCTGCGGCACACCGCAACCTTGGGTGCTCACCGATGACGCCTAACCTCCTAGGAGCTCAAAGATCCAATAGTAACAAACGCTTCACAAACTTCTTACAGATGAACTCAAGTACTCAAGAATAGAGTTTATCTCACTTGCACTTAATCTTTCAATCTCTCAATCAAACTCACTTTTCTTTTCAAATCACACACTAGATCAGAGTGGGGGAGTTCTTTTGGCTCTAAAGATGTTCTTTTTTGTGCTCTTGCAGCAACAACAAAGGGTGGGGGGTGAGAGGGTATATATACATAACCCCAAAAACAATCCGTTACATAACTTTGTGTACTGACCTGGAGTATCCGAGTCAACCTAAAAACTCTGGGTTGGCACTAGAACGCTTAACCGAGAACCCTGGCTAGAGCTCATCCCGGAGACTCCAGACAGAACACAAGAACCTGGAGTATCCGGGTCAAACCGGAGTATCCAGATGAAACACTTAGGCCGTAATATACCACCTGGCTCGGAGCTAAACCCAGAGACTTCGGCCAACCCGGAGTATTCGGGTCAGCCCGGAGTGTCCGAGTTCAATATAGCTGACCTTCTGAAAACGACCGTAACTTTTGATCCCGAAGTCCAATTTTGATGATTTTGGATTTTATGGAAATCCTATTTAGAGGGATACACATCCCAATTGAATTCATTACCTTAAACACATTGGATCAAAATAGGAACACTCCGAAACTCAATTTGGACACTTAAACACTTTCTGCACCGGGCTCCTTAAGCTAACTCTGACTTTAGGTTGGTAAGAAAATTCTTGAGCACTGAGACATGACAATTAGCTTTACGTTGCATACCTCTTAATAGTGCGGCATACCTATACTAAAATTCAAATGTAAAACTCGTTTGAACCAATTTGAGCCTTTGAAAAGTTTCAAGTACCACTTATTTCTTTCAAACCTTGAGGGTTGCTAACTTTCATATAATCTTCACTCCATCTCTCATTGATTCTTCATATGATTGATGCAAGTCACCCATAGTTTCCTATGGCCTCACACGGTCTATTGGCACAAAGACTTCACTCGTTCTTCACCATCGCCTTGATCCTTTGGCGCATAGCTATTTGCTTGCCCTTCACCACCGGATGGTCTATTGCAGCCGAGTCTTGCTTGCCCTTCACCATCTTGCCATAGAAAATCATTTTGTATCCAACATCTTCAATGAATTCACTTTATTATATATGGAGTCCAATCTTATTCTTCACTCTTGGCATATATGATTTCAATTCAACTTATGACTTCTTATGAATCCCAACCTCAACTCACTCTTAAGCATAAAGCACACAGGTTAATCCATAAAACTCTATTGATAATAACATACCTTTAATTACTTGATCTCTATAAGTAATTTAGCATTCACGCTTATTGCCAATTTTATATGAATTTTTCTTTGTTCTTATGAGCTTCTCTTTCCGAGCATCAGTTAGAGCTCATTCATCTTGATGCATATCTCTCCTCCATGCATCACCTATGGAACAATCTACTAACAATTCTCATAATGTTGTTAGTTCATAGGTATTGCTATTAATTACCAAAACCATACATAAGGTCTAGATGCACTTTCAATCTCATCCATTTTAGTAATTGATGATAATCTCACTAGATGGTTATATTTGAAAATTTTAAAGTTCTAAGTATACATATAATCCGAAAATGAATATATACAAAGAATAAGTTTTGGAAATATCAAACATCACAAAGACATTTGAGGTTGCTAAAACTAGCTTTACTAGCATCAAACACCATAAAGGTTTTGATGTTAGTAAAAACCATTATGAATATAGTAAACTCCCCCACAATCTATGCATGTGTGAATGAATCTTGAATATTATTGTATATATTGTCTATCTCAAATTTTGGATGGAGTTTCCTTTATATATATGAAGCAAGTGTGACAAAATATATATGAAAAATAATTTGCTCGTGCAAATAAAAAAAAATTCAAAATCAAAAGAGTTGTAAGATTTTGCTTTTAAAACTGAGCTGCATGATTTTACTTTTAAAACTCGTCCAATTGACATTCTCTTTACAAACAAAATATCTATTAAATTTTTTCCCCCATGAGCAATAATTCTCCCCCATAAACAAATCGCTCTTTCAAAATATAACATCTAGTCCAAATCCTCCCCCAATTGATATCTCTCCTACTTAAAAAACACGCAAGGCGTGTTCCGTCCGCCGCCGAATATTCCTTCGCTCCCCTCGTGATTCCTTCGCCTCCCCCGCCTCACTCTATCGACCCCAGCCGCGCCTCCCTCGGCCCTGCCGCCTCCCTCCGCCGCCACGCAACGACATGAAGCTGGACATATCCGCGGTTGAGAACCACATCAGCTTCCCCGCCAGCGACGACGGTGGCCTCTCTTTCGCCGCCGATGCTGGCCATGGAGCTCCCTGCCTGCGCCGATGTGAGTAGCCGATCCCCCTCCCCGCCGCCTCCTCCGATTGATGCGTTGCCGCCAAGTCAAGCGGGTGGCCGACGCCGTACAACCTTGATGGCCAAATGGATCCACGAGATCCATGCGCTGCCAGCTCAACGGGTGGCTGGCACCGTCGAGGTGGTGGGCAGAAGGATCCGCTAGGCTCGCGCACGCCGTCGACTCTGGTGGGTGACCAATGCCATCGATGCGGTGGATGGATGGATCCGCGAGACCCGCGCACGCCACCAGGAGCCTGACCAGCAGCAGCCGCCCTGTAGTGGTTCGTCATTCCCCTCATCCTCCTCCTTGGTCTAGCATGGTGTGGAGATGCATCCGACCCTAGGGTTGATTTCTTTCTTTGCTAAATACTTTCTTTTCTGGATGCTCATCACTGCTTTTGTTTAATCTCTCTTGTATCCGCAGCAATAGTGTTCATCCATGTAGTTTATCTATTTGTTGTTTATTTGTTTCTGCACCCTTCAATGTACTTTCCTCACAACTTTTTATAATCTCTATAAATTTTTGCGTGTGTGCACAGGTAGTTCCATCGCAGATGTGGATGCTAGCTTTATCCAAGCTTAGATAAGTGCTTATTTTCTCAATGCTTTGATATATATATGTTGTTGCATAATTCATAATGAGTTGTGCCATTGTGACTGAAACTTACTGCAGCTTTAGTCGCAAGGTTCTTTTAGTTTTTGGTAGTGAAACTTACTTCCGATAACCAAGAAGACAAATGGTATAGAAGATGAAGCAAAGTTCAGACGATATTTGACAATCAGGCGATCGGCATTGCAAAGAAAATCTGTGGTATTTCGCAGATGATGCCTTCAGCCAGATATTCATTGTGAATGCATTTTTGGCAGTTGTAGTTTATTATATTTGAAATACCAGATGGAGCCCCTCTCACCTGTGGTTCCAAACTTTGTAGGAACTACTAAACCGGGTCCTTACGCGACTGATTTTTCTCAGGTGAATGCTTTTAGCAATTCTGTTTACTAGATGGATCCATTACTTCTTAACCGAATTGTTGTTGTGATACATCAATGTAACTTTCCTGCCTTACATCCATGGTCTTTTGTAATATCTCATGTACGCACCATGGTCTCTCTATTTAGTCATGTACTCTTAAATCAAATGTAAATTTGTCCGAACCCTGCTAGAGTGCATGTTCACTCAAATATAATATTATTATACTCTCACAGTTTTGTTCATGGCTTCTTCTCTTTTGGACAGAAAGCACTAAAAGTGGAGAAAGGGCCTTGATCTGTCGACTTTTCCAACTAGCAAGCACGCAAGATGAATAGGTTATTGTGCGTTCATTATTTCATTATGTTGTGGTTTGTGTGTTCCATGAGTTTGTCAAAACGACAGCAGTGTCGGTTACTGCTGTTCTTTCAGGTTAGCCCTTCTTTTTTCCCATTTGTTACCTCTTGCAAATAAGATTAACTACATAATTTTCTTTTTTAAGTAGCTGCTTGGTTGTTTTGTTGCAAGAAATCCATATGGGGACCAGATATATGTTGGATATAAAGCTCTGCTTACGCATCTGCTATTTCTCAGCTCCACATATTTTTTTATCCATGTCATTAGACAATGAAAAGGCAATGTAATATGTGCCTACACAGCAACGGGCTCCATTTTTTTTAGTTGGCATAGGTGGATTGAAATATTGTTAGTTTTACACATATCCTAACACCTGGGTAGCTCTGCAGGCTATCAGAAGAAAGTTGGCGACCGGCAAGGCGGTGCAGCCATGGACGATCCATTATTATCGTTCATCAGAGTCCAGCAAGTGTGAATTTTGGGGATGCTCTATTGTTTTCCTGTTTTTATTTTTTGCATATTGCTTTTGACATGGTTCCTATGGGTTGTGAACCCACCTGTAAAATGCTATTCATATCGCATTCTAAACTTTAGCATATACACTCAGATGGATCCAAAATGTAGCTTCAACTATCCATCATATAAGCAAGAAATAGTTCGAACTTCAGACTGACAGTTGGCTAAGTGTAAGCTATGTTTGAGGCATTTATCTTCTTTGATGCAGCAACGGAAGTGATTTAGAGGTAGTGGGACTCAATATTTCGATTGACATGAGCTAAGCACTTTGTGTGCATTTATTTCTTTACTGTTAACCATCATGATATTGAACTGTTTTGATTTAATTTATGGTTTTTAGACTTACAATTGAACTATCATGAGTGTGTACTATAAGCACATGATAAATATTTTTAGCGGGAGGGATCAAATTCTTGCATGCAAAGCTTGTTCCCTATTTAGTTAGGGTATAGTGAGATTGTGAGAAAATGGTTTGCATTTGTATCTATACTGCATGAAATTGACAAGAAATGTACTCACTGATGCTTACACCTACATGCCACATTTCTTGTCAATTTTGACATGCTTTCTGCATTTTTTCATCGTTCCCTCTAAAAGCTTGATATGCAAGTCCTTGGATCGTTGCAAACTAAATCAGAAAATCTAACAGCATACAGTTAAGCAACCTTTGTTTTGAGATTGTAGTCTGTCCAAATCACCTTAGCATTCACGGTTACTTCTATTAATATTAATAGCCACAAGTAGTCACGATTGTTCTATTGCTCTTAAGAATATGAAAATAACTTGAATGATCAATTTATCTTTTATCTTGGAAGTTTTACATTTAAATTTCTAACTATTGTCATTATTAAGACGATGGCAATACATGATAGCGTGAAAATATTTAGTTCCTGTTGCAACGCACGGGCATGTAATTAGATCACCCCTGTATATTTGATTGTTGTCCCGTTGCAACGCACGGGCATTAACTAGTCAATACCAAAATGGAATCATCGAAATGAATTCTCCCTCAATTGATATCAAATTGATATGAATTATGGAGAACTTGCCAAGAGATAAATCTTTGTCCAAAGTAGGCAGCTCCAGATATCACAGAACTGAATCAGCGGTACCTGATACACCCGAAATTAAGGAAGTACATACTATGAAGGTTTAGATTGGTTACCCAATTCAGAACGATCAATATTCAAAATAGATCTATCTACTTAGACGTCAAGGAAGATAACTCCCTATCGACTACGGCTGGATAGCAGTCGGTAATTCACCCCTATGTAAGGCGGAAAGGTTGGGGGGGGGGGGGGGGAGAAGAGAACAAGGAGGGAGGCAAGCATCAAGATCCCAACAGAGCAGCTATACGGCAACTTTAGCCCTAGGTTAGATTAGATCCGATCTACTCTTTGTAATAGTCTTAGCCACATTACTTGTACTCGAGATCATCAATATACAGCAGCAGCCCATAGGACGTAGGGTCTTACTCCAATTGGAACCTCGAACCTGTATACATCATGTGTCTCATCTCGTGATTAATCCCTGCACTCGAAGGTACTCAGTCAATTTACGGACATATTGTCGGGAACTAATCTTCGACAGTAAATATCTAGAAACTCCAGTTTACACATTGAGTATTCATCGGACAATGGCATACACTTAAGCACGGGCCTTGAGCATGTAAAACTTCTTATTGACATGCCTATTGAAGATCAATCATCCTAGGTTGGTTGAGTTTAAAGCCAAGACTGTGCCGGCATCGACATGGAACCATTACCTTGCATCAAAGGACACAGCTAGGAAATCCAAAGCTGATGTTGTTATGGAAGAATTTTGGGTAATAATTCTCTCATTTGTGCCATTCTTTGTAGAATATCACTTCTGTTATGGTAGCTGTAGAATTACTTTAATTTTAGTTTTGTTGGGTGATAATTCTCTCCTTTAGTAATCATCCTTTGTGTCATTCTTCTGTTATGATAATTCTGACTTCAGAATATGATATGTTCTGATCTTCTTTCAGAAGATATACTTCTAAAACTACAGTTCTTTAATTAACTTAGTGTACATATCTATATACTTCTTAAATTACAGTTCTGAAATCTGCACAAAGAAAACTACATTTCTGATATCTGCACAAAGAAAACCTACAGTTACAAGTTTTTTTCCCTTGGCCTTGGCTATTCAAGAGGATAGCTCAAATTTATGCTAGTGGTGTGTTGATGCATGCAAGGATAGCTCAGATTTATGAGATGCATAGATTCATTCTTTTTTTACTGATTTCATTGGTAATATGAACTTGCTGATTGTAAATCTTTACCATTTCTTGAAACTAACATTTCATTTAATATGATCTGTTCTTTTGCAGCTAAGGTTCAGATATGATCCTGAGAAAGAAGATGATGCAAGACGACATGTAGCTGAGTGCTGCAAAACGCTCATACAAAGCATCATGTACTATGCAAGAATCTATGCTACAACTGAACATTACCGTAAAGGGGAGAAAAGGATAATTTGTGACAAGAGTGCGGGGACTTATTATTTGTCACGGGATGAGTTTGTTGCCCAACGTCCTATCTGGTGCAAAGAAGATTGTTGGCGTGTTTTGGCCGAAGAATGGAGCCATCCCAATTTTAAGAAGAAATCTGAGACAAATCACGCCAAAAAGCTAGTGAGTGTTACTTACTAAAAATCTTTTACACATTTCAAAATTATGCATGGATTTAATTTAAGTTTCTTTTGTATGAAGTCTAAGAAAAAAGGGAGAGGCATCTCAGGTCGAGGCACAGGTCTATACACATAGGGGATGAAATCTTCAAGATTCTAATTCTCTAAACACAGAAGAAGCCACTCCGTGCATGGTATGTCTTTTTAACTCATGTCACATATTTTGTGTGTGTAATATTGCTGCATAAACTGGAACTCTTCAGACATTTCTTGCTTGCTGGACGTAGGAGAGGTACAAAGCTCAGGCCATGGAGTTACGTGGGCCAGATTTTGATTGGTTGCACTCTCCGGTGGATGTTAGAGCTCTTTATGGATGTTCTTGTGGTCAACCACATGGCAAATGGGCCTTACTAAATGGGACAGTTGATGATGGAGTGGCCCTTGCTGAGTTGAAGAGTGACCGTACATATTTGTCGGCTGCCAAGCGCAAACGTCAAGAGGAAGAGGAACGTGCAAGGGAAAAGGAAGCTCGTGATAGTCGTTTGGCAAAGGAATATGCCAATAACATATTAGAGTGGGGGTCGCCTAGTGCAGGGCCATAATCAAAATATTCTGAAGTTTTTGGAGGTGAAATCAACATACTGTTTCTTTTTTATTTTTCCTAGTGTTAGTCCAGTTATTTGCTACATCATAGTCTTCAATTTGAAGGATGTGGCTACAAAAACTGGAATGCCTTCATATTTAGTTCCACTTCCCCTGCCTCCCCCACCTCCACCTCCGACATATGGTGTTTCAATATTACCAATCCCTCTCTAGGAGATGTAAGTCCCCCACCTCCTCTATAGGACTTGTTGACTTGAGTTCTAGAAATTGGTTGCACAATTGGATTAATACTAGCACCTGGAAAAAAAAATAGATTCGTTATACCATGCTTGTGGAAAACGTGCCACAGCTGTTGTGAAAACAGAAATTGTAATATGCATTGTTCCATGACCATCTTGGGCTACAAAGTTAACAGATGTGGATATATGTTCTAAATTTAGTGGAGAAATATTTATGTGGAGGGGCTGATCTCCTTTCTCTAGTCCTCAAATATTAAAACTTAAAAGGCACCTAATATGACCAGCTGGTGATTCTGTTAGATACAAGTTGTAGTAGTAGCAAGTACCAGTTTCTGCACACATTCATAGCTTCAGTTATTTTGTTGAGAGGAGATCACCATGAGAAAGTTGAGTATATGTTAAGCATCCTACTAAGGCCCATGCCAAGGTTTTCTAATTCTATAATGTTGATTAGCAGTAAAAAAATTTACCAAGGTTGTGTATGTTACTGTAAAAATCTTAAGACTAACACTGCACTTTCAAGAGAGAGACGATATCACTCTAAGAACTTTTAGAATTTAGCTTGCCTTTTGGTAATATGCAATGGGAGTGTGCTACTTCGATTGAGTGTACTTTGAATTATTAGATTTGGTACTTATCTAACCTATAACATATTATACAGGCTGGTACCATTGGCTCCACCATTCGTATAGAGACTTCGAAGGAGACACTCAACAGGATTGCTCATGGAGTATATGGTGGCCTTGTGAATGCAACCGCTAGTGACAACGACAATTACTACCCTCCTGTAGACTATGGCTTTCCACTGTTTTGAATTCACTCATTATCGATGCCATTATCTATTGGGATGTTCTTTTTCGATGCTAATGTCGGTTGCCTACCTACTCTTTTGAACCCACTGTGATTGTAATGCTTTTGTGACAATGTATTTTATAGACATATTATACAATTGGTGACTTTGTTGACCACTGTGATAATATCATGTATGCTATGTTTGGTGACCTTTTGTTTGTGAATGTTTTGTGGAATTAATATTATTCTGGTTTGGATCTAATTTTGAATATAAATGTGCAAAAATAGAGCAAAACATCCCTAGTGTTTTATGCAAATTTGTAGGGAAATGTTTTTCTGTCACATGGGTGGAAAAAACATATTTAAATGTTCCCTAGAGGTGGAAACCGTAGGGAAAGTGAGGCTCAGTTTCCCTAGGAAAGCTAAATCGTAGGAAAACATGCTTTCCACGTAAGCAGCTCTGCCATGTTACACAGTGTTCCTACATTTCTGTTTCGTAGAGAAAGAATATTTCCCTTCAAATTCTGAAAAAAAAAAACCCATAGGGAACCAAGTCTTTCCCGTCGAATATTTCCCTACAGATCATTCCCTACGAAAATCCTAAGGGACAATATTTCCCTATTGTTTCATGGCCTTTCCCTAGGAATTCTGACTCTAGGTAAACTTGCAGTTTCCAGTAGTGCATTAAAAATCTAAAGCACTATGGTATGTACATTTGTTTTCATTTTTTCAGGTTACAACTTAGACGGATAAATATTGGACATATTGAGATCGTTGCACCTTGTTCATCGAAATTTATATCCGTTGAATTCAACAAGCTGGCATTGCTACTTATTGAAAAGGTTTGTTCTTCTAAGTTCGCATGATAGCAACGTGGATTCCACGTGCACCCTTACTAGTATAAAGAAAGGAGAGAAGACATGGAATGGGGAGGTTGATCTTGCGCCATAGTTTTATTTTTCCTCCTAATTAGACTGAAAAGGTGTGGCGCCAGATTCTTTGGGGTTGATCCATCTAGCCAGTTGTGGTGCCAAAATTTTGCTTTTTGCCGTTACAATGTGACTTCGGTAGAGGTGTTGAACAACAGGCGATCGGTAGCGTCACAAGGGGCCTCCGTGCCAATCCAGGGTTTGGAGTCTTTAACCCACTAGTGCCATAGCCAGCGCAGTTGTAGTGCATGGCCAAATTTTGCAAGATCAGTGACCCCTAGGCCGCCTAATCGCTTTGGTCGACAGCATCTCTTCATGTTAACTAGGCAGTGCCCTCCGTTAGCATCTTCTTTTCCTTTCCAAAGGAAGAAGCGACAGATCTTGTCAATCTGTTTTCTTGCCCACATTGCCGGTGGGAAGACAGTGAGGTGGTAGGTCAGAATGGAAGAGAGGATGGATGTTACTAAGCATAGGCGTTTGGCCGATGAAAGAAGATGACCTTTCCATCAAGCGAGGCGCTGACAAATTTTCTCAATGAGAGGCTACACGTGGACATGTCGGAGGGCACAAGTGTGGAGTTGTAGACCTAGGTAGCGGCATGGGAAGCTCTTACGTGCACCTGGGAGAGGTTGGAGCACGTGATCCAGGTCAATATCTTCATAGCGGATCGGATGGATGGAGCTTTTGTCGAACTTAGTTACCAGCCCTGAGATCTGGCCGAAGGAGACTAGGATCTCCTTTATTGCAAGGAGTTCCTCCCAGATCAGGTTGATGAAGATGATTGCATCATTGGCATACAACGAAGTTCTGAACTTTGTCGCGGCCAGTGAGAGGGGGGTGAGTACACCTTGCCATGTTGCAATGTCCAGTAGCCGTTGGAGAGTATCAATGGCCAGGATAAAAAGCATGGAAAACAAAAGATCACCTTGTTTCACACCTCATCGATGAAGGAAGGCCGTGCCGGGTTGGAAAAGTACTGCATTTGATATTCCTAGAGCATGCTTCATAGACTTTCCTAGGTATGTTTCTAATAACATCACTTCCCTACATATAATATAGGTTTCATATCCTTGTTTACTACTTTCTTCGGTCCAAAATAAGTATCATTTTGGGTTACGTGTAGTCAACTATTTTAAACTTTAGCTACAAATTATTTTTTATGTATTGAATTGGATACAAGAAAATAACACGGGTAGATTTGTCTTGAAAAGTATTTTCATAATAATATATTTTTGCTATATTTTATCAATATATTATAATTAAAAGTAGTAGTCAAAGTTATATTGTAAGGATCATATCGATATCTAAAATGACACTTATTTCGGATCGGAGGGAGTACATATCTTACACCATCATAAATTAATCTGCACAAATTGATTTTCATGCTATATCTTATATATGCTTTGGCCCATTATTTAGATACATGTAAATTTCCTTGCCAACTGAAGTAATGCAATCAGTGTTGCTCGCTTTTGTAAATTATGCATGGCTGCACCTGTTCAGCAATTGCAGGGGTTGCTGCCGCCGCTGCGTTTTGGTCTGTTCGAATCGTGGGCATCACCTGGTCCGGAGAGAATTTTTTAAAATATTATTTTTTACAGGTATTACGGAAATAATATAAAAAAATGAGAAAATTCTAAAATTAATATATGTTCGTCCAACGATTGTTTTCGCCCTACCATTCGGTGAAAACATTATTTTTGCCAAACCGTATAGCAAAAACTGGTGACGTGGCACCGGCGGAAGGTTTGGGGTGCCCAACAGCAGTTTTGAAGTAATTTTCGGTTTGGTGAAAATTAGTTGTCGACAAACCGTACAACGAAAATTGTATTATCGCCAAATTGGAGGCCGAAAAATCCGGGCCCCGTGTATCCCTTCACCCCTGCGCTCGCATAGCTGCGCCCGTTGCATTTCGCTACCGCGAGTCGTGAGCAGAGAGGGAGCGCGCCAGCAAAAGAGAGGAGAAGAGAGAAGAGAAAAGAGGAAGTGAGAAGGAAGAAGGGAGGAGGGAGGAGGAGGAGGAGGAGGAGGAGGAGAGAGGAGAGAGGAGGAAGGAGACGGAGAGAAGGGGAAGGGAAAGGGAAAGGGAAAGGGGAGGAGGAGAAAGAAGAACATTAAGGTTATTTGTTCAATTTTCCATTTGATTAGTTCAGACTGCTGGTTTATGGAGTAGTTTAGTTACTCTGATGATACAGTCTTATGATGCTAGTACTTTATTCTGATATCGTATTATACTATGTTAGTATGGTGGGAATAGCTAACGACAGTATAGGAGAATCACTAGGTGGATCCAATGCATCCAATACATTCACTATACGCCTCACTGCATACACATCGAGTACTTCATCTCCCTTTATATCCCCTTTCAAATCATTCACTTCAAACTTTCGAAATAAAAAACCGTTGCATCAAAAAACCCTACAACTATAACACTTTCAACTACAATAAAACGTCATTACGGGGGTACAATTTATTCAATTACGAACAGCACGGTTTAAGAAAATATAACAAAATGCTAAGGTAACACATCACCATAAAGCGTTGATGGTCGTGGTGGTGGGGGAGTAAGCTTTTGGTGAGTCCTGGGTACATATTAGGATTCATACATTTAGGGAATGATAACATAGTACAGATCAAATATGAAATCAAATCCTCGGTCGACCGCTAGAACACATCCTTATTACTTCCAGTTGTTCAACCGACCTGCCATACGAGGTGAGATATAGTGCCTTCTGACGTTGCTGCATCTCTCTTGGCACAATTGTTCCTGTAGTTCCTCAATAATGACATGTAGGTGACGGATATATTCTTGAATGTGTGGATCTATTAGCGGATCAATCTAATACTGGAAACTATAATCATCCGTTTGGAAAAAATGATAGATGAGATAAGTAAATGGTTTTGAGAAAAAAGGAAATAAAATGAGTATTATTTCTTCGTATTTTGAAATGTGGACAATAGAAGAAGTGGTGGCTGGCGTCACCGAAAATGCTCATAAACCTGTACTACATCATCATCTCCATGTCTACATGGACTACAACATCATCTCCTTGTATGTGATGTACTTTACTTTCTTCAATAAAATGACCGAGATTTATCATTCTACCAACACGTTTTCTCTACGCACAATGATTTCATTGGATTCCCTGCCTTACATGCAGAGGCAACAATAATTACTTGCTGAACTTTTGTAGAATAAAATGACCACACCAAGCAACAGCTACCACAGGGAATCTTTGCCAAGCATCAATACCATAACTTTTCCAGCTTTCACAGGGCATCCAATGCTCCAGCCCCAAGCCAAGTCTGTGCACTCAGTCCATACACCAGCCTCCATCCATTATAAATAACTCTACCATCATCCATAGATAGACCACTTTTTCCTCAGCTCCCTCAACTGAAATGTCTTCCTCAGCTCCTGCAAATCCACCCAAGAAACATTGAAGGATTTTCATCCCCCAAGGGGTCGAACCACCGATATGCTTCTGTGGCGACCCTTGTAGACTTCGCGAGTCTCAGAAAATATCTTACACCTATGGCCTACGCTTCTTCATGTATGCCAACAACCAGTATGATAAGCCTCGACATGTACCATACGAGTACCCACCAATATTGTGATATAGATCACTCGTGTAGGTCTTTCCATACGATTTCATGCACTCTCTTACTAATATCTCCTCTTGTTTCTTTTGTCTAGTCTCCTCTACCTATCTACGACTTCAGGCAATGGTTCGACATGGAGCAAAATGAGGATCAGAAGCGGTGGGTGGATATGAAGATACGATGGAGGAGGGAAGCTTACCAATGCCATGAGTATGAGCGATATCAGGAGAAACTACGGATGAAATAGCATGAGGAGGAGCGTATCAGGAACACCATGAAGGAGCACATCGCAGCTCAAGCACGCGAAGCGGAGAGGGAAAATAAGCGGGAGTGGGCCCCTCTCGCTAAGGTGAAGAGCCTGATGCCTAAAAAAGGGCAAATATCCTATGTGCACTCAGTAGAGAGCATCTATTGTACTCCGACATATTTCTATTCCCTAACACATTTTGGTTTTGCAGCGGCACGGTATTAGGTTACTCTTTAGGCGTACCGTACGTACCAATGTTTGTTGTCAGTGACTCTTTATGGTTAGGGTCTATTCACGCTACGACGAAAAACCCCATATCACATGTAATGTTCATCAACATATATAACCTCTGTATCGGGTTCTATGCTACTTATGCTTTACAACCACTATTATAGCCTCTCATACCAATTCTATACTATATCCCATTGTCAGACAAGCAATTCTACGATTTATTTTACATCTTTCCATTCCGTATTAGAAATAAGTTCAGTAGCAAAATAAAAATGCAATATAATATTTTTTTCGATGAAAGAAATAATTTTGGCCATTCGGACGCGGGAGATATGGTACACACTGAGCTCCCAGGTCAGGAGATATGGCCCACTAACCTCACACGGTTTTTTATTTTTGTCCTATGGTTTGATGATAATTAATTTTCGCCAAACGATTTGACAAAAATTACCTCGATGCTACAGCCAGGTACCCCTTACCTGCCTTCGATGCCACATCATCTATTTTTGTCATATGATTTA
Source organism: Phragmites australis (assembly GCF_958298935.1). Classification (NCBI taxonomy): domain Eukaryota; kingdom Viridiplantae; phylum Streptophyta; class Magnoliopsida; order Poales; family Poaceae; genus Phragmites; species Phragmites australis. The sequence continues at coordinate 9,633,606 of NC_084938.1, forward strand.
GCGAAAATAGTATTTTCACCGCACGATAAGGTGAAAATATGTTTTCACCAAACCGTTGAGCGAATAGCTATTATTTTTACAAATTTCTTATTTTAGGTATTATTTCTGTAATATCTATAAAAAATGTAATATTAAAAATTCCGGTCAGGAGATGCTGGAGCTCCCCAGCAGTGTCGCTGCGACGTCGAGGTTGATTCAACGAGCCGAGGCATGATCCTGGTGCCTCTTGGAGTTGACGCCTTGGCTGCCACGTGTTCCGTAGATCTGTAGATGCTGGAGTCATCATCCTTGCTCCGCTTGGATCGATTGGCGATGGTTGTTTCCTCTAGATGCAGAACTTGTGAAAGGTTAGAAGCCTCAATCGATTGTGACTATCTATATCATGATAAAAGTACACAATAAACACTAACACAACAACTATTAGGTTGTGCGCTTGTTGCGATAATCTTGAAGAGCTAGTATAGCAATATTTTTTTTAACGAACCGATAGAAAAACTGTCCATTGTATTAAATAGAAGAAGAAGCCCGAATAGACTAAAAATAATTATACAAGGCTTAACAAAACAAAACAAAACGAGGATACAGAATCCACCCAAAAAGATCCCTTAGAAACCCGGCCTATTCTCGTAAAATGAGGAGCCCAAGTTGACGTGCGCTCGCAAAAGCCCAGGTGAAGGACTCATCCTCAATTTATTGTACAATTTGACTCGGTCGCTACTCTCTGTGGTCGAAAATCCGCTTCTTCCTCTACTTCCATATTTCCTAGGAAACTCACATGATGAGCAATATGATTCTCTTGTGCGGTGTACTGGTGGCGTATTGGTTCAACCCAGTGGCGAAGACAGGGGGGCTGGGGGGGGGGCCTGGCACCCCCCAACGACGCTGCAACGCAGGGAGCACTCTGCCACGCTGGTAGCCTGGGAACCCCCTAATGAGTGAATTGAGTGTCGAGTGATGGCCAAAAGCAGGATGGACGGGCTACTGGGAGCACGCTGCCGCATTCAGCATTTCAGATATTCAGGCCTTAGTCAGCAACACAAGTCAGCCCACAGGCCACAGCAAGTCAGCAACGCAGCCGGCTGCCGGCCCCAACGAAAACCAGCGAAAAGCAAGACTCGCTCGACCTCCAGGCTCCATTACAAGTCAATTCAGAGCTTAAAGAGGATGTTTGGTGCTACAGTTTCAGTTCTTCGCAGCGTTGCAAATGATTGTTCAGTTACAAAGTATTCCCGAGGAGATGCTGCAGGTGCCCTACAAATTATTGTCACGTTTGACTTTGTGTTTATTCTGCTCATGATGGAAATGATTATGAAGATCACTGATGTGTTGTTCCAAACACTCAGAAGAAATCTATTGATATTTTAAATACAGTGGATTCTATTTCTAACACAAAAATGCTACTTGGTGACTTGAGAAATGATGGTTGGGAACCTTTTCTCAAGGAGGTCAAATCCTTTTGTGTAAAGCATGAAATTGATATCCCAGATCTGAATAAGAAGTATGTTCTTTTGCCTAAAGCATTATATATATACACACACATCATTGTTATTTTTGTGTCAAGAAGCTTATTTATCCATGTATTGAATTTTGCATGTATGTTGATGTAACTAAATCTCGAAACAAGAATGATAATACCATAACTTTTCACCATTATAAAGTAGATGTGTTTAATGTTGCAATTGATCAACAGCTAATTGAGTTAGAAGATCGATTCAGTTCCCAAGCGACTGAGCTTTTGTCCCTTTGTGCCTCTTTGAATCCAAGACTTAACTCATTCGACATGACAAAAGTATGCACTCTAGTGGAAAGATACTATCCTGCTGATTTCTCAAGTCAAGAAAGAGCTCAATTAAAGTGCAAACTACCACATTTTCAACTTGATGTGTGCAACCATCCAGACCTTAAAATGTTGCCATCACTTGCTGGCATAACAAGTGGACTAGTTAAGTTGGGTAAAGATTCTTCTTATCCAATAGTAGACAGGTTGTTAAGATTAGTTATAACTCTTCCAGTGTCAACTGCAACAACCGAGAGAGCCTTTTCCATGAAACTTGTGAACACGCGTCTCCGGAGTAAAATGGGAGATGTCTTTATGCGGGATTAGTGGATTACCTAGTAGTTTATATTGAAAAGGAATTGGCAGCGAGGATAAACTCTGACGATATCATTAAGTCCTTTGATCAAGCCGGTAATCGTAAAGCTAAATTGAAGTTAATAGATATGTAACTTTCTTTTGTTTTGTATCTAAAAATATATGTTGGCTGCCATAACTGTTATCTGTGCTGCAATGGATCCTATATACATATATAAACATCTATATGTTATATTTTTCTCCGATTGTTGTCGACATTGGCCCCATGTCTAATTCCTGGTTTCGCCCCTGGTTCAACCTTAGATAGTCACCAGGCATGGGTCGACTCCAAGTAAGGCCAGGAGGTCGGGTCGACGGCCGGTTGAGCCAACCAAGTGACTATCTACCACCAAACATGTCGAGAGTATCTGCATTCTGCGAGAAGATAGAAGCACGTCTCCGATGCCCGCAACATATATACATATAAATATATAATAGAAGCGTAGTATTGGAAGCACGTTCTAAGGTTGAAATGGAGTTTTTGCCCTATTATTCAACTCTTTGAGTAGAGCATATGTGATCAACAATGCAATGTAACCGAGAAGTAACTTCAGAACAAATGCACAAACCAATCGGATGGCAATTCATGAATCAAGATCCGGGATCAGAATCGTCAATACAAGCTTACGTAAGCTATAGTAGCACATAACCTGGTTAGAAATTGGAACACGTACTAATTGTGAACAAGAACGATCGAGCGACGAGGCGAGATGAACCCGCTGCCTCCGGCCGCCACGCGCACTCCTCTCCGCGGCGTCCGCGGGACTTGGGAGGCGCTGCCGTACTGGTGGCCAGGCGGCTGGCGCACCGCGTCGCCTTGATGGTGCTCGGCATCACCCTCGCACGCACCGGTGGCCGTGCAGCCGTGAATGCGGGAGGGACCGGCATCGGCGGCCGGCCGGAGAGACGGATGGAGAGGTGGCCAGAGACCAGAGAGTTTAGATGGGGAGGAGAGGAGGGAGCATCCTACGTATCATATATCTGTATTAGTACTTTTTATATTGATTTTTACTATATAAAATATGAATTTGTGACAAATTAAAATGATCTTTATCATCCACACACATTGATTTTACGTCTAAAATCGATAGCTGGACCTTTACAGAGTTTAATTAATTCTCTCCCACATAGCTAATGCAATCAATTCAGCCCAAAAAATAATCTATGCGCACGATGCTGGCAGGCAAAGCGTTGATCTGATCTGCTGGCTGTGCGATGACTTTCTACGGCACGTACTGAGGTGACCCAGCGGAGGCTTGATCTACTTGCTGCTTGAGGCCGCGCATAGAGGAAACGTGTGATATGCTCCGATAACCCGCTTGATTGATCCATTGATCGACGCGTGTGAACTGACAGATCGGCGACGGATGGACGCAGTTGAGCACACGAGTCCCGGCGGGGCGACGCGTGGGGGCACTTGCGTCACGAAGGAAGTCGGACTTAAAAGATGTCCAAACGGTTCGTGTCTACTAGGTCAGTCCGAGGCACGGCACTGTAGGCACGGCTCAGGCATAGTACGGTCCGAATCGAGACGGGTCGGGTCGGCACGGCACGAGGTCACGGGTCGTGCCTGGGCCAAGCGCGCGGCACGATGGGCCGGTACGGCACGGCCCAGCCCAGGACGGCACGGCCCGGCACGATCCGGCCCGGCACGCAAATACCCGATTATTTTCTATTTTTTATATATATTTTTAATTTTGTAGCTATTTTTATATTTTTATCTATTTTTATCTATTTTTTTATATATTTTATATATATTTTTATTTTCTATATATTCTTTTATCTATTTCGGCCCGTCAAGCCGACCGGGTCGCTGGGCCGAAATCGTGTCCGGACCGGTCCGACACGGCATGTCACCGATGGACCGTGCCGTGAGCCGAGAGAGAGGCACGCGGGCCAGTACGGCACAGCCCGTTACAGTGGATGGACCGTTCGGGTCGTACCGTAGCCGGGCCATGCCAAGCCGGCCCGAATGGCCTATTTAGCCATATTGCGAGCTGACAGTGTACGGTGGCGCGGAGCACGGTACGTGACGGGAATCCAGCTGCGCGAAATTCCAGGTGCGCACGACTACGGCGAGTCGGGTGGCAGACAAACTGGGCGGCGGCCCGTTGAACGATGACGCCCTTAAAACCCTTTTTTTTTCTTGTGTCTGCGGTGCTACTTGTTATAAATAAAGAGACACGATTTTTATATAAAAATCTTTATGGACAAATATACAGACGCCAATTAATAATTTTCACTGTATTATGAGATATATATATATATATGATGAAAAAAGAAGAATCAAGATAAATACGAAAACAAATCCGCTAATCATAATGATCTGGAATATGAATCAAATAGACATCCCTAACGAGGCCTACTTCGTAATTCGGATCTCATATCAACAAATATAAGCAATATACGTAATATTACTATCAGACCTTACAGAAATTAAGTTCCCATTTTGCCCTAAGCTGACCCTGTAACATATGGTATCTGCATTGTCCACAGGAGCCCAGTACTCGTGGCTAGAAAAAGGATTTGCAGAGAGTTGACCGATGAGTCACCCGTTGGGCTGTGGCTGCTTGGCATCCGTCTTGGCTTTTTTTATTTAAGGTAAGCTTTATTAACTTTTATAGTTAAATCAAAGTGAGTTTATTTTTGGCTTCTATATATAAATGTACGTAGCCAAACTAATAAAACAAATAAAAGAGAAACAACATTTAATCAAGACAGAACATGTTTTCAAAAGTGAATTATGGTGGCAGTACTTCCAAGCGGAAGATTAGATTGCCATTCAAACTGGGTATAGAGCTCTCTGACCACTCTCTTCAAATTTGCACATCCATTGTAATCAGGTATCGATGTTCCTGTCGTTGCAGCACCGACCACATTTAGAACCAATATGTACAAGAAAAAACAACATATATAACCATAGCGACTAACGAAGGGAGGCTACCGCCACTAGGATATTAGCTTTCAAATTTTTACTCATATCAAGAAGTCAATTTCCAAATATATTCGGTGCACTTTGTGGTTGGTATAAATTTAAGGCTACCAGGACTATAAACCATACAGAACGAGCGAAGTAACACTCAAAAAACAGATGCTTAATCATCTCCGGTTTGTGACAAAAGCAACACTTCTAATTACCTTGCCATTGTCTTTTAATAAGGTTATTCTTTGTTAGTAGAACGCCTTTGCGTAAGTACCAAAGGAAGATCTTAAGTTTTAGTGGTAGTTGTCGAAGATTAGTTTCTGATAATGTGTCCGTAAATTGACTGGGTACCTTCGAGTGCAGGGATTAATCACAAGACGAAACAATCGATGTATACAGGTTCGGCCCTCCGATTGGAGTAATACCTTACGTCCGGTGGGAGTTTTGTTGCTGTATATTGATGATCTCGAGTACAAGCAATGTGGCTAAAATTATTACAGAGAGTATATCAGATCTAATCTAACCTAAAGCTAAAGTCACCGAATATCTTCTCTGCTAGGGTCTTGATGCTTGCCTCGAGTTCCTCCTCTTCCCCCCCCCCCCCAGCCTTTTCGCCTTATATAGGGGTGGGGTACCAACTTCTATCCAGCCATGGTCGATAGGGAGTTGTTTTCCTTGATATCCAAGTAGATACATCTATTTTTAGTACTAATCGTATCAAGTTAGGTAACTAATCGAAACCTTGCTAATATATACTTCCTTGATTCCGGGTGTATCAGGTACCGCTGATTCGGTTCTGTGATATCTAAAACTTCTTAATATGTGTTGTACATACCCTGTCCGTATATGATATATTCTTTATACACATATATCCCGTAGTTAGATATTCGACAGTAGCCCCCTGTCCGTATATGATATATTCTTTATACACATATACCCCGTAGTTAGATATTCGACAGTAGCCCCCTGTCGAGGGTAAATCCCTGACAATGATTCCGGGGTGTATTGGACGACGGGTGCATGATCTTTGTTCAGGAGTGCCTACTGAATTTGCTTGTGTATGCGCATCTTAAGAACACCGAGGATTATCCAGTCCATGCCCCCCTTAAGGTAATAGCCCTACATCCTGTGTATTCTTTTTCTATGATCTCAGTTGGTTACAGATCCTGCTCTAGCCCCTCCCCGGAGCCCTCTCCTCTCCTCTCTTTATAGCCCAGGGGAAAAGATCCTTACAAGTGGGCCCATCCAACTGACCCATCCCTATCTAGATGGTCAACAATAGGCTATCATTACAGAGCATGCATGCGTTGCGCCTACTCCAGAGCGCTGCAAGGCCTATACCATCCGTCAGATCCTTCTGTACTTATCAATCTAGGTCGTTCGGCCTGCTCCGTCCCATCACCGGTCGCCCACACGCGCCAGCCACGCCCTCAGTGACGTCCGCGAACCTATCTTGTAACAATTAATGTCGCGGGATGGAACACGGAAGCTCTGGGTCCGCCCCAGTCGCCTCAGCCGGTGGGATGTGCCTGGGAAAGGAAAACTGCATGGGCATTAGCATTAAATGAGAGTGGTTTGGTTTAGACGAGTACCTGCCCCGCGACTAGTAGGGACTGGTCGTGAGAAATCCAGCAGGGATCGGGAGTGTGGTCGTGCGATGCCGAGTGGTCGCGTGGTAGACCCTGTTTACAGAAAAAGAACTAGTACTGCAAAAACCGGTCATTGACGTCCATCCTGGCAGGGGACCCCCATATACCTTACAACGACACCCCCTAACTCTACTCAAAAGGAAAGGTTTCCATAAGCACCCACTCGAGTACTACCAAGTTTAAGCTTGGTCGAGTAAAGTAGATCAGGCTCATAGTCGACAGAATTGAGTATAGACGAGTCCTTCCTCAAGTATCGAGTGGAAGCTCTGTCGGGTCGAGTGCCCTACAGCTAACCACACTTGAGACTTGAAGAAAAAGACTAAAAAACTCAACTGATCGACACCCGACTCCGAGTAGAGTTAAAAAAAAACCTTTCAAAATTTGAAACGATGGGTGTAGGCGCATTTAGTGCGAGCAAAAGGGTGTGCAAAGATTCACACGTTGTCATCATACCGCTTTTCACGCCAGTTGAAGCGTGGTAATAACGGGCGTGATTGTCGAAGAGACGGTAATTTTTCCCTTTCCGAAGCGAAAATGACTTTTCCGTCCTACCTTTAGGCAGGGCCTATTTATCTGAGTAGAAAATCTATCGTCCTACTCTCATGACCTCCATTGCAACCTTGTCCTTCGATCTCGTCCACCATTGTTCACGTTCTCCTCGGAGAACTTCATCTTTTCCCTTTAACTCTCATGGCGGAGACTTTTGATTGGGCAACTCTTCCCTTGGGAGTGCTCGACATCATCTCCAACAAGCTGGTTCATCCGAAGGATTTCGCCTTCTTTCGATGTGTCTGCATCGCGTGGCGAGAAGTGCATAGAACGGCGGAATTTTCTCCATGGATATTGAAAGGCCCGTTCATACATGAGGACGGCTTGGTGGAGGTGCATCATCTGGGGAGCAAAGTAGTTTTCGACCTTCATTTCAGAGGCCTGGTCGACGATAGCTGGGAGATAATCGGGGCTTCGAACGGGCTCCTAATCGTCATCGAATGAGGGTGTCAAGTCAAAGGTAGGGTGATCAACCTAGTAACAGGATGGTTTTCTTACTTCCTCCACTTTCGTACGACGCATTCTGGGTCAGTCTAGAAGGATGCGCAGTGCAGAGGAACAGGAAATTGTTCATCATCATTGTCCCGAGGATGCCTTCCTTTCACCTTAAGATGACAGTGGGAGTGCACATATATCTTGTTGATGGGCCACTGCGATGGTTCCGAGTTTCCAGTAGCAAGTTTTGGTGGCGTATTGCGGATTTCTTGGATATAGTGGCTTTAGGAGATCCATCAGGCGCGGTGGCAGCATTAGAACAATCGACCCCTGAGCTCGAGATCTGGCAACCTGGTCTGAGAGGTTCTCAACTACTCCTAGTTGACACTTACACATTTTTCTTGAAAGCTGGAGAGCAGATTGATGATCCAACCGAGCACAGTGCACTAACTCCCGTTTCCCTTCACACATTTGGTGATAACATATGGGAGCTGCTAGAATGGGAAGCTGTCCCCTGGTTGAAGGAAAGAACAATGCTACTGGGTCTGACATCTGAAGCCGTCCCTCCAGTACCCGGGATTACCAATCCTAACCCAATTCTGAGCTTCCGCCAGACGAACTCAGCTTATGACCAAGATGATTATAACGTGCTTGAAGTTTCCTACAGCGAAGTGTCCAGAACCGTAAAGTCCCTTGAAGGAAATTTCAAGTGGCGTTCTTGTAAATGGATATCACCGAAGCTTTTTCCTTAGTTGAATAATAGGCTTCTTGTTAGGATTTTTGACAGATGTAATGGAGTCATTACTAATATTTCACCTGTCTAATATGCTACTGCCTTCTATTCCCTTACTCTGTTGATGACTAAAAGGGATGTGGCCATTGCTCAGCGGGATGCTACTGTCTTGGCTCTTCAAAAGCTGAAGGAGTAGACACTCGACCACATGACCCAATTAGCTTCTGCAAGCACCGCTATATTGCTTGGTATCCTCAAAAGTTACAATCCCACGCTTGATACCACGTTGGTGACAGACGGGTTTAATTGTACTAGCGAGGAGGCCACAAAACTTGTCAAAAGCGTCCAGCCGGTAGTTCCAACCTTTGTCGAGTCTTTGAGGCTTAGTTTGCCTAATGATGATAGTGATGAGAGTCCCTCATATTGATGGTCCATCCTGTTCTAGCACTTGTAAAATATATTTTATGATCTGAGAATGCCCGCAACAATAGTACACTCGGCCAGTCTATTATGCTTTTGTCTGCTATTTCCTTGTCGATGAAATAGGAGTAGCAAAAGTAGATGCAATAACTAATAGATACATGTTGTCATCGTTCTCAAGACCATACGATTATGCATCTGTCAACCTGAAAATTTAACTAAATAAGCTATTAGATGCGTGGCTCTCGAGCACTCGAGAAGATCGTAATAGTAAGAAAAAGACTAATACATAGCTTATAAAAAGAAAGAGCATATCAAATTTTCTGCGAACTTTTATCAACTTGCGCATTCAATCAGCATATAAATATGAACTCAATAGAGAGCATACGCGAGGCAGACTAGGACTTCAGAACCCTTTTGGTCGTTAGGCGTGAGATGCCTGACAATCTCTGTGCCGTTATGCCTCCTGAGGTATAATTGTCCATCATCGACCCAACACATATCTCCGTTGGTTCTATTCAATGTGATCGACGTAAAACCAGATAAAATTTTGCAAAAAAACATATAACAGAAATATGGTATTATGATGTATCCCCCAACTCTATGGTCAAGGAAGAAATGACTCGATCAGAGAGTAAAAAAGGACATACCTATACCATTGATCAGAAGTAATTTTATTGCTCTCGACTATGGACTCAATAATGTCGTCAAACAAAGAGTAAAGCTTCAGCATTGAAAGTATGCGATGTAGCCCACGACTCTCTATTTGATAATCGGAACAAGTAGTAGAGCATGAGCACCAACACACCATCCTCGACTGAATACTCGAGAGTGCAAGCCCCCGAGCATTATTGTTTTAACTGCAATGTGGATGCCGAGTGAGCTCGAACCGCTGGGTAGGTGGGCATTAAAAACCCACTCCCGTTTGTGCTCTTTTTCACCGCAATCTTGATTTGACGCGTTGTAATGACCGTCCATCCCTCTTTGTAGAGATGAGACAAGCCATAATGCCATCATGACGTCTCAACTTCCGCCGAACGCGCTACGCGCCCGAGGCGATGCCATCGTTTTAGATCTTGATGACTACTGTCGGTGTATTAGAAACCAGGGGTCCCTGAATCCCGAGACCAGGCCGGCCATCCGCCACATGTCACCATCCCGCGAGGTCCACCCTGCAGGATAAGAAAAAACTAAGTCCCGGGGGAAGGTGCTCAGGGTCGTAGCCTCTAGGTTCCCGAGCACCCCAGTTCCCCGATGATCCGCAGAGTCCACGTACCGGGAAGAAAGTGCTCGGAAGGTTTCTCACTTATCCCCGAGTACTGTAGTCCCCTGATGATCCAAACACCGAAGTGCTCGGGAGAGAGTGCTCGGGGCTGCACGTGGCAGCCCCCGAGGGCTCGGTTCCCCGAAGGTCTCACCCAAGTGCTCGGGAGAGAGTGCTCGGGGCTGCACGTGGCAGCCCCCGAGGACTCGGTTCCCCGAAGGTCTCACCCAAGTGCTCGGGAGAGAGTGCTCGGGGCTGCACGTGGCAGCCCCCGAGGACTCGATTCCCCGAAGGTCTCACCCAAGTGCTCGGAAGAGAGTGCTCGGGGCTGTGCGTGGCAGCCCCCGAGGACTCGGTTCCCCGAAGGTCTCACCCAAGTGCTCGGGAGAGAGTGCTCGGGGTTGCGCGTGGCAGCTCCCGAGGACTCGGTTCCCCGAAGGTTCGCGCAAGATCGTCCGACGACCCGAAGGGTCCTATCGTCGGGGTGTCAGCCAGTCAAAGGCCCAATGCCGCATTTAATAGGCACGCGCGGCCTGACATCATGACATTCTCAGCTGCCCACGCCCCAGTATCAGACCCTGCCATGCACTGGCAGGGGGGCGTGGGTCCATTAAATGCACGGGTCCCGTCCCGTTTCATCCGGGTGCCTCGGGATAACGTTGCCAGAATCGAAGCGCTCCGCCTGCCACCCTGCCCTGGCAGAAGGACAAGACAGGGTGGGCGCACCGGGCACCTCTGAGGCTGCCCGGTGGGCCCCCCTTAATGGCGCCCGAGGGCATCCACAGTGGCGGGTGGTCGGATGCGCGCCGCATTTTTCCACCGCCCCTGTCACTTCGCCAAGACGGAATGATGACGCCTTTCTCCATGGCACCTTGGCACTGGCACCCCCTCTTTCCCATTCAGGATATGTCGAGGTCGGCACGCCTATAAAAGGAAAGGATGGAGAACACGTAAAAAGGGAGACGATAAGAAGAAAAAGAAAGAGGACGCAGACTCTCGAACCAGCTCAAGCCAAGCTAGAACACGAGAGCCTCAAGCTCTCAGTAAGTGGCTCTCTCTTGTAACCAGATACATCCTTGAAGAATTCCCTTCAAGGACAGATATAGCACTCACACAGGAGTAGGGTGTTACGCCCCCGTGCGGCACGAACCTGTCTAAACCCTGGTGCACCCATCTTTCTCGCACTAGGACGATCATCTCCCACCAGCCACTACATTTATTTCCGTTTCCCGCTTATTTCCCAAAACAAGCTCGTTCAGGATCATCCCCCCGGCCGAATCTCTAAAAAGGGGTCTCTCGGGATCCCTGCGATAGGAGTTCACCCTCCGACAGCTGGCGCGCCAGGTAGGGGGGAATATCCCTGTATTGTTTGTTTCGCTTTTTTTCCCACAGGAAAAGATGACCGGTGGGCATCGCCTCCAGCGTTCCGGCTCCACTTCCAGTGACAGGGCGCTGCCCGACGCCAGAGGAGGCCCAGTCGCTGCTACGTACCAGCAACAGCCACCGTCCACGTGCGCGCTTTTTCCCGCTCAAGGGGATCAAGGCGTTGGTCCCATCAGGGCCGCCGCCGCCGCTGCCGACGCACTTTTCGACCCCCAGCAGGTGGTCGGGACCCCGGCCGCCCGGTCCGCCTCTGGACCGCGTCGGGTGCCACCACGACGCGGGCTCGCTTTCAGCGAGGCTAGCCCAGGGAGCGCGTTGCTTGCAGCACATGCTCTCCTTAGGCACCCGCCCGTTCAGGCCACGCCGAACACTCCGGAAGGCCGGTGGATACAAGATGTCGTCGCTTTGGTCGGCACTGCTCGTCGCCAGGTGCAGGCCGGGAGTCCTCGCACCACTTCCCGACATGGTGCCGCCAGAGCCGGCTCCTCAATGGGCAACACCCGCACGGGCCGAGGGGTCTCCAGGCGGAGTGCCGTCCCCCTGGCCGCATCCGAAGCCCACAACTTTCGTTTGCGCCTTGACGAGTGGAGGGGCCACGAGGATGCTCGAGTTACTCTCGAGCGTCAGCGGGAGACCTGGCAGGGGGTCGGGGCAGAGGACCAGGCTTCCTCTCTCCCGGCCCACGGCCACCAGGGATCCCCGGCTCGCCGCCACTCGCCACCGAGGACCCCCGCTCGCGCTGCGGGGTATGGCACCGGCTGCCGTGCTTTCACCGCCGAGCTCCGCCGGGTCAGGTGGCCTTCCAAATTCCGCCCCGAGCTGCCGGAGAAGTACGACGGGTCCATCGATCCCATCGAGTTCCTCCAGATCTACACAACGGCCGTCCAAGCAGCCGGAGGCAGCGAAAAGGTGATGGCAAACTACTTTCATGTTGCCCTGAGGGGCTCCGCCCGCTCTTGGCTTATGAACTTACCCCCAGGGTCTATCGGCTCCTGGGATGACCTGTGCCACCAGTTCGTGGCCAACTTTCAGGGCACGTTTACGCGTCCCGGTTTGGAGTGCGACCTCCACGCTGTCCAACAGCAGGAAGGGGAGACGCTACGGCGCTTTATACAACGTTTCAGCCAGGTTCGCAACACCATTCCACGAGTGGCCCCCCACGCTGTTATTGTTGTTTTCTGGCAGGGCGTCCGCGATGAGCGGATGCTCGAAAAGCTAGGTACGCACGAGATCGAGACCACTGCGGAACTCTTCGCACTGGCCGATAAGTGCGCCATGGCTGCGGAGGCCAGGGCGTGGCATGCTCCTCGCCCCGCCTCCGACCAGCCAAGTTCTTCCTGCTCCGATAAGCGGGAAAAGAAGAAGAGAAGGAAGCGCGAGGCCGCTCCCGTTGAGCCAACCCAGGTCTCCGCTCACAGGGTGCCGCAAGAGCCCGATCACCGGCAAGAGCGCCGGCCGGGTGTCGATCGACGCCCCGTCAGGGCCCCTGCTCGGGCTCCTCCTCGGGCCTCCGTGCCTACGAGGGCCCCGGCTCCAGCAAGGGCACCAGCTCCAGCGAGAGCCCCGGCCCCTAACCGAGCTCCCGCTCCAGCGAGGGCCCCCGCTCCAGCGGGGCCCGAGCCAGGTAAATGGTGTCCCATACACCTGACCAGATGGCACGACCTCACGGAGTGTCGTACGGTCAAAGGACTCGTGGAGCAGCGCCAGAGGGAGCGTGACGAGTTCCGTGGAGGAGGCGATACTGAGGTCGCCCCCGACAACGCCGAGCTCGGCTTCCAGGAGCCCGAGCACACCGTCGCCTTCATCGACGGGGGCGCGTATACGCCTTCCTCGCGCCGTGGCATCAAGGTCATGCGACGCGAGGTGTGCTCGGCAACCCCAAGCGAAGAGGCCGCAAGGCCCCTAAGGTGGTCGGATACTTCGATCACATTCAGCATGGCTGATCACCCCGCCAGTACTGCAGCCGTGGGGCGACTACCTTTGGTAGTGTCCCCCACTGTCTGCAATGTCAAGGTCGGCAGGGTGCTAATCGACGGTGGTGCTGGCCTCAACCTCCTTTCTAAGGAGGCTTTTGAGAAGCTACAAGTGTCTTCCCGACGCCTAAAGCCGTCGCTCCCTTTCTGTGGAGTGACCCCTGGGCACTCCCTGCCCCTCGGGCAGGTTGAGTTGCCTGTCATGTTCGGAAGCCGGGACAACTTCCGCACGGAGTGCGTCCTCTTCGATGTCGTGGAGCTCCCTCTCCCCTACAACGCCATCCTCGGGCGTCCGGTGCTCGCCAAGTTTATGATGGCCGTGCATTATGCATACCTTACGGTTAAGATGCCCGGCCCCGCAGGCTCCATCTCTGTGATCGCCGATTCCTGCGGCGCCGTCTCCTGCGCTGAACAGTCATACATGGCTCTGGTCTCAGCGCAGGCCGAGGTCGATGGCTCTACAGGGGGCCCGGGACCCTCTTCATCCAAACCCCGACTCACCGCCGACACCTCTGTTCCAACGAAGGAGGTCGTGGTGGGCGAAGACGCTACCCAGGTTGTCCGTATCGGCAGCGACCTGGGCAGCAAATAGGAAAGCGCGCTCGTCGCCTTCCTCCGGGCTAACGTAGACGTGTTTGCCTGGCAACCGTCCGACATGCCCGGGATCCCTAGGGAGGTGATCGAGCATCACTTGGTGGCGCGTCCGGACGCCCGCCCGGTGAAGCAGAAGGTCCGGCGGCAGGCGCCAGAGTGCCAGGAGTTTATCCGCGAGCAGGTCAGCAAGCTCCTCAACGCCGGATTCATCCGAGAAGTCCTCCACCCCGACTGGCTAGCAAACCCAGTCATCGTCCCAAAAGCCAATGGCAAGCTCCGCATGTGCGTGGACTACACCGAACTAAATAAGGCTTGCCCTAAAGATCCCTTCCCCTTACCTCGCATTGATCAAATTATAGATTCAACTGCGGGATGCGATCTTTTATGCTTTCTAGATGCAAACTCTGGGTATCACCAGATTCGCATGGCCGTAGGGGACGAGGAAAAAACTGCTTTTACCACCCCGGTGGGGACTTATTGCTACATGTCAATGCCTTTCGGCCTGCGCAACGCTGGGTCATCCTTCCAGCGCGCTATTCGTATTACTCTTGACTCGCAGGTTGGCCGTAACGTCGAGGCTTACATCGACGACCTCGTGGTCAAAACCCGAGACTGTGCCACCCTGCTCGAGGACCTTGTCGAGACTTTCAACAGTCTCCGTTCTACCCGCCTCAAACTCAACTCGGAGAAGTGTGTCTTCGGGGTGCCGGCGGGCAAGCTCCTTGGTTTCTTGGTCTCTGGCCGAGGGATCGAGGTCAATCCAGAAAAGATCCGGGCCATCGAACAGATGCGACCCCCGGTTCGACTCAAGGAGGTCCAGCGCCTCACCGGCTGCGTGGCAGCCCTCGGGCTCTTCATCTCCAAGCTCGGGGAGCGAGGGCTCCCCCTCTTCAAACTTTTGAAGAAATCCGGTCGTTTTGACTGGACGCCGGAGGCCGAGCAGGCCTTCCGCGACTTAAAGAAGTACCTTACTTCGTCACCCGTGTTGGTGGCTCCCTTTCAAGGTGAGCCCCTACTTCTCTACGTTTTGGCCACTCCTCAGGTCGTGAGCGTAGTGCTGGTGGTGGAGCGCGACGAGTGTTTGGGGCCGGGTGCTGGGTCCCAGCTCCCAGAGGCCTCCGACCACTCACTTGTCCTCGCGGCTCCCCCTGGGCAAGGGGTCGAACCCGAGCACACTGCTCTTCCCAGCCAAGGAGTCGAGCCCGAGTGCCCGGCCAGCCCCGACCGTGCCGCCAACCCTGGGGGCTGCAGTAGCCCCCCGGGTGGAGCCGCCGTCCGGGCTCGCCGGGTGCAGCGACCGGTGTACTTCGTCATCGAAGTCCTCCGGGAAGCCAAGACAAGATATCCCCAGGCGCAAAAGCTACTTTATGCCGTGCTCGTCGCCTCCCGGAAGCTGCGCCACTACTTCCAGGCGCACAAGGTCTCGGTGGTTACCACTTATCCCCTGGGACCCATTCTCCGGAACCGGGAAGGCACCGGGCGCGTTGTCAAATGGGCAGTAGAGCTGGCGGAGTTCGACCTACACTTCGTCAGTCGCCAGGCAATCAAAAGCCAGGCGCTCTCCGACTTCTTGGCAGAGTGGACGCCCGTCCCCTGCGTCGTCCGAGAAGAGGTTTCTGCCTATCCCAGGCACGACGCGCCCGGGTATTGGGTCATGCACTTCGACGGCTCCCTCTCGCTGAAAGGCGCAGGGGCCGGAGTGGTTCTCACCTCCCCAACGGGTGAAGAGCTCTGGTACGTCGTACAGTTGTAATTCCGCGCATCCAACAACATGGCGGAGTATGAAGGTCTCATCGTCGGCCTCCGGGCTGCGGTGGGGCTCGGGATTCGTCTCCTCCTGGTCAAAGGGGACTCCCAACTGGTCGTCAACTAGGTATCCAAGGAGTACCAGTGCACGGATCCTCAAATGGCGGCGTACGTGGCTGCAGTCAGAAAGCTCGAGAGACGCTTCGACGGCCTCGAATTGCGGCATATCCCTCGCCGCGACAATGCTCCGGTCGACGAGATCTCTCGCCTGGCCTCCTCACGTGCGCGCGTCCCTGCCGGAGTCTTTGAAGAAAGACTCGCACGGCTTTCCGTCCTGCCTGCCGAACAGGATGAAGGGGAAACCTCGAACTCAATTCAGGGGACCCCGGCGGTGCCCTCAGTGGGAAGCCCCGTCAGGGCGCCGCCGTCCGGCGATTGCGCTGTGCTCGCCGAATGTTCTCAAGATGCCTCGTGGATGTCTGACATCCGAGGGTACTTGAAAGAAAAGTTCCTACCCGAGGATGAGGCGTCTGCCGAAAGAGTTGCTCGGCAGTCCAGACGCTATACCATAGTAGATGGGGATCTCTACCGGCGTAGCGCAGGAGGTGTCCTCCTGAAATGCATCTCCCGGGCAGAAGGCGGCAATCTTCTCGCTGAGGTCCACGAGGGCGAGTGCGGTGGCCATTCATCGTTCCGCACGCTGGTCGGGAAGGCCTTCCGGCAAGGTTTCTACTGGCCTACAGCTCTCCAGGATGCTTCCGAGCTGGTTCTGCGCTGCAGGGCGTGCCAGTTCCATGCAAAGCAGATTCACCAGCCAGCTCAGGCTCTTCATACCATTCCCCTGTCATGGCCTTTCGCGGTCTGGGGTTTGGACATTCTGGGTCCATTCCCCCGAGCAATCGGGGGCTATGCATACCAATATGTCGCTATCGACAAGTTCATCAAGTGGCCGGAGGCGGTCCCGGTCATCAAGGTGACCAAAAACACGGCGCTCCAGTTTATCCGCGGCATCACCAGCCGCTTTGGCGTCCCGAACCGGATCATCACCGACAACGGCACCTAGTTCACAAGTGCCTTGTTCGGGGACTATTGCGAAGATCTCGGCATCAAGCTCTGCTTCGCTTCCGTCGCTCATCCTCGGAGTAACGGGCAGGTCGAGCGCGCCAACGCGGAGATACTAAAGGGCCTCAAAACCCGGACCTATAACGTGCTCGCTAAGCACGGGAAGGGATGGGTGGACGAGCTGCCAGCCGTGCTGTGGGCCAATCGGACTACGCCAAGCCGCGCCACCGGGGAGACTCCGTTCTTCCTCGTCTATGGCGCCGAAGCAGTCCTCCCCCCCGAGCTCACTCTGGGCTCCCCTCGAGTGCATGCATACTCTGAGGGTGAGCAGGAGCGGCAAAGACGCGACGACGTGGACTACCTGGAAGAGCGCCGGTGGCGTGCCGCTGTCCGGGCGGCTCGGTATCAGCAGAGTCTACGGCGGTATCATCTGTGCCATGTCCGGGCCCGGTCTCTCGAGGTGGGGGACCTAGTTCTCCGACGCGTCCAGTCGCGCGAAGGAATGAATAAGCTATCCCCTGTGTGGGAAGGTCCTTTCACCGTGATCGCGGTCCCGCGGGCAGGTTCTTTCAGGTTGGCGACGGAGGAAGGACAGCCACTCCCGAATCCGTGGAACATTGAGCATCTCCGACGCTTCTACCCGTAGATGGTCGTGCTCGCGACTCAGGTTAGCAAGGCCGGGGGCTTCTCCCCGCCCAAGCAGTCCGGGGGCTTCGCCCCTTGGGTAAGTCGCTGTCGCCCAACCTTGTAAATATTACACTATGTCAACATATTTCGATAAGCAGTCACTATGTCAACATATTTTTTCTGGATTCCGTATGTTTAATCTGTCTGGTGAGGTGCTCGGTTGTGCGAGAAAAAGTTCGCTCTCTCATTTTCCCCGCTGATAAAAGAATCCCAATCGGTATGCATGCGAGCAGTCGCCGCTGACTTACGTCCGGCATGGTAGGCTGTGGTGTTCGGTGTCGTGGCAGGCTCCCGGGCACTACCAAGTTTCGGGGTGCTCTGGGTAATCCCATCGCTCGAGCCGCTCGAGTAGTCCGGAGCTCGGGCCCCCGGAGCGGGCTGTTGGTGCTCGGTCTGGTCTGTCATGCCCGGGCGCCATCAAACCATAGGACCTCTGGGTTATGCCTCTGCCCGCTCTTGTCCGTTGGTTTGGGTGTTCGAGAGGTCTCGGGTCGAAAACGAGAGCAGTCTATAGTAAGTACCTCACTAACAGAGCGCACCAGACAAAGAAATTCTATATTCTCTCTTAAGTCACAGGCTGGCAATCGCGAGCAGTTCGGCCGCGAGGGCTTCGATGCCCCGGTCTCTGGTCGGCCCCAAGGGTCCTCGGGTGATCCTACCACTTATGCATGGGTGGTCGAGATCACCCGACCCCAGGAGCCTCGTATGCCTCTGGGCACTCGGGCGCTCCGTTGAAAGAATCAAGTCCCCGGGCACCCGAGCTCGGAAGCACACCCCTCCTGGATCGGTTGGCCGGAAGACCGACAGCTGTCCGGTGAGTGGTTATATTCAGACAAGTCTGCTTTAAGTAAATTTATGTCCTCGAGTCACTCTCGGGGGCTCTCGCGCTTTAATCTGTTCGGCGAGGTGGTCTCCTCGCACGCAAAAACCCTACCACGTGTCTACTTTTTTCCAGAACGACAGAGCGGTTTGTAGAAAGGAGTAGCGCGCGTGCGGTAATGTCTGACCAAAGCCCTTCGTGGTGGTCGTGGTGTTCGGTCCGCTTTTAAGGACCCCGAGCACTACCGAGTCCTCGGGTACCCTGGGTAATCCTATCACTCGAGCTGCTCGAGTAGTCCGGAGCTCAGGCCTCGGGGGCGGGCTGTCAGTGCTCGGACCGGCCCGTTTTAAAGCCCGGGCACCACCGGACCACGAGGACTCTTGGTCACATTCTCACCCGCACGCGTCTCCCTTCTACTAACTGAGTGGTCGCAAAGTGAAAAAGTGTTCACTAGGTATGGCGTGTTCCGAGCGGGATCGATCTATCTCCCGGGCAAGGAAGTCTGTGTCTTTGTTTCTTAACTTAGGCAAATGTGGACTCGCGAGAGCTCGAAGGCCGACTACGCCAGCAGCAGCGATCAGGACAACTTCATTCTCGGGGACGGGAAGGTCGGGAACGGCCCGACTGAGTACTCCCCGGGACTTCCGGACAAAACACCAGAAGGAACATCGAACACTCAAAGAAACTGGAGTTGCGAGCCCAAGGAAAAGTTGCCATTAATATTCACAGGATATGTACAAGGCTTTTTTCTAAGGTTTCACTCCTACATCTACATTCATTAAGACAACAAAAGAAAAAAGACTACAAAAGATCTAGTCGGCAGCAGAGGCGTCGGCTGAATCCTCTGAGTCGTCCCCGGGGGCTGGCGGCGGCGGCACCTCTCGCCTAAAGCCGGCCGCCACCACGGCAGCGGTACTCCGGACCGCTACCCGGGCGGCCTCTCCCTCAGCCTCGACCACCCCCTCCCGCGCCGGCTCCAGCGGGAAGTTTGGGTCCCTGCTTCGGTAGCAGGCCAGAACGTGCTCGGCCACTGCATGTGCCAAGCCACGTCCCTCCCGGGCAGCAAGATCCTGGACTGCCCAAGGCAGGGCCTCGAGGCGCTCGTAGACCTGCTGCAGCCCCAACACTTGTCGTAAGGGGCCGTCGCCCTTCTCGCCTTCAACGAGTCGTCCGAGGCCACCCTTCTCCACGGCCCGCCGCATCCGCCGGAGTATGTCTTCCAGCATATGCTCGAGGTTGACCCGCGAGACAAAGGCGGTCTCGAGCTTCTCCTTGGCGGCCCGCAGCTGCGCCTCGAGTCCCTGGTTCCCGACCGGACCGGAAGAACCGCCAACTGCTGCGGGGGCAGCAGCCTGCTTCATCTTGGCCACCACCTCGGATAAGGCGCGTTCTTGGGCGGCCAGTTCCGCCTCATGCTTCGCGTTTTGCTCCGCCCTGGTCGTCATGGCCGCCGCCGCCGCGTCAGCCTCGCCCTCTCGGCGACTCAGTTCGCCTTCTCGGCGACTCAGCTCGCCCTCCCGCCGGGCCAGCACGTCCTCCTGCTGAGTCACCGAATCCTCCCGAACATCGAGCTCCGACGCTAATAGTTCGTTGTTCACCTCCCGCAAGGAAACGTCCTCCTCCCAACGGTGGATCTCTTCCCTGATCTTCCGAAGGTCGTCTTCCCTGCGCTGGAGGTCGGCGCACGTCTTCTCGGCCGCGCCCTCCCGACGGGTCAGCTCGGCTTGCCGCTCCTCCGCAGCCTGCTCCCGGGCTGCGATTGCTACCTCCCTCTCCTGCGCCTGCCCCATCCTGGCAAGGGCCTCGGCAGCTTGCTGCTTCGATGCCTCAGCCAGGCGGGTGGCGTCTTCTCGTTCCCGCGCGGCCTCTGCCCGCACGGTCTTCAAAATTTCTTTTTCCCGCGCGGCTTCCGCGCGGATATCTTCTAGGAGCTTCTGCTCCCGCACAGCCGCCGCATGGGCCTCCTCCTGGGCGCCCGCCAGCTGCGCCTTCTCCAACGTCAGGCGGGCGCGCTCAGCTTCAAGCTCCCCCACCTTGGCATCCACCGCTGCGCCCAGCCGCCCGACCGCTACTTTGACGCCTTCAATGGCGGCCAGGAAAGGGTCGGCGGGCTGGCCGGGCCCCGGTGGGGCCCAGGCTTCTCCGCAGAGTGCCTCCAGGGGGGCCGAGCTCTCTGCAGGGCCCTGCGCTGCCATCCGCCCCGGGCTCTGCCTGCCCGGGGTAGGCGCCGCTGGCGCCGAAGACTCGGACGGCGGCCGCATTCCCGCGTCGGCCGCCCTGTCCACCGGCCCCAGCAAAGCGTCCGCCTCCACCATCATCCGCCCCGGGCTCTCCACGCCCGGGGTAGGTTCCGCCGGCGCCAAGGATCCGGACGTTTGCTCCGTCCTCCTCTAGGCCGCCGCCTCCGTCTCTCTTCCGCTGGCCGCCACGACGATTGGCGCCTCCGCCGATCCGGTGCCCGCCTCCTCCGGAGCTGCAGGCGGGCTCGTTTCTGGTCTCGGCGCCCGCTCTTTCTCCGTTGCAGTAGCACCTGCGGCCGGCCTACGGGAGACAGATGAAAAATGCTGAAGCTTAGTTCGGGACAGAAATGCCCATAGAAAAGCAAGAAAGGAGACTCACCGATACCGCCATTTGGCCGCTGGGAGCCTGATGTCCGGGTCCGACGCCGTCAGTCCGGACTCCTCCCGCCGCCTCTTCCGCTAAGGGCTCGGCTGAACCGCTGCGCGGGCCTCGGGCGCCGTCGTGCGGGCCTCGGGTGCCACCGCACGAGTCTTGGTTTCCGCCATGCGGGTCGCGGGCGCCGGTGCAGGCCCCATCCGCACCAGGCGCGGCTCCAGCACCGGAAATGCCGCCGCTGCCATTGGCGACGGCGGAGAGTCCGGCACCAGGATCAGGGCCCGGGGGCGCTTTCCCCGATCCCCCGGCGCCACCTCCTCGACGACTTCGGTGGCGCCCTCCTCTCTGGCACGGCGGCTGCTGCTTGCGGCGGCCCCGTCGGCAGCCCGCGCCGAGCTAGCAGTAGTCTCCTCGCCAAGTAGCTCCTCTAGCCCGGGGAGTTCGGAGGCCTCGGGACTCTGGCTTCTTGGCCGGTCCACAGGCCCCTGGGCGTCGAACTCCGGTAGCCCCGCCATAATGGCCACCCGGTTGGGGTTGGCGCAGAGCGCCATCTCCGGCCACGGGAGCTCCGTCCGGCCCATGTCCTCCGTTCCGGTGATCACCCTTGTCATCCCCCGCAGTTCCGCCTGCCCCAGATCCCAGCTCGCGCCGATCTGGGTCCTGGTGATGTCCTCCGGCCCGGTATAGAACCAGCTCGGCCGGGCTCGCTCTCGCAAGGGCGCCAGCTGACGGCGCAGGAAGTCCACGACCACCATGACAGAGGTCAGCCCGGACTCGCGCAATTCCAGGATGCGCTCCAGCACCGGCTTCAGCCTCGCGTCTTCCGACGGCGGCGCCTCCCATGTCGATCGCCGAGGCTCCGCCGCCGCCTCCGGCAGCTCGAGGCGCTCATGGGGGTCGACGTCGACGAAGAACCAGTCCCGTCGCCACTCCTCCCACTTGCTGCGCAGCACCTGGGGAATGTAACGATCCCCCAGGCCGTCCCGGAGCCGAAGGTTGCAGCACCCCGCGACGTCCGCCGTGTAGTACCCCCTCTTCTTCCCCACCGGTCGAAGGACAAAGAAATGACGAAGCAGCGTCGCCGACGGCATCACCCCCACGAATATTTCGCAGAGATGCGCGAAAGTCACCAACACCACCACAGAGTTGGGGCTTAGGTGCACCAGCTGAATGTCGTACGTCTCCAGCACTTGCAGGAAGAAGGCGGAGAACGGCGGCACCAACCCCACCGCCACAAAAGAGGTGAAGAGGACGGTCCGCCTAGGGACGGTCGTCGCCGGCGTCAGGCTCGCCGGCCTCACCACCACAGCACCTTCTTGCCCCTCCGGCACCAGCAGTTTCCTGATTTTATCCGCCGCCTCCTCGTTCCTCAGACGAGACTCCGGCAAGATGCTATCCGAAGCCTTGTCCCGGCGTCCTCCTCCAACCCTCGTTATCTCGGCAAAGATGGAAGGTGTTTTGGTGGTGGAGAGAGAGAGAAGGAAGAATGCTCCGGTCGCCTGAGAATTTCCTAAGGGCTTCGGAGCACAAAGAAGGCAGGAGCACAAGTGCGAGAGAGCGTAAAGAGGGGAACGGACCGATCCATTCCCCCTTTTATATCTCAAAGTTCAAAAATTGCCGCCCACACGGTTAACTCGGCGAAGCGTCGCCTCGATCAACGCAACTGCCAGGCGAATCTCCCGCCGATCGCGCGATGTCAGCGGCTGCCAGGCGTATTTTCCTCGATCTGCGCGGCGACCGCGCGTGCCGCCCGTATGGTCATCATACCCTTCGGAAGTTGTGTGGACACGCGTCCACTCATTTTTCCCGTTGGGGCATACTTGAGGTCTGGGTCCGCAAAGGCCACCTCTCGAAAGCTTGCCACATGGCATCTGCGCCAGCCTCGGCCTCGGCCGCGACGAAGGGCCCATTCGCAGTCTCCGTCCCGTCGCCTACCAATGGACCCGGGGGCTACTGTCGGTGTATTAGAAACCAGGGGTCCCTGAATCCCGAGACCAGGCCGGCCATCCGCCACATGTCACCATCCCGCGAGGTCCACCCTGCAGGATAAGAAAAAACTAAGTCCCGGGGGAAGGTGCTCGGGGCCGTAGCCTCTAGGTTCCCGAGCACCCCAGTTCCCCGATGATCCGCAGAGTCCACGTACCGGGAAGAAAGTGCTTGGAAGGTTTCTCACTTATCCCCGAGTACTGTAGTCCCCCGATGATCCAAACACCGAAGTGCTCGGGAGAGAGTGCTCGGGGCTGCACGTGGCAGCCCCCGAGGGCTCGGTTCCCCGAAGGTCTCACCCAAGTGCTCGGGAGAGAGTGCTTGGGGCTGCACGTGGCAGCCCCCGAGGACTCGGTTCCCCGAAGGTCTCACCCAAGTGCTCGGGAGAGAGTGCTCGGGGCTGCACGTGGCAGCCCCCGAGGACTCGATTCCCCGAAGGTCTCACCCAAGTGCTCGGGAGAGAGTGCTCGGGGCTGCGCGTGGCAGCCCCCGAGGACTCGGTTCCCCGAAGGTCTCACCCAAGTGCTCGGGAGAGAGTGCTCGGGGCTGCGCGTGGCAGCTCCCGAGGACTCGGTTCCCCGAAGGTTCGCGCAAGATCGTCTGACGACCCGAAGGGTCCCATCGTCGGGGTGTCAGCCAGTCAAAGGCCCAATGCCGCATTTAATAGGTACGCGCGGCCTGACATCCTGACATTCTCAGCTGCCCACGCCCCAGTATCAGACCCTGCCATGCACTGGCAGGGGGGCGTGGGTCCATTAAATGCACGGGTCCCGTCCCGTTTCATCCGGGTGCCTCGGGATAACGTTGCCAGAATCGAAGCGCTCCACCTGCCACCCTGCCCTGGCAGAAGGACAAGACAGGGTGGGCGCACCGGGCACCTCTGAGGCTGCCCGGTGGGCCCCCCTTAATGGCGCCCGAGGGCATCCACAGTGGCGGGTGGTCGGATGCGCGCCGCATTTTTCCACCGCCCCTGTCACTTCGCCAAGACGGAATGATGACGCCTTTCTCCGTGGCACCTTGGCACTGGCACCCCCTCTTTCCCATTCAGGATATGTCGAGGTCGGTGCGCCTATAAAAGGAAAGGATGGAGAACACGTAAAAAGGGAGACGATAAGAAGAAAAAGAAAGAGGACGCAGACTCTCAAACCAGCTCAAGCCAAGCTAGAACACGAGAGCCTCAAGCTCTCAGTAAGTGGCTCTCTCTTGTAACCAGATACATCCTTGAAGAATTCCCTTCAAGGACAGATATAGCACTCACACAGGAGTAGGGTGTTACGCCCCCGTGCGGCCCGAACCTGTCTAAACCCTGGTGCACCCATCTTTCTCGCACTAGGACGATTATCTCCCACCAGCCACTACATTTATTTCCGTTTCCCGCTTATTTCCCAAAACAAGCTCGTTCAGGATCATCCCCCCGGTCGAATCTCTAAAAAGGGGTCTCTCGGGATCCCTGCGATAGGAGTTCACCCTCCGACAACTACGTTTATACAGTACGACCTATTCCCCCTGCTATAAATAGAGGGGACTCGAAACCATCTGTCCTTCACATCGCCCCCTTTGTTTCCTTTGCCCATTGCTTTCTAGGACTTGTAGAGCTTGAAGCCATAGCCTCCACTCCATCTCCACCTCGTGAACTAATCCCAGAAGTCCTCTCCCCTAGGCCTCTCACCATGGTCCCTCCTGAAATCATGATCATTTCCTCCGACGACAAGGACTCGAGTGGCAGGCCTAAGAAAGAGAGAGAAGAAGCGCCCACCGTAGATAATCGCCGTCCCCTCATTCAACGCATTCGCCATTACATCAAGACCTATGCTTCAAGCCAGACGGCGCAGCGCTTCACACGGGGGAGGATTGAGGATGGTGGTGATCTCGATCGAATCATCGACCAAGCCGCCATCGAGATCTTCAGCGGTGAAGCCTTCAGGTCATCACCGGCTAAGGAGGCGCGGTCGTCTTCTCCGCAAGCAACCGCCAGATCGCCTTCGCACCACGCAGAAGACCACTTAGCATCACCGGCGCTGGCCTGCAGCTCCAATAGGGTCTTCGGCTCAGCCACTTTCCCTGGTCCCTATGCTAGTCGGCGGCCGGTTCCTGGAATGGTTAGCTGCCGTCCGAGGGAGGAGTATAAAAGGTTCCTCGACTCGTTCAATGGCGAACAAGGTTCCATACGCTTCCAAACTCTTGGAGGTTTTTTGCAAGATCTACGCTAATCCTTTCTGTCAAGTTTGCACTAGCCACACGGATTAGAGTGAAAAAAGAAAAAACTATGTAATCGAGTAGCCAACTGAATCGAATGTAATCGACTTACCTGTAACTTACCTTTTCTATGAATAAAACTTTTGGAGTTGATTGATGTTCGACGAGTGTTCGAGTATCTCGCCATTTGGAGTAGATAGTCGTACCGACCCAGGTCGAGTTACCACGACTACAATGTAAGGTCCTTCCCACTAAGGCGATAACTTGTGGCGCTGGGCCTGTTTCTGCACCTTCCGTAGGACAAGGTCCCCAGCAGTGAGTTGCCTGGGTTGAATTTTCTGGCTTTGATATCTATGCAACGCCTACTGATACTTAGCCACTCGAATACATGCTCGATCTCGGTACTCCTCGAGTAAATTTATGTCATCCGCTCGTAAGTGCTCCTACCCTTCTTCAGAGTAACTTTCCACTCGAGGTGATCCGAACTGCAACTCAATCGGGAGCACCTTTTTCGCTCCATAAACCAAGAAGAATGGAGTTTTACCGGTGGCCCTATTAGTCGACGTACGAAAGGCCCATAGTACCGAGGGAAGCTCTTTTACCCAGAGTTTCAAGTATGCTTTTAGCCTATCGAAGACCCAAGTTTTGATACCCTGCAAGACTATACCATTAGCACGTTCAACTTTACCATTACTCTGCGGGTGAGCTACTGAGGCGAAACAAGTCTTAATGCTGAATTCTTCGCAGAACGCAATAAAGGTTCCGCTTCTGAACTGGTTACTGTTATTCGTAATTATCTGATGCGGAATGCCGAATCGAGTAATTATGCTCCTCATGAACTTCTTGGCCGCTTCTGTGGTTATTTTTCCTACGGGTTTGGCCTCTATCCACTTGGTGAACGTGTCGATAGCCACGAATAGGAACTTGTAACCACCTTGGGACCTTGGGAACGGTCCCAGGATATCCAAGCCCTAGACGGAGAAAGGCCAAGACAGAGGAATTGTTTACAGAGCTTGGGCTGGTCGAGTGGTCTGCCTTCCAAAAAATTGGCAGCTTTCGCACTTTTTGACCAGCTCAGAAGCATCCTGGAGGGCAGTCGGCCAATAGAATCCTTGATGAAAATTTTTTCCAACCAAGGTGCGAGAAGACGCATGATTACCACATGTGCCTCCGTGGATATCGAGCAATATTTTATTGTCCTCTTTCTGAGTGATGCACTTCATCAAGATTTTGTTACTCCCATTTCGGTAGAGCTTGACGTCTACCAAAATGTAGAGCTTGACGTCTGCAGACTCGTCATCATTAGGGATGTCTCGACCCTCGAGCTAGGCTTGGTACGGAGTCATCCAAGTCAGGTTGCATTCGAGTAGTGTAGCATCTGTGTCTGCGGGTTCTGCCTCGCTGACCTAACCAGACTGCTGGACGAGTTAGGCAGCATCCGTTCGCCAAACTGTCGGGACAGATGGCTTAAGGAATTTCTCAACGAAGACCCCTATGGGTACTGGTGCTCGAGAAGAAGCGAGTCTAGCAAGTTCATCCACACCAGAGTTATCACTCCTTCTGATATGCGTCACTTCTAGCCCTTTGAACTTTTGCTCGAGCTTTCGTACCTCGAGTAAGTAAGCTGCCATGTTGTCGTCCAAGCACTGGTACTCTTTTTGAACTTGGTTTACGACTAGCTGTGAGTCCCCTTTCACAAGAA
The DNA here is from genome assembly GCF_958298935.1 of Phragmites australis. NCBI lineage: Eukaryota > Viridiplantae > Streptophyta > Magnoliopsida > Poales > Poaceae > Phragmites > Phragmites australis. The sequence goes on from NC_084938.1 coordinate 9,660,475, forward strand.
ATCATTTAATCCCAAGCGATACAACTATGCGGAGCCCGTTTACCAGTCCTTCATATTTTGCAACATTATTAGAAGCTTTAAAGTCTAATTGAACAATGTACATGAGTTCATCGCCCGTTGAAGATTTGAGCACAATGCCAGCCCCCGAGCCCTGGAGCGTGAGTGATCCATCAAAAAAGAGCGTCCATTGATCTTTGACCATGTTTGGCCTTGTTTCTTCAACACTTGTCCATTCGGCGATGAAATATGCTAACACTCCGGATTTCACGCTTGTGCGTGATGCATAGCTTACGTTGAATTCATTTAGTTTTATCGCCCATTGCGCAATTCATCCAGTAGCTTCCCGATTGTGTATTACATCCTTCAGCGGTACGTCGTCAAGACCGTGATCCTATGCGCTTGAAAGTAGTGACGTAATTTCCGAGAAGACATCAAGACTACATATATCAACTTCTGTACTTGCGGGTATCGTAGCTTATAATCGTGTAGAACCTCGCTCACATAATAAGGTTTCTGGACCTTGGCCTTTTTCTCGGGGCATTCCCACTTGACCGCCAGTACCGTGCTTACAACTTGTCGGGTAGCTGAAATATACAAAAAGAGCTCCTCTTTCTCATTAGGCAGTGTAAGAATTAATGGAGAAGATAAGTACTTTTTTAAGTCCTGGAAGGCACGTTCCGCTTCTTCCGTCCACTCGAATCGGTCTTATTTCTTCAACAACTTGAAGAAAGGTATTCCTCGCTCGCCCATCCTGGAAATAAATCGACTAAGAGCAGCGATATAACCTGTCAGTTTCTGAACCTCCTTCAGTGTTCGAGGTGACCGCATCTGGTCAAAAGCCTCATTTTTGCGCGGGTTGGCCTCAATGCCGCAACTTGACACCAGGAAGCCGAGAAGCTTGTCAGACGGCACACCAAACATACACTTTTTCAGGATTGAGCATCATGCGATACTTCCTGAGGTTATTGAATGTTTCCATGAGATCATCAACCAATGCATTTCAGGTTTTCGATTTGACTACAACATCATCGACGTATGCTTCTACATTGCGCCCAATTTGGGGTTGTGGACAATTTTGAATGCACCTTTGATACGTAGCACCAGCGTTTTTTAAACCGAAAGGCATCTTTGCATAGCAGAATACACCGAAGGGAGTAGTAAAAGTTGTTTTCTTCTCATCCTCTAATCCCATGCTAATTTGGTGATACCCTGAATAGGCATCTAGAAAACATAGCAATCCGCAGCCTGCCGTAGAGTCGATGATCTGGTGGATGCACGGGAGAGGAAAAGGATCCTTGGAGAAAGGCTTATTGAGGTCGGTGCAGTCGATGCACATTCTTCATCTGCCATTGGCCTTCTTGACGAGGACGTGATTCGCGAGCCATGTAGGATGACACACTTCTTGAATGAAGCCCGCATTTAGGAGCTTATCGATCTCCTCCTAGATGGCCCTCTTCCTATCTTCTGCAAATCTTCACTGCTTCTGCACGACAGGTTTGGCGCCAGGTTTAACAACTAGTCGATGCTCGATCACCACCCTAGGGACCTCAGGAATATCGGACGGTTGTCATGCGAACACGTCTTGGTTTGTCTGGAGGAAGGTGATGAGCTCAAATTCCTATTTGGGGTCAAGATTTGCCACAATCTTAACTGTCTTGGCTGGTTCAGACGGGTTGAAGGGCACTGCCTTGATGCAACCACCGGTCTTGTTGTTGACGTCATCGTTAATCTTGCCTTTGGCATCGTTGGACTCAGAAGTCCTAGCAAGACTTATGAGCCTGGAGTCTTTGGCCTCGGTGACACCATGGTGCCTTTGAAGCTTAGAATTTGCGTCCTTTGGAATGATAGCCACTTGACTAAAGTGTTCGACCATATCTAGGCTTTGCTTGTCGCATTTGACCACTGCGCGCTGATCCCCTTTAACTATAATGGCCCCCTTAGGACCCGGAATCTTGAGCATTTGGTAGGCATAGTGAACCACCGCCATGAACTTGCCTAGCATTGGGCGGACTAGAATCACATTGTACACTGTCTCGAAGTTCACGACATCATAGGTCAGCTTTTCTGTGCGGAAATTATCGAATGTGCCAAACGACCGGCAGCTTGATCTGGCCGAGAGGCATGGTCGATGAGTTGGGAGTTATGCCTTGGAAAGGCTCGACTCCTATTTTAAGGTCTGGTCTCTGAATTCCCATCTTATCCAAGGTTTTGGAGAAAATGAGGTTGAGTGAACTACCACCATTGACTAGAGTTCTGGAAACTTTGATGTTGAGTATGGTCGACTGAACCACGACCGGGTATCAACCGAGATGTGGTATCGCGACTGGATGGTCAATTTGATCAAAGGTGATCGACTGTTCCGACCACCTGAGATACCGAGTGGGCCCAGTTAGGGCCAAGTTGACTTCTCGCTCGACTGCCTTGTACTGCCTTTTGGACTTGTATGTGGCAGATCCTCCGAAGATGTGCGCCAAGCTGTGGTCTGCCTCATAGAACTGGGACTCGTTACCCTCAACGTTTGACTTAGCCTGCTTATTGCCATGCCCAGTGTTCACCCTGATCTTTTCATCAAGCTTCTTCTTGAACACATAGCACTCGTCGAAGTAGTGCTGGTTGCTCCGATGGATGGGACACCATTTTTCGCCACCTCGACTGAGGCCTTTCTTGTCCCTAGTGTTGCACTATTTACTCATGTCGACCATAGCTATAGTCGTATCAGGACCCTTGCGCTTGTCATCGGGTTTGGTCTTCTTTCTTCCGCTCTTCGAGGACTCAGGTTTGTCCTTGCTAGATTGATTGTTTTTAGCGCGCACCTATACTTCCGCTCATTTTGCGCACTTATCGGCTAACTCGAAAAGCTCTTTGACCCTACGGATCTTTTGAGTAGCCATCTTTCCACGTAAATCTGTGTCCTGAACACCTCGTTTGAAGGCGATGATTACCGACTCATCGGAGATGTCTGGGATCGTGTTACGCTTGTTGCTAAATCAGCAGATAAAATCTCGAAGAGATTCATTGTCACCTTGGTGTAGCTTGTGGAGGTCATTCTCTATTCCTAGGCGCTCGAATGTGCCTTGGAAATTGGCTATGAACTGAGCCTTAAGTTCTGCCTACAAACTAATTGAGTTGGGTGGCAAGTTTAGCAACCAGGACCTTACGGGTCCATCAAGGACGGTTAACAGGTAATTGACCATTACTCGATTGTCACCACCGGTTGCTCGAATAATAGTGGTGTAGATCTGCAACCACTCATTGGGATTGATTTTCCCATCATATTTCCGAATCGGGCCCGCTTTGAACTTCTCGGGCCACCGAATTGACTAAAGTTCGTGTATGAAAGCCTCGCTGCCCCCGTCGAACTCATCAAGAGGAGGTGGTAGGGGATTGTCATGCCTGCCTCTTTGAGTAGGGGAGTCATGTCGACCATTTCGTCCTGTAGATCCGCGGTCATAGTAGCAGCGATCATCTTTATGGTGTTCTTCGCGGTGGTTTTTGATCACCGTCCGTAGGTCATGCCGATTGTGAGGAATACGATTCCTCAGGTCTTCCTGATTTCGGCGCCTATGGACAGGGTAGCTACAGTTTGGCCCACATTGTCGTGTTCGAGCTCGACCACCTGAGCTTCCCGTCTGAGATTCCCCTACTCGAGAGCGTTCCCACCCGTGGCTCCTTGAGCCGGGATCGTACTGACTGGGGGGCCTGGAATCGCTGGGATTATTTGCTCGAGCAACTTGGATCTGAGCTGCATCGAGTAGGGTCTTGACTTTATTGACCATAGGAGTTAGCCGATTCGCCGGATCTAACTCTGGAAGGGACCGGAGGATCAGATGCGCTCCTTGTATGTTAGCATCTGGAGTACTGAATACGTCGTTACCAATGGCAGTCGAGACAATGATGCTTCATGGTGACTATTCAGAGGGAGCTTCTCCCTTGAGCTGTGAGTCGTCACGGGCGGAGGCGCACACACTGAAAGTCGTCGGGAGAGGCCAGGAGGTATCTGCCCTCCCGGTTATGTCGGGTGCACGTAAGGCTCTAGCTGTGGATGTTTTTGGTGGTAACTCGGCGCTGGTACCGTTGGTGGCGACAGCTATCGCTGGACCTTTGGGAATTTTCGTGTCATGGTCGACCACGACCTTTGGATCTATCTCCATTGGGTCAGCCGATGGGGGGTCGTTGCTTCTAGCCATATACACAAATCAATCTGTTCGGCTGCTCTGGCTAGCGTTAGAATCACTGTCGCCACCCTTATCACTGTCGGTGTCTATGCAGTAGAGAACATTAGGCTCCGTGGGATCCCGCTCGAGATGTCCCACCTTATGGTACGTATCCACTGGTCTGGATTCGAGGGTACCGGTGTGGATCAGTCCACCTTGGTCGTCCCAACGGAAAACTATAGTTCCGAAGATGATCTCCGAGTCAACGAGAGGGGACTCGAAGCTGTCCGCTGTCGACTCGAAGTGGTCGTAGAAGCCATTGTCGAAGAATCTGACGTAAACATGAGCCCAAGACATGATTAATCCTGCAAAACAGAAAAAGACCCCTACCTGGCGCGCCAACTATCGAAGATTAGTTTCTCACAATATGTCCATAAATTGACCGGGTACCTTCGAGTGCAGAGATTAATCACGAGACAAGACAATCGATGTATACAAGTTCGGGCCTCCGATTGGAGTAATACCCTACGTCCTGTGGGGGTGTTGCTGTCGTATATTGATGATCTCGAGTACAAGCAATGTGGCTAAAATTATTACAGAGAGTACATTAGATCTAATCTAACCTAAAGCTAAAGTCGCCGAATATCTTCTCTGCTAGGGTCTTGATGCTTGCCTCGAGTTCCTCCTCTTCCCCCAGCCTTTTCGCCTTATATAGGGGTGAGGTACTGACTCGTATCTAACCGTGGTCGATAGGGAGTTGTTTTCCTTGAAGTCCAAGTAGATAAATCTGTTTTGAGCACTAATCATATCGAGTTAAGTAACCAATCAAAACCTTCTTGATATGTACTTCCTTGATTCCGGGTGTATCAGGTACCGCTGATTCGGTTCTGTGATATCTAAAGCTTCTTAATATGTGTTGTGCATATCCTGTCCGTATATGATATATTCCTTATGTGCATATACCCCTATAGTTAGATATTCGACAGTAGTTTTAGTTTTCATGTCTGTTTGAACTGAATAGGCTGATTGTGTGATTGAGGGCTCTATAGAGTGAGTTGACAGAGAACATTCTTGATTGGCTTAAGTTCCATCGAAACTCATCTCGTTCGTCTGTCAAGTTAATGTTGGTAAGGTGTAAAAGCAGATCATTCCACGCTACTAATTTTGGGCCAATCAGTTCCCTTCTGAAGGATACTTCTGGTGGGTATTCCTGTAAAGCAATAGTCACCGTGTATTGTTTATTTCGAACTATGTTATATAACACTGAATATTGGTTCTTTAGCATCAAATTGTCCAACCAACTGGCCTCCCAAAATCTAATTTAAGAACCATCTTTAATATTAAAAGTACCATACTAGAACAGGATATGCTTCACCTTCATTAAACTAGACCAAAAGTGGGAATCACTTGGTTTTCACTCACCTTGTATAAGTGGTTTTGATCTCATATATTTGTTTGGAAAGAGGTCTTACCACACCTCTTCTTTGGTCAGTAGTTTGAACAATCATTTGCAGAGAAGAGAAGTATTTTGGATGTCCAGGTCTGAAATCCCTAATGTCCCTTGTTCTTTGGGTTGGCACAGGACCTTGTTTTTGACTATCACTTTACCAGTAAAATCTAGATCGAAAATAGCCAAGTCTTTTTAGAACCCCTCTTGGAATTAAGAAGAAAGACAACATGTATGCAGGTAGGCTACTTAGAACCGAGTTAAGAAGGACGAGTCTGTCCCCTGCAGTTAAGTATTTGCTCTTCCAGCTGCTTAGTCTTTTTTTTTTTTGAAACATTCATCTACTACTTTCCAATTAGGATTTCTTAGCTTACGATAACGTATTGGAATCCCTAGATAACGTAATGGTAGTTCACCCTTAGTGCATCCAAAAATCTCCGTATACTGGTCGACATGCTCCTTTGCCATGCCAAAAAAAGAATATTTCACTTTTGTGAAAGTTTATTTTTAGACCGGAGAGCTGTTCAAATGCACATAATTAACAAGATCTTTAAGTTTTTTGCTTTTTTGAGATCATGGCCCAAAAAAGAGGATTGTGTCATATTACAAGATAGGGCACAATTCCTACAATTTAATAGGTGCTTTTGGCTCTCTCGATTAAGACTGCTAACATGTCTGTGACAATATTGAACAGAATTAGAGAGAGTGGATCCCCTTGTTGTAAGCCTTTTTTTTGTTTGAAAAAACCGATCGGTATCTTCATTGACTCTAACTGCTATACTTCCCCCAATAATAAAAGTCTCTACCTATGAACACCATTTAGGCAAGAATCATTTCATACGTAGGGTCAATAGCAAGAAAGGCCACTTCACTTTATCGTATGCTTTGTCAGAGTCTATTTTAAAATGTACCCTACTTAGCTTTTATCCTATGGAGTTTGTGCATAGTCTCATGCAATATGACCACTCCTTCTATGATATATTGGTCACGCATAAACACAGTTTGTGTTGGCCGGATTATTCGGTCCGCAAGATTGTTTACACGATTAGTGGCTACCTTTGTGAAGATTTTAAAGCTTATGTTTAGCAGACATATTAGTCTATATTGTTATATTCGACAAGCATCTTTTAATTTTGGTATAAGTGTAATTTCTTCGAAGTTAAGGCTATATAGTGGTAGATTTCCGGAAATTAAGGCCCGGAAATTAAGGCTATGAGTGTAATCCGCCTTGGTATAACAGCTATTCCTCATACTACCAGATATTCGAGTGCATGAGGCAAGAAATGGAAGAACTCTTGTGCCAACATCGTGTTGACATTGTCTTCTCAGGCGATGTAAGCATAGGAAACCTGTTACGGTTTGTATTTACATTGTGTTTCAAGACTGCCTATGCAACTTGCTATCTCTCTGGAAAGTGGATTTTTGTCTGTGCATTTAAAATATCTTTCACTACTACAAAACTAATTATAAGTGTTGCTTCATCAGTGTCGGTTCAGTTAAAACTGGCACTGATAGAGTATCGTTGCCGGTTGGTAGCAAAATCAAATATCCACCCGTCCATTCAGGTAAAAACCGGCAATGATAATTAATATCAGTGTTGGTTCATATTAAGAACCGGGACTGATAGTATCAGTCCCGGTTCTTAATAGGAACCGACACTAGTAAAGCGATCGGACCCGAATTTTGTATTCAATCGGTTTTACTCTCGCCACCTCGCGTCCGTCGGCTCGATATTTTCCGTCGGCTCGAGTGTGCTTGATCTTATCCTCTCATGCCTTCACAGTCTCCTCTCTTCTCTCTCGTCCATCTCTCTGCTGTCTCTGGGTCTCCTCTCTCAGTTTCCCCTCTCTCTCCATCTCTCGGTCTCCAGCCTCCACCCACCGCTTCGCCGGTCTGTTTGCGGGCACGAGCGGCCAGGGGAGCGGTGCCAACGCCATGCAGCATGGAGGAGGCGGTGGATCTGGGCTTAGCAGGGGTGACGACGCTAACGCCAAGCGTGGAGGAGGTGGCCGGTGTGGAGGGCTCAACGCGGAGCATCGCGGCGGCTGCCCGTTGGCCCGCTCCCCATCTGCCATCGCGCCACCCAGTTCCCGTCGAGTGACCCGCCGCTCGTCGAGTTCCCATACCACGGCACAGATTTGATCTGTTCTTGTATGGATTTGATCTGTTCTTTGTATGGATTTGATTGTGAGTTCGTATGGATGAGAAACTTGATCTGTTCTTGTATGGATTTGATTTTGAATTCGTATGGATTTGATTGTCAGTTCGTATGGATGAGATGCAGCGACGACCGAGCGGTGCTTGTGCTTGTGTTGTGGCATTGGCCTTCGAGCCACCGCGTTTGCAGGTGTACCCGGCAATGCGGTGTTTGTAGGTGTGCCCGACAATGCAGCATTTGCGGTGGCCGAGCAGCGGTGGGAGGGCATCCAAGCCGGCTCGGAAACGGGCCGACTCGGATGTCACTCCTGTCGCCGCCATTTTTTTTTTATTATCTGAAAATAGCAATAGTGTCAGGTGGGAAACCGGCACTGATAGTGGCCCATTATCAGTGCCCCACTATCAGTGCCGATTGAAAAATCGGTATTGAAGTCGTTTTTCAACCGGCACTATTAGCCCTTTTTAGTGGTGTTTCATGTACCGTTTGCTATTCAATACAAATTCCACTGTGGCCATATTTACCAATACCCAAGTATATAACGTGAATTGCGCCTCTGCTAGCACTAATGTTACTCCTAAGATCTGTTTGAACATTTAGATTATTCTAGAGTACACTTTCCTGTCTTGATTTGAATCACGTTATTGATATCTTTGATTCTGCATTCGAATTCTAAAGGTACATACATACGAAAGGATAATGAACCAAGTATCCAACTACACATTGGACCCCTATGGACCGGTTCAAAACCCGTCTGTGCAAATTTAATTTGTACAGACTCTTTAGTACAGACAGTTAAAAAAGTATCTCACACGAAGTTTTCGAACCGTCTGTATAAATCATTTATCTAGTAATAGACCCTCCTCCGCTGTGACTCCCACTTCTCTCCTGGTAGGACCAAAAGAGGAAGTGGGAGTCAGTATTCATGTGTTTGGTAGATGGAAGATGGCTATCTAGATTTTCGAGGTGTTTAATTGGACGGCAAGTTGGATATGATGATCATCTAGAGAGAATATTCATCTCAAATGTTGAATAAGTGAATCCGTCAAAAACTACCGAATGGAGTCATCCATATTCTAGATGAGTTTTATCCTTACTGATGTAGCATATTCTGGTTAGTTATAGTAAATATACTTTTTTGTTAGCATGTTTAAAATAATATTATCTCCTAAATTTTTATCTGATTTTTGATCCGATTGTACCATTGTATTTGTTACAATTAAATCAACAAAATAAGATCTCATATAATTATATTTTGATAAAAAACTAAATATATGACAAGCGGGTTCTATAAAATTTTGGCTAACCTCATCTAAGTCTATCTATCCAACCAAATAAAAACTGGATTGCTCTATCCATACTACCGAACAAGAAATTGAATCGCCCTATCCAACAAAATATGGATGAATGGATCACCCCATCTAACAAAATATGGATGGCCATATCTCATCCAATATTATTCTCTAACCAAACGCACCATATGTTTCTGGTTTGTATCAGAACTAGCACCAAATCCAAATGAAGAAAAATCATTTCAAATTTTCAGTTTCCCAAAAAAATTCCGCCACCTAGATTCCCCACCAAATTTCACCCCATGGCAACTTTCCCAAAAAAAATCCCACTATATTAGAATTCCAACACTTTTGTTGTTGGAAGAAGAGTGTCAACAATCTAATGGTCAAGAGCCATTAGGGACGGATTCTCAGAGCTATTTGTGCACTTCAATGGGGTTTATGCTCGAGCAAGAATCACATACAGCAGTTAGCAATTGGATGAGATGCTCACGGACAAAGTTCGTTAGTGGTACTTCAAGGACTGCAGGGTAACCCCTTAATTTACATTGGAGTATTTGTGGAGATAACTCGCGGATGAACCAAGATGGTGTAGAGTTAGACAGTTGATCACACTGAGAAAAAGAGAGCCAGTGTATTTCAATCTAAGGGCATAAGGCATACCATCCAACCGAGACATTACTTAAGATATATGTGTGATAGAGTCAACAATAACAGCAGCTTTTGTCCCAAATAAATTAAGATAGATTAAAGATAAAAGCCACATAGTGGTGAAACAGTTCAATTATCTAATGGTAAAGAAAACAACATAGGGGTCACATAGAAATCTCACAACTAAGAGTATATTAGTAAGTGCATATATGTATCACTCATATAGAATCAATTTAGAATATAGTATTTTAAAAAAAATAAAAAATATAGCACAATAAAAGAGATATTTGCATATCCGAAATTCACAATATGAATATATAATTTCAGAGGAAGGAGAATTGTAAGTACTTAGACAGGAGGGTGGAGAGGACCATATCATCTAGAGTTGACCGTCCATAGCAACGTTATGAGGAGGATCAATATGGTGATCGATTTGTGAGGGGATGAAAATAATTTTTATATAGTACCTTAGTGTAAAGATGACGTGACGAAGGCAACCTCCATGGTAGACGGTGGTAGAGGCGACGTGTGGGCGGCAACACACCCTCCAGAAAGCCGGTGTTGTAGGCGAAGTGAGGGAGACGATGCACCCTCTAAAGAAACTCGATGATGTAGACGAAGTGCGGGAGGCAGTACACCCTATGGAGAAATCCGGTGGTGAATATATAGAAGATAAATATTAGACATCTAGATATGGAAAGTAAATAATAGGAGATTAAATATATTTTTGGAATATATAGGAGGCAAATATTGAATGTCTCGGTATGGAAGGCAAGTAATGAGATATTAAATGTATTTTTAAAAAGAGGAATAGGGTTCAACTTTATACGATGATCGTTTGATCATTTCAGATGAACGATAAAGATCGATTAGGTCTGTCACAACTCATATATTTTAAAGAGTATACGTGAGGGAAAAATGGGACAAGTTGAACCCCCACGCAATCAGATAAAGATAAAGTCACCATGCACAATAAAATTCAGAATGGCACTCTCTTACCACATGAAAGCTCATCTTACACGGCTCGAAAAGAATTCCTCATGGATTACGAGCCATCACAGTAATATCATCAGAGATTTTTGCCGATTATCTACCACCGGTAAATGAGCCATCAAAGATAATCATATCTCTCACGGTTCATGGTCGGATCCGTATGAGACAAAAAAAAAAGATAATGTATTCCGGAGGCTGGAAAAAGACAAAAAAAATATATAAAAAATGAGCACCAAAATTTTTTGGGGGGGTTTTGCCAGGTCCCAGACAACACCTCAATTTTACTCACCATTTCCTCACCCCTATCGCTAGTGCGTCTCCCGTGATTCAAACTCAAGACCTCATACAAATGAAGAAAACTTCTTACCAGTGTGCCAACTTGTGATTCATGCTAAGACAGCACAATACAATGTTTTTAGCCTCCTACTACATCATTAACACAGTAACATAATAACTTAGAAACTTAAATAATACAAATTTAAATCACATTAACTTGAAATTTAAGTCATACATTAACACAATAACACAATGTACTCCCTCTGTTTTTTAATAAGTAACAATTTTGACTTTTGTGTTTCCACTTTGACTAACAATTGATTACAAAATATTTACTAAAGTGAAATGGATATGGTAGATTTGCCATCAAAGGTACTTTACGAATGTTACATACTTAGAACCATTTGCATATGTATTTGCTAGAAATCAATGGTCAAAACATGAACTCAAAAGTCAAAATTGTTAGTTATTAAAAATGGAGACAGTAATTTAAACAGAACTGAAATTAATATAAAGATTGATCTTAATATACAAAAAGAAGATCAATGCATGTGCTAGCCTTACATCCTTGCGTTACTAGCTACACTATCATAACCCTACTTCGTCAGTGACTTCGGCACAGTTACTAACTGATATTTTTATATTACCAAAAGAAAGATCCGTTAATTACTAAAAAGTTTGGATTTTACATAAAATCCCACAATCTGGATCACAAAAGCTGTGCTACTAAATCCGGAGCACGTCACCTTAACTACTGCTATCAAAAGGTTGCTGAATCCGAGTTAATTTGCTAAAAAGTTGGATTAGTGACGAGCCTGCATGTATCACCTACACTAGCCTAGCCCTCCACGCCAGTGGTGCACCATCGTTGTCGTTTCCCTAGTCACCGCTGCTGCCACCACCCTTGCCACTGCCCTTACCACCGCCATCCTCATCTTCCTCCTAATCGCCCTCCTCCTCGTTGGAATGGAGCGGCGACGGCTCCTCGTCCGATGAAGGCGGTGACAACTACCCTCCTACCAGCGGTAGTACTCAAGATCATACTCAACGGGCTCTGAGAACTCATCAAAGGAGTTGGTCTCCTCGTTGTTGGAGAGCAACTCCACCTCCTCCTCCGACTTCGACGGTGGAGAGTGTGGCACCAGTGAGTTCATGGCGAGCGAGGGCTAACGGTGGAGAGCCGATGGAGAGGATTGGAGAGGAATAGGGGTTGCGGTAGAGTGGAGAATATGGGTGTTCGGATTGGGGTTTTTTGGAGAGAGGAAAGAGAAAGGACGGTCTGTTACGTCCGGGAGACAAAGAGTATTTATTACTCACGGGTGGGAAGCAGAACCATGAGGGAGAAGCCTGGCTGGCCCCTCGGTATCCACAATGATTCTAGAGTGTTCCATCCAAAATGGACATCTCTCACGGATTCTATCTCCCACGATTCTAGTGTTTTTCAGTCATATGCTCTGTCTCTCACGACTTCCAACTGGGCCCATGAGAGATAATTTGTATCTCATGATTCCAAAATAACCGTCAGAGGTGTTTAGTCTCATATGATAATTTATGTGGTAGTGCCAATAGTCATTTCTCCAAGGTTTTGACGTGTACTTTGGCTCAAGCTGCTCGACAAAGTGCTAAAACAACTCTTTAGTATGCATGGTAAACCAATTACATACCATTATCACATTCCATTCCAGATTTCCAACGTCAACTAGTTATCCAATGGTCACTTTTTGACGATGAATAATGGATAGAAACCATATCTGGGTACCCTAGTGTCCCATAATTCTCAAAGCGCATCTCTATCTTTGGAAAGGGAATCCCTGGAAGAAAGAAAACTACATATAGATGCCCAAGGCAACCCGTAACCGGGAATGTTTATCTCCAAAAATAGGAAGGACGAGTCTAGAGGATATACGACACCCTCATATATATACGGAGCTAAGGGACCTACGAAAGGAGGGAGGGAAAAAGAGGAAGAGGAGAGACACGAGTTGCACAAGCCCATACGAGCCAACAGAAACCAAGGAAGAAGTCGCCGACTAGGTTTAGACCCATCTAGGCTAGCTACACCTCCTTGTAACATGCTCAGATCAATACAAGACAAACATGACGTAGAGCTATTATCCTCAAGGAGGCCCAAAACTATTTAAAAACTCTTGTGTGTTCCCCTTATGAATCGTCTACTCAAAGCATGTCCTATTCTTCAACAAGTTCGTTAGATCGGCGGTTTACAATCGACGACTGGCACCATCCTTGGGGATCATGACAAAAGGTGCTGAAGAGTCTACACATGACATGCCGTCGACATCGCCCAAAGCTTCGCTGAAAATTGATTTTTCAGATGAGGGGTTCTACGACAACTTTACCTTTGTTCCCAACGAACCAGTGATCGATCGGGTGGATTTCGGTGACGAACTTTGTGGTGATGATTCAAGCAATAAGGTAAGTCAATTTATGGATCAATGCACCAAAGATTATGGCATCGAGTTTGAACTACTCGGCTGCCAAGACAACTGTGAATGTCCGATTCATAGCAAGTCGGATCAATCCCCGCAGTTTCTGACAACATGGATTATCAATATATCAACCTGGAGCAATCCGACAAAGCATCTATGATGGATCTAAATACTCCTCTAGCGGAGATTACCACCAAGAAGTTTTTGCTATCGGAAACGGGGGTGATGATCTGGATCATCATGATGACGACCCTACAAACGGTCGAGGTCTTCCTGCCCCAGCGGCAGGCAATGGTCAGCCTCATGCGAACACACCACCTCCAGCCCTTATCGGAGCCCCAGTCATACAGTCTCTCGATTACCAACAAGAGGCTGACCGCATCCACAACTGCTAAGAGAATCCTTCTTCTACAAGAGGCCCTCATGCGCCCTCCAACCACCGATCTGGCTACCCTAGCCGGTGAGAATTAGGTGAACTCAGTGGTTGACTTAACAAAGGAGATTATGCTCCAGGCCGAGAACTCCCATCTGGCCATAGCAAAAAATAGTACTAATCAGGGCAGGATGAACAATCCCCCGTCACGAGATGTGTCGGACACGGAAAGGTGTACCCCCGGAACAAACCTTCCTAGGATGACAATCGGGTAAATAACCGCCGTTGGACCTCACCAGTCAAGGGTCATCTAATCAATGACTTGCATCAAGTCATTGACAACCGGCAAAGACACTCAGGGGCTTCTAAGGAGGCTTCTTCTACCCCTCATCGATCTAATCGGGAAACATCCCGACATCAATCAAATCGGGACCAATCTCCAATCGTCGTGGAAAAGACTCTCAGGGGTGCTGGAACCAATCAACGCATTGTTAATAGATATCTGGCCTTCTCTCCATATGTACAAAATGTAAGATGGCCAGCAAGGTTTCGTCCCAGGATGATCGAGAAATACAATAGAAGCACAAATCCTATTGAGTTTCTTCAGATCTATACCATGATCATCCAAGCAGCTGGTGGGAATGAGAAGGTAATGGCAAATTACCTCCACACAACTCTTGAAGGGGCAATCAGGATATGGTTGACCAATCTATCACCAGGGACAGTCTATCGCTAGGGACAATCTACTCATAGGAGCAGCTCTGCGACATGTCTCAAGCTAACTTCCAGGGTACGTACGTTTGCCCCAGCACAAAAAATGATCTCCACCGTTGTGAGTAGATGGCGAACGAAACCTTACGCGAGTTCGTGCGATGCTTCATCAACACCTGGAACACAATCCCTAAGATTAGTGACTACGATGTCATCCAGGCATTCACTCAAGAGGTTAACAACCATCGTTGTGTTGAAGACATCGCTAGAAAAGAGCCCAAAATGGTTAAGGAGCTCATGTAGATTGTTGATAAGTCTGCTAGAGCTGAGCATGCGCTCCTGAATGTTAAGGAAAAGGCTCAGGGCATTAAGCATCCTCAACCAGGACTCGATGGCAACAAGGTCCAGAGCAAGTGCAAGAAGAACACCAAGGGAGGTAAGGGCAAGAAAGCTAAATTTGATGAGGTTTTTGCAGATCTACCCAACGTTCGTCCCAACCAGTGTTCAGATCCTTCCCAGGGTAGAAGCTTTACACCAGGCTCCGACGAATGTGACGGGAAGCCTTGGTTTGACTTCCACCAAACTAATAACCACAACATCTACGAGTGCCGCCTCTGGAAAAAAGTTGGTCAAAGCAAAAGTTGAAAAGGCGGCCAATGGAAAAAAGGTCCAGGCCGCGACCCAAATCAGGGACTAGGACTCGAATGGCGGCGAGGGTGGCACGGACACGATGTCTATCCAGCCGGGCAAGATGTCGGCTGACCACATGTTCGATGGTTCAACATTCTACAAGTCCAAGCAGCAGTAAAAGATAGTGGCCCAAGAATTCCAAGCCGCTATTCTGAAGGGTCGTCAAGCCATGAAGTGGTCGGACACTGAAATCTCCTTCGGCCAAGAAGACTGCCATGATAACTTCGTACGGCCAGGTCGCTTCTCGATAGTGGTCAAGTCTATGATAAACAATTGTAAAGTTACCCGAGTCCTTATCAATGGAGGGAGTTCATTGAACATCCTCTTTGTTAATGCACTCGGAGGAATGCAGATCTCTCAGTCCATTATCAAGCCAGTTACTCAAACCTTCTATGGAATAGTACTCGAGTCTTTGGCCACCCCCATCGGCCAGATATCGCTACCCGTTACCTTCAGGAAGCAAGACAACTTCCGGACAAAAAAAATTCTATTCGATGTGGTCAATTTTGAGATGTCATGTAATGTCATCTTAGGAAGACCTACTCTTGCCAAATTCATAGCAGCCACGCACTACGCTTACCAGTGCGTGAAGATTCCGGGACCCGAGGGAGTTATCACCGTCAGGGGTTGTCCCAAGGCTGGTTTCCATTACGACAAGCGGAGTCTAGACATGGCAGTTCAATACCAACCAAGCAAGGAACACAAAAGCTTAAGGATCAAGGTGGATAAGAAGCCTCAGTCGTAACCACGATCACAGTGCCTCGAGATGCACACCCAAAAAACTCGGGGGCTTGGCTTCACGATTCATCCAAAGCCCACGAAACATCATCTATGCTACCCCCGAAACAATAAGGGTCACTGTTTATCAGCTTAATCCGGCATGTGTAGTTTAGGTTTAAGATAATAGGACTATATAGCTCGAGAGTCATCAGGAGTTCCCTGTAAGTTCTAAGTGTAAGTCCTTAGAGTACGTTATCGTAATAATAAAGATCATATTGCCTATAAAGTCGATCAATTTTCTTTTTCTTCCTTACTTGTCTTTCCTCACATCTTCATGCCTGATAAACGGGGTAAGTCACTTCTTGGATCCTGCATCCTAAACGTGCACCTGGGGCATGGAAGAGTTTATCTCGATCCAAGGGAAATATGAGTTCTGTTATAGCCTAGAATTCTTAAATGTGTGGTTAAGTGTTCATAAGCATCATTAGCTTCATGTTTATTCATTTTGAGCAAATTTTGGCATATAAATTGAATTGAACCTAAAGTGTTAAGTTTAATAATAATTGGTGCCATGTCAAGCAACTCACAAAATTTCTATGAAGCATAGGGTTGAAACAATTTTAGAAATTAGTCCATATCATAGGATGAATATTAGTGAATTTTTCTAAATTTTTGGAATTTATTTTGAAGGCATAAAATTACAACAAGTTATGAAAGGTTGCATGTTTGAAGCATTTTAGTTCAAATTTGGCTCAAGATTTTTTGGTCAATCAAGCTAAAATGGATTGCACATGGATTGTAGTTTCATACAAAAATTGTCCCGCAATTTTTGGAGCTTGGGAAGGCTTTCTCTTGGAATGAGCAAATGGACAGGATATTTTCCTTGGCTGGCTACTGTTAATCGCACCCATCCCTCCCTCTCTGCACTCTCTGTCCGTCGGCTTTGTGGACTTTGGAGGCCGGCCAGTCCATCATGCTGTCGAGTCACGCCTGGGAACCTTCCAGAGAGAGCGCCTGAACCCTTATCTCTCCTCTCTCTCTCTCTCTCTCTCTCTCTCTCTCTCTCTCTCTCTCTCTCTCTCTCGTGTTGCTTTCTCTCTCTCCCTCACTCTTTTGCTCCTCCCGGCCAAGCACAGCACAGAGCGAAATGCATGACACCGCAGCCACTGGCCCAAATCCCGTGCGCCCCAGCGAGCTTCCTTGAGCCTGAGCCATGAGGAGCTAAGGAAGGGGTCGTATGAAACTCCACCGACCTAATCCTGTTGAGACCCCACTCCTATTGGCCAGATTTCGCACGCCTGGGCCATCTTCCTCGGCACCGACGCCTTTCCTTCCGCTGTCCACTATCGACCCATCGGACCACCACTTCTCTGGTCCAACCAAGACGTGGTGAGCTTCCTATCCACCATGGAGTCTAGTGTGCATGCGTTTCCCCTTTCGGCCCGTCGCCGGTGCGGCTTTCCGCGGCAACCGAACCACCGCCACCGGCCACCTTCCGATCGGGCCCGTTGGCCATGAGTCACACCGTCATTTCTGCGTGCCTGTTCTGGTCCCGTTGGTTCCCTCGGCCGAGCTGATGGCCGCTGCTTGCCGCCGGTGAGGCACTGGCCAAGCCGGCCGGCCTGCTGTGGTGCTATGTGGTAGTGGCCTCGAGCCGGTTTTGACCCTAGTCAAGCATCGGCCCCATTGCTCATCTCAGTGACTAGCAGCCCCAGATTGAAAAAGGTTTTTAGCCCTTTTATTTATTTGGTTAATTCAGAAATCCAGAGAAAAAATAAAATTGGTTTAATTTTGTATTGTTTAATCGGCTGAAACACTCCAAAATGCATACTCCAAAATTTGTGAAACCAAATTTGTTAGGTTTGTATGATCATAATCTACATGTTAAAAATACTATGAGCTATGAAATATGTACTGGAATTTCATTGGTTAATAAAATAGGTTTAAGCTTTATTTATCCATAATTAATTATTGGTAACCCCAAAATTGATGAGGTCATTTCTATTAATCTCATTATTTTGTGCCTTGATCATTAGAAATACTCACACTCATGTTAAACATAGTTAACCTTCTAATTTGTTTTAAACTTGGTTCAAGCTTAATCAAATCCATGAATTTTAAATGTTTAACAATAATGTAAATTAAGGAACTCCTTAATGCTTTAAGCTCATGTCACGATTCATTGCATAACCACTTTGTCATGCACTATGGAGCATCCATCTTTGCACTTCATTCATACTCATCATTGCGTGTGTTCTTCATTAGTGATCGATGGACCGGAGCGTGACACATGCGTGATCAAGGACAATGCCGAACTACCGAAGTTTTGCAAGTGTTGCGCAAGTAGCGTCAAACTGGCACCAAAGCAGCAAGGCAAGCATCTAAGCAACTGCACCCTTTGGTTTGAAAATGGAGTCTAAAATTGATAAGTTGTCGCTTATATATATGTTGCATATTTAGTTAGTCGATGTCGGGCTTGTATGGGTAGAACCTATGCTGATTGCATTACCTCTACCTTGGGTTGTTGTTTATCCTTATCATTGTTGCCTTTATAACATTGTGGATGTCTAACTTAAGGGTCTTTCGAAATGCTTGGTAATGCAATAGGTCATCGGTAGAAGTTGAGCGATGGTTCAGCCATTGTTCGCGAGTTTAGGGCTTAGTATTATTTCACAATGATGTTGTTTATGAGGTTGGTTTGTAGGAGATGTGAGAATGAGGCGAAATGTGGGCGGTTCTAGGGGTAGGTCGGGAGAGGAACCCGGATGCCATAGACCACTTGCATCGGTTAAGCACCGTCTATCGGTGTCATTGGCTTTAGCACTTCCCGTACAACCACATGCTGATCTAATGGTAGGTAAGCCGAGTATCATATGTCGTGCTGATGCTTGCCGTGCGTCCCTACGACGCGTAAGAAAAATAATAGAGAAACAAGGTGGCAGGGAGCCGGAGCATGGCTGGGACTTGCTCGCGGTAACCCCAGTGCCATAGGGGCATGTGCAAGTGAGTAGTTCCGGGTATGAGAAAGGTTGTCTTGGGGGCCAAGAGGCTGGACCCGAGCCGTGTAGGTAAAGTTGTACCCCTGCATGGTGTAAGATCAATTTGAATTGCCGCGCTCTCGGTCATGAGCATGCTTTTGTCCATCCGCATCGATCATAGAGTCACGAGTTGTGGATTGGGGTTTGGTATGTGGGAGTTGGTTGAGATGGTTCTATTTACAGTTATGGTTATTATGGTTTCAGTTACATACATGTTCATGTGGGGAATTGAATATTAGAATGGTAGTTTGGTCAAGTTTAGATGTCTATGTTGTGGTCGTATGCAAAATTTACTTAACCTTGTGGCCTTTTTCCTTGATATTGGTTCAATGCATAATTCTTGCAGTCGAGCTATTTATATGTGCTCTATATGTATTAAGTCTTGCAAGTACCTTTGTACTCACGCTGCTCTTTTAGGTTTTGTCGATGAGGAAGAGGTATTGTTTGGCTACTTCACGCCTATCGATGTTGGTGGCGAGCATGAGTAGAGCATCCTACTCTAAATGGCGTGCTTTGGGGTGGAGCCTATAGGCATACGACTTCACCTAACTTTTGTTGTTATTAGCTTTACTTTCCGCTACGTAGTATCTCTGTAAACTGTTGTAAATGGTGCTTCCCTAAAGGCTTGTATGGTAACTTTAATTACTAGCTCTTTTTTAAGCTTTGTTGTGATGACTTATGTTGGAAAGGCGTGTGTTTTGATCTTGGGTACAAAACATGTGCCGGGATAACTGGGATGGTATTTTGGTTAATCATGGAGGTTGTGATGAATAATGATCTTCCTAATAATTAATTAGAATATTATTTAGACGGTTCCTCACAAGTTCCTTTTACTTTAAAGATGTTTTTTCTATCTGGACTACCCACCCGAAATCTCTATTTCTGAGTAGATAGTCAGGGGCTTATTAAGTACTAGGTGCTGAAAATTAAAAATAACATATTTGTGTACCTTCTGAAAGCAGTTTCTAACGAGAAGAGAAGTATTATTGCATCGTGAACGCGGGGTTGAAAAAGGCTCCTTATCGTGTTGCACGAGTGACTGGGGGCTATGATACCTCTCACTCAAGCGGACCTAAGGCTAATCGTAATAAGCATCCCGACTAGCGATCAACGTGTATCAATCTAATCGAACAATTAGGGGGTCCATAATATGATGTCAAAAGAGTCCAGCAGGAAGAACTCCTATCTACTAAATGTTTTTACAAAACTTATTGTGCGCGCCATATTTCCAACTAGAAGGGAAGAATGTCTTTTGGAACCACTAAAAACCTTATCGTGTCCCCGAGTCGCTTGAGAGCTAAGACATTTTTCACTTGGAGTCTGACCTAAGGTGATCATGAAGAAGTATTCCAATAAGCTCCCTAACTTACTCAGAAGTAACTAAGCCCAAACACTTGTTTAAAAATTTCCTTATCATACACAAGACATTGAAGTAGAAATAGGAACCTTTCATTTAACAAGACTTTGAGCTATTTTATAGATAAGCTAAGGGAAAGAGGATTACAAGTCCTAAAAAATATACTCAATGAAGAGGTAGAAGAGTCTTTGACCAACTAAGCTTCACCGACTCAGCGAAAGGAATGAAAGAATCCCTTGTCTCTATCCAACCACTGGTGCTAACGGCGGAGACAAGGTCATCAACGTTTTGGCCCCATGCCAAACTCGCCGATGTTGTCACCCGATCATCGACATCTCCACCGGCATAGGGTTGGGAAGAGGCATTAGCTCTCCACCCTCATTGTCAGTGTCACTGCTCCGGCTACTCCCTCCGGCCATCCTACCATCTTTAACAGACAGAGAGGATGAAGCGGCACGCATCTTGCCATCTTTAATGGAGACATTGTCGGGCTCCTCCTTCTTCACCTCAGCCGCTGCTTCCTCCTCCTCTATTTTCGCCTCCAAAAGATCTCAGTCCACCTCATCTTGGACCTTAGGCGGTGGGGGCTTGTCATTTTTAGTAGGGATGCTGCCAGTTGCATCTCTTTATTCAACCTCCTCGTCGGAGGAGACGTCGATAACCTCGACCCACTAAATCAGATTCTATGGGAGACGATGAAGAGATGAAAGGTGTGTACTCGGGGGAAGAAGGTGAGTAGTTGGGAGAAGAAGGTGTGTACTCAGGAGAAGGAGGAGAATCCATGATTGGACTCGAGTTTGGTGCAGTTGAGATTCGGCGCCCAAGAGTTTATATAGACCAACGGGTCAGGAGGTGAGACGTCTCACCTACCGAGCTTTAATTCCAGGCACGGCTGCGTTATGAGTCACGGGCACTCAAGTGCCGCTCGATAATCAACTATGTCTTTTCAGCTGACTAGCGCGGATAAAGAGGCAGACTTCGCTGTAGTAGTTTACCTGTTGGGTTTTCCAAAGCATGGGAGCAGTCGAAAGGATGGGGCAACGATCCATTCACACTCATGATAGAGAGAATCTTTTTCACCACCACACAAACTTTTTGCTGCCACGATTCAACTTCCGAATCTATCGAACAACGGGTCCTATTTTCCTTGTACTTGGTAAGGACGAGATAATTTTTCGGACCGGCTAGAAAAGTTACCTAGATGAGACAAAGAATCCAGCACTCTCTTGAGAACTTAGAGGCGTTCGGAATTCTGAGTAGGTGATCTTAGAACCCAGGAAACCTGGTCAGATATTTCATCCTAATCAGAAATCCGAGTCTACTCGATGATATGGTTGGACAAAAAGCTTATTTTTGCTGACTATACACTTAAACCGTTGAAGCCTCACTTTAGTATTGATGGGAGGTTTGACAATTAATAATGGATAGTTACCATATCCAGGTACCCAGGGTATCCCGTAATTCTCGGAATATATCTTTATCTCTGGAAAGAGAATCCCTAGAAAAAAGAAAACTATCTGTAGATGCCAAGACAATCCATAACCAAGAAGATTTATCTCTAATAATAGGAAGGATGAATTCAGAAGACGTATGATGCCTCATATATATATATACGAAGTCGAGGGATCCTGCGGAAGGACGAAGGGTAAAAGGAGAAGATGAGCGACACGAGTTCCACAGGCCCATACGAACCAACAGAAGCCATGAAAGAAATCACTGACTTAGATTTAGATCTATCTAAGCTAGCTATACAACCTTGCAACAGGCTCAAATTAATATAAGATAAATATGACGTAGGGCTATTATTCTCAGAGAGATCTGAACCTGTTTAAAAATCCTATAGGTTCCCTTATGAATTGTCTACTTAAAGTATCTCCTATTCTTTAAATTTCTTAGATCGACGGTTTATAAATCATATAAACTTCTGTACCGAAACTTATTGTGTCCAATGGCTAATGGTTTTGTTGCTATAAAAGTCGTGGCTCTTCGCACTTCATCAAAAGTTCGTACATGCACAAACCCTGAACCAAGTTGGGTCACTCTCAGTTTGTCTCTCCCCCGTCCAAACAAACGGATCTCATTCGCTAGAAAGGATTATCTTGCCCACCGACAAAGAGCCTATACTTTCTAATGCCTATCAAGGAATTTCAGCTTGGGGCCATCAAAGCACAATAAACTCGGCACATGATGATGTCGAGACATCTACACGATTAGACATGTGAACCATCCCCTTGAAGAATTGAAACCAAGATTGACAAGTCAAATGATCCAATCATCATTGTGTGCATTTCTCCTCTAGAAAACCAAACAAATCAAACCAATTACAAATTTTATAATAAATAAGTGTTGTTTTGAACATTGATATGGTATTTAAAACATAACTTTAACCATAATTTTTATTATAATATATTTATAAAATAAAACAAAAATGTACTATTATAAATATATTTTTTGGACAAATTCACTCATATAATTTCTTAAATATTCAAACTCAATAAAAAATAGTTTATAATCAACATTTTAAAATGATTGACTGTACCAAAACTATCCTTGTCTGTGAGTACTTGCCGAAAAGTATAGTGGAGGAATGATTGACAGCAAGAAAAGACCAGCTCTTGCTGCCGAACACCGACCAAACGGAAGCCACGCACCGGCGCGATCACCTCAAGCCTTAATCACTGACACCCTTGTCCCACGGAGACAGCGATTGAGTAGACACGCGGGTAGATCACACAGCTCGGTAGCTATAACGTTGCTACATGGATTATGGATACTCAACGATAAACTCCCACGTCACATCACGCGCCGCAATAAAAAAGTTGACAAAAAAAGGAAATGGGAAAAGGACAGCTCCGCCGCCTTCCTTCCACTCCAGTTGGGGAAAATAAAAAACCCTCTAAAAATCATTTAGATTTTAACTTTCCCGCTAAAAATTATTTTATTAAAAAATATCTCAAAAGTTTGATTTTATTGAAAAAACCCCATAAAATTTAAAAAAAAATTCTAAACAAACTAGAGACAATTCTAAGACCTTATGTGAAATTTGTTTTCAAAAATAATATCCTTTGCATTATATTTAATGGAGAGAAAGTTTGAAAAAAAAGAAAAATATACAGCTCATTTATTAACTCATGTTATTTTAACTTTGTCATGTCTACCATTATTTTTTCTACACAAATAATTGTTTAACTAAAATAATAAAAATGGTTTCACTAATTTTGGGGGTGTTATGGATTAGTTATGAACTAATCTATCTGCAATACATTTACTCGATCCTGCACGTTACAATAACTATTTCAAAATTTCATGTATTTTTAGAAGATAGAGGATCATATAAGAAGACTAAAAAATTTTGTTTCACGATTTTTGTATTAGTAAATAATTAACTATGCATTTAACTCGAATTAATAAATGAGCTGCACGTTTTTCTTTTTTTTTCAAACTTACTCTCCATGAAATATGATGCAAAGGATATTATTTTTGAAAACAAATTTCACAAAAGATCTTAAAATTGTCTCTAGTTTTTTTTAGAATTTTTTATGATTTTGTTTAAATTTTTTTGAATTTTTGGGGATGTTTTGCAACAAAACCAAATTTTTATGGGGTTTTTTTTGTAACAAAACAACTTTTGGAGAAGTCAAAATCCAAGTGACTTTGGGGGTTACATTTTTCCCATTCCAGTTTGAAGGATGACAGTAGGACCTGTGTGTTTTAGACTCGTAGGTCACATGGGGTTGGACTCGTGCGTTTTAGACTCGGTAGGGGATAGGTTTGGGTTTGGTGTAGAAATTGTGCTGCGAACTATTGGGTCGGAGTTTTCTATGGGTGCCTAATTCGAGTTGGTAAGGAGGCGTCTTAGCTAACGAATTCTACAAGGCATATGATAATCGACGAGATATAATCTGAGCCCCGGCTCATCGCACGATTAGATCCAAGCTCACACGATTAGCTAAGGCTTGCCTAATCAGCCTCCTTACGATATTATGAGATTTCACGACCAGTTGTTGCTAGTCGCGGGACCGATCCTTAACTAATCCATCTAATCGTATTTATTGCTATCTACTCAAGCGTTTTCCTTCCTCAGACACCCTATCTAGTGAATAAAGTCATGGCTGACGTGGTTGGGCACTGCCCCGTCCCGTAGCATTAAATGCTACAGATAGGCCCTTGCGGGCCAGCGCAGCACCACACGGCTCACGAGATAGGATATGTAGAATGATGAGACAAGTGGATGGTTTTGCAAATAGACTCGCAGGGCGCAAGGACAGGACGGCTTGGCAGACGATCTTACGGCGCATGGCAATGGGATAGGCCGGGCGGCCAGGGAAGGCTGGTGTGTAGGCGTTCCATGGTTGGGACAGGTAGTCAAAGCTCTCAGGGCAAGTTGGGCTCACCCAGTTCTCTAGGATATGATCCAAGAGTAGGATATCTAGCCAGGAATGGGTCTGCTAATCGGGACCCACTTGTAAGTTTTTTCTCCCTGATATATAAAGAGTGGAGGACCCTGTCGATGTATCAGGAACCGAGGATCCCTGAGTCCCGAGGCCAGGCCAGCCGTCCGCCACGTGTCACCATCCCGCGAGGTCCCTCCTGCGGGATGAGGAAAATCTAAGTTCCGGGAGAAGGTGCTCGGGGCCACAGCCTCTGGTCCCCGAGCACCCCAGTTCCCCGATGACCCGCAGGGTTCAAGTACCAGGAAGAAAGTGCTCGGGGAGGTGCCCGGTCGCCCCTGAGCACCCTAGTTCCCCGATGATCAGAAGAGCTAAGTTCCGGGAGAGAGCGCTCGGGGAGCTGCGTGCGGCAGCCCCCGAGCGCCCGGTTCCCCGAGGGTCAGTGCAAAAGTGCTCGGGAGAGAGTGCTCGGGGTTGCACGTGGCAGCCCCCGAGCACTCGGTTCCCCGAAGGTTCGTGCGAGAGTGCTCGGGAGAGAGTGCTCGGGGAGGTGAACAGTACCCCCAAGCACTCGGTGCCCCGACGACCCAGAAAGGCCCCCGAGGGGCCCGCCGATGAGGTGTCAACAAGTCAGAGGTCCGAGGCCGCATTTAATGGGCGTGCGCGGCCTGACATCCCCAACTGCTCCCACCGCAGTGTCAGTCCCTGCCATGCTTTGGCAGAGAGGCGTGGGGCCATTAATTGCACGGGTCCCGTCCCGTATCATCCGGTGTGTCTCGGGATAACGTTGCCAGGATAAAGGCGTTCCGCCTGTCGCCCTGCCGTAGCAGAGGAACAAGACAGGGCGGGCACGCCGGGTGCCTCTATGGCTGCTCGGTGGGCCCTCTCAACGGCGCCCGTCGCCAGGGCGTCCACAGTGACGAGTGACCGGATGCGCGCCGCATTTTTCCATCGCCTCTGTCACTTCGCCCAGAGTAAATGATGACGCCTTTCTCAGTCGTGGCGTCTTGGAACTTGTGCCCCTTCCTTCCCGTTCGGGGTATGTCGTGGCCGGCGAGTGCATAAAAGGATGGGCATACAGAGAGAAGCCGAGGACGGACAACGATCGAAACATCGAAAGATCGGAGGATAGAACAATCGAAAAAAAGACAAGCCCAAGCGGTCGACCGTGCCACACTCAGACGAAAACATCGCAAGCAAGCCTGAGCAGAGCTAGAACAAGGAGCCTCAAGCTCTTAGTTAGACAATATATTCTTGTAACCAGACATATCCTTGAGGGATCCCCCTCAAGGTAAGATATAGCATCCATACAGGAGTAGGGTATTACGCCCCCGTGCGGCCCGAACCTGTCTAAACTCTGGTGCATTTATTTCCCTTTGCACTAGGTCGATCATCCCCCACCACCGACCGTTGCATTTATTTCCACTCCCATTTATTTCTCCGACGAACTTATTCAGGATCATCCCTCAGGCCGAATCTTTAAAAAGGGGTCTCTCGGGATCCCTGCGACAGGAGTTAATCCTCCGACAGCTGGCGCGCCAGGTTTGTAAGGGAGGATCAATAACTGATTCACAAGCACTCATAATAAAATATACAGGATGTAAGACTATTATCTTTTGGGAGGCCTGAACCTGGATAACCACGGTGTTCTTGAGTTCAACACACACACCGATAAATGCACACTTTAAGTGTTGTTCACGCGCCCTTCGACTAGTATACCCTAGAATTATTGTCAGGGATTAACCCTTGATAGTTGGCGCACCAGGTTGGGGGCGCGTTTCTGTGTTTCTGTAGGTGTTAGAGATCAAATTAGGCTACCCATGACCGAATCCACGGCAACCGCTTAGTCCCGTTCCAAGGACCCCAGTCACCACGAGGTATTCGTCATGGGGTACGACCTAGATGAGCCTGATGTGCTCCAAGAATGGGACACCGAACCGGATTTTGAAGGCTTCGAGGCTTAATGAGAGGTTTTCATGACAATTCATGCAACGGGGGCTCCTGTGTTCTAGGTGCTGGCGATGATCCCTAGGCCACACGCCTAGAGGGGAACCAGACTGGAGCCGGACACGGGGACGCTTCGACACAACCCAACCACCACAACATCACCCGGAGGAGCTACCGTAGAGGACACGGTCTTTGGTGGCATCATCACCAAGGTCGCCACGCCACACAAATACCGGGGGCTCCCCCCTCACGATATGTCACCACTCCGTGTTCGGTAGCTCAACTATGAGGCCGTGACGTCTGCATAGAATCTACAGACCATATGAATGCTTCTTAGCCACCCACCGATAGCAGTACCGGAGGGTTCGCTAGTGGCGCCATGGTTGCATGATCTTGCCCTACTGGTTGAGGCTGCCTGATGCCAAACTACGGCGGCAAACACAATGTCTGTCGCCAGGATTAGTGAGGGTCGCGATCACCAATAATCGTGGTAGGCTCCATGGCAGGAAAGATCTCATCCTCCCTTGGCAACGGGGAGCGCTCGGAGGCCCCTACCGCATCGAGATAGCCAACCCTCTGATTTGCACGACTCCATGCGCCAACACGACCTCTGCGGCGTTATTCAGAGCCAAGTGGCCACCCGAGCGCAGAAGGACCGTGCCCAGCGAGAGCAAGAAAAGGGCAAACAGCCCTACCACTTGCCTCCCCCACGCAGAGAGACGTCAAATTCCTCCATCCCATCCCCTAGACCGCGTGACCGTCGCCTCTCTCCACGAGCACGTCGCCCATTAGCGGGTGACTCCCTGTTATGGGATGAGGTGCAACGCCCTATCAACCTCGTTGTGAGAGGTGCGTTGGCCGGACAAGTTTCGGCCGGTCCTAGCTGAAAAATATGATGGCTCAACCAACCTCGAGGAGTTTCTGCAAATTTACACCACCATGGTGCAGGCTGCAGGGGACTAGGGGAAAGTCATGGCCAACTACTTCCCGATCGCCTTGACCGGTTCAGCCTGGTCCTGGCTTATGAACCTTCCCTGTGAGTCAGTTCACTCCTGGGAGGATCTGTTGTAAACTTCCAAGGGACCTATGCCAGACCTGGGGTCGAGAACGACCTGTACCAGGTCAGGAAGCGACAAGGTGAGTCATTACGAGACTTCATCCAGCGCTTCACCGAGTGTTGTAACACCATTACAAGGATCATGGGTGAATCTGTGGTCATCGGCTTGAAGACAAGGGTCAGAGACCAAAAGATGGTCAAAAAACTGGCCACCAAGGTAATCCGAAGCACTACCGAGCTCTTCGAGCTCACTGACAAGTGTGCACAGGCCACCAAGGCCTGAGAGCGTCAGATTGACGTCAGGTCGTGACCAACCTCTGACCAATCCGACCCCTCCAAAGGGGTCGACCAGAAGGAGAAGAGGAAGTACAGACGTAGTGTAGGACCATCCAACGTCATGGTGGTCGAGCAGACCGGCCAACCGCACCGGCGCTTTCGAGAAAAAGGAGGGGAAGAAGGACCTTGGCTATTGCTCGATCCACCACACCAATGCCCATGATCTGACCGAGTGTAAGGTTATGCGGGGCATCATCAATAAGGAGCTCTTGGAGATTGTAAATCCAGGCTTGACGAGGATGGTGAGGATGGGGCCGACCCTAACCAGTCGGCACTGGGGTACCAACAAGCCAATCACATGGTCCACCACATCTTCTGGGGCACCACAATGTACTCCTCAAACAAGGAATACAAGTCAGTGGTCCGGAAAGTGTGGGCGACCACATCGGACCCAAGTTCATGTCTAAAGTGGTCAGAAGTGCCCCTTACCTTTAGTCAGGCTGACCACCCCACAAGTGTCAAGCGACCTGGTCGCTACCCTATTATGGTCGAACCCACCATGCAGAACATCTGATTGGATCACGTGCTGGTCGACAAAGGGGGCTCCATCAACTTCCTCTTCGCCAACGCACTGGACACCTTGCAAATCCCAAGGAGCAAGTTGAAACCTTCTCCCCCTTTCTTTGAAATTACCCCGGGCTCCTCATCTAAGCCCTTGGGGTGGGTCGAACTGCCGTCACTTTCAGCTCACCAAGTAACTTCATGATAAAAAAAGTCATGTTTGATGTAGCGGACTTCGGGACCACCTATAACATGATCCTGAGGCAACCGATGATAGCTCAGTTCATAGCCATCGCCCACTATGCATACCAAGCGATCAAGATCCCTGGTCTGACCAGGGCCATCACCTTCTTCGGCAACGCAAAGACAGCTTTGCACTGCGACAAGAGGAGCCTTAACATGATTGAGCTAACTCCCGGGTCGTAGCCGGAGAATGTTACGCCTAGTAACCACCTAGTGAAGGTCCACGTAGCCACCAGCCAAGATGAGCGGCTCAAGGTAGTACACCTCGATGACTCTGACCCATCCAGGACGGTCCAGATAGGGCCAGCTTGGCCCCCAAATAGGAACTCATGCTCATCACCTTCCTCCAGGCGAACGCGAATGTCTTTTCATGGAGTCCGTTTGATATGCCTGGAGTCCCTAGGGACATGAGCGAGCACAAGTTGTTAATACGACCTGACACGCGACTAGTCAAGCAAAAGGCGTGTTGGTTCACAACTGACCGAAAGGAAGCACTTCATGAGGAGATCGACAAGCTCCTAGAAGCAGGCTTCGTCCGAGAAATATAATACCCAGAGTGGCTGGCTAACCCAGTCATGGTCTGAAAACACAATGGTAAGTGTAGGATGTGCGTCAATTTCACTGACCTCAATAAAGCGTGCCCAGAAGATCTCTTCCCTCTACCTCGAATCGACTAGCTTGTCGACTCAACTGCCAGCAGCGATCTCCTAAGCTTCTTGGATGCCCCGTTCAGGGTACCACCAAATTAGCATGTATATGAAAGATGACGAGAAGACTGCTTTTGTAACACCTTTCAGGGTTTTTTGCTATGTAAAAATGCCTTTTGGTTTAAAAAGCACTGGGGCCACGTACCAGCATTGTATTCAACTCATTCTTCGATCACAACTCGGTAGAAATGTCGAGGTGTACACGGATGATGTGGTCATGAAGAGTAGAACCAAGGATGATCTGGTCGCGGACCTCCAGGAAACGTTTGACAACCTTCGAAAGTATCGCATGAAGCTGAACCCAGAGAAGTGCATGTTTAGAGTCCCATTGGGGAAGTTGCTCGGATTCCTCATTTCTAATCAAGGAATAGAGGCAAACCCTGACAAGATCAGAGCCATTGACCAGATGAAGTCCCCGACCAGACTAAAAGAAGTCCAAAAACTAACAAGATGTGTGGCAGTATTGAGCAGGTTCATCTCAAGGCTGGGAGAGAGGGGCATGCCGCTTTTCAAGCTCCTGAAGAGGAGCGACCACTTTCAGTAGACACCAAAAGCAGAAACGGCTCTCCAAGATCTAAAAAGGTACTTCTCCTCCCCTTCTGTATTGATCGCACCTCGACCAAACGTGGAGCTCTTGCTCTATGTTGCAGCCACCCCACAGGTCGCGAGTGCGATATTGGTCGTCGAGTAAGAAGGTCTTCAATGACCAGTGTACTACGTCAGTGAGGTCCTACACGACGCAAAGGCTTAGTACCCGCAGGCTCAGAAGCTGCTATACGCCATTCTGATTGCTTCTCGCAAGCTCAGATACTACTTCCAGGCCCACAAAATCAAGGTAACCTTCTTGCTCCTAACCAGAGAAATTCTCAACACTAGGGATGCGGCAAGAAGAATGGCAAAGTGGGCATTAGAGCTCGGGGAGTTTGATCCCCAGTTCGTCCCCCGAATGGCTATCAAGCCCCAGGCACTAGTCTATTTTGGGCTGAGACTGTCCAATTTCATTCTTGCCTGGGAAGAGAGGATCGGAACTCACACTCGATCCCTACTCTTTCCTCGTACTTCACAGGTTTTTACTTAGAACAACTAGGAAAGTAAGATAAGATAAGCAAGAAAAAAAATATTCGGAATAGCGGAATAACCCTCCAGGATGCTTGCGGTGCGAGTCATGTCAGTACCATGGCCGACAAACCAACCTACCAGCCTAAGCACTGCAAACTATACCACTCTCTTGGCCTTTCGCTGTATGGAGGGTCGATATCGTGGAACCATTCCCTAAAGCCTAGGTGGTTTTGAATTCCTGTTCGTGGCAATCAACAAATTCACCAAGTGGATAGAGACCGAGCCCATTAGGAAGATCACCGCCGCAACAACGATTAAGTTCATATAGGAGCTGGTAGTGCAGTTTGGCAGTCCAAATCACATAATTATGGACAACGGGATTCAGTTCGCTAGTAGTGCTTTCCAGGACTACCGTGAAAAGATCAGGACCAAAATTTGCTATGTGTCGGTGGCACACCCACAGAGCAACGGACAGGTCAAAAGGGCAAATGGGATGGTACTGCAAGAGACAAAACTTGGGTCTTTGATCGGATTATAAGCTTTTCAAGATGCTAGGTGGACGAACTACCCATAGTACTCTACTTGTTGCGAATAACTCCCAGCAGGGCTACGGCCGAAACCCCTTTCTTCCTTGTTTTTGGTGCAGAGACAATGCTTCCGTCCGAGATCACCCTTTAGTCACCTTGAGTGGCTAACTACTTGGACAACGACTAGGTGGCATGATACGACGATGATGTAAACCTGATCGGAGAGTTTCGCTAGCATGCTCTAATCCGAGCTGCTCGATATCAGCAAAGCCTTAGACGCTATCACAACCGCAAGGTGAAGGAGCAGAGACTAGTCATAGGCGACCTCATGCTTAGGAAAATCTAGAATAAGGCCGGTCAGAATAAACTCTCCCTGAGGTGGGAAGAGCCCTACAAAGTAGCCAACATCACCCAACCTGGTGCGGTCATGCTAGCCATGGAGGATGGCCGTGAATTACACAACTCCTAGAACATCGCCCTGTTGTGCAAGTTCTATGTGTAAGGTTGCTCGGAGACAGGCTTGTTTCTCTATTTTGTAGAACCTTTTCTGAAAAAGTATGGAATAAGACTTGTAAGTTTTTAAAAGTTCGAAAGATTAGACTCTCTGTTTTGCAGGATGTCACGACCAACAATGGACCCCGCCAAATTGACCCTCCAACCACCACGGGACCTGGCGACTAGGAAGTTAAAATGATCAGTTGGCTATGGGCTTTGGCATAGCATGAGATCGCTGCTCGTGCAATGACAAAGGCACTAACGGCCTGGGATAACAACTGTGATGCCACAAGTCCCCGCTCGGGTCGGACGCTAATCGCCGCCGAGGGACTTATCATGGCAAGGACTATCCTACGGTTCAAGAGCCTAACTAATGGGAAGGGTGAAACAATTAGGGCCTACATACAACGATAACACAGGGAAAACTCTCTGAATACTCTGAACAGAGGCTCGGACCAGACAATCCAAAAACCGCAGGGCCCCGTATAATCTTCCGGCCATCGGCAAGGCCATCAGAAGTGGTCGGAACATTTACATTCATGGAAAGGATTGGTTACAGACATGACGATTACATCTGGTTGGACTAACTATCTTGTTACATGCTTGTTCTTTCCCTCCTAACTCATGTGGCTGATGCACAGTTGGTAGAAAGGTTCCTCCTGACTTTGGTAAAGCGTGGGGAACCACCAGCTCTAAGAGTTCAAAAGTATGTGGACCCCTACTTACCCTTGAATAAGTTAAGGAACCTCTTATACTCTTTCCTATGGCAGCAACTAGTCGCCTCGGGAACCAGACGACAGCCTGCGTAGGGGCCAAGAAGGACGGCCGGTGCAAAGACCCTGTTGTAGCTGCTGACCAATGGCGACGAACCTGACGAACCCTTTTTCTGCTCCTCCTCCGCCTTCTCCTCTTCATCGATGTCCTTCTGTAGAAGCTCCCAGTTGATCTGCTCCTCTTCGTCGGAGATGTCTATAACCTCCCCTGAGGTGACTGCTTGAATCGGTGATCGGATGGGAACGACAGAGGATGCCCTCTCTACAGCGAGGGAAGCATGAGGGTCGCCGGCTCCAACCGTGTGAGTAGGTCCTTGAGATTGTCTGCCCTCGGGGGCACCACCGCCAGTGGAGCTAGCGTTGGAGGCGGCTCGGACCTTGCCAAATCCTCCAAACCCATCGACCTTCCTGACGAAGGATGGGAGGGGGATGCCATGATCTTCAAGGAGAGTTGTCTTTTTGCTTTGCAAAAGGAATCGATGGGTGGTCAGCTGGGTGAACTCCTGCTTTTATAGCCTAGCCAACTATCGATTCACATCGGGGTGGAAGGTGGAAACACCATGGAAAACATCCCCATGATCCTACCATTTACTACCTAGGGGACTCATGGCTACACCCCGGTCAAACCCGTGCACGCGTGGTGGCACCTGGGCACCAACACCCTAGTTTTTTATACACATTCTGTCATAGACACCTCACCCTAGGAAGTACTGAAGAATCTCAACCGACGCGGCATCCGAACCGCTCGAAGTCTAAAGGGGCACACATGAGGAACCGAAAGCCCCTCGGGCCTGGCAACATTCAATGTCTCTCTATCTTCCTCTTAGGACGCTAAACCTCCCCACGTGACATGAAGTTCGGAGTTAAACTTTGAAAGCTAAACGACGTCGACGACCACTCTCTGGGTGGACTATGTTCCCTCGGGGTCTGAGTGGTGCGACCAGACCTGACTACGGCCACAGGAGAGTTTGAGGGCTACTGTTGGAGTATTGAGTAAGGGGGTGTCCTAGCTAACAAGCCCCACAAGGGATATGATGACCGGCGTGGGATATTTTTTGAGCCCTGGCCCATCACGCGACCAGGTTCAAGCTCGCATGACTAGCGCAAGGCTTACGCGACCAGCCTGCTTGCGATATTATGAGATCTTGTGACCAGCCCTTGCTGGTCGCGGGGCCAATCCTTACTTAACCCATCTAATCGCATTTATTGCTATCTACTGAAGTGTTTTCCTTCCCCAGGCACCCCATCCAGTGAAGAAAGTCATGGCCGACGCAGTTGGGCACTGCCCCATCCCATAGCATTAAATGCTATGGATGGGGCCTTGCAGGCCGGTGCAGCATCGCATGACTGACGAGACAAGGTCTGAAGAACGACCAAACAAGTGAACGGTTTTGCTGGTAGACTCGTGGCACGAAAGGACAAGATGGTTTGGCAGACGATCTTACGATGCACGGTGATGGGACACGCCGGGCTGTTAGGGTAGGCAGGAGTGGAGGCATTCTACGGTTGGTACATGAAGTCAAAATTCTCAGGGCAAGTTGAGCTCACCCAGTGCTCCAGGATACGATCCAAGAGTAGAATATCTAGCCAAACATAGCTCTGCTAACCGAGATCCACTTGTAAGTTCTCTCTCTAGTATATAAAGAGAGGACCCGGTTTGTAAGGGAGGATCGGTAACTGATCCACAAGCACTCATAATAAAATATACATGACATATGACTGTTATCCTTCGGGAGTCCTGAACTTAGATAACCCCGGTGTTCTTAAGTTCAACACACACCGACGAATGCACACCTTAAGCGTTGTTCACACGCCCTTTAGCCGGTACACCCCGGAATCATTGTGCAGCTCTTGTGCGGTCACTCCTCTCCCCCCTGTGTGGCTCATGTGCAGTGCTTCTCCCTCCCTGGTTCCCCCTCACCTGTGGTCGAGACCCTGCACCATCATCGGGTCACGGGTCCCCACCAGATCCGAAAGTGATTTTGCACCGATAAGAATTCCAAAACAAGGTTAGGTTTAATGTCTTGGGTTTCGAATCGGATGCGTTGTGGCTCCACCAGCATTGACCCGATCCGTTGCCATTGAGTGTGACACAACTAGGGATGGCGATAGGGCTTCGTTCCCCGGTAACCCGCAGGGTAAGAATGGGAAAATTTGATCCTGCAAACTTATATGGGGATGGAGATGAGAAGATGCTCCCATCCCCACTCCCCAATATATTCCCGATATCACACATATACATATTTTTCTTAGTATATAAATATACAAATATTAAATTACGTAGGAAAATAGTAAATTGTTCTTATATTATTTATCTAACCTACGATTTTAATCCATCTTGTATTAATTACCATTGTATGCATCGATAAATTACTTACTTATACTATAAATATATTATAAACTATGATTCAATTTACATCTTTATTAAGAATCTAATTCCTGTAAAATTCCTTATGGAGATGTGAAGATGAGAAAACTTACATGCAATAATTAAATGAGGATGGGGACAGGGAAACATTCCCCGCCAGGATTGCTCTGTTGCCATCCTAGACACAACCCAACAAACGCCATCTCTCCAAATCTAGCTCAGTCCGAAAGATCAAACGCCCCACCCGAAAAAGCTTTAAAAAAGACGAAAAAAGCTCTCTGTTTCTCTCTCCCACACCTAAAGGGTGACGGAAAGAGAGAGAGAGGGAGGGTAAGGGGCGGAAAGGCTGCAAACCCTAGCGCCGGGGCGAAGCAACGGCAGGCGTCAGGCAGGCGCGCACGCGCATTTGCGATTCCTTTCCCTTCACGCCGCGGCAACGCCACCCCGTCCGCCCGCGGCTCATTCATTGTGCCGCGCTCGCGCCTGGGCCCCGTGATCCATGGCATTGGCGGCTCGGGGCTGGTAGGCTCTCGCGTGGTGGGCGCTGAATAGATCCGGCTCCGGGCGCTGCGGCATGGCGCTCTTCCGCAAGTTCTTCTACCGCAAGCCGCCCGACGGGCTCCTCGAGATCACCGAGCGCGTCTACGGTGCGTGCCCCGCCCAATCCTCCCGCGTTGCGATTGTCAGTGTCGATTTCGCACGGGATTGCTCTGTGCGTGGTCTGATTTGCGTTTCGATTCTCCTAATGGCGTGGCGAATGTTTCGGGTAATGCAGCATTGCGGGAAATTATTCGGTGGTTGTTCTTGCATTCCTTCGTTGGTTTGTTGTGTGCAATTCGTCTTCACTTCGTTTTGGTGAAAGACTGAGGTTTTTTTTTAGATCAGACTGAGGAAAATTTGGTTGCCATAGCACTTTAGCGACTGTACTGGAGCGGCATTGCTGTTATATCGTGTTAAATTTGTAATTTTAGACCATAATTTTCGGAAATTCTTTGGAGTAAGCTGTAGTAAAACAATTGTTTATCTGCGCTGCATTGATACTTGTGTCCGACACTTTCATTCATATGTGTACAATATGGTATACATAGTGTATTGAGGTTAGCTTACCAGGCATTAGTTCCATATGGTAGATTGCGCCGTGGCTATTTTCGTAGTTGATGAAACATCTGCGGTGGCTTCTGTGCATCTTCTATTTAATAGTAAATTAGTAAGGCAAGTGTGTGTAGGGTCGTGGTCTACTATTTCATCATTGATGTATTACAAAGTGAGTTCAAGTGTCCCATGATAAAACATTACGATTCTATGCAAAGGTACTTGTCTAGGATGAAGGGGATTTATTTTTAAAGGTTGTGTACTATGTACATTACTATTTTGTGGTTTATCATAAGCCAAGTCACCTATTTTTTCCCAGCAGATGAATTGATATGTTTCTGGTGGCATTGTCCCTAGTTATATAGGTGCCCCTGGAAACGATTTACTCACTCGTCTGTTTTTATAAGGTGTCACAGTCAAATTTTGTAGCATTTGACCCATAATTAGTCTAAGACCATGTAGGTTTAGTGATACAAAGTGATACCTTTAGATTCATATTTGAAAGTGCTTTTATGTGATCGTGATTTTGTAGTTATTAATATTATATAAAAAAACTAATGGCTGGACTTAAATTTCAGAGACAGCCAAATCAAACAATGCCTTACATTTTCCAACGTAGTGGATATAATCTATTTTGTAGGGGGTTTTGAGGCTAGAATTTTTGAGGATTTAGTTCAAACCCCCTATCCAAACAAGCCTGTAATATCAAAATCAGGCACACTCATCCATTTTCATTTTTAGGCCCCATTTGGGCACATGGAAAATTTTCTTGTAACCAAGAGCTGTATCCTATTGTACACTATAGAAACCACAAAATAAGTCCATTTTGGTGAAATCTCTGGCAACAAAGTCCGAACTGACAAGCAGACATAATTTGACATGGAAGAAAAGTGTATGACTTGAAATACAAACTAGTTATTCTAATAAAAAACTCTCACTTGTCACAGATAGCACACCAAAGAACAATCAGAATCAAATACACAAATCCAAGAAACACAAAAATGGAGATTTGGTACTCTTCATTCAAGTATTTCAGTTTGGTGGAGTACTAGAATAGAACATGACATAGGGCCTGCTCATGTGAACAATCAGGAAATGTTCCAGTATGGCCATTTTTGTAAATTTGTATGGCTTACTAGCTAGCCCTTTTAATGTTCAACATGCTTGTCGTAGTTAGCAAAGCTTCACTGTAAAATAAAAAAGATACAAGGCCAGTTCTATTGATGATAATTGTATAAAATATTGAGGAGGGGTTCTCGGAGGAGGCCTAGGATGTTTTCAGAAATAGACTGGTGATAGATCGCTGTTTGGCCAAGAGTCTACCATATTTAAACACTAAACTGTTAAGCTAATTCTAGAATATCTAATTTATATCGATTCTTGGTTGACCATGAACTGTTCCAATTGAGTTAAGGAATGATCATATCTTGGCTTCAAAATAATCTATAAATAATGAATAACTTATTTAGCTAACAAAACCGCCTTGAGGCAACTTGTACTTTTACAGAGCTGATTTTTGGACCTTGTGCTGCTTCCTTTTTGCGATTACCAGACGACACACATGCACACACCACATTCACACACATCCAAGTGCAACCCCTATCACACGCTTGCAAATTTTACCGCTGAAAGCACTTGCACGTGTGTAAACAGTGGGCATCAAGATTTGAACCCTGGTGGGTGGAGTCGTACTCCTACAACTCTACCACCGCACCATTTGGTGCTTCGCCCTTGTGCTTGCTTCCTGACTAGCTGTTCTTGTACCTAATTGGTTTGGAAGCTGGTTTTCCTCGCAATATTATGTTATGCTAATATTTTTTCATTTCTTTTTGTTTCTTACTGTACATCTTTCAAAAATACTTCCTTGACATTTTACTATCAAAAAATTATTGTACTGTTATATTATTTTTTAAAGTAAATGTCTATCAGGCAAAGAGGCTAATCTGGTTATTTTCTTTACTACTTTTTTCGTATTTTTCTCATCTGCATGGTTATGTGTAGTTATCTTTAGAGTGAATTGCACAAAACTATAAGTATTATGCCATTTGTAACACAAAACTACAAGTATTGTGCACTAATTTCACATAAAACTTAATTTTAATTGAATTCACCCAAAAAGTGGTCTTATATTTTTCCAAAAATCCTAGAATATTTTGTATGTATTCCATAATTAATTTGCAACCTATTTTAATTAGATTCACCCAAAAATACTGTATATAATTTAAATAAAATTCTCCAAAAAAGGCTAATTTTATAACTCCTAACAATTGTTAGGGTCTCAAATAAAATCCCAAAAATCTGGAAAATTCATTAATATCCTTCTTATATGATGGACTGATTTCTAAAATTATTTCCCGCCTTAGGTTATATGGAGAAAAAGTGAGTTCCTTATTAAGTATATAAATAGAGCATTACAAAGGAACTTACTTTTTCACCATATAACATAGGTTTCTAAATAATTTTAGAATTATTCCATCATGTAAGAAGAATATTAGTGAATTTTTTTATATTTTTGGAATTTTATTTGAGGCCCTAACAATTGTTGGGAGTTATAAAAGTAGTCTTTTTGGAGAATTTTAGTTTAAATTCTACACAGTCTTTTTGTGTGAATCCAATTAAAATGGTTTGCACATTGATTCATAAGACACGTACAAAAAGTTCTAGGATTTTTGGAGAAATATAAGACCATTTTTTTGGCGAGTCTAATTAAAATCGGGTTTTGTGCGAAATTAGTGCACAATACTTGTAATTTTGTGTTACTAGGCACAATACTTGTAGTTTTGTGTTACAAATGGCACAATACTTGTAGTTTTGTGTTACAAATGGCACAATACTTGTAGTTTTGTATTACAAATGGCACAATACTAATTCACTCTTATCTTTAGTAATGGCTTGTGTTATGCATCCTTGTATATTTCACTTTGGTTCTGTTAGAAGTTTAATTTGTCATGTGTACTGTGTAACACCTGGATTATGGTCCCGTTTGTTTTATGAATGTTATTATTTCTTATTCTCAAGTCAAGATTAATGGGAAGTAAAACAACCAATACATGTTAGTACATTTACTATCTTAGTGCTCCAATGTGCCTTGAGATTTGTGCAAAGGACATCGCAAGATTACAAGATGGGATAGCATTTGAATTTCGAAAGTATTAATCGATCTCAAGGCACACTTGATGGTGGTGATAGTAAATGTATCCTCATGGACAAGTCATTAGGGTTTAATATCTCACTTTTGCTTTTTGATTTGATTGTTGAAGTTATATTGGCTTCTTGCTGAAATGTTTCTTATCCCTTTCTTGTCCATGTCCATTTGTAGTGTTTGATTCTTGCTTCACAACTGATGTCTTCGATGATGATAAGTACCAAGGCTACATTGGTGACATTGTTGCACAACTTCGTAGCCACTTTGCTGATGCTTCATTTATGGTCTTCAACTTTCGGGACGGAGAAAGTCAAAGTTTACTGGCGAATATCTTATCAAGCTATGATATGATAGTTATGGACTATCCAAGACATTACGAGGGATGCCCACTCCTTACAATAGAAATGATTCACCATTTCTTGAGGTCAGGGGAGAGTTGGCTCTCCTTGGGCCAGCAAAATGTCTTGATAATGCATTGTGAGCATGGTGGCTGGCCTGTACTTGCATTCATGTTAGCAGGACTGCTGTTGTATAGAAAGCAGTTCATTGGTGAGCAGAGGACATTGGAGATGATTTACAGGCAAGCACCTCGTGAACTGGTTCAGTTGCTCTCACCACTAAATCCTATGCCTTCTCAGATAAGATACTTACATTATATATCTCGGAGGAACGTGAGCTCAGAGTGGCCGCCACAGGATCGAGCACTTACTTTAGACTGTGTGATACTAAGAAACATTCCAGGTGTTAATGCGGAGGGTGGATGTAGACCAATATTCCGTATTTATGGACAGGATCCTCTACTTGCTACAAGTAACATCCCTAAAGTGCTCTTTTCAACACCGAAAAGGAGCAAATATGTTCGGCTTTACAAGAAGGTTAGTTTTTGGATTATTTTCTGAATTTAGGACTGGCAAATTCGTCACATTGTGTCTAGCATGCAGAGAACATATGTTTGCTGAAAGACATTCTTTAGATTTTCTCAATTGGCATGCCATCGACTTATTGTGACACTGTTATAGTCATTCAAATTTCCTTTCTGTTGCCCAGGCAGACTGTGAATTGATTAAGATTGACATCCACTGCCATATTCAAGGTGATGTTGTCCTTGAATGCATTAGCCTTGATGCTGATCAAGAACGAGAAGAGATGATGTTCCGAGTCATGTTCAGTACAGCCTTTATCCGATCTAACATTCTGATGTTAAATCGTGATGAAATTGACATATTGTGGGATGCCAAAGATCGATTCCCAAAGGAATTCAGGGCTGAGGTATGTACTTGTTGCAGTGATCTTGTTCACCTGCAGTT
Source organism: Phragmites australis (assembly GCF_958298935.1). Taxonomy (NCBI): domain Eukaryota; kingdom Viridiplantae; phylum Streptophyta; class Magnoliopsida; order Poales; family Poaceae; genus Phragmites; species Phragmites australis. Next base: position 9,700,727 of record NC_084938.1, read on the forward strand.
ATGCCAAAAATAATAATTCATTTGTCCCCTGTGGTCTAAGGTTCTTTTTTCAGAAATGGACACTGCAAATCAGTTAGATCCCATGGAAGTGGCAGGTATAGGAGAAAAGGAGGGCCTACCAGTTGAAGCATTTGCAAAGGTTCAAGAGATGTTCAGCAATGTGGACTGGCTAGATCCGACAGGGGATGCTGCAGTCCAGCTTTTCCAGCGACTTACTTCATCAGAAAATATACAGCTGAGGCAAGGGTTATTGTCTCCAAGTAAGAAAGAAGCAGAGTCATTAGAGCTTGGTTCGATCTCTCCAACCGACAAACAATCTGGCAATGTCCAACAAAAATCAAGCAACATTGAATACTCTACAGTCTATGTGAACAAACTGGAAAGTGTTGGTGGACAGAGATTGACCCCGTTGGAGCCGGGAACAGATTCTCAAGTCAAAACTGGAATTTCTGTTGTCGAAGAAAAGCTAGGCTCTCTGGTTCATAAGGTTGACATCAGTACCGAGCAGCCAACTTCACTGGAAATGGTTGTTCCCTCTACCATGAACTCTATTGAACCAGTTCTGAAGACTCAAAATGCTAAGCTTGATGAGCAATATGGTTCAGGACAACGCTCTTCACCCACTACTATTGTGTCACAGCGATTTCCAATTTCTAGTTCGTGTTCTGCTCTTTCTGGCAACTCTAGTCCTAGATCACTTTCAGCTTGCCCAAGATTTCATAGCGCACCTTCAGCCCTTGGAATTACGGCTCTTTTGGAAGATCATGCTGCATTTAGAGGCTCTGAAAATTGTGCTTCAACCGTAACCTCAACCACAGTATCAAATCTTTCAACTGGTGTGGTCAAAATTACATCGAAACTACCATCAGGACAGCATCCAACAACAGGTCTAGCTTAATGATATTTTGTTGTACTCTATGCATATCCTCATGTTACCACCATACTTATTTTAACGGTTTAACCGTTGACAATGTGACAGGTACTACTGTTGTAACAAAGGGTACACCACCACCTCCTTCACCATCAACACCAGCTTTACTGGTGCCATTGGATGCCATTATGATGTCTGAGGCAAAAAACTCGTCTCAACCTGCTCTTAAGCATTCAGGTTAAGTTGTGGTGCATGTCTAGATTATTTTGTTTTGTTTTTTGTTTTTGTGGTTTTTCTTCTTATAATTAAAGTTCTTTCCCTGTCGTAGGCCTTCCATCTCCTCCACAAAAACAATCTACATTTCAATCACATGGAACTAGTACACAGTCCACGGACCATCAGGAGTCCACAATTAACATTGCAATAGAGTCATTACCAACTTCTCCCACCCCACCTCCACCTCCACTGCCCATCATATCATCACCTTCCACTTCTGCTAATATTTGTCATCTGCCTCCAGATTCCATGCCTGTCACTTCTTCAACGTCATTCAAGCCTCCAATACCAGCTGCACCACCACCGCCGCTACCCCCACCTCCATCCTCACCTAGGCCTTTTCCTATTAGGTCTCATGCACCGCCACCGCCGCCACCTCCACCTCCTGCTCCTACTTCATCCCCTGTTAGACTGTCTGGGCGACCTCCATCCCCACTTCCCCCACCTCCACCTAGGTACTGTCCCAGTAGACCTCCTGCACCACCACTGCCCCCACTACTCGCTTCTACATTATCTCCCGTTAGACCTGGTGCACCACCTCCGCCTCCATTTGCTTCTACTTCATCTCCTGCTGCCCTACCACCACCTCCACTGACTTCATCTCCCATTAGATCTTCAGCCCCACCTCCACCTCCACCACCTGGAACTACTTCCACTCCGCCTCCACCCGCACCTCCCTGCTATTCATCAAAACAATCATCTAGCCCCATGGGCAAATTGATGCCATTACCTCCTGCTCCTCCTCCACCCCATGCTCCAAGCATCTCAAAGGATGCCAACTCTCATGGAGGTGGATGCCAAGGAGCTTCTGGCAACATTGTACCCCCGCCAGCACCTCCTGGTGGTAATGCTAAACTGTTTGGTTCTAAGGGGCGTGGACCTGCACCTCCTTCAGGTCCAATGTCAAAGGGCCTTCAATCTGGTCAGATTGCGTCCAGAAGGTCCAATTTGAAGCCACTGCATTGGGTGAAAGTAACAAGAGCAATGCAGGGTAGTCTCTGGGCGGAGTCACAAAAAGCTGACGAAACTTTAAAGTACCTCACTGTCACCTTGACAGAACTCATTAATGGTCATGTGAATTGGAATTTTCCATGCTAATGTGTCTTTTGGGTGACTTGCGCAGAGCCCCAGTGTTCGATATGTCAGAACTAGAAAATCTTTTCTCAGCTGTACTGCCAAGTTCAGATGCTAGGTGTTCAGATAAGTCAGGAAGCCGTGCTTCTGGACCGAAATCTGAGAAAATTCATCTGGTGAGTTGTTTCACCAAATTATGTAGCATTTCTTTGCACTCCAATTTCTCCAATCAGTGTGCTGTCACTCTGATCTACTTTTATTTTCTGCATATTCCAGTATCCAATTTTTACAGTAAATAGACCACTGCTTGCAATACAAGTAATTTTAGTTGAATATGGATATTATTACTACTTTTTGCCACCTCGTTCTTTTTTCCCCTGCATGGTAGAGCATCTCTCATGTTCAATTTTCCTCTTTTGCCTGTTTCATCTTGGTCGGTTTGCATGTCATTGCAGACATTTGTAGCTACTATTTAATATTTATGCCTCATCATTTTACTTTGTGTTCCTGCTTGCTTGTTATTCTCAATTCATGTGTTCTGTATCACAGATTGATCTTCGCCGGTCTAACAATTGCGGAATCATGCTTACGAAAGTCAAAATGCCCCTGCCTGACCTAATGGTAAGATGACGAATAAGAAATATTTAGCATCTTCTAAACTATTTCTTACCATGTTAAGGTATCGATGATGTCATATACCAAAACCTGCTTCTTATAGCTCGTTATATGATTGTGGGAAAGCATGATGGCGGTCAAAAGCAGTTTTTATTTACATGGCAAAGTTGGTCGGCATGTCTACTATGTTCTGTCAAACACTCATCGACGTCTAATAGAAGTAGTCTGAAAGAAAATGCATGTCCATTGTTTCTTGCCATAAATGCACTTGCATATCTTTGTTAATAACACCAACCCCTTTTTCGTTTGACCGCAGAGTGCAATTCTTGCTCTGGATGATACTGTCCTGGATGTTGATCAGGTGGACAACCTTATTAAATTCACTCCAACTAAAGAAGAAATCGAACTTCTAAAGGTAATCAGGTTACTCAGGTTTCTAGTCCACTGTTCATTTTAAACCACTATTATACCTTGAAACCAGTAATGTTTGGGATATGATTATCAGGGTTACAAAGGAGATAAGCAATTACTTGGAGAATGCGAGAAGGTGACTTGTTTTCTTTAGTTTGCCTTACAGCTTTACATCTAAAGTAATACTTTTGTTGTATATACAAGTTATTGGTGGGAAGGCATTCCCATTGATGTCAGTTCCACGAAATCCATAACTTCCGAGTACTGTGTTGATATATTGATTCTGATGTACACCTTTCCGCTGCAGTTTTTCATGGAGCTTATGAAAGTACCACGTGTAGATTCTAAGCTGAGAGTTTTCTCATTTAAGATTCAATTCCGTTCTCAGGTAAGGCGACTGGTTCCTTTTCTTGCTATTATGAACTGTACTGTTTTCCTTTGCCTTTATGAAATTTGGTGTTTTTCTAACTATTTTCAGGTTTCTGACCTGAAGCGGAACCTGAACATTGTTAATTCTTCTGCAGAAGAGGTCAGCACTTGATATTAAATCAAATTTTGATATCGTATAATGAAGATTATACATTTCTTGTATTTGCCACTTTGCCTTGTTTTCTTAGATAAGGGGTTCAGTCAAGTTGAAAAGGATTATGCAGACAATTCTTTCTCTGGGAAATGCATTGAACCAAGGCACCGCCAGAGGTAATCAGACATGTAAAATCCATACGTCTTCAGGAGACATTTAGTGCATGACCAAATATTTTTTCTAATTTTTTCATAAACACACTTTCCTATTAGAACACAAGGTGGCATCTTTTTCCAGTGCCCCCATCTTGTCTCTCCCATTTATATTCGACTTCCTCTGTTTTCAAATATATTTCCATCTAGCCCTTGTTACTCCTGCAAATATAAGTCCATCTACAACTTGAGGACACCTTTTTGCTTACTCTTTCCTGTTTCCCCCCTAGTTAAGTACACCATAATCAATGCAGTAAACATACCATCTACCTTATTTATGACTGGGTGTCTGTTATATCACCTGCTATCCAAGATCAGACAAACATTAGGTAAACCTAAACACTAAACACTGGATGCCTATTCTTGGAGTAATGACTGAATGTAGTGGAGTACTGGGCAGCATGAGCCAATTTGGTCGAGTTTATACTGTATATAAGGCTTCATTTTCTTTTAAATGAAAGAAAAGAAAGCACTAATCGAAGTATTTATGCTGCTTTGAAAGTTTGCATTAGTTGTCTGCACAAAATTCTGAAGAAACTGTTTGGTATGTCAGACATTGCATGTTCAAAAGTTTCGCCATTAGTTATCCTTGTTATAGTGTATTGAATTATTTGGCGTACTTACTTTGTTTTTATTTGATTTACAAGTGTTCCTTCTTGTCACATTTTCACAAAAAAAATACAACTCTTTGATACAATGGCAGGGTTTTGGTGCCAACCATCCTATCTTAAAATGTATTTGCTTCTTAAGACTATCTGTCATGCATCATGTTTTTCAATTGTTGGTTGCTATTTTTTCCCTGGCTGCACTATAGTCCCTTTTTGGTTTTTTTGTAGGTTCTGCTGTTGGGTTCAGGTTGGATAGCTTGCTCAAACTAAGCGACACTCGTGCACGTAACAAGAAGATGACTTTAATGCATTATTTATCCAAGGTACCCCTGTATTCAATACTTTTTTATAGTTCTCATTTCTCAACCCCCTGCTCCATTCTGCAGTGTCTTGTTTAGGAATCAATCTAGTAAAGGGCTTTGCCCACCAACTCGGCTTTGATCAGAGCCTCTTCTTGATGGGAGAAGCCCAAAGATTATAGGGCAACCAGCCCTTATCCTGCTGTGTTCATCTGCTATCATAATATTTGGTATTAGAGCCGTTCCATCCTGCGCTGCCTTCCACCCGCCTCTGCCAAATTCCGGCGCTCGCAAGCACAATTCCCACAACCGGCCATCAAATTGTTGCTGCTACCACTAATTTCCACAAAAATTCAGCCGCCGACGGTTGTAGCAGTCAATATTTGATGCCCCTCCCCTCCACATATCCAATCTGTTAGCTCTTTCCATCAGTATCACTCACGTTACCCCAATTTTTATTCCGCCTGCAGTTCCGCTCCGCCCCTGCCGCTGCTCTGTTCTGCATGCCGCCTTCGCCCTCAAATTGTTCATATTCTCTACGCCGCTGTCGCCTGCCCTGTTTCCGCTGCAAAGCAACGCACCGGAATCATCCTGCAGTCTCCCGCCTCCAACAAATTCCGCTGTCGCCAGCACAACTTCCGCTGCCAGCCCCGCAGATTTCCACTCCTCTGTTTCCGCCAATCACATCTCAATTCTGCCTATGTTTCCCTGTTTCTGATTGGAACTTGGAAGGAAAGAATAAAGAGATTACAGGTTTCCTTCACTCCATCACGAGATTTGATTGGAATTTGGAAGGAAAGAATCAAATCAGATTACAAGTTTCCTTCTCGTATCATATCTATTCCTGGAGATTTCAAGGGGAGTGGAATTATCACTGACGCGGTCACTTACGTGGAGCAGACCCGATTCAGCACAAGTTGTTTCACCGCTTCCAGCCAAAGCGCTATTGGCAGCTCGTGGCCACACAGCCAGATCTGCCTCAGCGCCAACCCCTATCATCACAGACATGGTATTGCTAAAGCCTCCTACACCGCTACTCGAACTTGCCGCGTCGCCATCAGCACCTATTGATTCAGTTCCAATGAAGGAGGTAGAGGCAAAGCAGGAGGCAAGTAGGCAACACAGGCAACCGCCAACCACTACACCTCCAGTATCACCTACATTGCCGCTGGCAACAGCCTCGCTCTCAATCATGTTGTCCTCGGCTGCTCCAACATTGCCTTTGCTGAGGAAGAAGGATGATCCTGTCCCACAATCACAGCTTGTTGCATTGTTATCGGCGCCATCCGCATCGTTGCTTCAACCTGACATGACCGAGGCACTATGATGTCAACTACAAGTATGTCTCAAGCGTAACGTCCACCAGGCCCAACACACATATTACAGTCAACAAGCAATAGAAGGGTGTGCAGCACTACCTGTTTGCAGGCAAGCCATGCATGCGCATGGCTTGCTACTTGTACAGATGCATGGATATGCAACATGCTAGTATCCATCCTTCACAGTATGGGTGTTTTCAAGAACTAAAAGAAACCCTACAAGAATATTAGACTTTCATCAGCGCGGGGTTTCCTCGGGCAGCATCCATGTCCACCACCACAGCTTGAGGACGAGCTGTTCATGGCGAGTAGGGAAATGTTATGGATTGGTTGTATCCTAAGCCAACTCAGACTCGGCTGTCCCATTACCAGCTGAGAAATCTATCTATCTATTATATTCCTAGTCTGATACTTCTATTCCTAGTTTATCTAGTGTTTCCATAGTCATATGGCACCTAGTATATAAAGGTGTCCTTAGTCTTCTTTAGGAATCAATCAACAGTCAATCTAGTAAACTGCTTTTCCTGCCAAGTCAGCTTATCAGAGTCTCCTGAAGTTCAGGAGAAGCCCAGCGTCGACGAGAGCGATCTCGCCATTATCTTGTTGTTTATCTGCTCCATAATATTAACCCTCTCAGCTCTCTGCTCTCCGGTCTCCCTCTTTCCCTCACCCACACGCACAGTTCGTTATTGGCCACCTTCCTGGTGCCACTGACCTCCCTCCTCAATTGGCCGGCCTGCCCTAGGGTGCCACGCAGAGCTCTCCTGAACCAAAGCCATATCAATATTTGTTCAAGAGCTATACGATCAGATCTTTTATTCTGATAAGAAGGCACGAATGGGTAGGAAAGTTAAAACAAACCTGGTTTCCAATTGCCCACATATCAAATTTAAGATGTTTACAGGATCATTTCCCAATTGTATTCCTTGTCCTACCGCTGCTGCAATTTGTTAAACCAAGGTTGATTTCTAGTTTCTAGTGTTTTAATGCACTTCTGGTACCCAAGGTTGATATCCCAGAACAAGATTTGCTACGTAATTTTGAACTAGACGTGTACCATGTTGTTGTCTTGCTCTGCGTTGCTTTCCGTATACTCATCTCTTGTGTGTGACTTTAAGATTAAAGCTTAGTGTTTCTGAGGAACCTTACGAGGCCCCAAATGTTGAAGTGGAGTTCTTAGCTAAACTCACTTCAAATAAACCCTTTGTGCAATAAAGGGCTTTACAAGTTTTGTTCTATTCTCTGCCTAGAAATTTAGAATCATAGTTCATATGCTTGAACTGTGCGTTAATCTGTTTAAATCATGTCGCTGCAGGTGCTTTCTGAGAAACTTCCGGAACTTCTTGATTTTCCTAAAGACCTGGCTAGCTTAGAGTTGGCGGCAAAGGTGTAAATTCAATGCGGTTTTTGTTGTTTTGGCCACATTGAATAGTGATCATAAGTGATTTACTGATTGAGTTCCAAGAGAACTGATTTGATGCAGATACAATTGAAGTCTTTAGCAGAGGAAATGCAGGCCATAAACAAAGGACTCGAAAAAGTTGAGCAAGAACTTACCACGTCTGAAAATGATGGTCCTGTGTCAGAAATCTTTCGCAAGGTGACTACAACTCTGCATCCTTTTTTAAGCATGCTGTAGTAACTACAGTTAACATGACTATAGTATTGTATGCACCTATGTGCTCAAAGGCCTGCAGCCTCACAGGTAGCCCAAGAACTCACCCAAGACACACATACACTAGGAGTGGTATTTTTGGTGCTGCAATTGCTTGCTGCCTTTTCTGTTTTCTTCTCTATTTATACACTGCTGATCACTACAATATGGTCTGATTCAAACAGCTAATAACTACAGCAATTACTGCTTTAATTAGCTATTATTCTCTCTAATTTGCTAGCTGGAAATCTCTGGTTCAAACAGCTAATAACTACAGCAATTACTGCTTTAATTGACTATTATTCTCCCTAATCTGCTAGCTGAAAATCTGCACACATCAAGGCTTATTGCTAACAATCTCTCCCTAATCCTTGTGTGTGAACCTGGAATTGATGTTGACCATTCCAATCCTAGCATGAAGCTCATGGAATCTGACTCGCCTGCCTTCGTTTGAATGTCAGTGAGCTGGTCCTTAGTGCCGACGAAATCAACACTAATCCTCCTATCTTCCCGGCACTCCCTGATGAAGTGGTAGTGCATATCGATGTGTTTGCTACGTTCATGGAAGACAGGATTTTGCATCAGCGCTAAGGCTGACTTGTTGTCAATCTTCAGCTCGACGGTGTCGGCGTCCCTCCCCTTGAAGTCGCCGAGCAGCCGAGCCAACCACACCGCCTGTGTGGCTGCGGTAGTGGCGGCAACATACTCCGCCTCACAGGACGAGAGTGCTACCGCCTTTTGCTTGAGAGCGTGCCAACTCACCAAGTTGCTGCCGTAGAAGAACAAACCGTCGGATGTACTCCTCCTTATGTCAACATCGCCGGCGAGGTCGCTGTCGATGTACCCGACAAGCCGTGCCTCCGCTGTCCTCCCATAGTGGCAACCGAGACTTAAAGTCCCAGCCACATAGCGCAGGATCCTCATCACTGCCGCCATGTGTTCCTCCGTAGGCCGCTCCATGAAGCGACTCACGTACCCCACGCTGAAAGCGAGGTCCGGCCGCGTGTGGACAAGATAGCAGATGCTTCCAATGATCCTCCGGTACTGAGTGATGTCCACTTCCGCCACCGTGCTGTCACGGCTCAGCTTGAGCCGCTCCTCCATGGGGGTGTGCGCAGGGTTGCAGTTCTGCATCCCCGCCATCTCTAGGATGCGCTTGGCGTAATGCGCCTGGCACAGCGTGATCCCGCTGCTACTCTGCTGCACCTCGATGACAAGGTAGAAGGAGAGCAATCCAAGGTCGCTCATCCTGAACCTCGCCTTGATCTCCGCCTTGAAGCGGTTGATCTCCGCCTTGGCTGATTCAGTGATCATCAAGTCATCCACATAGACCTCGAGGAGCAACAGCGAGTCGCCATGGCCACGCCTGTACATCGCCGCCTCATGCGGGCTCTGCTCGAACCCGAGAGCTCGCAATGTCATGTGCAGCTTCTCGTTCCAAGCCCGCGGCGCTGCCGCAGTTCGTGGAGCGTCTTCCGCAGGCGCAACACCTTCTGTTCTGCTTCAGCGACAACGAAGCCTGGCGGCTGCGCGACGTACACCTCCTCCCCCAAATCGCCGTTGAGGAAAGCCGACTTCACATCCATGTGATGCACCGGTTAGCCATCTTGCGCAGCAACAGCTAGCAGCAACCGAACAGACTCAAGACGAGCAACGGGTGCGAATTCTTCATCGAAGTCAATGCCCAGTTGCTGCACATAGCCCTTGGCGACGAGGCGTGCCTTGTGCTTGATCACTTCTCCTGCCTCGTTCTTTTTGAGCTTGAAGATCCACTTCAACCCAATAGATTGATGCCCATGAGGAAGCTCCACCAGTGACCATGTTCCGTTCTGCTCGATGGAGTACATCTCCTCGCGCATGGCCGCCTGCCATGCTGGATCGTGCTCTGCTTCAGCGAAGGAGCGTGGCTCTCCATCCTCGCTGACCAGCAGCAGCCCCTCGCCATCGACGATGCGATTGGCAAGGCTTGGTGCCTCTCCCCCTCCAAGCACGTCGTCGATGCGACGGTAATGGAGAGGGGAGGAGTCGTGGTACGCATCCAGCCTGTCGGAGTCGTTTGGCGGAGGAGAGACGAACTCCAGGAGCGAGGCCGCTGCGGGAGAAGCCCCTGTGGGCGTGGACGACACGCCAGCGGGCGAGGCTGGCGCTGGATCCGTCCGCGCGGATGTGGGGGCTGCCTCTGCGAGGAAGACGAGCGTGGGCGACGAGATCGCCCCTGTGGATGTCGGCGCAGTAGGATAAGCGCCTTCTGCGCTGCCTGCGGACGGAGCCAACGCGCCTGGGTGGATGTAGTTGACCATTGCCTCCACATGGAAGTTAGGTGTGGCTGTTCCACTGTCTTGCAGCACTGCCTCCCAGTCCCAGCCGGCGTCCTCGTCAAAAATGACGTCGTGGGTGATGTGGACGCGCCGGGACCGGGGTTCGAGCATGCGGTACACCTTGGAGCCATCCCCATAGCCGATGAAGACCATCGGGGTGCTATGGTCGTCGAGCTTCCGCAGGCATGGTCGTGTATCCTTTACATAACCAAGACACCTGAATATACGCAAGTAGCTTACCGCCGGTTGGCGCCTGTGCCACGCCTCAAATGACGTCTCGCCGTCAAGACTCTTCGTTGGTGCCCGATTGAGGAGGTAGAAAGCCGTGGTCACAGCCGCCCCCCAAAATTCAGCGGGCATCTTCCGCTGTTTCAGGAGGGCGCGTACGGTGGTGAGGATGGTCTGGTTCCTCCTCTCCACCACGCCGTTTTGCTGTGGCGTGTATGGTGCGGAGAAGTGCCGCTGCACGCCGTGGTCCTCGCAGTGGCGCGCGAATTCAACGAAGGTGAACTCGCCGCCATTGTCCGTGCGTAGAACGGGGAGCTTGTGCCTGCTCTCCACCTCCGCAGTAGCCTGGAACTTCGTGATGGCCGTTGAGCATCACTTTTTGCTGTGAGAAGCGTCAGCCATATGTAGCGGCTTGCGTCATCTACCAACAACAAAAAATAGCGGCGCCTGCCTGGCGTCGCCGGCGTGATGGGGCCGCAGAGGTCGTTGTCGACGAGGTCTAGGACGCCTTCTGCGCGGTACTTCGCCTTGGCTGGGAACGGGGCTCGGCGATGCTTCGTCATGACGCAGATGTCGCAGAGCTGCTCCACGTGTTGTAGCCGCGGAAGACCACGCACCATGTCCTGGCGGCCAAGCTGGTGCAACGTGTCGAAGCTGATGTGGCCGTAGCGGGCGTGCCAGCGCCACGAGTCGTCGTTGTGCTGCACCGCGAGACAGATGGGGCGCGTGACGTTGAGGCGTAGGATGTAGAGCCGGTTCCACCCACGGTTCACCTTGGCGATGAGATGGCGCCAGCGATCCCAGATGCGCAGCACGCTATTGTCGATCAGCACCTTCGAGCCACACTCATCGAGTTGGCCGACGCTGATGATGCTGTTCTTCAAGGGTGGGATGAAGTAGACGTCGGAGAGCGCCTTGTGCTCGCCGTTCTTCTCGGCAAACAGCACCGTGCTGCAGCTGTGGATCTCGACGAGCGATCTGTCGTCGAACCGTACGATTCCCTGTACCGCGCGATCAAGCTTGGCGAAGACTTCGCTGCAACCTGTCATGTGGCTGGTGGCACCAGTATCGAGGTACCAGCCTTCCTGGAGTTCACCGGCGTCCGCCTCGTCGAGGAACGCCTGCGCTCGCGGTTCATTGAGGTGGACTATTATCGACATCGGCGCGGTGTTGTTGTTCAGCGCGCAGACCGGCGCCATCAGTAGCGCAGGCTCGTAGTCGTCCACCTTCATGAGGTGCGCCTCACCTCGCTTGGGCTGGCGACAATAACGAGCCCAGTGACCGGTATGCCTGCAATTGCGGCAGTTGTTGCAGTCGTCGTTGCGGGCAGCGTTCTTGCTATCAGCCGCGCCCTTCTTGCGCGAGCCACGGGAGCGACGATTCTTGTCGTCGCCTTTGGCAGACCGTGACCCCCCCTTGCTAGCTCGCCTTCCTTCTGGCGCGCAAGCCACTGCTCCTCCGTGAGCAGCAGCTTGCTATCGAATGTCGATGACAGCACCTGGTCCGGGTCGAGGCGGTCCTCCGCCGCCTTGAGCCGTCCCGTGACCTCGATCGTTAGCGTTGAGATGTCGAGGAGCGTCTCGATGGAGAGAGCGATCTGCGTGAACTTGGGCGGGACAACCCGCAGGTACTTGGCCACGACCTTGGCGTCATCGATCGGATCACCGAGTATCTCCAGCTGGTGGACGATCCCGGTGAGGCGCATGGCGAAGTTGTCGATTGACTCGCCGTCGCGGAAGGAGATCGCCTCGTAGTCCTTCCTCACCATCTGGGCAGTCGCCTTGCGAGAGCGCTCGGAGCTGACGCGCATCGTCTTGATCGTCCTTCGCAGTCTTCTTCGCAAGGGAGGTGACCATCTCCAGCGGGACTGCGCGAAAGATGACCTCCATTGCTAACCTGTCGTCGACCCTGTCCACACCACCCTTGTCCACGGCCTCCCAGAGGCCGTGGGCTTCAAGCATCACCTCCATTATTACCGACCACTCGGCGTAGTTGTGCTTGGTGAGCAGCGGGTACGCGCCTTCGACATCTCTTACCACGTGCTGTACCACAGGCGCAGGAGCTGCAGAAGGGTCATCTTCGCTCACCATGACACCCTACTGATACCAATTGAAAGGCCTGCAACCTCACAGGTAGCCCAGTAACTCACCCAAGGCACACGTACACTAGGAGTGGTATTTTTGGTGCTGCAATTGCTTGCTGCCTTTTCTGTTTTATTCTCTATTTATACACTGCTGATCACTACAATATGGTCTGGTTCAAACAGCTAATAACTACAGCAATTACTGCTTTAATTGGCTATTATTCTCCCTAATTTGCTAGCTGAAAATCCCTGGTTCAAACAGCTAATAACTACAACAATTACTGCTTTAATTGGCTATTATTCTTCCTAATCTGTTAGCTGAAAATCTGCACAAGGCTTATTGCTAACATGTGCATAGTTGAAAAAAACAAACTGGACAGGCAGTGTGACTGGAAAACCATGAATGAAACCTGATTTAGCCTGGTTTGCGTGTTGGATCAGTTTGATAAAAAAAGGGGAAAAGTATCATTTTATTCGCAACATTGGCTCATGCAAACCCACTAAGCTAAGGCGTTTTGTTTGTCCATAGTTTGCATTTGAAGCTATACTGACTGATTCTTGTTGGCTTTGCTCCTGATTTTCTATTCAATTAATTTTATTACACAACAATTAAGGTTTTATCCAACCGGCATTTGGACCCGTGAACCAATGAACCAGACACATGACTGGTTCGCAAACCTGTTCAGTTTCTAGAAATATGCTTATATACCAGTGTTCTCATTGATATAGAACATTATTTGTTGAATGTATTACCAGTTTACACCATCACTACAGTAAACCAAGTGCTTTTTTGACAGACACTGAAGGATTTTCTCATTGGTGCCGAAGCTGAAGTTAGGGCATTGACTTCACTTTATTCTAATGTGGTATGCTTTTCTCCCTCCGAGCAAATTTCATTTGTGCCCTATAACAACCCGTTGCCTATTATTGGTAGACCTTTGCATCTACAAACAAAATGAAATTTAATAAGAAATATTGGAAGGACAAAATAAATAGGTGCAGGGAGTTATTTGAAAATAAACTTGTAAATATCAAAGTTAAATTGAGAATGAATTCAAATATTCAAGAATTGTTAAATACAGAAGTAATTAAAGTTTAGGGAATTGTTAAATACAGAAGTAATTAAAGTTTAGAAATATATTTGAAATAAAAAATTATACTGATTTTTTCTTTTGTACCATGCATTTCCTCCATTGGTTTCTTCCTGTCTGAATCTGGTTTTGGTGGCTTTCAGTTTATACTATTTTCACATTCTCTTGTCTTATGACCATTCTGTTTGCTTTTTAAACTGTATTTGTGTTAAGAGGTTTCTGTAAATTTGATTTTTTTTCAGTCATATGAGATGTTTTTCTTTTACATAATTCCTTGTTTATTCTTATTTTACTCAACACTTATTACTTTTCATTTATCTCAAGCTTATAAGATTTTTTTTCTATGTCCAATTCAATTTGATGATTTTCTGTAAGGGTAATTTCAATATTTGTAAATTATTTTCTTTGTTCTCAAAAGATTTCAGTGCATTATTCTATATCTTGTTTATTATTTGCAACTTTCTTATTTTGTTGTATTTCAGATTTATGGGTTGCTATTTGCTTTGAATTTTTTTAGAACGGAACTTCGGATTCATACCATAACCAAAAGCTTTTAGTGGGCATTCTAATTCTTATACTTTTTGAATGTGTCATGCTGTATTTTCACGTTAATGCTCCATTTAAGATCAAGATTTGATTATGAGGATTGCAAAGTTTTTATTCTCTCTTCATTATTGCATTTGTTGATCTTTTCTCTCTAAATTTGACCATATTATTATTCACATTGCAATTCGCGATGCTAACATGATATCTCCTTTGAGTAGAATATAGATAGGGATTTCGATCAAGAAAATTAGAAAGGATGCATTCTGGTACTTAGTAGACCAATGATGAAATCTTATCCTCTTTTCTAGAAGCCCAATGATAAATTTGTCGTGGGGGCATCCAATCATCTTCTCTTGTAATTTTTTTCTTGTAATTTCTTCATCTGCAGGGCCGGAATGCAGATGCATTAGCACTTTATTTTGGAGAAGACCCAACGCGATGTCCATTTGAGCAAGGTGAACTTGCAACATATTTCAATTTCCTATTGTTCTGGAAACATGTTTAGTTATTCATGAGTTGGAGACTGGACTAGTACTATTTTCTTACTCTTAGTAATTTTTCATTCAAAAATGTTTTCCCTGCATTTTGGCAGTGGTCACAACACTCCAGAACTTTGTGAGATTATTCATGCGTTCTCATGAGGAGAATTGTAAACAACTGGACCTTGAAAAGAAGAAAGCTCAGAAGGAAGCAGAAGATAATTGTAAACAACTGGATCTTGAAAAGAATAAAGCTCAGAAGGAAGCAGAAGAGAATTGTAGACAACTGGATCTTGAAAAGAAGAATGCTCAGAAGGAAGCAGAAAAGAAATGTAGACAACTGGATCTTGAAAAGAAGAAAGCTCAGAAGGAAGCAGAAGAGAAGTGTAAACAACTGGATCTTGAAAAGAAGAACGCGCATAAGGAAGCAGAAACGGAGAAAACTAAGAAGGAATCAGAAAATGAGAAAGCTTCCAAGAAAGAATCAGAAAATGATAAAGCTTCTAAGATGGAACCAGCAAATGACAAAGCTAAGCTTAACAATTCAATCAAAGAGCTAGATATATCACTTCAATCACCAGCACAAACTGCCAGTGCCAAATGATGACCTTACCAGTTGAACTAACGACAGCAGTAGCTTTTCCTAAAAAAGAGGAAAACTGGCTCTGCCTGCTCCCTACAATGCTCTCCCTCTTGTCAGAATTATGCTGGATATGTTGCGCAGGGTAGTATAGATCTTGCATTGGAGTAAAACTAGCCGCAACAAGGAAGCCACAAAGTGCACTGGTATGCAGCATAGCATTTTGCAGTCTAGAAATATTTTTTTCGTACAGGCTTATAGAAAAACTGTTTAATTTTCAACAAGTTATATTTCAGTTTTGGACAAGTGTCTTTTGTTTTGTGTAGCTCATTTCATATTATATATCTTCTGCAGTTGTATTTCTAGGGGATTGTTGAAGAAGTGACCCTGGCGACAAGCTGTACAGATCTAACATAATAATAGTTCCTCTTTTGGGTAATAGATTATCCTTACAATTTTGTTTATCTTCTTATTACATGTATGTAATGTTTTGCCTATGCAAAAATAAGGTTACCAATTGAATGATTGCTGATGTATGTCTAGGTAATTTGGCATTTGTAGTTTTTGATGTAAAAATAAAGTTCCTTTGTTGCAGAATTTTGTATTTCTTCGGTCTATTTTTTTTAGGTAAATAGGCCCAAGGGGTCAACCCTGCTTGGATGAATTCTTTATGGATGTCAAACATCCATTCGGAAGTTTTGTCCTTGTACAAAAGGTAAGTCCCTAAGTGAAAAATACATGTTTTCTCTTTTTGTGACGAAAATACATGTTTTAGACATCCGCATGATCTTAAAGTACGCATTTGGCCACTAATTTGTAGTGCAATATATTTATAGTATCATTAAAATTATAGTATTATGAAAGTACCTTCTTGAAATAAATATATGAATTTGATTATGATGTCCCCAATCTAAATATCCAATGTTGATAGCTAAATAACGTTTGACTGCATTTTTGTTCATAATGATGTATCTATGACCAGAGGCCAAACACTGTGCATGCCTGTGTGGTCCACGCTGCTGAACTAGGCCCCAATTGGAACGTGGAAAAAAAGATCCTAAAATCGAATTGTTTTCTTGGAAATTTCTGTGAAATTTTTGTGCTTCAAACATGCATTAATGCAAGCCTGGGTTGGTTTGTGGAGGTGGTTGTAACCATAGCGTAATTTTTTTTTAGTGATAGGTGACGTATCGGTCGACAGCAAGGTATGTGGTAACTTTGTCAATATTTAAAATATGTATCTCTGATCTTTAGTAGGTATTATGTAAGTGCGTGCGCGTGGTGGTGTATGTGTGTATCTGAGTTATACTAGGGTTTCTAAAAGAAACTCAATTGGAACTTGGAAAAAAATTCCAAAAATTGAATTGTTTTTTTGAACCGATCTATGGCTCGGCCCGCTGCTTCGATCTACTCTCTGGGCAGCACATTAGCGCACACCCACGTCTGCTCCTCCGTCGGCGCCGGTTGTGGCGCCACTAAACCCGGTGACCATTTGCCCTGGCTGTCCCATACATGGGATAACGGTAAGGGCAGTGCGGGTGTCGATAGTGGTAGTGTTATCCTCCATCCCGAGGGGCGTCACAGGTCGTCATCCTCTCCACTGCTTTGCGACTCGGCCTTTGATGAACCGAAGTCGAAGTAGTTGCGACGGCTTGCGACGAGGCGATGGCGGTGGCATATAGTGGCCTCCTTGGACTTCGTCAGACTAAAGCCTAGATAGTGACGATCGTCGACCATGTGAAGTTCATCGGTGGAGGCGGCCAGCCCTAGGGCGATGCTGCCACATGTGGCAGTGACCAGCCAACCGAAGGGGTGGGCGGCGACCAACCTCCTAAAGGTGACATGCATCTGGAGGCAGTAGCAGCATGCCAAGGGCCTAGACAGCCCTAATGGCGGAGGCGCCTAGACGGCGGTGGGTGGCAGTGCTCGACTAGCCCTGATGGCGTCGGCGCCCTAATGATCCGCGAGGCGATGGCGGCCGTCCAAACCTCGTTGGCAGCCGTTTTGGTCATACGACAACGGCGACTTGAGTAGTGGTAGTCGTTGGGCAGTGGCGCCAGCCATTGTAACGGGCGGCAGTCAATCTTTTGGAGGCGGCGGCTACGGCCAGCCGTCGGTGGCTGACACGGCAAAGGAGGCGGCGCCTAGCCGCATTGGCGGTGCCACCAAGGGGACGAGGAGGGGCGCGGGGGGGGGGGGGGTGTTAGGGGAAACCTAACCCTAAAACTCCTCGGCTGGACCTAATGGGCTCGGTCGAATGGGCCGAAACTGGATCGAGGCCCAAAACAGGGCATTTCGTGCGATTTTTAGAGAAGACCCTAGTGTTTTTTCTAAATTTACGTGCCATAGCCAAAATATATAAAAACCTTAGTTTTTCTTTATGTTTTTTTCCCTAAGACTTAATGTTAATTGTACTATGTACTGTTTAACTTCATGTAGTATCGCAATCTAGACCCTCAGGTGTATAGGAATTGCATTATGTTGTGTATTGCTGCAAGTTTCTAGTATTACCTCAGGAATACATTATCATTTCATGTGATTGTAGTTTCTTACACAATATTTCTTGCTTTCTTGCAATTCAATATTCATATATTTATGCATTTCCATATTTATTTAAGACTCAGCTTAAATACATGAAGATGATTATGCAAAAAAATTACGGTGATTACCTTATTATTGTATTGGTATAGACAAAAGGTAGTAGCGACTATAACCATAGCAACGACTATAGTGTCGTCCACCTTAATTGGATGACGTCTATGTTATAGTAGCGAGTTACTCGCCTACTGCTATGAGGTCTACACCAAATGGTGATTACTTTCAACGTGCCCATGTTCAAAATGGAGACCAATACTTTAGCAACAATTTTTTTTGTCTGTCATGAAGGTCTACATCAATAAGAATTCAATACTCATATTGAATTTTTATTTTGCATGATTACAACAATTCCATGATATTTAATTTTACTTTCATAGTAAATTAATTCAATTCATGGTATTTTCATGTAGGAAATGGCTTATATCACCAACAGAGATTTTTAGGAACTTGCGTTAGATGGTCACAACTATATAACTTGGGTAATAGATGTCAAGATTTCTATGACATCCCGAGGTTTCACTTCAGCTATCACTGAACCTCTACCTGATGCCCCGGCGATACCTCACACAACCAAATATGGAGCCTTATATTTCTTAATGCATCATCTCCATCCAAATATGAAAAATGAATACCTGATGGAAGAAGATCCACTTGCTCTTTGGACATCTCTCAAAGAACGTTATGATCAGCAAAAAACTGTCATTCTGCCTGAACCAACTCACAAATGGTCATACATTCGGTTTCAAGGCTTCAAATATGTGGCAGATTATAATTCAGCTATTCATAAGATTTGTTCAAAATTGCGCTTTTGTGATCAGCCTGTCTCCGATACGGATATGATTGAGAAGACACTGTCTACTTTGCTGCTAGCCAATAGGGTATTGCAACAGCAGTATCATACTCAAAAGTACACCATGTATTCTAAATTAATGTATACACTACTCTAGGTAGAAAAACACGATGAACTTCTTATAAAGAATCATCAATAGCGCCCGACAGGTGTGGCTCCACTGCCTAAAGTAAATTCAAATATTCAAAATAAAAGAGTTTGGGTTCAAAGGAAAATGGCAGCGCAATAAGAACAAGCAGAGATGAAGTGGAATTCACAAAGGGAAAGGAAAATTTGAGAAGCAAGACCGCAATGATAATCATCAAGATTGTTTGAAATGTGGTTGTATGAACCACCGTTATTTGTCATTATGTATTGTATCTCACAATGATACTCAATAATGTCTATATATATTTATATGAATAAAATCTTAATGAATTTTGATTTCAATATATAGATTTTATGGGAGACAATCAAATGAAGGAGGAAATTTGTTTAGTGGACAATTGTACCCCTAATACAATATTAAGGGAGACAAAGTATTTCCATACTTTTAAAAAGGGGCAAGGAAATATTATGACCATCGCTGAACATGATGCGTTGATTGTTAGTTCTGACAGAGCCATAGTCACTCTTCCAATAGGTACTCAAATTGTAATCGAGGATGCACTCTTGTATCATGATTCAACTCATACCCTATTGAGTTATAAAGATATCCATCAAAATGGTTTTCATATTGAAACCCATAATCACAAAATGATGAATATCTTTTCATCACAAAAAATAACGGATATGACAAGTGCTTGAGAGAATTCCTTCATTATCCTCTGGGTTGTACTACACATACATCAAACATGTACCACATGTTGCATTCAAGATATTTTACAATTTTGATAAATTCAAGACATGACATAATCGCCTTGGTCATCCTAAAATAGGGTTGATGTGAAATATTTTCAGTAATTCTGTTGGTCATAATATTTTAAAATTCCAAAAATCCTCATATTTTGTTTGCACCACATGTGCAACAAGGAAATTAATTTTAAGGCACTCTGACCTTAAAATTAAAGATGAATCACTAAATTTCCTTGAACGCATTCAATGTGATATATGTGGTCCAATTCAGCCATTAAATGGACCATTTTGGTACTTTATGGTGCTCATATATGCATCTATCCGATGGATACATGTGTTTCTTCTATCAACAAGGAACCATGCATTCGCGAAGTTGATTGCTCAAATTATTAAATGAGAAAAATTCCTTGTTTGCCATTGGAAGATAAGGTGGTTTTCTATTTGCCATACCACGAAATGAACTTTCTTATTTTCTATTGGTTCTAATTTTCATTCCTTCCTCGTCACTGTCGTCGATTTGATCGATAGAAAAGACACATTTTCCCTTGGGGAGAAGGATGACTGCCTTGGGCGTGGCCGCCAACAGCTAATCAAAGTTTAGTACTCTTTAGAAGCCAAATCTTAAAATGTGATGTACTCGAGAGTTGTAGAAAATTTCTTTATGAATAGATTAGGAGATATGAAATTTTGAAGTCATGTTTTTTGCCGAACATTAGGGGAGCTGCATAATTACATTTGTGACTATGATTAGGTATAGAAAAAGTCAGAACTAATTTTTGTAGTGCATACAAAAGCTGTAGAAATTTTATGTAGATAATTTTAGTGTGCTTATTTGTTGCATTTCTTGTTGTAAAAAAATAGACATAAAAATAACAAGGTAACTGGACTACATTGACTACTTCCTCCCAAAGGGCAAATGTGTCTTTTTTTATGGGACAAATGGATGGCAGTGGTGAGGAAGGAATGAAAATTAGAAGAACTGGCAAATAAGGAAGTTCATTTTGTAGAATGGCAAATCTTGAATCACCTTATCTTCCGATGGCAAATAAGGAATTGTCTCAAATTAAATTACGAGCAAATTGTTGACAACAGGATAAAATCCATAAGAATGGATAATGCCACTGAATTTACTTCACAGACCTTCAATGATCATTGTATGGCCTTATAAATTAACTTGGAGCACTAGTACCATATGTGCACACACAAAATGGTTTGGCTGAATCTTTTATTAAAAGAGTGAAATTGATTGCAAAACCATTGTTGAATATCTAACTATAAGGTATATACACATAAGGAGTACATCATATATGGATATGATAGTTTGTTCGCATCTTTAATGACTCTGAATATTACAGACCAAAATCTGTAGGACCCGGTATACTCAGAGATCACGAAAGCCGATACTAGGAAGGTCTCGATCGTGTTAACCAACTTAAGTACGACTAGTATCCAAGCTGGATTTAGCTGCCTTGTCTTGATCGACAAGACGGAGGACTCCTAACCAATTACGGCAGGATTCAAGGCAGTGCAGGGCTTGTATAAGGCAGGGACCCAAACCCTTGAAAGGACAACTTCTACAAAACTCCACAACTTCGACAACCTAGAGCAGTTCAACACAACTCAACTCGACGTAAGCACCAAGACCATAGGAGATACTCGTCGACTTCAACTCTAGTTTAGTTTAGATCCGATCTACTCCTTGTAATAGGTCTAGCCACCTTGCTTGTACTCGAGAGAATACATATACATTAACCTCCATACATGACGTATGATATTACTCCAGCTGAGGGTCCAAACCTGTCTACATCGTATGTCTTGTTTTGTGCTCGATCCCTGATCTTGAAGGTACTCCAGTCTAATCATGGACACATTGTCAGGAACAAATCTTCGATAGTTGGCACACCAGGTAGGGGTCTTTTTCTGTTTTTCAGGATCAATCATGTCTCAAGTGCACATCCACGTCGGATTCTCCAACATTGGTTTCTATGACCACTTTGAGTCGGTGGCAGTCATCTTCAAATCACTTCCCGTAGGATTTCAATACGATTTTTAACACCCCGGGACCACCACAAGTCCGGAGAGCTACTAACCTACCTATGAGTCTGCTGAACAATAAAACAATTTCGACATCATCTCCTCTGTAACTAGAGGTATAACTGACCAACCACCACGCAGAGAGAAATATATCATCACACTAACAGTATTAAACATCTTAGGAGACGAGGAACATGCCTCAATCATACATCCATACATAAAGAGATAGATAACACAACAGCTAAGAGGTACCAAACTGACATTACATCCAAAAATAGACAAAAATCGACATCACCTCAAGACACACCTAGAAAGATAGCAAGAGTGAGAGTCGAAGATCTCAACAAGTGAATTATTTTAACAAGCTATTGAGCTACAATGGATTAAAAATTCATATTTAACAAATATATTAACCTGAACATGTTAACATTATTTGAAAAACATAAATGAGCCTAATGATATAACATCCATATGCTATCATCCGCTAGCTACGACTTCATCTTAGTACAAAATGATATTAAATTCTTTCTGGCATCTTAAGATTGACATCGATGCATTTAAAATAAAGACATCCATATGAGTGCAAATGTATGCACATGCCATACTCTTCCTCATCTTTACCCCTCCACGGGCAACGTAAAAGTGTGTATCATACCCCTTCTCAGGTAACATACGATGTTGTACTGGAACGGTCACGAATGCTGCACAACATAACTTCCAATGCATGAAATTGATATATATGATATGCTTCATGCATAAGTAAAAACATAACTTCTAAGATAAAATACTTTCATGACAATGCATAAAGATGCTCATACTATCTTCTTCCTCACCTTTACCCTTTCTCGAGTAACATAAGGGTGCACGTCATACCCCTTCTCAGGTAACATACGGTAATGTATTGGTACGGTCACGGCTAAGTGCGGCGAAAAAACTTCCGATGCAAGATGCCATGCTTATGATATGAACATTTGCATATGAATATACTTCAAGTATTGCATAAACAAAAGACATAACCTTCAGCATATGAATATACTTCAAGTATTCCATACGAAGAGTACGAACATCTACAAGTGAATAACATACCCCACTTCCTTTACCTCATAATCTATGAAATCATCAAATCTTCAGAAGGTAGATAGAAGTAATATGCCCACATTCAATTTAAAGGATTATTAGAGACCGCAGCAATTAAAAGATGGAGGGAACCAAATAATAAACTATAGCATAACGCAATCACTTGCCTTCACCGACGACGAAAGCAGAACTGGCTGCATCTTAAAGCGGCACCACTTAAATAAGTGCATAAATTAGCACCAAAATATCACAACACAAAAAACAAAAGGAGACTCGCTCCTATGCCCAAAAATTCCGCAAACAAGGAGATATCAAAATCGACAGAGATACATCTACCACTTTGCTTGCATGATGTCGAGTAAGAACTTTCTCTAACGAGGTCGAAGCCAAACAACAAAACAACATGCGAACAAACTCTCAGCGGACAACAACATTGTTTTATCAATTACTTCTAAATCGCCTGTCCAAAAAGAGCAAGACCGGCGCTAACGGAAAGATATCAACGATATATACAACTTTCATGTCAACCATATGGTTGAATTCGACACTAATTAACCTCAAGTTCAAATTAATTCGCTGCATGCTAAATGAATTACCGAAGCACTAATCTGACGATGAAAGTGATAGATTCCACCCACCCACAAGCATCTAAGGACTACGAAAAGGTCACCTTGGGAGCGGAATCACAAACTGATGATGAAAACCGGCGAACTCGCGAAAACCCTCCCTTCTCCCTCCTCCTCCTCCTCCTCCTCCTTCTTTGTTTCTTTGTTTCTTTCTTTATTTCTTTCTTTTCTTTCTTTCTTTTCTTCTCATGGCTGGCCGGCCATCTCCTCAGCACCCCCACGCCCCTTGTTCCTCCGGCTTCCACCGGCTGGAGGCGCTTCAGCTGGTGACCGGTGGCCGGGCGGCACAGCCGGCTTGGCATGGTGATGAGCAACGCAAGCGGCGGGCAGCGCAGGTGGCTCGGCATGGTGGCGAGGGACGCAAGTGGCGTGCGGTGGTGGCGCAAGCGGCTCGGCATAGTGATGGGAAGCGGCGGGTAGCGGTGGTCGGGCGGCCGGCGGAGGTGGTCGCGGCGGCAGGGGCTAGGGTTAGAGAGGGTCAGGCACGAGAGGTGGGCAGACTGGGTGGGAGCCGATCCGGCCAAAGTCTTATCTTTTTTTTCTTTTCATCGAATGGTCTAGATTTATTGGACTCGTCACGGCTTCACCGAGTATCTAAACAGGACATTACATAAAAAAATGGATTCATCTCAATGAGATCTACGCATCCGCGATCTACGATCGTCCATCCGAGCAACGTATAAAAAAGGTCAAATTTCGCATCTATCGCAGGCCGCACGGATAACTTCTGAATTTTGAAAATTTTCAGGTATTACAGATTTGATCACAAATAATATTGGCCATATATGCTGATAATATCAAATGAAGAAGCATAGGCCGACAGAGATTAGTGATTACACAAAATTTCATTGGCACAAGCAAAACTTTCGGTGTCTAAATCAAATCGATGGACATGTGACGGCAATGGCACAGAGTGAACAAATTAAAAAGCGACGGCAAATGAGTTACCCAATGGCAGATTATATATTTCCTCAATAGATATATCATGATGCGTATATACATATATATATTATAATTCAGAAATAGTTGCAAATGTGCTTTTCCCTCACAATGATATGTCGGTGCAGTTCCGCTGTATTCTGCGAATCAAACGGTAAAGAGCCACCAAGAAGGGCATACAACACAACCCCACTGCTCCAGACATGCATCAACCTGGCCACCAATATGCAGCTCACCAGAAATCACCTACAATTAAACACATGTCAACACGAACACATATATAACAACTATAATTATAGGTTTGTAAAACGGAAAAGTAAACTAATATGAGCAATTGGCATAGAGGATACACCTCAGGGGCAGCATAATGGGAGCTCCCACCCTTGGTATTCAGAAATTGACCATCTTGCATTATTTTTGCTGAACTCAAAATTAGCCAGCTTGACGTTGTACTCGGAATCCAATAACAAGTTCTCAAGCTTTAAATCACAATGAACGACCATGTTTCTGTGGCAGTACTCGACTCCAGATATAATCTGCTTCATCAGACTTTAAAGAAATTAATAACAAAAAGGAAGAATAAAAATTGCTTCTGCGTGGAATTTTACAATGGTATAGCTAGGTGTGCATATGGGATTGTAACTCGTAATCGGTCGTGAACTTTAAAAATCAAGAATCCGATCCTAAATGAGAAGGCCAATATGCCGAAAAACCCAGCGAGCTCATCCTCCTGCAGTCTACCTTTTGATAGGACGTAGTCAAAAAGTTCCCCATTCTTGCAATATTCCATTATAATGAAAACAGCTTCAGAGGTTTCATCGTGAAGTTTGACGACATTGGGACAAGCAAAGAACGTGTGACGCGATGGGACAGAGCGGATTTTTTTTTAGCTGTTTAAATGGAGAACATCGGGATAGAATGGTTTGGAAAAGGAATATTCTTCAAAGATTCAGGATGGAGTTATTCCAAAAAACGGTGCAACGCAGTTGTCCCACTTCGAACGTGACACTGACGGTGGATCCGAGGTACTAAAATAGACTCGTTCCATTCCATCCACTAAACAAGCATCTATATATAAATAGAATCATCACATCCTCAAATATATAAATAGAATCATTCCATCCTACCTCACTCTCAACCAAACACTATCGAACTCAATTTCTTTATTCGCTGCATAGAAGTATTTAAGGATAATGCTGCAGGTATAAGGTTACAAGTTACAGGAAAAATAAAAAGTAAGGAAACTAGCTACCTAAAGAAAACAAAGCTGAAGAACAATAAAAAACATCACACTATAAAGCCTGGGTTGGAATTACTAGTAAATGCGGACTAATGCGCATAGATGGAACTTAACACTTATGTGCTTGTATTAGTGCGAGGATTCACTACTACGGTTCAAAAATGCGACGGTAAGGTTACCGACCTTCCCGCTGCGGCTCGGTTTCAAAAATCGTTCGGTTACCGAATTTGAATTCAAAAAATTCAAACCGAATTTGAAAAAAATAAAAAATTCCAAAAAAATCTGATAAAAAACTAGAGGTAATTTCAAGAGTATCTGTGAAAACGAAACTTGAAACAAATATTGTTTCGACATCCAAATTGATGGGCAAACTTTGGACATATTTCTAATGGGCTCGTTTCTGTTCTGGGCCGAATGAACAGTGGACTTTGGCCCATTTGTAGCCCATGGCGAATGGATAAGCTGGCGTCGGTAAGCGCGTCCTGGCAGCATTTCACTTTCCCCACCACGAATGCAGGAGCTCCTAGAGCGGCACTGGCGACATTCTGATCGATTCCGTGGAAGGACGGCGCGATTCCGGTGGTGAAACTTCGGTAACCGACAGCTTCAACTCGGTTACCGACCGATTTAATTCGGTAACCGACAGCTTCAACAGCTCGGGCGCGGAGTTTGGGCGCAAGATCGGTAACCATTTCTCCCCCTTCGGTAACCGTTAATTTGTGTGCGATTTTTGCAGAGTAGCGGTCGGTAACCGATGTAGTTAGTTCGATTTTAGCAATTTAACGGTCGGTATCGTGTTATTTTGACAATGCAATGTGTTATTAGTTCGGTTGTGAACTGTGCAGTAGTTCTTTCATGTAAAATGCATTGTTCGGTGAAGAGTTCGGGTGAATCGTTGAGCTATAGACCTTATTACATTGAATTGTCCATGTACATGTGAATGATGGTAATATATGTGCTACATAATCGGTTATGTAGGTGTATATGATGCTAATATGCGGTCAAATAAGTTTATTAGTTGGGTAAGCATTGATAGTTTTTGTTCAATTGAGTTGGGTAACGATTTGAACACATGTGGGCATATGTATTAGTAGGCTAACCTTCGAGATTTCTTCTTCGTATAGAGAAATTGCAAACTAATCAATGACAGATAAAGATGTGGTGTGGCAGCATGGGGATAATTTGGCTCCGGGTTTTAGGTGTAATTATTGCAATAAGTCGAAGACAGGTGGTGGTGCCACAAGGTTGAAAGAACATTTGGCAGGGCGCGGATCAAATGTTGTACACTGTGATAGGGTGCCTCCAGATGTACGTGATTATTTTAGACGTGAGCTGGATAGGGCAAAAGATAAGAGGAAGGGAAAGGCAGATGAGAGGCTTCGGAGGCAAGAATCAGCTAGAGTTCAAGTAGATTTGACAAGCGACAATGAGGACACGAAAGAGGAACAGGTGCAGCATGCCATAGGTCAATTGAGGGATGAGGAAGAGTTTAGGAGGAGGGCAGGCGAGTCCTACGAGCATGGAGGTGGTAGTGGTACTGACAGAGGGGGCTCTGTATTAAAGAGGATGCTTAGGAGAGCATCGTCAACAAGGGAGCCACCACCAAGTGTCCAGGATTACAATGTTGCTTTAGCAAAATCCCCTGTGCAACCGAGGATTGACACCGGGTCATGGAGTGCCAAGGGAAAGAAAGTGAAGGAAGCTATTGGTGTGGCATGGTCCAATTTTTTTCACACTTCAGGCATTCCTGGCAGAAGGGCGGACGATGCATTTTTTATCGCTGCAGTTAAAGAAACACAAAAATGGGGTGAGTGATTTAGTGTGCAATGAATTTATTATTGTCATACTTATTTCTTTTTGAGGTCTGATCATTTGTTCTGTAACAGGCGAGGGTGTACCATCTCCAACAGGGCGGGATATAGATGGTAAGTATCTGGACGAGAACGAAAATGCTTTAAAGAAAATATTTGACAAGTGGAAGCTAGAATGGCCAGAATATGGTGTTACTATAATGTGCGATTCAAGTACGGGACCGACGCACATGAGTATTATTAATTTCCTCTTATATTGAAATGGTCGTATGTTTTTTCACAAGTCTATTGATGCGACCGGCTACAGTCAAGATGCAAAATATTTGAATACGGTATATTATTTTTCTCAGTTGGTAACATAGTATTTAAATTGTTGCATATTTATTTGGTTCATTCTTTTATGCAGGAGATAAGAGCAGTGGTAACTGATTTGGGTCCACAAAATATTGTACAGATTGTGACTGATAACGGGTCCAACTATAAGAAGGCATGTCAGGTTTTGAGAAGGGAATATCCTGCTATCGCGTGGCAGCCTTGTGTGGCACACACGATAAATTTAATGTTAAAATCGGTTGGTGATTTTAGAGAACACGACATTGTCATCCAAAGTGCAAGGGCTATATCACGATGGCTGTACAATCATTCGAAACTACATGAAATGATGAAGGCAGCAATTGGTGGAGAGTTGGTGAGGTGGAATGCCACAAGATTTGGAACTAACTACCTATTTCTTGATAGCTTTCTACGATGAAAGGATAAGTTCATGCAATGGATGGCATCTAGTGAGCTCCAGCAGTCTCGATACATTAGTTCTGATATTGGGAGATATGCACATAGTTGCCTATCCAGCTTACCATGGTGGGACAATCTAAAAATGGTTGTCGATTCCGTCCAGCCATTGTATGCATTCCTCCGTTTTGCGGATCAGGACAAAGTGCCAACATTGAGTAAGGTGCTCCTGAGATACACCATTGTGAAGCATGAGTATGAATCATTGTATAAGAATGATAGGGATTCTTTGGATAAGTACATGGCAATTGTCGATCGTAGAATGAATGATCTAGCCAATGGGACATACATGAATGCCGGTAATACACTCCTACCACTTTTCAAATGCTTGTGTTTCTAATGCTTTTAGTACTAATGTTTTGATCGTCAACTTGCAGTGGCCGCTTTGAACCCCTGCACGCATTACGCGTATGGCACAGGTCCAACCTTGTTTGAAGATCTCCGTGAGGCATTTGAGAGGATGACTGATGTTACTACTTCCGCGGAAGCACTTATTGAGGCTGAAACGTATCGGACAAAGTCTCTCTCATTCTCAGGTCCTCTAGCTGCACGGATGGTTTGTGACTGCAGGACTCATCCGGGTATGAAGATTTTTACATATCTATCTGATCCGTCATTTTACCTACTTTTCTGAGCCTCATATCACTACACCTACTTGCAGCGCAATGGTGGTCCATGTTTGGTTCGTCTACACCTACACTATCAATGCTTGCTAGACGCCTAGTGTCACAGTGCGCATCATCTAGTGGTTGTGAGAGGAACTGGAGTACATTTGCTTTCATCCACACCAAAGTTCGCAACTGATTAAGCTACAAGAAGCTCCATAAGTTGGTGTATGTCAACTACAACCTGATAATACAGAACAACTTGGATGCAGGTATCAGGTCAACTCTTGATGATGATCCATTTCAGCGGCTTATGGAGCTCACATTGAATGAGGATAACAATCCGCTCCGGGACTGGATGGAGACTGGGAGATCAAATGCAGCCCCTGAGCTTGACGAGGAGGACACAGATAGCGACGTACCCCTGCCTACTCACCTGGTGACAGACACAGTGAACACACCTGACTTGCAACAATGGGCTGCTACAACGGTTGGTGACACACACACGGGAAAGAGGAAGAAGCAAATGACGCAAAGAAAGAAGAGCAAGAGGACTAAGGGCAAGGGCAAAAGACAAGTGCAAAGTGATGAGAGCACGAATAGTGACCCAAAGAGCCCAACTTACCAAGAATCGAATGACAGCAGCTCAAAGACTAACAGTGGTGATGTGATGGTCAGGGCGGTGATGCTCATCCAGGCCAAACATCTGTCGTTCCTCCTGTGCAATTCACTGGTGAGAGTCAGTTTTCACATGCCACGCAAGATCAGGACCACAGTGCTCCATCCTCACCAAGGCATATAACACATAGTGGCCACGATGGACCACAAGATAGTGCGAGCTATTCCAGCAGCTATAGCATGGAGAGTAGTTCTGGATCGTATCCGTACCACTATCCTGCCCCCGATGCTCATTCAGAGCCTCCTATTCAGTGGGTCTATGAGTGGCAAGACCCTGAGTTTTATGCCACTTTGCAAGGACAATGTTCAACCACTTCTGCATGGACAGGACAAACATGGGCTGAGTTTAAAGCAGAGTTACTATCGACACGACAGCTAATGCTAATGTCCACCGATGAGTACACTATGGCCGAATGTAATCGGCCCCCAAGCTGGTGGTTCTAAAGGTGATGCAAATTTACTTTCGAAGGTCATGATAATTCCATATATATTTATTAATTTCAGGCGCTGCATATGTAATATACGCATATATTCAAAACAATAATTATATGTTCGTGCTTGAATTGCTATTACTATC
Organism: Phragmites australis; assembly: GCF_958298935.1. NCBI lineage: Eukaryota > Viridiplantae > Streptophyta > Magnoliopsida > Poales > Poaceae > Phragmites > Phragmites australis. The sequence goes on from NC_084938.1 coordinate 9,730,572, forward strand.
TGTTTGTTGCCTTCGAAACATAAAAAATTAGCAAAGGTCATGCCAAAATTTTATATGATATTAGAAAACATATCATGGTTATATACTATTTTTCCTCATGATTTAGTGGGCAATTATTTGTTTATTATGATTTTTCAGCTTAATTATTGAAAATGCATCCACACATGTCGGTAATCGCTAAAAATCAATCGGTAATCGCACAAATGCGATCGGTTATCGAACTGTCGGTAACCGCCCAAACCGCTCAATTTATCGAGCAAACCGCTCGGTAACCGGTCCAAACCGACCGGTTACCGAGAGATCAAAAATCCGATTTTTCCGCAAAAATTCAAAATTTGCCGAATGAATTTTCTCCGATTTTTTTTGAATTTTTGACCGGTAATCGCGGTTACCGCGGTTTTTCTGACCTCCGGCGGTAAGTTGAACCTTGATAGGGGGCGACGCGGTGTTATTGCGAACATAGGATAGTTCAACGACACAACGGCCGCCATTGATGGAATAGCTGCTCAGTGGAGATATGATATATATTCCCCCGATTCCAAATTTATGTTGTTTAGGACATCAACACTCCAATATGATACTTTTGAGTTTTGAGCTTGTCTGTGTGTTGCCTTTTGCTGTGCTATGAATCTGCTGTTGCTCTGTCCTGGGTTTAGCACCACCCTCCGTTTGTTCCCTGGGCCTAGTTTAAAACCATGCCTGTCCACTTCTTATGAATCATAACAATTCAAATGGAAACATTTTGAACTGGAACGTGAGGAGTTTGAACATTGATGATAAATGGTTGGCTGTTAGGTCTAGTGTTAGGACCCTAACATCGGATTCCTTGTGCGTCCTGTATCAGTCCCTGAATCAAATAGCTGATACACATAAAATTTAGTAGAATGATATTAAATACATACTTCAAATAAAATAATTACCTGAACAGAGTAAACGATAATCTCGTTGACTAGGATCTACAACAAATCAGTTAAGCAGAAGAGCCTACAATGGAACAAAGCAGTACAAAGCGGAACAACCTAATGCCACATGCAACTCGGGTTAGACTTCTCTTTAATTTCATCTGGGTTGAGGTTGATATCCATCTCAACAATCTGAAAGTAGCAAGGCTTATTGCAGAAGGTACTCAATAAGTCCTATACTACTTATTTTGATAAATGCATAAAGTATGACTCAAGGACAAGGCTTTACAGGTTCAGTTTTAAGCATAAAATATTTTATACAGGCATCTAGTTATATTCTCTATGGTTAACTTTGAAAACAGTGTAAATAAGGTAACAAGGTATATTTGGGAGGTTTTCGGTCCTAAGAGGGGCTACACTTTGCTCCGTAGTCCCTATCATTGTGTCTGGTGTACCTTTAATACTACACAGCTCCTGGTGGATTGAGCGAGCAACCTTATCATACGGACATCTAGTCTACACACTCGTCAAAGACACACACCCTTGAGTCTAACCAAAGCGTGGCTATTGCTTTGCATTTCCATGATCGTGGACACGGCTATTCGAATAGATTTCTATTCTGCAGAGGTTGTACACTATACCCACGCGATATGCTTAGCTTCCTTCCGTTACAAGCGAATAAGCGAATCATACTGAGACACTTCAATCCCCTTCTCTTGCTGAACTATACTACATGATACTACAAGATACCACAAGTGCTTTAGTGTCACGTCCCAAAATCCGTAATCACGCGATTAAGTCTAATTATGCATCATTAGTGTCATGATTAGTTTCGTGGTAAATTGTTTTGGCACATTAGAGCAATTCATTTTGAGTCAATCAGATGATAGAAAGAAATTCAGGAGAGAAAATAATGTATTTCACAATTAAAATAGAATTCTTTCTTTTACATGTGGGACCCACCAAGCTGGCTAGCCCCACACCTCACTCACTCTCCCTCACTCACGTGCAGCCACCTGCTCCCACTCCCTCTCCCCCGTGCCCTCACTCCCACTCGAGCAAGAAAGGGGAGCAACCCACTCTCCCTCTCCTCTCAAGCTCTCTTTCTTTCTCCCTCAAATCCGCCCTCAAGAACTTGGATACGAGGTGAGTATGTGGTATCCACGTGATTTCTAGCTCATGAGCTTCCCATCCCTCCAATTCGTTTGCTCTTTTCTGAAATATTCAAGTCGATTTTGACTCATTTTGGTGTTTAGGGTTGAAACACGAGGAACACCAGATTTCCTCGTCTCTCAAGCGATTTCCTCCGTTTCCTTCGTCACCCAATGGTCACTGACCTCCACAAGTATCGTGGGTAAGTCCCTTAAGCTTCCTCCCGACGAGAATGTGTGATTTGGGTGTTCGATTTTGAGTTCGAGCAAAGTTCTTGAGTTATTGAGCTTCAAAGCAATTTAGGGATTTGGATGAATTTGAGGTAAGGAATTGAGTTGCTAGGTTGATGAGTGATTTCTAGGCTTCATGAACTATCTCAAGCATGTCTCCCTTTGATTTGGAGAAGCTCGCAAAATCAAATCGGTCGTTTTCCCCACAAATAATTGCTTTATGCACAACTCCGAAGACTTCGGAAAATTGTTCGGAGACTGCACAATTCGAGGACTCTGCAAAAATGTGTGGAGACTCCACAGTGCTGAGTGTCCACAAAAATTCGTAGAGACTCTTGTGGTTACTGTTCATCAGCCATTTGCTGATAGCTTGTAAAATTTGTAATTAATTTCTACGAACTCCAAAAATCATGAAACCAGTTGCATTAGCTTTGTATGAGTATGAACTACATGTTAAAAATGTTGGAACTCATTAAATGATTTGTGAGAATTAATTAGTTAAATAAATATGTTTCAGCTTATTGAAATCACAGTTAATAGATATCATGTCCTAAACTTGTGAAACCAGTTGGAAAATTCATGTTATGATTAGTGCCATCTAGAAAAAAATGTTTTCATGCATTATAAAGCATAGTTTTTCGATCTCCAGACCCTCAGCAGGAGGCCCGACTTTCGAAGGCTGCGGGCCCCTTCGGGCAACCTCTCCGGTACGTATGTGACCTTCCCAAAACTCAGAGCTACAGTAAGCCCCCTCCAGAGCTTTCGATCTCCGGAACCTCAGCAGGAGAACTGGCCCCCGGAGGCTGTGGACCCCTTCAGGCCACCCCTCCGGTACCCGTGCGGCCTTTTGAAGCCTAAAGATGCAGCCGGCCTCTGGAGATAATATCAGGAAACAAAGGACACCCCCTGCAGCCGACTTGACACGAGGTGACGGGCGATTAATGCCGGTGCAAGTGGTGCATATTCTGACACCCCAGTGCGATGAAAGTCGTCTTGACACCCTCGGTAGAGGAGCGCCGGGTCGTAATTGGCGACCGGCTCACCCCTCAAGGGGCAGGCACCACAACAGTTACCACGGTAGATATTTATCTTCTATGTAGGGTAAAAAGTAGTTATCCAGAATAAGGGCCAGTAATTCGGCTAGGTCATAGATATTTGTACATCGTGATAACTTGTACACTAATCTACGTACCACCCTATAAATAGGGGGTCGTGGTCATCTGGACAGGGATGGGTCACAAGGAGAACGCTCAATAAAACACAGAGGGCAATACACAGGACACAAAGGTGCATAAACAGAAAGTCACGCTGTGATACTCCCCTAGACCGATCCATTTTTCTACTATCAATACATTTGTGGTGTTCCTTCCTCTCAAACTTCGTCTCCAAGGTTGAGTCTCCTCCTTAGAAAAAACTCTCACCATACTTGCTGGGGCAAGATGATCTCTTGCTCCAACAGCGCGCTGTCCGTGGGGACTCAAACACAAAAGTGCTAAAGTGTGGTAGGAATCCACCAGAAAAACCACAAAAGCGCTAGCTCTAGCCGCCATATCCACCATTGCAGCCATGTAACCATATGCATGGCTGTCTCAGGCATGCACACCATGTGCACCCTCCAGCCCCGCTGCCGTGTGGGACGGTGTTCCTCTGGCCTTGACCAACCTAGAACCTTGGGCCAGTACGGAAACTCTAGACGGCGTGGAGGCCTTCCAGCATCTGTATCTCGAAGACCTCGCTGCACCAGGAGAGGTCGCGATCGAGGCCGCAGCCAAGTAGGCCGCTTTCTAGTGGTTCTGGGTAGTTGAACCCAGGGGTGTTCCCGCTTGGGCTTGGTCCCAAAGTATCTCCTTCGATAGCACCTCAGGCATCCTTCCAGCGTCCTCCTCGGGCCCCTCAGGCAAAAGAGGGTTCCGAGGAGGCGCATGACTCTGGAGTGCATAGACCCCGCCAACGCCCTCGACACAGCCCTCATGATGCCAGCCGCGTGCAGGGAACCACAAGTCCACCTTATCCAGGGAGGCGTAGTAGGAGCCACTCCGGATCCGAAAGCTGGTTCACCGGATGACCTCGACGGTCCCCTCAATGGGAAGGAGGCCCTGGGGAAACCACGGGCTCTGGGGCACGCGGTCGCCGGCAGCGACCTCAACGTCAACCACAAGGTCTGGTACCCCAGAGGCATACGAATGCATCCTGCACAGACAAGAGCGCATCCACAACACCAACGACTGCTGAACCCTCATGACCTTCCGGGAAGAACACCTTCGGAGCCGGGCAGAAGACTGAGGGAACTGGCGAAGGATGATATAGGGGTCAGAAGCCTGGGGTAGGCTCCCAGTAAATCCCTAGCCCTCCAACTAGCTCCATCTCCACCAACTCCGCCACCGATACTGCAATATCCCAGTGACAAGGACTGAGTTGGAGAATACCGTCACCAGGCTCCGAACAGATTACCTCCGGAGCCGGGTAGCGGGTAAGGGCTGAGGGGGTTGAGGACCACCTCTCCCGACTAGCCTTCTTGTTCGCCTCCGACACGCCATCGCCAGGCTCCGGATGGATTACCTTTGGAACCGAGAAGCAACTAAGGGCCGAGGGGGTCGAGGACCACCTCTCCCGACTAGCCTTCAGCTTCACCTCTAACACACCGTCGCCAGGCTCCGGATGCATTACCTCCAAAGCTGGGCAATGGCTAAGGGTCGAGGGGGTCGTAGACCACCTCTCCTGACTAGCCTTCGGCTTTGCCTCCGTCACGTCATCGCCAGGTTCTTGATAGATTACCTCCGGAGCCAGGCAGTGGCTAAGGGCTGAGGGGATCGAAGACCACCTCTCCCGACTAGCCTTTGTCTTCGCCTCCGACACACCGTCGCTAGGCTCCAGATGAATTATCTCCGGAGCCAGGCAGCGGATAAGAGTCAAGGGGGTCGAGGACCACCTCTCCCGACTAGCCTTTAAGCCTCATAATAGAGACCTTATTCTAGCAAAGGTACACCCACTATTACCTATCGATAGTTTACCTAGTTGGCCTATCTTTCATACAGTAAAGATCAAAACATGTTGGAGGCCTCCAACCTTACTACTAGAAGTCTTTACTACAGATAGCCACTAGGTACAAACGGTAAATCTAGATTGTGTCCCTGTTTAGTAGTAAGCAGTAGAACTTAAGTCACATCTTCATTTAGCATGAGTTATAAATAGTTGTCTAACCTAGCTATGTCTCATACTACAATTAGATGCTTATTGCCAACAGTAGACTGCAAAACTTAACTAGTACATAACCATGCAAATATCTACACTCCTACAGACGCAGTATGCCTAGGTCACCTGGAAGGCAAGACTGCCTAGGTGTCATGAAAGGTATTGTGTAGCCTCGGCAGTGTAGTTGCCATGTATCAAGGGACTTGCTTGATAGACAGTGTTGCGGCGCCACCCGAAGGACTTCTTCGGGAGGAATGACAAGCCCGCGTACCCCGGACGCAGCTTACCTAGGTCACCTGGAAGGCAAGACTGTCTAGGTTTCCTGGAAGGTATCGCATAGTCTTGGTAGACAGTGAGGCCCACATAACTGCAGCTGCGCTATTTGCCTAGGTCACCAAAAGGCAGATTTTGCCAAGGTGTTCCTGGAAGGCATTGTATAGCCTTGGTAGTGTCGAAGCCACACCCCAAGGGATATCCTCGAAGGTGGAGATGCGGTGCTCTGAGGTATGCTGTCGCAAGGAATCCTCGTTGCACGACATGCCTACACAGCGCGGGTACAGCGAGCCTAGGTCACTGTGAAGGCATCAAGCCTAGGTTTTCTGGAAGGCGTTGCATAGCTTCGATAGTGTGTAAATGCCGGTTACTAAGGGATTTCCTTGGTAATGTAGTTGCGGCACCCCAGAAGGATTTCTTCGGGAGGCGTGACATGGTCACGCACCTGTAAGCATTACTTGCCTAAACCTAAGGTCACCTAAAAAGGTTTCCCGGAGCATAAGCTTTGCCCTGGTAGGAAGTGGAGCCCACACACCTACAATAGCGCAGTATGCCTAGGTCACCTAAAGGGCAGATTATGCCAAGGTGCCTCATAATAGAGCCTCGGTAATGTGGACGCTGCATACCAAGGGATGACCTTGATGTGAGAATGCGGTGCTCTGAGGAATGCTATCACAAGAAATCCTTGTTTCATGACAAGCTTATACACCACGAGTGCAACATGCATAGGTCACCGCAAAGACATCAAGCCTAGGTTTCCTGAAAGGTATTGCAAAGCTTCGGTCGTATAAATGCCACGCGCTAGGGCACACCCTTGGTGGATAGTGTTGTGGTACACCCGAGGTGTTTCCTCTGGAGCACGGCAAGCCTACACACTGCAGGCGTAGTATGCCTAGGTCACCTGAAAGGCAAGACTGCCTAGGTTTCTTGGAAGGTATTGTATAGCCTTGATAGTGTGTAGGTCCTTCGGCATCAATACATGCCGAAGGGGATACAAAATCTCTGGAAAAAACGGAGAGTCCTACAAAGCCTCTAGCAAAAACGGAGAGTCCTACAAAACCTCTAGCAAAAATGGAGTCTTACAAAGCCTCCAGCAAAAACAAAGAGTCCTACAAAATCTCTGGCAAAAATGGAGAGTCTTACAAAGCCTCCGGCAAAAACGAAGAGTCCTAAAAAACCTCTGGCAAAAACGGAGAGTCCTACAAAGCCTCCGACAAAAATAGTTCAGTTAGAATGCGCAGTGACACATCCCATCCTGCCATCCTCAAACAGGCGAATGTGGGGAGTCCCCTGATCCCACACGTAATCCCCCACTCTGACAAACTCAAATGGCAAGAACACTCATCACCAAAGAAGTTTGAAGAATCTAGATCGACCTTGGCACAGACCCCAGAGCACATCACCTCCACCGACACCCCTCCGGCCTCGGGTACCGATACCGCATACACCAATTCTAACAGGCTCCAGAGCATGCCTCCTCTGCCAATACCTCTTCGGCCTTCGACTTCGACACCGACCGCACCTCCGACCTCAGCATAAACCCCAAGGTGTGTTGCCACCTCCAATGCACCATCAGCCTTGAGCTTCGCCATCAACGTCCATGGTTCCCACTGAAAAACTTCTCAGGGACAGGGAATAACCTTCGGACATTCCTGTTACTATACCAGGCTGGAGTTAGTTTTTCTCTACATCCTCTCACCCCTTCGAACGTCAAGGCCAGAGAATGAGGGGATACTATTGGGGGGAAATAAACCATCCTGAGGACACTGGTTGAAGATTGCTATCGAAGGTCTCTCCAGACACATCGGTCTCCAGACCCTCAGCAGGAGGCCTGACTTTCGGAGGCTGCGGGCCCCTTCGAGCCGCCTCTCAGGTACGTACATGGCCTTCTAAAAACTCAGAGCTACAGCAAGCCCCTCTGGAGCCTTCAGTCTCTGGACCCTCAGCAGCAGACCTGGCCCCCGGAGGCTTTGGACCCCTTCGGGCCACCCCTCCGGTGCCTGTGCAGCCCTTCAAAGCCTAAAGATGCAGCTGGTCTCTAGAGATAATATCAAGAAAGAAAGGACACCCCCTGTAGCTGACCTGACATGAGGTGATGGGCGATTATTGCCGGTGCAAGTGGTGCTTATCCTGACACCCTAGTGCGATGAAAGTCGTCCTGACACCCCCGGCAGAGCAGCACCAGTAGTTCTGCCAGGTCCTAGATATTTGTACATCGTGATAACTTGTACACTAAGCTACGTAGCACCCAATAAATAGGGGGTCATGATCATCTGGGCAGGGATGGATCACAAGGAGAATGCTCAATACAACACAGAGGGCAACACATAGGACACAAAGGTGCATAAACACAAAGTCACGATATGATACTCCTCCTAGACCGATCAATTTTTCTACTATCAATACATTTGTGGTGTTCCTTCCTCTCAAACTTTGTCTCCAAGCATGAGTCTCCTCCTTAGAAGAAACTCTCGCCCTACTTGCTGGGGCTAGACGATCTCTGACTCCAACAGCCGACTGGAGCGGAGTTCCATCCGAGCTCACCGGTCGTGGAGTGGAGCGCGCCAGGGGAGAGATCCACTCGCGGTGGCACAGGATGAGAGAGGGGGGCACGGCGGCAATCGGCGGAGGACATGGCAGTGGAAGGGCATAGTGGCAGCAAAAGTGAGGGAAGGGCAAGGCGGTGGCATGAGACAGTGGTGCAAGGGCCAGCGGCGGCGTGGCCTCGGGCTGTCGGGACGGTGGCTTAGCGGGGAAGCGAGAGAGAGGAGGTCGAAGAAGGGAGCAGAGGACCTCACCAGGGTGGTTTGCACACACAACGAGGGCAAAGCGGCTCAGGTGAGTGATGGCTAGCCTTGGCTGCTACGCAAAGCGAGCGGCGCGGGCCTAAGCACGGCTGAGCGGTGCTCTGGTGATGGCGGGAGGATGGGGTGCTGCGGTGGCGTGGGCTGGCGGTTCTTGGGAAAGCGTGCGCGAGTAGAGCGGCACTGCGCGACGGCATGGACCGAAGGTTGGTGGCGCACGGGACCAGAGCAGAGGGTAGCACGGCGTGCTGGCCTGATGCGACCGAGCGGTTGGGACGGCGCACGACGCATGTGCGAGCTACTACTGCTGTGTGTTGTGCTTGCAGGGGGTGGGTGCTCGGTGGATGGTTTGTGATTGTGTATGTGAAGGGAGAGGAGAGCAGGGGTCGTGCAATGTACCTTGTTTGTATGTAGCATGGGGATTGATCTTTTGCAGGTGTAGGAAGAGAGAGGAGCAGAGGAGGGGAAGTTTACTTGTGCTGCTCCGTGAGAAAGATCAGAGGGAGAGAGAGGAGTTGGTGGTGTGAACGGAGAGGAGAATGGCGGTATTCTATGATGGATGAACATCAACTGTGATTTCTATGCGTGATAAATAGTAACTGATGATGAACACTAGCCGATAGAGAGAGATCTGAGAGAGAGAAAATATGTTAAATTCAAATGGATGTATTTGAATTTGAATTGGGACGTAAGATGATTCAAATAAATGTATTTGAATTTGAAACTATATTTGTAGATATTCAATTTGAATAAATTGAATTGCATTGGAATAATTCAAATTGAATTTGAATTAAGCTTGACATGACTTTGGAACGAGGCATTAATTTAAGCGATTTGAACTTGAATGCATTCGATTGAAACTTAGATGATTCAAATTTGCATTCAAATATGAAATTGACGAGGATTTGAATTAATCTAGCTTTGGATACAATTTCATACTAATTCAAATAAGTTTATTTGAATTTCGATGTGGATTTAGATTTGAAATTGGGTTCGGCATTAATTCAATAAGGGTATTTGAATTAGGAAAAAGATTCGAACTTGAAGCCTTGTGATTTGAGAGAGGTTTGAATTCAAAAGAATTGAATTTGATTGGATTTCTGTTGAATTGAATCTAAGAAATAGATTTGAATTTGAGAGACATTCAAATTTAAAACTCCGCTCCAAGAACCATGAAAACAAAATGAACCAAAATGCATATGATTCAAATTATTGCAAGGATTAATTAGAAATTAATTTGGTGCTCTTTGGTATACTTAGAAAAAAATAATATTTTTGAATGTATACATACAAGTATATCTATATTCAAATATATATTTCCTAGATTTTATGTTGTTTTAAGTAATTAGATTTTTTTTTTAAAAATGAGTGAATTTTGACTATTTTCTAGATGCTAAAACACAGGGTGTTACATCTAGGATTGAAGAAAGTTCTTGTTCCATTGTTTGCCTACAAGAAACTAAAAGAGAAATGATTGACAATGCTTTCATCAAGAAATTTGCTCCGAAAAGGTTCAATACAAACGCCATTGTTCCCTCCTCTGGGACCTGGGGGTATTCTAATTTGTTGGGTGGGTTCCATCTTCACTAGCAGTATGATTTTTTCTACATCCTACGCTCTCACCATCGCTTTCACCGTAGTCGCCAATGCCTAACACTGGTATTTCACGACGGTTTATGGGCCATGTCATGGACAGGAGAGACATGATTTCATAAATTGCTTAAACGATCTGGAGATAGATGAAAACGATAATTGGATGACTGTAGGAGACTTCAATTTCTACAGATCATTGGAGGACCGAAATAAACCAGGAGAAATCTCCATGACATTCAGATATTCAATGAAGTCATTAGCAACCTTGATCTGCTGGAATTCCCTCTCAAAGGTAGAAAATTCACCTACAACAACATGCAAAATGACCCCCTTCTTGAGCAACTAGACTTGTGCTTTACTTCGGCTAATTGGATTGTGGACTTCCCCAACACTCTCTTGCCGCCTCTGGCCAAACCAACTTTAGACCATATTCCCTATTTGGTTCAAATTGGCACCAAAATCCCAAGGGCAAAAATCTTTAGGTTTGGAAACTTTTGGGTAGACTAACCTAGTTTCTTTGACATTGTGGCTACAGCTTGGAAGGCCCATATAAGAGAAAGTTGTAGTGTTAAAATTATCTCTGCTGTAAGAAAATAAAGCACGACAGGATCAAACACGAGACATGATTTTTACGTGGAAAACCCTTTCGGGAAAAAACCACGGGCGCCAATCGGCAATCTTCACTATATCAGGGATGTGTATAATGCAGAGGATTACAATGAGCGTCTTGGCTCTCTTTGCAGCTTACAAGATATATTTATAGGGGTGGACACATACGACTCTAGTCTAATACGGACTGTTCTGGAATATGGGCCGAAGGCGTCCCTTGTCTGGCCCAACAAGAATTCGGATCACAATCCAACAAACTCCACCTTGAGATGAATTTCATCTTGTAGCAAATAAAGAATCATCAATAAACTCCCTTCAATAATAAATATCACCGACGCCAAAAGTCTCTAGGACTCAAACTGTAACACCAACTAAACTTGAGCATAGCTCAAATTTAGTAGCAGGAACTGGCTTTGTCATCATATCAGCAGGATTATCATGAGTGCTTATCTTGCATATTTTAATATCACCTTGAGCAATGACATCTCGAATACAGTGATACCTCACATCAATGTGCTTTGTTCTTTCATGAAACATTTGATCCTTTGTAAGGCAAATAGCACTCTGACTATCACAGAATATATTAATGCAAGAATTATCTCCACAAAGCTCAGTATACAAACCTCTCAACCAAACAGCTTCTTTTCATGCTTCAGAAATAGCCATATATTCAGCTTCAGTAGTTGATAAAGCAACAGTAGCCTGCAAACACGCTTTCCAACTAACTGCACAACCACCAACGGTGAAAACATAACCTGTGAGAGATCTCCTCTTATCCAAATCACCAGCATAATCTGAGTCAACATAACCAACAAGTCCATCTCCAGATTTTCCAAACTGCAAACAAGCATTAGAACTACCACGCAGATATCTGAAAATCCACTGAACAGCTTTCCAATGCTCTTTGCCAGGATTAGCCATAAATCTACTAACAACACTCAGTGCATGAGATAAATCAGGACGAGAGCAGACCATGGCATACATAAGTGAACCAACTACACTAGAATATGAAACTCTAGACATGTACTCAATATCATATTCTGACTCAGGACATAAAGCTGAAGATAATTTGAAATGAGTAGCTAATAGAGTACTCACTGGTTTTGCATCATGCATATTGAAACGACGAAGGACCTTCTCAATATAACCTTGCTGACTAAGATATAACTTGCCAGCTTTCCTGTCTCTAATGATCTCCATGCCAAGAATTTTCTTTGCTGCACCTAAATCCTTCATCTCAAATTCATTACTCAATTGTGATTTCAATTTGGCTATTTCTGATTTATCCTTTGCAGCAATCAACATATCATCGACATAGAGAAGCAAATAAATAGCTGAACTATTAACAGTCTTCAAATAGACACAACTATCATAATTGGAACGCTTAAAACTATTAGAGAGCATAAATGAGTCAAACCTCTTGTACCACTGTCTAGGAGACTGCTTCAAACCATAAAGAGATTTCTTTAATTTACAGACAAAGTCTTCTTTTTCAGGAATAACAAAACCTTTAGGTTGATCTATATAAATGTCTTCATCTAACTCCCCATGTAAAAATACAGTTTTAACATCTAATTGCTCAAGTTCATAATCACGCATAGCAACAATACTGAGTAAAGTGCGAATAGAACTATGCTTCACAACAGGGGGGAAGACGTCATTATAATCAATACCTGGAATCTGGCTATAACCTTTAGCAACCAACCTTGCTTTATATCTTGCTGCTTCATTAGGAGAAATACCCTCCTTTCTTTTGAAAATCCACTTGCAACAAACAGACTTCGTCTATTTTGGCAATTTGACTAAATCCTAAGTACCATTATTTTCAAGTGACTCCATCTCATCTTGCATTACAGTCATCCAATTATTGCAATCAGCAGAAGTAATAGCCTCATTGTAATTAGAAGGTTCTTCATTACCTTCAACTTCTTCTGCACAACTCATAGCATAAGCAGCAATATTACACTCCTCAATTAACCTCTTGGGTGGATTAATTTGCCTTCTAGGCCTATCAACTGCAATAGAATGTTGTGTAGGCTACACAACGGATGAAGGATGTGGAGCACTAGATGAATCATGATCAATAAATAAATTTTCAGCAATAGGTGTATCTTGGACAACGGTATCTGGTGTACTTTCTGCAGTAATAAAATGCTCCACCTGCACGTTAGAACTCTGCTGACTCTGAACAGGAGCATTTGACAACATAGCAGATTCATTAAAGACAACATTCCTGCTAATCACCATCTTTTGTGTTGCAGGATTCCACAATTTATAACCTTTAACACCAGATTTATAACCAAGAAATATGCACTTAATAGCTCTAGCCTCCAATTTACCATTATCAACGTGAGCATAAGCAGGACAACCAAAAACTCTCAATTCTGAATAATTAGCTGGAGAACCAGACCATAGCTCAATTGGAGTTTTCTTATCAATGGCAATGTTGGGTGATCGATTAATAAGATAGCAAGTAGTGGAAGCGGCTTCAGCCCAAAAACGTCTATGCATACCTGCATTAGACAACATGCAACGGGCTCTCGAGATGATAATTCTGTTCATACGCTCAGCTACACCGTTTTGTTGTGGAGTACCAGGAACAGTGTAGTGTCTCACAATACCTTCAGACTTACAATATGAATCAAACTCATCAGAACAGAATTCCATCCCATTATCAGTGCAAAGCTTCTTTACCTTCTTTTCGGTTTGCCTTTCAACCATAACCTTCCACTCTTTAAATGCTTTAAATACTTCTGATTTATGCTTCAAGAAATAAAGCCAAACTCTTCTCGAGTAATCATCAATAATAGTTAACATATAACGAGAACCACCTAGTGAAGACCTACGAGATGGTCCCCATAAATTAGAATGCACATAATCAAGAATACCTTCTGTTGTATGAACTGAAGTGTTGAATTTCACCCTCTTATGCTTGCCAAAAATACAATGCTCACAAAATTTCAGCTTGCCGATACTATGTCCATCAAGAAGACCTCTCTTGCTCAATTCTGCCAAACCAAGTTCACTCATATGCCCAAGACGCATATGCGAAATATTAGTAGCATCAGAATCTGATAATGAATGTGAACTTACAGCGGCATCACCTGTGATTGTAGTGCCTCGGAGATGATATAAATTGGCAGATTTCAAATCACCTTTCATTACAATAAGAGAACCTTTTTTTCACCTTCAAAATACCATCTCCACCTGACCAATCATACCCTTTATTATCAAGAGTACTCAAAGAAACAAGGTTCCTTTTCATACCTGGAACGTGCCTCACATCTGTCAAGGTTCTAACAATGCCATCATGAATCTTTATAATAATTGATCTAATTCCAACAATTGGACGTGGGTTGTCATCACCCATCCTAACAGAACCAGCATCTTGAACAGAATTATAAGTGGTGAACCAATCTCTATGTATGCATATATGAAAAGACGCAGCAGAGTCAATAATCCATTCATCACCACTACTAGCACATCCAGCAAAAGCAACGAGAGTCTCTCCATCAGAACTATTATTAGAAGCAGCAACAGATGCTTTACCTTCTTCAATAGATTTACCTTTCCTCTTTTCTTTATTCTTCAACTTGTAACATTCAGATATGTCATGATTATTTTTCTTGCAATACCTGCAAAATTTTTCTTTTCCTCTGGACTTTGAACGACCCCTGTAACCGTTCGAACTTTTATCTCTTTGGCTATTATGCGAATTCTTCTCCGTTGTCCTGTCACGCACAATCAAACCTTCTCCATTGGAAGTAGAGCTATCAGTAGACACCATCTGATTCATCTTTTTCTTGGCATGCAAGGCCTCATAAACTTCTTTCAAAGTTAGTGTATCATGACTGTATAATATGGTATCTCTGAAGTTTGCAAAGGAAGTAGGTAATGAGCACAAAAGAATAAGACTCAAATCCTCATCATCATATTTTACCTCCATAGACTGTAGGTCAGCAACGATCTCCTTAAAGACCGAAAGATGATTCAACACAGAACCACCCTCCTGTAATTTGTGCGTGAACAACTTCATCTTCAGATGCATTTTACTGGTTAGATCCTTAGACATACAGATCGATTCCAGCTTTAGCCATAAAGCAGCAGCGGTTTTCTCTTGCAAAACCTCCTGCAAAATATTGTTTGATAAATGAAGATGAATTTGTGACAAAGCCTTACGATCCTTTCTCTTTTCTTCATCAGACCAAGACTTTTAATCTTTATTTTCAAAATTATCAAGCGCATCATCCAGATCAGTGTGCGCAAGAATAGCCCGCATCTTTACTTGCCATAGAGAAAATCTTGTATCATGATCTAGCAGCGGAATATCATATTTCATGAAAGCCATGACGAAGAATAATCAGGAACAAAATAGCTTGCAGCCCCTCTGGTACAGCCCTGTGTGCACGAAGCAAAAAACTGCAGAAGTCCTGGTACACTTTGTGTACATGCAGCAATTAAATAGCAAAGCTTTGGTAGACTTTCTCGTGTGCACGTAGCAAAGATGCCAGATTTTGGCTTTTCACCAGCAGGCCTTGACTTGAACCTGTCATTTTCTTTTCTTTCACGTGAGAGGTCACGGAAGGGAGCTCCTCGGGACTTGAACAGCTCACGAACAACACACAAAACAGCCTTAAGTGCTGATGCGCAGAGACGTGCTTGAACTCGTATGCACGGTTGCGTGCGACAGCAGTAGATCGGAAGTCGACGGATCGGCAGGTGTCCAACAGCAGCGCAGAAAACCAGGCGATCCCCCCTGAGACCGATCCAATCCGATAGGCTGAGGCACGCACGGATCGCGTGAAAACCTCGTGATCAAAACCGAGCGTCGCAGATGGATCGGCACGGACCAGGGCGCAAAGAAACCGGCGACGGACGAGGCCGGTGAATCGACGAATTGAGCGGCGACAACGAACGCGAAGAAGACCGACGGGAATATATTTTTTTTCTCGTATTCTCGTGTATCCAATCCGGCTCTGGTACCACTTGTAAGAAAATAAAGCACGACAGAATCAAACACGAGATACGATTTTTACGTGGAAAACCCTTTCGGAAAAAACCCACGGACGTCAATCGGCGATCTTCACTATATCAGGGATGTGTATAATACAGAGGATTACAATGAGCGTCTTGGCTCTCCTTGCAGTTTACAAGATATATTTATAGGGGTGGACACATACGACTCTAGTCTAATACGGACTGTTCTGAAATATAGGCCGAAGACGTCCCTTGTCTGGCCCAACAAGAATTCGGATCACAATCCAACATCTGCCAAGTTCAAATTACTCAGAAGAATTCTGAAGAGGTGCAGCAAAGGCATCTCTCAATTAAGTAAGGTCATTGAGTGCTGCAATGAACCCTCCTGGTCTTGGATCACCTAGAGGATCAGAGATCTCTCTTTCACCAGGAAAGAAATTTCAGGGATATTTTGAAAAGACATATCCAGAAACTGCTGAGTTTGAAGAGAGAATATTGGAGAAAAAGATGCACCATTAGATGGGTTGTGCTTGGAGATGTGAATACTAAATTTTTTCAAGCTTCTGCGACAGAAAGCTACAGGAGAAACACTATAACCTTCCTGGAGGATCCACAGGGGAGATTGGTGAGTGATCACGTCGAAAAATCATCTATTCTGCTGGATGCTTTCAAAGATAGAATGGGCTCCTCAGATGAACCAAATATGTTATTCAGGCTGGATGATCTGGTGGCTCGCTTTGAAAACCTTGATGGGCTCTCATCCCCTTTCTCCAGGGAGGAAATTGATAATGTGGTTAAAGAGCTGCCAACTAAAAAATCCCCACGGTTGATGGTTTCAATGGCTTTTTCCTAAAGAAGTGCTAGCATATTGTTAAAAAAAAAGACTTATACTCCTTATGTGAAGAGTTCTTAGAGGGCCAGGTTAATCTTTAGGCTATCAATAGCTCCTTTGTCACCTTGATCCCAAAAACCAACAATCCAACTACTGTTAGGGATTTTAGGCCAATTTCTCTTCTTAACTCGACTCTAAAATTGATCGCAAAGGTTCTGGGGAATAGGTTGAAAAAGGTTATAATCAATATGGTTTTATTAAGACAAGGACTATTCAATACTGTTTGGCTTGGGCCTATGAATATCTTCATCAATGTCACTATTCCGAGGAGTTAGTCATCCTGAAACTGGACTTTGAGAAAGCTTTTGATTCTATTGAGCACGGGGCTATCTTGGTTATGTTACATCACTTGGGATTCAATCAAAGATGGATTAATTCGATATCTTGGCCTGCCTCTTGGCACCACCAGACCTAAAGTGGAGGATGATGCTCTATGAATAGAGTGGAGAGACCGCGTACTGCGATTTCAAACTTTCTCACTACGGCGGGCAGATTAGAGATAGTCAACTCAGTCCTTTCTGCTCTTCCCACATATACCAGGAATTGCTTCTTCTTCAGGTCTGTTTATCACAACTACAAAATTCTATTACACATTCAGATGATTGTCATTACATATGGGGCTCTAAAGAATACTCATCCAAAAAATTCTACTACCTACCCTTCAAGGAGTGCATTGTGCCACCTCCTTTCACCTGGATTTGGAGATGCAGGTGCAGCATAAAGCTTAAAGTTTTCATTTGGCTACTCTTCATGGACCGTCTAAATACAAGAACATTTTAAAAAGGAAGAATTGCAAGATCGATTGAGATGATTATAGCTGTGTTCTTTTCAATCTAAGGATTGAAGAATCCACTTTCCACCTCTTCTTCTCTTGCCCCTTTACTATCAGATGCTAGCACTATCTTCAATTTAACTGGGACCATCAGAGACATTTCTTTCCTATGCTCCAGAAAGCCAAGATTGATTATGGACATGATTTCATCATGGAAGCCTTCACCATTGCTGCCTGGACCATCTGGAAAGTAGAAATGAATTTATATTCAGAAGAATTGCCCCATCCTTCTCTGGATGGAAGAGGGACGTTAAGAATGAAGTGTACCTACAACTCAACAGGGTGTGAGCTCCTCTTTGACTCCTTAGAGTGGCTGTCCTGCCTTGTGTAGCTCTCTCCCTCTTAGCTCTCTTCTCTTTTTTATCTTTGTGTGGTTCTCTCTTCCTCCTTTTTTGTTTTCTTGCTCCGGCCTTTCTTTGTGGGGCCCTTTGTACAGTGAGAGTTTTGGGTCTCTTTCTCCTTTTTTCTTATATATATAAATACACAACATAGTAGGGGATTCTCCTACTGTTTTCCCTAAAAATTGATACTTTCGACAAGCATTATGAAAATGAATTATTCTAAATTGAAAGAATTATGTATTATAAAAGTATTTTTCCATAATTAGTACAGTAACATCAATCTTATATTGTCAATCAATGTAATTATATATGTATTGACATGTAATTCTCCAAAGGCATCGTTGCGAGTAGATAATAGACATACATGCGACCACTTCGAGGATGCGTCTTTCAGTACCATAAAGTACCAAAACGGGCCAGATAGCAGCTGAATAGGACCACAAAATATCCCCTGGGTTCGGTTCAGGAATGCAGAGATTTTATTTTGTATCTTCATTGTAGACGGTCTTATTATTAATTTTTCAGTAGCACATGCAGGACATACAAAATCTTCATGTTTCGAAAAATTCTTTACATTTATGCCATGACCTTATGAGTTAGTAGTTATGATCCTCATCATTATAAGACCAGTGTGACCTAATCCTATCATGCCATAGGGAGAATAATTCTGCACTATAAAACACAGTCTTCAAGATAGTGAACACTTCTAGTGCTTTAATGCAAGTGTAGTACAAGTCATTGCTATTGGACAAAAGTTTTTCTACTATTCTCACTTCACTATCACGCTTATTGATGAGCAGGTCTTCCCTACCATCTTCTTCACCAGTTTTTATATGGAAACTGTTAGCGCGAATATCTTTAAAACTTGAGAGAATTCTTATAGATTCAGGGTACAACAATGCTTCTTCAATGTGCAAAGTAGTTCCCATAGGTAGTATGTCTGTGGCTCTTCCAGAACCTACTATGCACTTATCACCACTAGTGACAGTCGTCACTTTTCCAGAGCTATTTCTAATAAATTGAAAATACATCTTTTCTATTAAGATGATGTTTGTGGATCCACTATCTACAATACACACTTTCTCCATACGGGTGCCACACATATTCAATAAATAAAGCATCCAATCATTCACATGTGAGAAAGTAGCAACGAGAATAAATGCTTTATTAACTATCAAAAAATATTGTTTGCAGCTAAGATTGCTCTTCTAGAGCTTACATTTATTCAGTCCTCCTAAATTCAGCAACTAAGGAAATGGCTAATTACTCTAATTCTAGATAGAGTCTGTGAAATATCCAGCCACTTCTTCTTCAATGACTTTCTTTTGTGCTTCATCCTCCATGGCATCTTCTATTGTAGTAGAGAAGGACAAAGTAGAGGCGTCTGCATCCTTTATTAGGAGGTCCTTTACTACCAGTGTGGGAGCATCATCAACTTCCATGTGAGATATTTTCCTTTCAATTGTTGTTGCTTTGCCCACTTTCATCTCCACTGCAATGGTGAGATGTGCTTCTAGCTACTCCTTCTTCTTCCGGTGTGCTTGCACAACATGTTTTGGTGCTTTACAGATTTAGGACCAATGGCCCCGAACACCGCACTTAAAGCATGACTGGTTTTGCTCATCATATGGTTTTACTTATTTCTTTGTCTTGCCATTATCATCACCAGACTTGACCTTGTCTGCCACCACATCCTTCCTCCCTTCCCTCTCTTCTTATTGCGGTTCTTGTGAGCTTTGAAAGAGCTGTGATTGACTACTAGACCATTGCTCTTTCCTTGCGGCTGGGATAAGAAGTTCTTATTTATGACTTCGTCATGAACTTTTTGAAGCTGCAACATGTCAATTGGTTCAGAATACTTCTTGTATTTTGATTGATGGTGATTGCATGCAGATTCTACCGCATTCAGGTGGAAAGTGGAGAGAGTCTTCTCAATTTTCTCCTCTTCTGTGATCTCTATCCCACGGAGACACAGAAATGTGCAAATACGATACAGAGCGAAATTGTACTTTCTGATATGCTTGTAGTCACAGAAACAGAGCCGGACCCATTCTTGCTCTGCAAGAGGCTTGATGGTGTATTTAAGGCGCTCAAAACGCTCATATGCCTTAGTGCTAGTCATTGCCATGTACTCTTCCTTCAAAATGGGGGAGAGATGGTGGCAGAGAAAATGAAGTGCCTGATCATTCTCATTCTCTGTGGGAACCATTGCACTACTTGTTCCAAGGCCAATAGCAGCACAGAGCCTTTTCGCTCGAAATACAATCCGGACATCCGACACCCAAGTGAGATAGTTGTGGCCATCTGCACTTAGCTCAGCGAACTCCTTGTTCATGATGCTAGCCATCTACATATTTAAATGACGCGAATATTACGACTAGTAAAGTTACATCATGTTACTAAATAGGATTACTAATTTTTTTTTGACATTTTCTATGCTATTATATGAATTTTACTAAATTTAAACACATATATCAGGCAATTTAAAAATTAAAAAAATAATAACATAATTACATACTGCATAATTGCTAAAACAGATGCAAAATTCAAATTCTAGAGGTATTCCTATGCAAAAATAGAGCCTCTAGATAATTTTTAAAATAACCAGGAGCCTAAATGCAAAACAACAAGGACTACACTTAATTAATAGAAAGTCTAGGGGGCTAAATGTAAATTTTAGATTTTTTTTTCCTTTTAT
Organism: Phragmites australis; assembly: GCF_958298935.1. NCBI lineage: Eukaryota > Viridiplantae > Streptophyta > Magnoliopsida > Poales > Poaceae > Phragmites > Phragmites australis. Next base: position 9,751,067 of record NC_084938.1, read on the forward strand.
TTCCACCGGTTTTTCTTCCTTTATTGGGCCAACTTGCTAATATTGGCATGGCCCACCCCATTCGGCCTGTGCACCTCGCATACATGGGGCGGCTAGGGTTTGGAAACCCAAGCCACCATCCAGATTGGCAGCCTGGCTCGGAGGCTCAGCTGCCAGAGCTAGAGGAGGTGCGGCGTCCATCGGCCGACGCATGGCGTCCAACGCTTTCGGCGTGGCCCATCGGCCGGTGCTTCGGCGTGGATGCGCTTCCGGCGCAACCTAGTGACGGCGGCGGGTGGCCTGGCCGCTCAGCATTGGGTGGCAGTGTGTGGCGATGTCGCTTGGCGCGGTCAGGTGCATGGCGAGCGGCGGCCCGATCGTTTGCGGGTGGTGGGGCGACGCTACAGGAGCTGTGGCAGCGCAGTTGATCGGTCGGAGGAGGCAGCGTGTTGGTCAGGTGGCCGTGTGCAGCGGCAACAGCTGCTAGGCCCATCCCGTGCGGGTGGCGGCCCGTTGCAGTGCAGGCGGCGACGGGTCTCATGAAGGCGGCTTCGGCCGGGGGCGCGATGGCGCAAGTGGCGGCACGCGGCATGGGCTCTGGCCGGTAGCACTGGCAAATTGGCGGTATGGCCAGTGCGGAGTGGGCAGCGCGGTGTGCTACAGACGGTCGGAGCGACACGTCGTGGTGCCACTTCGGGTGGCATAGAGGCGGTGGCGCCGGTGGCCCAGTAGCGTGGTGAAGCGAGAAGGCCGCCGGCTTCCATGATGTCGGTGTGGTCATACCCCTTCTTTTTTCTCTGACCTGTGTCGGTAGTCTTGTAGCCACCGCATTCTATGCGGAGGACGGTCGTCGGATTCTGGTCGGCAGCGTGGCAGTGGCTGCGGGCCCAGCATCTACATGGTACTGTTCATGGAGTGCGAGGGCGGTGGGGATCAGCAGCGCCAGCTGTGAGTGCCATCGACGTGTACGGGTAGACCGGCATGCCACGTGCGACAGCAAGCAAAAAGTGATCTAGCAAATAGATCAATTTCATAAAACGATCTATTTGTTCAGCATACACATACCGTAGGGATTGATGCCGGCAAATCGCGTGGTGTAGGATGGATTCGCTGCAGTGTAGTTCAGTCACAGGCATATTTGTTCCGCTAGGTTGGTCTCCGGTAGAGCTTCGTGCTGATAACGTGTTGATGAACCTTTGTTACCGGGTGTATTCCAGAGATCACGCGAGAGAACAATCACACAAAGGAGACACAATGTAGAGAAAAAACTTTCTTTTAATTCATATGTTGTTCTACAATGAGGGGTTCTATTATATATATATAGTGCTAAAAATTTCTAAGAGATAGAATCGAATTTTTTAAGAGATCGAGACAGACCTATATTTAGTTACAAAACTTCAGGTTTCTTAACAGAAACAATGTAATTAAGCTTCTTATATAGATGAATGCAAAAGAGCAACACAGAAATTAAGCGCGACATGCGGAGCTGCTGTGGTGCAGTTGGTACTTCGTAAGGCACTAAGGGGGAGCCTGCCGAAGTGCCGGTCATGGGTTTGAACCCTGGCACCGACACATTTATAAATTAAGCGCGACGCCAGCTCAAATGTTTGGTACCACCCGATGTTTTGTACCAACAGGGCAAAACGCATTGTACATTACTGGAGGAAAGAAAGAACAGGGCTCCGCCGCAAGCCTGAAAAGGTTCCTAGCTAGCGTTCTCTCACTCAGAGGTAGGCTCGGTTCGTGCTCACCATAAGCTTTTCTTTATATATTTGAAAAGGTTAAGACTCTTATTAAGATGAAACATGCGTACACATTACACCTGAGAATTGCTATATACGACGAACGGTTCAATTTGCCGGGCACGCTAATTAGTACATTTCCAATGTTCTGCCTACTTCGTTCTTCAAATTCTGTACTAAAGCTTATAAAATTCAAGGTATATTTGGCGCCTTAGATATATTTGACTCCAACAAAGCTCCTCCCACTGTATACAGTTTACTAATCCTACTATATATACTATTATGCGGCTGGATCGATTGCCTACAATCGTTGCTATAAATATGATTTGACTTGTGCCATGCCATAACGAATTACGCTAACCGTCTGATTTGTCACGGATTAGAATTTCATCATTCGGAGCAAATAAAATGGTGTCTAGTTCTGGCTATAGATTCAACCAGCAGGCTATTGTTTGTGGTCTGTCAGGTGGCGGCTCAGCTATGCAGCCAAGTGAGCGGACTATGAAGGTTCGTTCTCGGCCATGGACCGTACGTAGCCTGACCGCAGGAACAAGTTATGGAACTATTGAGCGACTAATACATATATATATATATATACATATATATATATATATATATACACATATATATATATATATACTATTACGTCACTTCACAGTTACAGTTAAAAAATTATCAGTTGCAATTTGTTAGGTAGATCAGTTACAACCGCGTGTCCATAAGTGTATAATTGCAACACGAGCAGCGAGTTATAATTAATTAATTAATATATATATATATATATATATATAGGAAAACTAGTATGTACTCCTGGGTGTATGTACTCCCATCTCTCATATACCACTTTTACACGTGTGTTATACTTCTTTATCACTTTAAATATACTTCATTAGTAATTATAAGATACTACAATACAAATCCCACGAAAATTTTTATGAAATTCCATGATTTTTATCATAATTTGCGTATATACTTCTTTTATGTATAAAAAAGAGTATATAGCAAAAATGAAAGGCTAACATTGAATTTTTTTCTTACAACTCATATTGGAGTATCTTAGAATTAGTATTAGAGTATACTAAAAATGATAAAAGAGTATAAATTGTTTGTTTAGGTGGTATATTGCATGTGGGAGTACATACTCCCAGGAGTATAGAATAGGTGTCCTATATATATATATATATATATATATATATATATATTACGTTTCAGATTGTATTACCATTACAATTATGTTTTTTAGATTATACATCATTAAGTAAAGAATTCGTTAAGAGTTACGTTGATTCATAAACACAATTGCAACTTAAATACTTTTTATTTACATCTGATTGTAACTCGCTGTCTCACGGATTATAACTCTATTATTTTTTGGATTGTAACTAAGATGATATAACAGTAATTAGAGTGGAACCTAAACACATAATATATATAACAAATATATCAGAATATCTCCCATTAGCGTTTTAATGCGAGGGCCCCTATGGGACATTCCGATTTGCAAGGAATGGCTGACCAGACCATTTCCCCGTTAGCTAAGGAATGTCCGCGTTAGGACGCTGTGGCCAGACCATCTCCCCGAGATAGACTCCATGGCAAGACGGAATCCAGATGTGCCACTGTGCTGACTCCACATTTCCCCTACCGAGGTGGAATGTCCAAGTCTACAGTCATTACTTCGGTAAGTGAAATTTACTGAAGATTGACATACCAGACTAGCATAGCAGAAGAAAATAATGGATCTATAGACGAAAGTCATCAAATACTAGATTCTCCAAACACAAAAGTTGTTCTTATATGACAAGAATAACCTGAAAGATACAAGTTCCCTGCACTCAGGCAGGTCAAGAGATTGCTCACCCTGCGGGACATTCCAATCCGCAAGGAATGGTTGAACAAGCGAAGCTGAGGAGTCACTACAACAGAATAGGCCATAAGTAGCGCACTATCAGTGCTGGTTGTGCAAAAACCACAACTAAAGATGCATCAGTGCCGGTTGTTAAACTCCCGCACGTGAACAATAGTTGAGGCGCTAAGAACCGGCACTGATAAGGACTATCAGTGCCGATTCATGACTGTAACCGACACTAATACATCAGTGCTAGTTCCAGCCACTCGACCGCCCGCTCCTCCTGCTCCTCCTCATCCACTCGATAGTGCCGGAGGGGAGTGCCGGCGAGTGGTAGAGGGGAGCGCCCGGTCCTCCTCATCTTCCCACCCCTCCTGCTCCTGCTCATCCACTCGGGAGCGCGTAGAGGATGTCGTCTCAGGGGAGCGGGGAAGAAGGGGGCTGCAATGTATGGATGTTTGGGCAGCAATGTATGGATGTTTGAAGCAGGAAAGAAGAGGACGTTGTCGCCAAGGGATTATTTTGATTTTTGGGCTGCAATGTATGGATGTTTGTGCAAGGAAGAAGGGGGCATGGGGAGCTCAGCGGTGGCGGAGCGATGACGAGAGTGGCGGTGGGGGAGCGGCATCCGAGCTAGTTTGATTTCGAGCCAGCTCGGATGCCGCTCACCCACTGCCCATTTTCTCTTTTTTTATTCTCAGGAAATGACAACAGTACCGGGTAGAGAACCGAAACTGTTACTAGCCGAGTATCAGTGCCGAGTAAAGAGAGCAGGTGGAAAAAACGGCATTGAAGCCATTTTTCAACCGGCACTCTTTTATGCCTTTTTGCAATAGTGATTTTCCGCATTAGGACACTGTGACTAGACCATCTCCCTGAGATAGACTCCATGGCAAGACGGAATCCAGATGTGCCACTGTGGTGACTTGACATTTCCACTACCGAGGTTGCTGACCTTGCCATGGGCACAATCAGCTTGACCATGAAGTTCTTATCCTTCTAAGATAAAAAAAAGAACAAGCAAGAATAATTGAAGTCAATCTAAATTACGAATATAGAAGAAGAATGATATATTGGTATGATGGAGTATTACAAAGTAGTCAACTAGGCGGTCACAAGACACATCTAGGGACAATGCTATTTGGCCATAGGCGAAACTATGCTCAACAAAATCCAACTATTATGATTGCACATAGCATCTATTTATGGGGCATGCTAGCCCCCTAGATGCTACAAAACAAACAAATAAAATAAATTCTGATTCTATCTCTATCTGTTACAATGTCAATTCATTTTGATGATTCTGAATCGCTCACAAGGAATCTATTAATAGGGTTGGATCGGTTGGAAAGATCATGATATAATATTTCCAAACTATGGCTAAACATTTTCATAGGACTCTGTATGAGAGAGATATGATCCTTTTGTTACACGACTATTTGTTGAATCCAAATCGAATTATGAGACCAAGTTGTGTTCGAATTAGAGTCCGACTTGTCTTGGACATGAAAAAGTGATGTCATGATTGTATTGTTGCTACCCAAAGGTGGTGGTGTCCTTTGGAATATGTGCCAAGTTGGTGTAGAGGTGGCAAAATTAACTTGGTGCCCATCTCATGATTTAATTGGCATGCACACACTCTTATAATAGAACCTTGCATAAGTGCAACAAGTGGGGGATTATTTGTTGTGGTTGTATCCGAAGGAGGCGTGTCCTCATCACCCGGCTATCTGATAGGCGAAGTTAAGATTTGCATCTTGTACCTTTATAATAATAAGATTTACAAATATGAGTATGAAGGTACTCAACAAGAACCATATAGCAATCAACAAACAACATGAACAAGGGATGTTCTCGGTATCATCACTGAATTCTCAAGGTTATCCAAGGGATAACATGATGAACAGTTTGAAATAGTGTGATTATGAAAACAACAAGTTTTAACCATCTTCGCATACTAAAACATCACATGGTAGAACCAAGTGGCAATTCCCTTTCTTGCTGCGAACATAGTTTCCAATTCTAGTATGGAAACAGGGAGTGAAATCACATTTAGAACTTTGATCAGAGGTAAATTACTTTTCCCATAGATTGTCAAAATCATATATGTTTCACAGTTCTAAGTTGTGCTGGACATGCTCATAGCCAACATGACCTTTCGTTATTTTTTAGACCAACATGACCTTTCTCCACTCTGTTGGTTGGTGTCTCTAGGACTGGACTAGCTGAAACCAAGATCAGTGTAGATATAGTGACTAAGTCCCTGTTTGTTTGCATACAAATGGCGTGTAAGTCCTTATCTACCAGCCCACATAATATATAGCGGCCATATCATCTTTTCTATACTACCCATCTAATTACATCATCTTTTACACGAGATGGTTGTTAGCTTCTTGGAGGCATGCCAACCTTGAAATCTTTTAATACCCTTGTTGGTGCACTCACCCTCGTCGTGTTCATGAGGTCTCGAGAGAAGAGTACGAGGCTACTTTCTCATACATTTTGACGAACATACCAGAGATGGATGAAATCTTCAAGTATGCACAAGCTCCATTCAAAAATCTTATTTTTTTTCCAGATATATTGTTGGCACTATGCTAACTTACTTTATTTCCCTAGAAAATTTGAGAAGGAACAATGGAAGAGCCAAGTTAAACCAAAACCTAAGCAACTCCGTGGCTTGAGGTTGAATGGGTGGAAGACTAGCCGTTGGAAACATGGGCCTAATTTCTTTGATTGGTTCAAAAAAGAAGTAATATTGCTGAAATCTTTCACATAAAAGTAGTGTAGCTATCTGAAAACACATTTGGTTTGAAGTGCATGAAAATGTCTAGCATCGATAGTGCCTTATATCAAATATCTTATGGTTTTCGTAGAAGAGTACCCACTTGCCGGTGCTACGATGTGAATGGATGGATATATATTTCACGGAGAAGCATGAGAGCACAAAATCAGGATTAACTATGATCAATAGTTGTGTTTGTGTGTCTTGTGTTGACGGCGACAACAATGAGTTGGAATATTATGGTGTTATTAAGGACATAATCGAAATTAATTGGGAAGGAAACTTACATCTAGAGATGGTGTTATTTGATTGTGTTTGGTTTTATCCTACACCAAATGGAACTAGGTGTACCAAAACTTTGGGGTTGATGGAGATTAAGCATACCTCTAGTCTTTCAGTGTTGGAACAATTTTGTCATGGTAAGTCAAATTAAACAGGTTTATCATTTGCTTTATGCATGTAAAGACGAATCATATCTAATAGATTGGCAGCACAACAAGTGTCATTCTATCAAGAGGCACAACTGCAAAAATTATTTTTAGAGGCGGGTGGTAACCTATTTGCACAGTCATTTGCACAGATGGTCTCTTTAACATCCCACCACAGAAGTATTATTGATACTAATAACATAAGCAATCCTTTTGATCTCTTCTATCTAAAATTTCAAACGATTATTTGGATATCTAAATGACTTCAAATGAAAAAGTTTTCAACTACAAAGTTGTAGAACTCGTTGAGGGCTATAATTTTCATATAAAGTTTATCTCTATTCGACTTACTATGAAAAAAGTCATGAATTTTAGCAATCTATTATTAGAGACAGTTCACATAAAGAATCGTCTCTGAAAATCATCCCTACTATCAGAGGCGGTTCACATAATGAACTATCTTTGAAAATAAATTGTAAATTCAGAAAAAATTTATACAAAATAGGATAGGGACAAACTTTACATGAAAATTATAGCTCTCGACGAGATCCACAACTTTGTAGTTGAAAACCTTTTCATTTGAAGTCATTATCAGATGTCAAAATAATAACAAAGTAAAACATGCACTTGAGTCTGTTAGTGAGAGTACTCCTAAGAAACCGAAAACTGATACTGAAAAGGGAGTTATTTCCGCTTGTGTCTTTACTAGTGGGGGCAAAACTTATCTCAAGAGTGCTTCCTATTTGAAACTTATGCATGATCATTTTTAGTCCGCTCCTCTCAAGGTTCAAAGTTCTGGATAAATCCATTTAAATATGGCTTAAAATATTAATGGATTAACATTACACCATTTGATAATAACTTCAAATCAAAAAGTTTTCAACTACAAAGTTATAAGATCTCGTCGAGACTACAATTTTCTTATAAAATTTATCATCATCCCACTTTGTATAAAAAAATTATAAATTTTTATAATTTATTACCAGAGAAGATTCATGTAAGAAACCGTCTTTACATATATATCAAGTGGTGTACCAAGTCGACTGAACTCTAGCTTCGCCCCTGGGGGTTCGCTGTGCCAAAGGTGGTGTTCTGGAACGTGGGGACGTCCAAGGCGTCGATGCCGGTGGTGTCGGCGCAAGTGGGTGCGGCTCTCGATCGTGAGCGGCTACTCCAAGAACCTGGTGCACCTCTTCCTGGAGGCAGAAGCCGAGCTCACGCCGGCCGGCATCACGGCCGATGCCATCTCGGCGGCCCGGGGTACGACGCGCTCGAGTTGTTGGACTGAGGTTTTCCGTTGCACGTATGCTGCCGATTCCTGTCGTCGAGCTTTTGAGGAATCTCTCAAGCAACTAGTACTCCGATGTTTCAGTAGTTGAATCTAATGCTTTTACAAGCAACTCTTGAATTCAGAGAATGTATCGTCGAATTGCCTTATGAATTTGTTTAGTTTGCGAGCACTGAATATGCATTAATGCATTATCATGAAAGCATTTGGTTTCATTTGATATTGGCACGTGACATTTGATATGTATTGCATGGTTTTGAATGCTGGTTTTGGTGATAATTAAGGGATTTAATAATTAGGAGGATATAATTTTACAGACATGTTACATGTACAGAATGTGTTCATCGGTGACAAGGAACAGAGAATACTGCCTTCGGTTCCGCCCTTGCTTTCCATACCACCGTAGGATCGAAGGTGCGGAAGGCACTTATGAGCTGCGCTCGGATGTAGGCCTATGGTCCGTGTGTCCTGATCACGGACCATGCATTTTTGATAATAAGATACCTAACTATTTCGCTATGTTTTCAGTTTTCAACACCTTCATGTTTCGCCTTCTGGTTCCCATAACTGAAATCTGAAAATATCTCACGTGGCATTGGTTTGTTGTTTTCTTTCACATAAACAGTAACCGACGGAACTGCTTAGTAACCAGAGAACTAAAAAACGAGTTAAGGTTCGAGGTAACAAGAGAACTAAAAAAAGACTATACTTAGTAGTGGCGCGTTGGCTAGCTCAAAACGGCTTTAAACAACCATGCGACCACTCCCCCTCTATATAATTCCTGCTTCTCTCCTCCCATTCCATCCACCCCATAGGTCATCATCACACAGTCTAAACAGAAGGTCTCGACAATGGAGCACGATGGCTCATCGATGGAGCGTGCCTTCGAGGCTGAACCCTTACCGACATTGTCAGAGACGATCACGGTGCGGTCCATGGCTGTGAGCCTTGTCCTTGGGACAACAGTCAGCTTTGTCGCAATGAAGCTGAACCTTACCTCAGGGTTCCTCCCGTCGCTTAGCATCCCCGCCGCCCTCCTAGGGTTCTTCCTTGCAAGGGTTTGGATCCGTGTGATTGACATCTTCGGTGTGTCGCACCTTCCCTTCACCCGCCAGGAGAACACCGTCATCCAAACATGCGTCGTCGCCTGCTCCGGCATCACATATAGTGGTATGCCCTGAGCTTAACTAAATTTGATTCAAATTTATTAGCAAGCGCCTCTGATTGAAATCAAACATTAGCAATTGGTATAATTGTAGTAATGTTTGTTTGTTTAGGTGGATTTGGGACATACATTCTCGGGATGAGCGGGAAATTTGCCAGTGGACATGTTGGGAGCGATGAGAAGAACATTGAAGAGCCGAAGATCGGACGGCTGATCGCCTTCCTCTTCCTCACCAACTTTGCTGGCTTGTTCATGATTGTGCCGCTCAGGAAGGTCATGATCATCCGACATCGACTATCGTACCCAAGTGGCACGGCGACGGCTCATCTCATCAACAGCTTCCATACTCCTCATGGCGCCAAGCAAGTAAGGTAATAAAGCTATCGCCCAAGTTCTTGGTCATGTGAATTATGATGAGGATGATCATTTGTTCGCCTGCATAACCAGTGGTTAAGGGAAGCGAGTAATTATCTATATAGACCAAGTTTTTAGTCCCTTACGTAAGAAATTTCATTTGGTTCTGAACACAGGCAACAGGTGCTGACGCTGTTCAAATCCTTGGGAGGCACCGTCCTCTGGCCTCTTTTCCAGTGGTTCTTCGCCGGCGGGAAGGACTGCGGCTTTCAGGTCTTCCCAACATTCGGCATCACGGCATATCGCCGGGGGTAAGTGAGATGCTTAAGATGGAACGGTTTTCCTAATTTGGGTCCTCTGCTGTTGCGAAGCAATCAAAATGCTGATGTTTCTTGATGCCAATATGTCAGATTCTACTTCGACTTCTCGACGACCAACGTCGGCGTCGGCATGATCTGCCCGACGATGATCACCGTCTCGATGCTCGCCGGTTCGGTCCTCTCGTGGGGGATTTTGTGGCCGTGCATCGAGACCAAGGAGGGGCAGTGGTACCCTAAGAACCTGGACGCCAACAGCCTCAGCGGCATCATGGGTTACAAGGTGTTCATCGGCGTGTCTATGATCCTCGCCGACAGCCTTTTCACCTTCCTCACGGCGCTGGTTCGGACCGTCTACCTGCTGCGCAAGCGGCAGTCCCGCGTGAAGACGGCGACGCTCGCCGCGCCGCCGCCTTTCCAGTGCCTCAGCGTCACCGAGCGGACCATCCAGAGCTTCGACGACCGTCGGCGGGCGCAGGTGTTCCTCCGGGACAGGATCCCCGGCAAGGTTGCCGTCGTTGCGTACGCCGCGCTGGCGGCCGTCTCCACCGCCGCCGTCCCACTACTTTACCCGCAGCTCAGGCACCACCACATCGCGCTCGCCTACCTCGTCGCGCCGGTGTTCGCCTTCTGCAACGCGTACGGCGTCGGCGTCACGGACATGAACCTGTCGACCACCTACGGCAAGATCGCCATGCTGGTGGTCAGCTCGTGGGTCGGCATCGAGGGCGGCGGCGTCGTCGCGGGCCTGGTCGCCTGCGGGATCATCGTCGCCGCCGTCTCCGGCGCGTCGGACTTCATGCAGGACTTCAAGACGGGGTACCTAACGCTCACCTCGCCGCGCGCCATGCTCGTGGGCCAGGTCGTTGGCACGGCGCTGGGCTGCGTCGTCAACCCGGTCATCTTCTGGGTGTTCTACAAGGTGTACAATATGGGCGTCCTGGACGTCGCGGACGCGCCCTACGCCAAGGTGTACCGCGGCATCGTCATGCTCAGCGTCGGCCGGCACGGGCTGCCGGAGCACAGCATCCTCCTCTGCAAACTCTTCTTCGCGCTTGCGCTGGCGCTGAGCGCGGTGCGGGAGGCCGCGGAGCGGAGGCAGTGGCGCGCCCTGCCCTACATCCCGAGCACCGTCGGCGTGGCCGTGGCGTTCTTCGTGCCGCCCAAGATGCCCGTCGGCATGGCCGTGGGGAGCATTGCTCTGTACCTCTGGAAGCATGCCGACCGCGCCAGCGAACGGATGCTGTCGCCGGCGGTGGCGTCGGGGCTTATCTGCGGAGACGGGATCGGGTCGCTGATGCCGTCGATGCTCACGTTCTTCAAGGCGCAGCCACCGATTTGCATCAAATTCTTGTCTTTCTATGAGAACACCAAGCTGGATGCTTTCCTCGCAACACATCCCACGTCGTAGTCTAATTACACAAGAGCTTATTTGGATATGTAATTTGTAAAGAAATTTAGGAGGAAATGTAACATGCCGCATGTTTCGAAAAGAGATGTACATTTCATTACAGAGATTTCCATCTATGAACTTGTGCTGCTACCCACAAATTTAGGATGAGAGGGCTCTGCTGCACAGCACAGTAGTGGAGCAGCAGACTGGCAAATCACCACGCCTCCTCTCTGCCCTGCTCTCCCACCCTCCGGCGTCAACATGTGCACCCGTGTGGCACACCCCTCCATTCCGAATCTCTCTACTGTCCTTCTCGTCTCACTCTCCATGTCTGCACAAGCGAACGAGGATCGGAATCGAGAAGATCCTATACAAGATCTTCAGATTTCCCGCGAGTGAAAAAAGATTTATCAGTCACCTTTTCTAATCGTTGGAAATCTAATGGCCAAGGGTATGCCCGTAGGTGATGCTTGTTGGATTAGCCAGTCGGCAAATACAATAAATTATCAAGAGTTTGTTGACCAATAGAATCGCCTTTTTTTCTTTTAACTGCATTATAACTACAAAGCAGTCGTTAATTCTAATTACCGAGATTCATTGTTAGTATGCCAAATTCATTTTTCTATATTTAGAGTCATGGTTTAAGAGATAATGTTAGTTAGTTGTTATACTTTGATATCCTTGATTATGCGGAGCACCCAGATCCGGATTTGATATTGCAAGTACAACATGGGCATACACCATATCAAGAACAATATAGATGAATCTCATAGAAGAATCCAAATAATGACGTTGAAGCAACTATGACAAGAGGGCAATATTTTGGCAAAACCAACCGCAAATTCTTTAAGCACAACTCCAAAAGAGTACAAGTGATTATCGCTCTTACAAGTCTACTTGACCCCTTAGGACCCTCGTATTTTTGCCCTATACAGGAATTTTGCCCTATACAGGAATCTAACGTTTGCCCCTTAGTACTCCTTATTGCGTTTCATGTTGAAATTAGCATTGTTATCTGTAGTGGCGATACTGTGGTTTGAGGTGCTTCCGAGAGGATTGTAAATCAAGCATCAGGTATGGCCATGGCTAAGAATAACTCATCTTCCACGATATCTAGTAGCAAAAGTGCAAAAGGTAGTGCTCGTTTCTTGTTTAGTCTGTCGATCTTTTCAATTAATGAACCCCACAATTTAGTCATAATTTAACGTGCTGAATTTAGCTGTTCCTAGAGGTTTTTAATTTTATTTTAGAATCCATACATCACTTCTAAAAAAGGACTGCAAACGTTAAATTTGAACTCCTTGCATCATTGTTCCTCTGTTTTTTTGTTTGTTTTGCCCAATTCACCGATGCCTGTTAATGAAGATAAGTCCAGGATTTGGTACTCCATTAATAGCGGCATTGCCGTGTTTAGTTAGTTGTAAATATAGGCTAACAATCTCTTGATTGATTTGGAGTTTGTTGTAATATGCTATGTCTATATATATGAAGGAATGGCCGGCGGGTCAGTTACGCCAGAAAACAGAAAGTCTAACGTGGTATCAGAGCAGGCTCTCGATCCGATCTCTCTCGACCGCCATGACTACCTCGGCGCCGTCGACGTCCGACACCACCGTCGCGGTTGTTCCCCCACCTTCCGCCACTGTTTTTGCCTCCCCTCTTTCTCACAATCCCGTTCGACTTGATCGCTCCAACTTTCTGCTTTGGAAGACGCTCACCCTTCCGAATCTGTCTGGCCTCAACCTTCATGGCTACCTCGATGGTACTACCGCAGCTCCTGCGAAGACAATCACCGACGGCGCCCTGGCACACGAGGTGCCCAACCCTGCCTACCTGGTGTGGTGGCAGCAGGATCAGCGCGTCCTTGGCGCGCTGCTCTCCTCCATGACGGAGGACGTGGCGACTCAGATGGTCGGCTTGAAGACAGCGGCAGAGGTGTGGTCTGCCGTTCATCACATGTTCTCGGCACAGAATCGTGCAAGCATCTGCCACACTCGCCTCCAGCTCCAAACGTTGAAGAAGCAGGACATGTCTGCTGCTGCCTATTTCTAGAAGATGAAGTCCCTTGCCGATACGATGGCCACCATCGGCAGTCCTCTCACGGATGATGAGATCATCGACTATATTTTGGCGGGCCTTGGTTCGCAGTACGACGCCCTCGCTGCGTCCCTCACTGTCGTCAACAACAATGTCTCCCTGACTGATTTCTATGCTTATGTACTCTCGTACGAAGCCATGCAGGAACAGCATCATCATTCCAGCGACTGGTCGACATCGGCCAACTCCGCTTCTCGCTACCGCGACCACAACTCTCGTCTTCCTCGCCATCCAGACGGCCAGACTAGCCGCGACACAACCGGTCCACAGCAGCGCTCGGGTGGCGGCCAAGGCGGTGGTGGGCCAGGAAGCGGGCAGCACATCGGTCGTGGTCGCAATCGCAACGGCCGCAACTGCAACGGTGGTGGCCGCTATCGTCCGCGCTGCCAAATCTGCCGTATCTACGGCCACGAAGCATTCGAGTGTCGCAATCGTTTCAATCCAGACTACCAGTCCGATGACAACCGCTCCGATCGTCGGTCTGCCAATGCTGCAGATCGTCATGGCTTCACCGACAATCATTGGTATATGGATACCGGGGCTACCGATCATTTAACGAGTGATCTAGAACGCTTGTCTGTGCATGAGCGCTACGGCGGCAAGGACCAGGTCCAGGTGGCAAACGGCACAGGTCTATCAATTTTGCATATTGGACACGCTAGTTTAGCCGGCTCAAATTCTTCCTTGCTCTTAAACGATGTGCTTCATGTTCCTCATATTAGCAAACATCTATTATCTGCCCATAAACTTGTTTCTGATAACAATGTTTTCATTGAATTTCATCCTGACTCCTTTTTTGTAAAGGACCAGGTCACGAGGAAGGTTCTGCTTCACGGTAGAAGCCATGATGGGCTCTACCCTATCCCGTTTGGTCGCACATCCATCAATCGTCATGCGTCATCCAGCGTCAAGGTCTCACCTCATCAATGGCATCAGCGTCTTGGTCATCCCTCACATAGCTTAGTTCGGTCCATTGTTAAGGCCAATAATCTTTCATGTTCTTCTACATACAATGAGTCTTCTATCTGTGATGCTTGTCAGCGTGCTAAAAGTCGTTAGCTATCCTATAATTCTTCATCTTGTGTTACTTCCTCTCCTCTTGAATTGGTTCACACTGATGTTTGGGGTCCTGCTCTTCCCTCTTCTGGGGGCTACCGATACTATGTGAGTTTTGTCGATGACTATAGTCGTTTTTGCTGGATATATTGATCAAATATAAATCCGATGTTGAATCAGTTTTCTATGCCTTTCAAGCTCATGTCGAAAGGCTACTGAGCACGAAGATCATAGTAGTGCAATCTGATGGGGGGGGGGGGGGGCGAGTATTCTCGCTTACATAAATATTTCCAACGTATTGGTATATCTCATCGTGTGTCTTGTCCTCACACTTCCCAGCAAAATGGAATTGCTGAACAAAAGCATCGCCATTTGGTCGAAACAGGCTTAGCTCTCCTAGCTCATTCCTCTCTTCCTCTTCGCTTTTGGGATGAGGCCTTCCTCACAGCCTGTTATTTAGTTAATCGCATGCCTAGTCCTGTGCTTCATAATACTACTCCCATCACACGTCTCCTTCGGGTCACACCTGACTACACCTTTCTGCGCACTTTTGGTTGTGCCTGTTGGCCGAGCTTGCGCAAGTATAACTCTCATAAGCTCGAATTCCGTTCTACTATGTGCGTTTTCTTAGGCTACAATCCCATGCACAAAGGCTACAAGTGCTTGGACCGCAGCACTGGCCGCATTTACGTATCTCGTGATGTTGTCTTCGATGAAACTATTTTCCCTTTTGCTACTCCAGGAGTTGTTCCCGATCTTTCCAGCCTCACCTCTCCTGCTAATTTCCCTGATCACGAGCCGGTTACACAGGGTGTCCCTATGCGTAATTACAATCTGTCGCTTATTACTAATGCCCCTGTTCCAGTTGTTGCCCCTGTGCAGGTTCCTGACGCTTCGGAGATTGCTGCTGTTCATGGCGATCATACCCCTGGTGTTCTCGTACATGCTCCTCTAGCTCATCCTGGGACGCCTGAGCACACTCCTGGTGATCATCTGCAGGTGGCGCCCGCAGCCGTTGAAGCTGGCGATCTTGCTTCTCCGCTTGCTGCAGCCGAGGTCGATGCTGCTGCTGCAGCTCCTGTGGCACCTCCGGCTGCTTCCCCGGCTCCCGTGGCACCTTCGGCTACTTCCCCGACCTCCCTCATCCGCACTCGACTTCGTGGGGGTCTTCGGCAGCCGAAGAAGTACACGGACGACACTGTGCGATATGATCCCAATCGCCGTGCGTTCCTCGCCGCGCCCACGTCTTATCGTGTGGCGCTCTCCGAACCAGCCTGGCGTGTTGCTATGGAAGATGAGTATGCTGCTCTCTGCAAGACACGTACTTGGACGTTGGTACCCCGTCCCGCTAACACAAACATCGTCGGCAGCAAATGGGTGTTCAAGACAAAGCACCGACCCGACGGCTCCGTTGAGAAGCACAAGGCGCGTCTTGTCGTGCGTGGCTTCACACAGCAGTACGGTATTGACTACCAGGATACCTTCAGTCTGGTCGTCAAGCCTGCAACAGTGCATCTTGTCCTTTCTGTGGCCGTCTCTCGTGGCTGGTGTCTCCGTCAAATCGATGTGAGCAATGCTTTTCTCCATGGTTACCTTCAAGAGGACGTCTACATGCAACAGCCACCGGGGTTTGAGGATCCTTGTTTTCCTTCCCATGTTTGCAAGTTGCAGCGTGCCCTCTACGGCCTCAAGCAATCTCCTCGCGCCTGGTATGCCCGACTCAGTGCCAAGTTGCTTCAGCTTGGTTTTACTTCCTCCTGTGCAGATACCTCTTTGTTTTTGTTTGCTCGGGATGGCATCACAATTTTCATGTTGGTATATGTGGATGATATTGTTATAACTGGCTCCCATCCTGAAGCTGTTGATCGTCTGGTGCAATCTCTTTCAGCTACTTTCCCTGTCAAAGACCTTGGCAAACTTGAGTACTTTCTCGGTATTGAAGTGTCTTTCAATTCAGGGGGCCTGACATTGACTCAACGAAAGTATGCACTCGACTTGCTTTATCATGCTAGTATGGAGAATTGCAAGCCCACTTCCACACCAATGTGTGCCACAGAGAAAATGTCTCGTAACACTGGACGCGCCCTTGGCAAGGATGATGCGTTCCGGTATCGGAGTATGGTCGGCGGTCTTCAGTATCTTACTCTTGCCAGGCCAGATATTTCATTTGCTGTTAATCGGGTTTGCCAGTACTTATCGCAGCCGACGGATGTTCATTGGGAGGCCGTTAAGCGAATTCTGCGATATGTGAAAGGAACGGTAGGCACAGGTCTGCTGATCCGTCATTCCCCATCAACTCAACTCAGTATATTTACAGACGCCGACTGGGCAGGCTGCACTGATGACAGGCGCTCTACGAGTGGTTTTGCCATTTTTCTTGGCTCTAACTTAATCTCGTGGAGCTCAAAGAAACAACCTACGGTGTCCCGATCTAGTACTGAAGCTGAATACAAAGCTTTGGCAAATGGCACGGCAGAGGCAACCTGGGTCCAGTCTATTCTCAAAGAACTTGGTGTCACTCAGAAGCAGCCACCAATCCTTTGGTGCGACAACCTCGGCGCTACATATTTGACAGCAAACCCAGTATTTCATGCCCGCACGAAGCATATAGAAATTGATTTTCATTTTGTGCGGGAAAGAGTTGCTGAGGGTGCCTTGGATGTTCGATTCATTTCCACTGAAGATCAACTAGCTGATGTCTTCACAAAACCGGTGACACGTCCTATTCTAGATTGTGTTTGTAGCAATCTGAATCTAGTCAATCATGGTTCAGATTGAGGGGGAGTGTTAATGAAGATAAGTCCAGGATTTGGTACTCCATTAATAGTGGCATTGCTGTGTTTAGTTAGTTGTAAATATAGGCTAACAATCTCTTGATTGATTTGGAGTTTGTTGTAATCTGCTATGTCTATATATTTGAAGGAAAGGCCGGCGGGTCAGTTACGCCAGAAAACAGAAAGTCTAACGATGCCTTGGTCCCATTCAGACGAAGCTGAGTCCACTAACGGTGAACAAGTTTCAGTATATAGAGGGACATTTTCCCTGCAGTTTCCTGCTCGTGGTCGGTGTCTTCCTGCATTCGGTAGTTTCAAAGCTGCCTTGTGCAATCTTGAGAACTCTTCTCCACGAGACCAACCTTCTTTACACTCTGGGCTGCTTGAACTGGCCGTGCTTCGCCTACCCTGCGCTCTTCAACTTTATTTTGGATTCCCGGGGCCTCCAATTCTTTGATCTTACTTCTTTTCAATAACAAGTAGCCAATGGCATCCACTACGTACTCTCATCTTCCTTCCCCATGTGCCACCAAACAGCTGATCTTGCTTTGCAATATGAACTACTAAGACAGGAGTTTTGGCAGCTTCCTACTCCCTCCCTTTATCAGTGCTCGAGGCAGTGAGCTCTTCTCTTATGAATGATTTACCAATATCCTACCCTTTCTATTCTTCTTACATTAGGATGATCGTTGTAATATAGTCTAATGATGCGGCTGCTACCTCTTGCAAATTTTGAAACACAGCTCAGGCAATCATCCTCACAGAAGTATACAGATGGGCAATTGAGCATGCATAGCAAACACAGTGTCCAGCGAAAATGTGGGGGAACAGGTAGGTTAGGATAGCACAAAATAAAATTTTCTACCGTATTCAATCAAGAAATCATGTGAGTAGCGGACCATGGATCATTACCACTAGATGCGGGAAGGTGTTGTCGTCTTCATGGTCTCCGGTTCATTGGGGTGGTCGTCGTGGTGTCCCCTCACTTTGACGCGGCCATAGGTGCAGGAGAAGAAGGCCCCTCAGCTGATGCAGCCAGCTGGTCTTGCTCGCACGCCTTGCCGTCGTCGAGTCAACGCCCGTCACTCAACGTCCTTCCTCTCCAGCGCCGCTTCCCCTCTCTGCTCTCCCTTCCATTGTCCCAACAGCCTGAGGCTGCGCTGCCTGTGTGCGTCTCCTCCCGCCGCCTGGCCTCTTGCATGCCGATCGCCCCTCCCCCTGCTCCGGTGCCCCATCCTCTCTCCCTCCGGTCCCTCTCTCCCTCTCCCTCTATGAGCCACTTGCACAAACCAGCGAAAGAGATGACCCAGTCAGCAAAACTGTTGTCCACGTCAGCAAAACCGGCTTCCTAGCATCTAGATTTATGAATTCAGGGGGTTAAATAGATGGTTTTAAAGTTTATGGGGTTATCTGGACTAGCAGCATAGTTCGGAGGAGTAAAATAAACTTTTTCCTTTTATTTATTCCTTTTTAATGAAAGAACCGCTGCATTTTAATTCATTTACCCAGATCTTCCGGAAATCGGGAAACCGAACGACTAACCCAAAAAATGATGTTTTGACTTTTAGGGCGTTACACCAGGGGATCATATGGAAGGGGAATATGCGATTACAACAAAAATCGCAATCTACATCGACAACTCACCAGATAACACGCAAGGAGCTTTGACTAGTTTTAGATCGTATATAGGCTAGCCACTAGCCCCCTTGTAGTCTATCTTGAAGATCAATACAAGAACACAGGATGTATGGTTATTATCCTCTAGGAGATTCGAACCTGTATAAAATCTCTATCTTTGGTGCTTGATTCGGCAAGAGGGAGTATCCCCTACTTTTATTACGTATGCATTGACAATTCCTTCAAAACTTTAATTAGCTGATTTCTTCACAAAAGCACAGAGTATAGCCTAGCACATAGTTTTATCTCTTCAAACTCGGTGTGGTTGATCCTCCATGAGTTTTAAGGGGGGTGTTAGCAATATATATTGTGTTATATTGCACCTATATAATATCCTCATGTTATAAAGGGTTATTTGCATATTGTTCACATGTACATGTATATATTTTGGCATATGATCACTATGGAATACAATTTACTATTCCTAACAGGACTATCAAAATTTAAACAGGCAGGCTCTACAACAATGACATGCCTACTGTTCTCAGTAGACTGTCACGAAAATATGAGCATGGTGGTTATATATTATGATAGCATCTGATTATCATGTTATTTGATCTCAGTTCTTCAGGAAAAATGGTGTTGCGAATTTTCAATCGCCTGAAACTATATTACCTCGCAATGACTAAAAACTACAACTAAATACCTTAAAACTGCAATACAAAGTAGGTTATTGGATGTTGATCCATTGCTTAAAAAAGTGACTGAAAAGAAATAAAATTTCAATCACTTGGATATTAGACTCTAATAACCCCATTTAACAAAGGAGAAAATAAGCCAATCAACAGGTAGAGACACTGGATATGGTGCGTGTGGGGGGGGGGGGGAGGGGGGATTTTCAATCAGGATAGGAGATTAGAAAAAAAAAACTCAAGCACGACAAATATTCGTGTTGAATATTCACTCCTAAAAAAGAAAATGGAATTTTCTCTACTACATCTGGAAATTACCGTTCCTCTTTTTCTGCTGATCAATCTGTTATTTGAATTCCTTGTTCTTCCCATTTGAAGTGGATTTAGCTTATCCAAGCAAGATTTCATGGCGTCTGATACTCCTACCAAAAACCAATTGCTCAAAAATATGCCGTGTGAGCTAGCTTTTGCTCTTGGTCACATACTCACAGCTTCACAATAACAGGAAGAAACCAAGAAGCTTGCTATTTATCAATGAGGTGCATAAAAAATAAGTCACCAACAACCAGCCGAACACCTTTTTTTGAACTCTTCTTTCCATACGGATTGCATCTTGTGTTCCAGTTCAGCACGGCCGATAACTAGTACACTTTTCACTTATGATTGATGACTTATTTACCAAGCACCTGCACTTTTTATTGGAAGCCCAGATGTGGACGTGTTCGTATTCTCAAGTCAAACGAACCGACGGTGACGAAACAGGGGATCCTCTGCTCTGAATCTCATGATATGCGCTAATTAGTTAGGTGTGCATTATGTCATCCCCAAACAAAAAAGCTTCAATCCTTAAACACAGTTTATAACATCATATAGCATCATTGAAATAATGATCACATATTTAAATCTCTCCAAACTACAGGGCGTATGCTGTATGCATTGTTCACCGGTTTATTTGTCATTAAATCCCTAATTTTGAGTTTTCGCGCTATATAATCAGGTAGGGTTGTCAAAACTTTCAAACATTTTTCTCAGGACCCTTCTGTATCAATTAGCACTTGAACAAATCCTGAGATGGTTTTGGTGTATCTTCATTGCAGTGCATTTCCAATTAATGTACCTATGAATACACTGGCATTGTTGCCAAGATATATATGGTGTATATGCATATATGTGCCTCAAAAGGAACTTGAGAAATGTATCCATAGTGTTTATAAGCTGCTGCCAATAAAGGTATATATGCTAGCTCCAAGAAACATGATGTACAGTTGGTGACTCATCCACACATGATTTTCAGAGCAATGTATACATCAACATACTGCTTGCCCAGCCTCTTCTCCTATAGAACAAGGGCAAGAACAGGACTCAAGTTTGTAAGCAAGCAACGGTCAGGGAAGAAGCTGAGATGAGCGGGGGTAGAAAATGGTTTCGTCGGTCCCATGTGTCTGTCCTAGTGGAGGGAATCCGGAATCAAAACTGAAGTTCTAAACTTTGAAGGAAGAATTCGCAGTAAGCTGCCGTGTTGTTTGTGTATTTCTTTCGGCTGTGCTGGCCCTGCTCGTAAGCGACTTATCGTTTCCTTCATATCAAAAGATTAACCAGATTTATTGAAAGCGACAAGAGTTAAGGGGTTTCAGGCCGAGGTTAATTACTAGGCTTATAATTACCAGCTTTCCACCAAAAAGTATCAACTATGTCAAACAGAGTAGATAGCTCAGTTAACCAGTCAAGACGCACAAGCAATCAACTCGCAACGGCTATAACAACAAAACAAACCGACTCGACCACAATAGAGAGGAAGATAGCTGCATGCTATTCTGGAGCGCTTAATTCGTTACTTCCACCAATGCTAGACGTACGGGAGTCTTCAACATGCTGGTGGTGGAGCTCAAATCGATTCCAACGACAAATTTTGACAGAATGATCATTCTTCTTGCTTTGTAATATTGATCTTAGGAAATGTGATACAAATCTGAGACAAATTTTGATCGAAGAAACTGTCTAATGCTTGCATGTGTATGTGTGTCTTTATTCTGACTCAATTGGCCACCCCTTGCTCACGGTCGAAGGAGCACTCATATCCAATGATGTCGACGATCACAGGAATTATGGTTGAAGGTTCCTTGATCGATCCCAGGCAGCATAGATGAGAGCTAGCTGTTGCTGCTTAATTGGGGGCAGTAAGGCAACAAACACAAGAACTATCGTGACAAGTCTCGTGTGGCCTTGACCTGCTGGCAAATAGTAATGGTCAGCGACATGTTTTCCTCCTCTCAATCTTCAGCCTTAGTTATCGGGGGACGTCCAAGAATCCATTGTCTCTCTTGCATGCCACTGAAAAGTTCTCAGATCCCTGACCTGCAATCGTAAAATAAGTGAGCATGGTTATGCGTCACGGTTGAAAGGACAAGCTAGATGCAATGATCTGTTAGCACAGGTACCCCTGTGGCTAGGCGCCAATCCTCGATGAAATTCCGTCGGCTTTTTCTCAAAAAAACTTCACCCGTATTACCTAAAAAATAAAATGACAGACTTCTACTCATTTGGTCATTTCTTCAGTTAGTTTCTTTTTTTTTCTTGTTATGCATCTCTAACTACATGCAGCATAATATGGCGTCCATGTGGCATGAACTCAAAGTCCTCTAATAAATATTGTGTACTAGTTATCAGTGATGTTGAAGTGAACAAATGCTGCAAGCCATGTGAAGGAAAAAAACGTATTGAAGGTTCAGGTAGTTGGTGGCTTATTTGCACACCCGGATGATAAATAGCAGGCTTCTAAGTTTCTTCCTGTTGTAACTTGTGAAGCGAAGACCCAGTGCAGAGCTAGCCCACATATAGCTTTGAGCAATTGTTAAGCTGTGAAGAGGATGAAACCCAGAATAGCATAGTACTTAAATATGTGAGATCTTCTGAGAATAAACGGCTTCAATAGGGATGCAAGTTTTGTATTTTTTGAGTCATTTGGTTGATTCAAAACTAAAAAAAAAATTAAAGATTCACTCTCACCTAGGTAAGCTAAAAAAATGAACTAAGTAGTGACTAGAATGAACTAAGAAGTGGATCCATGTGAATACCAAATAGGTAGTTCTGGTCATTATTTTTTCAACTTAGTTAGGTGAGAGTGAATCTTTAGTTATTTTTTGAGTTTTGGATGATCTAATAACCTAAACAATACAAAACTTGCATCCCTACTAAGGTCATCTTCAACAGCTACCTCAAATTTTTATCCTCAAAAATATTATTACAGCATCCCCTATCACTATTACAGCATCCCTTATTTTTTCATCTCCAACAGCTACCCTATTTCCTACCTTCTACTACTCTTTTCCTCCCTCCGGACCCACCCTCACCCTCTGTGAATAGTGCTACAGTAGACCGCAAAAAGTACTGTAACACTGAAATCTGCAGATTTGAGGACTCTGTTGGAGTTGGCCTAACACCTCTTATTGTAAGAAGGTCTCACCTATTTAAGTACTATGCTATTCTCATCTTACTCCTCTTCACAGCTAAACAATTGCTCAAAGCTATATGTGAGCTAGCTCTGCACTTGGCCTTTGCTTCACAAGTTACAACCAGAAGAAAATTAGAAGCCCGCTATTTTATCATCCAGGTATGCAAATAAGCCACCAACTACCTGAATCTTCAATATGTTTTTTTTCCTTCACATGGCTTGCAGCTTTTGTTCACTTCAAACATCACTGATAACTAGTATGTTGGATTGATCTTGGCTCTAACGTCTTGTATCCTAACTGAACCGAGAGAAAAAGGAGGCTATGCCACCTACGCGCTCTGATCGAGGGCGCAACTAACTCTATGGTTGCGATTCCATCTCGTGCAGTGCTATATATAACATAGGGGGAGTCCGGCGCCTACTTAATCAATTCACGCTAGGCCTAACCTCCCCCACATTTGCTAAACCCTAACCGGTCTTCATGAGCGCTGCTACAGAGTTAAGGCTGCTGCCACCATGCCGTCTACAAGTCTGCATCAGGATCACATCGACCACGACTACGTCACTGCCGTGCACCACGTGCCTACATCGACTTCACCTTCGACATTGACCTCCTACTTCACCAGCTCTTCAGCAACACGCACATCTACTTGTTGTTTCGCCCTGAGCAATTAACAAGCGTTCATGGCCTCATCGGGATTAGGTCAGTCTTCACTCTTTCGCAATTGAATAGGTGTTCAACTGTAAGGGCTAGCGATCGTTTTCTTAAGATGGTTTTAGACTAACATTTGGCATTAAAGCCTAATTGCCCTAGATCGAACCGAATTAGATCCAATTAGGCTTGTTTGAGCCTCATGTCAGATATGTTAGCTCAAGTTGATGATGATCAAGGCCTAATTGTTGATGGATTAGTGCTGATTGTTAATGTTTAGTGATGATCCGGCATAAATTAGGGTGAATTAGCCTCAATTAAAAATGTTTTAGCTCTAATTGGCCTCAGATCAATGCAATTAGGCAGTTTTTTAAGTATATATGTTCGTGAATTAGATATCCTTTATGTGTTTGTGTACATGTTCATGTTGATTTTTGCTCAGGTTGATGAATAGGCTCGGGTTTGGGGATATTTTGGGCTCGGATCGGGTCAATTAGAGTTCAGACAGCATAGAGAAGGAGGGGATTAGGCAAAATCTTTGAGGAACCCAAAGTTAATCCCCAAATCCTGAAGCTCTAGACTCATTTGTTTCCCATCTAGAACCCTAATCCCCTAAATTTTCCCCAAAATAAAAAACCCTAAAGTTGAAATATCCCCAAATTAGGATGAGCGATTATGTTACTTACCTTTTGTGCCCTATTGTCATGTTCATCGTTTCGTGTTGATTTTCGGTAGATCTTTTGATCACCATAATTTGTGTTGGTTTGATCCATCCAAAATCATCCGAGAGCATAAAGGTGAAGTTATGAAAAGTTTGTTTCGTGTGTTTTTTGTATTTCTTGCATAATTGAAATATTCGGGTTTAATCTATTTTCATCACCATAAGTCATAGTCTACATGTGAAATTCATAAATCTATATCCACATATCTAATTGACTTGATTCTTTTTAGAATAGTTTTGCATGGTTGTCTAGTTTCTACAGTAAAAGTTTTAGGGCAATCGAACCATCGGATCTTCTTGTACGTCATTTTTACTAATGTGATAGCAATCTATCCCGAACTGATTTTGAGATTAAATTTAATATTTGGTTAGGGAGTGTCGGTGATTAATGAACCACTGATCTCATGAATATATAGAAACAGTAGGGGGGTGCTTTCAGTAGATGAATCACATAGCACACACAGAGTTTTATAAAGGTTTAGGCCTCCGTTGGAATAATAGTCTTACGTCATGTTGGTCTTATATTAATCTCTGAGACTATTTACAAGGGGATTCTTGGCTAGCCTAGATAGATCAAAACCTAGTCAGAGGGCTCCCTTGCGAGTATTCGGGAAGAGTAGCTAATACAGATCTAAATTACAGAAGGATCAAGGGTTCAGAGTTCCTACATGCTTGAATGACTTCAATACACTTGTACTCAGCAAGGTCCCTTGGTACCGTATAGGAGTCTTTTCTTATCATTTTTTGAGATAAACTTTCCTGTTTACGAGATATCCTTGGCATCTGCGGGCAATTTTCATACGTCCAGAGATTCTTTTCCCAGGGATAGAGATATGCCCCGAGAATATAGGAAACCCTAGGGTATCAGGATATAGTAGTTTTATACTATCTATCGTCAAGCCTCCCATCAGTACGTGAAATGAGGTTTCTTCGGATCAAAGTTCTAGTTAAGATAGATAAACATTTCAATAGACCACATCATCGAGTAGAACTCAGGTCCTCGGATAAGGCGTCTAATCAGGGTTCTTAGAGTCCTCGAGTCGTCTATTCGGGATTCCAAACACCTTCGAGTGCTCAGGCGAGCTCCCAAGAAGGTATTCTCTCCGAGTAGGAATTCTGATTCATCCGAGAACTATCGTCCCAATCTTTTGAAAGGATGGGAGAGAAAGACTTGTCACTGACCGGGTTTGGAATTTGAATTGTCACAGCGGAGATTTCGAGTAGTGGTGAGAATCTTTACCTGACAAGAGGTCACGATGACATTGGGAAACCGCATACGCATGGCAGAGTAGTGCGCCGGTTTCTCTGGGCTACTGCTCCAATTGCACCTGCATGCGTCGAGCATTAAATGTGATGAGACGTTAAAGCAAGAGAATGCGGCCCCGAGTCGTACTCGGAACCGTCATAATGTTAGTCGAAGAGTGACCCAGATGGGCCTCCGCCCTGTATAAAAGGAGATGAGGGAGCTCACACAACGTTTTACCCCCTCTGTCATTGTTTTCCTCAAGCCATATTCTCTCGTGCTTCTCACCTGCAACCGCCACCAAAAACCCTAAACCTGCTATTTGCCTCCTCCTGACACCATGGGTTGCAAGAAGATGGACAAGCTAGAGACCTCTGCTGTTGGAGCCGCCCTGGCCATGATCCTACCATGGCTGGAATCCGACGTTTCGAAGGTAGCCTTGGCCTGGGTGTAGCACGAAGAGGTTATTCCGTCGTGCGCCCTGATTTCTTGCACACTAGCAACATGCGAGACGATCCCAAGTCCAAACACCACCTGGACTGTCATCTTTCTCGATTTCTTTCACTGCGGCTTCCATTTCCCCCTTTCCAGCTTCTTCCTTCAACTGCTCAGCTTCTACACATCAATTTCATCAACTTCAACCCCAACTCCATCGTCATGCTCAGCGTCTTCATGCACATGTGCGAGGCCTACCTGGGTGTGTGCCCTTCTGTCGATCTCTTCAGGCATGTCTACCTCCTGAAGGGGTTTATGAATAGGGTTGCTAGTGGCACCAGATTATGTCTCTGGGAAATGAAATTCCTTCTACCAAAAAGATTGAGTCTAGAGCTTGAGCCATAAAGACGCGGAGACCCTTGCCTTTATGGCTTAAGCTCCAAAGTGATCACGGCGGCGAGGAACCGGAAGAGAGGCTAGTGGTGGCTCATCCGGATGGAGGCCTTGTCTTTGTGACTTGGTGGCTCAAAGGCCATGACCGGGTGTCGACCAATATCCTTTGTGGAGCTCCAATATGGACTAGGGGTGGTATTCATGCCATTGATACCACGGAAAAAAAATCCTTGTACCGAGTTTGCTCTCTCTACCTTATTTATGTTTCTGCATGTACTTACTTGCAATTTACCTTCTTAGATGGGTTGCAAGCCCTTTGATCGGTAAAGTAGACACATTAGATAAACTTAGAGCACATTTAGATAGAAATTGATATAGGTTTATCTTGTGTTATTTTTGGAGCCAAAATAATTCTAAGTGTCACCCCCTTCTTAGGACGTCACCGTTCTTTCACAATTGGTATCAGAGCCTCGTGCTCTTGATAGGCTTAAAATCCTAGAGTTGTGGCATCTGGGGTTGGGACGAATTCTCAAAATGCTCCACTTTTCGATGGCACAAATTTTCCGTGTTGAAAAATTCTAATGTCTTGTTATTTGCAAGCTAGAGGCTTAGATATTTGGAGAGTCACCGAGTGAAGGGAATCAAGGACGTTCTAAGAGGGGGGTGAATTAGGACACTTAAAACTATTGGTTCCAAAACTTTTACAAGATAAGACTATCTCAAATTCTATCTAAATATGCTCTAGGCTTATCTAGTATGTCTACTTCTACCGCTCATAAGGATTGCAAGGTAAATTGCAAGTATGTAAATGCGGAAACGTAAATGAGGTAGAGAGGCAAACTCGGTATGAGGGATTTTTATCCCGTGGTATCGGTGGCACACAAGCCACCCCTAGTCCACGTTGGAGCTCCACAAAGGATATGCTCCCGGTCGCCAAGTCTCTTCTGGTCATGACTCTTGAGATACCAAGTCACCAAGACAAGACCTCAAGCACGATGAGCCACCAAGCCACCAAGGCGAGGTCTCACCACTAACATCTCTTCCGGTCACTTGTACGCCGTCTTCACTTTGGAGCTTTAGTCACAAAGACAAGGGCATCCGCGTCCCCGCACAATTCTCTTGTCGTCGCTCCACACAAAATCGGAGGGTCAACAAGTTACCAGCGAGTCACAAAAACTCCAAGGCACGGGCGTACCTCTCAGAACACTGTTGGATCACTCCTTGATCCATACTCTAGGTTGCAGCACCTAATAACTCTTCTCTCTAGGCTTATAAGCACTAATCACTCATTATTGGTGTGCTTAATCACCTTGGATGAACACTTTATGCTCTTGGATGGCTTAGATGTCTTCTTAGGTGTACAAGGGTTTCTCTAGACTCTAGCAACTCCAAATGAATGAGTGAGGGGTATTTATAGCCTCAACTCTGCGGACTAGCCATTATCCCAATGGATCAAATATTCTGTGAACAAAGGATGATCCGGCATTAATAGAGCTACAAGCACCGGACCATCCGGTGTGTACATTCTCAAAAACTAGCCGTTGGAACTCCACTCTGAGTTCTTCTGAACACCGGATACTTCGCTGTATACATCCTCTTCATCACCGGACAATCCGGTGAGTTATCCTGAGTCAAACCGTGCCAAACTTCTCCTCTGCATAAAATACTCTGGTGTGCACTGTCTTCATCACCGGATCTTCCGGTGTGTAGAACTTCTTCTTTTCTGGGGTTTCGCACACACTCTGTTAAATGCTCCGGTGAAACCTTCGGTGTGCATGAAATACATGAAGGCACAATGAATGTGCGCAATGAGAAATATCATGTGCTTGTTACTAAGCTTAATAGCATCAAGCAACTACCCCATGAAAGTGCTAATGGCATGTACTCACGTTTGAATATTCTTGTCAATGAAATCAATGGTTAGGTTTGACGCCAATTGAAAATGATCAAGTGGTAAGAAGAATACTTCAAGCTCTTCTTCCAAAGTACAAGTTGATCATCTCCATCATCTACGACAACAATGACATCAAGAAGATGACTCCAAGTCAAGTGCTCGGCAAAATCACCGCCCATGAGATGACAATGAACATAGGTGTGGAAGCTTCTTCCTTATCCGTCACCAAGAACCTTGCTCTCACAATCAAGCAAGCTAAATATCAACATATGAAGGCAAGGATGAAGAGACAAGAGCAAGAGTCAAGCTCAAGTGAAGATGATGAATTGAAGATGAAGAGAGCTATGAAGAAGATGAGCTAAGCACCTCAAGCGATGAAGAGATGGATCCCGAAGTCACCAAACTCATCTCACAAGTGGAGAAGAATATCAAGAAGATCAATACCAAGATTTATCACCCAATCTCCATGAAGGACTTGGTCAAAACAATTGATCATATTAAGAAGGGGAAGAAAAACACCAAGAACAAGAGGGAGACAAGGGGAAGCAAAGCATTCGCAAGCATAGGAAGATGGGTGAGTGATGATAAAGATTCAAGCTCAAGTGACGAGAGCATCACCATCCACTCCTCTAAGAGAAGCTCTTCCTCAAGATCATCATCACACAAGCCGTCTCGCAAGCCGTCTCACAAGTACCTTATGGCTAAAGGTATGGATAGCGATGTAAGTGATGATGAATCCAATGAGAATTCTCCTTCCTATGAGGAACTCATTCATTTGATCAATGAGCAATAAAGGGCCCTTAAGAAATAATCAAAAGAGCTTAAGAAATTCAATGCACTTGATGACATTCATGCTACCTTTATTTCTAATTATTAACAATTATTGTGCAAATTCAATTTGCTAAACAAGGAGCATGAAGAGCTTAAGAATAAATTTGAGTGCATTGAATCTCAAACTAAGATCCATTTGAAGCAATATACCCCTCTTTTTAATTACAATCCTAATGTAGATGCTTTCACTTCTTGTGATGATTTATATGCTTTATCTAGCTCACCCCTTTACAATGAGATTTGTATTGAGAATGTTGTTGTAGAATAATCTAATGAACACATTGCATAAGAGAATGATGAGCTCAAGCAAGAAGTGGAGAAGCTCAATGAGTACTTGGCGAGATTGAAGGGCAAAGGACATGTACAACCTCCTCAAGATAACCATGCTTTCATGGTGAAGAAGCTTGCAGAGGGGTCAACCGTGACATACTTCAAATGCTATCAAGAAGGTCAAAAGTTCAAGAAGGAAAATGGTAAAGAGCAACCACTACAAGCTCAAGAAGAAGGAAAATGGTAAGGTGGTTGCACACATGGTTGGGAAGAAGGATCGGAGGTGGAACCAACCTATTAGGGTACCCAAGAAAGTCATCATCAACATGAAGTGGCCCCAATCGGTTTGCGTTGCAAAGAAGACTTGAAGTCCGAGACGGCTATAGGGATTTGGAGGCTTGGCTTACAAGATGAAGTGAAGATCCAAGCAAAGAAGCCAAGTGTACAAGATGAACGCATTGATGGAAATTATGACCATCACATACCCAAATCCCCATCCAAAGGTAAAAGAGGTAAGTGTAGCTAGATTCTTGTTCATGTATTTTTGTTTTGCTTCTAGCTCATTTGTCTTGTCTAGGATTGCATGTACTTATTTCAATTTATTGCAATGCCTAGAGTAGGTTTTCATATGGTAGGTTGATTGTATTTTTATCTTATCCATGAGCAACCTAAATAGTTTATTAGTGGTAGGTTTCTTTTATAGCACTAGTTTTACATTTGATATCTTTTATGCGCCATGATCCAATCTATAGGATAAGTCCCCATTGTTATCAACAACAAGTGCATATATTTCACAAGTATTAAATACTTGTATGCACACGTTTAGGAGGAGTATATCTTATAGTTTGTGATTTTAAGACTAATATGTGTTTCAAGATGCATCTCTTGTAGTCTCATGGAGCAAATCAATATGTCTCCGGAGATATGCTATGCTCAAACGCTTCAAATTGGTATCATTCTCAAATCTTTGTTCATTTAAGCTATCTCCATGCATAATATAGCTTAAACTTCCTATCTCGACATATTATCTAGTTATGCATATGCTTCTTTCTCACCATATGTATGCACACATATAGGGAGAGTTTAGACTATATTATGTGGGTTTCGTGAATTATGATCCATATGCTTTTATCCTTTTCAATTGGTATCATTCTTTTTATAGTGAGATTTCTAGAATTGGTATCATTACAATTAGTATCATTTTTAATTGGATCATGATTTGTGAAGCTCTCTCCAATGTGGTCTAATCAAGGGGGAGATGCTCTTGCTTAGGTCAAATCAAGAGAGATAGTGGCAATGGTAAAAGGGGGAGCCACAACATAAGGGGACTAAGTGGTAAGAACATACATCCAAGCAATATGGTAAGACTTTATACTCATTTATGATCTTTACATTTGGAATCATTTGTTATTTGCTACTTACTTTGGTTGTATTGTCATCAATCACCAAAAAGGGAGAGATTGTAATGAAAATAGCCCTATTAGACCATGATTATGATTTTGGTGATTAATGATAACATGATTGTGATTTTGGTCATTGCGACTAGCATGTTTGTCAAAAATATAGGTTACTAGGTCTCATAGATGCAATACATGAAGAAGCCACCGAAGTCGGGACAAAGTTTGGTTGAATTGAAAAAGTCCCAGGAGAAATGACTACACCGGATGGTCCAGTGCTTAGGGTATTTGCACTCACTGGAGCATCTCTTTCAAAGGGGAACAGAGGCATGATAGCCTCACTGGATAGTCCGGTGATGAAGCAAGGCAATACACCAGACAAGGAACAGTGCAAAGATGAAAAAGAAGTAGAAGACATCATCGGATAGTCCGCTGATTGATTTGAATACACCAGAGGAATACACCGGAGCATTGTTGACGAAGGGGAGAATGCAGTGACCTCACCGGAAGGTCCGGTGCTCTGAAGATTTGTACACTGGAGCATATTTTCTAGAGAGGGTTGCAATGGCTTGGCTGGCTGAGGATAACGCACTGGATAGTCTGGTGATGAAGTGATGTGCACCGGAGAATACACCGAAGCAATTTATACAGAGAAGATGTTGGCTTGGATGGCTACGGTATACTCACCGGAAAGTCCGATAATAAAGATGGAGTATACACCAGAGTATCCGGTGTTCACAAAGGCTTGAATGGGGTTCCAACGGCTAGTTTGTGAGAGTGTACTCAACGGATGATCCGGTGTTAGTACTACTATTCTCGCCGGATCATCTGGTGTTCATAGCTTTTTAGAGCCGTTGGGTTAATGGCTAGTGCGCGAGTTTGAGGCTATAAATACCCCTGCACTCAGTCATTTAAGTGTGCTGGAGTCCTGAGAAGTTCATGTACACCTAAGAAGACATCCAAGACACCAAAGTGCTTAAAGTGATCATCCAAGGCGATTAAGCACAAGATTAGTGAGTGATTAGTGCTTATAGGCCTAGAGAGTGAGTTGCTAGGTGATTGATGCCTAGAGAGTGCATCAATAAGTGATCCAACAGTGTACCTCTTGGTACGCCAGCGCTTTGGAGTCTTGGTGACTCGCCGGCAATCTTGTTGACTCTCCGACTTGGTGTGGAGCGGTGTGCAGGGATACGGAGACCCTTACCTTTATGGCTCAAGCTCCGAAGTGATCATGGCAACGAGGAACCAGAAGAGATGCTAGTGGTGAGACCTTGACTTGGTGGCTTGGTGGCTCATCCGGGTGGAGGTCTTGTCTTTGTGACTTGGTGGCTAAAAGGTCGTGATCGGGTGACGACCGTGAGCATATCCTTTATGGAGCTCCAACGTGGACTAGGGGTGGCATTCATGCCATCGATACCACGAGAAAAAATCCTTGTGCCGAGTTTGCACTCTCTACCTTATTTACGTTTCCATATTTACTTACTTGCAATTTATCTTCTTAGATAGTTTGCAAGTCCTTTGATCGGTAGAGTAGACACACTAGATAAACCTAGATCACATTTAGGTTGAAATTGATATAGGTTTATCTTGTGTTGTTTTTGGAGCTGAAATGGTTCTGAGTGTCCTAATTCACCCCCCTCTTAGGACGTCACTATTCCCTCACATTGACGGAGTACATCAGCTTCTACACCAAGAATTCCTGATCAGGGTGGCATAATAAATGGTTCTTCTACCAGCCCGGCCCACCGAAACTCCCTTATCAGGGTCTCGCGCCACTGGTGAGGCAGTTGTGGAAGGAGGAGCTGAGACCTACCACTGTCTCTCTGGTCCTTGTCGTCGAGATCCGGGAGCTTAAGGAGCGGGTTTTGAGCGTGGGATGTTGCCAAGGACTTCATCAAGTGCCGCATGTGTCGTATGAGGTCAAGGATTTCCGGTGCTTGGGACTTTACAGCCGTGGAGGACCTAGCTTGAGAAGGTGAGCCAGGTACCGACCTATCTTGAGTAGCTATTAGGGGAGCTATCTCGTAGCGACATGTAGAATCTTTTTATAGGGTTTTTATTGAGTTTTATTACTGTTTGGTGTACTGTTCTTAGTATTTTCCTTGGTGTGCTTTTACGGTATGCTGATATTTAGGAGGTGAGCAGTTCGTGAACCTGTAGGATTAGACTTTTGAAGAATTTGAGCAACTCCCCGCTAAAGGCAAGTGTCCTTGCTCATTTTGCACCTAACTTAGGGTTGTATGTTAGCATTTTATCCTTCTTGCATGCTTGGTCTAAATTGGAATACCTTGTTAAGGTTTATTAGTATTTGTATCATTTTCCTTGTCACCGTAGATAGAGTCCCTGGGATAAGGGTAGTTATGCTTAGTCGTTGTCATGGTTGGTTGGGTTTCAAAGTAAATATGATTAATGTCTATGCAACATGAACCGGGAATGGTAATTTTTGTAGCAACATGGAGTTAGGGATCCTATCAGAATGGTTGGTTTGCTGATGGTGCGGGTATGCACGTGTGTAGGGAATACACAGTTGGATTGTGGTTTGTACTTATGTGGGATCCTAAGGATCAGTTCTTGAAGCATGTAACCCGGCTAAACAGTGCAATCACGAACCTTACATGGGCATGACCTGGCCAATTAATTAGCCATCCCTTTGATTCTGTAAGCACCAGTGGATGGTTGAGTAGCACAAGATGGGGCTTCTGTAATGATAGAATTACTGTTAGCACTGAAACCTTAGTGGGTGCTTACGGGTTGGCGGGAGCTTTGTAAAGGCATTGTAGTGACCTCTCAACGCACACCTCGGAAGTGTGTATGGTACCGATGGGTACCGACAAAAGAGTTGATCACGACTCATGGGTAAAGTGTGCAAACTCTACAGAGTATAAAACTGATTGATCAGCCATGCTCACGGTTGAGAGCGGCTTGGACTTCTTCTTGATTAGTTTGGATCAGGGATTTGGGATGGATAGTCGAGTAGCAAGGTAATGGTATTACCTGGTGTGTCTTAGTAGTCAGATGGAATCCGATGAGTTGTTCCTCTTGTTTAAGTGGTATCTTCACACTTAGTAAATAGGATGTCTTTTTTTGGAGTTATAGGTCAAGGATGCTTAGTGCTGTAAACCAGTATCTAACTTTTCTTGTCTTAAGCCCCATGTCATGCTTTCCTATACTTGTAGAGTACATTATGTACTCGCACCTGTTGTTTCCTCTCTTGCATTCTACCGTTGTTTAGAAGCCATCAATGAAGTTGCACTCTATGATGGAGACGACTTCAACCCAGAGTTCCTTTTCTAGGCTGGTGTTTCCCGGTTAACACCTTTGGACGATGGAAGACCCTCTGGCGCTAGAGTTTACCTTTCTACTATGCTTTTCTTCTAGACCCTTGGGTCCTTTTGTAATAAGTTATGATGATAATGTAATAATAGCACTATGATGATACGTTGATGATGTAACACATGTATAAAACTTGATCCTGGCATACATATGGTTGTACCTAGTTTTGTTCCTTTAAAACCGGGTGTTACACCATTTGACATGTCCGTTGCTTTATGGGTGTGCCACAGACGCATAACAGACTGTAGTGCCAAGTTTTTCGCAGTAATCGATGAACACCACGCTGGAGAATTGAGTATCATTGTCAGTGATGATCCTGCTTGGGATGCTGAATCTTGTCATGATGCTTTTCATGATGAATTTCTTGGTAGCCACCGACGTGATTTTTTCGACTGGCTAAGCTTCAATCCACTTGGTGAAGGTGTCAATTGCAATGAACAGGAACTTAAAGCCCCCATGTCACGAATGGCCACAACAAAGGGATCATCTGTAAGGCTTGAGTGGGTTGATGTACTCTTATGCTATGAAATTGATAGCTTGTACACTTCTTTAGCAACTCGCTCGCATCATGGGGAGTCGTATGCTAATAGAAACCTTGTCTGAATCGCTTTCCGACCAGGGTTCGGAAGGAAGCGTGAGCTCCACACCCCCCCCCCCCACAAATGGATTTCTTCGAGTAGTTATCTACCCTGCTTTTCAGAAATGCATTTCATGAGTACTCCATAAGTGCCTTTTCGATAAGGTATACATCTTAGATTGACTGGAAATTTGTTCGGTCAGTGCATCAGCTTCAGGCACAACTCGATCTTTAAGGTACAAGCAGATCATGGTCATCCACAAAACTTCGCTTTCAACTGAGCCACAAGTTCCCCTGCGACTCCTTTTAGAGCGTCAATCCCTAGCGAGCCCTTGAACTGATTATAGGTCTCGTAGACCACCACTCCCTCGGTTGCGTTCTTTGATGATTTCACAGACGACTTTGAGAGTTTCTCTATGAAAATCCCAGGTTGTCCTGGAGACTGTGAGGATACCATGCGGGCAAGACAATCGGCAAGACAATTATTCTTCCTTGGGATATACTTGACCTCGAGTCCAATGAATTTCTTTTCCAGCTTCCTCACCTCCGTGAGGTAGTCTATCATGGTCTTATCTGTGGTTTGATACTCCATGCTAACTTGCTTCACCACCAACTGTGAATCCCCTTTCACAAGCAGGCGGCAGATGCCAAAAGCAGAAGCTACTCAGAGTCCGATTAGTAGAGCCCCATAGTCGGCCACGTTATTTGTAGCCAAAGAATCAATCAACAAAGCATATTGTAGGCTTTCTCCTGTTGGAGAGATTGGTATAATCCCAGCCCCCACACCTTGAAGTGTGAGTGATCCGTCGAAGAATAGAGTCCATACATTCGATAGGTTGCCATGGTCATCCTGGGGTTGATCTGGTTCTGTCCATTTGGCCATGAAGTCAGTAAGTGCTTGTGTCCTGGTTGGTATTCGAGGCACGAAATGGACATCAAATTCCCGAGTTCAACTGACCACTTGGCGATTCAGCCGATTGCATCTCTGTTGTGAAAGATATCGCCCAATGGGAATATTGATGGTATTGTGATCTTTTGAGCCTAGAAGTAATGTTGTAACTTACGATAGGCCATCAGCACTGCATATAACAGCTTTTGCACCTGCGGATAGTGTTCTTTAGGACTGTGGAGCTACTTCACTGATGTAATACACCGGTCGCTGGATTTTCTCCCATTTGTCTTGTACTTCCATTTCAACCACCAAGACCCCACTTACAGCCCGTGGTCCGACCATGATGTATAAGAGTAAATCTTCATCTACTTCTTTAAATCGAAACATAGAATAAGCACAGGGGGGAAGAAAGATATCTCTTTAAATTGTCAAATGCCTCATCTGCTTCTTTTGACAACTCAAACTTGTCATGTCGTCTTAACAACTCGAAGAAGGTAAGTCCTCGATCTCTGAGCCAGGAAATAGACCGACTAAAGGCTGCCATGCATCCGGTTAGTCTCTGAACTACTCGTACTAATTTTGGGAGTTGCATCACAACAATAGCTTTGATCTTTTCGAGATTGATTTCTACTCCCCGGTAAGACACTACATATTTGAGTGTTTTTCCCGCGTTGACTCCAAATAAACACTTTTTTGAGTTTAGCATGACCCGATTCTTGCACAGGTTGTTGGATGTTTCTTATAGGTCGAAGATGAGATCTTCCTTCTTCTTGCTTTTGATGACGAGATCATCTATGTAGGCCTCTATGTTCTGACTGATCTGATCATAGAGTGTTATCTGCATTTCTCGTTGGTATGTGGTACCTTCAATCCGAAAGGCATTTTAACATAGCAATAGACCCCAAACGAGATAATAAAGGAGATCTTCTCCTCATCTTCTAGGTTCATGCTAGTCTGGTGATAACCAGAATAGGCATCAAGCAGGCTTAGATAATCGCAGCCAGAGGTGGAATCAACTATCTGATCTATTCGTGGTAAAGGAAAAGCATCCTTAGGGCAAGATTTATTGAGATCCGTGAAGTCGACACACATTCACCATTTGCCATTTGATTTTTTGACCATAATAGGATTTGCGAGCCACTCGGAGCGATCCACTTCTCGAATAAAGCTTGCTTTGGTGAGCCTTTCGATTTCCTCTTTAATAGCTTCTTTTCGATCAGGTGCGAACCGTTGAAGTTTCTGTTTAACCGGTTTTGTATCGGGCTAGATAGCTAATTTATGCTTAATCACTACCCTGGGTTCCTGGGCATGTCTCACGGTTGCTAGGCAAACACATCGGCGGTTGCCCAAAGAAAAGTGAGAAGCACGAGTTCCTATTTGGGATCCAGTTTGGAACCTATCTGAACGGTCTTGGATGGCTCCGTTGGATCCAAATGAACTATTTTGATTTTGCCGTAAGACTTCAAGACAGCTTTAGACCTCGAGTTCTTCATCTCTTTGTCGGGTTGATGCTGCTTGACCATATCTAAACTCCTTTTGTCATAGCGTAAGCCTGCTTTTGTGCAGTCCCGAATGGTGATGACTCCCTCGGGTCCAAGGATCTTCACGCACTGATAAGCGTAATGCGTGACTGCCATGAATTTGGTGAGAGTAGATCTTCCTAAAATGGCATTGTACGTCGTCTTGAAATCAACCATGTAGAACAAAATTTTCTCTATCCATAACTTATCTTGCTTCCTGAAGGTAACGAGTGGCGATATCTGACCGATAGGAGTAGCTGAAGACCTGGGTACTATACCATGGAAGGCTTGAGTAACTGGCTTCATAGCAGACCGAGAGAGTGCATTAGCGATGAGGATGTTTAGGGAACTCCATCCATCGATAAGGACTCATGTAACCCTGCAGTTGTTTATCATAGGCTCAAAAACTATCAGGAAGCAGCCTAGTCGTACGAAATTATCAGGGCAGTCTTCTTGGCTGAAGGAGATTTCAATGTCTGACCACTTCACGACTTATCGACCCTTGGGATGGTGGCTTGGACTTCTTGGGCCACTGTTTTGTATTGTCGCGTGGACTCATACGACACGGAACAACCGAATATATGGTCAATCGTCTTCTTGCCCGACAGGAAAGACATCGTGCCCGTGGCATCCCCGTTACCTTCAGAGTTGGAGTCCATGCTTTGGGTTGCTACCTGGACCTTGTTTTCCCTTGGTCATTTTTTCGACTTCTACCTTAACTAACTTTCTCCAGAGGCGGCGTTCGTAAATGTTGTGGTTGTCGATTTGATGGAAGTCGTGCCATGGCTTCCTGTCTCCTTCGCTAAAGCCTGGTGTAAAGCTTCTGCCTTGGGAAGGACCGAAACACTGGTCAAGACAAACGTCAGTCAGATCATCAAAAACTTCATCAGATTCAACTTTCTTGCCTTTACCTCCCTTGATGTTCTTCTAATGCTTGCTCTAGACCTTGTCACTGTCGAGCCCGAGTTGTGGACGCTTAATACCCTGAGTCTTTTCCTTAACGTAGAGGAGTGCATCATCGGCCCTAGCAGATTTATCGACAATCTGCAAGACCTCCTTAACCGTTTCAGGTTCTTTTCTTGCGATGTCTTCAACGCAACCCCGACTCTTAACCCCTTGAGTGAACACTTGGATGACATCGTAGTCGCTGATCTTAGGGATGATGTTCCGGGTATTGCTGAAGCGATGCAAGAACTTGTGCAACATTTCGTTTGCCATCTGTTCGTAGTGGTGAAGATCGTTTTTCGTGCTAGGATGAACATGCGTACCCTGGAAGTTAGCTCAGAACACGTTGCAAAGCTGCTCCCAAGAGTAGATTGTCCTTGACGATGTATTGGTGAACTATTACCTAGTTTCTCCTTCATAAGTTGTGGGAAGGTAATTTTCCATTACCTTCTCATCCCCGCTAGCTGCTTGGATGGTTGTGGTATAGATCTGGAGAAACTCAATGGGATTTCTCCTTCTATTGTATTTCTCGATCGTCCCGAGGCGGAACCTCGCTAGCCAACTTACGTTCCATAAATCTGGAGAGAAGGCCAGGCAATTGTTGATGGCGCCTTGATTGGTTCCAGCTTTCCTGGGAGTCTTTTCCACGGCGATCGAAGACTAGTCTCAATTTGATCGATGTTGGGATGTTTCCCTTATGACCAGGGGCCCCGGTAAGGGCCGAAGGTGGCATGTCTACGTGAGGCTGAACATTGCCTGCCGTTAGGGGAGGAGGACCTCGACCGTTTGTAGGGTCATCATGATCATCACCCCTGTTTTTGATAGTGAAAACTTCTCGGGGGTAATCTCCATTGGAGGAGGCGTCTAGGTCTATCATGGATGCTTCATCAAATTGCTCGAGATTGATATCTTGACAATCCATGTTATCAGAAGCTACGGGGATGATCCCGACTTGTTATGAATTGGACATTCATAGTTATCTTGGCAACCAAGTGTTTCGAACTTGATGTCGTAATCTTTAACACATTGATCCATAAATCGACTTACCCCGTCGCTTGAATCGTCGCCAGAAAGTTTGTCGCTGAAGTCTACCTAATCGATTACTTGTTTGTCGGGAAGAGAGATAAAGTTGTCGTAGAACCCCTTATCTGAAAAACCAGTTTTCGACGAAGCTTTGGGTGGTGTCGATGGCATGTCGTGTGTCTTCAATGTATTTAGTCATGATCCCCACGGACGGTGCCCGCTATCAACAATTGGTAAATTGCCGATCTGATGAACTCGTTAAAGAATATGGGAATGCTTTGAGTAGACGAATCACAAGGGGAACACACAGGGATTTTTAGATAGGTTCGGGCCTTCTAGAGGATAATAATAATACGTCATGTTTGTCTTGTATTGATCTGTGCCTGTTACAAGTGGGGCGTAGCTAGCCTAGATGGATCTAAAACTAGTCGGCAACTTCTTCCTTGGCTTCTGTGGGCTACTAGCGCTCTGGTTCGAGTTACCTTGATTTCTCCCCTTCGTAAGGTCCCTCGGCTCCGTATATATATGGAGGTGTCATACATTGTCTGGACTCTTCCTTCCTATTCTTAGAGATAAACCTTCCCGATGACGGGACGTCTCGGGTGTCTACAGGTAGTTTCCTTTGTTTAGGGATTCCTTTCTTAGAGATAAAGATACGCTTTAAGAATTATGAGAAACCCGGGGTATCCGGATATGGTAACTATCCATTATTCATCATCACATCGAAAATGTCTACTTTAGTAAATTACCACAAGGAGTTTGGTTCACTTTGATAACTTCTTCTCCATTAGCTTATTTGCACATTTTGAGAAGTGCTCTGGTACACCTATTTCCAAACGCTGCCGTATTTCAAAGCAAATCGGAGGTGGAGATTAGTTCCGGTTAAATGGTTAATTATGATTTGAAGGATAGTTTAGGAAGTGTTTTTTCAGATCCAGTCCAGTAGTCCGTCATTCAACGCCAAGCCCTTAACCAGCCTATAACATGCATCGGTTCAATAAAAAAAAAGCCTATAACATGCACAAGCCCTAACTCCAAACGATAATCCTTCAACGC
Organism: Phragmites australis; assembly: GCF_958298935.1. NCBI lineage: Eukaryota > Viridiplantae > Streptophyta > Magnoliopsida > Poales > Poaceae > Phragmites > Phragmites australis. The sequence goes on from NC_084938.1 coordinate 9,791,236, forward strand.
AAAGGCCTGATTGTCTCCGTGACGACGGTAAACTTGTGCGCGCAACGTGTTGGGCGCGGCGAGCGACAAAGGACGGTGCTCGGCGAGTTTGCAGCGTGAGGACGAGCACATGCGGAGCGGCGGCCCACGCTGGCCGTGCCTGCGTGATGCATCCACGCCGATGCGTCGGCGCGGCGAGGAGGAGAGCAACGCAGGACGGGGCTTAATTTGAGGGTGACAAAATCGGAACTCTAAAGTATTCGACGGGAAGAGCCTCGATTCAACAATAAACTTCCATCCTCCGAACTTGCGTAATCAACATTCACTTAAATCAAAGCAAAACTCCTCTGCGTATCCAACATCATTTTCATCGTGAACGAATAATTAATCATTGTACGACCCAACTACCCGTGCGTTCTTCCCTAAGTAAACATTTTGCGGCTGCATGGAGCGGAGGTGAGGGCAAGAGTCGACGAAGACAGCTGCCGGCCAGCGGCGACGCTCGGATGCGCAGCCGCGCGTGGAGTGGAGTTGAGCCGCAGAAGTCGAAGAAATCAGCCGCCGGCACCCGACATCGACGGATGGTGTACCGGAGCACTTCTCCCACATTTTTGGGGCAGTACTGGACCAACTTTACGCGTTCATAAATACTCTGCATAAATAGGAAACCCACAGTATTATAAGAAAGATAGAGAGATAAAAGTAGCCCACACAAACTGGATCACCAAATAAATAGTACGACAACAAGCGACTCCATAGCATTTCCTTCAAAGTTGTCTGTCTGTTTGTTTGCTCCTAAATTTTAGTGGCCATACTGTGATTTCAGATATTTCCAAGGTTTGCATAACTGCGTGCCATCAAGTATATCTCTATGGTGTATGGCAATGGCCAAGAGCAAAAGTCATTTTGTGATGAACCTCTCAAACAAGATCTGTAACATCTACACCAAATTCAACTACAAGATCAAGATCAAGAGTAACTACTGCAAGCTCAAGAAAGACAATAGCAAAGTGGTTATACACATGGTTGGGAGAAAGGACCAGAGGTGGAACCAACCCATTTAGGTGTTCAAGAAAGTTATCACCAACATGAAGGGGCACTAGTCAGTTTGGATTTCAAAAAAAGATTTGAAGTCCACATGTCAGTTCAGGGGATATGGAGACTTGACTCACAAGATCAAGTGAAAGTTCAAGCAAAGAAGTAAATTGGGCGCGTTGATGAAAACATTGATTGTCATATACCCAAAATCACCCCCATTCAAAGGTAAAAGATCTAATTATAGCTAGATTTTTTGTTCATACTTTTTATTTTGCATCTAGTATCTTTGCCTTGTCTAGAATTGTATGTGCACATTTCATTTTGTTGCAATGCCTAATGTAGGTTTTTCATATGGTAGGTTGCTTGTGTTTCTCTCTAACCCATGAGAAACCTACATAGTTTATTAGTTATAGGTTTTTTACATGACATATTTCTTTAAATAGTATACTTTATGTGCCATGAGTCTAATTTATAGGATAAATTCCTCATTGTTATCAGTGACATGTGCATATCTCTCACAAGTATATATTTGACACTTGTATGCACATATTTAGGGAGAGCATATCCTATGGGTTGTGATTTTGAGACTAACATATGTTTCAAGTCGTATGTGTTTGTAGTCTCATGAAGTAATCTACAAATCCCCAAAGGTATGCAATGTTTATTTATCAATTGATATTATTATCAATTCATTTGATCTTTTAAGCTAACTACATGCATAATATGGCTTAAACTTCCTATATCTAGATGTTGTCTAGTTGTGCTTATGTTTTACTCTCGTCATATATATGCACACATATATGGGGAGTTTAGATTATATTATGTGAGTTTCATGAATTGTGATCCATGTTGTTTTATTCCAAACGATATCCACATTACCCTTTCAATTGGATTCCTACAATTAGTATCATTTATTATTATATCATAATTTATAAAGCTCTCTCCCAAGTGATTTAATGTGTTTCCCTTGAGTTCAACATATATGTGGTGTAGTATTTTGGAGATTGTTGAAAAAAGGGGAGAATTTTGATGACCAAAGCAAGTTTAAGTTGCATGATGCAAGATTGTTGAAGATTATTGTCAAAGGGAGAAGCATGATGCAAGAAACACACATGAAAGGATTAAAAGTGATATCAAGACAAGGAACGCGTAAAGCAAATAGTTCTTGCATGAGTCAATCAAGGGAGATAGTGGCAATGGAGAAAATGAGAGAATTCTCTCCATGATAGTTACAACAAAAAGGGGACAAAGTGAAGGTAAGAACAATGTATGATAAAGATGAGATCTTTCCCTTACAATTGGTTCATTTTCAATTGGTATCTTTGGTGCACTTTCAATTGATATCATTAGTTTTTTTACAATTGATACTATTGGCTATTCTTACGATGCATCCAAGTAAAGTGGTAAGATTTTATGTACTTTACAATTGTTGACATTCATTTTTTTTTTTGTGCTTGTGCACTTTATATTTGGTATCATTTATATTTTACCACTTGCTTTGGCTGTGTTGTCATCAATCACCAAAAAGGTGAGATTGTAGATAATATAGCCATTTTAGGGTATGTATGTGATTTTGGTGATTAATTACAACATAGTCAATGGGACTAATATGTTTATCAAGTATATGCTTTAGTAGGTCTTATGGATGCAATACATGAAGAAACCATCGAAGTAAAACTCAAGAAAGTTTGAATTGGACAAGTTCAGAAAAGATTGCACTCACGGGATGGTCCGATGCTCAGCATGTTGTACTAACTCAATGATCTAGTGCTCAAAAATGAATTCACACCAAAGTATTTTGACTCTGAAAAGGTTCTTCAATATTATACATCAGATGATCCGGTGTTAGAGTGATGTGCACACAAGAGTGTTTTTACAGAACTTGTGCAGATCTTCAAATGAAAGGTTTTGAACTCACCAGATGGTCCGGTGCTCAAAAGAAGTGTACACTGGAGGCTTCATCGGAGCATTTTTCAAGAGGTTTTTTTCTTCTGCAAAGTAGGAGATAGACTCTTGTACATGTATATGTCACGAACATGTGAGGACTACCATGGACACGGCATATAGCCATAGCATCATGATAATTCTGGACTAAGTATTGTCTGGAACCAATAAAGCTTGAAGGTAATGTTTTTTTTACACCTACATCTTTGCCACTTGAAGCGTCTTTCTCAATTGCTTGTATAATACCTTGATAAGCTGCAGGTTGTAATTCAACCTGATGAAAGAAATGAAATGTCAATCGTTCACTTTCAATGCAGGAATATGCATTAACAGAGATTTGATCAGATAAACGTACACAGCAGTTATATGGATTAGGCTCATTTTTCCTATAATGTTCATAGTAACAATAGAATTGTAACATTGTGACATCTTCTCCTCCACTTAATGGTTGATTATCAACCTGTTTGTACTTAATTCCTAGGTGAAATCCCTTTTCACCATAAGGGCATAAAAGTGGATATTGAAGAGCTATCAAGGCAGGATGAATTGGACAGATCCTTTTAAATTCATCACCATAATATTGCACAATTATGTCAAATTCACCAAATCCAGAAGAAGAGTCTTCTACTATTAAAGCAGCTAGTTCTGAAGCAACAGACAGGCTATATCTATCATTATGAGAACCAGGAGATCCTATTAATTTGATACAAATATTAGGAGCATTAGGTGACAATAGACGATCCCGAGCCATTCTAAATTTCTGTACTAAGGGGTTGCATTCATTTAACATTTGTATAAGATCTGCAACAATACTTGGATCAAGATCTTTTGATGATTCATCTCTTTCAAAAGTAGATAGCCTGTTACAAATCTTATTGTCTGTGTCATATATATAGAGTTGAGTATATTCAGGTCGATTACCAGGTTCAGGTAATAGCGACCCTATGTGATGATGAACAACTCCATTTATCTGAAATACATAAGGGCCATCTCTAGTGTTGATACTTCTATCAATCTTGGCACCCATAGATGTAAAAGCAAATAGAGAGTTGTACTGTCTTATATGACACATAAATTTATTCGATATTGAACCACCATTGAAACGAATGAGATCTTGAAGTAAGAGTGGCCAAGGTTTGAATGTTGGCAGTGAAATTTTTCCACCACGACAACAAAGATGGTATATAATACGTCTCTGTGTGTAGGAACTGAGAGATGTCACACGTTCTTGATACCAGAAAATAGCACCACATTTGTCACATACATAGTCTGGGCCTCCATAATATGACCTATCTTTGTAGGTCTCTTTAATATTTGGTAGCATAAGAACAGAGGTGAAAGATAAATGCAAAACTTTAGTAACATGAAAACAGTATGGTGCAATTATGAACGGAACCAGTAACAATAAAAATACTTAGGGGATAAAAAAGGGTCACAGTATTTGATACCTTTTAGGAAAGATATAAATTCTTTTCGTGTGGGAAAATATGGCTCCAATGAAGCTAAGGATGTATCTCCAACTGATTGTATTTGATAATTATAGACCGAAGAAGAATCATAGTGTCATGCAAAAAGTAAGTTTTGGATTTTAGTACATGACATAAAGGTCCTTTTGGTTTTAAAATTCCTAATGACGTATGGAATGAATGTAAATATTAAAAAGTTTCAATAATTGTTACCTTGTCATGCTAAGGCCTTATATTTGTTGATTCACCTTCGGTTTGCACGGTTCTAAGTAGCAATGTAAGAGGGAATTATGGGACAGAAGTGGTCTCCTATGTTCAACAGAATTTTCATAAGAGTGCAGTAATAGTTGGATCAAAAGTATAAGCTCATAGAATGATCTTAACTTCCTTCCGATGTTTGTCTATCATATATATGGCTTTTATATTGCTTGCTATATATGTTTGCCGTAGATTGGTGACCTGAAGCAAATAGTAGTGTTTCTATATAAAATTGGTGTCTTTACTGTGTAGGTAACCATTTTAAAAAAACATACTGTAACATAATACCAATATTCTTACCAGTTTCATTAGAAGATGATCCTTCAATCTGATTCTGAACATATTCTTCAATTTGCAGAAATCAAACATGGCAGTAATGAAGACACAATTTAGTTTGAATGCAGACTGTATGTAAGTTATCATCTTGTTGGTGCCATTGAATTGATTTCGTCAAGGAATTTCTTCAATATTGTGTTATCGTATCATTATCAACAGTAGAAACAAAGGAGAATGAATTTGTGTCGTAGGAATTTGAGACGGGGTAACATCAGTAAATATTATTGCGTACATAACTCAAACTTATGAAAATGGTTCGGTGTCATTGAACACGTTTGTTAGTTTCATGAAATCGGGGAAAAAATCGAAGTGGCATACCTAATGGGAACGACGCAGGCATATTCCATGGTGGAGATAAAGAACGATTGCGGACACGGCATCGTGTCATAGATCTACCGCCAGTTGACATGTATGTAACTAACAAATCCAACAAAATAAATGACGAAGCCTCAAAATGCGTACATAACTCAAACTTATGAAAATGGTTCGGTGTCATTGAACACGTTTGTTAGTTTCATGAAATCGGAGAAAAATCGAAGTGGCAAACCTAATGGAAACGATGCAGGCATATTCCATGGTGGAGATAAAGAACGCCTACGGACACGGCGTCGTGTCCTAGATCTACCGCTAGTTGACATGTATGTAACTAACAAATCCAACAAAATAAATGATGAAGCCTCAAAATGCCTGCCGTAAATATAGATTTCATGCTTTTTTTTTCTTTTGAAACCCCAGCACAATAGCCAGCAAAATTTGGGACGCAATAGATCAACAATAGAGGCATTGCGGTCATAATGGTGTCAGTAACGGAAAAACTAGTACAGCGGATCATTGTGGAAAAAAGAATGTAAGATGAATAAATCGGCATTGCGGTCATAATGGTGTCAGTAACCAAAAAAATTAATACAGTGAATCATGAGGGAAAAAGAATGCAGCATGAATAAATCCAGAATAAACAGTATGAAAAATTTGTATTTAACCTTTCTTTGTTTATGTTGTAGTCCGAAAGAAGTAATCAATAAACCCTCTAGTTTCAGCTGCTGAATCTATACGAAAAGGAAAATACAAATGAGAAGAGCACTTATTGTAAGTGTTAAGGAAAAAATAATGATTTGATTACATTCAGCAATAAGGTCCTAGTAGGAGAAAATATCCAGGATTTCGGACGTTTTACTACATCAGTCCATTAATAGGTAGCAGTAGTGTCTCAAATAGAGAAGCGATGTCGTCGTGATGTGATTGGAGCTGGCCCTCTGCTTGTATTCACGTGAGGAAGGAACACAGTAATGAGATGCTGCAGTTGGCGTAAGGGGAAAAGAGAGCACTGAGAGAGAGGAGGACGCCCGGAGCTGGGCGATGCAGGAACAGGAATCTGACTCACACCTGCTTCTGTTGGTTGTGGAGTTGCGGCGTGGGGGGGAGGGGGGTGGGCGACCGAGGTGGGGCTGATTGGGAGGAAGGTAGGAGCGCCACTTTACCAGAGGTGTCTCGAAGGGAAAACGTGGCAGCACCTCCTATCAGTGAAAATTGACCCATTGACTGGAGCGGGAGACCCATCGGTCAGCGAACGTTAGCAGTAGCTACAAGGACCAGGGGCCCCGAGAATTCACGAATCCTAGGCACTTACGTGGCAGCACCTCCTATTAGTGAAAATCAACCCATTGACTGGAGTGGGAGACCCATCGGTCAGCAAACGTCAGCAGTAGCTACAGGGACCAAAGGTCCTAAGAATTCACAGATCTCAGTCACTTTAGTAAGTATATAGTAGTTGATGCTCTAGTTACTGTCCATCCCATCCACTCCCCTCCATCCAAACATGTTAAAAAAACATATGGCCATCTCTTGAATAATTCTATCCACAGAACTAAACGCACCCTAAGCGAGGAGTACTGGAACATCCTCATCCTTGCGGCAGCCTTCGGGAGTAATTCCTTCTCATCCCAGCTCCCCGTCGGGGAATGGGTCCCCAGCAGGTCCCCATCCACTATAGCGATAAACACATAATTAACAAGAAGAGCAATAAATTAACATAATTTTATTACAAAACAACAATTTTAAAGAGTAAAAAAATAACATGAATTGACTTATGCACACACTAAAAGAGATTTAACGTGCAATATAAGTTATTCCAACTATATAAGATATAAATAACGAATTATCTCCAATTATACTTTTCATCGGGCCCATGAGGGGACGAGGATACGGACAAAGGAACGTCCTCGTCCTGGCATACCTGTAGGGGCAGCCGAGCGAAAGAAGCTCCACCCTGTGTAGAAGTGTGCAGCGCTCGAAAATAAATGAAAAAAAATCTATGGAGGATGCTGCACGAACCTACTCTGGCAGCACCGCCGGCATGGGCGCCACGTGTCCACATGTGGAGATCTCAAACTAGCAAGCCGAGCCTTTCTCGTTCGCACCCGTGAGCCGAGCCGATCCTGGAGAATAGGAAAAGATCGAAACAGAATAGGAAACCACAAACGCGGAGTTTGTCTTCTCCGAGATGACAGCAGGCCACGATATGTTTGCGACCTTGCTCCAGCGCCGAGCAGAGCAGAGCCACGATGAGATCGCCGCCCCGGGATCCTCCTGCCACTGGTGAGCGGACCTGTTCGCCGTTGGCGCCATCTGCGTTGCAAACGCCTTCTTCAGCGTGCGGTAGCCCTGCACCTCCAGGTACGTACGTAATGGATGTGCCAGAGTCCACGATGACACCGCCCGTGCCCGTGACGAACGCCGAGCTCGGGAGGGTGATGTGCGTCGACATGACGGTGAGGCCTGTCAGGGTCACGTAGTAGAAGGACGGCTGGCTCGGGTTCTTGACTAGCCGGGTGGTCTGCACCGGCGCGGTGGCCGCGCTCTCCGAGATGTCGGCGACAGAGCCGAGGAGGAGCATGCTCTTGCTGGTGTCCTCGAGGGAGGTGAGGCAGTAGGTGAACTTCTCGAGGCCGAGTTGGGAGACCAGTGAGAAGGGGCCGCGGCCGACGAGCCCCACGCCCTGCGAGAACTCTTCGCCCTCGTTTGTGTCGCCGCAGCCGAAGGCGACACTGTGGAGCTTCGTCTTGCCCAGCGTGAAGGTCTCCGTGGCTAGGACAACCTGCGTCGACGAGGTGTCGCCGTAGGTGTAGGTGTGGCCGCACTTGGAGGCCGACGTGCACGTGGAGGTGGGCAGGTCGATGCAGAAGGACCTGGGGCAAGGTTGTAAACACTGAGGCTTGCTGACATCTAGGAGAAGACGAACTCGACGTTTGATGGGTTTGGGCTAAACTTCAAAATTAGATACCGTGATTATATTTATCAAATAGATAATATATTATCATATTTATAATTTTAGTATTCATATTCGACACTTATCTACTGGAAACTTATTTTTTACACCGTACGTTGCAAAACGTAGGTCTTGTCGTATTCGATACACGATGTACTGAATATATACTACAGTAATCAGGTGTATTCACGCACCTCGTATGTCGAATATGGCTTATACCGGCTAAGAACACTTTGATACTACCATTTTATACCGGAAACCTCATGTGCCGGTACAGATCATATTCGGCATCTTATGTAACGAATACACCTGATTTTTGACATTGTCATATTCGGCACCTCATATGTCAAAAATCAGGTGTATTCGTCACATAAGGTGCCGAATATGATCTGTACCGGCACATGAGGTTTCCGGTATAAAATGGTAGTATCAAAGTGTTCTTAGCTGGTATAAGCCATATTCGACATACGAGGTGCCGAATACGACACTGTACCTCATATATCAAATACATCTGATTTTTAGCATATGAGGTGGCACTTCATATGCTGAATATGATCAGACTTGTGTTTTTTGGACATACGATGTAACGAAAGTAAGATTTTTGTAAATAAAGTGTCAAATGCAGATGCTAAAATTGTAAATATGATGATATATTATCTATTTTAATAAATACGGTTACGTATGTTGTCTAATTTTAGATTTTACCCTCACTTCCCTATTCTACAGGCTCAACTCGGTTCATAGGTGGGAATAAGAAAGGCTTGGCTCGGTCACTAGCTTTGATATCTCCGTATGCGGACAAGTGCCACCTATTCCGATAGAGAGATGGACGCTAGCCAGAGCTAGAAAATAGTTGTAAGCTATAAAATCGTTGCGGGAGAAAATTTGCAAAAACATACGTTTGAAATTTAACATTTGCCTTTTTCTTCCCGAAACAAACTCAGCCAACCCGCCCACCTCTCTCTCTCTCCGTGTCTCACTCGTGTGAGGAGCGGTCTTCGTCCTCCTCTCTCCTCACCTACCATACCAGGGCTGGAGCCTGCAGCCCCGCCAGACAAGATTCCGAAGCAGACACCTGTCCCCAATCGCTCTCCCGGCACCACCACCCCCACCAGACCAGAACAGAGGAGCTTGCTCTGCTCTGTGCTATGCTCGGCTCACCTCACCCACCAAACCAAAAGCTATCCTCCCTCCTACCCCACCCTCCTCCACAACGAGAAAAAGGAAAGGAACCTCAGATTCACAACGGTAAAGCCTTCAACATGCTGTCCCTTGTAGCCCACTCCTCTTAATCCCACCCAGGCCGGCTCAGAGCATTCTGAGATTGAGTGCAACACAAGGCAGGAGCGGAGCAGAGCAGAGCAGGGAAGGAATTTGGAAGGGGGCAGTCCGCAGAGCAATACCAGAGACAGAGTCACAGAGCACCCGGAGGGGGTGCCTCCAAACGCAAACAACCAAGCCCGGAGCACTACTGCACGACGCCAGAGCAGAGCACAAAAGAATCGCTGCAAGAATGCAGCAAGGGAGCGCGGCTGGTAGTACTACGGCCGGTGGACGGAGGCGCGTGTCGGCGCAGTCCACGAGGAGCGTCGGCGCGGCGGGGGCGTCCGTGTGGGAGGCGCGGATGAAGATGGACGAGGTCAAAGGCGGCGTCAAGGTCTTCAGCGCCGGCGCCGGCGACGAGCCAGCCGACGAGGAGGGGATGCGGGTGTACCGCCGCCTGCGCCGCAACCAGAGCGAGGGCGGCGCCAGCGCCGGCGGGGCCACCGCGGCGGCGAAGAAGAGGCGGAGCTGGAAGGCGTCCGAGCCGGTCACCGCGATCGGGGAGCTGCGCAAGTCTCGGTCCGACGCCGCCGCCGCGGCGGTCACGGTGACCACCGGGGTGGTTACGAGGCGGGCCGTGGCGAGGGTCACCACGCCGGAGAAGATGGTGGCGGTTGCGGCCGCAGCCGGCGAGGTGAAGGAGGTGGTGGTGGTCGAGGTGGGCAAGGCGCCACTGGAGGAATCCAAGAACGTGGTGGAAGAAGCAGAGGAGTTGGACGACGACGAAAAGGAATTGGACGAGGAGCTGGAGACAGAGGAGGAGGAGGAGAAGGAGATGGTGGATCAAGATCACATGGCCATTGATGAGGAAGAATCTGCTCTGCACCAAGGTAAGGAAATAGTAGTTCTCCCACTGTCGTTGTCAGATTCATTTCTCGATGTGCTAGTATGATTGTGTGTTAATTTGGTGCCACGTTGCAGTGGACGACGACCAAGATCTTGAGCCACCGACAAAAGGTGAGAGAAATTCTGCCAAATTTTTTTTTTCATTTTCTCTTCTTTTCTTCATCCTTTAGGTTGTTGTTCTTGTATTGTAATTGTGTGTGTTCATGTAGTAGGGATTAAGCCATCGCCACTGCAAGATGAAACAGCGGCTAATCCAGAGACGGTGAAACAGCCTTCAGGTGAAATTCTTCTCTTTTCTATTTCGTCACTTTTGCATTCTTGGCTGCAATGAAGTCAACATTGCCTGTTCTTGATTTTCGGATCTTGAATAATCCAGAGAAGAAATCAGCCGCCGCGGCGATCGATCTCCGAGCAATCATCCCAGAGCCCATGACCCCTCCTCCAGGTGAATTCCTCTTCCTCGGTGTGCAAAACTTGCGCTAATTCTGGCCAAATTTTGTCTCACATCACCTACTGGCTACTACTCCGATCTACTTAAAATGCAGTGGAGAAGAAGCCGACACCGATAATAGTTCACCCCATGACGAACTTCGAGCTGGCAAAACCTTCTCCAGGTAACTTTGATTCAAAGTTTTAAACAATATAATGTCGTCCAGATGCAATTTTAGCATTCCCCTAATTGTGGTCACTTCAGTTATGTACTTTCTTGGTTTATTCAGAGAAGAAAGCTTTGCCGGCAACCGGTCGCCGGATTCCTAAGCAAGAGCCTGTCAGCACTCCTCCCGGTGAGTAGCATTTACCTGTTTGTTCTTAGTTCTTGGTCTTCTTGTTTTGTTATTTTTCAATTAATTGAAGTTTTTTTTTTCTTGTCTTGAAGTTGAAGAGGAGTATGAGGAGATTCAGGGCAGGCCATCTGCACCCAGCAGAAGCCATGCAAGGATGCAGAATATTGGTAATGTTTAGTTGCTTTGAAGATAATTAATTTGACAAATGTTTTATTTAAGAACACAACCAATTTGATGTGTTAGTTCATGAACTTAAAATTGATTTGCTCTTCTCCATTTTTCCCCTTGTTTTTTTCCAGTGGATTTGGTGATGTGGAGGGATGTGTCAAAGTCTGCACTTGTGTTTGGATTGGGAACTTTCTTACTGATCTCCTCCTCTTATGCCAAAGACCTGAATTTCAAGTAATTTACTCTTCAGTAGTTTATTTTCAAGACTAACACTCTTCAATATTTATTTACTGCACTGTTACTGCGAAGTTAACCAATTACCCAACGCTCCCTGTAAATATTTCTGAATTCTACAGCACAATTACGGCAGCTTCATATGCAGGCCTGATCTACCTTGGCCTAAGGTTCCTGAGCAAGTCCATCCTCAACAGGTAGGTACCTAAAATTTCTTCCAATAACCTACCTGCATTGCATAATCATGCACAAAAACATGCAAAATAAATCATTTCACTATTCACCATTGTGGTAAGATGAAAAATGCAGGGGTGAAAGTGTTGACTGCGATGATGAGAGAATTGGTGAGAGGTGCTACCTGGTTGGGGAGGAGGAGGCCATCTGGCTGCTGAGGCTGGTGCTGCCTTACGTCAATGAGGTGCTGCTGAATTTAAGGTCTCTCTTCTCCGGCGAGCCTGCAACCACCATCAAGGTAAAAACCAAGAAAGATATCGTCTGCTCCAGTGAATATTAGGCAAGAAAAAAAATCTGTACTGGTTCATAGTATCTGGGGTAGATGCACATATGGACATCTCTCTGGATTTGTACTGACAGAGGGACACATGTGTTCTGATCTGCAGCTGGCACTGCTGCTGTTTGCAATGGCCCGGTGCGGGAACTTTGTCACCCTCTGGACCCTGGCCAAACTGGGTAAGTACCCCTGGAACAGACCATACATGTACTACCATCTATCATCTATGTACATTATTATGTCTCTTATCTGTATTTTTTTGCTTCGTCCAACAAGAATTTAAAAAAGAATTGAGGTTGTGAAATCATCATAGCCATAGGTAAAAGCTGAAGAGAATTTGTCACAGCCATGATGCAGTAAAACTTAGCTTTAACCGTCCATATGTATGTTGGGACCAGAGGCGTCAGGAACTTTACATGTACAGCTAAAGGTGCAGGGAGAACAACTGCAGTCACTGACTTTTTGTGCCTTTGATCTGGGCTGTGTCTGCAGTGTTCTTTGGGGTCTTCATCATCCCGAAGGTGTGCTCCTCTTACTCCACGCAGCTGGCAAGATACGGTAAGTGAAACCTCTCCATCGTATCTCTAATCTTCACTACATTAAAGGTGCTATGAACAAAAAAAAAACAACATGAATAAGAACACTCAACACCGAACCCAATCACTGAACAGTGGACCCACTGAATTTCCAGCACCGTCTGGACCCACTCGTCAGCGATTAGCATTTTCTTGCCGCGTTTTCGCCTCCATAGCTGCTTTGTTTTTAGAATTGTGGTGTTGGATCCAAGTTTCTCCTCTGTAACAGTGGTAGACTTTTTTTTTTACTTTTACTGGTCCCCAAGGCACTTGAGCATGTGCATAGGTGGTGTCCAGGTAATTATGAACAAGGTAAATTGTGGAGCAGGGTACTAGAATTTTATGAAACTTAGGCACATAGGTATGCGGGATAGCACACATACGTACGCACTGGTACGTACTAAAAAAGTACACAATTTTTTTACCAGAATTTTATAAAAGTTAGGTACGTAGAGCATCTCTAACCTTTGCCAGTTATAATTTGCCATGTTAAGTCACCTTTAGATAGCACAAAAGACTACCTCTCCAATAATCCAACTTTAACACATTGCCCAAAACACTGTAGGTCCCGCATTTCAGCGTTATTCTACTATTGTCCATTCCCTCCCACTTCACCCTCGCTCTCTTCCCCACCACAACTCCCCGACCTTGAGAATGGGCTGATAGTCTAGTGGTGGGAGCATTAGTGTTTGCTCTCAACCACCCGCATTCGATCCTCGGGATCGATCGATGTCTCACCATGGTCTGCTTTTGATAATAATTTTTCGAATTGCCTCGAGCGCATGTGAACTATAATGGGAGAGTGACGTACACGTCGCTTATGGAACCTAAGGCTTTGTGAATCTCTTCAATAAACGTGTGTAAGTATATGTTATAGATCTAGCATGCGTCTTAAGGTGTGTGTGAGTGTACGTGTATAGAAATTAGTGTGCGTTTAGATATGCGTTTAAATACTACATCTTATAGCAAGTGTTGAGGTTTAAATTAGTGGCTAGATCTGGCTGGATCAGAGCTGCGGGCACGACCTCTCCCTCTCCTGCCCACCACACTGGTCGTCACGACACCTCCGCCCAAGCAAGCAGTTGGTCCGCCTACGCCACGCGTTCCCTGCGGCCGATGACGGCGACAAGGAAGATGGTTGTTTCCCTGCTCCATTACGCACTCTCGCCCACCCCTTCCTTCCACGGGCATCGGCCGACGAGGGAACCCTCGAGCTCCGACTGAATCCGTCGGGATCTAAGCCCCACCGCTGCTGACCTCCCTCCAGGCTCTCCCCCTCAGCCCCTCCTACTCAAGCGCCTCCCCTCTCTCTAGTAGGATGCGAGCCTCAGCCTCAGCCGCAACCTCCTTTGCCCGCTGTTGTTGTAGCTCGTCGTGATGCAGATCGAAATCTAAACCATGCCTGACGGGATTCGACTGGCTGCTATCATCTTGGCCTCCCTCGTCGACTGCCATCGTATCCCTCTCCCCCTCGGGCCACCTCCTCTCCCTTCACCGCTCATTGGTCTCATAGGAAGAAGCAATTTCTACAAGATCAGGTCCTACGAAAGACCGTATTTCCTGTGATGACACGTGTCTTCTCCCTCTCTTTTTTTTAACACAGTCGTTAGATCAGAGGATATGTGACTGAATTAGGATCTTACAGAGGTCTTTCGTAGTAGATGTGACACTATTAGAGCTGCCCTTACTATATAGGTAGTAAGTACTCCAATATACTCGTGGAGTAGTAAGTGCCAGTAGATCAAGGTGCAGTTCAGATCCCGTGTTGTGGCGACATCTGTGCTCCTGGTTCCGACTTATGAACGCTCCCTTATCTGAAGGTCACTTCTTGCCTCGGTCCTTCTAAGTTATGACATGAATTCAACCAAATAGTATGGGCCCATATTCAATTCAAAGAGGCGGAGAGGTGTCGTAAAACTAGAACCTGTAAATAGCAGATCAAGATGGTAAATTTTTCATTGTTACCCCATTAGAATACTTTTTACTCCTGATAACTAACGTATACAAACAATCAGACATGCTATATAATGTACTCCATAAAATGCACGATTTCACCTATAGTTGATCTTTACCACTTCCAAGGAGAATCATTACTCGTTTGCATTCTTCAACCTAGGTTAGCTACTAAACTAGGATTGACAGCGTAGTTAGGCCTAGGTATTTTATTATTACTGACGGTAGATGTAAACCGGTCACTTCTTTGGATCCAAGGAAAAAGTACATTAGCCAGGGTAGTAACTTTTTTGCGTTGGAGCTGGAGCAATGCATGCACGGTTACCCCGCTCCCCACCCCACCTTTTGCACGTGGGGAAGAGCTGTCGCGTGGTCAAGGAGGGCTTAATCGTCATTTGGTGCGGTGGCACAAGCTCGAACGGTATGAAATTGATAGATGCTGTCCTGAAGTGACCCACACTAGCATCCTTGTTTCCTTTCCTTTTCATTTTCGAGGGGGCAAAAAAGTAAGAGAATCTTGCCAACGACTAGTGTGCTCATCACTGATGCCATCAAGGACTAATTTAGCGGTAAAACACTTTCCATTTTTTTAATCGCACCTTTTGGTGGTAAGACAATAGTAGCAACAGCTTAATAAAAAACTCTAGACTCGGGGAGAGCATTGGCTCAGGGTCGAATTCACCGTGGGGCGGTGGGGCCTCAAGCCCCCTACCCCCTATATTTGAAAGCCAAGAGTAAGAAGAGGAGAAGAAAAAAGAGCTCTCTCTACTTAAAATGACTCTGTATCAGCTATTGATTAGCTCTATAGCTGACTGGATGAAAACCAATTCCACTAGCTAATATATCTCGCCCGCATATCAACCACTAGCTAGCGTTGGGGGTGTCATTCACTCGTTCTAGCAACCTAGCGAATCTTGGGAGAAGATATAGGAGCGCTGATGTAGAAGAGATTTTTACTCCAATGGTTGGGTTCGATAATAGGGTCTATGTCATCACTATTCACTAAAATATCATTTCTTGTCCAGCTTAGAGAACCTACTCTTGGACTTCTCTTCTTGGACCAGAGCTCTTTGGTGCTCTCTTAACCGGATTTAAAAACAAACTTACGGTACGAAAGTAAGCCTAGTCTATTGTAGAGTCTAGAGCTAATTAAATTTGTCGTTAATTTAATCTGGCACTCACATCACTAAAAATGCTACTACCTTTGGCATTTTTTTCCTTTTTTACTTGACATTTTAGAATCTGTGACCACTTATACGTTTGGAACAACATTAATTTGTTGTATGAAAATTGCATCATTAGATTTGTCGATAGAAATGCTTAAATGATATAGTGATTTTATTATTATTTCTAAATGTGAAGTTCAAGGTTGTATCTCGAAGACTGTGACAAGTAAAAAACTACATAGAGTACAAAAGAATGGCGTAGTGGATTGGTAGCAGGCAACATGATTTGATGAAACAGCATTGTTGAGGTTAATATTGCTTGCTAGACTAGGAAAAAAAAAGAGGATTGGTAGCAGGGAACATGATTTGATGAAACTGCATTGTTGAGGTTAATATTGCTTTCTAGACTAGAAAAAAAAGATCTTGGTCCTCTGCGATTCTTTCACCCAAGGCATATGTACTGTCAGTATTGAAGCTTCCTAGCTTTGCCCTTTTGCATGTGTAGTGTTGGCACCTCCGAACATATTTCCCATCCTAGATCTGGTCTCCCATCCATGCTAACTCCCCATCTGTGGGGCCACTTGTTGTTCAACAACCCACCAGCACAAAAGATAAATAAATATTTAGCCTCGTGACATACTACTCAATAAACTTGCATGCGATCAACAACCAAACAAGATCATGGATGTTCTATATGTATGATGTTGTGCTACCATATCTGCCACTTCAATTCTTTAACTAGTGACGCATTTTGAGCTATAATTTTGTAGCAACCTTGTGCCATCCGTACCGAATAAAGCCGTAATAAAGTGGAAGTATCATGTGGTTTATGAACTTGATTGTGATGAGAATTATTTTCCTTTTCACCACTAGTAGTTAAACGAGTCTATCAGAATCATCATCAATGTCTCATTGCGCCGTTAGTGAATGAAGATGGTAGGTAGCTCGTCACTGTCCAAAACCTTAATTTGTATCTTGGTTCTTCCTCACGTTTCCTTTTCATTTTATTGATCCTATCAAGTTGTTTCCTGTTAACAACATAATCAAGCATATGTAGCTGAGTACACACTGTCAACATTCCTCTCATTGTTGGTGCTAGTATGGACCAAATGAAAAGGCAAGTTCAAGAAAAGAAACAATACATTGAACTTTATGCTCTGTTCCTGTATCTTTCTTTCATGGAAGCAGAGCACTAGCACTTTTCTTTTTTGAACTAGACCCTACATCACTTGTCCTTAATCATAGTGTCTAGCCCCATCTGATGGACAAAGCACACCAGGAATCCTACAGAAATTAGTTGAACATGATATGGCACCTGACTTGATTATCCATGAAGGACAGGCAGGTGCTTTCTCCCAAAAGAAGATCAAAAGAAAAGAGGGCATATGTTTGTAGTTTTTGGTTGTGTAATCGTGCAGTGTAGTACTAATTTTGAATGCTTTTTGCTTGCTTTTCATTGCATGCAGGCAAATTTTGGCTGGAGAGGTTTAGGGATGCATGGGAGTCTTGCTCCCACAAGAAGGCAGTTGTGGCGGCCATCTTCACCCTCGTCTGGAATGTCTCCTCCACGGTTGCTCGTGTTTGGGCTGGTAATTACCCTCTTCTACCCGGATATTGCATGCATATTTCCTACGAACGCACTTTGCATTGTTGCGGTTGCTTAGGCCCACGCATGTTTGTAACTAGGGTTCCAAATTTTGCTGGTAACTGCAGATAACCGGGTTTACCGGTGGGTACATGTAAAAAGAAAAAAGAAACATACCGGCCAAAAACTGAACAAATTTTGATTTGAACAGATTTTGGCCAAGTCTTTAGCAGAGGGCTAACTCAGAATGCTACGTAGCTAGAAGCATTTCTGTGAAGCATTAGTACTTCACACAGAAGGGCTGTAAATCTTCGAAGGAATGTTAACCATCTTGCTCCATTTTCTTCTGCCTGTGCAGTTTTCATGTTGGTGGTGGCAATGAAGTGCTACCAGCAGCGCATGGTGGAGTTCGGGTGGACCAGCACAGTGGAGGAGGGCGCCCAGGAAGCGGCAGATGAGACACACCAAGAGGAGCCTCCGGTGAACTCTGGCCCGGCCAGGACCCAGGACGAGAGGCAAGGGTTCGGGGCGGTGGCGCCACGGCACCGGCGAGCGCCGGTCTCCGGCGAGTTCGCGAGGGAGAGACTGAGGGTGAGGGGCGGCATTCAGCCGAGGTGACCGATGGAAATTCAAAGGCTGGGTTTTTCCTTTCTTATTTTCTTTTTCCGTTGCGTAGTTTTGAACGTTGTGATCGTAGTTTTGAACGTTGTGATCGTGTGATGGGTGGGTTGTGTACACCGGACGTGGTCCGGGTGTTTTGTAATGTTTGGATGTTTAGGATCACTGTTTGGATGAATGAATCTATAAATAATAACTACAGGGTCCAGGATCACTGTTTAAAATTTTGCCCGCCTAGTTCCTAGCGCTTTTAAACATTGTCCTGGATGGACCGGTACCAAAAGCCTTAAGCCTCGTTTGGATTTCGAGATACGTTTGGATTTCAAGATACAAGAGGTAGGAAAGAGAAATGAGCACTTGAAATTTAATCTTAGCCATCTACTCATTTTCACATTTCTATCCTAACCCTTCATACATTTCTCTTTCCCTATCCCACCCCTTTTTTTCCAGTTGTCAAACGAGGTCTTAGTATCCTGAAGGCTAAAATACTATAGGGGCAACTCCTGTACAGTCGTCCGAAAACATAAGGAGTTTCGATCAATGGGCAAGATGCTTTCTCAACACGTTAGAGTTTTGTCTCATCTTCCGCTAGCACTGTCCATCGTCGGTCCTCTATCACCACAGCCGTTAGCACCCCACCACCTACCATTGTCACCACGGCCACCCGCCACCACCACTAGACTCGCCTGCCACCTATGGCCTTTCCTCTAAGCCTGTCCCTAATCCAGCCCCTAAAACACTAAACTCGCCGAAACCCGCTGGAATATAATGGCCATCAACTAAAATCTCTAGCGATTTCAGTCGACTGAAGCCGAGACATTCCTAAGTACTAATTAATGGCAGTCGACTAAAATCTCTAGCGATTTCAGTCGACTGAAGCCGAGACATTCCTAAGTACTAATGCCACTACGCCCGCCATGTTTGGAACGTCAGGAACTACAGATGAAGCAGCACAACTCCCATACAAATCTCGTAACCACCCCTAGTTACGAACGAGACCTAATTGTATAGCGAATCTACCAATGTGGCTGAATTATGTCAGAATGTTTACTTGGTACTACTGCTTCATAAGAGCATAAAAAGGTACTATACTGAAGATAATCAAGAAATCGAACACATACTTAACTAGTGCATTGTTCTACTCTATTTCAGAACCTCCTTCATGTATACCCCACTCAAATGAAAATTTCAGGAATCAGGATATTCCTCCAGATTTCGCATATCTTTCCACCATTTTAAGATTTTTTCCTATTCCTAATACTGTTCTAATATTCTACCACAACTCAACACCTAAGAAATCACAATAAATCTATAGCGAATTACATAAAACTACGACTATTATATCATTTGTAACACAAAACTATAACTATTATGCCTAATAATACAAAACCACAACTTTTGTATATCAATTTCACGCGTAACCCGATTTCTATTATCTCTTTCGTCGAAATTCACTATTCACCGATAAAAAATCAATAATCTTCTATTTCTCCAAAAATCATAAAACTTTTTATACATGTTCCATAATCAATGTGCAACCCATTTTAACTAGATTCACCTAAAAAAATCTATATATAATTTAAACTAAAATTCTCTTAAAAAGTTACTTTTATAACTTCTAACAATTGTTAAAGCCTCAAATAAAATCTCAAAAATATAGAAAAAATTATTAATATTTTTCTTATATGATAGACTAATTTTTAAAATTATTTCACTAATATTTACAAATGGAGCATTATATTTGAAATCACATTTTCACCGTATAGTCTAGGACTAAAAATAATTTTAAAATTAGTTCATCATATACAAAAAATATTAATAAATTTTTTAAAATTTTAGGGATTTTAGTTAAAGTCATAACAATGGCTAGAAGTTATAAAAGTAGTCTTTTTTTAGAGAATTTTAGTTTAAATTTTACACATATTTTTTAGGTGAATCTAACTACATGTATTATAAAATACGTACAAGAAATTTTAAGATTTTTAGAAAAATAGAAGACCATTGATTTTTTATCGATAAATAGTACCAATGAACACTGAATTTTGAGAGATAACGGAAATCGAGTTATGCGTAAAATTAGTGTACAAAACTAGTAATTTTATGTTCCTATAAGCACAATAGTTATAGTTTTGTGTTACAAATGATACAATAGTTGCAGTTTTGTGCAATTCACTCAAATTACATACATGGCTACCAGTTTCACTGCTTCAAAGAGTTCATTGGGTCTTCCTAGTTTCGTAATTGAATATAGACCGACTCAGTTTTGCGCTATAATTGATTGCCCAAAGGCTCCTGAACAACATGTCCAAAAGCATAGATTTCCATGTCTGAAACACAAGGGCGATAACAAATATGGAAAGAACAATATACTTCTGCACTTAGTATGAAACAGACGAATAGCTCATCATGGATAGAAAAACTTGATTATGTAACCATAAGCTACTGAATTTGGAAGTACTGTAAGGGGTTTAAAAAACAATTAAAAGTCATCAGACTTTTTAGGATATATTACTGTGTTAAAAAACACATCTGGGCTTTCTAAACTCCTATCTCTGCTTACCAGCAGGTGAAAACATGATGAACATACTCACCTAACTGACAAGAATAACCTATGATATCCAGTTGCTTGGTATCATGTGTCCCTCGAGGATGACATTTGATCAAGAACCTCATGCGCAAATAAATCCTGCAACTCCAAGTATCTACTTCTCCATTTTGTCCCCTGTTGGTTTGGTGCGCCATACTGAGTGCTCGACCCAGAATCAAATAGCCTGGAAGAACCACCATGCTTCTGGACCAAAGCAGAATGATAAGGTGCAACAGAAAGAAACATGGAAATGGAAGCTGAATGTATGACAGACAAAACAAAATCAGCCAACCTGAAGTTCATCCAAGCAGCGCTCCAGAAAAATTGAGCTTAAATTTCCAGCAATAGGAACATCGTTCTCAGGCCGAGGCAATATTACAGCCCGTGGTTCAACTACCCCACTTGCTGAGCAAACTTTACTTAATGGTTGTAAGGGTGGTAGATTTACTCGTTTTGGCGTTACTATCAGAACATTGGTTACCGGACCTGCCAAACAAGTATAATACCAAATCTCAATACTCAACCATATGTACTTTCGAAAAAACATGATTCAGAAATTAAATACAAAAAAGTAGAATGATACATTGTGATACCGTAAGAAAAAAGAGTGCATTGCCATAGAATAGCTTAAGCTTTTCCAAAATTATAAGCTTATGGTAAAGATTAAATAAAAATTTACTATGAGTCATGAAACTTAAATGTACAAACCCATGGAGACAAACTTCAGCAGTCCAAAGTTCATGTTTCAATTATAATCAAGACTTCCCAGAGAGAGTTATTTTTGTCTGCCGACTATCAAGGTTTTGTAAAAGAGCGGGAGTTCTTCGAGCCAAGAGTTGTTTTTTCTGTCGACTATAAGGTTTTGTAAAGCGTGGAAGTTCTTTGAGCTTATAAAATCAGAGAATGGGTCTATGGAATTCAGCCCAGGTAAAGTATAACCGAATACTGGACTATAAATTGTGCACAAATCCCAACTTTCTAATGTATTAAATATATCTTCTGGTTGGACCTACGGGCAACAACTTACGACAGAGGCAAAAAATGAAACATCCTTTGGCCTTTTGAGCGTCTCTGGGAGGGAAGTTTTACTTTCCAGTCAATGCAGCATGATCACAACTCACATGAACATATCGATGCCATACAAGAACGTGAAAAAATAAAAATTAGTCTCGCACTACCTTAGGTACAAGTTCAAAATAAAGGTTTTCAGCATGATATAGCCCTTTTAATGTAATGTTAAAGAGTGGAACCTTGGGAGTGTTTGAATTTTCGGGTTACTTGCTGACTTCTAGTATCCCAAACCCGGACATTACCATCCTCAGATCCAGACACCAGTAGAAGTCCATCTATGCTCGTTGCTAAGCTGGTTACTGCCTTGCTGGATCAATTAAACAAATTGCCATGATCAATTCAAGAGGTCTTGCCACACAAATAATAAGAAACTAACATTAAACAAACTCAAAACTAAACAGAGCAAGTAGTTGCAAACATATTCCTTTAGATAGCGGCATTCATTAACTTACATTACTAATCATAATGCACATGAATCATTACATCAACTAAATGTCCAGCCTAACTGCATTTTCTAAGCAGTGGAGCAACACAGAAACAGAATGACAGGACTACATTAGTTAGAAGTTAGTCGTGATTGTTATATAAGTGGAATAGGATTTCCATAATTTGATCAACAGCGATTGTCAGGATATAAATGGTATTCCATTTCTAGTAAGAAAATATGTGAAAATTTAAACTCTTTCGAGGATACAATTGGATTTATCCTTTTCCTTCTATGGGCCACTGGAAATAATTATGTGAAGGTACAGCTACCCCAAGCTGGATTATCACCATATTATCTTTTTGGCGATTGTACTAAATGAAGCGTTTTGAATTTTCATTATTCCTTTTGGCGGCTACTAATATTGAGTAGAAGAAACAGGGAGGTTCCTGACAATACAGTTTTTTATTCGTCAACTATAAAGCGGATGATAAAGATATGGAATGTGTGAAAGCTGACAATCGTGCCCACTTTGTACGTACTCCCGACGAAATATAATAGGATCACGATCTTTTAAGTAGTCAATAACTCTTCACTCACGGAATTTTATGATACATACAAGAAACGATAAACCAAAAAAGTGATTTCCATGACCAAACACTTCAAAAAAAACCTCGTGACATGTATGAATGTATGATAGCAAATGGTCATATGTGTAGCTCCAGATATACAATAGCCCACAACAAATCTACCAGATTAAAGGGTGCTGAGAATTTTAACTTTCATGATTCCAAAATACCACCTACAGCTTATGTATCACATTCAGCCACCCTATGACATATTTGTTATCAAAGGATGTTC
This sequence comes from Phragmites australis, assembly GCF_958298935.1. Classification (NCBI taxonomy): domain Eukaryota; kingdom Viridiplantae; phylum Streptophyta; class Magnoliopsida; order Poales; family Poaceae; genus Phragmites; species Phragmites australis. Next base: position 9,814,229 of record NC_084938.1, read on the forward strand.
CCGCCTTGGCTTGCCAGCTTGTGCATGCAAGCAGCCATTACTCTTGGCACCTATTGCCCCTACAATGCTTGAGTCGCAGGCCTCGATATTGCAAAAATATCTCTTTTACGTGGGCAAAAGAAGGGATAGCACAACTTTGGGAATGAGTGAAAAAAAGCTGTTAGGTGTTTTTGTTTTTCCATGGTTTTTCAACTGTCAGGTCAACATGAGATCTTATATTGTCAGTAATTAATATAGTACCTTTGCAATGTAACTACACTTATTTAGATAAAAGATTTTCTAGAACTGTAACCAAAAAGAAGTGGAAGGGTATTTATATAAAGCTGCCGCTGGGTATCCAATCCCCATACCCAAATCCGTACCCATGCTGATTGGGTAGGGTATGGGTAAAAATATTTTACCCATTTAAATTTGGGTACGGGTAGGGTACACCCACTTCCAATTTAACCATTCATGTATGGGATCCACCACGTGAGGTTCCATTCCCTTTCTCGTAAACCGGAGAAATTGCACACACACACACACACACACACACAGAGCAGAGACCATATTCTCAAGGGTAAGCAAGAGGAATGTGAAGAAGTACATAACAGGGCTTTCATCCCAAAGAAAAGGGTATGGGCAAATAACAAGAACTTCCCGATTTAAATATGAATCCTTCCCATTTTCAGCTAATGGAGAAATCTTAGCTATCTTTGTGTTAGGTAACCAACATACTAAGTGATTCCCCTCCAATCTAGGAACTACAGATGAAAAACTAGGTCAGCAAGCAAACCTGTGGTCATCCAAAGCGCCAAGAATAGGCGACTCATCACTACCATGAGAAATGACATCAACACCCATAGCAGTGACATATATCTTTCCATCTCTACCACCAGCATAGAAAATATGACTTCTTGGGTCTAGTGCCACGGAATCAATAATAACAGGAAATGAAACGCTTCTTAGCATCCTACCCTCAGATATACTCCAAATCTGGGGGAAAAGAACAAATGTAATTAGCCCAAAGGTGCCACAAATAAAAGCTGTAAATAAGGATGACAAACAAGAAATAGTAACAAATGGATAACTGCACTTCTGCACAGCATTCAATTCAATACAAAGGAAAGTAGCATACGCACTTTACAGGTTCGATCCTCTGAAGATGAGACAGCAATTCCTCCAAGGAAACAAGCAATGTCAGTTACCGGTAGCGCATGCTGACTTAAGTTATGCAAGTACGATGTATTGGCATCCAACCTTGACTGCTCATCAAGCACCCTGCAATCAATGCAACCCAACCCAATTAGGTGATATGCAAAAAACAGTTCACCCAATGTTACCAAAATAAACTACATACGTGATGAGATCCCAAACTCTGATGCTCCCATCTTCTGATCCTGAGACAAGCAAATAGTCATACAGGGCGAGACACCTAACAGCACGATAGTGTGCATGCCATGTGTAGAGAAGCTCTCCACCAGTCACCTATACAGCAGCAAATGAACATCATGTAAGGTAGAATAATTTTCAACGTTAATAAAAAAGGTGTTAGATGGATCAAATACATAGCAGACAATTTTCAATTTTAACCACAAAGGCGCTGTATGGATCAGGTGCATAGCATAAACTGCAAACAGAACCCAAGAAATAGGAACACAACACACCAACAAAGAGAGGAAAGATATACTCAACGACCTAATATTGTACCAGTATTTCAGAGTAAAAAAAGAGCCAAACATTTCATGCAAATTTGAAAGAAAAGCGTGGATTCTATTGTAAATTCATCTGAAGTAATTGTAAAGCATCAATGTTCAAATAGAACAAACACATCATGTTGTTTTGGAAAATGTGATCCAGTGTTATACCGGCGGTTTTTTTAGAACGGAAGCAGGAAAACTGCATTCATTAAGATGTAGTAGAATACAAATGATAATCAAAGAAAATAAAAAACTGTACCAAGCCGAGGCCGGCAACTAGGGAAAGCACAAGGGGTTACATAGCTTTTTTTTTGCACATAAAGAAGACCAGAGGGTCAGCTCCTGTTTAATCAACATCACAAAGGGGCTACTCGGCTGTCTCATAGTTTAATGGAAAATGCGTACATTGTACTCCTTCCCAGGCTCCCAAAGAGTAGCCATGACCACCCAACAAATACCGCTTCATGCTAGCTTTGTGCAAGGCCGACGGATGTCATCAAGCCATCAATGTAGGACAACGGCAGCCCAAGCCTTCAGCTGTAGGTGGCTGATTTGAACTTTTGAAGCCAAGAAGCTAAGGTCTTCAGTGTGATACCGACATGTTGGTCCCAGGCCACATGTTGCTAAAACATCCTGTGGCATTTCATTAAACATAAAACTTTGAACTGGCAGGAATGTGAGTGCCATATATTTGAACAACATAGTTTCTGAGGTATTAGTTTACGCTTTTAGCAACAAACACGGAAGTTCTTTAACTTATGGATAAAAAAACACAGTACTATCAGGATGGACCATTCCAAAAGCTCCTAATTTTAGCACCTAAAAGGCACACATTCCTTCACCATCAAGCACAGTATAGCACACAACAAACTATGAAAAAAGTACATTCATATTAGTTCCCTCGAAGACTTACTTGTAAGAAAAATAACTGGATTTTTTTCCATAACAACAGTATCAAAGCCCCAGTAACATTTTGATTAACCACTCCCTCCCCCACCCAGCAACCATTTCACGCCACCCTTCACCTCATTTCTTCATTAACCAAGCGCACAGCTAACATTTCACACCGCCCTCAAACAACAGAGCACTTAGCAACCAACAATACGAAAACCTGTTCCAACCCATCACCAAGAAACCACAATACCTCACCTCCCACAAGAAAATGTTGCCATTGCCACCGCCACCGATGAGGTAGCTCCCTTCCGCGTCCGCGATAAGCGCGCGGATCGGCTCGGCGGGGAAGCTCTTGACGGCAACCTGCGGCTGCAATTCAAACCGAGAAACGATCCCCTGGTCAGGATTCGGAGTTCCAGGGCGTCGTGTGGGGCTTGCGCGGCGGGCGCTTACCTTGTCCCAGTGGTAGAAGTGGACGATGCCGGAGTTGCCGCGAGCGGGAGGGGCCTGAGCGGCGGCGAGGAAGCGGTCCGCGACGGATGCGAGCGCGCGGAGTCGAGAGGCGCAGGGGCGGAGGCGGATGTCCTCCGCGCCGGTGCGGAGGTCCCAGGCCGCCACTCCAGCTTCCGCGGAGGAAGCGGCCAACACCAGCTGCTTCGGCGGCGGCGACATGGGCTGCGGAGAAGGGTTTAGGGTTTTTCTTTTTGGCGTGCAAATACGGGCGGCGCTGAGGGAGGGAGGGAGAAGAGACCAGCCGGACCTACCTGGGAGGAAAGGCGGCGCGGTCCGTTGCCCGTAGGAGTGAATAGGAAAGCTAAGAGGATTCGGAGTCCCCTAATTCCCACCTTCTATAGTTGAATTTACAAAATTTTATCTAAAACACAGCTTTAACAGTTCCCTAATACCACTCTAAATATTTATCAATACCTAAAATCACCCATCTCACTCTCTACTTTTAGGGAGTGCCCCCTCACTCCAAAAAATACCTGATTAGCCCTGGGTCCACCCCTTGTCCGCACGCAACTGCCAGTGGCGGCGAGCTTCCTCGGCGGCGGGCGGCGGAGCCCTGCTGCAGTGCCGGGCTCAGGAAAGGAAGACTCTAGCCTGAGCTGCACGCTGGCTTGAGCAGAGGAGCGACTACTCTAGATGGCATCGGAGAGGACCTAGTGGCTGTGGGCTTTCTTGGTGGTGGAGTCAAGTACCCTGCCATGACCGGTGTCAGAGCAGATAGCCGCGTGCTTGGTTCACTCGATGGCAGAGGAAACACGGGCGCTGGGGAAGGTAGGAGTTCACAACAGTTGTATGATATGGATTTGGTCAGAGAAGAGCCAGAGGAGGAGGGAAGCTGCTACTTGCCATGGTTTAGCCGAGAGCAAATGAGAGAGAAGATCTGGGAGAACCACAACAGGAGGATAAGACTGGCCACTCGAGTTTCTTGATGGCAGGCTGACGATGTTGGTAGGCAGCGGGAGGAGGCAGAGACGAGGGGCTTCACGGTGTTGGACAGCGTGAAAACGAGCGCATGCGAGCTTGACCGCACGGCGCGTGGCTTTTGCATGTGGATGGAGAAAAGAGAGGGGAGAGAGATAACGGATGGGATCCACTCATCGGTGGCATATAAGAGGAAATATAGAAAATGAGTATTTGGAGTTTGTTAGAGAGGAAGAAGATTTAGGGAGTGAATTTTATTAGGAAGACTCTTAATATGGTGATATCGAGAGTGAGTTTTAAAGAGTCTCTTAGATATGTTCTAATGATGTCATTGGTTGTCTGTAGGGAGCAACCTAACTTGACGGATGCATATAATCTTAAAGAGAAATTTGTTTGATTATTCATCTATATTGTTTTAGCCTGTACCAACAGATGCAAATATATGCCCGCAGCCTAACCCAACTGATGCATCCGCTCATGCAGGCAGGCTTACTTATTAGTGTCCCAAAATTATTTTCATGCAAGAAACTAATCACAGTCTTAACTCTTACATCTGCTTATACGATCTCAAATTCTGTCGACCAAACATAATCTCAACTTAGCTTGTCCAGATAAATATAACCAATTAAACACTATTCTTTTCAACAAATATAACTATGCTCAGCCTACTTCCCCTTAGCCTGCATATACGATCCATACGGGCAACCAATCACACTCTAAGTGTTGTCTTTGCAAAATTAAGAAAATTTGTGAATAATTGTTGAATGGGTATTTGCAGCTAGTGGAATTATCACTTTTTAGCCCTTTTAAAAACATATTTAACAAATTGGCCCTCCAGAATACTTTGTCAAAAATAAACCTTTTTTATGATGCCACAACCCTGGTGTCGTTTGTCCATTGCACAGTGCCATGACATTTGGCACCATTTTATGTTGCGTATGATGCATGTTTGAAGCCCCTATCTGACATGGCTTAGAATGATGCCAAAGGTTTGGCGTCATAGGTCAATGGCATGGTGCCACGATCTTTGGCGCCGTGCTCTGAGATACATAATTGGGCCCACTTTTCCCCCTTGCTCTCTCTCTCTCTCATTTTCCCCACCCAAATCTACACCAAACTTAAGCGCTTGCGCCTCCCCTCTCTCCTCTCTCAAATCTGGTGGGATGGAAGCCGAAAAAGGATTAGTAAGGTAACCCCCTCTTTTCCCTTATTTTTTTCCAATACAAACTCTTTTTGCGGTGAGATTGGGAGGAAGACCTAGAATTTAGGGTTTGTTGCAATGTTTGATTGGTAGGTTATTATTTTGAATTAGCACTTTGAGTTGGATGACCTAGAATCAGATTAGCACTTTGACATATGCAGTATATGTAGTAGACTCCATGTGTGGCTTGTTTGAAGTAGGATATGACATATTAAAGTGATATATGTAGTTTTAATTTAGTTTCACATATGCCTATCAATATTCACTCAATGAAATTTGGTGAAGTGATATATGCAGATTTTCATTTAGTTTGATTTATGCCTATCAATTACATCTTAAAATTTTTGGGTGGAACATTAAGATGTCATTGAGATCTAGGGTGCCTCAGCCGAGGGACAACAAAGACTATTCCATCGTAAAAGATTGCGATGTCCCGGTGCCTCCCGCTATCACTGTTCCTAACTGTGAATATGGAGTGCTTGCTGAGGTTAAACAGTCGAGGTATCCTTTCACGGTTGTCCGTGCTTACTACATTTGTGCAAATTATCATGTAAGTGTATATTAGCCTTTTGGGTTATCATGATACTATATGGTCGATTTTTTTCTTCACAATTTGACAAGAGGACATGGGGTTCTTCTTCTTCCAGTGGATTATTCGTCCAGAGAAGTATGACCCAAGAATCTATCCATTCCCATATTGGTGTCATCACACTACTCTGTACCATCAGTTCAAGCGTTGGGCGCCGCGGGTTGACCTATACTCCTTTCTTCCGTTGCTTGAGATGGGACCATGTAAGTGGTGAAGCATGTGATCAAAATGATGATATGTTGCTCTTTGTATGCTAATTTCAACATAGGTGCAGGATGGATGGGCTATTTGCAACTTCAAAGAATTCATATATGGTCCAAAGTCGTATTGGCTGGAGGAGGAGGAACAAATAGAATAGATGTCATATGACAAGAAGATGCCATGCGACAAGAACCCACCAATAATTCAGTGTGGGATCCTAGCTCGGAAGGGTGTAGTTCCATCTGAGCTCGGACATTGATACTTTTGTGGTAACGTGGTTGGCGATGAATGGGTGGGTAAGTGAATTGTGGAAGCATTTGTGTTGATTTTTTTGGGAATTGTAACTTTTAGATACTATGTTGCCAAACACACGGATATGAAATTGGGAGACTTTTGATGGTCGACGTGACCTGTTGGAGCATATACGCCGGCGCGAACCTTTAGCCAAGAAGAGGAGAGTTCAAAATATTAAGAATGAGATGAGGAGTAGGTACAATGTGCCATCTCCATCGTGGGATCTTCTGAGCCAAATTATTAGGGAGAAGAAAGTAAGTATGGAGGAGGTGCTGCTATGGTGGAGGAAAAATCATGACAAGTACCCGTTGCCATCTAAAGGGTATGAGCATCAGAGGATGGAGAGAGAAGGGAAAAATTTGAATTTCAAGTCACACAATGAAGTTATGGATTGGTACGATAGGAGACGCAAGGCTCAAGAGGAGGCGGCTAAAGAGGTGCAAATGGAGACGATGAAGGGACTTGTTGTTAATTTGCCCACAGTTGTACCTAAAGATGATGATGATGTGCTATTTGATGACAATGAGGATTAGCATATAGGTCATTTGGAGATGATGATGACCATGGGAGTTGTGGTGAACTTTTGGTCAATTATGATGTGTTATGTAACGCTTGATATGTTATTTCAATTCATGTAACTTAATGGTGCAACTTGATGTGAAAAATGTGTGTATTTTTCTCGAACCCTTGAATTACGGTCGATGTAGTATGTCAACTATGAACCCTTTAATTGATACTTCTTGATTGATGTAAACTATGAACTAAGTTTAGAAAATAGCATGTGTTACCAGAATCTGGCCTAGCATTTTATATGCAGAAGAATACTAGTACAAGTGTATGACTCAATCAATGATGAAAATACATACATGAATTACTTGTACAAACTAATAGAGGACACTAACGTGGAAAGGAATACCCCACACAACCAATAGCAATGAATAAATGATCCCTAAATCTTTTAACAAAGGTGAGGATACATTTATCTATCCAGGCAGCAATATAGCTAATACAGAAGAGTTTAGTTAAATGTGATAGTAATCCTGCCCAGTTCAATAGTTCATACAAGTAGAATTTTCATGGTAGCAAACTTCATCACCAAACCATTAAAAACAGACAATAAATTGCATAGGATCAGAAATTAAGTATGGCTTATCCTTCATGTGTGTAGCATGTAGAATTGGCATTGTATGCATTTTTAGTTTTGCAGGCAAGAGTGCGAAGAAAGATGATCATAAACGAAGGAATGCAAAATTGTAACAACAAAACATATTGGTCATTATCATGCATAGCAGTTGACAATGATTAATATGTAACTACCATATCTGAATACCTCAGGGGTTTCTATTATTCTTAGGACATGTCTCTATCTTCAGAAAGATGATCCCTAGATGAATGAAAACTGCCCGTAGGCACGCAGGATATCTTATAAATAGGAAAGTTTATCTCTAAGAATGGGAAGGAAGACTTCAGTGGATGTATGACTCCCCTATATATACAGAGCCTGAGGACCCTGCAGAGGATAAGTCATTAGAAACCAAGACACAAGTCATCACATGCCTACGAAAGCTCTGCATCTACCAAACCTTTCACAGCTAGATCTTCTTCGACTATGCGCAAAGAAATCGCCCGACTAGGTTAGATCTATAAGGCTAGCTACGCACCCTCTTGTAACAGTCCCAGAGATCATGAAAGGACAATGATGTCGCCTAGAGGAGGGTGAATAGGCATTTAAAAAAAATCGTCATCTTTTACTGTTGGCCTAAACTTGCAGCGGAAAATAAACTAACGGATTTTTCATAAGAAAAAATCATAAATATACTAGGCTCAACTAGTGTGCAATCACCCTAAATAAGTGTGAAAGTTACAATCCTAGGATGATAAAAATATTTAATTCTAGCAAACCCTAGTTTGAGGATATAACTATAGGTATGGATTCTCAAAATCCAGTATCACCAGACCTAGTTACTCTCTTGCCCCAACTTATAGGGGGTATAAATTTGTCGAGAGAAAACATTAATTGAGAAAAGCTTAAAACACTGTTCAGCGGAGTATCCGGGTTAATCCGGATACTCTGGGTTGTACAGTTTCAGAACCTCTGGGTAAATCCGGAATCTCTGGGATTTGTACAGAAATGAGCTGAAAACTGAAATTAAACAACGCTTAAAGAGTTTTAGCTCAAACCGAATGAATTCGTGTATTCCAATTTAAGATTACAAGTAGATCCACAGATAATCTACAATAAAAAACACGCAAACGAGTAGATCAAGCAATATGCACAAATATTGAGCAAGAACTCAAATGTAAACAAACCGAAGTGGAGACACAAAGATTTGTTTCCCGAAGTTCGGATTCACCACCATGAATCCTACATCTCCGTTGAGGAATATCCAATGAGCTAGGTCTCTTTCAACCGCTTTCCTCGATCCACTAACTTTATCTCTTCCCTTGCGGAGGTGAGATCGACATTCACAAACTTTCCCGCGGCTCACCACACGCATGGGAACTCGTCGGGCCACACCTAGCCAGCTAGGAGGCTTCACCTCTAAGAGTAACAAATGCTTCACGAACTTCTTACCGCTGAACTCAAGTGCTCAAGAATGGATTTGGTTCACTTGCACTCAATCTTGCACTCTCACAACCCAACTCACTTTTCTTCTCAAATCTCTCACTAAAATGGAGTGGGAAGGAGTTCTTTGGCTCTAAAATATTTTTCTTTCGTGCCTTTGCAGCCGCTCCAAGGATAGGGGTGAGGGGGTATAAATACCCAACCCCCCAAAACTAGCCGTTACAACACTTTTTTTACTGACCTGGAGTCTCCGGGTTTGCATAGGAATGCTTAACCGAGAACCCTGGCCGGAACTCAACCCGGAGACTCCGGGTGAACTAAACAGCCCCAAAGCGAGACTTTCTCTCGAAACCTCACACGGAGACTCCGGACAACCCGGAGAATCCGGGTCAACCCGGAGTATCCGGGTTTAGCACAGCTGGCCCTGTAAAAACAGCGATAACTTTTAATTCCGAAGTCCGATTTCGACGATTTTGGACTCTATGGAAAGCTTATTCAAAGGGCTACACATCCCAACTGAATTCATGACCTCAAACACATTGGATCAAATTAGGAACACTCTGAAACTAAATTCGAACACTTCCACATTTTTCGCACCGGGATTTCTAAAAAGAACTCTCACTTGGTTTTAGTTAGAAACTCTTGAGCACCGAGATACGACAATTAGCTCTACATTGCATCCCTCTTAATAGTGTGGCAAATCTATACTCAAATTCAAAGATAAAACTCGTTTGAACCACTTTGAGCCTTTGAATAACTTTCAAATACCACTTCTTTCATTCAAACCTTGAGGGTTGCCAACTTCCATATAATCTTCACTCCATCTCTTCTTGATTCTTCATATGATTGATGCGAATCATTCATAGGTTTCCATAACCTCATATGATCCATTTGCGCAAAGCCTTCACTCGCTCTTCACCACCGTCTTGATCCTTCGGTGCCAAGCCATTTACTTGCCCTTCACCATGGATGATCCATCGCAGCCGAGTCTTGCTTGCCCTTCACCGTCTTGCCATAAAAAACCACTTTGCATTCAACATCTTTAAGGAATTCACTTTATCAAATATGGAGTCCACTCTTGTTCTTCACTCTTGGCATATATGATTTCAATTCAACTTATGTCTTCTTATGGATCGTAACCCCATCTCACTCTCAAGCACAAAACACATGGGTTAGTCTATAAAACCTAATTGACAACTTTTGTACCTTAAGTTACTTGATCTCCATACGTAACTTATTAGCCTTCATGTATATTGTCAATCTTCATATAGAACCTAACCCCAGTCATTCTCAAGCACATAGCACATGGGTTAGTCCATAAAACTCTATTGACAATTTTATACCTTTAGTTACTTAATCTTTAAGTTTATTGTCAATCTTATTGAGCATTTCATTCTCCTTATGAGCATCACTAGGAGCTCAATGACAACGACACATTTTTTTGTTCTCATGGCATTTCTCAGGAAATCTATGATTCATCACTTATGCATCTCCTATGAAATAACCTAATAACAATTCTTAATATAATTGTTAGTCTATAGGTATTGTCATCACTTACGCGAGCATCACCTAGAGCTCATTCATCTTGATGCATTTTTAATCTCCCCATTCACCTAGAGCTCATGCATATTTCTCAATACATTACCTATGGAACAACCTACTAACAAACTCAACACTATTGTTAGTTTATAGGTATTGTCATTAATTACCAAAACCACACATAAGGGCTAGATGCAATTTCAGATCAATACAAGACAAACAAGACGTATGATTATTATCCTAAGGGAGATCCAAACCTGTATAAAAATATCTTTGTATGTTCCTTTGATTTGTCTACTCAAATCATCTCTCATCTTTTCTACAAGTTCGTAAGATCCGTGGTTCACCAATCATCGACAGTTGGTGTCGTCCATGGGGATCATGATAATATGCGTTGAAGATTATGCACATGATATGCTGTCAACTTTGCCCAAGCCTATACTGAGGATCAGTTTCTCAGATGAGGGGTTCTATGACACTTCACCCCTCTCCCCGATGAACCGGTGATCAATCAGGTAAACTTTGATGAAGAACTGCATGGTGATGATTCTAGCGATGAGGTAAGTCACTTCATGGATTAATACTCCAAGGACTACTACATCAAGTTCAAACCACTCGGTTACTAAGACAATTGCAAATGCGCTATTCACCACAAGTCGGGATCCTCCCTTGTAGCTTCCGACAATGTGGATTATTGAGATACCTACCAAGAGGAATCCGATTAAAAATCCATGATAGATATGGACTCCTCCTCTAGTGGAGGTTACTACCGAGAAGTCTTCCCCATCAGAGACAGGGGTGACGATCTTGCAAGCACATAGATCCCTCTTATTCCGGGTCTGAGTGACGGCCAGCTTCCGTTGGCCACACCTCCTTAGGACCAAAACCTTAATGGAGCACAGGGTTTATTGTCTCTTGACCATTAGCAAGGGGCTCAACATTATAGATCTGGAACATCGCAGAGGCTCCTCCTTCTACAAGAGGCTCTCATGCATTCCCTGACTACAAATCTGACAACCCCCGCCAGTAAGGGCTAGATGAACTCGGTGACCGGCATGACAAAGGAGGCTCTCATCCAGGCTGAGAACTCTTATCTAACTGCCACTAGGAACAATGCTAATCGGGGGAAGTCTCACATTGCCCCTTCTCGAGATCGATCGGTCTCAGAGAGACGTAATCCTTAGAATAAGACAAACCGGGAAGGCAACCAAGCGACTAACCGCCGTAAAACCTCGTTGGTCAAAGGTCATCCGATCAACAACTTGAGTGAGTTCATCAATGAGTGGAGATGCTCAAAGACCCTCGGGGAGGTATCAACCGCCAGTCGATGATCCGATCGGAGGATGTCCCGACACTAATCTAGTCGGGGCCGATCTCCGACTCCCATGGACAAGACACCTGAGTCCGTCTGAACCAAGCAAGCACAATTAACAGGTGCCAGACCTTCTCCCCAGATCGATGGAACTTGAACTAGCCAGCAAGGTTCAACCCTGGTTCGATTGAGAAGTACAATACGAGCACGAACCCCGTTGAGTTTCTCCAAATCTATATCATGGAAAAGCGGTTAGTAGGGACGAGAAGGTAATGGCAAATTACCTCACCACAACCCTTGAAGGGGCAGCCACGACATAACTGACCAACTTATTGCTAGGTATAATCTACTCATGGGAACAACTATGTGTTGTATTCAGAGTGAACTTCTAGGGTATGTACGTTCACCCTGGAACGAAAAATGATCTCTATCGTTGCGAGTGGACGGAGAAAGAAACCTTATGCATGTTTGTGCGCCGCTTCGGCAATATCCAGAACACCATCCCTAAGATCACCGACTATGATATCGTCCAAGCATTCACTTAGGGGGTTAGGAGTCGGTGCGTTGAAGTCGTTGCCAGGAAGGAGCCCGAGACAGTCAAAGAACTAATGAAGATCGTCGATATGCCTACCAAAACTGAGGATGCGCTTGTATTCATCAAGGAAAAGGCTCAGGGCATCAAGTGCCCTCAACTCGGGGTCGATAATGACACGACTAAGAGCAAGTGCAAGAAGAATACCAAGGGAGGTGAGGGCAAGAAAATCAAAGCTGACAAAGATTTTGCAGATTTGTTCGACACCCATCCCGACAAGCGCTTTGGTTCATCCTAGGGCAATTTGACACCCATCGCGACAAGCACTCTGATTCATCATAGGATAAGAGCTTTACACCAAGCTGCGATGAATGCGATGGTAAGCGTTGGTGCGATCTCCACCAGACCGACAACTATAGCCTCCACGAGTGCCACCTCTGGAAGAAGATGGGCTAAGTGGAGCTAAAAAAAGTGGGCAAGGAAAATAAGACCCAAGTCATGGCCCAAAGCAAAGATGTATACCCTGGTGGATAGCGCCCTCTATCGAAGAGGCGCTCACGGAGTACTCATGAAATGCATCTCTTTGAAGCAGGGTAGAGAACTACTAAGAAATCCATAGAGGGGTGTGTGGAGCTCACGCTTCCTTTCAAACTCTGGTCGGAAAGGTATTTAGACAAGGTTTCTATTGGCCTACAACTCTCCATGATGAGAGCGAGTTGGTAAAAAAGTGTACCAGCTATTAATTTCACATCAGACGTGTACATCAACTCGCTCAAGCCCTACAGATGATCCCCTTATCGTGGCCATTCACAACTAGATCTTCTTGGACTACACGCAAGGAAGCCGTCCGATTAGGTTAGATCTATCTAGGCTAGCCACACACCCCCTTGTAACAGTCCCAGAAATCAATACAAGACAAACATGATGTATAGTTATTATCCTAAAAGAGGTCCAAACCTGTATAAAAACCCCTATGTGTGTTTCTTTGATTCATCTACTCAAAGCTTGTCCCATCTTTTCTAAAAGTTTGTAAGATCAGCGGTTCACCAATTGTCGACATCAGTAATATATGTGCAAGAATCATCTTCATGAAAATAGGGCATGATGCCATAACCTGTGGAACCATAGTGTGTAAATATGGTGTCACAGATAATCATGTCGTACCCCCTCACCCAAAGCCAAACCATCTAGGTAGAAGGGCCCCGTGGCCTCGTGTTGAAGAGACACGACACCATGCTGCAATTCTATGACGCCATGGTGTCTGGCACCGTATCCACTCAGCACGATGCCACGGGTCCCTTCTACCCAAAAGGTTTGATCTCGGGTGAGAGGTACGGTGCCATTACATGTAGCACTATAGTATTCAAACACGTCGCCATGGGGCTTGGCATCGTATCTCTTAGGCACGACACCATGGGTCCAGTGTTTGGGCACGGGTGTCGAATATTTAACTATAAGGTATATACGCATAAGAAGTACATCATACACGGATAGGGTACATCGTACACCTGATGGATAACTCCTGATATCGCGGATTTGAATATGCGGGACCTGATATACTCGGAGATCACGAATACCTGTACTAGGAAGGTCTCCATCGGGTTAACCTACTCGAGTACAACTAGTATCTAAGCTAGATTCGACTGTCTTGCTTTGACCGACAAGATGAAGGATTCTCTATCAATTACAGTTGGAACTCAGGCAATGCTAGGACCCCTTTATAAGGCGGGGGTCCTGAGCCCCCAAAAAACAACTCACAACAGATCAACGCCTACACAACTCGATGCAAGCATCCAGACTCTAGCCTTGGAGATACTCGATGACTTCAACTCTAGATTAGTTTAGATCTGATCTATTCCATTATATTAGGTTTAGCAACCTTGCTTGTACTCGAGAAAATCTATATACAACATCATCCACACATGATGTAGGGTATTACTCTACCACAGGGGCCCGAACCTGTATACATCGTGTGTCTTGTTTCTTGCTCGATCCCTCATCTCGAAGGTACTCAAGTTCAATTACGAACATATTGTCAAGAACTAATCTTCAATAGTTGGCACACCAAGTAGGGTCCTTCTTCTGTTTTTCAGGATCGATCATGTCTCAAGTGTGCGTTCGTGTTGGATTCTTTGACACTGGTTTCTACAACCACTTCGAGTTGGTGACGGTCATCTTTGCATCGCCTCTTGTTAGTTCAGAGATCACCTTCGGAACAATGGCATACCACTGGGATGTTCAAGATAAACTAATCCACACTGGTATCGAGTCCAGTGCATTGGACACATACCGCGAGGTGGGACACCTCAAGTGGGATCCCAAGGAGCCTAATGTTCTTCAGTTCACGCACAACGATAGCACTAGCGAGAGTCAGGAAGGTGGCGACGATGGATCCATCGACAACCAGAGTAGCTGAACAGATTGATTCGTGGTTATGGCCAGAGCTGACGGCACACCCGTTGAGCAAAACATGGAGGATCCATACATCATGATGAATGATGGTGAAAGAATCTTCAAGGACCCAGCAGCAGCAGCTAGGGCTCTGTAGGCCCCCGACACCGCCCATTATCGACGGGCAGAGGAAAATCAGGGGAACCCCTATATTCGATGTTGACTTGGCCTGGGAACGCTTGTTGTTCAGGTGGCACCCCCACCTGCAATGATTTCAAGATCGATGGATGAACTCCCTCGACATAGCGATAACAGAGCTACATCGGCTCGACCGCAGCCAAGTCTGGGCAGCAGTGTCTTTAGTACTCCAAAAGCTAATGTTCAGGGGGCTCATATGATTATAAGGTCCTTCCCTGAGTTGGATCCGATGAATCCTCTAACCTCAATGGTCAACCAGCTCAAGACTTTGCTCAATGTGGCTCAGATCCAGGCGACTTGAGTGAATAACCCCAGTGGTTCCAGGCATCCTAGCCAACAAGGTGCTAGTTCGAGGAGTTATGAACGCGGACATCCCTAAGTTGAGGGATCCCAAACAGGAAGCTTGGGTGGTCAAGCTCAAGCACAGACATGCGGGCCAGACTGTAATTGCCCCATTCATAAGCGCAGGAACTAGGAAGACCTAAGGAACCACATCCCCTGTGATAGGCATGATTTATGGAGGGTGATAGACAACCACCATGAGGAACGCCATGGTGACGACCGTCGTTATAACAACTACAGACCTCCCGGATGAGACGGTCAATGTGACTCACCCGCTCGAAAAAACAGGTGTAACACTCCTCCCTATCTCCTCCTGAAGAATTCGATGAACGCTGTGAAGCCCTCGCACCCGAGCTTAGGTCGATACGATGGCCCCAGAAGTTCAAGGTGAGTCCAATCCAGAAGTATAATGGGAAGCTCAACCCGAATGAGTGGTTACAGATCTGCACCACTGTTATTCGAGTAGCTGGTGGCGATAACAGGGTAATTGCCAATTACCTACTAACCGCCCTCGATGGACCCACAAGGTCCTAATTGCTGAACGTACCGCCCAACTTGATCCGATCATGGGCCGAGCTGAAGGCTCAGTTCATCGCCAACTTCTAGGTAATGTTCGTGTGCCTAGGAACGGAAGATGATCTCCATCAGCTGAACCAAGGTAAGGATGAGTCTCTTTGGGACTTCATTCACAGGTTTAGTGACAGGCACAATATGATCTTGGACATCTCCGACAGCTCATCATCATCGCCTTCAAGCGAGGCGTCAAGGACAAAGATCTGGTCGGAAAGCTTGCTACCCGGAAGGTTAATACAATGAAAGAACTCTTTGAGTTGGCCGACAAGTGCACAAGGCTTGCTGAAGCCCATGCATCAATTCTCGGTCTGGCAAGGAGAAACCTGAGTCCTCAAAGAATGAGGGGAAGAAGAACAAACCTAGTGACAAGTGCAAGGGTCTGGATACGCTGTGGTTGCGGTCGATAGGAGCAAGTCACGTAACACTGGGGATAATAAGGGCATGAGCCGGGGAGGCGAAAAGTGGTGTCCTATCCACTGGACCAACTATTATGACTTTGACGAATGTCACGTTATTAAAAAGAAGCTCGGTGACAAGCTTAAGTCTACTATTTCTGATTACCATAGCAAACATGCTAAGCTAGAAGCTAAAGATGATGAGCCCAAATTCTGTGGGGCCGACCATAGCTTAGCGTATATCTTCGAAGGATCTGCCTCATATAAGTCCAAGAGGTATATGGCGTTGGAAAGGGAGGTAAAAAAGGAAGGTCAATCTGCCTCTAATTGGGACTCCTCGATACCTCAAGTGGTTAGAAGTCCAAATCACCTTTGATCAAGCTGGCCATCCAGTTGCAATTTTACACCCAGGTCGGTATCCAGTTGTGGTCCAGCCTACTATCCTCAACATCAAAGTCTATAGGACCTTGGTCAACGAGGGTAGCTCGCTCAACCTCATCTTCGCCAAGACATTAGACAAAATGAGAATCCAAAGGTCAGGGTTCAAGACAGGAGCTGAGCCTTTCCATGGTATCACTCCAAACTCATCGACCATGCCCCTTGGCCAGATTGAGTTGCCGATCACATTTAGCGAGCTTAACAATTTTCGTACAGAGAAGCTGACCTTTTATGTTGTGGATTTCGAGACAACCTACAACGTACTCCTAGGTCACCCAATGTTAGGCAGGGTCATGGCAGTAGTGCACTACGCGTACTAGGTGCTCAATATCCCATGCCATAATGGGGTCATAACCATCAAGGGAGATCAATGTGCAGCAATCAAGTGCAATAGGTAGAGTCTGGATATGGTTGAACACTTCTGTTAAGCTGCAACTACCTCAAGAAGTGCGGACTCTAAGCGCCATAAGCACCAAACTGCCACCAAGGTCAAGGACTCTAAGCTCGTGAGCTTCGCTAATTCCTCCAAATCTGATGCAGTCGCCAAAGGTGGGAACAACGATGATGCTAAGGACAGGAAGGAAGGTGGTGGCATCAAGGAAGTGCCCCTCGACCCATCTGAACCAGCTAAGATGGTCAAGATAGGGGTCAACCATGATCCTAAATAGGAACTCAAACTCATCGCTTTCCTTAGGGCAAACCAGGATGTGTTTGAGTGGCAACTGTTTGACATGCCCAATGTCCCTAGGGAGGTGATCGAGCATTGACTAGCTATGGAGCTCGGTGCCAAACCTATTGTGTAGAAGCAGCAAATATTTACGGAGGACAGAAAATATGCCATCCAGGAGGAGGTCAGCAAACTCCTAAAGATAGGCTTCATTCGAGAGGTTCATCATCCTACATGGCTTGCTAATCCCATCCTTGTGATGAAAGCCAATGGCAAATGGAGAATGTGTGTTGATTTCACCGACCTAAACAAAGTTTTTTCCCAAAGATCCTTTTCCTCTCCCTCATATCGATCAAATTGTCGACTTTGCTATGGGTTGTGCAGTGCTATGTTTTCTAGATGTTTACTCAGGGTATCACCAAATTAGCATGGGAGTCGAGGATGAGGAAAAAACCACTTTTGTTACCCCATTTGGTGTATTTTTCTACATAAAAATACCTTTTAGTCTTAAGAAAGTTGTTGCCACTTATCAACGGTGTATTCAAAATTGCCTACAACCCAAAATCGAGTGCAATGTAGAAGCTTATGTCGATGATATTGTAGTCAGGTCTAGAACAAGATGCATTGATTGACGATCTCAAGGAGATATACGACAACCTCAGGAAGTATTATATGATGCTTAACCCCGAAAAATGCACGTTCGACGTTCCGTCTGGCAAGCTTCTTGGTTTTCTAGTGTCAAGTCGAGGCATTGAGGTCAATCCACACAAAATAGAGGCTCTTGATCAGATGTGGTCACCTCAAATACTGAAAGAAGTTCAGAAATTGACAGGATGCATAGCATCCCTTAGTCAATTCATCTCCAAGATCGGTGAGCAAGGGATGCCTTTCTTCAAGCTGCTAAAGAAACACGACTGGTTTGAGTGGACATAAGAAGCGGAGAAGGCTTTTAAAGACTAAAAAAGGTATTTCTTGTCTCCGTTAATTCTGACCCTGTCTAACGAAGAAGAGGTGCTCTTTTTGTACGTTGTAGCCGCCCCCAAGTTGTGAGCATGGTCTTGGTGATCGAGCGGGAATGCCCCAAGAAGAAGGCTAAGATCTAGAAACCGATTTACTACGTAAGTGAAGTCCTACATGATGCTAAGCTATGACACCCGTAAGTTCAGAAGTTGCTGTATGCAGTCTTGATGACTTCGTAGAAGCTATGACATTATTTTCAAGTGCACAAGGTCACCATCATAACGACGTATCCGTTGGAAGATGTCATACGCAATAGGGAGGCTGCTAGATGAATCGCACAATGGACGGTCAAGCTCAACGAGTTCGACATAGATTACGCACCTCGCACAATCGTTAAGTCGAGAGTACTAGTAGAATTCATCGCCAAATGGGCAAACGTTGAGGAAACAAAGCCAAATGAGGCTGAAGATTACTGTACACTTTTCTTCAATGGATCACTCAGGCTTCAAGGCTCGGGGGCTAGCATCATGCTTAAATCTCTAACGTGTGTCAAACTCAGGTACGTTAACAATATTGCAGAATATGAAGGACTGGTAAACGGGCTCCACATAGCTATATCACTTGGTATCAGACAACTACTCATGAAAGGGGACTCATAGCTAGTCATAAAACAAGAGCAAAAGGAGTACTAGTGCTTAGACAACAACATGGCAGCTTATTTGAGCGAAGTACGAAAGCTCGAGCAAAAGTTTGAAGGGTTGGAAGTCACGCACATTCACAGAAGCGACAACTCCACCATCGATGAACTCGCCAGGCTCACTTTGTCTCGTTCGCCCACACTTGTAGGAGTCTTTGTCGACAATCTCCTCAAACCATCCTTCTCGATAGCCTCGAGCGTAGATGTTGCCTAGCTTGGCTGGCAATTTGGTCAGGTCAGTGAGGCAGAATCTACAGACACGAAAGCTGCACTACTCAAACACGAACTGACTTGGATGACTACAATCCGAGCCCATCTCAAAGGTCGAGAGATCCCTGACGTTGATGCATCTGCGGAGAAAATTGCTCGTAAGTCCGAGCTATATGCTTTGGTAGACGACAAGCTCTACCAAAAGAGGAGTAACAGAATCTTGATGCAATGCATCACTCAGGAAGAGGGCAATAAGATATTGCTTGATATCCTTGGAGGCATGTGTAGTAATCATGCATCTTACCACACCTTGGTTCGAAGAGTTTTTCGCCAAGGATTCTATTGGCCGACTGCCCTCCAGACTGCTTCCGAGCTAGTAAAAAAGTGCGAAAGCTACCAATTTTTCAGAAGGTAGACCACTCGACCAGCCCAAGCTCTGCAAATAATTCCTCTTTCTTGGCCTTTCTTCGTCTAGGGCCTAGATATTCTAGGACTGTTCCCAAGGGCCCAAGGTGGTTTCAAATTCCTATTCGTGGTTATCGACTCATTCACTAAGTGGATCGAGGCCGAATGCGTAGGAAAGATAACTACAGAAGTGGCTAAGAAGTTCATGAAGAGCATAATTACTCGATTTGGCATTCCACATCGGATAATTAAAGACAACAGTAGCCAGTTCAAAAGTGGAACATTTACTATGTTCTGTGAAGAATCTGGCATCAAAACTTATTTTGCTTCAGTAGCTCACCCTCAAAGTAACAATCAGGTTGAGCGCGCCAATGGTATAGTTTTGCTGGGTACCAAAACTTGGGTTTTCGATAGGCTGAAGGCTTACTCAAAACACTGGGTGAAGGAACTTCCCTCAGTACTATGGGTCATTTACACCTCGACTAATAGGGCCACCGGTGAAACTCCTTTCTTTTTAGTCTACAGAGTAGAAGCAGTGCTTTCGACTGAACTACAGTTTGGATCCTCACAAGTGGAAAGTTACTCAGAAGAGGCGCAAGAGCACTTACGAGCAGACGATATCAATCTACTTGAGGAGTATCGTGATCAAGCATCCATTCGAGCAGTTAAGTATCAAAAAGCATTGTGTAGATATCACAGTTAGAAAATCCAGCCTAGGAAACTCAGTGTTGGGGACCTTATTCTACGAAAGGTGCAGAAATAGGCTAGGCACCACAAGTTATCATCTAAGTGGAAAGGACCCTAAATAGTAGTCCAAGTCACTCATCCTGGATCAGTACGACTATCTACTCCAAACGGCGAAGAACTCGAAAACTCATGGAACACCGATGTAGGATCGAATATGCACAAAATACCCAATCAGAGGGGGGGGGGGGTGAATGATTGCTGCAGCCAAATTCAAAGTTAACTCACCCAAATCAAAACTCGATTAAACTCGGTATTCCACTCGAAATAGAATGCACAAGCTCTAATAAAAACAATGTAGAGAAAGATCTGCTGGTCAGATTTCTCTCAAATTTGGTCAGCAAAAACTATATTCAAATACGAAACTAACCCAAAAGGTATCGAGTAAATCAGATATATGGATCAAAAGTTATTCCTGATCTAAGTAGACTGTGTCAACTAGTATCGAGTAGATCAAAACTTAGTCGAGTTAACAAAAAGCTACTCGAGAACAAACCAAATCCACTCAAAATTTTCAAAAATCAAACAATAGATATTCTAGCAAAGTTTTAGATAGATTAAACCAAGATGAAAACTTCATATACACATGAAATTAACTGAAAACCAAAATCAAGCATGCAGAATATAGAACAAAGAGAAATTTTTGAATCAGCAACTCATCAACTTACGAAACTTGATTTTCATTGTATAGATGAGTTTACAAGATGCCTCTCCAAAGCATCAAACAAGGATTTTCATGAAATCCCAAAACAACTCTCTCTCGAGTTTCTCTATCTCTCTGCTGCGTTCTGCGCTCTTTGCTACCCAATACAACAAACATATCTATTTATAGGGTAGCCACACGCACAAACATGGCTGAATCGAACTACAACTCCATGTCGTATTCAATCTGGTCTCTATCCTCTTCTAATCACAAGAGGACAAACAACTTTCACTAATTAAACTAATTAGCCAACAACTCTTATATATTCATACATGCACATCTCCCATGCATACATGCATATACGTAACCAACTCAGAGTCCGTCTCTGACACTAACTCTTATCTCAAGCCCAGTCATTGCACAACTTTCTTGTGCTTGCTACGACTTGAACACGAATTAGTCTTCACGTCCTCTTACGATTAGATCACTTCCTGCGTCCATCGCGAAGCCTTATCTCCATATGCATTATTTTCTCAGCTGGAACGTCCCGCATGACATCCTCGATCACCACAACCTCAGTTCCTCCTGAACCTGTCGTCGAACCTCAGTTTCTCCCTAAAATTAGTTCGTTGATTCGTCATTGGCCACGTCCACCTTCGAGAAACACTTGCACATGAATCAAACAACAATCGAGTACGAGCATAAGTCCTTCCCGACTTGACTCAAGATCAGTTCATGCAAACACCACGCAAACTCCAAGGAAAACCAACATGAGCATACCCAACTAATGATAACGCATCAAACCAACTATGCTATCCAAGCATATCTTAACAACTCATGAACATCAACCAAATATCATTATATTAAATCACCTTGCTCTGCCAAATTCATCAATCGAACCAATTTTTCATCACATGATCTCACAATCTCCCCCTTGATGAAAATATTGACAACTCTCATGTGAACATTGGCAACCTTTTAACAAACATGATTTGATTTTAAAATAAAACACAAGTGAAATCAAAATAAAAAATCCTTTGAAGAAAAAAAAATCTCTCCCCCTTTGAAGCAAAAATGAGCAACTTTCTCGCCCTTTTTGGCAATGATTTCATCAAAAAGTTAAAAGAGAGAATCAAATCTTGTTATTTCAATTATTTTAATGAGCATCAGAATTCATCCACATATATAACATACTCGACCAAACCACACTATCAAAAATACTTGCATGAACTCGTCTACACATGTAAAAATATAGTGTGAGCATGTCCTATATATAGTAGTTCATTGGATCTGATTGGTCATTTATCAAGTATAATTAATGATTTATTTGTAAGGCATGATCTCCTAATCTCAATCACTCGAATCCTCAATTTATATGCTATCAAAAACATGAATATCAAAAGTATGTCATTGTTTTGATTTAAAAAGACATATAACAAGATGCCAATTTTGATGTCAAGAACTTCTCATATTCTTTTGTAAGGAATTATATGCACCGTCAGCCTTATTCTATCCAACCATGCCAAGTCTATGTCAAAAAGACAATTAGAAGCTTAAGACAAAGATTTTGGTCATATACGACTTCTTGCAAGTTCATATCAAAGTGCAATAATAAGCAGTCTCGAAAGAAGAAGTGCGACAGTGCATACTTCCTTGATCTTTTGTCTATCAACTATTATTCAACACTTTTTCATTTCTTTGATTCTTTCACATATAGCATTTTTTTTTATCAAGGATCAAAGTAATCAAGAGAGTCTAATTATGACATAATTTAATTCAAGTTGTCATTCGATTCAAAAATTCATGACAAAAACTACACAGTTACAAATGTAGATATGAAAGTGCAAAAACTCCTATGTAGCTTGAGCACTAGCTTCAAAAATCACATATGTATCAGATATGATGCTCATCATATTTCACTGTTTTCTTATTTTTTATAAACTTTGACAAGTTTCAAAGATATAAGAACTCCCCCTGAAAACAATCCCATAGGATGAATAACACCAAGTTCTCCTCGAAGAAAAATAAACCGAGAAGAATTCAAAGGTTTTGTGAAAATGTCAGCCAATTGGTGTTCAGTATTCACATAGAGAAGTTCAATGTTTCCTTTTTCAACATTATCTCTAAGAAAATGAAATCTGATGTCAATGTGTTTAGTCCGAGAATGTTGCACAGGATTTTTAGCAATACTTATAGCACTAGTGTTATTAAAGAAAAGTGGAACACTCTCTAAATTAACTCCATAATCTTGAAGTGTAGCAACTATCCAAAGAGATTATGAATAACAACTAGCAGCATCTACATATTCAGATTCAGAAGTAGATTGTGCAATAGAGGACTGTTTCCTAGGTGACCATGCAATAAGAGAATTACCCAAGAAATGACATATACCAGATGTACTTTTTCTATCAATTCTACAACCTCCAAAATCAGCATCAGAAAAATCTCTTAAGCTAATAGATGAAGAAGCAGAAAGCCAAATACTAAAATCTTGAGTTCCATGAAGATACCTTAGAATCCGTTTGACAGCTTGTCGATGTGAAGCACGTGGAGAAGCTTGAAATCGTGCACACAAGCATACAACAAATTGTATGTCTGGCCTTGAAGCAGTGAGATACAAATGTGATCCAATCATACTTCTATATTTTTTTTGGTCAACTGGCTCACCATCTTCATCAGGATCAAGCGTTGTAGTTGCTCCAATAGGTGTTATGATCGGTTTGCTGTTTTCCATCTCAAAACGTCGTAGCAAGTCTCATATATACTTACTTTGATCAACAAAAGTACCTTCTTTGGTTTGTTTGACTTAAAGTCTCAAAAAGTACGTTAGTTCACCTATCAAACTCATCTCAAATTCCCTGCTCATCGTTTCTGAAAACTGGGGCACCAAAGCATAGAAGAACAACCAAAGATGATATCATCTACATAAATCTAAACAAATAGTTGATCATTACCATGCTTGAGCGCAAACAACGTCTTGTCCACTTTTCCCATTTCAAAATCCTTTTCAAGCAAAAATGTTTTAAGCCTATCATACCATGCTCTAGGGGCTTGTTTTAAACCATACAAAGCTTTAGACAACTTGTATACATAACTTGGATATTTAGGATTTTCAAAACCAGGTGGTTGCTTAATATAAATCACTTCATTTATGTAGCCATTCAGAAAAGCACTTTTGACATCTATTTGATATAATCTAAAGCTTTTAGATGCAGCAAAAGCTAAAAGAATTCGAATGGTTTCTAGTCTTGCAACCAGAGCAAAAGTTTCCTCAAAATCTAGCCTTTCTACCTGTGTAAAACCTTGAGCTATAAGTCTAGCTTTGTTTTTAACAACAACTCCATCCAAACTTTGTTTATTTTTGTAAACTCATTTAGTACCGATAAGTGTATGACCCGGAGGAGGTACGACAAGCTTTCATACTTTGTTGCGTTCAATTTTCAAGTTCCTCATGCATAGCATTGATCCAAGATTCACTAGTTAATGCATGTGAAATATCTTTGGGTTCAAAAGAAGCAACAAAAGCTGAATGAGCATGAGAATTAGAATCAATAAACTTGGATCCTGTGACTCGCTCATGCAACTCTCTAACCATCTGATCAGGTGGATGACTCCGCTGAATATGCAAAGGAGCTGTCACTCGAGAAGCAATCTCTTCTTCTGTTTCAATACACACAGATGATGCAGTAGCTTGAGGATGTCCAACTGTAGCTGAAGTGGTCGAAGGTGTCAAGGGATCTATAGCTGATTGTATCATCGGAATTAAAATCTCATCCTCATCGACCTCATCATCATCCACAAAAATACTCTTGAACTCCCCCTGAATATGTATACCTGTACCTGCATCACTTGATCTAGTTTCAGGACTAGTCTCATCAAAAGTAACCTCACAAGTTTCAATAATTTTGTTAGTCTCCAAAACAAGCACTCGATAGCCACGAGTATGAGTAAGATATCCAAGAAAAATACTATCTGTTGATTTGGACTCAAATTTATCCAAATTTTCAGATTTCAGCACAAAGCACTTGCAGCCAAAAACTCAAAAGTGAGAAACACTAGGCATATGTCCAAATCGCAGCTCATATGAAGTTTTACCTAATTTAGATCTCAAGGAAATTAGGTTTGAAACATAACAAATAGTAGATATAGGTTCAGCCCAAAAATTTTTAGGAGTAAAAAATTCATCTAACATGGTCCTAGCCATCTCGACCAGAGTTCTTTTCTTCCTTTCAATTACGTCATTTTGTTGATGAACTCTAGGTGATGAAAATAGATGTTTAATACCTTTCTCAGCACAAAAGTGATCAAAAGAAGAATTCTTAAATTCTGTTTCATTATCACTTCTAATCGCTCTCAAAGATCCTGGGAGATCAATAGACAATCTAAGAACTAATTTCTAAAATAACCAAAAGCTTCATCCTTAGATGCCATAAAGTAAATCCAAGAATATCTAAAGTAGTCATCAACAATAACAAGCACATACCATTTACCTCGAAAAGATTGTACTCTAGAAAGACCAACATTATCAAGGTGTAAAAGTTGACCGGGTGCATTTGTCATAACCATGGTAATAGATGGATGTGAACCTGAATGCATTTTACCATGTCTACAAGAAGAGCAAACTAATTCACTATCACCCTTAAGCTTAGGCAAGCCACGAATAAGATCTAAACCACTAACTCGAGTGAGATGATCTATACCAACATGATCAAGTCTATGATGCCAAAAGAATAAATCTTTAGAAACATTAGCAACAAGACATCTAAGCTTAGAAGAAGGTGATGCATCAAAATCAACCTTAAAAACTCTTCTAAAACATGAGATTCTAAAAACCAGATCACTTGAAGCATCTAATACTTTACATTCATTTTTCTTAAAGCGCACCTCAAGGTCTTCATCAATCATTTGTGAGACAGTAAAAAAGTTAAATTTCAAGTTCTTGGCTAAAGCAACACCCTTGAATATGAACCTATCATTTATCTGCACTGTACCTTTTGCAACAACTGAGGTAGAAGAAACATCTCCAAAAGTAACACTTTCAGCACGAGATGCACATACAAGGGAGGAGAACCAATTTTTATTACAGGACATGTGGCATGAGGATCCGGAATCGACTAGCCAAATGTTCTCCTTCCTCGCTCGAGAAGCCTAAAAAAAAAAATAGAAGATGTCGAGATCTCAGTACTGGGGTTAGTAATAAAGCTTTTAGGAATCTAGTATTGAGTCACTCGACCAAAAATACGAGTAGGCAGAACACGAGTAGCTCGAGTAGACTTAACTCGAGAAGCTTGAGTGAGTTCAACTCGAGAAGAACTAGTAGTAAAAGGTGATGATTGTTTCACCTGAGGCACAAAATGAGGTAACACAACCTCACGAGGGATAAAATGTGACTTTCGCAAATTAGAACAAGCCTTAGACTTTTCTTTCTTTTGTTCTTTAGCTAGTCTAAAGCAAAAATCTACTAAATGTCTATCTCTACCACAATTAGTGCAAGTGTACTTAACCCGATGTATGGATTTTGAAGAAGAAGCAACATTTGCATTCATTATAGAGGATAAAAATCCAGCAAACTTAAAAATAACCTTCTTAGGTTCAGATTCAGCAAGTATTAGCACCATGCAACTTTAATTCAAGAATTGAGCAATTAGAACAGGAAATTGAATCATGCAAATCAGACGTTGAACAACTTACATGTTTAACATGTTTGCTATTTAACACAACAAGTTTATCATTTTTCTCAATTTCTTCTCTAAGTTTCTCAAGAGTAGTAGCATGAACATCTATAAGAGAAGTGAGCTCAGAATAAATTAAGCCACATGACTTGCAAGCATCATCATCAGGAATTAAAGTCTTAGGTCTTGCAATTTCAGAATTAAGCGATTCAATTAAAACATCATGTTTCTTAATTTTCTTGTTATGTTTCTCTAAGAGTGTACCAAGAAGAACAACAGCATTAGATATATCATCATAAGTAGGTAATACCTCGTTACTGTCACTATTAAGTTCATCCTCGGTTGAGCTTTCTTTGTTGCTTGCCATGAGACACAATCCAGTCAAATCACGCAATGTCTTGCTCTTAGATGTTGTGTCATCCTCGCTGCTCTCTGAATCAATGTCTCTCAAGTTGACTTGTTCGAGCGCTGAAAGAACTCGATGCACAACTTTGCGGTTGAGAAAGCTCTTTTTCTTCTTGTTGTTGAACGATCGTTTCTTTTTCTCCTTCTCCTCTTTTGATGCTTTATCTGCAAGCTTAGGACAATTGGAACGAATGTGGTTGAGATCACCATATTCATAGCATCTTTGAGGACCTCCACTTCCTTTCTTCCTCGTACGTACATTCTGCAATGCTTTAGAAAACCGAGTAGAAAATAGTGCTAAATCTTTTTCAGGAATCAACTCAAGCTGATCATCGGTTAGTGAAGATATAGAAGATAATGAAAAACTTGATGAAGAAGATTCAATATGAGACATGCTGGGTTGAGACCAAAGCAATTGATTTATTAATGTTCTTCCTAGCAAAAACATCTAGCTCATGAGTTTTCAATTTAGAATAAAGTACATCTAATGTAAGTAAACTCATGACATTAGATTTTCTAATAGATGTAACTTTCGTCTCCCACACAGACATATCTAAAGCTCCTACTAATTGACATGCATTCTTAGTATCAATATATGTAATATTAACAGCACGTAAATTACTAAGAATTTTATTAAATCGAGCAAAGAAATCATCTAGTGACTCACCAGGCTTCATCTCAAAACACATGTAATCTTTCTTAAATAAATCTTGATGTACCTTTTTAATAGTATTTAAACCTTCATGATAATCATAGAGTGCTTTTCATACCTCATACGTCGATTTAAGATGTATTACTCGATCGAAGTCGCTCCTTCCCAAGCCTTGGATGATTAGGTTCCTTTCCTTCCTGTTCGTCTCGACATTAGACATGTTCTCTGCCGTCACTTCAATATTCTCAGGGACCACATATGGCTTGTAGACCTTTTCCTAGATCGCAAAGCCCTGTGCTTGAATATAGGCCTCCATCTTCGCCTTCCAGAACTGAAAATCAACTCCATCGAAAACACAAGGTTTTGTGGAATACCTATATGAAGCCATGTTTTTAATTATTGATTAAGATCAATTAGAAGGATTAAGGCTCTGATACCAATTGTAGGATCGAATATGCACAAAATACCCAATCAGAGGGGCGTGAATGATTGCGGAAACTAAATTCAAAGATTAACTCACCCAAATCAAAACTCGATTAAATTCGGTATTCCACTCGAAATAGAATGCACAAGCTCTAGTAAAAACGCCGTAGAGAAAGATCTGCAGGTTTGGGTTTCTCTTAAATTTTGTCAGTAGAAACTAGATTCAAATACTAAACTAACCCGACAAGTATTAAGTAAATCGGATATGTGGATAAAAAGTTATTCCTGGTGGAAGCAGACTATGTCAACTAGTATCGAGTAGATCAATACTTAGTCGAGTTGACAAAAAGCTACTCGAAAACAAACCAAATCCACTCAAAATTTTCTCAGGTAAAACACTAGATATTCTAGCAAGGTTTTGGATGGATTAAACCAAGATGAAAACTTCATAGACACATGAAATTAACTGAAAACCAAAACCGAGCATGCAGAATATAGAACAGAGCGAAAATTGTGAATCAGCAACTCATCAACTTACGAAACTTGATTTTCGTTACATAGATGAGTTTACAAGGTGCCTCTCCAAAGCATCCAACAAGGATTTTCATGAAATCCCAAAACAACTCTCTCTCAAATTTCTCTATCTCTCTGATGCGCTCTGCACTCTTTACTACTCAATACAAAAGACCTCCCTATTTATAAGGTAGCCACACGCACAAACATGACCGAATCAAACTACAACTCTATGTTGTATTCAATCTGTTCTCTACCCTCTTCTAATCACAAGAGGACAAACAATTTCTGCTAATTAAACTAATTAGGCAACAACTCTTACGTAATCATGCCTGCACATCTCCCATGCATATACGTAAGAAACTCAGAGTACGTCTCCGACACTAACTCTTGTCTCAAGTCCAGCCAGCCTGCTCTGACTTGAACACAAATTAGTCTTCACGTCCTCTCACGATCAGATTGCCTCCTGTGTCCATCGCGAAGCCTTGTCTCCATATGCATTGTTTTCTCAGCTCAAACGTCCCACATGACATCCTCGATCACCACGACCTCAGTTCCTCCTTAACCTAGTCGTCGAACCTCAGTTTCTCTCTGAGCTTAGTTCGTTGATCCGTCATCGACCACGTTCACCTTCGAGCAACACCTGCACATGAATCAAACAACAATCGAGTACGAGCACAAGTCCTTCCTGACTTGACTCAAGATCAGTTCATGCAAACACGACGCAAACTCCAAGCAAAACCAACACGCTAACATAAGCATACCTAACTAATGATAACGCATCAAACCAACTATGCTATCCAAGCATAAATCACTTTGCTTTACCAAATTCATCAATCAAACCAATTTTTCATCACATGATCTCACAACTGATCAACTCTGACAATTTCATTCATAGATATAGTAAATTAAAGGTAAGTCAATCAGACTGACTACCATATTATATACTGTTCTTTTTGACTGGCGTAGCTAGCGCAAAGTTGGCAGAAAGGATCCACCTAGGTCTTGCAAATAGTGAAGATTCGCCACCTCCAAGAGTTCACAAGTATGTGGATCCCTACTTGCCCTCAAACTAGTTGAGGGACCTCTTTTTCTCCTCCTGAGGGTGGTAGCTGATCGCCTTGGGAACCGGTCACCGACCAGCATAAGGGTTAGGGAGAGTGGCTAAGGCAAAGATTCTGCTGGAGCTGCTGATCAGTGCCAGCGATGCCGAGTGACCCTCCGTGGGACACAGAGGTGATCTGGTAGTTGTGGACTGAGTAGACGACCGTACTTTCTTCACCACCAGAGGCTCGGGGGCTCCATCGCTGAAGTCCTCATCGGTGACCTGGTCGATTATCTTGTCAAGATCACCACCATCCTCATTTCCCTCTTGTGCAGCCCGCGTCGCTGACTCCTGCGCCGTTTGCTCCGCGATATCAGTCACGACAAAACACTGGAGGTGCCGGGTGAAGGGTCGACGACCTTCGACGGATTTTTTGTTCCCACTCCTCTGATACCTCTCACTCGATTCCTTCTCATGAGAGGAAACAATGATGACTCCCAGTGGAACGAAGGCGAGAGACCCTGGGGTGAGAGATCCCACTTCTTTGTTTTCGAGACATTGCTCGGGAGATGAGGTGGAGTGGAGGCCACGGTTTCAAGTTATACGAGTGCAACTGAGTAACGCACAGGGAAGAGCAGACAAAGATTGGGGTGAAAACTAATAGCTTCGGGTCCCCCCTATTTATAGTCACGGGAATAGGTCGAATGAAGAATGGTGAAGCCATCAAGATCCGATAACGATGGTTGAATTTCCAAGATCGCCTCGTGTGCACGGTGATTCGAGGCTGACACATTGGGCGAAAGCCGAGACGTCACCAAGGTATTATGGATCATCCAACCTCTGTGCAGAGGGATTTAGCATCATTATGACACGTTAAATCAAAGGTTGCAGTGAAAATGAGCACAAATGGGAGTGGGTTTTTAATTCTCTCCTACCCGGCTGTTCGAATTCACTTGATGACCATAACATAGCCACAGCCATACACTCATAGGTTCACGTCTTTGAGCATAATGAGTCAATGCTTATGCTCTACTCTCCACTTGATCCACTCATTGAGCAAAGAGTCGGGGGCTACATGATATACTTTTGATGGTATAGATATGGTCTTTCTTACTCTCCGATCGGGAAATCTTCTCCTTGGCCAAAGAGTTGGGGACTACATAGTAATACCATCTTCTGTAAATACATATTTTTTGTAATACATATTTTTTGCAAAATTTTATCTGACTTTGTGTGGACTGCATTGGATAGAACCAACAGAGGCATGTATTGAGTCGATGACGAACAACTACACTTCATAAGACATAACAGCACAAGAGATTGTCAGACATCTCACGCTTAACGACCAACAAGGTTATGAAGTTCTAGTCAGTTTCATGCGTGTTCTCCATTGAGTTCATGTTCGCACGTTGGTCAAATATGCGAGTCAGCTAAAAGTTGGCAAAAATCATCGTGTTATTTTTTTCTCTTTCTAGTTTTAATACTAGTCTTTTTCTTATTCTTCAGTATACTTCGAGTGGTCACTTGAGGTCCAATGCATCTAATAATATGTCTAGTTAAGTTTTCAAGTATCGACAGATATTTGATAAATAGGTTTTGAGGATGGTTTTAGCATGTACTAATTAGTTTTTGCATTTACTTATGCTAACTCTATTTCATACTGGACAAGCAAAATAATTGTAATGTTTATAGACATCCCCAAACTATGGATCAAGTTTCGAGTGTTTCGAGTTAAGAACTTTGGACAATCAGCTATAAAGACTTACCTCACTTTCTTCATTAGGCAAGCTGAGCCCTAGGGACTTGATGAAGGAAGGGATCAGAGGCTTGAGCTTTGAATGATATTTGTTGCCTCCTCTGCTGAAAAATCAAACGCCTCTGTCGCTACTGATGTGTCGAGGTTGGGGTTATAGCTTTTGAGGAGACCAAATATTGTCTTGGTGCATACAAAGGCTGACTACTTCATGCGGTCGAAGGTCTGATCCTTCAGCTTTTGAAGCATGGTGATTGCGGTGTCCCGCTCGACGGCCATAGCATTTCATGTGGCTACAATGGTGTCCCGTTCGGCAACCATAGCACCTAGTGCAATAGCAATGGTGTCACGTTCAGCAGCCATACTGTCTCGTTTGGCAGCCATGGCCTTTTGGTTGGCTTTTGCTACCTTAAGGTCGCCTCTGAGCTTTTCTTGATATTTGGAATTATTGTCGATAGTTTTCATTCCATCATCGATGATTGCCTCCTTGTTCCTTAAGAAGGAGTTGAGAACTGGAAAAG
Source organism: Phragmites australis (assembly GCF_958298935.1). Lineage (NCBI taxonomy): Eukaryota > Viridiplantae > Streptophyta > Magnoliopsida > Poales > Poaceae > Phragmites > Phragmites australis. The sequence continues at coordinate 9,846,114 of NC_084938.1, forward strand.
CAAACAAAAATCAATAATTATTAGTTACCTAGTAATCAGATCACATGCTAGTGATCTGGCGATAGACTAACAGTCAATTCTTTCTTGGCCAGCATTCAGTTCCTTCGGGCAATTGCTATGGTCGGTCTCCAAGTACCGAGCCTTGGCAGAGGAAATCTTGACACCTGTAGCCTTGAACAGATCCTCTATTTCTATCCAAGGATCATCAGTTGGGATCTCAGCTCTATTGGTTTGTAGGCTTGTTTTAGGTGCTTCTGGGGGAGTTTTCTCTACTCGAGGAAGCGAAGGCGACATCACTAGGGAGAACAAAGTCAGCTGGTTAGTTAGACCGCTCATCGTTTGTTCTTTTAGCTTCTCCAGAGAGAATGGTTTGCAATTAAACAAGGTGAGGAATGAAAATGAAGGCTGCAAGACAAGATAATTGCTCAAGCAAAACCTTTTGGCCATTGGGATACACAAAATAATGTTCGACTTCTACCTCTTGATGGTGACTTTCTTCTTCATCATATAAGCAGTTGGAGCTGGTTGTGTCGAAGGGATGACCTAAGAGTCCGGTGAAGTTAAGGAAGCCATTTCCTGTAGAAATTAGCCCACAATGACTCGTCATCATTATGGACTTATCAAGTAAATCCTCAAAGAAATGACTAGGGTACGGAGGCCAACTTGATGTGAGTTACCTCTCTTGCTGAGCATCAGGTGCGGTGGTTTCTTGAGGAGGTGACTGTGGGGATGCACCAGTCGATTCGTATAGTAAGGCCCCTCATACAGACCAGACGTCAGTTGGAATATACTTGATAATCATGATAGCAGCTAGATAAATGATCATCTAAAGATTCGATTTTAGTACCAATTAACCTTTTCCCTATGTACACTTGAGGGGCGGTGGGTCGGATGGTGAGGACAATCTCTTGGATCGAAGAGACCCTTCAACCTCTTGACCTGTCAGCTTTTTCCCCTTATCACTAGCGCTAGAGGAGGAGGTGTCTTCTTGATGGGAGGCTATAACATGGAATAAAAAAGATGAATCAGGTCAAAATAAGCAATCAATATTGTTTCCCCAATCTGACAAAATTCTCACTGGTGGTCGAGGATTCTTGAGGGAGTAGGGTTAAACAGGGCATGGTTGTGCCTCTTTAGCGAACACTTTGCTCAATCGAGCAGCAGTGTCCTACAGGGACAAGACTAAAGGAAAAAAAGAGTCACTCGAAAGAGCTCGACTTCAGCTACAAATGTTGAACAAGGATATATGCATGCATGTGTGAGCCATGCAAAGCGTCGTCGGTTGGAAAAGGTAGCCAGAGATAAGGGCCGATATTTTTCTCCCTGGCTTGACATGCAAATGCTGGCGTGTGCATGAATGTGTGAAATCTTTGAATTCCTTGGTTGGAAGTAAGTGATCGGGCCCATCCGGCAGTCAGAGTGTGCGCTCGACGTTGTCGACTCACCTCATGCAGGCCTAAATTCACGTACCCTCTCGCTAAATGGAAAGACTTGGTAATCGCGTGCGCTCGTGATGAGGATGTTCCTGTCAAAGGAAATACATATTCACTTGGTGTATGGAAGAAAAATATGGTTTCTGGTTGATCACCGATAAAGGAAAGAAGATTGGGAAGGAAAGCCAGCAGAAGGAAATCGAATCACAATTGTCATGATCGAGCCCGTGACCAGGGCAGGCTGCAATCACGGCGCCCACCGCCTTGCCCGCCTGGCCTATAAAAGGATGACCGATCCCTCGCAACAGACGGACACACCACACTCGTTGCATAAGACCACACATGCATCACACAGGAGATAAGCGGAGGTTTCTCTCGCTGCTTCCACAGATCCACGAATACACAAGAAACACATACGCGTACAGAAGGTCACCACTGGGCAAGGAGAAGGGCCAGAGGCGATCTGGCCGGGAGGGAGTCCACCATGGCTTCTGATACGGCCCAACTAGCCAGGCATTCCACTAGTCGATGCCCTATCTTTTACGGTACCAAGTTTTAATAGCATGTATAACATGCCAAATAGTTGCAGCACTGTATTATCTCACGGCTCTCCAGATAGTAAACAGTGTAGCAGCAGTAAAAGCTAGATATAATTCTCTAGATTGCACAATCTAACCAGCACTACTTTCAGTAATTATGTAAAAGCTAGGGATGGTACTCAGAATAGATGCAACCAAAAGCCACAAAAACTTGTGAACCAATCAGGAAAAACGAATCACAAACAGAGATCAATTTGATCGTTCTTCTCAACTTGAGGTACAGCAGCAGCAACACCAAGTTTGGAACCAAGAAACCCTAGATCGGTTTCAGTTACTCCACTAAACCTCCCAAACTCATAACCACTCGAAATAATCTCACGATCAGAATTACGTAGTCTGGCCCAAAAGACCGACGCCCTGGTCTTTTATGTGCACGCAGGCACAATGGACTACTCCATCTCAAGATCGAACTCAACTAGACTCAATCTTAGCCAATCATAAATACGAACCTAAACTGACTCTAACATGCATTATTCTAATCGAACTTGATTTCTAATGAACAAGGGCTCGTACTCAACAATGGACAAAAACGACATGCATGAATGAATAAAATTATCCGGTTGGACTGCACCGGAATAAAATAAGCTGCTGGACTAATCACACGTCCACAAAAAATTGAACCGGAATAATTTTTGAATAATCCTTTGCTTTGGCCTTCTTACTTCCATCTTCTTGCGTAGCAGCTCTGCTCCAATAATGGTTTTGCATGGCAATGCAATAGCAGCAGCTAGGATTGCTTTCTGTTCCTTCCTAACTTGTTTCACGTCAAAAAAGAATGAGACAAGCTGAGCGGTAACAATTTGTGAAGTATAACCTTCAGAAATTCTTGGATCATTGCAATTCTTTACAGGCATATCATCCTCACATTCCACCCTCTCCACCTTGTCAACTTCAATAAATGTGATGCATTGTCTTTCTTTTAGCGGTCGACGAACCGGAGAGCAACGCGGACGTGATTGATGGTGATTCGAACTTTGATGCTATTGATTGTGGAGTTGAAAACCAAGGCAAGCATATATGCATCACTACTACAGAACATGCAATAAATAATGCCTCATCAGTACTGGTTGTTCTAGAACTGGAACTGAAAAGGTATCAGTGCCAGTTCTTAATCTTCTGCGCACGAATAATGATTAAATCACTAAAAACCGTCATTGATATTTGTTTTTCAATATCAGTTCCAGAGCCAACCAACAGTGAAGGCGACAGACCCGGTTTTGATGCCGGTGGGTCGCACGGATCGCCGGTGCCCATGTGAATCACCTACTCATCTCCTATCCTCTAAAATCTCATGCCATGGAGCTCCGTTCTTGGTGAAAGTATTATACACAGTAGGGAAGCAAAAAACAAATTCCAATTGTGAAACTAGCAGTGGCCATGAGCCCATAAGATCACATGACAACCTAGCTTATGGTTTAGATCTAGACACCTCATATTCTAATACTTCTCTTGAGTTAATACAAGGCTCAAAACACCACACATGACGTAGAATATTATCCACTGGAGGCCCAAACCTATCTACATAACATGTCTACATAATTATTTATAGTGCTTCTGTAAATTGATGAAAGAAAAATGCATACAAAGGAACAAACAATAAGCACTACATGTGATTTCAATTTGTTTCCATGCATGCACGATGAAGGACCAAATGAAAAACACGTTCGTTGTACTTCAAAATTTATTAGTGTACATCCAAAATTGATGGTACAAGTCTAGAACACATTTTCAGAAAAATAACATAGTGGACAGTTGGGCAATTGATATACTATATAGGAATAAACTCCAACAACTGATTAGACATGGGCTATCCCCCTAATTTGAATCTTATGAGTTGTAAATGGATTTGAACTGTCTCCTATGTAGTGGAACATCATAGGGCCTCTTCATCTTGAGAACATGAAATCAACTAGGAATAAATAAAAGAACTTTGCTATTTATCTATTTATAGAAATTGGGGGGTACAGATCTGTCAAATTTTGTGCCATGGGATTCTCTCAAAAATTCAAGCAGCCTTCTTCCTCGGTGACTCCTTGGTGAGGTTTAGGGTTTGGGATTTTGTGGGAGGATTTGGTGGTCTCTTGTTGTAGAGGGATGGCCGGGAGTTTCAGCCTGAAGATAGCGGAAGACGACCAGTTGTGCGGGGTTGGCAGGGGGGGTCTAGCTAATAGTGGGTAGGTTGGTGGCGGTCAAGGGTAGTGGCTCTGGTGGTGGTGGCATCGCTGGAGCTAGTTGAGGCGATCGCGAAGGCAGGAGAGCATAGATCCATGATCAGAGATAAGGAAGGAGTGCATGAAGGGGAAGATAAGGTGGATAAGGCTGGCAGCAGAGGTTTTGGCTAGCGGCCCACACCGGTGTCATGTACGATGCTGATAAGGCGTGGGTGGTGGAATGACGTGTAAGGACAGAGGTGAGGTGCGGCGGCATGGAACATGAAAGGGTGTGGGATTAGGGTTTGGTTATTTTATATAAACTCCAGACTAATCTAGGAATTTGGATTGAGATCCAATGGTTGAAAAGGTGATTGATTTTGACAATGAAATATGTTGATAGACAACTAAACAGACCTATAAAAAGAAAAGGTTGATGTACAAGAAAGATAACCACAATCAAAATTGGTACACGAACCTCAAATGGATGGTCCTCATCTTGAATGCATGAACTTGAGCATGGTATACACTGATCTTTTACATATAATTCTCTATGACTCTGAGTTCTTGATCATGGATCACACATTAATAAAAAGGTTTGAAATACTTCTCCAGGGAAGTGTTATACGTGAAATATTGGCAATGCTATTTATTTATCGAATGACTTTTTGCTTCTCTTCAGTTGACACGTGTTAGCCATTCTCAGATCGGATGACCCTCAAATCAAAAAGTGTCGTGCTCCCTCGCCCCACACTCCACCTCCGTCTCCTTCGATGTCCCCCTACCGGATCACACTCCCCCCCCCCCCATTCTACATTGTCTTCATGGCTCACAAAGTTCTCTCAAAGATCTAGTCGAGAAGATTACAAGAACACAGAAAATGCCACAAAGCTGGAGATTGCACATGTTTGAATAACTATATTTAGGACCTACACTAATCTACCCTTTCGGTTCCTTTCACTATCGTTGGGCCTCGTGCTCCATCACCATCATCATCATCGTCGTTGGAGCCAGAGAAAGAAAAGTGGACAACGCGGGTCTTGTTGTCAAGGTCCACCCTCACCATTTCTTCTTCTCGTCTTTTCTTGGCAGCAACACAACTATGAGAGGCGGAGAAGGAAGAAGCCAGAGTATAGTGCTCGCTGTCAAGCCCTCTTTCTTGAGCTTCATCTTCTTCTACTCGCACAACCAACATCAGCTCTATACAGTGACACAGGACTTAATCATCCACCCTTTCTACATTGTACTCCTTACTCTGAGCCCATCTCCGCCATCTTCTTCATATTCATGAAAGATCTCCTCAATGTCATTGTCAGTGTTGACCTCAACATTGAACTCCTCTTGAAAGACACTGACTATGACTTCATAGTTGGAGGTATCTTCATTCCCCTCTTTGGACGATGAGATTTCTATCACTAGATGAGCTATGTGTAGATGCACTAGTGATAAAGGTGGAGAGTTTAAATATGGAGGTGGCATGTTCGCCATGAAGGATTGAGACGGAGGGTTGGGGAAGAAGAGGATGGTGAAAGGCTTGAGGACACGGTTGGGATGCAAGTCTCCCCCTCTACTTACTCTTATCCCAAACATAAGTCCATTAGGATATCGATACGGCATCCATTATGACATTTTGACTAGGGATATATATAGAAATATATTGTTTTAAATAGAAAGAGTTACATATTATAAACATATTTTTCATGATGATCTAGTAATATCAATATTGCATTATCAATCTATATGCTTTTATAGAAATTGATGGTCAAAGTTAAAAAGGTTTGACTTAGGACAATCCTAAATGGACTTATATTAGGGATTAGAGGTAGTATTTATAGAGGAAGATTGGGCATGCGATGTACCATTACTTGTGATGTTAACTCCTGCTTGTTCACATCCCTACGTTCCTTCAAAATCTGAAACAATCTTTTTTCCTAGCATCGCTCGCATTATTTCTGAAGCATCATGCCAAAAAATCACACCAAGTAAATATAATACTTGATGAGAAAGAATCTACCAGGGGTAGGTACTCTATCCTTATCCACCGGAGTAAACTCCGATAAGGTTCGAAGCTATCTTCGAGATTTTCCCTGTACAAGGAAGCGCTCAATCAGGGAGATTTCTTAACATAAATATTACCTCTAGTCGAGTTGTCTCTTGGCCTGCTCCAAGATCCGCTCAAGATGGCCTCCTGAGTGGCTGTACTATTCTGAGCATAGTTTTGGGGCTAGCTAGTGAGGGATAGATACTTAATAATTCAAGATATTACTAGGAATATGGTATATTATAAGGATGGAATATCCATCGTACACATGTCCAGTTTTCGTGTAATAGGTTTCTAAGAGCTATCATGGTAAGTGTGATATGGTCTCATTCTCTGAGTGCAAGATCGATATGTAGTTAGAAAGAATCTCTAGATGAGGAAGTGAATATCCCGAGTACCCCATGAGACACAAATTAAGTTGATTACACTTGGAACTCCTAGTAGGACATAGCCTCTCTCCGCCCAACTATATAAACCAGGGTAGGGGTACGATCAAGAGAATCAATATCAAGCCAGTTCAAGTTAATCAAGTCAAGTCTAAGCCTTCACTACTATAGAAAAAGGTCATCAATACCAATTCAAAAATGGAGTGATTAAGCAGTAGTGATACGCGGTAGTATCACTGCTAGTTTTGGAACCAGCAGTAATAGAGTTATCACTGACGGTTAATGTTACAAACCGATAGTAATGTTCGGTCTCAAATATGATATTTTTAGGACCAATTTTTTTGCACTCGATAAATGACCCCCCCCAGCTTATGTGGAGTCAGTTCTTCGAATATAGCAAATTATGTGCCCGAGGAGTTTGTGGGAATCGAACCCGCGACCTCACCTCTTGTGCGAAGCTTCCTTATCATCTCACCTCACAATTACGTGATGGCTATGGGGTAATTTATTCTTTTGATCCTTCCTGCTCAAATATTTAGATGATTATTTGGGCATATAGATTGTCTCAAATGAAAACATTGTCAACTACAAAGTTGTAGATCTCATGGAGTGCTACAATTTTTATATAAAGTTTGTCTCCATCCGATTCCGTATGAAAAAGTTATAAATTTGATATGACCAATATGTGTGATATCAGTAAAACAACAATAACTTTTGTATACGGAGTTCGATTTTGATATTCGACCTCTACTTTCGAAGCTAATGAGAAGTCACATTTGAAAAAATACCATTGTTTACACGTGTACCTTTTTCTTGATCCCCAAAAAGGCTTAGAAGAACCTCGATATGACTTCTGAAGTTCTTGGTCAAAAATTGACATTCTCCAATTTGCCTAAAATTTTTTAAGACATAGTGTTATATCTGAAAGTCAGTGCTACACAAAAATTTTATCAAGGCTGGGAGAAGAACTTGACAAACTCGAAGAACCTAGAAAATAGCTTAGGGTTTAGATCTATACACCTCACAATTGTAGTACTTTTCTTAACTTAATATAAGGCTCACAACACCACACACGACATAGGATTATTATCCTCTAGGAGACCCGAACATGCCTACATTGTGTGTACTTTTTCTTCGGTCTATAGTTAGTAGTTGCCTGCTAGGTGATCCCTACCCTTTCCAAATACTGCATTGTCGTTTTAATAAACCTTGACACCTTGATCTAAACTTTTTCTTTGAAAAACCTTAATATTTCCTCTAAAGTGTATTTGCTTATATGGATTTGCGATCGAAGGAAATGATCATAGTAAATGAATGTCAACAAATAATGCTGAAAAATAGACGAACACGAGACACAATCTTTTCGTGGAAAACCCTTGTAGAAAAGGCACCGGTGCATATGGCGGATCACTATATAATAAAGAGTTTGCAAGAAAGTCCTTTTACAATGGCTCTAATCGGTTGTGTTGCATTGTGTCTCCCTGTAGTCACAAGGCATATATATAAAGGGGTGGCATGGAAGTAGGTTTCTTATTACAGTAGGAAACAAATTAGGATCGACTAGTACTCAGATTATACTACAACAATGCAAAAATTGAAACAATAATGTCGTGGATCTCAATTAAAAATTGATGTGGTATTCTACAATAATATCTAGAAATATAGAGACCCTGTGAGTTCATGTGGGACATTTGTAGCCATAAATAATTATTTATAGCGCTTCTGCAAATTGATGAAAGCAAAATGCATACCAAGAAACTAACAGTAATTGGGGGTATAGATATGTCAAATTCTATACCGTGGGATTCACTCAAAGATCCACGCGGCTTTCTACCTCTTTGTCTTTTTGGTGAGGTTTAGGGTTAGGTTTTGAGTTTTGGGTTTGGGATTGGGGGGGATTGGTGGCCCTAGTTGTAGAGGGATGGCCGAAGATGTCGTTTGCCTGACGGTAGTGGAAGACGACAGGTTGAGAGGGGTTGGTGGCGGAGCCATATTGCTCATAGTGGGTAGGTTGGAGGTATTCAAGGGCAGCGACTCCTGTGGCAATGGTGCCGCTGGATCTAGTTGAGGTGATCATGGAGGTGGGGGAGCGCGGATCCATGACCGGCGACATGGAAGAAGGAGTGTACGGAGGGGAAAAGATTGTGAAGAGAGGCTAGAGGTGGAGGTGTTGGCCGGCGGGCCGCGTCGGCTCTGGAGACGACGCCGACAAGGTGCGGGTGGTGGAGCGACAGGTAGGGGCAGAGGTGAGAGGTGGCTGCATGGAATGAGAACGGGTGAGGGATCTATTATTTTATATAAAGTCCAGATTAATCTAAGCTGAAAAGTGACATATTTTGCCCAATAAAATTTGTTGACAGATGACTAAACAGACCTAGAAAAAAAAGGTGGATGTACAAGAAAGATAACCACAAACAAAATTGGTACACAAACCTCGGATGGATGGTCCTCATAGTAAATGCATGAACTTGAGCATGGTATACACATTATCTTTTACATATAATTCTCTATTGCCTCTCGACACCATGAATTTGCAACGATGTCACTGACTGGAGAAGCGCCACCCCAACCGCACCTAATCATGGAGCCACCCTCGCCTCCCGATGTTCCAACCTCTCATAACTCGCCGGCTGCATCTTAGAAGAGTCAGAACTCTTCCGGCCATGTCCATTGCAGGTAGGCTTGCCAGGCCAGCTTGATAGCCCATCACAGTATTGATTTTCTGCTCTTCGATTCTTCTGTGAAATGAACTTGTCCGTCTGTTTGTATCATCTATTTGGAACAGTTACGAGGTCATGTGTGCGATGTGTAGAATTGCTAATGTAATTTTGGATGTACACACAAAATCTATTGAGGTGTTATCCTTAAAAAGAAATCAATGTTAGGATTGTTTTTTGCTAAAAAGAGAAAAACAGGAAATTCCCAATGGTGGATAATTGCAAAGAGGGGACAATGAGAGTGAGAGTTGTTGGGTAATCTATTGATTATGTTTATGTAGTGCCAGTGGTGGTTTACTTAGGTAGAGCCTTAGAGGTAAAATGACGTTTGTCAATGAAGTGTATTGAAAGGAGGCAAATGAGCATTTTATGATCATATGATCAGGCAACAAATGGTTTGACATTTTTTTTTGAATTTAGCTAATTAGGCTGCACCACCAGATCTTTCCAAATGGAACACATTCCCATTTCGCAATGGTATCATTGTAGTGTGTAGAATCTAATTGTAATTTTGTCTGATAGGTACTTGGATGAACAAAGTGATGCTAGCTACAAGTGAAGATGCAAGTGTTAGTGTAGATGGTGTATCTGTGTCAGTGTATCTGTGTCATCTGTAATGTGTAACACCCCAGGGTCCCATAAAAACCTGGAATGCTACTTAACTACACTTCAAGTATGGTGAACTATATAAAAAAAATTCAGCAGCACCTCTCTTGAAACGAGAGGCAAAGCGGAAGCAACATCGGATAGAGGTATATATTATGAAATAACACCTCACTAACATCTAACAATATTCTAGTAAAAGAGAAGAACAAGCGTTTGGCAACTCTAGGGTATTTTTAAGATAGTCAACTAACGACACTAGGATTACATTATTATTGTAAAATTACTTTGAATGGTGTATGTAATGTCATGAATATGTAAGACGTGCTACTAAGCCCTTCCCTCCAAGCTAGCTTCAAGAAGACAATCTGGGGAGGCGAAATGCAAGGGTGAGATTGGGTAATCTCAGCAAGCAAACTGCTTTAACAAGTGATTTAAACCATAATATTTAAAGTATCAATTTAAAACTTAAACATGTATAAAAAGGTATTGCATTATTCATCATGTTCATTTTTAAGCAAGTTAAATAGTTACTTCTAAAAGAAGATCGATAAATACATGTTCATAGCAAATATAACTATAACATAAGCAAGATATAAAAAACTATCTATCTCACATGACATGATCTCAACATCAATAATTGACTTCAACTTCTAAGAGTTAAATAGGACTTATAAGGAAAAATCATCATCCAAGACATCATAAATAGAGTTCAAGTCATATTAATAATAAATGACAGCTTTAAGAGTAACCCACTTTTAACCACATACCTTCTACAATTAGTAAGATTACTCAAATGTTTACATACCATTTATCACCACCAAATTGTATATGAAAGATTATTGTAACACAATATGATGCATATGGATACTATGCAATGCAAGTCCACGTAGGACTTCAATACCTTCATAAATCCATATGTCATTCCACAATGAATATATCCATGAAGAAGCGTTGTTTCTCATAATGACATCCAATGCAACTTCAACATATCCAACAATTCATTCCATACAGCAATACATATGAATGCAATGGCATGCCTTCTTTTACATCATATCCCTCCTCGGGCAACGTACGATGCGTACCGGTACAGTCGTGATCTTAACGACATAACTTCCAATGTATATGAAATGCAACGCACATGATGTACTTCAAATGGCAAAATATAAACAGCATAGTTCACAATCGTGAACATACATCAACATAAAAGTATTTTCTAGATAATTCATATAAGACACCTTCATCCATATATATCCATCATTCCATTTTCATGTTAAAGTGCAGATGACATGAACATAAACATACAACAACAATAAACTTACTTTGAAAGAGTAAGACCAACCCAATTTCATAACCATATATTACAAGTTTAATTATATGTAAGGTAAAAAAGATAACAACTATGCTTCTATTAGCTTATCATTTAACATGCAGAGGGTTTTAAAAGAGTTATATTTCAACTAGTTATAGACATATGAAACAGCTCTCCAAAAGAATTAAATGCCCACTTACAAGTCAAGCATATCCTCTACTATAAGCTTCTACAAACCCGACATCATTATCCTCAAGTAAACCAAACATTAGACATAAGGTGAGGTTACGCTAGAAATGACTAAACCGACAAGACATTATCACTATTGCATACGACTCCATCAACTATAACCAAAAGATTAAGCCAAACTCACAAATCTAGAGAAAGTAGGTATAATCTTCCAAATTAATAAGTATAATCATATGTGCTGCATTATTATGAGTGGAGGTAGCAAAAATAACAAGTTGAAGTTGTGACAACAACCGCAACGCTCACTTGCCTTTACTGACGATGAAGACAAGACATACACGCATCGACGTAAAACCACCTGCTCAAGCGCCCATATATCAGCACCACAACATACCACATAAAATACAAATTGCAAGGAACATGATCCTACACCCCGCAACCCATCCAACGAACAAACCGACACTCATCACATTCGTTTAACTGCAGCAATATTGCTTCACTTTTTCGTATCTTTTTATTTACAACAAAAATTATAGGAAACAAATATATTTTTGAAAACTACAGAATAAGACCTACAACTTTTGTGAAAATACCATATTTTTAAACTGCCATTAAGGTGGCCTAAACTATAACTAAAAACAAACTTCAGAATCTGTCTGAAATTTCAGGTAGCAAGCTTCACATTTTTATATTCGCCACAAAAAAGATCCAAAACATCTAAAACTTTGTGGACATGTGTATCACAACACAAGCTTCAACTTTGGTATAACTTTGATCTACAGAAAAACATTATTATCATGGCCTAATCAAGCTCTGAACATTCGATACTGAAATCTATCAATGATCGATTATAGAAAATTCAGAATAGCATAACCGGAGCTATATCCAACGAAAAATTTCATACTACACACCATTGGAAAGCTTAAAGAATCCTCTATTCCCCAAGTATAAAAACCATTACAAATCATCTATTTGCAGGGGAATATATGGAATTCCATCTCACCTTGATCTCCTCCAAAACTTAGGGCAGCACGGGGTCAAATCCCTCTCTTTCTTTCCCCTTTCTTCTTCCTTCTTCCTCCCTTCCCCTTCTTTCTTCTTTCTTCTTTTTCTTCTTTTCTTTCTTTTTGATTTCTTCATTTATTTCTTCCTTTCGCTGCGACTTGAAGGGAATAAAAACCAAAGACAATAATTATTCCAGGTATTACATTCTCCCTCCTTAAAAGGATTTGTCCCTGAATCCACCCTGTCCAAAACTACAGGTCAAGCAAAAACAAGAAGACAGCCACAACCAATGAATCAAAACCATCCACTAGGACTCATCAAATTGTAAAGAGCTCGAGATACTTCTCACATATCTGCTCCTCAAGTTCCAAGGTGGCTTCCTGACCTAACTAATTTGTCCAAAGGATCTTCGCATACTTGGTGGTCCTACTCATGCCTCGCACAACATCGTTGGGTGGTGACCCTCTAAGATTTGAACCTCTGTCGCATTGGTTGGCCTTTTCCATACCACCACCCAGGCAACACTTTTCCAGCTCAATTGTTTTACCATGCTGATTGATTGCATGACCAAGAAAAACCCACTTCAGAAAATCATAAAACACACTTCATCATCTTTGCCTAGAACTTATCCTTCCGAAGAGCATCCAAAACTAAACTGAGATGAACCTCATGTTCCTCTTTGGACTAAGAATAGACCAAGATACCTGAAAGCATCCAAGTACTCCACATCCTACCCATCGCTTCCATAAAACATCAAGGACATTCGTCAATCCAAAAGACATAAGCCACATACTCAAACTGCCCAGACTGCAAATCAACTATGTGATCCTGCTCCACCATGATTGGCCGAAGCTGATCCCAAGCTCCAGGTCTCGAAGAAATTCCCTCGGAAAAAAGAGGTAATCAAACCTTGCACTCCACTCGTAGACTTCAACCACTCCTTCAAGAGAGACAAAATGCCACGTCAACCTTGACAACAAAGACCAAACCTCACTAAGGCCCCAATGTGCATGACAACCATGCGTGGCCACAACAACACCCTTAAACACACCGCTTATTATTGTCCAGAATCTCGCCAGAATATGATAGCCAAATTCAAAAATTCATATATACTAAACTACTTGGCCAAAAAATTCTGAATTTTTGATAGTGGATAGATAAGCAAGAACCCTACGAAAAACCTTATAGTTGGATAATTTATTTTGGCCTCGAACATGCCCTAATAGAGACCCAAACCAAGCTGCAAAAAACTAGAATTCTGAAATTAGAGGATCATAATCCAACGAGAATTCTCCCCACAAATCCTCTATTCCCCAAGTATAAAAACCATTACAAATCATCTATTTGCAGGGGAAAATATGGATTCCATCTCACCTTGATCTCCTCCAAAACTTAGGGCAGCATGGGATCTAATCCCTCTCTTTCTTTCCCCTTTCTTCTTCCCTTCCCTTTCTTTCTTCTTTCTTCTTTCTCATTTCTTTGCAACAGCAAGGTGGAGAGAGGGGGACACCCAACAGGCATCCTGCAGCAAGGGGGGGGCAGCCAAGGGTGGAGAGGGGGTGGGAAGGGGGTTGTTTGGGGAGGAGGGGTTGCCTAGGGTTTCATGAGGTACATAGGAGGGGCAGCTGGGCTTTAGGGCCAGCCCATGGGTGGCCCAGACAATCCCCCAAACTGTTTTTTTCTTCTTGTCTTTCTTTTGTGATTTCTTCCTTTCGCTGCGACTTGAAGGGAATAAAAATCAAAGACAACAATTATTCTGGGTATTACATAATGCCTGTAGCAGCAACACCTTCAACTGAGATGGAGTTAGTACCAAGTGAAGCAATTACATCTATTGGCATTGGTTGAAGTAGCACACACGCACATGGTACTAATGTTAATGATGGAATTGTTGTGGATATAGATAGATAGGGCCAGCATGCTGCAAAGAGGCCAAAGAAGTGCACTTCATATCTTTGGCAATACTTCACCAAGTACACAATGATAGTGGAGGAGAATGGCAAGAAGGTTAAATAGTTGTGGGTAAAATGCAACTTCAAAGGGTGTCAGAACAAGACTAGCAAAGGTAGAGCTAAGAGCATATTTGGAACAATGGTGTTTTTGACTCATCTAAAGAATTATCACAATATTATTAAAGGCCAACATTAATTAAAAGCAGGAACTGATCTTGAAAAGGGAGTCTCTATTGTTGAACCTTATAGGTATGATCAAGAGGCTTCTTTGAAGAAGTTATACATTGCAATAATCATGCATGAGTATTCTTTTAATATAGTTGAGCATGAGTATTTCATTGAGTGGGTCAAATCCATGTGCCCTAGCTTTCCTCTCAAGTCCCTTTGTCACTGTTAGGAAATATATAATGGACCTCTTTTTGCTAGAATGGGAAAGGATGTATGCATATTTTAAGACCATTCAGTGTCGCTTTAGTGCAGCTATGGATATGTTGACGCCTAATCAGAACAAAGGCTATATGTGTGTCACTCTTCATTGGACTGATGATGATTGGAAAATTCAAAAGAGAATTGTCAACTTCTTGCATGTGAAAGGATGGCATACTGATGAGAAGTTATCTGGTGGCCTCAATTCATGTCTCTTGAAATGGTATGTAGAGAAGAAAATGTTTTCTGTGACTTTAGACAACGCAACTATAAATGAAGTTGCTATTAAGGATGTCATTTTTGAACTCTGTAAGCATAGTCCCTTATGTGCTAACCACATACTTAATTTGGTTGCTAGAGATGCAATCGATAATATTATAGCATTTGTAGTAGCTATAAAGGGCTCTTCATTGCAGTGGGAGGAGTCCCTAAAATGTGCTATTGAATGCAGGTTGGACACAAAATTGGTCCTATCACTTGAATTCAACCTACATGATGTTGAGGGATGCCCTATATTATAAGACTGTTTTTTAGAGGCTCGAGTCTTAGGAACGCTGAAGGTATGAGAAAATTTCTCCTTCCCCTGCCGAATGGAACAAGATGCAAACACTAATTCCGTTCTTAAAAAGTTATTTGAAGTCACTGAGATATTTCATGGTACTTTATATCCAATGACAAACTTGTTTTTTAGAGGTTTTTGTAAGAGTAAGTTTTTGCTTGTGGATTGGTGCAATCATATTGATCTAACTATTAGTGACATGGCAAAATCAATGAGTGCTAAGTTTGACAAGTATTATAAAAAGTCCAACGTTGCACTAGATGTGGACAATTTTCTTGATCCTAGGTACAAGAGAAAAGTTGTTAAATTTTACTTGATGAACTTGACAAATTTAATGTTGATTTATTGAAGATGTATCAATGCTATGCTGCTTCTACTCCGTCATCTTCAAAGAGTAAAGAACATGGACCTTCAATAACTATGGATGTGGTTATGGATAGCGTAGATAATTAACTAGACAACTACCTATATGAAACACATGACCTTGAATTTGATGAAGAAGAAAATGACTTGAAGAAATACTTAGCAGTTGCACCATTAAATAATCAGCATGCATTTGATATTTTAGCATGGTGGAAAGCCTAGAAGGATGAATGTCCTATCCTCTACAAATTTGCACATGATGTGTTAGGCATATAAGTGTTAACTGTTGCTTCAGAATCAACTTTTAGTGTTTGTAGCCATGTTATTGATCCAGTTCAAAGTCGTTTTGATCGTGAGATGGTGCAAACATTGATCTGGACCAAAGATTGGATAGTTGCAGCAAGAAAATGTGAAAGCTAAATTTGTTTGTCGGTTTTAAATGTTCAGAAAGTTATTACCTTTTAACTAATGTAGATGCCTTTTTATTTTTAGATTATAGGAATGTTTCTTCAACAGTCAATGATTTTGAGTTTCTTGAGGCTATTCAAAATAATCTAATAATTGAGGTATTAATTTTTTTTACCTTGTTATGATATTCTGATGTTGGTATATGCATGACTGTAAAATAGAACTTACATGTGCTATGAGACATCATAGGCTCATGGCCTTTTCTTATGGACAAATGCTTAGCTTATTTTTCCTATTCTGATGACATGTTGAATTACAGTAGAAAGACTTGACAAGTGATAATGATGAGCCCGAGGTTTAAATGTAGGTAGGGTTGATGCCGAAGAAAGAGAAAATTCTTGTATTATATGGTTTTATTGCTTAAGTTAGACATTTGAACTATCGTGTAATCGTCGATCCTATGCATCATGCTATCGTGCATGGTAGACTTAATCATTTATGTTATGCTAAATTATACTTGTCTTGTAGAACGTGAATTATACTTCAACAATGTCTAATAAGATACGCCATGTAAGACTCGTTGAGTCTAGTTTGCAATGGTAGCAGATGAACTCTTCTGGCTATTGCTAATTCTGAGGCAGCCATGAGACTTATATCTTTGCTTGTATGTGCTGATGTTGATATAGGCATGTAGCTGATCTTTTGGAGTTACCATAGGAATACATGTTGGTGCCTAATGCCCATGGGCGGAGCCAGGATTTGAACGCTGGGTGTGCCTCGTGAAAATTTTTGAATCTAATATACAAGTATAAAATTTACTAGAAGTATAATATAATAATATTAAAAATTCTCACCATAGTAAATTCAACAAATAAATTTAAAATTTACGAAAAGTACAATATAAATAGTCCAAATATGAAATAAAATCTTGCATAAATTGGTACATGTAAGATTACAATACATACTCTAGAACTCTACTCTACGCTTTCTCATGACCATAAAACTCTCGATTATATCATCCTCACTTATCTTGCAAAAAACATCACGCTCAATAAATGTGACTAAACAATCGTTCAATAACTCATCACCCATACTATTTCTCAATTTATTCTTCACTAGACTCAATGCAGAAAATACTCTTTCAACACTTGCCGTCGCCACCGGTAGGATCAATACCAATTTAAGAAGCAAGTACACCAAATCATAAAGAGTATGTTTATTTGTTTCAACAAGCCTAATAGAGAGCTCCCCAAGATTGTTTAGACATTTGAATCTATCATCTCTTCTCATATCATGAATAAAGTTATCAAGTTGAATTTCAAGTCTTATCAAATCCATACTTGATATGTCCTTGGGATAAAACTTGGCAAGTCTAAGTATCTTGTGTGCATCATAAGAAGCAAATGAATTGAACAGATTCAAAGCCGACATGCAAAGAAGCAACTCCATATTAACCTCATCAAACCGATTGTCAAGCTCTTGCCGAATTTTATCAATGACACCAAGATATACCTCTCTTCTATAATGATCATCAATTGTTTGTTCGGGGTAAAACCGTGAGGATCTTCCATGAGGCACATAATTACCATCCAATGAAGGAATGATGATGCTATATTTTACATAAAATGATGTAACCTTTCCTTTAAAGAACTCTTCCCACCCATGAGATCTCATATGTTGCTTTCTTTCCTTTGCCAAACTCACAAGTGATATTGCATTAACAATATCTTGATCTCTCTTTTGTAAAGACTGACACAACTCGTTTGTATATCCAAGAATGACCAGCATCAAGTGAGCATTGAAAACAAACTCAAATGACTCAAAGACATCAACCATAGCATGTATGTTCGGCCAATCACCCCTTTGTGTGGGATCTTTTCCAAGAATTATAAGTACTTCTCGGATTGTGGAATACATATCAATGATGTGCAAAATAGTTTTGTAATGAGAGCCCCACAGAGTGTCTCCGTGTCTAGCTAAGCCCATCTCTTGATTTAATCCACTTCCACTTTCTATTTCACCCAATTCAAGTGTTGTCTTTAGTTTTTGAACTCTAACATTTCGAAGCATATCATGACGCTTACAAGAAACTCCAACAATATTCAACAAGCGAGAAAGTTGAGCAAAAAACCATACACAACCATCATTTCCCTTGGCAACAGCAACAAGAACCAACTGGAGTTGATGTGCAAAACAATGGATGTAATAAGCAGAAGGAGACTCTTTCATGATCAATGTTTTCAGCCCATTAATCTCTCCTTTCATATTACTAGCCCCATCATATCCTTGTCCACGAATTTGAGTAAGAGTCAAGTGGTGACCAATAAGTAAAGATTGAATTGCTACCTTAAGTGACAAAGAAGTGGTACCAGCTACATGAATTATTCCAAGAAATCTTTCACATACCCTTCCATATTTATCAACATAACGCAAGTAAAGAGCTAGTTGTTCTTTATGTGATACATCACTACACTCATCAGCTAAAATTGCATAATGATCATCACCAAGTTCTTCAATTATGTGTCTAGTAGTTTTCTCGGCACAACACTGAACAATTTGCTTTTGTATGGGAGGGGAAGTCAAAATGCAATTTTTTGGAGCATTTTTCAGAACCAACTTATTAACTTCTTCATTATTTTCTGCAAGCCATTTCAAAAGTTCAAGAAAGTTTCCTCGATTGCTAGATTCTTCACTTTCATCATGTCCACAGCATGCCAATCCTTGATGCAAAAGAAACCTCAAACATCTAAGTGAATAAGTCAACCTAGCCTTGTAAAGAGATAGATTCTCTTGTGACACCTTCACAAGAACATTACCAATTGGTTTACCTTGCACAAATAAGTTGTATTTCTCTTGAGCCATATTGTGAGCACTACCTATACCCCCTACATGTTTGTCTAGTACGTCACTTTTGTTCCAATTTCTCCAACCATCCTTAACAAATTTACCACTTCCCTTGCCAAACAAGAAACAAACCATGCAAAATGCTGCATCCTTCTCAATACTATATTCAAGCCAAGGGTATTTATGAAACCAAATAAGACTGAAGCGGAGATCTTTACCGTATATTTTTCTAATTTTGTACTCATGAGCATAAGGTTGACATAGACCTTTTAGAATATATCCTTTTCGAACTGCATCTTGATCATTGATATGATAGCTTGCAATAGACACCCTTAATCCTGGATCAAGTTGGAGACGATTAACATCGTAAACAGGAGGTGGTTCTTGTTCTTGAGTTTGCCCTTGAGCCATAACCGGAACCGGAGGTGATTCTTGCTGTTGAGTTTGCACTTGAGCCACAATCGGATCGGGAGATGATTCTTGGTGTTGAGTTTGCACTTCATTCGCAATCTTTTTTGTCTTTGCTTCATGTTTCTGAAAAAGTGACGCAATATCATTGTTCCTCTTCATGTCTTCACAATTCTACATTTGTGATTCAAAAGTACAACTAAGTGAGTTACAAATGAGATACGAAATATGTGCATGCTTATGTATTGTTTCAGTTAAAACTTTAACATATGGGCAAATTCTTAGCATCAAATACAAAAAAGTTGGCATACTGATTAAGTGAATATATAATATCGAGTTATCGATGAAGTACATGCTACTGATTACTAATTCAGATTACTAAATGAATGACTCTTTTAATTGTGTGAAGTAGTGAACAACTGAACCTCATATCCTCTGTGCTCTGTCGTCAGTCCTCACCATCACTCCATCAAACATCAATTATTCAATTCATCAATCATCAGTGACATCAAATCATCAATTACCCTGTGATGACGGGCTGTGAGACGTGCCCAGGCGCCCAGCTAGGGGTCGGCAGCCGCCAGCCGGCACTGCAGCAGCCACCAGCCAGCAGGGGGTCGGCACTCGGCAGACGGGCAGACCGCAGAGGCGCAGACGGGCGACGGCAACTGCCGAGCTGCTGCAGTGCGGCGAGTAGCACCGAGCAGTCAGCAGTGAGCACCGTAGCTGTGAGACGCCAGACGCGCCCAACAGCCAGCAGGGGGTCGCCGGGTCGGAGCTCAGGGTGTCGGTCGCCGCCTCGCCGGTCGGGATTCGCCGATTTGGGTGGTCGGCTGTCGGCAGGCGGCGCGGCAGCTCGACGCAGTGGCCGTCACCCGCCAGTCCGTGCCTTGGCGGCTCGACGCGGCGCTGCCGCGGCCGGTGCCCAGCTGGGGGTCGGCAGACGGCAGGTCCCGAGGTCCGCAGCTGCAGGTGGCGCTGTGGTGGCTCAGTGCGGCCACGAGGTGGGTCGGGCGTCAGGCGTCGGCGAGGCGGCGAGCTACGGTTCGGCGCGCGGCGAGCTACCGTTCGACGGTAGCAACGCGACGGAGCTTGGCACTGGCGCACTGCGGCAGCCGGTCAGCGAGGCGGCAGGGGGTCGGGCGGTCGGCGGCTCAGCGGCCGGCGGCCCGGCGCAGGGATTCTCAGATAGTCAGATGGGGAGTGGGAGGCTGGGAGCGCCGTGATTTTGGGAGAATGGAGATGGGGAATTGGGAGTGAGGACTGCACACTGTAGAGAGCCGGATGAATTTATTTTTTGTCTGCTAATCGGGCTGGACCATGAGGTAAAAAAAGCCCAAAAACACGGGCTACAGGGTAGTCCTGGGCCTACCCAGACTACCCTGTAGCTCCGCCCATGCTAATGCCGATCAAATTGCTTTGGAGAGGCTATTCAGAGTTGATGATATCAGGGTTGGTGCAACTTTAAAAATATATATTCATCTTCTTGTTGATTTACTTTAATCCATTCCAAGACCGTTTGCTCTTTTCTTGGCCTGGGGTCTTCGGACATAATTAGCTATTAATTGCCCTTCAAACATGATACTAATAGCTGAAGATGAAATCCTAAAATCACTTATCAAATATCTATTACTTAGCCTACGTAATATAACAGAAGAATCTATAACTAAACTATTTGTTAGGCATTCTTTTTGATAGTGCAGAAATAAAGTATCATGAGTCAGAACTAGTGCTCAGAACTACGGTTTCGGTGTTTTCAAGTTTGAATTATCGATTCCCAGTCAATACCGATATATTTCTATCCCGACAATACCGTTTTCGATTTTCTTGTGTTATCAATGTCATTTATTTTCGGCATTATTATTATCAATTTTTAAGAAAATGTGAAATTAATAATGGTTTAGGTTTTTCCGATCTTCCCGTTTCCCCCTCTCGTACTACCGCTGCCCTGCTGTCAGTGACACGTGGAAACACGACCGGGTAGCGGGGCCGACCCAACCCAACCCACACGCACGGCCGCACCCCGACCCCAACCCACCAGCAGTGCAGCACACGCGGCACGACGAGCCAGAGAAACAGAGACAGACATCCCAAACCCTCCTCGCCTGCTCCGCGTGGTGTGTTGTTCCGTTCCCCTTGCCGTTTCTTCTCCTACTTTTCTCCTCACGATACCGATCTCCCCGCCTCGCCGCCGGCAACCGCCGCGAAGGAGCGAGCACCCCGGGCTGACTCGGTGGCGGAGATGGGCGACCACGAGACGCGCGGTGACGACTTCGAGAAGAAGGCGGAGAAGAAACTCTCCGGCTGGGGCCTCTTCGGCTCCAAGTACGAGGACGCCGCCGACCTCTTCGACAAGGCAGCCAACTCTTTCAAGCTCGCCAAGAACTGTGAGCCCTCCTGATCGCCTGGATCTCCCCTCCCCCTTTTTATTTTTTTTCTCCCAATCCTTCTCGATTGCTTGCTGGTGGCCCTTCTAGATCTGTGGGTCCATCGTGGGCGGAGATCGTCGCGGCGCTGGTCTGTTATCTGTCGGGATGGCTATGGAGTTTGAGTTGGACTGGGATCTTGGGTTGCGGATCTACTGACGAGCCGCGCGATCTTTGATGCGCAAGGTTTGTGGTTGGGTCAGTACATGACGAAATGGGAGGAAGAGGGGCTAGTATGTAGATGTTTCGTTTGAGGATGCTATTGAATTGGGACCGATTGTGTCCAGCCCTCCCTTTCTAGTTCATGTCAGATCGTTTCATTTATGTGTTGTGTGCTACTTCCGATTATGGTTTTTTCATAGTTTTGCATGGACCCACATAAAATTAACTGGGAGAGTTAACCTGGCGTATTACCCATGTTTATGTTTGGTCGTCTAATTGTGCATCATCGGTTGGATTGGGGCCAACTTCATTGATATGTTTGATCTTTGTAGCATATTTAGAATCCAAGTACTGACATTATATAATTGTTTGTCTATTTCCTGGATATGCTTTTGTTATTGTCTAAGCATCATGTCAATATGGTAAAATCAAGTTTTGTTCAAGAGATTGATGATAAAGTTGTCAAATTACTATTTCAGTGCACCAAAAAATATACAGTTGTCTTCTTTTTAATGGCTGTAATTAATTTCTTCTTCAGGGAGCAGAGCTGCATCAGTCTACATCAAGATTGCTAACTGTCATTTGAAGGTTGGTTCGTTGGTCTGTTTTAACTGTTTTGGGTTATTCTTTTGTCACCTCGAAGAATCATGCAGTTGGAATGAGATGATGATTACACTCTTTGTTACTTTGCTGAACAGGGAGATAGCAAGCATGAGGCTGCGTCAGCTTATGTTGAGGCTGCGAATTGCTACAAAAAGTTCTCGCCACAGGGTACCTCCATTATTTTTTAGCATCATGCTTCTCCTCCACCGTTACTGTTGCCAACATAATTAACTAACCATTTGTTTGCAATTGTCTCCTTTAATGCAGAAGCTGCACAAGCACTAAATCAGGCTGTTAATCTATTCTTGGAAATTGGTAGATTGAACATGGCTGCAAGATACAGCAAGGTGAATGATAATTTTATTTTGCTTACACAGAGATTATTATCTGTTACTATCCTATTTTAGCCTGAAGTAATTTGGTTAATGAAAGCGCCCCTTTTCTTCATGTGCTTTGATATAACTTTTTGGTATCCTTGGATGATGACTTGTTTCAAAAGGAAATACATCAGTCATGCCTATGTAAACTTTATGCATTTTCAGGACATGGGTGAGATATATCAGCAAGAACAAGATTTAGAGAAGGCTACAGATTACCTGGAACGGGCGGCAGACCTTTTTGACAGTGAGGGGCAGACATCTCAATCAAACACCATCAAGCAGAAAGTAGGAGAAATTGCTGCTCAGTTGGAACAGTAAGATTGACTTCATTTGACTCATACTAATTGTATGGAAGTATTTTATTCAATGAAATATTTTGAACACTGTAAACTGTGATGATACTGTTTATGGTCTGTAAGCTTATTTTGTTGTGCTTTCGACACTGCATCCCCTGAATATGAATATGATTCTGACTGGAGAGTTGATATTATATACATTAATTGAATAGGTGATGCTAGTTGCACACAATAGTTCTGACATCCAAGTTTTTCCAGTCTGATCGATAAGACTTTTTGTGGGTTCACAATAGATTTAGCAGTGATTCTTATAGATCTTGTGATGTTGTAGACTGGTAACAGTGATTCTTATATATCTTTGTTCTAGATGGTAGCTGAATAGCTATCTGATCTTTTTTCACCATTTATTGACTTCTGTGATGATTCATTCTGTGCATATACTTATGTTAATAGTTGCACGATTACAATATCATGCTACTTCTTATGCAAATTTTAATATTTTCAGGTACCCAAAGGCAACTGAGATTTTTGAATCAATTGCTCGTCAATCAATCAACAATAATCTTCTTAAGTACAGTGTCAGAGGCATTCTCCTTAACGCAGGCATTTGCCAACTATGCAGAGGTGATCCTGTTGCTATCACAAACTCATTGGAGCGATACCAGGTGTGTATTATTTAGTTTAGATCTTAACCAGTTATTGTGTGCTGTTTTTATCATTCTAAGGTTGTTATTGTTTTTTTAAACTATTTTTGCAGGAAATTGACCCGACCTTCTCCGGGACACGTGAATACAAGCTTTTAGCTGTATGATTTAGTGCTTATTTACCTTTTCTTTGTGGCGATTTGTTACTCATGTTCATTATCTGTAATACTGATAATGAAATATAATCTTTAATGGTGATCCTAAGCCAATCATCGAGACATAAAATGGTTCTTTTTCAAAGAGATTATACTGAACATGTGTTATTGCAGGATCTTGCTGCATCGATGGATGAAGGAGATATTGCCAAATTCACTGATGCGATCAAAGAGTTTGACGGCATGACACGTCTGGTATGTTCAGTAATTTCAATTGGAATATGCTGTATCCTTTTTCGTTGGTGGGTGAATTGTTATCACGATTCATTCTGTAACTTCATGCTTAAAAGGTAGGGAAAGTTTGCTCAGTATCATCTTAAAAAATAAGGATACGATTTTAGCCAGAGAACATATCATCCAGATTTGACTGCAAAATAAAATCACAAACATGCAATATTAATGACACTGTTGTCCACTTCTCAAACCCGACCCATTGGTGGCATAAGAATTCCACTTGTCCTCCTTTATAACACATGGTAATTCTTCTTTTTCTCCAATAATCAGCCAACCTCATACAGCTGCAGAATGTTACTGCTGTGCCTAGTTCAGTGGAGACTGCAAAATTGGTGGCTAGGGTCTGTTTTACCACCAGTCTAGCACCTAGCCCACCATGGTGCTGACTAGGCGCCGCATAGGTGGCTGGACTAGAACCATGAGGGGAGCAGAGGTGAGAAGGGAAGAAGTGGTGGCAGTGGCCCAAGGGAGAGATGATGGGGCAGCAGGTGTCGAAGGGTTAGTAGGGATGTTGTTTGCTTAGGTCGGCCCTTGTGAAATTAGCCGTACTAGGCCCAAGAATCTGTCAAAAATTCGAATCATATCCTCTTCCTCTCTTTCCTGAGCAGCTTTGGACCACAGCGCCCAAGCAACTGCCCCTGCCACCCTTGGTTTCATCTGCCATCAGCTCCGCCGCTCCTTGCCTCTCTTCCCCTTCGTCTTCCTCCAGTCCATGGTCCCGCTCAGTCCCACAGAGCACCGCCCATAGCTGCCTTGTGCTTGCCCAGGCCCGCCTTCTGCCCGTCTAGGCGTCATCCCGCTGCCCAGACCCAGTGACTAGGGAGCCAATCCCACAGAGCACCGCCCATAGCCGCCTAGGGCCAATAGTTTAAATGCTAGTTTTAGGATGTCGGTGCTTTTATCTTGCCTCAAAACCTACTACTTGCGTTAGAATTAAACATAAAATGTGATGAATCGTAAGTTGCTTCTGACATGCAATTTTGCCCATGTTTTAAGTGACTGTTCTAACGTTGTTACCTTATAATGTACTTCCAAAAATATTTACATACACTTCTGTTTCAGGATCCTTGGAAAACCACGCTCCTCCTCAGGGCAAAGAATGAGCTGAAGAAAAAGGAGGATGACGAGGATGATCTAACATAAGCATTGTTGTAAAATTCGTTTTATGCTACAATTTGGTTTGGTTTGTGCCTCCTTTTTGTTTTGGGGGTTTCGTGTTCCTTAGAAACAAGCATGATGAGATTAATAGCCAGTCTGGCTGTATAGAACTTCAATTTGAACCATCACGTTGAGGAGGCTGCCAAGATTTCTTTTGTTGACTACTTAATTTGCTGCCACAATGAAAATTTGTACACTACGCTTGTTCCTGTTATCCTTGTGTAACTTGTTTGTTCGACATTTAGATTATCTTATTTATTATTGGAGTTCCTGATTATACCGTTGTACAAATTTACCTACTAAAACTGGCAAACATAGATACCATAAAAAATCATTTACTACATTTTGATCCTATGGTCTATGGTCCATTTTGAACAATTGGATTCAGGGGTACGTGTTGCTTAGGCTTCAGGCCTATGGTCCATTTTGATCCTGTCCCGTGTGGCCGTGATTAAATATGAGGTTTTGGTACTGTCGAACCGTCGAAAAGATGTTCTACATGAATCAGCTTTCAGGTATTGCTCCACATGCAAATCTGTCACTGAACCCCTCTTCGTGCTGGTTGGGCTTGTGAACTATTTGTTCAAGCGAGTAATAGCCGCGGCAGTCCATTGCAATGTGCGAGCAGGAAATCAGCAAGGCAAACTTTTTCAGCCGGCATTGTACGAAGAAATTCTATGAACCTTCACTCCCGAGTCCTGACCATGAAAGGGCGAACCGGTTTGCCAGTTCTGGGTTTTGGTATCATAATAGAAACATCTTTGTTAAGTCTTCAGTTTGAACATCACAATTCTAGATGTAAGAAAGACGTACTGCGTCACTTTCTTTTTTATTAGCATTGAGTTATTGCGATTTACCCACTGATTTCAGGCGAGTCAAACATATGTTCTCCAGAAAATTTCAGGGGCAAAGACCTCCCGACAGTTGTTGGCCAGAAAAAAATAGAAAGGCTTTCGAATTTTGGTAACCAGATTTCAACATCACCGTTGACAGCACAACAGTAGATAAACTTGTAAACCATGCTCCATTATCACTACGTTCATAACTTCGTATGCCAAACTAAACCAACACATGATCCATATGAAGGTAACAGTTCTAACAAATACATTAAAGCACAAAATGTTACTGCCGTGCTAACTATTATACATTATGACAGCAGGATACTAAACAAGCACTAGGCGTTACAACCATCGGACATCTTCCAGGTACGGACCTGGGCATGTGGGCATGAAAGAACTAGCAACAAGCCAAAAGCCGAGTTCACAAGTCAGCCAGGGAAAATTTTGCTGCTTCAAGCTCTAGTCCAAAGAAAAACCTTACCACCGGAGCTAGCGCAAGCAAGGTGGCCAACTTTGTAGGGGTGCAGGGAAAACCGGCAAGGGATGGCTGTCATGTGTTCACTCTCAAGACATGCCTTGCTTGAAGCTGAGACACCACTTTCATTGCGATCAACGGAGATGACATCTATTGCTCTTTTCATATTCCCAATAAATATATCAGTGCTGTTCCAGCTCCAGATTGCCCTGCAAGCATGGATTTAGTTTGGTCACTGAAAATAATGAGACACTTGGACAAGCTTACAGAACTAGGTGAGAAGTGCTCCTCGTACTTGAATGTAGACAGCCATCTGCCTGTCTGGTTATAATGCTTGATAATATAGGAATCATCAAAGTTATCCACATTAAAAACTCGGACAGTGTCATCTAGGCTGCAAACAGTAAGAATAAGGTCATTTGTAAAAATATAAACCTGTGAATATTAAAACAAAGAATCGTTTATGGTTACATGAAACACGAGTTAAGGTGCTAACAACATAGAAACTTTGAATGGACTAGATTAACTGATTAGGCATAAGAAATATACTGTAGATTTTTTGTAGCTCCCCTTCTTTTAGCAGCTTCCATATAACATTGTTCGTTTTCATTTCATTGATTGGCTACTTTTTATTTTGCAAACGAAGAATCACTCAGAACTTATCACAGACTATCTAGTCACTGTAACAGACAAGGGGGCATCAGTCCCTGTTGTGATGCTCTTTAGAGTTGCGGTCCCCATATCGTCTTGCGGCAGCCTGCAATGGCTTCTATTGGCTCTCCTGTGTAGTGGCACCTCATTACAAATGTACTCCAGGTTTTCATATGATAATCTTTTTTAGCGGAATTCATATGATCAATTTGCTACATACTCTAGCCATCTCCCACTTACCGTTAAGAATCCTTACTTTAATTCAAATTTGACTGATTAACTTTATATTTATTTTTGTAAAATATAACTGAGCATGTTGCACCCACAATATCATCGCCATCTAAGCATTTCTTGTTACACTTACACTCAAGCTATTTAACTCAGCTGATTACATATTTCCTACACTTCATCATATAGATCATTTTTTTTCTCGATCACGAGGAGAGACTCTCCCGGGGCACTTTTTAATTTTAAGGCAGAGGAGTACCGAACCTTGGCTAGCCAGGAAACTTGCAGAAACCAGTTTCTCCGGGAGGAACTCACACTGGTGCACCCTGGGTTTGAGCCCGGGTGGCCATCCCTTCTACTGGAGTCACTAATCAACTGAGCTGTTGCTCAGTTCATACGGACCATATGTAAGCAAGTTAATTGATGAGAGGTGTTCAAAAAATTAAATGGGGTGAACTTTACAGCATGTAAAAGGGTCTGATGTGCAACTACATACGCTTCCATCACATCAATAATACTTTAAAATCTGTGCAGTTTAGTTTTGAGGAGAGCATAGAAGTATTGATTGTAAAAGGGAGGAACTTGATTGACATCACTATGAGAGGAAGACAACTGATGAAACTGAAATAAGGAGTCTCGAGAGTTAGAAAAAAGGAGAGAGTTACAACAAAAATTGTTCCTAATATTTAGTTCCAAGAAACAGATCTGTCATGATGCTGCCAGTGAATGTGCTCAGAAGATATGTATAATAGCAAAGGCACAACGCCTAAGACTGAAGCCAGGTACTACTCGTGCTAAAAGAAACAAACAGTAAGTACTCATACACTGAAGCTCGAGATCCCGTAATAGAGTATGGGCTAAAAGTCACAAGCATACCTTAAATTACTTAAGCAACATCACAATAAAAGCTCACGATCACACAAATGCTAACAAGATTAGTTGAGCCATCAATTTAAATCAAGCAGTGTACCGGCACCAGTGTTGACGGACACAGATGTTGGAATGCAACTCAGACTCTGGTGTCCAACTCAGAAAAATACACGTGCTTAAATCTGACTCGAACTCGGGTGTCCAACTTGGGCAAACTTTTTTTTGGACTCTAAGTGTCCGAGTATTACTGACTGGCACAACCAGACTACACTAGATGACAGTATGTAGAATAACCTAATGATGGCTGATAAGTTCATTGCATCTAGCCATGATATTGTGTTGGTTCAGTTCAAGACACATGTTCAATGTTATACCAAACAGGTCGAGCCTTTCTACCATGAAAGGGACAGGCATTAATCATACTGTAGCCAACCAAAGAAGCATAGAAAATTGATTTGGAAAAAAGAGCACCTGGTTGTTGCAAGCATGCTGCTACTAGGTGAGAAATAAGCTGACTGAACTGATCTGTCGTGTTCGAAAACCTTCAAGCTCTCCGGACCCTTCTTTTTCATGCTTCTCATATCCCACATACAAGCTGTTCGATCTGTTGAACTTGTGGCAAATATATATGGGTTCTCCAAATGAAAATCTATTGAGTTGATTCTATTGTCATGTAGATTCCATGTGGTTGACACCTTACCCGCCCTCTCATCGAAAAGTTTCAATTCACCATTCCCCTCGCCAAAATATAGGCAGCTGGGACTATTTGGTGCTTGACAAAGTGAGAAAACAGGATAGTCACACAACTGGATCATATTAAAGATCTCCTTCTCAACATCCATAAGACAAATTTCACCCTCATAACTACAGCTATAAATCTGCAAGTCCAGTAAATCATATGTAACAGAGTCAGAACCCCGATTGAATATGGAAATATTAAAAATAAAAAATTACCATCCAGCAAAACTACAATGTCCTACAAATATGCCAATATTATTTTCCCAACCTGTCATCTGCCTTGTGAGAAGCCACATATGATGGTTAACATTACAGAAGACAGAAATGGGTGATTCCATTGAGCTCCTTAGTCACATGTTTAGCAACAGCACAACAGAACTATTGTAATACACCACTATTGGACAATGGACACTTCTAGGAAAAAGGAGTCCTTAGATTTATCTAATACAGAGGATGATTGGCTGGTAATGGTATTTCCCCTTTCATTCCGCCCTCACTCAATGTTGTACAGTCAGCACCAATGTACGGTCCCGAGTAGTAAAACAGTAAAAATATTTTCCTTCATTTGCTTCATACGACAGTTATCATCCTGTAAACCTAAAAATTCTAATAGTGACGTAAAAATGGTAATTATTAAACACTATCATCCCCATGAACAAAAGTTGAAGTGATAAAAGTCCCTTTCAGTATCATCCGCAGTTTCAACTTCTTTAATCAAAAGAAGCAAATTTGACTGACAGGGTAAACCTTAGATAAGCCAAATCAATTAGGACGTTGATACAGTTCGACGAAACTTCTATGCAAATTAGTATCACTAAATCCGTATCCCTTCAGTAAAACTACTAACCTACCGAATCAAACACCCTTAGATTACAGAAAAGTTTTGAAGTATTAAATAACTGTTCACCGAAGAAGCACAAGAGCACAATAACAGGAAAACATCACCTTCCGCGGCGTGGCTGGGTGCGCCACAATCGCCCCCACTGGCCCTCTGTGGGGAAAATACTCGAACACCCCGTCTGCACTATCGCCATCCTCCACAATACCGTCCACGTCCCAGAACCCGATATGGCCGACCTTGTTCCCGGCGACCACCACGGTCCGGTCGGCCAGCGGCAGGACCCGCACCGAGAGTATCCTCTCCGGCACCACCCTCCTCACGTCCGCGGGCCGCAGCATCAGGTCCCTCCCGGCGTCGAACCCGTCCGCCTCGCGAATCTCGCCCTCCGGCGCCGAGGGAGAGGCATCGGCGGCGGCGGAGCGCAGGGCGGATGCGAGCGAGGAGGAGAACCGGGTGGTGCGGGGCATCGGAGGGGACGGCGGCGAGGCTGGGGACGCCGCATCGGCGGCGGAGGAGTCGCTAGGGGGTAGGCCGCGGGTGCGGAGGGAGCGGCGGAGGACGACGGGGCTGGCGGGGGCCGTGCGGGGCGGCGGTTCCTTCTTGGCCCGCTTGGGGCAGGAAGGGGTGGGCCGGAGGGAGGCGGAGAGGTCTGCGGCCTTGCGGCGGAGGGACGCGAGGATGGCGTCGTTGCGGCGGATGTTCTCCTCGCGAAGGCGCTCGTAGTCGGTGAGCCCGGCCTCCGGCGGCGGCGAGGCCATGTCGGTGGATGGATCTTCTAGAAGCTTTTGGAGGCGGTGGTGGGGAGAAGAGAATGGAGGGACGCGTGGAGCAAGAGCAGCGGTTGCGGGAAGTCGTTTAGAGGCGGTGTGTCCTGCGCTGCGAGGGATGGCGGGAAGTTTGGCGGTGCGGGGAGAAGGGTGGCGGGAATCTGGAACGCGCGGTGGGGCCCACGGAACATTGAGGCAGGGGCCGTTGGGAACAGCCGATATGGAATATCGTGAAATTGAAATTGCCGGGCTCATGGCGATTTTTGCTGGGCAGAAGTAGAAAGGTAAATCAGACAGCTTGTTTCTTAAATAATTTCTAAAACATAAAAGTTATTATTATTATGATAAGTTAGATGCTTATAGCTTTTAAAAGATGATATTTTAAGAGGTATTATATATATTATATATTTCACTTGTATTGAAAATCAATTTAAAACAGCTTTTTCAACGGAAACTATTAAAAACAGATTTTAGAAAAACGTCAGCTGAGCTAAACATATGCCCGTAGCGACTATAGCAGCTGGTGGGGATCGTCGGATCAGGGCATGAGCCAATCAGCCATCCACGTCCGCCCCCGCCCAACGCGCTTCGCGAGGCAAAAAAAATAAAAATAAAAATGCTTAGGCAGATTCCTCCATGTGGGCTCGACCATTCCCTTCTCCCTCCGGAGTCTCGCTGCGTCGGTCTTCGACTACCCTAGTTGTGTCACCGTCAACGGCGCGGCCGCCCTCCTCTTCCTTCCCCCTAGCGCCGCTGGATCCCTTCCTACCTCCGGCTACTACGTCGTCCCCTTCCTCCTCACACCACCTCAGCCGCCCTACCTGCACCGCCGCGCCACTGTCCCATTTCCCTCGTGTCCGGTGTGGTGTCGCGTGTTGGGGGTGCGGGAGTTTGGTCACGTTGTACATGCGCGTTGCTCTGTGGCCACGAGCGGCCTTCTGCGCGAGACCGGCGTCACGGGTGGCACCACAGGGTGTGGACGAACTGCTGCGGCGGGTGACAGCTACGGACTCCGCCGGCAGAAGCCGTTGAAGGTACGTGTTTTTTTTCATCCTAAAACCTCTTATTTTAGTACTAGATTGGAGAGATTTTGGGATTTTGGGTGATCTAAATGAGTGATGTTAGCTGCTTCCGAACGAATTTGAGGGCTTCGGTTTTGTAAAGTCGTCGGGTGCTTTTGTTTCCAAAAGTTTAATCAAGTTGCAGAGCTACTTAAGTGTGCTACCGCCAATTAAGATCCGTTATACGAAGATAGATGCAGCAGCACCTAAATTTATGAACCGCAAGGCTGCCAACAACCCCCATGTTGAGCTCATTCCGAGCTAATCTTATTATTCATGTACAAATTCTTTTACTTTGCCCAACTGGTAATGTGCCGGCAAATGTGGCAAGAATTATTCTGATTTGGTCAATTTATTGGATTCGTATGCTCGTGTAAAATTTAGTAGATTGTAATTTCGCCCAACTAATTTTACAAGGTACGATAGTTGGGTTCAGGTTCTGGATAATTTGGTATATATTTATTTTCATTGACTAACTCTATTTATAGTCTGTATCCAACTATCCAACCCTTAGATTTACAGTTTAACCCTCTCAACTGTCACATTCCCGACATATTCAGAGCATTATGGTACAATCAAGTACACTTATATAATTACAACTGTGCCCTGGGCAGTTAAGTGGGTCTCAGCGTCCATTTGTGGTCTTCGGCCAGTCTCATGGCTACGTTGATAGCCCCTCTCCAACTTCCACCCGAAGGTTCACCACGACCTTCGCTCCTGCCCTCCAGCGCCGTGAGTCGACCTTCGGCCTCCAGTTGAAGGTACGCCAGTACCTTCGCACCCTTCGGTAAGCGGAATCACCGGTCAACCTTCGGCTTCCGACCGAAGGTCTGGCGCAGCCTTCGCCTACGGGGGCGGCAGGAGTCGCAGACGTGCCTTCGAGCTTCGACCGAAGGTCCGTCATGGTCTTCGCCCACACGGATGGGGGTTGTGGGCCAATCTTCGGGCTTCAATTGAAGGTCTGCCATGGTCTTCGCCTGTATTTCCTGAAACACCACTGCAACATCCATCAGTGTTTAGCCACCGGTAGACTTCGACTTACCATACGAAGGAGGGCGAGAGATCATCCCTAATAGTAGCCCCCTACGGGTAAGGTTCATCTTCGATGGGCCGATCTTGTAAACCAAAAGATGTGTCTCAACGCCGTCCCTTTCAGCCCGTCGTAGGCTTGCGGGGTAGGTTGCATTTTTGCAAATTCCACTCAACTGTTAGGTTGCGGTAACAATTTAAATTTTATTATTATTTTTTGTTTTTGGTATGACCATCTTGCCCCTCAACAACCGTTACGTCGATGGGTTTTAAATGTCTTCGCTGGACACCGAAACATCTTTTCAGGCTTTGGTTTGAATTTCAACGCATCTCGTTTTAACTGTCTCTCCTTTTCACTGCTATAAATACAGCTGCGAGGTGATTTCTTTTTACTATGTGCCATTGATCAAGCTGCAGCTCTCGTATGAAGTTTCGCATTCTCTTGCTTCCAAGGTTCTCATCATCTCAACTTTTTCAACGCAGCGTGATGGCGCTGAAGGCTAGATCGAACCTCCCGAAGACATACTGGATTGGGCAGTCGGAAGTAGATGATGAAGTGCTAGTCGAGCTTGTGAAGGAAGGACTGATCAGCGACGTTTCGAAGGTTAGGATCCCAGGGAGCCATGAGACGCCGGAGCCTGTTGATGACGAAGCTGTTGTCTTCGTTGACTACTTTCGCGCAGGCCTCCGCTTTCCTTGCGATGGTATGGTGACCAAGGTATTGAAATTATTTGAAGTGTACTTACACCAGCTCACGCCCAATGCCATTGTGAGGCTAGGTCTATTCACTTGGGCTGCTCGATCCGAAGGGGCGAAAGCGTCAGCCAGGGCCTTCGTTGCTGCCCACCGGCTTCACCACCAGCTGAAGCCCGTTTTTGCCTGCAGCGTGCAGAGTGAAGCACACTACGGGTGTTTAAACTTCGCTTATCGCGCTGGCTTGTCCACGCCCGCCATTATGTATAAAAATAAGTGATCGAAGGACTAGACGCAATGGTGGTTCTACCACAAGGTGGACCAACAAGAATTTCTTGTTTCAAAATGTGAAGAGGTGAAAGGGAAACGCGCTCCCGACGTGCAATTGAAGGCATCTCAGCGGCATGCTCTTGAAGCCTTCGCCAGATGCACAAAGTACTTGTCCACACGGGACCTCGTAGAAGAATTCATAGCCACCGGAGTATGGCCCCTCAGCCGGGATTGGAGCATCCCGGAGTTCGGAGAAAAGGGACCGGAGGGGCTCTGCCATCCCCACCCTGTCGTGCAAGGCTTCACGGGTACACATATATATTTATTATTATTAATATTTCTGGATGCACATTCGCTGTCATTTGCTTACGTTTCTTGATTTTCGCCAGACCTATCAGTGGCCGAAGTCAAAGTGAGGGCTACGATGCTGCTTGGGAAACTCACGTGGGGCGAAGCCCAGTTATGTGCTGAGCAGGGTCTTGGCCGAAGGTTGAACCGAATCTTGGAGTACAGAGGCCTTTCCTACAGAGATAGGCCGAAGACCGGCGCGCCCCTGCAAGGTCCTGGAGAGGGTTCCCCGGTCGACGACATCAGCGAAGAACTCCCTACCGGCGACCTGAGAAAGCGAAGACATCCGGATCCTTCGCCACAAGGAGGCAGGAAGAAGAAGGCTCTCGCCCTTAGGAAGAGGCCTCGCGAGGTTGCCTTCGATGACGTTCGTGAGGAAGTAACTCCTGAGGGTTCAGTGGCACTACGCGCCGTGCCCCTCCGGCAAGAGCCACTCGAGGGTACTCAGGAGCTCCGCTGCTCGCCGAAGTCGTCATTTTGCTCTCGCGTGGATCTTCCCACGCTGATCCTTAGCGATGACGAGGAGGATCTATTGGATATGCACACCATCGCCGAGACTGTGGTAAGGGACGCCGAGGTCGAAGGGGCTAAAAATATCGAGGCAGTAGCCGACTCTTTGTCCTCGAGCTCATCCTCCGACAAGTCATCTGGTGGCCAAAGAGCCACTGAGATGGAGGAGTCTACGCCCATCATGCCCCACCGTGGCAGGAAAGGACTGATGAGTCACGGTGGGTTGATCAACGCGAAGGCTATCGAGCCTGAGGCGTTTAAAATGTCATCATTTGAACCAAACTCGGGGGAGTTCAGCGATGCCAAGAAAATCTTCAGCACCTTCGTCCTACCAGAGCTTGAGATATCCCTCGCCTGGAAGCCTGTCGCCGAGCTCCTTGACGCTTCCGACATGGCAATTGCGAAGGTATCTTCCTATGTTTTATTATATTTATTTGTTGCCTTGTTGCATTATTTTGTTACTCGTTCTCATACCCGTGCGATGTCGCAGGCTATGCTTATCTCGCGCGCTCAGCGCAAACAAGCTGAAAATTACGAAGCCCGCGCTAGGAATGTGGAGGCACAATGGGACATGTTATAGAATTGGGCAGAAAAAGGCGAAGCCCAGAAGTGCAAATTCGTGTGCTGAGCGAGGGAAGCCGAGGCGCGTCTGCAACAACTTGAAAAGGAAGTAAGCTCCCTCCGCTCGGAGAAACAGAGCGCCGAAGAAGAGGTCAAATGCTTGCGACAAAATCTACAATCATCCGAAGCGCAGGTCTCGGACCTACAAGCGCTCTGCACTGCTGAAACCGCTAAAGCCCAGCGGTTGCACGAAGAGCTGGGCGAGGTGAAGGCTTTGTCCAAAGATGCCCTAAATGTACTTGGAGAGCTAGAGTCGAAGGCCGTCGCCGCCTACGAAGCCATCAGCAGCACCTTTGAAGGGATTGGTGCTTCGGCCACGCCTCCAACACTTGATATTGTCGGGCTGGGTGGTCTCATAGGATGGATTAATGAAACCAGCGAAAGCCTTCTGCCCGTGGCTCAATTGTACGGCAACTTTTGCGCCATGGTCTCAGCCCGGAGCCTAGTACAGTCAATTGAAATGACTGGCTGTGACCATCACGTTGCACTTCAGAAGCACACCTTCTATTATCCAACAGATATGTCTACTTCGGCCGTGTCGAGGGCATCGAAGGCCACCGCGCGATCATTCACCACCAATTATTGGT
Organism: Phragmites australis; assembly: GCF_958298935.1. Classification (NCBI taxonomy): domain Eukaryota; kingdom Viridiplantae; phylum Streptophyta; class Magnoliopsida; order Poales; family Poaceae; genus Phragmites; species Phragmites australis. Next base: position 9,882,155 of record NC_084938.1, read on the forward strand.
GTAGAATGGCCACGATCTCGCCCTCCGGGAGGCGGAGATCAACCGTCAGCGAGTACGTTGTTTCTTCTTCTTATTATTACTTAATTGATTTTGTCAGTCGTGTGCGCATTGAACAAATCTTTTTGTTGCAGGCGAAGACGAGGGATGACCCTTCGGCTAAAGCCACGAATGCAACGGCCGAAGAGACAGGGAAGGTGTGACGAAATAGCGTGAAGCATCATATTGACTCTTGAAATTTTGTTATAAACTGAGGCAGTGTAATATATATATTAGCAGTGTAATATATACTATTTTTACTTGTTGCCAAATGTTCTTGTCTATTTGCGCTCCCTGCACAGGTAGCCGAAGATGCTGTTCCCATTACTATGATGCGGGACAATTTTTTTGTGTCTTGGTCTTGTTGGGACTCCTTCCGCCGCCGCCATCCAGATATTGAATTCGAGAGGTACTGGGGGGCGAAGTGTAGGGCATATGACGCGATGAATAACAGAACCAAAGCATTTTGGAGATCTTTTAGCCCTTCGGCTTTGGTTACCCGTAGGGCTGAGCGCAATTCACGTCGGATTGTGCGCGGAGATGTCGAACCTTCACATATTCTTATCGATCCGAAGCCCGAGCCAGAGGACGATAACGATGGACTCCTGCCTCGCCAGCCTCAGCTTTGTTACCGCTAGGGACCCTCTTCGCAACTAGTGCAACATACCGAAGGCGGGAGCGCCCCTCATGTTTCTCCATCCCCTTCATCTTCTTATGTTGGGTCCCCATTGGACTCAACGATGCCTTTTCATTCTAGTCAAGGCATAGCCTTTAAATTTGGCTTTAGCCGATGGTATAAGGATTTTGTTGATCCTGATATTAATCACTTTGCGGAATAAAATAATGTTTTATACAATTGATGTTACTTCATTTTTGCCGATTGAGTTGTTCCTTCGGCAGCACCACGCTTGAAGTGTGATCTCAACAAAGCCATTTCGCGATGCTGTCGAGGCTTAGGAATGTTTTGTAATGACGCAAGTGAAGCCTCCCTCGGCGAATGCCGTTCACCCGACTCTAGGGCCGTAGGGAAGTTTGACAACGATGCCCGCGAAGCATTTTCTTAAGTGTCGTCATCCCTGACATTTTAGCCAGGGGGACGCTTCGGCGGCAATGAAAGTTAAGCACTGTTCTGAAAACGCCGTCCCCCTCGACTTTTTGGCCATAGGTACCTTTGACAGCGATGCAAGTTAAGTACTGTCCTGAGAATGTCGTCTCCAAGACTTTTTGCCGTAGGTACCTTCGGCAGATGGAACCTTATTCCTAACGGATCGATAGCACGTGGCATTATCTCATGTTGTAATTCCTATTTATTCTTATATCTTTTTGTTTTTGGTTCCGAAGGTTTGCTTTTACTTCGGTGCGGGGGCAGATACTCTTAGCCCTCGACTTTGCCGAGAGATGCGCCGCCTGATCTTAGGTCGAGCAATACTTCAGCTTTTTATTTTCTCCGAAGGTTTGCTTCTCCTTCGATGCGGCGGCAGGCACTTTTAGCCCCCGACTTGGCCGAGAGGTGCGCCGCCTTCTTTTAGGTCGAGCAGCACTTCGGCTTTTTCTTTCGAAGGTTTGTTTCTCATTCGGTATGGGGGCAGGCACTCTTAGCCCCCGACTTTGCCGAGAGGTGTGTTGCCTTCTTTTAGGTCGAGCAACACTTTGCCTTTTTTCTTCCGAAGGTTTGTTTCTCCTTCGGTGCGGGAGCAGGCACTCTTAGCCTCCGACTTGGTCGAGAGGTGTGTCACCTTCTTTTAGGTCTATCAGCACTTCGGCTTTTTTCTTCCAAATGTTTGTTTCTCCTTCGGTGCAGGGGGCAGGCACTCTTAGCCCCCGACTTGGCCGAGAGGTGCGCCGCCTTCTTTTAGGTCGAGTAGCACTTCAGCTTTTTTTCTTCCGAATATTTGTTTCTCCTTTGGTGCGGGGGCAGAAACTCTTGCCCCCGACTTGGCCGAGAGGTGTGCCGCCTTCTTTTAGGTCAAGCAGCACTTCGGCATTTATATATATTTTTTTATTTTAGGTTGAAGGGTATGGTGTCTTTTCTTGACACTTCGCACCTCAAGTTTTGCAGCGGAATTTTAGCGCGCTCCTTGTCGATTGGTGTGCTCCCTTGTTCTAAAGGGCTGCCACACTTCGACGATGAGTTATTCGTACTCACCAAAGTGCATTCTTTCTTGGGGGTATTTCCATATATATTGATGTTTACAAAGGTCCCTGCCTCATTAAAAACCTCACGCCCTAACAAAAGGTTCCCCCTGTGAGGAAAAGAGTGCAGTTCCCGTACATTTTTGGTTACATGAAAGTAAAATAAAATTACATAAATGTTGCCCTGGTATGGGTGCTTCGCCCAGAGGTGCAAAGACTTTCACTGCTACTACACGTAGAACTTGCGAAGGTTGTTCGCATTCCAAGTATGCGGGAGCTCCTCACCCTCCAGAGTAGCCAAGTGATATGAACCGGACCTTAACGACCTCTTCACCAAGAAGGGGCCGTCCCACTTGCTTTACAGTTTTCCCATGGATGAAGCATTGCTGAGTCTTGGTAGTACCAGATCCCCAGGGGCAAAGTTCTTTAAGGATGTTTTCTTGTCTCTCCACCTATTCTCCTCCTTGTATTTGTTCAAGTTTTCGGTAGCCTGCAACCTCACTTCCTCGAGCGCATCTTTTGATGTTAATTCTTCGCTTTGTGCTGATTCATTTATGACCCTAAATGATCTGTTCTTACATTCTTCTGGAGTCATCGCTTCTTCGCCGAAGAGCAGATGAAATGGTGTGAAACCGGTCGGCCTTGCTACTGTTGTTCTTACAGACCATAAGACCTTCGGCAGCTCTTCGACCCATTTTCCTTTCGCCAGGCCTTGCAGATGCCTCGCAACACCAGCAAAGATGATGTCATTCGCCCTTTCCACAGCTCCATTCGACTATGGGTGATACACGGATGCGAAATGGACTTTGATTCCCATGCCTTCGCAGAAATGCCTGAATCTTGCACTATCAAATTGGGTGCCATTGTCCACGGTTACTTCGCGTGGGACTCCGAAGCGGCAGATGATGTTTTGCCACAAGAATTTTTGGATATTTCTTGATGTTATATTCACGAGCGGCATTGCCTCCACCCTTTTGGAGAAGTATTCAACTGCAACGACAGCATAGCGCAAGTCAGCCGGCAGCTGGTCGACAATGTCAATTCCCCACCGCGTTAATGGCCAAATTGGTGGAATGAGCTGTGTCTTCGTTGAAGGTCTGTTTGACCTCTTCGCCCAGTACTGGCATTGCGTACAACTTCGGACTATGTAATCCGCATCACTGAGCGCCTTCGGCCAAAAGAATCCATGTCTGTATACTTTTTCAACTAGGGCTCGAGTGCCTACATGCGAGCCACACAGTTCCCCATGTATTTCTCTCAGCAAACATTGCCCTTCTTCCTGAGATATGCATCACAGCAAATGTGCACAGACTCCGACCTTGTACAAATCGTTTCCCACAATTTTGTAGTTCTTGGCTCTCTGGGTCATGCGCTTCGCTTCAACATTATCTTCAATCTCATAATAGCCATGAAGGTAAGCCATTATGGGAGAGCACCAATCTTCGCTTTCAATTGTAGCAACCGAACGTGTCCTCCGCGAAGAGTCCTCTACAACTGGTATACTCAACTTTTGGTAGAATACATCTGGCGATATTGGCAGATTTTGTGTTGTGGCCTTTGCGAGGTCATCTGCTTTGAAGTTGTCATTCCTCGATATACTCTTGACCGTGAACCCCAGAAAGTGTGTTTCCATGTTTTGGACTGCTGCCATGTACCTAACAAGCTCTGGTTCTTTTGTCTGAAATGTCTTATCAATCTGGCCTGCTATTACTTTAGAGTCCGTCTTAACCAGCACCCTTCGGGTGCCTAAAGCTTCGCCTTGCGAAGACCAAGGAGGACGGCTTTGTACTTCGCGACATTGTTTGTTGATCGAAATTCTAGTCTGGCAGCATATCTTAATTTTACCCCCGAAGGTGAAGATAATACCGATGCCGTACCTGCTCCTGTGGCCCCTTAGGCCCCATCACAATATGCGATCCAGACCAGGTCTGACGGTTCTTCTGCTGGGGCTTCGGCAAGCGGCGTCCATTCTGTTACGAAGTCCGCTAACGCCTGGGACTTCATCGTTGTTCTTGCCATGAAAACTATCATGAGTGGAGTGATCTCTACAGCCCATTTTGCCATCCTTCCTGTAGCTTCCCGATTTTCAAACATGTTGCGAAGGGGTAGGGAGGTTGGCACTGTAATCTTGTGAGCCGTGAAGTAATGGCGAAGCTTGCGCGATGCCATTACTAGTGTGTATGCCACCTTTTCCATTTCAGTGTAGAATCTCTTCGGGCCCGCAAGAGCCTCCGACATGTAATATATTGGAAACTGTTGTAGCTTGTTATTTTCTTGCCTCTTCTGCACAAGTACGACACTTACTGCCGAAGGGGATGCCGCTATGTACAACAACAAATCAGCCTCAGGATCGAGACTGGATAGTGTTGTGAGCTTCGTTAGATAGTTCTTCAGTTCGTCAAAGGCTTCTTGCTGCTCGGCACCCCATTTGAATGGGTCGGAACCTTTTAGCGTCTTGAAGAAAGGTAGGCTTCGCTCTACGGATTTTGCAATGAACCGATTCAGCGTCGCCAACCTGCCTGCCAGGCACTGTGCTTGTTTCCTGCTCTGCGGAGGTTTCATGTCGATTATTGCCTGAATTTTTTAGGGTTCTACTTCGATGCCCCTCTTCGACACCAAGAACCCCAATATCCTCCTGGACTGTACTCCAAAGGTGCATTTTTTAGGGTTTAGCTTTAGGACTGCGCTTCGTAAGTTTTCGAAGGTTTCCCGTAGGTCTTCGAGATGTTGGTTCTTTCTAGCACTCTTGGTCACTATGTCGTCGACGTATGCCAGGACATTTCGCCCTATTTGTGAACTTAACACTGTTTGCACCAATCTGGTGAAGGTAGCTCCAGCATTTCGAAGGCCAAAGGGCATCCTCGCAAAGCAGTATATGCCGAAGGAGGTTTTGAAACTTGTCTTCTCCTCATCCTCCTTCGCCATCCAAACTTGGTGGTACCCAGAGTATGCATCTAGGAAACTCAACATTTCACAATCAGCAGCAGAGTCCACCAGCTGATCAATTCTTGGTAGTGGGAAATCATCCTTCGGACAGGTCCTGCTTAGGTCCGTGAAGTCTACGCACATTCTCCACTTGCCATTACTTTTCCTAACTAGCACTGGGTTTGCAAGCCACTCTGAGTGTAACACTTCACGTATCACGCCAGCGTCGAGCAGCTTCTTTACTTCAGCCTTCGCTGCTTCTTCCCTCTCTTTCAAAGCTTTCCGAAGCTTTTGCTTCTTTGGCTTCGCGCTGGGGTCTACATTTAAAGTGTGCTGAATGATTTCCCTACTGACTCCTTGTATGTCCTTTGGAGACCAGTCGAAGACATCCTCATTGCTGCGAAGGAACATTATCAATTCTCGCTGGTCTTCCTCTGGGACCTCCGCCCCGATGATGATTTTTTTATCTGGCTTATCTGGATGTAGCGGCACTATTTTGGTCTCCCCTTCCGGTGTAGCCTTCGCCACCTTCTTTACCTTCGGCTGGACCTCACATTCCCTGAGATCCATCGAAGGCCCTATCACCACATGGACATTTCGCCGACTTGGAGTGATTCCTACTTTGATCCTACGGGCCACTTGCTGATCTCCAAGTACTGTTATGACGCCTCCAAAACCCGGCATCTTCATACACAGATATGCATGGTGCGGTATCGCTCCAATTGTGTTCAGGACTCCTCGCCCGAATATCGCATTATAGGGATAGTTGATATCGACCAAATCGAAGGAAATGTCCTCCGTCCAAAAATTTGACCCTTCGCCAAATGACACCGGGATTGTTATCTTTCCCAAAGCGTTGATTGCGTTTCCGCCAAAGCCTAGTAATGGAGACCTAGCCTGGTCAAGGTCGCTTCGCCGTAAACATATTTTGTCAAAGGCATCCGCAAAGATGATATCTGTCGAGCTTCCGCCATCTATCAGGATTCTATACACTTCATTTCCCAAAATGTTTGCTGTAACCACGAAGGTGTCCGTGTGTGGGTAATCTAGAACCCTCATGTCATCCTGTGAGAATGTAATGGGCACATTGGACCATCTTGAGTGAACATAATTGGCCATACGCCAACGTGGTTAACCCTTCACACATATTCTTTGTGCTGCCTCTTCGATTCTGTCTCCTAATTGGATCCTCCTGAGATTGCCAACACCACGTTGTATCCATGATTCACTGTGTTTACCGACCTACTGGTCTCCGGTGGTGCTTCGATCGCTGGTCTCGATGGAGGCGGAGGTAGCTCCCCTTGGAAGGCCAATTGTCCAGTCGTCTGATCCAGCTGAGCTGAGGCTATGGGGACATATTGTTGTGCTGGCACGAGCATTGGTCGTCATTGGTTAGTGAACGTTGTGCCTGGATTGTGGTTCTGATTGTTTTCCCATGCTTCGCCTCGCCTGAACTGTGTGGCGTGGTGTACGGTTCTTGCTTGATCGAAGGATGCTTCGCTAAGCTTTCTTTCATGGCCATGACCTGTGGGCACTAATTGGTCCTATGACCGGCGCCTTCGCCATGTAACTCGCAGTAGAACGTGGCCGAATCCTGCGGAGCCTGTCCACCTTGACCTCCTCGGCCTTGGCCTCTGCCACTTCGGCCTCCTTGAGTAGCCCCACTTTGCCCTTCGCTTATCGCTTGAGCAACTTCGACTGGGTCGGAGTCTATCTCATTGACCTCTTTTTGCTTTGTTGTGTATTCGGATGCTTCGACTTTTCTCACATGCCTCAATCGGTCTCTAGAGTGGCCAGCACCTGCCGCCCTGGCTGACATATTTGTTTTTAGTGTTTTTGAGGCTACCATTTCATTCTTCCTCCGAAGGTGATTGAGCTCGGACCTTGCATATTCTTCCATCTTGTTGAGCAGCTCTTGTACACTCCATGGCCTCTTTCTTGTAAGCTTTCCTGCCAAAAGTCCCCCTTTGATGCCCTGTATGGTTGCATCGATGATTGTCTCTTCGCTCAGCCCTTTCACTTGACAGCGGATGTGTACGAAGCGACGCATATAGCTCTGTAATGTCTCTGTTGGCTGTTGCTTCAGTGCGAAGAGGTCGCTTGCGGTAATCTTGTCTGCCCGATTTCCCTGGAAATTACTGTATACGGCGTTACGCAGTTGCTCCCACGAATAAATGGATCCCGAAGGCAACGCGGAGTACCACGACATTGCTATCCCTTTTACAGCCAATACGAAGGCCTTCGCCAGTGTTGCGTCATCCCCTCCAGTGGATTCGACTGCTGCCTCAAAACTCATTACAAATTCTCTTGGATCTGACTCTCCATCGAACATTACTACTCTAGGCATCTTGAAGCCCGAAGGCCACGGCTGGTTTTGCAAGCCAATGGAGAGTGGGGACTCTGGGTCGCCTACGGATGACCGTCGCCGAAGGTCCTGCGCCGGTCGTGCTGTGATTTCTGACGGCGTCACGTGGCGAGCTGTTTCCTCCGCGCGATGCAGCATATCAATCTCTTCTTGCATTTCTCCAGTGTTTTCCTGGCTTCCTCCGCTCGTTTGCGATATTCCGCAGCTTTTTGACTTGCCCCAGGCTATCCAACATGTGCTTTTTTCTGCGCAATCTGCCTCTCCAGTTCTTCGGCTTCCAACCCGACTGTTCTTTCCTCTTGTGTCTCATCTTCATCTTCGTATTCTGCAACGTCATCCAGGTCTTCCCACTCTTCATCTTGCGCTTTGCTTCGCTCTTCTGCCGAAGCCTCCAGGCGGGCGCGATCGCTATTTTCTATGACCCGCACTGCTGCTACGTTTTTCTGGACGGCCACTCCATGCCTGTCTCCGTTGTCTCCTGGGGGTGCGACATCAACACCGTAGTGCTGTTCACGCTCACCGGGAGCTCCTCCAGCCGAAGCGTTGCTTGAGCCTGGTAGCACCGAAGGGGGCCTTCCGGCTGAAGCTCCGGCTGCAGCCGAAGGCTCCAGCAATGTCTTCGATGTACCAAGTGGCTTCGTCTTCTTTTTGGGTGGCATAACTTCGGTGGGTTCGATCCCCACGGATGGCACCAACTGTTGGAACCGCTAACCCCAACCAAAGACAGCCTTCATTCTAGGGGAAGACCGAAGGCTCCTGAGTGTGACACGTGTCATGAGTAAATGATCTTGATTTCTCCTGTCACTTCATGTACAGTATGACCTATTTATAGTCCGTACCCAACTACCCAACACTTGGATTTACAGTTTAATCCCCTTAACTGCCATATTTCTGGCATATTCGGGGGCATTATTGTACAATCAAGTACATTTGTATAATTACAACTGTGCCCTGGGCAGTTAAGTGGGCCTCATCGTCCATTTGTGGTCTTCAGCTAGTCTCATGGCTACGCTGAGGGCCCCTCTCCAGCTTCCAACCGAAGGTTCGCCACGACCTTCGCTCCTATCCTCCGACGCCGTGAGTCGACCTTCGGCCTCTGGCCGAAGGTACGCCAGTACCTTCGCACCCTTCAATAAGCGGAATCGCCGGTCAACCTTCGACTTCCAACCAAAGGTCTGCCGCAGCCTTCGCCTACGCAGGCGGCAAGAGTCGCAGACGTGCCTTCGGGCTTTGACCGAAGGTCCGTCGTGGCCTTCACCCGCACGGATGGGGGTTGTGGGCCAATCTTCAGGCTTCGACCAAAGGTCTGCCATGGTCTTCGCCTGCATTTCCTGAAACATGACTGCAACATCCATCAGTGTTTAGCCACCGGTAGACTTCAACTTGCCATACGAAGGAGGGCGAGAGATCATCCCCAACACCAACCTTTGTGTACAGTCAACCTGATATATCTATGGGGCCATCTTTTGGAGCTGATGTTTACTCTACCCAAATTAGCCAACCCAAGTGATGTATCCTCATCGCTATGATAATGTTGGCCATATGATTTCTTGAAAAATCATTGCAACCTCGCTTCTTCATTCAGATATTGAATCTAACTTTTGTTAGATGATATGATCCCAATACAATGACTCATGAGTGGAGTTATTCCTATTTTTGGCGAATAGCTATGAACACTTGAATAGAGAAAATCCATGTGTGTTTGGTGCTCTGTTGCTAAATGGATGTTTATGATATTTTTTCCAGTTTGCACTGTATTTAATCATGAGTTCCTATACATGTCAATAGGCATATTGTGTATAAAAATTTAGTGGAAGTTGTACAACCAAAGCCACCTGAGAATCATGCAGACTTAGACCACGTTGTATTAAGAAGGCATGATAGGTAGCCAAAGAAATTTGCTTTACAGGTTCCTGCAAATATAAGTTTCAACTTTCAAGCACTGCAGCTGCAGCCATTCCATTTTGCAGTTCTGATGAACAGCCTTGCTGTGAGCCTGTGACACCCAAGAGTTTGATTTGGTCTGCAATATGATGATCTCTACTGTTGAAGAACATTATGGAGAAGTGGTGATTAATTTTATGCATTTAGTCCTTATTTCAGTTTTATGGAGAAGACGGAGGAGGTGTGGACGTGTGGTACAAAAGAATTATGGGGAAAAATTCTGAGTTATCAATTATATATCCCAGCCTTACATTGTGCCATGCTCCCCAAGTTTTATGGATTTTTTTTTCATTTTTATTCAACTCGATTGGATTGGTGCTCCATTGCTATATATTCTTCTTCAAATATTCAACATTCCTTTTTTTTGCCGGGAAAATATTCAACATTCGGAAGTGGTTATGTCCACCCTGGGTGAAATGGTGCAAATGGCATAGAAGGTGGTGCCCAAGGTGCACACCAACCCCACGGCAAACATAGAGGACAAACCATCGGAGGAGACCCCCACGTCATAGGCACTGGTGGACCGAAAGGAGGGAACGGAGCTGCTGTAATATTATCCTCCTATTGCCTCCTCCTCCCTTCAAACTCACTCTTCGGAAGTGATCTTAGACGTTTAAGAGCATCGGGCCGGCTACCCCTTTTTGGCTTGCCTTGCCACTCTCATATTTAGCCAAAGGTATATCAAATGTAATTTTTGGCTTCTCATGCTTCTTAAAAGTTTTGTTCTTATCTTCATTCACTTTCCAACGACCAATTGCTGGACTTTTAGGTTTGATCATCCTTGGCCTTACATTATCATTACCAATAATCACACTCTTGCCTTTAGTTGATTCGGCTTGAGAAGGTTGAACCAAGACCTTGTTCCCTTCAAAGTTCATCATGTTGATGGGGAATGGATCATCATCTAGCTTCATCTTAGAATTTTTAGCAAACTTCAATCGTCTTTCATTAATAGCTGATTGAATCTGTCAACGGAAAATATTGCAATCATTAGTAGCGTGAGAATATGAATTATGCCATTTACAATATGCACGTTTCTTAATCTCCTCAAGTGATGGAATAACATGATTAGGAGACAAACTAATTTGCTTTTCTTGTAACAAGAAATCAAATATCCTATCACATTTAGTGATATCGAATGTGAATTTCATCTCTTCTTCCTGATTCTTTTGTGGAGTCGGCTTTAATGCGGAGCACACGAATGGCTTAGATTTGGACTTCCATGCCCATTCGGCTACACACACGTCCACGCTATCATCATCTGACGAATTGTCCTCATATTCAACTACATTAACACCCGAACGATCCACCTTGTGTTTTTCACTAAACCTTTGAACCTTTCTATGTTCTTTGGCACGACTTTCTTGAGCCAGAACCCACTACAAAACTTAATTCACATATAAAAATTCTTACCCCTCTAACCTCTCTTTGATGTGTGCATGTAACCCGACAAAAACTAACTCAGCTAGATCTCTATCGGAGAGCAAAATATTGAAACATCTGTTTTTAGTATCTCTAAATCTTCTAATGTATTCATAAACAGACTCATTATACTTTTGTGCGATGTCAAATGAATTAACCTCAACCCCGTATCTCCGGTATAGAAATACTCATGAAATTTTTGTTCAAGTTGTGCCCATGTATGAATAGAGTTAGGCGCAAGTGAAGTAAACCAAGTAAATGCATTGCCGAAAAGTGACAAAGGAAATAAATGCAATCTTAAAGCATCACTACTACCAGCTTCACCACTTGTGCAAGAAATTTACCTATATGCTCCATTGTAGTTCCACCATCTTCCCCATTGAATTTAACAAAATTAGGGACCTTAAACCCACGTGGATATGGAATTGTGTCATAATAATCAGGGTATGAATTTTGATAAACACGTGATTTACCTTTGAGCGCTACCCCAAAATGTTCCCTTTACAAACCTACCCCTTAGAATGAATCTCGCCCACGAGATTCGGACCGATTGGAGAAAAGATGAGGAAACTCTATCTTCAAGTCTTCTTATCGTTCCCACGTTGCTTCATCTTCGTAGTGGTGACTCCGTTGCACTGTACACACATGTATTATTTTGGTTCTAGTCACTCTTTCTGATCTCTCAAGAATCTTCACAGGATACTCTGTATAGGAGAGATCTTCCTGAACATCTAGTTCTTCCATTGGCAACTGTTCTTCGGGCACTCAAAGACACTTCTTCAACTGAAACACATGAAAGACATCATGCACATCTGCCATCTGAGGCGGTAACTCCAACTGATAAGCTAGTTCTCCTCTTTTATATAATATTTTGAAAGGTCCATTGAATCTTGGTGATAACATCCCTTTGATCTTAAGGGCCTGTTTGTTTGGACTTCTACTTCTGGCTTTTCTAAAAACCTGCTTTTTGATTTTAGCTATTGGATTTTACAACAATTTTTTGACTTCTTAGCACACTACTTCTCCAAAAAGCTACTCTCAGCTAGCTTCTTAACTTCTAATTCATTTCCTCGGAAGCAGGCTTCTGGCTTCTCCAGAAGCCACTTTTCAGCAAACCTGTTTGTTTGAGCTTCTGACAGAAGCAAAAGCAAGAAGTAGCCTGAAACAAACAGGCCCTAAATCTACGGAGACCTCTTATGGGCGAAACCTTGAGATAGACGAAATCTCCAATTTCAAAAACTAATTCTCTTCGCTTGTTATCAGCATAACTTTTCTGCCTCGATTGTGCAATCTTTAGATTCTCTCGACTTATCTGAACTTGCTTCTCTGCATTTCGTAGAACTTCTGGACCAAAAACTTGACTTCCTCTGGTCTCATTCTAGAACAACGGTGTTCTACACTTTCTTTTATACAATGCTTCAAACAGAGACATTTGAAGACTTGCTTGATAACTATTATTGTATGAGAACTCTTCATACGGTAGACTCTTATCCCAACTTTTACCGTACTTTAGAGCACAAGCTCTTAACATATCCTCAAGTATCTGATTGACTCTCTCAGTTTGACCATCTGTTTGAGGGTGATAGGCGGAACTAAAGTTCAGCTTCGTATCCATAGACTCATGTAGCTTCTGCCAAAACTTGGATGTAAACTGTGTACCTCTATCCGAGACAATCTTCTTTGGCACTCCGTGCAAACACACTATTCTTAACATATACAACTCTGCCAGTCTGGCTCCACTATATGTAGTCTTTAGGATAAAATGGGCTACTTAAGTCAATTGATCAACTATAACCCATATTGAATCATATCCTCCTTGCATACGGGGTCAACCGACAATAAAATCCATACCAATTTTGTCCCATTTCCATTTAAGTATCTTCAAGGGTTGCGGCAATCCTGCTAGTCTCTGATGTTCTACTTTGACCTTCTGGCAAGTATCGCACATGGCTACATATTCTGCAATATCTCTCTTCATTCCATACCACTAGTAGCGATCCTTGAGATCTTGATATATCTTTGTACTTCTGGGGTGAATAGAATATGCTGAATCATGAGCTTCTCTCAGAATTAACCTTTAATATCCTTCTCGTTAGGCACACAGATTCTCTTTTTGAACCATATAGTACCTTGACTATCCTCTGTAAAGTCTGGAGCTTTATCATCCTTGATAAGCTGCCTAATTTCCTTGAGCTTCTCGTCCTCCAATTGACCCTTACGAATATCTTGTTCAAGAGTGCAATCTACTTCCATGGTGTTTGTTTCCATATCCACCACAAATCCAAGGTTGAGCTTCTCAAGCTCTTTCCATAACCCAAGTTGACTATCTTGAACCATCACCGAGTTATAGTAACTCTTCCGGCTCAAAGCATTGGCTACTACATTAGCCTTTCCAGGATGGTAGTGAATTCACACATCATAGTCCTTGATTAACTCTAGCCATCTGCGCTGATGAAGGTTTAAATCCGGTTGGGTGAAGATATACTTTAAACTCTTTTGATTTGTATATATCTCGCACCATTTTCCAATGAGATAGTGTCTCCAAATCTTCAATGCATGAATCACTGCTGCTAACTCCAGGTCATGTGTAGGGTAGTGCTCCTCATGCTTCCTTAATTGCCTTGACGCATAGGCTACGACTTGACCTTCTTGTATGACACATCCAAATCCTTGTCGCGAAGCATCAAAATAGATATCGAAATTCTTGCTGATGTCTGGTAGAACTAGCACTGGGGCTGTAGTCAATCTCTTCTTCAACTCTTCAAAACTTGCTTGACAAAGTGGGCTCCACTTAAAAACCACGTTTTTCTGAAGCAAAGAGGTAAGGGGCTGAGCTATCTTAGAGAATCCTTCTATAAAGCGGTGATAATATCCTGCTAATCCAAGGAAACTCCTGATCTCTGACACATTGGTAGGTGGTAACCAATTCAACACATCCTTCACTTTACCTGGATCTACTGCTGCACCTCCAGCCGTTATGATATGTCCGAGGAAAGCAACTTGATCTAATAAAAAAACACACTTGCTAAGCTTGGCATACAACTGATGCTCTCTGTGTCTATAACACTATTCTCAAATGCTCTTTATGTTCTTTCCCACTCTTAGAGAAAACCAGAATATCATCAATGAATACTACCACAAATTTATCCAAGTAGTCCATAAATACTTTGTTCATAAGGTTCATGAAATAGGCTGGTGCATTGGTCAATCCAAAAGACATGACGGTATACTCATATAATCCATATCGAGTACTGAAGGCAGTCTTGGGCACATCTGACGATCGAATCTTTAATTGATAATATCTAGACCTTAGATCAATCTTGGAGAACACTCGGGCTCCTCTCATCTGATCAAACAAATCATCAATCCGGGGTAACGGATACTTGTTCTTAATGGTCACATCACTGAGTGCTCTATAATCTACACACATTCGTCAGGTACCATCTTTCTTATCTACGAAAAGAACTGGGCTCCCCAAGGTGACACACTTGGTTTGATAAAACTTTTATCTAATAGCTCTTGAATTTGCTTCTTTAACTCAGCTAAGTCATTAGCGGATATTCTATATGGCCTTTTGGCTATGGGTGCCGTAACGGGTACCAATTCTATAACAAACTCAATATCTCGATCTGGTGGTATATCTGGCAATTCATTGGGGAAGACATCGGGAAACTCGCAAACCACTCTGATCTGATCAATGGGTGCATCTTCCAGTAGGTTGAGAGAACAATCCTCTACTATTGGTATGGTAGTTACGAACTCAACTCTGGTTCCATCTTCATTTGTTAGGTGAACTGCCCTTCTGGCACACTCTATTACTCCATCATACTTGGCTAACCAATCCATTTCAAGAATAACATCTATGCCCTTAGATTCCAAGACTATAAAATTTGCTGGGAAATCTACCCCCCTTACCCCCTTATTTTAAGTTTCATCCTAGGACACATATACTTTGCCCTCAATCCTCCTCCAGGAGAGCTAATAAGCATATTATTCTTCATCATAATTATAGGCAACCATGCTTTGCAACATACTGAGTAGTTATGAAAGAACGTGAAGCTCCAGAATCAAACAAAACAGATGCAGGTCGAGAATTGATGAGGAACTACCATACACCACATCCTGAGCATCGCGAGCTTCTTCTGCTGTGACATGGTTGACTTTCCCATGAATGTAATTATGTTATCCACGATTGTTCTTACTAGGGTTCTGACTCCCACTATGTGACTGAGCTGGGGCTGGAGTTAACCTTGGTATGTTACTGGTTTTGGCATGATCCTGCATCTTCTTAAGGCATTTATTCACATAGTGCCCTTCCTCTCCACAGTAGAAGCATCCTTTGTTTGGGCCAGGAGTAGCTAGGTTGTTCTTGACTTGAGGAGTAGCTGGTAGAGTTGAACGGGATGTCTGATAATTGGAGCACTGAACATGGGCTTATGACTGAGTCCTGTACTGAATGTTGGAATGGAACATAGGGCCTTGCGGAGACATTTGAGTTGCCACACGAGAACGTGTGTTGCTTCCTTGTCCTTGGAAAGACATCTTCCTTTTCTTCTCATCCAGCTGACAGCGCTTGTGTTCAACTACCAAAGCTTTGTTCACCATTGCTTGGAAATTGGGGAACTCTTGAGGAAGTAGGGCATACTCTATGGCATCATTCAGACCTTCCAGAAAGCGTTCCTACGTCTTCTCATATGTATCCACTTCATTAGGAGCATACCTGGACAACTGAGTAAACTTGGTCACATACTCCCTTACAATCATTGGTCCTTGCTTCAGGCTCATGGATTCCTTCTTCTTCAGACGGACATCTCTTGATGACATGTGATGAGTGCGGAAACTGGATTTGAACTCCATGCAAGTGATAGCTGCTGGATTTTCATGCGTGGCACAGTACGCTTCCCACCAGTCTAGGGCTTGACCGGCAAGTTGATGTGAAGCATAAAGAACCATCTCTCTGTCATTGCACTGAGCAACTTGTAGCTCCCTTTTTATATCTTTTAGCCAATCATCTGCATCCATAGGCTCCACTGCATGATTGAAGACTGGGGGTTGAGTTCTTTTGAATTCTCCAAGTCTTGATGGTTGATGCGATTGAGGAACATGATTTGGTTGCTGCTGCAGCATCTGCACCATGGTTTGGGCTAAAACTTGCAAGATCTGAGTCTGCATAGCCATCCGTTGTTCCAAGGTAATTGGAGGGGGCAGGGGTGGATTCTGGTTGTTGTTCTTCTTCTCGTGGGTATTGATGCTCCTACTTGTGTTAACCATCTGATTAGGGTTGGAAAGAGGGACAGGAGTAGATAAAGCGAGGCTGGAAATGATTTAACTAAGGAAATCTAACTATATTATATTATATAGATAATAAAGATGCATATGTGGACAAGGTGCCAAAGCATTCCACAGCTCACATCGACACTCAAACAAAAAGATCCAAATCACACACTTAGCATCATAACAATTATCACACTAGCAATATTATTATTCTTAACAATTACATCGACACTCGACTCTAACAACGCTAAGACGATCTACTAAAAGACTATACAATTGGGACTCCTATCTAGTGCGGGGTCCTGAGGGGGAGGAAACAACTGATCTATCTTCATCTATGGTGGGGGTATTGAGACAGATCCTCTAGCACGGGGGTGAGTGGATAAACATGTCTTCTTCTTCATCTTCAGATTCTTTTTGGTTGGCATCATATTCTTCCTCGAGAAGTGTAGTGACAAAAGCAAGGCATTGGCGAACATCTCCCAACTCCCATAAGGCGTAGTCTAGTTCATCTTCCAAGGCCATAGTGAACACAACTTATTCACGTAGCTTGGGGTTTTCTCCGAAGGGGGGCTTCACGAACGGTTCATTACTTCCACGAGTTCTCCAGGGACAATATGCATAAGGAGAGTCGACCATCTTGCTGTTGTATTGATCTCGAACACGGGGTATGGCTTGACGAGCTGCATCTCGAACACCGACGGTGAAGGTTGCTCTTGGGGCCATTGCTGAGTGAATGCCCACAACTCGACGAACATCCAGACCTACATCTTGGCTTCGCTCGTAATCGTAGATAGTGACTTCGACCTTACATTCTACATATCCAGAGTGTTGCTTTTTAACTCCCTTGTAGACCGACTTCTGTGTATGTCCAAGTCCAGAAAGTATTGCCCATAGTAAGCGAGGAAGGTGTCCAACGTGAAGACCATCATTCTCATAGATGTCAGGAACGGGGTCCATACTATGGAAAGTAGGGTCATCACTAGGGAAAGTGGGGTTATCAATCTTCTCTTCGGTTGGAACACGTTGAAGAATGGGTGGATGTCCTCCACTTGACTTGCGGGTGGTGAGCAGCTAGCGAACCATCTAAAAAGGAAGAGATGAGATATAATAAATACCTTATGGATAGCAAAAGACAAGTATGAGAACTAAAGGAAAGGCTCTATTGGGTTTAGACGAACTAGAAAAAACCATAGAACGGTCATTCTATCTTGGCTTGCGATCCTACAGTCAGTATGGCTCTGATACCACCTCTGTCACACCCGGTTTTAATGGACAAAACCAAGTGCGGCCTAAGTGTGCCCAGAAAGTTTAACACACATAAGGACGTCATAGGTAAAATAACAAAAGCAATACAAGATGATCAAGAACACTTGTCTTCTCCTTACTGTGATCAAGATGATCAAAGACACTTACCTTCTCCTTGCTGCTGCTCAGTGTATTCTTGCTCCTGGTCTTGATGTTCCTCAAATTGATCCGAGACGTTGTCAACTAATCGCACAATTACCAGCAAAGCACACAAATAAAATACACTAAGAACATAACACAAAACAAAAGAACAACAAGATAAAATCTCTCTAGAAAGATAGAGCTCAGAGAAACGAATCTAACAGCGCAAAAATCACTTAAAACGGAGCTACGACAAAAAAAGATATGCTACAAACTAGATTAGGGTTTATTTTGAAAAATAAAAGGACTTATTTGCAATTAAAAAAATTCTAGGGACCTTTTTGTAAAAATAAAAGGATCTATATGTAATTTTAGAGAAGTTCAGGGACCTAAGTGTAAAAAGACATGGCTCTTTTGTAATTACAGAAAAGTTCAGGGGCTAAATTGCAAAATTACCAATTTTTGGGAATTATCAGATTGATTTTTATATTGAAAATCCTTGGATTATTGTGTGGCGACTGACTGTGTGTGCTGGGTGGAGCTGGTGGCAGCGGAGTTGTTAGGCTGACAGGGCAGGTGAGGTGGCCGAGGCTGACTGGGATTATGGGATGATGCGTGGCAGCACTGGATTGGACACCGAAAGGGTATATAGGCAATCTAATCTGGTCCGCCGGTTTCAGATCTAACGGCGCACGATGATCAGATGACCGGGGAAGAAGGGAAGTGGCGGCGCCGAAGTCACTGGAGTAGAGCGGGAACCTCGTCGCCGGCGTTGGGTCTCGACAGCGAGAGGCGGAACACGATGACAAGCTCGTGGGGAATCCGTTTTGGGGCTTACCGATGATGATGTGACACAGGAGGAGCTTGGCGATGATGATGCGGCACTGGAGGAGCTTGGGGACAACGAAGGGCGGCGGAGGGTCGAATCTTCGTCGGAGAAGGGTCTCCGGCGACCAAACGACATCGATGAGCGGTGGAGAAGCTTCAGCGGTGGCAGGTGCTTCGGAAGGAGGCTACGGTTGGGGTTCGGCGACACTGGAGCCGCACGACGGTGAAGGCAACTGAGCGACGGCGAGCTTCGGATCTCGACGGATTCACGGGGAACTCGGCGATTTCTGGGATCTGACCGGGGAGAGGTGGGCTACCTATATAGGGGCTCAGGAGGTCTCAGGGAAGCTTAGGACTCGAGAAACACGGTGAAATCGAATTCAGACAGTGCGGCAGCGGTGGAGTCCTCTTCGGAGACGACAATCCTGACGAGCAGGTCCCTCCTGTCAGCGACTCCAATGAAAGCGTCAACCGGGCATGTGTCTTCACGGGAGCGCGGGAGAGACTAATGAGCCGGCTCGGCGAGAGGGCGCGGCCCAGCAGAGCGACGGGGCAGGGAGAGCGGGTTGGCGCAGGCGGGTTGGCACGGGACAATGGGCCGAAAGGGAGAGAGGGGCGGCCCGTTTAGGTTTAGTGCTTTTTTCTTTTTGTTTTGATTTTCTAAATTTATTTGAAGTTTGAATTTGAAGCAAATTCAACTCAAACAAGAACTACACCATACAAAGAAAAACCCTACATGCAAGACAGCATGGATGCACATGTTCAAATATTTCCTATGTCCATTTGGATTTTTTTTAGAAAATAGATTTAGCCTTTTAAAAATTAGTTTAACGCAAAATAAAATCTAGCAAACTTTTATGAATTGGAAAAAAATGAAAATTAGGGTGTTGCAATCCTTGATTTAATGGTTAGCTCTTAGCGCTAGGCAGACTTGGAACTTGAAACTGCCTTGTATCCCTTGAAATCATTTAAATCTGTTATGAACTTCAGAATGAAAATTTGTTATCAAGAGGTGGTGCCATGGCGGGGTGCTGGCACCAAAACTCACTCTGGTTTAGTATCGCACATATCTAAACTCTCCAAATTCAAACAACAGATATTTTTAAAAAACTTATGCGAGCTTTGCACATTGTTCACTTACTATCTATAGCTTTACATATATTTTTGTTTTCCTTTGCTTTCTAACCACATGTTTAAATGAGATCACAGGTTTCTCCAAGCACAAAAAATTGAATTAAGTTGGCAAGAAAATGGCAATTAAATCTCAACCGTATGAGCAAAATGTATTGATAATATCACACAATAAATTTCAAGTTGATGTGGTATCTTACGAACAATTGAACAAATAAGACCATAATGTTTGAGTAGCTTCTACAGGCAACAATGCTACAAAAGAATCTGAAATGTGTTTTAGAATTAATATGAATGGATTTTTTGTAATTAAATATCATGAATGCCCAAGACCTGAAATTTACATGAAACCTACTTGCAGTGGAATTTACATGAGACAACCTGACAACAACAAAGCTAAGCTACCTCCAAAAACCATGGTTGCTCTTATGCAACACTCTTAGACTCTTAAATATCTTGGCAGTAATTTGTCAGGCCTCCATCGATGTTCAATAATGGCGATGGAACAAAATGTTCCCTCTCAAATAGATCAGGCACTCCACTCATTATAACCACCTTGGAAATGAGCAGCATGGATGAATTCCTTGTGGCCGTCAGATATGGCATATTTTGTTCAGAAAATATTCCATTTCTTTAGCCTGCCTGACGAGAATGTTCTACCACCCTCATTGTTCCCCCAAGCTCCACAGGGACAAGAGGAACGAGGGAGTGGAGAACATCTGCGATCAGTGGTCTGTAGCTTGGCTCCGGCTGGACACAGAGGACGGCTACTGCAGCAACCTAGAAAAAACAAGTGTTTAGAGATGGAAACACTTCTGCTGTGGAACAAGAAAACAGATTCAGACAGATTCAGACAGCGTTGATTACCTGATAAAGATGTCTCAAATCCATGGTTTTTCTGATGACTGGATCAATTATATTGGGCAGCTTTGTTCTATCAGTTATCTGAGGCATGGCCTGCAAAAGACAATATTGTGGTTATTGATATCCTACCTGTTAAATAGAGAAATTATATTTATAATATATCAAGTGATACCAATTGTACAGTAAGGAAGTAATATTCATGCAGCTGTGTCAATTTGCTCTAGAAAGGTATAAAATCAAACACTGAACAAAGAAACAAAACACCAAAAGAAAGGAGGAAAACCTTGATAATGAGTTAAGTAGGTCTGTCATAGTGGAATCTTACGTGAACCAAAACCAAGTCCATCAAGGAGTTTAGGGGGAATGTGCAGACATTAAGAACTTTGGGCCTCAAATTATACAGTGAAGACTGAACATTTAAAGTTAAGCAATCAAAACAATGCCTAGCTATAGGTTTGGAACAATGCAAATTGGCAAAAAGCGACAGAATCTTGGATGGGAAATGATGTTGTAACTCCAAGTGTACCTGTTAGCATTATCTACTTTGCTTCTAGGAGCTTATATTGCTTCATGTTTCATTTAAAAATTCTTGTTGGTAGCTAGAAATAACAAATAGAAACTGGACTTCTTCAAGAATACATTTATCATGAGCGTTTGTGCTAAATGGCAGAGTGAAGCTTGGAAACTATCAATAATATCAATGAAATTTTTGTTTATCATCAGATGTGTCACAAAAAGGTAATACCAATGTTACCTGGATACGGACACAGGTGTCGGAATCCGACTCGGATTCGGATATCCGATTCGGCAAAGAAAATTTGGACACGCGAAATACAACTCAGAATCTGACACGGGTGCCGGAATCCAACTCAGATTTGGGGTGTCCGATTCAGCAAAAAAAATTAGACACGGGTGTCTAGGTAACACTGGGTAATACAAATATTGTAGATATGTGAAAAATAATAACAGTATTATTATGTTGAATCCTTGCTTTTTGTGTTGGCTGATGAGGATGTATTTGAGAGTTTCCTGCTCCGTTTGGTCATAAACACAACCGTCCATGAGAATGTTTGGCCCGAGCTTGTTTAACCAATAATGTATTCTTTAGAATATTTAAGTTGGCAATACATGTAATTCATATTTTTTTATATTACATCTTGATAAAAGTGTCTAGCTGTCACAAGAAAGTCATGAACATGAAGAGCCTGCCCAGGGGGAATAACTAAATATTCTCAACTAAATACTACTCACTGCTCGAAGACACTTTATAACATCTGCCAAAACTTTAGGCATCACCAGAAGTTCACCAAAAGTATTCTCATTTTCAATAGATTGACTAGAGAGAACATACCCATGAAACAATAGATTGACAATGAGATTCTCCAATCATTTCCACTGGCTTCCTTCCCAGTAAAAGCTCAAGAAGAACCACCCCAAAAGCATACACATCACTCTTCTCAGTTAATTGACCTATAAGTGCATAAGTAACACATTTTAACTTACAAAGTTCAGAGGTATCCAAGCAAAAAACTTAATGTACTAAAGCAAATGCACGTACCATCAAGAAGATACTCCGGCGCAACATAACCAACAGTTCCTGAAGGTTTTATGTCATCTTTGTTGTGGTCCCCACCATATATTGCGAGGCCAAAATCTGATATCTGTAGAAATACAGAATCAGACCAAAAAGTCAAATCTGAATTTCTGAACGTTGAACTGATATATATAAAAATGGAAGTTTGGGCAACCTAAATATAACCTTTGCGTTGAAGTTTGTGTCAAGAAGTATATTGGATGATTTTATATCTCTGTGTATAATCATAGGATGGCAATGCTCATGAAGGTGTTCCAATCCTCTGTCAGCACAAAATTGACTTGGATTAGTACCCATTATCCTTATTCCGGTTAGAAAATACAGAGAACTCAAGAGTTTGAGAATTAGAACCTTGCGGCATCAAGAGCAATTTTCAAGCGAATGTGCCAACTTAAAGCTGAACCACGGGAAGGTCCTACAGAAATCAGGAAACAAACGATCATATATTTTCCTTTCATTATCTTCAATCTTAACACAAATGTAAATTTATCATGATGACAAGCTTGAATTTACCATGTAGCTGTGTTTCAAGAGAACCATTTTGCATTAGCTCATAAACGAGCAGCCTTATATCTTCATGAATACAATATCCCAACACAGAGATCACGTTGGGATGCCGAATTTTCCCAAGGAAATCCAATTCATTCTAACAATCATATGTGGACAGAATCAACCACGAATTTCCAAGAAATTGCAAAATTATGAAAATGAAATGTCTATGTTTTTCACAGTCACCTCAAACTCTTTCTCAACTTCCTGCCTACAACAGTCCAGTTTCTTGACAGCTGCAACATGACTTCTATCAAGGCAAGCCCTGTATACACAACCAAAACCACCTTTTCCCAATATATTCTTCTCATTAAACTTCCCAGTAGCCGACTCTAGGACTGAGAAGTCCATCATTGCAATCACTTCTTTCTTGGACATTTTCAACAAGTTCAGTTTGCCCAGGACGGGTAACAACATGTTCCCGTTATTAGCATCTGCAAATTTCGTTTAAAACGTCATTCAGGAGTTCAGGACCTCACAAGTCAAAAATGATACTAGCTGATGTTAACTATCCCCTTAAAGACCTCACTTGATATTTTGATGTCCTTGGAGTTCAGAGCTTCCCGAGCCTTTCTCCAGAAGGTCCATGCATAAATTGCTGAAACCACGATCACAATGACTGCAACAAGTGCCAAGATGACAGCAACGAGGACCTGTTTTAGGTAATGGTTATCTCCCCCAGTTTGGACCCGTGCAGCTGCATTCAAGGGCAGTATATTACAGATAAAATTCAGATGCATTTGGATAAAAGGGTTTTATTCGAATCTGAAGCACTAGCACAGACTACAGAGACAAGCAAATATTGGCCATTTCAATCGCAAGCCACTAACAATTTGGCAATCGACACCTAAGTACAAAGGCCGCATTTCTAATAACAAACATATAAAATGCTCACCTTCAGGAGACATCACATCCGGAAGAAAGGGCGCGTCAGCCGCCGGCGAAGGCGCAGGCGGCGACGACGCTGATACATCGGCGGACACCACCCTGGCCGCGTCCGCGAGCAGGGCCGTGCCACCGAGCAGCGAAGGCAGCAGCAGCAGCAAGAAGCTGCCGCCACCGGGCACCACCATCCCTCTCCTCTCTCCCGCCTCTACCCTGTCCCCTCCCTCCCTGTAAGTAACAGTTGGGGACTCCGCAACGGAGGTCGGGTCGAGGAGAGCCGGCGGCAGCCACCAGGGAGAGACCGAAGCCGAAACGCCGCCGCGCGTTTCGAAATTTTCCTCCTCGTCCTCCTCGCTTCTTTTCGGAGGTAGCAGTTGGGATTTTGGACGCGAGCGGGAGTGGGATCCCACTGCGCTGCACGCTGGCGCGGCGGGCCCCACGGGGGACTGGCGGGTCTCCCTGGTGGATTCGTGCGGCTGGTCCACGGTGTGAGCTGGAGTGCGGCCGCTTGATTCGTCCGCTGAGATTATGCGATTTGTCTTATTTTATGCGGCTCGTGTACGGAGCATGTGGGTGGATCTACCCGGAATGTATTTTCGACGGCGCATAATCGAGTGAAAAAAGTTACCACTACCCTTATTTAGTTGCCGGAGATTATTTCGAAGAGCCCTTGGCATTTAAGATCGTATTTTTTTTTATTGTATCGCGTTTCTGTCAATGGAATATCAGAATTACACATTTTTGTTTTCATTTCGTAGAACTCCCCTTCTTTGCTATGCTACATAGTGATGCTTTAAAAATATTTGCTGCAAAGCGTAGTTCTGAAAGATGGAAACAGAGAATTTTTAATTCTTTGATATACTTAAAAAGGTGTTCTTTTCTACAATAGGAAAATAATTGTTTAGTTTATGGGGAAAGGAGTGAGTGGTTTTTGGAAGTGGCTCTAACCAGCCAAAGAAAAGAACCCCAAATGGCTTACAATGAAGACAATGTGCACTAAAGGCGAGAACATGGTATGCTAGCCATTATTTGGTAAGAGTTTTTTTGTCATCGTCAGCTACCAGGCCTATCCCTAGTGGCCAACTACTGGCACAAGAGGAAAGAAGAGAAAGAATTGGTGTGATTATTTTGAGTGACTTTATGTGGTATATGAGATAACATATTTTTCTAATTTCCATTATCCTTTTAGATGTGCACTCATCTCAAAGTAGAATAGACCGTCCGAGTCTCGAGTTCACCAAATCCTCATCTTGCAACATGGAGCTGTTTAAAGTGAATTTGTGATCTACCAATATGTTATTAAATTGCATGAGCCTTTCAATATCTCTCAAATTTCTAAAGTTTATCCGTCCAATGTTTATAAGGATTTTACATATTTCAAGATTCAAAGTTGCAAGTTTTGACCAACAATTGGGCTAATTATATGTATTAGTGATAAATTTATATTTCAATGTGCATTCATATAATCATGGTTTATTAGTTAGAGACAATATACAAGTGAAATCTTTGAATAAATTTAAACTTTAGAAGACTGTGACAAGTCAAATCACGCCTAATGAAAATGTCCTGAATGAGTTTTTGTTAATTTTAGTTATAGACGTTAGAATGAGTACTAGTGCACTGCTGATCTGGTGGGCTTGGCTCACTAAAACTAAGAGTACGTTTTTAGGAGGACAGAGCACCAGATTCTATATGATTATGATGCATGATGCATCAATATGAGGCCTGCCAACTATTCAGTTTTCAGTTGGACCATGTGACGGACACGAGATGCGCTGACTTGGTGAGAATATTTTATTTGTCACGCATTCCGATCAGCATAAGGAAGATTGATTGTTTTCTAGTCCTAACAGAAATAAAAGCCAGCGTCTGCGACATTGCACGAACACAAGTTTTTTTTTCTTTTGTAATACGTTTGCAGTGCAAAAATTTCATAAGAATTATGTAGGGATACCACAAAACTCAGTTTAATTCCCGTAGCAAACAAGGCAAACTAGCGCGTTCCAAATATGATGACCGAAATTCCCATCATTAGTCGCTCCGACATTTTTAGGTGCCTCAAGCAAAGGGAAACAACGTTGTTTAATTCAAAACATGCAAGAAAATGTTTTAGTTTGGTGAAGCAGTATGGTAATGGAAACACTATACATGGCATATATGCAAGTAGAATCCACCGGACACACACCCTCACTCCCGTTCATCATCGTTTCCACTCCACGCTATTGTTGCCACCGCCGCTATGTGCTCATGTGCCATCGTCGTGCTCCTCCGATCTCTTAGCGCCTGCCAGCTCACTAGATTTGCTCCTCCTGTTTCGGACCATTGTTGCCACCATCATGCATCACAGGCGTCTTCTCCCTTGCGGTTGTGTTCGTGGACCTAGCTCTACCTCGACGTCTTCCCCAATCCCGCTCGTGGGCTCCTTCATCTTCCTTGCACCCCAATTCCCGGAGGTTGCATGGTTGCCGCAAGGGAAGAAGAAGATTGGAGGTGCGGATCAACAATACTAACAAGCTTGAACAATTCATCTACTTGTGGAGAACAAGTTCCTCGTAATGTTAGAACTTTTTTTCCTTAATTATTGGAACAATTTTGATTCTTTACCTGAACACTTTGGACTTGCCGGAAGAGCTCACTAGCATGAGAGACAATACCGACAAGCGGCGGGGAGGCAGTAAGGGCTACAATGATGATGGCAGAGAGCCGTGGGGGCAAGCAGCTGGCGCAGTGGCGGCGATGACAGAGGTGTGTGACGCTATAAGTGCATATGCTTCCTATCACTACCACAGAAAAAGAGTCCTCCTTACCCCCTTTCACCGTCGATTTAGTAATAACCGGCAGTAATAATATATCAATGTCGGTTCGTAAGCTCCAGGTGGATATAAAAAGCCGTGCCATCATGAATCGTCAGTGATAGTAATTATCACTGTTGGTTCTTGTTATGAACCGAAAGTGTATTCAAATTATCATTACCGGTTCTTCACTAGAATCGATAGTTATATTAGTTCATCCAAAGATATGCCTTTATTAACCAATAGTGATAATAACTATCACTACTAATTATATTTACGAACTGACAGTGATACTCAAAAATCGTATAACACTTTGCATCAATTTGTTCTAGCAAGCTTGATGAGAAGCCAAAGACATCAAAGAGGAAAACCGGCATGAAGCAAGATAATATGACTAGAAGCAAAAATATGACTTGTTATAATTGCCGAGAGAAATAATATATTGGTAAGAATTATCCAAATAATAATACTTCTAAGCCTATTCTTTTCAATGATCATTATTCGCTTAGAAAGGCTAGAAATGGTATCATAGTTGCTAAGGTTATTAGTTCATATAAATTTCATGCAAGGGTGCTTAAATATCTTGTCACTAACATTCAAGGATCCAACACGATTTGGATACTACAAAATGCTTGAATGATTCAATAGGTACTTGAAGAGGCATTGAAGACTTAACTCATTTATGAAGAAGTAATTTCACACCTTATGTCAAAATAGAGTCAAGTATGAGGATGAACTTTCTATATTATGAATCAATGTCATCTCGATAACAAGTATTTACATTGAAGTATCTAGTCTCTAGCCTTTAGTAGGTTACATTGTTTAGTTGTGCATAATATTATTGCTTGTTGCTTTCTTATGCATTATGTTTTAACTTTTGGAGCATATTTGTTTCGGTTCAAAACACTTAAAAAAATTTCTAGTTGAATCCCTTAATTCTTTATCCAACCTTTATGGGGATCTTAAGATTAAATATGTTTCTTTAATTAACAATTAGATGTTATATATCTAGTGGATTTAGATATGACATATCCTATTCTTCATTTCTATATTTAAGGACAAATTCAATATTTCTCCTGTTAATGATGCTTGTGCTTCTAACTCTATTTCTTATATAGCATTTTTAGAGAAAGAAAATGCTGAGTTAAGGGCTCAACTTCAGAATCTAACTAGCAAGTATGTGAAACTACAAGAAAATTATAATGAGCTTGCATGCACTCATGAAAGTCCTGTAGCTTATCATACCGAGCTAGAAATAGCTTATGAGGTAATTCTCACAACAGTAAAATCATATGAACTTCGTATGGACAATAACACACTTTCTTTGCATAACATAGAATATGTGCTAGTCATAACAATTTATTATATGCAAACTTATATCCAATGATAAATTACCTATTATTTCTTGTTGCTCTAACAAAAATATTTGCTTTAGTTCTACTTGTGAAATTAACATTATTAAGGATCTCAATGATCATGTCAAGAATATATATGACAAGAGGGCAATCAAATGATCTATATGCGAAAAGGAGGGTGTTGGAGACTTGGCAACATTATTTGAAGATGACAAATTCATCAAAGTACTAAAATTGTCAAGTCATATGAAAAACATTCATCATTTATCCAATATCACTCTATGGGTAATACTCTATCACAATATTTTCAAAGAGATAATTGTTCTTGAAATTCATGTTTCTATTTTTGTGATAGATACATAGTCCAATAGGATTTCTGGAACTTTTCACATATCGAAACTTTTGATTGAAAAAAATTAGAATATCCGATGGTCCAAGAAACCATTGAAGGTTCCTAGGCCTTTGCATGTGTAGATTTTGTATCTATGCATGAATAAGAGTATGCTTTTTTTCTTATCTAGCATCACATCATGATTTACATACTCATATTTCTATATAGTATTCAATCTCATGATCATAGCAAATTGATGCAAAATTTTGAATTGAGGCGCTCAATCTATGGTTATGTTTCATTTGAGTTACTAATGGACTTGTCTAAATCTTCCCATTAGAATTTTTTTAAAATCCAAATCTTTTTTCAAGTTCTTTCCAAAGATTTCTAGAATTTCTGCTTCCAATGGTCTGACCTCTATGATACCAGTTCGACCGCCAGAGTTATACAGAGAGATTTTTGAGTCCTCTGCTTCCAGCAGTCTAACCACACCTTTCCTCGGTCTGACCGCCAGAGCCTCATTTGATATTACTAGTCTTTATCTGAATTCTATTTAGCACTTTAGAGAAATCAATGGATTATCATATAATTATGAGTATTATGCTTTGTAAATTATAAATATTTGAGAAATACCACTTAGAATTGATATTATTGCTTATCTAGTATCTATGTGGTATGTCAAGCTCATTTAAGACTCAATGTCTCAAAATATTTTTAATTGATCCACATTTATTTTTAATTGAAACTTGAGATCTTCATTGTGTTTATGCTTCTCTTTCAATTCCAAGATTTTAATTGGAATCAATTTCTCATTCGGGTCAAATCAACTAATAGCATTATAAAAATAGCCTTAGAATGTGATATGAAGCATGATGCTTAATTCTAAACTTTCATCATATACTTCGTTAAAAGAAAGTTGATCTATTTTATCTTGCAATTACCATTTTGTGATTTCTCGATATACCATTGTATTTACTTAGATTTGGTAATTATAAAAGTGGTAGTATTTGTTGATCATCTTCCTATCAACCTTGTTCTTCTAATAATTGGTTTCTTTTATTTATAGAAGCTAAGGTTTTGCTATCTCATCGCTTGTATCATTTTTCATATGCTATGTTGAGATAAGTTTTTTAGCATGAATGCAATTATTTCATTTTTATTATATGCTCAACACTATTTCTTAGTTCATTTGTTAAACTTTGTGAATGATTATTTGTTGATCTTGTGCCTTAGATGTATTTTGGACAAGTTTTCATGATTTATATGCTATTTTGTCCAAATTATGTCTTTATTGGATCTTAGAAGTGATGATCATGCTTGTTTAAATTTAATATCTATATCATGCTTGCTTTCTTTGATCCAACATATAGAGTAAGTCGCTCTCAAAAGCTCTTAATGACTAAAAGTTGCATATTGACTTCAATTGGTGTCTAATTCATATTTATATGCACCATTTATGATAGAATTTACTCTATGTATTGAGATTTTTGCTAACTTTTACGGACCCAATGAGTTCAGGGACCAAATTGTACTTGTGAGTTTTAGGTATAATGGAGATGCAATGTATGCTTGACTCATTTATTGACAATGTATTTTCAAAAGAAAGATAATTTCACTTAGAAATCATAAAGAAGATATTCTTATTTCAATTGGTATTCATAAAGATTGTTCTTCAACTTCAACTTCAATTGGAATCATAAAGAAAGATCGTGTCAAAATGAAGCTAAGCAAGGATAAGCAAAAACTTACTACACCAATCTAATATTTTTAGGTAACTTGTTCTTAATTCGTGCATTGAATATCAAAGATTCATCCTTGTATAAGTTGCATCATAGCATGAAAGTAACTTGCAAATTTTTTTTTGCAAGTGCCTAAAAACTTCTTTATTGCAAATATTAGCAATTTGAAATGGCATATTTTTGTGGGAAGTCTATAATCATATTTACGATTCATCCAATCCCAAATATGCAAAAGAATTAATTTCAAATGCTTTAGTTGCTCTTATGTGCAATACTGATGAAGATTGCAAAATTTATTCTTTTGCTTGAGGTTTATAGGTTTTAGTTATCAAATGCTTGAGTTGCTCTCTTCTTAGTTCGCTTTCAATGGCCTTATTGAATATATAAGCTTATAAGATGTTGACACTTTGTGATAAATGAAATACTCATAATAATATCAATATTTTTGCTATCTTTAATTTGAGCCTAATACATTGCTTCTGTGTTTGGATATTGTTTTTAAACTCATGCTTGACTTGCCTTCAATTGGCATCTCTTTACACCCATTTGATATATTGTATAGTGCGATCTTCTTAAATTATTTGTAATAAGTGAATTTGATTTCACTCAATTTGTGAGAAATGCACACTTTTTGAGAGAGTTCATACTATAAATGGTGGTGCATTAGTTTTTAATGATTCCCTCGTGGGATATGGCTAATGAGCTTTGGGAGAATTTCTTGTTGAGCAAGTTCTCTCTATTCGGCAAGTTCTCCAAAACTATTACATTTTGGCATTAATGTCAATCGGGGGAGAATTTGTAGATGTTATATTTGCAAGATGGACTTTGCTAATGGGGGAGTTTAAAGGGGAGCTTTAAAGGCTATGCCTTTGATAAATGAGGTGAATGTTTTTGCACGCATAAGTTGCATGTTTTGCATGGTTAAGTTGCACGCATAGTTACTTGTGATATGCATAAGCATGCCTTTATGGTTCTTATGTATAAAGAAAACTTCGTCTAAAATTTGAGATAGACAATATATGTAGTGATATTCCATATTCTTTCACGCATCCATAGATTGTGGGGGAGTTTGCTATATATATATATATATGTTTAGTTCTACTAACATCAAAATCTTAGTAGTGTTTGATGCTAGTAAAGTGGATTTTGGTAATCTCAAACAGCTTGTGGTGTTTGATACTACCAAAATATGATCTTAATATACATTATATTTTTGGATTATATGTATACTAAGAAATTCATCTTTCAAATATAACCATCTAGCGAGATTGTCATCAATTACCAAAATAGAGGAGATTCAAGGTGCATCTAGCCTTTAAGTGTGGTTTTGGTAATTAATGATAATACTTATAGACTAATAATTATATTGAGAATTGTTAGTAGGTTATTTTCATAGGTGATGCATGGAGAATTGAGCATAAATTCATTGAGGAATGTCATATGATCTAGAGAAATGCATCAAGATGAATGAGCTCTAGGTGATGCTCGGGTAAATGATGACAATATCTATGGACAAACAATTTTATTGAGAATTGTTAGTAGGTTGTTCTATAAGTGATGTATGGATGATTGAGCATGGATTCATTAAGGATTGTCAAGTGATCAAGAGAAATGCATCGAGATGAAAGAGCTCTAAGTGATGCTCATGTGAAGAAGAAGCTAGAGAGGAAGAGACCTTGAAGTTTGAGTATGGTCTTAAGAATAACTGAAGATACGGAATTGTCAATTGAGTTTTATGGACTAACCCATGTGCTATTTGCTTAAGAGTAAGTTGGGGTTAGATTCCATATGAAGGAAAATATTGAATTAAGATATTCAATGTGTCGAGTTGGAAGAGTAAGACCGAGACAAGTTTAGTGAACAACTTGTGTGCTGGATGCTTACAGCTCATGCCTTGGTGGTAAATCAGTTGAAGATGATGTGAAAAGATAAATCTTCCATGCTTGGTGTATAGAAGCAATCAAGTAAACTTCATCGAGCTTGATCAAGAGAGGATTGAGATGGAAAGTGAGGATGAACATCATCATCAAGCTCAAGTGAAGAGTTGATGAAAAACCTAGAAGAAGCATCGGCACTCGGATGATGTGTTCATCAAGTCTAGTGGGATGGCTAGCTCAAGGCAATAGTATAAAATGTAGGGTATTTTCTTTTACTGGTCAATGGTGATTAGAGAAGAGAAATGACCGGATTGATGGGATAAATGTCGTACTATTAAGAGGGGTCTCAACGATTACTTGAGTTTTACAATGTATTGATAAGCACAATCTTGCATGTGCATACTCTCTTTGGTAGGATGCTATAGTTTACAAATGAGTTCTACAAATAACTCAAGTTCATGTTCCTACTTCATGTGGCATGTTAGTAAGTTTGCAAAGGTGTTTTGCAAGTTGTCATAGTGAATGCTTTAACCCTTGGTCGATGGAACCTTTAGGTGACGGTCTGACCACCAAGAGGGTCGGTCTGACTGTTGAAAAGGTGAAAAGGCTGTAACGTTTAGTTTTAGAGTCATTGGTCTAGTGACGGTCCGACCGCTAGGTGAACTACAGTGTGACCGTCAGATGCGTAGAGAAGTTAGACTTTGGGCAACGGCTACATTTCAGGTTGTGGCCTATATATACCCCATGTCCAGCGGCTTGGGCAAGTACTCCTGCACCTATTGAGCATCCTTGAGCTAAGTAAAGTCCTTCCCACACATTTATGTATGTGTTGTACATAGAGAGGGTTGTGAGGCAAGAATCAAGTGCATTTGTATTAGTAATTGAGCTTTAGACACTTGGTGAGAGTCGAGTTCGTCTTGTCTTGTTATTCTTGATGTTTGCCAACACCTAGACGGCATGGTAGTATTGTGATCTAGTGATCTTCTCAAATAAGTTTGTGAGAAGGCCTAGTGTGATTGTGAGAGGCTTTGTGCACGCCTTGCTAGAGTGGTAAAGTGTAACTCTAGTGGAATCAAGGTAGTGAGTGGTTTATTAGATCAATTTGGCTTAAGATCAAGTTGCTCATAGTGAGCCTCTTCTCATGGTGAGAATTGCATACTTGATAGAGGACCGGTTAAATATTTGAACCCACCTCAACGTGGATTAGGGGAGCCCAACAAGTCTCCGAGACCACGGTAAAAAATCCGATGCCTCCTTTATGGGTTGCCTACTTAAGCTTATTTACTTTGAGCAATTTACGTTTCTAGAATTATAATTGCTTACATGTTACCATAGGTTGCAAACCTTGATATAGACATACAAACGATCACTTTCATTGAGACATAGATTTTGAGGGTATCATATGTGTCGTAACCGATTGTTTTTAATTCCGCATCTTTATCGGTTATATCTTGCTAGAATTTTTAGAATAACCTATTCACCCCCTCTAGTCGGCCTCCTTGATCCTACAAGGACGATGTGTGGGACTTCTTCATCAATGAGTCGAAGAGGAGGAGGAGGAAGAGGAGGAGGAGGAGGAAGCCGGTGACGACGGCAACAAAGGCGACGATGATGATAGCAAGGACGAGGACAAGGACGATGATGGTGACGACAATGATGATGAGGAGGAGAAGGAGGAGGATGATGATGACTACTTCATCGTCGTGGACAATGGACAACAGACATTATCGATCATTTGGAGTTTTTTGCACGCGACTGTGCATGTCTTTTGATTTTGGTTTATAATGATAGATTTAGTGAATTATCTATAGATTAGTGTGATATAAAGCTCTAATTATGGAGATTAGTAATATAAAACTCAGTTAAATTATTGTCTGTCTGCTTAAATTTTATTTTATTTTTCTTATATTGAGTATTACTATCGGTTCATAGACGGAACCGACATTGATAAGTATACAAATCGGCAGCATAAACTCAAGAACCAGCAGCGATACAAACCGAAAGTGATAATCATAAATTATCACTACCACTTAATTACCACCAGCGGTACTTAAGTATATAAACCAGCAGTAATTTAGTTTTTGAACCTGTATGAATGGCCTTATCTGTAGTAGTATATAGACACACCAATATGGAAACAATTTGGTCACATCAGCTTTGCCGCGTATCAAGACCAATTGGCGTCAAGAATTTTTTTTAGGGGAAGGTGTCAAGCAAGTTGAGTGCCAAAGCCTGAAAATTAGAGGGCATATGAAAGTATTTGAGTTCAAACAATTGGGCCGAATCGGCCTTTTGTCACAAATGTGTTGCGCTAACGATCAACTGGCCTGCCATATGGTGCCGAACAAACGGTGGAGAGTATACAAGTCACCGCTATCACAAGAGAAGGGAGAGCAAGCCATTGGCGAAGGACCGAGCTGATCTAAGGTAGAGCGGTAGCACAAGGACATTAGCGCAAGGCACTCAGCTACAGGACCGCAAGAGCATGTCCTTGGCGGCATTGACCACTAGCTTCATCATGGCTAGATAGCATGACGATTGGCAGACCATCGACAACAGCCACATCCACGGCAAGGACACTGTGGCGAGTTGCAACGGTGGACTCTCCTTCCACAGACATCTACGATGCGTGCCATAATGGTGGCAGGTTGAACAGAGCCTTCCCTAGCTGCAACGACATTCAAACTATGTGGTTATTTGAATCCTCCGCCATCGATCAACTAAGGTGTGTCTTTCTTTTTAGAAAATTTTCTACATGCCATCGAATAAGTCCCAATTTCACAAATTTCCATCGAATAATCTCTCTCAGGTTGTCTATGTTGCCCGTGTTTCCGCTAATCCACTTACTTGCAAATGCCAAAAGCAGTTAGGGCAAATGGAGGCTAAGGTACAATGACACGCCATATGGGTGATTTTTTAGACGGTTCGACAAACGGATTAGAGGTCAATGCTTGGGAGGTAATATTGGCCATGTACACGGCATATATTATACTATGTCGCACTCCCAACTCCCCCTCCCTCTTGCCACCAACATATGGCTCCTCCGTCGTCTCCCCTGACATTGCCGCCACCCTTAAGGTTGGCAACGAGCTAGGTCGGGTCAGTGCCCCCTGGGTTTCGGACCCAACGGGGGTGGAGGCGGGTGTTGAAATCGCTCCGCAGAGCCTTCGGGTCAGGATCCTGACCCAAGTTAGGTCTGGGGCTGACTCGAGCGAGTGCCCCATTGGCCTCGAGCCCCCGAGATTGCATAGGATGGGCCTAGCTTCATTGCCTGACAACCTGAGCTAGAGGGGTTATAAAAAACAATGGGTAGGCACAAAAAATTCCAAAGATCTTGGGCAAATCCAAAGAGGGTCGAATGTTTTGTTTTTATGTTATTTTGCCGTGCCCCCAACGTCCACCCGGCCACTGCCATGGGCTCTACTGCCCTCCTCCTCCACAGCCTCATCACCTCCTCGGCACCTCCACTGCCACCCTTTAGCAGTACGCCATCATTGCCTCGCCTACGCGACTATGCCGCCACAATATCCACCCTCCATCACCCTCCCGCAATCCATCGTCGCGATCGCCGCCTCGCTTGCGCAGTCCATTGCCACCTCGCCTGCGTCGCCCTCCAGAAGTACGCCGCCTCGCTTGCACCCTTACGCTCATGGTCAGGGCTTGTCTCGGGTCCCCGATAGGGCTAAGAGCATGGCTTGTTTTACACCCGATAACCATTTCGGGGCTAGGTTGGGTTTGAGGTTTCGGGTTGGGTACGTTCTCGCTCCACCTGGCCTCGAACCGACCCGTGAAATAAGCTTTGGGCTCGGACCTCTGAGCCAAGGAGTTCAAGCCTCACGTCCTTGCAGTGAGGAGGCACAGCTAGGAGTAATGGGTTGTCGGGCTCTGGCCCGCTATGGTGAGGTGTGGTGGGGAACGTGGAGTGCAGCATGGCCTGGACAGTGCCTTAGCATCCATTGCTATTAAACGATTAGCAATGAAACCCAATTGGGTCTACTAATCAAGAACGTGGAAGAACAAGAAAATGCCATGAAAAGAAACACACAAAAGAGAATGACACCTAAGCACGATATTTGTTAACAAAGTTCAGCTAAAGGCCTACATTCTGGAGGCAATGACTACATACGCTTCTCTCCAAACATGCAGTAAAACCAACATTCCAGGGTTGGCCAGCTGCATGGGTTTGACCGTCGCCATGACCCGGCCTCATCTGCCGCCAACTTGTCTCTCGATTACAAAAGGTGGCACCCTCATATTTATTGTCCTAGGGTTACAAAGTTCGACTCAAACATAAACCTAACCACCAACTCAAGCCCAATTTGTAACCTATTTTGTACACATATTCGATACAAATTCAAAGAACTCCACCTTGGCGAATGTGCCAGCCACCTTGAAGCAATCCATGTGCGAACCTCTGTGTACTTGGACTTAACTTGCCACCTTTGCTGCTCACTTAGAACAACCCGACGTGGTTGCATCTACAGCCCGACACTAGGACAAAACATTGTAAAAGTTGTAGTTCCATCTCTCTTGACTTCACAATTCAGTTTGTATTGATGTGAACGTGACTTCTCTCCTATCATGACAATCTTTCTCTCTTACATAACCCTTAAGGTCTTCTTATCTTGTGCCGCCTGATACAACCAACTTTCTTCAACCAAGACCCAAGTGGAATTAGATTTCTTCTAAGCCCCAACACATGCCTCACCCCCTTGAGTAGCACCTCCAGACCATAATACATCTTTAACTTGATGCTGCCCACTCCTATGGCATGGTAACTTGTGTCATCTCCTAAGTAAGTAAAACCATAGTCACCTTTCGTGTATGATAAGAACCACTCCTTCTTTGACGTTGCAAGATATGAGCTAGCCAAATCCAATAACCACGCTTCACAAGACTTTTCACTTGATAATGTGAGAAGACCACTGTCACTTTTTGAGTCTTCTTTCTTCGGAATCACAACGCTTGCAACTACACTCTTCTCCAATTCTAGACAATCTTTCCTCATATGCCCCTACTCCTTACACTTGTAGCATTGTTGCCCCTTCTTATTCTTACTCTTCTTGTCCGCATCCCAGCTACGATCTCTCCTGACAATCACTTGCATTAATGAGTAAAGAAGAATAATCACTTTGTCTTCATCGTCAAGCTTCACCTCTTTTTTTTGCATTATCATCAACCACTTTATTAAAGACATTAATTGACGTGCTTCGCAAGGTCTGATTCCTTTTGCATCTTTAGCCCACAACTTCATTTTTAGAAACAAATTTTAGGTCAAAGTCTTGGACATAAACTGATAGACCAACTTATCCCAAATCTTCTTAGGAGATGTTTCTTCCATAACGTGATACATGATCTGATTGGAGAGACACAACCTAGTGGTAGCTGCCGCTTACGCTTGCATCTCCCCCTACTTATCATTTTCACCTTGGTCTGTTTAGCTTTCTGAAGAACCCTTGAGAGTCTCTATTGGGCCAAAAGGTCATTGCCTCTTTTTTTGCCACAATCCAAATTTTCCGGTCCCATCAAACTTTGCTATCTCAAATTTTGAAGCCATCGATGGCATCCGTTGATCTGCTATCTGAGACCATCGCTGCTTGCAGTCAGATCGGGCGCTTGAACTCTGTGTGCCTCCACACCGATCATTGCTGCCAAGCCCTACTGCACACCTCCTGCACATAGCACCACCGTTCCCTAATCACGCCCTTGCCGCCTTCAAGCCTTCTCAACCCCGCACGCTGTCGCACACAGTGTGCCCTCGTTGACCCATCCGAATGGCGTCACGATTGCTGTGAGCTGTTGAAGAACTCGCTTCCTTGGTTCATGATTAGCTTGATTGATTTTGATGCAACCCTCATGGTCCCCTCCCTTGATTCTGCAGGCCTGGATGATCCAAGTCTGAATCCAGTTGGACTCCTCACAAACCATCCTTTCCTTTCCGTGTCTAACTCCTCCTCGTGAGCCTCCAATGGTTTGTTCGCGACCAACCCGCAGTCTTACCACTAGTGCCGCCTCCTTGTGTTTAGTTTAGAATAGGACTCTTCTAAATCCAACTCTTGCTGATGCACTTGCATCGCACGTCACCACGGTTGGACCACCGCTACCCACAGCTAGACCACTAGGACTCCTTGTTGCACACGTCAAGGCCACAACACCGTGTCATTCCCGACTTTTCTCGACTTGCAAAACTCTTTCATCCAGCAGTTGATCTACCCAACGGCCAGACCGCCAACCACTAGTGGCTGGTTCCAATTGCAAATCTTCATCATGCTGCACCACTACAACAAAACGGGTCATCCGTGCTAGGTCACCAGTGCCGATTAGGCTAGAATTGGCACTGATAAAGTATCAGTGTTAGTTCGTAATATCCCATGCTCGATTATTATTTGAGCCAGATTAAACCGACACTGATACTATCAGTGCTGGTTTATAATTAGAACGAGCACTGATATGAGTCTGGACCCGTAATTCCACTTCATTACGCTTTTAGCTCGCAAGCCTTGCGTCCGGCTCTCCACCCTCTGTGCCCCTCTCTCCTCGTCCTCTCTCTCTTTCTGATCCCCTTTTCTCCCCCCTCTCTCGAACTCTCCTCCTCTCATTTCCTCTCTCCCCAGGCGAGGACCTAGGACTGGACCTTTCGACGTTGATTCAGGTGGCGGTGCTTGGGCTTGTGCTGTTCTCAATAGTTGTCGTCGCCGTCCGTCACGTCGCCTGATGCTACTTCGTCATCGACGCCGCTGGGTTTGTCGCCTCCTACAATGATCACCACCACCACGGTAGCTCGGCCGCCTACCCGATGCCATCCCTAGGGGAGCAAGAGCCTAGGCCAGCTGATGGGGAGGCAG
This sequence comes from Phragmites australis, assembly GCF_958298935.1. NCBI lineage: Eukaryota > Viridiplantae > Streptophyta > Magnoliopsida > Poales > Poaceae > Phragmites > Phragmites australis. The sequence goes on from NC_084938.1 coordinate 9,920,433, forward strand.
GGCTGTGTGCCAAGTGCAGTGGTGTCAGCTCCAAGAAGTGCTTTGGTTGCAAGCACATGCAGTACTGGTGCGTCTCCTCCTCCTCTTCCCTCCTAGTATTGCCTTGTAATCATTAGGTGTTGCATGGATCTTACATTCTTATTGAGTTCTAGCAGTCAATTGAATAAATTCATGAGCAGCCGATTGAATAGATTCATTGACTGTATGGTGTAATAATCCTTTTACTATAGGAGGAGATTGTGTGTTTGTTCTAGTGTGGAAGTTGTTGATTACCTTTCTCTAATGTATTCAAGGAGTGCATAAGAGTTGCCCTTTGCTTTATATTTTTTTGATTGTTGCATTCCATTGAAGTGGAGAGAAAAGTTATCTTCTTAAGCCTTTATTAATTTTTTATTTGCTTTATATTGGTCTGTAGGCCATATAGAAGTTGTATAATTTGATCTTTCATTGTGTGCTTTATATTGGTCTATAAGCCTTTATCTAGTGAATGTGAGGCCAACAGTAAGTACAAATGTGATGGGTAAGTGTGGTTTTGTGCATGTGCACATTTCAGCTAGGTTCTTTAGTTAGTTTTGGGTGTTGATAATGTGATAGAATTGGTATGCTTACTGCATTTAGCTGATGTTATTTGCTTGCCAAATATGTCATATTGTGCTAGAGTGCATGAATGCTTCCAATTGGTTTGCTGATATTATTCGATTTGCTTATATGAGATGATTGTAATATAGTATGATTACTGAATGCTTCCAATTGGTTTGCACTGTGTTCGTGCTCTGTGAGATGATTGTAATGTTCACTATTGTGAGATGGTTTGAATGAAGATGACATCGAATAATGTAAATGCTGTGAGCAAATTGCATAGGTGCTAAAATCATTTTTATTTCTAAAATGTGAGCTTTTTTTGGCCCTATAATATGTATCAGTACCGGTTAGTATTAGAAACCAGCACTAATAGTGCCAGTATCAGTTTCGTTTCTCTGTTAGGAACCGACACTGATACTAATTATCAGTGTCGAGTAATCAGTGCCGTTCAAAAACCGCCATTGATGGCTTTTTGAGCCGGTACCGATTACTATATCTGTAGTAGTGCACCTTTGTATTGACACTTCTCCGTCAGCCTCTAGAGATCACCATGGCCTTTGCCATCACCATTGTTACTCCACCTTGAGCCCACAATGACTACTCCGATCTTTAATTGAACAAATGTCAATCTGATCGCAAGCCGAAGTCGGCAACACACCGCACGCCTTCATGTCACACCATTGAACTGGCTGTCACATCTAACTGACTCCTATCGATTGTGGCTCACAACAACCAATCAAGTCAATCTCCACATTAGGACACATCCCTGTTGATTGCAGCTCATCAAACGACACCAAAAGAGTTTGACTCCACCAATTGAGTTGTCGATCGCTGCTATGCTCCACCTTGCGCCATATTCTTCCCTGAACACCTTGTGCAACCTTGCGTGGTATGGAACATACTCCTTGCACCTCATCGTGGATATTTCTCTATGGCTTAGGCTTTGATAGCACATAACATTAAACGATTAGCGATGGCACTGGATAGATCCACCCTTGAAAGAGCAAGAAACGCCATGAAAAGAAACACACTAAAGAGAACAACACCGAGTCACAATATTTGTTATCGAGGTTCGTCCAAATACCTACACCCTAGGGCAAAATATTTGATTTTCTTTTCTTGTGTTTAGGTGCAAATTCAAAAAATTATTGTTGTTGATTCCCTTCGATTGGTCTGTCTGCTTGATGATTTCATCTATCTCCTTAATCAAATTGGGGCTGAGCGACAAGCTGCGAGTTTCCTTTTATTTTCGGTTGCCGCGGTTCTATCAGGTTATTGCTGGCGAAAGTAACCTTGAGGCAGCTTGCATGGATCCATGCGATATCTCTGGCGAAAGTTGTGTGCGCTGTGCGGCGGTCGACGGAGCATGAAGGCTTTAGCAAGGCACACGGGCAGTTTGACAAAATGTACCGCCGCGCGTGGCGTGGTCGTGATTGGGTTGGGACGCCGAGTTTACTCTAGGCACTAAAGAAACAACAACTTGATTTGCTATGATTACTATGAACTCTTCGTATACATTTATTAAGCATCTCAAATTCATGTAACAATGTTCATTAAAGACAAAAAACAAAAAATCACCTCAGGTAACTCAGCCCCCCCCCCCACCACATTACATCCTTGACACTAAAATCTATCTTAGAATCTAGTCACTCCTAACACTGCCAATGTATGGCAATTTGATGGATCCTGGCCTCCTAGGTATATTTTGCCGCCTTCTCTTTCCACTAGCTCTGTTAGCCTAACGTTCTTCGGATCCTTCATCTCCTGCAACTTCACACCTTCATCGCCAAGCCTAATGGCGACCAAGTGGTTGTCCACACCAAACAGGAACTCATTCTTCTCGCAGTGTAGCGCCACCCAATACCCTCCCTTCGTATTGGGCCTCACATTTTCTGAGTTCCCTGGTAGGTCGGTCCCACACGCATCAGCCCCATGTATGCGTCAGTGATGTAGAGGTGGCCTGACCCGTGGTGGAACCTAAGGGCTTAGGCCCAGCGGCTGGCCATATGAGCTGTCCATGGTGACCGGTGGGAGCTCGGACGGTGCTGCACAACTGTGTTTGCTGTTACTTGGGCTGTACACGAAAGTCCTCCATTCGGAGTCCTTGCCGCCCACTTGAGGACACAGCTGTCGGAGATGCTGACGTGGGCCCATCGTCGTGGCCGTCGAACGCGACGCTCTCGAGGCCGACCAGCGATCCGGGTAGCTCCAGGCGGGCTGGCCTCAGCTCGCGTTGATGGCCTTCATTATGGTTGCAGTGGCGGTGGAGGGCAGGAGCAGCAGGATGGCAAGCGAGATTGCGAACAGAGCCAGCTTCGACGTGCTCCCCTTGTTTTGTTGTTACGCTGAGTACGTGAAGCTTGTGCTCTTCTTTGGTGGAGAAGGGCGTGCTCTGCCTTCTTCTATTGGCGATTCCTTCAAGTCATAAGTCCGAATCAGTGTCAGCAGCCAAGCCAAGTTAAATTCTGAGTCTTCCTCGCTGTTAGGGATAGGATTTGTTGTACATATCCTCTTAATTGTGGTGCATATCCTAACAGGTGTAATATCTGTAATTGCTCTATGAGCTTTATATAAATGGAACCCCACACGTCCTGTCATAGTGTGGCTTCCCCAAATCTCTCTCTCCCGATATACTTTTGCGTGGTATTAGTTAGAGTTCTTTCCTAGCTTGGCCTACAACCCTAAGCCACCGCCACTAGCATCTCCATTGCCGGCCTCCATCTTTTGCTGCCAATAATGGGGTCCGAATCTACCCTATCCTCTACTTCCTCCGGTGCTCTTGGCTCCAGCTCCTCCTCGAGCCTTGTCCCAGGCTCCTCAAGTGCCATGGCGCCCCTCACCATCTCCGGCGCCGCTGGGCTCATCGGTTCCAGCCGTGCACCCATACCAGTCCTCCTCGACCTTGACACCGGCAACTTCACCAAGTGGAACATCTTCCTCTCTGCCCTTCTCGGTCGCCATGGGCTACTCACCCACATCGACGGCACCGTCGCCCAACCCAGCGATCCCGTGTGGATCCAAGACACTGCACCATCCTCTCCACCATGTACGACTACATGACCCAGGAGGTTCTGGACATCATCCTCGACAAGAACATGAGCGCTTATGAGCTTTGGGCTGCCGCCGAGGAGCTCTTTCTCAACAACAAGGAGAACCGCTCCATAGTCTTCCTCAACGACTTCCACTCATTGCAGCAGGGTGATCTCAACATCACCACCTACTGCAAAAGAGCAAAAACGTCTCACCGACGCCCTTGGCTATGCCGACTCCCCTGTCGAGAAATGTCATCTCGTCCTCAACATTCTCCACGGCCTCAATCCGTGGATGTCACAGGCAGCCTCCTTCATCTCCATGTCGACGCCGCTACCCTCCTTCACCAATACTCGGTCAATGCTCCTCGCCGAGGAGATGCAGCTCACAAACACAGCCAAAGCTACTGCTGCTACTGCTCTCCTCTCCAACGTCTCTCGGCCACCCTCTTGCTCCGGCTCCTCCTGTTGCGGCATCAACTCGCCCCAAAGAACAAAGGGAAAGGAAAGACGAAGGGCGGCTACAGCTCGCCTAAGGTGGAAACGGTGGCTGCTTGGGCTCATCGACACCCGGTCCCACCGGTCCTTGGATTTGCTTCAACCCAGGATGAACACGTGGGCCACTCCGACTCCATATCAGTTTTGTCAATTTTGGGCGGCAATAGGTTATTGAGATAGCAGAGCAAAACCAGTTCCATAGGCAGTATGTTCTAAGAGGCTTGTAGTCGAGCGAAGAGCATTTGTAACAGCACGCTCATACGGAGTTGCTTGCTGCGCTAGTGACGGCTTCGCTCGCGCCCACCCGCTTGGTGCTCCAGCACGTCGGTTCAGTAGCCACGCGTTGCCTTGTTGCTAGTAGCCACCGCTCTCGAATGCGATGCTCGCATTTTACCTTGCTTTTTTATAGAAAGCAAAAGTATATCCTGCTCGCATTTGACCTTGCTTCTGTTCCGCTGCAGATATCTACATAGAAGACAATATATGTCAATTGCTGTAAGAGTTAACGTTTATTCAATAAATATATTGGTTTTGTTACTTCACCTGTGATGTTCTTATATATGTTAAATATCCTAGATATACATAAGTTGTATCTCGTTTTGGCTATTAAAACCAGGTGTGACACTTATTGGTGATAACTGTTGGACTGAAACTAGAATCATGGGCAAGTAATTGGTGAACCAGTTCAACAAATTTTTCTATGTGTTCTATAACAGAATTGTGCTGTTTGATAAGAAAGAACTGATGGATTAGCTGATTGTGTAGTTCACACTCAAAGCGCATACCCACAGCGTGTCATGACTCTACTTTTTGAAGACAAAATGCAGTCAAGCCATCAAAGTGCATGGTAGCAAACTTGACCCATAATGATTTAGGAACCTCAAACCGATCGAAATATGTCTCACATCTTATAACCCAGATCTTAGAACTGGAACTATCAAATTTTGGAAAATCTAACGTAGGCAATAAAAATCCTAAACTAGTAGCGACAATCAGATCAGTGTGTCGAGCAGAATCCATCACACCGAGGGATAAAGGAGAGGTGTTATGAAATTGTTCGCACCTGTGACAAGGGTGGGTATCAGGATGGTACCTGGACCCACATTCCGATAGAAGTTGGCGGAGCAGCGGCCATTAGGCCCGAGCGTCACCTCAGTTGAGGTAGCCGCCAGATGCGTGGCGGCTGACCTCTCAACCTTCGGTGGAGTATTCTCCTTCATCAGATCGTCATACTGATCAACCTTGCTTCGAAGATCTTCGACAGAAACTTGCAGATCGTTCACTTTGGAGTTGATCTGCGGTCTCCAAATGGCGAGGGCTTCGACTACAGAGGTGTTACGGTCTAGAGTTGACTGGATCGCCGCCAACAACTTCATGATCTCACTCAATTCCTTCTCCATCTCCAATGACTACTGCTCTCTCGTCAGGTACTGAGGCCTCTTGAGGTATTTCGGGGGCTCCAGGATGAAGTGCTCTGTTACCAATTTGTTACAAACTAAATTTAGGTAGCTAATTGTTTACTAGATAGGAATTCCGGCGAAGTTCTGGCCACACACACTCGAGAAGAGCTCGCCGTCACCTTTTCCGTGTTCTGGTTCGTCCCCTCCTCCAAGAAGAAGACCCCTCTCCTAAATACTATTGCTCATACGAAATTACAAGCCGCTTGGTCCGATTCACTCATGTCTCCATTCTGGGCGTAAGATTCTAGAGTTGGTCTTCCGAGTCTTCCTGAGCTTCACGCCGTACGCAGGCCCATGTCCACGCTCTCCTTCAGTCTGGTGCTCCTCTTCAGTCTCTGAGCCGTCTGCCTCCTTCCGTCCGACAAGACGGTGCTCTTACTCCTGACAGCCAGTCCCAATAATCCTTCCCCGTGATCGGCATCCTTCTTGTCACCTGTTAATAAAAAGAGCGACATACAACGGTCTTGCCCCACGGTCAAAACTTAGTATTCCAAGTGCTTGGGGATGTGCAATGTCAACCATGGCATACCATGGATATGCTCTGGACGTGGCTGGACATGACGCGGTGGGCACTGACGGCGTGGCAAAGACATGCTCTTGCCCCAGCCAGCATGGCGTGGAGTGTTCGTTAGGATCCTTAGCTGGCTTAGCGCTTGAGCGAGGGCGCGTCCCTGGCTACAGGCTTGTCCTGGTGGAGTACGGTGCAGAATGGTGACGATAGCGGAAGGAGAATGGACGAGACGGAAGAAGTGGGTTTAGTAATTTTGATCGTTTTGGAATTATGACAATGCTAATTTGCAGGCGGTTTCGCTGGAGAGGCGTGGATCGAACTGCCTAGCGGAGAGGCTCTGTTCACATGAGTGCGAGTGTTCAGCAACAAAATGACTCTTTTGAACATCGTTTGCACACGGCTAAAACAAATAAACCACCATGAGAGGTTTATATGATCTGATCCTGATAATGGAAGGGTGGAAAGTAGACGGCTGCGCAGTTGAAAATGAAGACTGTACCTTCCTGATTATTGTTGTGGGGACGTAGCATTGAGTTGTAAAGTAGTACCTAAGTAGTACGCCAGCCAGACAGTACATGTGCATCACATAAGAAATATGGTAAATTCAGAATCTACATCCTATTTGAGGAAACAAAAATCTTGTATGCTTTCTTGACAGTAACTGGTATTTATGCTATTAATGTTGAAGTTTAGAGAGATACGATCTATGATACTGTCGCTCAGGTTAAATCAAAGATTCAGGGAAACACAGCGAGACAACAGACCAAGGTGTACATATGTAGGACTGCCAAGCAGCTGCAGCATGTAACGTTGATAACGCCACATGCATGCGTTTCGTTCTTCCTGTTTAATCAGCACGCGGACCCGGCAGAGCACATGAGAGCGCCAGCGTCCTTGGTCAGCAACCTCACGTCGTCGGCGCTGGCCGCCGCAAACGCCTGGTGCTTTTTGTAGTTCGGTCGCACCCTGCTGCCCGTCTGATGGAAGAAGGCGCCGTTCTGGAACGAATCCCCTATGGAGTGCCAGTCCCAATCCTTCCCCGCGACCGGCATCCTTCTTGTCACCTGTTAAAAAAAAAAGGGTAAATACAACACATCAGACCACCAAACGTTTTAAAAAAAGGGTAAATACAACACATCAGACCACCAAACGTTATCGAGGCTTGTTTGGAGCGCAGGGATTTCACGGTAATTTCGTAGAAAAATTTCTTGCTTTTCAAACGGTACATATAAGTAGATACACAGAAAATAAGGAGACCTTCTTGTTGTCTGCCCCGGAGGCTACAAACAGGTTGCCCTGACTCTTGACACTGGGCCCCATGCTTCCTCCGATGGCGTAGTCTCTCCATCCATCGTAGAAGTTATTCACGACGTGAGCGTAACCGTGTCTTATCCTGCAACATCACGATTGATCGACACGAAGGAGACGATCCCATCTTAAGCAAACACGCAGGAAATGGTTCAGGGCCGAACTGAACAGGTCAACTTGTTGGGTAAGTACCGACCTTGGCATACGCTGGTTTACGTTGGGGCCGAAGCGGTTGAACGCGACGGTGACGCGCATCCGGCGGTCGGCGGCGTGCCCGTCGTCGTGCCCGAGCAGCATGACCTTGTCGTGGTGGAGGAACCAATTGTTGGAGACGGTCACGTCCGTGGAGCCGACCGTCACGTCCAGGAGCCCGTCCTCGCACCGTGACAGCGTGTTGTGGTCGATCCACACCTTGGAGCTGGCCACCAACCGGATGGCGTCGCCGTCCATGCCGCTCGCCGGCTGCACGGCGCCCCCGGGGACGACCACCTGCCCCGCGGGCTGCGTCCGGCATTCGTGAATGTGTAGCCCGTGGATGATCACATTGTTCACCTGGTAGAGCACGATGCCCGCGCCGCCGGCAATGTGCACGTCGGCGCCGCGGGCATCGATGACCGTGAAGCTCTTGACGAAGAGCGGCTGCGCCAGCCGGATGTGCATGCTCCTCTGAAATGTGATCCAGACCTTCCCGGCGAGCACTGTCGCGCCGTACCGCAGCGTGCCGGGCCGTGGGCGCACCGGGTCGTCGCCGGGGTCGGTGACCGTGTACGGGATCACCCCGGGGCCGCGGTTTTGCCGCATCTTCCCAGCGAAGCCCACCGAGCACACGGCGAGCCTCTGTCGGTTGGCGGCCCAGTTAGGCTGGCCGCGCCAGCACCGGTCGATCACATTAGCGCCATGGATGTTGGCCGTTGCACCATGGAGGACGAAAAGAAAAACGAGGACGAGTTCTTTGGAGCCCATGCTTCAGAAGTCTCTAGCTCGATCTCTTGATTTTCTTGCCTGATTGAAAAAACTGTAACGAGACACTTATAGAGATGTCAGCTCGCCATTTTGAGAAGGGAGGCAGTTTCTACTGGGAAGCAGGCGAGATATTTTTGAGGCGTTTGTTTCATTTATTTATTAGGAGAAACTGCCCTATGCATTCTTATGCCGGTGTTCGTTTGTTTTACAACTTACAACCCGTTATACCAAGAAAAGCACTTGTGCTAAAAGTTGCGAACCATTTGCCGTTAGCTTTGAAGAAATCTTGTGATAGAGATGTTATTATTAATTGATTAAATGTTCATGAAATCTTCTAACATTATAACAACATGCGCATTAAGGAAATTTAAATGGAGATCAATTGAGCTTATGTGAATCTTGAAACTTCCAATCTATATCTATACTCCTATAAAATAGACAAGTTATAACAGATCCAAACAATATCTATCATACAATTTATATGATCAAACGGTCCACAATCAAAGTTAGTTCCCCATCTCTTCCCCTCTCAATTGTTTAGAAACTTCCAATCAATTTAGAAACAAGCAATTAATGGGTGCTATAAATAATAAAAAGTCATTACTACAGAAACCCTCTTCGCTATCAGCTCTAAAATCCCATTCATTGCCGGTTTTAGAGCCAACAGTAGGCAGCAGGCAATAATAGTCCCCGACTATCACTGTCGGCCCAGGGAACTGGTAGTGAAGGGGGTTATCACCCCAAGGTTTGAGCCGGCAGTGATGCCTTGATATCACTTCCGGCTGGTGGTTTCAGCCGACAGGATAACTGTGGAATCACTGCCGACTGAATCCTTAAGCCGGTAGTATTTTGCCTCTCCTCTCTCTCCCACATCTTCTCTTCTCTTTGTCCTCTCCTCACTCTTGCCTCTGTCCCTCCTCTCTCTGTCTCTCTCTCCCTCTCAATATATGCATACAATGAGACATATTTAATGGTAAATCAATAATAAACACACATTCATAAATACATAGTAATTCATGTCCTTCATTAATAACATAGTAATTAATGCCCTTTATTAATATGCAGATAAAGCTACTTAATCTGGCTTAACGATATATACGTTGTCAAGCCTCTTGGTAGACTTCCTCCTTATCGCATATTCTGTAATAGAAGATTTGGTGTCATCTGAAGGTCTGTTATACGTTGACGGCACAATTGGTTCATGGAACTCGCCATTTGGGTTGATAACATGTTCGATGAAGAACTCGATGATCTGTTCTTGAATGGCATGTATTTTCGTAGGAAGTATCGCACTTGTACGTTGTTTGAAGCACTGCGTATGATGAATAGAAAGAATTAGTCCTGGAACATGTATAGAAATTAAAAAGAATGCATCGATATGTAATTTTATACCTCAATTTCATTAAATATGACAGCGTCTCCGTCTCTGCTGGATGCGTGCATGAAAGTAAGAACATAGAATCAGCAGAGATTGTTATCGGGTGGTTGCCTCATACACTTCAAGAGAAAAGATTCATCAGTGGAATGAATTGAACCTTTTTATTTAGTAGAAAATGCAAGATATGAATATTTCATGCGTACCAAAAGTCAATTTTTACATCAGACTGCTTTTTGTATGGACGGTAGACAACACTCTTTTTATAGTATCTTGTGTATGCCCTGCACGTAAATATGAATACCAATTAAACTTAGATGCAATCGACGAAAAGTTAAATGATTGAGTTAACCTGTTTAGCATGTCGATGAGGTCTTGGTAAGTCTTCTTATCTCTCTCTTGTGAGTCTAAGACAAAGTCTGGCTGGATGATAAGGAGGATCCAATGAAAACTGCTAGAATATATCACTATAACAAATTAGTACTAGAATCGAGTTACCTATAAAAGGAGAATGCACTGGCATGCAACATGTACTCGAAGTTGTAGGGTAAGAGTATGAATGTTTTATGTTGGTGGTGAAGAAGACACTTCAATAAGTAGTTATTGGTAAAGTTTGGACTCTCCCTTACAAGTTCCTTGTTGACAAGCCTATGATCGATGAATCCTATTTTATCTAATTATTCTCTGCATGCGTCGATCTCCATCTACGAAAGAGAGAAGTTAGTTAACCGATTTGAAGGTACATGATATATAACGTGAATTATATACATAAGTCACTTACAGAATCTATGCTCTGACTATAGCCACGTCGAGGGCATCTTCCTTGTACATTTCATACAAGGACTTGAATTTCACCCAGAAGTAGCCGTCCTCGTTGAGGAAATATTGATCTCTATATCTTATATGGAATGCCTCAAAACCCTACCTGGATTGCTCCAAGTGCCACATATGTAATCGATGCATTTAAATTGTAAGGTTTCTTTCTCTATCTGGTTTGATCAAAGGTTTGTCCAACTCAAACGACTATGTAACATCCAACTTTAGGATTTCTGCTTCCGCAACAAGCTATGCTAGTTCCTCTGCTGTTAATCTAGATGTAGCCAGGAAGTTTTGAATGCTTGGAGCATCCTTAATGATTGGACCTGATTTGCTCTTGACCTGCTTCTTGCTGATATGTCTATAGTCTGTTGGTGGCTTACTTGAAGCTGCCCCCCATCTGTTTAACTTTGGCTATATTCATGAAAAATTTCATACTATCTTCAGGCACAACAGCCTTCAGTGGAGGTGCTGGAGGATTGACATGAGCCATACTGGTGTCCATAATCTTTTTGGTTTCCTCACGATTAACTGAATAGACATCTTTGAGTTCCACCAACTTCTTAGATGGCACTGACATCTTAGATGACGTCTTATTATTAGATGCTGTGGAACCTGATCGTGTTTTCCGAGATGATGGCTGGCTTCTTGACGGTGCTGGCTTCTTGAGTGGTGAATTTCTTTGAGGCAATGGTTGAGGAGGTGGACTTCTTCTAGGATATGGCTGAGGAGAGGAAAATCTACGAGACGACGATGGCCTAAGGTGTAGTGGAGAGTAGATGTTCTCGAGAGCTGTCGCTGGTGGAAACACTATGTAGGACTTCTCCGACACGATGAATGTGTGCTTAGTGTTCTCCCCCTCCTCTGTGGGGTAGTCCACCTGAATATGACGGTAATGTTCAACTGCCTTGTCTACTTCGACCACGGTAGTCCACCTGAACATGATGGTAGCCCTTCGGTATCGGACGTCTGTGCAAAAGTTCATGGGCACCGCGGGGATAAGCCACACCGAAAGCCACCTTGATGGTAATTTTCTTAGCAACAATGTGTAGTTCACACGGTGTCCATGTTGTGATGTGATCCATGGGATAAGTGATGGAGTTAGCGCTTGAAACTCTTGTGGACACATAGTTACTCTAACGACCACTGGGGCTAGAGCGCACAATATTAGGAGACGTTGTCTTCTATTCATGTTCATTCCCAATGGTACCCCGTTCACACCTGATGGCTTCCTATATATCTTATCTTATTTTTTTCGTCTATCTGTTCCTGCTCATGTAGTAGTTCAAGTTCAAGCATGTTTATCATCCTAGCTCATTCTGCCTCTCGTGCTGCTCCTTACTCTGCTTGGGATCTCTTTTGACTCTTGTAGCTATTGATGACTCCTGGGAATCTATATTTTCAATCGATCACACCAATGCCTCATGTGCGACTACTGTGCTCCTTATTTCCCAGGACCAAGGTGAGCTCGTCCCTATCTCTATCTGGCTTGAAAGAGCCTTGTGCAGATTACGCGTAGGTGTCTGCAAGCTTTTTGGAAGAGTTTGTGTCACTTCTTGGTCTTTTGAGGTTGTAAAGTATAAGCTTCCATCAGTTGAGTAAAAAGCACACCTCCCATGAAGGAAGCGTGTCGATCGTTCGCTCTAGCCCTCTGTCTCAGGCATGACAACTCTCTCTTACACAGTTCATCTAGCTCTTATTGTCACTATCATTCTTTCATCAGGTACCCACCACTGCCGACTTTGTGGGAGTAAAGGTTTTTCTTCAAGTTAGCTTTGTTCACCTTACTCAACTTCTGTGCTTCTTCCAACAACTTGTACTCTGCAAAGGATTACCAATGATCTTCCAGTTACGTCCATTTGCTAAAATCTGGTGTTGTACCTTTCTGCACATAGGTTATGTTCAGTGTGCCCTTCCAATTCTTAAATGAAAGACACATGATTATTAGCGCCTTACGTTTAACTACTTCCATATATGTCTCTTCAGTGTACTCAAACTTCTGTAATATGATGGGCCATAAAATGTCATTCTTGATTGAATCAAGAACCACATGAGGATCACCTTGTTCGCTAGTCCACAATTTGTAGCTGATGGACATGTGATCCTTAGCAGCTATCCCACAAACTGACTTGTATGACCCAGAACTTTCTCTAGTGTAGTTGGTTCCCTTGTTGGTGAGACCTCTGTGATCACAAATCATCCCATAGAAATCTTCGAGGGACCTTGGACACGATGTCGCTCTTGGGATTGCACATTGTCATGACCCTCCGGAGCATCAGACATCTACACATAAGCGAAAAAAGTTTTGAGAACCTATACAATAATATGTACAACAGATGCATTCATGTACTTTTGAATTACTTCATCGCATCCATAGGCGTCTGTTTGGTCCAGATTGAGGTAGTTGCTCGGGCTACCTTCTTCAATGTTTCACGGCAGCGCATCTCCTTTTGGCACCTAGGCCGCAATTGGTGGTGCCATCCCTTTCTGAGAGTTCTGCATATGATGATGATGAGCGGTTGAATATTCTATAGATAGGGATCTGAGGAAGGAGGCATATAGAAAGAAAGCCAATGAGGGAGAGAGAGGTTGTCGAAAGATATAATGCATACCCATACAATATTGTAATTAAGTAAATTTTATGACCACATTTAACCAAAAAAAAAATCACACCTTACATAACAAAAAGGCAGAAAGGTACTGACAAGTGACATATTAATCTTACAAATCGCATCATCTTACATAGCAAAATAATGATGATTACAACTAGAACTAGGATTACGACATCTTTACACGTGAAATCACACTTCTCCTTATTTTTAAAGTTAGCCAATTTTAGTTTGGTTTGGATGATTTCACAGTTGTTTGCTACAATAGCTTCATGTTTAAACTTGTATCCTTTGTAACATGCTCCTTTGAATCTATTAACTTTTGCGTGGCATGCCTCTCAACTGGAAAACACTCAACTTTGCCAACCACGATGGACAACATACCATGTTATAACAGTCCTAAATTTCAGACAATATGCAAAAATGATTGCAAAGTAGTAATCATTAACCAGAACAGAGAGAGGACCTTCTGCTATCGTGCAACAAGATAAAAATGGACACCAACATAGCTTACCTAGAAATTAGACCAAGCTAAGCTAATATGCAAATGTAAGTAATACCTCAGAATGCCAAAATACAATACTTTAATGACTTGAATAAGATATTCACTAAGACTATAGCACATCAGATTATGAAGATAATTATATACAGCTGCAAGCTCGACTGGGATAGTGAAACGATGTGCAAGGTGCATGTGTAATAACCATCCCAATCGAACTTTGCAGTCATATGTATAGTAAATAGTTATGTTCTTTCATCATTTCCTCATCTAACTTCTATAGGAAAAGGAATCACATACATGACACATGCACTTCAACAATATGATTAACAAATTTGTAAATCATTGCATAGGGAAAGCATCCACTCTCACTTGCACTCCAACAATTGATAAGAACAACACTAATTGACCAACATAACTAACACTGTTCTCACAATCTCAGTTTATATTAAATTTGTATGATCCTTATGTTTACCATATGCAGAAAACTATGGCTCAAGGAAAAGAATATTGTGAAAGGAAGATTAATTTACTGAAGTCTAATTTTGATGAACTACTTTAGGCATGTTCTTGCCAGACTGCTCTTCTCATGTACAGATTGCTATTTCTGCCTGCCTTGAGGACAAAATGATTATGTTTCATATTTGTCCTTAAAGATAACTGATAGCAATAGACAACATATTGACATCCATAAGTCCAATTTGAAGATGATTTTTTAGTTCATCTATGGTATACAATGATTTTAAGATTCGGAGGAACTGTTTCTATTTCTCTTATTATATTCACTAGCTAGCACACACTCTGTATATTCTACCTTATCTTATATCCTCAGATAAGGTATAATCTAGGAAGTGTGAAATAAAAATGGCCTGTCATATTGTTCGTGTATCTTTCTATATGTTAATTTGCAAACTCAATGCAAGAAACTAACAGGACTTTGTATCAATGAAACAACAAGCTACTTTGGATGAGCCCATCAATTGGGATGACTTCTGCCAGTTCCAATAATTTGAGTAATCATACGTACACAGATCATAAATTCATAATACCAGTACTTGTATCCTATTACTCAGGTTATATTCAGTTGTGCACGATGAAATAGAAAACTCTCTTGGTAACCAAATATACTAACACGCTTGGTCAAGACTCAAGAAAAAAAAGGTAAAAAACACATCTTCCAAACCATGGAAACCCTGAAGCTGCATGTATGGGTGCTGTTCAGACAGTTTTCTATTCTAGCCAATGCACATCCAAGCTATCCATGTTCTCGCTATCTATAATAAACATGTTCTTGCAAAAGAGAGACGTACGGTGTATTAGGCGCCCACACAAAAGTCTTGTTCTCACGGATATGATGCTCGAACAACCAATGAAAAGACAGTTCACATAAATCTACATTTTATGAGGCTAGCCAGTCCAGATTGAGTTGCAAAAGCCCACGAATAGATAACCAATATCTACATCAGGCCTAGACATACAAACTTGCATAGCAGCAATATACTTTTGCCCTGAAACTAGGCACCACACCTGTAACTATTCTCCGTTACTAGCACTGCATAACTAGACACATGATAATCAGGAACAAGAGCACGACTTCCTCCAACCCAGACATAACTATTAGCATAACCTCATAACAGGAGTGCGGACGCCAAACGGCAATAGGCGTTCTGTAAGAAAGCAATATAGGCCCCAAAATTCCTAGCACATGAGGCATTAGCCTTGCCTGTTTCTTGGTGGAAAAATTAGAAACTAGCAACAACAGTTCAAGGAAGAAATTCCAACTGATAGTCCATTGCTATTCTTATCATTTTAACACTATATAAGAACCATGACCTCAGCATAGAGCAGGAGCTAATACCGCAGGGCTCTCAGATTTTATTGACATCCTTGAGCTAAATATAAAGGAATCAATTTGCGTAGCATCTGTCTTATCATAGCATATGTTCTTATCAATTTGCATAGCATATGTTCTTATAATACTACAGGAACCAAATGGCGGCGGCGGGGAGATGAAACCCAACCAAACTCAACCACATCTCAGTATTCCCAAGCTTAGATTACGAGAACATGGCGGTGTACCTAGACCGAGGGGGAAGAGACGGAGGGGGACATGACGACACAGTCGTCGGTGCCAGTGACAATGGAGGCTAGGCTTGTCGGCGCTGGTGACGATGATGGAGGGGGAGGAGACGGTGGTGACTGGGTGTTAGTCCTTGGTGAAAGCCTCGAGGATAGCGGCATGGAGGTAGGCGGCGGCAAGAACAGGGCGGCACATTCGGGGACGGTGACGTCGGGGAGGGGGATGGGGACGGCAGGGAGACATTGTTGATAGGGATAATGTCGGCAGTCTCGGGGATGGTGGCGCGGGCTTTGAGGATGAGGAGGGGCATAGTGGCATCGAGGATAGGGAGTGCGGCGTCAGGGAGGCTCCAGGGCGGTAGGCAAATCAGCAGTGATAGGAAGAGCAGCAAAAAATTTCTAAGTGTTGGTCGGCCGCGTACAACATTTTGTAGGGAAGGGTCTTCCTTGCCGGCTCAATATGTCAACCGACATTGAAAGGGTTCACTCACTGCCAGCACACAACATTGACTGACAGTGAAACCACTTTCACTGCTGGCTCAAGCGGTCCGTTGGCAGTGAAACCCCTTTCACTGCCAGCTCGTCAGGAGGGAGGGAGCAAAACAATTTGCATGCTATGCGTGCCGATCGAGCGTCGAACGCATGACTTGCCCCATGTATGACCAAATAAATCACTGCACTACTCAAGTTTTTTCGTTGATGTTGGTACTGAAAATGTTTATTAACATTTAGTTAAGCTCCAGCAAGCCAATATTCATATTAATTTTAATTTCAAAACATATTTATTTTAATTTCAACTTGCTATATACCTGAATTTCTATATTGGAGCTTGCTAACTAATTAAAAAAATAAAATTTGAGCTTGCTACATCTAAAACAAATTCCTACATATTAATTCATTCATTAGGTAAACAAATTGAAATAATCCTTAAATAATACATAGTAATTCATGCCCTTCATTAATATACAAATAAAGCTACTTAATCTAGCTTAACGATTCACCCTTCATTATGATCTCGGTGTACATAGGGAGGTTCGTCGGTGTCTTCCATGAGACCTAGGTTGACGTCCTCTCCGAAAGGAGGCAACACGTCGAATTGATTATAGTCTTCCTTGTTGACGACATTCTCCACTCCGATAATTCTTACTTTTCCTTGAAGAACCACATGGCACTCCTCCTTGTTAGTAGGGTCCAGGTCCTTTACATCTTTTGTAAGTACGAATGATTCTTCTTTGTATCCGACAAGTTTTTAGTCCACTATTGTCATACCATACTTGTCGATCTTCACATCCCCTGAGAGTCTGATCCATTGGCACTAGAAAAGAGGAACCTTTAACACTCTATAATCGAGCTTCCAGATCTCCTCTATGAATTCATAGTAGGTCTCCCTATTGCCATGCGATCGTAGGCATCTATACGGACACCATTATTTTGGTTGATGCTCTTATTACCTCGTGCTCTCGTATAAAATGTATAGCCACTTATGTCATATTCTTAGAATGTGAGGATTGTAGTTGATGGTTCATGAGCCAACACATTCGACTGAGCACACTCTATCTATTTATCCATCACCTATCTACGTAACTAGACACCAAAATGATCTTGGTGCTCTCGTGCAATCCAAACATAAGATTTTTCTGGGTTTTTGGTGTGTAACATCTTCTGGTGTTCTTTGACATACGGGCCCACTACAACTAATTATTGCAAAACTGCGGAATATGCTTGCATGAATGAAACGGGGTCGTTAGTGCGGAATGAATTTGCACCTATCACTACTAGAGAAACATTTGTACAGATGGTTAGAAAATCATGTGCAGGATGCTTTTTCGAACCATCTGTGGAAAAGAGTATGCACAAATCGGATTTGTACATATGGGCTATGAACCGTCTGTACAAACGGTTCATAACTGGGGTCGTCTGTACTAGGGGATATCACAAATGACTCATAACTTCGAGCCGTCTGTGAACTAGAAAGACTATAAATGACTCGTAATTTAGAACTGTCTGTACTAACTCAAAAAATACTAAAAAATAAAATTAGCATCAGCGCAGCAGCAGGTGCTCATCAGCTCGGCGAATGGACGGAGAAGAGTCAAGAACACACCACAAGAGAAGAGGGCACAAGTGAACAATATCACTGATCTCCAATTGTCCATGTAACATGTACAGTCTAACTAGAACATTCCTTTTTACAAAACACAGATAAAACTATGCACAAAGCTACACATTCATATCTAGAACTCTGATGAATATCACTGGTGGAACTATGCTGAATGTCTATGGAGACTATCCAATCAAGAGATCAAGTCACAAGATGTATCGAACATGATTAACATGAACATATTAGAGTATTAAGCTGAATTTTTTCACCCACAAAAATTTCACTTTTCATTTGTGTTGATGCAGCTCATCCTCTCTTGCAAGGATTATTACTGCAGGAAGAAGCAGAAGTGGAGACGATGCTCTGCTCGTCCCTGTGCACCTTGCTCTTGCCTTTGTGCGCGATGAACATCCTCTTGAGCGCACGCATCATTACCAGCAGCCCTGGTCACTGCCACCGCGAGCTCCTCGATGCACCGAGCACCACGGCCTTGTGCTGATCCTTGGGCGCCCTCCTCATCCTGTTGGCAATGTCCAGCCCACCGATGGACCGGCGGCGCGAGAGATCGAGGGAGCCGAGGAACCAGTAATCACCGGCCGCCGCGTTGTCATCGTTCATGTCCTCCCTCAGGTTGTCCACCCTCTTGTCAGATCATGCTGAGCTGGAGTAGCAATCGGACGCAATCTAACGAAATCATTGAAGATCAGGCAGAATTTCAGAGACAAAAAGTTGGGGAAAGTTGGGGATTTTTTTGGGGTAGCTTAGAATTGGATGGAGTGGATGGGGATGGGTGGAGGAGTACGTGTAGAGGTGGGAGATGAGCTGGGAGGCGTTGGATGGGGAGCGATCCGCGTGAGGGGTGTGCAGGGTGGCGTGAGCCGTTGGATGGGGAGGACTTGGTTGCTATTGGTGGATGAGCGGGAGAATGGATTGGGGAGGGCACGGAGTTTTGGGAGGTGGAGCGCACGGGAAAGTGGGCCACACGGGCGTGGGTTGTTGCGTGCAAGTGCAAAGCGGGACATTAAATCGGGCGAGATTAGAACCGTATGTACTCTGTAATTTATACAGACGACTCGTATTTGGAGCTGTCTGTATTAGTTTTACGTACAGTTTCTTTTTTGAGCCGTATGTGATATTCGTTTAATTACAGAAGGCTCGTATTTAGAGCCGTCTGTAGTAAAAGTGTCCCACCACTTATGAACGCGTCTCGTTGTCATTACAGACTATTCTTTTTTTAAGCCGTCTGTGATAATATTTGCACATACAGCTTCACAGTAACCGTCTGAATAGAGGCATCCCACTAAATCATTTCTGTAGTAGTGTATTGTCCCTTTCCCTTGTAGCCTCCCCTCATGGTAAGATACAGGCACACCAATAGATTTAAGATTCATATAGTCGACACAGAAATCAATGACCTCCTGAGTTCCTCAGCCCTCGACCATGCAGCCTTCTGGCCAATTTTGGTTATGAACATATTTCTTTAGAACTCTCATGAACCTCTCGAAAGGGTATATCTGATGCAGAAACACGGGGTCAAGAATCTATATCTCTTTCACAATGTGAACAATGAGATGCACCATGATATGAAGAAATGATGGAGGGAAACATGCCTCAAGCTGGGATAGAGTCACGACCATGTCTTCTTGCAGATTCTCTAGCTTGATCGGATCAATGACCTTCTGTGATATCAGGTTGAAGAATGAGCACAGATTTATGATCGAGTTTCAAACCTTCGGTGACAGAATACCTCTAATTGTAATTGAAAGCATATGTGTCATCATCACATGACAATCAGGAGACTTCATGCCAGTTAATTTTAAGTCTTTCATGTTTACTAGTCTCTTTATGTTGGTGAAGTAACCGGATGGAACTTTGGTTCCATACAAGCATTTTCACATTGCAATTTTCTCCGCCTTGCTCAGACTGTAACTAGCGGGACCAAGATATTTTTCACCTTTTTCCATATCTTTAGGATGTAAATACTGTCTGAGTTTCAAACAGTTTAGGTCCTTTCGTGCTTGGAGTGTATCCTTTGTTTTGCCAGGTATGTCTAATAACGTACCAATCAAGCTATCGTAGACATTCTTCTCAATTTGTATGATATCGATTGCGTGTTGAACCACATAATCTGACTAATAAGCTAAGTCATAAAAAACATATTTCCTTTTGAACATAGGAGCTCTAAGATTGGATTTCGGAACTGGTGTACTCTCATGTCCCTTTCCAAGGATAACTTTAAGTCCCTTTACCATCTCATATACTTGTCTCCTAGTGTGATGCTTAAGAGGTGATTGATTCTCAACTTTTCCATCAAAAGCTCTCCTATTATTGCGGTACAGGGGATTCTTGCGAAGAAATTTATGATGACCTAGGTACACTATTTTTTGGCAATTCTTCAGCCACAAGCTTTCTGTTTCGTCTAAGTAATGTACAGTAGCCTTCGACAGTCTGGACGGATAGGTTACCAATGGTTGGCCAATCTTGGATTGTTATGAACAGCATTGCGCGTAGGGTGAAGTTCTCTCATTTGTAATCATCTCATACCCGTGCACCATCATTCCACAGTGTTACAATATCTTCCATTAATGGTTTCAGGTTGACATCGATATTGTTACCAAGTTGCCTCGGGATATCGTTGCCAAGTTGCCTCGGCCCTTATGTCAGCACCGGCATCATAATATACTTCTGCTTCATACACAACCAAGGAGAAAGGTTGTAGATACATAGTCACATGACAAGTGCTATGACTACTGCTCATGTTGCCGAATAGATTCATTCCATCCAAAGTCAACCCAAAACTTATATTTCTCAGATATTCTACAAAGGGCTTCTTGTATTTCCTATCGATGTTTCTCCACTATGTAGAATCAGCGGGGTGTCTCAGCATTCCATCATCCTTGCGCTCCTCGGCATGCCTTTTGTCCACAAATAAACACTTCAAATGATGGACTATAGAAAAATATCATATCACTTGATGGGAGGCCTTTTTCTTTCCTTCACCATCGATATCATCACCATCACGCTTGTACCATGCCGCACCACAAACTAGACACACTTTCAAGCATGCATGCTCTTTGAAATACAACATGCAATCATTTAGACATACATATATTTTCTGTACTTTCAACCCCAATGGGCATACAACCTGCTTGGCCTGGTACGTGTTTTTTGGTAGCACATTTCCATTTGGAAGCAATTTTTTCAAGAACAGTAATAACTCTATAAAACTTGTATCAGACCACATGTTGCTTGCCTTCGATTGTAGTAGTGGAAGCACGATATGCAACTTTTTGTGCTGCTTCTCGTAGCCTAGGAACAATGGTGTTTTAGAGTCCTCTACCATATGCTGAAACTCTTGAAACTCTCTTTCATTGGTGAAGTTTCCCTCCCCATCCTGCAACATCTACTCCAGATCATCGTCGTGATCATCAGACAGCATCTGCTCTAGATCATCATTGACCAACGTATCTTCGACATGTGGTATATCGGTGCACAAGTCTTCATCTTCTTTACCAATGTGTTGCTCTTCATGTACAATCTCAGCTTCACCGTGCTTAGTCCAATGGGTATAGCCAGGCATAAAACCCCTTAGCATCAAGTGGGAATGTATCTGCTGGGTGGTAAAAAACTACTTCTTGTTCTGATAATTGACACATGGATAACACATATATTGAGACTGTGTATTTTGACTTGTGCGCCGTGACTACTATCAAAAAATACTCCACACCGTTCTTGTACTCTACTGCGCTCACACGGCTCGTATTGTACATCCATTTTCTGTCCATCTACAATTATATCATTATTGTAAATCCATATTCAAAATATCTAGAAGATTTTGCAATCACCAACAAATAAATTATCTTGCCATCTCCTACCTGCAGTTGACTTGGGTTGGAGGAATCATATTTTGTATACTTTCGCGTCTGCTTCTGATGAGTGTTTATTGGTGCCATTCTTAAAATTTTTCATTATTATTCAACCCTTATGTAGGACTAATTAAGTAAAAATGAAAAATAAATATGCTCATATATAAAGTTTCTATATTGAAGCTTATTAATTATATAAATATAAAAAATATAATTGCATACGCTCATACCTAAAAATATAATTTTACTAATTCAATAAAATCCAAAATATAGAAAAATCATGGAAATTTTTTCTAATTCATTAAAAATCAAAATAAATACGCTCATACCTAAAGTTTCCATATTGGAGTATGCTAATTAATCAAAATATAAAAATTAAATTGGAGATTGCTACATACCTAAATATCATGGCTAATTTTTCTAATTCATTAAAAATAAAAAAAAAATGCTCATACCTAAATTTTCTATATTGAATCTTGCTAATTAATTAAAATATAAAAAATCTATTAGAGCTTGCTATAAATGTTAATTTTATAGCTAATTTTTCTAATTCATTAAACATCAAAAATAAATATGCTAATACTTATAGCTAATGTAAATCAATAATAAAGACGCTTTCTACCATAAGCTACTAACTGAAGCTTCCATATCATAAATGAGGTATAATTGTATCTACATTGTCTTAAAACATTATGACCATGGGTTCATCTCCGTTATTTTAAAATCTAGAGCAATTTAGCAAATAAAATTCAACTAGAAATGATGGTAGATGAAGTTACATGGCTTGGAACACCTAAGGCATGAGTATTCATCAAAATTTTGAAGCCCATAAGAACTTGGTGACCAAAAATGGCCTCCACCGAGCAAGAGATCCTCTCTATTGTGCTCAGGCTTAGAGATGGAGAGGATGACTTTTATATAGCCAAGATATCACTATCGGCTCATACCACCAGCCGATAGTGATGCTCGGTTATCATTGCTGGTCGGTGGCTTCAGTAGGTAGTGATGACGGAGCTGAGGATCATTGCAGGCTCAAGCTATCAGCCAGTAATGATGACCCCTGATATCATTGCCGATCGGTAGCTTCAGCCGGCAGAGACGAGGGGGCTGGAAATCATTACTGGTTAAAGCCATCAGCTAGCAATGATGACCTTTATCACTTCTGGTTCATAAGGCACAATGTTAATTTCTTCCCGTATGGTTAATGAACCGGCAGTGATGATCCATCACTACCGATCCATTAGGAATCGATATTGATGGACTAGCATATAAGCCCATTTCTATAGTAGTGAGTATTAATACATCATTATTTTCTTCCATCTATACAAGTGCATCATTGGCCTTTTGTTTTTTAATTATTTTTCCCGGTAAATTTTTTTAGCCCCCATCATAATGTTATTGATTTCACGTATGGAATACGTGCATGGTTGCTACGTCAATAAAGGAGCGTTCATAAACAAGTTTATGGCAACTGTGTGTTATGCATGGCAGCAGTTTTTACGTTCATCGATGAGATACCTACATAGACATTCGTATATTAGGCCTATTCATGGATATTAATGCTTTTAATGTGAACCTCCCAAGAGTAATGAATTTAAATGGCTTTTATATTGTTTGCAGAAGACGAGACCTGAGAGTATGCTTCCACGAATTGACTAAAAACTAGCAAGATGGATACATGGTCATTTCCCCCCCCCCCCCTACTAGTCAACGCGCATGTTGAATCCACGTGGTAAAAAAAAATGTAAGACCAATTGAAATGGATATAATTATTTTTTATTAGATTTGAAATACACTAGTGTTAGTGGTACAGCCCTAAAGTTTATTATTAAAAAGAAAATACAGCTGTATTTGCTACAATTCAGGAAGTTATTATGATTGAGAAATATATAGTTGTATTTGTTATACAATGTAACAGCTCCGATGAGTCCTGCGTGAAGTATATGGACAGATGGGCACTGTCAGATCATAGTTTTTTGATAGGGGTGGAAGTAATAAGTTCAAGTATCACATGGTGAAATGGGATGCAATGTGTCGGTCAAAACATATCAGGGGTCTGGGCATCTTCAAACACAACATTAATGAATGATACCTTAGCCCTAAAATAGATCTTGAGAATTCAGAATGGTTGTCAAGATGATTGGTGTGTGATATTAACAAACAAACATTTGGACAATGATATTTTTTTACATCTTCAAGTAGGCGATCTCAATTCTGGCAGGGGCGACACAAAGTGAAGCATTGGTTCAAACGGGCTGCACTGCATAGAGTAAGAAATGGAGAATATATTTCCTTTTGAGAAGACATTTGGATTGGAGATACACCTAGGAATTTTCAGATTTGTTCAAGGCTTGCTCAAATTCGAATGCTTCAGTGGTACATACAGGGGTGAAACATTTAGTTCAGATGTTCTTTTAGTGATTGTAAGCTTCAGCACTGATTATCTTCAGAACATGCTCCGGGATCAATTGTCAATGAGACCAAGTTGTGTGGACCTTTGACCAAACTAGTACATTCTCTACTTAGATCAATATACACACTACTATAAAAATAATGATCACTGTCAGTTGATAACTAGCATTATTGCCGGTTTTGAATCCATAGTGATTACTCAAGACTCGGTGAGTATCAGTTCCCATAGACTTATTAATCAGTCCCAAATTCTGACATTTTTTGGCAAAAAAATGGTTTTTTTTGGAATGTCACAAGTTACATGATTTTTTATATGAAATACACGTGTGAGCCATTTGTGGGAGTCAAACCCATTACCTCACCCATCACGTATAGTTTCTTTACCATCCCACGTCACAGTTGTAGCTGATGGCTATGGCGTAATTTATTGTTTTGATAATTTTTTCCAATTCTAGATGACTAGTTGGGCATATAAATGACTTCAAATAAAAACGTTGTTAACTCCAAAGTTGTAAATCTTATCGAGAGTTATAAATTTTATACAAAGTTTATCTCCATCCAATTCTGTATAAAAAGTTATGAATTTTTGAAGATATGGTATCATCCATTATCACTGTCGGTTCATATCAAGAACTAACAGTGATAGTATTAGTGTCTATTTTTTTAACATAAATCAGCAATAATAATTGAGTTTCAGTGTTGATTTTTTCCAGATGGACTATTAGTGCTAGTTCTTGATAAGAACAGGTAATAATACTTTATCATTGTCAGATCTAGCAGAATCAACATTGATAGCCAACCAAGGAATGATGTTTCTGTGGTAGTGTCAAACAATAAGTTGTGTTCAAACTGGGACATTCTCTTCTAGATCAATGTCCAGGGCAATAACTTAGCCAATTTTATTTCATCACTGGCACATTTTCCATCTATAACACCCCAGGGGCCACAAGACTTGGAATGCCACTTAACTACACAACCTACATCTGAACTTATAAAAAATTCAGCAACATCTCCTCCGTATTTTAAGTAATGTGGAAGCAACAATATAGATAAACAAGATGTAGATATATCACACTAGCATTTAAAATCATCTAACAAGGACTAAGAGTAATCTGTTAAGTTTAACATCACAACAACACTATAAACTTCAAACACACGACTCTAACGACTAAATATAATCTATTATTACAACACAATGATATCAAGTGAAGACATAAAGTGCAAAACGTGCTTCTAATCCCTTCCCTCCATGCTAGCTTCAAGAAGACAACCTAGGGAGGGAAAGTGCAAGGGTGAGATTGGGTAATCTTAGCAAGCAAACTACTTTAATAAGCTATTTAAACTATAGTATTTAAGGAATCAATTTAAAACCTTAACATGCATAAAATACATTATATTGTTCATCATGTGTGTTTTTAAGAAAGTTAAATAGTTACTTCTAAAAGAAGATCAATAAATACATGTCGATAGAAAATATAACTATAACATAAGCAAGATAAAAAAAAGTCTATCTATCCCATAGGATATGATATCAACATCAATAATTAACTTCAACTTCTAAGAGTTAAATAGGACTTGTAAGAAAATATCATCATCCAAGACATCATGAATAGAATTTAAACAATATTAATAACAAATGACAGTTTTAAGAAAAATCCACTCACAACCACATACCTTCTACAGTTAGTAAAGTTGCTCAAACATCTGTATACTATTCATCACAACAAAATTAAATATGGAAGATTACTGTAACACAATATGATGCATATAGATATTATGCAATGCAAATCCACGTAGGACTTCATTACCTTCACAAATCCACAAGTCATATAATAATGAACATATCCACGGAGAAGCGTCGCTTCTCATAATGACCTCTAATGCAACTTCAACATATCCAACAATCAATTCCATATAACAATGCATATAAATAAAATAACATACCTTCTTTTACATCGCACCCCTTCTTGGGCAACGTACGATACGTACTGGTACGATCATGATCTTTATGACAAAACTTCCAATGCATATGAAGTGCAATGCACATGATATATTTCAAATGCCACCGCATAGTTCACAACCGTGAACTTGCATCAACATAAAAGCATTTTCTTGATAATTAATATAAGCCACTTTCATCCACATATATCCACCATTCCTTCTCCATGTTAAAGAGTAGATGACATGAACATAACCATATGACAACAATAAACTTGCTTTGAAAGAGAAAGGCTTACCTCATTTTGTAACCACATATCACAAGTTTACTTCTATGTAGGGCACAGAAAGATAATAATTATGGTTTTACTAGCTTATCATTTAACACGCATATGGTTTCAAAAGGTTATATTCCAACTAGTTTTAGACATATGGAACAACTTTCCAAAAAGAATTAAATGCCCACCTACAAGACAAAGCATATCCTCTTCTATAAGCTTCTACATAACCAACATAATTATCCTCAAGTAAACTAACCGTTAGATATAAGATGAGGTTGTGCTAGAAATGACTAATCTGATAAGGCATCGTCACTATTCCATGAGACTCCATCAACTATAACCAAAAGACTAAGCTGAATTTACAGATCCAGAGCATGTAGGTATGATCTTCCAAATTAATGAGTATAATCATGTGCGATATACTATTATAAGTGGAGGTAGTAAAAATAACAATTTAAAGTGGCAACAACCATCAGGTTCACTTGCCTTTACCGACGATGAAGACAAGACATACATGCATCAGCGCAACACCATGCGCTCAAGCGCCCATATATCAGCACCACAACATACCATATGAAATACAAATAGCAAGGAACATGGTCCTACACCCCGCAACCCATCAAACGAACAAACCGACACTCATCACATTTGTTTAACTGCAGCAATGCTGCTTCGCTTTTTTATATCTTTTTATTTACAATAGCAATGATAAGAAAAATTACGTTTTTGAAAAGTAAAGAACAAGACCTACCACTTTCATCAAAATACCATATTTTTATACTGCCATTAAGTTGCCTAAACTGCAACTAAAAACAGCCATATTTTTATACTGCCATTAAGTGGCTTAAACTGCAACTAAAAACAGACTTCAAAATCTCTCTGAAATTTCAGACAACAAGCTTTAAATTTTTATATCTACCATACTATAGACCCAAAAAATCTTAAATTTTGTGGATATATGTACCACAACAGAAGCTTCAACTTTGGTATAACTTTGATCTACAAAAAACATCATTATCATGGCCTAATCAAGCTCTGAACATTCATCACTGAAATCTATCAACAATTAACAGTAGAAATTTCAGAATAGCATAACCAGAGCTATACCCATCTAAAAAAAATGCATACTATATACTGTTGGAAATCTTAACAAATCCTCTATAACTTTTGAGTTGACCACTTTTGCAGGAAAAATCATTAAGGCCATGAAAACAAAAGTCCCAATGAAACTGCACATACTGGAATTATAGGAACCCTAACTTGAGGTGATTTTGATGGAATCTCGAACTTAACCTCTAATTCCTTGGGCTAAACCTCATCTAAGAACACAAATAATAGGGGGGAAAGCATCCAAAAAGACTTATCACCTTGGAATCCCATCGTGGACAGCAATCCCATTTTTCTCCCTCTCATCCCCTAAACATTCCCTCTCCTTGCTGCACCTTGTATTCTCCTTCCTCTTGATTGCAGCAGCAGCGGGGTACGGCCATATGTGAGGGAGGGTGCAGGGCAGCAGATCAGGAGGAGCAATAGGGAAGGAGGGTAGGGGCAGCTGCAAGAAGGAGAGGCAGCCAGTAGCAAGAAGAACAGCCAACAACAACAAGGAGGCAGCCAGCAGAGGGGGATTAGGGTTAGGGGGCAGTAGCTAGGCCTAGGGCCCAAAGGTGATGGCTGGCCTGAGCTTAGGTTAACTAGGCCTAGGTTGGCATCATGCACTTTATGTTTTTCTAAAGAAACATTTTATGTAATATTCACCTCCCGTGATTCACCAAAAACAAGAAACAAAGCGGTAAACCCAAAAAAAAATGACCTTTTGACTTTTACGGTGTTACACAATCCCCTCGGCCTCCACCATATTCGTGCCCATGTCCACGACCTCTTTCGTTACGCCCTCCTCTAGTGGTGCTGCTGAAGCCCTCATCTCTTTTTTCTTTCTTCTTGTGCCTTGCTTCCCACTTAGCTTTGGTTAGGAGAAGCTGCTCTCCTCTGCTCTTGGAGTCTCGTTGTCCCTTAAGCCCTTCCTCAAAGGTTCTGAGATGGCTGATTGCCTCTGACACCAACATCCCCATGACATCGCCAAAATGTTCGATTGTTTGAATAATATGGAGTAACCAATTTGGAACTGAACTGAACAGCTTCTCGACAATGTTGCTGTCGTCTAGCTTTATGCCAAGCGAGCGAATATCACCCACTAGTGAGGTGAGCTTCACAGAGTACTCATTGATCCTCTCTGAGCCCTCCATGTACAACTTGTTCATTTGCTATTTTAGCACTTGTGCACGTGCCTTCTTGACGTGATCTTCACCAATCCTCATCTCTTGGATTGCTTCCTATGCTTACTTCGTTGTCTCCTTATCCACGATGGCCATAATCATGTCATCGGGTACAACTTATGAGATGGCCACCATGGCTCCTTGATCCTTGTTGTCTTTGTCTCCACCTTCAATCACCTACCATACCCCTAGCGAGTGCAAGATTATCTTCATCTTGACAGCCCATATGTCATGTTCATTTCACTTAGCATTAGATATTAGACTGGGATTGAGGCATTCCTCTGACTTAACGATGCCTTTCTTTATTGGCTCACATACTTCGTCGACCATCACTTGATCCACCTAGACTCTAATAAAAAATCTTGCTTCTTCGCCCAAGACCTTGACATGCAGAACAAACTCGAGCTACACTTGCGAATACGGCAAAACAGCAAGGTACGACAAGTCATCAAATACAGCAAAATAGAATCGCTCTTGGCCAGACGTACGTATCGTGTCTCCTTGATTTTTATTTATGTTTTTCTTTTCCCTTGCTTGTTACAAAAACTAGACCCCTTGCCCTACTTATATAATTGTTAGTTGCACTTACCATGATCAGACTAGGATACATACTTGACTCCTACATTAACTTGGAAATCTAAACCTACTTTGTTTAGGACTGTAATTTCTAATCAAAAGCAACTTGATTAACCCAATAGTCGTATATCTATCTGGCCATCTTTTCCTCACCTCATCATTAGGAACTGGTTCTTCTATGAAGTGGCAGTCCTTTGAACTGTCGTCCACTCTTCACTCCATGCTATGCAGTGCCACTCGCTCCTCCGCGCCCCAATCACTTTCTCCACTGACCACTCTCCATCCTCTGCATCTTTCACTTCCAGTGTAGCCTCCACCTCCTCTATCACCATCACCTCTACATTCGGCTCCTTCGCACACACGCCATCATCTGCTGTAGCATCACCTGTCTCTCCGCCAAACCCGCGATTTCAACCTATGTTGTACCTTGCAGTGCCACCGCTCACAC
Source organism: Phragmites australis (assembly GCF_958298935.1). Taxonomy (NCBI): domain Eukaryota; kingdom Viridiplantae; phylum Streptophyta; class Magnoliopsida; order Poales; family Poaceae; genus Phragmites; species Phragmites australis. The sequence goes on from NC_084938.1 coordinate 9,950,057, forward strand.
CTGGAGCTCCACCCTCTCCTTGATAGCTTCTAGGCTTCTCCTTCACCGCTCTGCTCTAGTGGTGTGGCAGCATGTCCCAATCAGCCTAGCTGTTGAAGTCACCGTCCAATACCTGAGCCCTCGCCTTCCCATCTCCTTTACCGCATTTGCCTGGCATTTGCATGAATCGGCGTGCACCATCTCGTGATCGATGTCATCATGCTTGGCCTCCACCTCCCTCATGGCGGCAGCCTTGAAACACTTGCACGAGGAACACCTTGGCTTGGCCATCGCCATTGGCACGTTCGGGACTGAAGACATGTGGCACCACCTCAGCGATGAAAAATGTGAGGGATAGAGTTTTGCTTGTGGTGGTAGGGTGAGATAGGCAACTACTAAAGTTTTCGAGATTTTTAATTGATGCAATTGGATTTCGGAGTGGGTGGGTAGGTCTGTGGCTAGGGAAGGTAGGAAAGCGCTTTGGATGAATTCAAAATCTTGTGTGTTTTTCATGGGGAGAAGTAAGATTTTTCACCCATCGTGGGTGGCCACCACGTAGGACAAATTATTGGGAGTGGGTGAATGGATTAAGTCGATTGATCGTGCACATCCAGCACTCGCCACGGCCTCCACCCTTCATGGACACTTCCTTTCATGGCAGCGTGGGACCACATGTAGCGATGGTCTCACTTTGCTTGGTCGTGAACTAGTCAATGGCTTGCTGTCTACACGATGTTAGCATCTTAGTGGGGCCCGCATGTCATCAACATGTGGCGTGGGAGGCAAGAGCTGGACGATTCAAAATTTGGGCTTGAGGTTCACCCAACTGTGTCATCCGATGGGTTGGAGAAGTGGCAATTATATCTTAGGCAGGTCCGGGTACCTGTGGGTTCTGCACCTAACGGTTTCGGTTTCAAGTTCCATTTTCTGCCCATGGGTTCATTGGTTGGGTACCCGAATTGGGTTAGGTCAGGTCAGGTTTCATTTTTCACCCACGAGTGGCCATTTGGTCACTCGAAACGGTAGATTGTAGCAGCATTTTGAGAGGCCAAGTCGCCCAGTTGGTCCAAACAGTCCACATGGTCATGCCTAATGATGATTCCCTGACCTCGAACCCCATTCGGCTCTGGCCCGTTCCTCCAATCCAATCCTCCATGCGTTGCCGCCCTCCAACTAACCTTGAACATGGAATGGTGTTACAGGTGGAACCCATAGCTGTCGCCACTATACCTAATCCTCCCGCCGGGTGCCACCACCGCCTTACTAGGCTCACTGTCATCCTTCCACTCCCCTTCTGCCCTCACCGATGTGGGGTCCTTGCCCATCTCAGGGATGTGGGGCCCATCCGTGATGATGACGAGGTGCTCATTGTTCTTGTTGTCACCTTCATCCTCCCCGAGCCCCGCTGCCACACGCCCGTGGAGGGATGCACGGCTGTTAGCGGCACCACAGCCGTCTAACAACATGCGATGGGAGTGCACGTTGCTGGTGCGTGAGTGCAGGAGTTAGCAGCCATGCGTGGCTGCTAGATCGGAGGAAGATCTAGCGCACCCCCAACGAATCTGCCAGCCGCCGCTGTACCACCTCCGCGCCCCATCAAATTTGTCATATGCCTTTCTCATCCGCTGCTGCACCGCTTCTATGCCCCCATCAACTCTGTCGGCTACTGTTCGATTCTAGCGGCTCGCCAGCTGCAACAGAACCCAATAGGCACCCAACGGGTGCGGGTGCGGGTTCGGGTGCCAGTTTCCGCCTGTTTATCATTTCGAGTTTGGGTTGGTCTGAGGCTGATGGGTTTTAGGTCAGGCATGATTTTGCTCCACCTAGACCTGACCTAACCAGACCCATTGTCATTTCTAGTCTGGCACTCACCACGGCCTCCACACTTCATGGACGCTTCCTTCATGACGGTGTGGGCCCACATGCAGCGGCTGTCACATTTTGGTTGGGTGTGAACTTGTCAATGGCTTGCTGTCTACGTGATGCAGCATCTTAGTGGGGCTTGCATGTCATTGACAAGTTGCGTGGGAGGCAAGAGTAGGACGATTCAAAATTTGGGCTTGATGTTCGCACACTGCTGCATCATCGGATGTGTTGCAATGCGTTTGGTTGGAGGACAAGGTTAGATGGGATATAGCCATCCAAGCTTTGTAGGATGGGACAATCCAATTTCTTATTGATAGCATGAGTACCAGTTGTTGTTTCATTGAATTTGATTCATTAATAGGATAGGGCGATCCAATTAATACAATGGTACAATCAGATTTTGTTAATTTAATTACAATAAATATAATGGTATAATCGGATCGCAAATCAAATAAATGGTTTAGGAGATAATATTATTTGAAGTATGCTAACAAAAAAGTGTTTTACTCTAACCAACCAGAATGTGCCACATCAGTAGAGATAAAGCTAATCTAGAATATGGATGACTCTGTCTAGTAGTTTTTTGGTGAATGGACTTGCAACATCTAAGAAGAATATTCTCTTTAGATGACAATCTTTTGCAGCTTGCGCTCCAACCAAATACCTAAAAAAATTAGATTGTCATCTCACATCCAGAAATATCCCTCTAACTAAACGAACCTTTGAAGAAGTGATAAGTATCTCTTAGGCAAGTAGCCGGTAGCAGGGCAACATGCTCTTTTCCTGACTGTTTTGAGGAAAGTGTAGGGAAAATAATCACGTTTACCTTTTCGAATTTGAGAAAGGAAATTTCTTGCCATCAATAGTTCGACTGATTTGAATTTCAAAACGTGCTATTCGGATTTCGAATCACCATGTCGGTATGGAATGCAGTGCGGGATGGTCGGGCATGCACACCACAGATCGATCCTCTCTTTGCAGTTAGCTAGCCCCATGAATGTGGTAATGTACAGTTTTTAGACCCTGAATGGAATGCCTATTTTCCGAGCGTGCGGGCGGCGGTTGACCTTTTGATCTACACGGGCATGGGGACTTTGCAGTCATCCACTCCTTCATTGCCTCCCTAACACTCGACTCGCTCGCGAATGTGCCTTCGGCACGGTGGTAAGGCTCGGGTGTGAGCCGAACCCACCCGGGCTCGAAGCCTGGGTGACGCACGGGGGCTCCAATTTATTTCGGTTTCCCCAGCTTCTCCGGCGTGGTGCTACAGAAAGGATTACGACGTGCTCATCGTCTACGGGATTCTCGATGGGTCCTGATGATCTTCGGATGGACGCTTTCTTCAAGCTACGTGTAGTTGTAGGGCTAGCATGTGTGCGTGTGTTAGGTGTGTGTGGTGTGGGTTCGTGTGTGTGTGAGGTGAATGCACGCGCGTTCATGTTCAGATACTACAGCTGTATTCAGTGGTGAAGAGTAAAAAAAAACACTCGACTCGCTCTGCTACTTTCTCATCTGGAAGCATCGATTTGTCACTCATAAATCTCTCTATCTTTGCTTCATCTGTGCAATCTAGCCACAAATCTCGCTATCTCACTCATCGCTCCCTTCCCCATCACCCATTTGATTCGATTTGGTGGAAGATCCAATCACAAATTTTGTAGGTACTCGGTACAGACGTGTAGTCACTAGTCTAGCCAAAATATTGTTTTGGTGTTGTTCGTGAAAAGATCTCAAGGTCTTTATTTCTCTTTGTTGTTCTGTCGGTCACCTCTCGACCTCACCAACGGAACTTGTGGTTAGACTGACCTGAGCAATCTTGGCCTGGCAAGGTCCAAGCCTGAAGGCTAGCCTGGAAAAGCACGTCCAGAGAGCCGGCCTGGGCACAGGGGAGCAGGAACGGAACTCCTCGAGCCTGGCCCGAACCCAGCATAAATAATTGATTTGTTTTTATTTTTACACATATAAATGATTGGGCGGGCCTGGGCATAGATATTTGGCTAAAAAAATTGGGCTTTTTGCCAACCTGGCCCGGCTTGTAGTTTGCTCAGGTCTAGTCAGACAGTCATTGTTCAGGTTCAGTAACAATACAATATTTGTATAAGTAGGGATACATGGTAGGCGACTATATCAATAAAAAGAAAGGAGATGTAGATAGGTTCAGACTTTTTGGAGGTTAACAACCTCATCTCATATGTGGAGCTTTAAGTCTTGTATTATCTCAAGAAAAGATGATTATAATGTGAAGTGTCTACATAGCCCTAAGCTATTCAATGAGTTTTTCGAGTTCTTCTCCCTGTCTTGCAGGCTCAGAATCCGATGTCTTGGTTGTGCTCTCACCCCTGGCTTATATAGTCTAGATGCAAAGAGAGCTTGTATCCTATTTGGAGTCCTGAACGTAATTGACTTAGCTTTTATCTCATGAGATGTTTGGTGTATTCATTTCCTTATTTGGGGATTATTTTCATGTAAGATAGATCTTATACATGTGGATACAAGATCATATCGTACTTACCATGATGGCTTCTAGAAACATGTTGTATGAAAATTAAACACATGTACTATTGATATTCCATCTTTAAAATATTATGTATTTCTTATAATATTTAAATTATTGATTATTTATAGCCTCCAAACTCTGCTCAGCGGAGTGTGAACAAACATTTGAAGGCCACCTTAAGAGAATTTGGAGCTTGCTGAGAACCACGTGGATTAGAGGTAATTTTTTTTATCAAGAAATCTTCCAAGTCGAAGACTTCCTCGAGAATATTTTGTAGGTAGCAACAAACCCTTATCGGGGGTTACCATGGATAATAAAGATCAAGTGCTCCCTCTCGTGGATTCTCTGTCACCCAGTCACATCATATTTATTCCACACGATTTGTAAGGTGTGTTTTATCATCTTGTCGCTTCAAATGAAAACGCGGCTGGTGCGTGGAAAAATACCATTTTGGAAACCAAAATGATGGAGGGATGCAAACCGGTAGGGAATAATGTCACCGGTAATAGAAGAGTGCTTGCTCCGATCTCTCTCTATAATTAGAGGGGAAGACTCATGTCCAAGCCATGTTATCAAGCCTTCTACTGGCTTCTTCTTCCAAAATCTTCCTCCACAACCCCTCAATATAATTAGAGGGAGGACTTGTGTCCAAGCCATGTTATCACACTATATGAAAAAAAAAATCATTAGTAACGGGTGATAACCGACATTAGTGAGAGTGTTGTACCCATTCCTCTTATCGTGTCACTAATTCAGCCACGGATCGCAACGGGGAAATACGCAAAATGAAGAGGAGGTTACGGGCTTTTCATCGGTGGAGAAGGCGGTGGGCGGCCGGTGGCAGAGAGGAGCGGCCAGCAGGGTTCGAGCTCGGTGCGGGTGGCCACCAGCGGCAGAGAGAGGCTGAGGAGCAGCGCAAACAAACCCACGGACACCTGTGCACATGGGAAGAGGGTCGGGATGGTCAAAGAGAGCTCGTCGGCGACGAAAATGAAGCGGCGGAGCTACTCACCGGCGTTGAAGAAGAACAATGCGCCGAAGATGATTCCGAGTGGGAAATGAGGTGCGAGCGGGTGGGAAAAATGTGGAATGTCGCAAGGAAGACAATGGATGGCTTATATATGCGAGAGAGGAAGGAAATCGGCCGGATTCAAAGAAATTGGCTGGTGGCCTTAAAAGAAATGAATGCGATGGTTTTTCGCATTTGAGAGGGTTAAACGAGGGGGAAACGGTCGGGGTTGAGGGATTGCGGGGCAGGAATTGTGGTAGAGACGCTTAATTGACGTGAAATGGCTTAGGGAGGCGCAAATTTGAATGCTCCAGTGGGATTTGGGGGTGGTGAGGGCAGGCGGGAGGAGGAAGAAGCGGAGCCAGCTGCTCGAGCGCGCGGCTCCGCGCCTCATCAACGGCTCCAGCCGGGCCCACACGACAGCGAGAGAAGGTGGGGAAGAGGATCAGCTTGGGCGAATGTGGCAAGCCGGCTCGGTGTGGCCCAGTGTGGGAGAAGAGAGGGCAGCCCACGCGGGTGGAAGAGAGGGGAGGGAAGAGGTGGATCGGAGGAGGACATCGGCCCGGAATCTTTTAACATTTTTGAAATGCCTTTTCTTTTTAGATTTTGAACAATTTTCAAAAGAGGTTTTTAAACGAGCAACTTCTAGCGATGTTTTGCAAACTTTTTTCACGCGTAATAACCTATTTCAACTACGACGACATGAATGCATCAAATTTATATATAACCTATGGAAAAATTAAATTTAGAAATTAATTTCTTCTATTGAACAAAATTTGCAACTCCTATTTAAATTCTAGCAAGATTTTAAAATATTGTAAAATTTGAAATTGAGGTGTTACGCAACCTTAAACAGCAAGGAGCCACAACCAAACATGAAGGAAAGAAGCATGTTGTCTTGGCTGAAAATTTTGCTCCTCTCAAACAGCAAGATATTTTTCCATCTGGTGGAAGTGTTACTGGACAAGAAAAGAAAGGTGCAGATGCTTTTTCAGCCAGACGACAACTTGCTGTGATCAGTGGTGATGAAAAGAAGAACATGGTCACTGAAGAAACATTTTCTTCTCCTATACAGCTTATAAAAGCAGCTTCTAGTGCCAAAAAAGTGAAAGAATAAGCTCCTAAACCTGACTTCAATTCTTTGCTTTAGAAGGTTGTGCAAGAGAAGACCGTAAGTGCTGAAATTTCTTCTACACCGGGGCTGCATGGTGATGCTCATTATGAACCTAAAACTGATGATGTTGATGATGTTCCAAAGGGTTTATCTTTGATATCTCAAGAAATACAGCATGATGGTACCATTGCCAATGTGAAGGGGCAACACTGCAATATTTTCCATGTAGAGTGCAAAATTCAAGAAAAGGTATGCAAATTAATTATTGATGGTGGAAGTTCTACAAATGCAATTAGTTCAGATTTGGTGCATGCATTATATTTGTCTAGTAGAAGCTTTCTCAACCGTGTTATACAATGGTTGAATGAAACGGGCACACTGAAAATTACACACAAGGTGCGAGTTAATTTTACTGTTGGGAATTATGTTGATAAGGTGGACTGTGATTTTGTGCCCACGAATACATGCCATTTAATGTTGGGAAGACCATGACAGTTTGATCTGAATGCAACTCATGAAGGTCGTTCCATCAATTATTCTTTTATGCACAAGGGTGTACAACATGTGCTTAAACTAATGAAGGATAGTGCTATTAACGCTAAGGTGTTCCCTGCTGTGAGGAAGAAGAAAGAACCGCCGAACGATACACCAAAGCTGAGGATGGCTTTGCTTCAAGAGGGAGAGAATGATGTGACCATACCTGCTTAAATAACTGTAGCTATTATATCTAGTGATGCACTAAAAATTGATAAAATTGCAGTTAGTGTTTTCAAACATGTGCTAGTTATTGTTTCAAAAATCCTTGCATGGTTTCAAAAATTGCAGCTGCTACTATCACTAAAGATGTTCCAATAGCAGCCTCTACTATTTTTGAAATTTCTTGTAAGGTTCCGAGTAAATCTTCCTTTCAGCTTGGTGCCACCTTTGATTTATTGAAGCAACAGGTAACGAAGGGAGAAATCATACATAATGCAAAAAAGGTTGAGATCCTCCCTGCAACAAAGGAGTTGTTCGAGAATACCTCAAAGCCAAGTACAACTTTGTTTAAAGAAGGGGAGGATGATGAGCACATGGCTCCCTAAAATATTTCAACTAGTATCTCAGCGAATAACTACAAGGGTTCAATGTTTCAGCTTGTAATAATCTAAAAAATAATTCATCTATTCTGCTTGGTGACTTTTATATTGATGTGAAGGATGGCGAGAAGGTGAAGGAGAAAAGTGATGGGATTGTTGGCCTGATCTTTCGATAGGTAGCGATAAGTCGGTAGGTGGAGAACTCGACGTTGATGATCCAAAGGCTTCGACCCGAACAGATCGTCTCCCTTGCAATCACTGCACCACAGCTCCGTTGGTTATCAACCGTGTCACGCGGTTGACCTCGCCAAGAAGGCTCAATCCCTGCAAGCGTACCGAGAACACAAGCAAGAACGTAGAAGATGCAATCTGAAATATTACGAATAGAATTCAAGCACTCGAAGTTGGGGTTCCACAAACACTTACGGCGGCCTAGTCGCTCCGGAACAAGAGCGAAAATCTCACAATCTGTGTGTAGATCAATATCTAAGTAAAATCCAACCCTAATTGGGGCAGAAGCTAATGTATATAAGAGACTAGGGTCAGCCAAGGACCCCTGGATGCGTCCCTAGTGGACTCCAACACGTTACACGGCCCAACGGGCCAAAAGATGGTGGCGCAGCACCCTGACAGATTCTAGACGTCCACTAGTTTTGATGATTTCTGTTGACTCAAAGAATTTGGACATGGGACTAGTCCCGTTGGAAAGCCTATCTCCTTAGCTTTCCAACCATGTGTAGAACGTCGAAAACGGAGTCCGTATGCGTCCTGGGCGACGATTTTAGTGCAGTCTGGTCCTGGACTCCGAAACGGACTCGAATTTGATTGGACCTCTACCTTGGCTTGGGCGCCCTTGCTGGTCTTCTCCCGTGTTCCTAAGTAACAATACATCATAATTATTTAGTAGCATCCCATCCTTATCAAAATATAAAGGAACACTAAGGAACGAGCTCACCTCATGATTTAGTTGACGTGCACGAGCTCGTGTCAATGGACCTATTGTTGGAGGAATACTCGGTGTGTGTATCTGAAAGAGTGATGTCCTCATCATCCTCCCCCTCTTGAATTGGAGTCGTCCTCGACGCAATGTCATCTTCTTCTCCCAAGTAAGGCTTCAAATCTGAAATGTTAATTGTGGGACTAACCCCATAATCTGCAGGCAATTCAAGCTTATATGCATTATCATTGATCTTTTCCACAATTTTAAAAGGACCATCAGCTCGAGGTAGCAATTTAGACTTTCTCAAATCAGGAAACCTATCTTTGCGCAAATGTAACCACACAAGATCACCAATTTCAAAAGTAATATGTTTCCGACCTTAGCTACCATAAGTTATATACTTCTCATTCATCTTTTCAATATTTTCCTTAGTCAACTCATGCATTTTCAGAATCAAATCAGCACGTGTCTTAGCATCAAAATTTAATTTCTTGGATGTTGGTAAAGGTAGTAAATCAATAGGGGTACGGGGATTAAAACCATACACTACCTGAAACGGACTTACCTTGGTGGTGGAGTGAACTGATCTGTTGTAAGCGAACTCAATATGGGGTAGACACTCTTCCCGCATCCTCAAATTTTTCTTCAAAACAGCCCGCAACATGGTGGATAATGTAAGGTTCACAACCTCCGTTTGTCCGTCGGTTTGAGGGTGACATGTCGTCGAAAACAGCAGCTTTGTCCCAAGTTTATTCCAAAGTGACCTCCAAAAGTGGCTCAAAAATTTTGCATCACGATCTGAAACAATGGTGTTAGCAACTCCATGCAAGCGAATGATTTCCCTGTAAAACAAATCAGCTATGTTTGTAGCATCATCGCTCTTGTGACAAGGTATAAAATGTGCTATTTTTGAAAAAACGATCCACAACGACAAATATACTATCCCTCCCCCTCTTGGTCCTAGGCAATCCTAAAATAAAATCCATAGAAATATCCTCCCAAGGCACACTAGGAACAGGAAGAGGCATATAAAGTCTATGTGGGTTCAAGCGAGACTTAGCTTTATTGCAAGTAGTGCAGCGTGCCATGTAGCGCTCGACGTCGCGCCTCATCTTAGGCCAAAAGAAGTGAGCAGCCAGTATATCCTCGGTCTTCTTCACTCCAAAATGTCCCATCAAACCACCTCCATGCGCTTCCTGCAAGAACAATAGGCGAATAGAGCTAGCTGGGATGCATAGCTTGTTAGCACAGTATAGCAATCCATTATTCAGCACATATTTATTCCAAGTTCTTCCTTCTTTACAATGTTCAAAAGCATCTTTAAAGTCCAAATCATTAGCATATAATCTTTTAATTGTTTCTAAACCAAAAATCTTATGATCGAGTTGGGACAGTGTGGTATAACGTCTAGATAACGCATCTGCAATGACATTGTCTTTACCTTTCTTGTGTTTAATGATAAAAGGAAACGACTCTATAAATTCAACCCATTTAGCATGACGTTTGTTCAGTTTGGCTTGGCTTCTAATATGTTTCAAAGCTTCATGATCATAATGAATAATAAACTCCTTGGTTCAAAGATAATGTTGCCATGTTTCTAAAACTCGCACTAAAGCATACAACTCCTTATCATAAGTCGAAAAATTCAGAGATGGCCCATTCAATTTCTCACTAAAATAAGCAACGGGTTTACCTCCTTGTAGTAGCACTCCTCCAATTCCAATGCCGCTAGCATCACATTCTAACTTAAAAGTCTTACCAAAGTCCAGAAGTTGGAGTAGAGGTGCATGCGTAAGCTTCTCTTTCAGCGTATTAAAAACTTGTTCTTGTGCTGACCCCCATTGGAATGGAACGCCCTTCTTTGTCAACTCATTGAGTGGGGCAGCAATGGTGCTGAAATCTCTCACAAAACGCCGATAGAACCCTGCAAGGCCATGAAAGCTTCTCACCTGTGTGATAGTCCCAGGGGTTGGCCAGCTCTTGATCGCTTCAATTTTAGCTTCATCCACTTCAATTCCCTGTGGAGTAACAACATAACCAAGAAAAGCAACTTTATTCGTGCAAAAGGTGCACTTGTCAAGGTTAGCAAACAAATGTGCCTCTCTCAAAGCAGTAAAAACAGCACGTAGATGATCAATGCGTTCTTCATGTGACTTGCTATAAATCAAAATATCATTAAAGTACACCACCACAAATCTTCCTATGAAAGCACGTAAAACCTCATTTATCAATCTCATGAAAGTGCTAGGTGCATTAGTTAAACCAAAAGGCATCACTAACCACTCATATAGACCGAACTTAGTTTTGAAAGCGGTTTTCCATTCATTTCCCAATTTCATTCTTATTTGGTGGTAACCACTACGCAAGTCAATCTTTGTGAAAATAATAGAACCACTCAACTCATCAAGCATGTCGTCTAGCCTAGGAATAGGGTGACGATACCTTATTGTGATATTATTAATGGCTCTACAATCAACACACATGCGCCATGTACCGTTTTTCATAAGAACCAAAAGAACAGGAACAGCACAAGGACTAAGGCTCTCTCGTACGTACCCACGGTCCAACAGGTCTTGGACTTGTCGCTGAATTTCCTTAGTCTCCTCCGGATTGGTCCTATATGCAGCGCAGTTTGGCAAAGTCGCTCCCGGGATCAAATCTATTTGGTGCTCTATCCCTCTCAATGGTGGCAGCCCCGAGGGTATCTCAGCTGGAAAGACATCCTTATACTCCTGCAAAAGGTTAGTGACAGCAGCAGGCAAAGAGCTAGGTATATCATCAATTGAAAATAAAACCTCTTTGCATACCAAAGCATAGCACAAAGCATCATTATCTTGAATTTCAGCAAGGTCAAATTTAGTAGCAAGCATAACACCACCCTTTAACTTAATGCCTTCGGACCTAGGTGTGTTCTTCTCTTTCTTAGGTGGGAAAACAGATTCAGCTACTTGCTGATTTTCAGATTCCAAAACGTGTTCTTTCTTTTCTTTTTCAGCTAGCGCTTTATCACATTGCACAATTTCAGCGGGTGTCAAAGGAAGCAAAGTGATTTTCTTTCCCTTGTGCATGAGAGAGTATTTATTACTTCTACCATGGTGTGTAGCATCGGTATCAAATTCCCAAGGACGACCTAACAAAAGTGAACATGCTTGCATAGGCACTACATCAAAATCAGCATAATCATGGTAGGAACCAATAGAAAAATATACTCTCGCAGATTGTGTTACCTTAACCTTGCCACTGTTATTAAACCACCGAATGTAGTATGGATGAGGATGTGCACGTGTTGGCAAGGAAAGATTCTTCACAAGATCGGAGCTCAATAGGTTGTTGCAACTCCCGCCATCAATTATGGTACGAACACGTGCATCTTTGACAATGAGGAATGTCTGGAATAGATTATGGCATTGTAGCTGCTCTGCTTGCTCCATTTGAGAACTCAAAACTTGCTTCACAATGAAGGTGCATGCTGCATAACTCTCCGTGGCAGCAGTACCACAAATCTCCTCCCCCTCACTATCCATGTCATGATCGGCTGCAAGATTAGCTTCAAATGCATATTCTTCCTCGATATCACTATGACTAACATATCCACCATCTGCTATTGCGGAGTATGCTCGCTGGCTTGGGCAATCCTTCATGATGTGGCCAATACCTTGGCAGCGACGGCACACAATGCCCGTTGTACGACCCGTGGTAGCTGCACTTGAAGAAGAGCTTGGCATTGGATCCTGCGAAACAGTAGATGTGCTCACCTCACGTGATGGTGGTGGTGCTCCTGCTGAATGTGCCCGAGTGTTGGAGGAGGGGGCAGCAGATCGTGTAGATGTAGAAGGGAATGTTTTTGCTTGTCCCGGTGGTACTCGTGAAGTAGATGTACTCCTAAAATTGTTCCTCAATTTCTGCACCTGTTGTCGACCCTGCAGTTCTTTTTCTGTCAAGATAGCAAAATGGAACAACCTATTGGTAGTATTGTAATCTTTATAATCAAGAAGATCCTGAATTTCACGTCTCAACCTGGAGTAAAAACGAATCATGGTATCCTCATCATCCTCTTGTATATTACAACGAAGCATAGCAATTTGAAGCTCTTGATAGTAATCATGCACAGATTTAGAACCTTGATTTAAGCGCTGCAATTTTTTTTTTTCAATTCACGTGTATAATCAGGAGGAATAAATCTATTGCGCATGGCACGCTTTAGTCTAGGCAATGATTCAGGTTCTAAGCCACTAGAAACTAAACCATTCCACCAAATAATAGCATAATTCGTGAACTCACAAGTGGCTAGTCTAACTCTATGCATTTCAGGAACCATATGAGAACTATACTTTTGATCAACCGTCATTTCCCAATCCAAATAAGCATCAGCATCATATGCACCATCAAAAGGAGGTATTGAAAACTTAATCTTAGAATAAGGGTCATCACGACCATTGCGATTAACATTATTACCTCCGTTACCTTGACGACGTTGTTGTTGTTCACGACGTAATTGTTCAGCAGGACGACGTTGCTCAGCACGCGCATCTTGCCGAACAAAAACCTCACCATCTTCCTGGTCACCATCTCCGTCACCATTATTATTATCATCATGTGAATGTTCATCATCCTGTGGTGGCTGTCGCAACTCAAGGTCGTTCACTCGCGTGACAAGGTTAGCAATGCTTGTTCTAATGCCTGTCAATAGTCTAGTATGATCCTGCAAGGCTTTGTTGAGTTCTTCCTTGGACACACAATCCTTAAAATCCGACGGAGAGCTATCACCTGACATGGTTAGTAGAAAACAAAGGACAACACATTATTATCCCTATCAACTACTAGGTGGTGGAAGGTGGAATCACACACACTCAAGCGTCTTACCATGCTCTTACAAATGTTCTTACCAATGCAGCAAGGAGGAACAACTGGTGACAAGTCTTGAAACCGTGTGAAGTGTGGGATGATTGCAAGAGTGAACCTGTTTGGATCAAATGAGGTGGAGCTTGGAAAGGCACAATGTGGTAGCAAGGATTAGCAATAACTATAATCAAATGAACAAAGCTAAATAAGTGTCCAAAGTATGAATCACAGTTGCTGGTCTATCACGTGTCCCTAGTCCTAGCACAACGGCTGAAACAAAGCTAAACAGGATGATCAGATAAAACATAAGATGGAAAGACACAGCAAACAGCACAATTATCTGGGTGTTCTCTATGTGCTCCTCTTTTTTGTCTTTTAGCACTTAGAAATCACAAAAAAAAATTGTATATTTCTGATATTTTTTTTCTGAACTAGGAGCACACAAGAAACAACCACAGAAATTTTTAGCGCAAACGGATGCAAGATGTGGCCTATAGAAAATCAAGCACGTTCTCTGAAAAGCGTGCGAAAACTTTGCAGCTCGAATACTCAATCTTCCAAGCCGAATTTGGGAAAATTTTTTTGGCAAAGCCTGGCAAAGCAAGGGAGCAACGGATGTAACTTTTTTTGTAGATGTCCGTGAAAATTTTTTTTGCCTAATTTCGAGTCCGTATGAGAAAGTTATGACCGTTTTATTGAACCCATGTCGAGTTAGGGTTTTTTTTTTTCAAAGCACCTCTTGCAGAAATTGTTCTCGTTAAGGTATGGCAAGCAATAGGATCGTGAGAGGAACAAGGAGGGCAACGGTGGTAGGGCAATTGATACAAGGCGGCTTGCGACCTATCTAGGGTTGGCGTGGCGGAAAGTAACACAAGGCGGCTCACGGTGGCAAATCGAGTAATGTGGTGGCTCGACTTGTTGGTGGGGATGGTGGCGATGGGATAGCGGCATGATCAAAACAGCACAGAGCGTTGACTAAAGACCAAGAACACGACTCTAAACCAGCAATAAGACTCGACCACGGACACAAACTCAACAACGCACAACTGAAAACAAAAATTGCAAAGGCACAAAGGGTTCTAGGGCAGCGGAAATTGACGGAATTTTTTTTGACTTTTTCTGGACTCTAGGTAATGAAAAACAGACTAATCTAAAGGGGAAAACGAAATTACCTAACGACAACCTGAAAATCTGATACCAGATGATGGGATTGTTGGCATGATCTTCCGATAGGTAGCGATAAGTCGGTAGGTGGAGAACTCGACGTTGATGACCCAAAGGCTTCGACCCGAACAGATCATCTCCCTTGCAATTACTACACCACAGCTCCGTTGGTTATCAACCATGTCGCGCAGTTGACCTCGCCAAGAAGGTAGAAGATGACCCCTGCAAGCGTACCGAGAACACAAGCAAGAACGTAGAAGATGCAATCTGAGATATTACGAATAGAATTTAAGCACTCAAAGTTGGGGTTCCACAAACACTTGCGGCGGCCTAGTCGGTCCGGAACAAGAGCGAAAATCTCACAATCTGTGTGTAGATCAATATCTAAGCAAAATCCAACCCTAATTGGGGCGGTGGCTACTGTATATAAGAGACTACGGTCAGCCAAGGACACCTGGACGCGTCCCTAATGGACTCCAACACGTTACACGGCCCAACGGGCCAAAAGATGGTGGCGCAGCACCCTGACAAATTCTGGATGTCCATTTGTTTTGACGATTCCTATTGACTCAGAAAGAATTTGGACATGGGACCAGTCCCGTTAGAAAGCGTATCTCCTTAGCTTTCCAACCGTGTGTAGAACGTCGAAAACGGAGTCTGTATGCGTCCTTGGCAAAGATTTTAGTGCAGTCTGGTCCTGGACTCTGAAACGGACTCGAACTTGATTGAACCTCCACCTTGGCTTGGAGCCCTTGCTGGTCTTCTCCCGTGTTCCTAAGTAACAATACATCATAATTATTCAGTAGCATCCCATCCTTATCAAAATATAAAGGAACACTAAGGAACAAGCCCACCTCATGATTTAGTTGACGTGCACGAGCTCGTGTCAATGGACCTATTGTTGGAGGAATACTCGGTGTGTGTGTATCCGAAAGAGTGATATCCTCATCAAAAAGTCTAGTTGCTGCTCCTAGTGTTTTACCAAGCAAATTGATATTTAAAGGAATTAATCTGCTCAAGAGAGAGGAGAAGAGAAAACCAAGAAAATATATTTGTATTGGCTCCATGCAGGTTGAGGCCAAGGAGGAGGCCCCAAGTTGATGTGCTAGGTGGCATGGTTCAGAATCTAATTGGCTAGGATTATTTTTAGTAGCTTGATTTGCACAGTGGCTGCATTATTTTGTTACTTCTTATGTGAGTCTAACTAGTCGAGTCCTTTCTAGTTAGGTAATCTGGTCTGGTTCATGGTGCTTGCGTGCACTTGTGTTAGACTGGTGTCTGCATTCACAAGAGATGGGTGAGTCATGTTTTGCTGGTTACGGTTGAGTCTGACTTCATCGTGTTGGTCGAGTCCACAAGTCGAGTCTAGGGCCAGTGTGCCATATATGTTTAGGGTTGGTCGAGTTCAAGCTTGGTTCAGGTCGAGTCTACAGCCTGCATGCATATATGTTTAGGGCCGACACCCTTTGTAATCAAATTTGGATTATCGTGTGTTTCTAGTGGAGGATTTCCTCTGAAGAACAGACAAGATGGTGATCCCCATCTTGAGTACCCTTTTGATCCTTCATTAGATTGTTTAAGTGCTTGATCGGGCTTTTGTGTACTGGGTTCGTTGCTTGATTCCTACAGAATCCTATCTCTCTGATCGTGGCATCCATTGGTGTAAGGAACTATCCAGATAGTATTCTAATTAACCACTAAGTCGATCTTTTGCATATTCACAACTATAATAATTAACCAGAATACCACCTCGTTATTAGCGACATATGTTTTGTGCCCAAGATCGGAACACATGTCTCTCCAAAATATAGCATCCCACGCAGTTTAAGAAACAACAAATAATTAAAGTTATATTACAAATTCTTAAGCATTTACCAAGTTATTACAATTTAAAACAAAAGAGAGTTAGAAGGAGATAAAAACTGACATAAATCCTAACCAACAAAAGAAACTATGCAGCAGAAGACTAAAGACTATATAACAAAAGAAGGATCGAGCCATATGCCCTTAGACTCCATCACAAAAGCATGACCTCCGAGTAGTTGCCTACTCATGCACTCTACAACCCTCATCTGGTGTGAAGTAGCCAAAGACCAACTCCTCCTCACTGGTAGCACCTGAAATAGCCGGCGTGAGTATGAAGGTACTCGCAAGACTTAACCCATAATAGGCACTTATAAATAGCCTGACTCCAAGGATTATGCATTGGGATGTTAGCAAGAATACGGTCACAAAGTTAAGTATATTCATATTCTAAAGCAAATTTGACATAAACATGTGTGAGCATCTATACTCAACTAAAATAACAAACTAGCCCATAAACATCAGCTGTACATAATTTAAAAGGAACCATAGGAATAATATCTATAAAGCATCATCTCAACACATCAACTACCTCAATTCACATTCGTAACTCTACGACTGTTGCAAATGGACAGAAGCATGCTCATGACCGAGAGCGTGACATTTCAAAATATTTTTACACCCTGCAGTGGGGTACAACTTTACCCATAAGACTTGAGCACCATACGACTTGCATGACCACACAGGTCCATACAAGGGGTACTCATATCAACCTTTCCCAATAAGCCCCAACCATTTGAATCGTGCATCACTCGGTGCGGAGCCCACTTTGGTTAACTCCCAGAGCAACCACAAGTGTCTCTACAAGCTCGCTCGCTCACATCGTCAATGTTCAAGCCCAAATGATCACAGCTACAGAGGTATTCGACTTGTCTTACCATTAGATCAACATGTGGTAAGTACAGTAAGTGCTAGAGCTAACTGCAACAATGATCGGTGCTTAAGCGATTCAAGCGGCTACAGTGTCCAGGTTCTACTCCTGACCTACCTAGGGGAACTCCACATCCAGGAGGAGAAAGATCTCTGACACCGCCCACATCTCGTCTCATCCTCACCACTCATCCAACCAACACCATCAACCAATCATTGTGATCATTTTACAAATAATTAAAGGCTATGCTCGTGAATGATGAAACATTTCACCACTCAACTTCTACCGAGGACCTGAGCACTTGCTAAGCATCACAAATAACATTTTAAGTTAGACATCATATTAAACCTAGGCTACAAGTATATGGATCAACAATTATTCATGATATGAGAATTAGTGCATCAACATAGGTTCTACCAATCATAAACCCGACATCTACTCAAATATATGCATAATATACATAAAGCATATTTATCACATTAGACACATATGATCCAAATTAATGGGAGAAATATGCTTAGATACTTACCTTGCTACTCTGGGGATTGCCTTATGC
This sequence comes from Phragmites australis, assembly GCF_958298935.1. Lineage (NCBI taxonomy): Eukaryota > Viridiplantae > Streptophyta > Magnoliopsida > Poales > Poaceae > Phragmites > Phragmites australis. Next base: position 9,967,834 of record NC_084938.1, read on the forward strand.
TACCTACGCAACACTCGTAAAACTCGGGTAGATTGGTGTCGCCTTCAACCACGGTCGTGACACGCTCTGGTTCTTCATTCACTAAAGAAAAATGTGTGCAATGATGAGTATGAATGAAGTGCACAATGTATGCTACAATAGCATAACAACAAGCTAAAGTTGTAAGACATATGGGGGAATAATGAAAGTTGCAATCTAAACAACACTGAAAAAGTGATAGGAGGCTGGAGACTCTGGGTTGAACTCGGAGTATCCGAGTTTCGGAACCTCCGGGTGAGGGCTCTCGATTAGCCACTTTTGAAATAACTCGGAACCTTCCGGTCGAGTCTGGATACTCCGGATTGGGCTGGACACTCCGGGCGAGGCTCTGAGTGGGTCTCTCGGCTAAATATAAATTGAATTTACCCGGACTCTCTAGGTTAATCTGGACTATCCGGGTTCTGACCGAGTTGAGTTCTAAAGTGTTTTCCCCAGCCGAGTCAACTCGCATGCTAAATCTATGCTACATCAACATGTATATGCCCTATCCAAAGGGTTCTAGACTTAAATTGCACCTAAACCCTAATTATTTCTAAAGACAATTCAACAGGATTTCTCCATGTTTACCCTGACTATCCGGGTCAATTCAGATTATTCGGGTTGTCCAGAGAGGCTGCTTCAAGGGGGAAAATCTTGGCCAATTTGATTTGCAAGCCTCTCCAAACCAAAGGGGAACATGTTTGAGAAAGTTTATAGAATCTAGAACTCACTCATCAACCTAGCAACTTGATTCCTAACTCAAATCTCACCCAAATCCTCATTTTAGCTCCAAAGCTCAAGAACTCAAGAACTCCGTTCCAACTCGAAATCAACCAACCAAATCAAGCATTCATGTTGGGGAAGCCTAAGGGACTTACCCACGGTGCTTGTGGAGGTTGGTGACCATCGGGAGATGGAGGAAACGCTCGGGAAAAAAAAAGGAAGAACGCCGGTGCTCCTCATTCTTCAACCAAGAACACCAAAAGACATCAAAATCGGCTCGAATCCTTCAGAAAAATGAAAGTGAAGTGGATGGATGGGAAGCTAATGAGCTAGGGAACGCATGGATAGCACATGCATACCTCGGCTTCGAATCTTGAGGGAGAAATCCGAGGGTGACAAGAGAGCTTGAGAGGGGAGTGAGAGGGGGAGCTCCTCTCCTTGTCTTGGCCGGTTGAGGGAGAGAGGGAGCACGGGAGTGGAGTGAGGGAGCTGAGGGAGTGGTTGGGCTGCTGCCCATAGAAAGGGATAGACGGGTGGTGGGCCACATGTGGGGCTCACGTGTTAGAGAAAAGGGTCCATTTTAACTGCGAATTCCATTCTTTTCTCTCCCGAAATTCTTTCTCTTATCCGATTGACTTTAAACGAATTGCACTAGCGTTCCAAAATAAAATTACACAAAATTAAATATAATGCTTAAGAATCATGATTATGCTTAATTACATGATTATGGATTTGGGACGTGACAACCTTCCTCCTTAAAAGAATCTAGTCATGAGATTCGGTACGAGTCGGGGAGAGTACAATGGATCTAGGAACTTCATGGTTGTGCGGTAATGAAATGATGCGGATAATGTCAATTAGACCACGCTGTGAGGAATAATACTAAGGTAACACTCACAGGTTGGAGAAGAACTCAGGATAGCAGGCACGAAGCTGATCTTCATGTTCCTACGTCGCTTCATCTTCCTAGTGATTATTCAACTAAACTTTGAGGAACTTAATTGATTGACGCTGCTTCTTTCATTCGGCCTCATCAAGCATGATAATTGGATGCTCGCAATAAGCTAGATTCTGTTGCAATTCTTGAACCACCACTTCAATGATTTCGGTTGGGACTCGAAGGCATTTCTTCAATTGGGAGACATAGAAGATGTTGTGCACGGCAGAGAGGGATAGAGGTAGCTCCAACTAATATACAACCTCACCACGCTGGCCAATAATCTGGAAGGGCCACATAACGGGGCGCTAATTTTCCCTTCATCTGAAAGCGCTGCATTCCTTAGAGAGGAGAGACATTAAGATTTATAAAATCATCAATTTTGTACTCCAACTCATGCCGACAACAATCGGGATAGCTTTTCTGACAAGACTGAGCTATGAGGAGATGCTGGCGAATAGTTAGGACATGCTCTTCTGCCTCCTTTACAAAATCCAGGCCTAGAAAAGCTCTTTCGCTGGACTCTGACCAATTCAATGGCATTCGACATCTTTGACCGTAGAGAGCCTCGAATGGTGACATCTTAATGCTCTACTGATACTGTTATTGTAGAAGAATTCTACAAATGTGAAACAAATCTCCCACTTCTTCCCATATGTGAGGACACAAGCTCGCAACATGTCCTCCAGAACCTAATTCACTCTCTCGGTTTGACCATCAGTTTGAGGATGATAAGCGGTGCTGTGGAAGAGCTTGGTTCCCATAGCTTCATGAAGGCTCCTCTAGAAATAAGAGGTGAACTGAGTGTCTCGATCAAAGATGATCTTCTTTGGAATCCCATGAAGGAAAACAATTCGAATGAGATAAAGCTCCACATATTGCTTGATCGAGTATATTGTCTTGACGGGTAAGAAATAAGCGGACTTTATCAATCAGTCCACAATGACCCAAATCGAGTCATAGCCTTGAGAAGTCCTCAGCAATCTAGTGATGAAATCCATACCGATCTCCCCTCACTTCTAGCAGGGAATGAGCAAAAGTTGAAGTGTACTGGGCGGCTTGAGGTGTTCAGCCTTCACTCTTTGGCAGACATCACATTCAGAGACATAACGGGTAATTTCCTGCTTCATGCGAGTCCACCAGAACCTCTGCTTTAATTCTTGATACATTTTGTCCTCCCTAGGTGGATAGACAATAATGAATCATGGGCTTCATTCAGAATCTTCTTCCTCAACTCTGAAACTTTGGGGACCACCAGTCTCTTCCCGAACCACAAAGTACCCTCATCATCTTGAGTAAAGCACTTGGCTTGTCCCTCCTTGAGTTTATCACGAATCCTTTCCATGCCTTTAGCTTTCTTCTGAGCTCCTTGATTTTTTCGAGGAGGGTGGATTTGATTCCAAGGTTAGCAAGAAACCCCTCTGAGACCATCTCAAGTTCAAGCCTCCTGAAATCACCATAAAGGGTGGAATTCTCAGGCGAGACCATAAGCCAATTGCATCGATCCTTTTGACTTGGTGCATCGGCGAACACATTCACCTTGCGGGATGATAGTGCACTTCTAGCTCATAATCCTTGATCAACTCAAGCCATCTTCGTTGTCTCATATTCAGATCGGCTTGAGTGAAGATGTATTTGAGACTTTTGTGATCCGTATAGATACAGTACAAATTTCCTAGTAGATAGTGGTACCAGAACTTCAAGGCATGCACAACTGCTGCAAGTTCTAAGTTGTGGGCTGGGTAGTTCTCTTCGTGATGCTTCAACTGACGTGAGGCGTAAGCCACAACTCTTCCCTATTGCATAAGGACACATCCAAGTCCTATGCGGGAAGCATCACAATAGACATTGAAACCCTTGTCCACCTCAGGCTGAGCGAAAACGGGAGCGGTCGTGAGCAGTTTCTTTAAGGTTTGGAAAGCTTACTCACATTCACTCGATCAAACACACTTCTTGCTTCAATAGTTCAGTCACAGGCTTGGCAATTTGGAGAAATTCTCTATGAACCGGCGGTAATAACCCGCAAATCTGAGAAAACTCCGGATGTTGGTGACATTCTTGGGTTGCACCTAATTGAGCACATCATGTACCTTGCTTAGGTCAACTGCAACACTATTTTTAGACAATACATGACCCGGAAAAGTGATTCCCTAAGCCAGAACTTCCACTTGCTGAACTTGGCATAGAGTTGGTAATCTCGAAGGTGGCCAAGAACAACATGACGGTGCTATGCATGCTCTTCCTACGTCTTGGAGTATATAAGAATGTCGTCGACGAAAACCACGACAAACTTGTCAAGTTCCTTCATGAAGTATGTGTTCATCAGATACATAAAGAAGGCCAATGCATTAGTAAAGCCAAAAGACATGACAGTAAACTCATAAAGCCCGTAACAGGTCGAGAAAGCCATCTTCGAAATATCCTTCGGCCGGATCTTGATTTGGTGGTAACCTAGCCTCAAGTCATGTCACACCCTGATTTTCAATTTTCCCAAATTTCTAAAATTTTCAAAGATTTGATTATAGGTTGAACAATTAGAATAGGAATAATCCTATTTTCTAAATTCAAAATTGAATTTTGAATTAGGATTATTATTTTTTTGTATGCATTCATGTTGGAAATAGGCATTTAGGTTTTATTTTGGCTCTTGGTTTTCCTTTGGATTTATTTGAATTCTTTTGAGTTAAAGCTAATTTTCAAAGGGTTTCACAATGATTTCATGAGTTCAAATATCTTCATTAGCTTTCAAATGTTTTTATAAACTCAAAATATTCTTTTTGGCTTCAAAAATGATTTCATAGGCTTGTTGGGATTTTCTAAAAGTTTTAAGCTTCTTTTGGTGTTTTATTTGAATTTGGTTTACTTTCATTTGGATTTCAAAAGAATTAGAAAAGAAAGAAAAACCTAAATCTAATTCTCATTCCGGCCTGCCCCTCTTTTCCCTCTGGCCTGGCCCGCCAGTAGGCCCGATCTCCTCTAGCCTAAGCCCAGCTTCACTTTCCCGCCCGGGCCTCGCGCGTGTGCCACGGCCCAGCCGTGCAGCGGCAGTTGCTCCCGAAGGTGCCCCGCCCTTTTCCATGTCCACCAAGTCACAACCGCGTGCGCTACCGAGCAGTCATCTTCCTTTCGAATTTCTTCCCCGTCGAGTCTGACACATTCATGAGCTCGCTGCCACCTCAGAGTCCACGTTATGCACACCCCGAGGCCAATAAATAGCGGCCGGCCTCGCGCGTGCACCCCTCAGTTCGGTCTCGCCAAAAAGCCGCCTCCTCCCGTGCTTGATTTCGCCGAGTTCGGCTGAAATCCTATCCGCCACTACCCTCCATTGCCGCGCCACCCGACCTCACCGAATCGCCATTCCAACGCCGCTTTGCCACTACCAAGCCACCCAAAAGCCCCGCCGTTCTCCGCTGAGGCTCTCATGCCTTGTCCCGCGCTCTTCGACTGCCAAAGCAACCGTCCTGCTTAGCTCCGAAAGCCACCGCCGTTGTTCAACGCCGTCCGACCGCCTCAGGGGTCTCCTATTTTCACCAACGTCCCACTCAGATTCGCCGTGCTCCCATGATCATCATCCATCGCTCGTTGTCGCCATCCACTCAATGGAACCTAATCCCGGCGAGACCCGGACGCTCCTCGCCGTGCGGCTCGTTGACCGGACTCCTCGCCGCATCTCATGCCCCTCTGTTTCTCGAGGTGAGATCCCCGTCCACTTCTCTTGCTCCTCCACCGCTCGTCGTTGACCCTCGAAGCCGGCGACGAGGTTTTCGCCGTCCTCCGGCGAAGTTTACCGCCGTCCCGACCTCTCTCTGCCGTGAGCAAAGCCACCGCCGGCTGTACATGCTGGACCAAACCAGAGCCATCCGATCGAAAGACAACAGCCCAGATTAGATCCTCAATATACCCCTTCATTGACCAATAGCCGAACGCCATGTGTCCTCCATAAATCCCTGTTAGCACAGCCTCACCACATCACCCTTCCACGTCAGCAGATTTGATGACATGTCAAGCCTAGTCATCATACCCAGTCAGCAAACCAAGCTTTTCCAGTACAAAAATAATTCCAATAATTCCAGGAATTTGGTAATTTTGCAATTTAGCCCTTGAACTCTTTTGTAGTTGCATATAAGCCCTTGTCTTTTTACAGATCAGACCCTAAACTTTTTTATAATTGCAAATAGGTCCCTCTATTTTTAAAAAGGTCCTTACAACTTTTTGTTAATTACAAATTAGTCCTTTTATTTTTCAGATTTAATCCCTAAATTTTTTTTGGCCGTGACTTGTTCGTTTTAGCTCCGATTTGAGTGATTCTTGCGCTCAAATTTTTCTAAAAACATGATCTATCCAACCACGCCAATTTCAAGTATCAATCCTCACATATTTATAGTAGTTTTCTCTTATTAACATCTAGATCCCTACAACATGAAGATATTATTTTGATTAGTAAATTTATTGTTGTCACATTGACATATAAGTCCTGGCCAGATCTACATGTCATTGTATCGCAAACATGAGTTTATGATATTAAAATGATATATTAACTTTGTAAGTTCCTCATACTAATTAATTAGTTAATCTTTTCTATAATTTCATGTGAATTATTTCTTATCATTTCATGTGAAACCTAAACCCTAGATCTTTCATCTCTCTTCGAGAGAAGTCCAATCAATTCCATTCTCTTTGTTCAGCCCAATCAAAGATCCTATTCTGTCGTTCTATTCCTTTTTATTTGCAATTTGGAGTTTATTTGGTGTTTATTCGATGTTGTTTTGATTGTCGATAGAATTCACGATTAGTCAATAATGCTTCGGATCAGTTCGACGGACTTTACGACCAAGGTTTCGACAACTCTGAGCAACATTGGGAATAAGGCAAGTGTCCTTGATCATCTTGAACCTATGATTTAAACTGTTTTGTTTTACAAAATTGCATGCAGTGCCTGTCAATATGATGGGGACTCACCTATGTTAGGGTTTTCCCTAGATTTCCCTTATCATCCCTTGAAACCTAGATGCTTTATGATTAGGTAATTTTAATGAGTAGATTGCTTAGCCATGCTTTTGGGATACTGGAAAGTGTTATAATCTTGACTAATGAACATATGCAACAATGGTGGTTAATGTGTTAATGGTCTAGCAACATGCAACATTAGGCCTTGAGCAAAGTGTATTGGTGGTTTTCATGGTTATGTTCTTGGTTTAGTGTTTGCAGAAGTAACCTAAGTAAGGACCGGTTCGTGGAGTGACAACCCAAGAAGTAACATACCAACCGCGAGGCTCATATGGGTAAGCCGTGACATACTAGTTATAGTATATCCAATGTGTATTGTGTCAGCACAAAAGGGGGCTTCTAGGTAGGAGTTGGACTCGCGTAAACCCTGGTGTTAAATTTAGTGGGCAGATGCATACTGAATTAGGCTCTGGTTAGTGGAAAATGTCATTTAGTGATTTCTTGGCGGCACACCACTTGCGTGTATTAAGTGTCTTGCAAACACGGCAACATAGAATCCACTGAAGAGTGTAAAAACTATTATAACATCCGTACCCGCGGTTATGGGAGACTTGGATCCTCACATGATTAGTGGATTGTGGTTATGGGTTTGGTTGTGGTTTTGGTTATAGTACAGGGAGTACTAGACGATTATGGTATGCAAGGTGGGGAGCCTTATATGCTGGGTGTTGGACTATATGGATTACATTAACTTAATAATTTTTTAATGCTTTTAAGTCCAAAAATCTTTTCATTACTCGTATTTATACAAATATACCATGTGTTAGCCTATTCTTGATATAAGCTTGCATATCATTATCTTTCCCACACTTGCTGAGCGTGTCATGTGCTCACACTTCCTATTTTCCCTATGCCTTGCGACATGTGTGGTGCTGCTCAGTGAGTAAAGATGTTGAAGACTATCAAGACTAGGTTGTGACGTTCTAGGTGTGTGTCTCCCAGTTGGTTGCTTGTGGTGTTGTTGGGCACTAGTGCTTCTATTCCGCTGCAGATATCTTCATAGAAGACAATATATGTCAATTTTTGTAAGAGTTCAATATTTATTCTATAAAAGTATTGCTTTTGTTCCTTCACCTGTGATGTCTTTACGTGTGTTGAACATCTTGCGTACACATAAGCTACATATGGTTTTGTCCGTTAAAATCAGGTGTGACAAGTCAATCTTAGAGAAAACCTAGGCACTGGTAAATTCATCGAACAGGATATCAATCCGAGGGAGTGGATACTTGTTCTTGATTATGACGGTATTCAAAGGATGGTAGTCAACACACATCCACAGAATACCATCTTTCTTCTTGACAAAGAGTGCTGGGCATCCCCAAGGTGAGGAGCTCGGATGAATGAAACCCTTCACAAGCAATTCGTGAATTTGCTTCTTAAATTCCGCTAACTCATTCGGGGGCATCCAATAGGACCTCTTTGAAATGGAGAACTCAGCGGTTCAGTCAGGTGGCATTCCTGGCAATTCTTCTATGAAGACTTCAGGAAATTCACACACAACTGGAATAATAAAAAAATCCATGGCTGTGACAATATTGAGGGCATAAAGAAAAAGATTTACGTCTCTTCATACGAATCTGGGCGTCAGATAGACCATTAAGGGTGATGGTCCACTAAGCACAATCAATGACAACCTTATTCTTGGTAAGCCAATTCATTCCCAAAATCATATATATCCCTTTAGAGTCCATTACCAATAATTTTGCACTGAAGGACATCTCATTGATAACAACCAATGCTTTAGTCAGACATTGATTAACAAGAACGTTGGCTCTGGGTGCGTCTATGATATAAGGTGTAGAGGTGGCGCTAACTTTCAGCTTGTGACACCGAGTATAACTCGTTGTTATGAATGAGCTTCTTCGACGGTGGTGTAGTTGACATGACAGCGCTTAAGGACTTGCACAGTCTTCGAGGCTTAATGGGAGGATTTCGTGGGTGGTGGTGGCCTTGGAGCAATCATCGTGGCTCCGGGATTTGGGAAAGGGCATTCCCGCGTGAAGTGCCCGATGCGCCCACAGTTGTAACATGGGCCGCCGAGGCCATCTATCACACTCTATTGAGACCCTGTGGGTTATGGAGGTTGTCCTTGCGGAGCGGAAAAAGTTTGATGCCGCACTATCCACATTGGTCGCGGAGCAGCCGAAGTCGTCATGTGGGATTGAGGGGGGTTGACTCTCTGCACGCGGAAGTTGATTGCTCCCGCCCACAGAAAGTGACAGAGTCCTCCTGCAGTTCTTCTCTTCTTGGTGGTTCTTCATCTTAAACTCCACCATGAGGGAGGTGCTCACCAACTTGTTAAAGTCGGCGAACTCATGCTCGTTCCTCGGAGGGTATAAACCTTGATGGTACTAAGGCTATGCTCGTTCCTCAAAGAGTTTTGGTGTTGTGCCCTTATATGACACTATTTGAGCAAGAATATGACTTTAAGTTTTACTATCTACTTTTGAACAGAGATATAGCTTAAGTTTTACTATTTACTGTTGAATAGAGATATAGCTTAAGTTTTATAATCTACTGTTGTTACCAAATAGTTATCTGTTGTAGAAGCCCTCAGCAGCTAGGCTAACTACTTTTAGAGTACGCTGCCCCTTCTGTCTTGAAAATTTAACCAGCTAGGCAAGCTATTTCTAGGTGGTCATGGGCATACCTTTACCAAAATAAGTCCTCTTACCCCCTAGGCGGAGAAAGGGTTAGTCTCTTTGGCCTTTGTCATCCACCGAAGGGTCTTGGCCTCGCAGACCTTCTCGACACCCATGGCCATCCTACCGGATCCCTCATCATTTCTCATGACCAACTCACCTAGTATCGAACCTAACGTGGGAGTCACTCTGGAGGCCCCAATTGCTTCCGTGGTTCAAGCGAGGCCCCCTATGATGAGGGCCTGCTGGACTCCATTATTGCTAGGGTTGTTGGTGCACTCAGTCCTCGTCGCTAGGGTATTGTACCATCAGTGGTGGAGTAGGAGGAGGTAGAGCATCTTGTCGCATTGATGAGTTAGGGGTTATAAAGGGTAGATATGCTAGTCACTATCATGGTTAGGTTATGAGTTAAAAACTTGACTAATATTTATGCAACAAGAATCGGGTATGGTAATCTTGTAGCAATATGGTATATGGATCCTAACTGGATGATTGGTTTGTGGTGGTAATGCATAGCAGGTTTGTGGTTGTTCCAATGTGGGATCCTAAGGGCCGGTTCTTGAACATGTAACAAAATTTAACAACACAACCACGGGGCTTATATGGGTACGGTCTGGCTAACTAATTAGCCACCTCTCCAGTTCTGTGGGCACCAATAGACGGTTGAGTGGCACAAGAGGGTTCTTCTACAGTGATGGAATCGTCTGTTTGCGGTGAAACCTCATTGGGAGCCTACGGATCGGTGGGAGCTTAATAAAGTCCTTGAAGTGAGACCACGACTCCACACCCCGAAAGTGTGAAACAACACAGGAATCACGACTCGTGGGGATTGCTGTGCAAACTCTGCAGAGTTTCAATCTTATCGATCAGTCGTGCTCACGGTCAAGAGTGGGATTGGACTTCTTCTTGATTAGCTGGGATCAGGGTTTTGGTATGGATAGTCAGGTAACCAGGTAATGGAATTACCTGGTGAGTCTTGGTAGTCGGATGGAATCCGATGAGTCATCCATTTTGTTATAGATGTGTCTTCACACTTAGTAAATAGGATACCTGATGTTGAAGTCATAGGTCATAGTTGCTTTGTGCAGTAAACTAGTGTCTAACCTTTTCTTGATTAATGCCCTATATCATGCTCTCCTACACTTGCAGAGTACATTTTGTCCTCACACCCGTTATCCCCTTTCTCGCATCCCTCTGCTGTTCAGAAGCCGTCAATGAAGCTAGTTCCTTCGATGAAGCCGACTTTGACCAGGAGCTCCTGTTCTAGGTTGGTGTGCCCCTGATTGACGCATGTGGAGATGGAAGACCCACGGGCAATAAAGCTCTCTTGTTCCGTTGTGTTTTCTTTTTGACCCTCAGGTCCTCTTGTAATAAGTTAATATTGGTATTGTATTTGCGACACTATGATGATACACTGATGATGTAACACATGTATGGAAACTTGATCCTGGTATACATGTGTTGTGCCCATTTTTGTTCTTTTAAAACTAGGTTTTATAATAGTGGTATCAGAGCCATGTTGACCGTAAGATGTAGCCTACATAGAAAGGATGAGTTAAGGACTTATGTTTGTACAAACTACTTTTGTAAAAAAAATTCCCTTCAATTTTTCCTCTCTCTGTCTAATGATCTTTATAAAACTGTTACTAATTTTCTGTCTGCTTCAAAATTTTAGACGGCCCGCATGAAGATCACCCCGCTAAGCCTGTGCTGGTTCTTGGTTTGGAGATCCCCACTGGTGCTATCTAGGCGCACCAACCCCCTATCGAGTTCTACTCTGATAGATAGCTCGCCGGCTACTTTGCCCGTACGGTGTGGTACCTACTTCAGGGTCTGAGCTACCACGACGCTCTACTCTACAAGGGAGTCAGAGTTTCACTTGGAGGTCATGGTTACTCCTGGTTAGTGGAGGTGGCCATAGTTGAGAAGCCCATCGGCGAAAGTCTTTGCCGAGTTCGCCGAGTTCACACCGCCATCGTACTCAGAACTACCTTTGAGGCTGGGATTGAGGACGCTGCCCACTAGGCTCTAGCTATTCTCTGTAGGGAGAACAGACAAGCCCTCCACCACACTTAGTTTGACAAGTTCCCATAGCGCCCATCTGGCAGTCTGGAGGTCATCTTTGTGCCCGTCAACAATGAGCCAGATCTCCGTCTGAGAGAGCAGGTCTGCCTCACTATTGCCATGTACGCTGAGCTTGACAGAGCCCTCGACGAGTTGGAGGATTTGCATCAACGTCACATGGAGCAGGAGCAGAGCATCTGTGAGCTGCAGATTCTATTGGAGGACCCCGACCAGTTTCCCGAGGAGGCTCCCGAGGCACCCATGGTTGCACCACCCCATTCCCCGTCATGCAAGAAGCTTCGTCTGGCAGATACAGGAGGTCCTTCAGGTACAACAGGCGAGGAGTAGAGTCGAGATAGGAGGATATCCTTAGCTGAATAAGTCATTTAGTCCCGTGTGTTGTTTGTTCAAGTCTGTGGTTGATGCTTGTGTTTGCAGTGTGAGCCTTATTTTGAGTTGGATCTTTGCATAAGTGTTGGTGTGATGTTGGGGTTTCCGCTCTACGTTACATCAGTTAATAATATAATAATAGTTAGGAAGTCCCTTTCTTTCTTTCATTCAATATCTATTCTTTTCTGTTCTTGTCTTGTTTTTCTGCCCTTGTTTTTCTCTTTTGTTCCCCGCTTGTACCTTGGCTACCAACAAATGGTGAACACCAGGCGTGACAACAACAATGACAACGTCAACGATAACAACACCAACCAGTGTGATCCTCCACCCCTGCCCCCTCTAATGGATGCTAATCAAGTGATGACCATTCTCCAAGGCCTGGTGCATGCTATCAACTAGCAACCTCAAGGCCAGCAAGCATCGCCACAATAGCCGCAGTCCAGGCTCAGGACTTTCTTGAGTACTCAGCCACCCACCTTCTCACAGGAAGTTGAGCCTATGGAAGCTGATGACTGGTTAAAGACCATTGAAAAAAATTGCAGATAGCTCAGTGCACCGAAAGCGAAAGAGTTCTTTTCGCTTCCCATCAGCTTATTGGGCCAGCTCAAGAATGGTGGACAGCATACATTGCCGCTCACGAGGATCCCCGAGAGATAATGTGGGCAAAGTTCTGGAACAACTTCCATGCACATAATGTCCCTACAGGTGGAGTGAAGTTGAAAAGGAAGGAGTTCCTTAGTCTGAAGCAAGGTCCCATGTCAGTGAGAGAGTACCTCACCAAGTTCACCAAGCTCTCTCGCTATGCTCCCAATGATGTTGACACCAACGAGAAGAAGCGGGACTATTTCCTGGAGGGTCTTAACACAGGATTACAGTACGCCCTCTCGGTCAACGAGTACCCCAGTTTCCAAAAGCTAGTGGATAGAGCTTTTATCATGGAGAAGAAGAGGCAGAATCTGGGAGAAGAACACAAACATAGCCTACAAGGTCAGTCCTCAGGTAGCAACACCCGTCCCTATTTCAACCACCCACCGACAGGTCCTATGTTCCATCATGGAGGACCGAACCAGCAGCAAAGGCCACCACAGAAGATGCCCACCCAAGTGGCAGGTGCATACAAGCCGCTAGTGTAGCCAGGGCAGCAGCAATAGCAGCAGTCGTGTCCTAACTTCCAGCAGTAGCGACCTAACAACAACAACCAAACCCAGTAGCAGAATCACACAGGTCAAGGATCAGGCAATATTGGCCCATGTTTCAGTTGTGGCAACTTCGGGCACCTCTAATAGGTGCCCCAAGAAGCAGCAAGGCCAAGCACAGGCTCAGAGAAACAATCAGCAGCAACCCCGGTAGAATGTGATGCAAGGTCGTGTCAATCTAGTTGCAGTGGAGAAAGCCCATGATGCTCCTGACGTAGTGCTCAGTATGTTTTCTGCAAACTCTCACCCTGCTACAATTTTATTTGATTCTGGTGCTACGCATTCATTCATATCATCTCAGTTTGTGAATACATATAAATTTCCAAGAGCATTAATGAAAAATTGGGTGCTAGTTAGTTCTCCTGGAGGAGAAATAGAATCAAGGCATGTATGCCCTAAAATAAGTATATGCATAAGGGGACTAGACTTTCTTGCAAACCTCATCATTCTGGAATCTAAGGGAATTGATATCATACTAGGAATGGACTAGTGGACCAAGTACAATAGAATCATTGGATGTGCTACGAAGTCAGTACAGTTGACACACACAGATGGTACCAAGGTGAAATTCCAAGCCACAACAGAGTCAGCTATCAACGTCAGTCTCAACAAGGCCAATGCAGTGGAAGATAGAAGAGTGGTCAGTGAATTTCCAGACATCTTCCTAGAGGATTTACCAGGTATGCCACCCGATCGCGAAATTGAGTTCTTCATTGAGTTAGTACCTGGAATGGTTCCTATATATAAGAGACCATATAGAATGGATGCCAATCAGTTGTATGAGCTTAAGGAGCAAATCCAAGAGCTACAAGACAAAGGGTTTATCCGCCCCAGTTCTTCTTCCTAGGGATCCCCAGTTATCTTCATACCGAAGAAGGATGGAACACAAAGGATGTGTATAGATTATCAAGCCCTGAATGAAGTAACAATTAAGAACAAGTATCTTCTACCCCCACATTGAAGATCTGTTTGACCAGTTGAAAGGAGCATGTGTGTTCTCCATATTGATCTTCGGTCTGGGTATCATCAACTGAAGATCCTTGCCTCGGATATTCCAAAGACTGCATTCGTTACTCGATATGGTCTATACGAGTACACAATAATGTCTTTCGGATCGACAAATGCCTCAGCCTACTTCATGTATCTAATGAACAAAATTTTTATGGAGTATTTGGACAAGTTTGTCATGGTATTTATTGACGACAGGTTTACTCCAAGAATGAGGAAGAGCACGAGGAACATCTAAGGATGGTATTGCAAAAGCTCAGAGAGAGATAGTTGTATGCTAAATTGAGCAAGTGAGAATTTTGGTTGAAGGAAGTTCCCTTCCTTGGTCATATTATATCAGCAAGAGGTGTGTCTGTGGACCCATCCAAAGTAAGGGATGTTCTAAACTGGAAACCACCACAGAATGTTTCAGAGATCCATAGTTTCTTGGGTTTAGCAGGATATTATCGTCGGTTCATAGAAGGTTTTTCCAAGATAGCTAAGCCAATGACAGAATTACTAGAGAAAGGAGTAGAGTTCAAGTGGATAGCCGCTCGAGAAGCTAGTTTCAATGAGTTGAAGAAAAGGTTAACCTCAGCTCCAGTATTGATCATGCCTGACACCCAGAAGCCATTTTCGGTGTATTGTGATGCATCTCATCAAGGTTTCGATTGTGTGCTCATGCAAGAGGGTTAGGTGGTAGCATATGCTTCCAGGCAGATAAGGAAACATGAAGAGAACTACCCGACGCACGACTTAGAATTAGCCATAGTAGTTCATGCACTTAAGATCTGGAGACACTACCTGATTGGTCAAAGGTGTGAGATCTATTCATATCATAAGAGCTTGAGGTATATATTCACTCAACTCGATCTTAATCTCAGACAACGTGGATGGTTAGAGCTCATCAAAGATTACAAATTGGAAATCAACTATCACCCAAGAGAGGCAAATGTCCTTGAGCAGAAAGACTTAGGTCAATGGTATAACTCTGCAAAAGATGAGTCCCGAGCTATGCAAGGAATTTGAGAAGTTGAATTTGGGAATAGTGTGTAACACGAAGATAGTTGCAATGTAAATAGACTCAATGCTGGAACAAGATATAAGGGTCAGCTTGAGGATAAAAAGATTTTGGAGATCAAGCAGCTCATCCAAGTTGGCAAAGCCCCATATTTCACAAAAGACGAGCAAGGTACAATGTGGTACAAGCACAGGATATGTGTTCTAGATGTGAAGGCTATTTGATATACAATTCTAAGGGAAGCTCATGATTCAGCATACTCCATTCACCTAGGGAGTACCAAGATGTACCAAGATCTTAAAGATCAGTATTGGTGGTTCGGCATGAAATGTGCAGTAGCAGAATATATGGCTTTGTGTGGTATTTGTCAGCGAGTTAAAGCCAAGCATCAAAGTCCAGCAGGACTGCTACAGCCATTCAAAGTACCTGAATGGAAGTGGGAAGAAATTAGCATAGATTTCATAGTGGGTCTACCTCAAACACAATCAGGATATGATTCTATATGGGTTATAGTCGACTGATTGACAAAAGTAGTTTATTTCCTTCCAGTTAAAGAATCCTATCAAGGTCCGAAACTAGCTGAGTTGTATATGTCCAGAATTGTGTGCCTGTATGGAGTACCCAAGATAATTGTATCTGATCATGGTAGTCAGTTTACTTCACGGTTCTGGCAATGCCTATATGAATCTATGGATATAAGGTTGAATTTTAGCTCAGCATATCATCCCCAAACCAACAGACAGATAGAAAGAGTAAATCAAATCCTTGAGACATGTTGAGAACATGTGCTTTAAAGAATGGTAACAGTTGGGACAAGAATCTACCATATGCGGAGTTCTCATACAATAACAGTTATCAAGCTAGCCTCAAGATGTCTCCTTTTGAAGCCTTATACGGAAGGAAGTGTAGAACTCCATTGTTCTAGAACCAGATTGAGGAAAGCCAAGTTTTTGGTCCTGAAGATCTGAGAGAAGAAGAAAGACAAGTACAAGTGGTCAGAGATAGTCTGAAAACCACTCAATCCAGACAAAAGAGCTATGTAGATAATCAACGTCGAGAACTAACTTTTGCAGTAGGAGACTTTGTGTTTCTCAAAGTGTCACCGATCAGAGGTCTACGTAGATTCAAGGTCAAAAGCATGCTTTCACCTCGGTTTCTTGGTCCATACAAGATACTGGGAAGGCGAGGAGAAGTAACTTACCAGCTGAGTTACCACCTCAACTCTTAGGAGTACACGATTTTTCCCATGTGTCATAGTTGAAAAAGTATCTGAGAGTTCCCGAAGAGCAACTACCAGTAAAAGAACAGAATGTGTGAGAAGATCTCTCTTACTCAGAGTATCCAACCAAGATTCTTGAGACATCAGAACGGGTTACCCAGAACAGGCGAGTCTATATGTGCAAAGTGCAGTTAAAGCATCACTTAGAGGAGGAAGCAACTTGGAAAAGAGAAGATGATCAGAAGGCAGAGTTTCCCCATCTCTTCTTCGGTCCTTCTGAATCTCGAGGACGAGATTCAACCTAAGGGGCGTAGATTTATAACACCCTAAATTTTCAATTTTTGCAATAGTTTAAAATTTTGCTAGAATTAAATAGGAGTTGCAAATTTTGTTCAATAGAAGGAAATTAATTTCTAAATTTAATTTTGCCATAGGTTATATTTATGTTTGATGAATTCATGCCGTTGTAGTTGCAATAGGTTTTCATGCGTGAAAAATGTTTGCGAAAATTCGCTAGATGGCACTTGTTTAAACCTCTTTTGAATTTGGTTCAAAAATCATATAAGAAAAGCATCTTTCAAAGTTTGAAAACCCTTCTCAGGCCGATTTCTCCTCCCCGGCCCAATCTCCTCCCTCCCCTCTCTCCTTTTCCTTCGCTCTCGCGCTGGGCCATCAGGCCAGCCTTTCCCCCGCGCCAGGCCAAGCTGGCCTGCCCGTAGCCACTCGAGCTGGCCCCCTACCCTGCCCTCTCTCGCTGCTACGTGGGCCCAGCTGGAGCCGTTGCTGAGCCCCTGAGCCACACGCCCGATCCGCCGGCTCGCTTTCTTCTTCCTCCCGCTGGGGAAATCACCCCCAAAATCCCCATGGCCAATTCAAATCCGAGCCTACCCGAGCTGTTTCGCGTCAACTAATCACCCCTCCCGCGATCACCACCCCCTAATCACTTCACCCAGGCTGTTTCCCCCTCCATTACCCAACTCAAATGTGGAAACCATCGTATTCAAAGCGATTTAGGCTGTCGACCATTTCTTTCAAATCCCGGCGATGCCCTTCCCCTCTCGCGTATTTAAGCCTCTCATTGTCTCTGTGGCCAGGTTCTGCACTAAATACACGTGCTCCCACCTTTTTCCCCTTCTCGGCTTCACCCTCGGCACCTTGTTCTTCCCTGGCGTTGGTAAGGAGCTCCGCTGCCGCATTTCTCCATTTCCAAGCCGCCATTGATCTCGGTTCTTGCTTCTTTGGTGTCGCAGGGTCACCAGAAGATCCTCCCCCCACTTCTCGGCCACATCCCGACGTCGCCCGACCCCTGGAGCGCCACTGCCCAAGCTCGAGCTCCAACCGACCACCCCTCCCTATCGCCCGTTGCTGTCGGTGATATAGGACCCAGGGGTTCCCGAGTCCCGAGGCTAGGACAGCACAATGCCACGTGGCACCATCCCTCGGGGACCATCTCCCCGAGGGCCGAGAAGAGCCAGTTCTGGGAGGGGTGCTCGGGGCTATGAACAGTTGGTCCCCGAGTACCCAGAGTTCCCTGAGGACCAGAGAAGAGCTAGTTCCAGGAGGGGTGCTCGGGGCCATGAACAGTTGGCCCCCGAGTACCCGAAGTTCCCCGAGGACCTGAGAAGAGCTAGTTCCAGGAGGGGTGCTCGGGGCCATGAACAGTTGGCCCCCGAGTACCCAGAGTTCCCCGAGGACCCGAGAAGAGCCAAGTCTGGGAGGGGGTGCTCGGGGTCATGAACAGTTGACCCCCGAGTATCTGGAGTTCCCCGAGGACCTGAGAAGAGACGAATCTGGGAGAGGGTGCTCGGGGCCAAGAACAGTTGGTCCCCGAGTACCCAAAGTTCCCTGAGGACCTGAGAAGCCCCTTGCCAGTGGACCCCACAAGGGCTCCACGGTGAGATGTTAATCGGTGGGAAGCCCGATACTGCATTTAAGAGGGAGCGTGGCCGGTCACATCCAACCACTCCCCCCCCCACGCCTGTCGTACTGAGTACGTCAATCCTTGCCATCGCCTGGGTCCCATTGCACGTTACCCTGCGAGGCCCATAAAGGAAGATGGCTTGGAGATATTGTCGATGGGCTCGAGGCGTATCGCCTGTTGCCCTGCCGCGTCAGACCATGTTAGACCCACTCTGACCGGACGGACATGCAGGGATATTCAGCGACTGGCCGATGGGCCCCCTCCTGCACCTGCTAAAGTTGGGGCGCAGAGACCGACGGGACCGACCAAAGGGCGTATTTTCAACCCATGTAACATCAAACTATAGACCCATAATGGTTGCTTTCCATTTATGGCTTACGAAAACTTGTGCCCCCGTTCTGGGCACGCCGAGCCTCCCCCCGATAGGATAAAAGGGGGGGAGCACTTCGTAGAAAGACAAGTTTTAGCAAGTCAGAAGTCAAGTTCAAGCTGAGGTTCAACAAGCAAGAAGCAAGACCGAAGCTGAAGACTTAGACAAAAAACCTTGTAACACAGAGATCCAGAGAAAGGCATTCCAAGAGCATTAATAGCACATCAGACACACAAGAGTAGGGTATTATGCTTCGTGCAGCCCGATTCTGTCTAAAATCCCTTGTGCATTTACCCCTACTAGTCGACAATCATCCGTCCCACCTAGATCTCATACATTCGCATTAACCCTACGTACGAGGTAGATCCAGAATCAGCCCCCTGACCGAATCTCAAAGGGGGTGCCTCAGGATCCCTGCTTGCGGTGTTCATCCACCGACAGCTCCTCTCCGCCGGAGAGAAGCCCACAGTGAGACTCCCCATGAACTCCTCTTCATTTTGTGCGTTTCCCCATTGATTTCTGTGGTTGGTTGCGTGTTTTTGCGCTGCTTCGGCGAAGCTCCGGCTGCCACGCCGCCGTCGGCTAGCCACCCTTCCTGTTTAGCACCGCCCAGCCAAGCCACATTGAACCTTGACAGTCCAATCAAAATCTTGCGGCCTGGATTGCGTACCCCTTCATCCATTCATAATCGGTCCACTGTAGACCCATGGACCAGCCTCCAGGCCGTGATCCATGAGCCCTTGAACATATTCCACACATTTTCCAATAAAAAATAAATAATTCAGTTAATGTTTTATGACGTCATAAATAAGATTTTCAGTATAAAATCAAATCAATTTATTCTCAGAAATCAAGTAAAATTTGCAAAAAAAAACCCCTAGAACTTCAAAAGCTTATAACTTTTTGCTCATAGCTCTGATTTGGACGATTTTCATGCTCAAATTCTTGTAGTGTCATGTAGAATCTTTTTGTAGAGTTTTTACCTAGCTTTAGTACTTTTTGTATATTGTTCTTAGTAGTTTCTCTTGTGTGCTTTTCTGGTGTGTCGATTAGGAGGTGATCAGTTCAGGAATCTGCAAGATCAAGCCTTTAAATACTTCAAGCAACCCTCAGCTGAAGACAAGTGTCCTTGAACATCTTGCTCCTATATTAGGATGTATATGTTATCTGTTTATCCTTCATTGCATGCTTGTCTAAATTTGAAACCTATGTTAGGGTTTACTAGCTTTTGTATGATTATCCTTGTCGTCGTTGATGAGTCAGGGGTTATAAAGGGTAGATATGCTAGTCACTGTCATGGTTGGGTTATGAGTTAAAAACTTGACTAATGTTCATGCAACAAGAATTGGGTATGGTAATCTTGTAGCCACATGGTATAGGGATCCTAACTGGATGGTTGGTTTGAGGTGGTACTGTACAGTAGGTTTGTGGTTGTTCCTACGTGGGATCCTAAGGATCGGTTCTTGAACATGTAACCAAGTTCAACTGCATAACCACGAGACTTATATGGGTACGGCCTGGCCAACTAATTAGCCACTTCTCCGGTTCTGTGGGCACCAATGGACGGTTGAATGGCACAAGAGGGGGCTTCTCTAGCGATGGAATCATCTGTTAGTGGTGAAACCTCAGTGGGTGCCCACGGATCAGCAGGAGCTTTGTAAAGGCCTTGTAGTGAGACCTCGACTTCATACCCTGGAAGTGTAAAGCAACACGGGAATCACAACTTGTGGGGAAAGTTGTGCAAACTCTACATAGTTTCAATCTAATCAATCAATCGTGCTCACAGTCAAGAGTGGGCTTGGACTTCTTCTTGATTAGCTGGGATTAGGGTTTTGGTATGGATAGTCGGGTAGCTGGGTAATGGAATTACCTAGTGAGTCTTGGTAGTCGGATGGAATCCGATGAGTCATCCCTTTTGTTATAGATGTGTCTTCACACTTAATAAATAGGATGCCTATTGTTGAAGTCATAGGTCATAGTTGCTTAGTCCAACAAACTAGTGTCTAACCTTTTCTTAACTAAGGCCCCATATCATGCTCTCCTACACTTGCAGAGTACATTTTGTCCTCACACCCATTGTCCCATTTCTTGCATCCCGCTGCTGTTCAAAAGCCGTCAATGAAGCTGGTTCCTTCGATGTAGACGACTTTGACCGGGAGCTCCTGTTTCAGGCTGTTGTTCCCCCGGTTGATGCCTGTGGAAGATGGAAGACCCGTTGACGCTGAAGTTCTCTTGTTCCACTGTGTTTTCTTTTCGACCTTCGGGTCCTCTTGTAATAAGTTAATATCGTTATTGTATTTGCGACATTGTGACGATACACTGATGATATCATACATGTATGGAAACTTGATTCTACCATACATGTGTTGTGCCCGATTTTGTTCCTATAAAACTAGGTGTTACCGTCTTTATCCATACATGTACTATCTCATCCGATGTCTCTCTGCTCTTTTCATTTCTGGTATCTGCACTATGTATGCGGCAATATGATGAAACTGATATTTTTGTTCTATGCAATGTTCCTACATAAAAAGTAATTATGGTTTGCTCCTTTTTCCTTTTGCTCAGTAAACCTATTTCTTAGATAAGGATCGATTTTGCTGCTCTCTCTATAATTTCTTATGGTTACCACATTGAATCGTATTATCCTAATGCAACAGAATCTTTGTTTTTTTCAATTTCATAGCGAGTCAGCCAAGAAGTGATTTCGAATTCTATTATTTTTTTTATGTGCAGCTGCTCAGGTAAACAAGTACACAAGATTCAGGGCCAATATGTAGCAAGTATGAAGACCTGAATTCTTCCTCTTCACTGCCCCCTCCATTGATTCTTCTTCTGAGTTCCCCATCTTCGCACCACCAGGTCCTCTCCTTTTTCTCCCACTGTCTGACGCTCTCTTTTTCCGCCGCCGCCTGGCACTCTCTTTTCCTCCCGCCACCAGGTTCTCTCTCCCGTTGTTGCCTGGTGATTTTTCCCCTTTTTCTTGTCTTCTCTTCCCTCTGTTGGGCTTCTTTTGAAGACCTACAAACTTCTTTGGACTTCTTTTTGTTTGGGCTTCATTCTTTTTCTATTAGGCTTCATTTTTCAGCTTCATTATTTTACTGTTGGGCTTCATTCTTTTTTGAGTTTCGTGTGAATTTTAGGTTTGTTATTCTTCGTTGATCAATGATGCTAGGCCTTTTTTTTTTCCCAAGGATAATTGTATCCATCGTCAGTCAGCTGTATTGTTTTCTTTTTTTGGGATGTGATTATGTGTCAAATGTAACATTGTTTGTTTGGCCTTATTTGGTTTCTATGTTTTTTGGTTTTGGTCTTTGCACCCGTTTGCATGTTACCAGGTTTGAGCTGCTATGCAGACCCGTTTTGGACATATGCCAATTCATGTTTTATTTTTTGGGCTTTAAGTGTTTTAAACTAATAGCATACATGGCAGCTGTTGATTGGTTCAAAATATAACAAATAAAATCTGTCAACATTGTCAAAATCTGTCGACAGATAAATAGACAGGCCCTTCTTTGAATCCACTCTGATAGTCAATTTCCATGTATATTGGTTATATTCCTAGACTAAAGTAAATCAAAAGCAATGAGCAACCGCCCCAACCCAAATCTTGGATTTTAGTTTTCAATCAAGCCGGACAGTCAATTTCCAAAAATATTGATTATGTTCTTAGATGCAAGGAAATCAAAAGCAATCTTCATTGTTTTCTACATTATTCTCACAAACTGGCAATCAAAGAAGTGATGTTGGATGGCTTCATTGTTGCTACCAGACTTGAAATTGACAGTTTAGAATTGTTGCAGAATTGAAATGTATTAAAAAGGATTTTTTTTCAATTTGTAGTGCGGGTTGTTGGTTGCTAGAATTTTCTTATGAAATGAATGTTCGTGCATATGTTGGAGTAATTGAAACGGAAGATCTAGCATCTTTATTAAATTTCTTGGAGAGTTCCAGTGCACTTCCTCTCCTCTATCTCCCTTCTTACTCTGACGAAAAGCATCTTCATTCAAATTTCCTATATTTTCATGTGTAGCATTGAAACCCTCTTTCGACCAGTTCTTTGTCCCCTGTAGTGCTCTCCTGAACATGATACTGAATTATTTTTCCCCTTATGTTCCAAGAAGACCCTGAATAAACAAAATATAACATGCATTTATTACTTACTTTGGCAAAACATTACTTTCCTCTCTTGTGAATTGGCACTAAAATGAAAATCATTGGTCCAAGAAGAAGACAACCAGATGGGCAGTTTGCAGTATCTGGGCATGGATGAATGGAGATTGACCCCTTAAGATAAAGCATACAAAATACTGCACGACCATTTTTTCCGGTTTATAGGTGACCCCATGTACCGAATCTCTGCAACGGATCCATTTCCACCAAACACCACAACATCATAAGAAGTAATCAAACCACAATCACTAACTATAACTTTAATAATTTGCACTTTCATTATTTTCTTTCTTCAAGAGTGTAGTAACTGAACCCTGACGCCTGACCTAACATAATTGATCAGTTTGTGCAGAGGTGTCATTCACCATTTCGTGTGATGCACTTCTCATCACTTCTTGATTTCATCTCTTCATATATCACATGCCTTCAACATCCTTTGCAGCTGTATATAATTGGAATAACATCCCCCCTGTCTTCAATGAACTCCTCTCTATAAGCTCCAACCTCAGCTACTGAAAGGACCTCAAAAATTGTCTCCAACCTCCTCACAGCATAACAGGAAGAAAGCCAAGGATACGACAGATGAGAGTTCATGTCAATAGAAACTAAAAGGTGCTCTCTAACATAGTGTAGGATTAGGATGCATCGGGAACTCAAGTATTTATCTGTCCTTACTTTTTTTTGGTGCACACTATCTTCTATGATGGAAGAAAAGCACGACATAGCCAGTAGACAGATACAGAATCAGCTGGAACATACACCACGGCACATCGACAGGGATAGTGTTAATGTAGCACGGCTTCAAATGTAAACAGGCATTGCTTGTTGTAGGGATGTTTAGCATGGCTAGTCAGTAGTGAGACACCAAATTAGTATATATAGCGCAAAAAAAAGCTGGTTTCTTAAACGCCATGACACTATCGGTGCACAACTCTCTGTAGTATTGTTATTGACGTGAGTAACAATAGTTTGGGAAACTAAGGTTGCGATCTGGAGGATGTCTAATGTCATGAAATCTGCCGTGTCTTATTGCGTGGTACACCATGATGAAACGTAGTACAAAGACACAAAGCCTAAGCATCGTGGCTGGCTTGCCTTCTTCCCTGGCTAATGTCTCATTGGTCACATCCTCTCTACGTAATCCTTGTTATTTTTCGAAAGGACGGTATGAGATTTGCCGTTATTATTAGAGAGGAAGTAAAGATGGACAAAAAAAAAGTCCAAAAGTTCAGTGCAACATGCTGGCGCAACAGATTCTTTGAGGAAAAATAAACCAAGAGACGGGAAACAAGAGATGCCTGATCACAACAAAATTAAGGTGAACCGTACGCAACAGCTAGAGGACCGTAACACAGCTGCTAGAGAGGACATATTAACTCAACCGATCGTAGCCAAGCGGAAGGTCTGCATCTGTTCTTTGGTTCGCTCCGCAACCTGCTGCACAACATTTTCCATGTTCTAGAGGGTTCTACAGTTACTTTGCTTCCAGGTGTTCCACCAAAAAGCAATCACCAAACCATCGAAGGATCTCCGGTGTTCTTTGTCGATTCTTCTCCATGCCGCATCCCACCATGCCATGATGGTGCGGTAGGACGAAAACGGTGGTAGGGTGGGCTGATGGAACCAAATAGACAGTTGTGACCAAACTTGTCGAGTAAAGACGCAATCTTTGCATAAATAAGTAGGTGTTTCCTCCTCTTGGTCACAAAGCCGACATGTTTGATGTCGAGACCATCCCCTCTATGCAAGGTTGTCCGCAGTTAGAATTTTGTTTTGCAGAAGTACCTAGGAAAAGGTTTTGCACTTCGGTACAACTTTGGCTTTCCAAACCGCTTGCATCTTGTAATTTTTTATTTGTCCCACAAATTGTATCTTGTAAGCACTTTTTGCAGTGTACTTCCCACTGTTTGTCCAACGCCAAATTATTTGGTCTGTCATGTCTGGTTGGAGTTGTTGGTCGTTCATCGAGTTCTAGAGGTTTGAAATTTTGAGAAGATCTTGCTCGGTTGCAATTTGGTTTGAGTATCGAAGCCATCTATGTTCCAAAAGGCCTTGTTTCACCATGAAATTTTTCCTCAAGGACATAGCAAAAATGAGAGGCACTATGTTTTTGGTGATCTCCCATCAAGCCAACTCGAGTGCCAAAAGAATGTTTTCTCTCTATTGCCGATTGTTACTTTTGTCGAGACATTGAAAAGGGCAATATCTGTTTGATTGCAAGGCACCGAGAAGCCACTCCAAGGTCTATCCTCATGCCATTCGAACCATAACCACCGAAGCCTCAGTGCTCTAGCAAAAAATCTGAGATCCATGATACCAAGGCCACCTAAGTCTTTTGGTTTGTTCACTGTTAACCAATTTACAAGACAATGACATCTGGAGACTTTGTCAGGATCCTCCCCCCTCCGTAGGAAGCTTCTCCGAAATCGGTCAATCTTCTTAAGAAGCCACTTTTGCAATGGGAGAATGGTTAACAGGTATGTTGGTAGGGAGGAAAGAACCGATTTGACGAGAGTTTCTCTGCCGACAAGAGAGAAGAATTTTCCTTGCCATCCTGGAAGCCTATCCGCAATTTTGTCTATGAGCGGTTGGACATCCACTCTCCTCACCCTTCTGGTGTGCAGGGGAAGACCCAAATATTTGCATGGAAACGAGCCCATCCTTCCATGGAAGCCCTCCAATGTCTAGTCCACGGGTATTTCATCGCAACGAATCGTGTAGATTTTAGTTTTGGCAAGGTTTGTCACTAGCCCTAAGCACTTTCCAAAAACCTTTAACAGGGTTTGTAATACTAGGAGTCTTCCCTGTCTGGATTTGCGAAGATTGCCGCACCATCCGCATAAAGGGAGCATCTTAATTTTGCTAAGTGTGGTAGGATGGAGCTAAGGATGCCTTGTTGCTCGGCCAAAGAAATCATCCTCTGCAGCGGGTCGATTGCAAGGATGAAAAGCATCGGCGAAAGCGGATCACCTTGTCGCAGCCCTTTAGCATGATTAAAGCTCAGGCCTGGCACTCCATTTAGAAGGACTTGGGAAGAGGAAGACACAAGGATGGCCGAAACCCAGTTTCTCCAAGTCTGACCAAAGCCCAAATTTTCCATAACCTCAAGGAGGTATGGCCAGCTCACTGAGTCAAAAGCTTTGGAGATATCCAATTTGACAAAAAGCGCAGTCCACTTGCTCTTGTGAAGGCTCCAGATAATATTTTGGATGTAAAGAAAGTTCTCATGTATGCTTCATTTCTTGATGAAGGCGCACTGTCCTTTTTGGATAAGTTCATCCAGGAAAGGAGCGAGTCTATTAGCCAGAAGCTTTGTGATGATTTTGGATAGGCTTGAGATCAAACTAATCAGTCTGTAGTCTGACACAACCTGCGCATCTGATTTGTTGGTAAGCAAAACAATGTTAGCCTTGTTTATAAACTGCAGCTTATCAGAACACAAGGTTGAAAATCGTTGATAGCATCAAAGAGATCTTCCTCTATTATGTGCCAGCAGTGCTTGAAAAAGAGGACAATATACCCGTCTGGACCGGGTGCCTTTTCTGGGTGTAACGTTTTAATCATCTCCCAAATCTCATGCTCCTCAAAAGGGGTTTCAAGGCTAGAGAGATCCATAAATTGGTAACCAAGGGCTGACCAATTTAGGCGCATTTGTCGCTGGATTGGGGTTCTAAGCTTTCTCACAAAGGGAGAAAAGATCTCTTGTTCTTTGTTAGAGTGAGTTGTGGCTATACCAGACTCGGTTCGAATGCAGTGGATGAAGTTCTTTCTCCGCTTACCGTTCGCCTTGATGTGAAAAAATTTGTGTTTGCATACGATTTTCTAATCCAGGTGATCCTGGAGTGTTGGCGTGCCGGGGTTTTCTCAAGAGCAGCAGGAGCAGGAAGCTTGTTTTCACATCTTTCACAGGTTTAACTCATCGATGGATAGTGGTCTGGTTTCCTGGACTACTTCAAGCCTAAGTATCACTTCTCTTGCAATTGCAATGTGAAGCTTAAGGTCGCCGATATTGGCTTTGTTTCGAATCTTGATGGCCTTCGCGGTTCTATTCAGTTTGACATGAAAACGTAGCACGGCGTCGGACACATACACAGGTTAGGCCCAAGCTTTCTGAATGATTTCAAGGAAACCTAGCATAGCAACCCAGAATGACTCAAATTGGAAGGTCGTCATACGATGCACCAAAGCTTCACCAATTAGGAAGAGAGGAGCGTGGTCAGAGTCACTAGAGGAGAGAGCTTGAAAATGGGCGGCTGGGAAGAGCAGATCCCAGCCCGTGGTGCTGAGGAATCTATCAATCCTAGTCATGGTCGGCTGATCTTGCTCGTTACTCCACGTGAAGCAACGACCATTAAGCTCTATGTCTTTTAGCTGTAGATCGTCAATCATGTTCCTGAAATGCCGCATGAGTCGTAGATTCAATCTTTGGTTGTTTTTATCTACTGTGGAGGCAATGATATTGAAATCACATGCAACCAGCCACTCCTCACGCATGCGCGATCTCAGCTCACACAGCTCTTGCAGGAATTCCATTTTTTCATTGTCCGTTTGGGGCCTATATACCGATGTTAACGACCAAGAAATGTTGTCCACTAACATTGTCAAGGTCACCAAGATGGAGTGCGACGTGGTTTCTTGATTTGAAAGACGAAAAAGGTTTTTGTTGGCGGCAATCAGAATGCCTCCGCTAGCACCAGCAGCAGGTAGCTGGGCGAAGTTGTCGACGAAATCAGCGACCAGAGTCTCCATGATTAGACTGTCAGACCAAGACTGGATTTTTGTTTCCTGAAAAAAAACCATCACTGCGAACAATGTGACTAGGTTACGCACACTGGAATGCTTGGCTGGAGCGTTGAGACCATCGACATTCCAACATAAAACTTTGCAATTACATTGTGACATTCTTAAAATACTGATCCACTAGAGATAAACTGACACTGCAACAGCAACGGTACAGCTCTTGGAAGCACAAGGTTCTTGGAGGGTCTGGTTGAGAGGGGGTCAGTGAAGTGCACTGCAAGACCCCTCACTAGGCAAAAGCATAAGCCAGTCCATTGGACCTTGAACATAGATAGCACACGGCGACACCACGAGACACACTGGGCAATAGTACTAGCAACAGCACTGACATAGATTGGAGAGAGGCAGATAAATGGCCACAATCTAGTGGAGAAGGCACAACAGCATGGCTGGAGTTGGTCGGTGGACAACCGTCGAATCATGCTGCTAGATGACGACGGCGTGTATGCTGGAAGCTGACGCATTGTGAGATCCCAGAAAAATTAAGAGGATGGAAAATGTCGCGAGTTACTGTAGCACGGAGGCTACTGTAGCTGCGCGATGTCGAGGGTGGCAGCTGGGCTTGCTGGGAGCAGCCGGCTGGGCCTTTGTGTGGTCGGTGGGCCTTGTGGGGGGGTGCTGGGCTGTGCTTGTGGCAGCTAGGCTGTGCAAGCAAGTCGGTTGGGCATTTGTGGTCCAGTGGGAGATCGTGTGTGCGGCAGAGAAAAGGAAATGTCTCGGGTACTGTAGCAATTCGGGAATAATCCCATACTGTGAGTTGAAATAGATTTGAACCAAGTTAAATACTTGGCTTGGAAAACATATTTATCACGGGTTGCAACCATTTTGTGCGAAGCGAGGACGAAAGCACAAGTGGGTAGTATGTAGGTGTGGTCCATCCAACGTGTGAGTGGGCCTAAGCCGTTTCCTGACTCAGGACGTTACACGCATCATGCCGTGCTGCCCGCCCTCTCGATCGACACGACGGGCATGATCCTGGCTCCTCCTTTCTTCTTTGGTGGCTGTTTCCCTTTCTCAACAAGCGCCTTGATGACGTCGCAGGCTTCCTTGGTGAGAGGTTGTTTAAAAAGCTACATATAAGAGGTGAGAGGATCAGACTCGGTGGTTTGAGAAGGTTGCAGCGCCCCAAGCCACTTAGCAAGGACCTCCTGTGCCACCTACTGTGGGTTCTTGCCCAAGTTGGCCTTTGC
This sequence comes from Phragmites australis, assembly GCF_958298935.1. Taxonomy (NCBI): domain Eukaryota; kingdom Viridiplantae; phylum Streptophyta; class Magnoliopsida; order Poales; family Poaceae; genus Phragmites; species Phragmites australis. The sequence goes on from NC_084938.1 coordinate 9,996,492, forward strand.
GGCTAGCCTACTGCTGCACCTGTGGGAGTTCGGTGTGCATGGCTCAAATTGAGTGGTGGGAGTAGGGCATGGATCAGGGGCGACACCGATAATGAGGGGTTGTAAAGGTGTTGTGATTGAATCAACAAACTCAACCGCAGTGGATATCTCGGTTGGTACCTCCTACAACGTGCTCGGGCTGGGCTCATAGGCCTCCAGCATTTCACTTCCTCCCACCGCTGCATCTTGGGTGATGGAGGCGTCGCACATCCCACCGAGATCAGGCATCGTGCTTGGATTGGGCTCAGGGACCTACAGTGCTTCACATAGACCTTGCACTGCATCTTGGGCGATGTAGTCATTGTGCCTTCCACCGAGGCTTGACATGGCAATGTTGATGGCCATTGGGGAAGCCTACAGGGAACTGTGCAGGAGAGGCTGGAGGGTGTTTGAACCTACAACAGCGGAGATGGAGGCTAGTTCATCAAACATTGGGTTGTGCCCAGAGGGAGCTGGTATAGAGGACCCGCTGGAAAAGGCATCCAATGGTGACCCATCACATCCATGAAGCGGGAGAAGAGTTGTGTGGCGGCGCGTGATCCTTTTGCGCCATTCCTTCTTCTGGATGCCATGTTGATGACGACGCACCGAGCTTCTTGGTGGTGATGCGGAAAACGTTGTTCCGGAGCTGATTCCTTGGCGCTTGTACCGCTCGCCCCGATCACCGCCTCACACAGCGCTACCCTCATCGCGACATGACCATGAGAGTAGCGACTAGAGGGAGCGGCTACAGTGGACTTTGTGGGCTGCGACGATGTCGATCTTCATCCATGTCTCCATCCCGATCCCGGCAACCAGAACCATCACGACGGCAGTGTCGTTGAGGGAGGTGGTCTGGCTGTACACCTCCATCCGGGACCCCATAGTGCCAATCTGGGACACACTCCCATCGCCTATTGCTGTGGTGAGGGTCTGGTGGGGTGTTGATGAGGAAAGCCAAGTCCTCGATGACCTCAAGGTGGATGAACAGCTAGTAGGTCTGCCCTCTCTTGACGCCAGTCGGTCTGTCATGGTGGATCTCAACCTATGGAAGAGGGATGGAAATTGATGGTAGCTCGCAGTCAGCATCAAAGACGGATAAAAATACTATCTTGGGGATGAGATTGGGGTTGGAACACCAAGCCCACAGATCATAGGTCTGAGAGCGCTCCCTTCTCCTTGATTGCTCTTCAACGTAGTGCGGGGAGCACCTTCTTCCGATGACTAGTGCTGCTACCTCCTCGAAGCAAGCATGAGCCAGGAGGCCTTCGATCCGCAAGCAAACGTGGAAACCCTAGCCAGTAGCTTCAGCATATCTTCTCTTGCTCCACGGCGTGAAACAGAACCCTCGCTGCGGTATGGAAGCTGGTGAGAATTGACGACTGCATCCCTGGTGTGTCTGCTATCAAAGATAATTAAGAAGTCCTCCGGGTGGTGTTTCACTACCTAGCATTCATGGACGGTGATGCGAAACTCGATGTTCAGGGCGTTGGCCAGGACAACAAGGTCAGTCTCCGGCCGAGCCCCAGCCAGCCAACACACTGCAGCCCTGTCCAAGAGTGTCTCCCTCCGGCGCGCGATGCAGCCTGTGGTTGTAACCGCAGCCACCTCCTCCAGCGGCCAGCCCGCCGGATCACTAGGAAAGTTGGGCATTGCGGTGGAGGAGTAGGGAGGCAGCGAGCTGGGAGCTGAAGTGTGTGGAGAGACAACAGGAGAGCTGGGAGGGGGACGTGGAAGTTGGAGACTTTGAGGGACTGGTTGGAGCTGCGCCTTGTGGGGTTCTGCCTTGCAATCACTCGAGCGATGGCCAGATCGATCACAAAGCCAGCATTTAGTAGGGTCCTTACAGGAAGCAACACGGTGCTTCGAGGAGAGGTAATTGAAACACCTCCCTTGCATTCTTAAATATCTAGCTGATTTCAGGCGATTTCTCACAACGGGTTCGCGAGAAGGGGATGGCCTTGAATGCGCACCATCCTTCCTCCACCAGTACCTCGTCTTCACTTTGTTCCAAACTTCCGAAGCAGGAGAGTTTTCTCGAGCCTAGTGCTCTGACACAGTGGTGGAATCAGCACCCAGGTGAAGAAGCAGGTTGTTGTTGTCGCAGATCGCGGGAATAACTTCATGCTGCTTGCCGCCTTGCAAGTAGGAAGGTGGGTGGCTGTCTTCAATGTGCACGACGCGGGATGTCTCAACGGTCAGGTCCTTTCCACCGTTCCGTGCAAACTGAAGTTCATTATCATTGAGTCCAAAGGTATGGTGGGGTGAACACTAAGATCCAAGGTGTGAGATCTGAAGGTCTTCGTGGTAAGAACATCTCCCCCGTTTTAGCCTGTCTTGGGTCTGCAAGTGAGCCAAAGGTTCTCCGATGGGGCTTGGAAGAAGGAGAGATGGTTGAACTAGTGTAGGGGTCTTCTCCCACACTGGATTGTGATCAATTTCCTGCGAAGATGTTGTTGAAAGGCTCGAGGCTAGAGCATTGACTCCACTATGGCTGGATGACCTTACTGCATTGATCTGTCTATCTTCCACTGCACCAGAGGAGTAAACGCAACCTGAGGATACAGGGCATGACGCAGCTGCTATACTTCCATCACCGCTGCTATGACTTGCTGGAGTGCACGCATCATATCTTGCTCGATGACTCGTAGGTGGCTTAGAGCACGCTTGAAAACCATGGCCGACGACATTGGCAAAGTGTTGCTGCCCTTTACTACCTCAGCAAAACTGCGGTTTTGAGGCACATCTACCTGCCTACTGTCACACCTGGTTTTAACGGCCAAAACCAAGTGCGGCTTATGTGTGCCCAGGAAATTTAACACACATAAGGACGTCATAGGTGAAGTAACAAAAGCAATACTTTTACTTATAATCGTCAAACTCTTACACAAAGTCTTCACTTAAACAACTCAACTAACCAATCTATAACTGTTAAACGACGGCAGCGGAACGAAAGCATCGGCGACCAAGCACTCCACATGCACCGACTGGAAGACACGCTCCTAGAACACCAGGTCGTCATCTTTAAAGTCTTGGAAGTCTTCCACTGTGTAGCATATGTATTGTGGGAGATAGCAAGGGTGAGCACATAGAGTACTCAGCAAGTGTGGAAAAATAATGATATGCAGGCTTATATCAAGGATAGGCTGACACAAGGTATTATTTGCGTAAATGCGGGTAATGAAAACACATTTGGACTCAAAAGCATTAGACAAGTATTAAACGAATGTAACCCAACAATCCATCATCTAGCATACAAGGTTCCCCACCCTGCATACCACAACCGTCTAGTACTCCCTGTACTAAGACCAAGACCACACCATCTAGTACTCCCTGTACCAGAACCAAACCATACCACCATCTAATCATGTGAGGATCCAAGTCTCTCATATCCATGAGCACGGCTGTTATAACAGTTTTACACTCTGCAGAGGTTGTACAACTTTCCCACGAGTTATGATTTCATCACCTGCAAGCAGATGACTAAAGTCTCCATGTTGCAGTGCCGGCCAAGCACTATACACACGCCAGTGGTGTGTTGCCAAGAGATCACTACGAAGCCTTTACAAAGAATCCTCCCAGTATGTGTCACCAACACTCCAGGTTTCACCGCTAGGTACTACCACCTAAAAGCCCCCTCTTGTGCCATGTGGTTTCTGAGAATTACCTTCTCTCATCCATGCCTCCCTTCTGGCCCACACAACACTGGAAGAACCCTAATTAATCGGCTAAGCCTTCCCATATCAGTCTCGTGTTTGTACGGAGCTTCTCGGGTTGTCGCTCCACGAACCGGTCCTTACTTAGGTTACTTGAGCAAACACTAAACCAACATCATAACCATGACAACCATCAAAACTACTTTACTCAAGGCCTAAGGTTCCATGTTGCTAGACCATTAACACATTAACGACCATTGTTGCATATGTTCATTAGTCAAGATTATGACACTTCCCAATATCCCAAAAGCATACCCATAAAAGACTCCTAACCAAAAACCATGTAGGTTCCAAGGGATGATAAGGGAGAATCTAGGGAAAACCCTAACATAGGTGACTACCCATCATATTGACAGACATTGCATGTAGTTTTGTAAAACAAAACATTTAAAAATATAGGTTCAATATGATCAAGGACACTTGTCTTCTCCTTGCTGCTGCTCAGTGTATTCTTGCTCCTGGTCTTGATATTCTTCAAACTGATCCGGGGCGTTGACAACTAATCGCACAATAACCGACAAAGCACACAAACAAAACATACTAAAAACAGAGCACAACCAGAGAAACAACAAGACAAAACCTATCTAGAAAAATAGAGCTCGGAGAAATGAATCTATCGGCGCAAGAATCGCTTAAATCGGAGTTACGACGAAAAAGATATGCTAGAAACAAGATTAGGGTTTATTTTAATTAAGAAAAGGACTAAATTGTAATTATGGAAAAGTATAGGGACCTTTTTGTAAAAATAGAGGGACCTATTTGTAATTATGAAAAAGTTCAGGGACTAAACTGTAAAAAGACAGGGGCTTCTAGGTAATTACAGAAAAGTTCAAGGGTCTTTCTGCAAAATTACCAATTAAAGGAATTATCTGGATTTTTTGGATTTTATCTTTGTACTGGAAAAGCTTGAATTGCTGACTGGGTAGATGACTGGGCGTAGTGGCTGACGTGGCGCACATGTGGCACTGATGTGGCAGGGTGATGTGGCTAAGGCGCTGACTGTGTTTAAAGAGGCGACACGTGGCAACTTGCTACTGGCTGCTGAAGAGGTATTCTAGTATGTAATCGGGACCATACGCTATAGATCGGACGGCTTAGGACATTTGGGGACAGAACCGGCGGCGGCACAGATCAAAGACGGCGGCGCCGGCTCGGGACGCGGCGGAGGCTCACCGGAGCGGAGGGAAAAAGGTCGTCGCCGACTTCGGACTTCGACGACGAGCGGCGGATAAGCTTCAGGAGGGTAAGGGGATTCCGATTGAGGTCTCACCTCGGGCGGCGCGACACGGGGGAGGTCCAGCGACGGTGAGGGAGGCAGTGGCGCACAGGAGCTCGTTGGCGGAGGGGTTCCGGTGGCCGGGAAGTGAAGACAAAGGCACCGGCGCGTTCGGAGGTCGATGGAGGAGCTGCTGGGCGCTAGTCGGCGGCAAAGTGCGATGGAATCGGCAAGTTGGTGAGCTCAGTCGGCTCTAATGGTGGCGGCGGCAGGCTCTCGGTGATTCGGCGATTTGGGCTCGGGTTTCGGCGGTTTTGGCTATGGAAGATCCAAGGGGGGACGGCCGGGGTTATATAGACGGCGAGAGGAGGTCGGGACGGGCCAGGACTCTCAAAGGTGGCGGCGGAGTCCGGGTGGAAGACGATTCCGACGTGCGGGCCCCACTTGGCGGCGACTCGGTGAAGGCGGCTCGGCGGAAGGCGCTTTCACAAGCGAGCGCGGGCGTGTGCGGCTGGCTGGGCTGGCTCAGGCGCGCGATGCGGCCCAGGAGGAGCGGCGTGAGTCGGGGAAAGGAAAGAAGGAAGCGGGCCGGCGCGAGAAATGGGCCAGAGGGAGGAAGCAGGCCGGCGCGGCTGGGCCGAAAGGGTGAGAGGGAGAGAAGGAAGGCCTGGTAGACTTAGGTTTTTTTCTCTTTTTTTTATTTCTTTCTTTTTTTCCAAATCTATTTTCTATTATATCTAAACTTTGCTAAGTCTTTTCTCAAGCAAACAATTCAAATAAGTCAAACAGAAACCTAAATGCCTAACTCCAGCATGAATGCATTCAAACAAATAATACTCCTAATTCAAATTTGAATTTGAGTTTAGAAATTAGGTTTTATCCTATGCTATTTGTTTGAACTCAAATTAAATCTAGGAAAATTTTAGAGAATTACAAAATTTGAAAATCAGGGTGTGACACCTACGAATTGGAGTTTGTAGGCAGCAGATCTGCATTCCTTGGAGCTGTTAGCATGGAACTGAGGAGTGAGTGACCTGCATGTGAGATGCACAACGGGGAGGACGCCGGTGGTGGCCTGAGGACCTGCACCGAGTAGAGGACAAAGGGAACACAGGGAAAATGGGGGTAATTCTGCTGGGGAGGAGCGGATCTGGGCAATGGAAGGTGAGGGTGGTGGAGATTTCGGAGGGATCACGGGGATTTTGGTGGAACGAGAGGGAGGTGGGAAAGAGTCACCAGAGCGCCGCATGGGAGGGGGTTGCAACAGCTCCATGTAATCCTTGTTATTCTTGAGATGGATTTGATTCTTAATGTGTTTATTTCTTGTCTGAAGATCTGGAACGGAAAGAGGACCAAGTGCTTAAACAATCCAATGGTGCCAGCCATTGCAGAAAGTTTGAACTACAGGAAGAATTATGTGATATGCTGACTGCTGAGCTCCTGCAATTGTTTCCTCAACTCTGGAAAAGATTGACTTTTAACTTAGCGGCATTGTGGGCAGCTCCAGCATTTGCTGATCTTTTACAATATATTGGCTGTCATTTTAGATATGAATTCACGAAGATATGTGTTTATGCATCTTAATAATAAGAGTGCTAACCTCGTGAATATCTTTTATGGTCTCAGATTCTCTCTTTTACACTGTAAAGGACGAACATAAAGAACAAAAAACAAATAAATTGAAATAGGAAATACCAAGTGCAGGGAAATTTACTTTCCAACACCTAAGTTACCTAACTCTTCTTGTTAACCTTGGCAATTACCATCTACCAAATCCTAGTCTAGAAGGTAAGGCCTCCTTTGGAATGGAGGAAAAGTGGAGGAAATTTGAAGGATTCAATTCCTGTAGGAAATTTTCCTATGAGGCCCTTTGGGGAAATGATTAATTGTCCACAAATTCCTTTGAAACTTATATCGAATGGGCTATTGCCTATTGCATAGGAATATTTGAGGAAAACAAACACGAGGTCAAACCTCATGCATCTTTTCTTTCCTTTGTGCCTTGAGATCTGCGTTTTCGCTGTGTAGCATACAAACAGCTCTTAGCAAACTTCCCTACATTTTGTATTCCGGTGTGATTCCTAGTGCCAAGGTATCCCAATGCTGCGTTTTTCATGTTCCGACGTTTTGAGAATCCTACATTCTAAGGAGACTCTAAGAGTATGCGTAAATAGGGGAAAGGGCATCATGTAACGTCCAAAGTAATTTGATCATCCATTCTTTGTTTTTTTTTTCACCATGAGGGCCTGACCTAATTTATCACTTGGGCAGAGGTGTCACTTGCCCTTTTGTGTTATGTATTTATCATTCCAGCTCATCACTTCATCTCTTCTGTCACAACGCTACAGGATCCTTTTGCAGCAGTTAATTAAGTGCAGTACCACCGACCAAGCCCCCCCCCCCCCACCCCAACAAAAAATCCATCCTATAAGTTCCGACCTCAGTCTCCTTACAATATCCTAACCCAAAGGATGAGATGAATAAAGACAGACAACAAAAGACGAAAGAAGTCATGTCGATAGAAACTCAAAAGTGCTCTCTGACCTACTGTAGTATTTAGATGCATCGGGAACACAATTATCAGTCGGTTTATTCTCTTTCTTGCACACGACATATCACATATCTAGGCCGGATTGGCTACAGACGTGGAGTTGACGCCCGTTGTAGTCTCTAGGCCAGGTGAGCCTCTAGCAGATCGATACGGTGTCGGCTGAGATACCAGCATGCCGCAGGGACAACCGGACGAGGGCTGCTGTCGGGACCGCTCTAACAACAGATCTCGATATACGTCGACTTCACCGATAAAAACAAACACAGTGTCATTAATTTAACATAAAAGTCATTCATATATAGAGGACCTTTGTAGAGTAAAAATCAAATAAACACTACAGCTAGCGTAATCTTCTCATCCGTATATCCCACAGACAAGTTAATATAGAATGCCACTTAAATTTTTCATTCTAGGAGTAATCTTCGGAGTTTTTCCTAACTGAGCAGTATTGTTATGGCAAGTATGAGTTTGTTTCGCACTTGGCAAGTATAGTAAAGTAATGATACGAAAACAATCACAATAATAAAGCTTATAGAGGCTTATTTGCATAAAGACCAAATTTAGTAAAATATTTAGTAAAAGCGAAAGTAAATAACCTCAATAATTATCATTCTTGACATCAACCGGAGTTGAACACCACAAACATGGTTCCCACAACCATGAATGACCCATCCAAACCAAGGTTTTCCAAAATATTTCCAAAATGTTCTAATCATGCGTGGCATTACTCCCCGCTCATCACTATGAGTACGGCTAATATATCAGTTTTACACTCTGTAGAGTTTGTACACTTTATCTAAAATACATGATCATCTATTACGACCGTGTCGACCAAACACTTACACACTTCCGAGATGTGCACTTAGGATTCTCACTACAAGGTCTTTACAAAGTTTCTTCCAACAAGTGTCTACCTACTGAGATTTCACCGCCGCGTGACACAAATAACCTCAACAGCAGAAGCCCCCTCTTGCGCCTTACGATTCCCATGAAGTCTCATCTCTTCCTCGTACCATCACCTAATCTATACTATGCTAGGAGAAAACTAATTAAATGGCAAGTCTTGTCCTATACTAAGCGTGTAGTTGTACTATAAAGCTCAATCCGATAGTATCATGAACTAGTCCTTAATTGAATTGAGCAAGACTACTATCCACCTGCCCCTAGCAGCCAACCCAACATCTTACTCAATTCTCTAGTTCATGTTGCTAAAAACATATTTTAACTCGTTGCATAAAACCATTATTAAGATATCAAACCAAGGTTTTTTTCCAAGCATGACTAAGTAGTACTACTCTTGGTCCATCAAAACCGAGGCGACTAAATAGATATGAGAAAGCTAAGGTATTATCTATGATAGGTTTCCTATCGACAATTATAATCAAGCAGTTTTGTAAACAAAAATATTTAGAAACATAGGATCAAAATGCATCAAGAACAATTTAATTTTACCCTGTTACTCAGCGGGATTGTAACACCCCAGGGCCACCAGAATCCTGAGATATCACTAAACTACGCAACCTACAACTAGCCATAAAAAAAATGGCAGCATCTCCTCTATGAAAAAAAATATATTGCGGAAGCATTAACATAGATAAACAAGATATGCAGATTCTCACACTAACGGATAGAAACATCCTAACATGAACCAAAAGGAAAATATTAGGTTTAACTTCACCCCCACACTTTAAACTTCAAACGTACGACTCTAAAGACTAAACTTTATTTATTATTACAGCACAATGATAAAAAAAAATATAGGCATGGAGTGCAAAACGTGCTGCTACATTCCCATCCCTTCACGACATGCATCAAATACCTGGAAGGAGTAATGCAAGGGTGAGATATAAAATCTCAGCAAGCAAACTTGTTTTGACAAGTTATTTAAACCACAATTTGATTAAGCATCGATTTAATACAGTTTTCTCAAGACATCAGACATGTTAGGATAGTATTAACAACATTAAAGAATAACTTCAAATAAAGATCACAACCACATGTGTAACTTCATATCCACAATAACATATAAATATTATTAATTTTCAAGAATGCATATGAATGCAATGATATGTCTTCTTTTACATCGCACCCCTCCTTGAGCAACGTACGATGTGTACCGGTACAGTCATGATCTTTACGACATAACTTCCAATGCATATACAAATGCAAGTGCACATGGTAGAAATATGCTGCAATTGCATTAAAGTATACTACCAATAATACTTCAACTTCATCCTCAAGTCAAATAACAATATAGCTCACAAGAATTATAGCAACGTAAGGATAGATATAAGTCAATGATTAAACATGCTTAAACATAAAGTATAACATAAAGTTCAGATCATAGTTAAATTATCATGGTTCTGAAATAAAGGTGTAGGTGATGAAAATAACAAGTCAAAACGGTAGCAACAACATAGCTACGTTTACTTGCCTTCTACCGATGATAATGGCCAACTTCAAGTGTGAGACGAAGAACCACCACCTAAACATAACCATAACTCAGCACCAACACTCCTCATAATATGCAAATACATAAAACAAAGCGCTCCTATGCCCGAAACCCTCAATCAAGACATATCGACCAAAAACAGCACACACGCAATAGTTTGACAGGAGCAGCAGTACTTATCTTTTTCGTAACTATTTTTCTACCACAGATAATACATTTTCAGAAACTACAGAACAAGGGCTACAACTTTCGTTGAGACGACACAATTTTCTCATGCCTCTAAGGTCTCCTAAATGACATAGCAAAACAGCTCTAGAAACCTGTCGTCAATTTCAGACAGCAGCCACCCAAACTTGTTTATCTCCAGAAATACGCAACAAAAAATTCTAAAATTTTGTGGACATGTAGATCATAACACAAGCTTCAACTTTTGTATCATTCGGATCTACATAAAACATCTCTAACAAGGCCTAATCAAGTTCTGAACTTTGACAACGAAATCTGTCAATCATTAATTGCAGAAAAGTTCAGAACAGCGTAACTAAAGCTACAACCAATGAAACATTGTATTGTTCACACCATTGGAAAGCTTAATGAATCCTCTACAACCTTCTAGCATTTTGAACAATTGGCTCCGCAACTAAGATGCCCAAAAATAGAATAGATCTAACACTGACAGAAATTCGACAGAGATACAATAGTCAGATTCAGACAGAAATATCTCCTAAACCACATGGCCAAAAATTCTGAAATTTCACTGGTAGATATATTTCGATTATAGCTACAACTTTCTAGTTGATCACTTCCACAGAAAAAATCATCTAGGTCACCGAAACATCAAGAACATGCACACTGCTCAATCTGCCTGCGCGCAGAACACTCAGTTCGACCCCAAACCACAAATTCCCCTAACCAAAACCTCTCAAACCAAGATCTACCGGCCATAATCATCAACCAAATATAAAGAACAGCAGGAGAATTGTTACCTTAGGGCACCACAGCAAGAAAACCCCAAAATCCCCTAGCTCCAAACCTCATCTTCCCCTCTTCTCCTTG